>NC_138081.1:91996400-94396400 GCF_964212035.1 Myotis nattereri | reverse complement strand
ACCGCCTCTGGAGATCCTGGGTAAGTCCCTGTCGGATAACCACGCTCTACAGCTTATGAACCCTCAGTCTTTCTACGAGCATGTCTGTTTCCGGACTGGATCTGGGGTCAATTTCCTTGTTGGCCGAACCAGGAGGAGTCTGTGCCATGGCAAATGCTTCCTGCTGTACCTGGATCAACACCTCTGATTTTGTAGCAAATACAAGAGATTAACAAACACACCACTTGGCTAAATTAGATCGATGCCCCTTCAGGTACATCCTTGGACTCGTTTGAGAACCAACTGGTTTGGCTCATAGGAGAGCTGGCGAAAAAGCATAATTCTGTGTCTTGGTGTTATCCTCCTGGGAGCCCTCACTGTGGTCTCCCAGGGGTGCTGTGTTCTCTCAAGGGTCTTAAATGCATCTTTGCAGCCATCAGCAGAACACCAGATAGGCTCACTGGAACTGGGGAAAACAGAAACAAGCTGAACAACAAAATGAGCCACAAAAACAATTCTTCCACATCATAAGCTACAAGTTTCAGGATGAGACAAGAACAGCGTAACTCCGATGGTGACCGAGAATGACACTAATACCAATTTTTGGTCAATTTCTCAAGTATGAGAGGATGGCCAAGAAAGTGGAATTGTTAATTAAACAAAGAGGCCGCTAGCCTGAGGCGGTTCTAATACCTTAGCAGTCTACATAAGCAAACCCAGACCTAAGCTTGAAAATGCCTCAGGGTTAAGAAAGCAAAACTTAAGGACAGTCAACCAGATAGGCTTTTCCAAATAAGGCAAACAAGTCAGATGATTTCCCTGCTTTGCTTCAGGGTCTCCTCTAGAAAAGTCCTTCCTTTCGGTAGAGTGTTCTTAACCACTTACCTTTGGCACTGCTCGATCAGAATCGATTTTGCTAACATAAATTCTTAAAAATTTTAATATGCCTCAGTTACTGTTTTAGCAATATAAGTAACTCTCAAAGCCCAGCAGTAAGAAAACAACTCAATACAAAAAATTGCCCAAAGATTTGAATGGACAATTTAGCAAAGAAGATGCGTGGATGGCAAATAAGGCCACGGAAAGATGCTCAACATTAGTCAGTAGGGAGATGTAAATAGCAGCCAGAGTGAGTTACCACTTCATACCTATTAGAGTGAAAAATTAAATAGACGGCCCTTGCCAAGCATTAACAAGGATGTGGCGGAGCTGGAATGTTTATGCACTGCTGGTGGGAATGTAAAATATTCCAGCCACTTTGGAAAGCAGTCTGGTAGCTTGTTAAAAAGTTGAACTTACATCTCTTTATGTGGTCAGCCATTCCATTAATAGGTATTCACCCAGGAGAAAAGAAAGTATATGTCCAAAGTTCTGAGCAGCATTTTTGTAATAGCCAAATTCTAGAAACAACCCAAAAGTCTGTCAGCAGATAAATGGATAAACAAACCATAGTGTATCTATACAATATGATGTAACTCAGCCATAAAAACAGAAAAAAATGTTGACATACATAATAATATGCATCTCAAACGAAGTATGCTGTGTGAAAGAAACAGACAAAAACAGGTACAGTACATTAGTCCAGTTCTATACATGCTAGACAACACAACCTAATTAGTAGTGACAGAGCAAACCAGTGTTTGCCAGGGGTGGGGGAGGAGGCACTTGAGGGAGGGACCCACCGGGTTCACCATCTTGGTCTGGCTGGTGGTGGTTTCGTGGATAGTGACATATGTCAAAGATTGTCGAATTGTACACTTTAAATAGATGGAGTTTTTGTTTGTCAGACCTCAATGGCATGTTAAATTTAAAATAAGAAAGCATCGTAGAGATACATCTGAAATTACACATTCTGACAATTCCAAGAATGCTTTTGGATCACTGATACCTATTCATCCATCAACATCTATCAGCCAGCCACACACCGAGGCACAGTTACGTTCTAGGTAAGCACCCCAGAGTCCCTCACTTCACTGGCTTTCAGTCTAATGGGGGAGAGAGACAATTGTGTCTATAAAATAATAATATGTCATACTTACTGAGCCTTTTCTGTTTGCCAGGCATTTTTCAAACGTATCTCACACGTATAACTCATTGTTTTATTGATGAGGAAACCGAGGCAGAGAGGAGCACTCTGCCCAAGGTCACTCAGTCAGTGGTAGAGCTGATGCCAGCCCAGGCCTGTGGCTGCAGAGGTCCCCAGCCTACCCACCTCACTGCGCTGCCTTCACAGTGACACACTGAGAGGCACTGTGTGACGGTACATGATACTGTGATGACATGGCACGAGAGAACGCCACCTAGTGAGGGCAGGGAGGAGTGGGGAAAGGCCTGCCCCCCCCACCCCACCCCTCCTACAACCCCCAGCGAAGTGGAGAAGTGAAGGGTGAGGGGGAAGGAGCTCTGGAGGGGAAAGAGGGAAAGGCACTCCAGGCAGCAGGCATGTTAAGCTTGTTCTGTTTTGCCCATATTTCCTCTCAGGTGTCTCTCTCATTCTCTTTCTCTCTCTGTAGAATGGATAGGGATAGGGGACCACATTTGCCTATTGTTCTTGACAAGACAGAGAACAGAACGGGGTCCCGGGGGCCTGGGAGCGGACACCTCTTCTTTTCTGGTGACATCTCTGCAGGCTTGACAAGAGCGGTCCGAGCGCTGGGAACATTGGCTACAGGCTTCACGTTGCGTCCAACATCCAGGGGCGTTTGTATCTTTGCAGGTACTCGTCTGAAGCCTTCTGAGAGAGCCCTGCAGCTGCTGAAAGCCATGCCCAAACCAATTGTTTGAGGAAAATATGTAAATGCTTGTGATAGTGTAATAGTGTCATTCAAAGTACTAGTCTCAACGTGCGCTTCGCTTCTTCCCATCAAAGGGGAAGATACACTCAGATTGGCAATTGCAAAAAGCCAAAGCTGATCCGCCCCCAACTCCCCAAATCCCTCCACTGAACACGTGACAGGAGCGAACTGTGGGATCATGGGCCCTCAGCAATGCTCCTGAGCGGCGCAGGGGCTGCTGCAAGGCCGCTGCACCCCGCGGATGTGATTGTGATTGTTTCATAGGAAAAGCTGGATTAGAGAGGAGACACGATGACATGGAGGACGCTCAGTGTTTGGCAAGTTCACACAGCAGCTCAGGGGCCCCACTACTCTTTAAGCCCCTGAAAGGTATATTGTTAATGCTACATGACAGGTAAATTATATCGCGAACCCCAAGAAATGCCTCGAGGGAAATCAGAAAATGCCATTAGCAGACAGACCTTTTCTGATTTTCCCAGGGTGCTGCTAGGTCTCCAGAAACTCGGCTCACGGCCTCACTGAATCACAGACGTCACATTACCAGAAATAGTTGCTGACAAATACTTCATTTAAATGCTATGGAGATAAAAGCAGGGAGGCCGCGCACAGTTAAAGGCGCAAGAGTAACATATGTGTCCGTTGGTACATTGTCCCAAATGGGGGCACCGCTACCATTTGTTTCCCTCTGCCTGGTCCTGCGGGGTGGGGAGACTGGAAGACATATGTCACTTTCCCACCTTAACGGGGCCTTTTCCAGTTTGTTTGGATTTATGTCACAAGCTTAATGAGATTTAAATGGAATTTTGGTATGTGAATAATACGGAGCATTAATGCAAGAACTTTAGTTTGCTGGGCTGCGGGCAGAATTTGCATAAGGGGTTTTAAATATGAAAGAAGAATATGGAAGCCCTTATAAATCACAAGGCACTGAGCACTACCGGAGCCGCCGAGGAAACAGTTCGAATTACCGAAGTAACCATCGGTTCAGAAAGAGGCAGCGCCATCAGATTTATGAATGTCGCCAGTGTGGGAGGAGGCCCCTTGGACCATAGCATCCCTGATGGGACCTTTGATTTCCTCCCCATTGGGACTCCCCTCCACACATCACTCAGTCATCACGGCCTCCTGTGCCATGGGGACAGGGTTTGTGGGGACACGTTGGAGGGAAGCAGCGAGTGGGGGCCACTGGCCTCCGTAGGAAGGGGACACAGCTTGCTTAACTTTGCAGAGAACTCAGCGCTTCCTTTTGTGAGACCCTGTTGTATCTACAGGAGCCTGGGCATCATTTCCCTGCTCCCTCGCCAGCCTTACGGGCCCCTAGGATCCCTCCCCACTACCTCTCACCCCTGGGGTTTCGGGGTCTCTATGAAGTCGCTTTCAAGTCACAGTGTCCCAGTGCTCCCTGCCCTGGCACTTTACACCTCATTCCCCGGGGGACTGGGAGCTTTGCCCTCAAAAGTCAAGGCTTGCCTTTGCTTCACCCTCTCGCCAGGCCATGTCACCTGTCCCAAGGTAGGATGCAGGGAGCCCAGGCTGTGAGCAAGGGCAGGGAAGCTCGGTGAAGGGAGGGACAGCCTTCCAGAATTTCTGCATGTGTCCCCCACGCGGTCATCAGTCTGACACGCAGCCTAATCAAGCCAGCGCGGTGCCCAGGGCGGCTGGCTGGAGATCCGTGTCCTCCCGGGGCTCTTAGGGAAATGAGATCGCAATTGAATCTCCATCTCACAGTGACTCCATCTCGTGAAGTCACTGTGTCCCTGAGACCAGGGGAGGAGGAGGACCAGCAAGGCACCAGCCAGGTCACAGCCGCCTGAACATGCTCCCGTGGGCTGTACTGGGCTGAGCCCCCCTGTCCAGGTGTAGGGGGGCTGGCAGCAGAGACTGGAAGCCCCCAGGGAACATTAGAGGGAGTCAGGCTGTAAAGATGACCTACCGCAGGATCAGTGCCCAGGACAGTCAGGAATTCTCAGCCTGTCTTTATTTAAACAATTGATATTTTGTCCATCCTGTTGTTTTTGCATAAGATTAAATTTTTGGAGCCGCTATACATTTTGTGTGGGCGGCTGAGTGCCTCACCTTGGTCACCCTAGTCCTGGCTCTGAAATTTCATCAGTTCTTCAGGTGTTCAGGCGAGAAACTGAGGCACAGAGCACAGCAGCCTGCCTGTGTGCACAGGCAGTTAAGGGGAACATGCATGCCAGTTTATTTTCAGCCGGTGGCTTTTTTTTCTTCCTAATCCACCGTACTGCTCCTTCACTTGCTAATTTTCTTTTTAATGGAAGAAAAATGTTTCCAGAAATCTGGAGAAAGTTTCCTTCTCATCCAGTTTAAGGCCAGTTGTCGGGGGTGAGGAGCGGGCGGGGGGAGCTGACAGGTGCGCTGTGGGAGGGGCCAGTGTGGGACTGCGGAGGCGGTTTTGCAGTGTGGGTCCCCATGAGCCTACGTTTGCTATAGCTACAGGTTATTTCTGCGAAGGTAGGTCAAGTAGAATCTTTAAATGGCTGCTTCTTCAGATTTATAGCTATTTTAATTTAGCACCAAGTGCTCAGAGGAATGCTTTTATTTAACTTCAATAGAGTATAGCTTTATTAAAGTCAAATAAGAAACAGGAAAAAAAATGAGCCCAGAGAAAATATGCCCATGGAAATGCTTATTTGAGAAATGTTCAGATATTACATGCGTTTCATCTTAATTTATTTCTTAAGCATTGAATGAAATTTTAGGCCCACCTGAGAAGCAAAATAAGATTAGTCTCCTGAACAATAGGTAACCGGTTTAAAAAAAAAAAAAAGACAGCAAAATTTGCAGAGATAAAAGTTTAATTATGTCCTAGTTGCTTGCTGAGATCTGGAAATCAATGTAGCTATTTCAATATAATTCTTAGTGGGCTATCAAATGACACGAGGGATCTTTGTCCCCCTTCTGTTAAAATACAGCCACCATAAAATAATTAACCAGAATGGAGTTGACATTAGATTAATGTAGCTAACCTCAGGTTGGCGGTGGAATTGCTTTTTGAATGGAACAGAAAAGAAGTTTCAGAGCGGACCTCCGTGTGCGCGAAGGAGCAGGAATGTGCTCGGAGCTTGGCGGCCGTCTCCTCCCTCGTCTCATGTGGAGTGAAACTCTAAACTCTGCTTCAGGACTTGGTTTTAGGAGAAAATGTTGAAATTTATAAATGGAAAAACCTGGGTAGTGTGCAATTGACCACTTCATAGCTTTAGACCAGACCTAACATACGTAACGCACCGCATTGCACAAGCCAGTCGGCACATTATTTTTTTTTTTTTCTTTTTTAAGGGGAGGAGGAGGTGGTTGTGGGACATTGAGGTAGGTTTCAATCTCAGTTGGGGCACTTAGTAACTAGATGACTGAGCTGTAGATGTTTCTTTCTTTTTTTTTTAAATTGAGGTGTAATGCATATATAACATTAGTTTTGGGTATACAATGAAATGATTCGATCTTTGTATGTATTGTGAAATGATCACCAAAATACATCTAGGTAACATCCATCATATATCGTTACAATCTCTTTCCTTAGCAACTTTCAAATAAGCAATGCAGTATTGTTACCTATAGTCACCATCCTGTCCATTACATCCCCAGGAATATTTATTTTTATACTTGGAAGTTTGTACCCATTTTGTCCACTCCCCACCCCCTACTTCCATGCATTCAATTACATAATGGTAACATCAACTTATCTACCTTACAAAGTTGTTGTATAGAGCAAATCCCCAAAGTTTCTCTTTATATACATGCTAATTTTTATTACATATTAAATATTAAATATTTTGTATAATTTTAGAAGTTAAAAAATCTGCAGAGCTGCTTACTAAAGAGTCCAAATGTTCTGGTGGATATTATGTGGTTGGGTTCCTGAGACTTAGAAAGAGCATTTTATTAAAATAATATGTCTTGTAATTCCACACTTTGTTTTCTGAACTTTATGGAACCAGATTCCACGGTGGCTCTTCTGGAACCAATGCTTTAGTCTAAATACCCAAGCGGCTTCCCAAGGACCTGAAAAGGCTGTGGATGTGGTTATTGGAAATTTTCAAACCGGACCCTATTTTCTAGGGAATGCTTTGGACTTCTGTTTCCAACAAATGTCTGGATCTGATTTTTTGGAAAGATCATGCTAACTTGGTGAAATCATTTAAATGTGTGTCAGCTTGACAAGTCAGAGGGAACCTTCCATGTTTTAAAAACAACAATCCTGGAGCAAGGAATATGGAACCGACAGATAACAGGGTACCCTTAAATTATTGGTCCCCTTGTTGATTTGTGGACTTAATAAATCTTGAGAACCGACTGTAATACCGAACACTCTGCTCGATGATGGGGAAACATTGGTGAGTAAAACTCAAGGCATGACCCTGGCCTTCACAGAGCATTCAAGATAAAGGAAGGCAGGTTTCAATCCAAGAACCACACAAGTGAACATAAGATAATGACTATCCTACGTGCTCCACGGAAGTGGTCCACAGTAACTTAAGAGGATGTGGTCTAGACATGGATGCTGACAAAGGCTTCCTTGACGGAGATATGCCTGAGCTGAGATCTGAAAGATTTGTGATTACAAAAAGGGAAGGTAAAGGGAGGGGGTGGCAGAGAGACATTCCACGTAGAGGGCACAGCAAGTCTAAGCCCTGTGGCAGAAGGACCATGACATAGTAAAGGAACTGTGAGCAGTCCAAGTGGCTGAAGCGTGCTACACGATGACCATGTGGAGGTGGAGAGGAGCCACACTATGAAGGTCTTGGTGGCCATGCCAAGAATTGTGGTCTTGATTCTAAGACCTATGAGAATCACTGAAATGGTTTAATCTGATGTATGGTATGTGTGTGTGTTTATGTGTGAAGATCACATTTGTATTTTAAAAAGATGACTGTGGTTGAAACATGAACAAAAGATTGAAAATGGGCTGGAGTCAATGCAGGCAGATCCTCTCAAAGGCTCTTGAATTAGTCTAGGAAAGAGCTAATGATGGTTGAGCTTATGATCAGGGCAGGAGTGAGGAAACGTGGAAGGTTTTGAGAGATACTTAGGAAGTAATTTGGTCAGACGGTGTGAAGAAAGGTTATACCTTGGGATTTCTTCTGATAGTTTTGAAGAGCCCATTTTATTTTTACTGATTTTTTTCATTTGCTATTTTTTCAAAATTAATGTATTTGTTTACGTATTTATGCATACTTGCAGGAGTCAAGGAGTGTACAAGACACTGGGGATTACATGCAGAGCCAAATAAGGTGTGCCTGCCCTTGTGTGCTTACCGCTGGGTGATGTGGTCATGTCCTTCCCAGGGTTACTATCTGCTCGTTCCTATGCTCACATTTCTTATGTGTTTCTCTCAGCTGTCATAGGGCCAGCTCGATTGGCATTGCAATGCTTGTCATCATGACCCGTGCTGGACAGCTGAGATCTGTTCATGTATAGATAACCGTGTTTCTTATAGTTTTTTCATTTGTGGGTTTCTGTCTTGCTCTTATACCTACATTCTTGTTCAGATTCCTAAAACTTCCCTGTGATCTAGAAAGTGTGGTCTATCTCATCTTTTTCCTTTGAAAAATATGGTTAGCTTTGTTCTAAGCCAAACACAGTTTTATACAAAAACAGATGTATTGAAGTTGGTGAATGATCAATTTTAGAGTGAAGATAGAATAAATTTTTTCTTTAGGCAAAAATAAATTTCCCTCCAAAATCTTGGCTCCAGGCTCACAGGATATTAAGATTGGAAGAGGCCTTAAGATAGTTCAGGAAAACTATTTGCTGAAAAAAAAATCACTTGTGGTAAAAATAAATGATTTAGTATACTCCAGAAAAAAAAAGAAAATATGGTTTTCATCGTTCAAATGACATCTATTTCCAACAGCACTTGGCACCAGGCTCTGAACGATGATGGAGGGACTGGGTACCAGTACCTTGGATGCAGTGGATTGGGACGCCGAGCTATAAATGGAAAGGTGTAATATTGAATCCTGACCAAATTTAACTTCCCACTGAGCGGTTCTGATACGTGAAGGATGAATTGTGCTCGCTGTGTTTGGGGGAAAAAAAACTATCTCTCTAATAGCTACTTCAAAACCTCTCCCCTTTGACTGGTATGGAGTCTTTGTTAAAGACAGAAGGAAGCTAGCAGTGGGAAGAATATAAAATAAAGAATAAAGGGTATTTTCTTCAGCTGTTTGCTAATCACAGTGAGGGATGTAATCTGTAATATCTATCTGTCTATCTAGTTATTATCTATATAAATTTTAGTAGAATAAAAAGGTTAAACATTAAATGTATCCCTAAAACAGAATGATTTTCTCTAATGCCCTTTTAGCTATCTCTGTTTTATTAGATAGACACATTTAACAACTTCTTATTTATTCTGATCTTTAATATCTCAATTAAAAATCACATCTGTTGGAGTGTAATTTCTCTGGGTTCTTTTGCAGGAAAATACATTCTGTCTGGGATGTAATATACTTCTCCCACTTGATCTTTGGCAAATGATCTGTCTCTACTAGGGCTTCTCAGAATGGCACAGTGATGGTTAAAATCCTATATGCAAAGGCCTCAGACATCCAGACTCATGAGATCTGGAGTGAGGCCGAGGAATCTGATTTTTATGTAACATCCCAGTTAACTCTCATTTATAGCACCCTGGACCACTCTTTGAGAAACACTACTTTTAAACCAAGGAGCATCTTTTAAATAAAGAAAGTCTGTAAATATAGCAAACTTGTTTCCTGTTTTAAAAAGTTCCTGACATAAAGCGCCATGGACCCAGGCCAGTTGAATATGCATTCTTGTCCTCCTAGTTTTTGGCATGCTATCGATGTACATAAATCCAGGTTAAAAATGTCAATCTTTATTTTATTTTTAAATACTCTTATTGGAAAGTGTCCCCCCCTTTATGGGTAGCCTATTATAAGACAAAAAAGTAAATCTAAATATTCGCTTAATAACTTAAAAAATATGAGAACGTTAGACCCTGAACTTAGCCCATTGCTAATTTATGTGCCACACGTTGATGGAGAATTTCCATTGTTTTCTTTTCTACTTTATAGATCTGTCATACAGCTGTTACATCCCAAACTTGCATTTTGCCAAACTTTCTTTAAAAATATTTTGAGTGGATGAACCTCTGTCTGAAAAATTTAGCTCGTGTGATGTGATATCTTAAGCCATTGCCCAGTATGAGTTTAAGTACTGTGAATAGTCCGAGTGGCTGAAGCGTGCTACACGATGACCATGTGGAGGTGGAGAGGAGCCACACTATGAAGGTCTTGGTGGCCACACCAAGAATTGTGGTCTTGATTCTAAGACCTATGAGAATCACTGAAATGGTTTAATCTGATGTATGAGTGTGTGTGTGTGTGTGTGTGTGTGTGTGTGTTGCCTTGTCTTTCCAGCCTTATCTCTTGATCCAACCTCCTCTATCTGAGGCATCTGCTAGGAGCACTGTAAGTAGCTGGAGAGAATTAACCGCTCAAGAAAGAGAAAAAAATTGTCCTTTGCCTTGAAGCGTAATCGGCCTATCCAATTGCTCTGGATCTGAGAAGTCATTTCTCTTCTTGTGAAGCAAAAATGCTCATGGATGCAAAGGCCCCCAAAGGCTTTTAATTTCTTCTTCTCAGTTCCCTTTAGACAGAAAACCTTGAGAGCATTTCAAGGGTGAAAATAAAAGAAGGTGTAGATCAGAATAGGCTTAGTTATGCTGCAATAACAAAGGATTCCAGAATCTCAGTTGGTGGGAGCTCAAGGTCAGGTGGGAGCTCTGCTCTGTGTTGAAGGGAGACCGGGCGACACGGTCGTCCTGTGCACTGCTCAGGAGTAAGACTGGCTAGCCGCTAGCATCAGGCCAGTCTCCTCGGAGAGAGTCAGGGCAATTTTTATAGTGTAATTCCTCTCCTGCTTTGGCTGTGTTTTGATAGAAAATAGTGACCACCACTGTGGTAATCAGAATTTTGCACAGTGATCACTAGAATAAAAATATCAACAACCAAAAAAGCCCTGGCCGGTTTGGCTCAGTGGATAGAGTGACAGACTGGGAACTGAAGAGTTCTGGGTTCAATTCCAGTCAAGGGCATATGTCTGGGTTGTGGGCTTGATCCCCAATAGGGGGCATGCAAGAGGCAGTCAATCTATGATTCTCTCATCATTGATGTTTCTATCTCTCTCTCCCTCTCCCTTCCTCTCTGAAATCGATTATATATATATATTTAATTTCATTTGCTTTGGGAATGTGCAACTGCGCCTTGTTCTTGTGGGATGCCCGACAACCTCTGATGACATGACATGAACCCACCATTTGCAACAATTCAGGAGCACTTTCTATATTCTTGCTGTTGTTACCTAAGATATTTAATTATTTCCAGGTGCATCTTGAAGTGCTGATTAAAACAGAACCATATGGGTTGTAATTGATAACCGGAATGACATCTTCAACTCTGTATCATGCCTCACCCACTCACACATGTGGTGGTTTTAGACAACTTTCAAAGCAGGGGGCTTTCTGAAGTGATTTTCTAAGAAAAGAGCTCCAAATAGTTGGGATGGGATGACATGAATAAGCTCATTCCCTTAGAAACATTCCAGAAAAAACAGTGCATCAGGGATGAATGTCATTGGATGGATTTCAGGAGAGTTTTTGTTGGACTGTGGTTGGTTTTGGTTAGTTAACCTGGTCTTGGCTCAGTGGTGGCTAAACTTGTACTTGGTGGGGGTGAGATTTGGAATATTTGTGTTGAATCTGAGAACTTGGACTGCAAGTCACTCATGAGTATTTCCATGTTATTACCACAAGAGAGCGTGTCCACCAGGATACGAACACTAGCTGCCCAGAGAGCAGCCCCCACATCTCAGTGGCTTGACAAAGTCCATGGATAGTTCTTGCTCCTGCAGCTGTTTGCTGCATGTTGGGTGCTGTCCTGAGAAGCTCTTCTCTAAGAGATGGCTGGGAAGTCGGCCCCTTCTCACCTGTGATGCTGCCATCTTAAACGTGACCTCCACGGCTGCAGAAGAAGCAGATGTAGTGTGGACGGTCTGCACGATGTTTTCTGGACAGGCCTGGGAGGACCTCATGTTCCACTGGCCCGAACCCTGTCTCTCTGTGTTGAAGGGAGACGGGGCGACACGGTCTTCCTGTGCGCTTCTCAGGAGTAAGACTGGCTAGCATCAGGCCAGTCTCCGCGGAGAGAGTCAGGCCAATTTTTATAGTGTAATTCCTCTCCTGCTTTGGCTGTGTTTTGACAGAAAACAGGGACATTTAGCTTAGAGGGAGGAGTTTGGGTTCTGTTTGGGGAAAGAAGGCCTTTAGAGTTTGGTGGATTTAGGTTCTTGTTTTGCCACTTTCTCCTATGTGATTTGGGATAAGTTTATTAACAATGAAAAATATCAGTATTTAGTTCATAGGATTGGTATGAGAGTTACTAGTAAATGAGCTAATGCTCAGAAATTGCTTGTATGTGCTCAAGAATAATAATGATGATAATAAAAAGTTGTTATCATTGTTATTATAGACAATGGATGTAATTATAATTACGATTAGTTGTTTATTTACCCTGTGACCTAAGAGGAAAGGGATTTATACAACAGTGTTTCAACCCTGCCTGCACAGGGGTGTCATGAGTGAGATTTATTGGAAGTGCACACGGAGGGCAGTGCCTGGCTGTGCTGAAGCCAAGCCTTCTCCCATCAGTGTGTTGAGAAAGCCACACCCTGTTCAGAGGCTGGAAGAACAGGTGTACCTGAGGGAGAGCCTGAGTCAGAAGACAGAAGATGGAGGGAAATTGGAGAATTTCATAGCAGAGAGCGGGTCTGGTGTCCAGCACTGCATGTCACCCCCAAGTGTTAGGGAAGTCAGCCTAAAAGGTAAATGGGAGAGAGCGGTGTGAGCTGACCCTTCACACATGCTGCTGGCTTCTCAGATCCCACAAAGTGTCTCTCTTTGTAGCCCTCTTTCCAGCCTTATCTCTCGATCCAACTTCCTCTATCTGAGGCATCTGCTAGGAGCACTGTAAGTAGCTGGAGAGAATTAACCGCTCAAAAAAGAGAAAAAAATTGTCCTTTGCCTTGAAGCGTAATCGGCCTATCCAATTGCTCTGGATCTGAGAAGTCATTTCTTGTGAAGCAAAAATGCTCATGGATGCAAAGGCCCCAAAGGCTTTTAATTTCTTCTTCTCAGTTCCCTTTAGACAGAAAACCTTGAGAGCATTTCAAGGGTGAAGATAAAAGAAGGTGTAGATCAGAATAGGCTTAGTTATGCTGCAATAACAAAGGATTCCAGAATCTCAGTTGGTGGGAGCTCAAGGTCTGTGGGAGCTCTGCTCTGTGCTCTTCTCTCCCAAGGCCCAGGCGGAAAGATCGGCCACCGAAGGGGATAGGACATCATTTGACAAAGGGAATGCTGAGCGCGCCTACTATGGACAATGAGATGCTCTATCATGGCGGTGACGGCACCGTGGGCTGAACGGTCACATGCCCACTTCCTCCGCCCCCCACCAGGAAGTCAGGAAATGAGGTCTTTTGTGTGCCCGGAATGAGAGAACTGGATAGAGTCAGGCAGGACCACTAGTTACCACAGAGATTCAAATGTCAAAGGTATGTCTGAATTTCCACCCCTGCCTAAGAAAGACAAAACAGCCTAGGAAAAACAGCACATGGACTTTCCAGATAAATATGTCAAGCAAAGACCTCTCAGCCCAAAGCTAGACTGAAAAAGTTCTCCAACATTAGCCTCTCTAGAATTTCTTTTCTAAAGTTTATGAAATTGGGTAAAGCAGAGATTACTGATGGCTTATACTTAGGCTAAGAATTGAATTCTTCTGAAAAAATTTATTTCTCTATTTTCTTTTATCTATTTAAAATTTCTAGAGAGGGTTGGGTAGTTCTTTCTTGCCTTTAAGAATAAGGGAGTGGACTTTTTGTTGTAGGGTATTTACTTGTTTTTCTGCTCATGGCTGGGGACTGTTTCTGAATTTTCAATTCTTGGGTTCTTACCCTCCACTCCACTGTGTCTAGAATAGTCAGCCTATTTATGTTGACTGAAATAAGCATTGAATGAAGACTGAGCATGAAAAAATGAATAAGCATTAATTTTATAATGCCTCCGCGTATGTCCCACGTATTTCTGAGGCAGTTGTGAAAATTTCAAAACAAATTAGTTTTGATTGATTTTCATTTAAGAAATAATGCGACACTTCCGGTAATGTCACAGTAGCAAACAATAAAACCATATCTGTCATAGAGTTTTTGAGATGATCATATCAAGATTCCTTTGAACATCAAAAGAAGGTTTGCTTTCCATCTTTGGTCGGAGACTCCTGGGCGCCTGTGGGCTTGTTACATAACAAGGTGTGAAAGTCGGTTCTGATTGCACCGTATTCTCAGGCGGCCACTTTTCTTATTTAGAAATATTTTGGGGATTGTCTGTTGATGGCAACCTACTTTAATTAATCCTTTGAAAAATTCTATCAGAAAGAAATGCATTTCTCAAGGAGAAGAAAGACGTTTCTAAAACTCTTCAGTCTGAAAATCAAGTCTAAAAAGCAAGGTTCTTGAACATGGGTTTCCTGGGACTCAGTTTAGCTTTCAGCTTAGGAGCCTAATCAAACAAATGAAGGTTTCTTTTTGAATTTGACTTCTCTTGCCTTTCAACATCCTTTACGGATATTATTATCCTCATTATTTGCCTTTTGAATTTCGTAATATTCTTCTCTTTCTTCATATGCCACTTTCACATTCCACTCACAGTTCCCCCAGCACCTATTCAACCTAATGTCTCCCTCCCACCCCCCCGCCCCGCCCCTCTAAGCAATGGATTTGTCATGGCCATTGCTTCAGTGTTAGGGACAATTACCTGGTGTCACTGAATGTGGCTGGATCAGCGTTCCCTCTCTGCTCTGGCCTAGACAGTACAGTCCTGCCTCAATGGGGCCCCGTTGGTCCTTGCAGCTATGGGTCAGAGAGAATAGATTGAATGGCAGCCAATCCTTTCTTATCTCGTCCTTGTTCCCTGACCACAGGCTTGCTGGAGGTTAGAAATAACTAGTTCTTTAAAGAAGAGAATGCCGGCACTTACCAAATATGCTCTAAAAATATGTAATAAATACTATGTTTGTAACAATCATAAAGCTGGGGAAAAAACACACATAAAAATACTGCCCCAGCTAAGAAATGTAACTTCCCTTGCTCTGGGAATGATGTATTTTATGCACCTGTATACAGCTGGTGAGGCTTAACATTCTGAGGGCCACCTTTAGTAACCAACTCCTCGAAGCCAGTGGGAAAATCACTGCTTTGATGTGTAAAATAACTGAGAAAATGGGTGTAGAGCCATATAAAATACCCAAGTTTAATCTGGACCGGCCAGGAGCAAGACTTGAAATCCTCTTACTGAGCAAAATGAATGAAGGCGCACTTGCCTTTTGAGGCACAAAATAAAAGAAACCTATAAAATTTGTGTGGCGCAGTGTCCCAGAAATCAATTATGTAATTTTGTACAATCATATCAGGTAGAGTATCAGCCCATTACTGAAACTCAGAGCTTTCAAACCTAATGGAGACTATTTGACATTCCTAGGCGAGCTGCCAAAGGCCCATTCCAATTGCCAACATGACAATTATTGACATAGACATGTACAGGCAGGGAAGGGTTTTCAAGGAAATAATGTCAATAATTTTCTACTGTGTTTTAAGCTAAAAATCAGCAGAAGGTGAGTGACTAGAACCCGTATGAAATCTATATCTACAGCTCCCTTGAGTGTTGGAGTAGTGATGGCCAGTAATGGGGCAAGTGCATATCCACGTGAAATCCAATTAGGTTGGAAATGGTGAGGTGAGCTGGACACACTGGAAGTGTCCAGAATTTTATTAATCTACACTCGCCAGGTATAAAAGATTACACCTCTCAAGCCTCTCCTTGCTCCATCCACTGAGTGTACATCGTGGCCAGGCTGGCTTTCACAACTCTGATTTCATTGCACGACTCTCCACTGTCGGCCACAGGGCTGCTTTCTGTTAGCTCCTCAGCCTGCACCCTGGTGTTTGAGTCTTTATCCAGTGTTGCCTGTGACTATTCTCTAGTGAATCGCTCTCACCATTCAGGCCCTCTCCTGAATTCCCCTCATATCTCATATGCTTAATCCTTCATCTAGGCCAGTTCTCATGCTGTCCCCTCGACCCACAATATCCTCTCCTCTCCATTTACCAGTCTAATTCTGCTCATTCTTTGAGGTCATGTTTGAATCCAGTTGCCTCATAGTCTTACTACTTCTTGTTTACTAAGGCCAAGGCCGGTAATAAGATGACTTATATGTTGTACCTATGGTCTTGGTACATCTGTCTTTCTTTCATAGGTGTGTAAATAAAATGATGCATGCAATAAACAGGGAGTTGTTTTATGTCCACAGAGGTAGTATACATCTGATTGTGCAATTAAATAACTTTTTTTTTCTTAGAAAAACATAACAACTTTGCATAATAGGGATTAATGTTCCCACTTTACAGGTAAAGAATCTGAGGTTCCCAGGGATTGAGTTTCTTGTGTAAATTTGTTTAGATAACAGAGGTTCAAACACAGGCCCCTCTGACTCTGGAATTGAGAACTGGAAATTAGAAATCTGTGATACTTTGTACCAGCTGGGTGGTCAGTCCAGGAAGCTGGGCCCAGCAGAGGCAGGGCTACTGGTGTTCAGAGCAGTGGGATTTTGTAAAAGGGCCTCCTGAGAATTATTACTAAATCATGAGTTTTCATGTGCTTTGCGTAAGGAGAAGTCAGGTGAAGTTGTCTCTGCCACTTCCATAGAACTGTTGTGGGGAGTACGGTGGGGACCTCCCAGATAATGCCACCAACGACCTTGCTCTCTGGGCACTTTATTTCCTTTCTATAAAGAGACATAATATTCTCATGTGGCCGAAACCGGTTTGGCTCAGTGGATAGAGCATCGGCCTGCGGACTGAAGGGTCCCGGGTTCGATTCTGGTCAAGGGCATGTACCTGGGTTGCGGGCACATCCCCAGTGGGAGATGTGCAGGACACAGCTGATCGATGTTTCTCTCTCATCGATGTTTCTAACTCTCTATCTCTTTCCCTTCTTCTCTGTAAAAAATCAATAAAATATATTTAAAAAAAAATATTCTCATGTGATGGTAGGCTTTTAGATATTAGATGAGATACCAAATAATTCTATTAGCTGGATAGCAGTGAAGACTATATAATTTATCTATTTTACTTTTTATCTTGGATTTTAGAAAATCCAAAGCTCATTTTTATGCTCAATTTAAATAATTGCACTTTACCTAGGTTTTACCTACTTTTCTCTCATAGATGCGCAAGTGGATTGACACATGCAAAAAAAGGGAGTTGTTCTCGCCCCACAATATGCTTCTGATTGTGCAATTAAATGATTTTGCTTCCCTTAAAAAACAAACAAGTATACTTGTTCACGTGACCTGCTATTTCACCTATAATTTCTAGGAGAGAGAAAAAGCTAGTGCATTCTTGGAAAAGTTTTTTTTTTTAAATTAAATCTTTATTGTTGCAAGAATTACATATGTCCCCTTCCCCCTCGCCCCATTGACCCCTTCTAGCTCGCCCACGTTCCCCACCCCAGGCCTTCACCACTCTATTGTCTGTGTCCATGGCTTATGCCTATATGCATACAAGTTCTTTGGCTGCTCTCATCCCACCCACCCACTCACCCATCTCTCTCTCCCCTCTGTGATTCCACAGTCTGTTCCATGCTTCTGTGTCTCTGGATCTATATTATTCATCAGTTTATTTTGTTTGTTCGATTCCATGTATGGATGAGATCATATGATACTTGTCTTTCTCTGACTGGTTTATTTCACTCAGCATAATACTCTCCATGGAAAAGTTTTGTTGGAAACTCTTCTTGGAAAAGTTTTGTTGAACTATGCTCTCACTCCTGTTGCATAATTAATACAATTTAAGACAAGTTAACTTAGAACTAGTGATCTGTATGCAGTGGGGATTCCAGCCGATGACTAGCTTGGCTTTAGATCTCTCCAAACCTGCCCTCTGGCTTGGTGGGAGCATCATTAAAACGGAAGTCCTGGAGGAGCGGCAATCCAGTTTAGCTAGGAATACCTGGGGTGGAGAGGGACAGGGCAGGGCGGAGGGGTGGGGGGAGAGCAGGGGTAGGGGGATGTCAGTCTTTATAATTGGTCCCCATTGTAGCCAAAGGGATTTGTTACTTTTCACACTGGAGTGTAAGGTGCTGTTTTTATCAGAGACTTTATGGTACGTGGGTATGCAAACAGTGTTAGTGCCTGATGGACAGATGGTCTCCGAGGTGGGAGAGGAGGAAACTCCCAAGCATGGGCCACAGTGTAGCCTGGGTTCCTTGTAGACTAGGGGCTCCCAATTCAGACAAGGCAGACACAGGCCCAGAGTCAGGAGCCAGAACATTCCCCAGGGGCAGCAGAGTGTTGGGGAGTTTCTGGGCAGCTGAGGGCATGGTGAAAGGCTCCCTCTAGTGCCATCTAGGGTCCTGAGCGCCACGAAGGGCAGGGGTGGAACAGCCAGTAAGACTCAAGAATAAGTAGGTGTGGACGTTGGTAGAGGTGGAGGTTCAGTGCCAGGTGCACCCTACTAGTAAACCCAGACATATATGTCTGTATGTCTCATCCATGTACTTATTTATTTACACCGATGTTTATTGATCGTGTGACCTCATTAACACCCACCGGCTGCTGAGGCATGGAGAACCAGGATGACACCCACACTGTACCAAACCCTGGATGGACTGGTGTCACAGGAGGGAAAGGAGCCCACCGATTTCTCTCTCATCACCTGCTCTCCAGAGCTTTCATGACTCTAGTGACATGGTGACAGGTGAGTTACTGGGCCAGTTCCCTCACCTGTAAAAGGAGAGATCTAGATGGTCTCTGAGAATGCCTCCATCTCGAAAACTATAGGATTCCATTATTCAGTACCAGCAGGTGTCGGCAGCATGTGGAGATGAAACAGGGACCAACCAAAGGCGAAGGAGGGCGAGGCTGCTGATGGGAAGGGGTTAGAGAGTGGACTGGGAGGGAGGCATCCTGGGTGGGCACCTCAATTCTCTACTCTTGCTGGTTCACCTGGAGCAGGTTACTTCACTACTCTGCACCCCGATTTCTCTAACGTAGATCCAGCGTATTAATTCGTGCCATGCACTCGTGCGGTGAGTGCTATGTGAGCGTGTGAGCAGGTGGGTACAGTCCTCCTACTGTGGGCTGGCCCTGGGTGGCACTCAGCCAGCCGTGTGTCCTTGTGATCGGCAACCACAGCACCAGCTTTGTCCACCACACAGGTGTCTGGGACCAGTTGATGTTGTAGCCCCTTGACTGTTAGCAAAGACCATGAAAAGGGACAGACTTTATTTTAGTTAGAACAGCCGGGTTTGAGAATTGCCTCTGCCATTCTTTAGAGGAGTGATGGAATAATTCAAGGCCTTATTTCCTCATCTGTAAAGTAAGGCACTTGGATTACATACAATCTTCATAATATTTTTCTAACTCATGATTCTAAGACCTATAAGCAAACTAACACCCTTGGAGGCCGTTTGAACATTTAATCTTTATATGTCCCGCTACCTCTTGCGCATAGTAGGTGCTCATAAATACTGTAAGGACGATGAATGAGATGGTGCCAGTAATTTAATTCTCTCAGCCGCCAGCAAGGAAGAAACTCACATAAAGACAGGGGATGGGCCACCTTAATCCTCTGAGTGCTGAACTGTCTGCGTCATGCTGTCTCAGAGACTTGGGCTTGTGGCCTAAACTGATAAATTTTTCCATTAAGAAATTGCTCTCTCTGGCAAGCCCGACTTCTGAAGCAGCCCAGAGGAGGCAGAGCAGGCAGAGTGACCGGGTCTGCTCGTCAAGTGATTGCAGCCAGGATGGGCCACGAGAGTGAAGGCTCAGGGCACCCAGTGATAGCCACAGAGCACAGCTGAGACCCACCCCACAGAGGCTGGGGATGAGGAGGGACATTTCCTGGTGCAGCGCCGTCCCTGCCTCTCAAGGCTCAGCAATCACGTTGGCTATGGGATGATTTTTTAAAGTAAACATTCACCGGTCAGCACTGGAGCCAAGTACTAGTATGAGGGCACTAACGCTGTTGAGGATACTTAGCCTTATGTTTAAAAAAATGTTTTTATTAATTTCAGAGAAAGGGAGAGAGAGTTATAAACATCAACAAGGAGAGAGAATCATTGATGGGCTGCCTCCTACATGCCCCCTCCAGGGGATTGAGCCTGCAACCCAGGTACGTACCCTGATGGGATTTGAATTGTGACCTCCTAGATTCATAGGTCACTGGGTCACACCGGCTGGGCCTTAGCTTTATGTTGAAGTGGTTTGTAGACCAACAGATACAGGACGGGCAGACACGGAAAGGCCCTTCTGGGTCTTTCTAGCAGGTGAATGCCTCAGACATGCCCGAGTCTGAGATCCTGCTCATTTTTACCCACTTTTGGGAAATGCATCTGTCAGGCCTCAGGGAGAGAGTGGACTCTGGTGCTGGAGGGTGGGCGTGCTTTGGAGGGAAAGGCGATTGTGGGAAAGGTGCAAAGAGAGGAGGGAGGAAGGGCGTCTTTGCAGATCCTCAAGGTGTTCTTTCTACCTGACCTCCTCCGTATCTTTGCTCTCTCAGAACAAGCTGTCATGGCTGTTTGCCTCCTCGGGTCCAGGGTGTATCCCTCCTTTGGGATGGGAGAGCGGGACGAGGCTGCTTTCTCTCCACCTAGACTCACATTTTCTCCTCGTGCAGTGGCTGGGCTCCCGGCTCCTCACCAAGCCTGGGATGTGTTAGGGACTCTCTAGTATTCAGCGATGTGAACAGCACATCCCATCATGTGAATGTAATGTTTACCGAGACCATAAGCCTTACGAGCCGCTGTTTCTGTTTTTTATTTTTAACATTAATGGGCGAAGCGCAGCTTCAAGGTTTCATCCAAAGCAAAGAATGGTTGCCATTGACTTCCATCCACCTCCTACGCTCCGCGCTCCTCTCAGGCATCCTGGAAGGCAGAAGCCTTCCTCCAGAGCTGGTTTCATCCCTTTCAATGGGCCTCCCGCCTTTGTCCACGTTTCCTGCCTTTAGAGAGACGAGGTCAAACCTGTTCCAAAGGTGGAAACAAAGTGGGGAGGAGGCCTGGTGGGCCGTGCACAATGTTCGTTTTTGTTTGTTTGTTTTTTAAAGCGAGCTATTGCTTGGCTGCCCCGATCTCTTAAGAAGCATCTGAAAAACAACAACAACAACAACAACAAAAAAAACCCAAACCATAGTGTGTTTAAAATAGCAAATGTTAAGAAAATGTCTGTGCTAATATAGCTGTATTTCCACAAAGTTTTTAGAGAGCAAAAATGATCTCCGCATTGCAGCCTGGCTCTATTATATCGGCGTAGCAGCGGGGTAGAACAAAGCTAAAGATTTAAGGCAATTTGGACACCTCAGAGCAAAACTGCTAGCACTGCACGGGCTTTGAAACCCGAAGAGGATTCAGCCTGCTCACTTATTACTTTCCCCAGCTTCAGAAGGACAATGCTCTTTTCTAATCTTCCGGCTTTGCTGAGAAACCCTGGGAGTTAGCGACTTGCCTGGCACGCTAGGTATAAGGTCGGGCAGAAGAGGCACACGGCTACACTCGGTGGCTGTGAGTTCAAATTCTCGCCTTTCTATGCACCCCTCCCGGCTCGCGCAGAACTGGAAAGGGCAGAACAGACAGCCAGGGGCTGCCACTCCTTTTGGTGGCGGTCCTCTTACTGAGTCACGGGCACCTGAAGCCATTCGGTTCAGGACAGGTTCCTTTCCCGATTCTGTTGTTATTTTTTCATCTTTTCAGCTCCCAGCGTTCTCTTGGATGGTGTACTCAGAAACGCCACGCTGCCTCTGCCTCGTAGCCCCTGTGAGCTAAAATAATGAACAAGCAATTAAATCTCATGCTTGAGGGCCTGTGCTGATTGCTTGCGGGAGAGGGCAGAGCCCAGCCTTGTTCTCTGCCCGCGGGGCATGGCGCCTGGCTGGATTTCTCTGGGGGGAGGCTTGTCAGCTGCAGGGGAGCTTGGGCGCTGGAGGAAAGGGTCTGGGGGAACCTGTGTTCAAGGAGACCCCCATTCTGGAAATGGGTGTGAGTTGACATTGTCCGCACAAGGCATTGTCAGAGTTGTTATTTGTTAGCAAAACACAAATAGGCAGTGACTCCACTTCTTTTTAAAGACCCTCCTCTGCAATGAACTAATGTTTACTAAGGGCGTGTTTAAAAAGAAACAAAATGTACTTACTCTTGGTATTTGGCTGAAGGTGGTTATTTTAGCTGGTTGCTGTGAAGCTCATTTTTGTTTTCGCTGAGTCTCTTGTTCAAGTTCCCATTTTTTGAGAGGGAGTGTTGGAGACAGTGGTAACTTGACCAATGACATGCAAATGGTAAGTGGTAGAGGCAGAAATGGGTCCTAGAAGTTTGTTTGAGGAATCAGGTCTCTTAACCTCTCTGCTTGCCTATCCCAATAATAATTAATTTAAGAGGTCATTCACAATTTAATAATAATTCCATTAATAATGCAATACAAACATACTGAAGTTGGGGCTCTTCATCAGAAAATCAAGGATAAAAAAGGCATACCCTTTTCCTCTCCTGCTGGATCATGAATTCTAGGGTGGGACTGACATTGGAGAGAAGTAGCACATGGTTATATAACAGCAAACTGTGATAAGGGCTATGCAGTTAAATCATGTGATGAGATGGGAATGTCTAAACCAAAGGTCCC
Source organism: Myotis nattereri (assembly GCF_964212035.1). Classification (NCBI taxonomy): domain Eukaryota; kingdom Metazoa; phylum Chordata; class Mammalia; order Chiroptera; family Vespertilionidae; genus Myotis; species Myotis nattereri. Next base: position 94,373,860 of record NC_138081.1, on the reverse strand, counting down.
AACTAGTTCAAGGCGTTGTAGCATACCATCCTGAAGAAGTGAACTTGAACTGATGGATGACTAAGGATAAGGGAACTAGGGGAGAGAAAGCAGTGGGAGAGGAGGCTGGTGAGGAAGCCAGCACTAGACCATGTGAAACTGTAAAGGTCTCATTAAGAATTCCATTTCTGATCCAAAGAGTAACCTCGGGAAATGACACCATGATATTTGCATATTGGGAAGGGTGCTCCGGCTGCAGCCCGGGAATGAGTGGGGTGGGTGGTATGGGAAACAGATGAGTGTAACGTGGACCAGTGACAGAATGAAGGTATTGGGAAGGGCCCTCCAGCTGCAGCACGGGAATGAGTGGGGTGGATGGTATGGGAAACAGATGAGTGTAACGTGGACCAGTGACAGAATGAAGGTGGGGGTCTAAAGGCATCTTTACGAGCTCTTTAGAAGACAGAAAGGGCAGAGCTTGAGATGCTCAGGTTTGGGGAGAGCGGGTAAGGAAGGGGTCCAGGATAATTTCTTGGTTTCTGGCTTGCATAGCTAGATGAATGTCAGTCCCTCTAAGCTGAGATGGATAACACAGCAGGATAGGATGACGAGATTTAGGAGACAATTTGAACTTGGTCTAGACCTGCTGAGGGTGAGATACCCGCAAATAGAGATAATTGTGTAAATCCTTGCACAGAAAGGTCTGCAATTCAAATTAGAGGTTGGAGGCAACGGAAACAAAGTCACTAGTATGGACAAGATGCCTTGGAGGGAGGATATAAAATAAAAAGGACTGAGTCTAGGATGGAAAGACTAGAAAGTCCACTGAGCATAGGCCATGGAGAGGAGGACTGGAAGAAGCCAGAGCAGCAGAAGACCTGAGGAGGGTGGGGACAGCTCAGAGTGGAGGGACTTCCAGAAATAGGGGCTGGGCAGGGTGGGAATGCTCTGCTGAGGACTCACTCAGCCTCGCCCAGCCTCAAAAACACATGTGAGGCAGAAATTATTATGTTCTTCATCTAGTAGATAAGGGAGATGAGGCTCAGAGATTTTAAATAATTTATAGCAAATCACACAAGGAATAAGTGGGGAAGCCACATTTGAATGTGGTTCTACGTCTGGATCCCACACTTCTGTCCCTCTCTCTCTGTAGCTTTCTTTCACATTCAAGTTTATTTTCTATTTTTAGCAAAGGAACAATGTAATGGCACTTAGAATTGTTAAGGAATCATGATGAGAAAAAGAATGACAACTGAAATATAATGTGAAGCTTATAAATTGATTAAGGGTTTTGAATATATGATAAATAGACTTTTAAAACCCATGTATGTGTCCCCTTAATAGGCTGTTTATTTCAAAACTGACAGTGTAGCTAAAACACTGAGGGCCTGCGTATATCTTCTGCCTCAATTAGTCTCAGAGCCCTTTTAGTAAAGATGATTTTTCTGAAGTTAGCCAATGCAATTCAAAGCCAGGTGGGTAAAAGAAAGGCCAGTCATAGAGGACGCATGCAGAACATCACATTAGGGACTAAGAGAATTCAAATGACTAGAGGATTTTTCTTGTTTTCATCTTTATGAAGATCAGATCATACTATATTGATAATTCATCATCTCTCCAAATCATATGTGAATTAAGAGAACTTGAATATGGGCTGAGGTGGGTTTGATTAGAGGGGTTTTAAATATTCTGATGTTTGTGGGAATATTTATGGGAAGGTGATGAGTCTAGGTTTACATGACTTGCAGACTGGGGAGTGATACGATAATTGAGATTGAAGAGTTGGGCTGGTTGACCATGTGTCTCTGGGGATGGTTGATAGGGAAATATTTAAACACTTTAGTGAAACTAAGGTCTGGAAACACACGAAGCCTGAAGAGTAAGGAGAAAGAGACAGAATGGCCAGCTGGGTAAGTGATCCCTTTCGAGGTCCTCGAATGCCCTGAGCTTTACTGTATCCCTGTCCTTTCACAGTGTTCTCTAATGGCTTGATGACTCGTCTCGCTCACAGGAGCAGAAGCTTATTTATGGCAAGGGCTGTGTTTTTCATCGTTATTTCTTGGCACCTAGTTTAGTGCCAGGACCACAGTAGATAATTGTTAAGTAAACATATGTTAAAAGATTAAACAAATCAACAAATGCCATGAAAGGCTTGAAAACTAGAAAGGAGGCCAGGGGAAGGGAAAGATGACGACGTTGGTCTTTGTGCTAGGAGGAAGAGGATCTGGGGAAAATGTGTGCTCATGGATGCCCAGGATATTATTGATGACTTAAATGTGGGCCTAAGACCTGGATAACTCCAGCAGAAAGGTGTTACATTCTTCAAAATTAAATTATTAAAAGAATGGGCGGGTCACTCAAGAATAGTTCAGGTGGAAGAGGAATCCCACCATGGACCCAACCCAGTGGGGTGGGAGGCCAGGAGAGAGGCAAGAACCAAGCAACAGTGAGGGAAGCTCTGCAGAGCCTTGAGTTCATTCAGTTTGGGAGACAATGTTTTTATAACTTAGCCAGAAGCCTGATGCACAAAATTCATGCAAGGGGCTCGGCCCTTGCAGCCCTGGCTTCGTCCAGAAGGTCGTCCAGAATGTCATCCAGACGGTAGTTCGGCTGTTCGTTCTCATTAGCATATTAGCTCTTTATTATATAGGATGAACTTTACTGTACTGAGGTTTCTACCTGAGTTGGCATAAAAGATGCTTGAGGTACCTTAAAGCTGATAGACGGTGTGTTACTAAAATAAAAACAGCTCAGTGGTGAAAACATGTCAAGGTGGTGAAGGGCAAATCCTTTATTCCAAGAGTGTGGTATTTGGAGATGGGCCTCTCCTCCTCCTAATTTTCTTGCTTTGGTTCCTAGGGAGTTGGAGGTCCTAAGCCTCAACAGTTAGATTAAAAGGAAATCTGCCCAGTGGTGGAGGTAAGAAGAAAAATCAAGCAAAATGTGGCTGGTGTGGTGCTTAATGATAACAATGAATCTCTCCCCCATGATTCACTGGAGGCCAGTGTGCAGGCTGCATGTGCATTCTTGAAGACCTCATTTTCTTTGTGACCTCACAGAGGACATGTTCTGTTGAAGGTGGGCCTCCAGCTGTGGTGAAGTTCTGAGACTGCTGAAGGATCATTACTTTTCCTCTCCTTTGTGGGCCAAGAGGCTCTCTGGATAAGAAAACTTGATCTGTGATCTGCCAGGGGCATTAATTAATTAACTAACTAATTAAGTAAATAAATTAACTAACTAATTTAATTAATTAATTAAAGGTGTATCATTGTAATTTACTATAGTTCATATAAATTAAACTGTTGAAGAGGGAGTCATCGACTATCTTGAGGTTGGCTGCTTTTTTTCTTTTCTTTTTTTAATTTTTTTTTTTAGCTCCTTAACAGTGTTTGCAGCTTCATGGTACAATACGATGGGTTTAAAAGCAACCAAACAAAGCTCAAAATATGAATCATGGTTTAAATCCATGAACATCAAAGAAGTGGAAATATATGCTTTTTATCTGAATTTCTCGCTATCAGGCTTTGAGAAATGTTTCTATAAGCAAAGATTTTCATGGATTTTTTTATTCCAAGTTTATAATATTACAACAAGGATGGCTTTTCAATTTTTCTTCAGTGCATGGGAGGAAACGAAAGGTAAGACTCACTTCTCTGCACCAACTGAGAAGCCAGAGAAAAAACCAGGCAGCTTTGGTAAATGTTCAGAGCCAGACAGCGACTTGTACATTCCTGGCCTTTGATGAGTTTCTTAACCTCCCTCCATATATAACATGGGGATATCGCAAGGGAGTTTGGTGATGATGAAGTGAATAATTCGTGTAATGTGCCTAGTGCTGGACCAACCCTAGTGTATAGAAAGTACTTACTAAATATTGACTATTTTTTTTACATGATTGAAATTTATTATTAAAATATAATGTGACTTTCCTTCCTTGGTCCCTTGACTCATAAATTGACCCTGAATATTTTCAGCATTCCCTCTATATCTGATGTTTCCCCTAAGTTTGCTGACATTGGTTGAATACATGGACGTATATATTAAAGATCTTTAGACATTGCGTGTTATCTGAAAAAAAGGGGGCACTGTGGCTTTGGATGTCTTAAAGTTAACTGGGGATTAAGTATATTAAAACCTTTTAAAAGACATTCCTTCTATTAAGTAATTCATCCTCTGGTTTTCCCTTTTTAAGACATACTTTTAGGCTACAACTATGTCTATCATTTACATATATCTTTAAAAAGAGACTTTTTAGTCCTTTGAATAATGTTTTAAAGAGCTTCTCAGGGATGCATCTTCTAAAATCTCCTGTCTTGCTGAAGTTATGCCTTATGCAAGAATTCCTGTGCTAGTTAAATTTGTTTATCTTGTATTGCTAGTTGATTTGCTGTTGACCACCTGTACACTCTGTGAGAATTTATTGGGAAATGAGTTTACTTCACCTGCTGTAACTACAGAAAGCCTGGACAGCAATTCAAAATGTATTTTGGAACATGTTTAGTTTTTCCTGGGATGCAGATAGATTGTCTGAGTTGATGATGAAGGATTGGGCGTTGTTTTGAACTTCCAACCATTTCCAGTCTAGGTTCTACCATTAGTTTCCTAGGAGTCTAGTAAAACCTGTTTTATCAATGGTTCCTGTGTTTTTTTTCCCCACCAGTATTCAAACTAACTTTTAAGATTTCTCAGAAAAGAGTGAGTAGAAAATGTTGGGCAGTAGGAGCTGGGAAGTTTCCAGTCTTTGGCTCACTGCGTGTGGTTTGTTTTTGCTCTCTATGCTGTCTTCGTTTCCCAGTGATTAAAGCTTGGTATAAATGTTGCTACTTACCCACCTGTCAAGGATGGTGTGAGAATGAGTAATAATATGTGAGCCATATTTTTGCTCTTTAGAAGAAAGGTGCTATATAAATACAAAGTGTTATTTCATTAAAAATACTTGTATGATAACAGCGTATGTTAAATTCAGTTTCCTTGACCAGTTTTATAAATATATTTTGGTGTTCCAATATGGTTGTTTTTATGGTTAGTGTGTGTGTATTCTACACCCTGTGTTTTATTTTCTGTCTGGATGGTGTAACATATCAAGTGTTTAAGAAAAATATAGATGTTAGTGACATACCTACTAATATAAAATACATGAACTTTACTCCAACATTCTAGGGTATTATAAAAATGCAACTTGGCTAAACAGTATTTTTTCTTATTTACCTTAGCTCTACATCAATTATTAGCTGCTCACATGACAAAAGCATTACATTGCTAAATCTAAGGTCTGGATTCAGTGGCCAGAGACGATGTTTATTGGTGTCACACAGAGGGACCTTAGCATCCATGCTCATTCAGGTGAAATGTCATCACTTATTGCCCCAGATAATCAATCGGGAACCTTCTGCTTTTGCTGAGGAGGTGGATTTGAACCTCTCACATCCCTACAGCATATCCAGGGGACACAGGAGTGGCACATCTATGGAGAGATAACACAAGTACAGCATCATATGTGATTTTTTTTGATAGTTTGTTAAAATGCAGAATAGACTTTCTGATAAGTAATCATAGGGGCTTTTAGAAGTTTTAGATATTCTTCCTTTCCCATGGGGAGTGAAGGGGTGTCCCCAAACCAAGTGTAAAGGGCTCCGAGGGAATTGCTCATGGAGACGGGGAAGCCTGCAAGAGGTGAGCCGGACACATGGAGTGGTAGAAACTCCAGCTCACACTGGTACCCTAAGTAGAGAGGCCTGAGGGGCTTCTTGAGGAGCTTCAGTATGTCCCCTGGAGTCTAGGAGGATGTGCGAACATGGAGGCTGTGTTTGGTCCTGCCTGAAGGACACGGAAGACCTGAGGCTGGCGCACTCTGCCCGGGGTAGCAGGCAGGATGTGAGGAGGCTGTACTCCTTGTGTCTAGTGGAGGCTGTGTCTCGGGCATGCTGCAAGTGAACCCTGAGGAAGGGAGCTGAGAGAAGCCATGTCGATGAGCCCCGGCTCACAGCGCAGCCTTGCACAAGAGGACAGTAGTGGTCTCTGGGCTACATTACACACATGTCAGGGTATGAGAGAGGCTAACAAAAATCCAGGTGGAATTCATGAAGAAGTCAGGGAATTATGCAGTTTAGATATTCCAATGAGAGTCACTGATGAACCCCTGGATCTTTCTACACTTTATTATGTAATTGATTATTTTAACACAAATTCAAGACCAGTAAAATGCAACAGGAGAGTTTAGGCTCTTCATTCTACCCTATTAAGATTTTCTTGGTCTGATTGATGCTGAATGTATTGGTTATCCTCCCTAGCTTAATGTTCTCTCCAATCAGATAAGCATGCTCAATTACTTAGGATATAGGTTGAGGTGCTCAGACAGAGATTCAACAGAACAGTGGCTTAAATAAGAGGTTTATTTCCTTTAACTATCTGGGTATAAGCAGCCTAGGGCTGGTGGGAAGGATCCATGGGCTCAGAAATCCAGATGCCTTTTATATTATTTCTCCATTATCCTTGGACCAAGTTGGATCACCAACATGTTCATATTCTAATCACTGAGAAGGGAAAAAAGGGTGAATGCGGGGCTATGATCCCTAGAACACATCACATCTGCTCTCACCCCACTGAACAGAACTTAATCACATGGATATTCCAACTTGCAAAGAAGGCTGGGGAAAGTAGTCGGTTTTTCTGTACGTTCACCTACTCAGCTAAAAATTCTGTTCTCTGAAAGAAGGGCAACATTAGAAGACAATGAGCAAATTTTGCCATACACAATTTCTCTGTTTGCATGTATGCAATTAGAGTTTTAACTAGTCGTTGTTATGGACATACTATGAGTCTTAATCTTTGAGTTTATATGCTTTCTTGATTAACTTCCTAGGGTCATTGATTTCAATCAGCCACAAATTCACCCAGTGCCAAATCTCATTCTGTCTACTTTTCTCTGTCTCTCCCTGAAGTATCACATGACATCCTTTTACCAAATATCTTACTGAAATCTAGATGCAGTATGATTGTGGCCATCTTCCCATGATCTCCATCTACTACCTTATTAATACAGGAAATGAGGTTCGCTCAGCATGACTTCATCTGAGTGAACCTAGCTTTTCCCTGTAGCTCCATTTTCTAGCTCTGTTGTCAAGGGAATTCATTTCAGCTGTACCCATCTACAAGTTTTGGAATTCATGTTGTTTCCATACTCAAAAGTCAGATGGACTATTTAAAAGTCAGATGGATGATTTCCAACTTTCAGGTACCTAATAGTATACTGTTTTTATTACTTTTCAAAGGTTGCAGGGACTCAGTGAATCGTATATGCAAATTCTTTTAATGCCATAATGTATTAGTTTTCTTAGACTGCTATAACAAAATGCCACAAGCTGGGTAGCTTAAACAACAAAAATGTATTTCCTGGAGTTCTGGAAGCTGGAGGTTCAAGGTCAAGGTGGTGACAGGTTTGATTTTCCTTGAAGCCTCTCTCCTTGGCTTGTAGATGGCTGCCTTATCACTTGTGTTCTCATATGGCCTTTCCTTTGTGTGTACATGCCCCCCTGTGGCAAAGAAAACTGAACTATCATTGCATTATTAGTTGGGTTTGGGATGAAAAACTCAAGGAAGAGAATACTCTGGTAACCTAGACTGGAACACAGAGGTGAACTTCACCATATTTCCTTCCACATTCAAGGGACAATCCAGTTACAGCTTTTCTCGTCAACCATATATAAGAAAGAGATAAAAAAATATGAGTGGCACAGCTGGTCTTGGGCCAGTCTACTGTTCTTGATAGATGGGTGGAATATTTGAAGAAACAGGCATTAAGGGCTGAGGAGTGTTGAGAGGTGATGGGAAGGAGTATGGAAAAGGTGTTTCTACATCCAGATCTAGTTTTGATCTTAGCGGCCTTCTCCTCCAGGTGTATCTCAGTGACATCCCCAATCTTAATTTCCACCCAAACTTTCAAGGTCAGGTTCTGAGACGTCAGAATAAGAAGGGCAACATTTCTTGTAAAGCCAGAGGGCCTGTGATGCCATGGTCCATTTGGGGGAACCATCCCACTCCTTTACGACCTATTTCTCCCAAACCTTGCATAGGCCACCTTCAGATTTCAGTCCTGATGCCACTTCCTCCAGGAAGCTTTCATTTCCTCCTTGAGACTGAATTAGGAGCCCTACTCATGTAGCACTTACTGCATTTCCCAGTGATGGCCGATCTCCCCACTGGTCTCCCCCACTATGTGATGATGTGGGCTTGGCCATCAAACCTGGCACAGGCACGGAGCCTAGTTTGAAACCCAAAGAAATGTTTCATCTGTATGATTTTTAAACAGGTTAGAAAATTATGTTTCTACAGTTTTAAATATGCATATGTGATACATTTTATTGAAGATATATTTGTAATAGTAAAACTGCATAATTGTGGAAACGTTCCCGAAATATCTTTTCCAAATCTCCTTAGTGTGAATTTTGAAAAGCAGTTTCTTATTCAACCATTGTTACAAAGTTATCTTGCTTTTTAAGGGTGGATTAAATGTGTGGCTGATTTTCATCACAGAAAAGGTCGGCAATCTGGGAACACATGCCACTTCGTTAAAAAAATGTGTAGCTCATCTGTAAATTTCACAATTATTTTAAATAACTTTCCATAAACTGAACCATGAACATCTTTGTAGAACGGCAGATTTCCATCGTCTCGCGCCTATTTTATTATGAAATATTGTAAATTTTCTTCTGTATTTAAAAGGTCTTGTTTTAACAAAATTAACCACGTGGATGACAATCTGTAGCTCTCGGTGAATTTCTGGCTTCAACATCTTTGCAGCAATGATCTTCCTATGAACGATACGGTGAAGGCATTTTAATGTGGGGTTGCTTCTGTGAACTTAATCTGGAGCATTTTTAAGGTTCTGTTCATGGTGGTTGAGGACAGCTCCTCTGTGCTGAGGGACTCCTACCTCCCCAGGGTCCTCTCCCCACTGTAGGTGACCCCTGTCTACTGACATAGCACCTAGTAAGGATCCAATGCCAGTCTGCATATTAAATATGAGTCAAGGTTAATTTCTTTTTCAATTTTACCTAACAATGACATCGAAATTTAAAAATGTTGATTCTCATCTACTAATGGATTGACCCCATTGTCATATTTGAACCCCCAATTTAGCTTGAGTTTATTACTTGTTCTTTACTACTGTTACAATTGTCTGCAGTTCTATCACCACATTTAGTATCACACTGTCTTAATTATTCTAACTTTAAAGTAAGCCATGGTATGTCATTTGGCAAATTTTATATCTTTTATTTTATGTTTTAAGAATATTTTTATTGATTTTCAGAGAGAGGAAAAGAGAGGGAGAGAGAAAGATAAACATCAGTGTTCCCCTAAGAGTAAGACATTGTACTCTATACTAATGATTTTCAGCCATGGCATGGCACATATACTAATTGCTAACATTCTGTCAATCTCACAAAAAATAGATATACTTTTAATTCATTCTCACTGGATGGCTATTGTGTTGGCTCTTGACATTTTTAATTTGGTAATCTAAGGGAAAAGAGGTCCGTGGTCCTGACTAAATAGTCAGGTATTGCATGCTTTAAAAATTCTTGCAGCTCGCCAGTGCCTGCTGTGACACAACGGTTGAAAATCACTGCACTATCCTGATAAAAATCAAGAAAAAGACATATTCCTGAAGCCTTGAGCAGATAAAATTCCAGTGATGTTATCCCAGTGACTTACTGCATGTGTATTTGATGATATGCTTCTGGTGCTTACGCATATAAAGGGTTAAAATCAGCAGGTAGAATAAATACTTGAGACCCTACTCTGTGCCCATTTTATATTGCAGCGTTCCATTGCTACAACCAAGATCTTTGTGCTTTTGATTTGCTTCATCAGATACAAATTTAAGTTGTATCGTTCTAACTGAGGGATCACAATTTTAAAACCGGTGAAGTCACTAACTCTATACTGTGGAGGCTGGTGGGTGTCTTCTTTCTTGGGATGAATGGTGTGGACCATTACAACCCATGTTCAAGATGAAAGATTAGAAAGGTTTCCCCCCACGTATCTACAGCCTCACTACCTATAAGGCTGGTCCAGTATTACAAATTGTGAATATGAGGTATGTGAGGATCTCACCAAAGAACTTCCTTCCTGAGCGCCTGACTGACAGCTGACCCAATGCACACATACGCAAAACACAGTTCTCTCTTGGGCATCTCTTGGGATAGAGAAACAAATGCAATTAATAACATACAATTATGAGGATAAGACCCCCCCCACACACACACACACACACAAATAATCACTCTTTAGAAAGCAGGAATTAGATCACAATTCACCATAGAGAGATTTCTTTCCACATTTTTTTTTTAGCTTCTGTTAATTTCGTGCCTGGACCCCTCATATCTGTTCATTTCTCCAAATTAGGGCCGGTCACTCGTTTGTGGGCTGGTTCAGGTGAGAAATGATTGGAGGGAAGTGTGAGCATCAATGGCTCTGAACTGCAGGAAGGGTCTAGATAGGGGAAGGTTCTAGCAGGGGGTAATATGGCATCTGCCAGTTGAAGTTCATTCACCCAGAGGGTGGTGGGGGAGCGTGGAGGTGGGTACAGAGCCTGAGGTCAGGAAGAGCACGGGGGAAGCAAGGTTGTGGCTTCCGGAACGTGAGCTAAGGGGGCACTCAGTGGGAAGCCAAAGCAATGCTTGTGCAGTGCTCACGGCACCTGCTGCTGCTTTCAGAATCAGTTGTCCCAAGTCTGTGGTCCTCGCAGGCCGGGACAGTGCTGTCTGGATCACAGCTGAGATCCCGTGTCAGCGGAGTTCCTGGCGCATAGTTGATGCCAATAAACATTGCTGACTTTATGAATGGAGGAAAGCAACAATTTCAGGGATGTGGATTTTAGAATTTTTGAAGTCAGGGGGCTTGGTTTCAGAGAAAGCAGCAAGATCCTAGAGAATTAACTTTGAAACAAGCCCAGTGTCGGGCCTGTATGTCCCAAGTAGGCCCTGGGTCCTGTCGCAGAACTGAGCCGGCTGGTAGAGTTCAAATAGCTCCTGTGGTGAGATTGCCAGGAAGTCCCTGTACAACCTCCTTAGGACACGGGTGGAACCATTCCTCAATTTCATGTTCTTTTGCCTTCTTTTATCTGGAGGCGCCTGCCTTCTGGGTTTCTGGCCTGCTGGTCTGTTGTGGCCGGCGGTGGAGGTAACCAGACAAGCATGGGCCTGGGAAGTGTCAGATACATGAAAAGAGAACAGAATCGGAACAATCTGAAACCTGAAAAAATAACTGAATGCCACCAATAAGTGTGAATTCAAACAGAAATGAGCTTTCCATCTTTTTATGTGGGACAAATGACTACCGTAACATTGTTGGGAGCTATTAATTTTCCTTTGGCAAGGATACAGTCTGGATCTCCACATTGTTGGCAATAAAAGAAATTGCTGTTTGGTGAGTCTTAAGAAGTCTCTGCATTTAGGGGTGGCGGTTGGAACTGGTCCCCAGCAGGTTCTCCCTTTGTGTTCCCAGGGATGGTGTGTTGAGAGTAAAGCATATAAGCCGCCCGGGGTTCTTGGGAACAGCACCAAAATCTGAATGAAGATTCTTCAGATATTAGTGTATTGAGTTATATGCAAGTGATATAAAGCTCGTCTTATTTGGGGTAAAATTGGATCTCTGTAGAGAGTTTTATAACCATGTTTTTCGTCGGCTGAGTTCAAAAAGGAACAGTTGGGTCTAGATTGAAAATTGACACCTTGATCTTGGACTTCACAGCCTCCAAAACTATGAGAAATAAGTTTGTTGTTCATAAGGCACCCAGTTTACGATATTTTTGTTAAAATAGACCAAATGGACTAAGACAGGAGCAGAGAAATGTAAAGAATTAGTTAAATTGTTTTTTCTCAGTTACACTTTATTCTTCTTTTAACTAACCCCAACTTCTACGAATGCTGTTATATGCTACATTCATTTTAGCTGTGCTTTATGGAATTGTCAGTCTATATCCATGCTAGGAATGACACAGATTTGGGTAAGTGATAGCCTCATGGCAAGGAAATTACTAGATGGCGACAATGACACGCAGAGAGGCCCAGCGCAGTGGTTTAGAATGGGAGGGACAGTGGTTTAGAATGGAATCAATGTGGGGATCCTGTAAGAGGACCCTAAGGAATTTCAGAAAAGAAATGCTTGTAGAATATGGAGAGATATCCCCCTTTCTAACTCCTAATTTTACTACTTGTGTTTTCCTTTTTAAAAATCATTCTTGATAGGGTTATTCATCTTATTAATGAAAAAGCCAACTTCTAACTTATTTTCAACTTTCTTCTTTTTAAATAGTATAAAGCTTTACATTTCTAATCATTACTTCAGTTATGACCCCACAAATGTTGATATTATAGTTTTACTTTAAATATTTTTAAATTTCTTTTGTAATTTTTTGACTCATGGAATTTTAGAAGCAAATTATTTAACTTTTAAATAATTAGCACTTTGTAAACATTTTATTTATTTCTAAAAGTTAATTTCATTTTGGTCAGAAAACATATTTTGTGATATTTTGATCTTTGAAATGTATAAGACTGATTATATAACCCAGCTGTACTCTGCACTTAGAAAGAATGTGTATTTCACAATTCTTAAATATATTTTTTAATCCATCTCAATTAGGTTAAGGGGGTTTGTAGTTTGTTTAGGACTTCTGTATCTTTACTGAAATTTTCCTAGTTGTTGTATCAGTTCCTGAGAAAAATCTTCAACAACTGTCATGCATTTATTTGGCCCTTTTAACTTTAGTTCTTTAAAGTTTTTTTTAATGTATATCAAAGGTCATTAATTAGGTTAATTTACACTGATGATTGCTATTTCTTCCTTATACGTGACCATTATATTATTAAGAAATGCCTTTAAAAATCTCTGCCTATTCTTCTTGTCTTGTTTTCCGTTGTACCCAATATTAATATTAATGTGCCCATTCCAGCTTTCTTACACTTACTCTTTGATTAGTATTTCACATTCCATTAAAAAATTTCAACCTGTATTTCTCTTTTTATTTAAAGATTCTCTCTTTAAAAAAACATACCTGGGAATAGCCTTTTATTTTCTAATCCAACCAACAATCTTGGTCTTTTATTTGGAATGTTTGGTCTATTAACGCATAAAGTGATTATTGATATGGTTAGATTTAATAATTAAATTCACTAATTTTTCCCTTTATTCCGTCAGTTTTATTGTTCCATTTCTCCTCTTAAGCCCTCTTCTGAACTATTAAACAGTTTATTATTCTATTTTTACTCCTCTATTGGACTTTTAGATATACTTCTTAAATTTTATTAGTTGTTGTTCTAGGAATTACAACACATCTATAGTTTATCACTATCTTTTTAGAGTAAATATTTCATTGTTAGACTTGCAATAATATAGTTTTATATATCCTTTATACTTTGTGCTTGATACACATTTTAAACCCATTGTCAGTAATATAATTTTTATCTTAAAGAATCATATGATTTTAAATATTTCAAAGGAAAAATTAAATGTCCTTCATATATATCCTTTCATGTTTACCATTTTCAGTCCTCTTTGTTCCTGCTAGAGATCTGGATTTCCATCTGGTATCATCTTTTCTTCAACCTGAACAACTTCTTTAGTATTTTCTTAGTAAACATTTGTTGGTGACAGATTTTTCTCAGTTATTTTCTTTTTTGGAAAATGCCTTTTATTTTTTAGAATATTTTTTTCTGGATATGAAATTCTTGGATGACGTGTTTTTCCTTCAGCACTTTCAAGGTGCTATTCCTTTTTTTGAAAAGAATTATATTGTTTCTGATGAGACATAAGCCATTATTTAGACTGCTGTTCCCCAATTTGTAATATATGGCTATTCTCCGGCTACTTTAGGATTTTCTCTTTATTTTTGGTTGTGTGTAAATGTGGTTCTTTTTGTGTCTTTAATATTTGCATTTTGCTAGTTTCTTGGACATAGATTTATCTTTCTCACCTAATTTTGGAAATTCTCTGCTATTATTTTTTTTTAATTTTTGTTCTGCTTTATTTTCTCTCCTCTTAATATTCTCTTACAGGTTATTGAGGTTCTATTCATTTTGTTTCAACTCTTTTCCTCTATGTTCTTTACATTAGGTGCATTTTATTGTTCTCTTTTCAAGTTCATAAACTCTTTCTTCTGGTCTCCCAATATGTTAGGAAACCCATCAAGTGAATTTTTTAAAATTCAGATCTAATTCATTTTATTTGTGAATTGCCATTTGATTTTTTAATGGTACTTCTCTGCTAAATTTCCCCATCCATTTATTCATTATGATTATATTTTCCTTTAAGACCTTAAACATTTATAATAGTCGTTTTAAAGGTTTTTTTTTTGCTGCTTCTAACATATAGGTCATTTGGGCATCTGTTATTAGTAATACTTTTCCTTTTGCCTTTGTCACATTTTCCTGTTTCTTTGAGTTTTCTACTAACTTTGAAGTAAGTATATGCTGGAAATTGTAATGATATGTTGTAGGGAGTATAGATGATGTTGTTTTGATATGAAAGATGTTGATTTTCTTTTCTGGCAGACATTAAATCCTGTTCAATTCTTTTGATCCTGACAGGATTGTTTTCTATTCATTGTGAAGACTGGTCTGTTTCAGTTTGGGGCCAAATTCTAATATGTGTCTCTTACTCTAGCATGTAGTTATTGTCAACTGAACATCCACTCCACTCAGAGTAGTTTCGTGATTATAACAAGTGGGTTCCTATGTCTTCAGACTGAACATCCTCAAGGATCATTGGTTGGACCTCATTCTTGTAGCGGGCTCTCTTGGCTTGGCCTTGCAGAATCTCATCCTGTTGCACAATCTGTCCAATCCTCAGCCTAGCACTCTAATGAGCCCCCTGAGACTCCCCCACTCCAACCACACCTGACATGGCTCTCTTTTCTTTTGTGCCCTCCTGCTCTGAAACTCCCCCCTCCTCCTGCAGCCTGGAACTCCAGCATCTGCCTCCTCAACTCAGCAAGACGGTTGCTCTGCTTGGCTCCACTTTCCTGATTTATGGCAGAAAATAACATCAGGCAGAAAATCAGGGCAGTCGTGGAGCGACTGTTGGACTTATCGTGCATGTTTTCCTTCTTTAAATAATGACATCCTGTACTGCCTGTTTGTCAGTGTCTGAAAACAGCACACACACACACACACACACACACACATTTTTTCCTATATTGATTAAGGTATTACATATGTGTCCTTATTGCCCCCCCACCTCCACTCATGCCCTCACCCCCCTGGTGTCTGTGTCCATTGGTTAGGCTTATATGCATGCATATAAGTCCTTTGGTTGATCTTTCTCCCTTACCCCCACCCTCCCCTACCTTCCTTCTGAGGTTTGATGGTCTGATTGATGCTTCTCTGTCTCTGGATCTGTTTTTGCTCATCAGTTTATTTTGTTCATTATATTCCACAAATGAGTGAGACCATGTGATATTTATCTTTCTCTAACTGGCTTATTTCGCTTAGCATAATGCTCTCCAGTTCCATCCATGCTGTTGCAAATGGTAAGAATTCCTTCTTTTTTTATGACAGCATAGTATTCCATTGTATAGATATACCACAGTTTTTAATCCACTCATCTGCTGATGGGCACTTAGGCTGTTTCCAAATCTTAGCTATGATAAATTGCGCTGCTATGAACATAGGAGTGCATATATCATTTCTGAATGGTTTCTCTAGTTTCTTGGGATATATTCCTAGAAGTGGGATCACTGGGTCAAATGGGAGTTCCATTTTTAATTTTTTGAGGAAACTCCATACTGTTCTCCACAGTGGCTGCACCAGTCTGCATTCCCACCAGCAGTGCACGAGGGTTCCTTTTTCTCTGCATCCTTGCCAGCACTTGTCATGTGTTTATATGTTGATGATAGCCATTCTGACAAGTGTGAGATGATACTGCATTGTCGTTTTGATTTGCATCTTTTGGATGATTAGTGACTTTGAGCATGTTTTCATATGTCTCTTGGCCTTCCTTATGTCCTCTTTAGTTTAGGTCTGTTTTTAACCAGTTTTATAATTGTTGGTAGGCAAGTTCAGTATCAATTATACTGTTATGTCTAGAACAGTGGTTCTCAACCTTGGCTGCACATTAGAACCACCTGGGGATCTTTTTAAAATCCTGATTTCTGGGCCTCATCCTCTGGAAATTCTGTTTCTTTGTTATGGTGTGAGGTCACAACATTAGTAACAAAGAAAGAGAATTTCCGGGGGATGAGGCCCAGAAATCAGGATTTTAAAAAGATTCCCAGGGGATTCTAATGTGCAGCCAAGGTTGAGAACCACTGGTCTAGAAGGAGAAATTTATGTACAGTTGATCCTTGAACAACACGGGTGGTTAGGGACGCCAACTGCCCACATGTCAAAGATCCGTATGTGACTTAAGTCAGTCTTCCACATATGTGGATTCTAAGCTGCCAGATGACCCTTGAGCAACATGGGTTTGAACTGAGGAGTTCCATTGAACTGAGCAGGTCAACTTAACTGTGGTAAGTTGGACTGTGTGGGTCAATTGAACTGCACCAATCAATTGAAAGAAATCTGTATATAAGTGGACTCATGTAATTCAAACCCCTACTCATCAAGGAGCAGATGTATTTGTATGTGTATATATGTATATTTATTTATGGAAATGTATAATTATAAATAATATATGTATATGTATATACTTACCTATTCGGTATCTATGTATACTTTACAATGTCTTTCTTTTCTTATTTAATAATACATCTCCACATGTCAATTTGTATAGATCCAAATTATTCTTTCTAATGATATGGATGCAGCAAAAGTTACTCAACCAAATAATTTTGAAAGGAAATGACTGCAGGATATATTCAGTCTGCTCTTTTGATAGGCACTTAATTATGGTTTACATATATTTTTTAGAGTTTGTGGTATAGGTTTTTACCTTTTCTCTAGTTTTATAACAGATACAATTTCATTCTCTCTTTTCAATTGTTTTATTCTCTTCTAGAAAGGTAGTCATGCAAATATGTATTCTCCTTTCTATCTTTCTCAGAAGTCCTAGATGATGTTTTTAACAATCCGTGTTCAGCAACTGAATTAACAATTAATAAGCAAGTAAATATAATGCAATTTTAATGGTTAAAATGACCGCAATCACATTTTTTACTCTTTTAACTACTTTTTTTTCAATTGTCTGGTTATAAAGTCATGCATATGCATTTTAATAAATATGTAATTTAATAAAAGAATATAGAAAATAAGACCCATTTGCAATTATATTGCCTAGTGATCTGTCAGTGATTTCTGATTTTTTATTCTATACATATATGGTCACATATATGTATATCTATTACATTATATAATTCCCTATCTTGCTTTCAGATATAGTTTGAGAGATTTATTTTATTATTTACTTTAATTAAAAATTCTTTTTAAAAATTTATTTTTAAGTATGTTTTTATTGATTTTTAGAGAGAGGGGAAAAGAAAGGGATAGAGAGATGGAAACATCAATGAAAGAGGAACATCGTTGATCAGCTGCCTCCTGCAGGGCCCCTACTAGGGATCAAGCCCACACCCTGGCATGTGCCCTGACCTGGAATCAAACCAGTGACCTTCTGTTTCCTGGGTTTGGACGCCCAACCACCGAGCCACACCGACTGGGCTGATTTTAGATTATAATTTGCAATTTAGTTAAAGCAAGTTGGAAAAAGAAGAAATTGTAGAATGTCTTTTAAAAAAAGTCTCCATGTCTTTGGAAGCCTGGAGGCTCCCTGAAAAGGAATTGGACTGTTCCCTGCCAGCCCAGCATTTAATCCCAACCTGTCACCGGCTGCGATGAAGTGAGGTTTCTATTACTTCCTGGATTGCTCTAGTCTATCAGAGGTCACCATCTCCAATTTAGCCTAGATGTGGATGGGAAAATACCCCGCACAGCCTTAGCATCCAAAGAACATTGGTGTCAAATTCAATTACTGGAGAAGGAGACCTTTTTTATTCAAAGGTCTCTGAATCCATTTAAAAAGCTTCTCAGATTCCTCGCTCCTGAGCTTATGGTGAATGTATCTCCCACACAGGCCTTCTGACAGCTTTTTTGTAATTTCACTTTGTCAACTGCTTTTGTGGTTGGAGTTTCATTTGTTGGGGGAAAATATCTCAGACGCAAGGAGAGACAGTTCTGTCTTTTGCATATGTCAGAGTGTGCCTGAGAGGGCGAATACTGTAGCTACATAATGGCCACGATGATATCATTCCACATCGCCTTCCTCTTTTCGGTTTCCAAGCATGGTGATTTTCCAAACGTGAGCCATTAATTCTGGATTGCTGTGGCCACAGGTGCCATTACCTCCCTTGTGGGCCTCTAGGGAATGAAAGTATTCTCCAAGTCCTTTTTCATTTCATTTTAAAATTCTCTTTTGTGGAAATTCCCTGTTTCCTTTTGTTCAATGTGGTTTCCTTTTCTGTGATTAAGGAATAAATGAATTCATTTTGAATTGAGGAAATGGCACGGCGTATTTTTTTTTCCCCGTACCTGAGAAATTTGTGTTCACAATTACATTTCTGTAAAACCACCTCACAGTCAGGAAAGATTAGCAGTGTTTTCTCTCCCTGCCATGCGGCTTTATCATTTCCCTAGAACACGAATCAAGAAATGCCGCTTTGCAGACTGTTTTGAATATTACAGAATATTGCTTTAACTACTGGGTCACTGCAGGGTACATCAGCCTGCCATTTAAGTTGTTAAGAACTATTTCCAGAGAAGATACACTTTATACTGCTGATTGAACTTCCCTTTCATCCTTTGAAGTTCAAATTTCATAATTAGAACACGATGAACAATAGAATTCTCACAGAAGAATAAAGACATTCTCTTGGCTTGCTTTCTGCTATTGCCTTTGAAAGTGGAATAAATGACATATTCTGCAGCCTTCTAAACCTCCTTATGTGTCTGACCATTTCAGTGAGAAAAGGGAACCACTCAGATGGTGTTACCTGCCCCTCCCCCCCACTCCACCCCCAGACAAAGCTTCCAACGTTTAGACTAAATAGTACTAACTAGTAGCAGCCATTGAAGAATTATTTTGGAAGGTACTATGCCAATTTATCTGGAATGTTGTTCTCTAAGATTTGCTGCCATCTTGTCTCTCCAAATATTTTTATGTCTTAGTCTCCTTTTTAAAGAATAAGTTGACAAGCATCCCTCACGTTAAAGCCAGTTTTTCTTGTAACTCTCATGAACAGACTCACCATGCTGACCTTACTGAATTCTGCCTATGATAACAAACCCTGTAGAATGGAGAAGTTTCATGGGAGCCATGCAATGTCAAGTTACACTAGAACCCACATTTGATGTTGAGAGTAGCTACCATCAAGGTAATGGTATATTATCTGGGGGAGCCGCCGGATTACCCCAGATATAAATCAGTTGCACATCCATATACAGTTACTTTGTGAACGTCGAAGTTTTGATTTCTCTGGGACAAATGCATAAGAGTAGTGGCTGGGTCTTATGATAAGCACATTATAGTTTTTAAAGAAATTGCGAAGTTATATTCCAGAGTAACTATACCATTTGCATTTACTCCATCAACATATGAGAGATCCAGTGTCTCTGCATCTTCACCAGCATTTGGTGTTGTCACGAGTGATTGTATTTCAGTTATTCTAATGATAGCTTGGCACAGGCCTCATTTGCATTTCATGGATGCCTAGAGATGGTGAGCATGTTTTTGTGTGTGTGGGCTTATTCACCATTTGCAAATTCTCTTAGGTAAAATGTCAATTCATGTGCTGTTCCCTTGTCTAATTGGATTGAGTTTTAAGAAAATTTGTACATTGCCCAGCCAGGTGTGGCTCAGTGGTTGAGCATTGACCTATGAACCAGAAGGTCATGGTTCAATTCCTGGTCAGGGAACACACATGTCCAGGATTTGGGCTTGGTCCCCAGTGTGAGGCATGGAGAAGCAGCCTATCGGTGATTCTCTCTCGTTATTGATGTTTCTCTCTCTCCCTCTCCCTTCCTCTCTGAAATCAATAAAAATATATTAAAATTTTTTAAACATTATAGATATAAATTCTTTGTCACATATGTGGTTTGCAAACACATATTCTTCTCCTCTGTAGCTGTCTTTTCATCTTCATAAAGGGGTGTTTCACAGAGCAAAAGTTTTTAATTTTGATTAAGTGTATTGATTTTTTCCTTTTATGGATGCTCATTTGGGGTCGTGCCTAAGAACTCTTAAATAAGCCGTAGGTCCCGGATATTTTATCTTATGTTTGCTTCTGAAAGTTTTATAGTTTTATATTTAAATTTATGGCTAATTTTTGTATAAGATGTGAAACTTAGGTTGAGGTTCATTAGTTGCCTAAAGCTATTCAATTGCTCTGGCCCTACTTGTTGAAAGACTGTCTTTCATTCAATTGCTTTTGCTCCTTTGCCAAAATTCAGTTGGCTGTACTTATTTGGACCTATTTCTAGGATTTATATTCTGTTCTATTGATCTATATATGTGTTTATTCCTCAGCCAATTTAATGTAATATTGATTATTGTCTGTGTATAATGAATCTTGAGATCAGATAGAGGGGTTCCTCTGATTTAATTATTCTTTTTCAAAGTTTTAGCTATTATAATTTTTTAAAGCTTTTTCATAGTTATTTAAAAATAATCTTTCTACATTTATAAACACCTTGCTTGGCTTTTTATAGAAACTGTGTTAACTTGTATATCAATTTGAGGAAATTTGACACTGTGTTATGTTGGGATTCCCAATCCATAAAAAATGGTAGGTTTCTCCATTTATTTATATCTTCTTTGATTTATTTAATACATTTTATAATTTTCAGCATACAGATCCTGTAAGATTTTGTTAGATTTATATTTAGGTATCCATGTTTTAAGTGATTATAATTGATATTGTATATTTAAACAAACTTTAGTTTTTTAGCTAAGTTTTAGATTTACTAAAACTATAAAGAGAAATTGTGAAGCTAGCACAGAGAATTCCCATATGCTTCTTGCCCAAGTTTGTCTATAGCAATGCTTTATATTATTATGGCATATTTGATATAATTAATTAGTCAATATTGATATATTATTAATAACTAAAGTGCACATTTTATTCAAATTTCCTTAGTGTTTATGCAGTGTCTTTTATCTGTTCCAGAATGACATCCAAGTTACCACATTCCATTTAGTCATCAAAATGCAAGCTCTTCTGATACACATGGAACATTTACCCAAACTGGCCATATGCTAGTCTATAAAGCCAGTCACAAAATACTTAAGGGATTTAAAGCATATTTTCTCTAATCAGAATAAAAGTATGCTAGAAATCAATAACAAAGAGAAAAATTTCCTAATGTTTGGAAATTTAAAAATACTTTCCTAAATAATGCTCTTTGTATTTTGTAATTTCTGGGTACAGTGTTCTATAGATTTCAGTTAGATCAGGTTTGTTTATTATGTTGTTTAAATTTTATATTTTTACTGGTGATTTTACTCTTTGCTACTAAGAGACTTACCGTTGTCTTAGGTTGGGCCCTTAAAATCACACACTGAGAAGTGTTCTTGGACTCAGGTAGTTTGTATGAGTGGTAATCCTAGAAATTTCAAGAAGGGAATGGAGAAAGTGAGACAGGAATGGAGAAAAAGACAAGACAGGGCATGTTACTGACCTGGTTCCCACTCTTGAAAACTAGGGTTGAATGCCATTTGGGACCCTCTGAAAAGGTAGTGCATGCCTCAGAATTTTCTCACGCCTATACAGTAAGACAAAATAACTTGTCTATCAACTCGCACCCTCCATTAGTTGAGGACTATGCCCAGCAGCCCTAGCGCCCTTGTATTTTTAGATTGTGTGTATGCATGAAGATGGACACTCCCAAGATCCCAGAGAAAGGGCCCAGGCAGAAAGGAAGATGTGCAGGCACTTCACATGGGAATCTGACAGTGAACAGGAGCCTGCGACTGCAGGTAACCTCAACTCTAACGGTGTATTAAAGTTTCTCGTTATGATTGGCAGTTTCTTTCTTTTTTCTTTTACACAGCCTATTTTTCATCACCTATTTTGAAGCCATATTTTTAGATAGATTCAAATTTAGTAGTTACATCTTCCTCGTAAATTGCTGTTTTTAATATTATGAATTGTGCCCTAACCCGTTTGGCCCAGTGGATAGAGCGTCAGCCTGCGGACTCAAGGGTCCCAGGTTCGATTCCGGTCAAGGGCATGTACCTTGGTTGCGGGCACATCCCCAGTAGGGGGTGTGCAGGAGGCAGCTGATTGATGTTTCTCTCTCATCAATGTTTCTAACTCTCTATCCCTCTTCCTTCCTCTCTGTAAAAAATCAATAAAATATATTAAAATAAAAATAGAAATAATATTATGAATTATTCCTCTTTTACTTTAGAAGCACAGTTCTCTTAGTTCTACTTTGCCGATGTTAGCACAGCTATAATAGCTTCCCTTCAGTTAGTGTTTGCATGGATCTCATTTCTCATTCTCTTATTTTCAGTCGACCTGTGTTATTTTGTTTAATGTGATCTCTTGTAAGAAGCCTGTCAATTTTTAAAATTCAGCCTGGAAATTTTTGTCTTTCAATTGGAATTTTTGTTACATTTATATTTAATGTGATTATTGGTATATTTGATTTTATATCTTCTACATTACTATATTTTATATATATCCCACCTGGTCTTGTTCTTTTGCTCTATTTTCTTTTTGATTAAGTATTTGCTTATTATTTTGTTTTCCCCATTTCTTTTTTTTTTAAATATATTTTATTGATTTTTTACAGAGAGGAAGGGAGAGAGATAGAGAGTTGGAAACATCGATGAGAGAGAAACATCGATCAGCTGCCTCCTGCACATCTCCTACTGGGGATGTGCCCGCAACCCAGGTACATGCCCTTGACCGGAATCGAACCTAGGACCTTTCAGTCCGCAGGCCGACGCTCTATCCACTGAGCCAAACCGGTTTCGGCTCCCCATTTCTTATTACCATTTATTTAATGGTTAGACTCCAACATAAACCAATATTATTACCACTTTCTCTGTAATGGGAAGGACTTTAGCACATTTGAATTCTATTTGCCACCTCCCATCTCTCCCTGCCATGTGTATTATATTGTTTTACATTTTAAAATGTATATATATTTCAAAACTCATTATTATTATTATTATTATTATTATTATTATTATTCTTTTGTGCAATGTTAACATAGATTTATTCACATGTTTAGCCTTTCTGTTGCTTCTCAAATCTTCCTGGGGTTCTGTAAAATCAATAGGGTTGATTTTTCTGTCTAATATATATGTAACTATTACAGTTTTGTTAGTGGAGAAAAGTAGTAACTTTTGTTTGTTTGAACATCGATTTGTTGTTCCACTTATTTATGCAGTCATTGGTTGCTTCCAGTATATGCCCTGACCAGGGATTGAACCCACAACCCTGGCGTATCAGGATAACGCTATAACCAACTAAGCTTCCCAGCTAGGGCCTTAACTCTTTAATCAGTTTTGAAAAATTCCTGGTCACTATTTCTGCAATAGTTACTTTAGCTCTCTTCTCTCTTTTTCTTCTGGACTCAAATTACATGTATGTCAGTTCTTTATCCTACATGTCTTTTATACTCTTCTCTGTCTTATACATTCTTATTTTTTATGTGATGTTTTCTAGATATTTTCTACTGATCCATTTCCCTGTTTACTGATTGCCTATTTAATTGTATAAATCTGCTACTAAAGTCATGTACTGATTTAACTTAAAGTATATAATTATCTATTCTAGAATTTCCATTCGGTTACTTTTCAGAGATCCCAATTTTCTGTTAAAATTGTCCTCTTTTCAACTAATGGTTAAAAGATATCAATCAGAGTTATTTTAAAGTCCATCACTGGTAAGTCTAATATCTGAATATCTGTGGGCCTCTTTCTTGTCTGGATTCTCTTTGTTCTGTCTCCTTATATGTAGAGTAATTTTTTATTGAATCCAGGATATTATATATGAAAATTGTAGAGGTTCTGGCTGATGTTCTCTCTCTCTCCACAAAAAGTTTATTTTGGGATTGTCAGGTGGTTGGAGTAGGGGCAGATTACACTAAACTGATCAGGAGTTGAGCTGATTTGAAGCTAGGATTCCGTCTTTGTAAGGCCTGCTTTATTTTAGTTTCCCTTATTTATCCCAGACCTTTAGGATCTCACGGTAAGCCTTTCAGAACCACCAGGCTACACTTCTTTGGTGAGACTTTGATCCCAATTTTTATCACCAAATGTCTGTAAGTGGCATAAAGAAAAGATTCCATTCAGCATCTCTGCCTTTTAGCCAGCGCTTTCCGCTGCCTTTCTCAGCCTATGGAGCCCAGCACCATAGACAAACTGTTAGACAAGTTGAAGGAAAAGTGGCAAAGGATATTGGATGATGTTGATATAATTCCTTTTTCTCCAGCATGTTGACACCTTAAGTTCTGGGTACTTCGGTAGTTCTCTGATACTTCGCATGTTTCAGCTTTTTTCAAAATTTGTATTTTACTAATTTATTTTATTGCTTTTTTATGAGATGACTAGAAGCCCCATGTGTGAAATTCGTGCAAGGGTCTTGGCCCTCCCAGCTGAGGCAGCTTGCCTTGGCCCTCGCAGCCCTGTCTTCATCCTGAAGGTTGTCTGGAAGGTTGTTCAGCTGTCTGGTCTAATTAGCATGTTACACGTTTATTATTATAGATTAGTGTGATTCAGCCATTAATAGAAAGAGAAATCTCTATGTGTTTTTTGCCAGCTTTTGGTTCCATTGATATTCTCTATTGCTGTTTCTGTTTATTTTTGTTCATTGATTTCCACTCTGATCTTCATTATTCCCTGTATTATGCTTGATTTGGTTTAATTTTCTCTTCTTTTTTAAGTTTCTTAACACAGAAGTCTAATTGTTGATTTCAGACCTTTCCTTTTTCTAATATATGTATCCAAATGTTACAAATATCTATTTAAACCTTGCTTTATCTGCATCCCACATGTTCTGATATTTTTCATTGATATTTTCATTCAACTCAAAATATTTTCTAATTTCTCTTGTAACTTCTACTTTGACCCATGAATTATTTAGAAATGGGTATTTAACTTCCAAATATTTGGGAGTTTAGAGTTGTCTGTTATTGATTTCAATATCAACAGCATATTTCAAAGATATAGGACACATATTCCAAAAATTTATATGGACCCAAAAAAGACCTTGAATAGTCTCTACAATCTTGAGAAAGAAGAACAAAGGTGGAGGGATCACAATACTAGATATCAAACTATATTTCAAAGCCACTGTAATCAAAACAGCTTGGTACTGGCACAAGAACAGGCATATAGGCCAATGGAACAAAACAGAGACCCAGAAATTGACCCACGCTATTATAGTCAATAAATATTTGACAAAGGAGGCAAGAGCATGTAATGGACAGTCTCTTCAGTAAATGGTGTTGGAAAAATTGGACAGGTACATGCAAAAAAACAAAACAAAACAAAACAAAAAAAACCAGACCATCAACTTAAACCATACACAAGAATAAACTCAAAATGGATAAAATGCTTAAATGTAAGTCACGAAACCATAAAAATCCTAGGAGAAACCATAGGCAGTGACATCTCAGACATGTCTCATAGCAATATGTTTGTGGATACATCTCCTAGGGCAAGAGAAACAAGGGAAAAAATAAAGAAGAGGGACTACATCAGACTAAAAAGCTTCTGCACAACAAAGAAACCATCAACAAAATTAAAAAGGAACCCACTGTTTAGGAAAACATATTTGCCAACTCAACACCAGGAAGACAAGCAATCCAATTAAAAAATGGGCAGATGACCTGAGCAGATACTTCTTTAAAGAGGACATACAGATCGCCAATAGACATATGAAAAAATGCTCCTTCCTTTTCCCTCAAATCTCCTACAACACTGAATCTCTTGAGACTTTGCCCCAGCAACTCAGCAAGGTAGGTCATATAGCAAATCTGCATGTTTTGGTATTGCCAGGTTAACTTCAATTTATACTTTCATAGGCCCTTGAACTTCTTATTTTCCAAGCATTGCCTTAGGCCCACTTCTGCAAAATTTCTTTTATGAATCAATATAAAATCTCAGAATTTCCCCTGTATTAATAATTCCTAGCTCTGAATGTGGCAGTGTGCTGACAAAGAAATTTGTGTTTTAGTTGCATTTGCTGGAGGCAGATTGATACTTTGTGCATATGCTCTCTGTTAACTCGAGTTGATTGACACATGGGTAGGATGAAGAAATGTGCTTTGTCTCATTGGTCCTTGTACTTTATGAATGTAGTCATATATATATATATATATCCTATATAATAAAGAGATAATATGCAAATTGACTGTCATGCCCTCACACAAGATGGCCACCCCCATGTGGTCAATAGATGGCCACCACAAGATGGCTGACAGGGAAGGGCATTTGGGGGCGATCAGGCCGGCAGGGGAGCAGTTAGGCATCGATCAGGCTGTCAGAGGAGTGGTTAGGACAGCCGTGGGCCAACTACGGCCCGCGGGCCGGATCCGGCCCGTTTGAAATGAATAAAACTAAAAAAAAAAAAAAAAGACCGTACCCTCTTATGTAATGATGTTTACTTTGAATTTATATTAGTTCACACAAACACTCCATCCATGCTTTTGTTCCAGCCCTCCAGTCCAGTTTAAGAACCCATTGTGGCCCTCGAGTCAAAAAGTTTGCCCACCCCTGGGTTAGGGGGTGATCAGGCTGGCAGGCAGGCAAGCGGTTGGGAGCCAGCAGTCCCGGATTGTGAGAGGAATGTCCGACTGCCGATTTAGGCCCGATCCCAAACCAGCAGTCAGACATCCCCCGAGGGGTCCCAGATTGGAGAGGGTGCAGGCTGGGCTGAGGGACAACACCTCCCCTCCCTGCCGCCAGTGCACAAATTTTGTGCACCGGGCCTCTAATACATATATATATATATATATATATATATATATATATATATATATATATTATATATATATATTATATATATATATAATTCTGGCTTTCAGATACGTGTTCTTTTCATACTTTGTGAACTTTCATTCTAATTATTTTCCCTAATACCATTATATCTCCCCATTATATGTACCTATAGACATCTACATACTGAAGATTAGCTCTAATGCCCTCAAAACCATGTCCAGGAGATTAATGGTGTTTTGGTAGGTCAGTGAATAGATTTCTTTGAAAGGGATACAAGTGAGGCCAGGCTGACTGACATTAAACTCTGCAGTTGGTTAGAAATGTGTTTTGATATACTTATATATTTCCATCTGAGTTATTTTCTTTAACAGATGTAAACAGTTTTGTTTTCCAATTAAAAAACACTTCATTCTTATTTTAGAAATTCAGGAAGTACAGAAAATATACAGGAGAAATAGATGAAGGCCTTTTTAATTGCAACACTTGGAAATTAACATTGACATTTCTTCCAGATTTATTTTTTCTTAGCATTCATTCACTCAAACACAATATGTGGGTATATACTAGTATATATTTATATTTAGATGTTTTACATTTACAAAATCTGTGATCATAATATGCATAGATTTTGACCTCTTTTTTCCACTGAGATCTTTCAGCTGAATCTGAATCAATACCTCTTTATAAGCAATTGTTATACCATTTGACTCATCCTATCTAATAAAAGAGAAACATGGTAATTAGTGTACGACCGCTACCCTTCCCATTGGCTAATCAGGGCGATATGCAAATTAACTGCCAGCTAAGATGGCGGCCGGCAGCCAGGCAGCTTGAAACTAACATGAGGCTTTCTTGCTTCAGTGACGGAGGACTCCAACTTTCCCCGCCTGCCGCTGCAGGCCTCTGAGCTGCAACTATAAGCAACTATGTAACAAATATAGAAGCTAAACAAAACCCCAGAAACCTGCTTTAGTCCGCCAGGCTTCAGCCAGCAGGATTGCAACATTGTAAGCAAAGGCCAGAAACCTACTTTCAGCAGCGGAGGCCTAAGAGCTGGAGCCAAGCCTCAAAGCTAAACCTAGCCCAGAATAAAAAAAAGAAAAGAAAAAAAGGAGCGGTTGGGAGATTCAGTCACCCCCAGCCTGAAAACAGCCCTCAGCCCCTCACCCAGACTGGCCAGGAACCCCAGTGGGGACCCCCACCCTGAAGGGTGTGTGACCAGCTGCAAACAGCCATCATCCCCTCACCCAGGCTGGCCAGGCACCCCAGTGGGGACCCCCACCCTGATCCAGGACACCCTTCAGGGCAAACCAGCCGGCCCCCACCCGTGCACCAGGCCTCTACCCTATATAGTAAAAGGGTAATATGCCTCCCAGCACTGGGATCAGCGGAGCTGCAAGGCCTCCCAGCACCGGGATCAGTGGAGCCAAGAGGCCTCCTGGCACTGGGACCAGCGTGACAGGGGGCAGCGGCCAAACCCCCTGATCGCCCTGCGGCTCTGTGTGTGACAGTGGGCGGGGCAACAACCTCCCTATCCACCCTGCTCTGTTCATGACAGGAGAAGGCGCCCCAACCCCCTGATCAGCCCTGCTCTGTGCCTGATAGGGGGGAGCTCCCCAAGCCCCTGATCACCCTGTGGCTCTGTGTGTGACAGGGTGCGGCGCCCCAACCCCCTGATCGGCCCTGCTCTGTGGGTGACAGGGTGCGGCGCCCCAAACCCCCCCACACGGGCCCTGCTCTGTGTGTGATGGGGTAGAGCCATAACCTCCCCATTGGCCCTGCCCTGATTGTGAGAGTGGCAGTGCCCCAACCCCCTGATTGGCCCTGCTCTGTGAGTGACAGGGGGCAGTGCCCCAACCCCCTGATCAGCCCTGCTCTGTGCCTGATAGGGGGGAGCTCCCCAAGCCCCTGATCACCCTGTGGCTCTGTGTGTGACAGGGTGCGGCGCCCCAACCCCCTGATCGGCCCTGCTCTGTGGGTGACAGGGTGCGGCGCCCCAAACCCCCCCCACACGGGCCCTGCTCTGTGTGTGATGGGGTAGAGCCATAACCTCCCCATTGGCCCTGCCCTGATTGTGAGAGTGGCGGTGCCCCAACCCCCTGATTGGCCCTGCTCTGTGAGTGACAGGGGGCAGTGCCCCAACCCCCTGATTGGCCCTGCTCTGTGCGTGACAGGGGGTGGCGCCACAACCTCCCCATTGACCTGGCCTTGAGTGTGACAGGGGACGGTGCCCCAACTCCCCAATCGGCCCTACCCTGAGCGTGACTGAGGGTGGCATCACAACCTCCCAATCACCCTGCTCTGTGCATGACGGGGCGACGCCCCAACTCCCCAATTGGCCCTGCTCTGAGCCCAACCAGGGGCTGCACCTAGGGATTGGGCCTGCCCTCTGCCACCCTGGAGCAGGCTTAAGCCAGCAGGTCGTTATCTCCCGAGGGGACCCAGACTGCGAGAGGGCACAGGCCGGGCTGAGGGACCCCCCTCCTCCCCGAGTGCACAAATTTTTGTGCACCGGGCCTCTAGTTTAATATAAAAAACATGTTTCCTTGTACATCTTTTCTGTATGTATTTTGTACTATTTTCTTCCACCTTTTACTAAGGGGATGCAAGGTATAGTTTGTAAACCTTTCATTGACTACCTCTGAAAGGAGTATTGGACATATGAAAACAAGTAAAAAAGAAAGCAAGAGTATCAAAATCAAGGCAGGCAGAAGAGAATGAATGTGGCATGGGAAATGGGGATCTCAATTCCTTTGGTTCTCAAGAAAAATTAGCTGATTTAACTCCATTGATGTCAGCTCACCGTGCAGTGATGTGATCTTCTTACAGAAACTCCAGCCATGCTGAGCTGCCACCCCGGCCCACACATGCAATGGCTTCGCCTGCCCCTTCTGGCTGGGCCACCTTCTTACTTCTTCCCATGACTGCTAAGGGACACTATTCCAAGTGAATTTCCATTGACTCTCCAATTGTTCTAAGCTCTGTCTTAGTTGGCCTGGGCTGCTTTGACAAAATACCATGGATTAGATGGCTTCAACAACAGAAATGTTATTTCTCATAGTCTGGAGGCTGCGAAGTTTGAGATCAAGGAGCCATCATGCTCAGTTCTGGTGGGGTTTCTCTTCCTAGTTGGCAGGGGGCTGCCTACTTGCCGTGCCCCCACCCGGGGGAAAGACGGGCAGCTTTGGCCTCTTCCTCTTCTAAAGAACACTAATCTCATGATGGAGCTCCACCCTCATGACCTCATCTAAACCTCACTACCTCCCACAGGCCCTGCCCCCAGATACCATCACATGGGGGTTAGAGCTTCGACAGTTAACTTGGGGGACACAAACATCCAGTCCATAGCAGATTCTTAACCCTTTAAAGTCCAGACCTTCTTGAAACCTATGAATTTTAACTGAACCAATGTCCTTGTGAAGGGGACTCAATAATGCAGTTTAGCTACCTCATTAGAATCAAAATGGAAAATTAGCAATGAAAGCATTTTGCATGTAGTCTTGATGCTGAGAAATAAAGCAAAAGAATAAAATTGCCATAGCATCTCTTACAGGATCCTGAACACGGCAGGCTCTTAAAAAGTTGATAAAGCTGCCAGCAGGAGGCAATGATGTGGCCACAAAAGCTGATTGGACAGAGACAGGAGCCAGCATTCAGCAAGAACAGAGGGGTGAGCAGGGAGTGGGGTCATTGTTCTGGAACACTGCGCGTATGATAGCAGGTCCTGAATCCATGTTTCCTGCAGTAAAGCAGAAGAGGGACCAGCCTCTGCTCTCTGTACGGGGAATGTACATTCTCTATCTATAACAGGTGAAGAGCTCCAGAAAGCCTCGGATGCCCTGGAATGAGCTATATCAACTCACAAAGCAATAGAAGCGCTCTTAATTGACATGCACAAAGCTGACTCATCAAATCAACCAAGTGCTCTTATCTTTTCTGTAAAACAGACTGACCAACATCCCCAACTCACAGTAGGCTGCTCCTAGGTAAACCCACCCACATCTGCTCCCGCCAGATCTAAGAGTCCGTTTGGTTTATGCTAGATGGATTTGTTATTGTGATAACACATTTCAGTTAAATATTATACGATGTGATGAAATAGAACTGTGAAAAGAGTTGCTACACCTATGAAAGCAAAGTTAAATATTCAGTAAAGATTTGATAAAGTCTTCAAAACTTTGCTATTGTTTTAGGCAGGAACGAGATGACTGATATCAGGAAAATTATAAGAGATAACCCTCCCATGTCATTCCCCAAGTATCTTTACATCCTCTGCCAAACTGAAGCATTATGAGTGTGAATTGTGCAAAAACGAACAAACAAAATGGTCACCCCTTCCAAAAGCCAGGGCTGGCTATTGGCCAATCAAGATTGGTGAGTAAATGCTTTTAGTTAAACTAGACTATTTAAAGTACATATGTATATTTGTCTCATGTACATATTTCACACACTATATATATATCTTACACATATTTTCACATATGTATTTTTACATTCATTTTTACATATAACTTAAAAACTGATTCTCTACCATAGTGGACTGTTTTGGTTAAATGACGATGGTATCCTATCATTTCATAAGTTTCCTGTGTAGGTCATCTGTGAAATAGAGAGGATTTTCAGAGCCATCCCCACGACACTATGTCCAGTCCTAAGGCTAAATGCATATCCGGTGCAGAAAGGGAAGAGGGCCCTCAAGTTTTATTCACACTAATATATATGGTAGGCTTTGCTGTACTTGTGGCAGCTCTATTTCAAAGTCAGAAAAAGCCACATTAACTATGCTCACACACACCAAAAAATAGATGATGTCATTTCAGAAATAAAGACTAAATTATGCAGAACAAAATAAAATAGTCACAGTTTAAAGAGTGATTAGCATCATAAAGATTAAAACGGAGACAGTAGCAAAAAATTAAAAATGGATGTGGAGAAAATGATATAGAGGGGAGGCAAAGGAAATCTAACATTTCTATAATTGGAATTCCCAAAGAAGAAAATAAACACACTAGAACAGAGCAAATATTAAATCTATAATTCATGGCATTTTTCTTGAAATAAAAAAGATTTAAATGTGTATGCTGAAAGTGAAAATTGACCCCAAACTGTTCACACTGACTCATAACCTATTAAAATTTTGATGTTGACGATAAAGGAAGTATTTTATGACATCCAGGCAAAGAACAGTCTTTTGGAGGAAAAGATAATCAGGTTGGCCTTGGGTTTTAGCAACCTCTTTCAGAGCAGCCATGGAGCAATCTGCCAGATACTCAAGGGGAAGAGCGGGAGCCAAACGTCTCATTCATGGGAGTGGCTCTGCATCAGAAAGGCGACCCACAAATAGGTCTGAACAAATCCTGCTCAGGAGTCTACTAGAGAATTAGCTTTGACCAACCAACAGGGGATTAGGAAGATTTTAGGGAAAGGACTAGTGGTAAATGCTAGATATATTTAAATTTTAAACTATGACTAAACAAAAGGTATAACAAATAACATATATTTTATATGCTCTAAAAATGTCAATATAGTAGAACAAAAATGGGAGGATGGGAAGCGAAGGTGGAAAGCCATGTAAGATCACAGCCCGCCTCATAGGTAATAGCTGGGAGTCAAACATTACCCTTGAAAGCTGACAAATGAGGTGGTGAAGGTTTTAGCTTGTTTAACAGTACAAGGCAAATATTAAATGAATTAATTGTATTGCTGAAAATTAGGTGGTGAAAGATGAGGAAAAGCTTATGAACTAATTGTTGCTTGTAGTGGGAAACTAATATATTATTTCTAAAGTAAAGCGGAAATTAAAGACATTATATAAAAGTTTAATATAAAAGTTACTCCAAGAACAAATAACTTTCTAAATATTAGAACAATAGTTGACAATAACAAACAAAAAAGCAAAGGAAACAGTACATTGTGAAAATTATACATACATATTCATGTGTATATATACATATGTTATACATAAGAATTGAAATTGCATATCTGTTACTTAACTATTAAAATTTCAGACTGGATTACAAAGCACACACAACTCTACCCTGTATACAAGAGAGACAACTAAAAGTTAGTAAGAAAAGTTAAAGGCTGGGTAAAGTTATACCAGAAACATGTAAACGGAAATAAAAATGAAGGTCACAATGTTAATATTCAATAAATAGAATTCAGGCCAAAGGACATTAATAATGAAAAAATGAAACTTTATAATGCTCAAGGCTATAAATTCACAGGAGTGAATTTGGCCTCATGAGTTCCTTGTATATTTATGCAGCAAATGACAGTGGGAACTTGTATGAAACAGAAACCATCGCAGATAGAAGAAGTTCAGTAATAGCTGGAGGCTGTGACTCACCTCTCTCGGTACAAAATATATCAACTATCCAAAAAGGAAAAAGAAAAAAGAAACAAAGCAATGACGTGGAAGACCTAAACAACACAATAAGTCAGTTCTGCATATTTCACACGCACAAACCTAACCCCAAGTCTTTAAGGGCTCATAGGTCCTTCACAAAAATTGATCACATACTAATTATGACAAAAAGAAAATCTCAATAAATTTTAATTAAGTAGAAATAGCACAGCAAAATTACCTGGCAACAATGCAACGAGTCTATGATTCAATACAGAAAAATAAAAACAAAAACGAATGAATGAAAAGGAACTAAATATGCAGCTCAAAAAGTTGGAGAAAAGAAGCAAAAGGAGGTACTCAGTAAATTTACAAGCATAAGTGTATGTGAGACTACAGAAAAGAGAACATGTTCCTCATGGCTTCAATGTTTGAGAAGGAAAGCTAGGAAACAGCCCAGGTGCAGGAAACAGAGGGTGTGGTTGGCTACTTCCACACAACGTGACCTTGGGGAGCATACAAAGTCAGTGAGGACGACCTCTGTGCACTAACATGAAACAGTTCTGTTAACTGAACAAGGCCATGTGCAGAAGGATGTCATACGAAAGAGGAGAAGGCAAAAGCGTTTTCCTCTGCTGCTACTTGTGTGAAGAAACCTTGGTGGAACCAGCGAGAAGCCAATACAAGTAATTTCTGGTTGGGGTGACAGGGACAGTCCAGGGGAAACGAGGAACAAGGCTTGACATGAGACTTCTCAGTACAGTTCTAAACGCTTTAATTTGGGGTCCATTTTCATATAGTAAACAATGAAAATGTGAGTGACGCGTAGGCAGATCGGGGAGAGCCTTTTCTAAGTCTGCAGCCTGGCCGGGTGATTGCATAGCTGCATTAACCCTCTGGCGGGTGCCCCAGCCAGGAGAGACATAGTGTGATGGAGGAAACTAGGCTGCTGTCCTGCCAAGCTGGGCAGCAGCTGCCAACAGGTGCCACTCCTTGCCGGGCCAGCTGCCGGGAGTGACACGTGCTCCCAGTGGGGACAACAAGTTTCCATGCTCCTCACCTACCTGTCTTTCTCAGGTCAGAGAGAGGGGCCAGGTGGGCTGTGGCTATTTACTGCTTTTTCTTCTTCCTTCTGGGCCCAGTAGCCCATTAGGTCCCCACTGGGTTTTCAGAGATGTGCCTGGTGTTTGCTGAATGTTTTCTTATTTGAACCAGCTTAGAGGACATGCACGTGCAGTTAGGAACAGATGTGTGGTGTATTTAGAGAAGTTCACCCACAGACACTGGTACAGGCCTCAGGAAGAAATCTGAACCACAGATTGGCAGTTTGTCTTTTATTTAGAAACTAGAGGCCTGGTGCATGAAATTGGTATACTCAGCAGGGGGGTGGTGGGGGTGGTGGGGAGGTCCCTCAGCCTGGCCTGTGCCCTCTCACAGTCTGGGAGCCCCGTGATCAATCACCCCAAAGAAGTAGGCCCCGCCCACCCACCTGGGCCTCTGAGATGGATCACCCCTGCAGAGGGAGGCCCCACCCACCCACCACAGTGCCACTGCCAGGTAGCCTGGGCTTCCCCCTTTGGGGTGATCATGAAGCCCCCCCGATTGATTGATTGCCCCGCTGGCCAGTGGCCTGGGCATCCCTCTGCAGGGCGATCATGGGGTGATGGCTAGGCCCCTGACCAATTGCATCACACCCACGTTGGCTGGCCTGGTGCTGGTGGGTGTCATAGTGTGATCGTCCGGAAGGTCGTCAGGACAGTTGATCTGCTGTTTGGTCATTCAGTCGATTTGCATATTACGCTTTTATTATTATAGATTAGAATCTGTTTTCCTCACATAGTAGGAACACAAAATATCAAGGAACTCATGAAGCTCCTGAATTTTATTTTTACACTCACAATCTTGAGAAGGAAAGGTCTTAGATATAATAATAATAATCATCATCATCATCATCATCATAGGCAGCCTCTGGGACTACAACTAGATGCCAAGTTTCAATCCAGAGCAAGATTTTTTATAGCTGATCTGGCAGGTCTTTGAAGAGGTCTTGTCAAAACAGAAACCATCAGGAACCAAAAAACAAAACAAAACATACAAATCTTACCTGCCTCACTGCAATACCCCTGGGTCAGAAGTGAAGAGAAATAGCCATGTTGCCCAGTTGGAAAACAGCTTCTGTGGCAAGACTGTCTCCTCCTTTCCTCCCTGCTCTTCAGCAAGACTAGGAAAGTGAACATAAAATACCGGACCCAGGTTCTGTTGGGGGAGGTGATTCACATTAGCACAAAAGCCCATTTATTCTCTGCTGTGGACCAGCTTCATCTTGCATTTGGATATTCGGAGGTACCCTCCTGTAGAGGTGGGGGAGGAGAATCGCAGAGGATTTGGGGGCCAGGGGCTAATGCTGAAGAGAGATGATGTGGAAGGGAACGCAGGATGCCTACCTCAGGCAGACTCTCCTCTGATGGAAGAGGGAAGGACTGGGTGTGCTTTCCTCTAGTCCTGCCTGCTGGGTGACAGGCTCACGGCCGCTCGCTGTGTGGAAATGGACCTGGCCGACCAAAGGCAGAGCTGACCTTGCCCCGTGTCCCTTCACTGATCACTCTGCAGGTCCCTGGACTGTGACAGCTGTCCCTGAGAGAGAAAGAGCAGATCATTGTAAGTCAAAAGCATTGGTGTTTTTAGGGGTTGAAAGGAAGGTGAAATGATTCCACAAAGTTTGATAAATTGGGGGGCGGGGCACATCTTGCCATTGAAATTCCTCTTAGATCTTTCTAGAATGAAGCATATATTGATAAACGTAAACTACCTAATAGTGTCTCCCTTACACAAACCAATAGGAAACGATGAGGTGATAGAAGTGAATTGTACTAATATTGCAGGTGGTAGACAGTGGAGGGTGGCAGCAGAGTTCCCAGACTCCCAGCTTCTCCTCTGGCGCTTTTGTTAAATCTCTCTCTCTCATCCCCTCTCAACCCAAACAGCACTGCTCTGTTTTCCGGGATTTCGTTTTTTGGGATGGAGTCTTCTGAGACAGACGTTTTCCCCCTCATTCCCCAAGCTTGGCCCTGGCCTCCCCTGAGCTGCACACCTGCCCTCTACAGGCCCCTGGCTTTGTCCTCAAGACTAGACTCATCAGTGGCAGGTGCCACAAAGGGCCTGGCAGGAGGCCAGGAGCCTCTGCCCACAGAGCACTGCCCCCTGTAAACCCAAGCCAGACATCTCCTCCTCCCGGCTCCTCGTCCTCGTGTGGAATGTCTACCCCTCAGTGTGACTGGTCACCTCCTCTTAGATTGCCGGGAGCCGGTCCATCCTTGCTGTTTCAAGGGACCCGGCATATATGGCATACTGTTCTTAATATGTTTGCTCACCTTCTTGGCACTATGTGTTTTAACCAAGGTCTCCTCTCTGAGAAAGGTTGTTTCCCCAGGTAGGGATTTTCCCCTGAAGTTAGGGAGGAAATAAAACCTCTTAACTAAGTGCCAGGCAGGTAATTAATCACTTTAACTATGAACAATCATGCT
Organism: Myotis nattereri; assembly: GCF_964212035.1. Classification (NCBI taxonomy): domain Eukaryota; kingdom Metazoa; phylum Chordata; class Mammalia; order Chiroptera; family Vespertilionidae; genus Myotis; species Myotis nattereri. Next base: position 94,337,065 of record NC_138081.1, on the reverse strand, counting down.
TAAGCTACATAATCTTTACTCCATGGAATGGAGATAAGAAACACCCTAACCTTTGGAATAGAGATTGATAGGATTGGAATCAACTGGTATAAATACAGATGTAACAACACAGAACTTAGAAGACAGAACCTACACACAGAACTTAGAAGACAGGACCTACACAGAACCTAGAGACAGAAGAACTTCGCTGGAGAGAACATGGCAAAAGAGCCTGGACTGAACCTGACTACAGAAATTGGCAAGAGAACCTGACTAGAACCTGGTGACAGAACCTGGCTGGAGAACCTAGCGAGGGAACATGGCTACAGAACCTGGCTGGAGAACCTGGAGAACCTAGCAAGAGAACATGGACACAGAACCTGGCTGGAGATCCTAAGCAGAACCTCTCTGGAGATCCAGACCAGAACTTGGCTGGAGATCCTGGCTAGAGATCCTGGCTAGGCTGCTGATCAACTGAACGCTGTCTCCGTGTCATTCCTTCTTCGCCGACTCCATCTACGCCTTTGGGAACCCCTGGACCTGCTGCGGTTGGACCCCGGCATTAGATCTTTCCTGGGAAACCTCCCCCGTGGAATGAGAGTCTTCCTACCTGTGCTTCTTCCTGCCGACAGATTCCCTCTCCGCTGAGCCCTGCTTGCTTTCCTGCATCCCTGGAGCCTTTGGGGGCACATGGATTATCAAAACTCCAACCTTCCTCCTGCACTTAAAGCGAGAAAAACATAGTGGCTACAAACAAACCAGGGAGACCTGGGAATTAAAAACAAATCGAGTGACAAGTGGCAGTTCTGCTGGGATATTTAAAAAAAGTGGGAAAGAAAAGGTTCAGTCTCTTAATTCAACAAGCCCAGTTGGGGTTATTTTTAAACTCACGGGCTGCTCTGGCTGAAGCAGAGTGTAGATCAGACTACATTATTTTTCCTTTCTTGTCGAGTATTTCTCACTGAAGTTTCTAGACCTCGCCTCGCTGGTGCTGGAGCAGCCCGACGAATAACATCCTCTTCTCCTTAGCAAGGTGGCAGCGTTCTGTACGGCACAGTTTCTTTTCTCCTAAATAAACTTTAACACCTTCATCCTCCGGGAGCAAATGTTAGCATAGCCGAGCTGTGGAAACTTCTGAGGGAAAAGTCTAAAGTGGGTTCTCTTTGGAACTTATGCTAATTCTAGGGCCACAGTGCCAGCTCAGCACCTTTCCACGCACTCGGTACACTCACTTTTTAATTCCCTTTGGAGCACAGGCTGTGAGGAGAATTTTTATGCCCATAGCGATTCATATAGAAGATACAGCTCTCCTTTACTGTTGCTTTAACGGCCTCCCAAATGCACCATCTATGCTTTACCTGGAGATCTTTTACATCAGAAAGCTGACGGCTGTACTTCCATTTATAACCTTCCAAGGCTTCCCAGGGCCCACAGCAAACATGGGGGTGGGCTTCATCTTCACTCGGACAGCTGGGGTCCTGTGGGAAGGGGGACAATAGCCATGCCTGCCATGGGCCTGGGAAGAAGTGCTGGGAGCGTCTCCGTCCAGCTTGTGTTGTGAAAAGTAATAAACAGCAACCTCCTTTCACATGGACCCGGGCAGCTGGAAGAGGTTAAGTGGGGAAAGAAGGACCTATGTAATACTTTCAACAATAAAGATTAAAAAGAAAACAAAAGAAAAGAAAAGGAAAGAAAAGAAAAGAAATAAGAAGGAGCCGGGAGGCTGGAAGAGAGAACTTTCATGCACGTGTCACTTAAGCCCAGGACTGACCCCACAGGAAGGGAGGTGCCTGCCTCCCAGACAGAAAGTGATGCTACCTGATGACCTCAGCAGGAGGAGGGAAAGGAACAGCTCAGCCAATGGGAGGCTGCCATAGCTCAGCCAATGAGAGGTCACTGCACTTGGGACTTTCTGTTTCCTCCAATGGAATCTTCGTGTCCAACAGCCTCCCAAGTCCATAAAAGAGCTGCCTCTCCTTTATTCCTGTGGACTTGCATGTGGTTCCTGACTGGACCAAATGTCCCGAATTGCAGTTCTTTGTTGTTTCTGAATGAACCCATTTTTGCTAGAGAAATATGTGTACAGTTATTGGTTAAAGGTCAACAGTGTATAGTCAAGTCGTTGCCAAGGCATACGTATCGCTCCATGCAATACTCTACTGCTCAGCAGTTCAGAATTTTCTTTAGTTTCCTAAACGGGACATAAGTGTTTGTCTCCAGGCTTTTTCACTTACCATTTCTCTACATGAATTATCTCTTTTCCAAGTTCTTCCCTCAATTTAGTTTTATTTGAATTTCAAAATTGAGCTAAGATTCCTCTTCCTAGAGAAATCCGTTTTCTTCTCTCTTTGACCAAGTATTATATCTATGTGCTACTGTTGCAGACTGGTTTTTTTTTGCCTCTATCATTATACTTAATCTATTTTATTATAATGATCTATGCAGGTGTCTGCTTCCTTTGTGAGACTGTAAAGTCTCTGAGGGTAGAAGTATACTTAAATTTTCATGAATTACGTAGTGTAGTGCTTGAACTCCTAGCTAGTGTGCAGTAATTGTTTACTAAAAAAATAAATGAATTAATGAATGGCATATTTCCTACAGGTGTCAAAAAAAATAGAATTTACTGGTATATGTGCGTTATTGTAGTCATGCAAAAAAATGTAAAAAAAATAAGTTCAAAAAAATAAAATACTATATATCATTCAAGGCTCTATGTGGGCACAAATATAATATGTGCCTCATTTCCAGACATTGTGGAAGATGGGCGTGAATACACAAGATCTCTGTGTAAACCCTGGGTTAGGTGCTACATAGGAAGAATAAGTACCCAATCTATGGGCCCACTCAGGGGAGAGCATTAGAGAATATTTCAGAGAAGAGGTAACATTTTCACTTTGGCTGAAAGATGAGGGCGAGTGTAAGTTGGGAGGGCAGGGAGAGGACTGGGGCGAAGCTTTTCAGGAGCAGGACACAGCCTGTGCAAAGATATGGAGGTTTGAATGTGGGTCTGGGCAGACGATGTGGAGTAGGTTCCCAGCAGGCTTGTTGGAAGGTGAGGCTAGAAAAGCCAGCGGGGGTCAGCCAAGGAAGGGTCTGTCCTCACGTCTTCCTCTCACTTAAACCTGAACCCATTGAGGAAGGCCTTCCTAATTTCAGGATACTGATTGTAATGGTTCCCACTGAGTATTAATTGATAAAAATGAGCAACCAGTAGTCTCTGAGTCAGTCTTTATCTTCGACACTTTGAAGCCCTCATTGCAATTTGACGTGGAAAATCACTTGGAAGCCGCTGCCCTGTTACTTCTTAGTTCGTCCCTGTGTGAGCTGATGCCAGCCCAAAGCTGGGCCAGAAAACAGCACAGAGGGAGTCTGAGCTTCTGAGCTTCGTCCCAACAGGGCGATGTACATTTAAAATGTTCTTCTTCAGAAAGAGCAATGGCTGCCTTTACTATCCTGGGATGTTCAAATGCCTGTCTTGGCCAGAAGCACAACTTTATTGATTTTTTTTTCTGAAAAAAAAAAAAAATGAAGGTAAGGAATGACACCGGTGAAAATCTTAAGGACAGTGAGATTGATTTTATTTTTATTTTGTCAGTTATGCCCAAGTTTCTCCCGAAGCTCTGAAAGTTACATAGGATGCAATACTTTATTCATTAAAAATGAAACGCCATTGTTATGCTTGCTGTAAAAGCTGAGTGATGCCAGGACCCATTGAAGCTTTCCAGTGGGGAGTTTCCAGGATGGGTCCGTGGGTTCTCGTTCAGGGTTCACCAGGGGTGGGCAAACTTTCTCACTCGAGGGCCACAATAGGTTCTTAAGCTGGACCGGAGGGCCGGAACAAAAGCATGGATGGAGTGTTTGTGTGAACTAATATAAGTTCAAAGTAAACATCATTACATAAAAGGGTACAGTCTTTTTTTTTTTTTTTTTTTAGTTTTATTCATTTCAAACGGGCCGGATCCAGCCCGCGGGCCGTAGTTTGCCCACGGCTGGTTTAGACTCTCCACCAAAACATTGCTTTAAAGAAAAATATCCCCAGCGAGGGACATGGAGGAAGGCCAGGCACTTAGCGGATCTCTGTAAACTGGCCAACTTGGGAAAGCATCTTCCAACTGATGTTCAGACACAGTGGTAGCAATCAACAAACGCTTCCTGACCATCGCAGACACACATTCGGGATTTCTTTGAAATAAGATGCCAGAGAAATAAGATGTGCTCTTAAGGGTGACACGGGGCCCTGCTCCCTCCTGGAGACGGAATGTGCTGTTTCCACTCTGAAATACGGCGTGGTGAAAGCACCAAGCACCTTTGAGGGAAAACAGTATAAATCACACAAATACCCCTTTGTGTAGGTTCAAAGAGAATGACAATTTGAAGTAAGGGAAACAGTCTCCATCCTGTGCACATGTGTGTGCTTTTGCACATGTGTGTGCCTATGGGTGTCTTTTGGTGCCTGGGAATGGAGGTAGTTAAAAAGTTGAATTAAAAACAGTGTGCATGATTAACCTTTTTAAAAAATATATGCATTTTATTGATTTTTTACAGAGAGGAAGGGAGAGGGATAGAGAGTTAGAAACATCGATCAGCTGCGTCCTGCACACTCCCTACTGCGTATGTGCCTGCAACCAAGGTACATGCCTTTGACCGGAATCGAACCTGGGACCCTTGAGTCCGCAGGCCGACGCTCTATCCATTGAGCCAAACCGGTTAGGGCTATGATTAACCTTTTTAATGTTTCTTTGCAATATTGGATTTTAGCCCTCACTCTCTTGGTCCACCACTTACAGAATGTTTTATGTGTGAAAAGGAACAAGTAGACCTAATCGGCCAATAGCATCATGAGGTGCTGGGGTCCAACCCTAGCAGGTCCAGGGGTCCCCAAAGGTGTGGACAGAGTTGGCAAAGAAGGAATGACATGGAGACAGCGTTCAGTTGATCAGCAGCCTTGCCAGGATCTCTAGCCACAATCTCCAGCCAAGTTCTGTTCAGGATCTCCAGCGAAGTTCTGCTTAGGATCTCCAGCCAGGTTCTGTGTCCATGTTCTCTTGCTAGGTTCTCCAGCCAGGTTCTGTAGCCATGTTCCCTCGCTAGGTTCTCCAGCCAGGTTCAGTTACCAGGTTCTAGTCAGGTTCTCTTGCCATGTTCTATCCAGGTTCTGTGGCCAGATTCTGTCTCTAGGATCTTCAGCCAGGTTCTCTCGCTAGGTTCTGTCTCTAGGTTCTGTTGCCAGTTTCTGTCCAGGATCTTTTGCCATGCTCTCTCCAGCGAAGCTCTTCTGTCTCTAGGTTCTGTCTCCAGTTTCTGTCCAGGATCTTTTGCCATGTTCTCTCCAGCAAAGTTCTCTGTCTCTAGGTTCTGTGTCTAGGTTCTGTGTCTCTTGGTTCTGTCTTCTAAGTTCTGTCTCCTGTTGTTTTGTTACATCTGTATTTATACCAGTTGATTCCAACCCTATCAATCTCTATTCCAAAGGTTAGGGTGTTTCTTATCTCCATTCCAGGGAGTAAAGATTATGTAGCTTAAGCATGATTGTTCGTAGTTAAAGTGATTAATTACCCGCCTGGCACTTAGTTAAGGGGTTTTATTCCCTCCCTAACTTCAGGGGAAAATCCCTACCTGGGGAAACAACCTTTCTCAGAGAGGTGACCTTGGTTAAAACACATAGTGCCAAGAAGGTGAGCAAACATATTAAGAACAGTATGCCATATATGCCAGGTCACTTGAAACAGCAAGGATGGACCGGCTCCCGGCAATGAGGTACCATCGAGTAGAGCTATCCTACCTGTCCTTGACGCAAGGCCTTCTCACAGCGGAGTCAGTTTTCTTTAAAATCGCAGTGGAGGTGGGTCTCACCCACGACAGTACCCATATGTGGCTCTGCCATGCAAAGGCACCTGGACCAAGGTGTGCCTCCATCCAGCAGACACCCAGCTGTGGGGTCAGAGCTGTGAGTGTGGCCAGGGGAGACGTGCTGCAGGGCTGTGGAGACCCAGCCTGTGTGGGTTCTTGAAAACCCCCCTCCCTCTGTTCCTTAATTTTAACTCACCAAACAGAGGGTGATTTCCTTTGGTTTGCGTTACTGGGGAGGCAGAACTGCCGGCATGCTTCTCAGTCGTTAATCGAGGCCTAATAGAAAGGTGAGTTCTACTCGTTACGGAGTAAAAGAAAAATTCATAAACTTGACCTGAAGCACTGATTTGGAAGTTAAGAAATAAGCATGAACTAACTTTTTAAACTTTCCCTTCTGAGTGAGGATGCATGGTGTGTGTGCATACAACTTGTGTGTGTGTGTGTGTGTGTGTGTGTGTGTGTGTACACGTGTGCGCACATGAACTCTGCCTGGGTGAAGCCCCTGAGACCAGCCTCACTTCCTCTGAGTGGAGCGTGGTCACACCCAGTGGCTGGTTAGGCTAATCGCACATGTGTGTTCCCCACGGAGACCTGAGAAAGAGCAGCTGGCCCGTCACTTCCCAGAGAGGATGCCAGAGGCCCATTTGGATAATAGCAGAAGCACCTCGTTCCTTTTCTTTGTTCCCAAACGCGGTGCCTGGTAGGAAAAAGGCCCACGCCATTCACGATGGTAACAGTAGCAGCGCAGGACTCCCGCAGCGTGTGCTGTACTTTCCATTAGGACCCGGGAATATAATGAGGTGGATTTTCACAGGGACATTTAAGGGCAGGCTGAAACCAAGAGGGCTTGCTCGTTATTCTCATTCCCCCTGACTTGTGCTTCCTTTAAACATTTTGAGCATTAACTGTTCTTTTAATTTCTGTTGCGTCTGGGGGAGCAGTGTCAGATAATGTTGACAAAAAAGGCTGTCTTTTCCGAATGCAAATAGGGGGAGAAACACTATTTATAAATTTTTAAAGAACTACATGAAGCAACTCCATTAGCATCACAATGACACTTTTCTTCCTGCTTCTTTTAAGAACTCTGGTAGATACTGGTAAGGCCCCTCTTCCCGGCCACGTGGCTCCCGGGGAGAAGCCCTGCAGTTCTGTTTATGGCCATGGCCTCCTGTGAGGCTGATCGTAATGTAGAATTGTGGCCACCAGCAATGTCTCACCAAGTGTGAACGTAGCCCAGGTCTTTTCAGGAGAGACCCCGGATGGCCTCGGTTGCCTGGGCTGTGAATAGTTGAAAATGATGGAAATGCTCTATGCAGTCTTCCCAGGGCCTCTGGTGGTTCCTGGTTCTCTCACCAGCTCTGGTAGTCGTCTCAGATAGAGACGAAATCATCACTATTCTAACTGAATGGTCCTCGGAACCCCTGGTGATATCACTCTGGCCCGAAGTTCAGTCTTTTGGCGCTTTATAGAAAGAGGGGGACTTGATCCGCTCAAAACAAATGGGAGCCAAGAGACCCAGGTCTGCGTCTCCAGCCCCACCCCTGCAATGAGCATCTGACCTCAGTTTGACAATGATCTGGTTCCAACCAGAAGGACCTGATCTCCTCTGAGATCAGAAGCTTATGCTAGAAGGTCTCTAACGTCCCTCCCAGCTGCTGGAGAGCAGCATTCATCAGACCCTCCTCTCTCTTAACTCATTTCACAACTTGATTATTTTCTTCTCAAAGCTATCATTTCTCAATTAAAAATGGCTCTTTACAATGGGCCCTGCAGCCCCTGGGCTGGTGTGCGGAGTCTCCCTCCTCTTTTCTGTGCTCCCCATGAAGCCTGCAGCCATGATCTACTCGAAGGATTGCGTGGGTGGGTGGCGACGCGGGTTCTGGTTTTATTGATACAGAGCTCTCGTTTCTGTTCTGATGCATGGCTCATTTCCCACTTGATGCCCAGAAGGGGAGAACCAAAATATTTTACTATTCAAAACAAAATCGTGCATTCATTGTACTGTCTGCCTCCCCCTTCGCTGTCTGACTCTGACACGCTAGTCCACATGAGCGCCCCTCTCCTGAAGTGCTCTCATGGGCCCAGGTGTCTGGAAACTTGAGGCATTCTTACCAGGAAGATACTTAAGGAGGTTACATGGAAAGTAACGGGGCGTTCTCGCTTCCATATAATGATGGGCTTCAGTTCAGTTGTTCCTCCAAATAGGTGGAGTATTTTCCTGCCAGAGGCACTTTGAAACCCTTTTCCGGACACACACACACACACACACACACACACACACACACACACACTCACACACACTCACACACACCAGAAAAAAGGGGGAAAAAAAGAAATAGAAAAGGAAAAAATAAATCTGATAAGCCACTAAGAGTATGCCAAAGAGAACATCAGTGGAGCCACACTGGGCATAGTCTCACCAAGGAGCTTCGGCAGAATTATAAAAAAGGAAGCTTTTGCTTCAAATCAAAAGTTAAAGGCTTGCCCTAGCCAGTTTGGCTCAGTGGTTAGAGTGTTGACCTGCAGACTGAAGGGTCTCTGTCAGGGCACATACCTTGGGTGTAGGCTCGATCATGGCCTTGGTTGGGCGCATGTGGAAGGCAACCACTCGTGTCTCTCTTGCTAGGTAGATGTCTCTCCCTCTCCCTTCCATTCTCTCTCTAAAAACATCAGTGGGAAAAATAGCCTCGGTGAGGATTAACAACAACAAAAAAGTGAAAGGCCCAGTGCTTCAAGATTGAAGTTTGATAAAGCAGATAGTTGATGCTAAGTGTGACCACAGTTCTTGAGCAAGAAGACAATACTTTCGGTATTAGAGTAATGCTGGAATCGTGAGAAGAGTTGGGAGTTCCTCCATATTTTCTAAAAGTGTTTTTGTTTAAAGATTGGTATTATTCATTTCTTAGATGTTTCATAAAATTTAGCATTAAGGCCAGCTAAACCTGTAAGTTTTGTAGTGACAACATTTTGATTGTAAATTCAATTTCTTTCACAGAGATAGGACTATTTCAATTATATATTTCTTCTACAATTTTCTTACATTGTATTCTTAAGGAAATCATTCATTTCATTTAAGTTATCAAATTTATTAGCACAGTGTTGTTCATGATACTTACTTTTTAACCTTCTAATATGTGAAAGATTTTAATAATTTTTCTTCTTTAATTCCTGATGTTGGTAATTTGTGTTTTTTTCCTTAAATCTAACTTGAGGTTTGTCAATTTTATTAGTATTTTCAAAGAACCACCTTTTTCTCTGTTGTTTTTTATTGGTTTTATTTTCTACTTCATTTATGTCTAATCTTTATTATCTTTTTGCTTCTGCTTCTTATGGCTTTAATTTACTCTTTGATGGCTTCTTGAGTTAGAGGCTTAGATTACTGATTTTACATCTTTATTATTTTGCCATTTGTATATTTTATAGATGCTAGTTCATTTATGCTACAGGTTCCATTATTACCTCCATTTTACAGATAAGGAAACTGAGGCTCAGAGAGCTTGTAAGTCCTCCAAGGTTAGAGAGCTTGAATGAGGGAAACAAGAATTCAGACCCAGGCAGCAAGACTCTCAAGACTGCTGTTGGGCTCTTGAAAGGACAACATATAGGCATTGTACATTGAGAGAATTCAAAGGTCTTCTAAGTGTGCCTTCAGTCATCTTCTGCATACTTCCCCGTGTGTTCTTGTCTCACAGGTAAATTTCCCCTTTACCTGTGAGCAGCATGCATGACATTACATGCTTGGGTACCACAGCGCATGCCTAGAGAATTCAGATCTATGCAGGTGGCTTAGATGCTCTTGTCAAATGAGTCTGTGGCCGAAACCGGTTTGGCTCAGTGGATAGAGCGTCAGCCTGCGGACTGAGGGGTCCCAGGTTCGATTCCGGTCAAGGGCATGTACCTGGGTTGCGGGCACATCCCCGATGGGGGATGTGCAAGAGGCAGCTGGTCGATGTTTCTGACTCTCTCTATCTCTCTCCCTTCCTCTCTGTGAAAAATCAATAAAATATATTAAAAAAAAAATGAGTCTGTGCACGTTTTTAATGCAGCCTTATCAATAATTAACCCCTACTCTCTGCTTCATCCCACACCTCCCACTTGCCTTTTCCCCTCCCCCAGCAAGGGTGCTTGGGGCCCAATGGACGGGGAGGGATTTCACTGTGACCAGCTAACATCTCCCCAGCATCGGGGCCTGCAGGGACAGGAGTGCGGAAAGTTTCAAGGCCGGTGCTCCAGGCTGTGTGATGCATTGACTACGCCCCAACAGCCCTCTGCTTATAACTCTGCTTATAATCGCAGAGCTTTTGGCATGTGCTCCCCGACAAAAGCACAGATGTTTCCTCCCAGAACAAAAGAACAGGGCAGAGCTGCTGGCCTCACGGGTTGCCACTAATCGCACTGAGTGTGGAAGCAACAAGTCCTAACGAGAATGTTCCTGCAGGTCTGAAGCCAATGCCAGGAACTAGAGTGGAAATGGAAGAGTGCTGCTTTTCTGTGCTAGCTGCTTCCCTGGAGGTTTTCAGCCTCTTGGGATATATGGCAACGGGCTCTCCTTTCTATGCTGCTTGTGAGTTGTGTAGCTGTGCAGGGGTGACGGCTTCGTGAGCTACCTCATCAGTCCCAACTCTCGGGTCCATTTCAGAGATGCATGTGGATGGTTATGGTTATTACAGGCTCAACCTGAGCATCAGCTTGCAGTCCACACCTGGGGAAAGCATTCCCTCAATCTCAGCTCTTAGTCCAACTAAAAATACCACTGGCAGTTTTCCTCTTTATCGCTGGCTAGAACTTCAAAGTACAGAGCCCTCCACTTACGCGCGCGCACACACACACACACACACACAATGAAAAAAAAAAAGCCATACCAAAGGGCCCAGCCTCAGAGACCACCCAAAACCTTCAGGTGGCCTCTGTGTTAGAAACCTTCCACCCATTAGATCACGTGTCACACGGACCTTCAAGTCACATCCCTAGAGTGGTTCCTCCCGGGACTTTCATCTCCAAAGAATGCCCCCTTTGAGGCTGTTCTTGCCTGGAGCCCAAAGGCAAGACACTTTCTTTTGGATTCTTCTCCCAACCCTCTACTCTGGTTTTATTTTCTTAATGGGCAGAAACGGGAAAATATTATCTTCATTCTTTTAACTTCTTTTACCATGGACTGACTGACTATGGATCACGCAATGAGATCAATATTCAAATTTTGTAAGTCACGGTTAGAAAAGAACATTCATAATATTCTTATTAAAATCTGTACCACGTCAGTGCCATCTTTACCAATTTCTCCTCAAAGTGCCTTTGGACTTTGGTTAGAGTAACACACCCCACCGTGGAACTGGACATGCCTGTGTCTGCGCGTGGCTCCGGCTTATCCCTCTTGTCCTCACGTTCTGTTTGCTGGTTTGGTCAGTTCATGACACGATCACCATCTTTTTAGCAGGTGCTTTTGGACATATTCACCCTTATTCCAATAATTTCTATCAAAGTTTCTGCGCTGCCACTAATTGGTGTTGTGGGAAATGTAGACCCAGACACTTGGAGTGACATACAGTTTTCATAAGATGAATCTTTTAATCACATACATCTTTGAGTTCCCATCATTTTTCTTTAAATGAGGTTGAAGTAATGTGATTATGAAAATGTTGTTTCTTGGAAATATAAAGATTTTGGATTCGGCAAGGTACATGCAATTGTTGTAATTGTGCTCATATTTGGGTTCTAAATATGGGTTATAGTTTCGGGTTGAGGATTAGCGGAGGGTACGTAAAATCACCACTTTGTGATTCTGTTACTTATAATATAATACATTCTGTGTTGCAGAGACCAAACATTGAGATGCTTCGGTGTCCACTGCTTCTCGTGAGTATAACCAACAGTGTGACTCTCATCAGCCAGCTTTCTCCCTCTCTCTCAGTTTCCTAATCTGCTAAATGGGTATAAGTGCACTTTCCCTATTCTTGTAACCCCTCACACAATTCCTGTAAAGGTAGATGGACCCCTCTATGGAATGGTGCTTTGAAAGCAAAACCCCCTATGCATGTTGCACTGTGTGTACTTGACACCATATGCCACATTTCAGTGGCAGCCACATCACAAGAAGCTGTAACTGTCAGCCACTGTGGGCGGCACTCGGGTAAATGAAAAGTTTCGGTCAGATGGGCCCAGCTGCTAACTGAGTACTTTTGATATTGTAGACAGTGAGTGAAATTCCCCAGGTGTCGCCATCCCTGTTTAAGGTTATTTTCATGGCTTGATTAAAAACTTAATAGAACAAATGCGCATCTATTACAATTTAAAATGGAACTACCTGGGTGGCTTGGGGTGAGAGAAAGAGAGAGAGAAATGAGGAAGAGGAGAACTTACATTTCTATGGTAATTCAAAAGTAGTTTTACAAAACTGAAGAGGAGCACTAGACTCAGGAAGATGGTCTGACAATTTGGGAACCAACTAGAATTTTGTGACTGTACTTGGGTCTCTCCCTTTTCGAGCTATTGAATACCACCCCTTCATGGAAATGAACATTGTTCCATTATGTTTGCATTCCGGTTAGTAACAGTGATGCCTCCTGTTTCTACATAACCCACAATGAAAGCTCTGCACATCTTGATTGGATGAAAGGGAAAAATATAAAAGTGACAGGATAGCTCTGCTGTCCCCATGCCAGAGGGGCAAGTGATGCCAGGTGATTTTCCCAGCACGAGTGACAAATTGAAACCAAGTTATCTCTCCCTTAGCATGCGCCTTCTTGTGCGTGAGGCTCACAACCTCGATCAAGGATCTACCTAGTTCATCAACTCCAAGTAGATTCTGGGAGAATCGCGTGTCCCTGCTTGGTTGTCAGTACACCCTGCTCTGCCGGGGACAGTCCAGGTGTGTGTCTGTGGCTCAGAGTGATTATTCATAGTGAAGGTGTCTAGGCTTGGGTGGCAGATTGTGCGGTCACACTCCCATGCTGGCTGCTGTGTGCACAACCTGGGCATTAAGGTCCCTGTGCCCTCCCCAACTGTGAGGCCTGGCCCAGGAGACACCCACCAGCTACCAATGCACAGGATCGGGCGGACATAGGGCGCTCTGATGGCATTCAATTTGTTAGTCTGCGCTCTGCCTTTCAACACATATCCCCGAACTCATTGTCTCACTGAATTCGCTAAGTGCATTTTCTGGCTGCAACATTTCTATTCAGGAAAGCTGCCAGAATTGTCAGCCAGCAAAGACTTCAGTCCTTTCTTGGCCAATTTGCCAAAAAAACATCGGAGGGAGTTATTGATCTTCTCCCTTGTACTCATCCAGCTAATTTCTTTCCCCGATTCCTTTCTTTTCTTCTTCTTAAACTGACATCCAATAAAAACTATTTCTTTCAGGTGCCAGGGACATGTCAGCACACCACCATTCATCGTACGAGTTGCCGTTTCCCCCTTTTTCTCTACGAAGACTCTTTTCTTGGTTCTGTTGACAACACAGGTATCTGTTAAGCTTGCTTCCCTCCTGCACTTACTCCCTGGGTGGCGATGAGCCTTGCCGGGTGCAGGGGACTCAATCTCACTTGGAGAGTACCTTTGGCTATTATTGCCAGTTGCACAGTCTTTTTTTTTTAATCACACAGTGTACAAGTTATCAGGGCAATCTTATTTTATACTTAACTTGTAATAGGAAGCCTAGAAGATTAGTCAGGGACATTTAAATAAATAGCTAATTAGTTTCTCAATGGGAGTACATTTTGGACTTGGCCTTCAGAAAGACAACTCCTCTTTCAAAATGGGTGACACTGACTAGTGCTCCGTGGCCCTACTGTGAGAGCTCTTCACCTGCGGCTTTTAAAAAAAAAAAAAAAATTATTGATTTTTTTACAGAGAGGAAGGGAGAGGGATAGAGAGTTAGAACCATTGATCAGCTGCCTCCTGCACACCCCCACTGGGGATGCAACTGCAACCAAGGTCCATGCCCTTGACCGGAATCGAACCTGGGACCCTTCAGTCCGCAGGCCAATGCTCTATCCACTGAGCCAAACGGGTTAGGGCCACCTGTGGCCTTTTCGTAGCTGGAGTCTCAATCTCCTATTGTCCTATTGGGTAAGACAGAAGGAGGCGGCCTCGGGAACGGCAGCGGAATTACCCGAGAGAGAGATGGGCCAAGTGGCTCTGGTGACAATAAATATTTAGGATATCTGGGAAGCTATTAGGAACAGATGATGACATTGTGTTAAGGATGCTGGTGAGTTGAGTACCATGCAAACAGAGGGTTGGGCTTGACAAATTTGCAATCCAGTTTTGGAATTATCCTGAAAATAGCTCCCCCCACACTTGAAGGATGCTGCCTAGAACTGCTCTGATGGTGCTTGAATGCACATCCCATGGGGAGCTCCACAGTGAGTACAACAGTACGGGCTGAGAGAAACAGATTTCTGCATGATTCTCACTCGACTGTGGATCAGCATGAGAGCTGAGACCAAGGTCACATTTCCTGCATCGGCAGCGGAAGAAACTACTTGCCTAAGCGCCTGGCCTGTCAAACAACCACATCCAAACCTCTGATCGCCTTTGAGCCTTCTGATGCTGCTTCATAGAATTTTAATCCATAGGAGTTCAAACTAGCAGTCTTTGCTTTTATAAAAAAATTTTTTTTTAATTTATTTCAAAGAGGACGGGAGAGGGAAAGATAGAAACATCAATGATGAGAATCATTAATTGGCTGCCTCTTGCACGCCCCCCACTGGGGATGGAGCCGGCAACTCTGGGCATGTGCCTGGGAATTGAGCCGTGACCTCCTGGTTCATAGGTCAATGCTCAACCCCTGAGCCAGACAAGCTGGGCCAGCAGTCTGTGCTTTTCATTCCTGTTCTTCCCTCTTCCTGCTCCCTCTCCATGTTGGTGGTCCTGGGAGCAGGGCTCCTGAGGTTATGAATGTCAATTTGTAGGAATCACTGGGAGTTAGGAAGGCAGAAGTGTTGATCTGGGGATATATAAGTAATTTACAAATTGATATATGCATTCTAAAAATGTGCCTGTGAAATTTCCATAATTATAAAATGGGAATGGAACTAAAATGTTTAGTCAGACATGATAATTATAGCTAACATTTATTGAATGCTTATAATGGGCCAGCTACTGTTCTAATTGCTTTACATTTATTAGCTGATGTAGTTCTCACAATAGCCCAATGAGACCATTATTATCCCCATTTACAAAGCAGGAAATTAGCACAGAGAAGGTGGGCCACGCCAGGCATCGGCAGCAGGTGGGTGATGGAGTCATGTTGGACCCACGCCTTCCGCTCCCCGATCAGCCCTCTTAAGGACATGCTGCTCTTGTAATTCCATAATGATTCTAACTGCTGCCCTTCGAAGGAGTTTTGCAAGGGCTGATCTTATTATTCGTAAAGAACAGCATTTGAATTTCTTGCCCCCGAAGTGTTAATAATCAGGAAATAATATTTTAGAATGGATTCTGCCTGGATATTAATTACCTTGCTTATGTATGCATTGGTTTCCTAGGGCTGCTATAATAAAGTACCACAAACTGGGTGGCTTAAAACAACAGAAATTTATTCTTTCACAGTCCTTGAGGCTAGAAGACCAAAGTCAAGGTACCCGCAGAGCCATGCTCTCTCTCTCTGAAGGCTCCGGAGAAGCGTCCACCCTTGCCTCTCCTCTAGCTTTGGGCCATGGCCAGCCATCCTTGGTATTGATTGCTTGTAGATGCATCCCTCCCATGTCTGTCTCCACTATCACATGGTCTTTGGGGTAAGTGTGTGTGTCCACAATTTCCTCCTCTTATATGGGAAGGGGTTAAGACCCACCCTAATCTAGTATGATCTCATCTTAACTTGATTACATCTGCAAAGACTATTTCAAATTAGTCACATTGGCAGGTACCAGGGATTAGGGCTTGAACATAACTTTTTTTTTTTTTTTTGGCGGGGGGGGGGAGGCACAATTCAACTCATAACAATTTATGTATCTGCTTAGCCCATATTATGTCCTATGTTCTAATTTTTAGAATGAATGAAGAAAAATGTTCTCCCCATGCAATTTCTTTTTTCTCTAACACGTGTATAATTCTTCTTTTCCTCCTTCAAACAGCATCTACTGTACCCGCAGATGTTTCTTCAGTAATAACAAGCAGATAAACACCACACTTGAGGGACCTGAGATGAGGGTGGAGCCACGCTCCTGAGAGACTTCTTTTAGCAGACCCCTTCTATTCTCTCTTCTAACCCATGATTTGTCCATAGTAGTTGAAACAATAGCATGGGCGTGACTGTACCATTGACATTTTCACTTATCATTGTACAACAAGGATTTCTCCATATCATTATAAAAGCTCTGGTTATTATTGAACCTGCCTCAGAATATCCCAGCAAATAGAATACACATCATTAAACCGCTCTCCTACTTGGCACTAGGTTGTTTCCATTTTGTTTGCTTTAGTGTTTTCATGAACATTGGTGCATGTCTTTTTACTTGCTTTGGACTTTTTAAAAGAAGAATTTCTAAAATAGCATAATGTTTTAATATATTTTAATGGCTTGTAGTTTGATACAGAGCTGCTATCAAAATGAGGCAGAATCACTCCAGTGTTGTTGCCATCAGGCTTATCATTTAAACTTTTGTTTTCAATGGTCTTGAGTTATTTTAATTTTAACTTCACTGTTATCATGGCCAAACATTTCTCAAATGTATTTCTTCTAAACATTAACATCGTTGGAGAACAGAAAGAACAGGACAGCTTATCTTTCTTTCACAGTTGTCAAAAGCACATGAGCAGGAAGTCAGATTTAACAAGTTGCATAACCTAGTATTTAAGGTTTTCTGAGTTGGTATGGCTGCAATAATTTAATTTTTGTTTAAAATGTTCACATTTTCAAATTTTATCGTCAAAATAGCTAAAATTTGAAAAATACATGTTTGTTTTATTAACATAATTATATGTTCATGAGAAAAAAGACCCAGCGCACAAAACTTATTTTAATTAAATAACATGAGTTAAATGTCTACTATGCTTGGTGATGTTTTCCTCACCATGGTAAACACATGTCCTAAATACTATACACTTATTGAATGGGAGATGATTCACCTCTTAATTGATTCATAAGTATGTGCTTAAATTAGCTTCAGTAAATAAAATTAGCAGCTTATCACTCACTTTTCTAAAATGGCTGCTGCTAAATTAATCTGCAAGTTTATCAAATTGCATTATGACTTAAAAATGTAGAATGCACATAGATTAAAAATTCACCTTTCTATCAGATTTCTGAAATGTATACATTTAAGATCCTAGGTGTGATTGAAAGAGACATATTATGTTTCAAAAAATATATATCCTCAGTGATATGTGTTAAGTCACATCTACTTTACATCAGTTACTTATTATAATTGAATCCAGGAGCATTCTGCTGAGGACTGGCTGGCAAAGGGGGATTTCATTAAACCCAAACCATTATTCTTTATTTTAAATTAATTATGTTTTACAGCAAGCATGGAATTGACCCCAAACTCAGTCAGTCTGGGTACTCAATTCTACATTTATTTAAGGGCAGACTCCTTCTTGGCCTCGACCCATAGATTTAATTTTGTCTTAGACTTAGGAGTTCTGGCCACAGGCAAATAGGACAGTGACCTCAGTCTCCATCTATTGAATTCAGGATTTAGTAGGTCTTTCTTCTGGTCCTTGTCTGACCCCGAGCATCACCACAGAGCTAAGTAATCAGGCTTCCTGCTTTATGAGCTAATTATTTATAAATATATAATGTTGTACACTTCCCCCACAAGTATATGTATGTTTTTAGAAAAAATTTTCATCATATCTTGAGTTCTAGGCTTGTTTTACAATTCTAAAGTGGGTGGACAGCCAAACGTTTGTAAAAGAAAAAAGAATACTATTAAAACCAACTTCAACTGCTTTAGTCCAAAATCTAGTAGCACAATGTATTCTTGGACCAGATATCCTTTTGTTTAAACAAGATATGTTGGTTGAACTTTTGGTGCAATATTTGATTGCTCAAGAGATTAGATTGGAAAGAAACAGGAAACCCAAGAGATAGAGGAAGTCCTGTGCATGAGAAATGAATGCGACTTTGTGTAGGGATGAAAGATACAAGGGCGTGGGCTGATGGGGAGAGAGTGAGAATGAGAGGGGATTTCTGAAGTCGAAGGAGACATTTAGCCAGTGAAAAATTTCCATTAGCAGCGATGACCAGAAGATGTTAAAAAAACAGAGAATGCCTAATATTTAATTTTAAGTCATTACTTCATGGTGTTACTATTTCATTCCCTTCCATCTCTCTCAGTCTTTGGGGAATCGAGGGAAAGAGGCTGTGTTCCCTATCTGGGTTGACATGGGGACATGGATAGAGAACAGGCAGGAAAGAGAAATAATAACCTGGCTTTATTGACCAAAGCATGAGTTATCCCCTTCCTTGAACTCTCTTTATGACAGAGTTCTCGAATCAGCTGCGACAGCCTCTATTTGAGTCAAAGCTATTTCCAAATAGACCACAGTTCTGTTCGTGGACCACTCAAGCCAGGACCAGAGCCATAGGACCTGGCGCATCACAGCCAGTGACATTCGGGGTCCACGTAGATGTCAGTCTGCCACAAAGGGCTGTGGGATCTTCTGGGAGCTGCATTCTATCGTCCTCCTGCTTATACTCGGGCTGCTGCTGGCCCCGTGGGGCTGCTGATCACCAAGATGCCCACCGTGGACAGACTGGTACTTACTTGGACTGTTCTCTCACTGATCTGATATTTCTCCTTTATGCTTCACTTGGTTGAAACGCTACCCCCATATTTGTCTCTAGAATAGCAGGTTCACTCAGGTTCCCATGATCATAGTTTGCCGTTGCGTACAGCTGGAGGGTGCTCCTAAATTTTCAGTCTTAGCCTTTCCTAGAAGGACCATCAGAAGCTCAGTGCTAATTCAGGGATGGAGAACCTTTTTTCTTTCCTCCGAGGGCCATTTGGATATTTATCACATCATTTCCTGATATCCTTAAGCTTGTCATAGTTCACCCCTAATGCCGCGGTAGGGCCAGGCTAAGTGATTCTGAGGGCCTCCTACAACCCGTGGCCGATGCTCCCCACCTCTGTTCTAATTGTCACATAAAGTAGGGCTCAAACCAGATTAAACTGGACTCACCAAGACACAGCCCTCCTGACTGAGCTGCGACCCGGCTTAAGTACAACGGGCTTCATTGCCTCGCTGCGGACTGTCCCTGATGCCTTGCAAATAAAATGCACTCACCGTATTTTTCTGAATAAATGGATGAATGTTTTATTCTGATGGGAAAATAAAGGGGAGAAGAGAAATGGCAGAGGCATACTAGTTGAAAAGGAAAGCTATTAAAGCTAAATGTATTCATTTGTCTTTTTACCTAATAGGCAATAAAAGATTGCCCCATTAGAGGAGCCACTCAAGGCCGGATGCGATGCCAAAGGGGCTTTTGTACAATGTTTCCTGATATCCTTAAGCCTGTCATAGTTCCCCCGGAGCATCTTTCTTAAAGTTCAAAGGCATCAATTATAGATGCAGAGGGAAAAACACAAAGAGGGAAGCGGGAACATAAGCATCGTTATATTCGGCAGAAATTAAGTACACATAGAAATTCATTAGAGAGCGCCCTGACTTTCCCACAGGTGTGTGTTTCTGTATCAATCACACTCTAGCTTATCCATTAGGCATATGGCAGAGGGACCTGGGATTTTGAAATGAACATGCAAACAAAGGCGGAGGTTTGGGCTTCGGTCCATTCTCTGTAAATGGTAAAATCTCAAGCAATCACCAGCCCCTTGAAGTTTCAGTTGCCTCGCCTGGATATTAGAAATAGTTATTGTTGTCCTATCTGCTTCCAAAAATTCTTTCGAGGGTCAAGATGAAGATAATAGTAACTAGTTTGTAATAATTCTACTCCTTGCCCTATCCAGTTTGGCTCAGTGGATAGGGCGTTGGCCTGCAAACTGAAAGGTCCCAGGTTTGATTCCCGTCAAGGGCACATGCCCGGGTTGTGGGCTCGATCCCCAGTGGGGGACTTGCAGGAGGCAGCCAATCCATGATTCTCTCTCATCATGGATGTTTCTATCTCTCTCTCCCTCTTCCTTCCTCTCTGAAATTAATTAAAAATATATATTTAAAAAAATAATTATACTCCTTTAATAGAGTTTTTTTGTTTGTTTGTTTTTTTTAAATTAAAAATCGAGTGAGACGGGGTCCCTCCCCAAACCTGGGTTAGGGATCTGAGACCGTCTCTGGGAGAAGTGGCAGAATGAGAATGTTAGTCCTGTGCACAGGATAGGATTTAAAGAACTGCGGGCAGTTGCATGTCCATGAAATCCTCATAAAGATTGTGGCTTCTACTAGAATAAAGAGAGCAACCACTCTCGAATAAAGAGAAACAACCTACCTGCCTTCCTAACCCTCAGTCTCCTCATCTGTAAAATGATAACACTACCAAGTCATCTGTATATCTTTACCACCGTTTACCCACTAGATTATTGTAACGTTGCTTTGTTTCTTTTTGCAAAGATGTGTGTATTAAGATGTTTGTTTCCTATCCAGTTCTTTTATGAGACTCACCCCCTGTCTGACATTCTGGGGATGTTTCCTCAGGCTTCTGTGGGTCCTCCCAACTTCTAAGACTCTCCCAAGATCCAGGGAGGTGGGCGAAAGCTTTTGTTCTATACACACTGTAACTCTTTCACACAGCGGACACCAGGTCTGCTTCTAAGCGTGCGTTTACATTTCCTTGTCTTTATCTTTACCAAGATTTCATAGCAAGTTTCTCTGTTTTCTGCCACCTCCAGATCTGCCACTCCACAACTGAAAGATGGAAGGCAATCTTCTCTCAATTGGAGCAGAAATCTTGAAGATGCTACAAAGCCATGTGGAAATACATTGGTGTAGACTGGAACTTTGTGCAAAAGAAACTCACATTTTTACCAGGTTTGTTATATTTGGTTTAACTGCAATTGTATACGCTCATATTTCTTTTTAAAATGAACAAATTTTAATTTAAAAAAGGAATCAACATCTAAGAAATAATTAAATTGGAGTTGATTATTAGATGATAAAATGCTTTTTTTTTGGCTTTAGAGAAGAGCTCAAATCTGGGATCTTTCAAACCCCCACCATGCATTAGAACTAAGTCACGTGTGATCTAATGATGTAATATTACCCAGCAATGATCTTACGTAACAGCTGAAACAAAGTCAGAAATGAAACAACTTCATGGGAACCTGAGGGGGTGGGAAATATTTTTAAAAGAATGTGTCTCATTGTTGCATGGGCAGAGTAACTGCCAAAATGTGGGCAAAATGACAGAATTATGCAAGGGGAGGAAAGAACTCACACATGCAGCATAATTTTGACTCTATTCACGTTTTTTTAAAAAATTAATAATAAACTTGAGCAGGTGGAATGAGTCAGCTGATGACTCAGGAAGGCCCATAGGCAACTTCAAACTGTTGAGCAAAACGCTCTTCCTTGCCACGAGTCTGTTTTCTAAATGGCCTCTCAACAGAAAACTTAATCGTCAGAAGACCTGCACACTGGGGTTACCAGCAAGTACCCCCAACACGTAGACCCCGTCTGACTCTAAACTCACAGGCTAATATGCCCTTTCCTAAAGAATCCTATGTAACAAAGGCCCAGTACCATAATGGCAGAACAACCAGAACGACTGTTTGACCAATCACTATGAGATGCACTAACCACCTCTGGGTCCCTTTCCCCAGTTGGCAGGCTCCGATCGCTGATTGTGAACGGGGAACTGGGGTGGGTGGTGGGGGATGTGGGCGGAGCCAGGCCAAGGCCCCCACCCTGCCAGTCGCCCCGCACACAGAGGGCACCAGCGGCGGGAGTGGGGCCGGGGAGTGGGTGGGAATGGCTGACTCTCGGTCCCTTCCCTAGTCATCAGGCTCCCATTGCTGAATGGTCAATGGGGAACTGGGGTGGGAGGCAGCGGGGGCTGGGGCAGGGCTGGCTGCTGGCAGCTGGGGAAGATGGCCCTGATCACAGGCTAGGATTGGGGACCGTGCCCACCCACGATTTCGTGCACTGGGCCTCTAATTTATTATAAAAGTTCTCTTTACCGTCAACACACAAGTATAAAACAAAAGCAAGGGCTTTGGAGCTACTATAAAATCTTTTAAATTGTATTACTATTATTATTATTGTATTATTATTATTATTATTATTCTATGTTGGCAAGCTTACAGGAGAAGATTTGTGGGCTGAGAAGAGGAGAACAGTTTAATCTTCTTCTATATCTTCCTATACAATCATTAGGCACCCTCACATCTATCAGTTCATTTTTTTAACCTCAACATAGAATAAAAAAGGTCAAGGAGATGACTGCCAGCGGAGGAAACCGAGAATGGCTCGCGTTTAGGACGCACTCACCCAGTGGATGGCAGCAGCAAATGAGAACCAGTGTCTCCTGGGTCTGAGCCCTGTGGTTTCCCCCCCAGTTGCAGTGAGAACCACAGACACAGTAATAACAACGTCTGTAGACATTGCTGACGGGGTGACACTGTGAGAAGCTGATCGATCGGCGTGTCTCTGGCTCCTTCACTCTAAGCTGTCGTCCCTCACCACCCGGCACATCCACCCCAAGCCCCGATGGAGCACCCAAGTCCAACACCATCCAGCGGGGAGGACAGCCAACATGAAATGTCGCAGGCGCCAGGGATGAGTGTGCAGGGAGCACAGCTGGGGACACCCACACCTCTGGTTGGGGAGACTGAGAGGTTCCCCAGAGAAGATGACACTCTGGCTGACTTGGAGGGGAGGAGCGGGAGCTTGCCAGGCTCGGGAAAGAGCAAGTGGCATCCAGGCAGCCTCATTGCATGCAACAGCGTGTTTATGAGAGAGCGCGTGGCACATATGGGATCCGCAGTGATCTGGCGGGAGAGCCAGCAGTGAGCTGAGGGTGGGAGGGGGGTGCGGCTTAAGGAAGAGGCTTCACACGGTCAGTTTCTCACCTTTAACATCCAGGAGCCAAGTGTCACCTCTGGGGAGGACCTCGGGGCCTCTGGATGCTTCTTCCTGTTCCCTGGGTGTAAAGGGAACTTGAGGAGCCCTCATTTCCTGCCCTTCCTTTGCTCTCACATCCTTTCCTGCCTCTGCTCAGCTGCTCCAGGTGGGTGCATCCTCCGCCCTCTTCCTCCTCCCTTTTCTGATGAAAGTCTGGTCCTTTGGGAGCTGACTCCTTGGATGCAGCACAGATCCCCACTTATTTCCACCTCTGTTCCCTTGTCTGCCAAAGCCCGGGAGGGGCATGAGGCTTCCGGGGAACTCCCCCCACCCCCAGGCTCTGGGAGGAATGTATGGCCTGAGCCCTCCCCCTGGCGGCAGGATGCCTGTGGCCGACACCCCCAGCCCTGAGCTCGGTAAGGGGCTCTGGTGGCACGCTTCTGCACAGAAGACTTAATTTCTAAACCTAGGAGACACACTCGACTCCCAGACCCCGAAAAGACTCTGCCAGGTTGAAAAACACACCGTCGTTCGCTCTTTTTAAAGGGAGTAACATCTCTGGAATACATCGTTCCCAAAATAAGATCCTCCCCCTTGGAAAAGTCTAGCTGAAATAAATGAAAATAGCAGATGGGAGAGAAATAACAGAAGCCGTCCCAAGAACAGCAAGAGATACGACGCAGGGACTCATCCGTCTGGAAAATGGCACTCCGCTGCACTTTTGAAATTAAAGGCACACTGACGCCTGGAGAGATTGCGATTTTCCCTTGACAGCCCCCCCCTCCCCACACACACATTATGTCCTTTCCGGACCAAGGTTAGCACAGAAGTTCCGTTTGCTTTCCTATCCCCGTCTCTCCCATCCGCCAGGCCCCGTCTGTCCCAAGGCGTTAAGATCCACGGTGCTGGTCTCCTGGATAGAGGTTTGGGCTCTTGGCGGAGGGCTGGGTAACTACAGCGCCATGCCATTAGCCAGGGATGTTTACTAGCCCATTCTTTATGTCCTTTTAGGTTTGTCTGAGCACAACTGGGTGCTCTGAGCCGCCTCAGCAGCCGTCCGGCACCCAGGACAGCAGGGCTGGGCCTCTGCTCCCGGCGGGCCCGGCAGCCCTGCAAGGGCGACAGCAGGCCTCCCTGGCGTGCGTCTCGTCTCGGAAGACACAGCTCTGCCCCCTCATTGCCCATGAGGTGTGAGTTACACAATTCACTGTTCCATTCCTGCTCTAGTCTTAGCTGTGAGACCCGGAGCAGGGCTGACTGCGTGCTCCCTTCATCCCTCCGACGTCCCCCTGAAGGCCTTGGGGACACCCATGCCACGCACTGGAGGCAGCACATTGGGGCTTTGTCCCCGGCTGTGCAGGCACCCTGTCCTGCGGCTGCCCTCTCTCTCAGGTCACTGGGAGGTGTGTTTACCAGGAAAGAGATGGAAGCTTTGGTCAAACAAGGTAAGTCTCCAATTTCTATCTCCAGTCCCCACCCTGTTTGTCTAGTCGATGTGACTCGAATGTGCCACTTGGTTGGAAGCTTAGGAGGAGCCGGTCACCAGCCACTCGCACTTAGTTCCTCTCCACCCCACCCTGTCCACCCCGCTCTTGCCCCGGCTCTCCGCGCCCCGCCAGGGTCCGAGGCACAGCCTGGGCAAGGGCTTTTCTGGCCCGAAACCTCATCATCTCCAATGTCCCTGTGGCAGAAAGGGTAGGTGGGGGGAGAGAGAAGGGTGTAAGGACCACCTCCCCACTCTGCTTCCCATGAGAACTTGCCCGTACCCATTCCTGATTCCGGATGTCCTGCCAAAGCTACCATTTGTGGGTCCTGGCGGGGAGTTTGCATGCCAGCCCCACCGTGTCCTTGAGAAGCTTCGGAGACGACTGGGCAGAAATCACGGGGTGAGGCTGACCTGCCCCTTGTTCATTTCCCATTTCATTGTGTGTTTACAAACAGGCGGTAAATGACTTGGGGGGTATGTGAGAATGGGGGTGTAGTATTACCTACAAATTCAATGTAAGTCATTCCAGAGTGAAAGCTGGTGGCGGTGGTGAGTCTAAAAAGCCACGCACTACACACCCTCTAACTTTCCCCAAGCCCTCCTCTCACATTTTTAAGAAGTTGTAGAGCAAGAGGTGATGTGGGTACATTCTAACTCCCCAGCGTCAGAGCGGGGACCCTAAGGTGCATGTTCCCAGTTAATGGACGAGGCAGGAAGAGTCACTTGTTCTGAGCTCTCTGCGAGGCTCCTGCTCTTCCTGCCACCTCCTGACTGTCATGTATGTGGGGGCAGGTGGTGGCGGTGGGAGGAGGTGCTGATAACTAAATGAGCTGGGGAGGGAAGTGGAGTGGAGGAGAGTGAGAGACAGTTAGCTTCCCACTGGAAATTCTCAAGCAGAGAAGCTGTTGTGGCAGTAGCTTGGCTTCAAGTTTGAACATTGGGCCAAAGTGGTACATCTGCTTGCCATCAAAGCCTCCCAGATTGTTGCTTTGAAATTCCTCCCCTCCCCTCCCCTCCCTTCCCCTCCCCTCCCCTCCCCTCCCCTCCCCTCCCCTCCCCTCCCCTCCCCTCCCCTCCCCTCCCCTCCCCTCCCCTCCCCTCCCCTCCCCTCCCCTCCCCTCCCCTTCCTTCCTTCCTTCCTTCCTTCCTTCCTTCCTTCCTTCCTTCATTCCTTCCTTCCTTCCTTCCTTCCTTCCTGCAGCTGCTAGGAAAGAACACATTCTCTCCCTGTTGATTGCATCTTTGGGACTTGACAGAACAGGGGAACATGTTGCCTTTTGTGGCAACACAAACCCAATAAAGGCAGGAAGCTGGGGAACAAATATTTTTTCTGAAACAAGATGAGAGAGATTTTTGAAGAAAAAAATCCATATCGCTCTGTACAAGAAAGACACTCTTTTGCCCGACTCCATCATTTATTGTTTTTCATCTCACCTTTGTGTTAATCATCTGACACCATTGGACAATGGCCTCCCACTAAGTGTTGGTGCCCAATTTTTTTCCTGATTAGATTTACCCATTAGAGGCCAAATTCTTCTCAGTTCGGTCCATGGAACCCAGGTCTTCATTGCTAGACTATTTCAAGAGACAAACACACATCCACTTCGTCCCCTTCTTCCAGTTACAGCCCCTCATTTCTTAACCCTTGTATCCTGGCTTCTGCCTTCACTACTATTGAAACTGCCTCTGTAATGATCATCCATGAGTTTCATATTTGCAAACTGCCCAGGCTTACTCTCCTGAACTCTCTACAACGCTGTCCTTTTCCTTAAAACTGTCTCTCCCCCTTTTCCAAACTTCCCTCTCTTCTCTACCTCCTGTCCTAGGAAGTTAGATATATCCCATGGTTTTCTTTTTTCACCCTCTTGTAATTCCATCCACACTTATGCTCCACCATTTACCTCCCAGTTCCCAGAGTTGGCACTTCATTGTGTGCTTCTGAGCTCTTCCTTCCTACCTGCCTGATGAGCTTCTCAAATAAGTTGTCTTATGAGCAAGTCAAACTCAGTATTTCTAACTGAACTTGCCTAGCTTTTTTCTCAAACTAGCACTCCTCTCCGTTCCCCATTTCCAAGGCACTCAGGGCCACCAATGATCATCTTTCCAGTCCATTCCCACTTTCATTACTCTACTGAGACACCCCTGGCCACATCATTATGGTAATAAAGATGATGTTTTTTCTTCCATGCCCCTCCCTACTCAAACATCACCACAGTTCGCACGCTATAGATGGGTCTTCCAAAGCCATAGCTTTGATTGTGCTACTCTTCCTGCTCAAAAATCTTCCCGTGTGGCTGTTCATTAACTCTCAAGGTAAACATTTTTGCCTTAGCTTTTCATACCCTCGATGATCTGGTCCCAGTCTACTTTTTAAATTTCATCTTCTGCCACTCAGTTAAAAACTAAAACGTGTGATCGTTCCTTCATCTGCTTGGTATTTTTATGTTGTCTTCATGCGTTTTCTTTCTGCATTTCCCCTGAGCATTATACACCCAACCCTACCTCTCCTTTAAAGAGATCATCTCTTTCATGAAGTCTATGCTGGTTATCCTATTCTTCCTTCCATGTCAGGACACCCATTATTGTTTGTACTGATCACTCTGGGCATTATCACGCTTCAGCTTGTGTTAGGACAGGAATGCACAAGTTATCTGTCCTACCAAACTCCTAAAAAATAGGAAAAGCAGTCTCATGCAACTTTTAAACTTCCTCCAGCATGTAGCACAGAACCTTTCTTGCCTAGTAGGTGTTCTATTTGTTACAGAATTAGAATTCATCTGGATTTTTCTTACCATACTTGGTTAACAATTAAAACTACCTTTATCTCCTTCTCTCCCACTCCTCCTCCTTCCCCTACCCCATTTATATATAAAACACAGACTGCTACCATATGGTGCCTTTCTAAATACTATTGTGGGAATGGAAGAGACTTGTTGTTACAGACTACTGATCCTTCAGCTGTATGAAATGACAATTCTAACTTAAGAGCAGGTAATTGGTTTAAAGTTTTGTAGTTTCAATGATATCCTGTTGAATTATTTAAGCTCCTTAACCAGGAAGTTGAATAATAGATACATACGATGAAGGTTGTATTAATTTAATTTTGTACAGATTTTAAAAATATATTTTATTAATTTTTACAGAGAGGAAGGGAGAGGGATAGAGAGTTAGAAACATCAGTGAGAGAGGAACATTAATCAGCTGCCTCCTGCACACTCCCCACTGGGGATATACCCGCAACCAAGGTACATGCCCTTGACTAGAATCAAACCTGGGACCTTTCAGTCTGAAGGTTGATGTCCTATCCACTGAGCCAAACCGGTTAGGGCAAATTTTGTATAGCTTTTAATATGAGACACCCTTTAGCAACCCGGAAAATCAAAAGCTCATTGTGGGCAGGTAGGTATAATTCTTGAAGGGACATTGCTTTCTCCTTACTTTAATATAATCAATGTTGCTATGTCAAAAAAAAGTCATTTAGGTGATGAATAAAGAATGAAAATGGAAGGAGTTAAGAGACAAATTGTTCTGCCTGATGAGAACATGGCAGACTTCTGGTACTAAGGAGAAGTAAGCCTACTACTTTTTACATATCCCACTTATTAATACTCAGCCTCTAGAAAGAATACAAAAGGCAACTATCTGAAGACTCAGAAAAGCAAACAATAGCAGTCAGGTAGAGGAGAAAAGTCAAACCTTGAAGAACAGCCAGTACTGGTAAGTTTCCTACTTTTCTCATCCTGTGTCTCAGCTTTCATTCATTGAAAACCAGCAACCTGAGGAGTGGCCTAAGCAACAGGTGTAGAGAGTAACTGGCCCTGAACCCTGCCGCGCGCCCCCCCCCCCCCCCCAGCCATCATTCTGGTCAGAAGACCAGTAAAAAAGGCTCCTGAAAGTCCAAGAATGTGGAATAAGATCCCTGTTGTTGTGTTGTTTATCTCTTTTTCTTTCTTGGCCACGCCAAGGCCAACCCTAGTCATGGCACTGCACTACCTACATCTGGTGGTAGTGGGGCTATCTGAACTCCAGGAGATAACCCATCTCAGTGGTCAAAGGATCTAGAAAAATGGTCCCCGTGACCTTAATAGTGTGTGGGTGTGCATTCTTTATTCTTGTTTTCTCTCTTTTACCCCCTTTAATCCAAGCATGATCTTCCCCTACCCCCAATGCACAAAACAATGCAACACTATGAGGCTTAAAACCTAGAGAGAAACTTCATTTTTCTGGATAGAGGTATAGCTCCTCAAATAAATATAGTCCAAAATCTAATAAATAAATTAAGAGAAAACACTAATAATTTTTCAAATAATCCAAAACAAGATAAAAAAATGGTGAGTCAAGTGAAAAACCAAAGAGCACTGGAGAAAAACAAATAATAAAATATAGATTTTAATTCAAACATATTTATAATTTCAGTAAATGTAAATTATTTAAATAAACAAAATCAAAACTAGGATTGTTCACTGGAGAAAAATCCAAGACTCAAGTATATGATGTCTACAATAAACCCTCAACAAATACAAAATCATAGATAGGTTAAAAAATTAAAAAGGTCAAGAATTATATGGCATGCCAAAACTAATAAAAAGAAAGGTAGAGATGCTATAGTAATATCAGACTAAGCAGAATTTAATTAAAAGATAAATTACCAAGAATAAAGGCATGTATCACATAATGATAAGAGGGTTAATTTATCAAAAAGGACATAAGAGTTCTAAACATATATGCACCTAACAACAGTCTTTCAATATACATGTAGCAAAAAGTAAAGGAGATAAAAAGAATAATAGACAAATTCACAATTATAGTTGGGGAAGAGAGAGGGTTTCATTACAAGGGGGAAGCATGAAGGAACTTTTGGGATAATATTTCCTGCTTCTTGTGTCCTGTTTGGGGTGAATTTTAGATACTCTATGTATTTGTTAAAAATCCATAAACTGAAAACCCAAATGAACACATTGAAAAATAAATTAAAAATAAAAAGTATACAGAGTTGGAGAGTGTCAAAAGCCAGATGTTCAGGAAGGATCACAGGTGCAGTGAGATGGGGCCTGCTACGAGCAGGAAACTTTAAGGGCAGAGGGCTGTGGAGAAATACTTTTGTAGAAGCCTTGTTGATGGCACACAATGTGCTTCCTGCCTCCATATTCCAAGAAAACTTCAGTTAAGATCTATGCTGGTCATCAAAGCTTCTGGAATTTATGTTCTCTTTTGTTTTTGGAATTCAAACACTGTAGAACCTGGCCTTCAGAGAAGAACAAGTTAATTTTTGATTATAAAGTAATTAGGGATCTAAATGCATTGAATTCATTTTTGTTTTTTAAATTATTTAATTTATTATTATTATTATTTTTACAGTAAAAGGTGGAAATTTATTGAGAAACAAGCACAGACTCGCACGTTGGGGAGGGGGAAAGAGTGCCTAATTATTTTTTTGTTAATCCTCATCCGAGAATATTTTTCCATTGATTTTTTAGAGATAGTGGAATGGACAAGGAGCAACAGAAGCATCAATGTAAGAGAGACACATCGATTGGATGCCTTCCACGAGGGCCTGGGATGGAGCCTGAAACTGAAGTACGTGCCCTTGACCAGCACGTACTTCAGTTGTAGTACGGACCCTTCACTCTGTTTCCTACACTCTATCCACTGAGCCAAACCAGCTAGGGTGAGTTGAATTTTTTTTAATGAAAACTCTTTTTAAATACGTTGCAGGAGCTAGGAACTGGAGTACTGAATTAGAAAGACAATTTTCCACAAGTAAGAGCACAGAGTACTCACCACCCACCTACCCATATTTTTAAAAATCACTTGAACACGTACTTTAAACAACTGAGAAAAGAACCAAAATCCAAAACATAAGAAAAGCAATTTCATGGTTTAAAAGAATCTGAAGAGTGAAATTCAATAATTATAAATGTAAGGATTTATAATGTTTGAAAGTGTTTAAAAACCTGAGTGTGATTTAAAGCCTTTGAAAAAGGAGTTACACAATTTAAAATTATGATTTAGTGGAAAGGATGGGTGAAAATCTTATGTTTAAATTCCTGCAGCCTCAGGGTGAAAATGTACATGTGCAGTCATGTGGTTGAGGGTGGGACTGGGGGCGGGGGGGTGGGGGGGGGAAGAAACAGGCAGACAACACATATTGTTCCACTCTTGACTTTGACAAACGTAGAAATAATGGCAAGCAATTTCTAATCGTTTGCCTCAAATATTCCTCACTCAGAAAAAGCAGCTTTGTTCAGAGTGGCAAACCAATAAAAATCCTCTATTTTCCAGCCTCCTTGTAGCTGGGAGTAGCCATGTGACACAATTCTAGCCAATGAGGCAGAAGAGAAAGTTGACTGGAGGTTCTGGGTAAGTTTTGCTCTGCTCATTAGACAACTGCCTCTTCTTTCCTGTTCTCCTCCGCCCCCTCTCCCCCCCCTCCCTTTTTTTTTCCTGCTTGGAATGTGGATGGGAGGCCAAAGACACAGCTGTCCTCTGGGACATGGAGGCCTCCGTGGTGAAAGCCCAATGCTCAGGG
This sequence comes from Myotis nattereri, assembly GCF_964212035.1. Lineage (NCBI taxonomy): Eukaryota > Metazoa > Chordata > Mammalia > Chiroptera > Vespertilionidae > Myotis > Myotis nattereri. The sequence goes on along the minus strand of NC_138081.1, from coordinate 94,306,265 downwards.
TGACAGAGGGAGGAGAGGAGGCCTTTGGGACCAGCACAACCTTGCTCTCCGTGTCCTGACTTCCTGTTCCGTGAGAACAGTCAGTCCGGGTCTGCAGGGTTTTCTATTTCAGGTGATTGTACCCAACCCCTAACTAACACTGTTTTTGAACACATAAATCCAACCAGTAATAGAATCATAAATACAATATAAATTTACCAAACTACTAAAGAAGATAAGGGCAGCCAAATGTTGTCTCAACAGCAAGGAAACAAAATAATATCCAAAGAACATAAAACTAAAAATAATGAAATGATAAAAATAAGTCCTCCTAGATCATGGGTGGCGATAAGTAGAGAACCAAGATTAAAGTAAAATAAAAGCTCACTATACCTGCTTGCGGAAGTCATTGCTCAGGAGAGAATCAACAACAAAAAGTTAAAATTAAATGTTTTTCAGATATTTATCAGGGAAACAACAAAAGAAAGCACATATCGTGGCAGAATTGGCATCAGCCAAAAAAGAAATTAAGGCAAAAACATTAAACCAAGGAAGTTCCTTTTATTTTAATAAAAGATAGGTTAATTATAAAAATGCTCTTTTAACAACCTTCTACCTAAACTAAATATATCAATCTAAAATTTCATAAAAACATAAATCACTTGAAATTCCTTTCACAGACCATGGAGATAAATAATGGCATAGAAAATTTACATAATATACTTAATGAGATTGAAATAATGATTATATATTAAGCTGAGAATAACTGTTCTTTTTGAGGGTTGAGTACATTTTTAAAACTAAAAATGACAAAAGATTTACAAAGTTGATAGGTTATATATTCTGACCTTTATTCAAGAGAAAACACACAAAAATGAGAGCAATGTGGCTTGGCAACCCATGTTTTTATAAACTTGGAAAATGCTCATAATATTATGAAAGCATAATGTTGTTAAGGAAGGATAGCTCACAATTATACACCTTGTTACCCCAAATTTTTAAAAGTGCAAAATGAAATGCTACCATTTTCACAGTGGCTACTTATTGTGAAATTAGAGGAGATATAACTTCTGTACTTTTATGCTTTATGAATTTTCTATCAGTTAGTAGATATTCTATTTAGAATACATAAAGAACAATAGTTGGTGATAAAAACAGAAAAACAAGCTGAATGTACAGTATGGACTAATTTTGTCAAAGTGTGTATGTAAGTTTATAGGGACAAAGGTTTAACAGCAACATGCTAACATTTTAAAGTATTTATCTCAAAGCTATGGGATTTATAAATGTCAGCGAAAACATGAATATCCATCATCCCTGTAATTAGGAAAAAGTAAATACTGATAAAAAGTGAGGCATTCATTGGGAGTCTCCATCTCAGAATGGCATAGAGCTTCATGCTTAGGAGCATCCCCTCTTTACAAGTACAGGGCAATTCAAGTTCAAACATATGTATGTTTTTAAAAGGACCATAGAAAATAAATTGCTGGCCTCAGAAAACAATAGCAATTGATGGTGCTGAGTGGAGTTGGCCTACAGGCTAGAAACCAGAAGAGGAAACCTGAGGGTGTAAATTCTGTGGAAAATACTAGTAACATCTAAAGAGTTCTTTACCAGACAGACCACATAAACCACACTCACTGATTAAAGCCAAGGGCACCACCCATCCTTGTCCCCATGCCCAAGAGAGGAGGCTGGACAGAATGGTATCTCGCCAGCCCAGGACCTGAACGGGCAGTACTAAGAGCAGGGGTACAGCTAGATAAGAACACTATAGTACGTTCAAAGAGTGAGTCAGTGGCCTGTGGAGTGGAGATTGGGTCTGGGATAGCCCATGTCACCATGGATTAGGAGCCCAGAAATGTCATTTTAAGAACTAGCCTGATGGTGGCATATGGGGTGAGAGAGAGGCAGGAGGAAGTGATATAAAAGTTCCAGACAAGAGTGGAGGGATGGTCAATAAAAGGGGAGGAAGGGAGGAGGAAAGATGCTAGAGAGAAAAAAGATTAGACAATAGATGATAAATAGAGAGAGAGGGAGAAGCTGTGTCCCAGGGCCTGGCTGGGAAGGTGTTAGAGGGACATCCTCCTAAGCCTTTGTCCATTAGACCATCCCTTGACTTTCTGATACCTGGACATAGCTCCTGCCTCCAAGAGACTCTTCTGGCACTTAATCAGGATAGATTTCCCATCCTTTATGAGGGCCTTAATGTAGGCCTAAGGGGGCCTGGTTGTCAGTTCCCGATCATCTTTGGCAGAATCCCCAACAGAGCTAGGAATCCTGGGAAATATAAAAACCTTCCTCACATGGCCTGACTCCACACCCCAGGGTGCAAACAGCGGATGCCTAGATGTTGACACATTGCACAGGAGAGTGGCTGTAGCTATGTCCCCTTCAGTAAGGACAGAGCAGGAAGAAAGCATCTGACCTGCCACAAAAGGAGTTCTAGCTAGACTGCAAGCAATGATTCTCTCTGCTGAAGATGACTGATCACTGGAATGCCCATGAGAACTAGATTTTTTGACACTGGATAGACTCAGCAACAACAATTCCCATTTGCCAGACAGTCTTCTGGGGGCTGGGGACCCAGAGCTGTGTGAGAAGCATCTCACTGGGGCGATGGGAGAGGTTGGGTGATGGTTCTCCAGAGCAGGGTCTCGAAGCCTCCTCACTAGTGACTTTTGGGGTTGGATAATTCTTCGTTGGTGATGCTGTTCTGTACATTCCAGGATGTGAAGCAGCATCCCTGGCCTCTACCCACCAGATGCCAGTAGCAGCCGCACTCCCCCATCTGTGACCACCGACTGTGTCTCTGAGGGAAGTGGTGGGTTGGGGGTTGGCACAGTTGCCCGAGGTTGAGAATCATGAGTCTAAGAATGTATTAAGATCAGTGAACCCTGCCTTTTTTATTCGACATGGTGTTAGGGGAGCAATGATTCTCTTCCTAATGCTTTTCTACTGAACTGGTCAACTAAATAGGTGGCAGACAGTGGAGGAGGTGGTCCCCTGGTGGAACCCCAGAGCTATACCCCTGCCAGGCCGAGCTTATTCTGCCCCCCAAAGTAAGATAATGGAACAAGGACTCCAATCAGTCCTTGGGGATAGAAGAAAAGCCCGTAGTGATCAATCGCATCCAATGAAGCGTTAAAGAAGGCAAGCCGTGAAAACAAGTCCAAACTGGCATCAAATGAAAGGGTTTTAACCACATGGAGCAAATCACTCTCTGGGCTGTGCCAGGAAGGAATCTGGAAGGGACACAATTATGGAGATTAGGACTAGAGAGATGATTAGAGACTCGCGGAAATCTTTTTCAAGGACTTGCGAAGGAAATGGGACTGTAATTAGGGAAGCAGAATGAAGGCTCCCCCCCTCCCCCCACCCTCTTTTAGGTGAACTAAAAAGCTTCAGTAAATACATAACAAGAACCTACAAAACTGACAAATCAGTGGGAAATGTTCTAACTTCTAAAATCACTAATGACTACATCCTAAAGCCAAGGACTGCATTTGAAAATCGGTCTCTTGGTTACCTGTCAAGCCCAGAGCCTCCTGAAACAGCAGCTGACAAGCTACTGAGATGAGAATGCTGAGTAGAGTTAGGGCAGCCCATTAGCTCCAACAGAGGGAAACGTGGGAAAAGATTTAACAAATTTGTGAACTGTGATTTTTTTGTGTGTCATTGATATTCTTCCTCTGAAAAGTGTAGAAAGTCATTTTTGCCTTCTTGGTGGGAGATAAAAACCCAAACTGAGATCTGGAGGTTTTTAGATTTGGGCAAATTTTAAAGCTATGAAAGCAGAATTTTTGGCACTCAGGGATTGAGAGGCAAATGACATCATATGGCTTAAGGGAGATGGAGAGCTAAAAAAGTACATTCGGAAAATTTCAGAAGCTGGCTGCTGCTGAAATAATTTTGAATTATTTTCCAGTAAATTTAGTTGTCACAAAAGGCACTAGATTGACAACCCCACAGAGGAAAATATGTCTGTCTGGGGGATGCCCCGGCGGCTCCTGCCACAGCACCAGGGCTGCAAACCCAGCGGGCCGTGGCCTTGTCCGAGCTGGCCTTCGGGGGTTGGTCCCCTCCCCCGGGTGGTGACACACTGGGGTGTGTTGAATGCTTCAGCTGCGGTCCTGTCGGCCTGTAGGGAGGAAGGAGAGCCAGTTTTCACTATGCAGTCTCAGTTTCTGGAGTCGGGACATCCCAAGTCATTATTGGGATAGTTTTGAGGGACCGTTCTTTTGGGAGCTCTAGGTAGGCATCCCCAAGCTTCTGCATTAGTGTTGCGTATTTCCCTAAAGAGAGTTCAGGGAAATGATGTTATCTTCAATACATGGGAGGTGAATTCAAACATGGAAAACAAAGACCGTGAGAGAGGATGAAAGGTGAGAAAGGAAAATATTACCCCATAAAACCATGATTGGCTGTTTCCCTCCTCCCCCAGCGAGTTAGGGGCAACTGTGAAAAGGAGATACGTCAAGGGTGACCATGGAATGAAGACAGGAAAATGGAGACAGGAATTTTTCTGTCCTCTTTCTCTTTTTCTCCTTAAGTCTGTTAATTTTCTTTCTTTGTTTGTTTTTTAAAAATATGTTTTTATTTTTTTCAGAGAGAGGAAGGGAGAGGAGAGAGGCAAAGAGACATCAATGATGAGAGAATCATTGATCTGCTGGCTTGTGCACACGCCTCCTATTGGGGATCGAGCCCGAAACCTGGGCATGTACCCTGACTAGGAATAGAAACTGTGACCCCCTGGTTCATGGGTCAATGCTCAACCACTGAGCCACACCCATTAGGCAAGCCTGTTAATTTTCAACAACCAACCTAGGCTTTGCAGAGGTGGTAAATGAAATGTAATATAAAGACATCTCTAAGTGAGAAAAAATATTAAAAATGGATAAAACTAAAATGAAGAAGAAATAATAGAGAATGAATGCATTTAAGTGCTTCAATATACACTCCGAGATGGAAAAACTCTAATTAAAGGCACCGAACAAAAAATCAGGAGGAGTCGCATGCAGTGACTTCATGAACATCTGATCTGCATTCTGATATTATTGTGTTCCATCAGCCCAGCCCAGCTCTGGACTATTCTCTAAATTAACATCGGTTTGGATCCTCACGCTGGAAGAACAGAACTGGGCCATGTGGCGTGCTCATCAATAAATTAACGTCCAATCAATTTCCTACTTATTTTTAAATCTTGATTCAAAACATTTGCTTTTCCTCCCTCATTGTCTGCCATGGCCCTGGATTTCCCATAGGATTAGTGAACGTTCTGGTGATTGCCATGACTACATCCGGGAATATGGTGAACTCTCTCCCCTGCAATCATCCCTGAAATCTTGCTTTCTCATCATGAGTTCCTCTTTCCGCTTCCCCTCTCCTTCCCTCCTCCCACCTCGCTCACTCCAACTGGGAGAACAGGACAGGTCTGGCCAATGGAGCCTGTCAGCTCTCTTCTGGTTTTCTGCTGCTGCCCTGAAACCACTGGGGCTGAATTCTGTCTCCTTCTTGTCCTCTGGTTTACCAGCTTGTGTTTGTGTTTTGTTTTTTCCCCTCCCATGCCTTCCCTTTTATGCAGGCTAACCCAGGCCCTTGTGAACTCTTGATCCGATCTCCTTGGTGTCCCCAAAGTCTCAGCTACATCAGTTACTCCCTCTTTTTCTTAAACCTCCAATTACACTTTCTCTACACTGGCTTCTTCCCCCTCTGGCTATAAACATCCTGAGTTCTTCATCTTAGGAGAAAAATATCTACAAAAACTTCTGTGTCTCCCTCAACTATTATCGTTTTCAAGTTCCCTTAAAGTGATGTCACTATTTCTTGACCTACACGTCACTCATCAACACATTGGATTTTGCCGCCACCCTGGGTCCGCTGCGCCCCTTTTCCTAGAAATTCCTCTGGGAAAGGTCAACAGTGATCAGCTCCTAGTTGTCAGATCGCACCATCTACCTCTGTGCTCCTTTCACCTGGCCTCTCTGTAGCTTGACTCTTGTATGTAGTTTTCCTCCTAGACTCTCTTCTGCGTTTCCTCCCACGTCTTCAATAGGCATCCATCTTCTCTTCACTGGCTCTTTCCCTTTATCTTTTAAATGTTGACTCTCTCCCTGGTGCTGCCTTCCCCCTGCTCCTCTCTGTACCCTACAAGGTCTCTCTGGGATGTTATTTACTCTCACGTTTTCAACCATGTCTTCTCCATGGATGACTTTAAAATCATGTCTCCAGTCCTGACCTCCTGCCTGAGCTCCCCTCTAGTATTTCCAGTTGTCAACTAATATGTCAAATCCAAGCTGTCAAAAACAAACTCATTATCCCAGAATCTAGCCTGAGCTTGGCGTCTGGCGGCCTCGCTGAAGCAGAGGAGAAGAGTTCCAGGCAGTTCGAAAGACAGAGTTTCCAGGCTGGTCACGTCCACATTCCCTGCTTTCCCCTGGAGAATTCAAAATCAGGCAGATGCAAACCGATAATTCCCATCCCGACTGAGCTTCAGATCCTCCACCAGTTCTGTAATTACAGAAGACAGAACACCAACTAATGAATTCAAGTTCTTATAGAAACAGATGTGTTGGCCAGCCTTCCCTAGAACAGTCTGACTTCTGGGCCAGTACCGAATGGGGAGATGCTTCAGTCCTACCTCTGTGTCCCTTAATCTATTCTTGTCACTTCCCTGCAAGGAGATAATAAGCACATCCTGGGGACGCTAGCTCTGGAATTCTGCGGTGGATGCATTGCAGACAGGCCCTGTCGTGAGTTCGGGCTCAGCTCTGCTACTCCCTTGATACCCACGTTTATTATTCAAGTTATTTTAGTCCAGTCTCATTATCCCTTCTGGTAGAGACCGACACTTCAGCCTTCACCCAAGATTTTGGGAGGCAGAGAAGGACATTCTCTCAGCAGGAGGTACCACCGTTCTTATCAGATAAATGGTTGTTCTCCTGAATGCTTCTCTCATGAGACCCAGGGAGCAGGGCAGTAGAAAAGAGTTCCCAATCTCTTTTAAAATACAAAAGAGCTCCATCATGGAGGTCACATTTTTAGCTATGACCTATTTATAATAAAAGTGATCATTAGCCATGGTTGGTTGATGCCCCTTAAAACATTCCATAGGTTTTTATTGTGGGGGGTGAAGGAGGTTGAATAGGAGAGAGGGAATCTTGGACCAGTAAGACAAAAAAAAACAAAAAACAAAAAAAACAAGGATAAGAGGCATTTGGGGACACAAAGACAAACAACCTCATGGCACTATTTTTCTTAGCGTCAGCAAAACTACCGGAGATTTCTGACCGCTGCTTGCTGTGGTGGCATAGACAGCTGAGAGAGCGTCAGGGGATAGAGGAGGCACTGTTCACCTTGAGGCCATTATTATATTTCATTTTATAGGAATGACACTTAAAGTAATTGAAAATTAAAAAAAAATTCCCCCTCATTTTGTTTTTGTGTAACATCAGGTCTAATAATAAGAAAAAAAAAATATGGATCGACTTCACACCAGGCTCTCAAGGTTTGTGGTAGAACTATCCATGGGAGGTTCACCTGTGGATGGAGATGGATGTTGGAGTCAATCTAAGAATGCAGAGAGCTTCCTGTCTCGATGGAAAGGCATTCAAACAAGGGTAATAGATGCAATGATTGGTGACATAATTCCTTTTTGTTTTAAATATGCTTATCTGGGTCCAAATTTGAAGGTGTGCTTTAGAAGATGTGTGAAAATCAGCTGTCTGACATAGGGGGTCCTCATGCTGCTCTGTGGAGGCTGAGCAGAGAGGTAGAGAGAAAGGAAGCCAGCGTTTCTATATGGGAAGGAGGCGTGGCCCATTCTCAACTGGAAACACTTCCTAATGGGACCCAGAGAGCCTTACCTAATTCTCCTTTGGCGGTTTCGTCTGGATGAGTTCAGGTCTTTTGAACTCGATGCTTTCATCTAACGCTGACTGAGTCGATGCAGATGAGAAAGTCCTGTGAGGCAGTAATGTCACCAAAAGTTCCGTCCTCGGCGCTTGTTGTTCTAATGGCATCTGCTCGGCGAGACATTGGAATTGACACAGCCCAGTCAATAGGGACTACTTTTAAGTGGGGAAACATTCTTGGAGACACTGCTGCAGTCTTTCGGTTTTACAGATACTTTCTCATTCAATTAAGAAGATGGAGACCATTCAGCCCCTGCTGGTCAGAGACCTTGAATGCCTGTAAGAAACTCCTGCCCAAGTAAATTTGGCTGCAGAATTCCTTTATGAGAGGAAATTTGGGCCTGGTCCCCTGGCTTGATGACTAGTGTTTTAAATATTCAAAGTGGTACAGAACAGAACGTCCTTCCCGGTGAACGTCCTTCACTGGGAAGAGGTTCTCCTGATCCAAGTCCTTATACTTCTACTTGCATCAGAGAAAAAGTTATTCATTGCTGATGTCTCTGAACAGCTTATGGCTTCTCTCTACAACCAAGAGAGATGATGACCAAAGGTGGGTCATCCCTTAAAGTAGGGGTGGGGAACCCCTGGCCGAGGGCCATATAAGGCTCGCCAAATCACTTGGTCTGGGCCTGCCAAGGTGGTAGGGGTGAGTTCATTAAATGTTTGACCAAATATAGCAGGCTAATTTTTAAGTTGATAATTTTGTATGGCCCTCGAATGATGTTATCAATATCCAAATGGCCCTTGGCAGAAAAATGTTTCCCCACCCCTGCCTTAGAGCATCTTAAGGGTTTTGATGCATATATAGAAAATAATTTGGATCCCTGGATTTGGTTAATTGGCATAAACTCTCCCAATTCATTGTGGACAGAGAAGTCCCCAGTCATAGATGGGGCATTGGACCAGATGTGGAGACTCGGATGGGTGGAGGGCAGAGTCAACTAAGACAGCCAGGGCTCAAAGGTAATTATTTAAACAATGAATTCTTTAGGGAATAATGCACGTATGAAACAAAGTTCACAAACTGAGTGTAAAGTTCAATGAATTCCCTCCCTCCCTACATAACCAAATCAAGTTATAGAATACCGCCAGCATTCCAAAGACTCAATCCTGCCTTCTTCCAGTAATTACCTCCTAAAACCTATGATTATTTTGATTCTTATCACAAAAGATTAGTTTGGGCTATTTGTGAAAATTTTTTCCCCTCAACATTATGTTGGTGAGATTCACCATGATGCTGTTTGTAGCATGTTTTTACCCTTTTTACTGTTGTTCAATATTCCATTGCATGAATATACTCAAGTATATTTACCCATTCTATGGTTGATGGACATTTGAAATGTTTCCAGTTCTTGGCTCTTATGAAAAAAAGCTGCTATGAACATTCTTGTACACTAGCAAAATGTTTTCCAAAGGTTTGTAATAATTTATATTTCCACCAGCCATACAGGAGCGATTCAGATGTTCTTCATTTTCACCAACACTGAGTATTTTCAGTCTTTTAGAGTTTTAGCCATCCTTGCGGGTATGTAGTGTATCTCATTGTGGCTTTAATTTGCATTTTCCTGATGAATATATCATCTTGCATTGAGCTGATTTCATGTGCTTATAGCTTATTTGTGATGATTCTGTTTGAGTGTTTTATTAATTTTTAAAAATTGAGCTGTTTGGCTTTTTCCTTATGGATTTATGGTAATTTGGCAAATGTTCTAAGAGAATTTTCATCAAGTATATATCACAAATATCTTTTCCAAAACTATCAGGTGCCTCAGAAGTGCCATCTGTTCAGGTCCAGGATTTCCTCTTGTTGTCACTGATGGTGCTGCCCAATCCCACCTTTCTGGCTGTGAAGAAGCGAGGAGAACCCAAGAGGGAAGTGGAGGTTCCCATATCAGGTAGTATCTTGTGGGAAAGTGCATTTTCTATGAAGCTGCCCTTAAACGCCACACCTCATGCTCCTTTTAAAATTTTTATTGAATTTATTGGGGTGACATTGGTTAATAAAATTATATAGGTTTCAGTAGTACACTTCTGTTAACACATCATCTCTATATTGTACTGTGTGTTCACCACCCAAAACCAAGTCTCCTTTCATCACCTCATATTCCTTTATGTCTTGGGATGCCTGTACTCACATCTGTTAGTGCCCACATTATATTGTAGTTGTTGGCATGCCACTCTGTTCACTGTCTGTGAGCTCCTGGTGGACGAAAATGTGTCTTCTCATCTATGTATCTTGAACAACCAACTCAAAGCCAGGTTATGCTCGTAGTCATTGCTCAAAAAATGTGTACCAAGCAAATCAATGAATGGGATGACTTAAGCACAGCACTGACACGACCGGGTTTGCATGTTAAGAAGGTAATTCTGGCAGCGGTATGGAGAGAGGGGCTTGAGCTCTCAAAGATGAAGTGGCAATTCAGATCTCTCCGGTTTAGACAGCAAAGCGAGAGGAAATATGCTGAACAAGAACAGAAAAGGCCCATGTGTGTGTCTTCCTTCTGTAGCCAAGGGATGTACAATCAACCCCAAGGCAATGGCCATGTCCAATTTTGCTAGAGAATTTGGTGAATCTGACTCGGTGATAGATAACAATATAAGACCACAAAGAAGAGATGTCACCAAGCCCCAGATGACAAATGGCAATTGAATAGCACAGATAGTAAGTGTTAGTTCAGAGGAGCTAGTGATCACCGTGAGCAGGATCTCACCATCAAGAGTTTCCTTAATACTCAGATATTTGCTGACATGCTTTGCAAAATTATGATAGAAATATTATTGCAAGGGTGAAACTAGAATGAGTTGAATGAGCAAGTAAAAAAGGTGAAACCTGTTGTTTCTACTCTCTCTCAGCCTCAGGATCGGCACAGAGGAGGGTGAAGTAAGTGGGAGCTGTGAGAGCTGCAAGGATTGGCACCTCTGAGCTCAGAACAGCAGTGTCCCTATAGCTGTCAGTCATTACAGTATAGGCTCTTGGATGTGGGCCCTGCCTCTGAGCTCATGTGTACTCTGTTCCAGCCAGAAGGATGCGCTGCCATACCCTAACAGACTGATCTTGGGCTTCCTGGGAATTTGATAGATGGGAGATATATGGTTTGGAAATTCTCAGGTTACTTTTTAAATTTGGAATTGACAACACTACAAACAACTGCACAACTTTAATTTTTTTAAAAAAGTGGATACTTTTTTTTAATTGAACCATTTTTTTTAACACTAGTTGCCCATGAACTAGGTTTATTTTATTTTATTTATTTAATTTTATTAAAGTTTATATTCAATATTATTTTGTATTAGCTTGGGTGCACAGCATAGTGGTTAGACAATTAGATACTTTACAAAGTGTTCCTCCAGGTAGTTCCAGGTCGGCGGTATTAAGTAAATTCACATTGCGCCACCCTCACCACCATCCACATCCAGAATGTTTTCATCTTCCCAACCTGGAAGTCCATGCTCATTAAACAGCAACTCCTCCTCCTCCAACCCCCTCAGGCTTGGAAAGCACTCTTTCACTTCCTGTGTCTGTGCCTCTGACTACCTCGGGCCTTCCTATAATTTTACAGTATTTGTTCTTTGGTGTCAGACTCATTTCGCTTGGCATAATGTCTTCGAGGTTTATCCATGCTGTAGCGTGTGTCAGAATTTTCTTCTTCCTTTTTTGGAATGAATTTATATATATATATCACATTTTGGTTATCCAATCATAAAGTTTATTTTTATCACTGCTACTTCTCTAGTCAATGTGGAGTTTTTATCTTTTTATATATTATCAGAGGAACTAATAAAACAGGGAGAGAAATGACCTCAAATTTATTGAGAAACCCCTATGGGCCTCACACTGGGCAGTATTCTTTCATGGTGGCCGTTTGTGTCTCAAAACGGCCCTGTGAAGTGGGCATCGCTACGCCATCAGTGAGATGGGGAAAGCGGAGTGATCGGTACCCAAGCTTATCAGACCCTGAAGCGCATTCATTTTCCGCTACTTTGCTGTGCACGGGGCAAAGCCCAGGGACCGCCGACACGGTGCAGTTTTGAAGCGCATCACGTTTAACTTTGGTTACTCCTTATGTTTGTACCATCTTCCCACTTTTAGTACTGTCTCCCCCACCCCCATGTCAGCTATCATCTAAGTCAGCCTGCTTTCAGCATTATGAAATAATCGTTTTCTTTTATTAAAAAAAAAAAAAGCACATAGCCGGATAAGGAACACCATGTGATGATTTCAATAGATGCTGCAAAGCATTTTAATTCTTTCACATTTTTTATGTAAAAGAAGTCCAAACACTTAGCAACCTGAAATGCAATACCCAGGTCATTTTACCTTAGATCTTCATCTAAAATACAAGGACTGGATCTCTCCAAGTCTGGAGCTTGCCCTCCCCCTTTCTATTCAAACGAATGCCTGATTTTTGTAAATTACATGGTCCTTTGTTACCGGTATGCTATGCAATCCTGGCAGGTACTTTAGTAATGGGAATGCTGAATCACAGAGAAGAAAAATCGTGTTTGGGTGCTGGGAGTTCACACTGGAGACTAACAGTGGAGACATCCACACCTGAACTCAGTTCTTGACTGATGGAACAGCTACGCCATGGAAATACCGCTGATGGATGGATCGGTTCAATTTTGACAGTGGCGTCTTAGGGCCAACTTCAGGCCTGACCCACAGCTTTGCCCTGTATTAAAGTTTTTGTTAATTACTTAGATGAGGGTCTGCTAGTTCAGTGATCAAATCTGGAGATGGCATGAAGCTGGGAAGGATAACAAAATATTTTTATAAGCTAGAAACATGGCCCGAATCTAAAAAAATGAAAATGTCTGGGCTGGCACTTGGACTAAAAAGTCAACTAACTGTTCAAACAGAGATAAGGTAGCAGTGAATTAGTCAGCACTCCTGGGGTTGCCAGTGACAGGAACATTACTTTTATGGACACAAAAGAGGAAGGTTTGGGCTCTTGTAGGCAAACCCTGAAGGCTTAGAAGTGGAGGGCTGCTTGGACTCTTTCAGTCTGTCTCATTTCTGATTCTCCTGGTGGATTTTTTTAGTTTTCCTCTACAAGGGAGGAAGTCTGGCTGAAAACAACTCTCAGACTCACATGTTTCTAGTTTATTCAGGAGAAATAAAATAATTTCTGGAAGGCCTCTAACTGGCCAGGGTCAAGTACCACTGCAGGCCACATGCTAGGTCCGAGGAGGAAGGTATGTAAAAAACAGTCACCTGTCACGTGGATCATATGGCTGGACATTTTTTCTGGAATGAGAGGAGGTATGGACTGGAAGGTCTAAGACAAGAGAGATGTGGGCTTTTGTTTGCTATAAAGATGATAGGAGTTGAGGGTGACATGGGGTGGTTGGAAAAGCTAGACGTCTGCCTTGCTGGGGCGAGAGGATCCAGAACGACATCCGGACGGGCTCCTGTTCTTCACTCTTCGAGCCATTTCTGGTGTGTTGTATCTGGTTCTGGTCACCATGTTTGCAAAGGAATGTTGGCAAGTTAGGATGTCTCCATAGGAGATTCCCACAAAGGTGAAAAGACATGAACTTTTGTTATGTGTACAACATGATGGAGGACCAGGGGTATTTAACCTGGACAAGAGTCTATTCATGGAGACACAGTGTCAATCGTGGATTTGAGAAGGTTATCTGTGGAAACAGGCTTGCCCTCAGCCTGTGCTGTCCTAGTGAGCCAATCTATCACCAACCCCACTTGGGACCTGTCACCTGCACGCCCTGCTATGCAGTGGTCAGAGTAAGGCCTTGGAGCCAGGCCGACTGGGCCACTTACTCACTTTGTCATGGTCAGTGCCTTGGCTAAGGTGTCTTTTGCGAACATATGGGTGTCTCATGAGGTTGTGTTAAAGCTTCTGTGAGGTGATGAGTCTAATGCTGCTAAAAGGGTGCCTGACATATAGTGGTGGCTTTGTTCATAGCAGCATCAGTATCAGTAGACTGCATACATGTAAGGAAGGAATTCTCAAGGAAAAGGGTCATCCAGCAGCAAATAAGAGCCTCCACGGGTAGCGAGCTTGCTGTCCATGCAGGTGTGTAAGCAGAGGTTTGAAAACCACTTGGAAAAGTGAATTCAAACCCCTCCTCTGGGTATTGGATTGAGTAGCTTTCAGGGTCCCACTTAATTCAGAGAGTTAGTGATTTGAGATTCTTATCCGTTTCTTAACTCCTTCAACTATTTCTCGAATTCATATTCATAATTTATCTGTTTTCAAAAATTTAACAAGTAACAGTCTTAGCGATAATTATTGCATTTCTATATTTATAGTTAACTGGCACATATGGAGGTGGAATAGCACAATTTGATATTTTCTTGTGTGCCAGATTTTTTTTTAATAAATATAGAAAATCCTATAGTTATGAAGAACTATTTGTTAAAATTAAACATATATGCAACGGGCATCTGTTCTGATATATCAGATCTCTTGAGAACCGGTTTTCCTGTTGCCACTGGATAAAACCCAATATTAGCCCAGAGCTTAAGGGCCTTAAGTCTCAGAGCACCCAAATAAAAATGGAAATACTTTACTAATTTCTGCATGCAGTGCATTTCTACTCACTCTGGTTAAATTTTAATGTTCTATCTATAAAAAATAAAAAGTGTCCCCTCTCTGCAAAAAACTAGAATAGGATTTTTTTTTTCCCCCCTCAATGTTGAGAATTTCAAACAGACTACATGGTTAAGCTTAGATTACAGAGCCAACTAGATGTGGATGGAAATTCTGGCTCTCTCTCTTTCTACCTGTGGGATCTTGGGTAAGTTGCCTAACATCCTTGGCCTTCTTTTCCCACCAATACAAGGCGGAAAATGAAGCCCACCTTTTAGTATATTGTGAAAGTGAAATGACATCAACCGAGTGCCTGGCTTGCAGTAGACATTTAAAAAACGTTGATTCCCTCTTTGATAGGTGTGGGCCTGCTCATTTGGAAGTGACCTGAGGAATTGTACTGATGGTGGTGATCATTATTAAAGTAATATCTACCATGTAGAGAGTGCTTCCTGTGTGCTGGGCACTAGGTTACACACTTAAAATACATCATCTCTCTTAACCCCCCAAACAGCTCCATGGGATGCATGGCAGCAAGACCTTTTTACAAGAGAGGAAAGTGACTCTTAGAGAAATTAACTTCTGAAAGGCCCTAAACCTTGCAAGTGACAAAACTGGAGCTCAGACCCAGAGCAGGCTGACTCCAGAGCCCGAATTGTTTTCTTTTTACTCTTCCTCCATAGCACTTAGCTAATATTCTAGAAGAATCTAAAGTAATGGTTGTCTTTCATACTTAGTATAAAGAATGTTCTCATTTTATTTCACTCAGGTGAGACTTTTTTTTATGCTGGTTGAGTTTTCACAACTTGCTATCTTTTTGTAATCACAACTCCCATAGATTTTGATAAGGAGCCATTGGACCTGGGACTCCTTGTGGTTGCCATGGTTTTTAGTCTCCCATTGGGGCTGTTTCGGCACTTTTATGTCTCAATTATGGTATAGAACTAAAGATCTGTATTTACTGTTCTCACATTTTTATGGTGAAATACTCAGGGTAATATGATCTAGACCAGTGGTTCTCAACCTGTGGGTCGCGAACCCTTTGGGGGTCGAATGACCCATTCACAGGGGTTGCCTAAGACCATTGGAAAACACATATATAATTACATATTGTTTTTGTGATTAGTCACTATTCTCTAATTATGTAACAATGAAATTGGGGGTCACCACAACATGAGGAACTGTATTAAAAGGTCGTGACATTAGGAAGGTTGAGAACCACTGATCTAGACAAAGTTGTGGATTAGTGAGCTTTATCTTTTGTCTCCCTTCAGTTGGGGGACTTCACTGTGGGTGTGCGATGTCCTCTACCTCCATCAGTAGCCAAGCCCAGATACTTCCATTCCCACTAGGGTGCCCGAGGGACAGGGGCTCAGCCCACACTGGGCCCAGAGAGAGCCTGGTACTTACTGCCCGGAGACCACCTGTGACCTCTGAGAGCTCCCAGGGACACTCCGGACTCCTGTTCTTTTGGTTTAGAACAGTGGTTCTCAACCTTCCTAATGCCACAACCCTTTAATACAGTTCCTCATGTTGTGGTGACGCCCAACCATAAAATTATTTTCATTGCTACTTCATAACTGTAATTTTGCTACTGTTATGAATCATAATGTAAATATCTGATATGCAGGATGTATTTTCATTGTTACAAATTGAACATAATTAAAGAATAGTGATTAATCACAAAAACAATATATAATTATATATGTGTTTTCCGATGGTCTTAGGTGACCCCTGTGAAAGGGTCGTTCGACCCCCAAAGAGGTGGCGACCCACAGGTTGAGAACCGCTGGTTTAGAAGGATGCCACTCTCAGCTTTCACTAAATGTCACTGTTTAATTTGCTGGCTTCCAAGTTAGGCTTATTTTTGAGAATTCAAATCTCCTTTCAGACAAGTTAGGTTAAACTGCCCGTAGTGAGGGAGCTTCTTGACCTCGGATCATTTTCTTTTTCCTTTTCCAGGGAAGTTGACAAAGGGGCTGATGGATGAGACTGGATCTGTGCTGGAGAAACCAGGGTGAGCTTAGGAGCCGCGAGTGTGCAGATCAAGGAGCGAATAAACATGTCAGAGATGTGGCATCATCTCTACTATAGACACATCCACACCTTCCTGGTGATACCTAGTGCCATACACATATCAGTGTGTATTTTAAATGGTGTCTTATATGAAATACCTTGATATTTAACAGATCCTAAACAAATATTAGGTAAGCACTAAAAGCAATTGTACATTTTTTACTTTTTATTTAAATAAGAATTTTCCTTGTATCCATAAAAAAGAAGCAGCTCTTAAGGTCATTGAACTTCTCTCTCTAATGTCGCACACAAAGTCCCTAAAGAAAGCCACTTGACATTTTGTTCCAAACTAACAGTAGACCACTTGGAAGAGAACGAAGATGGAAACTTGGTTGAAAAGTTCTCAGATGTAACACACATCAGAATCACCTCCTGGTCCTATTAAAGCAGATGGCTGGGCCCACCAGAGATCCAGCTACAGGACGTCTGTATTGGGGCCTGAGAATTTTCATTTCTAACAAGTTCCTGGGTGATGTTGATGTTTACAAACTAGGGATCCTACTTTGGAAACCATTGGTCTAGAGCAGTGCTGTCTAATATATACTGTGAGCCACATCAGTAATTTTAAATATCCTAGTAGCCTCATAAAAAAGTAAAATAGAACATGTGAAATTAGTTACAGTAATGTATTTTATTTAAGCCAAAATATTATCATTTCAACATATAATAAATGTACAAATTACTAATGTGACATTTGGCATTTTTTTTATATATTAAGTCTTCAAAATCTGGGGTGTATTTTATGATTCCAGAATATCTCATTTCAGACAGGCCACATTCCAATAGAGTAGCCACATGTGGTGACTGGCTACTCTGTTAGAAAGTGAAGAGTGAATATTGTACTAAATTGCATCACAGAGAAAGAGCTTAGACAGGTCAACAGTGCTTCTCAACCCAGGCTACACATCCAAATGACTTGGAGGAAATGAAATACACTAATGCCTGGGTTCCACTCCCAGAAAACCTCATTCAGTTGGTCTCAGGTCAGATGTAGGAACCAGTGTCTTAAAAAATATTCCCCAGTGGTTCTGATATACAGCCAGATTGGGGTAGATGGAAGCTGAACTAAAGGTAGGATCCACCTATATATATATGTAGGATCCCCCTACATGTGTCCTTGGTGCTCTGGTCTGAATGTTTGTGTTCTTCTAAAATGATTATTTTGAAATGCTAACCCTCAAAGCAGATTAGGAGGTGGGGCCAGAGCCCTCCTGAATGGGATTAGCGTTCTGTTTGAAAGAGACCTCACAGAGCTTCCCAGCCCCTTCCTCTGTGTGGGAGCACAATCAGAAGTGGGCAGTCTGCACCGGGACATGCCCATGATGGGCCATGTTCTCGGACTTCCAGGATCCCAAACTGTGAAAAATATATGTGCTTTTGTTTAACAAGCACCCAAGATTTAAGCTTTATAGGAGACTGTGCTTTTTTTGACTTTTAAAATGTAAACAACGAAAAGAAAAGAAAAAGAGAGAGAGAGAGATGATTAAAATAGGTTGACTGTTTCCTCTTACTCTTCTGTTTTAAAGGGAACTTCCTTTGGGTCATCATTTATCTTTTCCTAGAGGCCCGATGCACAAAATTCGTGCAAGGGGCTCAGCCCTCGTAGCCCCTCACATCCTTGGCCAGCCTTGCAGCCCTGGCGTTGTCCAGATGGTCCTTCTGCTGTTCTAATTAGCATATTAGCTCTTAATTATATAGGATTCTCTGAGTTGAAAGAAATGTCCATATGATGTCTGAGAAACTTCACTAATCCTGACTTATGTAGTTTATAGTTTCTTTGTTTAGAACTTGCAAGCCACCGTATGCAGGACTCAGGGTAATTGATGTATAGCATGGTGTGCCCAGGGAATCTTGAAAGCCTGGTAAAGGCAGTTCCTGCCCACATCTAAGTGCAGCTCTGGAGGTCAGGGTTAAGGTCAAGGGCAGTGGGACACTAGCTCATCCACATACTCACATAGGTTTATCATGAGCTCTCCTGAACTGAAACTTTTGCCTAAAGGTCTTTTGTAATTTTCTGTTGTATGAAATTTTATTATACTTAACATATATCTTGAATCTGATAAAGAAATGACTTAAATCCTCATTTATTTTAGCTCACTTGCCTTTCCTTACTAGTTTTAAGTCTGGAATATGTCTAT
Organism: Myotis nattereri; assembly: GCF_964212035.1. Classification (NCBI taxonomy): domain Eukaryota; kingdom Metazoa; phylum Chordata; class Mammalia; order Chiroptera; family Vespertilionidae; genus Myotis; species Myotis nattereri. The sequence goes on along the minus strand of NC_138081.1, from coordinate 94,287,605 downwards.
TTGAAGCTAAGAATTATAATTATATTCCAGAGTTTCAGTTATAGTGTTTTTCCTGGCCCACTTTTCATGTACTTCAAAATCACGAAACAGAACAAAATAAGAATTTGGGTCTCTCATTGATCTATCCTCAATTTCTCTTTTAGCATTAAGAGTGTAAGTAGATCTACCTAATGATGTGTTATTCTTGCTGTACAGGCCATGAGTGTGACCTTGGAATCCCACTGCTAAGACCCTTAGCCCTGGAATACTTCCTTGCAAACTTCTATTTTTGAATGCCTAGATCTGAAAAATAATTCAGTAAAAACATTGTCAAATGCATGCCATGAATTACTGAAATTTGTGACTATTGGCTTGAATAAAGGCATCCTATCCATCCTTTATTAACTTATTAGCAAATGGTCTTCATTATGAATCTGAGGACATGACAGGGAGGTAGGGATTTTTAAAGATACTCGTATGGACATTTGGCCAATTTATACAACACTCAAGTCAACAAAAAAGAGGTTTCATATTGTAGACAAGTAGGAAGTAAGGTTGGATGGGTAGGTCTGGTTGAAATTGGTGAACCCATACAATTAGGCAAAGTAATTTGCTCCCCAAATTTTGTTTTTGATAGGGAAAGGGCATGGTTGTTTTCCTCTCACCAGATGAGTAATGGAACTGAATTTGAGTCATGTGCCCAGGGCTGCCTGGTGGCATTGACAGGCAGACAGCACTCAAGCTTCCCTCAGCATAGCCGCTCCAAGTAACAGGTGAAAACAGTGTGGTTGCTACCTAAGTCCCTTCTAAACAGACTAGATTTTCGCCCTTTATGTTAACATGCTCAGCATGACTTGTCATGAGGTCTCGCTGATTCATTCAGCTGGGGCCTCAAGAGCTGAGGATGACATGATAGATGTCAAGTGTCTCCCACGCTAAGCTATGTGTATGACCATCTGTTGTCTGCTAGAAGGCCACCTGAAGGAGCAATTTGACCCCAAGGGAGGATGGACATTTCAATCAGGGTCAGGAAAGTATAACCCCAGAGATTATTTGAAAGGAATGTAATAGAAAATACCAAGCTGGTTTCTATGAGCATCTTACAGAGTCATGCTTTAAAAAAATGGTTATATAAAATGCAATTTTAAGTCATCCCAAAGTAAATTTGTAGACCCACTGGCTTTACATGAGTCTTCTGCCCCTAAGGAATTTTGGGCTGTCACACTCATCGTATGGTACTAGGAAGATTTCTCTAGTTGTGGCATGAGAGGGAGGGGAGGTCAGAGGAGCGAGAGAGAGAACTCCTGCCTCTCTCTTGGCCAGTCCCTTTCTTTCTCCCACCATCCCACATCCTGGCATGGAGCTCCCATAATAACCCCTTGCTGATTCCATGGCTGAACTTACAAAAATATTCTTAATTATCTATGACTTTTCTCCTGAACTAGGCCCTCAGCACTAAAACGTCAGGGGTTCATTTGTATTGGGTAGCAACTACACTGTTTTCACCTGTTATTTTATTTGGAATGATTATATTGAGAGAAGTTTAAGTGCTGTCTGCCTACCAATGCCACCGAGCAGCCCTTGGCAGATGACTCAGATTCAGTTCCATTACTCATCTGGTGAAAAACCACAACAACCATGCCCTTTTCTTATCAAGAATAAAGTTTGGGGAGCAAATTACTTTGCCTAATTGTATGGATTCACCAATTTCAACCAGACCTACCCATCCAACCTTACTTCCTACTTGTCTACAATATGAAGATTTCTCTCTTTTTTTTGTTGTTGTTGTTGACTACATGTAGTTCTTCAAAGAAGAAATGAACATCCTTTCCTTCATCTGCCAGTATGTGGGTGCCCTAGAGCAAGCAGGACCCTGGAAGGCATTCGGCCATTCAACTTCAGGTGGGACAAGTGAAGGCTTCAAGTTGGCTGGACCAGATGAACTAGTGCAGGGGCTGGGACGACTAAGAGCTTTTGAAGGAAAACCAGTAGGGAAGAAATCTAGTAAAAAAAAAAAATCTAAAAATGCACTTATTATAGAATTTGTCACTTTTTTTTTTAAGGGACTGAGGGTCAATATGCCTCTAGCGATGTCCACCAGCTCTATAAGAATCAACAGCAGTGCACATGAGAGAACACGCCCCAATATTTCTCTTCCTTCTCTTTAGGTCCATGGAACACACAAGGAAGAAGGAGAAAAAGGTCTATATTCTAAACCCCTCTTTTGTGTATATTATGAACTGCAATATGAAGAAGCCCAGGGCAGCTTGAAAATTGCTGACAATGCTGGGTGTGAGCGAGCTGTACTGTATCAAAGGAAGCATGCAAAGGCCAGGTTTTCAAAAGGAAAAAATTGCCGGCAAAGAGCACTGTGGGCAATCAACATAAAAACAGGGGCTGCTCTCATCGCAGCGAAGGGAACAAAAGTTAAGCCTTCTCCCTGCAGCTCAGCTGGCCTATTATACCTCTGAATACCCTGCCTCCCCCTCCCGCCCCGCTCCCTCCCTCCCTCCCTCCCTCCCTCCCATTTCAGAGGTGTCAGACAGGAGACACAGTGCCAGCAAAAAACCTTCCACCGAGCTCTTGTTAGCTAACTGCGGTGTTTTGTTCCGCGGTTACATGTCTGCACAGGCCGTCATTGTGTCAGTCATAATTACCACCTGTTCGCTGGCTGCCTTCAGGTCCCATCACCTCTGCAGCATTAAGCAGCCGGCGGAAGCGGTGCGGATTGCCCGGGAGCAGCGGCTGGCAGGCTCTGGGTTTCAGAGGATAATTGCCGCCTGTGCACAAACCGCCCTGGCCTCTCCCCCGCGCCCCCTCCTGAAGCGGAAGGAAAGCCCAGCTGCATGGCTAACACGAACTCGCATCCTCCAGGCAGAGCAGATCAGAGGCGCGCAGATGTCATTTTCATGCCATGAATCAGGTCTGAACTCTCACACAAGCATGTCATTCTGTTGTAAGAATGCTCAGGGTGGTTGTTTGTTTTTAATGGCACAGACCACATCTTCTTGCATCCTCTGAAGTTTTTGATTAGAGACTTTCCTAAAAGTGATCTTTGCGTTACATATTTGCAATTTTTGTCACCCATTTTAATCGCATACGGACCCCTAATCGATAACACTAGTTAACGTTAATTGAGCACTCAGTGTATGGGAGGCCTTGATTTAAGCATTCTATATTAAGGACATAGTTTAATTTTCACAGTGTCCCAACCAGGTAGGTACCATTTTGATTCCCTTTTATGGATGCAAATGTCAAGGCATAGAGTGGTTAAGTTGTACCAGTTCCTTAACTGTGCCTTGCCATTCTTGCCTCTAAACCTTTGCACATGGGGTGTCCAAAATGCTACCTACCCCTTCCCTTCTCATCATGCTAATTCTGGAATATGCTAAAATTCTTCTCAAATATCAGTTTTCGAGGATGACATCATCCCGCAGTCTGAATTAAAGACTCCTAAGAACTCGGTTCGTATCAGTTAAATAACTCTTATTTTTGCTACTGTAATTATTGACATTATGTACTACTTCCTTATGGGCGGAGACTCTAAATTCCAAAATTAAATTAGTTCGTTGAGGCCACTGTCCTCTAACTCAGGACTAGCTTGACATTTATAAAATTGTCAGCAAGAAAAGGATGATGGAAATTATAACATTTTAAACCCATCGTTCCCCTTAAGTTTGCAAAAACATCTGCTCTTCACTATGGTTATCATGAAGCACCAGTCACACATTTACTCCTGATGCCACATTGTTTGGGAAGAGAATTATGAATTAGAGTTGCAAATATATAACGCAAACATCACTTTTAGGAAAGTCTCTAATCAAAAATTCCAGAGGATGCATACTAATGTCTCTGAGAAGAACCTAGGCCAAGAAAACTGCTAACTTGGTTGACCTCTTATTTTTTCATGGAAACCACTTTTTATTTTCATAGCATCTACTGGCATCGGATGGAGCTCCAAAACCAACCACTCAAGGTCAGGAGGATGGGTCCCGGAGCCCGGGCAGGGTAGCCTGGGGCTGAGGCTCTTCTCTATTGTGTATGAGGGGGTGGGGGAACCTAGACCTTGGGATCCCAGTTCTGATACTTCAGTTTGAAAATGATGGAGTGTGATGGGTGATGGACCACCTAGCAATGTGAGTGAATTAGGGGGTTTTTGACCCTTTGTCCTGTTATTTCTTCATTTATGTTCCACAATGAAATACTTTTTGCATGAAATGATATAATGTGGGAACAGGGAAGTGGGTGAAGTTATGAATGAATTAGAGAACATGCAGAAGTTAATCATTGAAGATGGGTAATGCGTAATTAGGCATTTACTGTACTATTTTAATTTTTTATATGTTATAAATATCCTACAATAAAGTTAGAAAGTCAACATTTGCAAAAACTGTTCTCTGTAGCTTGAACATTCATAGAGTTCCTTGTTAGAATTATAATAATCTTCTAATTTTAAAGCATTGCCAATGAGCCATCTTCACCATAAAAGAGTCAGCCATGCCCTAACCGGTTTGGCTCAGTGGATAGAGTGTCAGCCTGTGGACTGAAGGGTCCCAGGTTCGATTCCGGTGAAGGGCATGTACCTTGGTTGCGGGCACATCCCCAGTAGCAGGTGTGCAGGAGGCAGCTGGTTGATGTTTCTAACTCTCTATCCCTCTCCCTTCCTCTCTGTAAAAAATCAATAAAGTAATTTTTTTTTAGAAAAGAGTCAGCCCTAACCGGTTTGGCTCAGTGGATAGAGCATCGGCCTGAGGACTGAAGGGTCCCAGGTTCGATTCCGGTCAAGGGCATGTACCTAGGTTGCAGGCACATCCCCAGTGGGGGGTGTGCAGGAGGCAGCTGATTGATGTTTCTCTCTCATCGATGTTTCTGGCTCTCTATCCCTCTCCCTTCCTCTCTGTGAAAAATCAATAAAATATATATATTAAAAATAAATTAATTAATTAAAAAAAATAAAAAAAGAGTCAGTCGGAGATACCTACTAATTTCTACCATGCCATTATCACTATTTATCTTAATGGAAATTGGTGAATATCTTGAGTTGGAACATTTTAAGAAAAAGGAACAAAGAGAACTCAAAAGGATAATGGTCCTTCTTTGAATATTGACACATTTACATGTTTTTCCAGATGTAGATTTTGTGTAGGCGAAAGCTCTTTGATGATAAAAGATCCAGTTTCTCTAAAATTTTCAGAGGTAAAAACTTCATTAATTAACATCAAGGAAAATGGAGCATCTGCTACTTTTTGTCAACAGATTTTAATAATATTGAACACTGCTAATTAGATAGAACTAAAATACAGCTCTTTGTATGTTAAATTAGTATGCTTCCTTCTGCTATTCCTCCCCCTCCCCCCTTAAATTTATTTAAACCATGGCAACTCAAGCATTTTCCTCAACTACTTTAGTTACAGTGATCTTGAATACTCATGATTAAAGGGATTCATGTCAGAAAATGCTGTCAGCATTGCTGTTGTGATGGTTACCATGACCTGGAAGAAGCTATCAAACTTGCTAACATTTCAGCTCAAGGGTTTTCTTGAATGTTTCTGAAGTCAGAAGATAAAACAGGTATAGTCAAAAGGTGGAGGAGAAAATCCAAGTGCAGCAGCACTGGTTAAAGGCCAGATGAAAGATTTGCCAACGTAGGAGTGATGGGAATGGTTGACAGCGGATGCCTGTGTATCTTTAAACAGGGTCTATTATTACCACCAGATGGTAAATTAACCATGATTAGCTGGAGGTAAACTTTGGGCTCGATTTAGCCTCAGCTCTAATTAATGAATGGAAATCAGAGGTGTCATTAAACGAATCAGAGTCTAGTTTAGAAAGAAATGGAAAGAAAGGTGAAAATGGAGTCAGGTAGTTGGCTCAAAGCTGGACTTCACTCAGTTCTACCTGTTTGGCTTTGGACAAATGACTCTATCTCCTTGAGCGTCAGCTTCCTTGCGTAATGGTGATGAAAAGACTTATCGTGTAGGATGGTTGTGAGGTAAATTTTACAACAGTTGTCAAGTTCTCCTCTTCCTCCACCTTCTCCCTGTAACATCAGAGAAAGGCTTCCAAAGTTTTTGCTTTTCAAACACTGGCATTTCCGTTAAATCCTCTTGGGTGCCAGTACCAGGTCATGACGGGAGGCCACATCATAAGCCAGGTTAGGCCAGGCTCCCGCAGGAAAGCTTCCTATCAGTGACTTAGTTCATTTCTGAAAAATTAGAGCTGAGAATGGAACTCAGCCTAAGCAGGTTCTGAAAAATCTCACCCTGAGGGACTTGATTTTTCCAAAATCCAGTCACAGAGACTAGAGTAGGAAGAGAAGTGCCATCCTTGGCAAAACAGAGCAGTCCTGCCATCTCAGCAGGATCATTTCTCCCCGGAAAATATGACTCGAGCCCATCAAATACAGTTACAGTAGGTGTGTACAGCAAAGGACACCATCAACAAAATAAAAAGGCAACTTATGGAATGGGAGAAAATATTTGCAAACCATATTTCTGATAAGGGATTCATATCTAAAATGGATAGGGAGCTCCTACAACTCAATAGCGAAAAGACAAATAACTCAATTAAAAAATAGGCAAACGACCTAACTAGACATTTCTCTAAAGAAGACATACAAATGGCCAACAAGTACATGGAAATGTGCTCAACATCACCAATCATCAGGTGCTGGGCAGGGAGTGACAGCAAAGGACCCCGTAAGCCTTGCTCAGGGATCTGGGTGAAGCCATTGCAGGATTCCCAGCAGCTTGGATTCCCAGCAGGCTTGGCACATCACCTTTACACTTACACATGAATTAGAATGAATTCGGGCTATGGTGGAGGCAGGAGCCCTGTTGGGAGGCTACAGAAGCAGCTGTAGCACAAAATGATGAGAAGCCAGACTACCCTGGGCACTGTGGTGACTATGGAAAGGAGGGAATTGGTCAAAGGGAACTTAGGCTTGCAGCTGACAGCTACCACGGCATACACCAGCATCAGCAGGCACTTTGCACATTTAATCTTGCAGGTAGGATAGGTACAAAATGAGACAGGTACCTGGCTGCAATTAGCCTACATAACACATTGTGTGAATTAGGAAATAGTGCTTCCCAAGGTGGGCACATGGCTTGGGGATGAGATGGCATCTTATGGGTAAAGAAGCACACTCCTTTCTATGGGCAGACATGGTGCCAGGTCACAGTCTCAACAAATAAGAGAATTCTGCTTCCCCCTGTCTCTGCCACTGGGTGACTGTGTGGCTCCAAATTGTACAGTGTGTGTGACAAGCTGTCTAATGAGGACCTCATGGAGACCTCCCAGGGCCCAGAAATGTTTACTGAGTTGTTTGCCTCAGAACACAACTAGTGAAGAGAGAGCCAGAGTTTACATCCTGGCATCTAACTTTGGGTCTATATTTGTATTCAGCTTCTTGTCACTAGAAATCTAGGGCAGTGGAGAGGCAAATAAAACTCAACATGTCTGTCCCCAACTCTCACTCACTTTCCTAAAATCAAATGCACCTTAATCATTTTAAGTGACAAAAATATGACAGAATGCAAGAAATTGTGGATTAGAAATTCAGAGATTAAACATGGATGAATTGCTTTAAAATTATGAACTATATATCTAAGAATCTGATTTTGAAGCAATTAAATTCTCATCAATTTCTTGTGGTCATATTTTGAACGCTGAAAAAAATGCCTAGCTTGCGAATTTGACACTTCTTTCCCCTTAGCATTATTGAGTAACATTATCTGTAAAACAGGGGGCAATTCTGCATTATTACAAGAATTATACAAAAATACACTCGGGTGCAATAAGTACTGTAATATTTGTGAAAATGACCTCTATCTTATGGAGATTTCCAATTGCGTGTGTTCCATAATTGTGTATTCAGATGCTAATTGCATGAAGCACTTGCCACTGCTTTGAGGTGTGTTGACAACCATATATCCTGAACTCGTGTCTTTTCAGTCCCAGAATGCATGAAGTCATAATAATAATGATTCTGAAATGCCTGGCATCTAACAAGTCTTTCATTCTTTCCACATAATAACTGATCATTTGTTTTTTCCACCACCCCTCTGAGACAAACAGTTCTGTTCTATTTATTCCACAATGAAAATGAGATTCGGAATAATCAGCAGTCATATACTACTGTGACTCTGGTGATGGGGATGATAATGAAGAATACTTCTGATGTGGTCCTTTGTGGATAAAAGGAATCCTATATAATAAAAGGCTAATATGCAAATTGTCCCTTTGGGAGTTCGACTGCTCGCTATGATGTGTGCTGACCACCAGGGGGTGGCATGGAATGAAGGAAGGCCCTGGCCGGCAACTGGAAGGAAGGCCCCGGCTGGCAGCTAGAAGGCCCCGATTGGCCCTGATCGCCAGCTAGGTCTAAGGACCCTACCCGTGCACAAATTTCATGTACCAGGACTCTAGTATGTACGTAAGTGTTTTCTCTGATACTGACTAGGACTTTGTGCGGCAGGGTGGAGGGGAGGGGTGTTATGATGTGTTTGTTCTCACAGATGAAGAAATGGAGGCTTAGGAAGCTTGAGTATTCAGCTATTCAATAAATGCTTAGTGAGAGCCCATTGCGTTTCAGGGACTATTTAAGGTGCTGAGAACACAATTGCTGGCAAAAGGGACAGAAATGTCTGCTCTCGTGGAGCTGATGTTTGGTACTAGTCACCTTGGGCTGCCCAAACAAGATGCAGACTGGGTGGCTTAAACAACAGCATTTATTGCCCCACAGTTGTGGAGGCTGGAAGTCCAAGATCGAGGTGTTGGCAGGTTTGGTTTCTCCTGAGGCTTCATCTCCTTGGCTTGCAGAGAGCTGCCTTCTCACTATATCCTCACATGGTCTTTCTACTGTTCAAGCACATCTCTGGTGTTGGTGTCTCTTTGTATGTCCAAATATCCTCTTCTTATAAAGACAACAGTCAGAGTGGATGAGGTGCCACCCTAAGAGCCCCATTTAAACTTTAAAGGCCCTCATTAAAATTCAGTCACATTTAGGGTACTGGGATTAGGGTTTCAGCATATGAGTTTTGGGCAGACACATTTCATCCCATAACACCTGCCTAGTGTGGGTAGCAGAGTCAGGATTGATCTCTGTTTTATGACCTCTGATCAGAACCTAGATCATGCAGCCTGATTGTTATGTACCAAATTAAAAACCTGAAATAAAGGATACAAGGAGAGAGTGTGTGTGTGTGTACGTGTGCATTAGTGTGTGCATGTTTGTGTGTGCATGCATATGTGTGCACGTATGTGTGTGTTTATGACCAAACTGCTTACATGAAGGAGAAACTTCAGTTTAGAGTTTGCCATTCCAGAGCTGGGCTCCCTGGAATTTTATTACTCTTCCTCAGATCTCACCAATAGGACCTTGCCCCTTTCAGGTGTCAGCTCTTGAACATTCTGGTTTCTTCTAAATCTCTTATGATGACTTCAAAATTCATACCATTTAGAAGTAGTAGCTTCGATGAGCATAACCAATAGACACAGACAGTAGGGGGATGAGGGCGTGTGCTGGGGGAGGGGGGGGAGCGGCCAGGCAAGGTCAAATGGGGACGGGGGAAGGAGACTCTGAACAATAAAGGAAAAAGGAGACACTAAACAATAAAGAATTTAAATTTAAAAAAGTAGTAGCTTCAACTACCCTTTAAACTAGATCTTCTTTCTCTTTGACATCAAGACTTTTCCTTTGATAACTTCAAGTATTTCCCCATCAACAGCAACAACTGACTGCTCATCAGTGGTTTAGCTTTCCAAACACATTAATTATAATGACTTATTTTGTTTATTGTTTTAAAATCAGTTTTAACTGTGCATTTCTGACTGCTTTGGTAGTGTAAACAAGGCTATTAACAAAATAATACCATTTTTTAAATGTCTTAAAAAATTCTATTGCTTTTTTGTGAGCTTCCTCTCAGCACAGGCAGATCTGTACAATTGAAATTTCCATTCTGTGCTCTCAGTGTGCTGACTGTGAAACAAATAAAAGACAGCTTTTGCATTCCATAACCTTGAAGTTCTCAGAGCACTTTTACCTCCAAGGCTGGGTAAGGGAATGTTTGCAAGTGACTTACCGAGACAAGGAGAGCGGGGACGTTGTGCATAGAGAGTGAGCTTGGCTTTTACGTGAAACAAGGATGGGACTTGAGGTATTCAAAACTCACAAGAAGTAAGCAGAAGTGAGGCGGGCGAATAAAAACAGTGTGGAATAACTTAATAGTTTAAGATGCACATGATGTAGCATTTCAATACTTAGAACACCAAGAGAACCTCTCATTTTTCTAATGTAGTCACAGCTACATGGTGCTTTGCTTCTGGAAAAGTGCGGATGATGTTCCATGTGTCCCTTTCTTTCCCACAAGTGTCACCTCTGCATGTGGTGCAGCTGTCTCCAGGGGAGAACAGAAACACCATTTCATGGAAAATAATTGAATACCTTCTTCAGTGGGGAGCGGAAAGAAAGCTACTATGGACCCTACTGAAGTAGTCAAGGCAGTTCTTCATGCACATAAACTCTTGCCTAGCAATGAACTAATTTGGGAGAGCAACAACCACTTAAAAAGTCCTTGGTCATGTTTGAATAAAAATGGAAACAGGATCCAAAGCACCAAAGGCTCTATTTCTCCTATAAATCTGCACTTTCTTCAGAGACCTAGCCACCTGGAGGCTTAACATGTTTTAGGGCAAATGATTCTATGGTGCTCTATTTTTACAGGATGAACAAGTTCTTGCATGATATATACAATGACTTTCTGCTGTCTAAATATTAAGCAGACACTAGGGTAACTTCCTAAACCAAATAAGACCAGAATGTGATGAGGTAAGGGGGGGCCAGTAAGCTTTGCCTGTGAAAAGCCATGTAGTAAATATTTTCGGCTTTGTGGACCACCCCATTTCCTGCTAAATCGTCACCTCTGCAGCCAGGTGCAGCAGCCCCAGAGACAACCTGTGGGTGAATGGGTGTGGCTGTTGCCCCATGTTGGCCTTCATGTATGGACACCAAAATTTGAATTATGTCTAATTTTCATTTGCCAAAAACATTCTTCTTCTGATTTTTCCACCGACGTGTAAGTGTAAAATGCAATCCTTGCTTGTGAGCCACACAAAACATGAGGTACACTGTCATTTGCTGACCCCGGGACAAAGGCTTGTGAGGTATTCATGTTGAGTTACGCTATTTAGGGATAGGTCACATTATTGATTGGAGTTGGGGAACTAAGGTAATAATATCAATATCACTGAAGTATCAAATAATTGAGTTGTTGCGTTAAGACCTTGATTTTTTGCTATATGTTGCCCAAATCTGCAAAGCTGCCGAAATTGCTTACATTGAAGTTGGTGTGATAGGGATGCAATTATTTTTAATGGTTAAGTCTTTTGTACCTCCCCCTACCCCTTCCTCCCACTAAAGGAGAATCTGTTCTACCCTGGTCCCCAGGTCTTCTCTGATGTTGAGTTAGGGGAAAGATAAGGCCACAGAGGCCCCGAGAGTGAACAAGAACACAGAGAGAGAAACTGTGCAGATTCACTATTAACATGGAAGAATATGGGAACATAGGGAGGATAGCATCATGGCTGGGACCGTGAGGCGGTTATGGATTTTCGGATGTGAGAAGCTGCATGGAAGAGCATTAAGGGGAAAAGAAAAGGAATTTGAGTCGTGTTGTATATTATTCATTGATTCTCTTTTGATGTTTTTATAGAAACATAAGTAAATATTAGAGTTCTCTTTTAATGTCTACTCTTTGGCTGCTTGGTTAAGATTCCACACAGAGACCAGGCATGCAAGGGCCCAGGATTTATTAGTTATATAGCTGTCTACAATATCATAAAAAGAATAACATCACATGCAAAAGCAACATATTTTATGTTTACTTTCTCTTTTCTAGAGATCTTGGAATTACTAAATATTTCATGGACCTTGACGAAGACTCACAACACTTAAAAGGGCTATAGTTGCCCCCAAATTAGGTTAATTAAAACTTTCGCTGGGGGCTGTTACAGTAAGGATTGTTCACTGCCTTTGCTTCTCCTTAAGAAGGTGTGAATCTTTGTTTTGGTTCACAGGTACAACAGTTCAGAGATCCAAGTTGGTGTCCTCATTTGAGTAGTATGTTTTCCAAAAGACTTAAAAACATTAAGAAAATAATTTATTTTAAAAGGCAATGGCCACTTTATAAATTAAGAAGTATCTATGGTCACAGACTAAGAAGAATTATAATGCTTGACTCTCGTCCAATGAAGGCTTACTGTCTAAGTAGTTCCGATAACACAAAAAGGCAGAGAAAAGAGAGTAATCTGAGATGAGGGCAACATAGCATCCTGGGTCATAAATAAATTATTTAGAGGAGCTGTCAAAATTCCATTAGAAATTTTATTAAAATACAGAAAAATAATAAAATTTGTGTAATAAATGAATGGATGCAATAGCTCCTCTTCACTCTGTCCTGGATCTGAAGCTATGAGTTAGGGTATGCCCAGAAAACACAGTTGCTCTTGCTAAGAAATTTGGTTTCTTACGTTTCTTGTCTAGACTGACACCATCCGTATGCTTGTGAGCTCTGATAGGATCATAGCACAAAAATAATTCTTTGGAATGCAATCAAATTTTAAAATAATTTAGTAACTCAAGGACAACATCCAAAGGAATAAAATTGTACCTAACCTTCAGAAAAAATTCTACCACTACAAACTTCCTAACATATCAGTTGTAACTATTATTATTATTAATTATTATTGCTATTTATCAAAAACTTAGAGAGTACTAGGCTCAGTGTTAGGTGCAGAAAACTGATGAAAATCAAACCTGGCTTAGCTTTCACTGAGCTTTCAGTTTTTGAAAAACCATAAAGAAGCAACTTCTATCTAGGCTTGAGCATCTATGAAATGTTAATTTTCACAGCATTATTTCACTTGAGAGGAAAGGCTATTTTTAATCTAAGGTATTAATTATACTTCAAAGGGATACACATATAAAAATAAAGTGGGAATTTGACTATGTGCAATTGTGGGAGCAGCTTACACAGTCCACATGAGACTGTTGTTATTATGTCCAGTCCTCAGTTCATGCTTAGGAAGAGAAGGTGGGCCTACCAGTGATGGTGAACCTATGACACGCGTGTCAGAGGTGACACGCGAACTCATTTTTTGGTTGATTTTTCTTTGTTAAATGGCATTTAAATATATAAAATAAATATCAAAAATATGTCTTTGTTTTACTATGGTTGCAAATATCAAAAAATTTCTATATGTGACAGGGCACCAGAGTTAAGTTAGCGTTTTCAAAATGCTGGCACGCCGAGCTCAAAAGGTTCGCCATCACTGGCCTAGACAGTGGAAATGGGGGTAGGTTGGACCCTGAGGGCTTCTCTCGCCACCCCCACGCCTGTAACTTTGAAGATGGTGCTGTCTTACAGTGCGAAGTGAAACACTCATGTGGCCCAGAAGCTGAGCAAGCTGGAAGCCTCCTGCTGACCCACTAAGGCAGGAAATAAGCGACAACATGGGTGAGTTGTGATACCTCCAAGCTCTGTCTGACCTTCCAGGAGCTGAAAGCAAGAGGGTTGATGCTCCATTCTCATCTTCCAAATCTTGAGCAAAATGTCTCTTGTGGACCAGGAAGGGAATTGTAGGACATGGAGTTGAGTTTAACAGCATTGATGCAATCCAAATCATACATACACACATAAGTATATATGTGCATATGGATATATACACACATGTGCATACATGTATACATATGTGTGTGTATGATTTAGTTGGTGTCAATATAGCTAATCTAAACAACATGTCCTAGAATTGCCTTCCTGGTCCACAAGAGACCATTCTGTGTGTATACACACACACACACACACACATACACAAACACACGCACAAAATAACTACATGTATATGTAGCATATATCAGACATGTAGTTGTACATTGAATACTTTTGAAGAAGCTATTCTATGAAGAATAATTACTGAATGCATGTAATCTGCCAAGCTTTGTACGGATTGCTTCACATGCATTATATACTGTTATCCTTAAATAATTCTTTGAATAAGTATTATTGTCACCATTTCATTAGATGGGAAAAATGAGGGCAGAGAGGTTAAGTGACTCATCCAAGATTACATATTAGTAGGAGGGAGAGAAAGGCTTCAAACCCCGAAGCCTGTGCTCTTAACATAGCAATTTAGTGAGATGAAAAGAAAAAACAGAACTAAAAAACATAAATAGTAAATCACCAGAACATATTTAAATAATCAATTAAAGAATTTTTAAAACATGGCAATGTTAAACAAAGTGAAAATTGTCCGAGATAAATAATTGCTCAAGTCACATTTTAAAGATTCTAATCTCATCTGTGTAGGACTCTCTTTAATTTGCACTAAGTATACATGCTCCTAAAATATATGCCAACAACATGCAAATGTTTACTGATTTCAATGGGAAAAAAAGAAGATCAGAATAGCCCTGTGGATGAGAGAGAGGCGGGGGTGGATGTTGGGGGATGCCAGGGAGGAGGGGGGGCATTGACAGAAGGAGGGAAAACCAGGAGCAAGAGATGGAAAGAGACTGAGTACAACACACACAGAGAGGCCTGAAGCTGAGGGAAAGATATGCAAATGCTCATTGGCTCTGCAATGAAAAATCTCCTTATTAAACTGTGCTTTATCTGGGCACAGTCTTCCTTTTAGGAGCATATCCAAGCAGAGATAAAGGCATCCTGCTATATTCATTAAACTGTGCATGCTTTGATGCAATCAGACTTGTATAATTTGCATATGGAGCAGTTTCATCCAGCTCATCCTGTGTTGCACCTATTGTTAATCATGCCTAGGCTCCCCTCCCCCTTCTCTCCCTCCTCCTCCTCCTCTAACCCTTTGATTTAAGCTGATAAATGAATAGACATAAGGACATCAGCGTCTTTGTGAGTGATCACCAGCCTGTACATTCAGACTACCTCTTGGTTTGCTGATTATGTCTTGGTTGGCATTCCATATGTTTTTGATAGTGTCCATCTTTGCTGATTTAGAAATGGCTGCATGTATAAAGGCAGATGGTGATGACAGGAAAACATTAGTAACTTACATTTTGGGCCTAAAGTCCCTGTTAGTCTTTAGCCACACTTAGTAAGATAGGTGTTCTCATCTTATTTAATGGATGGGACTGCTTTCACCAAATATTTTAGAGTCATTATGCAAGGTTTGACTGTGGAAGGAGGCTTTTAAGAACAGATGAAAAATTGGTGATTACTTCTTGGTGGTAAGGAATGTGCAGTCATGGAGATGGTTGCAACTTGATTTTCAATGTGTTGGTCTCTGATGAGTATGAGAAGAACCATTCAAAGTCTTTGTTTTGCTCAATTGTATTGCTTCTCACGGTTTCTGTTAAGGGCATAAGGCATGGGAAGTGGGAAAAGGAAGCAGTGTAAGATTTCCTCTGCCTCCTCTCAACTTTGACCTCATTCCCTAAATTTCAAGGATGCTTCCTCCCCACCCCACATCCTTACTGTCACTCACACTGTCTCAGTGTTGGAAGTAGGGGAGGAATTTAGGAAAGAAGATGGTGACAATTTTTTTCTGGGGCTAATTGCATCCACTCAGAAATGGCGAGACCGGTTCAAGTGTCGATTAAAAAGTTCTTAGTCATACCATTCCCATAATGGGATAAGATTATGTCATTGCTTAAAAGTGAAGGTCCTGGGGTCGATGGGGGGAAAAGGAGACATATGTAATACTTAAAACAATTTAAAAAAATTAAACCCTAAAAAAAAGTGAAGGTCCTGCCCTCAAGAGACATGGAAAGAAGTGTGTGCGTGGATCTCACGGTAGGACTCTGAAACATTTAGAAGCATGAGGCAAATAGCATTTACATTTTAAATCAAATCTAGGTAGGGCTCCTCACTCTGCTCCGTATCCACTCACCTCCAGTTACATCATGTTGGAGATCCGGTGAAGACACTCATACTGTAAGTTGGAGAGCAAGGCAGTTGTGGGAAACGGGGGCTAAGGCAAACACCCCTCCTGCCCGTCTGGGAGAACCTTCCTGAGAGCAAGCAACCAGCCTGGACTTGAAAGAGGTAGGAAAAGAATAAATATAAGCAATTTCGGGCTTTGGGAAATGGCAAACTGGGAGGAAGTCATTAGTGTTAAGGTAGTCAGCAAAGCTGACAGCAGGGAAGAAAGGAATACTGAAGAGGGTAAAGAGTGAGTTCCTGGGGAGGGAGACCATCTCTTTCTCAGAAAGTGGGTGAGTATCCTTTCTCTGTATGGTGTTTACCGATTCATCAACGTTTACTTTCTTCACCCCCCTCTGTGTCTTTAAGATAAAGTACTAATATGCGATACATTTGGAGTTTGAAGTTAAATACACATGGGTGGCCAAAAGCCTGCTCCTGTATCCCATTTGTTTATTTTCTCCTTAGTCTCTCTTGCCCTGTGATCTGTGTCTGTAAAGATATTGCTACGACATATGTCTGCAATTTTGCTGCCTATGGAGTCTTGTAGGGTTTTTCTGGTTCCCCGTCTTACATTCAAGTCCTTTAGCCATTTTGAGTTTGTTTTTGTGTATGGTGTAAGTTGGTGATCTAGTTTCATTTTTTTGCATGTATCTAACCAAATTTTCCAGCACCATTTATTAAAAAGGCTGTTTTGACTCCATTGCATGCTTTTGCCTCCTTTGTCAAATATTAATTGAGTATAATGCCTTGCGTCAATTTCTGGATCCTCTATTGACCAACAGTTCTCAACCTGTGGGTCGCAAACAATGAAAATACATTCTGCATATCAGATATTTACATTACGATTCCTAACAGTAGCAAAATTACAGTTATGAAGTAGCAAGGAAAATAATTTTATGGTTGGGGGTCACCACAACATGAGGAACTGCATTAAAGGGTGACGGCATTAGGAAGGTTGAGAAGCACTGTAATTAGAAAAGAGCATCAGAGTGACTATTTCCATCCAATATGACTAGAACCATGACAGAGATAAGCACAGGACAGCACTGGGCCCCAGGGGAGAGGACCTGGCACAGACAGGAAAAGGCAATTAGAAAGACTCTCCTAGAGTACATACCCTTGACCAGAATCGAACCTGGGACCCTTCAGTCCGCAGGCTGACACTCTATCCACTGAGCCAAAGCACTCAGGGCTGTGCTTCTCTCTTCTTTTCCCTAGAAGAAGGAAAGGAGAAAGGCAGAGGGTTTTGAATCCGTACCAAAAGGAGGGAAAAAGAACTCTACATGGACATAGAGCAGTCCATAAGTCCCCAGAGGCTTAAAACGTGTATAAATTGGGGAATTATGATGTGTTCCAAACATAAAGTGAAAGAAAGGATGGAAGGAGATGAGGTTGGAGACAGGGGTCCCAGGCTGTCCTCACGTGGAAGTCGTTACAAAGCCTCTCTTTCCCACACTCCCTCCTCACTCCCTTTCACCAGGTTCACCTATTTGCTTTAAAATAACCCCTCAATTGAAAATATTTGAGGTTGTTTTATCTTCCTTCTCCCGACCCAGGCACACTTGCGAGTGGGAGTTAAAGTTGCCCTGAGGGGCACAGTCACAATGAGGTGGGTGCAACCTGGGGGTGGGGGGGGGGGGTGGAGTTCCCAGGTCCCTTTGGGGGATGGTCAGGGGCAGCCCTGTTGGTGTCCTCCCCGGCTGTGTGACCACCTGGGCCTCATCTGGACCCAGAATACAGGCCACCAGATAGCCAGCCGCCCCACTTCACCTTATGCTGTCCCCACAGCCTGTAGCAGGAAGAGGGAGCCTGGCCCGCCCATGGCATCCCACTGTCAACCCAGCGACAGGCACCTGTTCCCGCAGGTCCCGCTCCCAGTTCAGTCCAGAGAGAACCCCAGTCACCTCCTGGGTGGAGCACTCTCACGGGTCCCCTAATTACTCCCTCCTCAGCCAGTGTCCCCACCGCCACTCTGTGATGAACTCTGTCCCTTGGGAATCTGTCATTTGGGGGAGACAGGGAGGTTAATTACTAACTATTGTGGAAGGCTGAGCAAAATAAATGCTTTAATAAACGTATAGATGTGCGTTATGGAGACGCAGGGAGACAATGATGGCAGCTGGCAGGGTATCCGGAGGAGCTGGCATGGGAGCTGGGCTTCAAAGGATGCCACGGAGGAGGGGGAGGGGGGTGCCACAGAGAAGGGGGAGGGTGCCATTGAGAAGGGGGAGGGTGCCATGGAGAGGGGAAGGGGAAGGTGTCATGGAGAAGGGAAGAGGGAAGGTGAAGGGGGGTTGGATGGAGGACGCCATGGAGAAGGTTGAGGGGAAACAGATGAGCAAAACACTGACCTGAATCTCAAGCTATTACCGAGGCTTTAACTTTTTGATGAGCCAGATTATAGCCATATATATATATATATATATATATATATATATATATATATATTAGAGACCTGGTGCACAAAAATTTGTGCACTCGGGGGGGGGGAGGGGGGGAGGTGTCCCTCAGCCTGGCCTGTGCCCTTTCACAGTCTGGGACCCCTCGGAGGATGACCACCTGCTGGCTTAGGCCTGCTCCCCGGGGGATTGGGCCTAAGATGGCAATCAGACATCCCTCTGGCAGCCCAGCAGCCCTCAGGGGATGTCCACTTGCCAGCGGGGAGCAGGCCTAAACTGCAGTCGGACATCCTTAGCGCTGCTGAGGAGGCAGGAGAGGTTCCCACCACCACCGCTGTACTGGCAGCCATCAGCCTGGCTTGTGGATGAGCAGAGTTCCCCCATGTGGGAGTGCACTGACCACCAGAGGGCAGCTCCTCCATTGAGCGTCTGCCCCCTGGTGGTCAGTGTGTGTCATACTGACCAGTCATTCCCAGTCTTTCTGCTGTTAGGGTCAGTTTGCATATTACCCTTTTACTATATAGGATAGAGGCCTGGTGCATGGGTGGGGGCCAGCTGGTTTGCCCTAAAGGGTGTCCCGGATCAGGGTGGGGGTCCTGCTTGGGTGCCTGGCCAGCCTGGGTGAGGGGCTGATGGCTGTTTGCAGCTGGTCACACCCCCTTCAGGGTGGGGGTCCCCACTGGGGTGCCTGGCCAGTCTGGGTGAGGGGCTGAGGGCCGTTTTCAGAGTGGCCAGTGACTGAAGCTCCCAGCCTCTCCTTTTTTTCTTTTTTTTTTTTATTCTGAGATTTATTTACCTTCTATAATTGAAACATTTTTGCCGTCACTGGCGCTCCCAGCTCTGAGGCCACAGCCGGCTGAAAGCAGGGTATCTGGGGTTTGTTTAGCTTCTATAATTGAAATATTGCTGCTTTCAGGCTCAGAGCTGGGCCGCAGCAGGCCGGGAACCTTGGCTTCCTCCATCACTGGAGCAAGCAAGCCTCTTTGCTTGCTTCAGATGCGTGGCTGCTGGCCGCCATCTTGGTTGGGTTAATTTGCATATCGCCCTGATTAGCCAATGGGAAGCGTAGCAGAGGTACGGTTAATTACCCCTTTGTCTTTTATTAGATAGGATATATATATATATGTGTGTGTGTGTGTGTGTGTATATATATATATATCTGCACTACCCCCATTGGGGATTGAGCCTGCAACCGGGGCATGTGCCCTGACTGGGAATTGAACCAGCGACCTCCTGGTACATGGGTTGATGCTCAACCTCTGAGCCACCTGGCTGGCCGGGCAAGCTCTATCTTCCTTTTTCCTTTCCAGCTCCAGTGGGAGAAAAGATGCATAGTTGTAAGTCATCGTTGTCTAGAATTTAATAAAGAGAACTGCTTTTAGGAAAGGGCTTGATTGGACATGTGATGTGTTTAGAGATTCCAGTTCTGCTATCTCTACAGAATATACAGATACACACAGGAGATACTCATTGTAATGCTCAGAAAGGGTGCTCCCTATTCCCTTGTGTCAGCCAAAGGCCGTGACTAGAAACATCTCCCAAAAATGTTTACTAGCTAAGAACCAACTTAATATAAAACTCTGCATACACTAATTAAATGTTTAGGTGCAGTTACCTGGCAGACCAACTTGCACTATTATTCTGGCTTATTCCACTAAAATGTGTATGTTGTGTAAGTACTTAGAGTAGGTCTTACTGTGCAAACAAAAAAAGTCCTGCAGTTCTCTTTCTGCATGGCCTGGCAAAATCTGGGCCCCTGCAGCCTTATGGAAGCACTGGAAAGAAAAGGGCTTCAGAATTATAGGACATCGCTCTTGAAAAGTGGGCTTTGAAAACGGGGGCATCAAGAAATTGCCATGGCCCCATGTCTCAGCTGGAGCATCCCATACACCAAGAAGGTTGTGGGTTCAATCCCCAGTTGGGGCTCACACAGGAGGCAACCAATCTCTCTCTCTCTCTTTCTCCCCCTCCCCCTCCTCTCTCTTTAAAATTAGTAAACATAACCTTGGGTGAGGATTAAAAAAAGAAGTTGCTTTATGTCCCTGGGGTTTAAGAGCTGAAGAATCATCTTGATGTTTGAGCCTATGCCATGTTCAACACAATTCAGTGTTCAGATTATGTTTGCCACCCAGAGGGCCGCACTGTGGGTTGTGAACTAGGAATGCTCCTGCAGGCTGTTCTAATAAACCCGATTCTCTAGAATTGAAGCCCTTGTGTGTGGCTGGCAAGAGGGAATGTCCTGAGCAAGCTTGCTCACTTGCAGTTTGCTCTTGTATATGTTCTTTGCTTTGGTGTTCCCTAGTGACTGCAGAAATTATCTATCAGCTCCTGGTCTACCTCCCCTCCTCCTCCTCCTCCCCCTCCCCCTCCTTTCCTTTAGGGCAGTGGTCAGCAAACTCATTAGTAAACCGAGCCAAATATCAACATTACAATGAAAGAAATTTCTTTTGAGAGCCAAATTTTTTTAACTTAAACTATATAGGTAGGTACATTGTTATTAACTTAATTAAGGTACTCCTAAGCTGGCCTTTGCTAAGCTCCTCCCTCTCTCTCCTCCCCCAACACAAAAGAGCTTCTCTGTCTCTCTCCTCCCCCAACACAATAGAGCTCCTCCCTCTCGCGCCTCCCTTCCTCCCTCCTCCCCAGCAGTGCTCCCCCTGCCTCCCTCGCCTCTGCGGAGGAGGGACGAAAGAAGAAGAGGCAAAAATCTCTCCCTTTCTCTCTCTCTCTCTCTCTCTCTCTCTCCTCCCCCCGCCTGGAATCGAACCTAAGACCCTTCAATCCCCAGCCCAATGCTCTCTTTTTTTTTAGGGCTTAAAGAAGAGGGCTTCAATCACCTTCTTTTTTCTGGTAGATTCAACTAAGACCACTTGTGGAGGTTGAAGCACTCACATTTGCCTCTTGTTGATCACTGAGAGAGAAAGAATTCTACAGGGCCCTTGGAGTTCAATTGTGAAATCCCTACATGAGCAGAGAGAAAAGGAAAATCTGTCCTTCTTTTCCATGTCTCTAATATTGGGGAGAAGAGACAGGGAATAAGGTTATGTGTATGTGTGCCTAGCTCCTGATAAGCCTTCTCAAACTCTGAAAGAACAGGATAACTCCCTGTGGACTAAAGGCATCTCTGGTCAGCCTCATTTTGGAAGGATGTCTTGGCTTAATAGTCCTTTTCCAGAGAGCAGGTTGCCTGAGTGAAGAAGTTGCACCATGTGTATGTTTTCCATCCCATTCCTCTGACCTCATCCTCTTAGGTTTCTTCTCCACTAAGCCAACCTAACAGCTGTATCTCAGACTCAGGCTCAAAAGCCAGGTTCATCTATTTGCTTCAACATAACCCCTCCATTGAAAATTGAAAACAATTCAGGAAGGAAGACTTGCAACATAAATGGCACTTGTGAATGCTCTGGAAATTAATCCGTTATACACATCATTCTTTTTTGAGGTTGTTTAATCTTCCTTCTAAAGAACTCAGAAACTCAATGGCAACTTGAAACAGAACCCAATTTAGTCCTGTCATTAGACCAAGAGGGTTTTATTCTCCCTGGTCCTCTATCAGATTTTAATTGGATGTAGTTTTATTCTCCTTCTCATCTAATACTGGAACATACCCATCTACAGCAAGATCTCACTTTTAAATGATGTTCTTCTATTTCAAGAGATCTTTTACAGGGGAAAAATAATGGCTCCCCTCTAGACAAAGCTCGTGGCTGGAAACTGAGTCTATTTATCTCCAAAGATTCAACAAATTCCTACAAAGTGTTGGGCCCAAATTCTTGGTGGCTAGAGGAGGAGGTGGGGTTCTGAAGGGGGACATGACTTGCTCAGAGTCACTTAGCTAGGTTAGTGTGTCACCTGTGTACTTTCTTTCTTCTCATAGCTATTGGGTACTTTCCCTCAAAGTGAGACCCAGACTCTGGTTGGAACAAGAATTCCTGTCCTATGCTCCTCTGAGATATAGCACCCAAAAGAATTAAAATGTTCAGCTGTTGCCATTGTCCGGTGTAAATCTCTCTATAGTCACCTGTTTCCCTTGGGAGAGAGTGACTCACTGGACCATGGCTGAAAGCCCCACATAGTCCAAACCTTGGTGATCTGTTTGGTTTATTCTCTCAATGGACCTCTTCTCTGTAGCCACACACACCCTCTGTCCATTCCTTGTACTGTTTATAGGACCTCCCATCACAGGGTCTGTGCATTAATGTATTCCCCACATTCAATCGTCCTAGCCCACCCTACCAGCCACTGTTCACCCGCCTAATCCTCTCTCATTCTTTAGGTCTTATTTTATTTATTTATTTATTTATTTATTTATTTATTTATTTATTTATTTATTATTTATTTTTTCTGTTCATCAGATTATTTATTCACTTGATTTTTAGATTTACTTGTTGATAGATGTGTACTTGTTGTTCATAGTTTGTATCTTTACCATTTACTTCTTCTTCCTCTTCTTAAAGGATACCTTTCAGCATTTCATATAATACTGGTTTAGTGGTGATGAACCCCTTTAGCTTTTTCTTATCTGTGAAGCTCTTTATCTGACCTTCAGTTCTGAATGATAGCTTTGCTGGATAAAGTAATCTTGGGTGTAGGTTCTTGGTATTCATCACTTTGAATATTTCTTGCCACTCCCTTCTGGCCTGCAAAGTTTCTGTTGAGAAATCGGCTGACAGTCGTATGGGTACTCCCTTGTAGGTTACTAACTGTCTTTCTCTTGCTGCTTTTAAGATTCTCTCTTTGTCTTTTGCCCTTGGCATTTTAATTATGATGTGTCTTGGTGTGGTCCTCTTTGGATTCCTTTTGTTTGGGGTTCTCTGCGCTTCCTGGACTTGGAAGTCTATTTCTTTCACCAGATAAGGGCAGTTTTCTGTCATTATTTCTTCAAGTAGGTTTTCAATATCTTGCTCTCTCTCTTCTTCTGGCACCCCTATAATTCTGATGTTGGTACGCTTGAAGCTGTCCCAGAGACTCCTTACACTACCTTCATAATTTTGGATTCTTTTTTCATTTTGCTTCTCTGGTTGGGTGCTTTTTGCTTGTTCGTATTTCAAATCTTTGACTTGATTCTTGTGATCCTCTGGTCTGCTGTTGGGGGTCTGTATAATATTCTTTATTTCAGTCAGTGTATGCTTAATTTCTAGTTGGTCCTTTATCACAACCTCGAGGGTCTCATTAGATTTCTTGAGGGTCTCATTAAGTTTATTGGCGGTTTCTAGAAAATTCTTGAAAAACCTTAAAAGTGTGGTTTTGAACTCTATATCCAGTAGTTTGCTTTCCTCCATTTCTGTCATTTGTGTCCTGTTTCTTTGTCTCCACATTTTTTTATGCTTCGTTGTGTCGATAGAGTGGCTTTCTGTGCTAGGTGTCCTATAGGGCCCAGTGGCTCAGCCTCCCCAATTACCTGAGGTAGACACTCTTGGTGCACCCCCTTGTGGGCTTTGTGCACAGTCTTGTTGTAGTTAAGCCTTAATTGTTGTAGGTAACTCTGGGAGGGATTGACCTCCAGGCCAGTTGGCTGTGAGAATCAGCTGTGTCTGCAGTGGGAGAACTTCTGTGCTGGAGACACCCCTCCGGGGCAAGACTTGTTTCAATGGGGCTTTGGTGCTCACTGAGTCTGCCCCCTGAGTGTGTCCTTTATGAACCTGAGGAGCTGCAATCTGGATGGTCCCACTCCAACCACTGGGCACACTCTTTAGGTCTTATTTTAAATGTCCCTAAGGCAACCACCACCAACCACTGACTTCTCAGACTATCAGAAATATAGCTACCTGGACCATTTATTCATCACACTGATCACATTTGTGATTATTTCCTTGAGAGTCTCTCCCACTTCTCCATAAACCTCATGAAAATGGGAACGGAGCTAGTCATTCTCTTCATCTCCATAGAAGTAGTCACGTGTTGAACTAGCCAATGTGGCCTTCAGGCTCTGGGGTGGAGGAGAAAAAGCAGGTGCTTTCATTATAAAGGACAATGGGACTGGCAGGAATTTGCTTGTCCCCTCTCTGTTATGATGGGCCTTTCAAAAGGCTTGTTTAATCCCACAGGGTCCCACAGGACCCTATTAAGCTCCTGGATTTTGTAACTGGCATCAAAGAAAGCAGGTCTCTAATACCCTCACTTCATTTACAAGCTAATCTTCAAAATCTTTCTCCTTAGGCCTCCTTATGTTCCAGGACGGCTTCTCACCTCTGAGAGTCTCCTTCTCTGATTTCATTTCTCCTGCATATAACACGGCCTCCAAATCGTTTTACCTTTCTCCAACCCCAACCATGGTTGGAGCTCCATCCTTCTTAGCTGAAGATGTGCCTTGTCCATGTTCTGGGCAGTTATTGTTATCATCATCACTGCTTTTACCTGTGAGGTAGTAGATGGGGGAAGGTACCTGAGGTAACTTGCTCAAGATCCCTCAGAAATTGGTTGGTTTGGGCTCTCTGACATTTACCACTATTCCTTCACTTCCTGTTAGCACCTGATTCTCATTTAGGGAGAACTGTTTTGAAGAGTTATTGCAGGAGAGAAATTCCTAGGGCCGGCCTCTTATGCTTCTCTCATGCCACCTGGGACTACAGAAATGGTGGGGGAAACCCTCTGTGAGTTTCTGGTACACCTGGGGCAGGCATGTGGCCCAGGCTCATCCTATCAGTGCTGTCTCCGGAATCTGCCTCCTGGTCACTCAGTGGAAAGCAGGTTGGGAGGATCAATTCACCACAGAGGTGGCGCAGCCATGTTGTGGTCCAAGCTGCCCAGGTGCTGCATGTCCTTGCCTCCTTTCAACCCCAGTCTTGGTGGTTTGCACTGATTCTGGGCAGCACCAGCATCCTTAAAATAAAGGCTCCTTTTCCACCATAGCAAGTGGGCATGGCAAGCCTTGATTCTCAAGTCCAGGGCATCCCTTCATTCTCCCACCAATAAGAGGTCTTTATTTTTAATTCATGATTTGATGATAGTACTTGCTCATTTTGTTGTTGTACCCACATGAACTTTATCCATTTGTCCAGTTTCAGCCCTAATCCTCTCAGGCCTTTCCTACTGACTCTAATCCTGATGGACTTTCTGTGACTACGACCAGCTATACCCCAAGTGCAGCCCAGGCCCTGGGGCATCCTCACTGCCTTTAATACTCTCCAAGGCAGGCTTTCTAAATGCATTGATGCATTGGTTTATTCAACAATGTTTATTATGTGACAGAACTCAACTAGATGCTAGGGATAAAGTGGGAAATATACTTCTGACATGTGACATGTGCTTCCAAAGAGAAAGGGAGCCTGTTATGGGAAAATGTGATGGGCAGTCTAACTTTATCCTGGGCCACAGAGGGGTCTATGAGGTATGTGAAATCTCTAAAATAGAGTAAAGGATTGTTTGTGTATTTTTTTTTTCTAAAACAGGCCTCTATACCAGCCATCAGATTCTCAAAGAAGTCTATGGCCCCCAAAAGATTAAGCACCAAAACTGTGAGTGTATATACTGTCTAGTCTCTCCAATTAGTGAAATGTCTGAGTTAGGGAACTGTCTTATAATTTTCGTCTGTTGCTCAGATGACCTGCTCCAACAGTGCTAAGCATATAGGAGATTCTCAATATTCTTATTGAGTACTGAGACTGAAAAATTAAAAAAAAAAAACTGCTTTAAAATGTAGGTCAAGTTTCCTTTTAGTCATATGTTTTTCTAAAACTCAAATTTAGCTATCATGTATGTTGTTCAAAATAATGTTCTTTAGAACTACATTGCCTGAGATAAAATGCTGGCAATGTGAGAAGTGCGGATCATTTTTCACATTTTGATCATGATTTTAGTCCATGAGCTGTACTTTTCAGTGACTGCTGACCTTTTTGCATGTCAGGTTCTTGCCCCAAATTTTCTGTGATCTTACAGGATGAGTAGCAGATCCGAATGTTTAAATTTCATCATTGCCTCACTAGGTAACTACCCCTGCTCCCTCGACCTGCTACCAAGCTGGGAAGAATACAAAATACCTTTTCTCATTCATAATGATTGCTCCTAGACCTCTGGGAGATCTGATTGAAAAACTGAGTTCTTCTAGCCAGACTAGAAATCTGGAAATTAGCTTTTTATAGTTTCGAGAAGTCTTGGAAGGAGAGATGATACTAGGGGAACAAATGGCAACCAGGTCAGAATCAATATTTATTGGCTTATTAAAGCAAGGGGGATGCTGGGAACAACTGTGTCTCCACATGTGTGGGCTGGGGATAGGAGTCTCTGTGTGCCAGCTGCTGTCTGCCTGAGAATACCAACTGTTAGGGTCAAGCATTCACATTTAAAAAAATGTTTACATGCTTTGAAGTTTCTCCTTTAACAAGCCACAGGGCACATGTATTAGCCATTCAGGTGTTAATGCGACAATGATGACATGAGAAGCGATTCCTAGATTTTGTTTCATCTCTCTCTTCATCCTACCCTTTCCCCACATGCTTGTCTTTTTTCTCTTTCAGCATTTAATCTCTGTGGGGGACATTCTGGTAGGATTGTAATCTTCAAAGACAGTCCGTCTCTGTGTTATAGAAGTCATGATGTGCTCTTGAATGAGTCTCTCACTCTATTAAGGCTCAGAGAGGCATGGTTGCGGAGGGTTGTAAGGAGAGTGATTTCCTGGGGAATGTGAGGATGTGAGGAGGTCTGGGAGGGTGCTCTGCCCACCCCACCCCTCCCCTCTCCTTTTGTCTTTCCTTCCATTGCCAATTAAAATCTCCCCCATTATTGCTGATCCTAGAAATTTCTCCTGTAAGGTTTCTTCCTTTGAATCCAAGTGCCCTCTAGGGAGAAAGGGCTTATATACTAAACCTCATTTGAACTTTCAGACTCCCGATTAATTCATACAATTCGAACATGCAAGAACACTTTTATTGAGCAGCTAGTCTGTACCTGTCACTGTACTATGTGCTTTATATAGTTCAATGCATGTCATTTTCTCAGAACCCTTGCATAACAAGCTGCCTCATTACATCAATTTCATAGCTGGCAAAAAAAAAAAAAAAAAAAAAAAAATCTGAAGGTTATTTCATTGACAAGCAACATGACCAGAATTTGAAAGCAGTCTAACGTGGCTTCAAATTAAAGACCTTTTCATGATACAAAGTGAAATAAAACCACAATCACGATATATAAAATACTAAGATTAAAAATGTTAGTCCCTTCACACATCTACCTACACTCCCGCCCTCAAATTTATATCAGAACAGTTCATCATAAACAATAATCCCTAAATATTTTTGGAGAATGGGAGATAAAGAAATTCAGCTATTCAATAATAATATTGAGTGATTACTGTGTGCCAGGAACTTTTATCGTTTCTGGGAATAGAGCAGTCAATAAACAAAAATTCCAAATCTCTGGAAAGCTTACCTTCTAATGCGGATAAATAATAAAAAAAATATATGCATAAAATGTAGTATGTTAGAAGGTTACCAGTGCTATGGAAGATTTAAATCGTGGATGGACAGTGGAGCAAGGGGGAAGGGTGGATTGTAATAATTAATTACAAGTAAGAGGTCATGTAGCCATAACTGAGGAGGTTAAAATTAAACAAATACATAGAGAATATATTGGAGCAATCCATATACAGAAAGTCCAAGGCAAAGAGAATAGCTGGTCCAAGGCCTGAAGGTAGCAATGTCCTGGGCATGTTCCAGAAGCAAGGACATTGTGACAGGCAGCTGGAGCCAAGTGAGCAATGGGGAAGAGAAAGTAGAAGTTGAGAAAAGTGAATGAATGGTGAATGGGAGAACTTATTGCTTATAGAACATAGAGAAGATTTTGGTTTCTAATCTGAGTGTGATGGGAAATTATTAGAGAATTTTAAGCTGAGGAATGACTTGGTCTGAGTTACCTTATAATAGCATCACTCAGGTTCTGGAGAATTGGAAGTAAACAAGTGAGGAAGAGGTTGTGAATTAAAACCAAGATTTGCTCACATCAAAATTATCTCCAGAGCAGGTGCTACCTACATGTAAAACCACCGTTTTAGTTTTTTCCTTATCACTATCACCTACTTATTGAAGTCAAGTCCGTCCTTTGTGGGTATGAATCTAGTAGCCCGTGTTATCACTCCAATCAACTGGTCACCTTTGGCTTCATATCTACTTGGAAAAGGTTCCCCAAAATTCAGTGGGCTTTGGTGGCCAACCATAATCTTTGTAACTTTCTGTATCATAATCATAAAATGCTAACAGAATCATTGAAATATTAAAACTGAAGAGCCCTTAGCAACTATCTGGCCTCATCTTGCCAGAAAGACAACAGCATCCCAGAGATGCAAAGTAATTTGCACGAAGCCATCTAATTTGGGATGGGAGTGGAGCTGGTACCCAGATTTGAAACTCCTGCCCACCGTTCCTTCTGGCACATGTCTCTGTCGGTTCCTTGGATTCAAGACAACCGCACAACTTCTTTCAGCTGTGAAGTGAGAAGTGGCGCTTGTGATGAATTTTACAATGTCACTTCATGCCAGACAAATAAGCCATACTGATATGAAATTAATTACATTTGCTTTTCAGTGTTCTAATCATGAGTGACTTAAATAATGACACCTTGAGAGAACTAGCTAAGATGCCAGATTTTAAGATTTCATCACTAATCAGGGCAATAGTGAGCATTTTCAAACTGACAATCACAATCAGACCCCTTTTCTTCTTTTCCTTAAATGCCATGTTATAAGGCTGCATCCTAAAATTAAATTATACTTCTAATATGTGCAGTGCCCACTCATGTCAGACTGGCAGTGTGAATTCTAGACCTTCCATTGGCCTATTACTATGAAATGTGAAAAGGGGGAGAGCAGCATGCTATCCACTATGCTATAATAACTTTAATTCTTCTGTAATAATGGTGCAATGACATGGGAGATAACAATAGGAGGAAGAAACAATTATGGGGGCAAGTCATGAAAAACACTTCTGCTTGATCTCCCATAATTATGCAGTTAATTTATGTCATCACTGTAAAGGGATTAACATTTTCTGTGATGTCCTTTTTTCCTTCAGCCCATAATGTCATTACTTACTTGCTTCAACTAGTTAGGATTCGTGTGGGCTGAAGCATGGAATAATGGAGCAATGGGTTGTTCCCTGAAAGTGGTGCCCAACTATCTGATGCAACTTGATGATATTAATGATCACTCTGACGTGAGCCACGGGCAGGTTGATTTAAATGCAAAGTTTCCAGAGGAGCGGGTTCAGAAGTTTAAGCAGACTGAATGCGCATGACTCCAGTGAGTAGTACAGACGTTTGAAACAAGTGCGTCTGGTGATGAATGTAAACCTGGGGAGGAGCACCTCTCCTACTGTGTTGCCATGGCGTGCACGTCAGGGGCATCTTCAATAAGTAAAGATACTTTCAGCTTCATCATGAACTGTAGTTCCTACACTTAGAAACTCTACAGGACCAAGGATATTTGCATATACTGTGCATATGCACACATTGGTTAGTTCTGTGAGGAGGGATTGAGATGGGGAGAGACAATCCCTTGAATTGCAATATTATATGAAGGAATGCAACCTTATAGATTGTGGAACAGATGCTGGGGGAGAGTTGTTCCCCTCCCCCCCCCCCCCCCCCCGCCTGCACCCTCTGAGAGGTGTTACCACCAGAATCTCTGAAGTACCTTGAAGATTTATTGGAGCAACTTTATGCTACCAGAGCCCTCTGCTTATCCTCCCTGTCTCAAATTATATGTCTAAATGTCCAGAAAGAGTGGTTGCTTTACAAATGCTTGTTGCTCAAACATTCTCACTGTCAAACTCCATGCCCTGACCCAGGCCATCTTTCCATCTCTGTGTAAGATCTTTAGTAGGGATGTCACTGTGCTCACTGTGGGTTCTCAAAAAATATTTGGATGTAAAGATAATGCCTGTAGATGGGAGATCACATACTCTTAAAGTTATCTAACTCCCTCTGACATGATGCACTAATAAATCAATTGGCTAAAATATCAGGCAATAGACATCGTGCAAGGAAAATGGGATTCACTTATTATGTAGTAACTTGGCATCCCCTTAGGAAAGAGGATGTACTCTTCTGGGACACATGAAACAATCCAATATATAGTATAACCAGTATCTTCCCAAATGCCTAATTGGTTTTAATAAGAGGATATGGTGAGGAGGAAAAGATCTATTTATAACATCATTCTTGGGCCATACAAAATTATCAATTTAGCTCTAGCTTGTTCTGCTCAGTGGATAAAGCATCAGCCTGCAGATCAAAGGGTCCTTGGTTGCAGGTTACTCCCTGGCCCGGGCCCTGGTGGGGGCTCCTGCAGGAGACAACCAATCGATGTTTTTTTTCTCACATTGATGTTTCTCCCCGGCTTTCCCTCTCTCTTCCACTCTCCCTAAAATTCAACAGAAAAATATTTTCAAGTAAGGATTAACAAAAACAAAAACAAAATTATCAACTAAAAATTAGCCTGCTGAATTTGGTCAAACATTTAATTAACTTACCCCTAATGCCTTGGCAGGGACACACCAAATGATTTTGCGGGTCTTATATGGCCCACAGACCGGTTATCCCCTACCCCTGATCTAAATGTTGCTCATATTTTGCCTTCATCTGAAATCATAAATAGTAATAAAAAATTACTCACTGGTGTTAAGAAAAAGGCTTTATATATTTGTCTTGTAGAAACATCAACTCTATAATTTTCTATCTGTTCAGTTAGTCATTAGAATAACTGTCCAGGACACCTGGGTCTTGTGTGACAGTGGTTGAATGGTAGATGTGGGTCTTCCCTTGGTGGAATTTAACCATCACATCTTAGAGAAATGGCTTCACCAAAAAGAGAATTTAAAGAGTTCTCACATAGCAGTGAGGCTGACTGGCTTGCTAATTTGAATATAAAGGCATCAATTAATTACTAATTAATTCAAAAGACTTTTTTTTTTGTTAAGCCACTGGGTGAGGTGTTAAGGATTTACAAAGATAACTACAAGGCATTTACAGTCTGGAGAGGAAAGCAGGCATTGCACATGTGGTATTTTTATAACTTTAATACAAGGCAAAAATAAGTGGCATACAAGGTGTCAATGGAAAGCAATGCAAATGAGGCAGGCACTAGCTACCTTCTAATGGAGTGCCTATAGGCCCATACAGAGCCTGCAGCCCAGCTGCAGCAAAGAGAAGTCTTCCCACTGCTCGCAAGCAGCTGGTCTGGCAGTAATTGCAGCGGGAATTCATAAAAGAAAGATGTCCATTCCAGCCGGGGTGATCAGACAAGCCTTTACGGCGGAGGACAGATTCGAGTGGACTCGTGAAATGTGTCTTTCTGACAGAGGAAGGTGACAGAATGAGGGCCATCTCCAGCAGGTGGAAGCAATGGCAGCAGTTACGCTCTAGGAGTGGGAAATCAAAGGCATATTGGGGCTCAGTCTATGGTGCTCATGAGGAACCACCTGACACGCTGGCCTGGGGGACTCTGAAAGCTTCTCGTGTAATGGTGGCTTCCCTGGTCCCCTGGGAAGGAGTGGGCACTTTCTCAAGTGCCCCCGAAGGTTCTCTTTCCCAGCCAGGCCTTTACACTCTGCCAAGGAGGTTGGTTCTTTAGGGGAATGAAGAAAGGTCGGATGATTGATTGGGGTCAGATTGAACAGACTTGAGTGACAGGCGGGGGCTTCTGGTAAAGGAGGTGTTGTCCCCCTTTCTAGAGGCCACTCTGGGACCTCTCCTCCTGGTTGGTTGTGGAGGGCCTGGCGGAAGTTGCTGCAGTTTGGAAAGGTATTGAGACATTGTCTGTGCTGGCCCCGGGAAGCTTGGGGACGCTTTGGGAGCACTCGGATTTGATTTCCTGATTTGGTTTCCTGCTTGCTTAACCAATGGCCTTCACCCGGTTTCCTCAGGACCTCAGGCATCACCTTCAGGGTCTTTATGGGCCACACAGGGTGCCCGAAAGGAGTGACTTTTTGTGCCAGTCCAGGGTTTTGTTGAACCAGCCAGACTGTGGGCATGACATCTTACGTTCCCTTTCTTCATCTCGTGCCTTCCTTCCCAGAGCCTCCCTCTGCCTCCGTCACTTTCCCACATACAGTAACCCAGAGTATGCCTCCCGCCCCACCACCCATCTCTCACACAATGAATGCTGCTGTCAGTTCAGATAAGAGCAGCCGCTGGAGAGAATGGCAATATTTTCAGTCCTGGCGAACACGATCATAAGTTCAGTTTATTAATATTGCAACAGTTGCACTAAATGAGATCACTTGGCTAACAAAACATTTATCAACAAAACGCTGCCACCTACTGAAGTTTTGCAAACAGCCCAGATGATTGGATAAGATCACAAATTCGTTCTGTCACAAGCTTATGGTCTTTTCTGAAATTGTTCTGAAAAAAGAATGATAACCAGCACAAGCAGACAAGACATCCCCTTCACGCAGGCTGTTTAGAAAGCGTCAGGGCAAATCCTGCAGCTGCCACCCGCTCCCAGCAGGACGTGTGGGGCCCTCGGTGATTAGTTTACGATGGAATTTTCCAGCAACTGCTCGAGAGGCTTGTGTCCGTCAGCAACACATTCTTTACACACTGACTTGCAACATTGGTGTTCAACCTGCAGTGAAGGCACAAACGTTTTTTTTAAATGCCCCAGTGTTTATTCTTATTCTCTAGAAAATTAATATCTTTGGTACC
The DNA here is from genome assembly GCF_964212035.1 of Myotis nattereri. Taxonomy (NCBI): domain Eukaryota; kingdom Metazoa; phylum Chordata; class Mammalia; order Chiroptera; family Vespertilionidae; genus Myotis; species Myotis nattereri. Next base: position 94,254,631 of record NC_138081.1, on the reverse strand, counting down.
AAAAAGACACCTTATGATGATGGTAATAGCTATTTGTCTATGACCATGTAACGCTGGAAACACACTTTCCTTCAAAGACTCCTTCAACTGTGGAAACCACTTTAGAAATAAATCATGAAGTCGTATTGAGTTTACGGAGTCCAGATTTCTTCAGTAAGTAATCTGAGGATTAATTTGTAGTGCCAAGGGGAAGTCGGGGGAAATACAAAACAAAACTATGATGATGTCTGCGTGATTCATTTCTTCCAGAGCTGATAGTCACTCTTCTCTGAAAAATCTGAGGTCATAATTTGGAGTGTGATAGACAAGGCGGGGCGGTGACAGGTGACAGCACACTCATGGCCCCCCAGCCCCCCCACCCCCCCAGCTCCGGTCCTCAGCGACCAGTACAGCACATGGCTGGGAAAGGGAGGCCAGCGGGCCGCGCCGGGGAGCTGTGTGCCTGCTTCTCACGCTGTTTCACATACGTGTGTCATCTTTCCCACTCCCCTGTGCCTCCTCCAGGGACGGGTCCTGGCTCCTGAGGTCTAGGACAGTGGCTTGCATGTTGCAGGAGCCATGAAATGACACGTCCAAAAAGTTCACGTGTCTGAGATCTACTCATCAAGCCACAGTAATTTTAGGGAACTACCTTCTAGATCTCTAGCATTAGGAGGCTGTTAAGGATTAACTTTTTTTTTCTGGAAATTTCTGCACCTCCCTGACAGCAATAGGTATGAGCTTACTGACTGAAGGATTTCAGTGGGTGAATTCACACTTTCTCCCCAAGAAAGGGAACGTAAGATGCCATGCCCACAGTTCCTCTGTGAGAGCAGAGGGATGGCGAGGAGGACCCTGCTGCCTGTGCCCATTTAGGTGGCGTGAAGAAACTCCTGGCCTGGGCATCCGTTGTGCATGTCCATGCCTCTGCTCTGCCATTTTTCTGAATTCACATCACAAAGTGAGCTTAAAAGAGAGGAAACATGGGATGGAGCAGAAGAGGAGAAGCAGGCCTGATGGTTGGCCTTGGGGTCAACCAATAATAACACATGAGACTATTTATTAAATACCAAGTACTTGCTAAATGCTGTTCAAGACATTTTAATTGTCCTAGTTTTATTCCCTATAACAACCCTCAAGGTAGGAGTCATTTCTCCTATTTTATAGATAAAGAAACCTAGGTCCAGAGAGGTTAAATGGCTTGGCCAAGTTCACCCAGAAGGGAAGTAGCAGTGAACCCATAGCTCAGTGTGTGTGTCTTCTGGCTTGAAAGGCCCTACTCTTTCTGGGGCTCCAGCATGAGCCCAGCTGATATGTTTTCCTCTTTGCTGATGCAGAGGGTTAAGCAGAGAGAGGGAATAGGCGGGAGGAAGTTCCTCTCTCTTCTACCCAGGAAAGTTGTGCTGCTCTTCACCTGGGGGGGCAGAGTTCACAGTGTGCTAGTAAGTGAGATCATGGGTAGGAAGCCCTTGGACCTCCTTAGAAGTAAATGACTATAAAAAAGCCAAGCCATTTGTATTACTCTTGGAGGTGATGTGATTTCAAATGGACAGAGAGCACAGTTTGTCTTCTGTTCAAATTGGCATCCCTTCATGCCGTTCTGGGAATTAGTTCAGAACTGACTACAGGAAGCATAAATCACCTTTGCTACCCAGAACTATTTCCTAGCAGGCCTATGTTTTCCCAAGAGCTTCTTTCTCTGTAGCAGATAAAAGTTCGCCTTCATTTCATGTGATCTCATTTCATTTTCCTCTTCAGTAGACACCAGCCAATGTCCCTCATTCCGGGCAAAACAGGCTCCTGTCCTGGGCGCCATCTTCCAGGTGGCCCTGCCGGAGCCTTGCCTTTTCCGCTGAATGCTTCCGTCACTCCTATTGTCGCCAGGGGAATACTTTTTATTCTCATTGAAAGGAAAAACATATTCTGAATATGTAATGATAACCTGCACGCAGCTCTGATTATAAATATCAAGTGTTATAAAAGCCCCATCAGTGTATGATCAAAGGCCTGAGGGACTCACTGCAGGAGCAGCAGGTGACCCAGAACAATAGGAATAAAAGGAAATGCTGAGTAGACATGGGGTCCCAGGAAATTCACACTAAACATGTTTTTTGATGTATTTCAGTTATGTCTTGTGAACGAGTCTAACTAAGCTAACAAAGCAGTTGATTTTTGCATTGACTGCTACTTGGTAATGAAAAATAACTTCTAGATTTGCTGATTAGCAATATTTCCTATATTTCATCATTAATAGATGCAATGATGGAAAAAATATAAAAACGTGTTCCCATTGTCACCTTCTTATAGAAAGATATTGTCCTATGCAGCACCTAAGGGAGATGCTGGTCAAAGAGAGGAACCCAGGAAGAGCTGGTGGCCAGTTAGTCAAAGAAAGCATGTATTTGGTCAAGAAATTCCTTTTTCTTTTTCTGAGAGTAAATAAGTGAGGAGGAAGAACCATCCGCCACTCAGACTGAACACTCCTGTTATGGTCCCCTACAAAGCAGGCTTGGGGAGCCATCTAACAATGCTATGCTCTCCCCCATTTCTGTAAGGCCATTGGTTAGCCTTCTTACTTAGAAATAAATTTGTCTCTCATAAGAACACTATCCCAGAGAGTAAACTTCAGAAAGGATGGCCCTACGTTATCCCTAATTCACTTCATGACTTGAACTCTGAGCACAGGGGTTGAGTCAGATTTGAACGAAATGCAATATAAAGCTGATACATGAAAATAATTTAACCCAATAATGAAATATAATGGTAAAAATTCTTGTTTTTGCTTGAAAGAAGTAAGACTGTATATATTTCTATTTAATATTCACGCAGTGTTGCTAAAGTGAATACCAGTTCTTACAACATAACATTCTAATACTTGAAATGCTAAATACATTATTTTTGAAACATTGCATTTTGTTTCTTATGAGTGAACATCAATTACAAATATTTCCTGATGAGTGAAGAAAACCATCAGGTTCCATGCTGGTCATTTCCCGGCTCCTCCTGTATCCTCTCCTGGTCCCTGCTGTGCTGCTCTGGGTTTAGATTTCTGGTTCCCAACATTCTGTTGCTGGAGAGGTTCAACCAATGGGAGGTGCTGAGATTGGAGGGTGAGAGCAGGGAGAAGCCAGGGTGTCCCTTCCCATTTCTCTCTGCTTTAGGTGGCACCTCCAGCAATAGCTTCGCTTCCCTCTAGGTCTGGCTTGTGCCAGAGAGCCCCCGCTTTGTGGGCAAGCTGGTACTTAGTGTTGGTCCTCCTTTGGTCTTAGGGCGCTAGGAGTAATACTGAGCTCCTGTTGTCAATGTCTGAGTTGCCTTGTTGTCTCGTGTCTGACTTTCCAGTTCACCCATCACCTGGCTGGTTTCTGCAGACTCCAATTTCTCCTTTCCTTCTGTTTCTCTGGCCTTAGACACCTGCCATATTTTGCATCTGATGCACAGACCAGGCCCAATAACCCCAACGTTCCCAGAATTCAGGTACAAACCAGGGACTCTGAGTGCATCTGACACAAAGCTGCATAAGAGGCTCCAAGCAGACACAGTAAGACATTTATGTCTCCCCAGGAAGAGTTCCTGGGCTTAAGTACTTGTTTTGCATTTAATGTTTCTGTCCGATAAAGCAATCCAAGTTGCATCATTCTTTGTTTAACTCTACTGCCAAATTTTAGGGCACATGGGCTATTCTATTTATTAATTTTTAAGAATTTGACTCAGCATTCATGGCCACTGTGAACTTAATGACTAGATGTAGAAGTCAGCACAGCTGGTCATTAACTTCTAGGACTGATCTGCTTAGGGAACAGCATCTCCACAAGCCTGACCATGATCTCCACAAGCCTGACCATGATCTCCACAAGCCTGAACATGATCTCCACAAGCCTGAACATGATCTCCACAAGCCTGATAGAATCGTCCCTTCGTTTGCTTTTCTCTGGAGCTCAGCATTGAATCCTGCAGGCTGCTTCAGGATTTGGGTTTACAAAATCATTCATTGTGTGACTTTTAGTAGCTGGGTAAACAGTCAATGGGAATATGGTCCTAATCCTCAATACCTGCATGAGGACAAGATGAACTTTCTAGAAGCTTCTGGAGCTCAGAGGACACAGGAATGGGGTGTTAGAGATGGGAAGCGAAGCCTTCTGTTGGGATAAACTGCATTGCTGTCCTATAGGTGGGAAAGTAGGGAGGAGGTCCCTTTCCAGTTTTCTTTTCTTTTGCTTTTATAGTTTGGCTATTTAAGGACAGAATATTTTCCCTCCTAGTGTTTCTCCTCTATTCCTATCCATCTCTCCTTCCTTCACCTGCTTTTAACATTCCAAGTTCTAACTCTTACTATCTCTGTCCATCATTTCAGCTCTTCCCTGGACCCCCTCCCTGGCCTGAGCAGAGCTTGCACTGCCAGGCTGCCCGCTGCCCCAGGCCTTCCTGCCCTGAGAGTCAGGTGCAGCGTATTTGAGGGTCTTCCATTTCTATACTGTTGGGCACTCACAGTCCTGCCAAAGCCATTCCATTAGAAAACCCGTGTCCTCAGGAGCGAAGGTGCACTTTGCTCTAACTTGGTCATCACGCAATCCCACTAACAGCCTTTTAGGTCGGGAGACTCCCCCCAGCAGCATCTCAGAGTGCCTCCCGGGGAAGAAGCAGATAAGGAAGCTAAGAGAAGGCTAAACGTTTTGGTCTCCCACTGTAATTGCAGTTAAGTAAAATAATTGATTGCAGAAGTGGTGGGCTTTCTCCCCCTGACCACGTGGGTCCGCCCCATGGTCTAGTACCTGCAGCTGACACTGAAAATCAGTGCAAAGCAGAGCACAGCCCAGTTTCCAGAGCTCTGTGACATGAAGGACATAGAATGCGTCATTGTCAATATTATTAATAAAATCTAGCGTTTAAACTTTTCTTTAAAAAATATTAGATTGGAGCCGTGTAAGGTCTAAAGGATTCGTCACAGGTCTACTGAAGCTGTTCAGCTGACACTACACTGAAATGAATTTTCTTCTCAAAAGAAAATGCAATTTTCTTTAATTTTCTATAATTTATCTCCTGTTGTGCTTGGGACTCCATCCTTCTGTGGATGGAGACAAAACTACCCATGAAAGGTACATTGATTTTTTTTTTCCTGAAATAGGATACTTTTGGGTTAATCTATTTTGTCTTAGGTAAATGTTCAGGGTTTTAGGATTTCTCTCTGTCTTCCCCTTGCCAGGGTGGTATGTGGGTACAGGGATAAGACTACATGTCTTCATGTCCTCCTCTGCTTCTGCTGGACAGAGGGCAGTGTCTCTGTGATCTTGCCACAGAGCAGGGTCCATGTTGGCATCCTCATTGGGGGAACACAAACCTTTCCTTCAGCAGGACCAATAGCTTTGACCTCGGCATTGGATGGCTCTCCTCTGAATCTCAGCCATATTCTCCGTCCAGTTCTTAGCTTAGCTGATCTCCCTGCAGCACCTCTTATGAGGATACTTCACTATCCATCAGGCTGGTGGGTCTGTGGTAACCTCAGCTCTGCAACTTTCCTTCTCTTCCACAGCGAACTCTCAGGCATGTTCTTAAAATTGGGAGTAAAGTTAGACAAGAAATGATGATAATTTTTGGGCTGGAACATTTAATCCAGAAAATGTATTTCAAAACAGGAACTCTTTGTCAAGAGATGTGAATGTCTTAGAATGTGCCCAGGGGTAGCTGCATACCAGAGTGCAAGTAATTTATGGGGAGATGAAGGAAGAAACAGGAGAGGAGAGAAGAAGGGAAACAGGGGCAGGAAGGCAGCCAATAAAGGGAATGACATCAAGTCAGCAAGCACCCTGGCAACTAGAAACTCAATCCCCTGGGGAAAACTGGATCCAGTGTTGAACATAGGTGTCAGAGTGATCCAACCGGAGGGTGGAAGAGCTCAGGTAATTATATACCAACCCCCATCAGTCACTGGAAGAGAGCTGTGCCCGGGATTCAATTCCTCAGTTCCCCCAGCCTGCAATTTTGGCAGTCACATGGGCTTTAGAGGCAAGAGAAAGCCCGTGGGCAAAGAAATATAGGTTCTGGCAATTGGCTTGTGTGTGTTTGTGCTAAGAATGAGGAGGTATACATAGGCACTGAGACAGAGCCTGCTACAGAAGCAGAGCCATGACTTCTACAGTAAATTCATGTCCTCAGAAAGGTGCGAGAGGAAATTGCATCCACTCACTTGTAAAAAAAATTAAATAGAAGATTTAGGAATAACAGAAAACCACACACCAACACACACACACACACACACACACACACACACACACACGAAGAGCAAAGTAATGTGAAGGTTAAATTGAAGTATTCTCCCAGAAAATAAGGGGAAAGCACAGAATTAGAAAACAAAAGTTAAAACCTAGGGATGGATCCAAAAGTATCTGTCTTTTTCAGAACAGAATAGAAACAGTAAGGGAGAGAAATTACTCATAAAAGAGAAAATGTTATTTTTGAAAAAGGAAGCAAGTTCTTACTAAGGGCTAAGAGTATGATGTTGCAAAGACAAACACCAGAACATGGAACTTTCCTAATAAAAAGCTTCTAATAGATCTATGAGAATGAAAAAATATGACAAAAGAAAGAGTAAATTTTTTAGTTAGTAAAGAAAATGCATTATTCAAACACAATGTTGTCATAGTTAGCCTTCAATTTAGAAAATAATACCTCGAAGTAAATTGCAGATGAGATAAATATCTAAATAAAAACAAATATATATATAAATATATATTCCAATAAAATTTTAGGATTCTTGCTCATATTTACCGTCATTTTATTTTGACAATGGTGCTTAACAATTCTATGGGGGGTAGAATCATCTTTACAATAAGTGGTCTTCAGACAACAGGATATCTGCATGTAAAAGAATGGATTTGTACCCCTATCTCAAAGCATGTACAAAAATTAACTCAAAAATAGATCAAAGATCTGGTTTAGCTAAAACTCTTGGAGGAAAACGTAGGAGTAAATTTCTGTGACCTCAGATCTAGTGATGGCTTCTTAGATAAGACAGCAAAAGCATAAGTGACCAAAAAAAAAAAAAAGATAACTTGGGTTCAACAAAATTAAAAACATTTGTGTATCAAAGGACACTATCAAGAAAGTGCAAACAACCCAGTGAATGGGAGGAAATATTTGCAAATTATATGTCTGATAAGGGACATTACATAAAGAATTCTTACAACTCAAGAATACAAAGACAACCCAATTAAAAACTGGGCAAAGAATTCAAATAGACATTTGTCCAAAGAAGATATACAAATGACCAAGGAGAACATGAAAAAAATGTTTATTATTAGTTGTTATGGAAATGCAAATCAAAACTGCAATGCAATACCTCTTCACACCCAGTAGGGTTGTTAGAATAGAAAAGTCAGATAATAGCAAGTGTTGGTGAGGATGTGGAGAAATTGGAACCCTCATGAGCTGGTGGTGGGCCTCAAAATTCCACTCTGGTGTAGACCCAAGTAAAACGGAGCATATGCCCATATGTCCACAGGAGTGTTCATAGTTGCATAATCCACAATAGTCAAAAAGTGGCAACATCCCAAATGGCCATCAACTGATGAATGTGGTGTATCCATACAATGGTATTCATTCAGCCATAAAGAAGAATAAAGAACTTATGTACGCTGCAACATGGATAAACCTTGAAAACATGCTAAATGAAAGAAACCCATTCGAAAGACCACATGGTGTATGAGTGCATTTGTATGAAATGCCCACAGTAGGCAGATCCTTCCAGACAGAAAGTAGATTAGTGGTGGCCTTGGGCTGCTGGGGGTGGGCGTATTGGGGGATAATAGCTAAAGGGTTCAGGGTCTGTTCTTTAGGTGATGAAAATGTTCAGAAATTGGTTGTGTTGATGATCCCACAAGTCTGTACATATATTAAAAACCACTGAATTGTACACTTTAATGGGCAAGTTGTAATGTACTAGTATGTGAACTATATCTCAGTGCTGCTTTTACAAAAATAAAAATGAGTCTATTTCTGTAATCTTGAAGTATATCAGGCTTTGCTAAGCATACAAACCACAGAAGTTAAAAGAACAGATTGATAAATTAACATTCAAAATCTATATTTGGTAAAAGATATGATAAAGTTAAGAAAAAGAAGAAGTGACAGGTTGGGAGAAAATAGTTGTGGCATATATATCAGACAAAGAATTAATATCCAGAACATGTAGAGAGCTTCAATAAACATCAAAGAAAAACATATACCTTCAAGTGAGTATGGGGCGGGGGGGGCGGGATTGAAGAGGAAGTGAGAATTTCTTTTTAAGTATATTTTTTTATTGATTTCAAAGAGGAAGGGAGAGGGAGAGACAGGAACATTAATGATGAGAATCATTGATTGTCTGCCTCTTGCACGCCCCCTACTGGAGATCGAGTCTGCAACCTAGGCATGTGCCCTGACAGAGAATCAAACCGAGACCTTCTGGTTCGTAGGTTGATGCTCAAACACTGAGCCACACCAGCCAGGCGGAAGTGAGAATTTCAGTGCACACACCTGTCCTCCATGGAGGTGGGGGAGGAAGGCTTGGGAGGGAAGTGTTCTAGTCTGAAGAGAAGGGGTTGGAGGACAGATCAGCTTAAGTGAATGAAGTATCACATGCCCATGAGCCCAAACTGGACATTTTAGCTCCTAAAATAAGATACTCCTGTGATTAGAAGGGAAGGGAAGACTTTTACTCTCTGCCAATCCTTGAAAACACAAAGGGATTTGTCTGTGATTTCATATAAAAAGTGAGGTCAAGGAAGAAAAGATGACAAGGTCTGAGTCCTGGATTAGTTTTCAATAGGAAGTTGTGAGAATGAATAAAGTTGTTTTCTGGAAGCTTGTTAGAAACATGTGAAAAATTCTAAAACTCAGAAATCGCAGGGAAAACTGAATTTCAATGATATATACTTCATCCATCAAATTGGACAAAATTTTTAAAGCTTGGCAAAGTTGTAGGGAAAGTAATATTTTGGTATGAGGTGATAATATAATTTGATGAATATTTTTTGGAAGACAATTTGGTAATCTCTATTAAAATGAAAAAATCTCATTCCCTTCGGCCCAGCAAGTCCAAGTATGCACATTGCAGCAATACCATTACAGAAATGGAAATGTGAGAAAATCTTCAATTCCATAAATAAGAAAATTGAATGAATATTGGGGACATTCATAACAGCATGCACATAGAAATAACAAAGAATGAGGGAAACGAGCATATACCAACATTGAACAATCTCCTGGACCTGCATTAGGTAAAATACAAAGACAATTCCTGAAAAATTCATTTAAAATGGTTTCACTTTATTTTTAACTGTCTATGTATCAAAGGAGGTCTTTAAGAAGACATAAAATGTGACAAGTACTTTTTCTGGGGACAGGGTTGCTGAGAGTAAAGGGACATTTTATCTTTCATTTTAGCATTCCTCAGCAGAAATAAAATGAGAGGCACATAAGTGAACCATATATTTGATATTAAATTTTCTAGTAACCACCCATAAAAAAATAAAAAGTAAACAGATGGCATTCCCTTCAATTGTACATATTTTCAGTTTAATATGTCCAATATATCTAATATTTCTAATATACCGCTTCAACATGTAATCAGTGCAAAGGTATTATTAGCATATTGACTATCCTGTTCTCATGCCAAGTCATTGGCATCCTGGTGGATCTTATACTAACGGCTCATCCCATGTGCTCAGGAGCCACTGGCTACCATGTTGGATAGGGCAGTTCTAGATTTTACATATTTCTGCCTTCTTTTGGATGGCTTATGATTATATTTTTGCACTTTTTATTAAAAAAAGAAAAAATGCAAAGAATCACAACATTTAAACTCTTCCTAAGGAAAAAAAAAGAAAGGAAACCCCCTTCCCACCTGCCCTGTATCCATCCCTTGCTGAGAGGCTGAGCTTCTCTGCTTCTGGGTTCAGGTCACTGTTATTGATGTGGGTGATTGGCACAGGGTTGGAGAGGGGCGGGGTATGGACAGGAGCAGGAATGCAGTTCTTGTCTTCTGGGACTATGACTTGTGGACAAGTGGTTCCCTGGGGGCTTGGGTAGCTCTCTCAGGTTTCAGGGGTCGTGACCTCCTCGCCCAGGCAGCAATCAAGTCACCTGTATCTGCTTGATGGCCTCCCCCAAGCCTGTGAACAAGTGATTATTTCTGCAACTCACATAACCGAAATCCCCCGCTGCGGCCTGACCCTTTCAACTTGCCCAGTCCTCCTGCCTTTGCTCCTCTTTTTTAAGCTGACATGCAGACTTCACGCGGCCGCTTAGCTTTCTTCTGGCCCAGGAAGTACCCCAGTTCCTCCAGTCGCTCCAGTACAGACATCGCGTCCCTTTGACCCTTTCCACGTTCTTCACTCCTGGTTTCAGTGCAATGCCCTGCATCCTCATCTCCCTAATGGAGTCTCAAGATTAACTTGTGGTTTCCAAACTCTATCCTGGTTTATACATTATGCCATTTTCCTCGTCCCTTTAGAAAATATATAGGGGGGATGGGAGTTGAGAACACATATGTAATACCTTAATCAATAAAGAAAAATAAATAAAAATAAAAATATATATTTCATTCTTGATTTGAGAGAGGGAGAGAGAGATAGAAACATCAGTGATGAGAGAGAATAATTGATTGGCTGCCTCCTGCACACCCCCACTGGGGATCAAGCCCACAAACAGGGCATGTGCCCTGACCAGGAATCAAACCGTGACTTCCTGGTTCATAGGCCGATGCTCAACCATTGAATCACGCCAGCCATGCCATTTTCCTCACCTTTACTTTCCCCTCATACAGCAGCATTATACTTGGCTAGCAATTCCTGTATTGCAGGGGAGGGAGAGAGGGAGAGAGGGAGAGAGGGAGAGAGAGAGAGAGAGAGAGAGAGAGAGAGAGAGAGAGAGAGAGAGAGAGCGCTCTTCTCCTGTCCATAGGATAATTGACTCTCCTGGCGAAATAAGATAAATTATCTGTCCTGGAATTAACCTTCACTCCTTTAAACCTCTAACATGACAAAAAAATGGAATTAAAATTTGAGAGAGGCCCACAATAACTATTCAGAGTTGAGGGAAATTTCCTGGTTGGAACAATATGTGTGATCGACGTGAGGAATATACTAGTTTTCATTGTGGATATATTCTCCTGTGAGCAATTGAGACTTCAGCCTCTCCGAAGTCCCTGGGGTTAGGTTAGGAACCTCTCCTGTGGATTTTCACTCTATCTTGGCCTTTAAGTGCCGAATTTTAATGGGCTGTTTACTGTATTTAGTTCTCCTGAGGCCTGGGGCGCGCCTAAAACAGGTACCCAGGCCAGATTTTGGTCTAAAGATTGTTCCAAGTAAAAGGCCCTTTGAAATAGTCTGTTCCATCAAGACCTGAGAATAAGTAGATGCGTTGTGCTTAGAAGGAATATGGAAAAGTATCCCCAACACTTGCCCCAACCATCCTAGAACCCCAGAAGTTTCTTTGGCTGCACATCCGGAAGCACAGGAAGTAAACATTTCATGTTTTACTCCACTGAGTTGAGACTCCATCAGAGTAAAAATAATAATCAGTCTATATGTTCATTTGTATTTCTTTGTCAAAATGTTAGCAGGATATGTGATATTTCCACCAGTGAAACTTACTGTGAATTCCTGTGTTGCTATTTTCAATTAATGTCTTATAACAATAATCACTAATAAAGCTTTGTACTCATAGAGCAATTTCCATCAAAGAATTTCAAAAGCTTTCAAGTCAAGGTATTTTCAAGAACAAATTTATATTATATTAGAAAGTCTTACTTTTGAGGGTGCGTGCAGATATTGTTCATTTCTTTCCAATTCTGTCTATTTTATATCCTGTTTCTTTTCACAATTCCTCCCACCCCACATGTCAGTCCACATTGTACTGTATTTTAGGTGAGCCCAATGTTTCCTACTAGATGATGGTTTGAAAGAGCTCTTTATAAGCAGGTGATCATTTCAGCTGGAAATATCAGTTTACTTTCCATATGATGCAAATGTTGCCCAAAGATCAAGAATAAGGTCCATGACACCCAGCTGGATGCAGACCTGCAGTTGTAAGTAGATTTGGGAAGCAGAGCTGCTGTTGGTATAAAGTAGAAGCTCTAATTACGGAAGCTCTTACAGTTCCAATGATTTCAGGTCAGGACTTCAGTTCTACTAAAACTGGGCACATGATCCTGGGCCCTTAATAACAAACAAGATATATATTTAAACAAGATATATATTTTTACATTTCATAAGTTTACATATATATATATATATGAAGCCTAATTCTCTAGAAGACTCCATCTGGATCTCAAACAAGTTTGGCTCTTTCTATATATACTCAAGTCGGAATATGAAAGCAATTTGGAACGGAAATGGTAAAAATGCATATTGAGCGTTATTTTATGTTAGTATCTGTAGGATTTACTTATACACATATAGGGTAGAAGAGAGAGAGAGATTAAGTGACATAATTTCTTTTCATTGTGACAAGAAATCAAATCAAAGCACGTTGTATGCTCTTTAAAAGCACGGCCTCTCCTCTTAAAGTTGCAATAACTTTGAGTAAAATCCTTTGAATGAGAAAAGAAAAATGCAGTCAGTCATTCAGATGTTTTATTTGTGCAATGCCAAAATACATGAATAATCAGAAGTGTTTGGGTGACTTAACAGGCTGAAATATGTGTAGTGGTGAGCCCTCCATACCAAATGCTTTATTATGATTATGATTATTAATCATTCATATTCCCCTTTTGAGGTTTGGCAGACTGTAATCAAGTGTAGTTTTTAAAAAATTTCCGAATCTGAATTTTTACCCTTAAAAATATTATTTGAAGAGGGGAAAAGATAAGTAAATTATCCAGATGGCATATTTATCCAATAGTAATGAGAATAAAACACTTTTATTGAAGGATCAGTACAGTTATTTACACATCTACACTGATGCATTAATGCCATGGAGTCACCCACATTCACGTAGGAAGGGGTGTACCGTTATGAATTATCTGGCTCTATAAATTACCTTGTAAAAATAATGTAATTGCTCTAGAGCCTATAATGCCTCATGGAATTTGCTTTGCTTGTTTGTTTTGACAAGTGGGTTTAGTTTTATTATAATATTTCAGGTTCCAGGAGTGAATGCCCTGTAGTCTGTTTTGTAAAGGCAATGAAGCCTTAGTGATCTGCAGTCTTACTGCTGCCTCGCCACCTCGCTTGAAAGGAGGTGAGCCCGCGGGCATGTTTGCTGAGAATTCCTGGGCCGAGTGAAAATGATAAGAATCCCCCTCGCAGATACTGTTTCAGGAAGCTTGCCTTGGTCATTATCTTGATGTGGTAAAGTAAGTAGTATTTGAAGAGCCTTTTCCAGAGGATGAGTATCTCACTTAATAATAAGATTTATTTAGTGAGTACCCACTCTTACATTCCAGGCCTTGTTGGGCCTGGGCGGGGAGGTCAGAGGGAGGTGGCAGTGAACCAAAACAGAAGTCGTATCCTTGTGTGGCTTACATTCTAGTTGGAGGGGCATGCAATGCAAACAAAACAGTGGAAATGCAGAGTTCAGGGGACAGCCATTCTCACTTGGGCTACCCCTAAATGGCACGCCTAATGCATGCTCCACACGGCAGCAAGAGGCGTCATCCTCAGACAGAGATCAGATCTTGTCACTTCTTTGATGATGTCCAAAATTAAAACAAAAACCAGCTGTGAACTTATTGCCAAGGCTCCGGAGGCTCCTGTGCGTCTCAAGCCCTATGCACTGCCCTCTAGCTCCCGGGTCTTCCTAATGTGCAGGTTTGCCAGACTCGCCGCTGGCTTTGCTTATGCTGTTCCTTTTGGCGGCAACGTTCTTTCCTTCATGTCACCTTACAACCAGCTTTCGCTCATCTTTTTGGGCTGCACGCAAATGTTACCTTCTCAAAGAAGCCTTACCTGACCACCCTGCTTAAAGTGCTTCCCTCACTGTGTTGTTCTCTATTTTAGCTTTGGTTGGTTTCCTTCCAGCACCGACAGCATTTGTCATTATTGTGTTGGTTGCTTTACCTGTGTTTTTGTATGTTTCCTAATAAGTCGCAAGCTCTAGGCAGAGCCCCTTGTTACAGTCGGCCTCCCGGCTTGACTGTGCACCAGTTAACCCCAAGCTTTCCTGTAAGTGGTATGAACTGTGGCGATGCTGGTATGTTGCAACGTGCGCCTTGTTGTTTGGGTTATAGAAAATAAGATGCATGAATAATAAATTAAAGTGTGTAATAATATAACTAAATCACATTTGTGAGACGTTCTTTGTTTTTGCAAATTAAAATGCTCAAACAGCTCGCTCCTTTTGTCTTTATTAAGCAGTTTGCTGGATTGCCTCAACTTGGAGCATGTACATAAATATTCAAATTGAGTTTTTCACTCTGAGGCAGTTGTGACATTTCCATATTGGGTTCCTCAGTGTTTTATCTAAGAAATATTAACCACATGTGACCAAAATATGATCACTTGTATTTGTATTACAGTTCTCCCAGTTATATACCTGACAAGTAGATGACTTTACCAAGTCCTCCCAAATGAAAGTGTTGCAAGGGGTTTCATGTTAACCACTTAAAGAATTCCTAATGAAATGTTCATGGGGAGATAAAACTACCATTAGCTCAAATCGGCACATTGATATCTCCATGGTTGTATGCCGGCTTTCTATCGCTCTGAGATGTTCTCGGTGGGAAGCACTTTTATTTAAAAAGAAGGCTGTGGCCCTAACCAGTTTGCTCAGTAGTTGGAGCATCAGCCCAGCAGACTGAGGAGTCTCAAGTTCGATTATGGTCAAGGGCACATGCCTCAGTTGCAGGCTTGATCCCTGGTACCAGTAGGGGCACATGCAGGAGGCAGCCAATTGATGTCTCTCTATCACGTGGAGATGTTTCTCTCTGTCTCTCCCCCTCCCTTCTGTCTCTCTAAAAATCAGCCATAAAGTATTCTCAGGTGAGGAATAACAAAAATAAAATAAAGCAAAAAGAAGGTTGTGCCAGGCAGCTGCTTAGCTTGATTCACTGGGGTATGTGAGCAGCATGCGGAAAGCAAGGTGACAGCAGATACATGTGGGTGCAGGGACGGAACCTGCTTAGTCCAATCTCAGCTGAATTCCTTGGGGACAGCGCCTTTCCACTTCACCCTTAGCTCTGCGCCTTTGCTACGTTGCAGGTGACACTGAAGGAAGGAGTCCCGTGTCCCTGACAAAGGCGGGATCTTGAGGACAGCAGAGTGGGACCAGAATCACAGGTGCAGCGCGGACCCGTGGAGAAGCAGGGGTTGCAGTTGTAGAAGGTGTGTGTTTCTGTCCCAGGACATCTCACTGGCCAAGGAAGGGCCAACACCTCACCTCTAAGGAGAGTCAAACTTCCCTCCACTGCACTGTTGCCAGGACGTGACCGCCTGGCATGAGAAAGTGTCCCGAGAGTAGCTGTTGACTCTGAGAGTCCACCATAATGTCACTCTGTTATTGGCATTTGGGGTAAATAGTGTTATGATAATGCTTCATCTACCCCCTCACTTTTCCTGAAAACATCACCCGATTTCTAGAGGACCTTGAAGGCACCAGTGTTTACAGATCCCAACTCAGAGACACTGCCTGCGGGAGGGTGGGGGGCAGACGGGGGGGGGGGGGGGCGGGCAGGGTTGGGTGTATTGGCATTGAAGAAACATCGCTGTCCATGGAAAAAAACTGAGCACCTCCAACTGTTTGCATACCCATACCTCCATGCATTGGAGTAAGTTCTGCTGTCAGGGATGCTCTCTAAAGTGCTGGGTCAAATTCTCCCTTGCCGACAGCAATTTCCAGGGCAAGTCCAAGGGCAGCTTTTAACCTCCAGTTATTAACTTACCGTTATTGAAAGTTTCATTGTGCAATGTTAGAAGATAGTATCATGAGTTATGGTTTTTTAATATGTATGTTGTCTCTCTCCGTGTCTCTCCCTATGTATGCATATATGTGTATGTACATGTATATACATACACACCGATACATATGGATAAGTATACATGCACAAAAAGACACTATTTGTTATACCTGCAATGACTGAATTTTCAGGCTCTGTGGGTTTGTATTTTCTCGGGCTTTGCCTGAATGAGTTATCCCCAGCCCGTGCTTGAATCTGTTCATTAAGATTTCATGAAGTCAGCGCTTAATGAATTCACAAGCCAGAACTGCAACTTTCTCCCTGTTTTTGCCACGTTCAAAAGCGCAGCCCCCGCTCTTCACACTGGTGGAAGGTGGAGATAAATTCTCCAGCGCCTGCTCATCGCCGGGATGACAGGCTCCTGCTGAATTTACACGAGTCCTTTATTATGTGAAGGATTTGAGTGAAACAAATGAGTTATTTACTGTGGAGCAGCCTCAGAAGTGACTCCTTTAAAACGGGGACCATCACAGCGCATCATATCTGGAAAGATGGTTTTGCTCTGTGTTTGTCCAAGATTTCCGCAGTTGATGTGAAAGGCAAATCCAAGCACAGATTTCTTGGAGGGGTTGGAGGGAGAGTTCTGGTGGCGAGGGGGGGGGGGGGGGGGGGGCGGGGACCATTCCCAGGGAGTTTGGGAGGACTTGCTCAGCACTGGTCTTATTCCAGCTGAAGTTATTTTCCAGCATTTCCCCACGGAGGGTTTTTGAAACTATAGAAATCTTACTTGGGGATCATGGAGGTATTGCTTTGCCTTCAGTGTTCAGTTCAGCTTCTGGAGCTGCGGGAAAGCTCATGATTTGAGAGCGGGATGTGGGGTAGGATGTGGGGTAGTGTCACCGAGGTTTCTGCGGAGTAATGGATTGAGGGGTGAGAAACGCCTTCACTTGAGTGAGATGAAGAAGGCTGGAGGCGTGGAAACGCCCACCTGACTTGAGGACCCGCTTCAGCGTTTGACATGCCATTTTCGGGGGTGAGGGCTCCTCCCCCAGGACCGAGGAAGGAGGGGGAGGGTCACGGGCCTTGGTGCTTCTCTTTTCCTTTGTCCCTTTTGTGACATGCTCACGTGCTAGGGCTCTGGTAGGCGTGTGGGTGTGGCCAATGCAGGTAATGATGAGGATGCCACTTTCCCGAGTCAATACCAGGGATCTCCATTTGGAGAAAATTCACATCCTAACATTATTGAGCCTTTAGATCCGTAAACATGATATACAGGGTGTCCCCCCAAAATGTATACACACTGTAACAGCTGATAGCTCAATTTTGAAAATGAATTTTAATAAACACCACCTTTATAATTATTCAAAGTGTGTGTATACATTTTGGGGGAACATCCTATATTTCTACTTTTGTTTAGATATTTTTTAATGTCTCACAGCAATGCTTTGTAATGATTTATAAATAAAGGTCTTTGCTCATACTTTATTTAGGTTTATACCTTAAACAGTTTTTCTTAATATTTTTTTAATTGATTTCAGAGAGGAAGGGAAAGGGAGAGAGAGAGAGATGGAAACATCAATGATGAGAGAGAATCATGGATCGGCTGCCTCCTGCACGCCCCCTACTGGGGACTGAGCCCGCAACCCGGGCATGTGCCCTGACCGGAAACCAAACCATGACCTCCTGGTTCATAGGTTGATGCTCAACCACTGAGCCACGCCAGCCGGGCCCTTATCCGTTTTGACACTATCATAGATTTTTCTTCAATTTCCAAGTCTGCATTACTAGTATATAGAAATATGATAGAATTTTCATATTGAAATTTTATGACCTTAGTAAATTCACTTATTAGTTCTTTGTCCTTCTTTGGAGTTCCTTTTTTTTTTTTTTCCCTTGAACATGTTACAGTCCGTGGGCTGAGTTGGACCGGGAAGAAGGCCCCAGGTGCCCTTGGCAGCTCTCCGCCGCCTTCCCTCTGTGAAGAGGCCTGCTTTCTGGTCTCGGTCCCGCAGTGCTTGCCCCTGGGCCTTCCACGACTCTGTCCTTGCCTCCCCCACAGCAGCAGGCGGTGCCGGGTTGCTCTTCTCAGTGCTTTGCTGGGTCTGCCTCCAGTCCTCAGGGGAAGGCAGTCACAGGCTCGCCGTGTTTTCCTTCTCTCTGGGATCATGTTCAGTGCGGATTGCTGTCCTGAGTCTAAAAGCCATCGTGTCACACATTCTGTCCATTAGTGTAGTTGTCTATGACAGAAGGGCAGTTTAAGCAGCACATGACCCTGACAGCAAGCGGTCTCCCCAGAGAGTCTGTCTCCCCTCATGCTGGGTATGTAAATTGCCATCTCTTTGTATCCTAGAGTTCTGTGTTTATCCTCTACAACTGTGCACTGCATTGTATCTTACAGAGCACAGACCCATCTGTCCTTCTGGTCTCTTAATACCTTGAAAACACTTGTTGTCTTACTCATGTTTGTGTTTTAACACTTAGCAGAATATATTCCCAGAAATGATTCTCAAAAACATTTCTTCAGGCTTTTAGTCCTTCCTTGGGTCCGTGGCCCATGTCAGCTAGAGAAAGTCCCACGCATGTCAGGGGCGCAAGAATGGGTACATCCTGCCACTTCCCCATTGGAGCCCACACCAGGCAGCAAGTCCCGGGTTCTGCTCCCCCCACCCTCCAGCTCAAATGTGGCTTTAACTCCTTCCTGCCAGGATTTCAGACATCTCCTGCCAATAGAGCTAAGCTCACGCTTCTGCTGGAACTTACTAGCCATCCATAAATTAGTACTAACCTTGATTAGAAAAAGCATTTGTGTTTATTTAGTAAACATTTACATAGCACTTATGTGCTAGCGTCATTCTAAGAACTTTAAAATATTTACTTTGTCCTTATTACAATCAGATGATGTTGGCACTTGTATTGTCTCTGTTTACAGATGAGGAAATCGAGGCACTAGAAGGTTCAGTAACTTACGCAAAGTCATACGCTGGCCAGGGGCGTGTGGGGTAAACCTCCAGGGAATCTGGCTCAGTGTCCACATCCTTACTGTTAAACTATACCGCCCCCTCCATGGCCCAAACCAACCAAAGAGTTACTTTTTAGGAAGAAGCTAAGAAAGTACTTTGCACCTCTTTTCTGACAAGCAGCAGTGAGGGGCAGGGAGGGTGAAACAGATGAGGCATGGAGTTAAAAGTCCCTGGGGTCTCTTAGAACACAAGGGAACAACACCAGTGTTCCTCTTCCTCTTGAGTTATTCATGTAACAAATGCCCATTAGACCCTTTCTCCGTCCCAGGCCTGCTGGAAGGGAAGCAAACGTTCAGCCAAGGGAAACACAGAACAATTGCAGACGGCCAGGTGTCCCCTCAGACACACGGACCATCAGGTTTATGAGAGCCCAACTTAACTCCAGCACCTGCCAGCCAGGATAACATGCATTTGATGCCCGGGACAGGATTCCTTGGGACTGCAGCTGGGAGGGACTGGGAAAAGCAGGAGGTGACATCTACCGTCACTTTCTAATACCACTGGATATCATTGGTGCCCCTGCTGAAGGTGCCATCCCTCTATAGCTGTTTCCTAGGGCACAGGGACTGTGCTCTGTTCCCCACAGACTAGCGCAGAGAAGCAGCAAGAGACAGGCAGGAAAAGTGAAATATCTTATGCAGCATTTTTGTCAGACGGAAAAGGCAGGTGATAAGGTCTTGACACCCATCAGGGGGCAGACGTTCTCTCTCTTCTGTTTGTTTGTTTTCGCGTGGTTTGTTTGCTTCACTGGGCGGGCTGGCCCAGAGGGATGGAGTGCAGTGATTCTGGAGGAATTCCCTGGCTCGGGTAGGGTGATAGTTTGGGGTTTCTTGTGGAGACTGGAACTCTGGACAAAAAGGTGGGGAATTTCTTTCCACTCGTGATTTGAGAATGGCCTCAGTCAGCTTGACCTCTGTCCACAAGCCACCCTGGGTGCCCCACAGATTTCCGCAGAAATGCTGAATGCAAATTCAGACCACATGCTTCATTATTAACATGATAATTAAGCAAGCTGATTGGGTGTGTGCATTACCTTGCTTGTCATTGCCCAAGGTCATTCATCCTGTGCTCGGTGGGGAGAAATAAACAACTGCTTCATTTGGGTACTTTGGCAAACATCTCATTTCACAGAGATTCCACCTATCATTTCAAAGCCTATTAGATATTATGTTTCTCAGCAGCCCCCAGCAAAACACGGTTAGAGCATACGTGTCTAATGGGTTGCCATGCCTCCCCTTGTTTACCTGCAGTCCACACAGGTGCCTGTGAGTGCATGTGCATCCTGGGTGGCACCGGCAACCCTCTCCTCCTCCTGCCCCTGGAGTGGGCCGTGGAATGCAAGGGAAGTAGAGGAACATCCTTCAAGGTCGTTAAGCATCAGCCACTGGCTTGGGTTTGGAATAAAACTCCTGCTTCTGGAATTCTGGAAAATTGGTTGGGTTTGGGGGAAGCCATGCCTTTCCCAGCGCTACCTTTGTAGACAAGTGAAGTTAGGAGTGAATATATATTCACATATGTGTATGTGAATCGATAGGGTTTTGGGGATATAAATAAAACAAAATTCAGTTTTGTTATTGTTTTAGGGTAAAATGTACATGTGGTAGGAACCAACCAAACCAAAAATAGGGACAAAAGTGAAGTGGAACTTAGGTCCCCATCCAGAAACCCATTCCTAAAATCAGTTCTCTACATCTGGGCAAATCATATCAATTACAAGTTTTGTATAATTGGTGATTTTTACACGTAGAGGTATATAAGCATATATGATATTTAACTTTCTTTTATATGAGCATGTATTCCATTGTTTAAAAATAGATGTGGACCTTGTTGTAGGATGTGATGGCAGATAGGATGGGTTTTTAGAAAGACCAAGAAGTTGTCCAATTAAGAAGCAGGAGAAAACCTACTAGCTTGTTTCATAATTTTATGCTGGAGGGTAAGATGGGGAGGAGAGGCTTATAATAATTATTTTGTGGCTCCCACACAATAGGCATCAAGCAGAGAATTTTATATTCACAGGACCAACCACGTAATGGGTGGGGCCCAGCCTAAAATAGAAAAATGCAGGTCTCCTAGTTCAAAAATGAAGACGTTCAAGACAAGATAGCAGAGCGTTTCACCAAGCCAGGGGTCCGCTAGCAGAGGTGCTGTGGGAATGTCTGGGTCGTACCCCTATGCCACCCTGTGTAGACATTTTCAAATTTATCCGTAAATCAATTTATGGATGGACATATCATTGCCCTCATTTTGCAAATGGAAAGCCAAGGTTTAGAAGTCTCAGACCTCAAAGTCCCTCCCAGGGCATTTCCCTGTAAGATACCCTGGTTTGAAAGTAGCATCCATTCCAAAACAATATGAGTTCCCCAAAGAAGGAAAAGATTTGACCCTGATACTGGTCACCAGGACATGTGAATGTTACATGGTAGAGCTGCTCCAAACTCCAGCTACCAGATGTCTGTACAAATTCCTAGCAGGCCATTAAATGTAGCAGATCCCATCTTAATTAGATTAGCTTCTGCACAGCACGGAGGCAGGGCGTCTCTCTGATGGAGGCTTGGGAAGGATTTCTGGTGGGAATTCTTTATGGAAGATAAAGTCTTTTATCCACAGAGACTGACAAATAGAAGGGAAAAAACCCTGCCTCATGATAGCACAAAAATGTGGTCATGGTGTGTCAGAGCAGATGCATGGATTCTTTATTTCATTGATGTTTCCTTTTTATTTGGCGTAAGAACAGGGATGGTTGGGGATAAAGATGGGGGAGGGGTGTTCAAAAGGACCAGCTCAGAGACTAGCATGAGGGAGGTGAAAAACTGCAAGCAAATTCTTGTCATCAAATCCTCCAATAAATCCAGCACCAAAGGAGTTCTCGGCGCTCGGTGGCCTGTCAGGACAAGACTGATTTTATTTCCCAGACAGCAAACAAAACGACACAGTTTGTCTTGAGCTGGTCTTGCGTGGTGAAACTCGGCATCTATTCCCTCTCCCCGTTTAAGGTCACTCAGAAAAGCTCGAAAGACACAAAACCAACAGCCAATGCCCCTCTCTTAGGACCCCTCTGTTCTGCCCCGGGCAGAGGCCCTAATCTGCGGTGGTGTGGACACATCCCTTGTGTATTTTTGTTGTTCTTGTTGTTATTCCGCACGCAAGGATATTTTTTTCCATTGCTTTTTAGAGAGAGTGGGAGGGAGGGCACGAGGGGGAGAGAGAGAAACATTGACGTGAGAGAGACACATCAATTGGTTGCCTCCTGCATGCACCCCGTCCAGGGCTGTGGATGAACCTACAACCCAGGTACATGCCCTTCACCGGAAATCGAACGTGTGACCCTTCGGTGTGTGGGCTGACACTCTGACCACTGAGCAACACCGGCCAGGGCATTTTTCTTTTGTTTTCCTTCTGATGGGGGACATAAATGGTAGCGTTTTGGAGAGCTGTGGGGCTCCTCTCGGAGCCTGGTGTGCAGGTCACCCCAGAAGGAAGGCGGGTGTGAGTCATTTTTCTTGTCATATGATTCACCAGCTGAAAGGTCATGTTCACGCCAAGAGCTTCCTCCCTTGGCGGTGGGGTCTGTGGAGAGAGACTCAGAGGACAGGGGGGAAGGTGATGAACATGTGTTTCCATCTCACAACACCCCAGCGCTTGGGCAGGAGGGGGTTCGGGCATCAAAGCCCAGAAAGCAGGACGGGAGAGCGGGTTGCTCCGAGAAAGAATGGCCCAGCGCATGCTCCGGCGCTGATCTGATTCACATCAGACAGAGGCTGGGTTACTAGGCAACTGATTAAATAAACGCGCTGGTCCTACAAGCAAGCTCGCAATTAATTAACTTAACCATTTTCATTTTGACTCTTTGCTTCCCTTCTCCGCCTCAACAAGCTTTGAGAATCCGAAATGTGAGAGGCGCTGGGAAGGAGGAGGCTGGCACCCATTTTGCCTTCAGTGGCAAATACCCGCTTCGTGTTAGTTCTTTGCATACATGGACTGGAAGAACCCGGCCTACGAGTAATTAGCCTTTTAAGCCAATAAGAAAACATACAGGAAAAGGCCTAGAAGGGTGTCAGCATGCATTTATGCAAAGCCCGTCATTTTTCCTGATCCTGGGAGTCACTGGGTAGAACAAGATGAACTTGGACTTAGGGAAATCATTGGAATAGACAGGTCATTTCCATGCAGTATGGTCTTGCTGAGGGGGAATCTGCTGGCACTATGTGTGCAGCCCCCCTACATGCTAATGGGGTGGGGGGATCCTTCAACCAGCCCAGATGGTCAGCGAAGCGTTCTTGCGGGTCAGGAGGCCTGCGTCTTGTCTTGAAAGACAAGAGGTTCTGGGGAACCACCCATGAGAGGCGGGCATTCCGGGGAGAGGTCCGGAATGAACAAAGTCCCAGGTATATTGGTAAGATTATGAGCGATTTGTTTGTGATGTGTAGGAAATGAATGAATGGGGCTGGAGAAATTGGCGGGGCCAGGTTATACAGGCCTGTTGCTCTCTCTGGGGAGTGCAGACTTCATCGCGTGGGCAGTAGAAGCCGCTGAGGGGTTCTACAAGGCAAGCGGCGTAGGCAGACTTTCACCGTGGATAGCTTACTCTTTGTCACATAGAATTAGGATGTAAGAGGGCACTGGAGTGGAGCAAACACTGAAGAGGCTCTTGTGGTTGTTCAGAAGTGAGATGAGGACTTGAAGGAGGGCTGGGCCAGAGAGGCAAGTGTTGGCTGGCACTTGGAGCTGGACTGGGGATGGGGAGGGAGGAGGGGAGGGCCTGGGTGACAGCCAGGCTCCTGATTTGAGAGACTGAGTGGTCGGAGGAGGCATTAACCGAAAGCTGGGGTACAGGCGGAGGGTGGGGATACATGGATCTGTCTTGCCATTGCTGAATTTGAGGTTCTTGTGTCTAGCAGGCAGCTGGTTAAACAAAGCAAGTATTTCACAGTCCCTGAAAGACGGGGGTTAGGGAAGAGTCCTCATCGAACCCACACTCCCAAAACGACTCTGTACCGGATTTCATTCCCAGAGTAATATTTAACGCAGGATAGAGAATGTGTAGATATAAGAGGAAGGGCTGGAGGTGGGGAGCAGTAACTCCACACCCAGAGCCTTTTCCACTTTCGATATATTTTAGTTATTCATCAGAACTGCCTGACACACTC
Source organism: Myotis nattereri (assembly GCF_964212035.1). Lineage (NCBI taxonomy): Eukaryota > Metazoa > Chordata > Mammalia > Chiroptera > Vespertilionidae > Myotis > Myotis nattereri. The sequence goes on along the minus strand of NC_138081.1, from coordinate 94,230,611 downwards.
CAATCTCTCCTTCTCATTATGGAATGAAGTGGCTATAATCAAGTGTGGAGCAGGCTGGGATTACCCGTGGCAAATAGAGGAGCCCTTGGCCTGCGAATCATCCTGGAAGGTCTGAGGTCCCCTGTGCGCTTGAGCCGAGACAGCCACCAGCCTCTCGGGCGAGGCAAGATCTCTGAGGGCAAGGAGGGCGCCTGGCGCCTGGGACTGAATGAGAAGCCGCCATGTACAGGACCGAATAGAAAAGAGTTGATTCTCCAGGTCCCAGGAACCAACATTCCGTTTCCTTCTGCAACCATCAGATTTAGAGTCTTGCTTTCACGTTTCCCTTACACTGGCTGTTTCTCTGTCTAGCCTCTGTCTCCAGCAGTCTTTCAATGAAACGTGAATGACCACTCTGGACCCAAAGGTGTGGCTTCGGCGAAGCTGGGAAAACACACAGGACAGACCAGCGGGTTATCAGGAAGAGGCACTAGAAACTTGTTGGTTACCTAAGACATGTGCTCATCTTAGCCAGGGTTTTATACTCATTCCCTGGGTTTACAAACATCTTTAAATCTAAATTTTTAAAATATATATTTTTTTAAATTCATAGGCTACTACTTCACAAGCTATAGTGATTTTATCTGTGGAAGTGGACATGATGGTCCAATGCTGGTGGAAGAGTTTGAACATGTGTTTTCTATTACTTGCTGAGCTTGCTGCTCGTGGCCTTGCTTCTTGGCCACTGTCTTTTCCCCAGAAGCATTCCTCTTTTCCCCTGATGGCCTCTCTTCAGGCACAGATGCTTATTGAAATGGCTCCCAGGGAATCTTTATTTCCAAGCCACACTGTCCACTAAAATTGTGGGCAGTTGTGTACGGCCATTTGATGCTCCCGCCCTCACTACTCTGACCATTGGGGTCCACAGTCCTTTACCTTCCACTTAGTGCAGTTGGCTCAGCCTCAGGCTATTTAAAGACTTTTGCCCTCATCCTAGTGGGAGATCAGGAGTAGGGGATGGATCCAAATATCACTGGAAAATGTAGCTGAAGAAGTTATTGTTACTTGGTTTTAAACTTTATATTAAAAGTGTCATAGTTTATTTATGTTAATTGAATTTGATTTTGTCCTTCATAGCATTGAGTTTATGAGATTTATCTACTCTGATGTATGTTGTTCTAGTTCATTGATTTTAGTGATTGTATAGTATTCCAATAAATAAATCCATCACAGTTTATTTGTCTTATTGATGAACAATTGGGCTATTATGAATAAAGCTTTTTATAAACACTTAAAGACACACAACTTTAAATTGCCCTATAAATTCTCCTTTTCTCTATTTCCAAGGGCTTGGGGTTCTGAAGCCTTGACCTCTCAGGTACAGTAAGGTATTTTTGAGATGAGATGAGTTGGGCACCACCACGTCACGGGATTCTCATTTTCTCTAAAAATAAGTATCTAAGCCACATTGTAAGGAAAAAATAGAAACATGAGTTCTTGAGAATAAAAGTATTATTTTGATGATGATCATTACTATTTTTAACTAATCCTGCCATGTTTCTACTTACTTGATTATGCACGTGTATCTGTGGTTGGTGCCAAACGTTTTCAATGTTATTTCTTCCTATTTCCCAATGATTTTAGTCCTTCCAACAAAAGCGTAATACAATCTTTCTTATTTTTGCATGCTCCCTCTTTTCTGCTACTTTCACAACTCTCCCTTCTCACCTGTGCACAGCTGAGGGCTGGCTATTCGGGTCCCTGATTGATTGGGAGAGAGGTGACGAAGGCCCAGAGAGTGGAGGACAGGGTGGAAGAAGAAACAGGAGGAAGGCAGGGAGCCTGCAGACTGAGAAAAAAGGGCGCAAAAGAGAGGAGGCGGGAAACTTTCTTACCTTTGGAGGGCAGTAGGCACTGGGAAAATATTATTCAAGGAATATGCACAAATAAGAAGAAGCAGAAAAATAACGCCAACGTGTCGTTTCCTTTTACTGTTATAAAAGCTACATGGAAAACTATTGTATAAACACAGGTACATTTACAAAATGTAATTTACTTATGAGTCATGATCACTAAGTTAAAAAGTTTATACCTTCTCATCTCCCAGTTCCCCTCCGCACTTCATCATGTGGCTGGAATGGCCTGGCCACAGTCGGCCATATAGGACTTAACAGACCTTTTCATAGACTTGGACAGTTAATCAAGGACAAAGGTGTAGCTTGATTTCCATACACTCACTGGTGGAAGTCTTAACATTTGTCTGGGTGGATTAAAGAGGCAGCAGAAGACAAATGTCTTTGTTCTGGTATCAATTTTGGGATGAGGTAATTTGGCCATCTTATTCCTTAGACTGCTGAGAAGTTCACACAACCCTTAGAGTAGCCAGATGGGACAGTATGAATGAATGAGAGGCGTGAGGGTTTCAAGTCAGTTATCTCTGTAGCCAGACTTGCAGGGCTGGTATTGTGGTGATGAGCTGGTTGGACATTCAGCATAAGCTGTAGGTTTGAGGACATTGAACTACAAGTTCGGCTTACAAGTGCTATGCGTAACATGTTAATGAAAATTGAAAGCTAAGAAAAACTTGGTCTTGATTCACCATTACAAAAAATGGCCATTTTCATGTTCTATGTTCTCTGGCCAGTGAACACATTTTTATGTGGTTATAACTGTAACATAGACACAGTTCCATACACTGTTTTACATTTAACATGTTATCACAGCCATTTTCTATGTCATTACTATAGCTCAAGGCTTTGAAGCCTGGAGAGTATGTCCCACCCAGCTTAGTCACTTTCCTGGAGCAGGGTTATATAGAGCTGGGGGAGGTCTGTTCTGGGGCCAGGCAGGACTTTCCCCTGCCCTCTGTGGCTGAGTACTTATTGGGGACTCATTTCATGAAGAGGATGAGGGTTGAGGCAAGAGGTCCTTGAGATCACATAGAAAGATCCACTTTTTCATTTTATTTCCAAAAGAAGCCCAAAATAGGGGCGTGTAGGGATTATGGCCCAGAGGTCTGGTAAGGAAGTGAAAAAAAGGAACTCAGAACTTGGAGTTATTCTATAAAGCATTAGACCTGGGTCTCAGGAGTCGAGCAGCCTCAACACAGAGCCAAGAGGACTGCTCGGTGGCTGGGCTCGGAGCACAGAGTAGACTCAGGCTCACCATGGCCAACATGGAAGCCAGGAGGGCCTGTGGCTGCTGAGGACTCACAGAAGTGATGAAAGCTTGGGAACCACTCTAATTTTTGCTTATTTATTCTATTTTCAGTTTACAATGCATCTGCCATTTGATTTATTTATTCTGGATTCTTACTCTGCCTACTTCCATAAAAGATTTGAGATGTCTTTCCTAAGACACCATGGATTCAATAAATCTAGTGTGAATATTAGCATTTGTATCTCTTTTATTTGAACCCACATGGTGTGGACTGCAGGGAAAGGCGAGAAGACCTGGAGAAAGACAAGCAAAGCTTAAGGAGGGTTGTAAAATTACCCAGAAATACATAGGTGAGGTTGGCCATTATTTCTTCGACAGGACACACCAGGAATAACAAATACATTGCCTCTTATTCCTCTGAGGAAATGATGCATGAAATAAATGTTATTAGAGGCCCAGGGGGATGCTTTTCCTTATTTGTTAATGTACCTCATGCTGAATATATGCCAAGGGCTGTCAGCACTGGGCCCAGGATCATAGGAAGCCCTTCCTGCCGGATCTGCTGGTGAGTGGACGGCCACTCACTCCCACTCTCCGGGGCCTGCACCACGGTGGTGGAAGTCTGTGTTCTTTTCTCCCTCTCCATCGCTTTTCCTCCCTCTTCTTCCTGAACAAGAACACGTCCAATGTACTCCCGGAGCATCGGTCTTGCCCTGTGTGAGGGCGCATGATTCTCTTGCTCTCTCAGGTGAGGTTATTTTATAGGAGAAAAGGATGGTAGCCAGGCCATCAGTGTGTTGAGGAATGAATATGAGGACTTCTGATCTTTTCTCTGACCATGTGGAAACTTTACTGTGGCATGTATCTGTCAGTGATGGGAAATAATCCCACCAAACACATTGAAAATATTTCGTGGTGTCTCATTCTTATTAGTCTAGCAGAGAGACAGAGAAAAGGAGAAAGGGAGGGGGAAGCCTGGGAAAGGTGGAAAACCTGGAGTTTGTTCATACCTGACTGCTTGTAGCCCACTGTTCTTCCTCTGCCTGTTAACACTTCGTGTTGAATACTAATTGTGCTTGCACTCCTCCCTTCTTTTCATCCCTCAAGGTCTGTGCCCAGATAAGGCTTTATCTCAGCCCTTATTTTCCACTTCACTTCAGATGCTCAATCCTGTGGGTTGGGTAGAAAAGGCAGTTTGCCGAGACTAGGGTAGGCAGGACTGGTGTGTAGGGGAGTCAATCAGCACCTTCCTGGTGTGTGTGTGTGTGTGTGTGTGTGTGTGTGTGTGTGAGAGAGAGAGAGAGAGAGAGAGAGAGAGAGAGAGAGAGAGAGAGATCTAATAAGCACCTGGAGCTTGCTTCTCCAACAATGGTACTTATAATTCCATCAGATAGACCTGTTTATTCTAGTAAACTTAAGGCTCAATGGTCACAATATTGACCTGGGCATTCACTCATTTATCCACCCATTAACTCAACAAATATTTTGATCACAACTCTTACGTGTGCAATTTTATTGATTATTAGTTCTTTTCTCTTGGATTTGCTCTGTTTCTTTTTTTCATTTCAATATATTTGTATTGAATTTTTACAGAGAGAAAGGGAGAGGGATAGAGAGTTAGAAACATCGATGAAAGAGAAACATCGATCAGCTGCCTCCTGCACACCCCCCACTGGGGATGTGCCCACAACCAAGGTACATGCCCTTGACCGGAATTGAACCTGGGACCCCTCAGTCCGCAGGCTGACGCCCTATCCACTGAGCCAAACCGGTTAGGGCGGATTTGCTCTGTTTCTGCTCAAAACTTAGTACAGTGCTACCCTCATAGTGAACAGTCATTGCATGATGGTTGGTTGTTCTTGAACCATCCGGTCTTCTTTTGCAGCCTAGAGAAGACATAGCCATTATACCTCCATGTCCTAACGGAGGCCTCTCATCGCCTACAACAGGGCAAACTTTAATTGTTTAGATATAAACACTTATTTGGGGGCAAACTAACTTGGATTTCAATCCTGGATCTGCCACAATTTTGTGCTCTATTCCCTTTAAGTTTTTATTTTAAGATTTATTCAAATATTTTTAGAAAATAAATTATTTTACTTAAAAGTTATTTTCCCAAATGAAAAGTTGTTTTCTTAAAAAATAAAAAATAAAAAAAAAGAAAATTTTAAATCAAGCATGTGAAATATTTGAAAATTAAAAATAATGTTTCTGGTGGGTGCTTTCAGTGTTATTTTGATATTTCCTTCAGGACCGTGTGTATTGTCTTTGGGTCAAACCAATAGGAAAATTCATAGCTGTACGTCTTTTCACAAGGAGCCAATTGTTTGTAACTAATATCTTTATCTCAATTTTAAAGAAATTCACTGGCTTAAGTATTTTTAGCGTGCATCCTTCCAATTTATTATTTGTGCACTCTTCAATTTATTTTTTGTTTTACCCTTATACATCAGGGGTTGCCAAATCTAGCCTACCACCTAATATTGTAAATAAAGTTTTATTGGAAAATGTCCATGCCCATTCATTTGTGAATGGTTTATGTCTACTTTTTACAACAGCAAAGTTGAATAGTTGAGGCAGAGACAATTATGACCTGCAAAGCCAAAAACACTTACGGCCCTTTACAAAAACAGCTTGCCAACTCCTGGAATTTAACATAATCTCCTATCAATAAAAATGTAGGCTATTTCCAATATGGAACCTGTTTAAACAATGCTTCTTTGAACATTGAAAGCTTCCCACAGTCTACAAGTGTAAGGGTTTTTCTACATTATTGTTTAGGAATGTATTCAAAGGAGTTAAAGAGTAGAAACATTTACACTTTACTTGATTTTGCTGAATTGTATTCCACTTTTCTGTCAGCTTTTTTTTTTTTAAGTGTTATTGGTATTATATTCTCTATTTGACTTTATTTTAAGTAATAATGTAACGAGACATCATTTTTGGGGTCATGCTTTCTTTCCCTGTGAACTTATATGCCTTGCTCTGAGGGCTTCAGTAGAGAAGTCTAAAGCTGTCTAATTATTATTTTTATTTTTAATCCCTCATGGGTGCCTGATTATTTTATTTATTTAGTTAGTTTGGGCACACTGAAGAAATATTCTTCTTGTCTTTTATTTGAAGCTGAGGAACTCAATAATTTCTATCTGTATCAATTGCTACTGGACCATGGCTCTTTTTTTCAAGATGAGTAATAACATAAAGCATGGGATAATAATATTTTCCTCCATTTTTTTATTGCTTTACTGAGAAACCTAAAGGTACCTGCCATTCTGGGTCATGATACTAAGTTGAATAATGTTCCCCCCAAATGCATGTCTTTCCTGGCACCTCAGCATGTGACCTTATTTGGAAATAGGGTCATTGCCATGTAACTAGTCAAGATGAGGTCATTGTAGAATAAGGTGGGTCTTTATCTCAACAGGACTGGTATCCTTATAAGAAGAAGAGACACAGAGATGAACACACATACTGGAGAACACCATGTGAATATAGAGGTGGAGACTGGAGTGAAGCATCTACAAGCCAAGACTGGAGTGAAGCATCTACAAGCCAAGGAACTCCAAGGATGGTCAACAACAACCTGAAGACAGGACAGAGGCATGGGACAGATGCTTCACTCACATCTTCAAGAGGAACCATCCTGCTGACACCTTTATCTTGGACTTAGAGCATCCAGAACTGTGAGACAATAGATTTTCTGCTATTTACACCACTCAGTCTGCATCCTTTGTTAAGGCAGCCAGAACAGACTAATAACAGTCACATTACTCTGATTTCAGAGATTGGGATTTCCCAGGCCAGGCAGCGATTTCAAGGCCACTCAAGGGCTGGCCTCCTACACACTTCAGCCATACTATCACGCCCCATCCCTAAGTGTGTGGCCATTTGTCAGGCTCCCACCCTTGGCTGGCCCTGGACAACTGCTTTTGCAGACTCATTTGGAAAAATCCCTTTAGATCTACAGGAGTGGCCACCCTCTCTTGGTGTCTCCCCTCCTGCCCCCCCACCTCCCCTAGTGCAATTTACCCTGCACTTGGTGAATGTTTTTAAAATATATATTTTGGCTTAGATTCTGCTTGATTCTATTTTCATGGAAAGTGGTATTTCTTTTGGTCTCCCCCAACATTTTTTTTTTTTTCATTTATACAAGGAAAAAGAAAGAGGCAGCATTATCTGTACGGTGTCATCTTATAACTACTTCCCCACAACAGACAGGTTTTTTAGTGGAAAGTTGCTCTTTGAAAGTCTTTCAAGAAGATCAAGAAGATAGGCCTCTTCAAATAACTCTTTCCTTGTGGCACCTTATTCTCTTTGTAATACTCGAATTAGGCTTACTGTATTCCCAGGATGCACATCATCTGACTGGCTGGGAATGGAGAGACAGTTAACAAATGTTCCTCTGGCAGGGAAGTCATCCTGGAATCCTGTTCCTGTGGTTGGATCGTCTAAAGTCCACAAAATCTACCAGAGACTACAGACGCCCTACCAATATACTGCAAAGGCCCCACCCACAGGTCTATTATAGATCTGTAGTCTGTTTTCTCTCTCGTTTAAAAATATGTTTTTTCTCTTTTTATAAAGATTTGAGAGAGAGAGGAAGGGAGAGGGATAGAGAGATAGAAACATCAATAAGAGAGAAACATCCATCAGCTGCCTCCTGCAAACCCCCTACTGGGGATCAAACCTGTAACCTGGGCATGTGCTCTGAACAGGAATTGAACCAGTGACCTCTTGGTTCATGGGTTGATGCTCAAACACTGAGCCACACCAGCCAGGTTATTTTTTTCTCTTTTCTAAAAACAAAAACAGTCTAGTCCCCTTAATTGGAAAGTCAGGGGGTCAAAAACTCAATTTTAAAGGAATTGAGCAATATTTTGGCCAGTTGGAAAACTGAGTACTTGGACTTGGTCCCTTCTGACAGATCCTGTGAGTCACTGGAAGTGTGTAAGCTGAGAAGGATGAGGTGAGAACACAGGGCAAAGTTTGCATTGGTTAGCTTTTAAACCTTTCCCCTTCTGTTGATGACTAGTTATTAATAAATAGGACTCTTTTACTGATTGCTAATTGAGGAGCTTTGAATTAATTGACCTATTTTTGAGGGCACCATTTAGGAGATAATATTTCAGAATAGCTGTACTTATGATGACTCATGAATGGTCTAAGGCACAGCTAAGGTGTAGCAATTGTTTCCAATTACTCACTCCAGTTCTTGGAGTGAAAGTGTACCATGTTGAACTTATTATGTGTGAACATCTCTCCCAGAACAGCATGTTCAGGCTCTTTTTCTGTTATTACTTGGGTCATCCCTTGCAGGCTAATTCTGAATTCTGCTGTGTCTTTTTTAAACTGACCTGGCTAAACGGAGCTTGGTCCCCAGAATCAAGGGGGACTGAGCTATTGCTGAACGTAATGACATCCCTCTAACATCTCCTAGTCACTTGAAGGGATTTGGGGAAGATTATTGGAAATGATGTCCAACGCAGCATCACTTTTCCTTATCTAAGCTGAAATTCTTCCCTTGGCTATCTTGGAAACTTATTTCTGCCTTCCTCACTATTCCTCCTAGCCTTGACTGACTGTGTCATTATTTTTTATCAGCACATTTGGCACTTGCTTGTTGTTAATAATGATATTGAAGAAAATTAGCACGAGAGGATTAACTATAAGCAGAGTCTTAAGGCAGTAACTATTAACTTTGTCTGAGCTGAGTAGACCAGTGATTTCTCTTCTTGACTTTCTGTCTCTTCACCCGTTGGAAAAATCCATAATGGGATTTCACATTTTGCCTTACGTATTCACCATGTCCCCATGCCCACCCCCAAAAGTCACTAAAATCCTTTGAAGCCCAATTTTTTTTTTAGTAAATTCATTTTTTAATTTATTTCCTTTATTTTAAAAGTCCTTTTAGAAAAAATTCTCTAAGTTGAACAGTCTCAAATGCCCTTATCCAGAAATAAGTACGTCTTTAGTATAGAGAACTGGTTCTTGCAGGCTCATTATAGTATCATAGTCATTATCCTCACATTCCTAGCCCATTCCCAATTGCCGAAGAAGTCAAGGCAGGGGGAAGGCCTATCTTGTAATGGGCTTCCAAGGGGGTAGTTTATATAATCCTAAATGCTCAGCTAAGGAAGAGTAGATTAATAGACATCACATTTTCATGCTTAAAGATAAATTCAGCCTAGGGCATTTAGAAAGTTGAATTTACTATACCTTAAAAAAAGAATTTCTGGGAAAATCATGTCTATATAATTTTAAATTATGCAGCACCAGGTCTATATTTTTTAAAGATATCCCAATCATGGGTCCCTGGGTTTAGAAAAAGAAGTGTTTAGGCTGGAAACAATTTGGGATGGCTTTATAACAAGTAATATCTCTCTCTCGGCACTGAAGTGAATTTGAATTGGAGCCAAAGACATTTCCAGTGAGAGATCAACACGGGAACAGATACACGTGTGTGGCCTGCTGATCCTAGTGAAATAGCAGGGATGGGAACATTGGCTTAGATGAAATAAGAAACCTCTTAGACCTTCTATCAAGGCTTTCCCTTGAATCCTGCTTTGCCCTAGTTTCTGAAAGAATTGGACAATAGAGCTTTCCACAGCTGTTATTTAGGGGCACGCCAAGAAAACCCACCCATTCCAGTTCTCATTGTCTATAGCCCCTGGAGCCCTACACTGTTCCTGGTAAAACCAGTTCTTTCATTTGTCAGTTTGTGTGATGGCCTTGAATTCTTACCCTGGTTTTACTACAGAGCATCAAAGAGCTACTATGTCCCCTCTTCTCAGAGTCTACAGTTTAGGAGTGGACTTGACTGTCAATATTCCAGGCTCTAGCAGATGGGAAAAGAACCACCAATGCTGGGCTCTCATTCATTCATCCATTTCCATCCCTTCTGATCTACTAAAACCTTTTTATATAAAATTGCTCTGTATTTGCTCATGGCTTTCTCTGCAGCAAGAATATTAAAAACAAACAAACATTAATTTTACTTTATTAAGAAAATTAAGCAGGTTTAGGAATATTAAGGTATTTATTCTAAAAACTAGTGACCCAGTGCACAAAATTTGTGCCTGGGGGAGGGGGTGTTCCTCAGCCCAGCCTGCACCCTCTCCAATCTGGGACCCCTTGAAGGATGTCCTACTGCTGGTTTTCAGGGATCGGGCCTAAACCGGCAGTCGGACATTCCTCTCACAATCCGGGACTGCTGGTTCCCAACCACTCACCTGCTTGCCTGCCGGACTGCTCACCCCCAACTGCCCCCTGCTGCTGGCCTGCTTGCCTCCAAATGCCCCCTCCTGCCAGCCTGCTCACCCCCAACTGCTCCCCCTGCTGGCCTGCTCATCCCCACCTTCCCTCCCCACTGGCCTGCTCACCCCCAACTGCCCCCCCCCCCCGCTGTCCTGATCACCTCCAATGACCCCCACTGACAGCCTGCTTGCCCCCAACTGGCTTCCCTGCTTTTCTGGTTACCCCCAATGGCCCTGCCCCCCACCAGCCTGATCACCCACAACTGCCCTCCCCTCTTGGCCTCTAACCGCCTCTACCTCGGCCCCGCCACCATGGCTTTGTCTAGAAGAACATCTGGAAGGTCTCCCAGTCTAATTAGCATGTTACCCTTTTATTAGTATAGAAGATAGAGGCCTGGTGCACGGGTGGGGGCTGGCTGGTTTGCCCTGAAGGGTGTCCCAGATCAGGGTGGGGGTCCCCACTGGGGTGCCTGGCCAGCCTGGGTGAGGGGCTGATGGCTGTTTGCAGGCTGGCCACACTCTCTTCAGGGTGGGTGTCCTGCTGGGGAGGTGTGGCCAGCCTGGGTGAGGGGCTGATGTCTGTTTTCAAGCTGGCCACACCCCCTTCAGGGTGGGGGTCCCTGCTGGGGTGCCTGGCCAGTCTGGATGAGGGGCTCATGGCTCTTTGCAGGCTGGCCACATCCCCTTCAGGGTGGGGGTCCCCGCTGGGGTGCCTGGCCAGCCTGGGTGAGGGGCTGATGGCTGTTTTCAAGCTGGATACACCCCCTTCAGGGTGGGGGGGTCCCTGCTGGGGTGTCTGGCCAGCCTGGGTGAGGGGCTGATGGCTCTTTGCAGGCTGGCCACACTCTCTTCAGGGTAGGTGTCCCTGCTGGGGTGTCTGGCCAGTGTGGGTGAGGGGCTCATGGCTGTTTGCAGGCTGGCCACACCCCCTTCAGGGTGGGGGTCCCCGCTGGGGTGCCTGGCCAGCCTGGGTGAGGGGCTGATGGCTCTTTGCAGGCTGGCCATGGCTTCCAGTGACCCAAGCTCCCAGCCCCTCCATTTTTTTTTTTTTTTCAGCGCCTCCTTGAGCGGAGGGAAGCAGGTATCTGGGATTTATTTATTTCTATAATTGAAACTTTGTAGACTTGAATGGAGCCCAGGGCCAGGCAGGGCAGGCGGGAAGCTTGGCTTTCTCCATTGTTGGGGGCAACCCAAGCCTCCTGCTCGCTCCAGCTCCGTGGCCGCCGCCATCTTAGTTGGGTTAATTTGAATACTCACTCCTGATTGGCTGGTGGACATGGCTTGTGGGCATAGTGGAGTGATGGTTAATTTGCATGTTTCTCTTTTATTAGATAGGATTGCTGCAGAAATATAGTAAAGAGTAGTAGAACATACTAACCTGTTGTGATTAGTGTTGATGGCATACAAGAAAAAAATGACTGAGAGAATGAAATTGTACATATTTATACAGTCATCCAAAGGGCCCGTCGAACATTACTTTCTAAGTTGAGTTCCAGGAATCTACCACATGGATCTCCTTGGGTTTCCCTCAAAAGCTGGTTTTTTTTGTGAGTATGACTCTATTCCATGAAAGTTCTAAAACTGGAATGATTCAAAATTGGGGGGACATAAACAGTCAGTCCATAGCAATATTCATTAGTCTTCAATGTTCCCCCCAAATTCAATGTTGAAGCCTAAATTCCTATTGTGATGGTATTTGGATGTGGGGCCTTTGAGAGGTAATTAGGTCTTGAAGGTGAAGCCCTCATGAAGGAGATTAGTGCACTTATAAGGGGGTTGGGAGCCCTGAATTCTTTTTCTCTGCCATGTGAAAATACTCAAAGACAGCTGTCTGCAAACCAGGAAGGATGCTCTCACCAGACACAGGATCTTCCAGAGCTCTGGTAGTGGTCTTCCCTGGCTCCAGAATAGTGAGAACTAAACATTTGTGGTTTAAACCACCCAATCTGTGGTATTTTTGTTGTAGCAGTCTGAGCTAAGACAGAGGTCTTCAGTAAAATCTATACAACTCCCATTTCTGGAAAAATAGGTGGTGAGGCCCTAATACCCACTTTCTTTATTACTTTCTTTTTTCATATACAACTTCCAACAAAAAAAATATTTTTTAGGGGTCCTTATCTGACCATTCAGCACTCCCTGTGACTGTATCATGGGCTGTGCATGCTCATTTTTAATAATCAGATATGTTCTTAGGGACTCGGGGATACATATCAGAGATGAATAACTGTTGCTGCCTTGGCTTCAAGATCCCTGAATAGAAAGCTCTCTCTCTTCCTTTCTCTAATTATGCAACTAAATGGGCAGCAATTCAGTACATATAGTTAATAAATACATTAAACTAATTCAAGTTATGACTAATCCTATAAGCATCTCCCCTCTGTTATGACAATTTTGTTAGATAAGTTTAGGAATTTGACAGATAGAAATGATTTCTGGCATATAGGTGATAATAAATATTTAACTCCATAAAAAAGACACTTATTTTAGATTGCTTAATAAGTATACAGTATATGAATTGTCTAATCTTTCCTGCTTCTTTTCTATACCTCCTATTATTAAAATATATTGAGTGTACCTTTTTATTTATGCTAAAAGTAAAAAGCTACCATTTTTGAGCACTGTTTTAAGGACAATAAAATTAATGTAGAGAACTTTACATTATTGCATTGCCTCAAACATTGCAAAGTTTATGTTATCATTTGAATTTTAAATGTGAGAAATTGTGGTTAGAAACTGCTTAAAACATTACAGATAAGAAGCCATGGAAATGAGATTTCAGTCTAGATCGGTCTCGTTCCTGAGTCTGAGTTCTTCCTACTTTGTAACGCTCTCTCCATTTATCAAATCCCAACATCTCAGGTTGTGAGTGTATTTCTGTGAGTGTATTAATGGTCATGGTGGAAAAGGGGGGGGGGAGACTAGATCTCCTTGCCCTAATCTGATCCTATGGTTTTCCCACGATGTGGCCCATGACATTGGGGAATCAATGACAGGATACACACTGTGTCCTGTGTCCTTATCTATAAAACTCCAACCAATTGTCATACGCATTTATTTAGTGCTTGTTACTGTCCTTCATAAAGATTCACTAGAGTGCCTTATCTTGAATGAAGGTCTGAGTAGACATGTAAGGGATAATATATATCTAGTTTTAATTCTTCTTCTACTTGCTGTCATATGGCACTTTCGCTCATGCATTTGTGTATGGATTTATACATTTACATTTAGAAAGTTTTTGTTTGATGGTATTTCTTTCCCTGTGGTTATAGCAAGATCTGTCATGTCTCTCTGAGCCTTTGGTGATTTATCGTGTCTGTTCTGTTTGGAATTTTCTAAAAATGTTCAGACAACCTTACCAGGATTGCAATGTTATTTCTGCCTCTTATGTTTTGCTGTCACTCTTTTTCTCAGGGGGGAGGTACAGAGTTGTGTGTGTGACAGGAAGATGGTGGGGGAGGTAGACTGTCTCCGTAAAGTTTTAGTTCATGAGGAAGGAGAATTGCTTTAATTAATATGTCTCATAGGAAATCCAAGCTACAGTGGGACAATCTCATCACAATCAGAGCTGTCCCCTACCTAATTAGTGAAATATTAAAGCAGAATTGCTTGAGTCAAGCAATCTCACGTTAATAATCAAGTGTACACCCCAAATTGGCATGCATTCTGACCCAGCCTTTCTCCTCTTAATTTATTCCAGGGTCTGGGGGTGAAGATTATTTCAAAAATCATTGTCCTCCTCAAGAAATATGCATGCAGACCTCGCTAGCAGAGCAGGTTTTTGCTATCTTGGGTCTTATCTTCCCCCAATATCGATCCAACATGATTTTGTCAAAATTAATTCATTTGTTTTGGTTTTTCTAAAGGCAAAAGCTAGGGCCTTATAAATTTAGTAAACAATGTTTAACATACAAATATGACATAGAAGGAGCTATGAATAATTATTGCTCTTAAAAATTGTTTTTGCACTTTGCAATTATTTATTAAAGGGCTTTCATTCATGATAGAAATTTGCAGTTTTGAGTAAAGCCTTAGTGTTTTCATGTGTACATACTGAATTGTTTTATTTTAAATATATATTTATTGATTTCAGAGAGGAAGGAAGAGAGAGAGAGAGAAACATCAATGATAAGAATCATTGATCTGCTGCATCCTGCATACCTGCCACTGTGGATTGAGCCCACAACCAGGGGAATGTGCCCTTGACTGGAATCGAACCTGGGACCCTTTGGTCCAACGGTCGGCAACATTTTGGACCTCACAGACCACCAGTTGGCTGCTGCTGCAAAGTTTGGTCCACAGGTCAATGTTCTATCCACTGAGCCAAACCAGCTATGGCCACACTGAACTGTTTTGATTAGAGAGATAAACATCTCATGATAGTAGAGTCCAGAGAGATTTTGAAGGGAATGGCTTTCTTCCACGCTATAGGGCTGTTCTAGTCTACTTCTATTTCTTCTTATTTTTCTAGTATTTTTAAATTTGATTGCTAAAGTGAAGGGAATGCTTGCTTTAAAATTATACTTTTTTCATTATCTTGATATAGAGTCTTATCAATCTTTGAGAATTCTGTTGGATTTCTAGGTATACAGTTATATAACTTATAAATAATATCTCCTATTATTGATGCTTATACATATTTGGTGGTCATGTGTTTTTTTTCCCTTTTTCTATTACATTTCATTAGCCAGTATTCCCAAAGCAATAATGACTATGAGGGTAGAGTGGACACCTTTTCTTATTCCTGAATTAAATATAACATTACTAGTGTTTCACTAGTAAGCCTGATGTTGGTTTCAAATAGGTATTGTTTGTCTAGCTGATACCTATATTGTATTCATTATGATTTCTTGTGATAACATTTTCTTGAGACAAATTATTATTAATTTAGTCATAGAGTCAGTAGAAAAAAGCAGAAAATGAAATTCTTATGTTAAAGACCATTTGGTGTCTATCAGTGGAGAGATAGGCATCTGGCAGAGATATGCTGACTTGTTGATTCATCTACAGAATTCAAATTTCCACTGATCTCCTGGGGCTGACAAGCATAACTCGAAAATTAGGGCACCATGTTTTGATCAGTTACAGAATAAATAAGGAACTGAAATTGTTTGAAAGAAATGACTACAGGGCTTGCTTTTGATCAGCAATCTTCGAATTTTTAGGTGAATGCAAGTTATCTGCATAACATTCCTTATTTGTCCTTTGTGAATTTCTTTCTTAAAGAATGACAATATTCTTTAAAACAGGATGATCAGACCTTGGTTCATTAGTTTAACCCCCAATGATCCAGATAAGCAGGTCGTTTCAAGGGGTTGCTATGGTTTCCTTCCTGAAAACCTGAAGATTTCAAGGGGCCAGGAGATGTTATGTGGGTCAAACGAGGCCCTCTGCTCAGTACCGCCTACAGTTTGGTATTTGCAGGCAGAGCTATTAGAAATCCACGCTGAGGAAGCAAATCTACTTCTTCCCCCGTCTTACACTTTATTCTATTCCTCCTTCATCTCCTGTGGTGATACTTTCTTATTTCTCCCAACATCGCAGCCAGGCTACATGCTGTGGCTGCCATTTACGATCTAAATTATATCCATGCTAGACCCAGACTAGAAAGGAAATGCTAGATGGGAAGCTAAAATGTAACATGGAAAGATATATTAAAAGTCTAGTTTTCTGGGCTCTGGTGAAACTGATTTTATTTGGCTTCACCAAATCGCCATGTTTACAGCAATCTGGCAGGTCCAAATGAAGAGGGGTTTCAGCCTGGGAAAGAGGAGAGGAAACAACACAACACAAAACAGACCTTTCCAGGGGAGTCCCCAGCAGAGCCCACGGCTTTCAGCTGGACTTGAGTGAGGCTGGGGACACATCCTCTTCTGGGACCCTGATAGTTCCACAGGAAAAGAGCTCTCCTTGGACCAGGGCTTTCTGGATCCCTTCCCCACAGTGTGACTATGAGCATCTAGTTTTCTGGAATTGCCATGTGCATGGTCACACCCGTGTTCAGGCCCTGCTCACCTCTGTGGATGCCCTGGCATGACACGGCTGAGAGGTGAAGAGGTGTGCAGAGCCCACCCGGCATGGCTCCATGGTTGAGTATCAACCTATGAACCAGGAGGTCACAGTTCGATACCCAGTCAGGGCATATGCCTGGGTTGTGGGCTAGATCCCCAGTGTGTGGGCGTGCAGGATGAGGCCAATCAATGACTCTCTCATCATTGATGTTTCTATCTCTTTCTCCTTCTCCCTTCTTCTCTGAAATCAATAAAATTTTTTAAAAAGAGAGGTGTGTGGAGTTTCCCAGGAGTGGTGGTAGCCAAGCTCCTGCCACACTGGTTTTCCCAGAGGAGCAGCAGGAGAAGAGAAAACACTTGTTAGTCACTCCCCATGCAGACTCTGCCTCCACCCTGCCCTCCATGGAGCCACTAACTCTGCAGCTACTGGAATGTTTCTCCTTATCACTGTCCTCAGGGACACAAAATGCTGATGCGGTTGAGATCTTGAAGGCAGTGATTTATAACTAAAATGGCCCTCTGCAGTGAAAGGTCTATGAGAGCTGGGAGAATGTGTTTGCTGAGTTACTATGCAAATTTCACAATTAAATCTTCATTCATCTCTTGAGGGAATATCAAGAATTACTGAAGGAAAGGGGCTTTGACACAATTTTTAAAAAGAAAAGACAGCAATAAATAAATAAATAAATAAATAAATAAATGGCAGAATATCTCACAATTTCTCAGCTCTGCTCCTCTGAGTCAGTCTCTCAGTGGGAATCACAACAGAGAGAATCAGGTAAAACCGGGAGCACGGGAGATGTGATCAAGGGAAAGGCAAAGAAAGCCACTTTCTCATTTGTAAAACTGAATTAATGAATTTTTAAAAATATTTGTTGCTACAGCATGCTGTCCGGGGGAAATAAATGCATCCGGAGACACAGAGCCACCCATCTACTCCCTGTTCTTGTGTCCTAACCCCCTTCCTTCTTTCTGCACCTTACCCAGACTCTGCCTGTGGAGAGCTGACCCTCCCTCTGTCTCCCCTTCCTCTGCCTCCAGCTCTCCTGGCTCCCCATGATTTCCAATCTGCAGCGTTTCAGCAAGAGACTTCTGTTTGACAGGTAGTCTCTTGGCTCTTTCCATTGAAAAGGCCAAGTTCCCTGTGCAGCTAAAATATTTGCCTTTATTTTTTAAAAAAATTTTTATTGTTGAAAGTATTACATATATCTCCATTTTTTCCCCACTCACCCTTTCTATCCTGTCCCTGCCCCTAGCCTAGGCCTTCATCAGTTGTTTGTGTTCATGGGTTAAGCATATATGCATATAAGTTCTTTAGTTGATCTCTTCCCACCCACCCACCTGCCCTAGCCAGCCTCCCCTCTGAGATTAATCAGCCTGTTCCATGCTTTAAATATTTGCCTTGAAACAGCTTCTCCCTTCCCTGAACTGCATGCAATTAGGCATCCTCTCGGAGCTCTATCACTCACCCAGGCTCCTCATGCTCATCCCGGCCCTGGGAAACCATCACTTTGTGAAAGCCCTTTGAAGGGCACTCCTTCCTCAGAACCTGGCCCACTGGTGATCTCCAGGCTGTCCTCAGAGCCCCGCTCACATGGTTTTGCAAGCCTCCATCTTCTGATTGTGTAGAAAGGGACTTTCCTACCTTCTCCTTGTTCAGGCAACATGTGCATCTGGCTTGTCTGTGCTGGCTGATAACTAATAACTCCTTAGCTCAGTTTCATCTTTAAGAAGGGAGCATAGTTCTTCCTGGAAGGACTGAGTGTGGCAGCCAGCCCCCAACACATATACCAGCTGTTCAACAACCTGTAGACTGACCGAGGGCGACTTGCCTGTGTCTTAGGAAATTAGGAAGCTGAGGTTGAAAATCCCCACTACTCCCAAGACCCTGTTTTTATTCAGTTCCTTCCCTAATGGAAATCCATCCTAATGACATCATTTGGGAGTAGGCAAGGGACTGGGAGATTTTCTGTGACTCTGGTCAGGTCACTTGTACCTAGGAAAACTGGTAATGGACAGGAAAGATCATAAAAAGTAGCCAAAACAATAGTTTCCTTAATTACCCTGCATGTTGACAGAAACGGTAGTCAACAATTCTAGGCTTTCTTCTCAGGGTGTTGAGTTTTACTGATCTGGTTGAATGTGCCTCTCAGAACTGTACCAATAGTGTTTCCCCAAAGTCTATTTCTATGCGGAACGTATGTATATTTTTCCTTGGGGTGGAGAAAAGTTGGCAAATCTTGATAAACTTTATGAAGACTGATATTGATAGTCTATTGGTATTAGTTTTATTATTATATTAAGGGGCATTTTGTCTGCTGAGATATTGTTAACAGCAACAAATTACCATTGCAAACTTCCCTCGTCCCAGAGAATACATGAGCTTCATCTTTCAAGAACAACAACAAAGAAAAGAAGTTTATTTTTGCCAGAATATCTTTGGTATGAAAAGAAATAATTACTCCTTTATACCTTGTAGACTGAGACCTCATTCTGTGGTATTACTGTACAGAAGTTATACATTTCAAAAGATGGTAGACTTTGAGCATGTTGTATTGATGACTTTTTATTGTTATGTCTATGTTATATTTCTACTGGTTGGGTTATTTTTCCAAGACACCTTTATAAATACTTATTTTGTGATTATTCGAACCCTTTGAGGCTGGTGGGACGGCCAGGTGATAAGTGGGCTATTTGGAGCACATGTGTGGTGGAGTGTTGTTTTCATTATAACATAACTTTCTTCCTCTACTAGTAAGTGGTTAAAAGTAAAAGGAGGTCATACCAGCCTTTTCTGAGGAATAAAGGCAAATATCAGGGAATTCCACACAAATAGCAGAAATCATAGGCATTCATTGCAGGAAGGAACTTCAGGTACAGTTTATTCTCAGGTTCTACATAAGGTACCAGTCCCCTCACCATACTGCCCATTCATAGAGCACCAGATCCCGCGGACACAACTAGTGGCAGGGGACTCTCTAGTCTTGAGAAACACACTGGATAGTTTAAATGTGATTCCTTAGGTTGAGCCTCCTTGTAACTTCTGCCAATTGGTTCTCATTGTCCCTCTGCTTACCTGTCACACAGACTGCTCCCTTATTTCGTTTTCTCAACAACTATTTACTGAGCACATGCCGTGTGCCAGGCATTGTTCAACTGGAGATATAGCAGTGAGCAAAACAGACAAAATCCCCGTCTTCAGAGGATTAATTATAGTTCAGTAGAAGAAGATGGTAAACAAAACACTTGTGCAGGGGGATAGACATGCTCATGTTATTGAGAAAAATAAGACAGAGGGTGGAGAGGCGGCATTGATAGAGGAGGTTCAAGTTTAAATACTGTGCTGACAAGGTGACCTTTGAGCAAAGACCTTAAATAAGTGAGCAAGTGAGCCAGCCCCCTGGGTACCTAGGTGAGTCCCATTTCAGAGAAGAGGCACAGCCAGAGAAACTTTGAGGAAGGAGTAGCAGGCATGTGGCAGAATGGCAAGTGTGCCAGTCATACAGTTGGGCAGTGTGAGCTAGAGAAAGAGTGGTGGGGAAGATGCTGGGAGGAAGCTCCGAGGTGGGCAGGCTGGTTCTATGTGCCTCTGGCTCCTACTCAGAGGTGAGAAGCCACTGGAGGGTCGTGGAGCACTGGGTTATCTGCTTTATGTATAAGGAGCACTTTGGGTTCGGGTAGACTTGGGTAGAGGATACAGGTAGATAAAGGGTACAAATTTAGAGGCTGTTAGAGTGAGCCAGTGACGTGGGAGCAGTGGGGGTGTTGACAAGTGATACATTCTGAAGATAAAGCCAGTGGGACGTAGGT
The DNA here is from genome assembly GCF_964212035.1 of Myotis nattereri. NCBI lineage: Eukaryota > Metazoa > Chordata > Mammalia > Chiroptera > Vespertilionidae > Myotis > Myotis nattereri. The sequence continues at coordinate 94,210,402 of NC_138081.1, read as the reverse complement.
GAGATGAAGAGGATTCAAAGATAACGCTGGTGTTTTTTTTTTGTTTTGTTTTGTTTTGTTTTAAATATTGATTGGTGGTTACAGTATTTTTTTTAAATATATTTTATTGATTTTTTACAGAGAGGAAGGGAGAGAGATAGAGAGTTAAAAACATCGATGAGAGAGAAACATCGATCAGCTGCCTCCTGCACATCTCCTACTGGGGATATGCCCGCAACCCAGGTACATGCCCTTGACCGGAATCGAACCTGGGACCTTTCAGTCCGCAGGCCGATGCTCTATCCACTGAGCCAAACCGGTTTCGGCAATGCTGGGGTTTTTAAGCTGGGTCTATGAAAGGCGGGCCACCTCTGAACCTAGGTGGAAGGGACTGTGTGTGAAACAGAATACGGGGAAATAATCAGGAAGTTAATTCTGGGCGTGTTAGATTTTGAATCCCCAACCCATGATATAGCAAATATTTGAAGATAATTGCCACGTCCAAATAATAAACAAGTATAGTCAATTCTGCTATAATGGACATATGTGTTCCTAAAAAATCATTGTGCCATGCAAAATTGCATAATAAAAACTATAGAGCTTATGGAAAATAATAAGCGTGGATCACAATGTTCAAAAACTTGCTTGGGTATGCCAGAATGAGAGAGCACAGTTTCACATGTGTTAGATGCTCATGGAACAGCACTTCCTGGTTCGTGTTATGCTTAAGTTGTTCCCTAGTACATCAATCGCACTAGAACAAATACACCATTTTGGAACAAGTGTTATGGAAGGACTAGCGGTATTAGTATTAGCATGGGAAGGTTTTAAAATACTAGAAGTAGCAACTGGGCAGAAGCACATTGAAGAATGCTTTTAATCTCTGGGGTAAGCTTGGCTTGATGTAGATGAGGGGCATCGGGTGGAAGCACACATGTAGCTTGAGTAGGACTTCAGATGACAGAAAGGAAGAGTAGGAGACATTTGCACCAGAGCTCTCAGAGCGGGAGAGTTTCAGTAACTCCCACCCTCTCACCTGCTCGGAGACTGAGTCTGAGGCAGCTGCGAAGCCTCCCCTGCCAATGGGATCTCCATGGCCTTCGGGCCCCAGCCGGGCTGAGGAGTGCGGATTGCTTTGCTTCGTAATTGCTTGCCCTGTGCAGAGCTTTACCCTGACCCTAACCCGGCACATTAGCAGGGCCCAGAGGCCCAGCACCTAAATGAAATGTAGCCGGCCGCACCAGGAGCCGAGTCTCAGCAAATAAGAACCACGTATAAAAATGAAAACTTGGTCCCATATGTCTTTAAACCCATGACGGTTACTGCTGATATGATACTGCAGGGAAAATGACTTAGATTTGTGTTGTGTAGATGGATTTTTGGGGTCTCTCTGTGCAATTTTCTTTAACATAGTGGGGTCTTTGTCACTGTAATGAAAGCCTCCTTCAGCTGGGAGGAGAAAAAGAGAGGAAGAGAGAGAAACAATGGCAGCATAGAAACCAGATTTCCCAACGAAATTAAACCCTTTTGAGATGCAGATTTATATCAGAAACACTGATAAAAACTTATGCTTGAAGGTGTGAAGATCTGGGCCCTTCAAAGGACTGCAAATAACAGCATTGCTGCCACGGGCATAGATGAAGATCTGAGCTGCGGAAAGGCAGGTATAGGAAGAGGGGACCATGAAGGAAAAGGTCCCGTCCAATACAGCATGTTTACAAAATCGCGGGGAGTTCGTGCAGCTTTGAAGAATAAATAACACCTTTCCCAATTCCTTCTTCGTAGATATTATACAAAAGGAGGCAGCAAGAAAATCACACATGGATGATCTTGCACATGCTTCATTTACATGCACAAATGCAGATTTTTCAGTGTATTTTCTCTTTCGTGTGTGTGTGTATGTGTGTGTGTGCGCGCGCAGAATTCTGTGGTTTATCCCAAGCCCAGGACCCCACATCAGGAGGTCTGAGATCTATTCTTAGCCAGTCCCAGAGGTGACCTTCCGTGTGTCTCCGACCTATAAATATAAAACCACTCACCTCTCAGGTGTATGGGTAAGATTGGATGCGTTGATGCATATGAAAATGTTTTTCCAGTAATCTGCTGATGGAAGACTAAGTATTATTAATGTGGGAATATAGAAGGAGTGTCTGGGGGGCGGGGGGAGGTCCAGAAAAGAGGAAGATTGCTTTCGTTCCTCCAGCTCCCCTGGGAAATGTGTGTTTTGCTGGTAGGGAAACTGGGGCAGCTGGGTACGTGAGAGGGAGCGTGCACATGTTCCGGAGTTTGTAAATGCAAGGGGGACAGCCCTTTATTAGGCAACAGATATGCTGAGTTTCAGGTTTGCGTTACCAGGAGACTCGGAAAAGCTGAAACTCAGCCTAACCAGGGCTGCCAAGGGCCTCTAATGAAAACTTCCATTTGGAGAGGCTAGATGTTGACTTGGCATGACACCAAACCAGCAGCCTGCTGCAAAATTTTACACCAATTGTATTTCTCCTAATTAAACCCTGTCTGACCTCAGCATTAAGAAACAATTTGTTTCAGGATATAACCGGCACACATAAGCAATTACATTCTGTTTGCCCCATTAGCATTCTTTGGCTCCTGTGCGATCCAGGCCCATACTGCAGCACACGCTGCCCCTGAGCCAGAGCTATAAAAAGCCGGGCCGCGGAGGCTTTCTCCCCCACACCAAGCACTAAGAATATCATCATCTTTTAGCCAAGCCAAAGATTCTGGGAACAGCGTGCTTCTGTGTTTATTATAAGGGAGTGTCTATATATATGAACATTTCTTAGGAGTTAAAAAAGACTCTACTTATAAAAAACCCGAGGAAGCTATAATAACCTACGTTTATAATAATCTAAGCGTATCTGGTATGCCAGTTCTCATCTTCCCATTCAGCTATGACCCTCAGACTTTTACTTTTTGTGACTGTTAGACTTGGTGAATTCTGGGTTTTTAACCGCCCCCAGCCCCCCTCCCCCCCCCCCCCCCCCGCCAAAAATAAAATATTGGTCCTGCAAAGCTTTCGTGGGCATTGGGGGTGAGTGTTCTTTTATAAAAGCAGTAGAACATCCATACAACAGAAATGAAACAGAGAAGACCTTCACCCCTGAGAACTCTCAGCAGACCCACCTGTGAAGTTCATTTCCGTGGCCAGGGCTCTGGGCCGGGGACCAGGAGGGGGTTGGTCCCCTGGGCTGTGCCACTTCCTGCGTCTCAGGCACATCACTGACCTCTCTGACTCTCCAGTTCTTCTTTTATAGAAGGGACTGGGGAGACCTGAGGGGTTGCTTCTGCAAGGTAACTACAGAGCTCTGCTGAATTATGGGTTGTGTTCCACTTGGCCCTTGAAGGCTGCAGAGCACCGAGCAGCTCTTCAGACATTCTTTCTTGGGCTTCATGCTGCCTGCTGATGTTGTAGGCTTCTACCCTCCGGCCACCCTTGATGTGGGAGCTGCGGTGGGAAGATAGGAAAGAGGATGCGACACATTCCATCCACTGGTGGATGGAAAGGAGGGAATTCTGGGTGATCTTTTGGAGTAAGCAATCAAGTGGCTGTTAGGCCTCACTCAGTGTTGTCTCATTTTTGCCTCTCGTGCCTCAGAAAGAAATTAACCATTCGTTTCTTGAGTTCAGTTTTTCTACCTGTACAATGGGAATAACCACCACCCTCCTATATTTCAGAGGTACCGAAGGATACACAAGCCACGCCCCTGAGGCCGTGGGGATCCCAGATGCAGTGTCACTGACAGGGCCTGATACTCTGTCTGTGCTGCAGGGAGGCGCGTCACACCGGCTCTGAGAGACCCACCCCCCAGAGCAGCGCTTCTCTCTGTGAACTAAGAGCACCTTCTGTTGGCAACTGGATCTCATGAGCCTTAAAAATAAAGGTGCACCTCAGCATGGACACAGACTCAGAGGAGACGGAGAGTAAAGAGTAAGTGCTTATGGACCTTAATGAGCCATAGGATGAAGGTCCCCCACTCTCTGCTCCTGTCAAGGTGGAGCCATTGTTACCCTGCTGCCCCACCACCGTGGTCAGGCGTAGAACAGCCGGACTCTCATTTGGAGGCACACGGTCTGGAAGGTTGTACGGTCCCCTGGAGAAAGGGCTGCATTTTGAAACAGAAAACTTCAATGTGAGTCTCATCTCAGACATTTAGGAAACATGTGGCTTGAGCAAATCCTTTAGCTTCACCTGGAACCGGCCTAACCCCATTTCATTGCCAGGTATCATTGTCCACGTTTTGTTTCCCCTTACGTATTTGTCACAAGTCAAAGGCACTGACGTACCTATTTGTATTAAATGGTTAGTAGATCATGCCCTAACTGGTTTGGCTCAGTGGATGGAGCGTCTGCCTGTGGACTGAATGGTCCCAGGTTCGATTCCAGTCAAGGGCATGTGCCTTGGTTGTGGACACATCTCCAGTAGGGGGTGTGCAGGAGGCAGCTGATCAATGTTTCTCTCTCATCCATGTTTCTAACTCTCTAAATGTGCTTCTAGCTGTTTGGGGGGCAGGAATCTGCAGTTTAAAGAGGCAATCCTCATGGATTTGGGGCTGCCTCAGAAATAACCAAAGAACTTGTATGCATGCATGGACACAGACAATAGTGCAGTGAAGGCCTAGGGTGGGGGGTGCAGGGGCTAGAAGGGGTCAATGAGGGGAAAAGGAGCATCTGTAATACTTTCAACAGTAAAGATAAGTTTTAAAAACACACTTCATAAACAGATCTGGCTCCCAGTACACTGCCTGATGAATAGTAGGCATTCAATATATACTTGTTAAATGAATGGATAAATGGTGGTCTAGCCCCATGGTCGGCAAACTGTGGCTCGAGAGCCACATGCGGCTCTTTGGCCCCTTGAGTGTGGCTCTTCCTAAGCCTTAGGAGGACCCTAATTAAGTTAATAACAGTGTACCTACCGATATAGTTTAAGTTTAAAAAATTTGGCTCTCAAAAGAAATTTCCGTCGTTGTACTGTTGATATTTGGCTCTGTTGACTAATGAGTTTGCCGACCACGGGTCTAGCCTATCCCAACCAAGAAAAACTGCCTTCCCAGTGGGAAGTATAAAAGTGAGACTGGGGTAAGTCTCCATGTAAATATTAAGATGACAGTTTCCAGGTGGGCGGAGAGGGAAGGGGAGAACGACAAAGTGCCAGGCTAGGAAGCTTTGGAGCTTTGAAAAGAACCTCCTGACAACAAGACCCCTCTAACCGGCTTCATTTCCGTTGTCATAAGCACTCTTCGCTCTCAGCTCTTGTCCTTGCTCTGGAGTTGGATTTAATTCATAACTGTGAGGTGGTTATCTGTTCCATCTTGCTCCCGGCACCTTCAGCCTTAACGGATCTTACTTTCCTCCTTTGTATTCCCTCCCAGTCCTCTGCCTTTTCCAACACGTCACTGATACTGATCTGATTTTGCCACAAGCTGCCTATTGGCGAGTTAATTCACAAGTTCTCTGCATAGGTTTAATGGTAAAATAGAGGACACCCAATTAAATTTGAATGTCAGATAAACTACACATATCACTTTAGTATGAGTTTGTCCCAAACATTGCACAGGATGTATTTGTAGTAAAAACGATTATTTTGGGTTTATCAGAAAGTCAAATTTAACTGGGCATCCTGCATTGTCATTGGGGGAATCTGGCAACCCTATCTCTGGATGACCTTGCTTTGCACCTTTGGTTCTTATTAATCTCTGGTTCTTGATTGCCAGTGTTAGCCTAGCCTTCTGATGACTGGTTTTGCCTACTAAACATTTTCATCTTTCCATGTTTCTAGTCTTTCAATTTGAATCTCCCTGGTTTTTGTTGCCATTTTGGGTTTAACCCATCGTTTCTCTCTAGTATTGCCTGGAGTGGAGAATGTTCAGATCCCACTTTTAACACATTCTCAGAGCCATACTGGGCTGCTCTGGTGTAGTTTTCTCCCTGTGGCTCCCACGTAGCTTCTAGTCCCAGGAAAAACATAGGAGGAAGTTGGGAGCAGCAGTCAAGTTGAAAAGGGGATTGGAGCTGCAGTGGCATAGCTCATAATGCTACTGTGGATGTGTCCTGGCTGCGCTGACCAGCAGTGGTTGTAAATAGAAACAGATGCTAACCCCTCACTTCTGATTTTCCCGTTGTGGAAATCAGGACAGGAGAAACTGGACATCCATGGAAGTTCTTTTTCAAGATTTTGAATGATTCTCCTTTTCCCCCCTCATTCCCCTGACCCTTCCTGTTTGTTATATTTCTTTCATCTCATCCCAGCCTAATTATCATTTCATCTTTTTTGTTCACTTTTAAAAAATATTTTTATTGATTTCAGAGGTGACAGGAGGGAGGGAGAGAGAGAGAGAGAGAGAGAGAGAGAGAGAATGAGAGAATCATTGATTGACTGCCTCCTGCATGCCCTACACTGGGGATGGAGCCCACAATCCTGGGCATGTGCCCTGACCGGGAATCAAATGATGACCTCCTCGTTCAGGTCAACCCCTAAGCCACGCCAGTCAGGCGTATTCACGTTTAATGTCACATGTATGTGATTGATAAGACTTGCTGATTCTCTACATATTTTTTTACTACCAGAGACTATTCCATTTTTTCTTCATCATCATCACCATTACCACCACCACCATCATCATCACCATCATTGCCAATATTTATTTATTTAAAATGTTTTACATGTAACCACTGTGCCAAGAATTATTTTATAAACAGTACCTGATCTCAATTTTGTCTCACATTACTCTTATCCCCATGATATAGAAAACAGAAAAGCAGATGCATAAATGTTGAATCATTTGTGCTAACTTACATAATTTGGTGAAGCCAAAATTCCATCCAGCTCTAACTGAATCATAGCCCTGCTTCAAACATTATACTATACTTCCTTCCACGTGACTTGTACCAGGTTCTAAGGGGAGTAAGAATTACCAGCTCATTAAACTATTATAGTTCGGTGTTAGAAAACAATCAACTTAATCTAGGTTTGGAAATCAGGCTAGAGAGACCCATAGTCTTCTGTGATGTCTTTGGTGCCTTGATTTCTTCCACAAACCTTTCCCTGGTACACTTTTTTTACTCTATGGCCTTTACCTAGCACCCTTTCCAGAATTCCTCACTCACCCTGGAAAGCATCAAACTGTGATCCACATTATTAAAGGATATTTTTCATCATGTGTAACTAAAATGAGCCTTCTCCATCCCCACAAAAAGATTTTTCCTCCAGCTACAAAATTGATAAGATTCTTAAGGATCAAATCTAAATTTGAAGCAGTGAGCCTGCTGAGATAGATTAAGTATGGAATGTTCCTGAAGTCAACAGAATTCTGTTGTAATTATACCAAAGTCCAAAGGAAAATACTTTCCTCTTCTTCATAATTACTACTTCTGGAAGGCACTGACCTCAGATCTACTCTGATAGAGAGGCTGGTAGTGACAGGGGTAGTCTAGAATTACATTTACCAAATTACCACCCAAACCTGAATCTGTTTGCATATGCCCTATCTCTGCTCAGAGGCTCTTCCTGCTCCCAAGAAGCAGTGCGCTTTGTTGACTTTGCTCAAATCAAGGAAGGGTGAAGAATATCTAAAGTCACAAGGGGGTTTTGCTTTCACCATTTAAAATCTTTCAGTGGAAAATTCAGTTATAGTCTTAAAATCTTGCATAGCTTTCACAGAGTACCTATTTCTCTGAGTCCCTCACTCTCTAAAAGCAGAGGGACTTATTGCTCTCAAGGGACAGTGCAGTAGGTACTTTTTAAATTCTACTTTGAACTTGGCCTTTCTGGTTAACTTCAAATTGAGACATCGAAAGCCAACATGAAGGGCATGTATACTTTGTGGAACCCAGCATGTGAAAACTTCTAAAGCAATAATAGTGTGTGCCTACTGAACACATGCATGTATGCCTACACACAATACACACACACATTTTCAAGATCTGGTGTTCTGGGTTATCACCCTGAGGTCCAATCTGCATTTTGAAGGCAAACTTTCTCATATCTCATCTAGCATTTGAGCCCATTCTGAAAACCACTGAAATGTGCCAGGACGTCCCAATCCTTGTGATGCTGTCTGGTAGACAGCAGAAGGTGAAAGCTGGCCTTTGAGTGATGCATGGAAATATCCGTTCCTTTTCAAGTGATGCTGCCCCTCACACTTTTACTTCTTTTCTAGTTCATTGTGGGCAGAGTCCTTTGGGGTTGAGGAATGGGGCAAGAGTTCATCTGAACAAGGTTGTGACCCAGTTAGGTAATCAGAAGAAAGACAGAATATTCCCAGTCAAAATTGGGGGCAGAGGAAGAGCTCGGTATAGAAGGCACTGGGTGGCACATGGCAGGTGGTGATTTAGGGAGGCAGAAACCCATATTGGTTAAGAGCCCTGGCTGCCTGGATTTGAATTATGGTTCTGCAATTTATTATATATAACTCCAGACTCTACCACTCTGGAGGCCTTTGTGGCCTGTAAAATAAAGATATTTGTATTATCCAAGTAGTGGTGGGTATTGGGATTAGATGAAATAATTATATAAAGTGCTTAGCAAAGGGACTGAGACACAAGTGATGAAAATGATGGTGATTGTATTAGTTTTCTATTGTTATGTAATAAACTACCATGAATGTACCAGCTTAGGCCATATAGATGCATTATTCACAGTCCTATGGGTCATAAATCTGGGGTGACTCAGATGAGTTCTCCGCTGTTTTAGGCTTTCAGCAGGCTGAAAGCAGGTTTGGGCCGGATGGGACTCCTTTTTTAATTCATCAGGAAGGAACCTGCTTTCAGGTTCAGTCAGCTTGTTGGCCAAGTTGAGTTCCCTGTGGTTGAAGGACAGAGGCCCTGTTTTCTTCCCTGCTTGTCAGCTGGAGGTCTCTCTCAGCTCAAGGCCACTGGCATTCCTTCTCATGTGGGTAACTCCATCTTCAATCCAGCCACGGTGTGTCAGATCTCCCTGTGCGCTGAACCCCTCTGACTACTTGTCCTGCTACCAGTCAGAGAAAACCTGCTGCTTTCAAAAGGCTGATCTGTGTGGGTTGGGCCAACTTAGATAGACTCTGATTTTCGGATCAATTGACTGGGGGCTTCAGCTATCTGTGTAAGCCCTTCCCAGCAGTACCTCCATCCGTACCCTTTCCTTGATTGAAAAACCAAAGGACAAGAATATTGGGAAGGGATCCATAGAATTCCACCTGCCTTGGTGATGACCTGGGTGATGTCAATTGATGACTCAACCTGTTGACTAGTCTTTGAATATGAAAGAGGGGGCTGAAGCTAAGTTTCCAGGCAGAGGAACTGCTTAATTGTTCTGCATCAGAAAGCAGAATTCACTTCTTTGCTCTTGGATGGGCTGGATAGAGTTTTAAACTGAGAATTGAATGGAGAAAGAGAGAAAGGAGAGAGGAGCCAAGCCACATGACAGGGAAACTGAGGAGTTTTAGAAATCAGGGTATTTTATATTATATTTGAGTGGTGTGTTTTGTTTGTTTGTTTGTTTGTTTGTTTGTTTTTGCCTGTTTGTCTTCTCAAATCTTTCTCAATGCTGCACGTGAATAGCTTTCTGTGAAAATCTGGGAAAATTGAACTCCAGGGCTGAGTAGATGCAGTGCTGGGAGAGCACCATGAGATTATCTATGCACAATTTCGGAGGAAGAAGGAGCTCAGAGCTAGAGGTGGCCCTGAACTTTGTGGAGGTTGGCAATAGAATAGATGCTGTTCTCTGCACAAATTTAGAGGGAGGGTTTGTTATGATCTTCCCTGATCTAATGAGGCACAGCGGTATTTCAACATAAAGCATAGAGCTGGGCAGGACAGCTGGCTGTCATCAGGCCTGGATCCCTGAGTTCTGGGGTGAGACAGTGCAGGTATTTCTTCCTCCACTTACCAAGTTCATCCCTTCATCCATCCTTTCATACAGTCATTCAACAAACATCTCTGTAGTAGCTAACATACAATACAGGGTGCTGTTTTATGTATTAAGGGATTCAGTGATGAACGAAACCAAGTTGCTGGCCTCCTGGAGCGTATGTTCTATGGGGAGGAGGTGAAAAAAAGACAATTATAAGAAAAATGTCAGGAAATATGAAAAAGTGGGCTGTCTGACCTTAACTGAGTGGCTCAATGACAGTGGCCCCAGGAGGAGGAGGGGCAGGAAGGGAGCTGCATACAGTTTTGTGACTGGTATTATTTCCTTTCTTGGTAAGCCTGCTTTGAAATCTTATAGGTTAATGCTTCAAGGACAATTAATTATTAATGAAAATACGCTCTCCATAGGTGCATGACGGAAACCACAACTGTCATGATTTCCAAGTACCCCCAGCATTTCCTGGGACATCAAAGTCAGTTGTGTGTGAGGCGTGCTGGGAGTGACATATTCGGAAAGGCCACTCACCAAAATTGGGGCTGAGTTTAGACTTCCTGCACTAAGACTGTATTGTACTAGTAAAAGGGGATTTATCATATCAGTTAAGTCTAGCCACCCCCCATCCCTGCTCCTCTCCCTCCCTCCCCTCCTCCCTTAGTGTTTCAAAACAACATAAAATGGGTTTTCGTTGACACAAACCAAATCTTAGACAATAGAATGTTCAATGAATGCTGGATTAGGCTGAAGCGCAGAGGAAACCAAGGTGGGGTAGAATGTGAAGAGCTGTGTTCATCTCTAGCACATGTCAATGGGATCATGGTAAGAAGTGAATAGGTGCATGCTATCTTTATTTAGAAAAGAATGAATGATGTGAAATGTTTTATGTAGAGAGAAGTAAATGAAGGTAAATGTGGCACTTAGCAGAGCTAGAATTCTCCTCCCTGGATTCTGCATCCTCTGAGGGTAGAGACGTGCCCCCAGCACCCAGCCCAGACCTGGTGCCCAATAAATATTGTGCCGTGCATGAATGGTGAATAAGAATGTCAATGTGGTTTTCTAAGTGGAAGAGCTATGTTTGTGAGAACAGGAGTAAATAGTTGTCAGTTGCTGTAAAAGATGCACTGAAACAATGATAATCTGGGGAGCGGATACAATTCCACAAAGGGAGAATTTTGTAATCATTCTGATTGTTAAACAGCGAACACAGTTGCTTTATGGAAAGGTGAAGTACCAGGCATTGAAGGTTTTCAAACAGAGGTTGGATGATCCGTTTGCTGTGTGATTGAGGACATCTCTCTGTTGAACAGGAAGTTTTTCAGGAGATATTTAGAACCACTTTAATAACTATTACAGTCCCTGACCCTCAATGTGGGAGATGGGCACAATGCATTCTGGGAAGTGTGCAATCCCCCTGGGTCGTGCAGAGGATATGACTATGGCAGAGTTGAGAAGGTACTCTAGTTAAGTCAGGGATATTAAAGCAGCCATCTGACAAGCCATCTCCCCTTGATATCAGTCTCTTACCATGATTTCTGTTCTTGGAGTCTCAAAATGCTCCCACTAAAATCGGAATTTAGTATTTAGTGGTGGTTGGAATCTACCATTTCGTGGAAAGATGGAGGGCTGTTCCTCTCGCTCTTCTTGCTCATGACCTATGAAGAGGAGTCAATGAAATGCGTCCGGGGACAGATGAATACCCATCAGACACAGTGGCCCAATCCTCTCCCTGAGACCATTTGCTTTCAACTCTCTCTTGAGCAACTGTTAAGTAAAGTTAATAGCCACCACCTCTTCGGGGGAAGGCTTGTTAAAATCACGTCCAAGAAAATAAATATGATGAATGAACAACCTCTGGAGAAAGGCTTGACATTAAAAGAAAAAAAAAGGAAATTAGTCTCACAAGGATCTGCTATGAAACAGGCAAAGTGCATGAGTACAAATGAGTTATTTTTACAGCGATTCCAGGAGCCATCTCCTGGGAACCACACCTGAACTCGTCAAAGCTGAACCAAAACCCAGTTGTGTGCCCAGGAATGGAGCGTGACGGATTTGAATGTATTCCACTAATAACTCCTCGCCCCACGCCTGCATTGCAGCACTCGGTTCCCCTGTTGTTCAATGAGCTTTGATACAAGGATGCTGGAGCAGGGCTTTGAACTCCTCCGAACCCAATTACAGCCAGCCATTCGGAAGTGCCATGGTGGGCTGATGGTAGCAAAGTGCTCTCTGAACTAGCACACAGCGAGTTCAAGAAGGAGTTGACTGCGGTGGCTCTGGCAGCCGGTTCAGACAGGGAACTGTGTCGCCAATGGCACCGCTGTCTGCCAGCCTGAAAGGAGAACGGAGAACATAAGAGGGGAATTCAATTAGCTAACCAAACATGGATGGAGCAAAGCGGCCCGGCAGCTGGTGGCGGCTTCTGTTCTTTGATTTGCATGAGGCCTGCCTTGCTCCAGCACGTGCTCCTTGCACGGGCTGAGTGTGCTGAAGGCCAGCTCTTCCCCGCAGAGGGGGGAGGTGCTGCCCCTCCCCAAAGCATTTCCCAGCTCTCCGATCACAAGGGAAGTCAGTTCTCCAGGTGAGAATCCCAGCCTCTTTCTCTCCAGATCAGCTTGGGACCAATTAAGATGACCCGGGTAGAGAACAGAGGAGCCAGCGGCAGGCCACTGCTCCACTCCTGCAGGCTAGGAGGCTCACACCTTTTCCTTTCAGACACAGGGCATGGCCCCCAAAACTATAGTACCCCGGACTGAAAAAGGAGAGAGAGAATTCTTTTGTGGCCAAGCTCTAAGAAAGGAGCTGTGTTTTATTTATCTCATAAATCTGTTTTGTTTTATGGTCTGACCATAAAGCCTTAAAATGACATTTTAAATCTGGACTCCCTCACACAGGCCTGGGTGTGATGATTGAAGGGGACCTGACCTGCCAGCCCCTGAAGTCGTGCGGCCATTCACATTGTCCTCTTTAAAGTTTGGAGGGGGTCACAAGGTGAGGGGCTAGAATGGCTCATTTCTCCATTTCGCTGCAGGGAAGAAATCACTGCACCTTTACAAGGCAGCGCTCCATCCCCTGAGACTCCTAGACCCTCAGACAGTGGGTAGAAGGCAAAGGGGTTGGTCCCAAGCACCCAAAATACATTGTGGAGAGTGGTCTGTCCGTCTTCAGACTGAGCGAGGTGGTCAGGCATGTGTTTCAGTGAGGTGAATCTCCTGGTGTCTGGCTGGGCAGATGCCATGGTGCCCAGGACACTGCAGCTGTGAGGAGGGGTGGTACCTGTCTTCAGCACCCATCCTTGGGCCTCTGCCATCTGGGGTCCCTCTGCCCCATGGCTCCTCAGCACTCCCCCTTTCTGCCTGCTGCCTCACCTCTGCATGCTCCATGTCCCACCTACTAGCTTGGGCAATGCTTGTCTCCCCAATTTTGTGTCAAGCCCAAAAGGAAACCCTCTAGCTTTTGAGCATTAGAGGACACAGGTGCCATCTCTTCTCGAATGTCCAGCACCAGCCCCACTCCCACCTTGCGTGTCTTGGGGAAACACATGTATTCTTTCTCTCTCCATATTTTTTTGGCTTTTTAATCCCTTCCACTCCAGCCCAACCTTTCCTTGGTGGAGCTAAAGTCCCCAAATTACAGCCTGTGTGGGAGATTTTCCATGTTAACTACCTCCTTAGTTCAGAGAGCCCAGGCTCAGAACAGGAAGAATTATTGATATGAGAGTGAAGGAAATACCTCTCACTTGTTTCTGCACAAGTTAATCTATCTATCTATCTATCTATCTATCTATCTATCTATCATCTATCTATCTAAATATATATATGCCTGATTCCTCACAGGGCCATGAGATTCCACCTTTGGCTGTGGGTTATATTGTTGCTGGGGCACTGTCGGCCCCGAATCTGGTTTACTGCACACTTGTGTTTGTGTTCCATACCCTGTATGACAGCAACTTTGCAGAGTGCCCTCTCATACTCCGGGACCCCTCAGGGGATGTCGGAGAGCTGGTTTCAGCCCAATCCCTGCAGGCCAGGCCAAGGGACCCCACCTAGAGGGACCCCGCTCACTCCGCAGATGCCCTTTGAGTCACGGCGCCATCCCAGGTGCAGCCAGTGGGGAGGGACCACGGGATGTTGGCTCTAGGGTGTGTCCAGCCTGTCTCACCCAGTCCTGCCCCGCCGGCCACCTTCTAATTCATTTCCTTTCAATTTGCACGAATATGTGCACCGAGTCACTAGTATATTAATAATCTTGTCTGACACAGGACGTTAGCATTTCTCTATCACATGGATAGAACATGATGTTTGACTTGTGAACTGGGAGGTCATGGTTCGATTCCTGGTCAGGTTCATGCCCGGGCTGTGGGCTCGATACCCAGTTTGGGGCATGTGGGGGATGGCCGTTTGGTGGTTCTCTCTCATCATTGGTGTTTCTATCTTCTGTTCCCTCTTCCTTCCTCTTTGAAATAAATAATAAAAATATATTAAACAAGCCGAAACCGGTTTGGCTCAGTGGATAGAGCATCGGCCTGCGGACTGAAAGGTCCTGGGTTCGATTCCCGTCAAGGGCATGTACCTGGGTTGTGGGCACTTCCCCAGTGGGGGATGTGCAGGAGGCAGCTGATCGATGTTTCTCTCTCATCGATGTTTCTAACTCTCTATCTCTCTCTCTTCCTCTCTGTAAAAAATCAATAAAATATATTAAAAATATATATATATTAAACAAACAAACAAACATCTTTGACTCTTTCTTCCCCCTCCCTTTGAAAACAGCCATGCACCACATAATGATGTTTGATCAGTGACTAACTGCATACAGCATGGTGGTCCCATAAGATTATAATGGAGCTGAAATACTCTTTATTTTTAATATTCTTATTGCCTAGTAATCTGATAGTCTTCATAATTTTGTAGCACAATTACTCGTGTGTTTGTGGTGCTGCTGGTGTAAACAGACTGCTGGGGTGTAACAGTACAGCACATACAAGTGTACTAGACTGTACCATCTAGGTATGTGTGAGTGCAGGCTGTGACGTTAGCACAGGTGTGTAGTAGGCGGTGCATCTAGGTGTGTGTGATTGCATGCTATGATGTTCACACAGATGTGCATTAGGCTGTACCATCTAGGTTTGTGTGAGTGCAGGCTGTGACGTTAGCACAGGTGTGTAGTAGGCGGTGCATCTAGGTGTGTGTGAGTGCATGCTATGATGTTCACACAGATGTGCAGTAGGCTGTACCATCTAGGTTTGTGTGAGTGCAGGCTGTGATGTTTGTACAGGTGTGCAGTAGGCTGTACCATCTAGGTTTGTGTGAGTGCACTCTGTGATGTTTGTACAGGTGTGCAGTAGGCTGTACCATCTAGGTTTGTGTGAGTGCACTCTCTGATGTTTGTACAGGTGTGCAGTAGGCTGTACCATCTAGGTTTGTGTGAGTGCACTCTCTGATGTTTGTACAGGTGTGCAGTAGGCTGTACCATCTAGGTTTGTGTGAGTGCATGCTGTGATGTTTGTACAGGTGTGCAGTAGGCTGTACCATCTAAGTATGTGTGAGTGCACTCTGTGATGTTCGCACAAGGATAGAATCACCTAACGACTCATTTCTCAGAACAAATCCCCATCATTAAGCAGCACATTCTTTCTTTTATTTTTCCAGTGGCTTCTATATGTTTGCTGTAAGATGATGAAAACTTCCTTTCATCCAGCCTGCTTCCAGCTCTCTCTTTCTCTCTCTGTGTTCTGGTAAAAGCCTCCTAATTGTCCATCCTACTTGTGATCCTTCTGCATTTCAGTGGGCCATAGAATAGTGGTCCTAGCCCCTATGTGCCAGGAAGTCGGCTAAGCACCAGGCACAAATTATCTTAGTGTGTCTCTGCTAGTGCCCTGGGGGTTAAGAACTGTTACTGTGCCACAAACTATTGGTTTTCCTTGAATTTTCTTGAATTCATAGTGTCATTAGTTTACCTACAGCATTAAACACCCCCATGGTTTGACATCAACCATCTTCCAGAGTTACCTAATAGTTACTGCCTAAGACTGCTCTAACTACCCCAGTCTTTCCTTTTTATCACCTTGCTTTTTTTTCATTTCCCCCCCTTATTCTCTTCCCTTCCCTCTCCCCTCCCCCTCCTCCTCTACCTTCTTCTTCTCCCCTTCTCCTCCTCTCCTCCTCTCCTCCTCTTTCTTCTTCTTCTTCCTTCTCCTTCTCCTTCTTCTTCCTCTTCCTCTTCCTTCTTCCTTCTTCCTTTCACCCTTGTCTTCTGCTACTTATTTCTCTTGAACGTATTTTTCACCTTTCATTCCATCCTTATTTGTGTAAGTCCTACCTACCCATCTATTGGTAGAACTTCCAGTTGCTCAAAAAATATCAATATTCTCTTATTTCTTACCAATAAAGCCTCAACTTTGTGATAGAAATGAATCTTGTCAAAAATATTCCCACCCTCAGAGTTCTGTCTTTCTGGGTTGGTCATGTTATCCAGTTCAGGCCAGTACAACATGAGCAAAGCTTACAAGGGTCAGCTGTGAAAGTTTTCCTTCCCTGATATAATAGGCAATGCTCCCTCCTCCTGGTTGTTCCTTTCTTTCTCCCTGGAATGTGGCTGCTGTGCCTGGAGGGGAAGCTGCCACTCTGCAACCAGGAGGATAAGAGGCATATGTTAAGGATTGTGAAGTAGGAAATGAAATAGAACCTGTGGCTTTTTTGTTAGTTCCTTGAGCAGCTGAATTTGTACTAGACTTCATGTCTGCAGATTTTTTATTTCATAGAAAAATAATTGAATTACCTATGTGTGAATGCATTAAAAAAGGATTTCTACATTCAGATGAATATAATTCAGACACAACATTCTTCGAGGCTAAATTCAAATGCTACATAATTTATGAAGGCAATCACTAGTCTAAATCATGATAATCTCTAACATGGAATCAAGAAGTAACTTCTTAATTTCTCCCACTTCAACTCTTCTCCCCAAGATTTCTACTATATATTATCTATTCTACAGCCAGAGTGAAACTTAAAAAATACATGCAAGATCTTGACATTCTCTAGGCAGCAATCCAGTTCCTTAATAACTCCCTATAATCATGCTAAAAGTGAAAACCACATCCTTTCCATGTATGACAATGTCCTCTATAAATTGAGTCTTCCTTATGCATCCCCCACCCTTTTCCCCACTCCCATCTCATTCAACATTCCTGTAGTTCCTGAATAACCCAAGTGCATTCTAATACAGCTTCCTTGCACATGCTTCCTCTTTCCGAATATTAGAATCTTCACTCCCCCAATTCCTTCAGGTCTCTACTTAAATATCAGTACTTAGATAGACTTCCTTAATTATGCCTTCTAAAATACCACACTAACCCTCACCATCACTGCTTATACAATATTATTTTTTGATAGCACTTATTGCCATTTATATTATATTTTTATTCACTTGTATTTATTACCCATATTCCTTATTATTAGAGTGTAAGCTTCACAAATCAGAGATTTTGTCATTTTTTTAAAAAATTATTATTGTATTTTTATTTGGGGGGGTTTCATTTCATTTTTTCCATCATTATTTATCTCTTCTATGCCCTCTTCTACCTCCACCCACGTCCTCACTGTTATGCACACTGTTGCAATCACCACACTGTTGTCCATAAATTACCTTTTGTTCTTTTTGGCTCAATCCATCCAACCTCCCCTCCCCCCAACAGAACTGTCTGCCTGCTCTCTATGTATGAATGTGCCTCTATTTTGCTTAGTAGTTGTTTGTTCATTAAATTCCACATATGAATGAAATCATATGGTACTTGGCCTTCTCTAACTGGCTTATTTCACTTTGCATGATGTTCTCCAGGTCCATCCATATTGTCGCAAAACCCTGAATGTGCACGTTCTCATCTGATCTTGGCAGTCAAGCAGGGTCGGGCCTGGTTAGTACTTGGATGGAATTTTGTCTTCTTTATCCACCACAATATCTCCATCATTTTAGAACAGTGTCCAGCACATAGTAGGTGGTCAACAAATAATTATGCAATAAACAATTAGAAAGAAAGAAGTCAAGGAAGGAGGAGAACAAAGAAGAAAGGAAGGAAGGTCACAGATCTTGGGTAGAGACTTGAAATAGTCATGCTGCTCCTTAAGGAAGAGAAAATGAAGGACTGATTTAGGAGCTGCAATCCCACTGAGAATGTTTTCCAAGAACAAGTGACAATTACTTGACATAACATCTGCCTGGATTCCACCTTACATCAAAGATGGTGAAATCACTAGTGCATGTTATGTCCACACCTTGCTCTTGCAGTTGCTAGAGGGAATGGTGTAATGTTACCACAGCAACAGTACATCTTATGTAAAGTCTCTAGCTTGCTACAGATGTGGCAGCTGATTTAAAGTTTTCTTGGGGATTCAAAAATTAATGCTACCTTCTAATTTTTCTTAATTTCTTATGGTTATTAGCAAACTGTATGGATGGTGGTGAAACTGCTTTTGAACTCTGTCCTCTTAGGGGAAGACTAAAGAATACTTTCGCATTTACATAGAACAGTGTTGCGAATGTTAATAGCTGTTGTTAACACACTAAATAAAAAAAATGACTTTGTGTCTACCGATGTGGTACCCTCTTGCCCTCACTTCCTATGGTTTCCATATACCAGGTGTCTTTCTATTCTCCTAACATATATTGCTTCCTTCTCTGGGGTCTTAAAACTTTCTCTTTCCTCCATCAAGGTACACCCAGATATTTTCACAGCTTATTCCCTCTCTTCCTTCACATATTTGCTCTAATAACAGTTATTCAGGAAGTCTTCCCTGACCATCCACCCTAAATGCTCAAAAATAGCAACTTTTTAATGACTATCTATGATCATCTTTATTTTCTTTTACAATACTATTTACTATTTGTTGCTCTTCGTGTATATTTTGACTTGTCTCCCTAATGAGAATGTAAACTCCATGATAGTAGAGACACCTTTTTGTTGACTGTTTATGAGTAATAGTCCATTGTATAGATATATAATTCTTTTTAAGTATATATTTTTATTTATTTCAGAGAGGAAGGGAGAGATAAAAACATCGTGATAAGAGAGAATCATCCATTAGCTGCCTCCTACATGCCCCCCACTGTGGATCGAGCCTGTAACTGGGGCATGTGCCCTGACTGGGAATTGAACTGTGACCTTGTTCATAGGTCGACACTCAATAACTGAGCAACACCGGCTGGGCTAGATTTATCCACTCAATAGTTGTCAGACATTTAGGTTTCTCAATTTTGGGATTCTATTACAACATTGCTAAGAACACTTACATAGAAGTCTTTGTGTGGATATATGTTTTTAATCTCTCTTGGGTAAATACACAAGAATGGAATTGATCTGTCCTATAGTAAGAGTATTTGAACTTATAAGAAACTGCCAAACTGTTTTTGCAACATTTGTCTACCATTTTGCATTTCCACCAGCAGTGTATAAGAGGTTAAGCTGCTCCACATTCTTGCCAACCCTCAGAATTCCCATCTTCTTGTCTTTAATTGTTCTAATAGGTGTGTAGCAGTATTTCATTGTGGCTTTCATTAGCATTTCCTTGATGACTAATGATGTTCAACATCTCTTCATGTACCTATTGACTATGTGTATATATCTTTGATGAACTGTTTGCTCATATAGTTTGCCTATTTTTATTGAGTTGTTTGCCTTCTTATTTTCAATGTTTATTAAGACACAATGTAAAAACAATTACATGAAAAACATTCCTGCACATTTCATGAAATTGTTGTTGAAATTACATTCCTTACATTCTTCAAGCATAGTTTCTTATATAGAGAAAATATACCTCTTCTAGATAACTAGAATGAGCTTTTTATCATGAAATGAGAGTTGTATTCTCATAATGTTTCCAATTTTGCTTTGGACAGAAGAATTTCATTGCTGAACTTAATGCATAATCATAAAAATTATATTATTCCAAGTTTTCGATACATGTGTTCATTCTTTCCTACATGTTTTACTCTCTTTCTATTAAGTGTTTATGATTTCACTCTGTGCCAGCTTTTAATTTAGCAGCTTCAAATTTCTTTTGAAGGTTAACAGCACTTATCTCAGTTTCTTCATGTTTGAATATGAATAACGTTACTGACCCAACACAAGAGAATGCTAAAAATTTCATTAGTGTCATGACATTGTTTTTGGTCTTCTTGGATTGATATAGTCCAAAATGGCCTTTATATAAAATATGGACACTAATTCTGTATTTCTCTAAATCAGGGGTGGGGAACCTTTTTTCTGCCAAAGGCCATTTGGATATTTATCGCATCATTTACAGGCCATACAAAATTATCAACTTAAAAATCAGCCTGCTATATTTGATCAAACATTTAATTCACTTACCCATAATACCTTGGCAGGGCCAGACCAAATGATTTCATAGGCTGTATAAGGCCAGTGGGCTGTATTTTCCCCACCCATGCTCTAAATAATTACTTTTTATCTTGAATATATGCAATTCTTTATATTTAGAGTAGCATTTCTCATTATGATATATAGTTTTATGCTAATTTATGAAAATATGGCATTATTTTCTAAAACAGAGTACATAAGCTTGTTCTTTTGGTATTCATATCCCTCTTTACATATAAGGTTTTGATGTCAGGAACCATGTCTTAAAAACATTTGTATATTTCTCATAACCCTAAAAGAAGTCCCAGGGCACAGTAAAGTATTGAATAAGTGTTTGTTAAATAAATGTTAGATTAAGGAGCGGCAGTACTCCCTCACCTGTGGACACCAGTCATTCATTACTCAGATACTTACCCATCTATTCTAGGGGAGGCGCACGTGACCTGCTGTCAGGGGCCTGAAGAGAGAGAGCGAGCTGGGAGGTACAACCATAATGTTCTCCAAATGCAGTTTTACTTCTGGAAATATCATGTCTTATTTCTAAAAGACCATGTTCACTTAGTGATCAAACAAATGAAGTGAATAAGAGAAAGGGAATAATGAGGAGCCAAAGCTGCTCGGTGGGGAGCCAGGGCTGGAGAGGGGGACGAGGCCTGGTGAGAAGCACAGGGCCCTGAGTCCGCGGTTGTATTGAGCGCCCCCGAGCTGAATACCAAGGGTTAATTTGCCGTAATAAAATCAGCAGGAACACCGCCAAAGAGGCCTGAGCAGACCCTCAAGTAAGTAATTAATTCTGGCTGCTTTCCGCTCGCTAGCTTTCATCATTCTTAATGTTATCTAATTGTAAAATTATTCTTCAAACCCTCCTGGTCTAAAGGAAGAAAATGCCCAGATCTCGCCCGCTTTTCTGGAGGGCATGGGTGCCTCCTGCATGTTGGTGGAAGTACCCGAGATGCTGCTGCTAATTAAGGCTGTGGAACACTGGAGCACGTTTGATGAACTTGCACAAAGCGGCCCACAGCGGAGTTCTAGCAGAGCTCCTGTGAGCACGGAGCTGCCATTTCGAGGGAGGCCCCGAGCTGTCTCCACAGCTCCTCTGGCTGTGGACCCTCACAGCGATCTCGGCGGGCCCTGGCTCTGGGGTGCACGGAAAAGACACGCATGTAAAGAGGAGAGAGAAGCTCCTAGCCTGACCTTTAGTTACTGCTGCTATCGGGGATGGTGAGGAAAATCTCAGAGACCCTTCCACTTCGTGGTATGCCAGGATGCCAAAGCCAAGGGGTTTAAGTCTATCTCGGTGCAGCCAATAACTAAAGTCTTCACTGTTAAAGGACTCCTTTCATGCCCTGTGTGTTCTGCCTTCAAACATGAAGGCTGTCCTGCAGAAAAAGCCATGTCTCCATCCTGAGCATGCAAGAGAGTCCAAGCTGTCTCTTCCACTGTCATGACCTGCCTACGCTGTAGGCCTTAGGGTCTCTAGGTAGCCTCGGCAACGTAAATGCAATGTACTATTAAAATAATAGTACTATTTTCTCCAGTCTGGTTAAAAAATAGAAGGGACTGCCTTGGATGGCATCCTGGTCAGGGGGGGAATATCTCATGTGTCTCTAGGGTGAGATATAAAACTGAGGGGGTGACCTCTTGGGCCATTTAAAGACCTTTGGGTCCTCTGCTGTCTCTTTGTTTCCTGCAGGAGTCGTGGTAGTATTAATTCTGTGGCTGGCTAAATTCTAACTGGGGTAATTATACTGTCACCCTATATTCCCCTAGAGGTTCGGTTAGAAAAGTTCCTCTTTGATCATGCTCTTAAATCCTACTGCGCTGGGCTTTGTAACATGGCAGGTGAAGAATGGCTATGGATTCAGCATGCCTCTCTCCCCTGCGTGAGTGATGCTAATTCTATGCATGTATTCTGCTGCGCGCTTGAAGATCCTTGTAGGGGAAGCTGCTGCAGGAAGCAGGAACTACTATTAGTTGAGTCTCAGAAAAAGAAAAGAAACGGTTGTGCGGGCTATATTTCTTTGATACATTTTAGTTAAAGCTCTCGACAAACAATCATCAAAAGAATGGGGAAGATTGCTAGAAGATTAGGATTTCAAGATATTATACATATATATATTAGAGTCCCAGTGCACAAAAATTTGTGCACTCGGGGGTAGTGGGTCCCTCAGCCCGGCCTGTGCCCTTTCGCAGTCTGGGACCCCTCAGGGGTGACCACTTGCTGGCTTAGATTGGGCCAGGATGGCAATCAGACATCCCTCTGGCAGCCCGGCAGCCCTCGGGGGATGTCCACTTGCCAGCGGGGAGCAGGCCTAAGCTGCAGTCAGACATCCTTAGCGCTGCTGAGGAGGCAGGAGAGGCTCCCACCACCATCGCTGTACTGGCAGCCATCAGCCTGGCTTGTGGCTGAGCAGAGCTCCTCCATGTGAGAGCTCACTGACCACCAGAGGGCAGCTTCTGCATTGAGCGTCTGCCCCCTGGTGGTCAGTGTGTGTCATAGTGACCAGTCATTCCCAGTCTTTCTGCTGTTAGGGTCAGTTTGCATATTACCCTTTTACTATATAGGACAGAGGCCTGGTGCACAGGTGGGGGCCGGCTGGTTTGCCCTGAAGGGTGTCCTGGATCAGGGTGGGGGTCCTGCTTGGGTGCCTGGCCAGTCTGGGTGAGGGGCTGAGGGCCGTTTTCAGGCTGCATGCACCCCCTTCAGGGTTGGGGTCCCCACTGGGGTGCCTGGCCAGTCTGGTTGAGGGGCTGAGGGCCGTTTTCAGGCTGGCAGGCAACTGAAGCTCCCAGCCTCTCCTTTTTTTCTGTTTTTTTTTTGTTTTGTTTTGTTTTGTTTTTGTTTTGTTTTTTTTTAAATTCTGGGATTTATTTACCTTCTATAGCTGTCACTGGAGCTGAGAGCCAGCTCCAGCTCTGAGGATGCGGCTGGCTGAAAGCAGGTATCTGGGTTTGTTTAGCTTCTATAATTGAAACATTGTTGCCATCACTGCCGCTCTAAGCTCTGAGGCCGAAGCTGGCTGAAAGCAGGTATCTGGAGCTTGTTTAGCTTCTATAATTGCAACTTTGTTGCTTAGAGTGTAGCTTAGAGCAGGGCGAGGCAGGCAGGGAACGTTGGCTTCCTCCGTCACTGGAGCAAGCAAGCCTCATGTTCGCTTCAGCTGTGTGGCTGCCGGCTGCCATCTTTGTTGGCAGTTAATTTGCATATCCTGCTGATTAACCAATGGGAAGCATAGTGGAGGTATGGTTAATTACCAAGTTTGTCTATTATTAGATAGAATATATATATATATATATATATATATATATATATATATATATATATACATATACACACACACACACAGGGTGGGGAGAAAGTAGGTTTACAGTTGTTCATATGGAAAATAATGCAATAATTAATAAGTAATAATACTAGAATAAACTGTGTTTCCCATACTCACAACTGTAAGTCTACTTTTGCCCCACCTTGTATGTGTATATATACACACACACATACACTATATACATACTATATATAATATAGTGTGTGTGTGTGTATATATATATATTTTGGAAGAGCTAAAAATAAGTTTTTTACACATGCAACATTTTTTATCATAAAAGACGCAGAGGACCTACACAGTTGTTGGTTATTGTTTAACAGGCTGACATGATGACATGGCCAAGGAAATGTGGATATTGGATGTGGTACCTGAGCCGGGCACCTTTCAGGTGGTTTTGATTTAGAGCTAAAAATTAGGCTTTAAAGTTTTGGTGAGGGAGTCATAAAGACAGTAATTATGAACTTCAGTGAAACTTCTCAAATGCTAAATTATTGAGCTCATAAAAAGAATAACTAGCCACAAAGAGTTTACAGAATGTAAGGGCTTGGTGAACACTGAAGGCTTAAATAAAATGTATGGAGCCCACGTTTTAAAAAAGAATTTTATTGATTTTTAAGAAAGAGGGAGAGAGAGGGGGGGAAACATCGATGTGTGAGAGACATTGATCTATATGAGATCGAGCCCACAACCGGGCATGTGTCCTGACTGCGAATCAAACCATGGTACATGGGATGACGCCCAAACAACTGAGCCACATGGGCCAGGGATGGAGCCCACTTTTAACTCGCGTGTAACTTTCCATGTATAGTAATAAACACAGACAGAATTTTAGGGGCAAATCTAGACATAAATGCTTATTGTTTCATTATCTTCTTTTGTGCCCCATTTTCTTTCTTTATATATTTTTGGTAACGAAATGTACAAAAGCAATTTATCAGTCTTTGTAATCTCATATAATCCTATGTAATGGAGAAAATATAAATGTGTATCATCAATAAGGGATTTGTTTTATAAATCAGAATATCTGACAAAAAATGATAATGTAGAGCCCCATTTGTGATCATGGAAAGATGGTAAGAAATCCAGTTACAAAATTATATTTTATATAATTATATACTTTTGAAAGTATAGATTCCAACTGTGTAGAGTACAAGAAGTAAGTCTGGACATCTCCATCAGACTTCCACTGTGATTATCTCCCAGTGGCTTGGTCCTTTTATCTTTCTTAGTTTTGCTGAACATCATAAGTTATACCCTATGATGAATATTAAGTTCTGTGGAGAATGAATTTTTAAAAAAGATGACAGAGAAAATATAACCCTGGCCACATGGTACACTAGTAAAAGAGCTTAGGAAAGAGGAATTCATCTTATTGCACTGTATCAATTATTTGTTATAAAAGTCAATAGAAGATTGGTTCATTCTGAATATGGTGTTTTGCTGTTTAGAGGAAAAATAATGCTGGAGAATTACTCTGGGGTGATATTTGACAAGTGAATTTGAATTCTGCGGTCCCAATCAGAAATTTCACAGAGCCCTACAACCTGACTTACCCTTTGATGGTCATGTGACAAGTGATCCTTGTACAGGAGGCCTGGCTTGTGCTGCAGCTCCATCCTCTCTGGGGTTAGGGACCCTGAGAAGGGACTGGAAGGGTTAGGGCAGAGACCTCAGGGGCCACAGGGAATTTTTAGGGGACACTGCAACTCTTTCTTCTGCTGGAAGTAAATGATAAATGAAATAATAAAATTTAACCAAGTATGTTACTAGACTGAAATTTAGCCAAATATGTTACTGAGACTTCTATTATGAAATAAAATATTTCAGACTGATTCATACAACTCTCTACTACAGCGGTTCTCAACCTGTGGGTCGCGACCCCTTTGGCGGTCAAATGATCCTTTCACAGGGGTCGCCTAAGACCATCCTGCATATCAGATATTTACATTACGATTCATAACAGTAGCAACATGACAGTATGAAGTAGCAACGAAAATAATTTTATGTTTGGGGGTCACAACATGAGGAACTGTATTTAAAGGGCCAGAAGGTTGAGAACCCCTGCTCTACTAGATGTGTCCAACTAAAATATGTATCTGCAGTAGCTCTCTCTCTCCCTTCCTAACCCCTTACACAATTGTATTGCCTGCTTTTATTTATTCTTTTTTAGTTATGGTTTCTGTCCTAATTTCATTAATTTTGCTTGATTATAGTTTCTGTTTACCTTTAGCTTGGACTCTAATGATAGCTTTTATGTTCCTTTTCACCCCCCCACACCATCCTCCATTCTGTGGGAAGGCCTCTTCCTCACATGGGTCACATCAGTGGCTTCCCATAAGCATGTCTTCCAGTGCTCATGTCCTTAGGTAGTCATGACCGACATTGACTCGGGTTGGCCATGTGACTGACTTTGACCAATCATATATCAGCACACATGAAGCAATTGCAGAGTTGGTAAATGCTGGTACATCAGGGCTTGTCCTCTAGAAATCATCCCTCTTGGACTCCAGCCACCATGCATTGAGGAGGATGGTCCAGGATTGACTGTTGGAGGAAGAGGGCCATGTTGTGGGGAATGAGGCGCTGCAGACCACAGTGAGCATCAGGGTCCCAGTCATGAGTGAGGTGTCTTGGATTTCCAGCCTCAGCTGAGTTCCCAACTGAATACGTGAGAGACACCGGCTGAAACCACTTGGAGAACTTACCCACTGGCCCACGGAATCATTAGAAATTATAAATTGCTGTTATTTTTAGCCACTAAATTTTGAAGTGCTTTGTTATGAAGTAATAGAAAACTGAAACATCATGTGGAAGATTAAATTCCCTTTTTGGTTTCTCATTTCCTCTGGGTGAAGTTAAAACTCTTTTTAATATCTTGTTAGGCTTTCAAATCAGGACACAACCTGACTTTGCAGCCTAATTTCCCATTGTTCCTTGTCCCGTTGGTCTCAATGATGACACAGAGCTCACTGTGGCGTTGCATGAAGTGGCATCCACTTCTTTCTCATGGGGTCAACTCCTCAAGCAAAACTTGGTAGCATATTCCCTTCTTTGTGACCT
Source organism: Myotis nattereri (assembly GCF_964212035.1). Lineage (NCBI taxonomy): Eukaryota > Metazoa > Chordata > Mammalia > Chiroptera > Vespertilionidae > Myotis > Myotis nattereri. The sequence continues at coordinate 94,183,803 of NC_138081.1, read as the reverse complement.
TTTCCACACAGGTAGCCACCGAGTACATGTATCTTCTTTATTGTACTCAACTTGTTTACATTAGCTTCTGTCACAGATTGTCTATTGATTTGTTTCTCCCATTGAACATAGAGATCACGTGACCTGGCCTCCATTTCTCTCTCTGACCTTATTTTGGTCTCAGATTTTGGATGCTGTAGCCCCGTGATGCCGGTTCTCTCTGCCTGGGTCACTCGCCCACCCTCAGCCGTTCACCACCCGTGGTCCGCTCGTCCGTTTTCACGCCCCTACTCAACTGTTAGACTCCCCCTTAGAGCAGCTTCTCTAACCCTGCAAGCTGTGGGAGATGCTCCTTTTATGGACTTCGTTTACAGCAACTCTACTTACTCCCCAGACCAGCCCTTACCTCACATGCTTTTAAGCGCCTCTTTGTATCTCACAGGAGAACAAAAACTCTTACACTCAGAGAATGACTCTGTTACCTTTGTATCTAGAACACAGTGTGTGTGTTCAGTAGATACTGGCCCAAACAAAGAAAGAAATGAATGATTAAATGGATGAGTGACTGTTCTTTGTATAGATCAGGCCCACATCCTGGATGTTTAAGGACAGTTATGCTTTCAAGTGTTCCGTGCCAGAGTTTCTATGTGCTCAAGTGTACTTGTCAAATTTTGGGTTGAAAAAATAAGATTCATATACCTATAAGAGTAAAGTATGGCGGGGATATTGCTTTTCTTTATTTGAACTCTTCACTTAATGCAGCCTCAACTTGCATGAACCTTTATTAGCAGCCTTATCATACTGTTAGCTTACAATGAAATTGTGGTCAAATAAAATCCTCAGGTCTCTTCCACATGAACAATTGTCAAAATGTATAAACAAACTGGTTGAATTAATAGCTGGGAACCGCTAATAGGGAAACCCTATTGCTTAAAATGCAATTCTTTCCAGGCCAAATGTTTGCCCATCTTAACAGTAATTGCACAATGCATTTGCAGCTAAGGTCTCATTAAAACTTCATGCTCACCTGTGCTCAAGCTGCACTGAGGATGCGGATGGGTTAGGGCACCGGCCAGGTGATTGCCTCCCGGGCTTGCCCAATTGTGGATTCCAGTTACAGCCACAAAAGTCTGAGCCTTTGTGCCATGATTTATTATAGGGAGCTGTATCCCAGGGGAGTTTAAGCAATTCAGAAGCAGCAGGAAGAGACAGGGAGGCAGGTGAGCAAAGAATGGAGAGACCCTTAGAGGTATTGTGATACCTTGTTAATTATTAACTCTGGCAGCAGGCTGTCAGGTTAACCGGAAGGGGAGGGTGGACCTAATTAAGCATCCAAACAGCATTTCTGAGGAGCAGGTAAGTCCAGAAACAGGACGTTTCCATGGGGTTGGGCACCTTATCTTAGGGAAGCTGGATGCATTCAAAGTCTTTGCCCTCTAAGTTGCTGATACCTGCGCTGGCTGCTGGTTACACATGTGGCTTATGCGTCGAGCTGCCTCCCTTAGAAGAGACACTGGAGGTTCGATGGCCCATTTTTAAACCAAGGTGAGGTGAATCGTACATAGAAGAGAAGAAAGAAATATTCAGGCTACATTAGGGCCGTTGTTAAATGACCATTTGTTCAGAGTGAAGTCACTGAGAGAGAACTTTATGATATGATTGATTTTACAATGGCAAATATAAAATGACTCTCTTCTGCAGAATAATTTTGGGTAAATTATACATATAAGATAGAGGGTCTGAAGAGATCAAGGGAAAAAATAATCTAGAGATTGGGCAAATAGAGAAAGGCAGCTCCTCGGAGGAGGCCGAGAAGAAAGGGTCCCGGGAGGGGCAGGAGGGCCTGCCCCAGCAGGACTTCCCTCTGCCCTGCCAGGAGCCAGGGCCCCTTTGTACCTCTTCTTCCTTACGCTGGTCATCTACCTGTTTCGCCTCAGACCCACACGTGTAAGATAAGGGAGACTGTCTATGTCACAGGGTTGTCATGACAATGAAACGGAATAGCATCACTTAATTTCCCAGGACAACCCTTCCCTCCATGGCAGAAGCTTAATAGATTGCAGGCACCTTACCCATACCTGCCCTTCAGTAAGCCAGGGAGGAGCCAATAGGGGGATTTTTTGAGGACCAGTGGCATCAGGTATCTGGAGACCACTTCTTGAAGGGATGGGAAAGTCTTATATTATCTTACATGCTGGCCCATGCCCTGTGCTACCTTCCCACACTGCCCCCAAGGTGTGTTCTTAACAACCAGAGTGGGCCCTTCATGTGGACTCTCATGTGCAGGGCACCTCCTAGTGTTGTGCGATGTGCAGTCCGCAGAACAGACCGTATACTTGGGCTGCCCCTCATACATTACTTTAAGTGTTTGTAGATTTTGTTTCTTTTCTGTGAAAGTAAAATGAGCCCATTATAGGAAACCCAGGAAGTACAGAAAAGCCAAATGACAACACAATGCAATGGCTCAGGCACAATCCCTCTTACAACTTTAATATGCTGGGACACTTCCTTCTGGATATTTTTCTTAGCATATTTATCTCTTGCTCCTGATGAGTTATATATTCTGTTCTCTCTCTCTAGTCATAAGTTTAACAAAGATGGAGCTGACTCTTCAGTCATCAGTGTTAAGAATGAGAGTTTTGTGTGCCCTGTGTAGGATGATGAATTCAGGAGCCTCCTCCTGTTTCTCACGTTCCCTCATCTTTCTGACATAAACTGAATTGTCTGAGTTAGTCACTGATAGGTTTTCACATTCTATATCTTTTAAAAATATTTATTACTTTAATGTTGGATGTCACAAGATGAAATTAAACTCTTAGGACCCACATGAGAGAGTATGAATTAATGAAACCAAACAATACAAAAAGGGTTTGATGGTAAAGGGAGGACGACTGAGAACGTTCAAGGCCTGGGTGTCTCTGTTAGATGCAGGTATTCAAAACTATGCAATCTGAGATAAAACTTGAGACTTATATTTGCACCAAATCATTCCTTCTCGTTCAGCATCACCAATATTACCAATCAGATGTTGGCTTGTGGGGCTCAGCTATAAATACCCTTAAATTAATTGTTAGAGTGCTTTACAGTTTGCAATGTAAGTTTACTTAGTGCATCACATTGAATCTCCATAGTAACCTTTAAAAGTTAGGAATCATTGTGTTCATTTCCACACAGGAGGACCCTGAGACCCAGAATGGCTGAGTTACACACCTAGGGACACCCGGCTCGGAAGTAGCAGAAGCCTGATTTCATGTCTGAGCCTTCTCCAAACCGGATGCTCCCGGGGCAAGCACCAGCCTTGTCTGAAACAACAGGGATGTCCGGGGCTCCAGTGTGAAGTCCAGGTGCTGAGTGTTGTTCTGTATGTTGGAGGAGTCGTGCTCTTAATAGAAAAGGTCACACAGGCTTTATCTTATTCTTCCTCTTAAGAACAGTTTACATAATTGTTGTCCACAGAGTAAGTTTATATTTTCTCACCAAGGTCACTTTTGAACTACATTGAACACATCTCCACACAAGGTCACTCTTCTTGCAGAAAACAGCACATTTGTACAATGTTTTAATTTTTCCTATTTAAATTGTTAAATCAGAAAAGTAAGATGAATCATTTCCTAATTTACAGAGTTTGACCCTACAAGAGTACATTTACCTCAATGTTTGGTATAATGTCAAAGGTTTTAAAAAACAATTTAAACAATATCTAGTTCTGTCACCACAATTTTCTTTTACTCTGTAGAATATACATAAGTATGTCTATAGTATATATATAAATATAGTATATATATATATATATATAGTATATATATATACACTATATATATATATATATATATATATATATATATATATATATAGTGTATATATAGGATGGGGTAAAAGTAGGTTTACAAAGTTTATTCTTTATTATTATTTATTAATTATTGTATTGTTTTCCAAAGGAACAATCGTAAACCTATTTTTGCCCCACCTTGTATGTATGGTACATGCCTGTGTATGTAAATGTACTATACATATACACTACATGTTTGCTGTCACTAAAGTGGGTTGAATTAACCAGAGTAACCCTGATGTGATTTATCAAGGCCTTTAGAGCTCTCTGCTCATACAGTGATGATATTGTTATTCTCTTCCTTCTAAGCGCTTAAGAATCTTGATCTGTTTCTTCTAAAATATAAGGAATAAAAACTTCAAAAATGTGTATTTTCTTAAGTATCCTTTTATTAAAGAACTAGAAGCCCAATGCACGAAATTCGTGCCCTGGGGTCCCTCAGCCCAGCCTGTGCCCTCTCGCAGACCAGAACCCCTTGCTTCTTACCGCCCGCCTGCTCGCTATTCCTTAGCATTGCCGCAGAGGCGGGAGAGGCTCCCACCACCGCCGCTGCGCTCACCAGCCGTGAGCCTGGCTTCTGGCTGAGTGGCACTCCCCCTGTGGGAGCACACTGACCACCAGGAGGCAGCTCCTGCATTGAGCATCTGCTCCCTGGTGGTCAGTGTGCATCATAGCAACTGGTAGTTCTGGTTGTTCTGCCATAATGGTCATTTAGGCTTTTATTATATAGATTACAATAAAAGGAAAACAATTTCTCTATGGAAGTGATACAGGTAATGATATTCTGATTGAAAGCAAGGAGTTTAAAAATTGGACAGAGGTAATTTTGAGAAATCTGTTATCATCTTCTCTGTTTTATAACTAGTAATCTACCTTCATTAGGGTTATAGCTTTAAGTTCCATTTTTTTTTTTCTGTTGCATTAACTGATTTCCAGATCTGTTTCTCATTGATCCTATCATGGTGGCTGTAACCTGGGGAACAGAAGTGGAAATATGGTCTCCGTGCCTTTCCAGGATGCTTTTTGATCTTCTGATATTACAGGTGATAAAAGCCACCTGGAGTCATTGCTTTTTCAGTAGGAGGTAAAATTCAACGTATAATGGGAAGTGTTTACAGAAACTGAAGATATTGTTAGGTTAGGAAATGGTTGCTGCTTAGAATAGTTACATTTTAAAGGAATTGAACTATTATAAAATAATGTACAAATCAATTTGGAATACAAAATAGTAAGCTTTCAAACTAGTGTACGTGTTTTACCATTACCTACATAAACTATAACTGGAACTTTATGACAATAAAAATACATATATATTTTCTTTATATTATTTGCTATTAAGCATGAGTTATGTGAACCAGTAACTACCTTATATTCCTCTCCTCCTCCCTCCTTATCAGTAGGAGATATAAGAATATTTTCAGAGAGAACTGTTAAATCTGCTAAATTCCTCTCTTGATCTTTCCTTAGACATTATGGAATGTCCACCTTTATTATGCCTTTACTACATGTCATGCAAAGAGCTAATGCTTTTTTATAAGTTACTCCATATACAGTCCACCACTTCTCTGTAAAGTAAACACTATACTTGACATTTGCCGATGAAATGACTGAGCCTCAGACCAGTTTAATAATGGACTTCAAGTCATGCAACTCGTAAATGCCAGAGCTGGGATTTGAATCCAGGTTGGATCAACTGCAAAATTAACCTTTATTTCTTTATTTCTCTACATTGTATTGCTTCTAAATTCCCCCAAAGTTGAGTCAACTGTATGAAAGCCTTAGTTTCAGGAATTCAGCTGAGTACTGTCTTTACTTGCCATGCCCCCACTGGGAGTCCTGATGGGTATTCAGGGAGCCCAAGCCAGGGAGTCTGCACTTGCTATAAGAACCACATTTATGTTGCTACTGATTGTATTTACATTTCCTCATCTGGCCATTCCAGACTCTGCCCAGTTAGTGGCAAGTATATAAAACACCTATCCGAGAAGAATGTATAAAAGATTCCACCCATTTTGTGTCTTTTAATATAACTAAACTAGAGGCCTGGTGCATGAAGTTCATGCATGAGTAGGGTCCCTAGGCCCTGGCTGGCAATCAGGGCTGGTCTGTGGGGCAACCGGTGGGGGCACTGGCATCTGCCTTGGCTGGCCTGGCACCACCCACTCACTGGCCCCGCCCCCTGCCTCTGCTGCTGGCTGGGGCCTGCAGGCCAAGGGCAGCTCCTGCACTAAGTGTCTGCCCCCTGATGGTCAGTGCGTGTCATAGTGACTGGTCATTCTGCATTCAGTCGATTTGCATATTAGGGTTCTATTATAGAGGATCTTCTTTCCTAATTTGCAAAACAAGGAAAAGGAAAAGTAGGATAAGAATCCTCCATTCTGACATTTTTTTTCTTTGAATTCTGTGGGTTTTAAATATACATGTTCTATGAGTATCAAAGAACAGGAACCAGTGTGCCATGCCCTGCTAAATGGAAGCCTTTTTCTTTCTTAAGGGTCTGGGAGGGGTACATCCCATTGTAACAGGTTTGGGATAGAACCACAGCTGGCCTATTCGGGAAAGTTATAGATGCTGACAGTCTCAGTTTGCTCTCTGTAAAGGCACAATTGTAATCCCCTACAGAGTAGGAAAAGACTAGTAGTGTAATGGGCCCAGCACGGAGATTGCAGTTGAAAAAATGCCAGTTACCCTGGGAGCAGAGGCCCACCTGCCCAGGTGTGCTCTGACAGTGGATGGCTCCTATGTCCTTGATCTCAGACTGCCCTCATTTTCTGATGATTGGGATCAGGCTCCTTGGTATTTATCTCCTCGTTAATTGAATGACTAGTTCTGGATAATGGATAATTCTCAATCTTCTATTTTTAGAAAGTGTATAAATATCTAAATTAGATTTAGGCAAAGTGAGCTGCAGTGTTTGATATGCCAAGGACATAATTAGGTTGCTCCGTTTACCTACACAGTTGCACGCAAACTTTAACTCATTAGTCTGTGAAGGACTTTGATGAACCTTTGAACTAGATACAAATATGCCAGTCATGGCAAAGTTCTACTCTATTCTTTGAGAACTTTCAAAGCATTGAAAGTGACTAATGTATTTGGTTTTATAATATCATCTGCAAGCTCTGATCCTGCCACTCTGAAATCTTCAGAGGATTCTAACTGCCTCAGAGTCAAATAAAAGACATTAGGGTGAGCAAAGAAAAAGGTATCACAGAACACCATCATGCCAGGAACCAGAAGACCCATGCTCTGGTTCCGCCGGTTCTTCCCTTTACCTCACTGATCTTGGGCAAGATGTGTAGCCTTCTGTGCCTCAGTTTCCTCATCTGTGAAGTCAGGGTAACAGTAATTGTGTCAGAGAAAGGTTTGAATGCCATTGTGCCTGTGGAAATGCATCTGAGAATTCTAAGTATAGCTCCGGCTGTCAAGCGTGCCCTGGCATGCTTTTCCCATGTTCTCTCTCTCTACTCCTCATGCTAAACTCCATCCTCAGAGCCCACATTTTTCATTCTTCAGACTCTCCCTGCCCTGCTTTGCTGTTTCAGGTCCTTTATCAACTTTCTTTTTTTAATAGACTTTTTTAAAGTGATTTCTAGAGAGTGGAGGAGAGAGGGAGAGTGAGAAACATCAATGCGATGGGGAAACATTGATCAGCGGCTGCCTCCTGCACGCACTCCCCCCACACTCCCCACCCCAATTGGGACTTGAACCAGCAACGCTTCAGTGCACGGGATGATGGCCAACCAACTGAGCCACATCAGCCAGGGCTCGACCTTCTTTCCAGGACAAGAATGCCCCGTCCCCTGCAGGAATTCTCCCATCAAGACCTGGATGCCATGATGTGACTTCCATAACTCCATCACCCACATCCCCTGCCAGTAGGAGCCTCTGCCTGGTCTGGCTCCCACTGTATGGCCCATTCTATTAGTGAACTTACCTCATGCTGCCTTGTTTTCTATTATCACAGGTGACATGAATCTACTAACTGAGGCATCAGTGCCTTTCTGTCGATTTTCACCCTTTGCCTCTTCCTGCTGGTTCAGACAACTAAACCCTCCACGTGTGGCACCAGCACTGTTCTTTCTCACCTCCTCTGAGCTCTTGCTCTGCACACAGGCTCCTTACATCCAACCAACTTCAGATAAAAAATACTTTTTAAAATTGTTATGTTGCACCCTGACTGGTTTGGCTCAGTGGATAGAGCGTCGGCCTGCAGACCAAAGGCTCTGTGCTCGATTCCAGTCAAGGGCATATACCTTGGTTGCAGGCATATCCCAAGTGGGGGGTGTGCAGGAGGCAGCTGATCGATGTTTCTCTCTCATCGATGTTTCTAACTCTCTATCCCTCTCCCTTCCTCCCTGTAAAAAATCAATAAAATATATTTTTTAGAAATTGTTATGTTGTTGCTGATGTGTGGTTAGACGGACAATGGTTGAGTCTGTACTGAACAAACACAGACTTTCTTTTCCTGTCATTATTCCCTAAACGATGTAGTATAACAACTATTTACTTTGTGGTAGGTATTATAAGCAATCTAGAGATGAGTTAAAGTATACAGAAGGATGTGTGTAGGTTCTGTGCAAATAGTACACCATTTTATACCACAGATTGTGGTATCCATGGGGCTCCCAGAACCAATGCCCCAAAAGCCATCATCTCTAGGAGCTCCCTGACTAAAACCACACCCTCCCCACCACTCTATTGTAGTAGCTGCCACTAGTAATTATGTTGGGACAAGGGCCTTCCACTAGGACTGTCCCAGGCAAAAGGGCATTTATTGGTTCATACTTTTCAGAGCACATTCACTAGCTGACTTTGCCTTTCGTGTAAGATCCTTGAAGACAAGGGCTTTGCTTTGCTCACCTACAGCAGTGCCTGGCGCATGGTGAGCCTTTAATAAATATCTGTTGAATAATCATAAAACTAGCATTATACAGTATACCGAGAATTATTCCATGTCATTATTCTTTGACAATATAAATTTTAAAGATGTTTAATACATATTGCCAAATTGCTTCCCAGAAAGATTTTTATCATTCAGCAATTGTCTATAACTCTTTTTATATAAGATGAATCAAATATGAAAAATATTAATATTGTTACTAATTTGATAGGCAGTTCCAATGTTCATTTCTATAGTTAATGGGAAGGTTATTTTTAAAAAATAATTCTTTATTGTTGAAAGTATTACATATGTCCCCCTTTGCCCTCATTGAAAAAGGTTATTTTTTTTTACATTCATTGGCTACTTGTATTTCTTCTGTGATTATCTTTTTGTGATTTTTGACTAATTTTTCTCCTCACTATTTATTGCACACCTCTTATATGCTTTGCAAAATAGGAGTAGAGACAATAATTACAGGCTATGGTCTCTACATCCAGACTTCTATTGAGGCAGTGAAAGGAGCATGTTATGTATAGAATAATCAGTGTGAGAAAAGTTTGGCAAATGATTTTATTGGGTAATAGTTAAGAAAAAGTATTCAAAAGTTTTAAAAGAATAAGGCTGGAAAGTGTATGCAATAAGTCCTAAACTAACAAGGTGTGGTTATAGCTTTAAAAAATACATCCATTGTTTCTTAACTGATTCTGCTACATCTGCACAGTGGATGGGAAAGAGGTAGAGATTTTAGAAGAGGAACCCTTCCACTCCAACTGACTATAAAAAGGGAATAGTATAGAAAGGAGCTAGGGGAAACTTGGCTAATTCATACTGACAATGATGGAATAAGTTAATATCAACTATACTAAATGGTAGCTATGTTAATTGAATTGCAATTAAAGCGATGTCATGTGGTGTTATTTGGCAAAGTAACTCACAAATAACTGAGTCCTGCCCTGTCACAGATACCCGTTGGTTGAGCATCCAAGGGAAATGTAGTCACTAGAGAAAGACTCAGCCTAGCAGAGCTGGCCATCCTTTTTCACTTGGGCTCTGGCCTCCATCCCTAACACAGACTTCCAGCAAGTCAGTTGTTTTTGGAACTTTCTTGCTCCCTGAGCCGCATGGTTAGAACCTAAACCTAATCCGGAGTCTCTAATGTTACCAATCAGGTTGATGGAATAAAGTAGACCTTCCAAGATGGAAGGAAATATGTGTGAAGAGAGGTAGAGAGAAAGAGAGGAAAGAAGTTTGGCATCTGCTTCAATGCCAAGTTTCCTGCTTTAATCTTTATTGAAGCTGGGCTCTTGTGACCCTGACCTAGGCCTTCAGGCAAAGGAGGGTTCAAAGCGGGAGAAGAGAGAGCTAAGGATCGAGAGGAGGTTGGATTTCTCAAGGGGAAATGGCTCTGGCCCTCATTATCATTTTATTTTCCACTGAAGAAATAGACCGGAAAGGGGAAATCCACATTGAGGAGGTGCCACCTTTACCTCTTTGAAAGTTGTGCCAATACAGAGCCCTAGGGTTTGACTCATTCAGATCTCAACTCTTTCTCCTTGGAAGTAGAGTGTCTTGACCCTGACTCATCATTGAGGAGGAGTGAGTAGGGATATGGAGAAAGGAGCAGAGACACTCAATGAGATTCCTTTGAAAGTCAGTGCTCACCATTTTGATGAGAGGGGAGGATGGCATACAGAGATACAGACCAATGAATAGGAAAATTTGCTCTCCCATTAAATGAAGTGAGAATACTTACTGAAAAATTAGGTCTGAAGTTCAGAGAGATGCTCTTTGCTGAAAAAGGGTAGCACTTGAAGTAGAGCCACCTGGGGATTGATTAGCTTGAAGTTTTTAGAAACATCAAAGGAACTGAAAGTTAACTGGGAAAGCCTCAACTCTCCTTAGAGTTAAAAAAATTAGTGAAATAAGAACTATACATCAGAGAAAAGTAGCATTTTACATACAGGTTTTTATTCATTTGTTTTTCTTGATCTACACAGATACTTAACCTCAAACTAAACTGGAATTGTTAGAATCAGAAACTTGAAACTAGAATGGACATTTAATATTTATTCTAATGCTCTTATATCACATTACATTATGAGGGGGCTGAAACATGGCTATCACGAAGCTGGACTAATTCAGGTTCCGGGGTGCACATACAGTCTTCATCACTATTCCAGTGTGAGAGCAAGAGAGCAAGTTTGTTTAAAAATGATAAAGATTGACCCTGAATAAAACTAGGTGCCTACAAGTCTTAAAAGCAGGCTCTATATCTCTAAATAAATGAAAGATTGCATCACCAAAGTAGCCAAGATCACAAGTTAGTCATAGCTGGAAAGAATCTGCCAATATATGATCTATACTGTTCTCAGAGAGAAAAAAGCACATATAACACATATATGAGGTAATATCATAATACTTTCTATTTGCTGAGCCCATTAGAAGCATCTTCCATTTCCTTACAATTTATCCTCGTAAGAATTCAATGAACTAAGTGTTATCATCCCTATTTAACAGATGGGGAAGCTAAATGACAGAGTCAAAGTCACCCAGTTTGTTAATGGGATAGCTAGAATAAGCTAAATAAATAGTGTTGGCAGAAATGTTAATAAAATCTTAAAGGGGAAGCAACTGCCATTTCCTAGAGTAGAATTTTATTCAAAATATACCACTGTGGCCTCATGAGAAATGGAGCCAGTGTGATGTTTAGGTTGGGTTATGTAAAGGATGTGTGTGTTGCTATTCATTTAGGTATTCTGGATTTTGTTTTTCATCAAACTTGATTAGCAGAAGACTGCACAATTGAACTATATCTTGGTCATTCATGGAATTGTCTTGACAAGAGAGGAGAAATGGCAAAAAAAAGTGAACTTGCAAGGAAGGTGGTGAGTCCTTTATTGAAGGTATTTATAAGATGGTATTAGATAACCCAGTAGAGAAGTCCAATTAGCCTTTGAATATCTGGTAGTGAGGTTGCGATAGAATAATCTGAGAGGTAAAACAAGAATTGGAAATTTCTATATATTTTGTCAAATACTACAAAAATTCAACCAAAGATAAGTCTTGTCATTTACAAAGGTAAATGACAACCACATTAAAAAAATGGAATAGAAACTGTCTCTTCAATTTTGTCAAGTGGGAACTTATTGGTAATATTGAGATCAGTTTTGCACAAAGTAAAAACGAAGATATATAGTACTCAATATATAGTACTCAATAGCTGCTTACTGAATCAATGTGAGGATTTCCACCACAGACTGGCAAAAATAAGTTTGATTCTTTTATATGAATTCTGCGTAGAAAAATCCATTATCTCTTATATGATTAGCATATCCCTATAAAGTCAAGATAGCAGTTGAGTGTTTTATATTAAGCAAAATCAATTAAGCCTAAAAGTGGGTTAACTTTTAAAAAGGGTAAAGAAGTTCAGTTTCATGCTTTTCTCAGTTCAATTGTTTTACATAGATTTAATCAAAGAAATAAAGTTTCAAAGTAGGGAGAAAAGCATGACTTTTTGGAGGGTTACATGAGAAATTATGTATTCATCACTTAGTGTGATGCTGGGTGTGTAGAAGATGGTCAGTAAATGACAGCCATCAGTATCATTACAACATTTCCGAAATTAATTTATTCTCTATTCAAAGAGAAGTCGTAGAACCTAATGGTTTCTGCATGATGTGCCCAAGTGGAATTATTTGGGCATTAATCTCAAGAAATTAATTTTTTTTCTGTTGAAAATATATTCATAGTAACACTGGTGTGAATGGTAATAAAGTTGAATAATTGCCCTGATGGTGTTCTGTTTCCTTGATATCCTGCTATTCTGGAGACGTTGTCAAAATTATCCTGTTAGGCATTTCATCCCATTACAAATGTCACATTGCCCAACCTCAGCCATACATACATAACTATTCTTGCAAGGGTAAGGGGAGGACCAAGGAGGAGAGGGGGCTAGGAATCATTGCTGCTATTCTTATAAGTCAGCTAGCGTTACAGGGCTTTTGAGCAGCCTGTTTCGGTCTATTGCTTGTTACAGGCCTAGGGAAAAAAACTATGTAATTAGATTCCACAAATAATTGATATAAACATATAAAGGATGAATCACAGTCATACCTTGTATTTTTTTTCTCCCGCCTTTCAAGCCTCTCTCTTTTTACAGTAGCTGCATGTTGGTTCTAGGCTGAGTGCCAGTTGTATCAATTAAACAGTAACTAATTCAAGTACATTCGCAATCTGTGTTTGAAATGCCAGCCCATACAGTAGTTACCAATTAAGCATGAGGCAGATTAATGGATGCATTGTTCTCCTGGGCTAACTCCACCACAATGTCATTAAGCAGGGAGCCCTAGTGAACCAACGACTTTCATTTAAAGGGGAAGGGAAGCACATGCTTCCAGAAAAGAAGTTGGGCGTCTTATATCAAGCAGAATTATTTAACAGGAAAGGTGGTGGGTAACCTTTTGAAGGGAGAAGGAATTATGGTTGTTTAGTGTTTTTCTCAGTTCCTTTATTTTGCATAGGTTTGATCAATGGAGAAATACAATGGCACAAAATGGCGAGGATAATAATGGGAACAGATCAGACAGACAAATGGCTCCTGTAAGTTCACAGTTCTGCAAACAGATGTTCTTTTCAGCTGGCTAGAGTATATCATTATCTCCAGGAACCCTGAAGAGAGAGTACAAAGATTCACTGGGGAGAGTGGAAATACTGTATATTAACTGTGCAAAATACTGGGCTCTGTACACCACCCAGCCCTGCCCACCGGTGCCCATTGAAGAAGACAAATATTTCGGGCAGTGATTTGTTCTACTTTAAATGTACAGGCTTGTGATTTTTAGAACCAAGTAAAATCGTGGCAAAATAAAACTGTTCGGGGCACCCAGTAAACTTTTAATGATTGTTGTAGTTTGTATCAGAACAAATGGAAAGAGGCTGAGGACTTTAAAAGCAGCCCCTTCCAGTCCTCTAGCATATGTGAGTTCCTGTGGAAACTTCTTTCTTTGTTTCTTTTTTACGTTTTTTTTTTTTTTTGGCCTGTTTTAACTGACCACGAAGAAGTTAATACCTGAAAATATATTTAATGTTCTTACTAAAGAACAAAAGTACTTCCTATGTTTTTGTTATGTGCCATTTTCCAGTGGGCATGATGTTAAATAAATGGCTGACCAAAGCCTAATGTTGGTCAATTTCCCACAGTTTTCAAAACCTTCAAAAATCACCCAGCTAATTATATTAATTTGATATATAATATTTAAATTTGACCTACAAAGCACAACTGTTTTTTTAAATGCATATACTTACCAAATTCTCATTTATTTCAGTTTTCCACTTGCCACTTCATACTGCTCTTCTGCATCCTGAACCATGGACAAGACCCTCAACTGGACATCTCCATAATTACTTAAGGTGAGTGAGAAGGCTGGTCTAGCAACAGTTCATAAACATGCTGTTCGAAAATGGACTCACTTCCTTCCTCCCACCCCACCTGCCTTTGTCGTTTTCCCCTTCTCTTGACAAGTGGGTCTTTGCTCTCTTTTGGGGACCCAAGTAGATACTGCCCACTTTAATGAGTGGACAGGGGATGAATGGAAGCAGGATCCAGGAAGTGTATGAGGGAGGCTGCCGCTGTGTGAATTATGTTTTTAGATGCATGCCATGTCTTTGAGCAAGAGCAACAGCGAGAGCGAGAGCCTGATGTGTCTTTCTGTCCGTCTATCCCTTTAGTGTGGAAATGGGAGCTAAGGCCTGCAGCTGTAGCTGTCTTTAACTAACTTTTAATCATTATAGAGACTTTCCCATTTGGCTGTCATTTCTGCTTTCAGTGCATTTAAGATGCAGTTAGGGCTTTCAGATAACTGGAGTGTGTGGCTTTCCTGCTAATGAACTATGGAAGGCCTTTCACTTCCTGTTCCTCTCTCTCCTCCCTCTTCTGGCTGTTTCTCCAGCCTCCTCACACCGCTCCTCCCCTCCCCCATTATTGGCTCATTGGTAGAGGACCGGCAATGTTAAAATCAATATGAGAATAAATTGCCACATGGTCTTTATTGTGGAGGCCAGGTTTCTACAGAAAATCCTTGTAATCAGAAGAGAGGGAAGATGAGATTAAACTGATTAAACTGAGAAAGTCAGAAAAGGACAACTTGAAAGATTAGCTCTACGAGGCCAGGAAGGCATGGTCCTCCGTGCATGCTAAGCAGAGCTGTCCTCCTCGCTATCGGCCCCTTCATCGGTGACCCTGGCTGCCTTAGCACGGAGCTACTTGATTCAAGGCGAAGACTGGAAATTGAAAAGCCAGAATGCCAGTGATTACAGCCGGTATCAATATTATTGTAATGATGTTTCGTTATCATTAGGAAACTTAATTACTTAAGGTGAGTGAGAAGGCCGGGAAGTAAAGCACCAGGCCACAGCACAGTCGGCATCTAAATCAGGGCTGAGATGTAAGAGCTGCCTCAACTTTAAATTCAAAGAAGGTCAAAAAATGAGAGGAAGGGGACGGCTTTTAAGAACACTTCCATGGTTATGGTAGGTCCTCATAGCAAATGGTTAGCCACTGACACACAAGACAGGGTGAGTAGCTTTTGGAATGCCTCTCATAGTAGCTGCGGCATAGCAGGTACTCCGCAAACAGAGTGAAAGAATGAAGGACTAAGCAAAACCAATGAACCAACTGAACGTGGGTGGCACGCTGAACATGATTAACTGCATTAAAAATCAAGATGCAAAAGTATCACATTTTGAGTATTAATCTTAACCAACTCAACCCCTTTTTAATGCAAAGCTAATCTTAGAACCAACCACCTTCTAACTGCTTCCAAAGTCAACCTCTCTCTTTCCGTCCCCACAGCTTCTCTTTTTCCATAGAGGTTCACAGTTCTTAGCCTGGTTGCTGTGACGTTGTAATTCTGACATGTGGAGTTCAAGTTGGGCACATGTTTTCTTTTAACTCTGACCCCTAAATAGAATTGCAGAGCATTTCTAAACACTCCGAGGTTGTGGTGGTGCTGAGCCAAGCCAGAATTAGCCCCAATTACTGACCTACAAATAGACCTGACCGGACCTGACCCGCTGCCATCGGAGTGCTGCGGAAAATTTGTATTTCCAAATTTCTTGGATCAAATTCATTTATTTTTGAGTAGGCACTGAAGCCAAAGCAAACTTACAACTGCATTTGAATGAACTTTTACATTATTCAGTTGGACCATCAGCAAAACTTTTTCCTGTTGAACTCATCACTTAACCCATTTTATTTAGCTCATTCAAAGATGAAAAAAAAAATCCTTAGAATTCTGAAAAGGGGAAATGCGGTTGGCAAAGGAAATGTGGAAAAGTTAAGGTCAGAAAGAAATGTTTGAAGACTGATCATCTTTGCAGATTAGTTTTGAAATCAGTCACAATTCAGGAATGGGGGCTGTAGCCATTCCTTGGTGACTCTTACCTTGTGGTAAGGAGATAAGACATGCTGGGACCATCCATGATTGTCTCTTAGGGAAAAACAGGCAAATAGTTCCAATTAAAACCTCATTCTTTGTATAAGATTGGGAAGTGTAGAATACTTTTTATGCTACTCAGGATGAGTACCCCACAGCCTAGATATAGCTGCAGGGTTTGTTATAATATTACTAGAGGCCCTGTGCACAAAATTCGTGCATGGGAGGGGGGTGTCCCTCAGCCTGGCCTGCACCCTCTCTAATCTGGGACCCCTTGGGGGATGTCTGACTGCCAGATGTCTGACTGCTGGCAGTCAGACATCCTCTCACAATCTGGAACTGCTGACTCCCAACCGCTCGCCTGCCTGCCTGCCTGATTGCCCCTAACCGCTTATGCCTGCCAGCCTGATCGTCACCTAACTGCTCCCCTGCTGGCCTGATTGCCCCCAACTGCCCTCTCCTGCCAGCCTGGTCGCCCCTAACTGCCCTCCCCTGCAGGCCTGGTTGCCCCCAATTGCCCTCCCCTTCCAGCCATCTTGTGATGACGTGAGGGTGGTCATCTTTGGGCAGCCATCTTGTAATGATGCTGCACATGACGCCACCTAGGCTTTTATTATATAGGATTGTTCTGCCAGTTTTCTGCCCATGTTGGGGATGCCTAGGCATCTTCATGCCTTGGGATTGAGGCTAACACCCCTGGACCTCAAGGAGAAGAGGAAAATCTTGCTCTAGGCTAAGGTTTGCCTCCTGAAATCCTCATTTCTTGCCCCAGAATGAAACTATTCCAATGTTGATTTAATGTAGATACATTTCTTTCCTTCAAGAGACCCTAGACCAGCCGTGGGCAAACTACGGCCCACGGGCCCGGATCCGGCCCGTTTGAAATGATAAAACTAAAAAAAAAAAAAAAAAAAAAAAAAAAAAGACCATACCCTTTTATGTAATGATGTTTACTTTGAATTTATATTAGTTCACACAAACACTCCATCCATGCTTTTGTTCCGGCCCTCTGGTCCAGTTTAAGAACCCATTGTGCCCTCGAGTCAAAAAGTTTGCCCACCCCTGTCCTAGACCCATTGGCTGAAATACATGTTCAGAATCTCAGGCATCAATATTCCTGTATTGCCTTTGTTGATCTATGTTGCATATTAAAATCACATGAGAAGATTTGGATAAATATTTCCCTATCCCTTGCTATTCTGATTTGGTTGATTTGGAACAAGGCACAACTTTTCTTTAGCTTGACTGTGATAAATACTAGTTTGATGTGGTCAATTGGTTGATGCTTCCTAATTTCTTCCCATTTCTAACCTGCTTTGATGGTTTCTGCTCTTGATAGCATAGTAAACATCCCCCTACTCTCAACCCTGACTGCACATTAAAACGCCCTGGTGAGGTTTTGTAAAAACATCTTGCTACTTTCAGTACCATTGCTTTGTCTACATTTATACTGGACTGTACGTAGAGAGATCAATTTCTTTTTATTTTTCCTGCTTGAAATTCATCAAGTTTCCTGAAATTAAGGATTTATCTTGAAACAATTCTTTCTAAAAAATTTTTATTGAATTTATTGTCTCCCCTCACATGCTTTCAAATTTGCTTTTTCTTTGAAATGCCCATTTGGTGACTGCTGAACATTACTATCCTCCGTATTTCTTAACGTCTTTTTCATACTTTCTTCTCTATCTCTCTGATGCATTTTGGATAACGTCTTCATTCATGTCATTAATTTATTCCTTTTTCAGACATATCAAACCTCTCCTTTGGATTTTTTTTTAATGCTTGTACATTTTTTAAATTCTGATAGTTTATTTTCTTAATGTCCCTATCAGTTTTAGGAGCACCTGTTTATGACTACTATTGTTACTGCTAATACTCATCCAGTAATTCTCTCCTAGCACCAGCACACTGCCCCGATTCCAAGTAAAACTGACACCCCCATTAGCCTGCCTCTCAGTGTCTCTTGCCTTCATGTGGTTCCTGGGTGAGCTGCCTAGAGAAGGCTGTTACTGGGAATTTCCAGACTTGAAAAAAGGGATGCTATAAATATTCTCCTTACGACAAGGAGAATCTAATTTAGAGACCAAGCTGCCAGACTTCCAGAGTCCTCTGGGAAAGTCTCTGAACTTTAGCAAGTCCACGAGCAGACACAAGGAGGGACTGCTGCTTTCAGTTTGACAGACAAATGAATCCAGCATGTGCACCAACATCCATCTATTCCCCTTGTGGGAAGCGAGAAAAGTGAACACATAGCAGGGCAGTCTAATGGGGGCCCTCAAACCGAACCCCCATGTGGCCTGGTATATGGAGGTTCCTGAGAAATGGAGCTCAGAAGGTCCCTCAGAATAAACCATATCTTTATCGCTAGCATACACTCTTTCAGAACATGTTACTGGAGTATTTATAATAGAATTTCAGGACACTTGGTGCATCCTACTGTCAAGTATCAAAGACTTAAACATTTTTTGCAGGCATGATTCAGACACAAATGCATTGGCTCTTCCAGATCACATCGGATAAAAAACCAGCATGCCAAGTGACTTCCTTAACACCCCTCTCATTCAGGCTCAAGTCAGGGGGAAACAAATTTTACTTGCTTCCCATGGAAATTAGGAGAAAATATGCCACCACAGTGTGACAACTATTTTCTTTCATCTTATCTTTAACTCTTTAATTATCTTGACCTAAGGATTGCATAACCAAGTGGTAATTCTGCTTATGTGAATGTGAGAGTACTTGTCCTCTACATCTTATTATTTGAGTTTCTTCTTTTTTAAAAAATTCCTTTGAAATTTCAGCTAAAATTGAGCTGAAACTGAGGCAGGAACAGTTCCATATTTTAAATATCTATAGCATCCTAATATTTATGTCACATTCATATATCTGTAATTCTCAATGTATTTTATACAATAAAGAAATTTAAATATATATTCTAGACAGCATAAGCATATAAAATATGGAGTTTAAAAAGAATGATATAAGAATAAATGCCAACAGAAATTGTCATATTTCTTGCTATATGCCAATCTATTACTTTTTAAAAATATATATATTTTATTGATTTTTTTACAGAGAGGAAGGGAGAGAGATAGTTAGAAACATCAATGAGAGAGAAACATCGATCAGCTGCCTCCTGCACACAACCTACTGGGGATGTGCCCGCAACCAAGGTACATGCCCTTGACCAGAATCGAACCCGGGACCCTTCAGTCCGCAGGCCGATGCTCTATCCACTGAGCCAAACTGATTAGGGTGCCAGTCTATTACTTTTTCACCCCTTACTTAGGAGACCAGAGTTCTAAAAAATAATAAAGATTTGACTCAACTTGTACATTACCAAAGGTAAAAAAAAAAAAAATGTTTGAACGCCATGGGCTTTTTGAAGTTATAATTGATAACAAGAATCTGCTTTCTCCACTGCGATTTCAGAGAGGACACTGAGAAATCTGAGAGTTATGCAGCTGCAGGCGTGTTTGGAATCCCACACAAAATGTACTTTCTATCCACCACCTCCTCAACAGATTCTCAAAGGAATTGTTAAATATGATTGTTTTTCATGGTTTGAGACTTTTTCTTAAAATGCCACAGCATGGGCTGGTGGACGTGTCCGTGTTCGTGGCTGGTGTATTTCTGAGCCGGGCGATAACCGCTTCATGCTCGGAAGCTCTCTCAGTGAAAAAGCTACGCTCCCAGGAAGGTGTCAGGGAGCTGCCACCCTGACTGCCCCAAACCACAAGACAACTTCTCGTAAGAAAGCGTTCCAGCCAAAGAGAAACTGAAGTCTAAAGATGGTTCACTAGTTCTTACTTAGCCTAGCTCTGTGGTTACAGATACTGTCCAAGCGGCTAAGCTACAGACCAGGAGAGATGACCAACAATTGATCTGTTGTGAAATGTCCTGTTTCATATAAACACCTGCCTTAGTCCATTCAGGCTGCTATGAAAAGCATCACAGACTGAGTAGCTTCTACACAACAGGAATCTATTCCTCACATTCTGGAGGCTGGGTGTCGGAGATGAGGGTGCTGGCGTCCTAATGATGAGATGGGGGCCCTCTTTTTGGCTGCAGACTCTCAACTTCTCTCTCTGTCCTCCCTTGGCAGAGGGCCTAAGGAGCTCTCCGGGGGCTCTTTTGTAAGTGCATTAATACCATAGTGAAGATTATGAATTCACTGTGGCCACCTTTATGATCTAAGTACATCCCGAAGCCCCACCCCAATATCACCACGCTGGGCATTAAGATTTCAATATATGAATGTGGCAAGTCTGGGATTTTGATTCATTATGACTATCTTTATGACCTAAGTACAGCCCACCCTTTCCCCCACCCAAAACCATCACACTGGAAATTAAGATTACAACACGTGAATTTGTCCAAGTCCACAGAGAGTCGGGAATCCACAAAGGCCAGAAACACTGAGAGGCAGGCCAATGGGGCTATCAGTTTCAGCTGGAATGTGTGCTCCATTGTTTATAGAGATGCTGGGAGAAAACCGCTGAGGGAATATTAATAGTAACAATACCAATTATAAAGAAGATGTTCTTAAATATTAAAAACCTATTAGAATTAAAAATGTATAATCATTCAAAAATAACATTGGAAAGAGAAGCTTAATAGTAGATTAGATACAGCTGATGAATGAATGAGTGAATTATATGAAGAATTATCCAGAATGCAACAAAGAGACAAAGAGATGGAAATTATGAGAAAGAGTTTAAGACACCTGGTGGATAGAAATATCTAGTAGACTCTTAACCAGCATTTTAAATAAAAAGAAAATTTGAAAAAAATGGGATGGAGAGACAATATTAAAATAAATAATGGCTAATAATTTAAAAGAATTGTTGAGAGATAAATCCTTACTTTCAGGAAACTCAATAAATTTCAAGCAAGATAAATAAAAATAAATTACCCTCTACATATACATTATAGTAGAAATGTACATACCAAAGACAGAGAAGTGACATTGAATGCAGGTGGATTTTTTAAAATCATACTCAACAGTAACACTGGAAGCCAACAGGGTAGATCAATATCTTCAAAGAACAGACAAATAATAACTATTGATCTGGAATTTCACATTCAAAACAACTTTTAAGAATTAGGATGAAATACATTTGTAGAGCAACAATACCTTTACCCAAGAAACTTTCAAAGAACATACTTCAAGAAGAGGCCAAATGGCCCAGCCAATGTGGCTCAGTGGTTGGGCATCGACCTAGTAACCATGAGGTCATGGTTCCATTCTGAGTCAGGGCACATGCCCGGGTTGTGGGCTTGATCCCCAGTAGGGGCATGCAGGGGGCAAATGGATCAATGATTCTCTCTCATCATTGATGTTTCTATTTTTTTCTCCCTCTCCCTTCCACTCTGAAATCAATCCAAATATATTAAAAAAGAAAAGGAAAAAAAGAAGAAAGAAAAAAAGAGGCCAAATAAAAGCAGAAAGTAGACCTGAGGCACAGGAAGGCACTATGAGTAAAATGAATGAAAAATGCCTGTTTATCTCAACCTTGATGCTATGAAACAAAATAACAACATCGAATGTGTAGAGTTAAAAATCAGATAGAACATAGAATTAAAATGTGAAATTATTTCATATACATCTCAAGGGAGGAACCGGTGATACACACCCTAAGAGCTGTTCATTTCTAGAGGAGGAAGATACTGTATAATTTTCCTTTTGTATTTTAGTTAACTCTCTATGTTAAATTTAAATAAAGAGTGTGTCATCCTATTTGGGAGAGGAACAAAATAGAAGTGAGAAAAAAACTGGACAATCTCAAATGAGAATTAAAAGAGTGTAGAAAAAGGAAAAACAAAAGAACTAAAGAAGTAGGGCAGTAAGATGGTAGAAATAAATATAAGTAAATTATGTTTATTTTTATTAAAAGTCACAGACTATTAAAATGAATAAGAGAAAGGAAAGAGGGATTTTTAAAATGCTTTCAGAAAATAGAGAACGAATACCATGGGGCTAGTTTATCTTTTTTTATTTATTTTTATTTTTATTTTTATTTGTGTGTGTGTGTGTGTGTGTGTGTGTTTTAGATAATAATCCTTTATCAGATGTGTCTCTGGAAAATATTTTCTCTCAATCTCTGGCTTTTCTTCTCTCTCTTTTTTTTTTTGCTTTAAATTTCTATTTTTTAAAAAAATTGAACTCAAATGTACACTCAAACTCAATGTTACATATTAATTTTTAACAAAGCAGAGACCAGCAGCAAAGTAATTTGTGCTGACAGATTTACTCATTTGTATTTGGGTCTTGCTATCTCTCTTTATTTTTTTTATTATTTTTTTAGTTTTTCCCCTTTATTGATTAAGATATTACAAATGTGTCCTTATCCCCCCAATGTCCTCTCATCCCCCCCAATCTTGACCTCACCCTCACCTCCTGTTGTCCACATCCATCGCTTATGCTTATATGCATGCATACAAGTCCTTTGGTTGATCTCATCCCCACCCTCCCCTACCTTCCCTCTGAGTTTTGAGCATCTGATCAATGCTTCTCTGTCTCTACATCTGTTTTTGTTTATCGGTTTATGTTGTTCATTATTGAAAGCACTTCATTGAGATATAATTCTCATATCATACAATTCACCCATTTAAATCATACAATTAAATGGTTTTAGTATATTCACAGATATGTGTCCCCATCACCACAGTCAGTTTTCAAATATGTTTCATTACCCGAAAGGAAGCCTCATGTCCTTATTCCCCACCCAATCCCCCCCCCCCCCCCCCACTGGACAAAGCAGCCACTGATCTACTTCCTGTCTATAGACTTCCCTGTTCTAGAATTTCACATGGTTGCATCAGTTCATAGACGCTTTTCTTTATTTTTTGCTTTCCGTTTTGAAAGGTAGCAGAGTAAAATATATTCAAATGAAGCCACTGTATGGCCCAAGGATGAAAATACTCCTCCTTCTTAATATTTTAAAGTCACTTTCTTTTACACACAAACTTAGTTATGGAAATTGACGTCCCTTCTCCTTAGCCCCCAATTTGATCTGATATTCCCAGTATGCATTAGGCAGTTTAATCTAATGGAATGATTTTTGCCATCTCTAGTAAGGATGAAGTGCTAAGAGTTGTGCGATTGCTCTGTGGGCATTAAATAAAACGTAGTTGAAGGCCTATACATTCAAGCAGGATATTTCCAATAGATTTCAGCAATTTTAACACCCTTTGCTGTTAAATAATAATTACTTTTTTCAAATTTTTATTTTTTGCCATGTAGTGGCTGACTAATATGAGCGAAGATTGAATAAACCGTACATTACCTTCTGAGAAAGATCATTAACCTCATGTTTCAGATGATAAAACTAGGGCAGAGAATGTAAGGAATTGGCTGAAAGCGGTATGTTAAGTCAGGTAGAAATAGAATCTCAACCTTTTCTAGTCCTCTGTCATAAATCCCCGGTTTGCTTTAGATTCGCGTGTATAATTACGTATATTGTTTCCTACCTCCTCCCTTTCCTTAAGGAGAAATACATGTTTTTAAGAAACACATGCATATTCTTTAAATTGTTCAGACCTTTGAGTGCATGAGTTATTTAGCTTGTGAGGGTTGAAGGCTTTGGAATTAACCTAGTTACATTGGGGGAAAAACAGCAGTTATGATTCAACTCCAATAGGCAATGGACATTGGACTTCTAAGCCATACTCCTTAGCATTTCTGCATTTCTCCCTTTAGGGTAATTTGTGCAAAAAGGCGGGGAAAGTCATCATTATCATTACATTGTTTATGCCCTAATTCCTTTTGAGAAAACTTCCCTCGCCCCCACCTACCTCTCCATGGGTCATTTGAGGCTTTTTCAAATTAGAGGAGTTGCACACGTTTTTCTGTGGTGGGTAATTCAGGGGAAGGGTGGGCTGAGCCCAGTCCCAGGCGGGCACGGGCACCTCTCTGAGCAGAGGGGCTTCCGTTGTGGGTGGAGGCATGTGGGGCAGCTCTGGGGAAAGCTCAGGACGATACAGCCTATGGCTGCAGATTCAGCTGCTCATAGCAAGGTCAACAACAAAAGGACTGAATTTAAAAAAATCAGGAGAGGAAATACTCTAAATTGACATGGAAAGAGTAAACCTGACTGCTATAGTGAAGAAAGTTGGTGTTTGCTCCCTCAGTCTTGTATCACTATCATGAATATATACTTTGCACTCTAGTTTTATAAGCTAGAACAGAAAGTTGGCTAAAAATGAGGAAAAAAAATGTAAGTGATCAAATACTGCTTTTGAGGAAGGGTGTTAAAAGAGGAGAAGAGACATTGATCCATTACAGTGACTATCCTCTGAAAGAGTTGGATAAAACAGAATACATATGTAAGTAAAAGAATTATTCAAGAATTAAAGTCTTGTGGTCACTCTTTGAATTGCTAGAGTACAAACTAAAAGCCTTTTGGGAAATTTGGTATCTAAAACTTTATTACCGAGCTGTTACTTGTGGTAGTGTCTTGATAGGTCAGTTTATAAATCATTAACTGATCAACTCAAATTATGTATATTTCCAGGAAGTATGTGAGAGATGAGATGCATGGAGTCAGCTGTGTCTTTTAAGTGTTATGACAATATTTTTAAAGAGCAAATACATATAAAATGATGCACTTATCTAGACATCAGATCCATGAGACAAATCAGTTCTTGTGGACCCTCTCCACTGCTCTCTCTGAAGATGGATAGACTCATCCAGTCTTAACTAACATTAGTCCAGCATTTTATGGCATCAAAAGTGAGTCACTATTATTTAATTTAAAAGCATATTACCATTGCTTCCAGGGGAAATGTATGGCCAATAACAAGCATTTTCAATGTATTTTTATTATAAAATGTCTATCAAATACAAAAGTGAAAGGAATACTCAATTAGTGAGAAATGATATATTTTGTAATGTCTCCTCCCCCCCCCCCCATTTTGGGTTTATTGATGGATTTAAAAAATTTTTAATTTAATTTTTTGTGTGATGAGAGCCTTATTTTGCATTTGGTGAATTTTAATTTTTTACTTTCGGAGTTTATGATGTACCATCAGTTCTTAGGAAAATATTGAGATGTGACCTTCAATTTTTAAAGGAAATCTAGTGCTTGCTGTATATTAGCACTAAGTAATGGAAATGAGGCCGAGTTACTGACTTCTCTAATCTCACTTCATTATTTGTCAATGCTACAGACCTTTCTCTCTCTCTCTTTTTTTTCCCTTTTGGAATATATTTTTCAACACTGAATTGACCTGCATTTCAAAAACATCAGCATCCATCACTGCCTTTGAGTCGGGTACATGTGAAATACTTAAAATTATACAACCCTACTTAGGGCATCTAAAAGATGCTGAGGAAAGACATTTTTGTTATCTAAAGACATAAAAACAGTATCTACTAGTAAGCAAAGTGAGGCTTATTCCTGATCACTCAGCAGGCAATTAAAGAAACTGATTGCTAGGAAGAAATGCTTTAAATTGCATGTTTAAAAGACCTGGGAATCCTAATATGTACTTCCTGCCTGTCTCCCATCATATTGCTTTAACAGTTCAGAGCCTGATAAGCTGAGAATATGTGCCCAGATGTGTGCCTGCCATGTCTGAGTGGACAGCACGGGCAGCGCTGGCCCTGCCTCCTCCGTCATGCTATTAGTTGCCTTTTTCTAAATATATGGATTACTAGATTTTTAAATTGGGATTTTTTTCTTTTAAAAAAATGACATTTGTAATTTATATTGGTGCTAATGGAAATTTTATTATAAAACCATAGTCTTTGTTTGATTGGCACATAGAATAGACTTTACAAATTGATTTTCTCCCTTGTGTCATCTTTTTGAAGTAGAGTCATGAACATTATTTTAAAGAGTAAGGAAGATTTTTCAAGTAAATCAACATGCTAGTCCCAAAGTAAAACAAATATGAATTATTTCCAGAATGTTTCTATTTCTCTCATTCTCCCTAAAATAAAAATAAAAAGAGAGCAAGAGAAGGTAAAATAGTTTTAATGACTCAGAGTTTATTCTTTATATAGCTTTTCCACACAGCTAACTGGTGGATGGATAGGCAGCTAACAGCAACTGGTTCAGTAGTAATACGTAAAAACTCAGAATTATAACCTAAAATGATAAATCAGTGGAACGGCCTCAGTGGATCCATGATTCTAGAAAATCAGCTCTTTCTAACTCTGCTTAGCAAAGTCTTGCATGTTCTCAGGTCTTAGACATTCCCTTTTACAGAAATAAGTGGGTCAGCTTTTCAAAGGCTCTGAGGCAGTCAAGCTGATGGGCAAAATCTGTTGCATTAGGTTAGCCTGGAACTGTGAGAAAACAAACGAGAGGATCTGCAACCAAGCATCATCTCAGTCTGGATCAAACTGACAGCTGTTACAACATCTCATTAACCGTGCAACTCCACATCGCACTTGATATACTACAAGGAAAGAAAAACGTTACAAAATGCAAAGTGTTTGGAATTTGTCACAAATAGGTAACATTTTTTTAAACCGGCTATATCATATCATATTTGTGTATAAAGATAATAACTATATTAGAATGTGACAATCAGACTAATAGTTCAACTTGGTATTTTTCTCCAAAAATAATTTTTAATCACAATTGTCAGCTCTGTAGTCCTGTTTTCAACATAGATGTTTGGACTGCCTCCTATAGGAAACGATGCAATATTAATAGAGGTTAAACACAAAATACCCGCAGAAGAAAATATTATATTACCAGCAAAATAATGTTTAATCACTGGAGAACATATTATAGTCCCAGATTATTTGCTTTTATTTGCCTTGTGAAAATATTTTTATCCAGCAAAATCATGAAAGTAAGAATTCAGGGCAAGTTTTATTGGGCTTTGGCAATGGGTTGTTATAATATTTCATCCAATCAGTTGAAGGCCTTAAAAACAAAATCTGAAGTTTTCTGGAGAAGAAACTCTGTCGCAAGACAGCAGCAGAGAAATCATGCCTTAGTTTCCAGTCTGCTGGTCTTCCATGTAAGTTTTACACTTGCCAGTCCTCACAATTGCATGGGCCAGTTTCTTAAAATAAATCTCTTTATAGATATAGATATGTAGATAGATAGGTGGATAGATGATAGATAGGTGGATAGATAGATAGATAGATAGATAGATAGATAGATGTAACTTTTTGGTTTTGTTTCTCTGGAGAACCCTTACTCTTATTAAAAGATTCATTTTTTTATGGGCAGAAGAGATATTGAAAATTAGAATAAAATATTTTTGCTAACTTCTCAGAGGTCAGATTGGGAGGGAAGAGGTTAAAGATGAATCCTCTGTATTTTTTATAAGCTAGAGATTACTAATTTTATTATTTCTCCAAACTTCCTCAATGCCTTATTCTTACGTTTATGATGTGATGCTATCCTGCTAATGACCCCTATTTGTTTATTATCCTTTATACTGTGTATATGTGAAAATACATTATAAGTTGCAAATGTAGGTTATGTCTCTTCATAAATCTACTGCCGCCCAATTCTCATTAATGGCTTTAAATTTGGATTTTTTTCTCAACAGGTAGAAAAGAGATGTCATCTAAGACGAAGATCTCAGAATGTCACATGAAAGGGCATGACTTTTATTGAACTAATAAATTATTATTTGACTTCTTCAACAAGCATTGAGTTGCTTCAAGTGAGTGAGAAAATACCATCAGAATTTCTTGGTGATTCCCACCATTATCCCAAGGGGAGTGAGAACCCATCAAATGTGTGTGGACTGCAGGATTAAGGAAGGTTGTGTGTGCAGCCTGAGTCTGTCCTGATCAATTTAATTCTCTTCATCCCTACCCCATTGCTTACCTCTATAACTCTTCAATTTCTCGCACAGTTTCACTTGATCCCAATCTATAACTAGGTCAGATATGTTGGTGGAATTATTGTCATTTAGTATTTAAGAGCACATTCACAACATTAAATGAAGTGATAAAACTGGGAAATGTAATTCTTGCCATATCCCTCTGAGATAATTTGTGATGTCCTTTGAGTGAGGAAACTAGACTCATGCAGCTTGACCAAAACTAAGTATGTCACTAAATCTATTTTCTCATAGAAATTGTTAAGTGAAAACAGTTGGTAAAGCTCTTTCCT
This sequence comes from Myotis nattereri, assembly GCF_964212035.1. Classification (NCBI taxonomy): domain Eukaryota; kingdom Metazoa; phylum Chordata; class Mammalia; order Chiroptera; family Vespertilionidae; genus Myotis; species Myotis nattereri. The sequence goes on along the minus strand of NC_138081.1, from coordinate 94,155,588 downwards.
AGGGATTATCAAACAAAATAAAACAACAACAATAAAAAACATATAAGCCATCAGGAAGCTAATGGTTTGGTCTCAGAAAAAACTAGAGTAAATTAATCCCCTAAGCACCCTGTCCTACCATAATACAGGTCTCCATTTCCTTCCTGCTGCCTGTAGGGTCATGTCTACGTTCCTCAGCACGACTGTAGGCCAGTAGCTTCACCACCTGCCTATCTCTTCAGTGTGCACTTCCTCCCCCAGCTCACATGCTGCTACAGCCGTTCCAAAACACTTTGACTTTTAAATAACATCCAAACTGAAACCCAGATCTTCCCCAAACCCACATTTTCTTCCTCAAACCTTCCAACTCATCTCAGTTTATACAATTTAGGTTATACAATGTGGTTTTTAAGGTGTACAATGTGATTATTTAATATACATACCCATGGTGAAATGATTCCTACAATCAAGTTAATCGACACATCCATCACCTTGCATAGTTACATGTGTGTGGTAAGAACACTTAAGATCTACTCTCCCCATCTCAGTTTGTGAGAATGTTGTTCTTTCAGTTGCTCTGGCCAGAAAGTGTGGAGTCATCCCTGATCACTTTTTTTCTTTCTCTCATTTCACATCCAGTCTGCCTGCAAATCCAATTGAACTTGTTTTCCAAATAGGTCTAGGTCCCAACCATTTGTCATCACAAAGACTATGCAAGTCTGAGCCACATGTCTGACAGAAAAATATACTGTAAGACTAAAAACAAAGAAAACAAATGAACAAATGTCCGTCCTCCTCACCCCCAAGAGCCCATGGTTGCATCAGATACATTCAGAGGAGGACAGCTGCCCTAAAGTATTGAAAGGTATCTGTTGAATTATAATCAAGCCTCGTGGCCCTTCACATTTTTCTAAATTATTCAAGGTTTTTTCATTAGAACCTCCTGAATTTAGTACAAATATCTTCTGAGGGACACTTCTGAGTAGACCTTACTATTTTCTAGCCTCCGGCCTTCTCCGTTGTAGAGATGTCCATGCCTCATCATCAATGTCGTCGTAATAACAGCCTCTACTTCCCTTGAGTAACTGTTACATTGCTGGTCACTGTACTGGGTACTTATAGTCACTATAATTCCCTCAAAATCCCACTGACCATTATTGTTACTCATGGCCAATATCGTTATTGTTGTTATTATCCTCTTCCATTGATGGAGACGCAGACTCAAGGAGCTAAGTTGCCAGCCTCAGACCATCAAGGTCCTTGTGATAAAGCTGGAGTTCACACTCAAGTTGGTCTGGCATGGAGGCCCATGGTCATTCCACTAGATTATGCTGTTCCAGGCATTGAGGAGGGCGTTGAAATGGAGAATTTTAGACCCCTGATTATTTAACTTTAGGTGAATTTAGATAGTTTCTGGTGAGCCCTAGCTGGTTTGGCTCGGTGGATAGAGCATCGGCCTGTGGACTGAAAGGTCCCAGGTTCGATTCTGGTCAAGGGCATGTACCTTGGTTGTGGGCACATCCCCAGTAGGTGGTGTGCAGGAGGCAGCTGATTGATGTTTCTCTCTCATCGATGCTTCTAACTCTCTATCCCTCTCCCTTCCTCTCTGTAAAAAAATAAAAAATAAAAAATAGTTTCTGGTGAAATGTTCCATGTGCATTTGGTAAAAATAGAAACAATTTTTCTTAATAATTCCTGCTGGGCAGACCCTTGGACTTTAGTAGATGACTGATGCCCTTGTTTCAGACTGATGGTTTTCTGTAATGTCACTGGTTACGCATCTAGATTTAAGAAAGTCTAAAACTTGGTGAAAAGATAAACTTGGTTTATCCTACTGACAGCCCTCTGATTAATCTGTTTAAGCTGCCATAACACAGACTGGGTGGCTTACACAACTGGGTGGCTCTATTTTCTCTCAGATTTGGAGACTCAGTCTAAGATAAAGGGTTGATTTCAGGTAAGACCTGTCTTCCTGCCTTGCAGACAGCTGTCCTTCACTCACTGTGTCGTCACATGGCCTTTCCTCTGTGAGCACATGAAGAGAGAGGTCTCTGGCGTTTCTTCCTTTTCTGATAAGGACACCAGTCCTGTGGGATTAAGGTCTCACTCTTATGGCCTCATTTAACATTAATTACCTCTGAAAAGGCCCAATGTCTACATACAGTCACATTGGGGGTTAGTGCTTCAATATATGAATTTAGGGGAGGGGGAGAACACAGTTCAGTCCATAACTTCTACCATAGTCTTTGATTTGACTTTTATTAAACTGAAGAGCTACAAACCTAAACCATGCATAAATTTATTGTTTATTAAGAAAAACTATTTAGATGCCTATTTTTTTTTTTGTATACTTTCTGCCTAGTATACAAAGTTATCATTTTCAGGCACCAGGTGTAAATGAATCACATAATGAATAAACTTGAAGTATTTAATTTTAACTGATATGTTATACCTTTTAAATAAAGTAAATTTTCTGTTACTCCTCTGTAATAACAAAAATAAATAAAACTACTTTTAAGTATCAGTTAGGTTTTAGTGAAAATCATTCATTAAATGTTGTACACTGTTTAAATCTAACTGGGTAACTAAACACTAAAGTGAAGAGGAAGAGTCTATATTGGTCTAATTTGAATTATATGTTCTCAACAAGGATAATTGCTATTGACTGCCGAAAGCACCATTGTCTAAGTCATGAATAATCATAAAACATTACATTTGGCACAAGAAGAATGGAAATAAACCCATAAAAAAAAGCAAAATGCAAAATACCAACAAACTCCCCTCTCTTTTCCTCTGCCTAAAAGAATATAAAGCCATGTGAAACACGATGACTTTATTACCTGAGAAAATGTGCTACATAATAATCTCAAGGAGCCTCATTTATTATAGATAATATTTCACTTTAGGTTTGACATTTTATTCTGGAATGAAGCTCCCTTGTTACTAAGTGTGCATCATAAAAATAGGGAGATCCTTCGTGCCTCACTCACCTGTCTCATTAGCTGAGCCCTTAATGCAGAGCTAGTAACACCAATTTTGTTCTAGCAGAATATTTATCCAGAATGTGGCCAAATGTCACAGGTTGAGCACTGTGAAGAGGCGTTAAGGTTTAAAGTCAATAAGCCTCTTGCCTGAGGGGCGTCTATAACCACCTTGCGATTGCATTCATTCAAGGGTCCTGTGGCTGCTCTTGAGCAACTTGAGAGTGTAGTTTCCCACACTGGGTAACATTAGAACAACACAAAACACATATCCTCCCAGTACCTTGGTGCTTAGTTGAAAAAACACATAGATTAACTTGAAAGTCAATGTCCTTTAAATTACAATGTTAGTTTTGTAAATAAATAGCAAATATGCATTTATTATTCTGTTTCTATAGCAGAGCATAAACCTTAGGAGAGGATTTCTTAGCCTCAGCCTCAGTAACATTTGGGGTGGATAATGCTTAGTTGCGTGGGGCTGTCTTGTAGACTACAGGATGTTTGGCAGCATCTCTGTCCTCTAACCACTAGACGGCACTTGATGCTAGTAGTAGTCCCTAAGTTATGACAGTCAAAAGTATATCTAGACATTGCCAAGTGTCCCCTGGGGTGTGAGGGGAGGGCAAAATCTCCTACACCTGCCCCCTTCCAGCCGGTGCCCAATCCCCTCTGGTTGAAAACAATTGTTCTTTGAAAAGAAGTTCATTGCAAGATGGTGAAAACGCAGAGCACAGATACAGCCCCCAAATGGGGAGATACATGTTGTCCCACTAAGTTTCCCAGCATCTATTTGCAGTAACTGGAAGAGTTATTTTGATACTAAAGAGTGGCATTTTCATGATCTCCTCGATGGTTTCCTTCCATGACTCTCTGATGTCCCTAGGAGAAAACACAAAACAGTTGCCCATGGCCAATGCTAATTTGGACTCTGATTGACCAAGTTTACAGCAATCAAATACATGATTTAAAGAACAAAGAATTCCTGGGTAGAGCTGGTATAATGACACTTAAAAGTTAGCTGTTTATTCCCAGGTGGTTCCTGATCCTAAAGAAACCCTTCATTCCCAGGTGGAAAGCACACTGCCTGCCTCTGTGTTTCACAGCCATTTTCTGATCCCCGCAGCGGCTTCATCATGGTGCACTTGGATTATTTGGTCAAGTATCTGTCTCACCCATTGGGCTATGTGCTATGGATGAATATAGTGGGTATTTCCTACTTATTTTTCCATTCTCCATGTCCAGCATATAGGGATCAATAAATGACCATTGGCTAAATAAATACAAGCTCTACTTAATTATTTATTTAACAAACACTAATTAAATAATTTGACATGTCAAGAATTATTCTAGACCCCAGGAATGGAAAGATGAATTAGTGTTGATGCTTCCTCTGAGAATTCATGGCAACATGGTTAGAGGTTAGGATTAGGGTTAAGGTTAAGGTTAAGGTTAGGGTTAGGGTTAGGGTTAGGGGTTAGGGTTAGGGGTTAGAGTTAGGGTATGGGGTTAGGGTTAGGGGTTAGGGTTAGGAGTTAGGGTTAGGGGTTACAATTAGGGTTAGGAGTTAGTGCTTGAAACTAGGGGTTAGGGTTAGGGTTAGGTAAGAAAAAAGTGCTGAGGGGCAGAACAAGGCAATATGAAGATGAGACGCCAGTGTGAACTATTGGGTTCGTTGTCTTGAGAAATGAATGAATGAGTTCATGGACAAGAGAGTGGTAAGCCAAAGGGAAGCAAAGTTTATTGCTTCCAAAGTAACAAAGCGCTCACCCTGCGAGAGGGGTCCTGAGAGTCTCTTTTGCCAGGTAAGGTAACATATCCACAGGGTTTTGGGATTTGGACATGGACATCTTGGGGTGCAGGGAGGCGCATTATTTTCCCTAGCCCATGAGAAAAATAAAATTGTCTAAGGTAATCTTAAAAATAATTTCAGACCTAAGCATCTGTGGCAGAGGACTCCTTCTGCTCCATGCTTTCCCTGTGATTATGTGTAGATCTGCTTCACTATTTGTAGCTCACCATCTTCAAGAAGAATTTAAAAAGTAGAAAAGGGGTTCAAAAACAGATCATTGGTGATTCGGCTTATCCTATATAATAAAAGCGTAATATGCTAAGTGTCTGACGGATTAGTTGACTGTTTGGTTGACTATTTGACCAGTCGCTGTGATGTGCACTGACCACTAGGGGGCAGACACTCCACTAGCTTAGCTTGCTGCTGGGGTCTGGTGGATCAGGACTGGGTGAGAGGGCCAGACATGCCCTGGAGCCCTCCCCATGGTCCCTCCCTCCAAGCTGGCCCCTATCAGCCCAATCGAAGCCATCTGGCCAACCTCCTGCAGTTCCTCCCTGGCTGGCCAGCTCCCATTGGCTCTGATTGGGACTGGGCAAGATAGCCCCGAATGGCCTGATCGCTGGACAGGTTAAGAGACCCCACCTGTGCATGAATTTGCGCACCGAGCCTCTAGTTCATTAATAAACAATTTCCCAGTAAATGAGTTTGAGGAGCACCATTGAAGACTCATAGCAACAGCCTCTCAGTGGTGTGAAATTTATAAGATTAAAGATAAAGATAGCATAGATGATCTTTTGAGATCATTATAGTCCTAGAAATCTTATATGATTATTACCTCTGTGAAAAGAAATATTGAACATACTCAGAGTTCCAGGTATCATATCATTAGAAGCAATTCTTGTATAATAAGCACGCAAAATATTTTTCAAGTTAAGATATCATGGAGGGGTGGTTCTTTTAGTTATTGCTTTGGGTTTTCTTGTTTTTAAAGTTCTCAGCATTTTTGCATTTAAACTGTTGGTAGCAACAGCTCTTTGGGTGGTGGGATGTTGAAAATGTGCAGTGCCTACAAAGCACTCTTTGGATTTGGGGTTAGCTTTTATTTGCTGTGACAGGAAGAAAGGAGAAAGGGTGAATGATATATTGCTCTTTCTATTTATGAAATGGCTTGAACACATAAAAGCTTCCTTCCTAGAAAATAAAGCAAACAAATAAATATAGTCCTCCACAGTTAGCAATTTCCTAACCAGCAAATGCTGAAACATTTGTTATGTTTTTCTTATCCTACTCCCTAGTTTGACAACTTTGTGGGAATTACTATACTTGGAGAAATATTGTTGGGATGGTTTTACGGCTACGTTTTCTCTGTAGAAAAGCCTGCTTGGTAGAAAGCAGACTTGGTAGAAAGTAGAAAAAAAAATAATTGAGTCAATAGGTAATTCTAAAGTCTTAGAATTTTAGAGCTTAAAGGAATTAGACAGGTAATTTAGTTCAACCCCCTACGAAGCTTGGATCCAAATACGACTTGACCTTCACCTCTTCCTCACCATGCCAGTTTCTAGGGTCTTCCTTTCTGATTCCCTCATGTGGGTGCATTTGAATTCCTTATCATTCTGAGCAACACCCTGGGTGGAGTTCAATGTTCCTACTGAGATCTGAGCTGGGAGGAGTGGAACGAGTGTATATCACCCTCTTCATTCTAGACACCATAGAAGTCTACTCTCCTTTGTGCTCCCATCACATAACGATGTCAACATCCAAGAAGGTTGCAACCAGTTGACTCCCAACTACTTCATCTCATGATGCTGTGCGGTCCAGTCCCTCCTGCGCCACCCTACGGGGGTCGTTGGCATTCATCCGTTTGTGTTTTGTCTGTGCAGAGGGGAAGATTGTGACTCTGTCATTCAATGTTTCCCATCCCTCCCAATGGCATGGCCTCCATCCGCTGGAAAATCATGCCCCCTGTGCCATCATTCCGGGATCGACGGTCCAGCTGCTGCTGGTGTCCTTAGCCATGTGATTTCAAGCTTGCTGATGACTGAGGGCCTCAGCATCAATTCCCAAACTGTGCCTGGAATAGGTTGTGAGATCTGGTCACGTGCTTGTGGAAATCAGGACACACAGGTAAATTTTGCCAATGTGGTTTATGGGTTTGCTTTATACTTACGTGGTTATTTGTAATCAGAAGAAAAGAGAGTTTACAATGCACACATGTGGATAAAATGATCCATCATTCAGAGGGCAGATCCCTGTTTTTTGCAGGAAAGCCAGGCTGCCTGGCACACCGTCTGGGCTATGATTCCCAGAGGGTCGCCAGCTTCGAAGAAAGTCCCTGCCTGTGCAGTGATGCCTTGAATTCCTTTAATTTGAAGTTATTGCTTAATTAGAAGTAAATCATAGATTAATGTATGTGGAAAGTTAGCATATTGGCATGATTTGATACTAGAGAAGGAATAACGAATACTAGGTCTGTTCCCAAGCAGATCTGATTTCAGAATAGCAAGGTGAGGGTAAGAGCGGCTTGTTCTCAATTTGGTTCTGCAAATAGTTTGTGACAATTCATTTATCTGCACAATGGAATTGAGTGATTCGGGACTAAAATTAGAACCAACATAGCACGTGGCTCACAGTTCCTGAGGCAGCTTCTTCTCACTCCTTCCAAAATACTTTTGAAGAATCAGAAAGGATGAAAATTCTCCAAGAAAAAGCAACACCAAGATTGAATTCCACTAACTGCAAGAATTTTGGAAAAAATCCCACGAGCCACAAAACCTGTGGGGAGGAATATATATAATCAGAAGCAATCAAAGGATGCTGCTTAATCCCGCGAGAAGCAAACTGTCCCCATGAGAAGACAGGCTGGATGGAGCCCCGCCCCTCCCCCACCGCCTGCCTCTTGCCTGTGTTCTGAACCTGAAGTTTCAACTTGACAATTAGCTGTCTCTCTGAGCTGCATGGGTGCCACTTTTTGCTGTGACCTGAATACTATCTGCATCCACGTTCCATGAGAAATTTCCTTTTAAGCCATTTATTAGACTTTAGGGGGTTGGGGGGAATAGAAGAAAACGATGGCAGTGGTATCTGGATCCAGGGGAGCTCCGCTGCAATGAACTAAGCAAAGGAGATGGAGAGAAACCTGAGAAGTCATTCCATGCCCCCACATTCTTAACCCAGTAACACCATCTCCGTGTTTTCCAACGTGTTTTAGTCTATACCACCTTTACTGAATTCTGACTCAATTTCTGTGTACTTCCTCCTAACTGTGATTTTTGTCAAGCTTTAGAGAATTTAGTTTTGAGTATAAAAAACAACACTCATAAGAAATATGCCTTTTTTTTTTTTTTTTTTTTAGCAATACATGCCCTCCCAGACACTATGTGCACTTGACCGCATCCCTGCCATGCAAATATGAAACACAGATCTAGACACTGTTGTCTAGGTTTAGGTCTGAGACCAGGAGGATTCCATTAACATCCTGGGGCTTTTACTACTGTTCTCCTACTAACTTTTCCTGGAAAATATGTAGGAAGAGCAAGGATAAATTAGATGCTCTGTCCAGTGACAAACACAAGGACTCTACACACATCCCCTCATTTGAGAAAAAGGAGAGAGAAGTGTACAGCATGGAATAATTGGCACATCATCCTTAAACATATCTCTAGAAAAGGCTTCACAAAAAAATATTTTTAATGAAGGAAATTGCTCTGGGTTTTCCTTATGATATAAAAATTAGGAGCCCCATGAATTAGGAACTGCCAGGATAAGAGGAGACTGCATTGAAAGTAGGGGGATCTGGATGAGCTAAGAAAGAGCAGCCACCATAAATCTGGAATCAGTGTTGAGAGCAGTAAAAAACAGAACTGATGCTGCAGAAAGTGGAAACACTAACATGACCATAATTTTGAGATGCTGTATTTTTATGTGAGTTATTGAGGCTGACCTTTTTTCAGACTCCACTAACCTATGCCATTTAGAATTCTAAGGCAATAGCAGGGCATTATACTAGTAGGGGCTATATGTGAAAATTCTTTGTCTTCTATGCTTACTTTAGAAACACAAAACTTACCTTAGGCAGACATGCTGGATAGGTGAGTAGTGGGTTTCAAATAAATAGCATCTTGATTTTGTACGTCTGGTCAAAAAGACCAGAAATTGGGCTTACTTAAAAATGCAAACAATTAAACCAGTAGGTTCTGAGTGTATATAGAATGCTTTGGAAAGTATAGTTAAGGCTGGATAAAGGTTTGAAATGCTAGCCCATAGTACCATGCTTTTCGGGGTGGTTGAGGGGGATATGGCTGCACTGGGGTTAAAGAGGAGTATGATAAGGTTTGTTAATGGAATCTCTACATGGGCTGCGTAGGAACTTAAAACTCATTAATAATAAAAGCCCTGCTTTAAAAACTGACCTTGTAGTTGAAAGATGTGCACTTGTATCATTACCAATTAATGTGTTAGGTAACATAGCTTGTACTTGGAAAGCAACAAGGAGGAGTATCTAAATGATAGTCACACATCTTAATTAGTGTCATTAATAGTTCTTTAGCCATCTTTCATGAAAGCAGTGGCATTACATTGCAAGCATCTTGTTAAAAGCCAAACCAGGAAGTTAGATTCCCAGCCAAGTCCTTAACAGTGGTTTTAAGTTATGGTGCCTACATGACTGGAATGTTCCTCTGGGGTCTCTTCTTCGCTGCAGGACTTGTGCAAGCAATCAGCAGCAGAGCCAGACCTGAAGGTAGTGACTCATGGGCAGCATTACCGGAGCGCTGTGAAATCCAGGATGGAAAAATGGAAGGAGAAATGTGCACATCAAATTTGTTCTTAGCACGCCCTCCCCCATGGCCGACCAGTGATTGTCATATTGTCAGCAAAGAAGTATAAATGCTTCATTTATGAATTCAGTGCCTGCTATTGAAAAGCTGAAAAAAAATTGAGAACTAGGTTCTGAAAGTTACCAAAAAGAAGGCCCAGTAAAAAGCCTTTTATTGAAACATGTTAGTGCACTAACTTATTATGGGGCACTGCCAAACTGGTAGAATTTAAGACTCATCCTATAATGGGTGTATCTTAATTTTTTTGCCTTTTTTGGAAGCAAAAATATACACTTAAATTTTGTTGTTGGGTTTTCTTCTGACTCTAAAAGTACTAGATCTTTTGGTGTTGGAAGGGGAACTGGCAAATTACAAAATAGATTTAAGAAGGAAAAAAATGATGAGCTTACATTAGCTTTTATATATATTATATATTTTTATATATATTATATATTTTTATATATACTTTTTATGTAAGTATAATTAATGCATATTCATAAATATAATATTTAGCTTAAATGCATTGTTTTTCCACTTTATTAACATTTTTCAAAAGCATAATTAGTATAGAGTGGCCTCCTTTATCAACCATAACTTATTTGACCCCTAGCCTATTATTAGACATTCTAATTATTTCCAACCTTCACTGTGTTAAATATATTTTCTCATAAATTTTATTTACATTTCTATTTTATTAAAATAGATTCCTGGAAGCATCATTACTAAGCTAGAAGGTACATCAATCCTTGTGGCTCTTCATTCACAGAATTCTAAAAAGGTTAAACCAATTTGTATTTCTATCAATTGTGGATAAAGGTGTCCAACAGGCAAGCTGTTTCATTTTTGTTTTCATATGACTCTTCATTAATAGTGAAGGTGAATGTTTTCAGATTTATTAGTTCTTTGTGTTTCTCTTCTAATAATGATCTGTTTTATATCTTTTTGGACACTAGCTTGTTAAGAATAATTATCCCTTGGAATAAATTAAACCTGTGTGCATTAATAAGCATTTAAATTTAGGATTTTATAATGACAACAGAAAGATTGAAATCTCATCCTACACTATAAAAAGAAAACTATATACATAAGTATTTCTCTATAGACAATTAATCATGAATAATACGAGTGTGGCAGGATGCACCTAAAATCGGAACATTGCTGCCTAGTGTTTTGTTGTTTAACCATTTCAGGCCCATTTACTTGTGGGCTACATTAACATGGCTTCTTAAGTTCAACTGATCACACCTCTTGAATTAACACATTTCTTTTGGAATCAATTTAAGAACAAAAATGGAGTGATTATGGCCCTGGCTGGGGTGGCTCAGTTGGGTAGAGCTCAGGACACATGCCTGGGTTGTGGGCTCGACCCCCAATAGGAGGCATGCAGAAGGCAGCTGATCAATGTTTCTCTCTTTCCCTTTTCTTCGCTCTCTCTCACAAAAGCAATAAAGATACATATTATTTAAAAAACACACGAATGAGTGACTGTAACTAAGGCTCTCTTCCAACACCACCTGTGATAGCACTATTTTTAAAGACAATTTTTACGACATTAACATTTATTGCCTTACCCTCTTTTCCACATTCAATTGGTTTGTTGTCATTCTACTTTTCTTTCAGGTATTATAGTTATATATTTTTTTTTCAGGCAACTCTTTTTTCTATTCCAACATAGCATTCTAAATACTTAAAATATTTCTAAAAATATTTTCCAGTGTTAATACAAATACAAAACTCAATCATGAGGTCTTTGACTCTTTCTGCAACAGAAGAATGGTTTCATTGCTGAAACAAAATATGAGATTACAAAGCTGCATTGATATTTTAATATCTTTGACCAGGCCTATTAACCTGGTTCCCAACTGAGACAAAGATAATTTCAAATAATCACACTCACACATCTTTCTTATTTTAGGCACATAAATGCAGACTTAAATTCTAGGGTAGTTATTATAGCCATGGCTTTATTCCACCATGTGCAAAATTTTCAGAAAATATGGCAAGAATTTGTTCTTGAAAACACCTTCCTCCCAGAAAATGGAGACCCAGCATAGAAAGGAACTTCCAACATCAGCCTAACTTTGTGTCTCTAAAGTATGCAATTGGAATTTGTTTCTAAATACATTTAGAAGTTTATTCAAGCCATGTTTGAAAGGTCCTCTTTTTATAGAGCTTTAGCTGATCTGCTATTTTCATTTTTATTTGCCTTCTTTAAAAAAATGGGTTTGCTATTATTGTCTTTTCTGAGGCACGGACCCTTCTCCTATTTGAGTTCTGGTCCTAGGTTTGCACAACTTATCAATAGGCGTTATTTCTTTCTCCTCTCCTATCATGTCCAATTCAAACTCTGGCCTACTACATATTACATAGGCCTCTTAATTTTTAAAATTTATACTACTTTCATTATGTGGCAGAAATGAATGAATTTAAGAAAATATCCTACTTAATCACTACCCAGAAGAAATCTAAACATTCCCCTTTTATTCCATGTGTTGGAATATGTTGATATTCAACAACATTCTAACTTGGCCATGTCTCTTAATCTGTTAAGCAGAACAAGACATTTCAGGGAGAAATGCCATACCTGTGACCATGAATCACAAGCAGTCTGCCTGTACCACACACAGAATTCCAGACAACGGAACTATACATGAACATTTTATTGAGATGGTCATCAGAAGAATCCCAAACCAGCATTGTTTGAGGAGGTTTTGAGGGAACATTTTTTCCAAAGACTACTCAGTTGTTAAAAAAACCAAGTCATGAGCGTGGGGGAGGCCTGGGGGGGACGGGGGAGGGGATTAATAGCCAGTGGTTTAAAAGACTTTGTAAAAATTTGGATATAAGAATAACTAATTTGGGGGTGGGTATGTTTGGGACTGTATGTTCTTGCTGAACACATTGAAGTATAAATACGGCAGAGAACTTCCTCTCTTGCTCTATTTTGGGATGTTCAAATGTGGTACATCCCTGAACGTCCTGGTGGAAATAAAAATACAATTTCTTTCTTTGTTTCTCAACTGAGTAGCTGGAGACATATACACCATCTATACATACCTATACAACATAGATGTCTAGTCACCTCACACACACACACACACACACACACACACGCACACACACACACATGTGCACGCACACAAACACACACGCACGCACACACGCACATACACACACTCAACCAAGCACCCTGTGATGGGAAATAATGCTTCTAAGAAGTCCAGGTGCCTCAAGAACCTGACTTAGCATTAATAGTGACTTGACAGGCAAGGTTTCAGGTGATCAGACCCCTCCTTGGACTAAGATGGCGTCCCCGCTCTGCGACTCGTGGGAACCCACCAAGCTTCACAAGGTGACTCCAGGATGCCTCTTTGCTTCTGCTGTTTTCCCCAAATCTCGCTCGCCAAGAAGTGTGGCAAGCCTCATAAATCCAAATAAAACTTCTGACTGGTTTCGCAGCAGTTTTACAGTCTAGAATAATTTACCGATCTCTGAGACTTCATGTGAGTCCATAATGTCTGGGCTAGGAATAATAAAACGCATTCAATTGATTAAGCTGTTTGTAGACATCTCATGATTAGCATATTGTATAATTGCGAATATTTTCTAACGACGAAGTGGGGATGATAAAAGGGATCAGTGCAATTGGTGGCTGGACTGATAACCTTGATGAGAGGAGAATCTCAATGAAAGAGGCATTCTCTGCGGGCTGCTCCGGAGACAGCCTGGGGCCCTCCACGCCTGGCTTCCTATTGCTTGTTGCTAAACATGCTGCCGGGCCCTCATGACTGTGTGGCACAGTCCTGAGGAAATGCTCAAATTAGACCCAGACCACCTGAGAGTGTAACTTTTTCATGTTCCTACCAAGAGGGACATGTGATCTTTAGAACTCAAATATAAAAGAGAAGTGTAGGAGACAGATTGCATCACCCATAGGTTTCTAATGACGTCTATTGTGCTTTTGTTTGTTTTAAAATAAGTCCTCATGGTTTTCTAGTTTTTTTAAATATTGTTGCCAATACTTTTACTTTCCAAAAAGGAACACATTAGAACCTCTAATGTTATATCCACGCAATAAATGAACAATATTCTCAACTTTCACCACAGTCACAGTTTTCAGACACAATTATTTTAAAGTTTCTGTTCATATTCTTTAAACTTTATAATGCTAAACAATATATTTTAGCCTTATATTTTTTGTTTTATAAACTCCAGGCAACAAGTAAGATTCTCACTTTCAAACTCCCTTCTTTTTGTAATTAAAAAAAAAATAGTATCAGTTCTTCTTTTGCTTACTTCTAGATTTTAAAATATTATAATTTTTCTCCTGATTCCTCATCTATAAACTTAATGGAGTCTCTTGATTCTCTACCATTTAAGACAAAATGGGATTAAAACCCATAGTATCAAATTTTATAGTCACATTTAGTCTGTACATGTAAGTAAGTCTTCTGAGCCTTGTCTATGGATTTATCCTATGAACTGAAAACTGATATAATGAACAAAGTTTTAGTAACATAATTATACAAATACAATTTGTTGTATACCAGGTTAGGTCACTTTCAGGAAACTAAAATCTTAGGTCACTAGGCTTAGCCTTTTGAATAAAGGTATTCCAAATATCAAGGTACTTAACATTATGACACTTCTTAGTTTTCTACATATTCTGATCATTATCTTTTATTTACACCTACAGTATTTGTTTCCCAAGGCTTTTTGATTGTCTTTTATTTTGTTCAGTTTACAAAAGAAAGATATGGCTTCTTGCCAAACCACAAATATAGTTCAGATTTGACTCTGTTGGAAACAATTCTTACCATTCTTCTTAATATAAATTCCTACTTTCTGTTCTCACTTGACCTGATTATTTCTAGGCCTCTATACTTATGATAGCCTGTGCTTTCATTTTATTAAACTCTTCAGTTTTACTGTTTTTAAAACAACTTTATTGAAATATAATTCATATGCCATAATATTCACCCATTTAAAGTGTACAATTCAGTAGTTTTGAATATGTTCAGAGATGTGTACCATCATCACACCGTCACCAGAATCTAATGTTCAAATCTTCATATCACCCCTAAAAGAAGCGTTGTAAAGTGCCCATTAGCAGACACTCCCATAACTTATTCTCTCTAGCCCTAGGCAGTCTCAAATCTATTTTCTGTCTCTGTAAGTTTGCCAATTCTGGGCATTTCATACAAATCCAATTGTTTTATATGTGGTATTTTGTGACTGACTTCTGTCACTTAGCATGTTTTTAAGGTTCATCCATGTTGCAATTGATATTAGTACTTCATTTTTTTTATTGAAGTGCTGATAATTCAATAATATTCCATTGTATGGATATTCACTTATTTCTGGCTTTCCAATGTTGTTTCATAATTTACCATATATATCTATTTTTATACTAGTTCTACAGTATATTGATTCCAGCAGCTTTCTAGTAAGTTTTGAAATTGGAAAATATGAGCCCTTTAACTTTGTTCTTTTTTTTTCAAAATTGTTTTGGATATTCTGGCTTTCTTGCATTTCCATTTGCATTTCATAATTAGCTTGTCAATTTTTGAAAAAAAAATTCAGCTGGTATTTTGATATAAATTGTGTTAAAACTGTAGATTAATTTAATATTAAGTCTTACAATCCATAAATATGTCTTTTATCTAGATTTTCTTCAATTCCTTTCCATAATGTTTCGTACTTTATAAAACTATAAATATTTCACTTTTTTATTAAATTTATTCTTACATATTTTATTATTTTGGTACTATTGTAAATGATGTTGCTCTCTTAATTTTATTTTTGAATTATTTATTGCCAACATATAAAAGTACAATTATTTTGTATATTGATCTTGCATCCTTAACCTTTCTATACTTATTTATTACTTCTAGTATGTTCTTTAAGTATTCCTTAGGATATTCTATATAAATGAACAGGCATCTATGGATGGAGATAGTTTTACCTCTTCTTTCCAGTCTAGATATCTTTCCTTTCTTTTCTTGCCTAATTTCCCTGCCTATAACTTATATTGAGACGTTGAATAGAAGAGTGACTGTCTTATTCACTTAATCATTCAGTCTTTTGTCACTGAATATGATATTAGCTGTTGGGTTTTATTGTTTTTGTTTCCTTGTTGTTGTTGTTCGGTAAACAGTCTTTATCAGATTGAGTAAATTCCCTGTAATTTCTAGTTCTTTGAGTGGTTTTATTGTTTTTTTTTTGGTGTTGAATTTTGTCACATAACTTTTCTATGTCTATCAAGATGATAATGAGGATTTTTTGTCCTTTAGTTTGTTATTATGCTACATTACACCATTATTTTCCAGATGATAATCCAATTTTGAAATGTGTATTAGATATATACCACTTGGTCATGGTGTATAATCTTTTTTACACATTGCTGGATTTGGTTTGGTAGTACTTTGCCTCTATATTGATAAGGGCCATTGGTCTGTAGTTTTCTTGTGATGTCTGTTTTTAGCATAAGGGTCTTAATGTCTCATAGAATTAGTTGAGAAATATTCCCTCCATTTCTATATTTTGGAAGAGCGGGTAAAGAATTGGTATTAATTCTTCTTTAAATGTTTTTTAGAATTAACCAGGGAGGCCATCTAGAAGCTGGGCTTCGTGGGAAGTTGTAAAATTATGAAGTCAATCTCTTTACTTGTCAAATGATTACACAACAAGTCCATTCAAAGTCCATTTCTTTTAACACAAACGTTTCTAGAGATGTTTCCCTTAGGCAGCTCCCAAGCTACCTGTGTTTCATTGACCTGGAGCTTCCAATGCCTCCTACCTTCACCGAGCACTTCCTAACTAGCGGGAGGGACTGCCTCCCACACTCCTCAGTCATTACTACATACAACTGTGAAGGAAGCTGGAGACCCTCACCTTGTAATGGGTTGGGATGTCATGTGTAATTGAATAGCCAATGCCTGCTATTGCTATTGTTTTAGAACCACACACACACACATCTCGGTCAGCTATTTCTTCCTGTATCTCCTCAGTTTTTACTTGTTATTTAAAACTAGAGGCCCGATGCACGAAATTCATGCAAGAGTAGGCCTTCTTTCTCCTGGCTGCGGGCAATGGCTTCCCTCTGGCACCGGGACCCGGGCTTCCCTTGCAGCCCCAACTTCTTCTGGAAGGTCACCCGGAAGGATGTCCGGTCTAATTAGCATATTATGCTTTTATTATTATAGATGTTGTCATAAGGGAAGTATGACTGTATGGGAGAAGAATTAGAACCTGAAAGTGCATGACTTTCCTATTCTGATTGAAGAGGTTTAGTTAATGTGGGTAAGAAAGAACCTAAGTTTAACTACTCATTAAAAGATAACTTGCTATATGTTCTAAAGATTAGGAATGGTCTACTGTGGATTCTTGTCCAGATTAAAATATAACTCTCATGATGCAGATTTTTAGCAGAAAAACAGATGATAATCAGGCTATAAATGCTAAGGACATTGGCAGAAGGGGAAGTATGATGAGTTTTCATTGTCTGAATATTTAGACAGACGTTGTATACTAAATCTTCACTTTCAGAAGTATCAGAGCCATGGAAAACTTTTTTTTGCAGCAAAATATGCAAACTGGAATGGTGGATGATGTGACCTGAATGTATTTCTGCATACATGCTTGATAGACAGACAGGCAGAACACATGTGCTCATCCATTCTGAACTCATTAACAAAGCAGAAACATTAGTAAAATATGTCTTTGGCTGGTTTCTGGAATGGAAGAGGGAACAATTAAGCTGTAAGGCACTCCAGGGTGGGTATTATGACCTAATAATGACATGCCCTGGTAGTTTTCACTGAGTGCCATTAACTGCAAAGGCATATCATTGCTCGCCCATAATATGCACCCTGGAGAGTCTTATCGGGAGGATATAAATGTTAATTCCTAAGGAAACTCATTCAGCAAAAGAAGAAACCATTGCTCTATGATGGGGAGTACGTCACAATCTCCATGTTGAATTCAGGTTTTTGAGGCAGACGGGGTCAAACTCATTATGCATTTATCTAGCAGGAAGCAGTGCGATCAGATCTGAAAGAGCGGGCAAGAGTCAGGAGGCAGAGTGTCTTGCATTCCATCTCCATTGATCTGTCCTCATGCTTGTTGCTCCAACACTCATATTCGCAGCTACCCCTCTCATCAGTAGGCTGATGATTCTACCAGCTTATCTTATAGTGCATTTGGGAAGTAAGATGAGATAAAAATATTTTAAAAGCCTTTATAATACAGTATGAGCTGCTCAACAAATATAAAGGGTAAGGCAAAAGTAGGTGTACAGTTGTTCCTATGGAAAATAATACAATAATCAATAGTAATAAAAGTGTAATATGCTAATTAGACCAGAAAGCCGAATGACCTTCCAGATGTCCTTCTGGGCGACCTTCTGGACAAAGCCGGGGCTGCTAGGGCCGAGGCAAGCCGCAGCGGCTGTGAGGGCTGAGCCCCTTGCAAGAATTTCATGCATCAGGCCTCTAGTTAATAAATAATAATATAAGAATAAGCTCTGTTTAGTGTACTTACAACTGTGAACTTACTTTTGACCCACCTGGTATAATAGGCCATAATAAGTAGTACACAACTTAAGAGAATTTAAGAGCCCAGTGTGGCGTGGACGAAGGTTTTATGTCTACAGCAGGATTTGATGGGTTCAAAGTTTTGGCCCTGAGTTTTTTCTGTTCAAGTTTGCCTTTGCAATTGGAACTCACTCCCTGGGGTTAGTGCTAGCCTTCCTATTGACATTAAACCTTCCTTCTCAGCAAGGCACAATAAAGAGTTCAAGACCACCACACCGGCATCTGTGAGCAGAAAGACAGTACAGAATTGTTGTTTCCCTTGAAACATGTCCCTGGAGACCAAGGGAGAATATTCTGGTCAAACTAAATCTCTATGTCAACTCTGCAGCTCAGTTTTTGCTTTTCTCATTATCTAAATATTTGTTTCACTATGAAGGAATTACCTCGTTTTGATAACATTGGGAATATAAGTCTGTCTCTTTTAAGAGATTTTAATGAACATTGGTCCAGCGTGGGTAGAGGTTACAGAACAATATGCCTATATTTTGTAAGGTCTCCCCATTTCCTTGCCTGTGTGGGCTGTGTGCATGGCATGAAGAAAACAATTACAATGTTTGTTTTGATCTATACAGCCTTGGTGATATCACTGATAGCAACCAAATCAGCAGCACCAACATTTACAGAAGATAAATAATACTATCTAAAGCTTATGTGCACATTATGTGAGCACAACAAATACAAGATTATTATATATCTGAATCCCTGATAAATATATACACAGAGATAAATGTGATGGGTTGTCCATTGTTTGCTTCTCTGAAATACGTAAAACAGGTGTTATGTTAATGGATAAGAATTTGTCTTGGGCCCTAACCAGTTCGGCTCAGTGGATAGAGCGTCGGCCTGTGGACTCAAAGGTCCCAGGTTCGATTCTGGTCAAGGACATGTACCCTGGTTGCGGGCACATCCCTAGTAGGGAGTGTGCAGGAAGCAGCTGATTGATGTTTCTCTCTCATCGATGTTTCTAACTCTCTATCCCTCTCCTTTCCTGTCTGTAAAAAAATCAATAAAATATATATTTTTTTTAAAAAAAATTTGTCTTGGTGTGGATGATGGTGCTTTCAACTTTGGGATGATGAAGTAACTTTATTTATTTGATGTTTTCCCCTGAATCAGTTGTCTTTGCCTATCCTCTGAGCAAGCCATGCCATCTTATTTCTTCCCAGCTATTTTGCAAATTCCCCAATTAGAGTAACAGGATGAGGCAGTGTGAACAGATCAGTGCAAATTTATGGCCACCACTGAAAACAAAACAAAATTAAAAAACAAAAACAGAAATAACCAAAAGCCTAACTCACCAGCACTATCCTCCTGAAGTTTGTTTTGTTTTGCATCTACCTACACTTACTCAGTTCAGGGAGCAAAGGAATAAGTGGGGCTGGGCTGATACCTGAAGCCTATCAGTGCGAGCAGAGGAGGAAATGTCAAATGGGGAGGTGGCTCTAAGGTTAGGTGGGCGAATGCCTGATGGAGGAGCGAGGTGTAATATGCCTGGGAAGAACCATGACATGTACAGAACTAGAAAGGAGGCTGTTTTGTTTGTTGTTTTGTTTTTTCTTTCCCTGTTGAAGGCACAATATAAAGGAAGACTCAGTAGTACTTAATAGCTACATTCGACTGAAGCAGAGAGGTCGAGGTACAAAGAGGAAGCCCAGAGAAGAATAGTGGGACACATTTAGTGTATTATTTCAAAAAACGTTTTTGTGTATGAAAGCATATGGGAGTCAATGGGATTGAGGAAAATAGCATGGCTTTTGCTTTCCAGGACTTTGCTGTCTACTAGAGATGAGCTAGGCCCGTGGTCGGCAAACTGCGGCTCTTTGGTCCCTTGAGTGTGGTTCTTCCTAAGCCTTCAGAGTACCCTAATTAAGTCAATAACAATGTGCCTACCTATATAGTTTAAGTTTAAAAAATTTGGCTCTCAAAAGAAATTTCAATCGTTGTACTGTTGATATTTGGCTCTGTAGACTAATGAGTTTGCCAACCACTGAGCTAGGCCATAATAAAAACAACATTGATATAACATAAATTGAGCCAGTGCCATGGAGGTTGAGAAGAATAAGAATTGAATGATGTGGTGAGGCTCCCTAGAGGCCGGGTAGGGCTGACATTATGGAGCAATTACAAGGGGAGCTTCCGGAAAGAGGCACCCACATCTCAGGTTGGGGTTGGCTAAAACACAGCTATCACAGTGCATCAGAAAAAAATGAGAAATGACAATGAACATATACAATGGAAGAGGCAACGGGGAGGGTTCCAACAGAGAGGCTGAAAACGTCAGGTGGAAATGTCCCTATGACAAGAACTCAGGAGTGAGTACTGATTGAACTCATCGGCAGGTAATCGGCACCAGGTAAGCCTGATGGAGGGGACACTGATGAGTATAAGAAGAGCCTTTGTAGAACCAGGTGGGTTATGATGCTGAAAAGACTTAAAACATGAAAACATAGCCTGGCCGGCGTGGCTCAGTGGTTGAGCATCGACTTCTGAACTAGGAGGTTACAAGCTCGATTCCTGGTCGGGGCACATGGCCTGGTTGTGGGCTGGATCCCCAATGTAGGATGTGCAAGAGGCAGCCAAACAATGATTCTCTCTCATCATTAATGTTTCTATTTCTCTGTCTTCTTTCCCCTCTGAAATCAATAAAAAATATATTTTTAAAAAACGATGAAAACATAAATCCAATTCCTAAGTCTAGAATAGACAATGGCAAAGCTGGATTTTTAATCTAATTATTATTTTTATTTTTCTGTGATGCCCAGAGATGAGAAACATGAGCTTAGTGAGGTGACAGACAGTTATAGTGGGGCATATGGATGGGTTGAGAGTATCGGGTGCATGGTTTCTTCTGGTAGTTGAAATGAACCTAAAATGTAATGATTTGTTTTTCTCAGTCTTATCAAAATATTCCTATTAAAACATCCCTCTATCAAAATAATCATATTTAAACATCAGGTTCCCCAGCATGGGACTATGGCAAAAGCTCTGTTATAGCTGGAATGAAGATTTATGGCAAAAATAGCAATGTTGACATAATCCGAAATCTCAGAGTGTTAGCTGGATTAATGTAAATCCCTCTTGCCTGGGTGACAGTGGTCCACCCAGGAGCAGAGCTGAGGTTCCCTGTGGGTTCCAAACCCAAAGCTCTGGTTATAAGCCATTGGTGACGGTGGTTGGGGGTACATAGCCTAACACCCAGGCAAAACCCTGGGAAAAGTGCATTCAGGATGGGCATTGAAAAATAGCAAGCGTTTATCCCCTTAAGGAAGCTTTGAGATAAAACAGAAAAATAAACATAAATTTATATTTATGTTCTTATCTCTACAACTTTTAGGTTTTAAGGCAGTATAAGGATGCAAAAAGACAACAGCATTTGTTTCTACCACACATTTTTGCCTTCTAGAATAATGTTAAACTAAGGAAGGGAAAGTATTTGCTTTATGAGAAAGGGTTAATGCTCATAGTATATAGAGAGCTCAAATGAATTGGTAAAAACATACAAGGTCTCAAAAATTAATTGTCCAGTAACAGCACAAATATATGCTGAGTGCTGTCTCTGCCTGGGAACAGTGCTGAGCTCAGCTACAGAGTGGAAAGGAAGACTGACAGGGCCCATGACCTTTTGAAATTTATAACTTTAGCCAGAAAATTACATAAACAGATAGTTTACCTAAGAAGAAATTTAATAAACAAAATATTAAAAGTGTGTATTTCCTAATACTAAAATATAAATATTCATATAGTAAAAAGGCATAGTTTTTCTGAGCCGACAATTTGTAGTAAAAATACTTTACTCGTTATTATTGGTGGCCTTGAAATTGGTATAACCTTTATGGAAAATAATTTGACAATGTACATAAAAAACCCATAACAATTTTATAGCTCTGGCTTAATTCACTTTTAGAAAGTTATCCAAAGGTAACAAAACCAAAGGAGGACGTTATACATGGAACTACTAATTGCTTCATTATTTAGAGTAGTTGGAGATTAGCAACAACCAAAATGTCTAACCATAGTCAAAGAATGGTTACTGAATTATGGCACATCTGCTGGATGGGAAATTATGCAACTATTAAAATGAAAACTACAAAGATTATGTGGCCAAATGGAAAGGGATCATAGTTAGAAAGCAAAAATATATGTAAAGACCTTTTTATGAAAATACATTCATACATACAAAAGTAAAAGAGAAAAGACTATATAAAATTGAAATAATTATACTAGAAAAATAGAATGACGTCATTTTATTCTATTATTTTTTTCAATAAATGAATATGGACAGAGATTCAACAACTTCTGTGAAAGAGTACACCACATCAGAGAAAGGAAGTATGGGTTCACCAGCATGACATAGGAATAATCAGCTTGGCTCAACCACAGGATATGAACAGGCAAATAGAATAGGATAATCTATAATGTTACGTTGAATTCAAATTACCAAGAGCCTTCCGACTCTGGCTAAGAAATTTTGATCTCATTATCTAGAAACAATCAAAAGTATAGTTTTGTGAAAGCAAATGATAGCATGAGAACTGTGAACCAGAAAAGTCAATTTGGCCAGCACTGGGGAAGGGATTGAAGGAAAAGAAACTGGAGGCTAGGAAACCGGAGGCAAGGCCATGGCAATCATCTAGAAGGCCGAGATTGGGACCTGGGAATGGGAGATGAACACTGGGATCACTATGAGGTGACATAAAAGGCAATTGACAAGCGAGGTCACGATTGGACATGGGCTTTTGAAACTGGGCCACAGGGAGATGGCAGTGGCATGAGCGGATATAGATATAGGGAATAAATGCAGAGCCACCAGCTTCTAATACACAGTGTGAGACAGGTAATTAAAATACCTTTCACAAGTGATTTACCCAGGGACTTGTGACATTTAACATTGAGCAGAGATGCCCTTGTTGCAAAGGGAAGGCGGAGCCAAACTGTAGGTGCCCCTGAACCACATCAGAAACCTTCCAATCACGGTGTAGCTCATTTTCAGAAATGCACAATATAGGCCCCTGCGTATTCTGTGACGTGGGCTCAGTGGGCTCCCTACTGCCTTTTTGAATATGGCATCTGTTTCCATGGTTTCCAGCACCTCGCCTTTTCTCTCCTGTACTAAGCTCCTCTGGGCCTTTCGGTGTGGAGCCATATTTTAGTTTAAGCTCAGCTAAGTGCTGCACTGGGAGATCTAACCCCAGGAAGCTCAACGTGGATCTCCCAGACCTACTGAATCAGAATCTTTGAGGAAGAGGCTTGGGTGGTTTGACCTGGTCAAAACCAGGTTCCCAGACTCCTAGTTCATCGCTCTTTCCATTCAACTCCCGATACCACGGATATCTCTGTCACTGGAAGTAGAAATGGACAAAGTGTCCTTCGGGGCATTTCCTTTTCTTTTTTCCTTTAATAATAACAAACAGTATTGCACAGTTACTCATAAAATGTTAATTACTCTCCCCTTCAACATCAGCCTGAGTGTTAAGCTATTAGCTTGAAGCGTTACACATTTCAACAATAAAAAGCCATTTCCTTTTCAATATACCTTTAATTTTTTATTCCTTATAAATATTCAATGGAATATTTCCATTTGTGGTATAAGTTTGCTAATTTACTGTAAGTTGATTCTATTCCATGGAAATGTCACTGGGGTGGCCCTGCTGGGCTGAAATGGAAAGTCTCAGTTGTGATTTTGAACCCATAGTTCTGCATAGGAAGCAACAGCTATTCACTTCCTCTGGGCATCTGAGAATAACTGCAGCTTGAGGAGTAATCAGAAAAAAACTCCTCTTTGAAAATAGAAGCTATCCTGAAGGTAGGATTCATATTTTTAAAACATAAAGAACTTAAGTCTGATGAGATGATTACCTATAATTCATATTTTATTGGTAACCCAGCATGGAACAGTCTTTCATTAAATAAAGCTACGGCATGTTGGTAGATTAAAGACCCAACATAGGCATTGTATTTCCCTAGTGAATTACATGAGGCTTCGACCAGCAGAGCATTTGTGAGACTGTGTGTTAAAGATCTGCTTGCATATAGTCACATGATCTCCATGACCCTCAACTAGGGATTAGAAAAACACAAGTGGCATTAATGACAAGGACAATAGAGTCTCACCTTGAGAGGCAAGTGGCCAGTCAGCTGACAGCTAACTGTGAGCCCAGAAAAGACATCCCACACCCTTCAAGAGAGAGGTTGCAGAGCCTGATAGAAAGTTAGAAAATCAGATCTCAGGAGTCTGCTATGAGTTTGGAAACAACAGGCTTTATCTCCTCCAGCAGGTAAACCTACACCAAAAATGACAGAGTTCTCTTAAACTCCTCTCAGTGGAGGGTCAAAGTTCAATTTGTGACTCATCAGATTGCCTCATAATCCATTTCAGAAGTTAATAAAATATTTGGGGGTACACATAAACATTGCCCTGGAGCCCAGGGAGCATTGGTCAAAGATGAACTCATATAGACTTTGCTTAGATCAAACACTTCAGAAATGCCAGAGACTCTCGGCCCTCTTGACATCAGTCAAAAGTCCAACAGTAACAGGCCATGCAACTCCAGGCACCCAGAGACCCGGTGACATGGGATGTGAGTTGAATCCAAGAACAAATGGGGTAGTGCGCCAGCTGTCCCTTGGGGGAACAGCCACCTCCTGGCTTCTCTCATTGTACACCAGGATTTTAAAGGGTGTCCCAAAATTCATGCAAGATTTGAATTTTGCGTGAGCATTAACAACAACAAAAACAACAAAAATAAAAGCCTAATTTTACTTGGTTCATTGAATCAGATTCTAATATCTGTTGCCCTTTGATTTCAATCCCTTCAATTTGATAAGCATTACCAAGTACCAATTATGGCCCAGGAGCAGGGACAATGAAGACTGATGAAGACCACGGCTTTGCCTATGTGCCAGCAAAGCGGTGGAGGCCATTTACCTGATGTGCTATTCCATACATAACCCTATATTATATACTTTATGAATCAATAAAAAATTTACAATTTTAAATTATAAACCTGTGTTTTCTATCAAAATTACTTCTTGCATGAATTTTGGGACACCCTTTAGGATCCTAGGGAAGATTTACGCAGGACCCCGATCAGGTGCCGGGAACATAGGTGAACAGAGAGGGGGTGAGCCGGCTGGGGTGCACAATCATACACATGCTGGGACTGCAGGAAGGTTAATATGGCCTTTGGGGGTGGGGAGGAGACAAAGCCACAGACCTGCACTTTAAAAAAACCTCTGTAGGTTTTAATATGATAAGGCTAACCCTCTCCCCCACATCTCTACGCTCTCTTGTCCACAAAAATCAGACTTATTTGGGGTAAAATTTATCCTTCAAAGCTCTTTGTCCTTCTTGATTGTAGAGTGCATAGTATGTTTTTCCTTATACTCAAAAAGGAAAATCCCTTTTTATAACCGATTGAAAAAACAAGTACGTATTTCCTCATGAATCAGTCCATTAATACTAATGAAAGGTGTCTTCTAAGAGGAATGAAGACTGTGGTTCTCAGTCCTCACTTCCCTCTAAAATTACTCGGGATCAGAAACTTTTGGGGTGAACCTCAAATACAGGACGTTTTTCAGAAATGACTCTAGGCTTGTGTTAATTGCCAGCAGGGCTGAGATTCAGCCAAATAAGGCTGGCTTTCTGCATTTTCATTTAGTACCGAGTGATTTCTTCTTATCGTGGCATGCCACTCACTCAACATGCTCACTCCGCCGTGTTCCATTCAGGAAAGAGAATGCGAAGGGTGGGTGGCCAGGAGGGCAGCGGCTTCTTCTGTGTAGATGACTCATGGCGATTATTGACTGCCTGCCCGATCTACAGTCCCAACCGGATGTGTTTGCCCTCATGGTAAAGCCTCTGCCCCGTTCTTTCTCAGAGCTGCTGCAGTAACGGTGATCTGCCACCTTATTGGAAGGAAAACAATTGAGACATCAGAAACGAGGTTCAGCTGTAGGTGTGCAGATGGCGGCATCTGGGCGACGGCAAGTTCCACTTCTCTTCCTGTCTTTCTGAAACTGTATTTGCTACGTGTTCTTTTCCCAACAATTCTCTTTTTTATTGGGGAAAAGAGACCGCTTTCTGTGAGATAAACGCATACTGGATGAAATCACCTTACAGAGAGGAATGAGTGACTTGGCTATAACTCCATTCCAAAACTGCCCACGGGGGGTGTGCCCTTTATTCCACTGTGGACATGTGTCTATTGCAGAAACAGAGGCACAGGGTTTTGCTTTTTTTTTTTTTAAGCCAATTATAAGTTTAATCATTAGTAATTATTGTTCATTTATCATTCAGTAATTTATGACCCAGTACCATTCTGAAGACTACTCTTGTAGAATGATAATTTTGTCAGCTTCAGCTCTAGGTGCTAAGTGCAAGGGCACTTAGCCATGGTGATGAGAAGGCAGCCTGAACCACATACAGATATAAAATAAAGCTTAACCTCGAGCTTGAGGCAGAGGGACCAGATGTACCTGAAGGTCAGGGAAGCCCCCAGAGCTGCCCAGAGCCAGATTTCCGCAGCGAAGCGAGGCATGTAGGACAATGTGACGGTGATCACTGTTAACCCCCATAGCACAGCTACATAACCCGTGACGGCCACTGCCTTCAGGGAAGCCCCCGCCAGCAGAGAGAGAGCACCACCTCTGGCTGAGTAGTGCCAAGTGGTTTACTTACCTAATCTACTTGCTGAAACTGATGGGTACAAGGAGACATGTTGCCATATTTAACAGACAGTAACACTGTGGCTCAGAGTGGAGAGTGATCTCAAGGCTGCACCCTTGCCAAGCTGCCCAGGCAGGATTCAAGCCCAGCAGTGTCTGAGTCGGGGGCCCAGGCTCTTCATCACCACCCTGTGCGAACCGGGGCGTTTATCTCGAACACCCTACGATTTCATGGCAGATTCTTTTGGGGGATAAACGAATGACAAGTTATACTATTTGAGATCTGCTGTAACATTCATGAAACTGCTTTAAGGGAAGCCATTTCCATCTTGTTTTGGAATAAACTTCCAGACCCTGAGTTTGTAATGGTTGTCTTTCTGTCCTAGGAAGGACACTCCATCATGTGCTGGGCGGCCAAGGTTTCCTGCAGCCAGATCTGAAGGATACTGTGCTAATGAGTTATGTGAAGAAAGTGTGGGGAATTTGTCCTTTTGAGCTCTGCATATGTCAAAGAATTCAGCATGCATAATTGGAATTAGACGGCTGGGTTGGTACGAAGTAAATGGCATTTACAACTGCTGGTCACATACCTGCCATTTCGTCGAGGTGGAATTGGGAAGCGATCATGGCAGATCATCTTTCTTCTTGGTCATTCTCATTCTTCCTGGTATGTTTCTCCCAGATGCCCCTTAATGGCACTTCATATTTTGTTTTATTCTGCACTGCGCCCTAGTTACTGCTACCACTTAGTGACTCTCTGTAGGACAGTCTTTCTGCATATCTTTCTCTTGGTCTGTCTGTCTCTCTACAGTTCTCTTTCTGAATTATAAGCCCTTCACACCATAATATTTTCTTTATTTTTGTTTTGTTTAATTCTACTATTGAAATCTTCATATACTTTGAGATTTCTTTCCTATTATTCTTTGGGTTTTTGGACTATTTCATGTTTGCACACTTTTTGTTTTTCTGTTATTTTCTCATACATGACACTATACTATTACCCTCTCCCCATAGCCTGTAGCTCACTTTTTACGGTGAACTTCATGTCCAGAATAAAGTTATGCGGAGACTCCTGGACAGTAAGCCCTGTGAGGGTAGTACTGGCATGCTCACCACTGGGTGCTAAGTGTCTGTGCACTGCCTGACCGCAACTCAGGAACAGTGATTGGATGAGGAAGTGCTCATGAAGTATGCACGTGATTTGAATATAAAACAAAATTGTTCTCATGGTAACTCATCATACCAAAGTGCTTTGGGAAATTTAAAAAGATAGCTTCTAAGATTATTTTTGAACAATTGGAGTATCATTAGAAAATGTGTTTAGTCTTTAGCCAAAATAGTTTTAAAAGGATATCACTTGCTTTTAGTATGTAAGTTCTGGCTAAGTTGTTTTTGAGTAGCAAACTATTTCAAGCAACCTGCTTAAAAACATTTATCTTATTTAATTTGGATATGAAAAAAGACTTTCTTTTAAATGTCATTTTAAAAACTGAATTGATTAAAATATACAGCAAAGAAAAATAATATCTAAGATATCCAAAGATCTCCCAAACCAGATTTAACAAATATCATCATACTTTCTTCAAATTGGTATTTTTTTTTAAGTAAAGCATTTTATATAGCTAAAGCTCTATCCAATTATTTCACTCTATTCTCAGTGGGAGCTTACCTTCTGAAGCTGTAAAATACATTCTCTTTCATATTTTGTACTTCAGTTTTTGTATGCCATATATAGGACACAGTACTGTTCTGCCTGAAAATTGTACAAAAATAGTATCAGACTCTACATTTTCTTTACAGCTTACCTTTTTACTCAATATTCCAGCTACTTAACCATGTTAACATATTTAGATATATAGTTCACTTATTTCACTTGTGTATAGTAATTCATTTTATGAATAAACCAGAGAGTATTCACTTAATTTTGAGATTTTTCACTACTGCAATGTTGTCATGAAAATCTTGTATAGCTTGCTTATTTATTTAATTATTCAATTATGTTAGCATCCACATTTAAGGTATAATTACTTGGTCCTAAAATATGATGTATTCAACTTTACAAGATTCATCTTATTTTATTTATATTCTTTTTTCCTATACTTTCTAAGTTACCTTCTATTTCACTTACTCTAGGAGTTATGCTGAAATTTTAAATCTACCAACTTGAATTTAAAATTTTAATTTAAGCAATATGTTGACTAAGCTGAACAATACAAAGTCTTCAGACACTTTTAATTCAAAATGCTCTTCTCTTTTTTAAAATGTTGATTTTTGGGTATTTTAATTCTATTCTACCTATTAACTCCCAAAGGTAATCATTATCATTATTGTTTCAATCACTCACTATTTAGGTATATTTACCAACATGCATACCGAATTTCTAAGTTCAATATTTTTTCTGAAATACTACTTTAACTCCTCATTTCTTTACTTTTGGTAAAGAACTTTAGGCAATAGTCTCACTTTTTTCGTCTGAAAAAAATGGTAACCTCACATTTGAATAATAGTTATGCTAAGTATAGAATCTAGTTTCCCTCAAAGCTTTGAGTATATAATTCCATTTTTTAAATCTATGTTTTGTCTATTGGCATGTCCACAGTTATTCTACTTTCTATTCCATTGAAGGTAAATTGTCTTATCGCTGGTTATTTTTAGCATTTTTTATGCACTGTTTTGAGATTTAATTTTATTTATCCTAAACAGAATTCATTTTGTTTTTTAAATCTGATCAATCATAATTTTTCTTTGATTCTGGAAAATGTTTGGCACTGCATCTTTGGAAATTACCTGTCCCCGATTTTCATTGTTATAAACTCTCATTAGATTTTGAACTTTTAATTCTATTTTTCATATCCTTTATCCCCCTCTTCAATAGTGTCTATTTTTCTTCTTGCATCCTCTATTTTAGGTAATTACCTCAAGTTTATCTTCCAGTTCAGTAATTCTTTCTTCAATTGTATCTAATCTGTTTTTTAGTGATTGAAATGCCAATTCTTTATATTTGCTGGTGGGAGTTTAAATTGATATGACTTCTCTGATAGGCTATATATATATATATATATATATATATATATATATATATATAGATATATATAGATATATAAATGTTTTTTGTCTATAATGTTTAAAACATGCAAATAATATTTTAGAAGTTTTTCTAAGGTACTCATTGAACAAGTTACTCACTGTAATATTATCACAGCAGCATTTATTTTAGTGTTTCTAACCATGGAAAATGGAAAATGTCTATCAGGGAATGGGTAATAAGCTATTCACTGTCCATAACATGAAATGCCATTTAGACAATGACGTTACTGAACAAAATATTATGAAAAAGATTTAATATATTTTAAGTAGGGTAAAGCATATTAAGAGGAATATGCATAATACAAGCATGGTTTTGTGAAAGGAAAATATTAGCAAGTAAAAAATTCTCTTAGAATATAAATCATCATGCTAACAGTGATCATTTCTGGTTGATGGGAAAAATAATAATTTGTATTGTCTTTTTTTCATAGTCATTAAAATTTTATACAATACTTTAAATTCCTTTATAATAATAAAAGAAAACAAATTTGTTTTATGGAATTTATGTTTTGATTGGTCACAGAATAATTTTAAGCAAATAGAAGGTCAAGCTCATTGAAATGTTAAGAAGAGAATGTAACAATGAATCATGTGGTACAATTTCAGTGCAGGTGAAGATACACAATTTGAAAGGATGAAAATAAGATTTATTGTGAAGGAAGACCTAGACTCCAATTGATCATGTGGGGGAGGAAGACCAACCAAAAGATTCCAAAGTGTTGTAACTGGGAGAACAATGGTACTAGAAACTACGAACAATGGAATTATATGTGTGGACATATACAGCTAAGAAACAATCCCCCATTCTACCTTACCCTTAAGGATCTACTCTCCTGTGAAAATCTGTTCAAAGAGCTAACTGGCTTTCCTCTGTGTTATCCTTTGATGACTAAAAAAGAAAAACCAAAATAAACCATTCATTCATTCAGCAAAAAAATTCATTGAGCACTAATTCTATGACATATACTATTAGGTCCTAGTGATGTATTTATGAACAAATTTTCTAAGATTACTAATAAAGCTGTAATCTATTCATGAAATATTTGACTGTCCTCTTTTGTTCAATCTTCATCCTTCAGTTCCATCGAATTGTTTTAAAACAGATTTTGGGGGGAAATCTTCCTTTACCACCAATAACTCCTTATTAGGTTCCATTTCTAATGTTGAGTATAGTCAGCTGGTAGTGGCTGCCTGAAACTTTCTGTGAAAATGGTATCTTGGCTCAATGGGAAATGATGCCATACTTGATTAGTGATGCCTGGCAAGACCTCTGGAGGGAGAAGCGTCAGCAACTGTACTATACATGCTGCCTGTCACCCCATCGCCTCCAGCCAACCGTAGCCCCAGATTACTTTTATTCATGATTATGCTTTCAAAGCACGACCTAAAAATATTTCCTCCTCCCAGAGTACTGTACCCAAATTAAAGATAATACAGACTTAATACAAGTAGACTGAGAAATACTGTGTTTGTGCTTTATTTTCTGATGGAATTTAAGAACCCAAACTTCTTAAGAGCTAGAGTGCTTAGTATTATGCCCTTTCTCTGTGAGACTGGAAAGGGATAATGGACAATAATCTATGTATCATATAAATATTCTTCCCATCTGTCAGGTTGTTTTGTCTGGTCATGGAGAGTGGAGGCTTTGAAACATGGGTCTAGGTTAGGACCCCTGATTATTCTTCTATTTGTCTCAACCTCCTGGGCTTGACCTGGTTTCAGGCAGGACCGCTGTCACTATTACAGACATCCCGGCCTCCTTCCCTTCCAAAGCAGGCTGCTAT
This sequence comes from Myotis nattereri, assembly GCF_964212035.1. Lineage (NCBI taxonomy): Eukaryota > Metazoa > Chordata > Mammalia > Chiroptera > Vespertilionidae > Myotis > Myotis nattereri. Next base: position 94,123,896 of record NC_138081.1, on the reverse strand, counting down.
TGATTCAAATTGCCTCCAGGCTGAAGCTGGTAGAGATGAAATAGCTGAAGTGCATGTGTGTGTGTGCGCGCACACACGCGCATGTGTTTGTGTGTCAGTGCATGTGTGTGTGTAGTGCATGTGTGTGTGCTCATGTGTGTAGATGGAAAATATTCTGAGCTTTCTTCAGGAAAGTATCATTAAAGTAAGACTATTGTTTTGCTATTGTAGTAAGATACATCAAGTATAATCATTGGGAGAGAGTGGGAAACTGAACCCCCTGCTTACTATCTTTGCAAGTTTATGTGAATCTGTAATTATTTCAAAACAAAAAGTTAAAAATAACTACATAAATAAAAACTTTTTAAACATTTGCACATTCAACTACAAGCATCCCAAGGAGAAAAGTAAGAGCTCTCAAGAAGAGACTGGTCTGCAGTGACCTGCTGCAGTGGGAGCCCCTGATACAGGCAGAGACACATCCCAACCTTCAGATTTTAGGCTGAAAATGTAAACGGCTTCAAAGACAAAGGCTGGGCATGTCAACCGATGTTTTCCATTTTAATTGACTAATGTGAAAATGTCATTTTGCCTACAGTCTTTTTCTGAAGAAAATAGCTCTTGATCTCAATGGAGAGCTTCGATGATACTCAATTTCCTTTTTCAGAGTGTGAAGGACTTATGAAACCTTCACTAGCGAGGTTACTTAGAAAATCTGCATTCCTCTTCACTTCAACATGTCTCACAAAAATCTCCTGAAAGCTGAAGTGATAGTTCACTTATTGCAAAATGCATATACATTTTTATTTCCATAAACCTTAGAATGTTTGAATACTGATTAGGACCAAAAGCCACTGTCCTCAATTTCTTTCATTTGGATGGTACAGGTATCAGATTCTCAAGCAAAACATTTATTTCTCCTCCTCCCTTTTCCTCTATTATATTATATGCTATTTTGAAAGCATTACAAGTATTCAACCCTCCAGTGATCCTCAACTATTGGTAACAGTAATGTTTATTGAGGACTTACTAAGAACCAAGCATTATGCCAAGCACTTAACAAGGCTTGTCTCCTTTAACCTTCACAGCCATACTTTGAGGAAGGTGCTGTCTTATTCTCATTGAACATTGCTATAGCTCAGGTGTTGAGAAGTTAAATATCTTCCCAAGGCTACAGAGCCAGTCAGTAGAGGAGCCTTTCCCATGTAACCATTATTATCTGCTCCCTACTCTTAGGTGATTACTTTAAAAGTTATTATAAGTTTTGCCTGGTCAGAATGGCTTGATTGGTTGATTGTTGTCCTGTGCACCAAAAAGTTGCCGGTGGTGCCAGTTCAATTCCCAGCCAGGACACACACCTAGGTTGTGGGTTTGATCCCTAGTTAGGGCATGTATGAAAGGCAACTGACTCATCTCTCTCTTTCTCTCATTCTCTCTCTCTTCTCTCTCCTCTCTCTCTCTCTCTCTCTCTCTCTCTCTCTCTCTCTCTCTCTCTCTTGCTCTCTCTGAGCTTGTCTTTGGATGAGGATTAAAAATCTTATATAATAAAAGGCTACTATGCAAATTGACTGAACGGTGGAATGACCAGTCACTATGATGCACACTGACCACCAGGGGGCAGACGCTCAACACAGGAGATGCCCGCTGCTGCCTCTGCTTTGGGCCAGGACCTCACCACTGGCCTTCTGATCAATCTAGGTAACTCACAAGCCCCCAACACCTGCTTCTATAACTGTAGGTCTTCTTGGTTGAGTGCAGTGTTCACCCTCACCACAGTGACCTCCTCCTGAAAGGCATAGACTCCCTCCTCAATGCCTGAAAGAATGCTGAATAAGAAGATATTTAAGTTAGAGTAAGAAAAAAATCTATAATAATAAAAGGGTAATATGCTAATTAGACCAGACGTCCTTCCAGACATCATTCCAGATGTCCTTCTGGACAAAGCCGGAGCTGAAGGGAAGCTGCCTGGGTCCCGGGTGCCTGCCTGTGGGTCTGGAGGGAAGCCCAGGTCCAGGGTGCCAGAGGGAAACCAGTGCTGGCAGCTGGAAGAAGGAAGGCCTACTCTTGCACGAATTTTCGTGCATCGGGCCTCTAGTAACCTTATATTTCCAGATGCTGATTCCAATATGTCCTAGTTCTGATTCTTAAAATATTTACTTGAGAATCCCAAGGACTGACTTCTTCACGACACTTCTAGGACTCTCTGCAGCTCATTCTCTGGAAACACAGGAGTACCAAAATTGCTTGAGTTTTCCTGGAAACGTCCATTTCCAGCCCCATGCAAACCCATGGAAAAGAAGCACAGGGGAATAATGTGGAAGAGGAAGGGAAGGGAGAGCCAAACCCACACAAGGCAACCTCTGCTTGTGCTCTTTGGGCTTCCCTACCATCAGGTATTCCCACGCCTGGGAGTAAAGGCTCTAAGTAGCTGGAGACATATCCCACCAAGTACGAGGAACTTATACGGAGGGAACTTATATGGAGAAGGTTCTTCCCACTGGGGTACAGCAGCAGGGTGCCCAAAGTCAAAGCCTCTTACGAAGTTTTTAACTGGTCAAGACCATAATAACCATAAAGATCCTCTAACTCACCTGAGGCTTTTAAATATCAAACCTAAAGGGGTCCATCTTGGTTCACACTTATTAAGCAGCACCTACTGTCTACCAGAAAAAAATAGAGGCTTAAAAATAGGCATAACTAGGACAGGCTACTCAGTGAGATTTTAATTGCTTTATTTTTCATTTTTTTTCCAATTACAGTTTAAATTCAATATTATTTTATATTACTTTCAGGATAGACAATCATATACTTTACAGGGTTCCCCCTAATATTTCCAGTACTCACCTAGCACCATATGTAGTTATTACAATAATACTGACTATATTTCTTATGTTATGCTTTGCATCCCAATGACTATTTTGTAACTACTAATCTGTACTTCTTCGTCCCTCCACCTTTTTCACCCAGTCTCCCCCCCCATCTAGCAACCATCAATCTGTTCTCTGTATCTATGAGTCTGTTTCTGAGGTAGAGTAAGACCCTCCTGCAGAGGGTATAGCTTGATCAAATGTAAGATACTCTTTGGACTCAATGTTTTCTCTCATGAATCTATAATAATAAAAGCGTAATATGTTAATTAGACTGGACAGCCAAACGACCTTCCGGACAACCTTCCGGACCAAGCTGGGGTTGCGAGGGCCAAGCCCCTTGCACAAATTTAATGCATCGGGCCTCTAGTATAGGAATAAATCACCCAGAGCCTCAGGGACCAATAGAAACCTGTGTCAGAGCACAGTGAGGAGAATACTGATGCAGAATATCCCACTGAAATCATTAATGAGTAAGTCATATAAGCCAGGGTCTACACTGCTGAAGTCAAGATAGATTATGTCCATTATTTCTCCTCCATCAAGTTGGCCCTGCCATTCTGTCACAGGAGAAGATTAGATCAGTCCAGACCAGTTCATAACAATGCCAGTGACCTGTTCTTCTGCAGATGTTTTCAAATTGATTTTTGGATGATTCATTATGCCATCTTTTCAGTCTAGAAATTAGTAGCTAATAAGTCTTTGGGGTCTCTGTCACTCGCTTTTTTTTTAAAGAAGTATTATAGATTATAGTAACTCCTTCTTGGCGTAGGACATCGCACTAGGAATTCTTAAAATGGCAGCTATTATGTTTAGGATGACTTTCACTAATCCTTAGAGTTCTTTGATGGCAAGTTGTCAGGACCATAGAGAAAACAGACTGTGCTTATCTACAAAGTAACCTGCCATCTCTTTTTATCTGGACTAACATGGTTTCGTGCCCTTCAATCTACACGTTACCATTTCTGTTTGATAATGTCTCGCTCATAACTATTCAAGCCCTCTGTTAAGATCACCATTATGACCAATGATACCTATCATGTATCACAACCATTTCCTGAGGAATTTCATGATTCCGACTAATTATATGAAAACATCAAAGAATGAAATCTTGCATTCACTTATACTCTAGGGAACTTAAAGGTGAAAGAAACTTGCCCCAGAACCTGGGAGTATCCTCTGGATGCCTTGCTCTCTGTAGTTATTTGTGCCGAAATGTATTCTCATCTCCTTTTTCTATATTTATAAATATTGTGTCCTTTTCAAGAGTCTGTGGGTTGGCTTTCTGCTGTCGTGTGATGTCAAGAGGTTAGGATCTGAGGTAGACCGTCTGAATTTGAAATTGGCTCCATCTCTTTCTAGTTGTATGATCTTGGGCACATTACTTAATTTACAGAGAATTTTCCCTTTTATAAAATGGAAGGAATCATAGCCCTGCTATGATTTATTTTATTATTTATTTATTTAATTATTTTATTATTTATTTTATTTAATTCACATAGTTGTGTGAATTAAATAAAATATACAAAAAGTGCTTATAATAATTAATGCCAGGCACATGGTAAGCATTCACTAAACCCATATTGCCATTTTCATAATGACCATAACCTTGGACAACTACTCACTGATTATCCTATCTAATAAGGAGGGAATATGTTAATTGACTGCCACACCCTCAAAGATAGCAGCACCCACATCCACAAGATGGTGGTGCCCAGTCCCCTCAGCCCCACCGGATTCCCCCAGTCCTTTCAGACCCGCTTGGGTGGGGGTTGGGGGGTGTCAGGCATGCCAGAGTTGTCTTCCCCTGATCACTGGGTCGCCTCCAGACCCTGAGGTCTCCTAGACTGTGAGAGGGAGCAGGCTGGGCTGAGGGACCCCCCTTCCACTGCATGGATTTTCATGCACTGAGCCTTTAGTGTATTATAAGAATCCAAAGAACATTTTTTAGGTGTGTTTGAAATTTATGGCATTTTCTAAGCTTGCGAAGAGGCATCCACTATAAACGAAAGAGCCCTATTATACACACAATAAATATAAACATTAAATTCTGAAGGCTGTACACTGAATCTGATATTAGACACCACTTTCTCCTTCCCTTGGGGGCTATGTAAACGGGGCCCTTCTCTACCACGTAGCAACGTGAAGACTCTTTACATGGCCTTCAATAGAAAGAGTAAATTCCTGCTTAGTCTTTCCTGAAAACAAATTCTGCACTGTGTGACACCATGGCACATCCTGTGCAACCCCATTAAACATCCCTGGGCAGCAGTATCTTGGTGGGCTGCTGCTAAATACTTAATGTCCTTGTAGGTAACCCATCATTCTTAGAAAGGACCACCCACTGGAGACTTGAGAAGATCATGGCTAGTTTGATCAGAGTGTGTGTGAGTGTATATGTATATGTGCATAGATAGATAGATAGATAGATAGATAGATAGATAGATAGATGATAGATAGAGATAAGCAATTCCATTGAAAGCACCTCTTTATTTTTTATTAAATTCTAATCAAAGATGGTTATGTTGTTTTTACTTAAGCATTCCACTCAGGCGGCGTCAGCAAGGACTCTCTGTGAGTTGCAAATTTTAATACATGTGTGGTGCATTTTAATCAGCTCACTTTTAAATACCTGTGAAGTATTTAAATGAAGGCTGGATAGCAGAGTTAAGTGCGTGCAGACTGCGAATACTAACACAATGCTCTTTCTACTACATGTTAAGAATCTTAATTTAGGTGTCTTAGAGCCATCACTTGTTTTGGAGGAACTGAAGCCTCAATTTCTAGTTGAAGTCAATAGGAAAGTGAACCATCTTTAACATGATGGCAGGCACACAGTAAACACTTGAAAAGTGCAAAATGTCGTTTCTATAATAACCATCACCTTGGGACAACTACGCATTGAATATGCATGATATGAACTCAAAGAATCTTTTTCGGTGGTTTTGGAATTTGGGAAATTGTTAACTTATAGTAATTTATATTGCATGCACTTTATAAGATTTGTCCAATGACAAAGTATAATATAAAATACATTAGGTTGGGTATCATAAAACCTAGGCTTGAGGTCCAGCTCTATCACTAATTGTGTGAGGCTGAGTTTCATGGCACTTCAGTTTCTTATCTGAAAATGACAAGTTTAGAAGAAACGATCTCTATGGTTGTTTTCACCTAAAATTCTGATTATTTGTAAATTGGAATCAATCTGCATTTGGAAACCAAGACTACTACATGATTCATTCAAACACTCTTGTTTTAACTACAGATCTTACCCTCATTCTTATGGGTGGCCCTAGGGGAAAAAATCCTCTGTAATAGATGTGCAACCTACCTCCGCAAACTCTTTTCCAGTGAGTCTTCATGCATCATGTTGCATTTTGTATACTGTTCAATGGCTCCACTACCTGGAGCCAAAAGAGAGCTGAAACTCAGCTGCAATAGGGGCTACATCCAGCCTGTCCTCTGCTCCCAATCCATAGCCCTAATGCAGTTTGACATCACCCCAAAGGAAAGAATTCTTCCTTCCTCCATATAAGTTAATAGAAACCCTGTTTTTCGCCCAACACCAACCCCAACTCAGAGAACCATTAGTTTCAATATGCTAGGTGCTTCTGGTTTCCCCAGAAGTACGATACTTGAATTAATAAATTCAACACTTCTTATAAAACATGCAAAGTTACATGAAATATTCAGAATGATTCTCAGCCCAGAAAGACTTAATTATACCCAGATCAATGGGTTTTCTCCCAGTCTCTTAGCCTCCCTTTTCTACTTGGTTTGCATAGAGTGGCCAACCAAACACTATAACCAGCCCCTTAACCCTCATCCTTTTGCCCTTTAGCCATAGAATCAGCACGAGTCCAGCAGCCCCGTGGAGAGAACTTGACTTTTGTGGATGCAGAGAGACATGTGTAGAACATGTGAGCGAAGAAACATTCTAGTTACTAGAGAGGTGTTTTGTGTGATGGAATAGGAGTGAAGCTTTGACTTCAGCATAGCCTGAACGATTTACTCTCAACACTTCCTTATAACCAAACTACCTTTACACCAATGAAACAATTTCCCAGGAACTCTGACATAATAAAAGAGTTCACTGTAAATACAGGAATTGGGCCCTTTGGTCCCCCAAAAGGTAGAGTTCTCCATTGTAAATATATAAATGAGGATTTTGTGATTATAATTCAGTGAATTATGAATTTAATTAGCATCTCTCAGTTGACTTGGATCTAAGTAACCCTGAGGCTCTGACAAGCTTAAGTTTTTGGACCAGAAAAGCTGAGGATTAGCCTCTGGACCATGATGAATTCACCTTGATAATGTCACAGTGGAGGTATTTTGACAGTCAACTCCTCTTGGCAATACTTTTATGTGAACAGAACCCCAAAATATAGGGAGTCAGGACCACCAAGGCAGGAGTTGTATTGTTCTTGTCTTGAGTGCTTCTAAGCACTGTCCTAAGCCAGTGTATTTTCCAGCACTATTGAAGATCCTTTAAATTGTTTAGAGGGCTGGGGTATCATTATTATTAAAGTAATAAAATAATGCCTCTTTACCAACTCTCCGACAATGCCCTTTATATTAACAAAACATGCATTATTCCATCTTAGTATAATTAATATTATGCTTAATTGGCATTTCACTTCATGCTAGGTTCCAGCACTCCTTTCAAAAGCAACAAGCCTAAGAATTTTTACTAATTTAATTGAGAGCAGTCTTAAATTAATTGTATAATTAATCTTGTCAAATTAAGTAACATTTCATACACTACCTTATTAAAGAAAGTTGAATATTTTAAATTATCATGCTATTAGGCATTAATAAAGAAGTTCTTCTGTATTGTTCTGCTTTATAGCACCAAGGAGGTAATTGCAATATAAATTGCAATATAAAAGCTAATTTCTATAGTACATTAATAATTAGATACACATTATTCCCCATTATGTCTTTTTTTAATTCAATGGATGATCTTTTTTTATATAGAAAAATTATCCCCCAAATGCCAGGATTTAACTATTGTATTAATGATTGACTTCAAAACTGGACCGTGGAACAGTCTAGAAAGTAGTCTCATTAAACCTGAAACACACTGGTGTCTGCTGTCAAAAGCATGAACCTCTTGAGCAAGGGGTGGCTCTGATGTCTGCGAATATGCAGCGCGCCTGTTTCTTAGATGTACGCAAAGAGCTCTGATCTTTGGTAAGTCCTTGTGGGATCAGGAAACACCGTTTCCGCACATCTGAAACTAGAGGTCTTTTCTCCAGAGACAGTCAGGTGTGGCCACGACGACCGTGGAGAGAAACGAAGATTCTAAAGTGGTGATGAGTGGTGAGGTGGGCAGGAAGGAAGGGAATGCATAATGACTTAGCATCAATATTTTATGAAATGATACAACTTACTTTCAAGGTCAAAAACCATAGCATCTTAACTACTGTGAGCACACACATTTTCATAAATATTGGTTCTGAATTTTAAGTTTCTGATGCAGTGCCAATAATAACTTCAGTGAGCTATGCTCCAGGCATATACTGTATACCCCAGGCCTGGAATCTATGCTAAAGTAACCCAGTTTTCAAATAGCAAAATAAAGCTAGCTTGCGCCCATTTCCAGGCAGATTTTAATTGTACCTTATTTACTGATGATGCTGAAATTGATCACAAGAGTTCAAAGTGTTGACATTGAGTAGTCTGTGCCTGGCAAAATCCATAGCTCTTAGTAGGCATTCAAAACTACTCTGGTAAAGTCAATAAATATAGCTAGATAAGTAAATCAGATAAATGAAAAAAGTCCAAAAAATTCCTGCTAATGGCAGTACTCTGGTTAAGCCCAATGAAAATATTTTCTTCTCTAATACTTTTCTACCTTTACTTGGTAGTGGTTGACATCTGAAAACAGCCAATCGCCTTAAAGTTTCTTTTTTTTTAGAGAAAAATGAACTAGTATCTGTCAAGTTCCTTTTTATTAAGAACAGTTTCGGAACACTATAAAAAGTGTAAATTTTTCAACCACGCAACTTAAAATAAATCTGTTACATGCAAAATGTAACTTTAATGGGCTGAATTTATTGGACTCTTACTCATGGCAGCTGTTGCTTAGCCCATGATTCTGACTATGTTTGTTCTGCTAGTTCTGTCCCTCAAATGTTCTTGGCCTTTCTCCTTCAAAGCTAATAGTAGGATTTGATCATTCCTACCATTAGGTGTGTTCATCTGACCTCCTACATGAAATGTAGAAGGAAGTACTCAGGACACCCTGGAAGAAGTATTTAAAATCCAATAATGTGACTCAACACCCTCCTTTTTCCAATCAAATGTGGAAGCAGAGAGGTGGAGCCTTCAGCAACTGGGTTCTTGAGTGAAGAAGAGTTGGGGAAGAATTCCAGGAAACCATTGATGGGCAAGTAGCATGAGCAAGACGTCCACCTGTGTCCTTTTCAGCCTCAGAGATTGGAGTTGCTCATTATAAAACCCTAGCTCAGCACATCCTGACCATGTGACCACATCACTGAACTGTAATGGTGAACCACGAATACCTAGGATATTGAGAAAGGTGGGCTCACATGTATCAGTTAAATGATGGGAAGGTGAAAGTTATTTTTAAAGTTAGGGAGATGTTTCTGCTCTGCCCATACATTTGGAACCTATCTCTAACATTTCTGTAAGCCCTTCTGATATCTTGGAAGATTAGGTTTATCAAAGTTTAAAAAGTTTGGGATGGGGCCATGTATAGGCTGGAACTTATAAATAAACTTAATTCTTAATAATAGTGGAGGTGTTTTATAATAAAGGTATAATGGCATAAATATAGATTTGTTCCATTTAATAATAAATTTAGTAATGTTTTCCAAAGTTATATTTGTTTATTGTAGAAATTTTGGTAACACAAAGAAAATAATATTTAATCTCATTTTATCAGACTTTTTTCCTCTTCTTTCATGTTAAAAGAAATGATAAATGTGCATGATTAGCTTTGAGATGGGAAGCATTTTCTTAAGTTATGAAAATTGAAAGGCCTCTCTTTCCCTCTTTATATGTCCCCTGTAAGTAAGCCACCTTTGAGATGACCCCATTTACAGTTCTTGTTTTTCCTCTGCTTTAACACACACACCTGTTTCTACATAATCTATATCTCTCTGTCATTACATACATATAGATTCACACAAAATTATTTTTTAACAGGAAGTCACTCACTCAGAACACACTGCTCTTCAACACTATAAAACTACTAGGCAAAATCATGCCAATATCCAAAGAGCTGTCTCACTTGTTTTAATGACTGCATAATACATAATGCATATTTCATATGCTCTGCCTCCAAGTTATATACTTTATATAAAAAATATGTTATTTTTTTATTGTTTTCTACTAAGTGAGATCATGCTTACCATGCTGCCATTTGGAATATTTTTTCACTTAATTTAGTCTAGATGTGCTCTCACTTCACTAGCTATTTGAAAAATGCATAGGTCCCACATTAAAGATTTAGGCTGCTTTGAGACCTCTTTCCACCCCTTCCCCATACACAGATTAGGTAAGTGAGACAATTTCTACAGGTGCTTCCTACTTTTAAAGTGAGGGACCACAAGCCTGTTGACTTTGATCAGCTCCGCCTCCAGCAAAGCTGAGATGCTCATATCTCCATAATGCTGTTGATAGTAATTCGATGTTTCTGGTAACAATAGTTTGTTGTTTTGTATGGCTTAGTAATATTCCACTGTACTGGTGGACCACAATTTGTATACCCATTCACCTACTAAAGGACTCTTTTTTCAGTCTGGGAAGTTATAAATGGGGCTACCATAGCATTCACATATAGATAGGTGTTTGCATAAACATTATTTTCACGTCTTAAAGGTAAATGCCAAGAAATAGCATTTTTTACTCATGTAGTAAACATAAGTTTAACTTTATGAAAAACTGCCAAATTTTCCCCATTTCAGTGTGCTGGTTTGCATCCCACCAGTAATATATGAGAGTTCCAGTTGTCCAGCTTCATTGTCAGCACTTGGTATTGTCATTATTTTTTATTTTAGCCATTCTCATAGGTGAGTAAGTAGTATTTTATCATGATTTTACTTTGCATTCACCTAATATCAAAAGATGCTGACCATCTTTTTATAGGCATAATAATAGACACTTACTGACACCCACAGCTTATATCTTTCTTGTATCTTCTTGGTGTGATGTGCTCAAGACTTTTGCCCATTTTTTAATTGGATTGCTTGCCTGTTTCCTCTTGAGTTTTGAGAGTTCATTATATATTCTGGATACAAGTTCCTTGTAAGATATATGACTTGCAAATATTTTCTCCCAGTTTTTAGATTGTTTCCACACAGCAAATGTTTAAGTTTGAAGTCCAATTTATCAATTATATTATGGTTTGAGTTTTTGATTTACATCTAAGAACTCTTTGCCTAACTCTATATGACAAAGATTTTCTCCTATGTTTTCCTCTAAACATTTTATAGTAATTAGACTTTGTATGTTCATCTCTGACCCATTTTAAGTTAAATTTTGCATAAAGTGTGAAGTTTAAATGGAGGCTCATTTTTTTTTGCATACTAGTTTACATATCAATTTTGATTTCCAATTTAATTTGTTGAAAAGACTATCCTTTTCCATCGAATGAAATTTGCACTTTTGTCAAAAATCAATTGGCCATATTGCTGTGGGTCTAAATCTAGACCATACATTCTGTTCCATTGATCTATGGGTCTATCCCTTTGCCAATATCCCACTGTCTTATTTACTTAGCTTTATAGTTAATCTTAAAGAGTAATCTGATTCTTCCAACTTCATTTTCCTCTTTCAAAATTGCTTTTGCTATTCTAGGTCCTTCATTTAACACATATATTTTAGCATCACCATTTCTATATTACAAAAAACTCCTACTGGGAATTACATCCAATGTGTAGATCAATTTGGGAAGAACAAATGTCTTTACTATGTTGAGTCTTCCAATCCATGAAAAAGGAATGTCGCTTCTTTTATGTAGGTCTTTTCTGATTGCTTTCTTAATGTTTTTAGCATATAGATTCTGTATAAATTTTCTTAGATATATACAACCAAATCTTTCATTTATTTGAGAACTGTGTATGGTAACTGTATTTTAAAATATTGGTTTCCAATTGCTCATGGCGACTATACAGAAAGACCTTTGATTTTGTGTGTTGGGCTTGTATGTAGCCTGTGCCCTTCTTTAACTTAGTTCTCGAATTTTCTGTGTAGAAAATCATGTTGTCTGAGAATAGAGACATTTTATTTATTGCTCTTCAGTCTGGATGCCATTTATTTCTTGTCTCTCCCTTATTGTACTGGCTTGGACTTTAACTTTTGTTTACCAAAAGTTGTGAGAATGCACATTCTTACCTCATTCCTGAAGTAAGGAGATAAATATTCCGTCTTTCATGTGGAAGTATGAGGTTAGCTATGGGTTTCAGTAAATGTCCATTACCAAGTTGAGAAATTTCCCTTCTATTCTCGGTTTGCTTATTTAAAAAAAAACATACATATGAGTGGACATTGAGTTTTGTCAAATGTTTTTTCCACATCAATTAATTTTCTCATGAGGTTTTGCTTCATTAGATTGTTAATATGGTGAATAATATTGATTGACTTTTTTAAAATGTTGAACCATCCTTGTGATGAACCCCAATTATTTTTTATGTATATATTTTTTCATATAATGTTGAACTCAAGTAAAATCTTTTTAATGATGTTTGCATCTGTACCCATGAGAATATTGATGTGTATTTTTTTCTTGTAACATCTTTGTCTAATCTGTTATTAGGGTAATGATGTCTTCATGAAATGAATTATTAAATATTTCCTTCTCTTTTAGTTTCTTTAAAGAAATTATGCAGAATTGGTTTTATTTCTTTGTCAAATGCTTAGTAGAGTTGACCAGTAAAATCATATAGATCTGAAAATTCCTTTTTTGGAAGTTTTTTTCAACTATGAGCTCAATTTCTCTAATAGTTATAACACTATTCAGATTATCTCTTTCAGTTTAGGTGAGTTTTTATAGTGGTTTTCAAAATTTCACTAAATTTGTGACTTTATGTCCACAGAATTGTTTGTGGTATTTTATTATTATTTTAATGGCTGCCAAGTTTAGTAATAACCTTTCTTTCATTCCTGATATTGGTAATTTATGTCTTCTCTTTTTTATGCTTTGTCAGTGTTGCTAGATTTTGTCAATTTCATTGATCTTTCCAAAGAACTATTTTTCCCCATCGATTGTCCCTATTGGCTTTGTGTTTTCATATCTTTATTATTTCTTTTCTCCTAGTTGCTTTGCTCTTTTTATTTCCTTTTAATTTTAATTTTTTTTACTTTTTTAAGATAGAAATTTAAATTGTTGATTTAAGACTTTTTATTTTTGAATATAAGCATTTAAGATTATGAATTTCTATCTAAGCATTGCTTCAGCCACATCACATAATTTTTTTATTTTCATTTTATTTTAATTCAAGGTATTTTCTAATTTCTACTAAGACTTCCTACTTGACCTATGGATTATTTATAAGTGTTTTTCTTGGTGTTTTTAAAATTGATTTCTAGTTTACTTTTTTAAAGATGAGATAACCTACTTTTATAATTTTAATTGTTTCACATGTTCAAAAGCTTTTTCCTCCTAGGATACGGTCTACCTTGGTGAATGTTCCAAGTGCACTCAAGGAAAATCTAATATTGTCAGTAGAGTATTCTAAAAATGTCAATTATATTCCATTGCCTAATGGTGATATTTAGAGTAGTTCTAAACCTTCACAGTTATCTAAGCATTCTTGGTTGTTCAGAAAAGCCCAACCTATTTCCTTGAAGCTTAAAAAATAGTGAGAAATGAAAAAGAACCAACAGATTCACAAAAATTGTGGTGTATTATAAATGTCTATATGTAAATAATTAATGCTTTAAACAAATACACACACATAATCATTATATTTATCATCTCCTTTGAAGATGCCTTGACAATTTTAAATCTGAAGATTTTCATGACTAAAAACCAAGACAAATTGCCATCTGATCAGCCCTTCTAACCATAAAGTAATTGAGATGCTACTTTGTTTCTTAAAATCTACCAGCAAGCCTCACAGATCTATTGTTCTAGAAGTCACCAATATTTTTTTTGTTTTGGTTTCCTAATAAAGTTTGGGATCTAAGAGCTGGCTGCTTATCAACGGGTTTTTTGGTAAGCATAAAACCCAAGTGTGCTTGACTGACCCTCCTAGTCACCAATTGCATTGAGTGGGAGCTCAGGGGAGAAATGGAACCTGGAAACTCACCAGGTACTCAGGGGCATTTGCTGGGTTCAGTTCATTCTGCTGGAACTGCAAATAAAAATAGAAGGGAAAAGACAGTCATTAAGATTTGGAGTCATGGTTGGTGACATCCATGATGTTGCAGCAACACGTTTTGGCCCCTTCCCATCTTATTTAAGCTTATTATACAACATGCTGTAAAGCAATGTTTATGGCTTTAGTACCTAAATATTTACACTTTTTCGGAGCAAATGTTTTATTTATACAATGCATTGTATGAATTATTTGATCATATTTTCCTGTTAGTTTCAGAAGTGCATAGCTCAGAGCCCAAATGCAACCTCACTGTACTATGTGTGCAAGACCTGGTGCCTGTTTTCTTTCTCACTAACTCAACGACAGGATTCATTTTATTTTCCCTTGTTCCATTTTTTCTCACTCTTATCTTGTCACTTAACGTATAGTAGTTATTATTTTTTAAAATCACTTCAACTTGCCCTGACCAGTTTGGATCAGTGGATAGAACGTCGGCCTGCGGACTGAGGGGTCCCGGGTTTGATTCCGGTCAAGGACATGTACCTTGGTTGCAAGCACATCCCCAGTGGGAGGTGTTCAGGAGGCAGCCGATCGATGTTTCTCTCTCATCGATGTTTCTAACTCTCTATCCCTCTCCCTTCCTCTCTGTAAAAAATCAATACAATATATTTAAAAAAACACTTCAACTTATAGTTGGATAAAGATGGTTAGGACAGAAAAAAGAGAGGAAGAAAGGGAGGAGATATATCCATAAGCTTGTAAGAGATACTTTAAACAGTAGGAGTATATTCTGAATAACTAGTTACCCAAATTAGAAAGCAGTGTGTTGTGAGTTAATGGGGCATCCATCATGACAATAGAGACTATGTGGTCACTTTTCATGTGAATTTTAAATGAGGTTCAACTTTTGGGTAGAAAATATGTGTCCATTTGTCCGTCAATGAAGGTGGAGGGAGGCCCTTTCAAGGAGCTTAAAATATGTTACATGAACCCAGTGATTTCTATAGTGAGAAATACTATACATGTGTTATTTAACTTTCTAAAATTAGGTTTATCTAACTCCAGTGAGGGGTGCCTTCATACACTTCTGTGTGTAATAATAATAATGTCATAATAAGCACTGAAAGAACCCAATATACCTTTGGAATCACAAAAGCCAAAACCCTACATCAACTATCTAGTGCAGTCCCGAGTACCTTGTAATCACCTACTTAATTAACATTAGTGATATAGTAAATTAATATTAACCTGAGTGTCCTCCCTCAGCTACTGTGTTTAAAAAGACACGTTTAGAGAATTCCATGTCAGAGATAAAGCCTCTTCGTGGTTGTGGATGATGTGGTTTTGTGTATAAAGAGCAGATGTCGTTTCTAAATATCAAGCTGCTCATCAGCATCTCCTCTTTTTTATTCTGGGCTTAATAGTAGGAAGCTTCTCAGGAATGTATTCAAAATGTAACGCCGGGCCTCTGAATCTGATGCACACTTGTCACGTAACGCTGACACGAGAGGCTACTCATGGAGCACACTATTCTCGTGTAGTGGCACCTGTCGCTAGTGCTGGCATTTCTTCCACCTTCTTTCCAAAAGAAGGCAGTTCACACAAGTAAGAAATGCCATTGTCTTTTTAAAAGCCAATTCCAGTTACCGTGTTCATTTTATAAATTTCCATTATAAACATAGTTTTACGAGCTCCTACGGACTGCAGTTCAGTGCAGCGTGCTTACCCGCTTCTCATACCTGACATGTCACCAGCAATTAAGGAAAATCCAATCTGTCTGCCATTGGACATCGCAGACCAACGCACTTCAACATCCAGGGAAACAAGGAAGAGCGCAAGGCATTAGGCTGGCAACAGGTCTAGGTAAAATGCTACTCCGATTTTCCCTTGATTTCTGCACCCGTCCAATAATGCAGACGCCACAAAGGACACGCTCCCTCCCAACTGGAGAGCAGGGTGTGCACTCTTTTGACATTGGGCTTGGTTATTTTCTATTGTTGTTAGGTAGCGCATGTATTTATAGTGGAGTGGCCATAACTTACATGTATTTCTATGAGATTTTAATTCACTTCACGAAGTGAAGGTGAGATTGTCCCTACAGAAGTAAGAGGAAAAGGAAAGTGAGAAGGAAATGTAGCAAAAGGATCAGGAGAAAAAGTAGTAATATCCACACAAGAATGTCAAGTAGTGCACTGCTTGGCTCAGTGGGAAACAATGATTCCAGGTCAAAATAAATTAAATTTTTTTCCAAGATTTCATTCAAAAAATAGTGATATAACTTTTTAGATAATAAGGTAGGTAATTGGAAAGAGATTATTTTTCCCCTTTCTTGTAAAACAAGTCAATAGTCATGTCTAAAATAAATAGATTATAAAACAGAAACAATATTCAAAACATGCTTCTAGGGAATTGTATTTGAGATTGGGGATGGTTGATGCAGAGCTTACTCAACAGTTGTCAGAAGATTTGAGTGATATTTGTGTTCTTTCTGTTTCCTTTTTAAACTATGTGCTCTGATAGACACATAAACAAACTTCCAGATGTGAGGGCAGTTTGGATGCTAAAAATGTTCTATTTTGGGAGACATTTATGTTCTTGTAGAGACTGTGAAACAAAATATTTTAAAAGAAAAGGTTTGGGAAGTATGGAAAATAGAGCTTCTGAAACCTGTGAACTGCACCTGGAACAATCAGAATCTTTGCGGTTCTTCTGTAACAACATCCTTCCTATCTCTCACTTGCCAGCCAGGTGGCCATTCAGCTGCTTACATGGTGGAATGGAAGATGCTAAAATGTTCCATGGTCCACTGTCATGCTTACAAACTTACAACATTCCATAAAGATTCTACATGAAAGCCACATGTTAAGGCAAATGGTCCTAGTGCAGTCATGGCGAACCTTTTGAGCTCGGCGTGTCAGCATTTTGAAAAACCCTAACTTAACTCTGGTGCCGTGTCACATACAGACATTTTTTGATAGTTGCAACCAGAGTAAAACAAAGATGTATATTTTTTATATTTATTTGATATATTTAAATGCCATTTAACAAAGAAAAATCAACCAAAAAAATGAGTTCGCGTGTCACCTCTGGCACGCGTGTCATAGGTTCGCCATCACTGTCTTCGTGTGTCATCTGCAGGGGAGCAGTTTGCACTTGAGGTGAATCAACAGTCTTCTAAACATTGACTCTGTGGACTCAAACATCAAATGTGACAGGAAGATCCTGGCAGCTATAATACAAAAGAGCATGTGTTATTTGCTGCTATATTATTGTAACTGATAAATCTGTCCAATTAGCTGGGAGGAAATCAGAACTCTAAGAGAATAAGGCAAAGGATTTCTAAACATTGATATGGGCAGAGATCCCAGCTAGTTCAGTAGGGGACTGGACTACTCACAGAAAGAATGAAGGCATTTGGGCATCTGAAAGGAATGGAGTTACTAAAAAGCAAAGAAAAAAGGAACTCAAAACAGAAGTAGAAGCAGGTAGAAGCCAAGACAATCTTCAACTAGTTTCTAGTTTCTACTAAGACTTGCTCTCAACAGGTGACTCAAAACACATGGTTTTGTCTAGATTTCCACACTAAATTGTAAGTCAAGTATACTATTCCAATCCCAGAAAGTTGCCCAGCCAACCCCATGTGTCAAATAACAGATACACATACGAGGAGGGGCAAGAGCTGCTCCAGGGCGGTCCTCCAAGCATTATCCATCACTGAGGGTTTCCTGGACTTACAGTGAATCATGCCATTCCCAGTAGCAAACTGAACATTTTCCTGGAGAAGGGGAGAAGTTGACAGAACCAATGAGTATAATTTCTCAAGAAAAGGCATTTAACATTTCGTTGAGAAGACAATCTCTAGGTAAATAATATAAATAATAAAAGGGACTTAAAGTGAAGCTAAAAGTTATAAATTATTAAGATCTAGTATTCTTGATTATTCAAGAAGCCGCACAGAGAGAACAAATGCACAAGTTGCCTAAACAGTCCATATTTTTGCACGTGGACAAAACTGATATGCATTTCCAGATCACAGATTGAAATCAAAAACAAAAGTACTGGGCTCTGCCCTAACCGGTTTGGCTCAGTGGATAGAGCATCAGCCTGCGGACTCAAGGGTCCCAGGTTCGATTCCAGTCAAGGGCATGTACCTTGGTTGCAGGCACATCCCCAGAAGGATATGTGCAGGAGGCAGCTGATCGATGTTTCTCTCTCATTGATGTTTCTAACTCTCTAGCCCTCTCCCTTCCTCTCTGTAAAAAATCAATAAAATATATTTTTTAAAAAAGTACTGGGCTCAGCCTGGCTGGGGTGGCTCAGTGGTTGAGTGTCAACCTATGAACCAGGAGGTCATGGTTCGATTCCTGGTCAGGGCACATGCCAGGGTTGCGGGCTCGATCAACTGTGTGGGGCATGCAGAAGGCCGCTGATCGATGATCTCTCTCATCATTGATGTTTTTCTCTCTCTCCACTTTCCCTTCCTCTCTGAAATCAATAATAATAATAAAAAAAAAAGTACCGGGCTCAGAGTCAGAAGTCCTATCATCATCACCCTCCTCTCCAGGACGTTGACTTTGGGCATCTCACTTCATCCAGACACCTCTTTACCTCTAAAATGTACTTGCTTTTGGAGGGTAGAGGAAGGAACTGGATTCTGTAGTTAATGAAAGAGATATAACCAATATAATTTTGTCCCATGCCTTGTCCTTCAGATATCTTAAAATCCCAAATTGATATTTCATTATAGTGAGCACAGCTTGATAATTTGGAGCTTTTGGAACCTCATATTAGTGAACTATTTCCTACTGCCCCTCATTCTGGAATGACAAAGCCATAAGACTAAGTCTCAACCCTCCTACCAGAAGTGACTGTTTTAGCTCCCAGAGAAAGCCATTACAGAACTCTGCTTCATTAAAGGTACCCATTCAGTAGCCCAGAGGACTAATCTTTGACCCATTACTTCTCACTGTACTTTGTAAATGCTGTACAATTTTGAATCTACATGGGTTTGTTTTTTGTCCCTATCTGACTTTAGCTTTGGGGAAACAGAGACAGTAAGAGATAATTATGTAGTCTAAGTATTTAAACCCTTGTTTATCGAGAAGCTAAATTAAAGGTACATTGATTAAAATCAGAGGCTATATCCTCTATGAAGACAGTTGAGCATTATTGAACAGTATTGAGACTCAGCAAACCTGAATAATTTTGTTAACCAGTGTTACCCCAATAAATTTTTTTAAAAAAAATCATGTAACTTGTTCAACAGCAGCAACTGGGTGCTTTTTCAAGTGGTTGTCTCCACAACCCAGTGGAGTGTCATTTTAAAAAGTGAACATCAGTTTCATTTGCTACCACAGTTCATGTCATTGTATTCCAAAGTTGTCTGGGGCCAGGGAGCTCTGTCAGCTAACAAAGCCAATAGAGGTTGAATGCCATGTATACCACGTGGACACCCTGTCTTGTTGGCAGTAAATTTTAACTTTAATGCTAACTAGTTTGCCCATGCTTTTCACCAGCAAGAGAGGAGATGGAAGAACCCATGTACATTGATTGTCATTACCACCATATTTCATCAGATCGAGGAAATCGTTGGAAATCAGAGATGTTAACATGTGTTGGGGGGGGGGGGCGGCGGGGAAGCCTGTGAAAGTGTTGAACTACAGGATGTGAGAAACGGTTCTGGCACATGGATCTCTGCTCACCATGCGTCACCAGTGGTCTTCTTCAAAAATGAAAATAAAGACCAATACATGGCCCTCTGAGTTGCAAGCTCCTTGGGATTCAGGACTCATGAATGACTTTTAGCAATGGCTCAGGCAGATACCATTTTAAGATTTCTCTACTGTGACAAATCTCATTTCAGCTTGAGAATGCCTGGTGATTACACAGTACTATTTGCAGAGTGACCCTTTTAGCTTTTAGGTCACTTATATTTTGTCAATCAGTCCAACAGTGTTATTTATTTATCTATCACTTAATAACCATGCAGCAGAGAATAATTTCTCTGGCCTCGCATGGTAATTTGTACTATAATTTCACCCCTGCTGCTGTTTACTTGAATTCAGCCACAGCTTTGATTGCTAAAATTAAGATTTCTAGGTCACTTTTCAGCCTCTGGTTCCTGTCTTTCATCATTTCATCCCACGGCATCTTCTTCCGTTAAAGTTCATAAAGCAATGCAAAAATGTACCAGTTGTTTTTTTTCAAAACGTGGTACTTGGCGGAGCAGATCACCTTGAAGTACTTGTGCAGACTTGAGTTTTATGGTGCAGTTTTGTGAACCCTGAAGTTAAATTCAGGGAAATGTCAAAGGGAGTGTTTTTAGAAACTTCCACATTAGGGGGAAAAAAACAAATGGATAAAGAGAAAGGAATCAATAGTATGAATTGGAAAGCTAAGTACATTCCAGAAACAAATGGGCATTGTTGCGGGATTTCTCAATATTATTTTAGTAAACTCCTATGAAAAGAAGTATTTTCCTTTTTTTATTTTTTGTACAGGAAATGGTCTTTGAATTTTGCCAATTAAGCAGAGTATGGATAATGGTTGAGCAAGTGGGTGGGGTCCTTTTGAAGCTCATTCTAATTAATATTTGAGGGTCTGTGAACTACAGTGTGAGTCTGTAAAAGAATTCACCACCAAGACAGGAACACAATCCTGAAATATCAAAGCCTTGTCCTTTATTTTTCTGGGCTCATTTTTTTTTAAAAAAAACTAACTCTGTGGATTCCCCTTCCCTCAAATTCTTCGATACGGTTGTGTATTTCTCCTTATTTTTGGTGTTTCTCTTTGGGGCCAAGTTTCTAATTGTTTCCACCATTGTCGGATTTTTAACTGGTTGGAATAACATTATTATGAGTCAGTGTCTTTATTCAAACACACAGGAACCTCATCTGTAAAATAATTGAAAACAAGGGGCATTTCCTTCTTAAAAGTCACAACCATGATTTTTATGAACTCCTTCGCTGTAGGCACATATAGAATGGAGTGGATCAAGGTTCTTGGGTATGTTTGAAGCTAAACACAAAGACTTGGGCAACAAAACCCTGCAGTGTTGTCTTTTTATAAGTTGCAGATGTTGGGTATCTTAATAGCTACCTCATGACTTAGAGAGCCCACGCAGAGCAGAGGCTACCAGCAGAATGCGCTCTGAATGATAAAGTCGGTCTCAGCACTTCCTGTTTGTGACTTTAGGTAATCCCCTCACGTTTTCTAACATCTCTGTTTTCTCATCTGAAATATGGGAGAAATAATACCCATCTCTTAAATATATCATGAGAAGTAAAATTTTTATGTATACACTCTCCTTGCTCCTGAGCCGCACGTAGTCAGCATCCGATAAATGTTGGTTTCCTCCTCCCTAAGAAAGGAGGACTGCTTTAATGAATTATAAAAGCTTTGTGTGAATGCAAGACACTTTTATTAATATTGTGTTGCTTCGGGATTCAGGTTTTTACAAAAGAGTTTGATAAAGGGAAAAAGAAATTTAGTTATTGTCGTACAATTCCTGGCATAATATAAGTACACAATAAATGTCACTTTTCTCACCATTTTCCAAACTTTTGGGCACATTATTAGCACAGATATGGCATGTTGAACAAAAGAATTTTCTACATCAAAGCATTTTTTCTTTCTTTGTTTTGTCTTTCTTATGTAACATCAAAAATATCCTTTTGAAGGGTCATAAATATGGCAGAAAAGAAATACCGAATCTAAATCTTTTCTTTCTTAAACAAGAATCAAGATGCATGCATCTGAAATACAAACAAAAGAATTAAAAAGGTGTTTCTATCCTCCAGTGGAAACCTTAGCCCCCAGCGTGCACTTCCAAAGTGGATCTGCATCTCTGGGTTTGCAAATATTGGTCATGTTTTCATTTTCCGTCCTTACAGGAACCAGACAGGGACAGGTGTACAGTGATCACCTTGTATATAATTATTGTATAAAATATATGTACTTTCTAAGCTATTTTCTTGGCTCTAGCATCACTGTTAAATCACAAATCTTGGTCAGGGCACATGCCCGGGTTGCAGGCTTGGTTAGGGGTGTTGCAGGAAGTAGCCAACTGATGAGTCTCTCTCATCATTGATGGTTCTATCTCTCTCCCCTGCGTCCTTCCTATTTGTAATCAATAAAAATATACATTTAAAATGAAATGAGATTTAATAAGTGCTTTTATTATATCTGAAATATGTCAGAATTTTCATTTTACTAGTAAATATGTGAGGCAGGAAGTATGATATTAAAATATACACCCATGAACCTGCCCCCTGACTTAAGGAACACAACCTTAGGATTCTGGACTGTGTATAGAGCGAAAGGGAGGGCTGAAGTTCACACGGAATACTGCCAGGTGGTCCCACCTAAGAAAACATGCGCAGATGAGCACAGAGCACTCACATGGCAGAAACCTGAGGGAGGTTCCAGACAGCAAGGCAACACGCAGTTGGGAAAGTGAGAGGAAGTAAGGAATGACTACAGTGTGTGTAGCTGGGACCAAAACGGAATTCTATTCCCACCTGCCTGTCTCCGCACAAGGAAGTGAATACTGCCGGCCTTGCTGAGGCCTGAGAGGTGAGGGCGGGCCATGCAGATTAGAACAACCGTCCAAGGGCACCCAATGAGATATATCACTCGCTGCCAGGCCCTGTGCCAGCGCTGGTTCTGCACCTCAGCTTGGATATCTCTAGGGAAAGGGAGTTTATGAACTTACTATGCAGCCATCTCCTATTGATGTCCACCTTGAATTATCTGAAAGTTATTTTTTACATGAGCTGAAACACTTCCCCTTTCCTTAGTTGAGTCACCCTGCAGCAACGCACAATAAACATCTTCCTGCTTCGGCGCCTGCCCGAGTGCATGAGGCTCTGTCCCCAAGTGGCAGTGATCCTGGGAACTGGATTCCAATAAAAGGAAACCTTGAGGGATACTCTTATTACTGGCACTGTTTAAATTGACTCATAGGGGCCTTCATTTAATGGGAGCAGGAATTCAAATTGCTCTCCACTCAATTCAGAGCAGGGAAGTTTTATGAAGCAGCCAGAAGGGGTGTAAGAGACTTTAAAGAAAAGATGTAAACCCTGCCCTTAAGGAGCTTAAAATCTGATTAATTTAACCATGCTATTGAGCATGTAAGAAAGTCTGGATGAGCAAAGAACACAGTTCAGATACATACACACACACACACACACACACACACACACACACACACATCTTTCCCGAAAGTCTACATTTATGAAAGCTAAAAGGTAAATTTTTAAATTAATATAACATATTATTTATTATAAAACCAATTTATAGCCATAGTAAAAAATGTTGAAAAAATTAGCAAAAAGAAAACTACAAGTATGTATACCTACACTACCCTGATATAACTAAATTTAATTTTGTAGATTTAAGCCAAAGACATCTTTTCTATAGATGTACGTACATAGATTTTTTAAATATATTTTTTATTGATTTCAGAGAGCAAGGGAGGGGGAGAGAGAGATAGAAACATCAATGATGAGAGAGAGACTCATTGGTTGGCTGTCTCCTGCATATCCCCTACTTGGAATTGAACCCGGGTCCTCTTGGTCCATGGGACGACATTCAATCCACTGAACCACAACAGTCGAGCCATAGATTTTTATATGGAATTATTCTGTGCATGTTATCTCATAAATTGCCTTTCTCTAAATTTATTATCAGCATTTTTGCTAATAAATATTAATTTTCAACGTGTTCAACGGCTAATTACTATTTCATTAAAAGACTCCATCATCTCCCCTGGCCTCTGTGGCTCAGTTGGTTGAGTGTCATCCCATGAACCGAGAGGTCACAGGTTCAATTCTAGGTCAGGGCACATGATTGGGTTCAGGCTCAATCCCCAGGAGGAGGCAAGCGATCTAAAACTCTCATTGATATTTCACTCTCTCCCTCTCACTTCCTCTCTCTTTTTAAAAAACAAACAAATGAACGAACATATTTTTAAGATAAGACTGTACCATTTTTTTTAATTGTTTTATTGCTTAAAGTATTACAAAGGGTATTACATATGTGTCCTTTTTTTTCCCCGTCCTTGACAATCCCCTGGCCTTCCCTACCCCCCAGTGTCTTATGTCCATTGGTTATGCTTGTATGCATGCATACAAGTCCTTCGGTTGATCTCTTACCCTCCTCCCTCCTGCCCCCCAACCCTCCCTGGCCTTCCCGCTGCAGTTTGACAATCAGTTTGAGGCAGCTCTGGCAGCACAATTCACCATAGCTAAGATCTGGAAACAGCCTAAGTGCCCATCAGTAGATGAATGGATTAGAAAACTGTGGTACAACTACACGATGGAATACTATGCTGCTGTAAAAAAGAAAGAACTCTTACCATTTGCAACGGCATGGATGGAACTGGAGAGCATTATGCTAAGTGAAATAAGCCAGTCAATGAAGGAAAACTACCATATTTTATTTAACAAATTTCCTATAGTTTGACATTTTGGTTGCTTCCAAATTTTGATAATGTAAACAGCATTTTTGTGGCTAACTCTTTGCGTACTTATTTCCTTTCCTTTCAGACACATTCCTTGGTGTAGAAGTGCTAGGTCAAAGCATATGCACATTTTTAAGCTACTGAATTCTAAAAATATTGTAGTCTAACAAGGTTATGCTGATCATTCCTCTGTCACTTACCAATGATGTATTATTATTTTTTTAGCATCTGCCAGTTTCACAGTTGACAAATTATATGCATTGTTTTTAGCAGGATTTCTTTATTTACTAAACAGCAAAAAGTCTTTGAAAAATGACCATTAGTCACTTTCCTTCTTACTGAAATGTCTATTTTAATATAGGATATTAATATTTTTCATTCAGCAAATACTTTCTGAGCATCTCTTATATGCCACAAAGTATTCTAGGTGCCAGGATATGTTAGTGAACAAGTCAAGTCAGGATCCCTGTCCTCCCGGAGTGTACATTCTAACGTGAGTCTGCGTTCTAAGAGGCTTAATATGGAAAGAATATTGACAATTTTATCATATTGTGCAACTTTTTTTCAGCCCCAGTTCATCACCTGGCAGCTAATGTTTGTATTTAGAAGAGAGACATAATCGGGGCCAGAGTGGGTAGAATATTAGAGGTGGGTTACACCTCTATAGAAAATTCCTCCATTTTATACATTAGGAACTAGAGTAGGACCACAGAGTGAAAAAGACTCATCCAGGCTCACAATCGACTAGTAACCTAGAGTAAAACCTGATACCAGGGCTGTATCCGGTCCAAATAACTGAAAATAAAATCCTCATTAGTTCACTATCTTTGTCTCTACAACTAACAACTAACAACTATTGGGGCCTTTCTATGTGTCAAGCATTGTGCTAAGCACTTTATATGCATAAATTATTTAATACATCCTGTGAGACAGGTCCCAAGAATCATCTATTAAACAGGGGGGAAACTGAGGCTTGGAATACTTAAGTAAACCAAGGTCTCTCTCTCTCCCTTTCTCTCTCTAAAATCAATTTAAAAAACAACAACAGTTTCAATGATAGTTATTAACCCAATTTAGTAGTTGAAACTCATTAATAAGTTATGTAAGTTATGTTGATAAATCGGAAGACGGCCATTTGGATACAGCGGCCAAGGAGAGGATGAAGAAGACTTGGACCAGAACTGAGCACTGACCCCTGGACATTGTGATTGTGTGCATTTGCCAGTCCTCCGGTGGAGTGTTGCCAGTGACGAAACTGATCCCACCTAAAGCAGGCATACTGTAGTGACAGACATGAAGGCATTTCCTGTGTGGGACACTCCAAAATATTCTTCCTGCAGTATTCTCTTAGTTCTCAATCTCTCATTTACGGGGCCCCAAATGAAAGAACTCCATTCAGGGTTAAGCTAGAGACACTGAAACGCAAGAACAAAACACCACCTGGTCACAACTATGGAACCGAGGCCGGGGACCCTTGCTGAGTCTGTCAGTCCTGGAGTGTCACAGCCAGTGTCCAAATGGGGAGTATTTATGATTTAAGTGCTGTCAGGTAATTCATAATTACACAAGCAAACAAGAAATTCAATATAAGATGATTTGCATTGATTTGTTGGCTATGCTCTAAGAGCTTGGTGTTAATTTACAGGATAGACATTCTTAATATTACCCAAACATTTTTTGTTCTAATAATTGGTTCTTAATATTTTGAAATCACCTGATTGTTCCCATAGGTCTCAGATTGTCTGAAACCCATTTTTATTAGGAATCATGACTCAGGCTCCTGGTAGACAGTTTTGTGAGCATAACGACCTCTCTATAAATATTACCGGCTGAGTCAAAACTAAGTGGAAGAAATGAATAGACTTGTGGTTTTCTCCACAGAGACTTTAGAAACCCCCAGGTTTTATTTTAGTCTAATTGTATATTTGGACTTTTTCTAGGTCATCATCACAGCCTGGCCCTTACACAAATCTAATGGAACCATGTTTCACAGGCTGCGGAAACAGACAGGCCATTTAAAATGCCATGGGGTTAACAAGGATGAATCCATATGTCTTTGCAGGCCAGCGGGTATTTCCTACCCAGCGAGGGCTGGAAGCAAGGAGGCATCACAGACATAATAAAAGTCTGATGCAGAGAGGTTTGGATCACCAGCTAGTCGCATGTAAATGTATCAATAGCAAGTCTCAGGTAGAGAAACAAAAAAGGGCGGAAACGGTAGTCACCTTGCACTGAGCAGAGGAAACCGTTGCTGAGATTATTTCTGAGGGAAAAGCAGTCCTGGGACCCTACAAAGCTGGTCTTCTACCTTTCAACACGGCCGAGACTAATGATGGAAAGCAGGTGTTTGGGTCCAGACGGGGAAACAGCTCTCTGGGGACACAAGGCCTACAGGCAGCAGGAGAGCATTGGTCAGGAGTTGTGGGTTTGGCCAGGGAGTGAATTTTAATTCTATCAAATGGGCTTTGAGGAACTTTATTTCTTCGTGGTTTGGCCTCCGCATGGGTAAGTATCTCACAGGGTTACCAGTGTAGAAGATCATGTGTCTACCACAATGAGGTAAAACTTCACACCGGTTAGGATATCGATCATCAAAAAGACAAGATTGCTAGTGAGGATGTGGAGAAAAGGGAACGCTCACGCACTGTTTGTGGGAATGAAACTGGTGCAGCCACTATGGGAAATAGTACGGAGGTTCCTCAAGAAATTAAAAGTAAATCTAGCAATCCACCTCTGGGTATATATCCAAAGAAAATGAAATTATATCTCAACGTGATATCTGTACTCCCATGTTAATAGCTGCATTATTCGCATTATTCACAATACCAAGGTACGAAACAATCTAAGTTTCCGTTGATGGGTGAATGGGTAAAAAAGATGTGCTATATGTCAGTGGATTATTACTCAGCCTTTAAAAAGAAGGAAATCCTGCCATTGTGATAACATGGTTGAACCTGGAGAGCATTATGCTAAGTGAAATAAGCCAGACACAGAAAGACAATACTATATAGTATCACTTAAAAGTAGAATTTTTATATGAGGTGATAAACATGTTACTTAACTCAATGGGGGAATTCATCACATTGATAAGAAGACTCAGGTAGAAGTAATTGACATTTTTTTTAGACAGATTGTGTAATTTTTTTGAGACCTTGCTTCTCATAGAATTAATATCTATTTAGTTAGTCTTTACTAATTTTCTTATTATCAGTTTCTTATTCCCCCTTTAGCAAGTTTGGCTACATGTTACTTTCCTTCTTAACATAATTGAAATCACATAGAAATCATTTGTGACGGTCACAGATTCTACAGTTGTCATCAATATCTTATCAGTTTCTGACGAAACACATATTTGGGAGTAGCCTCTCCCCAGTACCCACTTTCCTCACAGCCCCCTTTGAAAATGAGTCAACATACTGCTGTTTCATTTATCCAGTACCTGCCTCACAGACACAAACCTAAAGGTCAGTTTCCGATGTTACCCATAGTGGATAGCAATGACTATAATTTTTTATTCAAACAATCAGCGCTGCTATCCTTCAGGCAGAATAAATTCCTTTTGGATAAGTGAGCAAACAAAGCTGTCAAGAATGCTAAAATATATATTCGCAAAACTCTGTAGACAAAAAGACACTACAGAAGAACTCCGTGGCCTCGATGGAGGTAAAGAGAGTGGAGCTACCTACTTCTAACCAAATCCTCCGAATCATCTCTCGTTTTCCATAATTCATAGACTTGCTCTTCAGCATCAGATTTGTGGCTGTGCACAAGGTCAGGCTAGAAGCGTACAGAATGTGTAAGTCTGAGAGCAGAAACTCTTTCCCCCCATTACTTATTTATCAAACAGGTGGATAGCAGATAGAAAGCTTGGCTATTGTCTTGCCTTTCCTCCTCTCATGCAAAAAAACATCCCTGTGTCCTACCTTGTTAACATTTTCTGTTTATTCCATTTCCCTGCAATTTCTTATCATACTTGCCAGTTAATCACAAATATATGAAAAGAGTTTTTTTTTTTTTAATCTCCCAGTCTTCATTGCTCTGTGGCATCTATTCGAAAGTTGCACCCCTGCTAAAGAGTGTCCAATTATACTCACTGCAGGGAAAACCAAGCTATCAGCAGTTGACTTTGCTTTTGTCTAAGGTATCAAAAGTGAAAGCAAATTAGGTATCTAAAAATAAAAATTAAAATTAAGACTAATAAAAAGGAGCTTTGACTTTTCTCATCACACACTCATTTATACTTAATGACACAGACCGACTGAATAGGTAATTGTTCTAATCTCTCTGGAAATGGATTTTAAAAATATGGCTGATCCATGCCTCCTTTCAGGACAGGCAAATGGGCATGAAGACAATAGAGAAAGGAGAGCCTGTTTATGCAGTTACATCCTAATTAATGTGTAGCATTGGTTTGCCCAGGGGTTAGAGAGAGATATGCGGACCAGTGTTACTTAGACGGGTCAGCATATAAATTCAGTGCTGCATCATTTGCTCACAGAGCTCTATCTGCCAGATCAAGCATGTGAGATATCAGGAAAAGAACACCAACATCTTCTTTCCAAAAACCAGCCAGTGTTGCTTTAATCAGAAAAAGACAATTTTAGTAATATAATTTATAGAACCCCTCTCTCTCTTTGGATATACATGTTTCCTCTGTGTTTACAGACACTCCTCCAAGTTTCGGACATACAATTGGCTAATACTTCCTTCTGACTTTTACCCTCCTCTCACCATACCTTTCCCTTTCTTACTCTCACACTTGCCCTGCTCAGAACTACTACCAGCTAGGCAGGGACTTAGTTCTGAAGGGATTATAGCGCCACCTAAAGGCTGATACAGGAAACGATTTTATCCATTGTCTTCCTACCACCTGCCTCTTTCCTCCTCCAAGGGTTCTTTGCACATATGTTAGCATCTTTTCTAAGCCTTTTTTTAAAAACTCATAGTTGTTGTCCTTCCCACCCCCAGCTCAGAACAAGGGGGGAATTTTAGCAATCACAAGAAATAAAACAATTTGCTCTTGGAGCATTTCTTTTCCTTGAAGACGCTCTAAGCTATTTAAATTAGCCATTTTTTTTTGTAATAATAATAACACTTTACACATATTAAGTGGTAGCTCTTTTTACACTTTATATATATTAATTTACTCATTTAAATGGAAGTAATTAAATGAGCAACTCATATAATTCATGTAATCCTCCCCCCAAATTTTACATATGGGTTAATAGTCTATTTGAATTTATGACAAACTTTTGGTAGAAACCAAGGACAAGTGAGATAATTTACAATGCAAAACTAATTTATAACATGATACACACAGAAATATCTACTGTGGTGACATAATTTGAAAGACAACTTCTTCTGTCTTATTAATAAACAGGTTAATAGATCCCCTTCATTGAGTGAGTCAGCTCGGCTAGTTTGGCCTTTTTTATTCTTCAACTCCAGCTTCACAGCTTCCAAATCTCTGTTGACAAGTATCTGTAGATGAATCACAAGTGCAGCAGGAGCCTAACCCTAGTTGATAATATTGATCACATATTTATGTGTTTACTGACTGTGTATCTTCCTCCTTGAAGTGCCTGTTTAAATCTTTTGCCCATTTTCATGACCTTCTTGTCTTTTTCATATTGAGTTATTAATGTCTTCAAAATATTTTCTGTATCCTTTTAAAAATACATGCTTTGCAAATTTAGTCACAGACCAATACGTTTTCCTTAACAGTGTCTTGTGACAAGCAAAGTTTTCCGTTGTAAAGAACTCTAAGTTATCATCTTGTGAGTCGCGTTTTCTGCTCTCTCTATGAATTTATTGCCTACCTCCAGCTTGCAAACAAACCCCAGTGAACAAAGATCAATGGATCTGAAACCCGGTGCATCAGTGTGGGTCTAAGTGAAGAGGCAGATATATCGTTCTATTTTCCTGGCAGCTTTATCCTGTTGAGATTTGGTTTGGGCTTTGCTATGTTGAATCTCGGGCTATTACAGCCCTACTCATAAGGGACCATCTTTTTATTGAGACTTGCCTCCACTCTGGCTTCTTGGAAGCTTATATCTCTCAGCTCTGTCCAAATCTTTATCTTTTATTCCTGTTCATAGTTTCCAAATAGCCTTTTTTTTTTAACTAGATCTCATTCCACACATGCTCAGCTCAGCATTTGGCTAAAGATTCAAGGGACCCCATGAGGTTCCTTCGCCATACAGTTTCCTTCTTTCTGGGAACCTGCCCCTGGAGAGCTGCCTCACCTGCTGCCAGACCAGTCTTGTTTCCTCCACCCAGAGTGACCATTGGTCTCTGTTTGGGCTTCAAGTCACAGGGCTGGGTTTCCAAATGCCGCCTGGGAAGAACGCTGCATTAGTGCTGGGCTCACCTATGTGTTTCCATTCCCTCAAGGATCATATCCCTGATTTCCCGGAAAACAATTATTCAGTCTTTGTTGTTGCATTTTATAGATTTTTAATGGTAAGTTCTACGATCATTTTCCTAATATAACTTAAGGTTATTTTTTTTAAATGAGTTGGTGTGTGTGTGCTTTAGATTTTATATAGTCAGATGACATTTTCATTTTATAAAATCCAGAAAAACGAACAGAAAGCATAGAAAAGAAAATCACTGGTAATTCCAACATTCAGAAATAACTACTATAACCCTTTTATATTTCTGTCTTTTTAATATATGTATGCATGTATATGTGTGTACACACCTATAAGTATATATCCATAAAATTGGAATCATATAGTACCTATTGTTTTATGACCTTTTTTCCACTCCAACTTTATTATGAAGACTTTTTCATGTCATAAGATAATTTTCCACTATCAATAGCCAGCGTAATTTTAGACTACTAAACCCTTCCTGACATGCAAATGCCACCAATAGGATCATCAATGGTTGAATAGTCAATCAAACTCTGATCTTGTCCTTCAAAATTTAAAAGACATAATTTCAAGTAGGTGAATGTATAGTTTGCATACACCTGTTTGCTTTTTTCTTTTCATCCGATCTAGTGTCTCCTGTAAGCTGTGTTCTAATTGCATTTGGAAAATTAAGCTAAAACCATTGCAGTTGGGTTGTTTCTGCTGCCAGGTTGGTAAAGATGCAGAGGTTTAAGGGGCACAGCTCACCACATCAAACAGCCAGGTTTGGGTTCATTGCCTAAGTTCCCGGGGCCTCTTTCAAAAGCATAAAAACCTGCAATAGAATTGAAGCTTTCAAGGGAGGAAGCTGTCCTCGGTTCAGAAGCAATAAAAGGTCAGTCTGTTCCATTGCTGCCTCCTTTAGAAATCCTTAGGCTACACCGAGCAGTATCTTCTCTCTCCCGTTCTCCCCCTCTTCCTCCCTCTTCCACACACATGCACCCAGCATAGAGGCTACCATCTCAGGAGGTGGGGTTTCCCCGAGTCCACACTGTTCCTTGTTTGTGGGGACGTGCAGGGGAACGAGAGCTGATGCTTGGCTGTGAGAAGCCCCCTCTGCACTCTCTGCGCAGGCAGGCCCGCAGCTGCTGCGGACCCTGCTTGGAAGTGGCTCCTGGAGCCCGTCTGCTGGGGTGGAGGTCACTGACTTGCCTCATTGGGCTGTGCTAACAGGAGCTTTTTGCAGAAGGAAACAGAGGGAAGGGCAGGGGGTGGAGACAGGGAAGCAAAAGGAAAAAAGACTAATTTGAAATAGCGGACCAGATCCAGCAGGCCGTTCCTATTAGTGTGTCTGTTTCAATTCAACGGTTTGGTACCAGGATGCCTTGCGGGTTTCCTGCGCCATACGTTACTGATTACCTGAAAGAAAACATTCCGTTTTGCTCATGTGGACACACCCAGTGCCCCAATCACGTCATCTTGTCTACCTCAGTTGAAGTAACTTGACTCATATTTAGATTTCTAACCATTCCATTTTTTATTCGTGGCATTTTGTTCCTAAGCACACTCTTTTATAAAGAACTGCATATTTCATCATTTAATTTTGCTTTGCACAAAGAAAATATCAACCCAAATTACTGAAAATGACATGATGCATTATCCAAGTTTAAGGAAGTCTCCGTTGACTCAGGCAAAAAGAACCATATTTCTGTGGTGAAGATTAAATTTGTCAGAGATTACTGTCTGTTCAATCATAAATCAGATGGTGACATGCACAGGGCTG
Organism: Myotis nattereri; assembly: GCF_964212035.1. Lineage (NCBI taxonomy): Eukaryota > Metazoa > Chordata > Mammalia > Chiroptera > Vespertilionidae > Myotis > Myotis nattereri. The sequence goes on along the minus strand of NC_138081.1, from coordinate 94,091,155 downwards.
TCAGATCGATAACATCATCCTAGCTCCCATTTCAAGCTATGACTTAAGCCCAATATCTTCAAACATATTCTATAGGCTCTAATTAATTCCTGAAATAGAGTCAAATCAACCATAATGGATCATTTTACTTATGCTTTTTAGTCAAACTTGATGTAAGTGTTTTGTATTAAATAGATGTACACACACACACACACACACACATTACAAAAAGAAAACAAATAATACCACATGGGTCACTGAGATGTTAGCTAGAATGACCCACCCTTTAGGATATACATGATATTGATCAAATTTTTTCTTACATAATTTTGGAAAAGTCTGTGCATTCCCAGAAAAGCTGGGATTTTACAATCACCTCTGTTTCAGTGGTTTAGTTCCAAATGAGTTAGTTCCAATTTCCCATTCCACATGGATGTGTCACACACATATGAGAGCCATTTATGAACTCATCTCAGTCCTCCTCTCCTGTTTCTAAATGTTTGATGCCCAGGGCTCACTCTCTGATATCTTGTCTTCTCCATCTACATGCATTCCTTGATGATCTCACCTAGTACATGTCCTTAAGTATTATCCATATACTGATGTATTAGTACCCTATCACTGCTGTAAGAAATTACCACAAACTTAGTGGCTCAAAACAACATACATTTCTTTTTCTCACAGTTCTGGAGGCCACAAATCAAAATGAGTATTACTGGGCTGAAACCAAGTTGTCACTTCCTCTGGAGGCCGTAGGGGAGATCCCATTCCTGACCTCTCCCAGCTTCTGGGGCAGCCGGCATTCCTTTTCTTGTGGCCACCTCACTCCAATCTCTGCTTTCCTGGCCACTCTACCCCCTTCTCTTCTGTACATGTGGGAAATCTCCCTCTGCCTCTCCTACAAGAACAATTGAGATGACATTTAGGGTGGACCAGATAACCCACAATAATCTCTCTATCCCAAGATCTGTAATAGCATCGGAAAAAATCCCTTTTCCTTAAAAGGTGGCAGTTAGTGGTTTCAGGGATTAGGACCCAACCCCCTTGTGAGCATGTTGCAGCTTCCTAGTGGATCCTTCAAAAGCCTATTATGTCAACACTCAGATTAGAATAAGCCGTAGTCCACCAGGTGTCTTGGGACACCTCTGACTTCATTCCCCACCACCTTCCCACCTGTCCACTGCGCTCCAAGCGCCCGGCTTCTCTGCTGATGGATTTGCAGGGACTTGGAACTTGCTTCCTTGTCGCATTCAGGGCTCTACTCAAATGTCGCCTTCACCGCAAATCCATCTCTAACCACCTGGTCTCCCGCCTGGTCCCCCTTTCTGTGTCTCCTTACCTCTTTCCCCACTTCTCCTCTTTTCCCATCATCATTCCCGCCCGCCACGCATCCCCTCTTCATACAACATCGCTTTCATCTCAGGTTACAGTAAGCATGTCACAGTACACAAACGTTATATGGCCATGACCGGGACAATAGAAGGTAGTTATTACTGGCTAATTGACAATTCAATTACCGTATAACATTTCATACACTTATAAAAGTGAAATATATGTTACAAAAACAAGCCACAGGTATCATTACAGGAAATAATGAAAGTTTATCCTGGTCTCTTTTAACAGCATTTCTGTCTTAAAAAAGCACACCACTGCGGGCAGCAGAGACCAATATGTGCCGTTCGTGCCTACGGCCACCTTTTCTGGGTTCTGTTTTGAGTACAGGGCTCTTCTCACTGGGGATGGGGATCCAGTTGGCTCCCAGTGTCACACACCCACCAAGTCAGACCTCGACAACAGGCCATTTCAAGTCATTTCCCTAAGTGTTACCTTTTTGTGTGCTGTGTGTGTGTGTGTGTGTGTGTTTATTTTTTATTTTGAAATAATTCTAGATTCATAAGAACTTGCAAAAATAGGACAGAAAGGTCTCCCTGTAATCTTCACTTTATTTGGTTTTTAATAGGATATTTTTACAAGTCGGTAGCTAAGGGATTGATTCTCCTTGCTGTTGAGTACAGGGCACTTGAAATTTGGTGAACTCATTTTCAGTCCCACAACACACCTGGCGCAGGCGGGTTTCCCTGACCCGCACACAGTGGTGCCCTTTCTTTGTGCTTCTAGAACATTCTGAGCTCACTTTACCAAAGTATACAAATGGCTGCACCACACTTGCTGGCTGGCTTGCCTCCATCACAGATATATTACCTGCATGGGGGAAGGGGCATGTCTGCCCTGCTCCTTTCTCAGACAGTTTCAAGACCCTGCTAAATGCCTGGCACATACCAGGGGCTCCATGTGCAGACACCAACAAGCAGGTCACCCATCCAGCTGGCTGCTTTGAGAGGCCAGGTGATGGTCAAAGCCACACTGCTCTTCACCATTCTTGTTTCATTGCAGCCCCGATCTGCAGGCCTTCTTCCTATGCAGTCGATAGAAGTTGGATTGAATTTATGTTCGTAGCTTGAAATTCACAAATGAAGAGACACAGCAGGTGTTTAGGAGCTTGGAGGGTGCAGGGGCTTTACTGTGTATATCAAGTCAAGTCCCAGTTGCAAAGCTTGTGTGATCTTCCTAGCACAGGTGGAGGCAGACACGAGGAAAAAAAGAAGGCCTGTGATTCTCTTAGTGGCTTAAAGTTGATTAAACTCGGGTTGAAGCAGGTTTTGAGGTTTGTGAGCCATGATAATGCCTGAGCAGGAAAGACGATACCTTCACAGTAAGTCGGTTAACTTCCTGTTATTGTGAGAGAAATAAATAAAAGTTCAGATGAGCTATTTTTATTTACTCTCAAGGTGAATTCATAGTCCTTATCTACTCATCATCCCAAATAGAGCCCAGCCATCTCACTTTCGAACAAGGCCTGGGAGATGGATGTCACCTGGAGTAGGTCTTCACCAACTGAGCCCCACACGAAGCAGAGAGAACACGCCCGTGCCTGTTGCCACAGGGAGTCACCGCTGCCTTTTGTCCTGGACGGTGCTATTTTGGATAATCATGCAGCTATCCTTATGTGACTTCAAGCCGGGCAAATCTGCGTTTAAAGAATTGATGCTGCTTTGACTTTTTAGAGCTATTCATGTCTACAACCCAGAGCAAGACCCTGCAGTTACAAACCTAAGTGAATCAGACAACTGGATAAGTATACACACACAGGGAACCAGACCCACGGGGAACTAAAACGACTGCATTTTGAAACAATATCATTTATAACTTGCATAGCCACAGAGGGGGCAGTGGATCCTAAGGTATTCTTTTTTTAATCTCAGTGCATAAAGTCACTGCGTACACCAAGGTGACAGTGAGTGGCTCGTGTTATTTCTTCCCTCGTGAGGAATGGTTCCTGGAAAGACTGCTCAGTGACCTGATGGCCCTCCTGTTGATTCTGGCATCATCAGCCCCTTGGTTAAGGGCTGTTGCCACTCCCAGCCATTGGTGGTTCCTCATTCTTGTTGCATGATCAGCGTGAGGCTTTTGTGGAAATCGAGCCACCCCATGGCTGATTGCTAGGCACTAGCACCTCCTATCAGCTCCGCTGCCTCCCAGCTAGTGACAGCTGTGCCACACTTCTCCAGACCGCCTCCGTGTCCTTGAGGGGCTCTTGCCTGCTCCATGCCCAGCCACAGTGCTCCTGCGTGGGGGCTCCTGAGGCACTGAGTTAACCGACCAATCGCATGCTTCTTCGTTAATGACGGTAGGGCCACATATGTGTCTCACGCTCTTTCTTCTCTGTACAGTTTTGAGCTAGTAAATGCAGGCTTCCTAGTTTTGTAACAGGGTTGTGTTTCAGAGTTACTTTGAAAATCTGTTGGAGCATCAACAAAATTTTCCTCTAGAAAAGGTAAGAAATGTTGGCTACGTCCTCAGTTCAGCCTATAAACAGGCCAGGTGGTAGAACTGAAATAACATAGGCCTGCCGTGAAAAAACGGTACTAATATTGATACAAATATATTGTATTTCAAGCTACATGTGATCAATGTGGAGTCCCAGGCCATCTAACCCCATTAACAACAGCCAGATGAGAGCTAGGAAGGGCCAGGGACAAACTTTCAAATCACAGGCCCATGGGAGAAAGTCTAGTGAGATAGAGAGAATGCGATATTTTACCATGTCTGAAGGAAATGAAACAGCTCTATGATCCAACATGAATCACTGTGGATGCGCCAAGGATGACAACACGACAATAACAGAGGTGACATCAGGCCAATTCCAGGCCTGCTAATTGAAACACGCTGTGATGAGGGCAGAGGAGAAATGGCGCAGTGCAGATGGGATTGGTGATCCAAGAAGCACACCCCTAGGAGGTGACCCTCTAGAAAGCAAGAAACGTTCTCTCCAAGCCCAAACTTTCCCGAGCATAAGAATCAGGACCCACTTGCCAAAATGCAGATCGGCAAGTCTTCCTACGAGACTCACTCAATCAGAATCTCCAAACACGAGAACTACCAGTTGGGGCCCAGGTGTCGCCGGAAATGCTGATACCCGGCCTGGTCACATAAAGTACGGATGAGGCCTGTCCGTGTGACTCCTACATACAGCTTTGGGAAAAGTAACGAATAGCAGCGCAGACACTGGAGGAGCCGGGGAGTGTGTGTGGATGGGGTGTGACAAGCTCTATTCCCCCCCTGCAATGACAAGTGGAAAGTGTCAGAGAGAAGGGTTTGCTTATTCAGTCCTTTACACAATGAACATTTTTCAAGTTCTTTCATGCAATTTAAGTGTGTATTCCCTGATTGTATTTCACAATGATCATCTTTCTGGGCTAATCATTCCCTATAGAATCCCCAGGGTTTTTTTTTCATCTGGATTGTCTATTTTTACATTGTCATGTATAGAACCTTTTATTCTGAATGACATCACGGCACTATTTCCACCGAGTTAAACATTAACACATCAGTGCAATAGTCAACAAACAGCTATTGAGCACCTATTATATTCAAGCTCGGGACTGAATGCTGATGAATACAACAATGAATGAGAACACAGATATTCAGAAGGTTGTAATTCACTTAAGAGAGAATAGAGAGACCTTAGAAGTTAAGGGAAGGGTACAAGGAAGCATGTGGTCACAGCAATGGAATGGACTAGTTCAGAGATGGGAAACACCACATTAGTGGGTGCTGGTAGTCAGGATCGCCTCTACAACGGCAGGGTCCCTTTTCAAAAATTATAAATTCCCAGACAAGGACAGCAATATGTTCAATCAAGCATGCACCCTTCTAAGGCAGGGAGCCCTGTGTGCCGGCATGGATCACACACCCATGAAGCTGGCCCAGGCTGCAGGTGACAAATATCTCCGAGAATTTGAAGAGGTCAAACTGGTCTTTGAGAGAAGGATTGGACTGGTAGAAAGAGCCACAAAAAAAGTTGCCAGCATTGTTTAGGACATAGGATAGACAAGGCAGACTATGTAGACCAGGATTTTCAACTTTGGCTGCCTACTGGGACCGGTACAATCTGCCTGGTGGTGAAGGCTGGCATCAGCAGTGATCGTCATGCAGACAGAAGGTAACTTTGATACACTGTGTTGAAAATGCCACCCTACTTCTCAAAACTGTCAAGGTTCCCCAAAGCTAGGAAAGTCTGAGAAACTGGCTTCTTGTTGATAACATATAGGTGGATCTGGTTCTTTAATTCATTCTAAGGATCTCTCTCTTTTAGTATTTAAAGCATTCACGTGTAAAGTGATTATTGATATATACTTATTAGAATCCATCAGGCTTGTAACTTTTTAGTCATTTATTTGTTCTTCCTGTTTGTTGCTCTCTTCCTCTATCTTCTCTGGTTTTAATTTGAACATTTTACATTATTTTTTTTTTCCTCCTAAGCATATTAACTATACTTTTTAAGAAGTTTTAGTGAAATCGTTTCTGTATCTGTAAAATGGGAACGTTTTTAGATTATAGGCTTTTGTGAAAATTAGAATAATATAATAAGCTTCTAAGTGTCATATTCTAGCTTCTCATTCCCTTTATTATATATAATGCTTACTCAGTAATGAGTGTCCAGTAAATCCGATTTGGGATCCAGACACCTGTGCAATTTATCTTATACAATCTATGTTTGTTAGAATAAATTCTAAATGTTGAATTTGCCTAAAATAATCTAAATCTGATTAACTTCCTCTATACAACTCTATTTAACCAGCATACCTGGTTTGAATACATTAGGTAAGGAAAGATCTTTTCATTCATTTGCTCACTTTTCCTGATATGATAGCAATAAGTCATCTGGATTACTTAATAATGCTGGAACCATGAGGCGATCCTTCAAAAGGGAAATGATATAACTTACATAAGGCTAATGAGCAACTTTGCTTTTTAACTGAATATTTAGAAAACCAACCACACAAATCAATTAGCTATATATATATATATATATATATATATATATATATATAACTTAATCGATAAAGAAATTTAAAAAATAAATTAGCTATACCTCTAATTTCAGTATTAGCACATGACAACACATTATTTACTGCTTATATAACAGAGGCTAGTTGTCTATTCATTACTTTCATAACAGTTTATTGAGATAAATATTCATTATTGAAGCATTCTCTAATGAAATCCAAAACTCAAGACTATGCAATTTTAAGAATTATCTTAAATGCAAAAAAAATAATTTTATTAAATATTCTGAATAGAAAACTACCTGGCAAAGCTGCAAACTGTCGAAACTAAAATTCCCTTGCCGGGGCCATTTATGTTTTATTTGCTGTTCCACTGCAAGTTATGTTATAACAGATGCCTAGTCAGATGGCAAGGTTTCTGTGTGTTCGGAGTCTATGTGTATGAAGGCTAAAACAGCTTTCCAAAGTACTCTGAATAATTACTTAAAATCAAAATGCTTTTTGTGCTTAATGGAATAATAATACTCTACTAATAGAATCTTTGGTTGCTTACTGTTGAGGGAATTCCAAAAGACTTTCCTATATCCGAAACACCATTGGAGCTCCTTGGATGAGACCTGGGATACAATCTGTTCAGGTATTTTCATTATACAAAAGAGTCGTCACTGCAAAATGGATGGCTCCATCAAAACCTAATACAACACAGAGATTTGCAATATGGTGATTACCACTGTGATTTGATTCATTAATTCTCAGTAACAGTTGTTAATCAGCTCATTAAGCAAGTATTGTACAGAAGCTTTCAACCAGGGGAAACCTCTTAAAAAACCACTAAATATCTTTCTTTGCAGGGAGAGGAAAAAGGAAGTAGGTTAAATGCCAGAGGAATAGGCTATAAATATGGCAGTTTTTCAACTATGGCAAAGTTTTAAATAATTATACTTTTATAACATTATAAACACGATAACACTGAGGACTTTGTCCCTTTTCCAAAAAAAAAAAAAAGTTAGCAGTCAGAAGCCTCCTGTTATTTGACCTTTCTGGATTTTGCAACAATTTTATTAATAAGATGTAGAGAGGCTGGAACCGGTTTGGCTCAGTGGATGGAGCGCCGGCCTGTAGACTGAAAGGTCCCAGGTTCAATTCCGGTCAAGGCATGTACCTGGGTTGCGGGCACATCCCCAGTAGGAGATGTGCAGGAGGCGGCTGATCGATGTTTCTCTCCCATCGATGTTTCTAACTCTCTATCTCTCTCCCTTCCTCTCTGTAAAAAATCAATAAAATATATTTAAAAAAAAAAAAAAAGATGTAGAGAGGAATTCTGGCCCTGCATCTCACATGTCACCGATGTGCTCATTCTTTGTCTTGCTTTTACAGCACATAATCAATAATGTAGTCCTCATATTTGAGATTGTGTGGATTAAACTTAAATGGAATTTTAGTATTACATTAGTTGATTTTCGGCAACTTATTTTATATTACTTACTTTATATTGAAATATGCCACATGTAACTGCCTATGAGTGATAAGCAAGTTAACGGAAACAAAAATCCCTGGCTTACTACTCATTTACATAAGCATATCAAATGCATGACTTAATTTGACCTATACAAAACATGGAAATATGTAGCCATTAGCCTTAAAATGCTCACAAGAAGTCTGAAGCTCAGTCAAGTGACTTGTTCAAGTTGAAAAGTTTGTACATTCAGTTCTTACGAGGACAACTCCTGTGCTTTTTCTACTAAAACATTGGTTTTTCTCAATAACTAACCAAAAGCTAGCAGCCACCCTCTGGGAATTAATCCTATACATACCCAGAAGCATGTTTTATGTGCAAAAGTACCTGGTGAATGCTTAGGTTGGAAGTAGTAGGAAATCAAAGTTCAAGAAAGGCTTCCATGCAGTGATATCAGCTTTTGGAAACACAAACTGTGACCTTACCTCCCCCATACACGCTAAGTCATCTGTCTAGGACCACGCAAACAAGTAACTGAGCAGTCTCATTGAATTGCAGCCAATCAAGCATGTACCTGAGATTATTCTAGTAAAAGTCTGACACCAGTGCCTTCCCCCAATGCCAGGGGCAATGGCTTGTGAAGCATGGTGAGCACTTGAAGGGTTTCCCTTCTGAAAAGAGGAACCAGTGCCTCCCAACTGCTCGCCCACGCATGCACTCAATGTGTGCTTCCTGGCCCACCTGGCCACTGCCATCCCCTACGTGGTCTAAAGACTCTGTACAGAAGCTGATGATATGCGTGAAAACAGGATATTGATGACTTCCAAATAAAACTACCCTCTAATACAAACCAATCCAAGTAAGCATTTACTAATTCAATTTAATTTCAAGTTCATATGTGTTGATTGATTTGATCAGTATTAACTCAGATTGTCTGGTTGGACCTACTTATATATTAGTTCTTGCTCTTTTTCAGCCTGTTAATTTCAGTAAATAGTGTCTCAGACATTGCAAATGAGCAAATTAAAGTATTTCACTGGTAATGATATAAATGTGTAATGTTATTTAGTAATTGCTTTAAGCAAAGAAGCAATATTCCATTTATAAACTTATTTATACTCCCATTGTTAAAAGACTTTCACCCTGCTAATACAAGGCACAACTTTCATGTTAATAAAATGGAAGTAGGTACAGCATTTTGGGGAAAATTAGCCTCCCAATGTTGATGAGAACCATGTTTCTACAACCTTGTGAAATCCTACCATGTTCAACTCTATCCTTGAATATATTTTTAATGAAACAATAGATCATGGCTTCTCACCAGACTCAAGTTTCTAAGGGGTGGGCGGGGGAAGATAGTGCTAACATTTCCTAAGTGGCTCCTGAGCACCCCCTCTGTATTTCTGTATTCCATTGCTATGTTGTCATGCTTTTATTGCAAGTTATATTTGTCCTCTCTCCTGCAGGTATTATTGTTGCTGCTGACTCCTGATCAAACCAAAAGCTAACGTTCCAGAGAGTACACTTCAGAAAATTCTGTCTCAGAGAAATAGCTCATCAAAAACCCATTGTTTTCTTCCATATGGTTCCAGTGAGACCAATGGCCCTGATTCTGGTACCTGGAATTCAGAGAGCCAGTGAGCACTTGAACGAAGTATATGGAGTTCTGAAGACAGTCAAATTCAGGCCAGAAACCTATACAATCTTTTCTGCAATGTGGAGAGTGGGACAAAAAGATGAAAGCTTTTTTTTTCTTTTTTTTCTGGGAAATCAACTCAAGGTGGCTTTATGAATAGACAGGCTCAGAGAGAGTTGGTCCTCATGTGGCTGTTCAGCAGGTTTTCCTCGTGAGTCAGGGCAGGAAAAGGATAAAAGGACATGGGGTGGGGAGAATTTTATTTGTTTTACTTTGATCTCTATCTCGCAGGCAAATCTTCAGCTTAAATGAAATTAGTGGAAAGGATACTTGGCTTTGTGAGCCTTCTCCTGGCGCATCCCAGGACAGCGGTCCTGTCAGCAGGAGGCATATTCCAGCTGGTCCGTCACTTCTGGAAGGAAGCCATAATTTGACCTACCCATATAGCATTGTAGACTTACATAAAGTAACTGTGTACTTACTACAGCTGTTTGAATATACCATTAGAACTTGCAGGTGCCTGTCAGATGAGCTGACATGTATCACAACCAACCTTTTTTTTATTATTTTAAATTTTCTAGACCAATCTGTCTGCAAAAGGCCAGTCTAAGCCTCAACAGACAAATGGTGTCCTGTGGCTAGAGATACTGGGTTTGAACTTTGGAGAGAAATAGCCCAAGGATCTACGATCTGAGCAACAAGATTTAGAAAACTTCACTCTAGAGAAGAGATTAGAAACGCTATCAGGTACTGAGATGGAGAGCTGCCAGATTACACCAGAGAGAACAAGTTCTCACTCAGCAGGATCCTCAAGATGAAAGGAGTGGAATAAGTAACCAATAAAAATGTTATTGTGATAGCATTATTGGGCAGACTCTAGTTTAATCTAGGTTCCAATCAGAGACTTCTCTGGTATAACCTATTTTTCAAGCAGATTCCTTCAGGCTTCAGTGAAACAGACATACCTCACGTAGGATCATCCTATATAATAAAAGCCTAATATGCAAATTGACTGAACAGTGGAATTATCAGTAGGCGGGGGGGAGGGGGTGGTGTTGGGGGGCTGGGGAGTGGGCGGTGCCAGGCCAGCCAAGGCAGGTGCCAACGGGCAGAGGGAGTGGACAGTGCGAAGGGGTGGGTGCAGCGGCAACCAGTGGTGGCAGGGGCAATGGGGGTTGGGGCTGGCCACTCACTGGCCAGCGCCATCCCCTGATTGGCCCACTGGTCACCTCCTGCAGAGGGAAGCCAGACTGCGGCTTAGGCCCACTCTCCTAAGCCGTCAGTTGGATATCCCCTGAGGGCTCCAGGACTGTGAGAGGGCGCAGGCCGGTCTGAGGGACCCTCCCCCCAAGTGCACGAATTTTCATGCACTGGGCCTCTACTATAACTATAATCTCCTCAATTTCAGAGAAACAAGTAAGTATTGCCTCAACTTACCTAAGTTATATGGTCATTTGCTGGGATGGTTATTATATATTAAGGGATTTAGCAACTAAAATCAAATCTAAATGAAACCTTCAATTAATCATAATTCATTGTGCTTCCACTTTTGTGAAAAATAGGTCAATCATATGAAAACAAGCTGAGTTCAAAGATTTAGTTAAAAACTTTTAGAATTCACTCTATTTCTAAATAATCAAAAAAGAGTTCATTTTCATCCTTAGTCAAAAAAGTTTCTTAACATATTTGAATGTTTTTCCACAAGGGAAGAAACATAATGTTATATCAGTGAGGACCCTTTTGGATATAAGTCACAGAAAATCCAAACTGGCTCATGTGACTAAACACCAGATGGATCAAGAACATCCAGATCATTGAGACCTACCCTCTGTCTTTTAGCTCAGCATTTATCCATTTGACTTGATCTTCAGACTTTGAGTTGTGATAAAAAGGGCTGCCAGGAGTCCCATAACCACTGACCTCTTGGTGCATGGAACCACACTCAACCACTGAGCTACACTGGTTGGATGAGGAAAAAAAATTTGACCTTAACATTGGTAGCAGAACACCCAAATAGAAATTAATGGAAGATGGTGATTGCACGGAATCAGAACACTGTTTCTTAAAGTGTTTTCCATGGAACAGAGTGATCTGTGAGGAAATGAGATTGGGAGAGGGTGATTGCCATAGCCTTCTCTGGTAGACTAAAAAGAACTATAACCGTATTAAGAACTCCAAGAGTCCATGAGTAATAAAGACTGCCTACTTTGCCATTCATGTGTGCCAAATTTACATGTTGAAGGATTTGTTTGTCATCTTGGGAGGCAATAGGGTAGAAGTTTCCAAAGTAGGACTGGAGCTATGACTGTCAGTGGTTGTTCAGGTGGGAACAATAGGTTTCTAGACACATGAAGCCAATAAGGAAACATTTTCAAATAATATAAATGTTCATAAGTAGAGAATTGTTTAAATTATTATAAAATGGGATGTGATAAAACTATAAATATTATAAACATCTATATTTAAGGGCATGAAAAGAAGTCAAAGGCACATGATCTATATAAATCAGATTGTAAAATAAATGCCTATTGCCTCATTGCATTTTCTTTATTAAAAAATAAAAAGTGGATTTTTTTATGCAAAAAACCTTTAAAATGGATAATAAAAATAACAAATGAGGGTTTATGGTTGATTTTTATTTTCTTCTTTGAACCTCTTCACATTTTCAGGATGTGCTTGAGTGTAAAAAAATTGTAAGTTATTATAATTTTTCCAAAAGCTTACTATTAAATATTATAGCACAACCTATCATGCCCTTTCCCTTTCTAATTTGAACATTAGTTGATGCACTTTTAACATCATGTACAATTTCAAACTCATAAGCCTTTATTCTTTTCTCAAAAATAAAGTCATTTCTTGGTGCTACAGAAGTCAAAAAGAAAGGCTTGTGGGCAGAGCACTTCAAAAAGTCCTCCACTGATTCATACTCTGCTGCCTCATTACTAGATTTCAATAGGGCACATGAATCGGGACAACTTGACATTAACATCAGTTCAATAGAGATGTCAAAAGTATAGGGTGCAATTAGGAGCTGGAAAATAACAAAAGTGATGGAATATCATCAAATCATAGCAGAAATTATCATAGCACTTGACACTAGCCACCTAATGAAGCTGATTGAACTATTCAACAGCTTTTACTTCAGGAATGAAGGGGTGGGGGTGTAATGGAAGGACCTTCCCGGGCAGTGGAAAGATGGAATCACTAATGGAATACCCTCAAAGGAGCTCTCTTCAAACTGCCGAGTTGGAATAATGTTGTCACATTCCGGGGTCCGCGTAGGCTTGAGCTGGGTATTACCGAGCCAAGGATTCTGCAGGCAGCCAGAGCGGATGCTTACACCTAGATCTGAGAGATGAAGTCAGTTCTTCATCATCCACTATAATGGAAGGCCCCAGAGAAAATGGAAACTTCTCCCCTTTGTCTCATTTTTTCTTCTCTATCTGATGTTGTATCTAAATGAAGAAAAAAATCCCAGGCATACACGAGAGACACAGGCAAATACTAGCATGGAAATTGTCTTGAATTCTTTCCAAAGGAAAAGAAAATGACAGTCTTGATAGGAAGCAGCTCAGCAAAACTGTGTTGGGATCCTTTCTTACCCAGAAGTCTGACAGCTGTTGGGTGGGCAAATGCTAAAAGGATGTTTTCACTTTGATCTTTCATTAAGAAAGTGTTCAAACATATAGTGAAATTGAGAGAACATTACAATGAACACTTAGCAATCATTTACATGTTATGGTATACAATTTATTTGAACAGGTATCAAACCTCTTTCTCTATATCTTTCTGAATCACTTGAAAATGGATTACAGTATGCATTTCCCAGTGCTCTATCCTTTTAAAATATTATTATTGTGGCTATCACATCTTATTGTAATACGAAATTTGTGCACTGGTAGGGTCTGTAATGGCTCCCAGCTGCCAGACGGGTACTCCCTCCCTTCCCCCACAGGCCTCGCCCCCTGGTCGAACTCCTGGACACTCCCGGTTGAGGGGACAATTTGCATACTATGCTTTTATTATATAGGATCCATCTCGTGAGTTGCCTTCCCACTAATCAGAGAGTTCTTTAAGGAGAGAGATTACATCTAGACCTCAGCACCCTGCATAGTCCCTGACATATTAGGCATTTTAAAAAGTCTGTGGGATCGCCGAAACCGGTTTGGCTCAGTGGATGGAGCGTCGGCCTGCGGACTGAGGGGTCCCAGGTTCAATTCCGGTCAAGGGCATGTACCTGGGTTGCGGGCACATCCCCAGTGGGAGATGTGCAGGAGGCGGTTGATCGATGTTCCTCTCCCATCGATGTTTCTAACTCTCTATCTTTCTCCCTTCCTCTCTGTAAAAAATCAATAAAATATATTTTAAAAAAAAAAGTCTGTGGGATGAATGAATGACTAAATCCATAATATCCTTGATGTCCTCTCAGGAGTGCCCATTGGCAAAACATGTCAATGTCTTTCGCAAAATGGTTATTAAAGAAACTAACAATTTAATTTCTTAAATATATATTAAGTTCACATAAGAGGTCACATTATGAATTCACATCAATATTGTTACAGGTTTTAATTGAAGAGAAAATTCTACTCCCCAGGTGACATTAAATGTTTCCCCTTTTCTTCAACACCAACCATGACATCTTTTCTCATTGGCTGCCAGTATGCACAGGGGTTTATTTAGCACTCAATTGTGATAATTCACTCATTCTCATTGCCGAAAGTAGGTCTTTCCTGATCCTTCCTTTTCCCTCCAACATTTTCCATTTTGTTTTAATTGTTCTGTTTTATGCTTGTTAGCTGTGTCACTCAAGTAAAATATTTTATGGAAGCAAGCAACATAGAAATCATTAGAAAACAATTATAAAGTAAAATATCCAGCAATTTGCCTTAGGACAAATACACTCCAGAGGCTCCATCCATTTGGCAATTAGCACCCAGCAGGTTTAGCACCCATTCGCCACCTGTTCCGTAGTCTTCACTTTGCGCCCATGAACGCTGCATGTTACATTGAAGGGCTTGGCTTCTACTCTAACAGTGAGCAAGGTGCTTGGGGTTTGGGGACAGATAAGAAGAACAGAGTATAAGAACCTTGCTTTCATGATCTCACTCTTTTGTGGAATATAATGAACAACATAAACTGATGAACAAGAACAGATCCAGAGACAGAGAAGTAGTGATCAGACCATCGAATCTCAGAGGGAAGGTAGGGGAGGGTGGGGGTAAGGGTGAGAGATCAACCAAAGGACTTATATGCAAGCATATAGGCCTAACCAATAAACACAGACAATAGGGGGGGTGAGGGCATGAGTGGGGGAGATGGGGGGTAATGTGGGGATAAGGACACATATGTAATAACTTAATCAATAAAAAAATTGAAAAAAAGAACCTTGCTTTGAAGGTTAGTATCTCATTGAGGAAAAAAGGACATTCACACAAAATGATTAATAAGAAATCATGGTTGGTATATTAGTTTCCTAATTAATAAGAAATCATGGTTGGTATATTAGTTTCCTAGGGCTGCTGTTCGGACAGATCTGGAGGCCACAGTCCAAAGTCAAGGTGCTCATATGGCCATGCTTCATCTGAAGGGCCTAGGGAAGATGCTGTTCCATATTTTCCTCTTAGCCAATCCTCTGCGCTGCTCCTCGGTTTAGTGACTCATCACTACAATCTTCGCCTCCATCTCACATAGAGTGCTCTCCCTTTGTCTCTCTATGGGTCTGTCTCTGTGTCTCTTCTCTTCTTATAAGGACACCAGTCATAGTAGAGGAAGGGCCCACTAACACTGAAGTATTAATTACATCTGCTAGGACTGTTTCCAAGTAAGAGCACATCCATCAATTCCAGGGATTAGAACTTCAACATACCTTTCTGAGGGACACAATTCCACCCATGCCATTGGCATAGGAATGAGTACCAAGAAGTGTGAAATTGGAAAGGCTCGCAAAGAGATAAGTTGGGCCTCCTGGAGAAACCCTGCTAACAGGTTTGCATCTTGGTATTGTTCAGGAGCTGGCCCCATTGGTGGAAACTCTGAGATGCTTGTCTGTGTGTAATTTTTCTACTACGGACACGTTCTTGTTACCTTGCTCACTCACCTTAGCCCATCCTCTGTTACACACTGACTCTCCCGAATATCACTGTTTGGCGAGCAATCTCATTTCAGCCCTCGGCATTCTTGGTGCACTCCGCATGCGGAGTTTTTATCAGCTGTGTGATGAGAAATTTCTAAGGCACTTTTTACAGGAAGGCCTTCCTTTACTCGTGTTCTTATCTCTTATTGCTATCACAAGCTTGTGTGATAGAGTCTGTCAGCCTTAAATTCATAGGTTTTCTGAAGTAAAGAGAAATATACACACCCGATTTTTTTTTCTGCTAACAGTATGTCCACAAATATACAGAGACCAGCAAATAATATTCCCAACTATCAGCCTCACTGCAGTTTCTGTGAATTTGAAACAAGACTTTGTTTATCTCCCTTTCCTAATGGGACTTTTTAAATAGTCTTTGCTGGTTTGCTTTTAGGGATAAACTGTTCACTTTCTTCTTATAAGGTCTTATCAGAATCATCTCCACTCTCTTACCTGGTCAGGCGGAAGAACCCTGAAAAATGCCCCATCTTTTCCCAGGCCATGTCTGCCGAGCGACCTGAATTTGGATATTCCCCCACGTTTCTCCCTTAAGTGAAAATAAAGAAGCTAGATATTATTAACGTATTATTATTTGATGCACATTTAAGCGAATTTTTAATAGTGAGAACTTTTTTAGAATAAGAATTTTTTGTTAGACATAATCACAGTTGTCATCAATGGACATTTTATTGAATGTTAGTTGGGTGGTATTTTGTTAGGCAATAATTGAACCAATTATGACAAATTGTATTTTTATATAAAATGCCAGCTAATGCAGGGTCACAAGTGTATGACCTAAAGTATCTTTTGAGACTAATAAATGAGAAAAGATATTTACTGTAATAGCTGGAAACCAGAAGTTAGAATAAAGCAGGATTCAATAATTTCAGTTTTTATATCTAAGTTTTGCGTTCCACTCAAGTCATTAATAAGTGTAGTCCTGGTCTTTGTCTCCTCACACATGAATGCTCTTTTTTTAAAAAAATATATTTTATTGATTTTGTACAGAGAGGAAAGGAGAGGATAGAGAGTTAGAAACATTGATGAGAGAGAAACATCGATCAGCTGCCTCCTGCACAGCCCCCACTGGGGATGTGCCCACAACCAAGGTACATGCCCTTGACCGGAATCGAACCTGGACCCTTCAATCCACAGGCCAACGCTCTATCCACTGAG
Source organism: Myotis nattereri (assembly GCF_964212035.1). NCBI lineage: Eukaryota > Metazoa > Chordata > Mammalia > Chiroptera > Vespertilionidae > Myotis > Myotis nattereri. The sequence goes on along the minus strand of NC_138081.1, from coordinate 94,074,428 downwards.
CCAAACCAGTTAGGGCATGAATGCTCTTAATGGCTGCCTCTCAATCCTCTTTATTCCCATCAACACTGCTCCTAGAGTCATGTTGAAGCATCACTACCCGATGTGTTAATAATGATTTGTAGTTTATCGAACACTTCTACATCCTTCATTCACATTGCTCAATGCCTAGGTGTTAGGTAGCTCTTTTCTCAGAATCCGGTAATTAATGCAAACATGGACCCCATTCCGACCTTGGGATTTAAGTCTGGGATCGGTCCCACTACTCAGCTTTGCCTCCTTCACCCACTGTCCTCCTGTTTCTATCTTACCCAAAAATATTCGCAAGTTCTCTATCACTTCTTACATCTAATAGGATCCTTGGCCTGCAAGGCCCTCCTAACAATTAGCATCCATTTGTTCTCCAAAATATCTACCTCTCCCACAGTTCTGCAGCATCCGCAGCCTCCTGCCTTCAACACCACCCCCAAAAGCTATCCAGGCAAATGCTTTACCTAGTCCTTTCTAGTTCCAATCTTGCCACCCTTCCTGGCCCTTTGGCTCCTCCGTTCTCTGTGACGCCCTCCATGACAACTGTAGGCCATATTGACACTTCTTTTTTTTAGGATTTATGTCCCCTTAGCATTTACATTTCATACCAGACTATTTAGCTCTTGCGCTTACACCTACCTCATTATCATTTAAATGTTGGCTTTGAGTGTTAATTTTATTATCCTAACTAGATTGTAATATCATTGAAGAAAGGATTTTGACATATATTTCTTTTCAATATTGCACATTTAAATATATACTTTGATGATTAATAGTTGATATTCCTTAATTTCCTAACCTTTGGCTTTAAAATGTAGATGAATATCATAAAAAGTAAAGCATTTAACTGCAAGTCATGTTCTTGTAATGATGCTAGATTAATATCAACATTCCGCTCTCCAAAATTAATTGAAGTAAACCAATGAAAATATTAATGTTAGTATGTTTGTGAACCCCATATTTTAAATAACACTTAAGAAGGAAAAAATGATAGGTATATGTACCATCCAGGATTATTTTTTTTTACAGTTTTATGTAGAAGAGAACTGTTGTCCTTGCGCTTTCTGCTTTATCTGACTGAATATTTTTCATAACCATTAATCTTTACGAGGCCGTATTTACAGTTGGTCCAGGAAAGTCTAGGTTCTGCATGTTTCCTGTGCTCTTCATGGATAGTTTATCAGGTTCTCCATTTGGGATTGCACCATTTTACTGAGGCAAGAAATTGAGACCTCGGTCGTGTTGATGCCTTTGAAGAGTAGTGAGGAAAAGGCTTTTAAGTGGAGTGACCTTAACAAGATAGAAGTTCTTTGGGCACCGAAGGGGGGGCGGGGGGAGTTAATTTCCACCCAAAGCTTCATTAAACGGACTCTTTGTAAGAAAGGCTAATAAAAGTATGGTGATCCCATTAGTTTCAGGGGAGCTCCATGCTGCAATGCCTCAGACAGAGCCGTTGGTCCTGCTTTATCAGTAAAGCATCTTAGATGCCCAGTTAAATGGCACTCCTTTCTCTGGCTCTAACTGATGCTTTAGGGATTTTAGACCATTAGCCAATGGCCGACTAGCTTTATGGGATTTATGCACCACTGCAGCCACAAAATCAAGTTCCATCCTCTGAATGTGCGGAAGGTCCCTAATAAATTAAAGTTTCCTCCTTCCCCGGCTCCTACAGGCCTGAGGATTTAGCCTTCAGACAGTAACACTTGGAAAACCACGTTGTGAAGATGTGCTTGCAAAGAAACGAAGCTGTGTCCGGATGCTGTGATATCGTCTCAGACAATTTCCTTTAAAATTCATTTGATTGTTTTTCCATTTTCTACTTGAAGCCTGGTTTATATACAATATAATGCTTTGTTCCATTAGTTTGATGAATGCCCGCCCACCTGTCACAATCTAGAACTTAGTTTCCTTTGGACCTTTCCCAGTTCATACCACTACCCTGTCCGCCCCGCCCCCCTTCCCCACCCCGCCCCCCCCCCCCCCTCCACACACACCCATGTCTCCTAAGTACACAGTTCTAAGGGGTTTGGGTCTCAGATGAGGATCTGTAGCCTCAGTGAATTCATAGATCCACCTGCAACAACATGCCGATGTCAGAATGTCTCAACAAATAAAATTACCGAGAAAACTCCCCACCATGCACCAAGAGTTGATTTGCATTTTTGAGGATGACATACTACAGGTCTGACACCCACCTACACGTATATCTGCCCGACTTCCTTATACCAACAGCTGGATAAATGAGTATGCAGATAAGTGCTGCTTCTTATTTATCATATTACTTTGAAGTAGTTGAGCGGTGATGATGATTCAGCTTCAGATTTATGTTTCTAACACCCATATGCCACAGGAATCGCTTCTTAATGTCAACAAGCTGTGGCATATAAGATGCCAGTTTTTAACCAGCACTGTAAGTATGCTTATTTTATACACGCTCTCATCAAGATGGTCTTTTGTTAGGGAGCCCAAGTGCTTATATGCCCAATGATTTAGAAGTTTGAACATAAAAGTGCATATACGCTTAGATAGAAAATATCATGTATATTGAAGGGCGAAAGGAGTCATGCTATTTAATTTAGCAAAGGGCTTTTACAAAAACAACGGGAAAGTGGTCTTTGGAAAAAACACCTTATGGTGGAGAAGAAGAAAGTGGAGGCGCGCTCACCCCATTCCTGGCTCCCTGCAGTGCGCAGGAAATCAGGAGAGATAAAATGAGCGCCACTGAACCACAGCACCACAAAGCCTGCCATGGAGCTCTCTCCAAATATTTGGGACTGTCATGTGAAACAGGAGTTAATTAGATTTACTCTGTTTACTCCACAGGACAGCACAAAGAACAATAAAGAGAAGTTCTAGGGGAGGGGATGTTTGCCTTGATACACAGAAGTCTTGAACAGTTAGGATTCCTTATATATAAATATGTTTGGGCTGCACTGTTTTGCTAAGAAGGAGGCTTCCAGCTTCTAGAAGTGTTTAAGCAGCGTTGTGGTGACCCCTCTCCAGAATAATATAGATGGAATTGCTATTCTAATGCAAAGATCTGCTTCTCCGACCTCATAAATGCATTCCAATTCCAAGATTAAGTAACTCCTTGACTTAGTTGATGAGAAGGTATGATCTCTTCTAGACAAGCTTATTTTTCAAATTCTCCCATGGTTAAGAAAGAATTTTACTCTTCTTTCCAGCTGCCCTCTATATTCCCCCAAATAGAAAAAAAATGAATTTCAGAAGAGCTCGTCAGGATTTTCTGTGATATGATGGCCTCAGGCAGTGTTACCCATGTAATTAAAATTCTGTTTGCATTCCTTGAAATACAGATAAGCATCTCGGAGTGTGAGCTCTGAAACAGCAGATTGGGTAGTTATCCAACCCGGGCTGGGCATAGTCTGAGTTGTCTTGAATACCTGATTTTGAGACCAAGGCTAATTTCCTGTGATCCCTGCTAAGCTTCAGGCTAGGAGGTTACACAGTTCTAGAATGAAATGGTGGCCTCACAGAAAAAATGAAGCTGAGGAGATTGTGGCGGGGATTTCACTGTTTACTGTGTGTAGATGCTGTTCTAACAAAGCAATCTGGATTCTATTTTAAAATAAACATTACCAATGTGTGTTCCAAAGCCAGGCAGAGGCCCACTTCCATATCAATTGTGTAAAAGCGAGCTGAGACCCGTAAAAAAAATAGAAGCCTATTGCTGCCTTCCAAGAACCAGTGAGAATAATAACTCACATTATCAGAAAGGGCAGAACAAAATGACTCGTGCAAAGAACAAGTAAGACTTCTTGCTTTCCCTCTTTGGCTTTCTTGCTACCAATTTAAGATCAAGATCTTAGAAGGAATTACATTCCATCTTAGGTAGAACTGACAGAAATGCATTTTCAATTACCAGCAGGTGACAATAGAACAACAATGTCAGAGGTTTTTAAACAAGGTTATTTCTTGCTTTACAAAGGTGACTATTTATAAATGACTGAACAAGATATCTAACAAATAATATTATTCGTTTCAAAACATATAAATGCTATTTCTTTGGATAGCGGTACATTTAATTTACACTTTTCTGGTTTCTCAGGGCCCCAAAGGGAGAACAAGTCACTCTAACATAATTATTTGTCTTAAAAATATTAAATATTAAGTACAACCCCCGGGGACCTATTATAATAAACATGGTTATCATTCATTTCTGTTTAAAGAAAGCAGAATTCACTATTTTATTCCATTATAGTTGTTATCCCTGTTGTAATGGTCATTCTTCTTAGGACATTTCAACATTTTAATATGTTGAATGAATGAATGAAATATAAATAAAATTATGAATGAAATTAATATAAGTAAATGATACAGGTTCTATGAGGCAACCTTATAATTTAACCCCATAATTTTATTTCTGAACCATTTCTGTCTCTCATTCCCATAGCCCTAAATGATTCCCAGAGATATATTTCAATGACTCAAATTTGAAAAATCCGTTTTTCCCAAGTTATTCTACAAATTGGACTTGTCCTCATATTAGTATTAACTCGTTTTCTCTTTGTGGACTTGGCTTTTCAGTCAAATTATTTGTAAGTTAAAGGTACATTCACCAGAAAAGGAGTTCAGTGGGCTTCTTAATTATCCTTCTAAAGACAGGTGGGAATACTACTCTACGCTCTTCTTTTTCTTGGAATATTTTCCTAACACCTCCCAATTGTTTGGAGCATTTTAAGTTATGAGTTTATGTTCACATAGTTAGCTTAGATTACCTCCCATCTAAGTTGAAGGTTTTAATGATGCCAAATTATCTCACCACTTTTCCCCTCCCGTGATTCCATTAACTTTAAGAATTTCAAAGCAATCTAATTTCGGATAAATTGCTTTCCTGTGTTTTGGCTGCTAGCTTTTGACAAACGTTTTTTAGGTTTCACTCAAAGGCTAATTTTTTTTTAAAAGTTTAAACACTGAATGTTTTACAAATTATGCTAGCAAGATGTCTTCTTATTTCTCAAGTTTTAGTTAATTACTCAGAAATTATAACTTTCCAAGCAAAAAAAAAAAAAAGCTTAGAAACTTGATACTGAGCTAAATATCATTGACTACATTAAATTGTTAAGAATTCATTATTAGGAAAACTTGTTTTATTTTCTAACTGATAATGCTCTAAAATACTGGCACACTTCATTATATTTTGTTTATTGGTAAGCATGATCAATCTTCAGAAGATTCATATTTTTCCACTTTTGTTTTGGGCCTGCAACTTTCCAGAAGTTGCCCAACACACACACACACACACACACACACACACACACACACACACATCCCGACACTGATACGTACTTCTGGAAGAAAGGAGAATGGTTGGATTTCTTTTCTTTCTTTCTTCTTCTTCTTCTTCTTCTTCTTCTTATTATTATTATTATTATTATTTTATATAAAATAAATAGTCATTTTAGGTACTCACAAAGGAAACTAACAATTAAGAACTATTTATTAAGTACCATAATATAGTATTATACATTGTGATGGATAAAAGCAAAGATACATGAGATATGTGCTTGCCATAACCATCCAGTTAGGGAAATAGACTTGTCCTCTCCCAATTTGTAATGGACAAACTGTGAGGAATAATAATTATGTAATGCCTCCTAATCTTTAGCTCTTTCTACTGAGCTGACACTGGACCGCGAGTTTCACATAAGTTATACCATGTGATGGTCACCACAGTAATAAGGACATTACTATTCCCATCATACCAATGAGAACACAGAGTCCCAGAGATCAGGTAGTTTGCCTAAGGATCTACATCCAGTGCTGGGACACAATTTAAATCTAGGTCTGGGAGAAACCAAATGGCGGCATAGGTAAACACCGAAATTGCTGCCTCCTACAACAACTTCAAAAATACAACAAAAAGACAAAACAGACATCATCCAGAACCACAGGAAGGCTGGCTGAGTGGAAATTCTACAACTAGAAGGAAAGAGAAAAGCACACTGAGAGTCAGGAGCTGCGAAAGTAAACTGCAAAGGTACGGAGGCTTGAGCGCGCGCGCGCGCACTGAGGACATGGCTGTCTTTTTCAACCGGAGGGAGTCACAAGCTCCCGACTGCTCTGAACTCCAGTTCCGGGAAGTCTCTGGGGACCCAGGACTCATACGAGGAGAAACTGGACTGTCTGGCAGCGGACAGAACTCGGAACTCGAGGGTGGCTTTCCCTCAGAGGTGCTTGCAGCAATTAAATTACCCGGACACTGAGACTCGCGTGGCTGCGGCCCCTTAGGGCAGGGCTGAGGATCTGCCATAGCTGCTTGCTCCGCCCTGTTGATTCCTTGAGACCCCGCCCCACCCAGACTGAGGCAGAGGCTTTTGCATATGAATGCCCTGGCCCTTTGCAACCTGAAAATTACCTAACAAATTACAGCTGGGCCAGACAGACCCAGAACTTCCAAGAGAAGGCCCAAGACACCACAGCAGCTTGCATTGCTTCACAGCTGGGCCTCATCTGGGCACCTCCAAACTCCAAAAAAGGAAGGGGAATCTGCAGATCTTTACGTAGCTCCTGCTGGGTAACCTCAGGAAGAGACTAAATTAGCACCTCCTTAAATCCAAGAGCCAGTGTACCCATTGGTCAGAGTGGGACCATCCAGATTACAACTCCTCAGGTCCATAAGGGACACACTCAGGGGGCAGACTCAGTGAGCACCAAAGCCCCACTGAAGCAAGTCTTGCCCCAGAAGGGTGTCTTCAGCACAGAAGTTCTCCCACTGCAGACACAGTTGATTCTCACTGCCAATTGGCCTGAAGGTCAATTCCTCCCAGTGATACCTACAACAATGAAGGCATAACTACAACAACACTGTGCACAAAGCCCACAAGGGGATGCACCAAGAGTGTCCACCTCAGGTAACTGGAGAGGCTGAACCACTGGGCCCTATAGGACACCTAGCACACAAAACCCTCTACCAACACAGGGAAGCATAAAAAATGCGGAGACAAAGAAACAGGTCATAAATGACAGAAATGGAGGAAAGCAAATGACTGGATATAGAGTTCAAAACCACGTTTATAAGGTTTTTCAAAAATTTTATGGAAACCGCCGATAAATTTAGTGAGACCCTGGAGGATATGAAAAAAGACCAACTAGAAATTAAGCATACACTGACTGAAATAAAGAATAATATACAGAGATCCAACAGCAGACAAGAGGATCCCAAGAATCAAGTCAAAGATTTGAAATACGAAGAAACAAAAAATACCCAACCGAAGAAGCAAAAAGAAAAAAGAATTCAAAAATATGAAGATAGTGTAAGGAGCCTCTGGGACAACTTCAAGCGTACCAACATCAGAATTATAGGGGTGCCAGAAGAAGAGAGAGGGCAAGATATTGAAAACCTATTTGAAGAAATAATGACAGAAAACTTCCCCCTACCTGGTGAAAGAAATAGACTTAGAAGTCCAGGAAGCGCAGAGAACCCCAAACAAAAGGAATCCAAAGAGGACCACACCAAGACACATCATAATTAAAATGCCAAGAGCAAAAGACAAAGAGAGAATCTTAAAAGCAGCAAGAGAAAGACAGTCAGTTACCTACAAGGGAGTACCCATACGACTGTCAGCTGATTTCTCAACAGAAACCATGCAGGCCAGAAGAAAGTGGCAAGAAATATTCAAAGTGATGAATACCAAGAACCTACAACCAAGATTACTTTATCCAGCAAAGCTATCATTCAGAATTGAAGGTCAGATAAAGAGCTTCACAGATAAGAAAAAGCTAAAGGAGTTCATCACCACCAAACCAGCATTATATGAAATGCTGAAAGGTATTCTTTAAGAAGAGGAAGAAGAAAAAGGAACTCTTACCATTTGCCACAGCATGGATGGAACTGGAGAGCATTATGCTAAGTGAAATAAGCCAGTCAGAGAAGGATAAACACCACATGATCTCACTCATTTGTGGAATATAATGAACAACATAAACTGATAAACAAGGACTGATCCAGAGACAGAGAGGCATTGATTGGACTGTCAGGCCTTGGAGGGAAGTTAGGGGAGGGTAGAGGTAAGGGGGAAAGATCAACCAAAGGACTTATATGCAAGCATATAGGCCTAACCAGTGGACACGGACAATGGGGGGTTGGGGGGAGGGGTAGGGGGTAACGTGGGGATAAGGACACATATGTAATATCTTAATCAATAAAAAATATATTAAAACTGCAAAAAATAAAAATAAAAATAAATCTAGGTCTGACTTTACAGCCCACGTTGCTATAATTTTTGTTGATGCTGCATTTCAGAGTTTTGTGAATGTAGTCTTTTGTAGATGAGAGACATCACTTTCAGGGACAACTTCACAGAGAAGCTGGAAATTGTGTTGAGAAACGAAGGGCAGGCATGAGCTTAGAACTGTGGGGATGTTGGGACTAATAGCCGGACCAGTCTGGTTAGAGTGAAGGAGACTGGAAGATCGAGACAAAAGGAAATACAATGGGTCATTTCTAACATGTGCTGCATGTTCATTTATTAGGAATTTACAAAATTAGAGCTAGGACATGAGAAATAATTAATAAAAATGTAGCCCTACATAACTGGGGTTTAGAGAAATCTCCAATTATCATCTGAGGCCAATTATGTTTTTAATGTTCTTTGTTTTTCTTCTCAAGTGAACAGTCATTACTGTAAGGGGAGATCTCCAAAGTAATTTGTATTCTTTGAGAAGAGAATATACAATTTTAAAATGCTTTAGTGAATCAATTAATTCTTAATTGTGTGCTATTTTAGAATATTAAAAATATATTTAACATACCTAGAAATTTTGCATTAAAATGAAAGATAGATCGTTTTTTCTCACAATCTCATTATTTATCATTCTCCAGAAAGAATTTGTTCATTTTCACTTAACACCATGCTTTGTTTTCTGCTTTAAAAGGTTTACATAAATCCTAGGGGATAGTATTTTATTCATGGCAAGACTGAAGTCAATTCTTATTGATTGCATAGACCTCTTGAATATTCAGAACCATTTGGAACTATTTGATTGTTTTGTTTTGCCCTTATAAAATATGTTTTTTTTAAAAGTCAACATTATTACCCTCAGTACAGGAATGGCAAACATACAAACGGTTTTGTATATGTTATTTTCTCACTTCATTATCAGTGATTATTTCTAAATGCTTAATTAAACCTTTATCAATTCTAGGAATTCATTTGTCCATAAGATGAAAAAATGTCTGCATTTTTTGGACACTCGTGTCCTCCTCTTTTCCCATTTTGAATTACTTAGAAATTATTTTGTGAGGATAAAACGTGTTTGCGATACCATTGCGTCAGGGGCAGATTTTAAATCTAAGTTGTTTGATCAGAAAAGAAGAACATAAACAAGCTCAATCACGCTTGAAAGCTTCTAATGGAATTCAAATACAAATGCAATTTACTGGTGCCAGAAGTGCAAGATTTGTGTAATTTGCATGGTGAGCACAGGGTTAATAAGCAAAGAGGAGAGCAGAGAAGCAGCTCTCAGAGCAGCAGATGCAAGCGGGAAGCATTTCACCCAGCCTCTCAGACACGGGAGTTGATCAGGCAATTAATACAGTTAAAAACACAAAAGCACCCTTGGATCTTAACCTGCCTAAGGAAAGCAATCCAAACCAAATACGTAAAATTGATTGACTAAGACGACTTTCCAGTGAGGTGGAAAAGTCTCATAAAAACCCAGAAATGGAATCCCAGGAGCAAGGTTGCTTGGCTCAGCCTGTCTGTCAGCTCTGAATTATTTCATAGCGATTAAACCCAGTCCCGTTGACCAGGGAGGTAGTTCATTTGCGCTAATGAGTCCACATTGAAACTCTGGCTACAGCAATAAACTTCCTTTTTCTTTTTCTTTTCTTTTTTTCTTCAACCCTACTTTCCACACATCTCAGTCAACCCATGTGAACATTTTATTTTTGTAAGACTGAGGCAGTACTAAGAATTAGAAAGACCACTGAAGACTTTTAGAAGACTTTTATGAGCTTCAGCTATTGAAAATACAAAATGGTGTTGTATTTCATGATTCCAATGAAACAGCAATAGTCTTACCTCCATCCCTCATCCTGGGAGATGCTAGGCCATGTCTAAGCTTTGGGAATCTAGGAACAGGGTCTGCATTTGCTTACCCCAATACCCCCAGCACGCTCAGCATGCTGCCTCTGCATAGTCAGGGCTAGTTAATATTTGTGGACTTCGCAAATTGAGTGTCAGTGTTATATAAGGCCACAGGAGAAATGTCATTCTTAAGGTCAACTTTCCTAAAAAGTTCGAAAGTCAAGTAACATGGCAGCCTGTTGATTAAAGTAGATCTATATTAAAACAGATTTGGATTATTTATGGATAGAGTGGAAAAAGTCACATGAATTTGCACCTTAAAACTTGAGACTTCAAGCAATTGCATCAGGCAGCTGCTTCCCGCCTTGTCCTCAGACTTCTCCCATCATGAGAGGATCTTCAAGGGGAAATGCATGGACCACAGAGTAGACGAACATCGCATGAGGCCTAAGGTAGGAGAGTCAAAGAGGACGGATTTATGACCACTTGACAGACATTTGATAATTCAGCACACATCTCAGAGGGGCGACCCTGTCTTGCGCATTTGGTGCCCTGACCATGGCACACCCTGGCACACCGGAGACCTGAGGCACTAGGTTAGGGAACTTAGGAGATGGTGTAGTGAAGGAAAAACATTCTTTTTCCTTCTCCCTTCCTGGCTCGTCTAGCTGGAGCCCTGGAAAGTTAAACTGACAAAGGCAGATTAATAAGCAAAAACAGTTTATTAATGTGGACAGGGCATATCTCATGGGAGAAACCTCATGATGACCAAGTCAAAGCGGTGGTTAGAACTTGGATTATACAGCATCTTAGACAATAAATCTTCAGGGAGGTGACAAGACAGAGGAAAGGGGTTAGGCTTCGGGTGGCGAACTGCACAAAAGGAACCATGCGGGGAATGAATGGAACCAGGTTTGTTTATGCAGGTCCATCTCAATGTCACCCTGCATTTTCCCTCCCCATGGCTGTACACTTCCCCGGGAGAGGCGTTTTATGGCAGCCTCCAGTTTTCAGAAGTTTTTGCTTTTAGTCAGACGGGGGAAGCTCCAGGAAAGTGTATTTCTGCATTTATTGATTTTTATTTGCCACCAGCTCAAAATAATCCTGATGCCACCTCGATGGGTTAGCATCTCTGAGTGTCCTTGTCCAAAATTAAATGAATGCCCCCAAACCAAAGATTAGATTCTGTTTGCTTCTGCCTGTAATGGGATTGATTAGCGAAGACACCATTCATGTGATAAAATGCCTTGTGTTTCCCCCCGCTTTTGGAACTGAGGAGCTTATTTAAGAGCTATCAGGGTTCCTGTCTCCTAAGTTTCAAAGAGCAAGAGACAGATGAGGTCTTAAAGACCTCTTCACTCGTTCTCTAGATGAGATTGAAGAAAAATAGTGACCATGTCACACCTCTGTGGTCTAGAGTAGGAGTCAGAGAGCTTTCTGTAAAAGGCTATAAATACTGTGGGCCCCACAGGCCTCACAATTTCTATCGCAACTGCACAAATACTCCAATCCGCCCTTGTAGCCTGAACGCAGACATAGGCAATATGTAAATGAATGAACGTGGCTGAGTTCCAACAAAACTTTTTTATTTCTTTATTTTCTTAAAAAAATTATATTCTGTAGAACCATACATATTTCTTTAAGATTGTCAATCTTTTCCTTTTTGATTAGTTTTCCCACTTATATCTGAATGGTTCTAGAAACTCCATTTCTTTTTTTTTTTTTAATCTGAACAATAAAGATTTATTTTTTTTTTATTGCCTAAAGTATTACAAAGGGTATTACATATGTGTCCATTTTATCACCCCGCCCTAGACAGTCCCCTAGCCTCCCCTATCCCCCAGTGTCTTATGTCCATTGGTTATGCTTATATGCATGCATACAAGTCCTTTAGTTGATCTCTTACCCCCCTACCTCCTGCCCCCCAACCCTCCCCTGCCTTCCTGCTGCAGTTTGACAATCTGTTTGAGGCTGCTCTGCCTCTGTATCTATTATTGTTCAAAAGTTTATAATGGTCTCTATTATCCATGAATGAGTGAGATCATGTGGTATTTTTCCTTCATTGACTGGCTTATTTCACTTAGCATAATGCTCTCCAGTTCCATCCATGACGTTGCAAATGGTAAGAGTTCCTTCCTTTTTACAGCAGCATAGTATTCCATCGTGTAGATGTACCACAGTTTTCTAATCCATTCATCTACTGATGGGCAGGTAGGCTGTTTCCAGATCTTAGCTATGGTGAATTGTGCTGCTATGAACATAGGGGTGCATATATCCTTTCTGATTGGTGTTTCTGGTTTCTTGGGATATATTCCTAGAAGTGGGATCACAGGGTCAAATGGGAGTTCCATTTTCAGTTTTTTAAGGAAACTCCATACTGTCTTCCATAGTGGCTGCACCAGTCTGCATTCCCACCAGCAGTGCACGAGTGTTCCCTTTTCTCTGCATCCTCTCCAGCACTTGTCGTTTGTTGATTTGTTGATGATAGCCAGTCTGACAGGTGTGAGATGATACCTCATTGTTGTTTTGATTTGCATCTCTCGGATGATTAGTGACTTTGAGCATGTTTTCATATGTCTCTTGGCTTTCTGAATGTCCTCTTTTGAAAGGTGTCTATTTAGGTCCTTTGCCCACTTTTTGATTGGATTGTTTATCTTCCTTTTGTTGAGTTGTATGAGTTCCCTATAAATTTTGGAGATTAGGCCCTTATCAGATATGACATTGGCAAATATGTTTTCCCACACAGTGGGTTTTCTTGTTGTTTTGTTGATGGTTTCTTTTGCTGTGCAGAAGCTTTTTATTTTGATGAAGTCCCATTTGTTTATTTTCTCTTTAGTTTCAAGTGCCCTAGGAGCTGTGTCAGTGAAGAAATTGCTTCGGCATATGTCTGAGATTTTGTTGCCTTTGGATTCTTCTAGAATTTTTATGGTTTCCTGTCGTACATTTAAGTCCTTTATCCATTTTGAGTTTATTTTTGTGTATGGTGTAAGTTGGTGGTCTAGTTTCATTTTCTTGCATATATCTGTCCAATTTTCCCAACACCATTTATTGAAGAGACTATCTTGGCTCCATTGTATGTTCTTGCCTCCTTTGTCAAATATTAATTGAGCATATTGGTTCGGGCCGATTACTGGGCTCTCTATTCTATTCCATTGATCTATATGCCTATTCTTGTGCCAGTACCAGGCAGTTTTGAGAACAGTGGCTTTGTAATACAACTTGATATCTGGTATTGAGATCCCACCTACTTTGTTCTTTTTCAGGATTGCTGCAGCTATTCGGGGTCTTTTTTTATTCCAGATGAATTTTTGGAGAGTTCGTTCTAGATCTCTGAAGTATGCCGTTGGTATTTTAATGGGAAGTGCGTTGAATTTATAGATTGCTTTGGGTAGTATGGACATTTTAATGATGTTGATTCTACCAATCCAGGAACACGGTATGTTCTTCCATCTGTTTATGTCTTCCTCTATATCTTTAGAAACTCCATTTCTATGAAGACTTTTTGGGCTGCATTTCTCTTAAGCATCCTTTACTTCCTTGAATGTATACATAAATGTACTAAGAGAAAACCCAATAAAAATTATCAACTGTTTTGAGGAGCTAAATTTCACTGGCCATTTCTAAGGTTAGTATCAGTCTCTTCACTATCATGTAGTTTTTCATAATCTATATTAAAAGCTATAAATGGGAAAATTAGATTAAATTATATTATTTATAATTGATGCTTTTAAGCTATGATAGTATATGGTATTTTCTGGATATATTTCTTTGTACTTAATTATTTTATCAGTTAAAGATGTATTTTTATTCAATACTAAAGTATTTTTTAAATTGTTGAAATAAGGTTTATAGGTTGTGTTAATTGAGTAAATCTTTCTATGGTAATTATAGTTTTGTTGTTCTTAAGTATTTATAAATAATGTTATTTGCAGGCTTCCCCAATAATTAACTTATTCACTTATTTATTCAAAATATTATTAAGTACTTACTGTACCTAATTCAATTAGGTAATAAAAGGTTTAAGTGCATAGATGCTGGCATCAAGCTTAGTTTCCACTTGCACCTAGGTAGGTGTCTGTGCAATGAGAATAAATTGTTCTGACTTATCACAGTCACTACTTGATAGAATTACTGTGAAGGCTGAATGGAAAAGACATGTAAAATGTACAGTGCAAACACAGAGTGAGTTCTCAGAATATCTTAGCTATCAACGTTGCTGGCTGCTGGGTGTGATGCACATGATCTTCTCTTTCTTCTCCTTTGAGGAAATATTCCAGAAATCAGCATTATTTTCCTGTTTAAGTTCAACAGCAAAGCTACCACCTAGAGGAGGCCTTCCAATTGCCACAGCTTTGGGGAAAAAATCAATTAGGCAATACAAGTCCCCTTCCCAAATGACTAGATTGCAGCCAATATCCTGGCTGCATTGAGTGGCATTGACACAAAGACCACCTATTCTGCGGCCCCACCCTGGGTTGATGCATTGCTGGTGGATTGTCTGGAGGCTTTGCGCAGCTAGCTGCCTACATCATGTATGTGACCTAAGTCTTGGCCTCTGAAAAGCATGATAGAAGCATCTACAAAGGCAAGTTTCTTGGTCTTCCAGGGCAGCCGTGTCTGCTCTTCACACCCACGGGACTCACACGTTGGAGCTAATGACCTGAGAGCATACTGCGCTGCTCCTGAGGACTCAGCCAAGCTCCCGAGGCCTGGACAGCCATTTCGGCCATTACTTTGATTCAGTGTGACAGGGTCTGGGCTGCAAACCGCTCTGGCCAATGCACAGGGATACTTTCCACGGTTATTGGTAGATAGATAAACCCGATTTCCTTCCGAGCCCTAATCATGCTTGATATAAATCCTAGAAATAATGGTTAATCCTTTGAAAAAGAAAGGTCCATTTGAAGCTTGGCAATACACTATATATTATAGTAAGTTCCAGGTAGATTAATGAATCAAATGTAAACAAAAGAAAATATATAGCCTTAAACAATTTTAAGTAATTAAAGAGCTAGCAAAGAATTACACTCAAATAGTGCTCTGACCTTTTGGATGGAGAAAGGCTTTCTTAATTTGGAAACAATAAAAGAGATCCCAAAGAAAAAAAGGTCTGATATAACTACCTATAATATGCTTTTTTTTTAACTTGACTTTGAAAAGTTTTACAATTAGAAGAAAAGCACTGGCCCAAAAATGACAGAAAAGGTTAATTATTCTTAATTTATAAAGTGTCTTTATAAATTTTTATAAAACTAGAGGCCCAGTGCACAAAATTTGTGCATGGGGGCGGGGGGTCCCTCAGCCCGGCCTCTACCCTCTCCAATCTGGGACCCCTCAGGGGATGTCCGACTGCAATCTGGTATCACTGGCTTCTAACCACTCACCTGCCTGCCTGCCTGATTGCCCCTAACCACTCTGCATGTCTTCCTGATCACCCCTAACTGCTCTCCCCTGCCGGCCTGATCACCCACCTCTGCCTCGCCCCTCCTCCCCCCACCCCCCCCCCCACCCACTGTGGCTTTGTCTGGAAGGACATTTGGAAGATGTCTAGTCTATCTGGTCTAATTAGCATATTACCCTTTTATTAGTATAGATTATTTTATTCCCACTTATAAATGGACTAGAGGCCCAGTGCACAAAAATTTGTGCACTGTGGGGGGTGGTCCCTCAGCCCAGCCTGCCCCCTTTCACAGTCCAGGAGCCCTCAGGGATGCCTTAGGCCCTCGCAGCCACCGCGGCTTTGTCCAGAAGGATGTCTGTCTGGTCTATCTGGTCTAATTAGCATATTACCCTTTTATTAGTATAGATTGTACTAAACCAAAGCTAAAGAATGTAAATACTATTTATTTTCAAAATCAGGCTGTTCAAATGCCTTAGAGAGCCATCACACTAAATAAATGTGTACATTTGGACTTTTAAAAAACTGGGATAATGGTATTACCAGCTCCATAGACTTTTCGCGAGGACTGAATTAAATAATGCATGCGAAGTATATGGTAGCAGCCTACTAGTAAGAAGGGGATCGAAAGAAGAGTTCTCTGTTTCCTGTGATTCCAGAGCACGTATAATTCTAGACTTCTACACTGGAAAGGAGTCTGGACTAAGCCAACCGGATTCTAAACAGGAGCCACGCAGCACTTTGTAGAAATCGTGCATAAATAAAGGCATGAACATCCTAGCCAATGAGTTCACACAGATCGTCTCTAATTGAAACACAAATAATTCAGTGCCCCAAGAAGCAAAGAAGCAAGCTCTGCTCTCCCGACTCGACTCAGTCAAGGCACGAAATGAGAAGCAAGGCAGGACCACCTCCTGTCTGTGTGGCAAGGGTGGTGGCTTGTCAGCTGTCCCTGCAAGAAGCAGCAGCAGAAGGGACCTCCCCAAGCTTGACTGAAAGCAACCCAGGATATGTCCAATGTCCTCAAGGGATGACATGAGATTTTCAGAAAATTCTTTGAAAATGTTTCTTTTAATCCATTTGTGTAAAATTTAAATCAGTTTTATGTAGTACTGTAAAGAAAGTCAAAGAAGGCAGAATCAGACAAACAAAATACTGAATCCACTACTTGAAAAGGAAATGAAATCACAGGCTGGTCATAGAGTGAACCTCAGTGGTTCTAACACCAATTTTTTTGCCTAATATATTCATTGTATTTCTCTACATTTCCATTTTAATTATCAGGATAGAAAAGGTAGCAACCCCTTTGCCACATGCTATAATTTATACTTGCTCTAGCAAGATAAGTAATACCACTCCAAATACATTATAAACAAAATATTTATTAGGAAAGCCTCATTAGCATGCATTTCATTCTGATAATAAGATTTAGGAATTTAAATTAATATCAGCATTATTTGAGAACATGGCTATTACCATTTAATAATATTTAGCATTTATAGAGTCCTTTGTGTTTCCAAAGTACTTTAATCATTAATTAATTAAACCTCAAATTATCATTGTGAGCAGGTTCAGCTCATGGTTTCTTCAGTTATAAAATTGTTTTGCTAAGCATTTTAATGTTTCTAACCAGGAGTTCTCACTAATGCTTATTTTCTGGAAAGTTCTTTCATGCAGCGTGAGATTGACAGTGTATCCAGGCAGGAATCTCTCTGCTTGGATCGGTTAATGATATTCTGTCTGTAGCTGTGGGGACCAAAAATATCTTAATTCCCACTCTACATCTGTTGCCCCTGGTCCTCCCTCCTACCCTGCAGACCACTCAGGGACACGATACAGCTAAGGGCCCAAAACACACCCCACACTTCTTATTTATCCATTCAAGACTATGTCACAAAATGCCCCTTGATTCAAAATGAAATAGCTTGCCTGGCTGGTGTGACTCAGCCATTGAGCATCAACCCAGGAACCAAGAGGTTGCCGGTTCAATTCCCGGTCAGGGCACATGCGTGGGTTACAGGTTCAATCCCCAGTGTGGGGTGTGCAGGAGGCAGCCAATTGAAGATGTTCCTGTCTCATCAATGTTTCTCTCTATATATCTCTCACCCTTCCTCTCTCTCTAAAAAAATCAACTGAAAATTATGCTAAGCGAAATAGTCAGTTGGAGAAAGATAAATATCACATGATCTCAATCATTTGTGGAATATAATGAACAACATAAACTGATGAACAAAAACAGATCCAGAGACAGAGAAGCATCGATCTGACCATCAAACCTCAGAGGGGAGGTAGGGGAGGGTGGGGGGAAGGGAGAGAGATCAACCAAAGGACTTGTATGCATGCATATAAGCCTAACCAATGGACACAGACACCAGGGGGGTGAGGGCAGGAGTGGAGGGTGGGGGGACAAGGGGAGATAAGGACACATATGTAATACCTTAATCAATAAAGAAAATAAAAATAAAAAAATATTTTTTTAAAAATGAAATAGCTTGAACCAGGAGACATACTCCCCTGGGGTGGCTGAGGGGGCAGGGCGGAGGAGGACCCTCACTCTGCAATATTTAATGCTTCCCTATTACCTATGCAATTAAAATTCCAGTTCCTCGGGTCTGATATTTATCCCTTTACAATGTCTTATTTGACTTCATGCATTCCCTCTCAGCTGTTTCAGGCAGGTATATCCCAACTTTTCTATAAATACATGGGCCGACGTCTCCATCTCTGGCTTTTATTTGAGCTGTTTCCATTACCCACAATGTTCATATATTTCTTCATGGCTCCCTTACACTGTGAGGGCCTGGAGAAGATGGAATGGGTATTATTCATTTCTTCATTTCCACGGTGTTTATAGAGCTTTTTGAAAATGCCAGGAAGTCACAAAATGGGTTTTTAACAATAATTGGATTGAAGAAAAGCAAGTCAGGTTTTTGTTTATATGTTTTTCATGCCTGCAGCTGAGGAATGGCATCGAACTCCAACACAGTTAATCTAAGGAAAGATTTGCAGCATAAAGATTTTTTTTATGTGACTCAATAGAAATATGATGGCTTCTGGTCAGAAATAGAATGGATTCTAGTCAGAGAATCACAAAATATGTAGGAAAACTAGCTAAGATTTTTTTTATTAAATAACTTGCCTATGTTTAGAAAACTTCCTGGATAAGAATCTCCTGGTTGGAAAAGATCTATATAATTTACACATATATTATGCTCTTTTGTGCTCCTAGATAGAAGCACTAGCCATACATGTAGGAGTAGGAACTTGCATTTTCCAAAAATGTGGGAAATTAGAGTAAAGCTTCCCTCTATGAGCCAAATGATTGGTCTGTTTCAATGGTCCCACACGAGAATCTCAGTAGTTAATGCATTTAACTCAGTGAGCAGGCAGCAAAACATGTAGCTGGTATATACCTTCATATCTCTCTAGTAGAAAAATATGCCTCTTTCAATTGGAATTTCAGATAAAAGTTTCAATTTTTTTTTAATTTGAAGTTAAGTTTATGGGCTGGTTATTCTCCTGCACAGAAAAATTAATGTATCATGGTCTTAAGAATCCATGTCATTTGATATCTGAGAAAGTTCCCTGCAGATCTCTCCTGATGTGAGGCATCAGCTGGGTGCTGAGGACCCCAGGACAAAACACAGGCCTGCCCTGGATCCGAGCAGCTCACTCTCTCAGGAGGGCCCGATGTGCAAGCAACTCACAAGGTGATGGGCTGCATGAGGACGGAGGAGAAATGCTGCAAGAGCCCAGAGCAGGGCCTGCGCCTCCTTCCTGAAGACATGGGAACTGAGCCCAGGGAGCTGCAGGCAGACCGTTGGGCTGGTGGGCAGAGGACAGCGGAGCTCTTTGCAAGAATTAGAGCACAGGAAAGCAACGTTGATGACGCTCGTGTTGGGAGAGAGGGAAAATTGAGTGTCAGGGGTGGCGAAACCAAAGCATCAGAAAGTACAGCCAGCCTTGTGGGGCCTGCAGCAGATGGGAGAGAAAGAGACTTATCTAGAGAGGCCGGCGGGGCACAGCCCCCCACAAACACGCAGCTGCCAGCGGAAGGGCCAGCCAGACTTGACCAAGCTTGGGATTTTAAAAAAAAGAACAGATATATAAAATGTTATATAAAAACACACCAATTTTTTGTTTTGAAAACTGATTTAGACTTCTTAATACAGTGTTCTAGTCAAGGAAAATGTTTGTGGGCTAAGTGTGACCTGCAGCTGGCCAGGGTCAGAGCCCTCCCCCAGGTGGCAGGTGGAGAAAGTGGGCAGGGCAGAGCTTGAAAAAGGGAAAAATGAAATCATAAGCGTATTTTGCGTTTGTTGATGATGGAGGTGTTTATTCTCTGATTGTGATGGTTTCACCACCTATACATCCATCAAAACTTACTGGACATTGGAAATATATACTTGAAATATATACTTTATTGTATGTCAACTGTACTTTGATAAGGCTATTTTTTTAAGTTGAGAAAAAGAAGTATGCCTTCCAGCATCAAAAAGTAAAGCAAAATAAAATTCATATGTTTCCTAGTAACAAAGTCTCCCCAGCGTCCCTTGTCCTCTGTGCCCGATTGAAGGCGGCTCCAGGCAAGGCAACACCAGGTGATGGACTGGCGCCTTTCTCCAGCAGTCACCCGGGAGTGAGCAACCCATCCCAGAGCAACGTGGAATGAAAAGAACGAAGAGGGTGAAAGACGTGAGGCCTGGCCCTCAGTCTCCAGGTTTTTTTAGTCTCTTATTTATTATAAACTAAGAACTAAGAGAATCCCATAAGGTAGCGAAAGACAGACAAAATGTGGGTAGGGGAGCCTGAAGGGGGTGCAGGAATGGGGTGCAGTCAGATCTGGTTGCAGTTCTCACCCTGTGCTGCTTCTATGGGGTGTGTTTGGCAGTAGGTCCTTCCACAGACCTCCCGAAACCCTTCTTCTGGGCCCATCGTACCGAGTGTAAGCCATGATGTGAATAAAGAACGAGTGCTGCTCTGAAGCCGAGAAGATTGCTCTTAATCACTTCACTCTCCAGGCTCTTACAGATTCAGCTGTGATGCGCCCACTTAAGACAGGAAGCGGGCCCAGGGCTGGTGCGCAGCGGTAAGATTTTCTGATGAGCCTATCTTCTTCTGTTTCATGAGCCCACCTAATTAATTGATTAAGGAGCATCATACTTTTCATTTGATTATATGTAATACATATATGCACTCTCCGAAATATATGCAAGCAAAAGACAGAGAACGCTTATAACTGATTCTCCCACGGGAGAGCTTTCGGGGACTTTTATCATCTCTTCTTTCAGGGGAAGTTAAATTTCCTAAGAAGAGAAATTGTGCATTTTCCTGTACACAATGGATATTTTTTTGTTTCCTTTATCTTCTTGAGTGAAAAGGCAATGATAGAAAATATAAAGTAAGGTTCTGAATTATATTAAACACTTGTAATTTGTGAGCTGTTACGTTAACAATGAAATTGTATCTAGTGTAAGTTCTCAGCACAATGGATCCAGTTATGCTCTGTGGCTCACATGAGCATTATGAAGAACTGTGCTGTTTAATCACACAAATCACATGGCAAATGGTCTACACTGAGTGTTAAACCATGGGCAAAGAGAGCAACTCGGAGGGAACTGGGTGACAGGTCAGGTGAAAGGTTACAGAGCATGGCCAAGTTCAAGGGCTAGGAAGGCCGCCAGGAGGTGAGTAGTGGTCAAGCAGTTGCATTATAGATATAGAACTGAGCCCACAGGCTGGAGACTCGGCAGAACTGTTTGACCCTGAATCCTCCTTTGACTCACTTTGAAATCTTGGAAAAGTCACATCTCATGACATAAAGGGAGTCCAGTGCTTGGGACTTATTAAACATACAGTAGAAGGTAGCTGCTGTCATTACAAATTCATAGAAAAGACTTGTAAGTATCATTTCATCCTACCAACCCATTTTACAGAGTAGAATAGTGAGACTGGAGACATAATGTTACTTGATTAAGCTCATACAACTAGTTAGGAACAAGGGCTGGGAATGGAACAGGAAACCATGACCTCTTCCCCCTTTTGTTTTTTTTATTTGATAGATAATATCTGTCTTGCTCTTTATTACACCTTTATTGAAGTAGAATCCTATATAATAAAAGGCTAATATGCAAATTGACCAAACAGCAGAACAACCCGTCACTATGATGCACACTGACCACCAGGGGGCAGACGCTCAATGCAGGAGCTGTCCCCTGGTGGTTAGTGCGCTCCCACAGGGGGAGTGCCACTCAGACAGAAGCCGGGCTCACAGCTGGCAAGCACGGTGGTGGTGGCAGGAACCTCTCCTGCCTCTGCAGCAGCTCCCCGACAGGGAGTGGGCCTAAGCCATCAGTTGGAAATCTCCTGAGGACTCCCAGACTGCAAGAGGGCACAGGCTAGGCTAAGGGACCCCTCCCCCCGAGTGCATGAATTTCATGCACCAGGCCTCTAGGTGTCATATAATAACTCATAATTACTTAAAGTGTAAAATTTGATGAGTTTTGGCATATGTTCATGCTGATGAAACAACCAAGACAATCAAGATAATGATGCCCGGCCAGCATGGCTCAGTGGTTGAGCATTGACCTATGAACCAGGAGGTCACTGTTTGAGTTTCAGTCTGGGCACATGCCCGGGTTGTGTTGTGGGCTCGATCCCCAGTGTGGTGCGTGCAGGAGGCAGCCGATCAATGATTCTCATCATTGATGTTTCTATCTCTCTCTCTCCCTCTCCCTTCTTTCAGAAAGCAATAAAAAAATATTTTTAAAAAGATAATGAATAGATCCTAACTTTCCAAAGTTTCTTCCTTTTCTGATGTAATCTATTTCTATCTTCCTCAACTGCTGTGGACAACAACTGACCCACCACCTGTCATTATAGATTGTTTTTATTTTCTGGGATTTTCCATAAATTGAATCAACTAGTACATAACATTTATAGTACACTATACTTTTTTTTAATCTGGTTACTTTCACTCAGAAATATTGTTTGAGACTTATTCATGATTTTGCATTTAACAGTACTTCATGAAGTTTTATTCCTGAATAGTCTTCCATACCACAAGTTGCTCATCCATGAACGTGCTAATAGACATTCCAGGCGTCTCCAGTTTGGGGCTATTACAAATAAATCTGCAGCGCACATTTGTGTACCAGTCTTTGTGGGACATATGTTTTTATTTCCCTTGGGTAAATACCAGGCATAGATTAGCTGTCTTCTGGTAGGAGGATGCTCAGCTTTTGAAGACACTGCCAAACTCTTTTCCTACGTGGCTGTGCTTTCTATGTTCCCGCCAGCAGGGTCTGGGAGTGCAGTTCTTTCACATCTCCGCAGACATGTGCAGTAATGATTTTCCATTGCAGCATAACGAATTGCCACACACTTAGTGACTTCAGATAACATAGATTTATTCACTCACAGTCCTGTAGGTCAGGAGTCCAGGCCCAGTGTGGCTGGATTAGCTTCTCCGATTCTCACGAGGCTAAAATTAAGACACCACCTAGCCTACATTCTGATCTGGAGTTCGAACACCTCCTCTAAGCTCTCCAGGGGAGGCAGAATTCAGTTCCTGGTTGTTGTCCGAATGAGGTCCTCATTTCCTTGTTGGCTGTGGGCCATGGGCCACTGCTCTGAGCTCCCGGAGGCTGCCTGCAATCCTCAACGTGTGGCTGCACTCCGTCTTCAAAGCTGGCGCTGGTGCACAGAATACCTCTCTTGCTTCTGATGTCTCGGACTTCCCCCGTGACCTCCGCGTGATTCGATCAGGCCAATCCAGATAATCTCCCTATCATACCTTCAACTGACCTGGGAGCTTAATCACCTCCACGGAAGTCCCTCTGCCACAAGAATAATATTTCATCATATTCACAGGCTCTTTTTCAGACTGTTTTTGGCTTTTCTAATCAGTTTGTCTTTACAAGTAAATTTTAGAATCAGCATGTGAATTCCTGTAAAAAGCATGCTTGGATCTTGACTAAAATTGTGTTATGTATTTCTATGGGTCAATTTGGGTAAAACTGATATCCTAGGACTATTGAGTCTTCTGATCAATGAACATGCTACGTTTTTCTATTTATTCTGGTCTTTGATTTTTCACCTCACCATGAAATTTTGAGGTTTTGAG
Source organism: Myotis nattereri (assembly GCF_964212035.1). Taxonomy (NCBI): domain Eukaryota; kingdom Metazoa; phylum Chordata; class Mammalia; order Chiroptera; family Vespertilionidae; genus Myotis; species Myotis nattereri. The sequence continues at coordinate 94,050,826 of NC_138081.1, read as the reverse complement.
TGTACATGTTTTGCAAATCTGTCAATTTATTCCAAAGTATTTTCTAATCTTGATGATATTTTTTTAATTTCATTTTTTGTTTGTGGATAGTAAGTGAAAATTCAATTCATTTTTTAGTTCCCATTATAAATACTTTTAATATCTTTTTTTTTGCCTACTGCACTGGTTTGGATGAGCAGTACACTGTAGGACAGAAAAGGGAAGAACACACAGTAATTAACTAATTCCAGGTCTTAGGGAGCAGGATCCAGGCTTTCATCATGAAGTGTAATATAGTTGCAGATTTTTCCTAGATGCCTTCTATCAGCTCAATAAAATTCCTTTCTCTTTCTTGTTTGCTGAGAGGTTTTTTCTTTTAATCATAAATAAGTGTTGGATATTTTCAAATGCTTTTTCTACATCTATTGTGATCATATGATTTTTCTTCCTTCAGCCTTTGATATGGTGAATTATATTGTGTTAGCCTGTTAATGTGAGGAATTACATAGTAAATCAACCTTTCATTTCTGAGATAAGCTCTATTTGGTCATGATATGTTATCCTTTTATATATTGTTATAGATTTTATATATTGTTGTAACTTATTTATTAAAATACTAGAGGCCCAATGCATGGAATTCATGCAAGAGTAGGCCTTTGCAGCCCTGGCTGCCTAGGCCCTTGCAGCCCCAGCTTCACCCAGAATGTCGTTCGGACAGTCGTTCCACTGTTCAGCCATTTGGTCAATTTGCATATTATGCTTTTATTATTATAGACTAGAGGCCCGGTGCACGAAATTCATGCGGGGCGGTGGGGAGTTCCATCAGCCCGGCCTGCACCCTCTCCAATCTGGGACTCCTCGGGGGATGTCCGACTGCCACAGGGATCAGGCCTAAACCGGCAGTCAGACATACCTCTCATAATCCAGGACTGCTGCCTAACCACTCGCCTGCCTGCCTGATCACCCCTAACCACCTCTGCCTTGGCCCACACCCAGGACCCAGGCTTCCCTCCTCTGACTGGCCACAGGAACCTGGGACTCAAGCTTCCCTCCCTCTAGCCGGCCACAGGCATCCAGGACCTGGGCCAGCTTCGCCTGAGATGGCCGCAGGCACAGGCGCCCAGGATCAGAGGTGGCTTTGCCCGGGCTGGCCACAGGCACCCGGGACCATGGACAGGTGGCTTCACCCGGGCCCCAGCCACAGGAGCCCAGGACCAGGGGTGGGCAGCTTCTCCTGGGCCCAGCTTTATCAGGAAGGATGTCCAGAAGATGTCTGGTCTAATTAGCATATTACCCTTTTATTAGTACAGATGTCTATTTTCCTATTGGATATAGAGTCCATTGACTTAAATTGTTTCTTTATTTGTAATAGAAGTATTTAATGTTATAAAATTCCTTTAAGCATTGAATAACTGCATCCCCTATAATTTTTAATGTTATATTTCAACTTTCACTCCATTCCAAATACTTCATAATTTCCTTTGACTTGTGTGTTACATAGGAGTGGTTTATTTACTTTCCAAATATTTGAGAAATTTCCAGATATATTTCTGTTACAGATTTCTAATTTAATTCTATTTTGGTCAGAAAAGATACTTTTATGATGTTCAATGCCTTCCAATTTAGGAGGAGTTTTGTATGGCTCAGAATATGACCTATCTTGTAAGTGTTCCCTGTGTACTTAGTAATAACGTATATCCTGCTCTTGGTGGTTACAGAGTTCTGTAAATATCAATGAAGTCAAGTTGTTTGCTAATATTGTTGAAATCTTTTATATCCATGTTTTTTCTGTGTATGTGGCCAATTATTGGGAAAAAGATGCTGAGATATTTGACTATTATTGCTGATTCCTCTACTCCTCTTTTCAGTCCTATCCATTTTGTTTTAGATATTTGGAAGCTATGTTATTAGGTGAATAAATATCTGCCTCTTATTGAATAAACCCCTTTATAGTCCTGAAATGATCTTTATCTTTGGTAGTATTCTCTACTCTGAAATTTACTTTGCCTAATATAGCTACTTCAGCTTTCTTTTGGTTAATGCTAGCATGACATATATCAATTTATGTCTCTTAATTTTAAACTATTTATTTTTTAACAATTAAACCAGGTATCTTATAGGCAAGTTTTTAAAAGTAATCTGATAATTTCTACCCTTTAATTGAGGTATTTGAAGTGTATACCTTGAATGTACTGATTTGTGTATTAATCTAATATTATGCTATAGTTTGTATTTATTCTATCTATTCCTTGTTCCCTTTTTCTTTTTTCTGCCTTCTTACAAATGAATTGAGTATTTTTAATGATTTAATTTCTTTATTAGCTCTTAATGCCATCCAATGTATTTTTTATCTCAGACATTATGTTTTCAACTCTATACATTCAACTTGTATTCTTTTTATCTTTGTATGTCTCTGGAACATGCCTACACTTTCCTCTACCTTTATGAACATAAGGAGTATATTTACAGTTTTTAAAAATGTCTTTGTCTACTAATTCTATCACATTTACACTTTTTTGTCTTTTCTAATGACTGTGTTTTATCCTCATCATAGTTCTTTTATCTTCCTGCTTCTTTGCTTGCATCACAATTTCTGAACAGACATTATGAATTTACTCTTTTGGATACCGAATTCTTTAAAATAACTTTGAGCTTTGTTTCGGGATATAGTTGAGGTACTTAGAAAAAGTTTGGTCCTTCTGAACCTTGCTTTCAAGCTTTGATAGGCAGGACAAGAGCCATCTTTAATCTAGGATTAATTTGGTCCCACTACTGAACAATATCGTTCTAAGTACTAAAACCAATGCCTGTACGTTCTGAGTGTTTTCTGTTCCGTCTTGGTGTGACTCTCCTCCTTGCTCACGGTTCTCTTCCTGACGTCAGGTTGTTTCCCAGCACTGAGCTGAGCGCCCAGAGGAACCCCGTCCCCGTTGGAGCTCACTCTTGTCGCCAGTCCTCTGCCTGGCTAGTCGTAGCCACCTTGTCCTGCCCAAATTCTCAACTCTATCTCATCAACTCGGGGATACTGCCAGGCTCAGTTTAGGTTCCCCTCCCCTGTTCTGCAGCCTAGAAGCTCAGTCCAAGCAGGGAGCTGAGACTTAGTCAACCTCACCTCTTGCTTCCCTTCTCTCAAGAATTACTGTCCTGCGCTGCCCATTGTCCAATGTCTGAAATCAGTTTTTTTTAGATTCTGTCTAGTGTTTCAGTTCTTTAAAATAGGAGGGTATCTGGCTTCGGTATCTCCATCATGGCTCGATGATGAATCTGTGTTCTTTTCGTTGTTGTTAATCCTCACCCGAGGATATTTTTCTGTTGATTTTTAGAGAGAGTGTGGGGGGGGGGGAGACAGAGAGAGAAACATTGATGTGAGAGAGACACATCCATTGGTTGCCTCCCCAACCAGGGCTGGAGCCTGCAACCGAGGTACATGCCCTTGACCAGAATCGAACCCAGGACTTTTCAGTCCAATGGCCGATGCTATATCCACTGAGATAAACCAGTTAGGGCTATGTGTTCATTTTAAAGGAAAAAATAAAAATCAATAATACAAACACGATTACTTGCAAGTCATCAAAGGTAGGTTTTCATCATCAGTTTCAGTGATCACATAGCATTCTAGCAAGTGAGTGAATTACGATCTATTTAACTCATCGCCTATCGCCGCACAGTTAGGTTTCTCCAAAGTACTGACAGTTTAAAGTGCTCTGATAAAGCCCAGTAACCCAAGCCTAATGTCCACCTTTTAGTCTTGGCACTAAGCTGACTGGACGACTCTAAACTGCCCAGGCCCCCGTGTTTGGTCCTTGGCTTCACCTCATACTTATTTTGCTGAAATTCTTAACAAGGAGAAAGGTGAGAAGAAAAACAACTGAGTTTGACAGATGATGTTGTGACCTGAGGTTGATAAAACGTGGAATTTTTGTCGTCAGCTTAATGGGAACTCTCTTTGGGGAAATTGAGGTTTGAGAAGCCTCGTTTCAACGAAAATATACAGGAGGAAACCGAGGCTGCCAGGTGATTGGCTGAGTGGCTGAAAATGCATGGTACCTTCGCAAGTTCATTCGAGTTGGTGCTGGGGGCAATCTGAAATGAATTCGGAAATGTTTAACCAGGGACTGTGGCTGAGTAGGCAGCGGAGGGAGACTCACACTACCACTGAGTGGCAGCTGCTTTAGCCGTTGAAATACTTGATGATGTAACCATGTCCCAGCAGACATAAATTTGGGCCTAATAGTTGTGTCTTCTTGAGTTCAGCAGAGAGCCCTGGATTATGGGATAATGAAAAATAAATAATATAGGTAGAAGTGCCACGAAGTTAGAGTTGAGATATGTTAATAGTGAGGTGAATTTGTAATAGACTAAGGTAACCTACATTAATATATTTTACATTTGCAAAGCTGAAAAAAGACAAATAGCCTGGAATATCTCCTGCAGCATGAAAAAAATAAAAGGAGCCTAATGTTTACACAGCAATCAGGAGAATTAGTTCTCTGTTTATTTTACTAAAAGATTACACCTAGATGTCTGGACAGTATGAAGTGTGAAAAGCTTTTCATTTGCAATAGGGATTGAATTTCACAAGTTTTAGGGAAATAAAGTTGAAGTCTATTTTTTTTTAACTTCTCAGATTTTTTTAACTGAGAAAAACTAACTAGTTTTCCTTTGGATATTTAAAACTTTAATGGTAGAAAAAGGAGGAAGGTAAGCTCCCCACAAAGATAAAATTTTAATGGCGATTTATGGCTATGCTTGTATAGAAAGGTTTGGCTTTGTATAGAAAGGTTTGGCTTTGAAAACTGTCAAGTTCAAAATTTGTACCAGAAAAATAAAAAGCATTCACAAATAAAATTAGGAACAAAAGTTCATATCCCATGTAATTTTTTTTAATTCTTTCATTTTTTGGAACAGGAAAATCTTTCCATTTTCTCTATTTTAAAATTGAGATCCTTAATGGTAATACAGAGTGAAATTCATTTATTCATTCAAACTTCCTTTTTAGCACAAACTACAACTCTGATAATGTACTCACCTGGGGATACAGTGAGGAGATACAGTAGTTAGAAAATATTTTAAAGAATGACTCACTTTCATATTTACAAATGAGGTAAATGATTTAAAAAATGACTTGCTATTTTGTTTATATTGTTTTCCTTGACTATTTTCAAAGAAGATGGGAGCCTCTCAGACCAAAATAGTTCATTTGCTACCTGGAATACTCCTGAGAAAGGTAACCAAAAAGGAATAATCTCTTCTCCAAGGACTGAAACCAGAAGACCAAGTTGCATACAGAGCAGCTGGGAAACTATGGCACATTTACACCCTCCTTCCAGATTTTGAAAATATATTTTTAAGCACTATTAACTCTAATTCTTTTCTACCAAAACCAAGGGGCTTCACTTAAATTAAGCTTCGATAAAAGAATATTCTTTCTACAGTTGAAAATATACTAAATTTTATTAGTAATATAATGCAGACAGCTTTTTAAAAAATAGCAAAATACCATTTTCTCCTATCACACTGGCAAAAATTTAAACCTGAGAGAATCTGATAATATCCATTGTTGCTAAAGGGATGGAAAAATGATCACTCATACACCGTTAGTGCGAATGTCAATTAGAATATTATTTTGGTGGAGAGTAATTTGACAGTGCATCAAAATTTAAAATGTGCATACCTTTCACTATGAAAATCTATCTGTAAGCTATTCTACAGAAAATACCAAAATATGGGTACAAAATTGCCTATTGACACTAATAATTTCAAATAATGGGAAACAACCAACAAAAGAGAGGCTATGAAACGCTACGCAGACTTGAAGAATGACGTAGATCTCTATCTACTACCATGGAAAGGGGCCATTACAGTGGGTAAAGAAATTTCTGGGTAGAGAAACCAGTCATTCTTTGAGAGAGAAAATACAGTATCAGAAGGAAGAAGAAAGAATTGATCATGCCCCGAGATTAATGGAAAAAAATGAAATGACCAATAAGCCAAACCAAATGCTGGTTATTACGCAGCAAAAACCTTCAGAAATATATATCTGGTCTAATTGCAACCAAATCAAAATGATTTTCTATGTGTTTACTAGTAATAAAATTATAGGCTACCATTATCAAAAAATGGCTATAATGTGGAAGGAAGAATATTCTATCTAACAAAAGCTTATTTTTTTTAACACTCTTGTGTTATAATTTCCAAGAAGGGGTGGTGGAGAGTGGAGCAATGAGATTTACTTCTAAAAATGTTGTCTATAAAACGTCATTGGTGGCATTTGTTTTGGAAGAACAGTGGGCTGCCACAGTTCTTAGTTAGAGCATCTAATGTCTCCTGTGTTATTAGGAAATTAGAAGGTGAAGAAATCCAGGAACACACCCTGTAAAGATTAGGAATACTTTCCCAGTTTAAAAAATATAGAAAATAAGGGTTATAGCAATAAAAATGTGGGTAAGATATATCAGTGAGACTGTTTAGAAACAATGTGTTTAGTTATTAAGAGTAGACAGAACTCTACTCCTGAAATAAGTCAATCAATTCTCAAATACTCTTTCGTATCTACTCTATGTCCGGCATGGTGGCCCAAGGACAGAAGAGTGGAAATCTTCCTGGATTCTGAATGGCACATCCTACATTTTGAGCTTATGTATGTTTAGATGAGTAAGCAAATATATAGTTTTAATATTAGGTCCATGTATTTTAAAAAATCTTATTTATATGTATTTATTCAGTTCTCAGTGATGAATAAATTAAACACAAATCATATAAATCAACAGAAATCATGAGTTTACACACACTCTGTAAGCTTTGTTGTTTGTGGAGTGGAATAAATGATCCTGGATAGTTTCTCCCGGCCATAAAGCACAAAGAGGTATTCTCCAGAGACAAGCAAGGCATTATTTTCACACCATTTTCATACACAAGCAGATGTTGCATTTTTTAGTCAATTGGCTTCTGATCTTCATTTTATAACTATCTCTATCAGGTTTTTGGCCAAGCACAGGAGTACTTGATTTTGTTCAATAAGATGCCTTCTTTTCATTGACCTTATTGTTAAATATATTCCTTACTTTGATTTCAAGTGCTATAGCTGTGTGTGTGTGTGTGTGTGTGTGTGTGTGTGTGTGTGTGTGTGTGTGTAGTGCTCATAATTCATTTTTAGGATCTGAAATTTTAAGTCAAACTTTGGAACTAAGGATAGTAGAACCAGATAAGTGTTTTTGGCATTTAAATATGGGCAATTAACTTCTCCATTTTCTGAATGGGACCAATAAGGACAGAAACTTGAAGAAAAAAAAAAGTAGAATGGAGTTCATCCCCAAATTACCATGTTTAATTTATTTGATGATAGAGTCTCAACTCCTGGTCCAAACTCAACTTAAGAATTAAGTCACATGAGGAATAAGAACAGTGTTATCAATGCTCTGACAAAACTTCCTTTGCCACTCACTAGCTTAAGCCAATATCTAGGCCTATTCTTGCAAATGTTTGGGTAACCTTGAGTTTAGGGCTGTTGCTTGCCTGGGGGGGATGTCTATGGTACTTAAGCATCTCCAAAAGCCAGAAATAGCTCTTCATCTTTTCCTGAATCAAAGGTCACCTCCTCTTCTGTGGCTGCCCCCCAAAGTCCAGGCTTCTGCCTGAAATGACTAGAGCTATCAGCTCATTTGCAGGCTACAGGTAGATGAAAGGTCAGAGATGAACTCATTAAGTCTTTTCAAGTTCAGATGAATTCTGCTCACTTTTCTGGGGTTCCCTTTGATAATTCAGCTCTTATGTGCTTCACAAGGATGTGCTTGCCAGAAACTTATTATAGAATTTTTATAGCATTAAAAAGTTTTTACATACAAGTATCATTTTTATCAAGGGAGCATAAGCCACCACTAAGTTTCTTGGACATTTTATTGTGAGTTCTAGTTATTATAGCAATAATTTTCAGATACAATAAATTTTATTAACAGTTTGTTATATTTCCAGAACTATCTCAGTGCTAATAAAATATATTTTAAACTTCAGATTTCAGTAAATGAGTCCAGTTTTTTGAGCGGAAATAATTTATCTAACCAAGTAGGTGTTTAGTTTTATCCTATAAGTCATCATTTACTCATCAGCCTTATTATCCCAAAGAGTGACTGCTTATCTCAGGAAAATTCTTACTGGGCGTGGGATTGGGGTGGTGGTGTGGAATAAGCCAGTGCAACTAAACCCAAACCATAGCATCCTACATTTTCTGAAACCAATTTCAGAACTCAACTGGCGAGTATTAAATAAATACATATGATATAAGATTTTAAATATGTGGACCTAATATATAACAAATTTTTGAGAATTTGTTAAATTTTCTGTACAAGTAGAGATACATCCAGTTCCTAAATAACAAAGCTGAGCACTAAATGAAGGGTCTCTTTGGTTAGCATCTAGACAATTTAGGCAGTACAGATTATCATACCTGACTACCAGGACCCACAGCTTGGGAGGTGATTTGACTGTCTACTCACCTTAAATTAACCAAATCACTTGCTAGACTCTACTTGGCTGAGTGCTTTATAAATGCAACATCTCAGAACAATAATAAAGGGCCGCATAATGCAACAACCAAACCTGAATCTCCGACCCTGATGTCTATCATCTTAAAACTGAGCTGATGCCTACATTGCAGGGTTATTAAGAGAACACTTTTGCATCGTCTTGGGCTTGCAGTAAGCACTCAATGGTTACTTGCCAAATACAGTAGATAACTTCAAAGTGCTAGCTAAGTACATCTTCGAAGCTCCCAATGGAAAGCTAAGTATATTGTCCCAGGGAGGCCAATATATAAACACTTGGACACAAACTAGTTTGTTCAAATTAGGTAGCCCATCAAATTGTCCGGGCATGCCCTGGATATCATGTCCTGCCTACCAAATTTTGAAGTTGCTGAGAAGAGAAATTCACAATGAGGAGCCCATCGACTGGGGCAGAGGAGCAATATGGAGAGGGAGCCAGACTAAAAAGAACTGACAGACTGGGCCAACCTTCTTGCAGACAACCTGGTCCATAATGTGATCACACAGGCATCCTCTTGATGACTGCCCTGGTCCCAAACATGACCATCCAAGGGGAAAGCTGACCCCAAGCACGACTGTAGACTTTGTGCTCTTTTATTCTATCATGCGTTCCTTTCAGGGAATTAATACCTAGGCCCCTTCTTTAGTTAGACTGAATTAAAATTATTTCAAAATGTATTTTATTGTTGTGTGTCCTGAAAACTCCTGCTCTTTTTAAGTACTGAGTGTACCACTTAGGCTGTAGAATTAAAACACATGCCCTTGCTCCCATTTCAGGCCTCTACTTCTTCACTGGACTGACAAGCAGGTGATGGCTGGAAAGTAAGCCGCTGCTAGTCAATTACTTACATCCCATGTCAGCTAAAGGTTTATGCTGGCTATATAAATCTCCCTAAACTTTTATGTCATGTATCATAAAATATTAGGCCAATTATTTAACACTTATGAAGTTGAACATATTCTCTATTTCCTCAGAGCTTTGCGAGGGGACGGGCAGTGTCTTTAACTCAACGTGAAACTTGTTGGCATAACATGATAAAAATCGGTGGTGGCGTGGCGGAAATATCCATCAAAAGGGATAATCATATCGCCGTTCTTTCCATTGGCTCCACTCAACTGGACTGTCTTTTGTCTTAGACACCCTCTAGAAGTTTCATATTGGTATTGGGAAAGGGGTAAAAAGAAGCTTGAGTTGTCTTTGTCGTCTGAGACTCCAAGCTTCTCCCTTTCCTGTCTCTACTTCTGAGGATGACATGACCTCTTGAGCAATGAAAACCACACAGTTCTGGGGACAATGTCATCAGCAGCGATTATCGCGATGCATCCCATAGCCATAAACCAGCCTCTCAAACCTTGGCTTCCGCACAGCATGTAGAAATGCAGAGGATAACAGAGCTAATGAGAGTCAACATCGACAGCAATAAAGTAAACTAAAAACCTCCTTCTCCCAACAGTGTGGTCTTAGCACAATTGAGCTGTATTTTATCCACCAGAATGGAAAGTTTTGTTTTAAATTCTGCACATCACAGCCATTCTAAATATCCCCCTAGACAAGATGCGGGATTGCTGAGTAAGACCCCTGCACATCAGCGATGCTTTTTCATAAGACCAACATCCATAATTTATATCTGCATACAATTAGCCTGTTTACATTTATACATTTTCCGCTTGGCTTTAATGTGAAATATTCCACGGGATACTTGGTAATGCATTCAGGATAACCTTTTTAAAATAAAGACTGCAGGACCAAATGGTTTATAAAATCCAATACCTAATAAATACTTTATACATGAATAAAAAAAAGTGTTTTCTTAACCAGAAACAGCTTATTTGTATCGGAGATGGCCTCCCTTGACTCCTAAGCCAGTGGCTGCACACCATGTGGCTCCTCATTTTTTAAAAGCATTCAAGAAAAGGGAAAAAAAAGCAACTCCACTTCCCGATGTTTCATTTGCACACAAATATCACATCCTTTCTCTTATCCATCATCAGATCACTATAAGGATAATTTTTATGACTTTGGCCAAGTTGATCTGTTAAACTAATAACAGATCCACTTGGCCAATAACAGATAAAGAGAAAAATTTCAGTCAGTCACCCAGAATTTAGTGTTCATGGTATCAAAATTCTGAATTCCCTCAATATATCTAGCTGAATACGTGGATTTTGCTACTAGATGTGTGCAGCAGAGAAGGAATTTCACAGTTCACCTAAGTCTGGCAGTTTGGCTGCAGTACCCTGGGTGACTTGGGATTTAGCCATGTTGGTGCCCGTGGAGTGGGCCAATAAGCAAGACCTTCCCACAGCATCATTCCTTCACTGGCATCATCCCCTCTACCCTTTTCACTGGGCAACTAGAAGCCTGTGGACCTGAGATGGAGGGAACCGCTTGGAACAGAGGCCACAATTTGCCACAGCTCCAAGCCCCTTTTGGAATAGAGTGAGACTCTCCAAAGGGAATGGACTGACAATTCTCGGGGGGAAAGGGGGTGTGGGAAGAGACTGGACAAAAATCGCACACCTATGGATGAGGACAGTGGGGGGGGCGGGCGGTAAGGGCAGAGGGTGGGGTGGGAACTGGGTGGAGCGGAGCTATGGGGGGGAAAAGAGGAACAACTGTAATAATCTGAACAATAAAGATTTATTTAAAAAAAAAAAAGGGAAAGCCTGCCCCAGACTTGAGCTTGATAGTGTTGGCTCTTACCTGGGTCCTGTGGTCAGTGAAGGTTAAAGGGATCCCTCCACCCTTTTGTGTTCTGGAAAACAGCTACTGCAAACAAGTCCCTTCTCCATATGACTTAGATAAGGCTCAACAGATGTCTGCCCCCTAGTTTACCTATGATGAGGCTAGACACAGACACTCAAAATTCCCCTTCTTTACCTCATAAATGATTAGCTAACTGCTAATCATTCCAAACAAAATATTTATTGGCCAAACTTCAGGTAAAGGTATCTCCTTCCCCCAAGTTCCTCAACTTCAGTCCAATCTCAGCGTGATCCAGCAGACAAGCCCTCCCGAGGGCAGGTAGGCCTCAGGGTGAAACATTCTCTGATCTGCTACCCGGTCATGCCACCTTCACGCATCCCACTCCTCACACTCCGGTCTTTCTCGTTTTCTCTGCTCTTCTCTACGTGAGAAAACCCCTTTCCTAACTCATGAGGCACTTGCAGTAGGTCACGGCAGGCACCCCGTTGCAATAGTCCCCTTCTCTCTATTGCAATAGTCCTTTTCCTCCTCCTGCAATAATCCTTTGGAATAAAAGTCTCTCTTTACTAAATCCAGTCCAGATTCGTTTTTCTTTGACAAGTTCCTACATGAACAATAAAATGAAGAGGAACCTGAAGATAAATATGGCTTGTTTGTGTTTGTTTCTGTGAGAGGGATAGCGTTTGACTGCAAATTGACACATTTACACATCTTGAGAGCTTCTTTAATGATGGACGGGAGTTCTCAGAACTAAGACTTGGTATTAACTTCTTGACGTATTGACTTTGTTGGTTCTTGACTTCCTGACATGTCAGCCGTAGGGCCTGGTGGCCCGTGTCTGCAGGTGAGCCCTTCCTAGTCCCTGAGCCATTCTAGAACTGAGCAGGGGGAAGACTGAGAATGCCAGCCCCTTCACTTGAAGCATGAAATTAGCCTTGCTATCTGGCATTCGGCTTTGCATTATGGGGCTGGTAGAGGGCAGATCTTGAATTTCCCCTTGGTGCTTACGTGACCCTCTTCCCAATTGTGGCCTGCTCCTTGACCATGTCATATTGATCCAGATTCAAATATAGGCTCCAAGATTTATGTCTCGTTAGGAGGTCATACTTCATCTTGTAGGACCTTACCTACAGCCTTGCTCTGAAATCACAGCACCATCACTTGCTTAATTTTGAGCATCGTGGGCTACAGCATTCCTGCGGCAACCACCCCGTTTATAGCATTGGTTTTCATTTCTGTCCAAATCAAGCCTGAGTTCTCTAAGTGACTTCAGACAAATCCACTGCCTTCAGATATCTAGCTGTGAAACCAGGTAAGTTTTTCCAGAACCTTGTTCCTTCCTGGTCTGGCTTCCTCAGCCACCCTTAAATCATGCTAGAGCATGTTTAAAAAACATCCAGAAAAATTGGACAGATGACTCACTGCTTACCAACATCATCCTATGTCAGGCACATTCAGCAGTTAGCAGATTGTAACATTTCCCGGGCATTCCATCTCTAATTTTTTAAAAGTGAATTTTTATAGAGCAATTGCACAAAAGCCTTAATTGATTTCATCTACTAACAAAATTGATATGAGGGGGAAAAAGCTCTCTAATAAAAGCATCATTAGAGTACATATGAGTTTTGAAAACTTGGTATTATGAAAACCCTAGAGGCCCAGTGCACGATATTTGTGCACTGGGGGGCGGAGGGGTCTCTCAGCCCAGCCTCTGCCCTCTTGCAGTCCGGGACCCCTTAGGGGATGTCTGCCTGCCAGATTAGGCCTACTTCTGGCTGAGGCACACTGACCACCAGGGGGCAGTTCTCACGTTGAGCACCTGTCCCCTAGTGGTCAGTACGCGTTATGGCAACTGGCCGTTCCGCTGTTTGGTTGATTTGCATATTAGCCTTTAATTATATAGGATACATTTAGACAACATAGAAATTAAAGAAGTCATTGGCTGTCTTAACTGGAAATATCTCCTAGTTTCTTCATTAATTAACTCACTTATTCATCCATTCATTTACTTTATTCACTCAAATAATTACTAGTGAGGTCTCTATAGATGCCAGGCACTATGCTAACACTTGGAACTCAACAGTGAACAGGGTAGACCAGACACCTGCCTTCATGGAGTTTGAGCAAGAAAACATTTAAAGTGGGTTTTAAATATGAATCAATGTAGAGGAATTTGACATGCACATACATTATAGGGTGAGTTGTACATGTCCATGCAAGGAAGGGTAGTTCCTAATATAATGGGATAGAGCATATAATTAGTCAGCAGGCTTCCAGCATGAGTTTAAGGCTTTTTCTTTCTTGTTACTAAAATCTATGAGTTTTCTTCTCTTAATCTAAAACCAGGAATTCTCTTTTTTAATTTGAGAAAATGGGAATTGATGTTAAACCAAATATTAGAAAAACAAATGACATGACAGTGAAGGAACACATATGGTTTTCTTGGGACTCCATGTTGGTTTCAGTGTATAATACATGTCAGTAGGAAGGTACTTGAAATTTCTTGACATGTATTGGAGAGCTTTCCTTCTGGATATTGGAGATCTCATCTTGAGAATGTCAATAAGGAAAAAATTCTGCATAAATAACTACAGTTACCACTGATTACATTTTCCATCAGGAAGAAGGGGTGACAAGGAGATGATTTCATTTTTTATTTTAGAATAGAGAATGTACACATAACAGAATCAAAAAGTGTCTGCTGCGCTACCCTGACGACAGGGCAACTTTCATGATTGTTTGTTTGTTTGTTTGTTTACACATACGCTGACTGTTCCAGTAAGGATTTAAAGCAGCTGCCTCTCATTTTCATAGCTTTCAACATACACATACTTTATTTGTTTTGTGATGAGTAATTAAAATTATTATATTCCAGACCATAGCATATGATTGTGCAGTCATTTTTAGGTCTGCTTTTTGCATTCAAAAAGATTATGTGCATATGTGCTTCTTTATTCATTTGCACAGCAACTGAACAAGGGAAGCCACCACACAAGAGCAGAAATAAAAATCTGAAGAGAGTAGAGGTCCCCCAAACAGAGAAGAGATGCACATTTTTAAGAGAAAACTAGAAACATTTACTTGAAACACTAAAATGCTGCTCTAGCCCCAAACTGAGCCACATGTACCAGATGTGATGTCAGCATAAACATTGATGCATCCCTGTATTGTAGGCTGTTCCTGCAGCAAAGATGTCAGAGAGTGCTGGAGTAAAAGTGGGCATTAGATATTAAATCCGGGAGTTCTTGAGTTTATGGATTTCTTTGAAACTTTAATGGAATCTTTAGACCGTCCCCTTAGACACTGCAAATATAAAAATTTGCACTCTATTTTAGAAGGTGCACAGACTCTTCAAATCTTTCCATGGATCATAGATTAAGAGAAACTGAACTAGTGTCACGTCTGAACAGACAGAGAACTAAGCTAAAAACTGATTTGATTGACATCATCCACCCATGTTTTTATGGTTTTTAGATATGTCTGAAGTTGAGCCTACTTCTCCCCTTAAAAGGAAATAGATTTTCACTTCCCTCAATGGGAGAAGAATTTCAAAGAAGATACAAATCAGAAGATATATGTTCCCAGCCAGCTAGCTAGATACACAGAAACACAGATAGATAAATGAGAAGATAGATGATAGATAGGTAGATAGATAGATAGATAGATAGATAAATAGATAGATAGATAGATAGATAGATAGATAGACAGACAGACAGACACGGATAGATCCTACTGTTACACATACCATAGTTATTTTCTTCATAAGTAGCTAATGATAAGTTAACATTCTTTTGTTTATAATTTTCTTTCTGTTTCAAGTCTATTTCTCTCCACCAGAATGTAAGCTCCTTGGGAGTAGGAAATTATTCTCTTATTTACTGTCATGCCTAGAAGATAGACTGGCATAAAACATATATTTTAATGAATATTTATGGATGGAACAAGTGTATTTGAAGGAGTGACATTGTTTCTGAGTAAATGGGTGACAGATGATATTCTGTTTGGTGTTCACTTATTTATTTTACTGTGTGTTTTTAAAAAATGTTCTTTGTGGGAGTTTTTTGTTTTTTATTTTTAAATAAGAAAAAAGAAATATTTTTAATAAAAAATTCAGATCATTAGAATTTCAGAAATTATTCCTTTAACTGTGCCAAGAAGGTGATTTTAGAACTGCTAATTCTGGAAATTCACAACAATCCCCACCCCCGACCCTCGCCCCCACCCCCCACCCCAGGCCAGAAAAAAATCCAAGCACATTTATAAATTGTAAAAGTTATACTAGCTGTGCACAAACTTTAAAAGTGACTTGCTATTGCTTTCAGTGTTCCTTTTCTATCCTGTGGCTCTGATGGGTGGATAGTAGAAATGCAGGAGAGGATGCAATAAATACAGAACTGGAGGGCCAGCTAAGAAGCAGCCAATTTAACCCTTTTAGTTCTGGTTTTGTGACAAATCTACACACAGAACTTTAGAGACAATATTGTTAAACAGGTATAAGGGGCAAGCTCATAAGGAAAAAACAAAAATGTTAATAGCAGTTAAGAAATACAGATGAGACCTGCCCTCTGCCCCCTCAATATTTTTTAGTATTTGCCAGGTCTTTTATACCTTAAGAATATTACTTTTTCATACAAAAATCTATAAACATTGAAAAAAAACAATAAATGCTATAGTTACGAAATGGTATAGTAATTTGAAAATTCTAAAAAAAAAAAATTGTTAAAAACAAACATAGAAAAAATGAGAAGTAACCAAAACGGGACAATTCAGGTTGGATAGGAAATGCTAAGTGGAGAGTTCAATTAGTCCACAAAGGAAAGAGTAGCAGGTGCTGACTCAGCTTTTAGTTGGAGAGTAACAATATGCTTCCATGTGCCATGGCAGAGGACTTTAAGTCATCCACATGTTGGAAAGCCTTGATGATGGTTTTCTGCCTGCTGTGGATTACATTCTATATTTATTTTGGAGACCTCAAGTGGTTAAGTACTTACTGCTGGTGCTGGGAAAATTGGGAGTGAATTGTTTCTAGCTTATGGAACAAAAAAGATGTACAATATGATTCACTATCAATCAAGGTACTTCTGCCTGGCTGGTGTGGCTCAGTGGTTGAGTGTCGACCTATGAACCAGAAGGTCATGGTTCCATTCCCAGTCAGGGCACATGCCCAGATTATGGGTTCTGTCCCCAGTGTGGGACATGCAGGAGGCAACTGAACAATGATTCCCTCTCATCATTTATATATATGAAATCATATGTGTGTGTGTGTGTGTGTGTATAGATAGATAGATAGATAGATAGATAGATAGATAGATAGATATAGATATAGATATATGAAATCAATAAAAATATATTTTAAAACAATAAAAACCAAGGTACTTCCAATAGAGGGACAGCTTCTTCATAGAGTTTATTCCTCAAACCAGTTGTACCAGGAACTACAATGATCTGGGACACCTACTGCAGTGCAGTGACCACAGGAGTATCCATGTTTATTCAGAGACTGTTAACTTAGGGGTTTTAGAAAGAGTGGAGCCATTGATATTAACTAATATATTAATGTACAAATATTAAGACCCCATCTTGCTTAATACTGGTTCCCATCCTAGGACCCTTGAGAGTTCTGGGATGATGTGACTATGAGTATATAGTGATGTCTTGCTTGATTCTTGCTTTTGCCCATAGAAGATGGGATGCCCTGTGAAGATGGCAGCCATCTGACTCAACCAGCTATGACTAAGAGAAGCAGCGTTTTCCCCATGAAGCAGTTTCCAGACCAAAGAGCTCCCCAAAGCCACTGCTGAGTCCATCAGTTATCCCGACAAAGGAAAAGCACCCTTCTCTCTTTTTCTGATGTGTTCTTCATGTGCAGGAAAAGCCACCAACCCCTGCCCTGTGCTCTCCTGACCCAAGGGAAAGAGTAAGGCAGGAGCACAGGGTGAGAGGAATTTAGGGCAAACTTCTCATGAAAACCAAGGGAATGGGGAAGGAGCAAGTCCCCCAAACACTAAATAAAAATTTCCCTCCATATTCTCATTCTATACTACAGACTTGGATCAAGAAAAAAAATCGCTTTGTACACATACAAGATCATTTATTTTGTAAACAAATTCTGGAATGACCAGAGCCAGCATTTCCTCCAACCTAATGTATAGAGTGTATTATATTTTATGCATAATCACAGTTGAATTGCCTCCCCTGGCCAAAGTCATGTGCTTATTCTCTTTTATTACCACGCTTCTAACTCTTTGCTCTATTATAGACTATATGCTAATGGCTGGGTTCTGAAGGCAAATGGCACTTTGTGAATATGTAATAGTATGGCAACCTGCTGCTGCCCGCTCTGTGAATCAGCCACTGCTTCAGCTAAGCAGCGCAAGCTTCTCAGCCTCGTTTCTGTCCTGCAGAGACGAAGCCCCAAGTGGCTGAGCCACGCTGAGTAAATACAGGTTGAAATGCTGATAGTTTAAGGTACTTAATAAGTGAAATGGTAGATATTTTGATATTTAGTATAAAAAGAGTAAATATTACGAGACATTTACCATTGTGGCCATAGTCCTATTCATTTTTAAACACTCTCAAACTTAGCACATTGGCCTGAAAATACTTTGCCTTCAAGTGTCTATTAAATTTATTTGTAGAGATGTTAAGGTAATTTATTATTTTATAAAAATGTTAGTTGCGCCCTAGCCGGTTTGGCTCAGTGGATAGAGCATCGGCCTGGAGACTAAAGGGTCCCGGGTTTGACTCCAGTCAAGGGCATGTGCCCAGGTTGCAGGCTTGAGGCCCAGTAGGGGGCATTCAGGAGGCAGGCAATCAATGATTCTCATCATTGATGTTGCTATCTCTCTCTCTCCTCTCCTTTCCTCTCTGAAATAAATAAAAATATATTTTTAAAAAATGTTAGTTGATGTAATACTGGACTGTGGCACAATCCATTCTTTTAAATCATATTTACTGTTATTTTATTTTTCTAATAAACAAGTATTGCATGCTCAATTTATAAAAGTACAAAACCTATGTTAAAGGATAATTTTCCAGAAAGATAAAATCATCATGACTCTCATACGGATGTAAAATGAACACTTGTCAGAAATTTTATTTAACCTATTAATTAAATGAGAGAAGCAAAAAAGATATTATATCCAATTCAAAGAAGTCAAAGCACCACAAATTAATATGAAGTAAGGGGATGTTGAAATTAAAAATTAATTTACGTATGGACACCAAACTAGTTTTGCCAACAGAAAGAAATGCTGACAATTGAACCTCCACTAGACAGAATTAATTTGCATGTCTAAAGAAAAATGTTTTGCATTTCTCTTAGTTATCTAAAAATTCCAGAGTTATAAAATAACTCCCAGGCAATGAAAGACTAAAATCTGATAACACAGGAAAGTTTGCTCTAAATTCATTCTTTCTGATGGAGAAACCCAATAATCTTTTCTTTGGATTCCACATTTCCTCTCAATAAAGAAGATTAGGAATAAAGGATTAAAAAAACGGGGGGGGGGGGGTGGGAACGAGAAGAATGAAACAAAGAGAAATAAAGAAAGTAAAGAAGAAAATCACATCTGAAATCTACTATACAGACAAAACCACTGATAACATTTGGCTGTATTTCCCCCCCAAAATAGATCTTAGAGTTGTATAGCATAACAATGTGTGTCCTGATCTACAAGCTACTTTTTCATTTAAATATACTACGTAAGAATAGTGACTATTTTCTCATGTCCAATACACTTGTATAACATGAGTTGTTACACGATATAGATATATCACAATTTGCTTAACTAATCCACTATTATTGGGTAGGTCTGTACATTTTCTTATTATAGATAACAGTACAAGAAAAAATCTCCGGACAAGTGCCGTCATACACATCTCTGATACTTTCCTTTGGAATTCCTAGAAGTGGAGATTCTGGGTTAAAAGCGAGGTGCATTCTAATATACTTTGACAGATGTTGCTGAATTGCTCTGCAGACATACTGCACCAATTCAAAATCTTGCCAGCTGTGTGTAATGATGCCCATTTCCCCACACGCTAGCCACCGCATGGCTTTACAACTCTTCTTAAGCTTGGCCAATTTGATGGGCTAAAACTGGTGTTTCTCTGTTGTTTCAAATCTGCATTTTTAAAATGAATGAGGTTAAAATTTTGTATTGGCTGAAATGAACATTTTATAAAGGCTTCCTAGGGATATGACTGGAGAGGATATAAAAGATAAAATAAATTATTCCCTCTCTAGGGAATAGCTGAGGATCTTTCACAACCAAAATGAACTGATCACCTCATTTCAAAAAGAAATGACCAGACTAAAAGGATGGCACTTGCATCCCATTGCAATGCGTTTTCGGGAACACTTTATGAAAAGGAAACAAGCATACTGAAAATGCATCCACAAAAATAGCTTCCAAATTGTGAAATGGAAAAGTAATATCTGCATGTTATTGGGGAGGGAGGGATTGGTTAATAATGAAACTTGAGGCCTTACTGAATTCTGATTCAGTGAGATGAAAAGCATCTGTGTGCTGAATTATACATAAAGGGAACAGTTTGTAGATTATTCTTGCCTGTGTCTACTTGTGTGTACTGTATAACTTAGGCCTTAAGATGTTTGGAGCCCTTTTAATTTATTGTTCAGAAGCTGAATGAGTACAAGCCTCGCCAGAAGTTTTTGCTTGATTTTGTTTATATATGAAAACTGAAATATGGATGGTTAGTTTCCAGTTTCGTGTCTACAAGAAAGACACATCTGTATCTTTCAGATCTGTCCCTGATATTCTGCATCAGGCAAGAGAAAGAAGAATGATATGAAAATATATTATTTTATTGGAAAAGAGTCAAGAAACTCTTTAGGCTATATCCAACGGGAACGTTGCATGGATTGGAGGAAACTGACTATTGTTATTACTTCTTCCACCTCTTTTATTTTCTTCATTTGGCTGAACCAAGGATCAGGATGAGGGACCAAAGCCACGGGAGTCACATAAGATCCTTGGGTAACAGGCAGAAGATAAAGTTATGGAAGAGATGAACAGTGGGGTGACGATGTCAGCTCATGGGCATGTCACTCTGCCACCTAGAATTCATTCAACTAGTACCTACTGGTGACCCGGTGCACCTCGCTTAACTAGTTACGGTCACCATTGCCTTCTCCGTAAAATGGAGTTCCATTTACAGGTTGGTGTGATAATGGATATATAAGTCTTTAGTAAAATTGAGATACTGGTAAACTAAATTATTGTGAGAAATCTGTCTGGCACCTCTATCTCAGGAATGGAGTAATTCCTCATTTTGTTAACTAGAAGCACAATGATTTCTCTGTTCAAATAAAACAATATAGACAAATGTGTTCTCAATTTGAGAGGAAGAAGTGCTCCTATTTAAGAATTGATGAGCCCTAACCGGTTTGGCTCAGTGGATAGAGCATCGGCCTGTAGACTGAAAGGTCCCAGGTTCATTTCCGGTCAAGGGCATGTACGTTGGTTGTGGGCACATCCCCAATAGGAGGTGTGCAGGAGGCAGCTGATCCATGTTTCTCTCTCATCGATGTTTCTAACTCTCTATCCTTCTCCCTTCCTCTCTGTAAAAAATCAACAAAAATATTAAAAAAAGAATTGATGAAAATACAGATTCTTCAGCTGATGTAAAAGATTGTTTGCTTCAAATAGCCATTTGAAAATCTTATGCTGAAAATGAACTCCTGAAAAAAAGACAAAACTTATGTCAATAAGTTCTTAGTTGTAGGGTCTGAAATACCTCAGATGATACTATTATCATTAATTTTATGTTAATAGGGTTTGTTAATTTAAGTCTCTACTATTACATATGCTTTGTGGATTTTTGAGTTGAGGGATTAGCACTGGCCTATGGCCTCTAATTGGATATTGTCTAATTATTAATATTCATTTTTCCAAAGATCTGCTTCACAGAATTAAAGAAATTTGATGAGTCAACAGTAGCTACTATTCCCCTCTGATTTATGAGCATGAAAAAAAAATGTAATTCAAGCATGACCCTCATAAACAACCCCAATATCATTATTATAAAACTAAGTTTAATGCTTTGCTTCCACTCTTTGTTTTTCCGAATATGGAGTAAAATAGGAATTACTGACTCAGTATATCCCAGGAGTTATTTTGGCAACTGTGTGGCTTCCTGTGAATTCACATTCCTATCAATAGGTCTATGCTGAAGTTATTCTGTACTAAAATTTGAGTGGGAATGGAAGGAGCTATATTTTTTCTTCTCTTGATGGAAGGGGAAATTCTATTAAAGAAAAATTATCCCTTCATAACCAAAATATAAATGGGCTGCACTCAGTATTTGGAAGAAGAAATCCTCCTTCAGAAAGGCCAGCTCTGTGAAAATTTACAGCCTTTTGTCAGAACTGATTTAAAAAAGAGTCCGGCCAGTGTGGCTCAGTGGTTGAGTGTCAATCTATGAATCAGGAGGTCACAGTTCGATTCCTGGTGAGGGCAAAGGCCCAGGTTGCAAGCTCCATCCCCAGTAGGGGGCATGCAGGAGGCAGCCAATCAAGGATTCTCTCTCAAGTTGATGTTTCTCTCTCTCTCTTCCTCTCCCTTCCTCTCTGAAATCAATAAAATGTATTTAAAAAAGAAAAAGAAAGACAAAATTTGTAGTCTGGGCAGAAAGCTTTAGAATGAACATGAAGGAAAGAAATTAGTTGAGGAAAATAAACAAGGAGAAAATCAAACTAGTCAAGATGAATGATGGACAAAATATTGCTGAGGATATTATCCACGGAAAGGCAAATGTACATGTCTCTATACATCTGTATCTCTGATTGTCCCTGATCAAATGCAGTGAAAGCAATAGAAAGAAAAATGTCTCTCATGATAGAAGTGCTGTGGCTGGTTTGCATCTCTATGTAGCTTAACTAAAAGTCTGAATTTCGAAGACCAGTCACTTTCAGGAAGTGGGATGTCACTTCATAAATTCTAGCCAATAACATGAAAAGAAGACAGATCTTTATAAGTTTTTTTGCAATTGGTTTTAAAATTATCTTTTTTAAAAAAATATATTTTATTGATTTTTTACAGAGAGGAAGGGAGAGAGATAGAGAGTCAGAAACATCAATGAGAGAGAAACATCGATCAGCTGCCTCCTGCACATCTCCCACTGGGGATGTGCCCGCAACCCAGGTACATGCCCTTGACCAGAATCGAACCTGGGACCTTTCAGTCCGCAGGCCAACGCTCTATCCACTGAGCCAAACCGGTTTCGGCAGCAATTGGTTTTAAAATTATCTTAATGGCTTTTCTAAAAGCTAGGAATAATCTAATAACAATGGCAAAAGTAAATGTACACATTGTGTATAGAGAAAACATTGATGAGCCTTTCTATTAATATCCATGTTAGAAATGATCTTCTTCCATGAATTGCTCCTATCTCTGTGCATCTTCATTTCTCTATGGGAAGCTTATAAGGTGTCAAGTGCAAATGTATTTGCTTTCATCCCTCACATGTGCACCAAGAGCTTCCTGTAATCTGTGACAGGCCAAGAGAAACCTGGAATTTAGGGTCTGAGATTAGAACTTTCTTGTAACAGAGGGACTGAAATTAACCTCAGAATGTTGTTAGAAATCTTTTAAGAATGTGTCTATCAGCTTTGTAGTAGAGATTCTTCAGATTTAGGTAAAGAGAAAGTAATGTGGTGTGTGTGTGTGTGTGTGTGTGTGTGTGTGTGTGTGTGTGTGTGGTGGGATCCCTTACCCTTACATGCACTTGTATGTCTGTAACTCAGAATTCTTTAACTTCTTGATTTGGAATTTGAATCCTCTGGACATTGAACAATGGATGTGTAAGAAATTAATAAAAACCACTAGGAAAATATAATTTATACAGATAGAGCTGAATCTCTTTTTTTTTGCAGTTAAAGGGAACTCACCCCCTCCACCTTTCAGGGGTGCTTCGGGTCTAGGGCCCCCCTAGAGACACATATGCAGATTCACGGCTCAGTTTCCATGTGCTCCCAAACTCCAGCCCTGGTCACAGATCCCAAGAGATAGATGTGAATTTCCTTACCACCTGATGAGGATACCTATAAATAGATTTATACCAACCCAAGGGTTGGACTCACAGAAGAGTTTCCTATTTCATGACTCCATTTAGCCTGACAGTATGTAAGAATCACCTCTTGCTAAAAAGATTCAACCTAACAAATCATGAATAGTAAATCTTAAACCACTGAAACTAGAACTTTTCAACCTTAGGTGTGTGAAGGCCAATATAGACTATGGCAAATGAGGTTCCATTAATTTCTTGGTAATATTCAATTTTTCTCACTTATGCTGACCCCACTGATGTCATATAATGACCTTTCATGATCATCAGATACTCTGAATACCAGTTAAAAAATAATAAACCAACCTTTAACATGACAGTAGTGTTTTCTTTTTTAAAATTTATATTTGTTGTTGAGAGTATTACAGATGTCTTCTATTTCCTACTCCAGGGGTGGGCAACCTTTTTGTGAGTGCGTGCCAAAACCAGCAAAATCTCTGACTCAAAATTCTTCTGCATGCGAACCCTAATTTTTTGAGAACATGTTATGCCTACTTGATATCTCTTAAGGTGTACGTATGTGAAGAACCTTGAAGAAAGATTAAAATTCATTCGAGCAACAAAAACACAGTATATGATGATGAAAACTACATTTATTTTTTAATGTATACATGTTATGTAAAATTATTTATTTACCTAAGATGCACCTACACTGAATTTATCTGAAAAATAAAAAAGTCAATATTAAGAAAAAAAATTTTAAATGGAAGATTATAAGAGAGGGTTTCGCATGCCAGCAAAAGTTACTGGCGTGCCACATTTAGCACACGTGCCAAGGGTTTCCCACCCCTGCCCTACCCCCTTTTGCTCCCCTCCACCTGGTTCCCAGGCCTGCACCATCCCATTGTCCGTGTCCATGAGTTATGCATATATACATATAAGTTACTTGGTTAATCTCTGCTTTTCATATTAAACTTTTTAATAAAGTGTATGAATCTAATATTAAAAGAAAACAGTATTATGTGTATTGTCTCTGGTTGCCTTTTGTGAAATTGTGTACAGCAATGTGAAATTATAAACACAAATATCAACTAATAAAACAATTCCAGTCTAACGTTCTAAAATTGCAGATAACACAGCTCTCATTCTATAGGAAACCAAATGGCCATCATGCCTGCAATTCGTGCTTTTCGTTAAAATGGAACTGCAATACCTGTAAGCTAAATTTGTCTGTAAATGTCTTGAGATGTACAAAAAGTCAAATATTTAAATAGTTTTAAAAAGAATTTGATTTTTCAGAGAATTATTTCAAATTATTTTTCCCAGATTCAGAGTTATTAAGCTATTAGAGTAAGTAGTTCCCCTTTGGTTTACTTTGTATTTAAGCTTACTCCTTATGGATCTATTCAACAGGCTGGTCTATAGAGTCACATTTTTAATTTATGGTTATGTTCCATAGCCTCTCCTTTATCATTAGTTATTATTTCCATGATAAAATATATAACACATATATAATACTTATATATACACAGCTGGTCTCCAGTTTACAATGGTTTGATTTCTGTTTTTCAATTTAATATTAAACTTTTTAATAAAGTCTATGAATCTAATATTAGAAGAAAACAGTATTATGTGTATTGTCTCTGGTTGCCTTTTGTGAAATTGTGTACAGCAATGTGAAATTATAAATACAAATATCAACTAATAAAACAATTCCAGTCTTACGTTCTAAAATTGCAGATAACACAGCTCTCATCCTATAGGAAACCAAATGGCCATCATGCCTGCAATGATGGCTTGACTTAGGATTTTTTTTTTTAAATATATTTTATTGATTTTTCACAGAGAGGAAGGGAGAGAGATAGAGAGTTAGAAACATCGATGGGAGAGAAACATAGATCAGCTGCCTCCTGCACATCCCCCACTGGGGATGTGCCCGCAACCCAGGTACATGCCCTTGACCGGAATCAAACCCGGGACCCTTCAGTCCGCAGGCCGACGCTCTATCCACTGAGCCAAACCGGTTTCAGCTTGACTTAGGATTTTTTAATTCAATATTAAACTTTTTAATAAAGTATATGAATCCAATATTAGAAAAAAAAACAGTATTATGTGTATTGTCTCTGTTTGCCTTTTGTGAAATTGTGTACAGCAGCTGCCCCCTGGTGATCAGTGCTCTCCCACAGGGGGAGCTCCACTCAGCCACAAGCCAGGCCGAGGGCTGCGAGCGCAGCGGCCACGAGCCCCCTCGTCCTTGGCAGTGCTAAGGATGTCTAACTGATGGCTTAGGCCCATTCCCAGTGGAGTTGCTATGAAGATTAAATGAATTATTACATTTAAATAGTGCCCCCCCCCCAAAAAAAAAGAAAATAAAGTTGCTTTTCTGAAGTCTTCAAAAAATAAATAAATAAATAGTACCCAAAATACATAATGAAAGTTGGGTAAAATTTATCTCTTATCACTAGAAATATTAACATTAGCAATATCATTATTTTTAACTTTTAATAATCATTCAACTGCCGCCCAAGTCCTTATTTCCCAGGACAACCTTTGCTGACCAGCTCTTTCTATTGACTACCTCTCCTCATCCTGGTTGCAAGTTTACATTTCTGTCTATGATATTTTGATCAATATCTCTCTTCTGAAGCTTCATGAAGGCAGAGGACTAGGGATGATCTTTGCTCACCATTTTTTTTGCAAACTCTTAAGACATAGTACATGGCATCAATAAATTTCAGTAGATGAATTGAATCAAAGGTTTTAATTTCAGTGATCTATCTTGCACTTCAAACATAGATCTTGTTCGATAAGAGGGGTGGTCTCTACCAGGATATGGAGTTATGAAGCAGAATTTCTCTTAAACTTGAAAGTTGCACTCATCTGTCTTTTCCTAACATGTTTATCTTTTTGCACAGCAGGCCCTGAACGAGCCACAACTTATTGGTTTCTGTGCCAAGTTCAAAGAAAATAAGCAATCCTAAGGAGGCAGGACTCACCTCCCTTCCCAAGTCCGTGCATCCTACATAGGTGATCTCACTGCAGTTCCACTCGGGGACTTCCTCCCCTCAATCCCAGACCAGCACAGTCACTCCCTCACACTAAGCATGCAGGTCACTCCAGGATCCACCTACCCTTTCTCTCTCCACAACTTTGTGAACTCCCACAGCTCCTGGGCCGCCCTGTTTTTAGGATCTAATGGCAGCCAGCAGGGGAAGACCAACAGATGAGAAAATCCTCCCTAACTGAAATTGTGAACCTTGTCAGATTCAAAAAACAGGGCCAGGCAGAAATGTTAGCCTCCTTCCCAGCAAAATACGCCAAGGTTAAATAATTAAGCTAACTGATGTGTGTGTGTGTGTGTTTTAACCACAACAGAGAGAAAGGGAAAGAAAATATTTATTGAAATATCATTCAACAGGGAGGCAAGGGGAACAGGCGTCTCATTTTCATGACCATCCACAGTGCAGCAGGCATAAAATCATACAGTTAAATTACAGAATACCAACGCTTTCACTCATGCATACATACATACAAACAAGATGTTTAAAAAGTAAATGTAACCTTATTTCACATCGTCAGTGCTTCCCTCCAGAATAAATTTAACAATTTAGTCCTTAAAACCTTGGCAGTGTTTCCAGAAAAAAAATAAGCCATGTTCTTCTCAATTGTCAGATGCTAAATATATAAACTATTTTAAAATGTCTATATTTTAAACATTAAACTGTTTCTTCTGCTCGCAAATCAAATAAATGTAAAATTATAGCTCAAAACAGGCTATGTTGAGCCTGTTGGTCATGCCTGTGTTGTTTGGCCAGACTCAGCATCTCTGCTGTAACCACTTTATAAAACTAGGTTTCTTTAAAAATCCAGAAAACTTGAAATTATCTGCACAACCTGGCCCAATGGAGCACACAAACTTGCTTTTGCACACTTTTTCAAGTTGTTGTTATAGAAGATCCTTTTTCTTATTTTTTTTTAAAAAAATGTTTACTCTTGATTCACTCCAACAAATGATTTTTTGCCATCTTCCATTGCTCTGAACTATGGGCAATGATCTAGCTTAGTCTATCAGAAGTCTCCTCTCATGAGAATGGCATGATGAATAACAGTCAAACATAAAGTTCAAACCGATTATAACTCTTTCTCTTAACAATAATTAACTGAAGTAGTTCAAGCATTGCCATAGAAAAGGAAATGAACTTTGGAGTATGTATTAAAAACATAGATTATTGACTCATGAGACCATAATGGCCCTTTCATTATCTTCAGGGGCTATTGTGTAAAAACGCTTTTGGAAAGTTTTTTAAATGAATATTATTGACCTGATAGACCACAACAGTTCCAAGGGGGACTTAGTATTCATCTTCAAGCAAGTATTCATACTGTTTAAAATCATTATTGGCATTTGTGCAAAAATACCTCTCAACTCTAGTGCAAAGGCTGCATGAGAAAGTGGCCCAGTAATATCCACTTAGAAAATGTTAAACTTACTCTTCCGATCTCCTCAAAGCAATGAAACTATAGACTGCAATAGATTTATTTGTCATTAAATTGTATTGGATGCTTTGATGCCTTTGATTTTGATCTTTTTAATGTAATCAAGTGCAAAAAAGAATGCCAAGTCGGCTTTTCTGGTAAGAAAATAAAACTGATCAGCACATTAACCTGTTGAGTGGTTAGGTTTGGTTTTCTGGTAGCAGAATATATCTGCTACCAATTCCTTAGAGCCGGAGATCTAATGGTGTTTTAATATTAGCCCTGACTATCCGGGCTTCATGTTTTATCTGTTATGAATACATTCTCCTAAAAGAACAGAGCAACTCAGAATCATACTGCTGGGCCCACCAGTGCAGTGAATAAAAGGGAATGGGTGTCCTGGTATTTGACAAGTCTGGGATACGGTGGCTTGACAAATAAGAGGAAGGAGACATGAAATCCATTGTCATTCAAAAGTATCCTGATCTAAAGACCTATTATATGCTTACTAGCCTGTAAACTCCTCAAAGTCAGGTTTATGTCTTTATGAGCTTAGATTCTTTGACTGCAGGCATCAGAAATGAATCCCAGCTGAAGAGTAAAGGGACGTTATTGGGAGAACAGAAGGTACTCACACAAAGGACAAAGAGATGGTGGCAAGAGCAGGTTTGCAGTAGGTAGTAGTCAAGAAACACTAGAACAGCGGTTCTCAACCTGTGGTCCGCGACCCCTTTGGGGTTCTAACGAACCTTTCACAGGGGTCGCCTAAGACCAACGGAAAACACATATATAATTACATATTGTTTTTGTGATTAATCACTATGCTTTAATTATGTTCAATTTGTAACAATGAAATTGGGGGTCACCACAACATGAGGAACTGTATTAAAGGGTTGCAGCATTAGGAAGGTTGAGAACCACTGCACTAGAAGGTTCAGAGACAGGAACGACTAAAAGACTATCCTCTCTTTCCCCCAGGCCACCAACACTGGAATGTGTTGTGCCCAGATTTCAAGATTCCCAAGAACCCACAGGGAGCCAGTGAGTCCGATGCAAAAGCAAAGAGTCATTCATTTCAAACCTAGGTTTGGCTTCCCTGCCACACTCACCGATGCAACGGTAAGCTCCAGTGGCCGAGAGAGCGAGGCCTGATGGGAATGTGGGTTTTATAGTAAGGGCAGGGGAGGGGACTGTGGGCCCCGCCGATTGGCCAGGCGCGAGTCGGGTCTTGTTACACAGGATGTGGTCATCTCTCTGGCGCGCACGTCCCTTGACTGTCATTGGTTAGTTTAAAGAAATCCTGGGCGTGGCCAGCAGGGGCCTGGGCTTCTGGGAAGAAGGCACTCTCCTGAGCACATGGCGGCCGCCCCAAAACTGGAGGACCCAGGGCAAGATGGAGGGCGCAGTCCTAGCCCCCCCCAGGGCGAGCTGAGCCCGGGCTCCAGGGGCCAGTCCGGTTGCTGGGGGTCCAGCAGATTGACCAGTTCTAGCCCAGACAGGAAGTCCACGTCCTCCATCTCGTTCCCGGGGGTGCCAGCGATCGCCTCCTCCTCCATCTCCTCGAGCGAGGGCACACGCCCCGCCCTGCCGCCGCTGCTGCCGCGTGGGTCCGGTCCGGGGGCGGCGGGCGGGTGGCAGCCTGCGCCGGGCTCCCGCTGTGGGCTGGGGAGTCGGTGCCCGAGGCCGCCAGCAGCGTGGTCAGGCCCCGCGACAACTCGCCCTTTCAGAATGGAGGGACCAGTTCTAACCAATTTCCTGCCAGTGTGTTTGCTACTCTCCTCAAGGTCTATCTTTCTAGGAAAAGGTGTTTAACTGGCCAGTTGGGTGTTCCAGGATGGTGAGAGGAAAGCTATTCGAGAAGAGCCTCCATGAAGCCATTGGGCTTCAGAAATAGGACGGAGCTTGTATAATGGACCACCCAACCAAGGTTTCAATCGGTGGAGGGAAGTTAATGTCCCAAAAGCAAACCAGGAGTTTCTTAGAAGTGGGAATGGATGTTAGGTGGCCAGAAATATCCACACATATTAAATACTCAATAAATATTCCTTGAATGAACATAAGAATGAATGAACAAGTGAGAGAATCAATCAATCAATGAACTGTTGTGAAAGAGACATAGAAAACCTTATCTCCTTCTATTCCTTTCAAATGTAAGCCACATAATGGCAATCATAGTCACAGTATGCATTCAACAGGCCTTGCCATTGGCCCAGAGGCATTCCAATAGCATTCAGTAAAGCAAATTTATGCCAGGCAAACCCTGTCTTCTAATTTACCTTCATTATGAAATCAGGGAAAATGGACATTTTATAATATTGATTCCTGGATATGTTAAAAAAGAAACAGATTTATACTAATAATATAGTTAAAAGAAAGACTATAAATTTTATTGAAATGTTAATAATATGACTCACAAAATTAAGAATTATGTTTTTCCATCACATTCAAATAAAGTGAGCTAATATCCTTCCTCTCTCTTTTTAATAATGATAGTAAAATGAGACCTGGCATTTGTTGGTAATGCTATTCTTAAAATTATACTTATGAAGATCCACATCTTTCTAAATCTTTACATTTCCTCCTTGCTGAAATGTCTTAATTTATTTTCTCATGCTAAATGTGATACCCAGGTATAAAAGTTACAAAAGACAAAAATGATGCTTACATCAAACAAGAAACTAGCTCTTCCCCCCCCCCTCCAAATTACTGCCCAACAAGTAAGATGTAATGAAAGTATTTAGAATGTACAGTATCATACAGAAAATTTTCATCTTAATATAAGAGGTACTTATGCATCAATTTACTTTAATAGAATTTTTACTGTGCTAAATACTTGTTTAGGAAAACAAGATGTAAGTTAACATACAAAAGAAAAAGAGAAAGCAAAAAGAGAAATAAAAAAAAAATACGGTATCAAAGGGTATCTAATGAAGTGCTGAATCTCTTAGATCCTAGAACCTTAGTTCATGTGAGTTGTTAGTGGAGCCAACATGCCAGTTACTTGTAGCATTTTCTTTATATAGCAAGTTAAATCAGCAGTTGAGCAATGGTTCTAGACACTGTAGGGATAAAGGAGAGGGCAAGGTAAGACCCCGTGTGTTAAAGACTTTACACCTCATTTCTGGTACCGAGGAAGCATAGAAGTCTAGATTTCCCATTCCATACATCTTTTGATTCTATCTCCAAGCACACAGGTATGTAGGAAATAAAAGAAAAAAAATGCCTGGTATCACCAAACAAAAGATTTTTTTAATATTTTGGCAGTGTTAAGTATTTCTATATTTACAATACATGGTCATCTGTTTACACCCATTTGCAGAGGTCTTGATGGTGAAGTTTAAGGAACAATAGTTTAAAATCTGAATATTTAATCCCCTGAGGGAGGACCTGGATTCTGTTTACTTCTAAATCAACAAGCTTTCCAAAACCAGAGAGAATGTAATGTCTGAGAAATTTCAGTAAACTTTCTGAGCTATAAGCAAAAACAATACAAAACAAAATTGACAGATCTATTGGGTTTGAAAAGGTAATAGCAGCTCTTTGCTCAGCTAAACTGTTAAAAATCTTTATTGCTGGAATGTTCTTTCACGCTGAATAAGTATATGCATTTTCACAGATTTTCAGGTTTCTCTCAATAAAACCGTTTGAGACTTGAAAAATAGAGTTTCTTAGTTGTAGTTCAGAATTGTTCACACTAAGTTTGGACTAATTTGCATGAATTTCTTTTTTACTTGGGGCCAGTGTCATTATTATTTATTTCTTAAAAAATAATATTTTCCCATCACTTAAAACAAACAAACAAAAAAACTCATTCAATCAGAAACTTCAATTTTTAGAATAATCACAGTCTTCATTGATTGATCTCCCCAGAACTGTGCAAAACCAGTTCACTGTTTTCTGTCAACGCAGGAAAGTCTGGGTCTTGATTGGATGTGGAGGACATGATTCTGTTTGAAAGCCATCTGCTGCCTTAGTAACAATGGCATAATCAGGATGCTATCCCCAAATTGCTATTGCTTAGTCATTGTGGACAGGAAGAGAAAGCTGATCAAAACTATCTAATTGGAGACAAAGGTAGCCCTTTGTCGAAAGGTTATCTTGAGAGTACTTGACGAATGCAATAGGAAAATATCAAAGGGTTCATTTGATTTAGAAAGGAAATGAGTCTAGTTTTCCAGCCCATGAGCCCCACCTCAAACACTAACCCGCCCAATAGTCCTTTACTTCCCTTGTCTTAGCCTCCATTCAGACAGGAAATTTACCTT
This sequence comes from Myotis nattereri, assembly GCF_964212035.1. Taxonomy (NCBI): domain Eukaryota; kingdom Metazoa; phylum Chordata; class Mammalia; order Chiroptera; family Vespertilionidae; genus Myotis; species Myotis nattereri. The sequence goes on along the minus strand of NC_138081.1, from coordinate 94,018,829 downwards.
AATTTTTATTTTTGATCTAAACCTACTAATGAAGGTCTAGAAATTATTTTCCTTAGAAGAGCTGAACTGGCTGTGTCCCAAGATAATCATTTCAATTACAAAGATGTGGAGCTGCGGAATGGGAGTAAATTAGGAATTAAGTAGAGAAATCATGGGAGAACTTATGCCAAGTGAAAAATGGCACGAAACTTGAAGGAAGCCAACATTTCTTCTGTATTAAAGTGGCAAACCTGGTAAGTAACACAGAAGCAATAATGGATTGCCAAATAACTAATGCAGTATTTATCAAGCGCAAGGCACTGTTGTAAATGCTGTGAGTGTACGGAAATTACGTTTTTCATCTATCTCACAGTATCACTGCCTCCCGTGTGATGTCTATGGGCACATGGATGACTGAACGCCTTAGCCTGCCATCTCTGACCTCCTCAGCTCAGCCTTCTTCTTTACATTGTTTCTTCTCTTGGCTTCTTTTGCCTCTATCAGCATCACAGAATAGCTCCCATAAAAAGAAGAGCAAATGAAAAGGCCTTCCTACCTAGCTCACAATCTGCTCCAGAGAGCTTTCTTCCTCTCTTTCTACTTCCTCCCCCTTTAGTCTTCAACCACAGTTTGGCTTCCATCAGCACCACCACGCAGAACCACTGTGAGAAATCCCATTACTGTCCTTGGGTCAGTCATACATTTTAAACTTTTGCTTCTGAGACATCCCACTGACCACCCATGATTGGCTGCCTTCAAGAATTGCTCTTCAGCTTCCACGTTTCAGAATTCTGTCCTTCATCTATATATCGCTTCTCACATACCTGGTGTCATGGCTTTATATTTCACCTGTATAAGCTCTTAATCTCTTAATCTCTATTCCCAACCACAATGCCTCCCCAGAGCTTCTACAGGTATGTCCAATTGCCACTTGGGCATGTACACCAGACTGTTCACAGGCTCAACATGTTCAAATCCATTCTCTTCTTCCCCACTTTCCTCCTCTTTTACTTACTACTCAGTAGTAACACTGGCTTCCCAGCAACCAAAACGATAGTATCATCTCAAACTCACTGTTCCTTCCACCTCACATTTAATTAATTTCTCAATTCAACTGATGTTTCCCTCTTAAACATATCACAAATTATAATCTCCTCCTCCCTCTATGACCATGTTTGCTCAGGTTCATTTGCCAATCTCTCCTCCCCCATAAAAACTTTAAATGTTGACATCACATGAGCTCAGTGAAGTTTCATCTTATGCAATATTCTCTTCCTGGAGAATCTTATTTAAGTCTATGACTTTAAATTTATATATAATTTGGGGATCACCAAACTCATTTATTCATCCCAGTCCTCGCTTCACTGCTTCAGGTCCATGTCTCTGCACTAACTACCTGGTCCCTTGAGGACTGATAAATATTTCCAACACAACCTGTTGAAGCTACGTTTTATAGGGTTAATTGTGGCTGACAGTTAGTCCCCATTATCCTACCCCTTCTCCTACTCTTCCATAATAATTCCCTTGGACTTCAGCTGGATATTCAACCACCAAAATTAACACCACATATCCCAGCCTTTCTCACAGCCATGCATAGCCATGTGCTTAACTCGGGTCCAATGGGACCTTATTAGGCAGGGTTCTCCAGAAAAACAGAATGAATAGTGTGTGTTAGTCTTAATTTCTCCTCTACATTCAGGGGTCATGGCAAAAAGTTGGTACTCAAAACATATTTTTTACATGAATGACAAATGAATTAAAATTGACGCACGCTCTATATTTCGACTGCAAATGTCGTAATTCATCTTGTCTCATTTGGATCATTGCAAGATTTTTCCTTTTCCTTTGGTCCTCCTCCTTTCACACAGCCAACCAAGTGGTCAACAGGAAATTTTAACTTGGCCAGGTAAACACTTTGTGGTTCCCAATTACCTGCAGGATGAAGTCCTCTGGGACCACCCGGTCCTGCGTGTCCTGGCCTCTGCCTGTGTTTCAGTCTTGTTCCCTGTCACTGCCTTCCTCAGATTTGAGGTTCAGATAATTGCAGGTCAGCTCTTCATTGGTCTCTAGGATGTAGAGTGCAGCCTAGTGGTCTCCTTCTCCCCACTCCTTCCACTTTGTGCATGCTGTTCCCTCTGAGTGCACCCCCCCCCCCGCCCCCTCCCTCTTCCTCTTCTGCATAACACCGCGAGTCTTCAAGACTTAGCTCAGACTTCATCTTCTCCAGAGGCTCCATGCAGTTTATAAAAAGTGACTCGACTTTGTGCTCCCACTAGTCTACACATAAACTTCTCATCATATTATATTCATAATGACAGCTAATATTTATCAAAGCTTTATTATGTGCTATACACTGTTCTAAGTGCTTTACGTAAGTTAACTCATTTAAGGAAATATTACACCCATTTTACAGAAGAGAAAATTGAGGGAGAAAGAGTTTAAGTAACTTACCCAAGGCAACATAGGCAGCCTGACCCCAGAGCGCAGGCTACAGAAGACACATTGATATTTGCACACTGAGTCTCTCTGATTAGGTGGCCCTCCTGCTTGCTCTTTCCCTCCATGTTACTATCAACCCCTTTAGGGCAGAGGCTATGTCTACTTTATCTTTGTCTGGCACATGCTAGGTCATAGGAATGTGCTTAATAAACATTTCTTGAACAAAATTGAAAACAAAGTCCCTAGACTCAAGCAAAAAGCAACATATACATGTATGAAAGATGGAATAGTTATTATGTGTTTAATTCTCAGTTCAGCTTATACATTCTCCCTTCATGACAGTCTCATGCATATGTTAACAAAATATGTTCTGAACCTCACCCAGGGAGGCAGATGCCAAACTGACTAGCCTTGGGTGTTCCTGGAAGCTGCACTTGGTTTGGGTAATCTACAGTCATTTTTCAGGTAACTGATGCTGGGTGGGAATGTGTTGGGGCAGAGGTGGTCTTGGCCATTTCAATCATTGTCAGAAGTGAAATTCAGGGCAACTAACAGATATATATCCCTTGTCTTCTGCTGGTGCTGTGAAAATTGATCTCTAAAATGTTTTGACTCGAGGTGAAAGTCGCTGTATATCATAAAAACGGCCTTGCAAATATCCTTTCACCCAAAGTAAGTAACAATTTTCGATGGGCAAGTAGGAAAGCAAACTTATCTTTATTTTATGGTCTTTGGCCAGTGGGGTAGAAAGCAAGCTAGGAAACAGTTTCATTTATGTTGTTTTCACCAGTGGCTCATCTGGATCACCTCTTTATCCTGTGCATATTCCTGATGTCCCACATCATCAGTTCACTCATCTTCCCCCTTTCCAGCCTTAATGAACTCCAAGGGGACAGGGATGGCGGCCGGGGAAGCTCCTGGCACAGAGCAGGTACTCAATGCATACCTGAAAGGTAACTGATGGAGCTAGAATACATCCTAAAATTAATGTCATTTGCTCAGGATCAGCCTGAAGAGCAGGTCGAGGGGTTCAGTTTTATCTTAAACTAGAGGCCCGGTGCACAAAAATTTATGCACTTGGGGGGTGGGGGAGTCTCCCAGCCTGGCCTCTGCCCTCTCACAGTCCAGGAGCCATCAGGGGATGTCCAACTGATGACAGGGAGCAGGCCTAAGCCACAGTCTGGCCTCCCTCTATGGGAGGTGACTGGGCGGGCTGCTCAGGGGCCAGCTGTGCCCTCACCCTCTCTAGCACCCCTCTGCCACTGCTGGTCACCACTGCCCTCCAATCACCATCCCCTCCCTCTTCCCTCTGGCACATGCCTTGGCCTGGTGCCGCCTGCTCACCAGCCCTGCTCCCCACCCCCCGAACCGGTCATTCCACCGTTTGGTCGATTTGCATATTATGCTTTTATTATATAGGCTAGTAAACAGTTTTCTCAACCACTGAGATTATATTGGGGGGAGACACTGAGCAAGTAGTGTTGATCATGGATCTGAAGCTCAGAATAAAATTTATTCTGGAGTTCACTCAAAGCTCAGAGTAAAATTCACTTAGAGGTTGATTCTAAGTGAATCTGGACATAGATAAAGTAGTATTTAATAAGCAACTATCCCAGATGAGGCCTTGGGCCAAGCTTTAGGTATCAAAGAAGAATAAAGGCCCAGCACCACATCAACATTAAGGTAAGGCTAGTAAGTAAGCAGCATCCTCCGGTACACAATGTAAAGAGATGCCCCAAACCCCTCTCCAATCAAGGTAACAATCTCATGCAATGTTTTTAAAAAATCAAAATTAACGCAAAAATCAACGATGAACAAAATATCAACATTTTAAATAAAGACACGATCTGTAGTAGGGTTGTACCAGCAATGTTGAAGCCTGAGGCAAAAAGAAAAAGCATTTTGCTTTAAAACGTTGAGATTTTACTCCTCGTGGTATTAATGTTTTTTATTTTAAATCCATTGCATTAACCTAGTATCCTCTTGATTACAGAGGCGTTTCTTTAAGTCCCCTAAATGTTGTGCCTGAGAAAATTGCCTCACCTCACTTTGCTCATCACATGAATCTCTCACAGTCAAGTTGGGAGCAGAACAAACACTGACAGTAAGTGGGATTTACTTCAATTAAATGTTTTTATGGAGGAGTGCTGGAGATGCTACGGGTGCTCAGAGCACCCTGTCCATCGGGACTCGAGGAGAAAATGAAAGCTCTGGTGAATTGTTAGACAGTGAAGAGTTGACGCTGGTGTATCCTGGTAGGACAGCATGGTGGGCAGGAGCGGATGAACAAACCTGGACACAGTGAGCTGGGACACCATGGTGTGCTCAGGGAAGCACCTGCTGTCCTCAGAGAGAGGCTGTGCACTAGGGCGGCAGGGATGTCTGGGGCTGGAGAGGAAGGCAAGTCAGCTCCTGATGGCTAGTTGCCTCATGGAGGCACTTAGACCATCTGCTCCCTGGTGTCTCATGTGCCCTTGCTCTCCCATCACCCCTTAATACAGTGGTTCTCAACCTTCCTAATGCCGCAGCCCTTTAATACAGTTCCTCATGTTGTGGTGACCCCCAATTTCATTGTTACAAATTGAACATAATTAAAGCATAGTGATTAATCACAAAAACAAGATGTAATTATATATGTGTTTTCCGATGGTCTTAGGCGACCCCTGTGAAAGGTTCGTTCGACCCCCAAAGGGATCGCGACCCACAGGTTGAGAACCGCTACTCTACATCCTCTCCAACACTTATTATTTGTTGATTTATTGGTGATAGCCATTCTGACAGGTGTGAGGAGATATATCATCATGGTTTTAATTTGCATGTCTCTGATGATTAGTGACATTGAGCATCAGTGAAGGGATTAAATGGAGAGACAAACTCATAGACACAGAAAATAGTATGGTGATTACCAGAGGAAAAGTGGAATAGGGGAGGTAGAAGAAGATAAAGGGGGGATAAATGGTGACAGAAGGAGACAACTTGGGGTGGTGAACACACAATACAATGTACAGATGATGTATTATAGAACTGTACACATGAAACCTACATAATTTTATTAACCAATGTTACCCCAATAAATTTAATTTAAAAATAAAAGAAGTTTAGCTCCATATATATCTGTTAAAATTAATTAAAAAATAAAACCAATGCTTTAATCCAGAAATGTGATTCCAGGGTGGAAAATTAGCTTAATAGCAAACTTGAGAATAAGTGGGGACTTGGTGTCTGCACCACAAGACATCTCGCGGAGAGCCTGTGCAAATGTCCTGTGGCTGCGCCCGTTAGTAGAGACAATGGACACTTCAGAGTCTATTCTCCTAAACTACTATCTGCCAACGGAGGAGTGCACATTCAACACAGGGCCAGTTTTGGGGGTGAGTAGAAAAGAAATAAGCAGTATGGAACTTTCTCTTCATTTTAGGAGATGTTAGTCACATTAAAGGGATAAAACAATTTAAGTGTAATATTACTGATATGGATCATGAAGGCTATATAGCACTTGAGGGACAGAAAAAAGTCAGTGTTGATAATTTATATTGCTAAACTCAGAGCCGATCTTTCAAAACCTTCTCAGCTGATCCAATCCCTCTTACTAACGTCATTTCTTAAAACACCCTACAGCGCATCCTAGCATTAGCTCCTCAGGCTCCTCCAAACACCCCTCTCCCCTCCTGGATCATCCAGGACGCGGCTCATGCTCTTCCTCCTAACAGCAAAGCCCCGCTCTGTCCTTCACCAGGGGGATCTCACTCAGCCTCCTCGCCCAGGGGCATTGGGCCTCCTCTGGGAAGCTCTCCAGCCGCCTCCCCTCCAGTGTGGCTCAACTAACCAGTCCGTGCTCAGTGTTATTTTAGTATGGTTTTTCCCATCAGGAAGGTAAAAATCTCACAGTGGAAAAGAGGTTGTTTGGAATGTTAAGGTATGAACATCAAAGTCAAGACACAAACACAAAGCAGACCCAAAAGAATTAACAGAATGTAAAAATCACATTTAAGCTCACATTTTAGTCCCTTCTTCCAAATATCACAAGCCAAGGACAAAATGTGAATCCCTACTTGAAATTTTTAGCCATTCGTCACTGTTTTAAATATTAGCATTATTTAAAACACCGAGGTATTTGGGGGCCATGGAAATGGCTGTGTAAGTGCAGAAAGACCATGCATTTGATTAGCATAATAATGGGGAACATGAAGAAAGCTTTGGCTTGCCTTGACCTCTCTGACCTTCAGCACTTGCGCTGCAGTTAGAAATGGCTCTGGGTTTTTAGACTTAGTATGCAAAGGTTGGTGGAGACCGCATAATTTCTCAGAATCATTGCCCTCGGAGAGTGACAAGGTGTAAATTTCCCAAACGTTTGAAATTTCCGTCCACTACCTCTGATGTGTTGCAATGCAGAGAGCCAAGCTCCGGCTAAGGATTTATCTCAGGCTCCGAAGCCCCAGGCCAATGAGCGCCGGACGCGTTGTGAAGGTGAAACGTACAGTTTCCAAAGCTAAAGAGCCATCCACATCAATTTGCAGCCGCCTAAGTGGCATCAGCGGTGGGAGAGCTATTTACACTCCCTTCCCGGCTGAGAATTATGGTGCTGTAACCAGGAGGAAAGCGAGGGGAATTGAAGGGGCTGCTCAGAAATATAATGGTCATTTACGGCCAAAGTACCCCCATAACAGTAGTCCCTGAGCTCTCATCGGCAGCGTACTTGAGGAATTTGCAATGAAACGCATACACACACACACACAACACAGACCCCCTAGAGACCCACTGCGACATGCCCATTCATATTAAACCGAAGGATGGCATTTGCTTTGCTTATCCAATGGGACAAAGCCAAAGAACCTTCCTGAATTTTGTCCTTACGCCACAGATGCTGATCCGGAGGTCTCTCAAACCACCACCCACCGTGGGACTCGTATCATCTAACACGCAAAACAAGCGAGGAAGGAGGGAATGAGGAGAAAATAATTAGACCACATGTATCATGCAATTCGTGAAAGTACTGTATTTTGCAGCTATGTAAATGATAGTATTGCATTATCAAGATAATAACTTGTTTTTGTGACAAGAAATCACACCATTATGTGTTGCATCTGTATTATTTTTGAAATTAGGCTTTTTAATTACAGAGATAAATTATGTATGTAAGAATCCCACTTTGAAAATTTTATACAACATGTCATCTAAGATCCCATTAAATTTGGAATCTATTCCTCTCATATCCAAATGTTCCCTGGGAGCAAGAGTTAACTCTTTCCTAGGCGGCTCGGGTGCCCTTTTGTGCACTCTGCCAGACCCACATCAATTTCACCTGGATGTTCAGATACAGGAACAATGACAGTTCCTGGACTCGCCTGCGGCTCTGGCCCAGGCTCCACTCCCAACTGCAGCCAGGAAGAGACTTGGTAGCCCCCACCCCCTGCTCCTCCCCCTCCCCTCCCCCCCCCCCCACTCCCCGCATTCTCCCCTCCCCGATTTGGTTTTATTTTCTACACCCTGGGAGAGAGCTGCTTTTCTCTCCGGTTACAATTGCCTGAAGGTTCGCCGATGTCACAGAGTTAAAAACAATGAATTCAATATGGAGTGAGGGTACCAATATTATTGGTCCTTGGAGTCTAATGTGATTTGGGGAGCCCATCATAGCTGGGTTCAAATCCTGGCAGGATGAGTAACCTCCCTGGGTCTCAGTTTCTTCAGCTACAATATAAGGCCAGCAGCCATTCATGTGGAGAGTGGGGATTTAATGAAATAACGTCTGTGGAGGCCCAGGGCAGGGCCTGGTGCATAATCACTGCTTATTCCATGAGAGTAGTTACTCCTAGCATTCTCTTCAAAGCAATGATCTGAGACAAAGTTAAATCGGAAGCTCCTCTTTGGGTTTGTTTGATTTCCAGATTGTCCATATCAACATCACATCATTACTTGATGCTATTTATCAACAAAGAAGGAGATGAATATGGCCTCCTCTTTTGAGCCAAGCAAGCAAAAGAGGTAATTTGGGAAAGGGGTAAGCTTCGTGCCCAGTGAGACCTCCTAAGCCATTCAATTCCTTCATGAATTAGTTGCAGGTAAAGGAGATGCCAATTCCTTGTCCATCTACCATTAGTCACTATTCATTTGCCTCTCTAGCTGGGGTATCCATGTCCTGAAGTCAGCAAGGAACAGAACAAAGAAAAGTTATCTTCTGGAAGATGACACAAGAGGAGAGAGTATGCCTGAAAAGCCACGCCCTACACCTCCCAACACACACTTCCTGATTTCTCTCATGGTTTTTGGCAGACCTTGACCTTGAAATCTTTTTCTGAACTTTTCACAGCAGATGACCCACTTTGAAAGATATTGAAGAACTAGATAAATCGTGAGATGATAAAATGTACTCTACCCTGCTAAATATTTTTCCAATTAACCAAGGAAATGGATTTCTTTCTCAGTCTTGTGTTTCCTAGGAACTATAATTTCCCCCAAATTAGTATAGTTAAGTATAGTTGCATTGCTGGAAATATGAAGAAAAGGCATAGACTAGGACTCAGAAAAATAAGCAGAGGAAAGCACAGATTTTTCAGAAATAAAGACCTGCTAGGGTCTGAGTATGTGTATAGAAGAGAGGGACTCAGGTCACAGAAACTGGCATTCAAACAAATGAAAATGGATTTCCAGGAAGAAGTAAATAGGAGGTGAAAAGTTCTCATACTTGGTTTGGTTTTCAAACAGGAAGAACCAAACCTGAAGTAATGATTCTGAATGAACACTGAGAAGAGAATGAATGTCTTGGTTTTGCTTCCCATGCTGGAATGCTATTACTATTGAAGAAGGTAGACTGTGTCATCCTTACCGAGCAGACTGATTCTGATACAAGAACCAGGATTAAAATGGAGGAAGATCTGGAAGTGTAGGGTCAGACTTCACAGAATTACAAAGAGGAGGAAATAAGCTGAGTGAAGTGAGAAAGGAGAGCTGATCAAATTATGCTGGAGGAGACCCCGCACCTCTTAAAGAACCCTCAAGCTAAGAAGTCCCTTTGCAATTAAGCAAAAGCATTTGTTAGAGGCTCTCTAGGAACGGGGTCCTCACCAGGCACAGAATCTGCCAGCACCTAGTTCTTGGACTCCCCAACCTTCAGAACTGTGAGAAACACATTTCTGATTATAAGCCACCCCGTCTACAGTATCTTGTTATAGCAACCCAAACAGACAAAGATGATGTCCTATGAGTACCTGAACTTGAACTTCTACTAAAGCAAATAAACCTCTCCCCCTCCCAAACTAAACAAGAAGCTGAAAGCTTGTCCTGCAGCTGTCACTACTTATCTGTTACCAAATTCTTCTTACAGTCACTTAGAGTCCAGAGTCTTGAAGACACCGCTCTGTCTTCCTTGGTCTGTTTCACACTTACCCTCACCTTTCCAGCACTACTCCTGCGGATTAACTAATAGTCCTGACCAAGCTGGCTCCTCCAGGGCATCACACCACTCCTAGAATCATCTGGAAAAGCACAGGTGTGAACATGACACTCTCGTACTTGAAAACTTCCTAGCTCTGTATTTGCCCTCAAGGTAAGTACAAACCCAGTAGGCAGGTATCAAAGCCCCAATGATTTCACACAACCTACTTTATCGAACTCATCTACTGCTCCTTCATATGCTCCCTACTCCAGCCAAACTGGACTATTTGCTTTTTCAGAATGCGTCATTCCCTCTCCCCCAATGCCTTTTCCTCACTTAAGCTAGCCCATCCACCCAGAATGTTCTTTATCCCAACATGGCTCAAACTTAACTGTCCTTCACAATTCTAATCAAACACCATCACTTCAGTGAAATTTCCCTGATTACTTGGAGTCACAAGTAATCCTGCCCTCCTCTGAAGCCTCATCATAAATGATTTGCTCCTCTCTTATGGCACTGATTTTCTCCTTTCTTGGTTTATAACCAATCTGCAAGGTCATGTAATATTTTGCCCCTGTGTTTGCATACACAGGGGCAAAATATCACAGTAGGTCCAAGTGGATTCAGTCTCCTTCCTGTCATTCCTCAGTTGATTGACCCTAGGCAAGATATTTCGCCTCCCTCACCTCGGTTTCCTCACCAGGGACAATCACAGCCAGCACACAAGGCATCGGCAGGATTGAATGAGGTAATGTATACAGTGCACTTGGCACAGACTCTGCCATAGGGATATTTTTATATTCTACCCTTTTTATTCCATTTTTATTAAAAGGTACTATGTCTTGACTTCACCAAGTAGAGAATTACTGGTAAGCATCTGAGAGCAGATGTGTGTTTTATTCATGGTGGAATCTTCCCTGAAAATAGCCTTAAAGTAGATACTCAAAAAACATTTGTTGTAATTAATTGAAATAATGATGAGATTATAATCAAATCCAAAATGGTGTTTACATGAACTCAAAGAAGAGATTGAAAATAAAATTGAATAGCTGTGGATTATAACATTGAAAATCACTCAAGTATTGTGTGAATAAAGGAAAGGGTATTAATTCTTTCTGATTTCATGAGCTCTCTAATTAACAAAGGAAGATACTAAACAGTAAATTACTGAAATACAATATGACCTTGACAAAAAATTGACTGTTAAATTGATCAAAACAGTGCTTCCTGGGTAGGACTCAGAAAAGAGCCGCAGGTGGATTGTCAAGCTTCAAATAGTCAGGTGGCACCTGAACGATCAATGTTTCTCAGGTCCAGTGAGGACTTTGGTGGACACTGCCTGGAACAAACACCTCACTCCTTCGCATAAAGGGATCCCTCATACAATCCTGGGGTCACAGCTGGTAGCTTTCCTTGGCTTTATTTTATTACTTGCCAGAAAAACAGTAAGACTATTGGAGAACTTGACATGGACTTACTACGAAGCGCTGTATTTTAATTTAAAAAAACAGAAAAGTATTTATTTATTTTGGGTTACATAGGAGCCTCATATCCAGCATTAGCCTGAGGGGCCATCTAAAAACGGAATCATTTAGTGCTCAAAGAGCAAAAACGCAGAATCCGGAGTTCTGAATATACATTCCTTTTCTGTAGTTGACCTTGCAAATTAAAATTTCACACATCCAAGTTAGAATTTTCTGATATTTGGATTTACATGGACTCTTCTGTGGTTCCGGTTTTTAACTGTTTGCCAACTAATATCCTGCTCACTTACTATTGATAGGTAAAGGCTAAGGAGCCTGAAGAGGTCATTGTTCCCTGTAGAAAACCTGAAATGGACATGAACTTCCGAGGGAATCCGGGTGGCTTAAACCTTATATATTTTAGCCTTCTGTGGTCTTTTAATATCTAACTGGTAACAGTAAATGTGGTTCCGCGTAGGAAAGATGAAGAAGCAGTGCTGTGCGTGGGAGCAGAAAGACCCCCAGTCAGGACTCCTGGCTGCAGAGCCAGCCTTGAGAGAGGAAGTAGGTGGCTGCAGGGACGCTCCAGTTCAGTCCTTGGAGAGCGCTTAGATCTTCTGAGAGAAAATGGCAATATTTACAGGAACATTCAAAAGCCAAAGTGTACCTGATTAAGGAACCAAATCAATAAATAAGTAAAACTCCCTTTTTTCAGGGACAAAACATATATTGCAGGTTCCACTTGTTTTTGTATAACTTGAGCTATGGCAATTTATTCAGCTGTATGGAAACAGAAAATAATAGGACTCTTAAAATCACACTCAACCCAAAGGAAAGAAAGAGAAGGCTAGGGAAAGAGGAGCCTAAATTGCATTTCACTGCAGTGTCGCGGTGCTTAACAAACTCTGAAAGTCACCACGCACAAGACTTCCATTTTAATCATGCATCCTGTGTCTAAATATGCTTGCTGATGGTTCTTAGAGCTATCAGGGATGCCTCTTGAGAAAATACGAAGGATGCTTATTAAGAATTCACGTGTCTTAATCAATGCTTATTCCATTAATAAATGAGACTCCTTTTTATCAGAAATGGTCTTATGAGGGTACAGAATCTATCCTTTTTCCTGCTAGGGGATCTTTAAATATGAACACTTTCTTTGTCAGTAGTTAAAAAGCAGACAAGCAAACATTTTAAATGCAGCTAAAGTGTTCTCCCTTTCCACATTCTATGCAGATAACAATACCTTCATAATTAAAGTGCTATTATTACTATTTAATTGTCTGTTTCATTGTTTAATGAATAGGGACTAGTTAATTATGGTGAGGGGGAAAGACAAAGGACCACTTTCTAATGGGGGATGCACAGCTCTAGTTGTTACAATGTGGGCTGCATATTGCTTTATTTATACTTCTGAACATCAGAACCTAGATTCACACATCCTTGTCAAATTATGACTCTTTTTCAACATGATTTGAAGATGTGTTTAACAGTTTTTCTAATTTTTCACATTTAAATAGTATCACATGTATCGCTTGATAGATGAAAGTGGCTGTTCTAAAGTCACTCATCAGACACTGCTGAATGTCAAGGGGCTGCAGCGTCTTTTGAACCACTCCCCAACAAGGGCAGTTTCAGATACAAGAGGTCAAGGATTCACAAGAGACGCTGCAAGAATAAGGCAGGTCTAACACAGATGGAATTCACCCTGGCTGGCTGTCTACGCTGAGGCTGAACTCTCGCTGCTCTCGGTAACCCCTGACCAGGACCCGGATCTTGATGCAGAATCCTGCTGATTGCCTTGCCAACGACCTCACAGTTATGCTCATGCGTTTTCATGTCTGTGGGTTCCACAGTGAGTGGCAACTCACACTTGTATAGCACTTCACCATTTTCCAAAGCACTTTTACACCTATCATTGTATTTGATTGTTACCACTTATGAAACATGCAGTTCAGATATTTATATATGTATCTTACAAATTCCGAAACAGGGTCAATGAGGTTGAATAACCCATCTTGACGTTGTGGTTAATAAGTGGTACACATGCTTCTCTGGAGCCTCCAAAAAGATATGTAAGTACATAAAGCAATTATCAATGTGACATTGACTACTAATATTAGTGTTTTGCCAAAGCAACAAAGTAGGGAACAAGAGGTCCCTGATCTGACGGAGTGCCCACTTCACGAGCCTCACGGTCATTGCGCCAAGAGGTGTTCAGAAGTGCCCTGTGTATAAAACGTTGCTGAAATTCGCAAGCATGTCTCAAGTGAAATTGTTCCCTGATGGACGACATTCAACCCAAAATAGATGCACCTAAGCTAAATTTGTTCTCAAACTTCAGATCTGTGTTCAGATACACAAGGCTACTTCTGGATAGGAGATGGAGAGGCCAGATGACAATTCTAAAAGATATTTCTAAAAAACATGAATTCTATAATTCAGGGTGGAAATAAATTATGTAGAATAAAATTATATTTCTCAACTTTTGTTTCTCACAATGACAGACTAGGGACATCACCAATAACTGCATATACCCAAGCCTGCCACCTTTCCTCCTCTCTCTCTTAAGACGGCCACCACTGCTAATGCATGTCTTTTACTGTCCTATACCCAGGCTGAAAGTAAAACAAATCATGCTCACCAGGTGTATCAGAATCTCCTACATGAGTAAACACCAAATATAGGGGGAGAAAGTTTGGAACAAGCCCAACACTATCACATGTACTTATTAAGCTGGACTTCCTTTGATGAGAGAATCTTGTACAATATCAATAACACGAACTTCTTCACTTAGCAACAATCTCACAAAGGAAATAGGGGACATCTGTAATACTTTCAACAATAAAAGATAAAATCTTTTAAAAGAACAAAAAAACCCAAAACTGTTACTAGTTATGAAGAAAAGCTAAACACCTGTATTTGCTACGTTTGTGTATAGCGTCTCATATTTAAAAGATGGAGGGTTTTGCCCAGCCAACGTGACTTAGCAGTTGAGCTTCAACCCAGAAACTGAGAGGTCCTGGGTTTGATTCCTGGTCAGGGCCCTTGCCTGGGTTATGGGCTCAATCCCACAGAAGGGGGCGTAAAGGAGGCAGCCAATCGATGATGTTTCTCACTCATCATGTTCCTATCTCTCTATCCTTCTCCCTTCCACTCTCTCTTAAAAAAAAATCAACAAAAACATATTAAAAAAAATGAAAATAAATAATAAATAAAGGATGGAGGGTTTTGCTATTCTTTTTATACTTTACGTATTTTTTTGCACAGTAAGTTGTTGATTTCCTTTTAGGAAACAAAAAAGAAAACACTTTGAATTATGTACAAGTGTATGTACAGATAAGTTTCACCTCCCTCCACTTTACCCTATTGTAATCTTTCAGTCCACAAAGAGAATGCTTTCAAATACAGGACATAAAAGTATTTTACATAGATGATTACTTCAACAATGCTATAGTAATACGAATTACAAAGGATAAGCAATAAAACCAATATGCATAAGGCTTCAGAATATAAGATCTTGAGAAATTTATCAAGGTTTGAAATTTAAGACTTTGTTTTCAAGCAAAACTATAAGGATGTTTCATAGCTATGAAAAGTAATATGAACCAAGACACAAAGACTAAACTCTGTTTTTAGAAATACAACCTACATAGGTATTTCCATGTTTGATAATGTACCCGTGTTAGAGAGGACCCTCGATATTGGGAGAAATCCTTTGAAGTGTTGTAGAGCTCAGGTTGTTTTCTTTATAAAAGCAAAACTCAGGCCTCTCTGAACTGATTTCCTTTGTGGGCGCACACGTGTGTGTGTGTGTGTGTGTGTGTGTGTGTGTGTGCGCGCGCACATATATTTTCCAAAGTGGTGACTAATCTTAATGCATCTACTCTGCCTGCTGTGGCTGGTGAAGGCTTTTTATGCTTTTCTTGCTCCCGGGATGTTGCCGAGCTTTCAAAACCTTGCTCAGGTGATGCGAAGAATTTATATCTAAAAAAAAGTTATATATATCCTTTCATGGCTACCCTCGTAATGTGCAACACAGAACATCACTTAGAATTTAAGGGCCCATAAAACAGAAAGCTTGCTTAACCCCTTGGCTGCTCGGTGCCCGCGAGCTGCAGCACCCGGGGAGAGTGGAAGGGGATGACTGTTGGAAGCTGGCATGTTTAAAGCCTCCGTAGCATGTATTCACTCTGTGGTGGTAACTCGGGTCAAAGGCATATTCTCTTTACTCCTTTTCCTTTGTCTTTGAAACTGTTCATGGAAATCCCAACATCGAAAATCTCAAAATGCTCACAAACAATAATCCAATAAAATAGTAACAAGAAAAGCAGGTATATACTTTGTGTCATGGAACAAAATAAAGATGAATACAAATTTCAAGAAGTCAAAAATCATGGCATATTTTTTCTTAAAAAATACCATGAGCGGACAATAAAACTTAGAGCTTAAAAAAGGAACAGAAATCGATACTCTTGTCTTTGTGGTATTGGGTAATTCTCACAGGCATTATTCGCTAGCAGGGGACCCAGATACGGATAAGCCAGGAAGGTCAGCACGTCGAGACACAGTGCAATGTCCCAAGAAGAGCTGAACTTGCTGACTGTGGAGGCAGGAATCTAAGGGAGGGAGATGCTAGGAACATGAGGCATGACTATACTGGGTTCCCAGAACTGCCCTTAGACTGTTTTGGCCTCTCTGAACTTACAATTTGATTATACGAGGGCCTATGTGACTGGCATTTGTTTTATTATTATTTAATATAGTTATTTCAATTTTAGAAATCACTTCTCTACTCTGCACATGCTATAGTGTTAAGTATTTGGGGTATTTTTTTTTTGTGATGAATAGAAAAACAACAGTGATTATCCCCCAAGAAATGCCAACATTCTATTAGGAGAGATTTTAAAACTACACAAGCAATTAGAATATAAGGCAAAACTCAAATATAAAATAGATGCAGTCATAGCTGCATTTGGATAATGTTCATTTATGAAACAGTCCAACAAGATTTTATTTGTACTTCGCCACAATCCTGCACAGTAGATTTGTCACCGGGGAAAACTGAAGCTCAGAGAGGCTGAGTGGCCTTTCTGAGGCCACACAGTCTGCAAGCTGCAGAGCTGAAATTAAATACTGTTCTTCTAATCTTAAATCCAGTTTTTATTCCATTACACCAAGTAGTCAACTTAAACTTAGTACACATTTGGCACTCTACTCTCCCTTCAACAAAGCCATGGCCAAGCTGTGGAATGAGAGAAAGAGAGAAGAAGCAGAAGCAGGAGAAAAGGAGAAGGGGAAGGGGAGGGGGAGGGGGAGGGGAAGAGGGAGGGGGAGGGGGAGGGGGAGGGGAGGGGAGGGGGAAGGGGAGAGACTGGAGGGCAGAGGAAGAAGAGAAGAAGTAGGTGGGAAGAAATTGCGAAGGACGTGGGGTAGGAAAGATGAAAAAAGAAATGTGAGTGCAGGACAGGAAATGAGTTTCTCCCCATAAGCCCCACCCACCAAAGTTCCTAAGGCCCCTCCAATACATATTACTTATGCTGTTTAATTTCATGTTTATTTCCTCCTTGAAAATTTTCCCTCAATTTGTCTGAGTTTTCAAAATTTTTAGATGCAGCATTTTTTGCCTAAAGTTGTATTCCTTAGACCAGTGGTTGGCAAACTCATTAGTCAACAGAGCCAAATATCAACAGTACAACGACTGAAATTTCTTTTGAGAGCCAAGTTTTTTAAACTTAAACTATATAGGTAGGTACATTGTTATTAACTTAATTAGGGTCCTCCTAAGGCTTAGGAAGAGCCACACTCAAGGGGCCAAAGAGCCACATGTGGCTCTCGAGCCGCAGTTTGCCGACCACGGCCTTAGACTAATTGAGGGTTAGTTAGATTAGGCTTCCATCTTTTCTCAGCTCTACCCATTCATTCACCAAATTATTTTTATCCTCCAGATTTTATGTCCTGCCCAGGAATTAAGTTGCTGAGGGAGACATCTACACTCTCTCGGGCCTTTAAAAATCCATATCCCTATTTTGAAATCAAAAAAACCTCATAATCAAAATTCCATTGCATTCAAAAGAAGTAATCAATTGTTTTAAAAAATGTTATGCTAGTCATGTCTTGTTTATAAGATTAGAAGATTTGATCACATAAAGTAATTGACAGTTAAGAAAAC
The DNA here is from genome assembly GCF_964212035.1 of Myotis nattereri. Lineage (NCBI taxonomy): Eukaryota > Metazoa > Chordata > Mammalia > Chiroptera > Vespertilionidae > Myotis > Myotis nattereri. The sequence goes on along the minus strand of NC_138081.1, from coordinate 94,001,407 downwards.
TGAGTAATTTACTTTATAAGTCTTTTATTTAATAAATTCATGACGAAAATTAGAAACAGTACAATACAATATTAATGCCTGCAACTTTTAAAGATAATAAATAAAACACTGAAACCTCATTTTAATTCTTAAACAACTTAATGAAGGGAATACTCATGCCCCAGTTTTTATTAAGTAGATAAAAATTTACTGTGAAAATTGGAATCCATATTATAGAAAGTGAATTAAATTCTAAGTGATGAGTTCTCTCTCTGGAAAGTTTTTTATTTTAGGGTACCACACAGTCCATGGAAAAGGTTGTTGTGAAACAGGTTAGGTATGATTTTCCAGGACCTCAAGTTTAAGAGCCATCTTTATGAATGATGTGTCACTGTTTGGAAGGCATTCTCAGCTTCTTTCTCTTGTAAAAAGGAAAGAAAGGGAAATTTCTTCAGTTCTTGGAGAAAGAACTTCACCTTGTAATAAGAAGCAGCTAACTTCTGATTGGAATCAATATCTCAACCAAAAAGCTCAAGAAGAGTTTAATTAGCCTTCATGGTTCCACTTCATGATTTCATAGACCAGGTCTTTGAAAGTCACGTCAGTGGCTCTCAGTTTACTGCCTGGATCAGCATTTTGTGATGTCAGGGTCATCGTTCATCAACACCACTTCCTATGCAGTGCAGCAATGGCTGCTATTGAGAAGGCAATATTCCTGGAATAATTGTGCAGCACTGTGGGTGGACGGGCCATTCTTATAGGGGGTCAATAACATGAAACCAGGAGCCTCTTACAATGCTGTGCTCCTTTTTCAGGAAATATATCTTGACCCAATACAAAATCTAGGACAAGCTTGAATGATGATGTTACTAGACCAAGAATAAATGTGTCCCTAAGTAAGGAAATAAATTACTTAGAACAAACTTGTCAGTCAATATTAAAAAGAAAAAGAATATTTAGAAAATAAGTTTCCTAACATGATTGTGTGAATAAAGTAAAATCCTATAAATCAGAGAGAAATTATAAGAGAAATCTAAGTTCTAATTATTATTTTTAATTTGTGTCAAGTAAGAAGAAATCAATCTATATTCTTTAAGATTCTGCCAATGTAGCTAACATCCTAACCCTTTTGACATTACATCAAAACACAAAAACAAACAAAAGAGAAAACAATAAAGCATCTGAGGATTCATCAGGCAGATTTACAAAAAAAATCTGAATAAATGACTTCTGAGTTTTATGAAATGTTTGACACCCTGGTATTTGAAAACTTGGCTTCAAGCTTACTGCATATGCTGGGGTTCTTCAAGTTGTAGAAGTTATTTTCTGGATGGATGACTTCCGAAGAGAATATACATATACTTTTACATTTCAGTATTTGACTTGATTACTAATGTTCTTGAGCTGGAACAATGTTACAAACCAGAGAAGTTTAAGTGCATCATGTACAAACGCAGGTTTGCTGAGGTTGTGGCAGAGTAACAGGAAACACGGATCACCAGATCACTCACACGCCACATCTAACTGATTGCATTACGCTGAACCGGAATGTATTATTGGGCTCTTAGGCCATTAAGAATCGGCTACCATTTCAGTGACAAAGGAAAACATGAAAGAAAAAGAAAGCAACTAATTAAAATGTCAATGCCATTCTTTTTATGAATTTATAGAAAACCTAGTGACTAGACATATCAGACTCAAAATCCAGATATTTTGTCAATGCTTTTTGGAAAGCACGCTAAAGAATGGTGATTCATCTTTCGACTTGATTTACCCAATACTTTCATTGGGTCAACAAGACTATCAAATCAAAACAGTCCATAGAAAAATAACAGTATGTCCACTGCCTCCACAGTCTTAAAATTTGGATTGTCAGATATCAAAAGGATATGTGCAGTCCCTGCTGTTCTATATGGCACGTTTTCCTACTCTGCTCATTCAAAGCATCTAATTAGCAGCCACACTTATTTCTCATTGCCGTTAGCTCCTCAATCAAGGATTTCTGCTGAAGGAACCCTGCTGCTGGTGCTAGAATTTAAAAAAAAATCGTGAAACTCATATTCATGTAATCAGCCTATAAACACCACCCCTTCATCACTAAGGGAAAAAGTATGATTATTCCTTTTCCCTTCCTCATGCACTACTAAGACGATCTTTATGTTACTTCCCCCCTTTATGTCTGATCTTGGTAATTCTGTGTAATGATGGACATAGGGAAGAAAAAAAATAGAAAATCTTTAGGGTCAAGTTATTTTTATAAAGTCTGAAAAGATAGGCAAATATCCATCTTGTTGTCAAGGACATTTTCAGTCTGTAAAAATATAAAATATGTTCAAAACAAATCACTCTAAAGAGTCAAAACTTTGAACAAAACCAGCAAAACTGTATTTGTTAGAGATTTAATTGGTTGTGTCAGGTACTGCCTTTTTAAAAGACAGGTCAGGTAGATTCATACATTCATCCATAGTGGGGTGCAATGTGGCAGTCATTTTCTTAGGCAGTGGAGATCAAAGAGTGAGCAGGAGAGGATTTTTGCATCTAGAAGTTTATGGAAGAGACAGATAAAAAAAAAAAGTCAATTGAGAAACGTATGTGAAAAGCATAGGCATTTGGGGTGATATAGGAGAGACACAAGTCCTAAGAACACAGAGATTTCCTAATAAATTGACATCTAACCTGTGTCCTAAATGATAAGCACAATTTTGAAAGGCAGAAGAAGAAGCACTTCTGAAATGGTTGAGTAAGGACTTTTGAAAATCCACTCTCCTGTTAAAGCAACAGGAACACTTGCAAAAATAGTCAAAAGTTACTTTTTCAGAATTCTGGAAAGTAACCAAAGGCTTGCAACTATCAAAAGAGGGTTATTCAAGAAAAACTGCTGAGTCTTGGTATGAACAATAGGCATTGTGATGTTTTAATTTGCCCTATCCCCATCCACCTCTCCAGAGCTCTGGGGTAGCCTTGAAAACTAACAGCCTGACAACCACTATAACGGGAAAACAGCAGCCTGGCAGCCATTGGGTTGGGTAGAATCGGTGTGCAGCTCAGAGCTCACTCTGCGCAAGGATTTGTAGAAAACAATTAGCAACAACTGTTTAATATCACAGCTGCCTAAGGCAGTGATTCCAGTTCCAGCTAACAGTTGACCAAAACTAGGAAATGAGATGTTCATAAAGGGTTTTTATAACTTCTAACATAGTCCAAGAAATCTAGGTGGCCAGGCATGTGTGCAGGGCTGGGATATGCCCAGAAAAGGCCTGGGAAGGTCCTAATCTCTCATCTCTGACTAACCATAAGGCTCTATGCAAACAGGGAGGGAAAGCCAAGGTGGGATTGTCAACTTTCATTGAAGTGTGCCTCAGCATACATGAAGAGCCTCTCTGCAAACCCTGAGAGACATAGGGGATCTGTTCATTGGCTGACCACCCAGCAGAAACATCAGTGACCCCCAATGACAAAAAAAAAATGAAGATTATACAGAATTAGTCAAGGAAAGTCACCAACCAAAGAAATAGTCACTAATCAAACCTTGTAGAATGAAAGATAGAGAGAGATTGGATTTCTAGACTTGCCATAGTATTTAAAATATTTAAAATATTCTGTTTTCAGAATATTTTAAACAACAAAAAAAGAACACAAAAAAACAGGTGTTAGATTTAGTATACAAAGCCTTTCAATTATAAAAAATAATAGTAAAAGAATTAAAGGAATCCATGTTTAAAATTTGAAGGAAAGTATAAGAATTTTGTTGCACCCAATAGATCAGGGGTCCTCAAACTTTTTAAACAGGGGGCCAGTTCACTGTCCCTCAGACCATTGGAGGGCCGGACTATAGTTTAAAAAAAACTATGAACAAATTCCTATGCACACTGCACATATCTTATTTTGAAGTAAAAAAACAAAACGGGAACAAATACAATATTTGTATTTGCATGTGGCCTGTGGGCCGTAGTTTGAGGACCCCTGCAATAGATGATAAAAAGATAGAAATTATAACTGAGTAAAAATTCTGGAGTTGAAAATTATAATAAGCTGAAAAAATTCAGTAGGGGTGTTAACAGCATATTTGAAACATCAGAAGAAAGAATTAGCCAATTTGACTATATTTCATTTCAGATCATGCAGCCTGAGAAACAGATAATTTAAAAAGAATAAAGAAAAACGAGCAGCGCCTCAGAGACCTGTCAGACAATATCAAACTCACCTTCCATGCATAATGAGCTCCATGAAAAGAGGTTAATAAGGGGGAAAATATTAGAAGAAATAAAGGCAAATAACTCTAAATTTTATGGAAAAAAATTAATCTGGGCATCTGAAAAAGCTCAATATTCTCAAAGTAGGATAGACTCAAAGAGAACCATACTACTATATCTCATAGTCATATTGTTGAAAGATAGAATCCTAAAGCAGGAAGAGAAAAAAGACCCATCACATACAAGAGAGTGCGCATCAAAATAATGGTGGCAGATGACAGTGGGGATGAAATATTCAAAGTGCTTACTGTTAACCAAGCAAAACTATCTTCCCCTTTCTATCCACCTGATTTGAAAGACAACTGGATAAAACAATCATCCCAAACCCATGTTGATGAGTGACGATGTATATAAAGATGTCATCTGTATGACAATAAGATCACAAAGGAGGCGGGGAGAGAACAGAGGTATAAAACAACAAAGTTTCTGTAGACTATTGAAACAAAGCTTATGTCAATCCAAATTTTTAATGAAGAGGTCAATTGCAATTTCCTTAATAACAATTTAGAAAATAACTGAAGGCAATGTAGTAAAAGAAAAGGAAATTAAAATGGTACAAAAGCAATATCTAAATAACGCAAAGAAAGCAGTCATACAGAAATATCTATCTGTATGTTCGCCAAAGACCTCGGAATGAAATTAGAAATAAATACCAAAATGAAATGTGGGAAATACACAAATAGGAGGAAATTAACCAACACCATATCTGTGAGGGGAGAACCAAGACCCTAGAAGGTGAAGTCATGATTCCGGACAGTGGAGCTGTGACTCTCAGGGAATTATTCCCAAGCCTTGAAACCTCAGGGAGTTTGCCGGCTGGATTTCTAAACTGCTTGAGCCAGTGACTTCCATTTTCTCCTTTTTGAACCAGACTGTGTGTAACTGTTATCCTATGCCTGCCCCAGCATGAATTTGGGGAGCAGATAACTTTTCTTTGGTTTCACCGGTCCACAGATTGAGTGACAGAATGCCCCCAAATGGATTGAACCCAGAGCCTCACCTATTCTGTACCCAGATGATAAAGTTCGGAACTTTTAATCTGATGACATTTAGATGAGATTTTTGTACTTGATACTGTAATGAGTTGATATTTTCATGAATCTTTGCATTTGGGATGCAGGTGACTCTTTGAAGGTGAGGTGGGCGATTTTGTTAGGCAAAATAATGACCCCACAAAGTTTTCCATGCCTTGATCCCCATGTCATCATACATGGCAAAGAAGATTCTGCAGATGTGATTGAAGATATGGTGTATACTATATTTGCATTTCCTAATAAGCTGAGTTTCTATATAATCAATATGTATGCCAATTGTATAGGGCTTAGGGGATAATTTTGCTGATAAATTGAGGTCCCTCGTTTTTACAATGGGGAGACTGGTTAGGTCAGAGCTCTGCTTAAGGACACAGTAAAAGAACAATAGCTGGTGAGAAAACTCTCTTTGGCTCCTTTGAGAAACTTCCAACTTCCCAGGCTATGAACATCACTAAAAGCCACTAAGCTCCCAACAGGATCCAGCCACAAGTAAAACTGGGACTTGTCAGAGGGGAGGTCAGTATTTTCCTCTCCACGTCTACACCAGCCCTATCCTGTGCTCTCACAGGGCCAGGAATGGGCAGCGCAGTTTTGGGGTTGCTTTGAGGTCTCCTTCAAATGACACTAGGGCAGCCGTGGGCAAACTACGGCCGTGGGCCGGCCCGTTTGAAATGAATAAAACTATTGAAAAAAAAGACCGTACCCTTTTATGTAATGATGTTTCCTTTGAATTTATATTAGTTCACACAAACACTCCATCCATGCTTTTGTTCCGGCCTCCGGTCCAGTTTAAGAACCCATTGTGGCCCTTGAGTCAAAAAGTTTGCCCACCCCTGCACTAGGGGCACCACGCCACGCTACCTCTGTGCTACAGTTATCAGGGTTCTTCCCTGCTGAAAATCCTTAAATTGTTTTTTCATAGCAACGAACCCTAAATGCCTTTGGCGTGACAAACAAGAGGCCTAGAGCTGGTCCGTCCTAACCTTACAGTCAACTCTGTTCCTACCATCACCCTCAAGCCCACATCTACCGTTCACAGAGACAATCTTCCCGGCACCACAGTGAACCCCACAAACCCAGTTTCCCTTATCCCTTGTGGGCTGAGTAGATGGTGCACTGTACATCTTCAGGATTTTAATTCAGTATTTCCCTCTACAGGTCTGCACCAACCCTACCCTGTGCTCTCCTAATAAGGATTGCCATGCACTTGCTCTGCAATGTGACCAGCACCCCTTGGAGGTGGGCAGGGTAGCTTTGCATAGCTCTTATACCCTGATGTAGGAGTCTCTCCTCAGGGGTCGCCAGCACCCTGTTAGTTATTTTCTCTCTCCACTTGTCACACTGTATTGGAGTCTTTATCCTACTGGTCTATCTTTCACTCTCAACTGTGAGCTTCTTGAGTCCAAGGGAATGCATGTTTCTATCACATAGTAAGTATTCAATAGCATTTGATAAGTGGATGGATGAATGAATAAATGGGTGGATGAAGCAGTCAATTAAACACCAGGTTTTTAAACAGACACTTCCACATGCTGAGAACCAAGCCCTCAAGACATGTGAATTTAGTCAAAATATAGTACAAGAGTCTAACAATAAACCTGAAGAAGACTTACTTCATCATATAACATCGCGCCCCAGGGAAACTTTGCACTGAGCTAACTATCTTCGTTGGCAATGAGAATGAAAAAGCTGTTGCTGGACTCCATTCTTGCCAATAATTAACAGAGTTGGCTTTCTAGCAATTGGCAACGGTGAAAACTGGGTAAATAAGCCCACTGTGTCCTTCAAGAGTCTGGCAAAGAGAGTGTTACTGAAAACTTTAAGCTCAAGGCAGAGCCGCTGTCTGGTGGTTATGTCCTGTCTCCATCATGGCATTGACATAGGTCTGTAGGGCACGTCGCATTTGGCTCCACCATCAATGCCTTTGAGCTGCTTCACTGAAGCTTTCAGCAGGTGGCAAGCCCTTTGCTCTTGGATTCCCACCGTCCAGCAGATGAGGGCCCTGGTTTCTGCAGGGCACCTAATTGGATGGATGTCAAGAAGGTTGACAGCAATCCTAGGAGCTGCTATGCAGGGAGCACCTATCACACTATCAGCTGTTTGCTAAAGGCAGCGTGAAAAGTTGTCCTGTGAGAATTCCCTGGTGACAGCACTCCTAGAAACAGCTCCCCTTTTCAAACAAAGGGCTCCAGGTTGCTCTGCACAGCTCCATCCTCTCCGCCTTCTTTGAAGGGTGGTAACTGGCAGGCACACTCTTAATCACCTCCAACAAGAACAAGCACCTGTTACTAAAAAATGTTGTAAGAGAACTCAATTTTTAAAAAAAAAAAATCACTCTATCTTTTGGACCCTCTCTTTCTTCCATTTGACTTTAAAACATGCCAGAAGAGGCTCTGAGGTATTATATGTGAAAATAGGTGGCTTGCAAACAGCATATAAATTCAAAGTTCAAAGCAAAAGGAGCTAATTAATAAGCTGCCTTCTTTTCTCCGTTCCTGCCTTTTCTTCCCACTGAGCAGCTCTAAGTACTTGTGTGGAGTTGGATTTTTATCTTTATTTTTTAAAATTATAGCCTATGCATCACGCAGACCTCTCCCTGAGATATATTGGCCTGGCCCGTAAACAGCTTGTGTGCTCAGGGGCAGCGTTTATTTTATCCGCGATGGAACTCATGATAAGAAACTGAATGCGGAAAGCACTGGGTGGAAAACCGAAGTCAGCGAATGAATAATATACAGAGAAAGGGCTTTAAAATGGGTTCTTATTCATTAGAACTTAATGCATCAAAAGTTGTTTTATGTCTAAAGTGAGAAGGACAAGAGTAAAAGAATAGACCTCACCAAACTGAATCCCCTAAAGACATTTATATTTTCCTTCCAGAATAAAGTAAATTCTAAGAGATAAGTAATTTCACAGGAAGTAAACGCACTGCATGTTCAAAGAATAAACACAATGTGTTCCATTCCTGCTCTACCCAACCCACAGACCAGTCTGATGGGCGCCTCCTGAAAATACAGTCTTGCAAACTTTTATGTCGTGGAGGAAAATTGAACCTGAACTGATTAGAATTGCTGCTTTATTATACACTTTACCCAGTGGCCCCCTAACAGAGAATCCACAGCCACATAAATGTCTAAGTAAATGTGACCTTCCCCAGACTTGAACTCCAGAGATCATAGCTTCCACCCTGCGCGGCATCCTGGGCCTAGGCTGAGTAAATCCATGGAGATTAAGAAGAGGTTAAACAATAAAGTCTAACCTATTATGAAAATACCTGCACGCTTCTGGTGTGTGAGGGAAGGGTGGCTGAAAAAAATGGGATGTTTTCCACCCAGAAGTCTATCACCTTGTTAGGAAAGTGGAGCCCTGGAACGGTAGCACCAGGATCCTGGGCGTGAGAATGCAGACCCCCAGGTCCCACCTCTGATTCAGAGCTACTGACTCAGAATCTGGATGTAACAAGTGTCCCCGGGTAAGCACTGGCCTGGGACACAGGCTCTCCCCAGGGGAGCTTATAGACTCCCTGGGATGACCAGGTATGTGAGGACAAAGCCAGAGCATGATGCAAGGTCCTAAATGACCGACATGGGTGGCAAAGACCTTAAATGTTCTTGAGGCTCAGAGGAAACAGAGATCAAGGACAGGATATTGCAAAAGCCTGCAGAGGTGAGCCTCCATGAGGAGATTCAGCGAGCCGGGGGTACAAAGGGAGAGGACATTACCAGAGAAAATAAGCTGGCTTTCCACATTGAGCCCGATAGTAGCCAAGGCACAGAGGGGAAGAGGTAAGACCTATCTGAGGAGCCTTGCTCACTCATTAATGTTTTGGGGTATGTGTAGTGTCTTTAGTGTGCTCAATGTGCACAGAGCTTTCTGTAAACACACACAAACTCATGGAGAGGAGTTGTGATTATTACAGACCGAATTGTAATCCCCACCCCCCAAAAAAATTTAAATGTTGGCATCGTAACTCCCAATGTGACTGTATTTATCCATAGAGCCTTAAAGAGATAATTAAGGCTAAATGAGGAGATAAGAGTGGGGCCCTGTTCTAATAGAACTGGTGTCCTTACAAGAAGAGAAAGAGACACCAGGGGATGAGTGTGAATTACAGAAAGGCCATGTGAGGACACAGTGAGAAGGTGGCCATCTGCAAGCCAAGGAGAGAGGCCTTAATAGAAACCAACCTTGCCGACACCTTGATCTTGGACCTGTGAGAAGATAAATGCCTCTTGTGTAAGCCACCCAGTCTGTGGTGTTTTGTTATGGCAAGCTTAGCAAATGAATACAGTGAGCCATAGAGTGGAAAGCCATGTTGGTGTCTAAGTAGGAACTTGAGTCTTTAGTTCATGAATACACTTCAGAGATAATAATCTATGCAAGATGGATTGAAGGAAGATTGGAGACAGGTAAGAAAAAATTTACCATCAAGTCTTTGGTCATTACTGTACCAGCAAGGTGGGAATGAAATGCAGGCAGGGATATGGGAGCTGGTGCAGAGCAAGGGGGCTTAGAATGACTGAATTTTAGAGCAAAATGGGATGTCACCTTAGAGATCACTTAACCTCTTCGGTTAACTGCTAGGGAACCCTTGGCCCAGGAAGCTATAGGGCACGTCCTCGGCATGGGCTTGTGACGCGTGAGGCCACACAGGGCAACCACGCTCAGATATAACTCACGTTTAGGTGAATGCTTTGCTGTTACCACCTAAAAATTCTTCATCACTTTTGAACAAGGAGCCTTGCATTTTTATTGTGTACTGGATCCCAGCAATTACACAGCTGCTCCTGATCAAGTGTCCCAGTCAGATGTGAGGCCTCCGTTGGGAGAACTCTGCCCAGGACCTGACTCACACCCTGCTTCCTGCGCCTTCCCTGTGGTCCAGAGGCTGCCTGACCAGAGGACCACAGCCCGAGGGCGGGAAGAGCCGAAAGTAACTGCCATTGAGTTAAAGAGACTGAAGGAATTAACAACAATATCAGCAACATGTGAACCAGAAGTGAGGAAGGGTAATAAAGTCTGTAGAGTTTTGTGTTGTTGTTTTTTGTTTGTTTTTTGTTTTTGTTTTTTTTTTTGGGGGGGGGGCGGGGGGAGTGTTGTTTTGCTTGTTTTTTATTTTGCTCTGCCTTGGGTTCTGTGGGCTTGTTTGTCTTGCTTTATTTGGTTTGGTTTTGCTTTTTACACTAAAAATAAAAATTCAACAAGCAAAATAATTCAACAACAAGAAGAAAATTTGTATTGAAGATCGGGAGTTATTGTAAAGATTTATACAATGATTTATGTCATGCCCAGAATGGTGAGTGAATTCTAAAACATGAAGCCCTGGTTATAGGTGAAATCTCTAAGGGAAGGAATTTAAAGAAAGAAGAAAAAAGGGCAGAGGCATTAATGTTACAAAGTTAATAGTAAAAGGGGTCACATAGAAGGGGCAGAGAAGGGAAAAGGAAGCGATGCAAACTAAGAAATGAGAAGGGAATCAGTGCAAAGTAATAAGGAATTCAGAGGTAGAGGTTTAAGGAAGAATAGACAGCAGTTGCCAATGGTTTAGAAAAAGAGGCATGAGGAAAACATCAGAGTCGGCCATTAGAACATTATTGGGAATTTGGCTCATATTCAGTATTATTAGAGAGGTTAGACTAAATTCTGAGATTAGGTCATAATTTGATGATTCAAAAATAGCTAAGATTATTTGGATCAGCTGGAGGAAACAGAAGAGTCAAGTAAAGAAAAAACCTTTTTATTCTAGATGAAAGCCAGTCTATATCTAAGGAAGAGAAGAAACAGGCAGTGAAAAAAAGAGACAGAAATTTAAAATATTGGAAAGGAGAATGGATAGGAACGAGAGCAAGGGCAAAGAAGAGATTATGGCTGCTGGAACCGGAGTCACAGAGTGGCGGCCTCAGGAAAGAAACGTGTTTCTTCTTGCTGTGATAGAAAAGGGTAGACACATAAAAAGTCATTCTGAGGGACAATGGAGAAGGCCATTTGTTGGAGTGTTGTTGTTTTAAATATGTTTTTATTGATTTTAGAGAGAGAGGAAGGAAGAGAGAGAGAGAGAGAGAGAGAGAGATTAATGTTCAAAAAAGAAACATCAATCGGATTCCTCCCATAAGCACCCCAACAAGGAATCAAACTTGCAACCTGGGCTGTGTCCTAACCAGGAATCAAGCTGGCGACCTTTTGGTGCACAGGACAATGCTCAATCAACTGGACCACACCGGCCGGGACTGGAGTGTTGTGTTATAATTACAGCTTATTTTCTGCAAATATTGGGGGCTGCATGGGCAGTCTATCATAGACATGTTATGAAAATGCAATTTTTAATCATACACCCCTTTCCTAGAAACAATGTTATGCAGCTCACTTGCCAGGAGAGAATAAACAAACTGCTTATTCAGCAGTACGATATAGAGCATCTTTTGAATATTTCATGGCAAGGCTTCAGGTATAAAATTTCAGGAGTTGAAATCTGTAGAGTAATAAGAAACTTAAAAAAAAAAGAAAAATATTATCAGCAAAAAATATTGTAGGGAGAGACCAAAACTCCTGAACTGACCAAATTATGGAAGGAGAATAGAATCATTTATTATGAGCCGTAGAGTTAGAGGCTCCAAGGACACACACAGGCATACTCACATGCACACACACACTCACTCACATACACACACACACTCACACACACACACTCTCACACACACACACACACTCACATACACACACTCACACACACATACACACACTCACACACACACACACACACTCACTCACATACACACACATACACACACACTCACTCACATACACACACACTCAGACACACACACAGACACACACTCACATACACACACACTCACATACACACACATACACACACTCACATACACACACTCACATACACACACACACACTCACACACACACACAACTTGACCTTTCTACTTCTACATAAAGTACCTAATAAAGAGTATTTATTTTGAGAAACGTGGATAATCTACTGTGATTTATAATCAGTCATTTGCTATTCTTATTGGGTACCAATGAATTAAATATATCCTATTAGAGAGGAGCTTTGGGTAAAGAAGTTGGAAGTGTTTTCCTAAGAATTTCTCACTCGTTTATGTAGTATCTAAAGTGTTTACTCTTTGAAGTATAAAAGGGCATCTGCCTGGCAAGCTTCTCTGACCTCACCCTAAAATAGCTGCGAATATGCCGTGAAGCTCATGAACTCACAGCCCCACAGGACATCAAGCCCAAAGGAAAACCTGTCACCAGAATCTGGGAAGAATTTCCGATGACAGTGAGGCCGCTGGGGCTGGATTAAGGGAATTGATCAGTGTGACCTGTGTTCGACCACAGGAAATGAAACAGCCTGCAGAGGAAGGACAAAATTGGCTGCTCAGGTGCCCAGGGTCCTGTTTATATAGAAGCCACATGCCCTCGCCAAAGGGAGTCCTACGCTCTCTCACTTCTCACCCATTCTCCTCCCCATTATACAACCTTCCTCTTCACATCCAAGAAAGAATATCTCTGGCTCGGCCAGTGTGGCTAAGTGGCTGAGCATCGACCTATGAACCAGGAGGTCACAGTTCGATTCCTGGTCAGAGAACATGCCTGGGTAGCAGGCTTGATCCCCGGTGTGGGGCATGCAGGAGGCAGCTGACCAATGATTCTCTCTCATCACTGTTGTTTCCATCTCTCTCTCCCTCTCCTTTCCTCTCTGAAATCAATAGAACTTTATTTAAAAAAAAAAAGGTATGTCTGATGCGTGTCACTAGGATTTCAGGGAAACGGGGTGTGAGGACTCAGAGCTTTCAGTGGAAGAAATGTAGAGTTTGAAGCTGATGTCCTAAGCAGATGTTCACTGGGTTCTTTCTTTTCCGGTTAAATTGCTGCACAGAGCTTTCTCCCCGTCCTCCCATGCCTCTGACAGGTGGTGGAGTTTCCAAACAGATGACAACCTGGGTGGAGTTCGAGAGAGAAGACGGGGAGCAGAGCACTTACACCTGCTTTTGTGGTAGCCCTTTCCTGCATGCAAGAGGCAACAGGAGGCCGCGCCGTACCTCGCAGCTGGCACTTCTCATTTCTGAGAAAGGGTGTCTCGCTTCCTCGCCGCTTCCCGCGCGGCCTCTCCATGGTTCCTCTTAGTACCCATTAGGTTGAATTATTTAAATTTAATATATTAGAAATTTGATGATTCATTCTAAAAGCAAATAAATGAGTAGCTTTTAAATAAATAACAATGTATGCTTATAAGATTACAAAAAGCATATTTAACCCAAATTTTAGGAGATAGGTATGTTTTCTCATTTAAAAGAGAATATCACATAAAACTTTATACTGTAACTGTCTTGTTCTCTTTTCTGATATCAAAGTCTGACAAATATATTATTCGGCATCAGTAGGAAAAGAGGAACAGGAAGGGTCAGAGGGTAAATAAACGCCTCTATGACCCAAGCCCAGGGAAATGAGAGAGGTAGCAGTAGGACTGAGCTACCATTTAGAAAAGTAGCATGAACATTATAATGCTCTGTCAAAGCATTTATGTTCCTTTCTCCCATAGTCTGTCCAACTTTTTAAAAAGTATGCTCATTAGAGTCTGGATCAAGTTAACATCCATTCCTATCTTAAAACAAATAAACACACTAAAATCGACTTCTTACAAAGTCTTTCTTAACTTGGTAAAAGTAACTATTGTAACCAACAGCCAACATTGCACGTAGATACATTCCCATTAAAACGAAAAGAAAGATAAAAGACATCCACTAGCATTATGATTACTTTTCATTTGTGCCGCCAATGCCATCAGGCGCTAGAGAGAAATAGGAGGTACCCCATCAGAAAAAGAGCAGAGAGCGTTATCGTGATTTATATACTATATTTTTTACTTAGAAAATAAAAGAGAATCAAATGAAAACTATTTAGAATCAACATAAAATAATTCAATTGGGAAGCTGAGACAAAATAAATATATTGAAAAATCAATAATTGTCCTATATACAAGCACGTTAACATGGTAGAAAATAAAATGTTGAACTAGAGCCCATTTATTTTAGTAAATATACAGTGAACACACATTATAAGGAAGTGTGTCAACATTACTGATTGACACAGAGGGTGTATGAATAAATGGAAAAATGATCCATAGTCTTTTACTAGATAGCTGAATGTTTTAAATCTATTCAAATATATTGATAGACTTTATGCACTTCTATTTAATACCCTAATGGAATACTAGTGGTAGGACTTTTGTTATAATATTTGCCTAAAAAATTGAATGCTAGCAATAACTGAAGAAATTTTGAAAGAAAAATGGAGTGATGGGTGGAACGCGCCTTAGTATATATTAAAAAGCACATAATATAAAGCAGTGATAACCAAACTTGAACAAGTATAGAGAGAAATGTATTGAAGCCTGAACAAACAATAAAATAGAGATGATAATACAATCCAGAAATGCCGTATCAATAAACGACTATGGAACAATCGATTAACTGAAAAGCACAGTACATGAACACAACCAAAATAAACCTCAGTAAGTTTATTCATAATAAAATAGTAGAAGACATACACAGCTATCTCATCTTCCTCCAAAGACAAGGGGGTAATTACGTGGAGAAACATCTGTATATTCGGCTCTAGAAAATTTAAAACTTTTGTATCTCAGAATGTCCCCCCAGCAGTCTACTTCCGGAAGTCAGGTTGGGGCTGGTCTGCTCTTGAGTTTTGCGTAAATGGAATGAGGTGGTGCGAACTCTCCCACAAGAGGCCTCTCTCACTGAACAAAACGAGGTCACCATGCGCGGTGGATGCTGGTAGTCACTCGCACTCATTGCTGTGTCACATCCCAGGTGCCTGGGAGGGGCGGGGAGGGGGAGAGGAGCGTCTAGAGAGCTGGTGATGGTCTGTCTCTCCGATCAGGTGCTGACAAGGATGTGCTCAGTGTGTAAAATGGCATGACGCTGTACACTTACCACTGGTGCTTTTTTTTGCAGGTATGTTATTCTTCAATAAAAAGATACAGAATGAAACTTTTCAAATGACTCTTTGAAATCAAGGTGAAGCTGTGGTCAAAGGAGACCACTGGAAGCCAGAAATGATGAGAAAGGACAATGACAGGGGTGTATGGAGATGCCCTAAGGAATCTGCCCATTTAGGGGACACAGAGCCTGGGTTAAGAGGTCACATTAGCATGCACCACAGGAAACAAAGCCTGAGGCCTGTGTAGAGGGTGAGGTCTTGAGCAGAAATTATGCAAACCCAGCACCCCCTGCAAAGTGGATGATGGAGAGAAATACCAGCCCTGAAGGCAGGCTCGCCCATCCCACCCACACTTGAGGATAAAGGGAAGGAAAAGAGCACACGTCCCTGAAGAGTCCTCACAGTACGCGTGGGTGTGGAGCTAGCATTCACAGTGTGGCCTGAAAATGCAAATCAAAACTTCATTTTAAAGTGGTCTCCAGGCGCTGAACAAAGCCAGTGTAAATCACTGCTAGTGTTAAATTCAGTTTTCAAAAAATCCTGCAGATACCGTCCCCAGGACCAAAATCTCACAACCAGAAGATGAATAGTTCAGGAGACAAATCACCATGACTAAGAATCAGCAGAAACACCCTGCAGGTGGCTCAGTTGGATGGAGCACCAGCTTGGACACCAGAAAGGTTACAGACTTCATTCCCTGTCAGGGCACCCACCTGCGTTGTGGGTTCAATCCCCCGTTGTGGTGCGTAGGAGAGTCAGCTGATTGATGTTTCTCTCTCTCTCTTTCTCCCTTCCTCTCACTCTAGAATCAATGAACATGTCCACAGGTAAGGATTAAAAAAAAATCAGCAGAAACACATCCCACAGAATCTGACTTACACAGACAGATGTTGGAATTATCAGGAAGAGAACATGAGTATATTCACGTATTTAAAGAACTAAAAGAAGGACTTGATAGTATAGTTAAGGAAGAAGAGACCAAAGTTAACCAGGGAGACAGTATAAAGAAATAAATTTAACATCTAAAAATAAAAATATGATTATTAAAATTAGAAATTCAATGAATAAATTAAATGGTACATTAGCTTGGCTGAATTAATAAACTAGAAGAGGGAGAATATCTAGAATGCAGCACAAAATCAAAGTGTCAGGAAATGTGAAAGGAAGATTACACAATATGGGTAGATTAAGAAAGTCAGAAACTTTATTCCAAGAGGAAAAAAATAATGAAAATGATGGAAGGGCAAAATTCAGATGTAGGGGGTCAAGAATATTCCAGAACTGATGAAAGACAACAACTCTCAAATTCAGAAATCCCAGTGAAAAACAAATAAAAGAAAAATTATACCTACAAACATTTTATGAAATTACAGAACTCTAAAGACAAAGGAAAAATATTAAACCATTACTTATGTCAAAAGAAATGCAAAATGAAATTATTTTTAGATAATGTTCTCATATATCTGATTAGCAAAACCTAAAAGTTAGACAAAATACTTTGTTGGAGAGGTTGTTGGGAGACAGGGCTTTTCATATACTGCTGGCGAGAATACAAAATACAAACCCTATGGAAGGGAATTTGGCCATATCAACACAATTATATATAAACAAGTTATTTGCTAGCTACCTTACTCTAGGAGACAGTCCTCAAAGATACACTTGCAAAAATATTAAAATGTTTTACAGGAGGCTGTTCCTTTAAAAATTTATTGTAATAGAAGAAATTAAAATGTCCATCCACCCGAGGCTAGTTAAATAAACTATGGTGTGCGTACACAATTAAATGTTCTCCAGGAGTTTAAAAGAAAGAGCATCCTTATATGCTACTATAGAGTGATCTCAAGGATATTTTGTTAAAAAAACGCAAGGTTTTGAAAAGTGAATATATCGCTGAAACCGGTTTGGCTCAGTGCATAGAGTGTCGGCCTGCGGACTGAAGGGTCCCAGGTTCGATTCCGGTCAAGGGCATGTACCTTGGTTGCGGGCATATCCCCAGTGGGAGATGTGCAGGAGGCAGCTGATCGATGTTTCTCTCTCATCGATGTTTCTAACTCTCTATATATCTCTCCCTTCCTCTCTGTAGAAAATCAATAAAATATATTTTTTAAAAAAAAGAAAAGTGAATATAGTATTTATCTAAAAATATTAGAGAGAATTATAAGAATAGAAAAATAAATCAAAAGCCATATATATGGACAGAAGAAGGACATCTGATTTCTCTAAATATTTCTTGTTTTAATGATTTGACCTTGGACCTATTTTATATATTTTAAACAATTATAAAAAATTAAGTTTAAAAGCAACTCTGAAAAAATTAAAGCATTATTCTGAGATAGTATGATTGCCAATGAAAAAGCCCCCCAAAAGTCTACATATGGACTTAATAAGAAAGTTTGGTAAGTCTACCAAATATAAATAAGATCAATAGACATGAGCAACAAGCAGAAAAGAACATCTTAAAAGTGATAAAAATTTACAGTAGCAACAAAATAAGCCACTTAGGAATACATCTAACCAAGAGGTGTGAAAGAACTTTATGTAGAAAATAGGAAACTTATAGAAAACATAGCAAGTGGAGAGAAACACATTGTTCACAGATAGGAAGAGTTATTATTGTAAAGAGTCCATTCTTCCTAAATTGAACTAAAGACTCAAGCAATTGGAAATAAAATTTCTATGTTCAGGGGTTTTTGCTTTTTTTTGAAATTTGACAAGATTATTTGTAAACGCATAAGGAAGAGTAAAAGAGGCCAAGACAAGGAAATGCAATTTGTAATGCAAGACCGGTTATGAGTTAAAAACTATGTGGAATTGGAGGAAGCATGGGCAAGAAGACTATAGGAGCAGCACACAGCACCAAACACAGACATTGCACGTGCAACTCCAAGATATGCCGGAAAAATACAGCAGACACATAGCTCAGTAAATTGTGCTGGAGCAAGGGGCATCACATGAAAATTTTTCTAATTAATTCCTTCCTCAACACATGCACAGAAAGAAATTCTAAGTGAATTAAAGGCTTACTGTAAATATCAAAACTGTAGTATTTTCAGAGATTGGTATAAGAAGACCTATAATAATAAAAGTGTATTATGCAAATTGACCTAACAACCGAACAGCAGAACGACCGTTCAGATGATCTTCCGGATGACCACGCTATGACACGCCCTGGAGCCAGGCCAGCCAAGGCGGGTGCGATGCGATTGGTCAGACCCCCCCCCCCATTGCCCCACAATCACCCCGCAGAGGGAGGCCCAGGCCACCAGCCAGTGGGGTGACCAACTGGGGGGCTCCGTGATCTCCCCAAAGAGGGAGGCCCAGGCCACCCTTTATGGGAAGATGGATTGGCAGGGGGTGGGGGGGGGGGGTCTCCACGATTGATTGCCCCACAGAGGGAGGCCCTGGCTACCCTCTGCAGGGTGATAGATCAGGGGCTCCGCTGAACTGGAGAAATGGGGGTGTGTGGCAGCAGATGTGGGCAGTGCCAGGCCAAGGCGGGTGCAGGCAGGAGGGCAGGGCCAGGAGGCAGTTGGGACTGAGAGGCAGCCAGGGCTGTGAGGGCCCCAGCAGCTGGGGCTGTGAAGGCCCACCTTTGCATGAATTTCATGCATTGGGCCTCTAGTATATTTATAACCTTGGAACAGAGAAAGATTCTTTAAGACAGGGGTCCTCAAACTTTTTAAACAGGGGGCCAGTTCACTGTCCCTCAGACGGTTAGAGGGCCGGACTATAGTTTAAAAAAAAAACTATGAACAAATTCCTATGCACACTGCATATATCTTATTTTGAAGTAAAAAAACAAAACGGGAACAAATACAATATTTGTATTTGCATGTGGCCCGCGGGCCGTAGTTTGAGGACCCCGCTTAAGCCAAATTCTGAAACCATAACAACAAAAATGGAAAGACTCGATTATTAAAAACAAAGATTTTTTCTGTTTAGAGAAGGCACATAAAGACAAAAAAAGACACATGTAGGAAGTAAAAGGACAGGCTATCCTGTGGAAGAAGATACTTACAAAATATGTAACAATCAAATAACTATTATTCAGAATCTATAAAGATCTCATAGGAATCAATAACCCAATGTACACAGTAGAAAACCAAAGGTCATCAACACAGAAGAGAAAACATGAATTGCCAACATATACACATTTAATTCACAATAAAATGCCATTTCAAACCCATTATGTTGGCAAAAATTAAATAGTGGGGCAATAACTTTGTAGCAATGATATGGAGCAACTGAAATTCCTATACATCGCTCAAGGGAATATAAATTGATACAATCAGCTTGAAAAACAATTTGGTGTGAGAGTAAAGCTGTACAGGAGCCTATGAGGAAGCGCCAGCAATCCACTCGTTATAATCCTGGGCAAACCCCTGAGCGTGTGCACCAGCTGAGCTACACAGGACTGGCATGCATGTGTTGACAGCACTGTTTATAAGAACATAACAATGTAAATATCCAAATGCGTGTCAATGATATAATGTGAAGCAATGGAAGTGAATGAACCACAGCTTCATGCATTAACATGAAGGACTCTTTAAAAAAGGTTGTGCAAAAATTATCTCATGCATATAAAGCACAAATGCAGGCAAAATTAAACAATCTGATGTTTAATGTGCAGATATGTTTAAGTAATAAAAAAGGCAAGCGAGCAATTTTTACAAATATCAAGTTATGGCTACCTTTCCTGGGGAGGGAGAGAGGGACAGTGATAAGGAAGGAATGTAAAGGGGCTTTTGGATGCTAGTCAGTTCCTATTTCTTAAGGCTGAGTTTAGGAAACAGGATGTGCATTGTATTATTTTTCTCTAAACTACATATTTTACATGTATATTTATGGGTTTTTTTTAGTATAATTATACCTAATAAAAATATTCATAATGTACACAACAAATTGTTAATATCTTTACCAGGTTGGACCATACAAATTGCTAAGAAAAATACTAAATTGCCATTAAGAAAGGTGAAAATAATCTTTACGACTCTTCGAAAATGCAAAGTAAAACAAATAAAGATGTAGCATTTTTATCTATGAAATTAAAGTTTTGTTTTAATTTTTAATGAAACTACTTATGGTTGTTGAGGGAATTATGCAATAGTTTCTCTCACTACTCATGGGAAAATAAATTATACAAACTTTTCAAGAATAATATATTTCTATGGGTATATTCATTTACTTTGAGATTATATTCATATGTACAAGAATGCTTATTAAAGCATTATTTATAACATAAGAATAAAACATTGGAAACAATATAAAAGTCTAAAAATATAGGTAGACTTAATAAATTATAGCAATGTGATGGAATAATGAATAATATTAAAAAATCATGACTGTACAATAAAACAATAGGAAATTCTAATGATATTTTAAATTTAAAAAGTCAGATACCAAACTATTTTTACAGTAACATACAGTTTAAAAAATAATTTTCACTGGTTAATTGCTTGTATGTATATATTAAAGACATATAAAAAGGTGGTCAAAAGAAATTTCCATCATAAAATATTAATAGCAGTCATCTGTGGATTATTAGATCTTGGATAGTTTTATTATTGTTCACTAAAAATTTCCGTAACTTCTCTTTTTCTACAGGAGCAGGTATTATTTTTATAACCAATTAAAAATTAATTTACTGAGTTTTAAAGTTTTCCCAGTGATTCCAATGTGCAAAAAAGGCTTTCAAAAATGTGGTGAGCCCAGCTAGTAGTGGCTCAGTGGTTGAGCGTTGACCTATGAACCAAGAAATCACTGTTTGAATCCCTGTCAGGGCACATGCCCACATTGCAAGCTTGATCCCCAGTGTGTGTGTGGGGGGGGGGGGGCGGGCGGGGGGTGCAGGAGGCAGCTGATCAATGATTCTCTCTCATCATTGATGTTTCTCTCTCTCTCCCCCTTCCACTCTGAAATCAATAAAAACATTTTTTAAATGCCTTAAAAATGTGGGGAGAAATACAAATATGTTTCCGATGGTCTCAATGAAGCCCGCAGGCCAGGTTTAAGGATAAGACTCGTGGAGAGGATGCACATGTTAAAGATGCCACAGGACAACCCAGGTGGAAACCGAGGGAAGACAGCAAGCTCTGCTCTGGTCCAGGAGGCTGGAGAAGGGTTACGTTCAGGCCTTTCCGCGTACATACTCCCCTGGGGAGCCTTCCCAACCAGGCAGCAAATGCCTGGGCAAAACCGAACCTAACAGCCAGCCATTGAAGACTGGATTAGACCTGAACGGGAGAAAATGCTGTGGTCATCTCACTACATCTTAGGCTATAAGCTACTCGCATTGCCCTTCTGGCTAACAGCTGAGAATTTTGACCCGTTTCCAGGTCCATAATGTTGTATTAACTAGGCATGGTGCCAGGTGGGTACTGGCAATATCAGGGGGACTCTTTGCAAAATATATGATTATCTAACTACTGTGCTGGACATTTGAAATGAAAACAAAATAATATTGAGTGTAAACTGTACTTGTAATAAGTAGAATTTAATTAAAAAAACAATTAAAATTTTAAAAAGAACAAATAAAACAGATTTGTTCTAAATAGCACATGTACCCAATTGCTTTTGGAATAGAAAAAATTTAATAAAATGGTTAACTGCATCAAAAACATAGAAAGAAAAGAAATTACGTCTATTATATTAGCTTTTCTTTGTCCTTTGGTTTACCATAAAATCTTGTTCTTTGTGAATTTGGATCTAAAATCATCTGAACACACTCAATGCATATTAAATTTATGTAAAAATATTTTTACCCTTAAATATAAAATATGATGGCACCTTTTAAATTAGGGAAACCTGCATTCAATGTAACCAGGCATATTTTAAAATAAATTTTAAATATATTGTATGTATTACAATACACTATTAAGGTTTATGTGGAGTTTATGATCCCGAGTGACAGGTATTACAGAAATGTAAAGGATATTGTATATAAAAGTTTTCAATTATAAAGTTATTGAATTATGGTAATAACTGATCTTGAGTATCTACATGATGTACATTTCGATAGCACCTTACAAAAGGTGTTTCTTATCATTTAATCCCAACACAGCCTGAAAGTAGTTATTAACATGAGGAAACTGGAGTTGAGGCATTGAAATAACATGTCAAAGGTTGTACAGGTAACACATGCCTAAATCAGAATATAAACCAAATCATCAGACCCCCCAACTGGGCTTCTTAGATCACTGTCATTTATTGAAATCGCTTTTAAATATATATTCATCTTCTAGCAGTTTATTATCAGTTCATAACCTAAACATGAATGGCAAGGATCAGAGCAAAGTATGGGAAACTACATTGGAAGAGAAAAATACTTTATTTTACAACACCCTTCATTCTCGACCATCTGCCTCAGCAGTGAACCAGTCATCAGCTCTCTCCAGCCATATAATTTTTGCCATTATTCAAACCCTTAATTCTTAGTCCTAAATTCACAATGGTTTGGATATTAACTTGACATTTTGGGTCTTGCTATCTTTACCCTTTCAGCTTCTGATTTGAACATGAGATCTTCTAATGTTAGCCTTGGGCACATATACCCTGCTGGAGTATATTTACTTCATAAGGCATCATCTTTTCTTTGAAAATAATTCAGATGACATTTAAAAACATTTTAGATGCCTTTTGGGATGCTCTACATGGCCAGTGAGGCTCAGTCACTGAGCATCAACCTATGAAGCAGGAGGTCATGGTTTGATTCCCAGTCAGGGCATATGTTAGGGTTGCGGGCTCGATCCCCAGTGTGGGGCATGCAGAAGGCAGCAATCAGTGATTCCCTCTCATCTTTGATGTTTCTATCTCTCCATCTCACTTTCTCTCCGAAATTAATAAAAATATATTTTAAAGAATAGTTTGAGACTACGTTACGTTTTATCTTGACTACAGAAAAATAGTCTCCTGGCTATGTTCAGCGACGTCTGATCTAAGCTCAGTTTTCCATGGACAATAGACACTTCCTTAAAAACTACCACTCTGTGCTAAGTGGACATTTATGGGCTATTAATCATGTATCCAATTATTTTGCCATAACATTTACCATGTTTTGCTGCATAGAAAGTATAACATGACTGTGTTGCCCCCCCAAGAGAGTTTGCAATCAAAATCTCATTCAAGCATATAGCATGGGCTCCATTCACAGCAGAGAAGATAGAAGATTGATTAAATGCATTCTCAGAAACCATCTCTAAAATATCATTCACCACAAGACAGTACTTACAACCACAGAATTCCCTAGTCGCTTTCCTAGATTTAGCGAAGGCTGCTCCTATAACTCACTTGTGTTTATAGGAGAGTTAACCTGAATTCAAAATTTCTTGGATGTCTCCTACACCAGGGCAAAATTAAGCGTGTTAGAGGTCAAGGCTTACCAAGACAATTGGGGCTCATTAGAGCTGTATGAAAAGTGTAGGCTTGCACAGGAATCTTCACTCAGATCTAATTCTAATCTATATGTTTAACAGCTGGTGAAGCCAGACTGCATGAGTCTCTTTTTCCCAATACAGGAAAAATCAGCGTCTTGCCATGCAAATGGAAGTTGTTGGTAGTATTACAAGGAGGGTGTAGTCAGGGTCCTTCACGAGGAAAATCAGAAGAGTTTTACTCTATTTAAAATATCTCTGTAGATGTTGCCATAGTGCAAGCATATCAAACTCAAACTAACATGGGCCAAATAAATGAGGCATGCGGCCCGTGGGCCGCGAGTTTGACATGCTTGCCGTAGTGACTATTCTTCTCCCTGTAAGGTACAGTCAGCAGGGGACAGACCTCCTCCTCTGGGGTGATAGCAGTTGAGTTTTAGGACGAGGTGGTAGTTAGCAGATAAAGTAGGAAATCCTATTCTATATATTAATAAGTCAAATTAAAACAAAAATTTATTTTTGAAATAAAAACAAGAAATTCCAAAGCTGCATAGTGATGCTGTCATAATTATTGAAAATATTGACCCAGCCACAGTGTTTTCAGTGCTACATGAGTAAGATTGGCATCCATACCGATCTTCTACTGAAAAGTCCATTTCTGTATTAATTGCTACAAGAAGTCCCATCCCCACTCCACCTTATTGTGTCTTGGCATTAGGAAAGAAATACCAATTTATACACCATTTCAAGACATGTAAAATTCTCATTTTATCCAGAAAAAAAAAATGGATTAAGTACCAATGGAACATTTTTTTCCTCTTTTCTACTGTATGAAATATGGTGCCTAAGAGCCCTATTCTGAGTATAAATGGACAGGATTTTCCCCTATACCTTCCAAAGTTGTTTAATTCTTTCTCTAACAAGATCATAGTCTCATGGATGAAAAGGGAGTTTGTCATCTTTTCTATTATTTATCTGGAAAGAATTTAACTGTGAACATTTTTATGAGACCATGGCAATACTTTTGCTTATGAATGTGCAGAGTTATATAAAAAATAATGACATGATACAAGCTTTCCATCCAATATCATTACAAAAGAACCCTTCCAAAGGCTTTTGGAGATAGCCCTTTTCCAGATAAGCAGGAAATTATTTTGTGACTAGGGGCCCAGTGCACGAATTCGTGCACCTTGAAAGGAATTGTGGGCCGTGAGGCTACGGTGGGCACAGGGGCAGGTCTTGGCCCATCCTCTGTGCCCCTCCCCAGACCCTCCCGCCACTGCCCCAGGTCCCGTCTGCTGGCAGCCCCACTCGCTCCCACCGCCGCTCCCACATGCTGACAGTGCCAGCCCTGCTCACACCCACTGATGGTGCTGAGTGATTGGGGCCGGTGTCAGCAGCGGGTGCAAGTGGTGGCTGCTGCCCAGATCACCCCTCAGGAGCAAGGGCAGGTGGAAAAGTCCTCAGGGGTGAGTGATGGCTCTGGTGCCAGCTGCAGATGCGAGTGGGGCTGGTGCCAGAGGCAGGTAGAGAGGCAGCTGCCAACCCCAATCACCCCTCAGGACCAAGGGGAAGTGGAGAAGTCTGGAGGGGCGATCGGGGCCAGTAGCCACTGCTCCCACCAACTGATAGTGCCAAGCGATTGGGGCTGGTGCCAGGCAACAGCAGCAGGTGTGAGCGGCAGCTCTGGCGGTGGCAGCAGGTGCGAGTGGGGCCAGCACCAGCAGCAGGTGCAAGCGCCAGGTGGGACCGCAGTGTGTGGGAGCAAAGAATTTTCAGTAACCACCAGAGGCTTGCCCCGATGACAGCAACCAGTGCCCCACCTTGGTCTGGCACCCTCACTCACCTGCTCCACCATCCCACCGCAGTCAATGCCCGCTATGTTCTGTGCTCTGATGCCTGCTGCTGACACCCGCCATGTCCCGCACGCACCCCCTGGTGGTCAGCGCACATCATAGCAACCGGTTGTTCAGTTGTTTGGTTGTTTGCCATTCGGTCTATTTGCATATTAGGGTTTTATATATAGACATAGGAGAGTTCATCAAAAAAGTAGAGAATTTTAACTCTAATATTTATCTCAATGATACAAATCTTAGTGACAAGTAGTCCCAGCAAATCTTAAAGTGTAAGTGATCAAAACAATGATTCAAACGGAACCCGGTGCAGAGTTTTCACACTAGTCATATAAATTGCTGTCGCTGGGACAAAAGGAAAGGTCTCTGGGGCAGGACAATCTTACTATGCCCTTGGAGATCTCTGGAATGTTAACAAGATCACCATTGTCCTCTCTTCAATGTTGGTCTTTTGTGTGCCGGGGCTGGAAAATCCCATGACATTTTGTGAAGATTGCTGGGTGTGTGTATATGTGCTGGTATTCATTCATTGCTGACTTTATTTGGACAAGGAACTACAGTGATTTATAAATGCTATTGATGTAGACTGAAATTTAGGAGAGCCATGCCTCAAAGAATGAATTTACTGTGTGTAAAATTTAAAAAGAAATTACATTTAAGAACCAGGAGAATCTATTTGACATCTGAATAAAAGCAGTCCTCCCGTTTCAGAGCATTTTCTGAAGTCTGTTTGTTGTTGCTTTCACACTCCCAGCTTCTCTCCATCAGAGTCTGTTTACTGAGCTTTTATCTAGGCGATGACACTGGTCCCTCCATTCTCATTCTTTGCCTCCTAATGCCAACCATGCCACATAACTCCTCATGCACTGTGTTCTTTCCTAAAATATTCTCCTTAGCCCGTTGTCTTTGATGCTCACCTGCTCACTCTTGGGTTCTTGTTTGCACCATCTAGATCCCAAAACACTTCTTTGGAGAAAAATAAATAAATCTATATCAGAAACCTTATCATGTCATTCAGTAAAGGTGAGGAAATTAAAATTATGTCCACCATTCTATAATGGAGAAAACTGAGTTCTTTGAAATTTTGCTTTTTGTTCAATGCTTGAGTTTGAGTTTTCACAAGAACAACAATGAGTCTGTTTCAGTCCTGTATTTCAGCCTATCTGTTGCCTGATATAGAACACATAGGTTAAAATGCAACACAAGTTCCACTACTGATCATGGACTTTGAGCATCAAGTGGCACGAAGAACCCATTTCACGTAATATACTACATTATATCTGATATGGGTTTACATACCCCAGGAGAGATGGATTTTTTTTTGTCATCTTGGAACTGGTCATCTAAAGGGAGTACCAGCTTAGCTGGCAAATACATCCCATAAATATTCATAAGATGGGTTTCCAAAGGACTCTATAATGGAATGGTAAAACCTCTATCTGAATACTTTTTTAAAAGAAAGCCAGATGTGGATGAATGGGAGAAGGTGTGTATTTGAATGAGCTTAGATTGTTGGGCATCAGAATTTCCTCCATTTCATAGTCAATTGTGCTGCAGTTACTTGAACACTCTTGTAGTTTCATAATTTTGTGGGTATGCTCTAGTGGAATAACTTTGCATCAAAAAGGATATCTGCAAAACCTGTGTCGACAGTGTAAAATATAGGGATTTTACTTTAAATTGCAAGACAGGAGCATGAAAGCAAATCTGTTAAATTCTTTGAAGCTCAGATACTTCCTATGCATCTGAGTGGCAATGAACTATGCTATGTTAAGAATGCTGAAATTCTGTCTCCTCATCCCCAAACCCTCCCACTGAGCCACCTTACTTTCTGTAGGAGCTCAGTCCTTTAGTATGGAGCTTGGCTTTTGAGTCCAAGGTCATATGTGTGCTATACATAAAAGTCGATTTCTAGGCAGCTGAGAAAATGAGAGCTATTATGTATTAAGAATGTCCAGTGTTACTCCTCCATCATGGGCTGGTCACTGTGCTCCCCATTTTAGCTATTGCTTTAAACACTTAAGCCAGCAAGTTTCAGATGAGGTGACAAATAGCAACCCTATTGGCTACGTGTGAGCTACCTTAGCTCTCTAATTAGGAGCTGGTAGCCTGGAGTCAAACACATGCTGGCAAGCATGTCTCATCATCCCTCCCTGATTTGAACACTTTAATAGCTCTGCGGCCACCTTACTTGAAAAGGTTTCATCTGGTGTCACCCGCATGTCCTTCTCCACTGACCTGCTTTATGCTCCTCTTTCCCTCAGCTGATAAACACTGTAATTTCCTAAAAAAATGACCTGCACAGAAACAACAATAACATGCTAATTAGGAGTAAATATAACAAAAGACAAACAAGACTCTTATGGTGAAAGTAATGAAACTATCCAGAAAGTAACAATAGGAAATATAAGTAAAAAGAATAATGTAAAAAGACTCAATATTGTAAAATTCTCCCCAAGATTAATCTATAAGTTAAATATATAACTCAAAAGTCTAGAAATATTTTTATGAAAATTGATAATCTTGAAATTATAATCTTAAAATCCATAGGAAAAAAACAAAATTCTTAGAATATCCAGAACAGCTTTCAAGAAGAACATAAATGGAGGATTTTCTATACTATAGTCAAGAACTACAATAAAGCTACAGTAATTAAAACAGGAAAAAATTGGTACAATGATAGACAAATATTTCATTGTTACAGAAAACACAGCATGGAAACTGATCCACATGTAAATAAGATCTTCCAAATGTAGCAGAGATGGCATTATAAATCAGTGGAGAAAGCGATAATTACTCAATAAATGTCAATGAGGCAATATAGAAAAGGACAAGATTTGATCTCTACCTCACATCATACACTTAAATTTATCTCAAAAGGATTAAACCCTAAGTATGCATTGTATTTTTAATAGGTATACACCTTAGTAATAATACTTCTAATAAGAAATAAAACTGTAAAAACAGAATAACTTTATGGTATTACAGTAGGAAATGATTTCTTAAGTAAGGCATACAAGCATATCTAATGAATAAAATGTTAAGTAGAATTTCATTGAAATTAAAATTGAATTTTTCTGAATTTGTAAAAGCTACTAAAGAAAAGGGAAATCATTTATGAGAAAATATATTTGTAACCAATATAATTAGTAAATAAAGCATTTGAATATAGAAGATAGAAGAACACCTACAAATCAAAATAAAAAAATGCAAAAAACCTACAGGGAAGTTAACATCAATCCAAAGAGCAAGAACTTTGGGTGGAAATTAAAAATACAACACCAAATGCTGGTGAGAGGGTAAGTGTTGGACAATGGGAATTGTTGGTGGAAGTGTAAACCAATAAAACATTTTGAAGAAAATGTATTAATATTGAGTACAGTTAAGTTTAGAAATATCCTATTGTCAAACAATTACATTTCTAAATAACTATCTTAGAGAATGTCTATATATGTTCATAAGAAAATATACAAAAGGATATTCATTGTCATACATGCCCAGGTTGTAGGCTCAACCCCCAGTAGGAGGTGTGCAGGAGGCAGCAGATCCATGATTCTCTCTCCCTCTCCTTTCCTGTCTCTGAAATCAATAAAAACATATTTTTAAAAAGAAGGGAATAGAGGGATAAAGCTGTAAATAGTTTTAAGATGCTATAAGAGCCTTCTGCAGTAGGACAAATTTACACTCTCACCAGCAATGAATGAGGTGCCCAATTCCTTTCAGTCTCGGTAGTAGAATATATTATCAAACTCAGATATTTGGATTACTATAACAGGGGAAGAAAGAACACAAGTGTAGTTTGATTTGTAATTCTTATTAGGGTTGAGACTGACAACTTGTCATACGTTGATAAGGCTTTTTTTGTAAGCTGCTCCTACATATATTCCTGTTTTTCTTTTGACTTATGAGAGTTTTTTATATACGTTCTCTGCCTGTTATGTAAGTTGAAAATATATTTTCCCTGTTGGCCATTTGTCTTTTTACTTTACTTGTGTTCTTTGTTAACCACACACATCTTTTATTTTTATGCAAGTTTATCAATCTTTTCTGTGGTAGCCTCTGCATTTTGAGTTATTGTTAGAAAAATTTTTCGCACTCTATTTTCAAGCAATTATTCTATATTTTCTCCTAGAGCCTTCATAGTTTTATTCTTCCCATTTAACTATTTACTTAAAATGTATCCTAGTAAAAAAAAAAAAACGTAAAGTATGGGCTCGACTTCATTTTTTGCCCCAGATAACCACAACATCTCATGCCGAAGAATCTGTATCACCAGTTTGTGATATTTTGTCTTATTTCCTGCATTTCATATGTAATTGGTGTCTATTTGTAGACTGCTCTATTTCTCTTTCTCATCTATATTATTTACTTCCTGAGGCATTCCAATGCATTTGTATGATTTTGTATTGCTACTCAAGGCGAGGATTAAACATTTCTGTGGAAAAAGTGATGCCAGGAGGTCTCTTTTCCCTCATACTCTGGTTCTAGGCCAATTTCTTTCCCTTCTTAAAGAACAATAACTACGTGAGGTTCTGTCTCCGTGTTGGCTGTTCTGGTGTTCTTTCCCTTGGCACGGGGTGTGTCTGTAAATATAGATCCACACTTCGGTTTTTGAAAATCTTTTCTGAATTACATCTATAACATTTTCCCACTCCATTGTTCTTGGTTTTACTTTTCAGACTCCAATTGTGTAGTATGTTGCCTTAGGTTTGATTCAGAATATTCTCCCCAATCTTTTTATAACTTTTCACTTCATGTTGGCCATGACCCCTGGTCTAGTTCTTTTTATTCCATTGCTTTTGTCCTAAGTTCTGCCAAATCACGGTTCAACTCTCCTCATTTTCTCACCTTCTCTCCTTTGAGTGTCAGTGCTCCTTCTTCGTGGGGTTTGTGGGGCTTTGTTTTTAGTCTCTTTTCAGGGTTTTCTCTAGGGTGTCAGTATGTAAACCTGGCCCACAGCATATTTTCCAGTGCGAGTTTCTCAGGGTAGGCGTGCTGTCCTTCCCACCTGCTTCACTACGGTGTCTGAGCATCCTGCCATGACAACGCCTGTTTCTAAGTCTCCGCCCAGCTGTATGCCCGTATTTCCTTAGACCTGCCACCTCGTTATATCTGAACTTTCTCCCCCTTTCCCTCCTGCTCCATCTCCTTGGGACTCTTCCCAGCTTGGGCAGCCTGTATTATATGCAGGTGACATTGGCATATTATTTCAGAGTGGCGCCTTCTCCCACTTACAGGAAATACATATCCCTGATTTTTTTTTTGAGGTCTTCCACCATTGGATCATCTCACATTTTACTTTTTCCAACTTCATTTCAGAAGCACTTCACCCCTAGGATTTCTGTAGTAACTTTGCTTAATTTCGGTAACTTCTGTGCATTTCAATATAATATGTTATGGCATAATGCAGTATAATAGAACATAATATTCTATCTCCTAGTTTTGGTGAAGATGGATTGTATAGAAGTTTTATTATTACTTCCTGTTACTATTGATCCTTTGCTTTTGTGTAACCCCCATGACAGAAATCGGTGCGTGGAGCTGCCATCTCCATACAGGAGGTCAGTGGGGACTCTGGAGCCGGCCCAGCTGGTGTGAATCCGGCCTGCCATTGGTGAGCCATGTGATCTTCAGCAAGTTTCCAATTCCCTCCCTGCCAGCACCTCCCTTTGTGAAAAGGTGGTAATGACACTATGCACCGCCTTGAGGCTTCTGCCATTCCCAGTTCTACATAGCATAATCCACGACAGCTAGTTTAACAGACATGGACCAAGTGGCCACGCTGCCACTCTCGGTCCCAGGAAATACCTCCAGGCATTCACCATGGCCTCATGGAGGGCAGGTACACTTTCCTACCCCGGGACTTGGGCCTTGCCATTTGGCTCACTTTGGCAAATAAGAAGTTAGGGACAGGACAGGCACAGAGGCTCAGAATGTGATTGCACACATAGAGTTTCTCTATTTGGCTTCTGCCGTTTCTCCGAGACCAAACACCAGGTAGCCAGGCCTCTTCCCACCTGAGCTGCAAGGCCAAGTTGCCCCAGCGGACTCACAGCTCGGCGCTCCCCCCGCAACCTGAAGCCGAGTCTCCGCCTGGCTGAGGGAGAGAGAACATGGGAATTTCTATGATTTCAGCTCCTTAGCCACAAAGATCACATGTAGTTCGTCGGGATGTGCGGTGGGGGATGTAGCATACCTCTCCCGTTGCTGAATTTTAGGTATTTTATGATAAAACGTGAAGGTCTATAATCCATGAAAAGAATGCTCATGTTTTCAAGAACCAGATTCATGATGGCTTTGGCGTAATTTAGAAACTATTGTCAATTAGTTCCGAGTTATGTTTAGAGATAAGACAAAACCACTTTTATAATTCTGAAGACTCGAAAAATGAAACATCATGATAAATTTTAAAAAATCCTCTCAGATGAACTGTGAAAGCTGAGGATGAAATATCTTTGAGTTCTTCACTAATTCTACCAACACCATGAAGAAGGGGCGAGGGAGTAATATTTGGGAAGGAACTGATAGCATGAAGCAGTGAATAACTGCCTTAGCACAGCCTGCCCACTGCCGCTCGACTTGGCAACGGCGTCCTTATCTCAGCCTCCGGGAGATTAGGAAGTGCGCATGGAAATCACAGGGCATCCTACAGTGACTTAGTAGACGAGTCAAGTGAATAAAAATGTCATATAAAAATATAAATTTTATTCAATAAACTGCCAAATTTTATGGATTGTGTTGTTTAGAAAATGGCAGCTTTTCCTTCAGGAAACCATAAAGTAGACGGTGAGTCTGAAATTTCACGCTGATCTCCCACACACTGTGCGACTGAGTCTATAAAAGATAGAGGAGGTTGTTTACATATGCGGTGTGGGGAGTCCCTTGACACCCACAGGGGCATTGTTCATCGTCGGTATCATCAGGTTGGAATAAAAAAGAACAATGTGTTCAGCCAAAGAAGCAAAATAGAAAAGCATGCTGACGTTTTAGGAAGATGACCGCAGGGTGAGCGTAGAATGCATAGGCCGCACCTTCTCTGGGAAGAGCGGTGACCAGCCAGCACCCGAGTCTCTACGAAGCAGCCTCGTGGCCTTTCTACTTTGTGTAGCTCAGCGCGCAGAAGGGCTGGCCGAGTTAGCATCAGATCAGGCAGCATCACGAAAGTCCATGGGCAACCGAGGGAAGTTTCACATTTGGCACAAGGGCGGGTTCAGGACAATGTGCAGAGAATAAAGCCCTGTCTATAGAAAGCACGGGCCTCTTCCTCTGTGGCCATTCGGGGCTGCAGGAAAGGTTACGCTCGCCGCTGCTCTGTTGTCCTCGGCCTCTGACATTTGCAAGGGCTGCAGGCACCGTGCCCTGGGACTCCTGTGTAAAGGGGGCTTCCTGGGTGCCAGAGGCTGTCGGTACAACCTCTATTTGACTCCTGACTACCACCTCCAGGTCCCAGTGGAACAAGTTTTGCTGCCTTTGCAGAGTCCTTAGCCGTCCCCCGCGTCCTGGGGGAGTCCATGTTCCATCTGGCAAGACCATCGTTGTAATTTGTCAAAGTAAGGATTGTGCCACAAACGCACGTGTTCTAAAGAGAGGGAGAGCATTGTCTGCCTGCCTTCCCTGCACAAGCACGTTCAGAGCCTTCAGTAAATGGCTGATCAGTTGGACACAGTGTGGCTTGGGGTGAATCTGAGCTGACGCTGTACCGTGTGGGGGGACCCATCAGGATGGAACATGCATGGGCTTGATGCAAGTGGCGTGTGCCAAGAAGTCCCATCAGGTTGGAAATCTGTGCTGATAAGACAAGGGTCAGGGAACCTGATTTGTGTCACTAATTTGAACCTTTTCTTTGTAAGAACCACCTCAAAAAAGCAGCCAAACAACAGCAACTGTATTCAGAATAAACACTGCTCTGTGCAGCTCCTAGAATCCAGCAAGGTGACCTGCTTCCAGAGAAATGAAGTTATTCATTGCTTTTTGGAGTTGAGTGTTTTCATGAAGACCTTAGGAGCTAATATCCGAGGAAGTCCCAGGTGACAACCCTCTGCCACTAACATCACTGCGCTGTCAACTTCGGTGACGGATGAGCCCAGATGTTAGTCCTGGCTCTGCCACTTTCAGGAACGTGGGGCGTTGGCAAGGTACACCTCCTTCCTAAGGCTGCCTCCTTCCTGAGGCGGCCTCCCTCATCTGTAGAATGCTACCTGCCTCAGAGGACCATGACACGCCTCCACATGCGGCACTTAGTATGCTTGCAATCAATGTCAGTGATTGTTGGATTCATGGCATCCCCTGAAAGAATTGGAGGTCATTTGTAATGAAAAATACAATTAAATAAAAGAATAAATAGAACTCGGAGAAGGAAGAATCCCAACAGAGAAACAGTAAAAAGACAGTTTCTGCCAGCAAAGGCAAAGCCAAGTGCGACAAGTGACGAGCCCCCCTGTACCTCCAAGAAAAGACAGGATCATTGTCTCAGCCACCCAGCTGCCTGATGTCCCTGCCGACAGCATCCAGCAGGTTGACCCACTTCCTCCCCTCTCGGCTGTTGCCACTGCCATTCCAGCAACTGGATGCCCTTAAAACTCCCGCAGCTATCGGAAGACAAAATCACCCAGGATCACGATGGTAGCACCCACGTGCCATTTTGTTTTTCTTAGAGTGTTTAAAAGAAAAATAATACCTCTTTGAATAAAGGGGGGAAATGTTAATCCTTTTCACTGGTTATATAGCCTAAAAAAAGTCATTTCTTCAGGAAAATGTCCATGTAACTTTCAGAGTAGGTCTGAGATTCTAATTGTAGAGACTCCTCAGTCACTTTATATAAAGCTTCTCAAAACATAAGCTTCAGGACGTACAGCTCCATTTCTGGCTCGTTCTTGCCTTTTGACGATTGAGTGAAAACCGGCAACCTCTGAACTAGAGATTCTGTGACTCTCCTCCAAGACGACAAGCAGGTCTCCATCAGTGGGAAAGGATTTCTCTCTCTCCCTGCTGAGGTGGGAGGGGTCTACGGGTGCCCTGTGGATTCCAGACGTAACCTACTGCGCCACTCTGCTACCTGATTACTTTCTATAGTGCACACGTCTGTCCACAGCACACGGCTCTGTCATGGAGTGTCCCTGCGCATAACCCCATGCAGAGGTGGGGGGTTAAATTCAGTGGCTGTGGGGGCCCACATCAAGTGTTTGTTTCACAAGACAGTCATGTCATGTTCAGGAAGCATAAGACAGACCACAACAAAAAATTAAGTTCTAAGTCTAGAAAGAATAGATTTCTTATCTCGCTCCCTGCATTCGTCGGCTCGGGCTGCCATAACAGAATATCATGGAATGGGGCTTCAGCAACAGAACCTTATTTCTTACAGGTTTGGAGGCTGGGAGGTCTAAGACCAAGGTGCCAGCTGATGAGGTTCCTGGTGAGGACCTGCCTCCTGCTGGCTTGCAGGTGCCCCTGGTTGCTGTGTCCTCACATGATTGGGGTGGGTTGGGTAGGAGGAGAGGGAATAAAGGAGAGAGAGAGAGAGAGAGAGAGAGAGAGAGAGAGAGAGAGAGATTGATTTTGTCTCTTCTTATAAGCACTCTAATCCTATTGGAGCAGGGCCCTACTTTATGACCTTATTCAACCTTAATCACATCCTCTTAGTACCTTCCTACAGATACAGTCACATTGGGGCTTGAAATTGTTACTTTGGAGGGACACAATTCAGTCCATAGGCTTCCCCTAACCCAAAATACAGAACGACCCCATTGGGTCTAATCCTCTTTTATGGTAGGTCAGTAGCCAGCTGAACTATGAACTGACTCCACAGGTCAACCAGCTGTCATCAAGGAAAGTTTGAGGAGCCAGAGTTAGCAGCTCCTCACCGGAGGTTAAAGAGCCAGCCAGTCAATATCAGGGGTACCCCGAATAAAACACCTGGCTTAGGTATCCATCTTCCTCGGAGAAAGCTAGGGACACTGGAAATTACAATGTAGAATGGGAGACCAAGGCTCCTGAGAGGTCTCGAGGGTGGGAGTTGGGGGTTAGGGGCAGGAAGCAATACAGGGCTAACAGCTAATGCCCCAAGTGGTTCCACTGGATTCCAAAGTCAGGCAATATCCTCAGCTAAAGTTGCACACACTTCTGTACCTTAGAGAAGCTAAGGGCACCGAGTACAAGCAGGCTAATAGGCTGCCATTGTTTTCATCGGTAAAATAAATGCCAGTACCAACAGGCCATGCTAGGCAACCATCCTTACAGCATCATCGGTAAACAGAATCATATGCATAAAAGCAGGAGAAACTGTCTGACGTCTCAGGTTGAGGGGACAGTGTGTCTATGGAGAGAAGTGCATTGCCCTTCGCAGAGATGATGAAAATAGTTCCGAAAGGCACTCAATGTAAACAAAGATCCTACATGATAACAGCTGAAACAA
The DNA here is from genome assembly GCF_964212035.1 of Myotis nattereri. NCBI lineage: Eukaryota > Metazoa > Chordata > Mammalia > Chiroptera > Vespertilionidae > Myotis > Myotis nattereri. Next base: position 93,965,531 of record NC_138081.1, on the reverse strand, counting down.
TAACAAAGCATATTCACTTTGACAAAATAAAAATTTCCACAGAATCGACCACATTTTGATAACATTTAATTTTCACCAAATTGGAAGAACCCCACTAGAGAGACTAATTTCTAAGAAAAATAAAAATTATGAAAATGAAACATTTCCCACACTTTCAATTCCCCCTTTCCCATCTTAATGGTTTAATAAATGCATATTTATGGAAATAATTTAACCCCTTTCAGATTTCCTGCACAGCACTTTCCTCCCTCGTTTGTTTCTTCCCCCTCAAGTATTCTGTGTTCATTTTTAACACTTTTCTCTTTTACACAAATATCAGTGGAGAACTTTCATACTAAGACGCTGCCTCAAATTTGTCAGTGCCATCTATGAAAGTTAAAACTGCCACCTTTGGCGGTTAATCAAATTTGCTCTAAATGGGATTAATTCAGGTGGCATCTGAGAAAGATTGTCAGGGCGCAAGTCCCTCTTCTTGTATGTCTCTGGGTCTTTTTCCCCCCCTTGCTGAATTGAAAATGAAGCTAAGCTATAATCTTGTGTGGCAGATACTGGATCCTACCTTTGATAAACATCTAAAACGCTAATGAGTGTGGGCTGCAGTTCTGAGAGAGCAAGCACACAGATTTGACAAGAATCTGGAGGGTGAAAAACGAAGAGGAACTTTCTGACTTAAAAGAACTCTTTTTGTTCACATGTGGTATTGTTTCCTGGAGAAAGAAAAATTTTTTTTGCTCCTCATGAAAACAGAAAAAAAAAGAAAAAATCTGCTACATCAAAATGCGGAAGCATGAAAAACTGATGAGCTTTCAGATTGTCCTCTTTTGCATGCAAATCATATCAGAAGTTCTCATTAGCATAAATGCATGAGCAACTCTAAATGCTTTTAATTTCCAATCTCAGCCAGCAGAGGAGTAATTTGTCACTGTCAGGGTGAAAATCTAAAAAGAAAAAAAAAGGGAGAGAGAAGGACTCCATGCTAAATTGGAATCATATAAATTTTTGATTTGCTAATTGACTGATGCTGCCTTGAAGGTGTAAATAATTCAATGTAGAGTCAGAAATAAAAGCATGATGTCCCTCTACCAAAGGTACTTTAGTATTCCGTGCAGCAGGTCAGACCTGACTATGTCTTTTTCACAGATACCCCCTTTAGTCAAATTATAAGTCTTCTGAAAGCAACTGCACTCAGACAAACCCATAAAAATACCTCTCATATACCCTGAGCTTTGCAAGGAGGACACATTAGGACCAAGGAAACAGAACTCAGCAATCTTTTAACTGTGAGCATCCCAGCAGGCTACAACCAAGGCCTCATATAGGCCCCTTGATTGGGAGCTCACTAATGCCATCATAAAGAGAAAGGCAAGAAAGTACCAAATAAAAACCTCAGCTCTACCCCTGCTAACTTTCAATCTTTGCTTTCCTTTAATCAACTGCTTCAAATGTCAGATGCTAAATGCATTTATTGCAAACGTATCTCATTAGTGCTGGCATGATATGGATATTTTAAAAGCTACTCCCTGTGATTTGCACGATGTAGTTCCACAATATTAATACCCTTACCTTGAAATGTTTTAATATGCACCGTCTAAGTGTTAGTTTATAAATATTTTAGGAACTATTGCTCAATTCAAAGTCAAAAGGAGTAAATATGACTAAAGTTTCAATTTATTGGAGCTATATTTTTATCTAATAATCTTTCTTTGATTTAGTAACCATCTTAAAAGAGGAAGATGGAGGAAACATGCTATAACCTTACTCCAGGCACTTTCATTACAAAAAGTGAACCTGATGCTGAAAAGGAAACGCCAGTGCTCTATGAGAATTTCAAGCAGAAATTAACTTTAGACTAACCATCCTGATGCAAAATTACAGACGGCGCATGTGCCAGCAGCCAAGTAAATTCATTTGAACTGTTTTTCAGTGGCAGGATACAGACACTAGCCTTAATTAATGTCGCACCCCAAGACCTACAAGGCATACCACAAGCCACTGGAACACTGACCTGTACACACTGACAAGTATGCATAGAGAGTAAAAGGTGCTCAACTAAGTTCTGGAAACTTGATTCAGCAAATAATGGATAGCATTTTTCAAAAGGACAAAAAGACAGTCAATTTTCTCCTAACCCTATATATCTATCGCCAGGCCCCATGCTAGGCTCTGACCCAAATCCTGCCTCTCAAAGCTTGTCCCAGACAATCCATTCAAATCCTAGGCTTATTTGTAATGTGATATCACGTGATGCAAACAGAAGTCTCATGTAGTATGTCTTATGGGCTGTTAAGTTTTTAAATATACTTTCACATAGTGCCCTTTCCTGATTCTTTGTTCTTGCATCTGGGAAGAGGGAATAAGAAGAGCAAAACTGAGTAATTCTTAACCTTTTAATGTTAAGTCTCAAGAATCTGAGCACCAATATCTTTAGCCTTTTTACATCATAAATTTTAAGTTAAAAAATAAACTTGAATAAATATACGATCAATTAGAGTTAGCATTTTGTTTTGTGTGTGAGTTTTTGTTGTTATTGTTGTTTGTTTGTTTTTTTGTCCCTAGATCAAATAGAATAACCAGAAGCCTAGCAAGGAAGAGATAATCAGAGGAAAAGCAAAGTGAGAGACCAAATCTGAAGAGACAAATGGACAATGGCAGGACCAGATATAAAAATACAAGTCTGACCCGCAACCTATAGCAGCCTGCTCAGGAAACCAACCCCTTATCTACAACAAAACACCCAGGAAGCCAGGCGGCTTATAAATCAGACTTGCCATATTGCTATCTTTTGTAAAAATGCAGGAAGTTAAACAAAAATGTCTATAATATTGACTCAAAAAGGCCAGGACTTGTTTAATAACGAACAGCCTCCCTAATTTTTATACTCCCTTCCAACTTAGGACTAACCAGACAAAGCCAAATATGTACCCCTAACTGATCACGTGGATGCCTGTCTTCCATGTAGCCACCGACAGCTCCCCTGTGCCGACAGCCCCCATCAGGGCACGCCTGGGCCTTCCCTCTCCTCCACTGGGAGCCCCCCACCCCTCTGCGTGCCTTCGGGTCTCTGCCAAATGCAAGTGATGGTGGCTGACTCTTGCTATAGCGAGCTCAGAAGAATTAGCTTTGTTTTTCTTACTTGTTTGGTCTTGACTGATTTCCACCATAGGGAGCTGGGTTCCCGAGGCAGAATCCACCCCCTCCCTGAAGGAGTGAGGTTGAACCTCAAGGTCACATTGTGAGATCCAAGAGCTCTTCTCCCATTGGCTCCTGGTGGGAAAAAGCTTTACAGTCAGCCCAGGATGGGGGAGACCAGAAACACATCAACAAGCAGCATGTACTGAGCACATTGTCATAATTTCCATCCCGACCCTCAGGTGACCTTAGCCCCACTCTTCCTCTTGGGAAAACCCCAACCAGCAGCAGCGAGTCCAGAAGAGCAACTTCTCACTCCACGCCCAAGGGGTCTTTGCGAGCAGCTAGTCCAACAACTAGCTGAACTTCAGCTGACCTCGCTTGGCTAAAGTTCTGTAAAAATTCCACCCCACTTGGCCGGGCAGAACCTCCCTTCCGCGCCTCCTCTTGCTGTGACATTTTGGGGGAAGGGTCATGCTTCAGTGCCCCGCTGGATTTTAAGAGTTTTAAATGCTGTACATGTTCTATTTAATTTCATACTCGTAACTCTCGAGGTGGGTGCTATTACTCCCCACATTTTAGAGAGGGGAAACTCTGGCCTGAGAATATTACTTGGTGGTCATTGCCAGGGCACAGGGTGGGCAGAGAACACATTGAATGTAATATGACTTGCATGGGAGGGGTCTTAACCTCATCACTGTTGATATTTTGGGTGGCTAATCCCTTGTTGTGAGAGGGCCAAGAACTAGAAAGGAGGGGAGGATTAGCATTTCCTTTTCATAGTCTTTTAAATTCCACTTTTTAAAGCAAGCATTTGTGAGTTTTATAATGTTTAAAGCACCGAGGAAGGAAACTTTCAGGAGACAAGAAGGCTCACCGTTGTTTTCTCAGCAGCCACATCACATGACTGGTTTATACTGAGCTCATGATTAGTTAAACTTTATAAGCCTCCTTTTATATACATTGTTTTGTCTCCTCCAACCTGTACTCATAAAATTGATTTTTTTTTTTAAGCAAAAGTCAGAGCCTTATATTTAATCTGTGGTGAATTTCACATTCTTTGTTTTGGTCTTTCATTGCAAACTGGCAATCATTTAATGTTGACTCTTTCATCCACCCTACAAGCTATCTCTCTACAATTTTGGTCTCTGCATTTCAATGCTAAAATAATGCACCTCTGGGTGAACTAGGAGCTCTGGTTACTTCCCTGAAAACCTCCTTCCCTGCAATGGTAATACACTCATAAACACTGTTCTAAATTGTCCCACCAGCCCACTGTCTCTGGACCGAACCATACCACCCGGGGGGCCCTAGCACCCTGTAACTAGTGCCCTCTGGTGTTGGGCACACTTGTCACAGCCAGCGGGGGTGGCCTCGATGCCTCGCACACAGTCTTCTAAGCATATCTCACCAGAAACAGCAAGTGCCATGAGACAATTCCAGCCAGAGGAGGGAGAAATTGAACCTCGAAACACCCTACCTAGAACCAAATGTGGGAGAATGAGGAGACAACATCACATATTAAATAGGCCTCTCTTTTATACTTTGTGTCCAGTACAAAGAGTACTAAATTGGATTTATATGGGTGAGTGAAACAGTTAAGATTTGGAAAAGCAGGAACAGTTGTTCTGTATGACCCTAATTTTGAAAATCACATTTTTATCATCTCCAGTCTTCTGGAAGCACTGCCATTCACCATGGTTTCTCAGAGACTCAGATGAGGGCATGCGGCCACATAGGCAGATCCCCTCAGGAGCCCCTAATGTAATTTTTGGCCCTTGAGGATTCATTTTCCTCTACCTGCACCTTGCTTCTCCATCCCTACCCTTCACTTTTCTACCTTGTTAAATCCTCATTTTAGGACCCTGAGAAGTCTGAAACCTGTCATCCTCCCTTCACACAAGGTTAGTCCCCATTGGATTGCATTCATGGCCCGCACACGGTATATGCAACACGAGATGTACAAGGTTCCCCTCTGAATTCCCACTAAAAAATGAAGTCCTTGAATGCAGGAGCCGAGAATGACCTTTTCTCCTTTGCTCAGCCCCGTACAGCATGTGGTAGACACTCAGAAAATATTGGATGAATGGATGAATGAACAAACAGAGGGAGCAATTTTCATACATTTAAAACAGGTGCTTTATGACGTCTTTAATTTCTTGGGCTTTGATTTCTTTCAAAATATTTGCTCTAAACTATCGTTCCCTTTGGAACACGATTTTCCTTGATGGAACAGCAGAACTGAAGCTGAGGAGCGATGCTGTTCCTCTATCATCTGTTAGCATCGTACCATCTGCTCCAAGCAGAGGGCCGCTTGGTTTCTTTCTTGCTCCAAACATAGCTTTAAAGGGTCTTTTTGTTGTCTGGCGTTTTTTGCAAGCCTCAGCTCATGCTGGACATCACCCTCCAGAAATCATTTTTATAAAGTTGCACCATTCATCATTATTCAGGTTCAACTCCTTCACATCCTGTGCATGTCCTTTTCCAACACGAGTCCATCTAATAGCTCCTAAGCAGTCACACGAAGTTGTGTGGTCAATCCCCCTTTCCTTTATCATCAGGATCCTTTGCAATTGTGTTGTTATAATTTTATTTCTAGAAAACCTGAGCTTTATTTTCTGATATACAATATTTGGCCACAAAATACTCACATTTCTAATAAGTGTTTAAAATCACTTTCCTAAAATCTGTGACCAATGTTTTTGTTCTTGATAAATTGATTTTTTCTCCCAAAGTTTATACCATTTCCAACTACTTAGCCCATTGTTGTTGTCCCCCTGTTTGTCCAGTTGAAAAATTATTTGTGAAATCAAGGATACATGAGTTATAATCTATTTTGACCGCTTTTAAAAGGTGTTTTACTGAGCAATGTCTTGTTCAGTGAATGCCTCAGTTTCTCCATCTGTAAAATTGTGAATGCCTCAGTTTCTCCATCTGTTAAATTGTACCTACTCAAGTGACAGCTTCCCTCACACAACCAATTTCTATTACATAACAGTTGTTTATCACATGGGTTCTCAATCAGGACAGTTTTGTGTTTCTTTTTCCCCTGGGGGACATTTGGCGACTTCTAGAGACTTTTTTTTTTTACTTTCACAAGGTGGAGGAGGGGGTGGGGGGAGGGTTACTACTGACATGTAGTGGATGGAGGCCAGGAATGCTGCTAAACATTCCATTCCATAACAAAGAACCATCTATCCAAAATATCAATAGTACCACAGCTGAGAGCCTCTGGGGATGTAAACCCTATGGAAACAAGTTAAACTTGGTTGGTCATAGTCACTACTATTTCCCTGGCACCTAGCACAGCACCACACATTGTGGGTGTGTAGTAAATGCGGAATGAATATCAGTGCTTAACAAAGGTTTGCAGGCTGCCTGAATTCCAATCTCAAGAGGAGAGTTGTAAATGATTAAAAAAAAAAATCATAGACTGAAGTATACATTCATTAACCACCAGCCAGTACCCTGTGAATAGAAAGGTCTGCCCAAAATAGGAAAGAAGAAAAGCAACTAGGTCATCTCAAACATATTTACTAGTATCTGGTGGCAAAAGTTTAATAGTCAGTTCTCAGGCTGGTGGGGATGGGGAGAGTGGAGAAAGCTCAGATTTGCAGTATCTTCTAAGTTCTGTGGTGTAAACATTTCCATCACATTGTTTTCCAGCTACTAGTATAATGTCACTGACCTTGGAGCTGGAAAGTTGCCCACAATCAGGTCATCTGAGCGAATTCAAACCAGTTCCAGCACACCACTGTACATATCCTGGGCTTTACCTCATCTCCTGTAAGCACTCACCTTCAGCACTCCCCCAGGTCCTCTAACTCAAATACTAAAGGACCCAAAATAACTATGCCTGATCTACAGGTTTCTTGTAGACCCAAAAATTCCATAAAGTTTTTCTCCCAGCTTGACTGAAGAAAAACATGTTTTGCTCTGGGTCCTTTGACATTCAGTTTCCAAAAATGTTGTTCAACCAACAAGAACATCTTTAAACTATTACTTAAAGCCACATTAAACTTGTAAAAACCGTCTAAAAAGTACAGGTACAATGATGAATTAAATAATCAATAAGTGCCTTGAGAGAACCAACACAGTTCATAACACTCTGCCATTTACTTTCTGTGTGACTAGTTCAAGCTCACACAATGAGAGAATCTGATTTTAACTTTTTTGGCAGAGGAGAAAATTTAGGAAAAACACAAAATTCAAGTCTCGATGAGTCACACAGATAGCTGTCCATCCTCTTGCCCTCCACACACACAACATACACCTAATCAAATCAAACCTGGATAATCTAATACCATGAGAAATTGGTTCAATATCCTCTGAATTATTAAAGGTTAATTCAGAGGATTATTTTACTCAAGTATCTCAAAACTTCTAAAAAGCTTTTCAATTTTAGAGTTAACATAATCTTAGGAACTATTACGCTGATTTATCCCCTGAATTTTATGGACGTACATTTTACTTATCCTTATAGCAAATGAAATTTAACCAACATAACATGGATGTGGTGGTTTTCATCATGTGAACTTAGTGGAATGCCCAGAAATCCCTTGTCTTTATTGTTTGGGGGTGAGGAGAGATTTGTGTGAGATGTGGAAGCCAGAAGATAAGCAGGATTGCCTGGGGCCAGTGTGTCTCTGTTGGAGTGTCATCCCATACACCAAAGGTTGCAGGTTTGATTCCCAGTCAGGGTACATTAAGATGTCTCTCTCTCTCTCTCTCTCTCTCTCTCTCTCTCTCTCTCTCTCTCTCTCCCCTCCCCCCCATTTCCCTCTCTCTCATTAGTATGTCTTCAGGTGAGAATGAAAAAAAAACAACAGATAAGCAGTAGCCAGTAGGGTCTGGAGGTTGACATAGGGCACCTGGCACAGTTGGGTTTAATGCACATTATCACTGGTTTTCTGGTCCACCGCATTGGCAGGATTCAACAGTTGTGTCCACAGCTCCTTGAACTCCTGCAGCATCTCCTCCTTTAGCTTCTCTAGCCTGGGGCCAGATACACATGTCGCTCTTTGGCAAAAAGCACCAGCTTCTCCCGTCGGCCACCTTTGTTGTCAAGGCCGGAAATGGTGAGAAACAGGAACAAGTTCTGGCTTGTCCTCACCAATTCCGAAGTGCCCTGGGAGATTCTGACTGGTCCTTGCTCACTCCTATTTCCTGTCTAGCTTTTCTTCCTGATTACTGACCCTGCTAACTTACAGCAAACTTAGGTCTCCCACCACATACAAAACAACAGTCTCCCATAGACTTTGCCAACAGTTTCCTATTCTCATGTCATTTTGTCCTGTCTTCCTGCCTGAGCCCTAACGGATACAATGGATTTACCAAGGGAGAGATTCTAATACCCCTGACAATGAGGTGGACCAGAAAACCAGCGACAAACTCCTCTGTGGGTAAATAATTTATGAGGAAAGCTCAGAAAAGACACACTTTCATCATTGGAGGAATACATGCAGTATTAGTCATCGTGAAAATTCAAATAATTAAACATGGGTCAAACCCAAACCTATTTACTAGTAGATGAAATGAACTGATACTTTTTTCTCTGGGTAATTAAAAGAGTTGTTTCACCTCCCTCTGACTGTTTTTTAATAATGGGAATGACATCCTACCCTTCTATGAAATACAACCATACTTTCTCACCACAATAGTGGGAATGATACATATGTTATAATGAGTCTGGGTTTAAGTGCATCACTGGAAATCATTTGAATGTAGAAAAAGGGAGCTTTGTATAATAAGAGATATTCAGCTTTATTGTATTAGATTGTGTCAGATTCTCTATTTTGCAAAAGCCTTAGAGTCTTAGTTCAACAGACTATTATAATAATGCACATCAAAAATGTTTTCCTTTATTTGGAGAGTGAAATTTGTTTTTGCAAAACAACAAAAAAGAGATCTTCCGGTGCAATTAGAACACACTGTATATAGAGAAATTAGTTTGGGGATGCCCCCTTGTAATTGCACCGGTTTTAATTTATAGTATCCATTTATTATTTCCGTTGTTTTGTTTTCAGATGCAAGTTTTATGCTCTGCAGAAATCCTGTGCAATGAGGCAGGTCTAGTATTATTTTTTGTTGTGCTGTGTTACATCCAATCTTTTTTATTTATGCTAAGCAATTGTTTTAGATGATTCTTAGTTTTTCTTCAATGCTATGGCTCACTCTTGCAGAAATATATGCAAATTTTTTATTTTGTGAAAAATGAAAGGCAAAATCATGCATTATGCTACTCTTGCAAAAAAAAAATCATTAGCTCTTGCCAAAAGCAAAGCAGTTGATCTTTTGCCATGCTAGTGTGCATGATTACTAATTTTTTTTATCAAGCATTGTCCTATGATAAACAAAACAGTTGTTCAATGATGCCAAAAGGCTGGCAATTCTTTGATAACTCAGCAGGACCACCTCTAACTACTTCCCAAAAGGGTCTTTTCAAGGAAACCACATGTATGGCTTTTTCAAAAATGCCAGGGATAGAAGCATACCTCAGGCAGATTTAATGGAAGCATTAATTAAATGATCCTCTCATTCATTTATTAATTATAGAATCATAGAATGATAGGATTGAAAGGACCTTGAGACATCAACGGAGCCAGCACTGACATTCTCCATAGGGACCACATACAAACTATCCTAGACCCAGAGAACTATTTTATTTTTAAAATCTTAGCAAGGAAATTGTGTTTGTAAACTCCTTTCATGATCTAGTCCAGGGGTGAATGCACTTAGTGTGAGGAAATCCTTCCAGTATACCCTTCAGTTGCCATTTTCGCAGAACCTGGGAACGTACCCAGAGCCCATCCTGTAGGTGGGTCAGGGTCGCTCCCCGTCCCTCAGAAATGACTGCCTGTCCAGGCTTAATGTGCTCACTGCTTCTAACTTATAAGCAGCACCTTCTTTTTCTAGATTTTCAGTTGCCATTGGTTATTCTAAATTCTCTTAAAACTTTCCACATTTTCCTTTATTTCTGAAACTTCTACTTGAAAAAATGTAAAAATCTGACCAATATAGAATGAAAGAATAACGCCCAACCAAACCCATTCCAGGTCAATTTATGCAGCAAAAGAAATTTGCTACAATGGCCTGTTCTGCCTAGCATGAACAGCAGGAGAGGGTAGCTCAACATAACAGTTCTATTTCAGAGGAAAAGAGAGAGAAAATGGGGTAGGACAAAAAAATGTTTAACTTTAAAATGGCCACAAACTGAAGTTATGTGAGTGCCCTAAATTGACATATTCAAGAAAGTAAGAACTGCTCCCCACCCCCGAAAAAGAAAACTATGCCTATCCATATAATAGTTCAAACTGCAGAACGCCAGAGGTAAAGAGAAAAAAAAAAAGGAGGAAAAGAGGAGGAAGAAAAGGAGAAGAAGGAGAAAGAAGAAGAATGTCATATATATATAGTGGAATCACAATGCAAATAATTACAGATTTCTCATTAGAAACCATGGAGAACAGAGACAGTAGAACAATAGTTTTAAAGTACTGAATTTTTGTAAAAAGCTATAAAGGCAGAATTCTATGCCAAGTGAAAAATATCTTTAGAAATAAAGGTGAAATGAAGAAATTTTATGACAAAGAAACACCAACACAATATTTCACCAACAAACCCTCAGTATAAGAAATGTTTAATATATTTCTTCAAGCTAAACAGAAATATTTCCAGGGAAAATTTTGGATCTTCAGGAATAAATGAAAAACACTAGCAATGGTAAAGATCTGGGTAATTGTTTATTCTCAAGTTCCATAAAATATTTATGACTTACAAATAAAAACTATAACATTGTCTTGTCAGGTTTGCAATGTAAGCACTTATAATATGTATGACAATGTATATGTGGTAGATTAGATATTACAAAGATCTGTATGATTGCATAACAATAAAAAAAGAAGTAAAACTTTCTATTTGAAAAAAAATTGCAGTGAATCTATAAAATCCGTATAGACCTAAGGGGAGAGAAATATCATTTCATGGATTAGAAAACCCAATGTCACTAAGATGTTAGTTATAACTAAACTAATCTATGAATTTAACATAACTCCAATCAATGCTTTATATTTGTAGAAACTGTCAAGTTAATTTTGAAACCTATATGGAAATAAAAGGAGCTAGAATGGCCTAGGAAATTATTTAAAAAAAGAACAAAGTTGTAGAACTTACCCAATAAGATAAAGAAGCTTTTTATAAAGCTACAATAATCAGGACAACTTGGAATTTGTAAACAGATAAACATATCGATAATAAAATGCAATAGAGCATCCACACAAGTAAGTACATCCATATGCATATTGTCAATTAATTGTTGGTAAGGGTGTCAAGGAGATTCAATTGAGAAAAGAAAGTCTTTTTATTAAATGGTGCTGGGACAACTAGAAAATTCATATTTTAAAAATGAACATTGAACTTTGCTTCTCATAATGCATAAAAAATTATTCAGAATAGATTATAGACTTAAATGTAAGACCTAACAGTATGAGATTTCTACAAGAAACATGGGAGAAGATCTTTGTGACCTTGATGTTTGTAAAAATTTCTTAGGTCACAAAATTTACAAATCCCTAAAAAAAAAATTTGAAGAATTGGACTTCATCAAAATTAAAAACTTCTGAACTTTGTATGAAGGACACTATGAAGAAAACAAAATGGTGAGCCTTCGTTTTGGAGAAAATATTTGAGGATACATAAAACAAAGGACACGTATGTAGAACATTATATGTAAAGAGCACTCACATTTAATACTAAGTCAAACCCCAGTTACAAATGAGCAAAAGATTTGAAAACAAAGACATTTTTCCCAAAACAACATAGGAATGGCCAAGAAACACATGAAAAGATATTCAACATCATTAGTCTTCATGGGAATTTAAATTAGAATCAAAATGTGATACCACTGTACTCCGATTCCATGCCTGAAACTAAAAACACTGACAATGCAAAGTGAAGGCAGGAGACAAATTAGAAGTCACACAAATACATACAGTTTTTAAATACATACAGTTTATCGTATGTAAATTACTCTTCCATTAAGTTGGAAAACAAACGCCTGTAATCTACCTTGTCCTAGACAAAAATAATCCAGTCTAACCAGGATTAATATATATATATTTATACTAAAGCATCTGAAAAAAATAACCAAAACAAATCATTGTAAACAGCAGGAGTTCTAACTACGCTCAGCTATGCAAACAAAATAAAGTCAAATGGCTAAAACACTCACATCAGTGGCTTACTGTTTTGGCTCAGCCCTTGCTTAGCAGGTCCATTTGGTTTCTCTTTCTAATGGGAGGATTGCAACCATGACTCATTCTGCAATTGGCATCCTCAATGTGAGTGTAGGGAAGCTAACAGACTTGGCATCATTTTTCTGCAGGAAAAAGAATCTGACAGAAACAGCACATCTGTATGGAATACAGATGTTAACCTTATTAAAATAAAAACATTCTCCTCCCACTTCACATTGTGTGGGCAATACTTCAGCTCCAATAAACGACCTATTTTATACTTGCCACCGGACAATTAAATGTACCGAAAAAACTGTAATCAAATAAAAATTACAATGGTGAATTCCAGGTCCCTTTGGTTTTTTTAAAAAAATACTTTCAAAATTTTCTTTTTGCCTCACAGACATACAGAATTGTTATTTAGACAAAACACATCTATATGAAATGTTGTAACTTGTATTAATGAAGAAAATGGGTCTCCTGAGAAAACAGAAGCCAAGGATCAAGCCACTTGAAATTTATTTTAATTTGTTTTGTCTGGAAAAGGCAGAAAAAAGATTTTCTCATTTCCATATCAGTTAAGATTCAGTATTCACTGGTCAGACAAACAAATTGCTTCATATTGACATGCTAATGAAGTCCTTTAGTGCATATTACTCACACCTAGTGTGGTATATAAATCTTGTTAATGAAGAGGTCAGAAAAAGCTTAAAGATGGAGAATAAATTAACAAAAGTCTTGGGACAGTGAGCATGACATAGTAGAATGCGGACCTGAGGCGGTAAGTTGCTTGCTTCCCTACCTCGAGTGCCAACTCCTACTAATCGCCAGGGACCTCCCAGGTATGGCTTAAAGATGTTTTTTTGTTGTTGTTTTTTTTTTAAATATATTTTACTGATTTTTTACAGAGAGGAAGGGAGAGAGATAGAGAGTTAGAAACATTGATGAGAGAGAAACATCGATCAGCAGCCTCCTGCACATCTCCTACTGGGGATGTGCCCGCAACCCAGGTACATGCCCTTGACCGGAATCGAACCTGGGACCTTTCAGTCCGCAGGCCGACACTCTATCCACTGAGCCAAACCAGTTTTGGCGGCTTAAAGATGTTTTAATCTGACTTTGTAATCTGAGTAAACGTTGCATTACAGGAACAGCGGCCATGAAAGCAAGGCAACCAATGTCTCAGGCAGTGAGAGTGGGTGCTGTAATGCAAGCCTAAGGGGGTGGCACAGATACGGAGAAGACAAAATATGAAAGGGGATTGCATCCTCCTAATCTAGAATCTCTACACGGTCTAAGGGTAACGCGGCAATAAAGAGAACAAGAAAAGCGGGGGAGGGTTGACCCCATAGATTCACCCTAGACCCCACCATAACCAGCCTGAGAGGATCCTAAAGTCCAGCATTAAGCATGGCAATGATTCAGAGTCAAGGATAAGAGAATTTACATAAAATGTACTTTTCTACAGTGCTTGATAGCTGGATTTTCTTTAGCAGGAACAGCAAGTTTTTATTCCACAGTTAGAATTTTAATACATGTAGCAGACACGGCTAGATTTGGCCCAATGTTTGAAATTCTTCAGTTTCTATAATGGAATCCCTGGTTTTTAGCTGGGAGCCTCCCTTGCAGCCAGGTGTGGCCATTTTACTAAGTTTTGGACAAGGGATAGGTGTGAAGTGGTGTGTGTTGAGTTACATATGCACCTAAAAAAAGAGAAGTGTTGATACTGTGTAACTAAGCTAGTCACGAATAACTGGAAAGGAGCAAAGGGAAGGCCAAACATTACAGTCATTTGTGACTGTAAATGACTGGCAAAGCTGCACTTTAGCCAGTTTATGGTACTCTGTTACAGCGGCCCTAGCAAACTAATACCATTAGTTAGGATAGGTAATGTCAGATGGTGTAATAAGCAAGTCTTCACATCTCAGTGTATACATCTCATGCATGTAGATTCCATTGACTGATTGGCAGACAGCCTTCCACATGGTCATGCGTAGGTCCCCATTCTTTCTATCCTATGGCTGCACCAATCCCTAGGGCCTTGAGTCTTTTGCTGGGTCCTCCATCCACACAGCTGTGGTGGGATGAAGGAAGGGTAGAAGGGAGAAAGGTTATATTTGATCAAGGACAGAAAAATAGGATCCTATGAGTTTCATTCTTCCCTTGGAGCTCAGAAATGTACTGGTCATTCCATATCACATGCATATACATAATCCTGGAATCCTTTCTGTGATGTGGACTGACATTTACTAGTCACTCCAATCTCAAAGGATTAGAAATAAGACTGAGAAGTAGTTTAGGAAATATCTTTATAACAATAATTAGGACCACCTTTTATATCTATTACAGAAAAAGTCAAACACTGCCCAACTGGTTGTGACTCAGTGGTTGAGCTTTGACCTATGAAGCAGGAGGTTAGGGCTCGATTCCCAGTCAGGGCGAATGCCCCTATTGCAGGCTCCATCCCCAGTAAGCAGCCAACCAATGATTCTCTCTCATCATTGATGTTTCTATCTTTCCCTCTCCCTTCCTCGCTGAAATCAATAAAAATATATATATTTTTAAAAGTCAACCAACTAGGAATTTCTATATAAAACTAATAACAAAGGAATATAGTTCTAATAAAATCACTTCATGCCATAAGAATAAAAATAAATATTAAAACAGATAAAATATGACCAGTATAATTGATCCAAGTCAAGGAGGCAACAATATTAAATTGTACTGGACAACTGGTGTATCCAGGGCACTGTCATATCCGATACACTCTGTAAGTAGAATAGGCACGTGTTTGTTCTCACTTATTCTCTCTTGCTTCCCAAAATAAATGTAGAGCCACTTTCTTCTCCAGGAGACTGCGTTCCTTGCAATCTATTCATGGTTTTGTGATAATTCCTTGTTTAGATGTTTCTATTTCAAACAATACTCTCCAGAATAGCTTTATTTTGTCTTCATCTGAACATATAATAAAAATCAAAAGAACTCAAATGACTGCTTTACCTACCCCGGAACCGAAGAGGAGGCAGACGAGCCACTTATTCCCGTAATTCACTTTAGAAAGAGCAAGCAAAGAAAATTCAGGCCTTGGGCAGGCTACTGCGTGGATCCATCACATTTTCAGTCTAATAACTTTTTCAGAAACACAATAGAAGAACGGCAAACCATTTTTATTCGAATAAAATCTACTCCCACAAAACATGGAATTACCAAATGACTTCAAAGGCTATTCACTGAATATCCCAGGGATGATTTTAAGTTACATTTTGAGGAAGGCTTGAATCAATGGTCCATAAAGAAAGGCAAAGAGAATTTTATTTACCATGAGAAACTTGTTGAAGTAATGGGAAAATACAATCACTACTTGTTTCTAGAAAGGTGGTCAGAGCACCAGACAGTAACACACAATTAGAACTTTCTGAATTTAGATCTTAGGCACAAAATTTCCCTAAATGCTCCACTTGTTCCACAAATTTCTTAAGAGTGAGCTAAGTTTTAATACAGTAAGGAACTACAGGTGACCTCATTCTATTGCATTTTGCTTTATGGTGCTTCACAGATGTTGCATTTGTTTTACAAACTGAAGGCAAGACAATCTACCAGCAAAAAAGATTATGACTCATTTTATTGCAGTACTTGATTTATCGTGGTGATCCGGAACCGATCCGGAACCGTACCTGCAGTTCTTCGAGGTATATCTGTACTAATAAGAGTTTCCCGTGATCAAAGATCTGGGGGGATACCATGCTGATCACTCTAAATTGAGTCAGAAGATTGGAAAAAGCAAGGTGATGGAGGGACATCACCAGTGTTAGAGTAAATGTGACCCAAATGGGATGAGAGGAAATATGGGAAACGGTGGTGGCCATGGGATAGCTCCCTTTCTGAGCATAGTGACTCATTGCGTCATTCTTTCTATGGTATATTTTTAGCTGCTAGAACTTATGGAAGAAGACAGAGAATCAACACAGGACAGTCTTAATATACATAACAACACGGGATGAAAGAAAATATCAATTGAAATTATTTCAAGGTCATGAATTTGGCAAGAGGGGAAACCATTTTACAAGCTGAACTGACAGAGGTTCATTTGTTACAACTAAGGCAGCTGAGATAAACATGAGAATTGTTCAGGTATGCTCAATCATTTTTCATAAAACACAGGTGAGGACTGATGAAGCAAAATTGTTAACACATAACACTGCTGTTATTTTTAAGAGCTTTCATTAGTTTCTCTCTCGATATTGCCTCCTTCCTTTTTGCACAAGTTCATGTTTACCTTTACCTTTTTATAAAAATATATATATATTTATTGATTTCAGAGAAGAAGGGAGAGGGAGAGAGAGATTAAAACATCAATGATGAGAGAGAATCATTGATTGGCTGTTTCCTGCACACTCATCACTAGGGATCATGCCTGCAACTGGGCATGGGCCCTGACCTGGAATCAAACCGTGACCTCCTGGTTGAGGCTCAACCATTGAGCCATAACAGCTGGGCCATGTTTACCTTTCCTATTCTGAAAATATCTTCTCTCTGCAAGGAGATCCCCTTGACTTTCACACAATCTTTCACTTTTTTATTACCACCATTTTCAAATGAGATGGCCACAGTCATTGTTTTCCTTTGCTCCTCGCCTAACTTTTCCCTGCTCTTTGCAATCAGGCCTTTAATACCACTCCTTTTCGCAGGAGACCTTCACCTTAACTTCTTGATAGCATTTTATGCTATAGCTCTACTCCTCTTAATTTAGACCTTCTTTCCTTTTCCTTTCCTGTTTTTAAAATTCCTGGTTCTCCTCCTAGATCTCTGTTTATGCTTTCTCACTATCTTTTGCTGATACACCTTCATCTCCTTGCTCTTGTAATATAGATACTTTTCCTATCTTCTATACATACCTTTTCCCAATCTCTCCTACATGACCAGAAGTTTCTTCAAATCTATATCGCTGCTTCTATTACTGCAATTCTTTATTACAACCCCATCTCCCTCTAAATATTCTACCAACCCTCAAATCTGTTACGAAAGCTTTGAACTTCTGCCTTGCCAATATTTCTGTTTAATCTTCTATCCCTGTGGATGATTTTTTCCTCCCCCTCAACCAGCTTTGGCTGTCCACTCTTTTCCCAGATGGACACTTTACCTTATCAAGCTGAGCTACTTTAGACAAGTTGCTTTATTCATCAATTTTTTCAGCAGATATCTGCACAGTGTTTGCCATGTACCAGCCATCACAGGAACTGGAGTTACAATGTTAAACAAATCAGTCATGGACCTTTCCGTCATTTCTTTCTGATTATTTGATTAAAGTCTGGAAGGAGTTTAAAAATGAGTAAGAGCTTGTAACTGTGATGTGTACAATAAAGGGCGTGGATGTGACCCTGCTAGAATAATTAAGAGATTGACCTGGTCCAGAAGGTCAGGGAAGGCATCCCTGAGAGAAGACAACTGAAAGAAGAGTGGACCGAGATTTTTCAGTAATTCTCCCTTCACTAAGAAAACCTTCCTTTGTGTTTCCTTCCAGTTCTCTGAGTCCTTATAACTAATTGGTTATTGTGGGGGTAACGTCAGGTGTCACCAGGGAGGACCCAGATATTTGGTCACACATTGTTCTGGGTGTTTCTGGGGGGGTGTTTTGGATGAGATTGACATTTAAATCAGTAGACTAAGTAAAGCAGATTGCCCTCTCTAATGTGGGTAGGCCTTGTCCAATCAGTTAAATCAGTTTAAGGGCTTAATAGAACAAAATGGCTGACCCTCCCCATGTAAGATCATTCTTCCTGTCAGCCTTCAGAGGGGGACATCAGACTTCTCTCGCCCTCAGGCTTGAACTGAAAACAAGAGCTCTCCCTGTCTCTCAAGCCTGCTGGCCTTTGAACTGAAACTACATCATCAGCTCTCCTTGGTTCCCAGCTGGCCAACCCACCCAGTAGATCTTGGAACCTGCCAACCTCCATGATGTGAGTCCATTCCTTAGAATAAATCACATGAGCCAATTCCTTACATATGTGTGTGTGAGAGAGAGAGTGGTTCTGTTTCTATGAAGAATCCTGACTAATACAGTTATAAAGATTTCTAATGAAATTTTTAATGCAATTTTTCATTCTGTTTTATGTCAACCCACTGTGTTGTAAAGAATAAGAAAAGTGAATTACTGTACTAGCTCACACATTTTTAGGAAACATTCTGTTTTTGCTTAGGAAAAACACCTTGATAAGTTTCTAAATAAATTGAGAACTACAGAAAAATACCAAGGCAACACGTCATTATGGGTAAACTGCTTTATATGATTTAAAAACATGATTATTTTTCCTTCTGGAAGGGAATGGTAAGGCAGAAGCAGAGAAAGAAGGAGGAAAAAGGAGTCATTGATATGAGGGAAGGGAGAATGAGACCCGAAGAAATGAAGATGCACCAAGTTCACTACTAAGTATTTGCATGATTCCACGCGAACTTGAAGGTGCTCCCTCCTATCCCCAATAGAGCCCTATTTTGTTCCTTTACCTGCTAGCCCTGCATTTTCATGGGCCACTCCCAGGACTTAAGCAAGAATTGTTGGTCACCCTAAACCAGCCGTGGGCAAACTACGGCCCACAGGCCGGATCCGGCCCGTTTGAAATGAATAAAACTATTGAAAAAAAAAGACCGTACCCTTTTATGTAATGATGTTTACTTTGAATTTATATTAGTTCACACAAACACTCCATCCATGCTTTTGTTCCAGCCCTCTGGTCCAGTTTAAGAACCCATTGTGGCCCTTGAGTCAAAAAGTTTGCCCGCCCCTACCCTAAACCAATCATTGCAATTATACTTGTTTGTTTCTAACTAAGTTAGGTGAGGCGTGTGTCAGAACCAGGGCTCCTGAAAAACTAGTTAACGCTCTTAAAGAAATGCTTAGCCCAGGACCCACCGCTTCTTGCCTAAACACAGTTTGGACTTTGACAGACCTAACTTGAAAAATTCAGCAATCCCGGAACTCCCCTACCACGGGATTTCTTATGTGAGAAAAGCATTTTTCTGGTGTGTGTGTGTGTGTGTTTTCATCTAGGCTTCCTGGTATTTGCAGCCAAAGGCAATAGAACGGAAAGGAAGTTACTTGTCAGTAACCTGATGAAAGAAATGTGTAAGAACGGGAGAAATTGAACTTGTCTAATATATTCTAGACTGAACATTTGATGACTCATAAAACAATTTTTCAGGCAACTCTCCCATGTTATCTATCAGGCCATAATTTGTCAATATGTTTAAATATCCATTAGATAATAAAACTGCAAGATACTTATTATGTATGTTTTTAATGTCCCTGAAAAGTAAATAATGAATGTTATAAAAGTCATTTTACATTGGCAGCTTCATAATAGTCTGTATACTGCTAGCTAATAAAATCTG
The DNA here is from genome assembly GCF_964212035.1 of Myotis nattereri. Taxonomy (NCBI): domain Eukaryota; kingdom Metazoa; phylum Chordata; class Mammalia; order Chiroptera; family Vespertilionidae; genus Myotis; species Myotis nattereri. The sequence goes on along the minus strand of NC_138081.1, from coordinate 93,945,786 downwards.
CATGAGGACATGGAACTTGTCTTAACTCATTTTATTCCTAAAACTAGGAATTCTGGGAAGTCTTAAAAAATATTTACATATTCAATCATCCTATACCCCTAAGTAATACTTCTCATTTTTTCAATTGGAAGCAGAGTATTGTTCACATTCTATTAGCAATGTATATTTCCTAGTTTCATTGGGTCTTACAAAGTAATTTTGATTATAAAGATAACAACATCACTGTGTTTAGATACTGAGCTAAATATTCTTACTCTATTTCATTTCAGCCTCATACCTTCCAATTGTTCAGATGAGACCCAAGGTCTAGATTTAAAGTAACCAGTTTCAGGTCCTAAAAATATAACCCAGGTCCCTCTGTGTGAAAGTTATGAGTTATTAAGACAACTAATAAATTAAAGTTAAAGCCTCATAAAACCAATGTAATGAGAGTTTTCTTCCAAGTTGTTTTGTAAGAGAACTAAGTTTTTTTCATTTATTTTAAAATTAAAAACATTATTAAAAACACATATAACCTGGTCTCAATATTTCTAATGACATTGGTTTGTTTGTGGGATGAATTTAGAACCAAGATATTTCAAAAGTTGAATATCACATTTAAGATTGAAAAATACTACTGAACTCAGAAATAACTTAGATACATTTATAGTTATAAAACATTATATAACTCCTCTGCATGTCATAAAATACCATGATGTTCAAATTTGGTGTTTATCTGCAGAAGTTCACGTGGGTCTTTGGTCCACTCTCTATTCAGATCAGTTTTTCAATATTTTATTAGAAATCTTTGATGACTCAATACAGTTACAAACACACAGATTAATCACTAAATCAGCAAATATTTATTGATGACCTGTGGAATGAACAGTACTATTTCTAAGCATTTTGGATTACAAATTATGTAGAAATAGACAGAGAAATTGTTCCTGCCAGGCACAAAAAAATTTAGAAGGCAGGAAAATGTATTATTAACATGAATAGTGTGTTCAAATACACATCCTGACATTGAAATGAGTTAAGAAGGGTGTTGGGAAATGTCACTGTAGGTGGCAAAGGTAAAACATTTAGTAAAAAGAAGTTTCCTTGAGTAGGTAAGTCCACAAATGATTGAGTCAGATGAATTCTAGCGCTGCTGATCAAAGGCTGCTTTTTGTCTGTCAATGGCTTGTTGGGAAGAGGAGAGCCTTGGAGAGGGAGACAGACACAGCTGATTTACAACTCTATGAGAGCTGGCAGGAGAAGGAGGCTGTGTGATGGGAAACTTTCAAGGCTATTATTAGAAGATTGAATTTGATTCAGAAGACAGTGGGATTCTCGACAGAGTTAGGAAAAACAGAGAGAGGTAATCACGGCAACAGGCCTGAAATAGAGATTAATCACGCAGTGCGAAATAACTACAAAAAATGGGACTCCAAACGCGAGCAAGGAAGAAGATAGAATAATCTAGAAACAATTTGCCAGTGGTCAAGGGAGTCTGCTGTGGTGATGGTGGCAAATGATTGGATGGTTCTGCGCGGAAGTGGTGAAAGCAGATGGACCTAGGAGGGTGGAGATGGAATCAGAATTCAATGCTAGGAAAACATCGTGATTACCCTGTAGTTTCAGAGATGTTTATTTTGTCAGATGTTCAACAACTCTGTGATAAGTTCCATTTGTTCACTCAACAGGTCTAACATATACAGGGTTTTAGCACTGTAATCTTCCCATGTACGATCTACATTTTCATGTTAAAAAAGAAACTACTTTCCTTGTATAATTCACACTTTTCATATCTAATTCACAGGGAATCAGAGAAGTTTCAAAGTAAGTAACTGCTAAAAAGAGATGAAGGATGGAGTAGGGGTCATGATGTAATCAGACCTGGATTTTAGAACCGTCCTCCAGGCTGAATGGTGTACAGAAATGAGGAAGACTGGATTGGTAGCTGCATGGCCTATCAAGTAAAATCACGGAAAAGGGTGATGGTGACTTGAGCTATGATAACAGCGGAGAGAAAGGGGAAAAGGGATGGAATTGATAGATGTTCAGGGGAGAGATTGAATTTAATAGAACTTGGTGATTGGCTGAAAATGGGTAAATGGTGAGGGAACTATCAAAAATAAGCCCCAGGTTTCTGAGGTCAGTTTTGTTGGAGAGAAATATTGGCGATAAAATAATGAGTTTCAGAAATGTTAAATTTGTGATGCCTGTGACACATGCAAGGGGGACTGTCTCAGCTGGCGCTGTGGTGGGCACTTGGCTCTACAGACGAGAATTCCAAAGTGGGGCCCTGACTCTTGAGCATAGAGATTATGACTGACACCAAAGGAGTGGATGCAATCACACCCATGGTGAGCAAGAAGAGAGGAGAACCAGACAGAATCCCAAGAGACTAGTATTTAATTATACCATCTCTGTTCTGGGCAAGTAAAGCAACAAGAAAGATAATGGGTATCTCAGAACAGGTGTCATTGGCTTCCTCAGGTGGCTTTCCTGGGGATCCTAGTATATGAAGCCCCAATTAGTCAATGCATTCATTCAATACCTACGTTTTGTTCTAGACACCATACAGGGCCCTAGGGAGCACCCTAATCTGAAGGTGAACCTCCAGAGTGTTGCCCTCAAGGTTATTTTATGAAGCAGTAAATTAATCTCACAGTCAATCCAAAATCAAAGTTCTCATTGGGATTGATGTTCTTCGAGGCCATTCTGAATAATAAGGCACCTCCATTGTGGGGATACAGCTGCCGATGTACTTCAAGGTGGCAGGAGGCAGGAATATTTAAAATTAACCATTCTGTGGGTGATATTTTGTGGCAGAGGGAACTGATCGATAATATTATCCCCTAAAAAACATCTCGGCCACTTTGGCTCTTTTGTATCCTGTCGTGCTGAGCTGTGAATTCTCAGCCAAGTATTTTACCAGGAATTTTCTTTTAGAGAACATCTGAACCCTAAGTATAGACACCCTACTGTGTATCTGGGAGCAATTGGATTATCATTATTGTTGAGGGGAAATATGAATTAAGCTCTTCATAACTAAAGGCCAATTTATTACTCACATATTTAATATGATAAACATATAGATATTGTTTCCCTCACAGCATCTCAGGAATGCTTTACAATACAGGGACACATGCAAGACAAGTTACTCCTCCCATTAATATGTTAATACTACCTCGGTTTTATAGATAAGAAAAGTGAAACTCTAGGAAGTGATTGCTAAGGCCACCCAGCTAGCATATGGCAGAGTAAGAGTCTAATTCTAGATATTTAGATCTCAAAGCAATTATTTTTCTAACTAAACAAATATTTTAGGCACCCAACATATGGCACCCAACAATTTCATTCTCCACAATAACCATTATTCTTATTTGGGGTAGTGATTTTCCCCCTTCTTTTATGTGTTTCTAATCTTTCTTCCTTTTTATTAATCTTTGATGTGGTTTAATTATGTTTGCCTTAAATCACTTTTTTTGAAAAAAAATAGGGTATCATAAATAAATTAATAAATAGTCAAGACACATAAATAGATAATAAATTCAAGGCTTCCTGATTCCCCTGGCAATGACAAAATTTAAATCATATTAGCTGACAAAGAAAGAAAGCAAAAATATAGATATGGAACAGATTTTAACACATTCTCAATAAGGCACTTATTCATTTCTGCTAATGAAGACAATTCCCCAATTAAAATTAATTTTAATCAAGAAAATAGTCCCCACTGCTTCTGCTTATAGCTCCAAGCCCAGGGGATCCATCCATCTTCTCTCTCTATTCAGAAACACTTAATGAAATTATTTGGAGGGTCCAGTGAATCTGTAATTTCCAAAGAGAAGAAGGAAAGAAGCCAGGAAAACAGAGAGGTAAGATGGGGAATGGATCCAAATTTCAGCACCCAGCCTCCACCCACCAGCAAAACAAACTATTTCCTCCTTCTAAGTCACGTTTCCTACCTCTGCCGAGTGTCTTGCTTGATGTCCTTTCTCATTTCACTTATTTTCACTATCTAAAACTACACCACTTAACAGGTTGTCAGTGCTAGTTAGTACCTCTTTTTTTATAAGTGTAAATATTTCTGGGATTCATTCATTCAATGATTATTGATCAAACCTACCACATGCCAGGTTCTGTGCTAATAACTAGCAATGTAGCAGCAAAAACATACAAACAAAACAAAACAAACAAAAAACAGAGATACTTGGGGATAATGGTTTACAGTTAGTAAAGTATTTAAATTGATTTGCTTTTTTGTTGTTGGCATTCACATGAAGTTATTTTGACTGAGGGACAAGACTACTGTGTGTAAGGATAAGCAGGAACACGGGTGATGTGTGAGCAGTTAATTGCCCCATCCTGACTAGAACTGGGTTAGCTATCAGTGAACAGCCTCCTAGCTCCCAATTCACCGTTCACCTGACCCACGCTGTGAGGATGGCCTGGACTCCAAGCATTTCTCCTTTACATGAGCCTGATGTTAAGCTTCGTCAGCCAGAGGAACTGAAGGGATATCTGGTCGGTGGACCATGTTTGTTGTTGCTGCTGTTGTTGTTGTTGTGGGTTCTGCTCTGCCTTAGAGCCCACAGTCCCTTGCTGACCTCCCAGCTCTGGCCTGGTTCCAGTGGCCTCCTGCCTGCAGTCCTCCCAACGCTAACATCATGTCGTCTGGTCCCACTTCCCCAACAGCACTCTAAACCTCTCTGTCCACCCACCCACCAGCCCCAGTTCACCTCCACCCTAGAGAGGTACGGTGGCCTTGACTTCCCTACACCCTCAGAGGCTGCTTCCTGGTTTCCCAGCGATTTCACCAGCTCTGGCCTGGGCAATCCAGAAACTTCCCCACCACCGAGGGACTACAATCATACCTTTTCCAGCAATGACTGAAACCTGGCCTGTGGGGGGAGGAGGACACCCCTTCCAAGCTGGTCCTTTCTTAGGTCCTCTCCTTCAGTCCTAGGGTATATTTTCCAGTTCTCTGTATACATTTATAATTACTCCCCTATCAGAGCTTAATAATAATTCATGTAAATTTCCGGACTTTAAATTACTGTGTAGTTTCTGTCTGCTGACGGAACCCAGACGAATACAAAGGGTTTCTGAGACTAGACACCAGGAGAATGGCTGATGGTAAAAAGAGAAAATAAAAAGATGTCAACTAAAAAACAACTTCACCAATCAAAACTGTTTGACCAGAGCTAAGCCCAACCCCATAAAATCAAAAGGGAACTCAATTCTCTTTCTTCTCCCCATCTACTTTGTCTTCTCCCAAGGGCTCTCTTGATTTTAGGACCCCAAGCTAGACATTTAAAGAGGGTTAGCCTTGGTCCTAGCTGGTTTGGCTCAGTGGATAGAGCATTGGCCTATGGACTGAAGGGTCCTGGGTCCAATTCCGGTCAAGGGCACACACCCGGGTTGTGGGCTTAATCCCAAGTAGGGGGTCATGCAGGAGGCCCCCAATCAATGAGTTTTCTCTCATCATTGATGTTTCTGTCTTTCTCTTCCCCTCCCTGCTGTGTCCCCACCTATCTTCTCAACATCACCTCCTGCTACTCTTTCAGAAGCTTTCTATGCCCCACACTGAGTTGCTCACCACACTTGCTCCTGCATTCTTGCCCAACCCCAGGCTCTGCCCTGTCTGGAATAACCATGTAATTTTGTTTCAAGGCAAGCTAGCAATTGGCACTGTGTCTACTTAATATTAATCTACAGGAAAGACTGAAAGTTCATTCAAATAACTACCTCACGGTTAAGCAGACCCACCTCCTAGGAAGCCACTTAGTGGCCATCTGTTGTTCCATGAGAATAGCCCTTGGGAGCCCCTCTCCTCTACTCCAATTAGCTTTTCATAGCATCTTTACAACTACAATCAGCGTTCTCCCTGGGAGGAGTTCTAATAAATACCATTTCACCATCTTTTAATTGCCAAGTGATGTTTTAGCATCCGAGACAGAGAGGCACCCTCAAAAGCTGCCCATCTGATCAAGCCCCTTATCCACAATGACAAATCCCCACCCATCCTTCAAGATTCAATTAACATACCCCGATCTTACCCCCAACTCTCTAGCAAAATCAAACAGACATTTTAAAGGCACATACTACGACCAGTGCTTTGTGATTTGTATTCTAAGTGTTTTTCAAATATTATTTCACTTTTTCCTCACAACAACAACTCTACAAGTTATGTGCTATTACCTATGTCTTATTTATAGGTTGGAGCTCTGTCACGTAGCTAGCAAATGGTAGAGCTAAGATTCAAAGCCCAGCAGACTGGCTCCATTGTCCTTGCACTTGGCGTGTCTGCTGAGCTGTGTGTTTTGTTACTTTCCTAATCTATTGCCAGTGCTTTTCATGATCATTTCTATTGTAGCAGGCATGTAATTATATATTAAGTATTTGTTTACATTTTGATTTTCCCTCTAGACCTTGAGACCCCTTTAAGTAGGGCTCATACCCATACATATATTTCCAAGAACTTACTTGGACTCAGTATGTATAGGCATTCTCTAAATAATTTCTGGATCACTAGTTAATCAATTAGTTATCAAAAGTAAAGTCCGTGTTTGGATCTCTACTTAAAAATCCAAGGAAATACCCTACAGATACTAAAAGAGTTACATTTCACATAGGGTAATTGAGAAGATTTGTAACTTGGTGAGTTATGTGCTCAAAATCAAAACAAATGGCTAAATTATACTTGCTAACGCTAAATTCAATTACCAAGCTGCATGTGCAATAACAGGATATTTTCACAAGCAACTTTTATAATGTTGCCTCTAAAAGCATATTAGCGAAAAATGCTTTTGGTGTCATCAAGCTGATGAAAAAAGTCAAGATGACTTTCTGATAATCACTTTGAAAAGAATTACCACAACACAAGAATAATTAAGGCCAACCAGAGAGATAAAAACCTTCAGAAGAAATGTCAGAATGTGTGAAACAATTGTTATAATTTTTTTTCCTCATTTGTAAGTTCACTTTATGCCTCCGAGTGAAATATGAATTATTTACCAAAATTAGCCGTGATCACTTACAGAAACAAGTACCAGCGGATTCACACTTAAACCTGTGTAGCTGCTTTATTTGCATGTAAACGGTGCTAATGTCTAATTAGAAAGGTAACCACAGAGTAAACAATGCTTAAAGTTATAGAAATCCCCGCTCCCTCCCTTCTTCTGATTTAAGAAAGAGATAAGGACAAAAGAGCCAGTGGGAAAACACACACTTGTATTTGAAAACATCTTTGGAAACCATATTCCAGCATAGAATTATGTACGACTTCTTTTTGGTTTCTGACTCTCTGCATCCATTGTCATTCAGGTTTATGAAACACACTAGAAAATGTTATTTTAGACTTGACATATCACTCTGTGAAAAGTCTGGCCATAAGCACCTACACGTTATCTTATGAGGTTGAGACCTTCCCTTCCCCTCCACCTAAGCTGTTGGTCGTGTGTCCCTCCTGGGACATTAGTCATGGTCTCAGTGCTCACGGGATTCCCCTGAAAGGACAAGAACAACATGCCAGCTAGCCGGCAAGGTGCCATGGAAAGTGTCTTCAATTCACTCACTGAGCACTCCGGTAGGTTCTTTGTTCATTTATCTTTCCTGTTCTAATCGCTTTCAATGGACCCCCTCCTCCTTTTCAACCCAGGACAGGTAGCAGTGGCAGCCTGCCTGGGCCTGCATACCCATTTGCATTTCTTATTTAATCAGTAGGGCATCTTTTACATGAACATAAATGCAAGGGGCTTGGAATGATGGAGGGTTGTCCATGTGGTGTTGAAGGCAGATCTATGATGACAGGAGCCTTTCTGAAATCAGACTGGCTCTCTGAAATCACGTCAATTCACGGCCACATCTATAAATGACACTGGGAAATGGGTCCCCTGCACTTGGTCAGACCTTGGAAATCTCCTGTTGCAATAACAGCAACCCCTTTGCCTGTTTCTTAGGGCGATGCCCTGCTACAGGGAGCCAGTAAAGACAGCGTTGGAGAGATTGTGCCCAATGCATTTTCAAGATGAGACACTGAAGGTGCCCCATGGGTTCATAACCAAAGTTTAATTTCCAGTCTCAGATGCAAATGTGGAAACCTAACCCATAGCCTACAGTACATTCGCCCCCACACACGTTGGAACTTGATAAAGATGCTATGTTATATGAGTCAATAAAAATATGTATCATTATTGCTCCTTTCTTGCCCTTGGACATCCTTTTTCAATAGCCATCGCGTCTTTGTGTGCACACATGTGTATACACACTTATAAACACATACACAGAGTGCATATGAAGGAATAGTTTATGTCCATGATCTTTTTGGTTGTTAAGCTCTTTTTGGTGAATATCATTCTCAGTATAACCTCAAGTTCAGCAAGCCACATACATCCGAGCATGGTGGACACTGCATGGAGCCAGTGTTAAAAGCTAAGTCAATTTATAAGCATTGCCATGCCTGCGTCTTTAACTTTGCCTGTAGCTGTAGGCCAGACTGCATTTCAATCAGTTCGAGTTCAGCTGTCTGTTTTATTACACCCAGGCCAGTAACACTTGGGGCATTTTTAGTCCCTTCAATGACAAATGTATATTCAACCACTGCTGTGAGCAGCAGCTCACAATACAGGTCACCAAAGGACAACAAACTGAGTAGGTATGTCAGAGAAATGTTCAGAAAAATATCTCCGTAGGTGCCTGAAATTGCCTCTCCCTTCAATCTTTTCAATCTTTCAGAAGCATGTAAAGTTGCTGTTTTCAAGCCTTATAAAAAAACTAGTATCCTTTATAAAAAATAAAAAAAATCTAGATTGCCAAAGACATTTCTAGCAAAACTGTATAGAAATTTAACTCATGCAGATGACAAAGCCAAGACTTTTATAATAAACTAGAGGCCTGGTGCACGAATTTGTGCATGGGTGGGGTCACTTGGCCTGGCTGGTGATCAGGGCCGATCGGGGGCCGCGGGAGGTTGGCCGGGGAGTGGGGCTGTGGGAGTTCAGTAAGTGTGGGGAGGGGCCATGGAAGGTTGGCTGGCTCGGGGGGCAGGGCTGTGGGAGGTTGGCTGTGGGAGTGCACTGACCACCAGGGGGCAGCTCCTGTGTTCAGTCATTCGGTCACTTAGACATATATATATATATATATATATATTAGGGGCCTGGTGCATGAAATTCGTGCACTGGGGGGGGGAGGGGGCCCTCAGCCCAGCCTGTGCCTTCTCACAGTCCGGGAGCCCCATAATCAATCGCCCCACAGAGGGAGGCTGCACCCACCCACCGCAGCAGCACTGGCCGGGGGCCTGGGCCTCCCTCTGTGGGGCAATTGATCGCGGGGCTCCACGATCAATCGCCCCAAAGAGGTAGGCCCCCTAACCTGGCCAGTGCTCCGAGATCAATCACTCCCGCAGAAGGAGGCCCTGCCCACCCACCACAGTGCTGCTGGCCAGGTAATCTGGGCCTCCCTCTGCAGGGCAATCATGGGGCAATGGAGGGGCCCCCCAACCAATTGCATCACACCTGTCTTGGCTGGCCTGGCGCCAGTGCATGTCATAGCGTGGTCGTCCGGACAGCCATTCTACTGTTTGGCCGTTTGGTTGATTGGCATATAACGCTTTTATTATTATAGATGTGGTGGTAGGTTGGGCATAATGTTTTCTTAATACAAATCAAGAAAGTCTATTCACACATGCCACTCTGAGCTTCTTAGTTCAAAAAGCTGAAATAAATGCCCTTAAATGGTACGATGCATCGGTTATGCTCAGAGAGGCATGGAGAGAAACCGACCGCCACTGTCTCCTAGCCAACACAACTGAGAGAAGAGAAAGTGTCAGACGTGCTAGGCCAGGAAACACTGCTAGAGTTTTGCCTTGATGCCTGTGCCCCTTGTGAAGGCCCTAACTACACGGACGTACCTGAATTATCTCTGTGAAGTGCTTGTATTACATAAAGGAGGTAGGAAATTTTCAACAAGTCTCATCAATCAACTGAAAACTTTGTTTCTGCTGACCTGAGATCTGGCTCCATCTGTTATAAAATCCCAATTAATTTGTGCAAGATGCAAATTTTATTTAACTGAAAGGAAGTCTGTGCAATCTTAATTGTTGGCCTTCACTGTGGTTCTCCCACCACAGAATTCCACCTCCAAATCCATCTTGTGAGAGAGTTTCCTGCAGCAGTAGCTTCTAATTTGCTTCTCTCCATTCTTATGCCTGTAATACCAGGAGTCAATCACCTGACAACTATTAGAGAATACATGTTTTTAAAGTCTGAAATCTTTTTTTTAGGAATTTGGGATGTGCATAATTTTATCTGTTCTAAACTATCTCTCGAGCCTAAGAGCCTAAGAAATAAACCAGAGTGCGTTCATGTTAAGGTTTACCTAAAGGACCATTGGCAACAGGCATGTAACCAGATTTGTCTTGATCAAACTCAGGGAAGGATCAACCTCCTCAGAGAACAATCAAAGAGGGTTTGATTTTCTGATATAAAATTCACCACGGACAGTACGATCATATCCAAATCAATACTCACTCAATATCACATTTGTTCCTAGCAATAAACATTAAAAGGAGGCATTGAGTGTTAATATGTCAGAGTCCAAAATGACTACGCTTATGAAGATGTGATAAATAAGTATTTGGTGTTTGTTGTTCAGTTTCCTTTTCATGTTCTTTTTGCCAGAATTTAGCACCATTTCAAACAATTAGAGAAAGAAGGGTGGGCCAAAGGCAGGTTTACAGTTGTTCATTTGGAAAACAGTGTAGTAATTAACAAATAATCATATAAGAATGAACTCTGTGTTTCGAGTACTCCCAACTGTAAACCTCCTCTTGCCCACTCGGTGTCTTTAGGGAATATCTTTCAATGGTATTGTGCTTGTAGGCACATGCACTTCGGTGACACCGTCTTCCCTTCTTAAACCCTCTGCAGGACACAGTGCTCGAAGCACCTGCTCCTGCAGGGCCGGCTCCCCATGTCCACGTGCAGCCTCACCACTTAGAACATCCCTTTTGGTTCTCCATCCAGCACATTTCCAAAACAAAGCCAAACTCTGGTCCTACCACCCGAAAAGCATCACTGTGCCTCTGAAAGCTCTTTAGCATCCCATCTGGGGGGTGGATTACCCCCTCAACCAGGTGAATTCTCATGCATAACACATGCAGAGTTTATATTTTTCATGTCATTGGCCCATACTCCTTAGCCAAGGCTCACCCAAACCACCTCTTCAGTCCTTAGAACAGCAGTTCTCAACCTGTGGGTCGCGACCCCTTTGGGGGTCAAATGACCCTTTCACACGGGTCGCCAACACCATCGGAAAACACATATATAATTACATATTGTTTTTGTGATTAATCACTATGCTTTAATTATGTTGAATTTGTAACCATGAAAATACATCCTGCATTACAATTCATAACAGTAGCAAAATTACAGTAATGAAGTAGCAACGAAAATAATTTTATGGTTGGGGGTCACCACAACATGAGGAACTGTATTAAAGGGTCACGGCATTAGGAAGGTTGAGAACCACTGCCTTAGAAAATGCCTCTCTCCCTCAGCTATCATATCATGAAAAAAAAAAATCTAATACATTAATTTGTCCCATTTATTGGTGATCAATGTCACAACTATCAGAGGTGATTGCCTGGTCCATGAAGTTTTTAAACACATATTATTTCAGAGCCCACTCTGCCAGGGACTTGACTACTCATGGAAGACACAGTCCTGAGCAAGAAGCACAGTGTCTACCTCCTACTGACGCGATAGTTCCAGGTCCTCTGTCACTCCTGGTATTTTGTTTGCTTGCTTGTTTTTTGACTTTTCTTTATTTTCTCTTGATGACACTTGCCAGGGGTTTTCACTGTGTTATTAGTCTTTTCACAAGAACAGCTTTTGCTTCCATCAATGTTATCCATTTACCTTTTTCCTATTTTATTTATTTTTGGACTTCATTATTTTTTTTCCTTCTATTTTATTTTTTAAATATTTTGTATTGATTTCAGAGAGGAAGAGAGAAATAGAAACACCAATGGTGAGAGAGGCTCATTGGTTGGCTGCCTCCTGCAGGCCACACACTGGGGATCATGAGCCCACAACCCTGACCAGGAATCAAACTGTGACCTCCTGGTTGGTAAGTCCATGCTCAACCACTGAGCCATGCAGGTGGGGCCTCCTTTTGTTTTCTTGACATGAACTCTGCTGTTCCTCTAATTTCTTGAGCTGCCTGCTTGGTTATTTAATTTCCAGTCTTTCTGATAGACATATTTGGAGGTCATACCTTTCCTTCTAAGAGCTGATTAACTTGCATTTCACAAATTTTGATAATGTAACATTTTAATCTTGTGTTTGTTTGTTTGTTCTATGAGTTATTTAGAAGGGCATGTTTTATGATCTTGTCATTTTAATTTTGATTTCCATCGGTATTGGTCAGAAAATGTGGCCCTGATGCTGATGCTACGGTCTTTGGTGATCCTGTTTTGTGGTCCAGTCAGTTATGTTTCCACATTCGCTCCCTGTATATCTGAAGGTACCGCTGTACCTGGGGGCTGCAAGGTTCTACATGTGTCCATTAGATGAAGCTCACTCATTGTTTTTTTTCAACTTCCATGGTTTTATTAAGTTTGTCCCTTACATGTTAAAACATCCCAGATACATGTATTCCAGTATGATCGTGGACTTGGAAATTTCCCCTGGAAATTCTGACAATTTTACATCAGAAAACATGTGGCTATGTAGCTAACTATGCGCAATTTCAGAAACATGATACTTTTGCATGAGAATTAATTCTCTTCCCACATGTATGAGTCACCATTACTCCAAGTCAAGCTTTTGCCTTAAAGTCTGTTTGGTTCTGAAATAAATATAACCACTCTGCTTTCTCTGGTTCGTGTTTTCCCTGCAGTTATCCCACTCCTTTGACCTTAGACATTCTTGTTATTCTGCATTTTAGTTAAACTTGGTGTGTATGCCCACTAAAGCAGTTGTCATCATCATGCCATTGTCAGACACTTCTCCTGAACCTACATGAGCTGTTCTTACTGATCCCATGGAAAGTGGATCCTTCTATTCTCTTATCAGGTCAATGATCCAGGAAACCCCTTTTCTCTCGATTCCACTCGTGTACCGAAATGACTAGGTCTCTTATTACAGCTTTAGCTACTCTTCCTAATCCATGTCTACCAGACTTACTGTCTCAGGCACAACATTTATCTTTACAGCACACATTGCCTTTTTTGTTCATTACAATATGTTCAAAATCCTGCTATTTCTTTCTGTAGAATGGTATGTGTGTCTCCCTATTCCAGTTTCTGGTACCAATAACTTCTTTTTTTGAAGACCAAGAATCTTGTGATGCTAGAGTTCCTGATGTCCCTTCTCTCCTTATACCCTTCTCTTCCATCTCTGCCTTGTTTGTATAGCAATTGTTATTGTTATTAATTGTGTGCATTGTTATTAATTCTGAGATGAAATTTCTGAAATTCTGAATTCAAGGTTTTCCATCAATCACAACTTTTACTTCTCTTCTTTCCCCCTTACATTATACCCTAACATAATGCTTAATTTGATATTGGCAAATTAAAATTTTTTAAAGCTAGTTATTGGTCCTTTATTTAAAAATATGCCTCCAATATCAATCAGCAGCTTCATTCCAGAGCCAAATGGGAAAGAATAAAACATATATAATCATATTCTTCCCATTCCCTATCATAATTATATATGCAGGATTATTCCTCCTCATTCCCATTATATGTGCAAAATTATTGTATTATCATTTTACTTTAGCAGATAAGCATTGTCTGGAATAAAAGCAATATTCATATCCTCAGTTATACCAGGGGAGTATCTGTAAAAGCTTTCATAGAAGGAGATCCAGAAGACAAATCAATTAATAAGTATAAATTATTATTAATATTTGCCCAGCACCATGTTACCAAAGGCAGAATTTCTGCCCTAGAGATCTTAACATGTTTTTAATGGGAGGAATGTGGAATGAGAGAAAAGAAAACAAATTACTGCAGGTGTGTGTGTGTGTTTAAGCAAATACAACCATTAATGACAGTCAGAAACATTTTTAGGAATGTAAAATAAAAATGTACCTTTTATTTTTGATTCAAGAATCCTGCAAACTTCTAAATACATTATTATATCATTTTTCCTTTTTATAATACTTTTAAAAAGGTAAAGGAGGACACTGGGTACGTTTTTAAATGGTTTATTGTGAACATGAAGCAAAATCAGAGCCAACTATTATTTTGTTCAAAAGCTCATTGCTACTTAATCAGATAGTTGCCCATACTATGTCAGTCATTCAAGGCAAAAGGATTTTTTATTTTATTCTAAATTGACTTTTTTTCATGTGGGTATTCTTGAGGCCCTGTGACTATAATTCATACTGCCACATTCAAAAGAAACAATTAAAAGGCTATTGTGAGCACAACCTCAACCTCACAGCCTGTCAGGGAGCACACATTCTCAGAACCAGACCATGTCCTGGCATCTGGAATCCACAAGATGGCAGTAGTGTTCACTTTTTTTTCTTTTATAGAAGTTAATTTTATGACCGTCATTTGTCTTTTTTTAAGATAAAGATAAAATTTTTCCTCTTCTGAGCTATTTCTTAGTAGCATTAACAATGATTAATTTGACATTTCTGAAACACTGCAAATGAAAAAATACCTGCCTACGCTTTGTTCTTTGTATCAGTATCTTGAAAGTTGATCATCTCATTCTTCAAACTTTTGTGTCTTTCTTCTGCTAAAAGACTCGGAGACTATGCAGTCCAGTCCAGTCACCAGTAGAGGCTTTGGCTACGATACATCAAATTGAATACTAAGGAGAAAAATGCCTTGTCTTTTATTCAATAGTTGTCAAGGTCAGTAAGACTCGCCTGAATAATAAAGCACATGTCCTGTGGGCTGGGTAGGGTAGGACATTAGACTAGGTTGAGTCCTATGGGTATTGGAGTGAAATGGGTGAGAGAGATGAGGGACTAAGTAATGTAGTTAGGGACGAGTGATTGAAGAAAGATAGAGAGCCAAGGACTTAACTTTAGGGAACTTTCCCACTTCGGAACCCATGATAGAAAAGAGCTATGGAAGATCCATAAAGTGATCAGAGTCTATTGTATTGACACAGAAGCTGAAGATAAAAGAATGGCTCAAGAAAGGGGTACAGGTATCTGATGGCATTAAGTATTCAAGAAAGTTCATTGGGTTTCACAAGTATGGGGTCATTCTTTTACCTTGACTATGTAGCTTAATTAGAGTCAATAAAAATGAGATTATAAAAGGTTAAACTTAAAGGAGTATTGGCAGAGAAATGGAGAAGTTCAAATTTGTATTAAAGAAGATTAAGAAGGAAAAAACAAAATTAAGGGTCTTAAGAGCAGGATGGAGAACACATTGATGTCTACAGACATGGAGGGGGTCCATGGCAGAGGGCTTCAGCCTGCTAGTCACAGTAGGTAGTGAAAGTATCATTTCTGCAAGGAGCTACAGGATTGTGGGGTTGTTCTGAAACAATTGGGAAATTAACATGAGAGGCATACAACGACCATTGAGCAAAAACATAGGTATCTTTAAAAGTTGGTGTAGTTGAATTTATTCAAAAGTAACTAAAGAAATAAAGACCATTCAAATCCTGGTTGCACATTTCTACCTGCTAAGGTTTTAAAAATTATACTAAAACTCATTTTTTATTTTAAAAAAATGCTGCACCTTTCTTTGATTCCTTAAAGATATGCATTTTATTTCTTGGAGTCAAATACATATGAAAAATATGTTTTTCTCAACAAATTTATCATATGTATTTTTCTGTGCCTATCTCTGCTCAGGCAGAGTCAGAATGTGACCATGGAAACAAACCTGGCAGGAAAGAGGTGTTGGGTGTGTTCTGCCCCAGCCCAGGGCCCATCTCTGGCCTCAGTGAATATGCAATACTCTGATTATCACTCATAGTTGTTACCCACTAGTTTCTCAGCTCTTCATTCTTGAGAGGAAGAAAAACACATAACGATCCTTTACTCTTCCTGCCATTATGTAGACAACTGGAAATAGATAAAAATGCCAAATCTGTTCTAAAACCTCACCACCTGTCTATACTTTAAGTATATCACCGTATTTGGTAGAATTCTTAACAGAGCCATGAATTCACTCAACCTTTAATCTAGTTGGTAATCAGTCTCCTTAATAGTAAAAGCTAGGAGAATTCAGCAAAAACATGTGTTATCATTTTTAAAATATTTAGTATATTTAAAAATAGTGCTATACAAAACGCAAAAAAAATTATTCTGTGGATTATTTTATGAAACACAGTTATGCCAAACGGACTCTCTCTGATTAACAATTCTACACAGACCAATTTTCATTTTTTCTTCACAAGTAATTTTCATGTGCTTATATTATCCTCAGATAAAGATTTTTCCCTGCCCCATAGTCACCAAAATGTGTGTTTAAATGTGAGTGTCAACATTGGCTATCATTGGCTTTGGGCTACCCACACTCTTTTGCCTAGAATCCTTTGTGATGGAGTGTGCATTTATGTAATTTGTGACCTGTTTAAGATTATAATGTAAATGAAATACTTGTTCTTTCTTTTGTGTAAAGCTAGTGGCCTATATGTGGGCTAAGTCTATAAATTCGGGCTCATTAGCATTAGGTTCAAAATGATTAGTTAACTCCCAGAAGGCATTATTACACTGAAATATTTTGGTTATAAATCAGAATACAATCTCATGATAATATATCAGTGTTGTTGGAATGGGAAATGCTCTAGCAAGACTTCAAAGATAAAGCCAGGAGACAGGATCAGAGACAATAAAACATAGGGAGACACTAGTATACAACAAACACATACTGAGGCAAACAATCAGAATCCTGCTCAACAAAGAGATGAGGGTCAGAAGCCAGTAGTTCAAGGTGACTTGTGCTGGTTGATCACGCAGAGAAAATCAGTGAGGAAAATGCACAAACTGCAAGGTAAGACAATGAGGGTTGGAGAAGCTAGCATGTTTCACAAACAGCAAGAGGAACCCATTGTGAGGTCAAGTTCCACCACAATCACAAAGTTCCTTCTAAGGAGCGTATCAAACAAATTAATGTTTTAAAACAATATTCAGTCATTATTTATCACTAGAGGCCTGGTGCATGAAAATTTGTGCACTCGGGGTGGGTGGGTCCCTCAGCCTGACCTGAGCCCTCTTGCAGTCCAGGACCCCTTGGGGGATGTCCACCTGCCAGCTTAGGCCCACTCCCCAGGGTATTAGGCCTAAGCTGGCAGTCAGACACCCTTTGGAAGCCTGGGAGCCCTCAGGGGATGTCCAGCTAACAGCTTAGGCTCGCTCTCCCCAGGAAGCAGGCCTAAGGCATTAGTCAACCTTAGTGTTGCTGTGGAGGCAGGAGAGGCTCCTGTCACTGCCACTGCGCTGGCCAGCCATGAGCCAGCTTCTGCTGAGCGGCGCTCCCCCTGTGGAAGCTCACTGACCACCAGGGGGAAGCTCCTGCATTGAGCATCTGCCCCCTGGTGGTCAGTGCTTGTCATAATGACTCGTCATTCCTGGTTGTTCCACCGTTATGGTCAATTTGCATATTATCCTTTTATTATATACTAGAGGCCAGGTGCACAAAAATTTGTGCACTCGGGCGGGGGGGGGGGGGGGTCCTCAGCCTGGCCTGTGCCCTCTCGCAGTCTGGGACCCCTTGAGGGATGTACACTTGCCAGTGGGGAGCAGGCCTAAGCTGCAGTCAGACATCCTTAGTGCTGCTGAGGAGGTGGGAGAGGCTCCCACCACCATCGCTGTGCTGGCAGCCGTCAGCCTGGCTTCTGGCTGAGCAGAGCTCCCCCTGTGGGAGCGCACTGGTCACCAGGAGGCAGCTCCTGCATTGAGCGTCTGTCCCCCTGGTCCTCAGTGTGTGTCATAGTGACCAGTCATTCCCAGTCGTTCTGCTGTTAGGGTCAATTTGCATATTACCCTTTTATTATATAGGATGATGAGTATACAGGTCCACTGAGTTCTAATTTCTGATCATCTGGACCAGGCTCACTTGATCTTGGCTGAGCTCCTTCATGTGTCTGTGATCAGCTCGGGTACTGGCTGGAGGCTGGTTCATTTTAAATGGTCTCACCTCGAAAGACTAAGCTCTTCTCCATCAGGTTGGCCTAGGCATGTTCTCCAGGTGAGGAATAAGAAAAGAGGCTATGCAAGTGTTTTGTCAAGCCTTTGCTCATATCTACTTTGGCATCATCATCCCTTTGGCCAGAACAAGTCACGTGGCTAAGCCCAGAGGCAGTATGGGAGGGCACAACTAAAGCAGATGGTACAAATTAGAACCATTAATGCAATCAACATGCCACAGTAAGGAGCCAAGATCAAGGCATTGGTAGTTCAGAGCTAAGTGACAAGGACAGATAAGTGCACATACTTTCTGATAAACAATAACCTGGCAACGGATGCATGGAAAGAAAATATTTACCTTGTAAATACTTGCTGAAAAGTAATTAAAGAAATAAAGACCATTCAAATCCTGGTTGCACATTTCTACCTGCTGAGGTTTAAGAAAGCAATGTTGGAGATTTAGGCTACATATAAAGAAAGTCCTGCTGACAATGGGAGTTGTTAAACACTGGAATAGCTACTGAAAGAAACTGCAATTTTCTTCTCTTTTAAAGTACTTACATTCGGACTAGCTACCTAGTTATCTGGTCTGTGTTCTTGGACAGAAGCAGAAAGATGAACTAATTGACCTTTCAGAATCCCTCCAGACCTATTATTGTCATGCTGCACCTATTCACACGGTGGAAGAAAGACTCTAACAGCCTGCCTTTTATTCCTACACTTAACACACATTTATTATAGACCCTTCCTGTGCTTGGCGCTCTGCTTGGTGCTAGAAATGTAATCCCAGCCTGAAGGAGATCACAGGCCTTGGTCAAAAGGTGGAGCAGCAATGCTCCATCTACATAAGCGTTAAGGCGCAGGAGTGATAGAAGGCACTATTTAAAATGGTGAGTGTCTTCAAAGGACAAAGGCGACTGTGAAAGGAAAGATCTCTTGCCCTGAGTCTCTGCCCATCTTTTGAGCTGGCCAAGGGAGCAGGAGGCTCTTTTGTTCCACTGAAACCCATTGATGGGTTTTAGACAGACAAAGGGACTTCGACAAAGAGTTATAGGTTAGGGCCTGGAAAGAGCAGAGTTCTCTGCATAATTAAGTGAGAATCTGTGATCCTCTAGAAAACCCAAGGTGAGAATGAGGGCGGACGAGAGATGGAAGAGGGAAGACAAGAGTCCAGGCATTACGTGGGGGAATAGCCACTGAGAAATCCCTCATTCTGTGGCGGCTAAAAGGATATCTAAGAATCTAGCAATGTAACTATTTTAAAAAAAAAATTCTAACGAGACTCTGTCCACACAACATTGCAGGCCTCGCTCATCTTTCCCTGCTCATCCCCGCCAAGCACAACAAGAAACTCTGGAATTAATGCAGGATCAAGTCAAAGAAGAACTCGGAGGCCTGGTAAGAGGAAGGCGCACTGATGAGGGAGCCAGGACTGAAACAACCACATAATGTTAGGACAGCTTACCACCTCCTGCCCAGCAGAAGGAGGCAATCCAACCCTGGCATTTCCCACCTCCAAAACCAACGACAGAAAGTGGCCCAGGTGATCCTGATGACCATGGGATCTGACGGGAGTTCCGCCCACAGAGCCCCTGCTGAGGACGGATCGAAGCCCCAGGAAGGAAAGGCCTCCAAGGGAAACACTCTCTTTCTTTGACAATCCTGAGACTCCTCCCTCTCACACAGAGTGCCACCTGGTGGGGGCACTGGGCACCTGGGGAGAGGATCCCGCCACCACAAGCACCTCCCCCACAGTCCTGAGTCTCCACTCCCTCACCTAAAAGCTCAGGTGAGGTGACAGGCTCTGTGATGTTCCTTCAACCCCTTTAAGCAACACAAGTGGGCACCTGTCAGAGCCCCACGTCCTCCCTTACAGTGTGGCTGAAGGAAGGTCTTCAAGCAGAAAGGAAATGAAAACGAAGAAGAAGGAAGATAAAGCGAGCAAGGAAATACAATACACTATTCTCCTCGTGAGTTTTCTAAAACATGGGCTATGATTGAAGCTAAAATTCTAACACCATTGAATACTGAAGACCATGATATTTAAAAGTGAGGAAGGTAAAGGGTAGGTGGAAGTACGGTTCCCCAGGAAACGTGGTGTGTAAAAGGCTGTCTGTGGTAGAGCGCGTGTGTACCCAGAGAGAACTAAACAGTGACACCCTCAAAACATGCTGCTTTTAAATGTTAACCGTGTGCTGGTTACCTTTCTTAAAGCTTATCTAAAAATAAACTGAAGAAGAAAAGCTTTGGCAAATACAAGGTCAGGACGACCTCATACATGACCTCACGTTGTTTACTATGGCAGTACAATGCGGGGCCCTCTCAGCCATGCAGACCACAGATCATTAGCAAAAGTCCCACTTCCTGTGACTTAATGTCTGCATTAATGTTGCTCTGAGTGGAAGGACAATCAAGGAGAGAGATCCATGTTCCCTCTTGGTATCAACACCAGGATTGAGATGCATGAATAGCCACGAGGTACAGAATGAAGAAAAATAGTTCAGCAGAGGCAAAAAGAGAGCCAATTTGACCATGAAAATTTAAGTTCCCCCTCCCCCTCTCACCTCCACCCACTGGAGAGTCACAGAAATCTCCATGGAGGCCTGGGCTGTTTAAACAAAGCCCTGTGCCCTTGTTCAAGCCCATTTCATTTGCATCTCAAAGAACGAAGTTCTTCAGCCGACCACTAGGTGACAGCAGCATGACCTTTTCTTGGTCTGTGCCCCTGTGCCCACTGGTAGAAAGACAGGGTTAAATCTTTTAACCAAAAATTGTACCTTTTCAATAATGTCCATTGACAAGATTTATTATTTTAATTGTTGAAGCATTATTTCTAATTATAATAAAAGAATCATGTCCCTTAAATATGTTACTTAAAGAACCCAGCCCATGTTTGCAACACATCCAGTTTGAAATGCAGAAAGGGAACGCCTCACCATCTGAACCCCAATGACAAATCCTGTTCCCTCTCGCGTGACAGCAGCAGTGGGTGAGACGGATGACTCGGAGCTTGCATACATTACGATTTCCCCCATTAGCTATTTATAGGGAAATCTTTTAAAAATGTATATGCTTAAAAGTTTAAAGTGTGCTACTCAGGATGTTACATTGACAAATGGATATGCTGTAGGTTACTCAATTCTTACTCAATAAAATCCTTAATTTTATTGCCAAAGGAAACAGATAATGTAGGATATTTCAAGTTCCTGATCAAGGCTCTTAAATAAAAAGATATTTTTTTCTAAATAAAAAATAATACGTCCAAAATTCTTAAATTAAAAAGAAAGGATTTTTTTTTTTTTTTTACTGGAAAAAATACAATAGTACAAGAAAATACACCTTTAAGAGTGATGCAGACCAGACACATGGTGGTATTTGGAGATACGGGAAGAATAGATGAAACAGAATGAATGACAAGAAAAACCCCAGAAGAGGAGTTAGTCTTATGTTGGCTATCTTTGTCACCTGGTCTCTTCTTTAAAAATGGCAAAACAGTGAAGAAATTACTGTAATGACCGCCATACCAGAATTCTGTTTGCCTCACTATTGAGTGAAGTTCCTTTGGCTCCTGCGGATAACTGAAGTGCATGGGTCAGGAGATGGAAAGGGGCTTTCCGTAGAGTGAAATTACCTATTTAATTGCCAAGTCATTGTCTCATCCTGGGTAAGAGAATTGTTGCCTGTACATGTCTAATCGTAAGAAAAGCAGACCAGGCCTCACACTACCACTCACCAGAGGCCTCAGGTTCCACTGTTATCGTAAAGCCAAGAACACAGCCTTCCCTTTGGCGCCCAACCAGAGAAGCCAAAGCTCATTGCTTAATGCTGCAATGGATTACTGAGGGACAGCCCCTTCTTATCTCATATTTAAATTTCTGTCCCAAAATAGACCCAGGAGACAGTTGGTAATATTTCAACTCTTGTGGATTATATTGTTTAAATCAAGAAGAACAAAATGTCTTAAACATATACAAGTATTTTGAAGATCCAAATTTCTGTTATTTGAAATCAATGTATTATTTCCCTCCCCCCTCCTTTTTTATTTTTTGCTTCCACTCGTACTAGATGACATACATGAGGGGCATAGGCAAAGCTAAGGAACTTAAGTCTGAGAGATGCCAGGAGACCATCTTATAAGAAAAACACCTTATTCTACAGAGTTATTAGGAAAGTCTTTACCAGCATTTTTTACATCCACAAAGCCTAATTCAGCTGACTCCTGTAAATATTGTCTCTGTCTTCGGGGAATTTGTAACTGAATACTGCAACCAGCATAACAAAATGTTCAGTGATGCAAAAGATCACAAAGAGGAGAACAGAGGACGCAAGGGAAACAAGAGTCACTATGGAGAAGGAGGCGGTGATTTACATGGAATGTTTAGCAGGGGAATATTTTAAAAGACTGGTTGTGCACATGTAACCTGTCTAGAAACTATGCCACTATATTAAGGAGATGTAGTGTTATGAAAACAAACAGTGGACGAAGAGTAATGAGATGAAGCTTCTAGTGTCCATTGACACGGAATGTATGACCTTGTCAATCACATTTAACTTTGTATGTCTTTTGTTGTTGTTGTTAATCCTCATCTGAGGATATTTTTCTGTTGATTTTTAGAGAGTGGAAGGAAGGGAGAGAAAGAGACACAGAGAGAGAAATATCAATGTGAGAGAGACACATCGACTGGCTGCCTTCCCACACGCCCCAACCAGGGCCTGGGTCGAGCCTGCACCTGAGATACATGTCCTGGACCGGAATCGTACCTGGGACCCTTCAGTCTGCAGACTGATGCTCTTTTCACTGAGCTAACCTGGCTAGGGCATAATTCTGTATGTCTTCACTTCCTCATCTACACATGAAGGTCTTGGTCTAGAATTATTTCTAATCACTACACAATAGGAAACTTATGTTTTAAGTGTAGGAGTCAAAAATGTTTAAGTATGTATTTTGGAAGAAGTAATACAGTGAATAAATATTGTTTCCTTTGAAAAATATTTTTCTTACATTTGGTGCTTTGCAAAAATAATTTTTATAAAGTATTACACATGTACAATTTTTTAAAAGATTTTGCATTATTAAAGGTTGGAAAAGCAGGCAGGACTTGAGGTGTTTCTGAACAATGACTCTCAGAACTTTTTAAAATTATCTAAATCTTTAAACAAGCTGATAACAGTTTATTTTAAAAATATCTTGAGATGTGGCATCATAAGAATTAATGCTTGTGAAAATCTTTTGTCAACCGTAAGGCAATATAAAATACAAATAGCACCATTCTTTTTGCTCGTGCTAGGAAATTCCACATGTACTGTCATCGAGTTCTTGGTTTTATGGCTTAT
This sequence comes from Myotis nattereri, assembly GCF_964212035.1. NCBI lineage: Eukaryota > Metazoa > Chordata > Mammalia > Chiroptera > Vespertilionidae > Myotis > Myotis nattereri. The sequence continues at coordinate 93,922,371 of NC_138081.1, read as the reverse complement.
TCCTTTTCATTTTTAGTGACAATAAAATCTAAATGTTAAATTCTAAGCAAGTTTCTAAGACAATTCATAGGAATGTCCTTTCTCCTTAGTTTGGAGAATGCTGCACAAATCCAAATATTGTCTACGATTCTTTAACAGTTTTATTCAAATACTGTACCAGCAGTGATTTCCACTGAAGAAGCTATCTATCGTCCCTCATGTAGCTCTGGATGAATGAGTTTTAATTTGACCCTCAAGAGTCAGTCTAGCCAAATAATAACAATGAAAATGCATGAGAACAGCAATTTCAACCTGGCTATTTCACAGACAAGCTTATTTTATGCATCAATAGCAAATAAATCAAGAAATTGGATGGACTTGCTGAATGTCTCTCACTGCTCTAAGTAAATCCATCTAGCTAGCGTAACAAGCAGTTGTGAAGATTGGAGTGTAAGCAGAGAAGAAATATTGATTGATTGCTTTATTTAGAGTAGAACTGTAATGCCACCTATGCAAGGAATTTAGCATATATTGCTAGGCAGTACCATCTTGTCGCTATAAACTCAACTGCAAGATAGATTAGACACTGGTGCGTGGAGTCTGGTCCCATAACTTTAAGCCATCTCTAATAGCAAAGCAGCTCCTACCAAAGGCACTGACTTTGGGAGAAGGCAAGTGACTGCTGGCTGGCACACTGGATTTCCATAACACATGCTACAGGGTAGCTGAGCACCTGTGAGAATGTCAAAATTCACATGTAGGAGCAGGCTGCTATCAATCAACCTTGTAGACATTGTAGAGAGGAAAAACACCTTACATCAAAGAACTAAATTCCAAATTGACACTCCATTTTGGAGCTTTAGACATTGTTATGCACTCATAACACCAAAGCATCCTAAGAATAACCTCTCCTTCTTGTCAGCAATTTGTATTGCTGCTGTAATTATTATTTCACAAATAAGAATAAAACAAAGAAGCCCCAACCCATAGACTGAGACCTAATAGATGCTCTACTGAGACTATTAACGACACAAAAGAATTAAAAGAGTAGGAAATAAGCAATAGAACTGCCCCTCTAGAAACTGTGCTTACGTTCTAGTTGCATGATCGGCAGCATTTTAATAATATGCCAGGCCAGAGGGAAAACCCTAGGAAAATGTTTACCAATGTATGAATTTCTAGAATATTCCACAAGATTATCCAGATCACACAAGTTTTCCAGTTGAAGTTTCTCTGGGATTTACTAATCAATCTATTTTGAAGTCTCTCTTGACCAACTTCCTGCCGATGCTCCACTCACGAGCATTTGAAATTCTGCATGTTGCTGGCAAACTTACTGCCATTTCCCACTTGGACAGGGTTGATGCAGACACTCCTCAGGGAACTTAAAGTGTAGGGGAAGCGAACTTGAAGAGGACGCCATTAAAAATGCAATCAGCGACTTGATGCTGAGAAACGCAATTGTCCTAAGTGCTATAGAAACTCTTGACATTCAGGGAGAGCGACACCCCAAGAGTTTGCTGCATCTACAAACTAATACCCTACACTATAGCTGATAAGTTACCCTACATCATGAAGTGAGTTATATCTGAAAAATAAACTCAAATTACTTCTGCAGCCTCTTCAAAGGGAATTACTTTGACTATTAGAACCAGAAGAGGGAATATTCAGAGTTAGGGTGTCAGCTAGGTGTTAGCCCCTCCCTGGCTAGGTTACCTGCCCAGCAGAGCAGTCTTCTGGTGCATGGGATTCCAACTGCTGTTTTAGAAAAATGACAAATTGCTATAGACCCCAGGCCTCGGGAAGGCCATCTGCAAATGTGATAGCTCAAACTCATTTTATTACTGTGCAAAACTTTATGGGCATTTTTATCACAAATGTTGTCTGTTCTCACAAATAACTTGGTAAAATCAGTTATTGCATGATTCAGGAGTAGAACCATTGGTTATGTTGGTTCTACCAACATAGAAAAGTGTTGCAGCATATTTGTATCTCAGTCAAGTGAATAGCAGTTGCTAGATGACTGTAAAAAAAACAAACAAACGATGATTATCATTCTTTTTAAAAACTTGGCTTACAAAGAGCTAGTCCGATGTCCTTCAGAGACTCTACCGTGCAGTCCCAGCGCACCAGCCGATCCATCATGCGGACTTCTCTAACCACCACAGCTCCTGCACTGGCGGGTTGCAGAAATGGGCCAGGCATCCTACTCCTGAGTTTTACAGATTCCACTCGGGTGCAGTGCTACCGGGAAGGTGAGAATTAGTTTCTGGATATCCGTAGCTCGCTGGGGCATCTTCCTGCTGGGCGGCATGACACCTCTCCTGGGTGCTCTTACCGTTTCCTCTGCCTCTACCCTGGCAATGACCCCCTTTTTCGATAGCACCTGCATATCGTGGGACCAGACGATAAGCTCCACAGGAGTAGGAGCTTTCTATTCTATCTTTGTGTCCTCAACCTCAAGCAATAGTACATGTCGCATGGAAGTCACCCAACATGTGTGTACTGGTTAAACTGAATAGTGGCCAGGCATTTCATGGTGTTAGCTTCCCATTTCTAATGACCAATATTCCCCCAATTTTTCTCACCCGATGTCCTAGGAAGCATAACCAACCCCTTGGCAGGAGTCCAGAGGCTTTTTGGTTCTCCAATGACAGAAGAGAAGCCAGACCAGAAGGTTTTAGCCGTGAAGCTAGAGCAGCTCGACGCAGCCTCGCCTGAACGCAACCGAAGTGCATCTCTGTGAGATGTTGAAATGGAAGCAGTTTATCACCCACAATAAACAGAAAATGAGCATGATTACTCTCATTTCTTACAGTACAGTATAAAGAGAAATTGAATAAATACCCTTGATGCCCAAATCACTAGGTTTCCTACTTGAAATGATTGAGTGAAAAGAGACAATCTCAGGAAAGGTTTTCTAAAATGGGCCTGTTTAAGCAGCTTGTTACCTCAAGCAAAACGGCACATTTTGATTTATAAAGTGCAAGTCGTCGTGGAAGCACCTTTGAAAAGGTTATTTATGCTACTCAAGGCAGGAATCTGATAATACCAGCTGGTTGTGCAGAGAAAATGCGTCTCCAGCATGTTGGGCTTGCGTAGTCACACAGGAAACCAATTTCCTCCCATCAGTGACGTTCCCCCACTAAGTGAGAAGTGAAGGCAACTCAGTTCTCTTGAGCCTTCCTTCTGCTCATGCCAGAGGGGAAATATCTAGAAGATTGCACAAAACGTCTGCCGAGGGTCGAGCTGCACAAACAGGAGAAGACAGGCAAGCTCTCTGCCCCGCTCGATGGCCCTGGTGGAGTTGGCTTTGACTCCTGTGCCACGGGGCTGTTTTGTTCATGGTTCCCGTCTTCTTCCACAGTTGACGACAGACATGCTGTGTCCATTCTAGATTTGTCTAGCAAGGATTTCCCTGATGCGCTTCCTATTTGAATTATCCCCTTCCCTTTCTTCTCACAACATGTCACAGGTTCACTTTCAAGGCCAAGGAGAAGAGCAAGCTGAATATATATATATATCCAAGGGTGATTTTGGTAATTACATTATTTCTTCCACTTCACACTTCCATTCCCTTTTACATGTTTTCCAGCCCCAATAAAGGACCAAAAGCATTTTAAAAATCACATTTTGCAAATTGAATATAAAGGTTTTAAAGTCTCCTCTAAAATTGATAGGAACATAAAATTAAAATTCTTTTATATACTAAAGTCAACCTAATGAAGACTAAATTAATGGGGTTTCAGAAAACCTTCTTTTATTTCCTTAAACAGCTCCAGGTAAGAAAAATAAAAATTCAACTCTCTAGTCTGAAAGTTCTTTCATGAAAAATAATTAAGGTTTGGAGAGTGAAGTTTAGGAAGGGATGAGAGGGGGGCCATTCTTCTATATTGGAGCTAATTTTTAAGGGGATCGTCATTTACTCATATACAGAATGGTCCTGAAAATGTACATGGACAACTTCTATACCTGCAGAATAAAGAAATCATCATCAAGGTTTCATCTATGAACAACTGACTGCTATGGGAACTTCCACCTGCTATACACAACTAGAAAACCAGACAAAATATATGAAACAAATGTTTTCAGACAGTGGACAACAGGTGATGTAGGCGAGTGCTTCCGGAGAAATGGGGGGAAAGCGAGGTAAGTCCTACAATTATTCTAGTTTATTGCCTGGAGGCAGTTGCTAGGACCAAAATCAATGAGGCTGAAAACAAAGAGAGGCGGAAGTTCTCACTGAGTATAAGAAATCAGTTTGGAGTTTGGAGAAGCCAGAGTGTCTAAAATTTGCAGGACTGAATAGCGGAGAAGAGGAGCTATGCAGACAGCTCCCAAGATCTGCAGAGTGTCCCCGAGTGTTATTGCCTGAATACTGATCTACACATGCACATGGAAAAACTCCGAATGCTGCGGAGAGAACCAGAAAGCACTAGGATGAAAACTATGAAAGGCAGGAAAAGAAAAGAGGAAAAACAGAAGTGACAACAGGTAACAACCAGCAAGATGGTACATTTAACTCAAAATATATCAATAATTACATTTATATAACATGTCTAATGTCTTACTAAGAGTAAAAAATAATAAAGAAGCAAAACCCAACGTATGCTGTCTCCAGAAAACCAATTTTAAATGTCAATATGGAGATATATTAAATGTAAAAGAAATGGGAAAAGGTATACTATAAAAATTAATCAGAAGGAAGTCGGAGTGGCTGTTTTAGCACCAAACAAACTAGGCTTCAGAACAAGGAATATTACCAGGGATTAAGGGGGACACTGCATCAAGATAAAAAAGCGAATCCATCATAACTCAAAAAGTGTGCATATCTAATAACACACCTTCAAAATATATGAAGCAAATATTGATGGAACTGAAGAAATATGTAGATAAAGTCCAAAGTGTTGTTAGATATGTCAATATTTTCTCAGTAATTGAAGAAGAAAACAAGTAAAGAAAAAAAAACATTAAAATATTGTAGACCTGAGGAACAACATGATTAATCAACTCGACCAAACTGATATTTACAGAACACTCAACCCAAAAACAGAATAGAGATGATTTTTCAACTACATGGAGCATTTCAACTGCACATGGAACTGCACATGGATAGATTTTGTTCTGGGCCATAAATCAAGTTTCAATAGGTTAAAATAGACTGAAATAATATAAAGTATATTCTTTAATCACAGCAAGATTAAACTAAAAATCAATAAAAAAGATATCTATAAAGTTGTTAACTACTTGGAAATTAACACACTTCCGAATAACCCATGGGTCAAAAAATATTACAAAAAAATGAGAAAGTATTTTCAACTAAACAATAATAAAAATACAAGATCTCGATATTTGTGGGATGCAAGAAAAGCTATGCTTAAAGGGAAATTTATAGCTTTAAATACTTACAAAGAAGAAGAAGAAGAAGAAGAAGAAGAAGAAGAAGAAGAAGAAGAAGAAGAAGAAGAAGAAGAAGAATAGAAACTGGATAAACAATAGAGAAAAGTCAGTGTAACCAAAAGCTATTATCTGAAGAAAAAAAGAGGATATAAATTACCATTGTTAGAAATGAAAAAGATGGTATCACTACTAATTTTACAAATATTTTTTAAATGAGAAGAAAATATTATAAACGTAATTATGTCAATAACTTTGACAGATTAGATAACATGGAAAAAAATTCCTGAAAGATAAGAAAAAAAGTTTACTAAAGAAGAAATTGAAAACATTAAAAACCTATATCTATTAAATAAATTGAATTCATAGTTTATAAACTACCCCAGAAAGAAAATTTCAGGTTTAAGTTGCCTTATTTGGATATTTAATTGAACATGTAAGGAAGAAATAACACCAGTTCTTCCAGGAAGTAGAAGAGAAAGGCATATTTCCCTGAGGTCAGCTTTATCTTGATTCCAAAATAAGGCCAAAAAAATACACAAGAAAACTACAATTAAAGATTTTTCATAAACATAGACGCAAATATCCTTAAAAAATATTAGCAAATCAAATTCAACCATAAAACAAAGACAATGCATCCTCACCAAGAACTGGTACTCTGCCACCGTCTTGTCTTTTCTGCAACTGCTAGGGTTCAAGGAATCTGGAAAAGGGGCTGAGTATACATGAATGAAGAAGCTAGAGAAGAAATACGAATTTGGAAGGTATTGGGGAAAGACAGAGGAAAATTTAGTTCTACTGACTAAGCTCATTGAATCTCCTGACCCAGGGCTTTTTATTCCCACATTTTGCCCTCTAGCAAAGCAGATATACATATCAAAGGTAAGGTCCAGTAAACAGTAAAGGACCTTCAGGTTGGGGGACTTGCCTTCGGCTGTTCCAGCAGCAGCTAATAACATGCAGATTTTCAGCCCTGCTGAAAGAGTCCATTCAACCTTTTGAGGACATCTCACATTTTTATGACCTGCTGGACTTAGCCTCCAGCAGTCCTCAAAAGACACTGCTAAGAAAATAAAAAAGTAATCCACAGACTTAGAGGAAATGTTTTCAAAACACATTATTGGTAAATGGATTTGTGCCTAAAATACACAAAGAACTCATAATTTGGTAATAGGCTGTCAAACAACCCAATAAAGACTGGGCGAATCATGCAGACACTTGTTAAAAGAAAATGTACAAATGGCACATGAGTACATAAATAGGTGCTCAGTATCATTAGGCATTAAGGACATATAAGTACTACTACCTGCCCTCTAACTCGGTTAAAATTAAAAAGACAAACTCTACCAAGTACTGCTGAGGCTATGTGTTAACTAAAATGTTATACTTTGCTTCAATGTACAAATAAAATTAAAATTGCTATAGCTACTTTGCAAAAGAGTTTGGCAGGTTCTTATAATGCTAACAGCGCATTGACCCTACTACCCCAAAATCCCAGTCCTACGTATTTGCTTAAGAAAAATGAAAATATATCTCATGCAAAAACATATCTGAAGATTTGTAACTCTGTGGAAGGATCTTTAAATGGTATAAATAAATTAATAATAAAATTAGAGTACTTTGTAGAGTATCTGATAGTTTTAAGATATATTCTAGAAGTGCAAAGAGTACACGTGTGTGTGCTCAGTGTGATTTGTTAAGTAGTTTGCTGTATCTACACAAATGTCAATATTTATTACTTTCAGTACTTCATTTTAACTCTAGTTTCATTTAGAGCATCTAATTTTTATAATCAGTAGGGCATTCATTTTTATACACAATGATAATAAAAACAGCATTGGGGTAATGTCATGCTTACTTTTTTGCAGTTCCTCTTCTAGACTATGTTGTCAACATTTGGAAAACAAAATTATTGATGGGAATAGATTTTCCCTACTTGGCTTTCAAATTTATTGTAATCAATCCTGTAACATTAAGCACTTTTCCTCATCAATATGAAAACTAAACTTCAGGGACTGACCTTATAAATAGATCAGAGGACACTGAGAATAGGTTAACAACATTTTCAGATAACCAAGCCCAAATGTAGAGTTTGAATGTGCAATGTGCAGAATAAATCAAATTCAAAGATACATTTCAAGCTTTTCAATAGCTTTGATGAATGAGAAAAGAATGACCTGGCAAATCTTCATCACCTTACACTGGCCACACCTTGGGTGTGCTCTGCTGCAGAAGGTGTAAGTGCGGGGCACACACACCGTGAGTTCATTAACAAATCAATTAGAATAATATTGGGTTGAACAAAATAAAACAAATTTCCTCAGATAAGGACTTCTTAGAACCTCCACTATTCTAATCTGTACTGTAATACTTGGAAAATTAAGGCCCAAATTATTTGACCATAAATTCAAGGATCAGCTATTGAAATTTATATTTGAAAAACAAACTTTGGGAAAGCTGTGGTAAAGTGGTGCCTATTTTCCCAGAAAAACCTTTTATTTTTTAAATATGTAAGCATAGTTCTTTAAACCCTATCTCGCTTAATTATTTAATAAGTATGTTGTTTAATTTTTCTGCTTAATACATGTCAGAAATAAATAATTATCCTGTTGCTTGTTTTTTTAAATATCTCTTGGAAAGTGTTTATTTGTATACCTGTATATATTTATGCAATTTGTTTTTAATAAGTATATAATTATAAAGTGTATGTATATAATTGAATTATAAATGTTTCTAACTCATTTTCTCAACCTAGGCACAGCGAGTCTTGTTTATATCAGATAAGCACACCCATTTATCTGCAAAGGAACACTTTTTAAAAAGAAATTGTTAGAAAACAATTTCCATTGTTCCTGGTGTTTCTGCTCATCTGATGACCAGAGGCGGTGGCGGCTTTTTCAGCACTGCCTCCTGAAGGACATTCTTATAGCAAACAGCCTTGGGAAACAACCTCCCTCTGGGGAGAAGGGTTGCAGACAAACACTGGGCAGGTTTGCTAGAAAACACTTCAAAAAAGGTGGTTCTTTTAAAAGATCGGTTCCTGGGCAATCTTTAAAAGTTCGGGGCTCTCCGGCCATGTGGTGCCCACCTGGGCTGCTCCTCGCCACACCCCGGGGTGCTCAGGTGCAAGGGAAACGTTGTGAACATGAAGTTCGCGCTCCCTGCTGTGCCATGATCAATAGCAGCCTTTGTCTCTGACCCACGAGTCTCGTATCTTCTACAAGCATCCATGCAATTGTGACAAACTACTCATTAGCCTGCAAATAGAAGAAAATCTTGGGCTTTTTATAGTTGCTGGCAGCTGTAACATTTACATTGAGGCGACATTTTCAGGTGAATATCTTCCCAGGTAATCGCAGGAAAGATGTGAAGATGTCAGTGGAGGGTTAAATGACACAGATAGGGAAGGAGTAAGGAGGGTCGGTCTTGTTGAAAGAACTAAATTGGTTCCCAGGGGCTGCCAATGTAAGACACAAAGACCGAAGATAGAGGCAGAGTTTCAGGAAACAGTGGTATTTTTTCCATGGTCCACACGTACCCTCTAACAGCTTATGGGCGTAAAATAGAAGAGGGTGCCAGGAAGCCAGATTCAGGATGAGTATATTCTATGGACCTATAATATATATAAATATATATGTATATGTGATATTATACACACACACACACACACACACATATATCAGATAAGCATACCCACTTATTTGCAAAGGAACACTTATCTGCAAAGGAACATACACACACACACACACACACACACACACATATATGTATATATATATATAATATGTACCTTATATATATACATAAACATACCCATTTATCTGCAAAGGAACACACACCTATATATAACATACATATACATATACATAAAGCTACAATAATTGTGTATGTAAAACAGAGTACATCTTTATTTTGATTGCCCTGGCATGGTCTGACTATACATTGCATGTCTGCAATTTTATAGAAGGAAATTAGAAAGATAACTTGTAGGGATAAATTCAAAACACAACATCCCACCTAATAAGGAATTTCTATATCATTTTGCTTATTTTTTGTTTTTAGTACAAAGCCTCCAAGGTTTTGTCATATGAAATTCTATCTTGTTATTGAATATGTGGGGGGCAGGAAAATGGCCCATTAGATATCCATGCCTCCATCTCCAGAACCTTTTCTCCCGCTGGAGGCAGGAAAGATGCAGCAGAGAGGAAGTCAGGGAGAACGGAAGCATCAGGAAACTCAGCTCGGGGCTGCTTGGGGGGCACCACATGGATGCACGAGGAGCAATGTGGGCTGACTCGGGAGTGAAAACCTTGCTGTCAGTCAGCCAGGAAATGGAGATCTCAGTCCTACAACCACATGAAACTCAACTCAACCAACAGCCTAAATGAGCTTGGGAACGGATTCATCCCCAGAGCCTTGAGAAAGACGGGTAACCCTGCCATCATATGGATTTCTGCCTTATGATACTCTAAGCAGAGGACCCAGCTAAGATGAACCTATACTTCTGTCTGACCTATGGAACTATCTATAATAATAAAGCATAATATGCTAATTAGACCAGACATCCTTCGGGATGACCTTCCAGATGAAGCCGGGGCTGTGAGGGAAGCCTGGGTCCCAGGTGCCAGAGGGAAGCCAGTGCCAGCAGATGGGGGAAGGAAGGCCTACTCTTGCCCGAATTTCATGCATCGGGCCGCTAGTGAGATAATAAATGGGTTAAGTGCTAAATGTCTGGTAATTTGCTAGGGCAAGAATATAACTGCTGATGGACGATTTGTATGAAGCTTTCATATCTGAGGATTGAAGCAGTGATAACCAGATAAGCAAAACCTATGGAGATGTTGCCAGTTTTTAATTCAAATGTCATTTATTTGCCTACAGACATTTGTCTAGTAAATGAAATAACTTGATGAATAATTGAAACTTTGCTATTTGATACCTTTTCAATTATTCAATAACAAAAGAGAACAGTAGCACTGCCAGAGAGTTTAAATAAATATTTCTCTCCTGAATTTAGTTAACTCTTACACTGTGACCACAATGTCAAGGCCACCACGCTGAGTATGAAGATTGGAAACTTCCTCTGAATTACTCTCTTAGGCATTGAACATGAGGTCATCGGAGGTTAGTGAAGCACATAGGTTAGCATTTGCATCTTGCCCAGCAAATGACCTAATCCTTCGCAGAGGATCTTTCCTGTTACTTTGAACAAAGGAAGCTAACTTCTTTGAGAATAAAACTCTTTGACAATCTAAACAATGAACTTGAAGTATGGTAATCTGTGCTTTAGAGAGATGATAGTATAACTGGTCATTAGTTACCTCACAGCAAGATTATCTTCATTAACAAACCACAGAATAGAACTAGAGACCTGAAAAGAGAGGGGGGTCTTTCTAGGGTACAGTGGGTAGTTTGGGAAGATGGTGCTTATTTATTTGGTAACTCTGAGTCAACACTCCAGAGGAGGAAATGCATTTCAGGATCATTCACAAGGTCTTCACTCTTCACATGGCTTCTCTCCACCCTTTCATTGAATTTTAAGGTACAGTGGCTATTAACAACACATTACCAGTGATCTACTTCCAAATGTAAATATTTCAGAAGCAGGAGACCTTGCTTATTTGCGGGCATTTGACATCAACAACAGCAAAACTAGACTAGAAAAATGTGCTGATGCCTCCCTAGAGAGTATTGCGTCCCTGCAGGTAGAACTCCCATTCCAATAATGACAGTACATAGTATCTCCTTATAGCATACGGACTCCAATCAAGGGCTAGCAGAGACATGTAGGGGAAATTCTTCTTATTGAGTCAACATTTATTAACTCTCCCTTTTCTTTTAGAAACCTGTATATCCATAAGGCTCAGGGGCTTAGGCACAAGAAACCACATCAGTGAACAGCAGTCTGGATTTTTTGTTTTCTGTGAAGAATCAGATAGCAAATATTTTAGACTTTGTGGGCCATCTGTTCTAGGTTACAACTACTTAATTATGCCAATGTAGCACAAAAGCAGTCAAAGACAATACATAAACCAAGGACTGTGCCTGCCTTCAAGTAAAACGGTGCTTATAAAAACAGGCAGCAGACCAGATTCGGCACCAAGCTGTAGTTAGCCAGATCCTGCTCCTATTTCGATGTACCTAGAACACAGTGCTGCCCTTACAGACCTGTCGAGCTAAACACTATGGGCAGGGGTGAGTTTCAGAAAGAAACTGTCTTCATGATTACAACCTAGAGTATCAGGAGCACATTCCCACCAGGCATCAGCTGGCCAGGGGGAAGACGGACTCTGTCAACTCTAGACCTCAGGGGATGACCGACTCCTGAAGGGGGAGGGGGTGGTCATGAGGAGCTCCCTTTAGGTTAATCTGAAATTTATTTTTTCACAGTTCTGGAGATTAAAAGTCCAAAATCAAGGTGTTAGCAAGATTGGTTTCATCTGCAACCTCTCTCCTTGGCTTATAAATGGTCATCTGCTCCCCATGTCTTCACATGGTTTTCTCTTTGTGTCTGTGTCCAAATTTCCTCTTCTTGCAAGAACACCAGTCATATTCCATTAGAGCATAGCCTAATGACCTCATCTGAATTTAATCATCTTTTTAAAGATCCCAATACAGTCACATTCTGAGGTACTAGGAGTTAGGGTTTCAACATATGAATTTGGAGGCGACAAAATTCAGCCCATAATACCTTCTTTCGGAGGAAACCCAGAAACACTTAGATCTAAAAGCAGCCCTGAATTTTTTTCCCTTCTGTTTCATCTCCCCTGAACCTATACTGCTCACTTACTTTCCAAGGCCAGCACCAGCCATGCATAGTCTGGAGTCTTCCCCACCTGAGTCTACCAAGAAACATATACAGGCGCCCAGCTTCTCCCTGATGGCTCTACCCCACAAAGCATGCTCCTAGCCTCTGAAGATTTTTATAGGTTTCAAGTAGTATGCCAGAAACGTTCTTTCCTTTCAGAACTTAGATCTTATTAGAAGACATAGTCTCACTGGGAGAAATCATTGTACATAACAGGGACCAAAGATGATTTGTAAATTTCACTATTAATAACAGTAACTTACATTAACATAAAACTTTACCACCAAAATATATATCATTGCTTTTGATTGCCATGGTAGCCTGCGAGGAAATTAAGACATCCCCATTTATAAATGAAGAGCCGTAGAGAGTTTCAGGGATTTGCCTAAGATTGTACAACTACGTTACACAACCAGAAAGATCCAGGGCTATGACCAAGACTGGGGATTATTGGTTCCTGATATTGCTCTCATATTCTAAATTGCTATCTCCTTATTTTAAATGACAGTGCAAATAAGGCATTTCTGATGGAGAAAAAGGAGGTGAGATGAAGGGTAGACTTGTGGGAGGAGTGATGAGCAGATCCAGTCCTAGAAGAAGGAGAGGAGGTAAGGGAAGTGGGCTGCAGGGTTCAGGAAGTGCCATATACAACCAGAGAGAGAAAGGCTGCTAGGCTGATGGTCACCAAAGTCTGAGTTACTAGCTGAGGGAGAAAGCTGAGGGAGAAGATATGCAGAGCTGCCCGGCTTCCCCAAAACATTCTCCAAGAGGAAAGATGGCAGAAGGTTATCCCAAGAGGTAGCTCTTCCCCTGGCCCCCGGGGAGCAGGCTTGGAAAGCTATGTCCAATGTTCCTGGATGATGTTCCACAGCCCACGTATGTGAGGCACAAGTAAGCCTTAGTGCCTACATCCTGTTTACAGAAGAAATGGTCTGTGGGGGAGAAGCCCTCACATCAGAATGCTTTGTGTTGAAAAGAAATTGTACACTCCTTTCCTCCCTGTTCTCCAAAAAAAGGAGTTTTATTTTTTAAAGAGTTTGATGCTTAATTTGTTCCAGACAAGGCCATTTGGAGGTTTTCAAAGGGGCTTCATGGCTGCCCTTGGGAGACAGTGCCAAAGAACATTAGATTTTTGAAGTCTAATTTGAAAAAATGCTTCTAATTCTGATCCTACAGTTACTTTTAGTAAATTTCATGCTATAATTTCTTATTGTACTTCCTCTTGGCATTATATATGATCCTACCCTTCTTCTTACCCTTCAGATGGAAGTCACGAGTTACCGCATCTCTCCAATTCATCACTTAGCTAAGACGTATGAAGCATGTTGAGTTATTTTATCCACCTTTTTCAGGCTCAAGTCCTTAATATGATCTCTTTATCATCCCCAGTACTCTTCCAGCAAAAGACCTCAAAATTGGGAGGGATTTTAAAGATCACCTTTGTCCAGCCACCCAATTGATATCTAAATCCCATAGATTCAATACCTGTGAGTCAACCCTTTATTTGGACAGTGGAGATGTGGTGTGTGTGTGTGTGTGTGTGTGTGTGTGTGTGTGTGTGTGTTTTGTTCTGGTGGGGTGGCGGCGGGGGTGGGGGGTGGGGGTGGGGTGGAATCCATGGTTTCCACTATTGTTCCATGCTCTGAAAGCCAAGCAGAAATCTACCTTTCACACATGTGGTCAGTCAAATGTTGAAAAAACTTTCAAGCTCATTGAAATCCCCAAGACTCTAAGGAAGATCAGGTAGTAAGGGCATACATTAGGCTTAACTATGAAGTAAGCAATTTGTTTACCTGCTCATCAGCTTGACTAGAAAACACAAAGAAAGCATCAAAGTGTTGTTCCCTGAATTTCCATTCTCCCCATGCCTTCTTCCCAGCCACTGTCCAGCCTGTTCTGCCAGGAGAGTTCTATTGACATTTCTCCCATCATTTACCTATAATACTCCCCTTACGTCCCTACTCGGTGATTGGTAAAATCCAAGATGGAATTTGGGCAACAAAGGGAATATGACAGAGTGACTTAGCCTTTCCTAATAACGTTTTATTTGATCAGCGACCATCATCATTTAACATTAATAATTACATGATGCAAATATCAGTTGACCTAGGAGCTTAAAAGGGGTGAGACCTTGTGTGAGATCTGGAAAGCGCTTTTGACCCTTTTAAAAGTAAACTTGCTTTGTCTAGCCCAGGGCCCAGGGCTGGAGAATAATAGTCATAAGTCTCAGATTCTCGAACAAACCTACATTTCAATGTTGACATAATTGCTTATGTTATTTGTTTTGGGAGATGACTGAACACTCTGGCAGAAGTTGCAAATCAGCTCAGCTGAATTGCACTTGCATCCGGGAAGTAAGAAGCTTACCAGAAGCATTCTCCTGTGATTGCTCACATATTCAAGGGAAGAAAACTCTGGACTAATTCCTTACCCTCAGTCCCAGAAATCCCTACATGCTATGGACAGAGAAACCCCTTAGCTCAGCTGCCTGTCAAGGAGAATCCCTGAACCTTCCCTGACTGATGGGAGGATAAGGGTCTCTCAGGAAGAAAATGCCACTGTGCCCTGGGTCACCTTTGCCAAAGTGGCATTTAAAGACAACGGCATGTCACCCTGCCCTTCTCACCCTGACTCCAAACCTCCTGAGCCTCCCTGCCCTTTTCTGTTCTTCCCATCAATGGCATTTTCTTTCCTGGCCCTGAAATGAATCTTTGCCCTGAGCAGCTCCGTGTTCTTCTAGAATGAAAGCCAGACTTGAACCTGGCAATCCGGATCCTTCATGGGGCGTCTCACTCCCCGTTCCCCCACTTGGGGCTGACTTCCCACATTCCCCTCCTAAGCCTTCTGACTCAGGCAAAGCAAGCCACTGCCCCCAACTCCCACAGACACAAACATTTCCATGCCGGCTCTCGATGTCCTTTCTGTCTGGCACGCCCTTTGCCACTTGTGTCCAAATGCATGTGTCCTAGCTGCCCTTCTCACACTGATGCTTGCATGGGGACTTCTTTGATTCCGCTCCTAAGTCCCCCTGCTGAACTCTCAGGGAATCGCTTCCCTTCCCTCCTGGTGGTACTCATGTAATCCAACTTGCACTATTTCATCCTCTTTCCACCTGGCTACAATCATCAATGGCACCAGGGCCCAGTGCTGTGCTTCGAACCCGCGGTGCTCAATAAGTGCTTATCAGACATTCATAAACTCAAATGCCAAGGAAAGGGAAATCAAGAAAAAAGTAGACATAAATGGCACATATACATGATTTGGGGCCCATGACCCAGCTTGGTGGAGCATCGACCTTGGGCACTTGATCCAGGGCATTTTCGTGGTTCTATCACTGCGTCCTTTGTGACGGGCATGCTTTGCTAGCAGAGAAAATGAAAGCGCCCGCCTGCCTTGCACACCTTGCTTTCATCGGGTTTTAGTGCTGATAACCCACCCTGGAGGCTAGTCTGCATTTCATTCGTCGCCGGCTCCCTCACAGCTTTCTGTTCCGCGGGTGCTCTGGCCTCCCTCCGAACATGGAACATCACTGCGCTGCTCTCTCACGGACTTTAGGGTGGTTGCCGAATCTCATTATGTCTTACAATCCTTGAGGAAAACCAACATCGCTCTGGGTAATCCTCCTCTGCTGCTGATTCTGAAAAGGCCCGGGAAGCACAAGGAAAACATCAAAGTCCTGAAATGATTCCAGTCTCCCTGGCGCTTCTCAAAAGTGACAGCAGAAGCCCAGGAACGAAGGCGCAGCTTCCAGAAGCCAATGGCCGAGCCGCCACCCAGGACTGCAGTAATTGAGCTCTAATGTCTTGAGCGGTTGCTTGTCATAAATCTTCTCCATGTAAAACTCCAGCCTCCGCGGGCAAGACGAATGCTTAGCAGTGACGACAATATTTATTAAACCTCTCTTTACGTTGCTTGGCAATCTCTGCTCCCATCAAACAAGTTGAAGTAATTGACATTTAGCACATCAACCCGCTTTTGACTGAGGAGCGTGGCATTCGTGTGGATGGTAAACATTTGGCAATTGCTGTAAATGTCTCCACATTTAACGTCATGACCTTTTCGCAGGTAAATGTTTTTGGATAAAATGTAAATAATGATTCACTGTATGTCAAATACCACAGTATGTCAAATCCGGGGCAATGTCAAGTTTGCTGTCTTGTTACCCTCCAGAGGTTCATAGATTGGTTGACCTGTTGCATCTTTCAGTGAGTTTTCTGTTAAAACTCACTATTATCTATCATCATTCATTGGCTTTCCAAACATTTTTTTGCCTAGAATATTCCTAATTGAGAAGAAGTGTGGTTTGGCTTCACTGTTTAATTAAATGAAACTTGGCCTTTTAAAAATCCATACTCCGGCTTAAAAAAAATAAATTCTATTTCTGAGAGCTCTGAGCGCCAGGATCCACGCATGCCTCAGAACCCCTGAATCAGTGACTTCAGCTCATCAAAGAAAGTAAGACCACAGATCTCTCACCTTCCAACTTGTCTGGGCTCTCCTCCAATCACATAACAGATGCTAATGCTATTGAAGCTTAATGTGACTGCATCCAATCTTGCTGCTCTATAAAAATCCCTTCTCATTCATCAGAGTGAACAGGATCGCTCTAAGTGATAGCCCACTAGGTCCTTCCAACTGCCCTGCTGTATTTCAACCCTTTCCCTAAGAGGACCGAGGCGTTCCAAAGGAAGTGCGATTTGCACACACAAAGTGAAAACTGAATTTTTTTCACGCACCTTCCATTTCTTCGGTTTAACAAAGTTTTCTAGATAGAGTATTGTGCAGCTGTTGAAGTGATTTAATTCTAACACGGCAATAAAAATAGATATGCGTTGATGTGCTAAGAATAAAATTAAGCCTATTTAATCTTTTTACTGTTGAAAACTAAGATAAGCATTTTGGTCATATTTCTAAAGCAGTTCCTACAGAGGAACTCAGGTAACCAGTTGCGGGGGGAAAAGCTTTGACTATTCATTGTATGCCTGGTATTCACTTTGTATTTTGAACGATCTTATTAAACACTCTTTAATAGAATTTTATTGAGTGGTGACTATAAGCAAAGGCACATTCTATAGACATTGTGACTCTGGCTCTGGATAAAGCATCAGCGTACCGTACACTCTGGGGGAAACGTCGTTACGTGGTCCTGCTCTTGTTGTCACCATACCAAGTCACAGTTAAAGCTACTGAAGCCTTCGTGACCAATTCTTTTAAACTTGGGAAACTCTAGCCCATAATTTCTCAATGACTTGTCTAAAGTCTCACACTTCCAGCTGCAGAGTGAACTAAGAGCCAGGTCCTCCTGTCTCCCAAGGAGCTTGTGACCCTCCTACCCTCCTAATTCGTTCTCTAGTCCATTTAAAATTAAATTACAAAAATTTGAAAAAATATTCATGCAGTTGCCACTACCTAAAAACACACCAAAACCTGGGTACACACTTTAATGTCTCTTAGGAAAGCTGTGGTTAAAAATCATAATGATGCCCATGCTGGTTTGGCTCAGTGGATAGAGCGTGGGCCTGTGGACTGAAGGGTCCCAGGTTCAATGCCAATCAAACACACATGCCTGGATTTCAGGCTCGATCCCCAGTAGGGGGCGTGCAGGAGGCAGCCAATCAATGATTCTCTCATCATTGATGTTTCTCTCTCTCTCTCTCTCTCTCTCTCTCTCTCTCTCTCTCTCTCTCCCTCTCCCTTCCTCTCTGAAATCAATAAAATATATTTTTTAAAATCATAATGATATTCATAATATTAAGCTCCTTCATGATGCTTAGTAGCTTCCAGACATATTCTAAGCCCTTCACCAATGTTAACACATTAAATCCTCCCAACAACACTGTGAGTCAGATCCTGTTATTGTCCCCACTGTACAGATAAAAAACTAAGGCACAGAGAAGTGAAGAAACTTGCTCTTAAATAAAATGTTTACTAAGCTAATGAGTCAGTGAAGCCAGCAGGAAGAATGAGCTTACAATGTGTACTGATGTTATAAGATTTCCATAGTGTGCATATATGTGTGCATGTGTTGCTCTTGTTTATTTGTTTTGTTTTAATCACCAGGGAAATTTGTCCAGGATTCTGGCCCTTTATAACGATCAAACCAAAGTCTCTCTAGATGGGGTCTACACCATGGATTAATAAATAGATGGTGCAGTTGAGCCTCCCGTAGTACAACTGAACTCAGCAGGAAAGCAGAGTTCTAATTAACAGATTAGAATAAGTTATATTAAATTCTGAAATTCAATCATCTTAAAATTCTTAGGATAGATTTATGTTTTATAAAGGAGCAGACACATCTCACATCATGTGTTGGGAAAATTCACACGAGTGGGGAGTGAGAGCTGGCAGCCCTTGCTAACTGGGCATCCATGCAATCGCTCCTGTCACCAACATGCCCGAAAAACAGAGCTCAGAACTGTAATCATTAATCCCTGACTGAGACCAGTGAACTGCAATGCCCTTTAAGGCTAAACTAAATTTTAAATTCCATTCACTTGAAGAAGTTCATTGGTGACCTTTGAGAAATCAATTGCAGTATCTCAGGAAAAAGATGGTCTAACTTCCCTATCAGCTGAGGCCATGCACAGACATGCGCTATCCCTTCCACATGTGATAACACCCTGCTAGCTCCTAATCGGAAACTCGGTTTTTACAAAGTTTTGGCCTTCCCCACTCATTGTTTGGACTACTTGAAGAAAAATCAAGGTCACTTTTTTTTTATTACAATCTTTATTTTAAAAGCAATAAAAAATTTTTTTAGGAAAAACAGGTGAGCCCAGCTGGCGTGGCTCGGTGGTTGAGCATCAACATATGGGCCAGGAGGTCGCGGTTCGATTCCTGGTCAGAGCACATGCCCAGGTTGTGGGCTCGATCCCCAGTGTAGAGAGTGCAGAGGGCAGCCAATCAATGATTCTCTCTCATCATTGATGTTTCTATCTCTCTCTCCCTCTCCCTTCCTCTCTGAAATCAATAAAAAATATATTTTTTTAAAAAGAAAGAAAGAAAAGTGGAAGTAATTTGTATATAGACAAACTTCAGAGGTAGTCAAGGAAACAAAACTTTCAGAATGTAGATACAGGAAATAGTCATAACTACCCAATCAATGCACCTCCCATGAGTGGCCCAGGCAGGCCATATGCTCTCTGTCTGGGGCCCAGGATCCCTTGAACATTCAGGTTCAAGAGTCCCTTTCCTGCAGCTGAACCTTATTTCCATGATATTGCTTATGGCACCAGTGGGGCTCCCACACCTTCCTCTCTACAGACTCCTGACATCCCAGCGGCCTTGGTCCATGGAAGGCCAGGATCCAGGACTTTAGCGAAAGATGGAGGCTGTCCTTTCAGATAACTCTGTGACTGACTGACTGCGAGCACCGGTTCATAATTTTCGTGACATTCATTAGTTTAATACATCCACCAGTGATGTAAACAACTGAGTACAAGGTTTAGACAAAACAATGAGTTGGCCCTTGATTTGTGGGATCGGCAGAAGCTTGGAGGGACCGTGAGAACTGGTCCAGGAGATAATGACAGAGGTGTTCAGATGTCCCCTGTTTCATCTCTTTCAGAGTGTTTGTCAGTTGCCCTCTGACTCTCCATAAACCACGGCACAGGTCCCAACTCCTATCTGCCTACAGCAGAGTTAACACTGCTTCTCCGGACAGCCTTATATAAATAAGTTATGGACAATACATTGCCAGCTTCCACCAGCTAATAACATCATGTATTTTTGATGTATTGTTGGGCTCTGTAGGTTGGAGGCTTACCCATTGAGATGGATAATGGTTGTGCTCTTTCGTTTTATGCACTTAGCCTTCTTTTTGAGAACTGAGTTAATCTTGTGTTTTATAATGGTGAATGCCAATGAGCAGTCTCTCCCTCTCTGTCTGCTAAAAATAAAAACAACCTGTTTTGGCTTCTAACACACTTGCCACTTCTGTTTATCCCCTGCTTGGACATTTTTATTAGTATAATTGTTTTTGGAAGCCTAAACCAAAGGCTGGACTCTAAGGAGATTGAATTCCTGTGGAGCAGATTTATGATCCAATATGAGAAATTCTGGTACTTAGAAATGCAGTCCCCAAAGTCAAGAAGGATTGGATGTCAGGATGTTTTCAACTCATTTCCTAGAGGAGATCTAAAACAAGTGCCTGGAGACTCCAAGGATTCAACAAATGGAGTTAACTTTCAGATTAATTTGCATTGATATCAAGGAGTATTAGGTGATTTAACCATCATTAATTTCAAATTGTTATACAGATGAAAGAGCTACTTTATCCTAACTGCAAACACAATGGCAAAACACAGGCACTTATTTAATTGTTTTAAATTGACTGATTTTGAGTATTTCCAGTAGGATAGATTTTTCTCAACGCCTCTGAAATAAGCAATGCTGCAAATGTGTGAATAAGCACCAGGGGGTGTAAACACACCAGTGCACCATAGAAAAGAAGGCTTACACAGCTTTGGGTTTTCTGCAACTGTAAATCTACACTGACATTCTAATAAATTTCCTACTTTACAGAACATCAGAGATAGAAGGGACCTTAAAAGATAATCTAGTCTACCATCCTTATTTCACACTAGACCAGTGGTTGGCAAACTCATTAGTCAACAGAGCCAAATATCAACAGTACAACGATTGAAATTTCTTTTGAGAGCCAAATTTTTTAAACTTAAACTATATAGGTAGGTACATTGTTATTAACTTAATTAGGGTACTCCTAAGCTGGCCTTTGGTAAAAACGTCCTCAATCTGATTGAGGTACGTTCGTTGAGGTCGACAGCTTCCAACTCTCCCACCCACACTCATCGTGTATACTTGTTTCGTCTATCTCCTTTCATTCATCCTCTCTATATGTCCAAACCAGCCGTGGGCAAACTACGGCCCGCGGGCCGCATCCGGCCCGTTTGAAATGAATAAAACTAAAAAAAAGACCGTACCCTTTTATGTAATGATGTTTACTTTGAATTTATATTAGTTCACACAAACACTCCATCCATGCTTTTGTTTCGGCCCTCCGGTCCAGTTTAAGAACCCATTGTGGCCCTCGAGTCAAAAAGTTTGCCCACCCCTGGTCCAAACCATCTCAGCATACCTTTCTCAATCCTCGACACTACATCTTCTTTCACTCCACAACGTTCCCTAAAATTAACTTAATAAACTTTACTTAAAGTTTTAAGTCAACTTCGCACTGTATGTGCTTGCCCGCACATGGTATTTTGTGGAAGAGCCACACTCAAGGAGCCAAAGAGCCGCATGTAGCTCGCAAGCCGAGGTTTGCCGACCACTGCACTAGACAAACCTAAGTAAGTGGATTATCAGACAGCTGTATAGAGGAAGAGATTAGGTCAAAATGCAGGCCTAATTTCTACTAAATGTTCTTTCCACCAGACTAGATCATGCCCATCTATAATAATAAAAGGGTAATATGCTAATTAGACCGGACATCCTTCTGGATGTCATTCCGGATGTCCTCCGGACAAAGCCAGGGCCTGAGCGAAGCCCAGGTCCCGGGTGCCTGCCGGCAGCTGGAGCAAAGCCTGGGTCCCGGGTGCCGGAAGAAAGCCGGTGCTGGCAGCCAGGGGACGGAAGGCCTACTCTTGCATGGATTTTCGTGCATTGGTATGACCATAAAAAACAAAGTGGTAGTGTGTCCTTGAAACTATTTGTCATCCTTGAATGACATTATCACGATAAGAGACTCCAAGGTTAATATTTTTAAAAATGAAACTAAGTAAAAATCAAATTGTTTTTGTGTATAACTATAATAACCCTTTTTTCTATTTTTGTTGTTTCATTTTTATTGATAGTTCATGGAACTTATTTTTACTATTTCTTTAACCTTGAAACTATCTTTAAGAAGATGTTTTCTTCCCTGGCTGGTTTGGCTCAGTGGATAGAGCATTGGCCTGCGGAGGGTCCCAGGTTTGATTCTGGTTAAGGGCACATGCCCAGGATTGCAGGCTCGATCCCCAGTAGGGGACATGCAGGAGGCAGCCATCAATGATTCTCTTTTATCATTGATGTTTCTATCTGTCTCCCTCTCTCTTCCTCTCTGAAATCAATAAAAATATATTTTAAAAAAAATAAGATGTTTTCTGATTTTGTTGTTTTCACTTAGGGTGCAGTAATTGTGAAGGCTTGGTTAAAATTTGAAAAGGACTATCTGCATCATTTTGGTAAAGCTACGGAGAGCTGTTACACCTCTACCATCAATCACTCAGTTACACATGTTTTCATGCTAAGCTCAAGAATGTGATTAAGATCATCAGATTCTGAATGATCATCATCAGGATCTGAGAGGACAAGCCTAATTAACATGCATGTATCAATATTAAAAATTAAAATGTTGTACTGTTGGTGAGAATGTTCATTGGTTCAGCCACTATGGAAAGTATAGCGGTAGAAATCACTGTCTCACAGACATCCGCACTCCATGTTCACTGCAGCATTATTTACAGTAGCAACGACTTGGAAACAACCTATGTGTCCATCACTTAGGGCTAAATGGATGAAGAAAAATGTGCTATATCTGCAATGAAATATATTACTCAGCCTTAAAAAAGGAAAATTTGCCATTTGTGATGGAACGGATGGATCTTGAGGGCATTCTACTAAGTAAAATAAGTCAAAGAGAGAAAGACAGATACTGTGTCATCTTGCTTAAATGTGGAATCTAAAAAAAATCTCAAACATACAAAGAACAACTTCATGAGATTTTAAAGCTCTTTTTCCAATAGCCTCAATCAATTGCTTTCAATTTCTTATGCAAATGAATTTACAGATATGTAAATACCGAGTCACAGAAGAAATGCAAACCTGATAAATCTGTAATGATGCAACTCTTATTAACTGTCTATGGTTCCAATGTGAAATCTTGTAATTTACAGCAGTGATGTAATTACTCTATTTCTAGTAAGTGGCTTCTATAGTGACACCAAGTTTGTAGTTTGTCACATGGATGACAGCACAAGTGCATATATAGCTGTTCATTTTTAATAAGTCAGCTACATGGATGGGTATTCTCTAGCGGTAACAGTATGGGGCATATTTATAAATATGCAGGGACATTTACTTAATGGCACAATTAAAACATTAGATAAGAAGTAAATATGGTAGACAATGAAACGCAGCATGCAAGTACACAAAATGTTCTGCATTTTGTAAGTTTTGCCTTGGCAGCTTCTATGTATATCCATGTGTGCCATGATCCCAGTTAATGTCCTGGTGACAAATGTCACCACAGTCACACCTCACGTGAAAAGAACCTCTTGCATCATGTAGTTACAAAGAGAAGAATGACTAACCTAAAATCAATCAGCACGCATAAGCACATCTGGAAATACTTTGGAATCCTATTTCTAAAATATTGATATTAAATACCAAAGGCTGGCTTTTATCTGATGTCATTGCTTTAAGGAAACTTTTCATTATTTTACTTCAAAATCTAAAATATTGATAATGGCATGATCCATAGAGAGTGATGACAGTAACCTAGTAACCTTTCACCTTTGTCCTAGCTTGAAAGGTCACTTGGTTTTGTGGAATTTATGGGCACTTGTTTCCCATAATTGTGTACTATTTGTCAGTGAAATCAGATGCATGGCGTCAGAGGAGACAAAGACACGCCAGTCTAACACTGAATCTCCATGTGGCTCTTTGGACCCCCATGCTGGAGCAGAACTTTCTACACAGTAGGCACGTGGTAGCCATTGTTGGAGTGGAGAAAGGAAGGAAAGAGGGAGAGAGGAAAGGAGGAATGAGAAGAAGAAAAGAAGAAGAAAAAGAGATAGGAAGGGGAAGAGAAAGGAAGGGAAAATGGAGGGAGAAAAAGTGAGAGGGGAAATGGAAGGGAAGAAAGGAAGGATTGGGAGGAGAGAATTCTGCTGCATCCTCCTCTTGAACTAAGAGATTCCACCCTTGTAGTCATAGGAATGGCATGCAAGGCATATGGATTTTCTAGATAAAGATATTCATGCAATAATGATACGAAGAAAATGCATCAGCACAATGTTCTGCTGCTCTGAAATTCCGAGAGAATTCCTCTGGTTACGGTGTACTTAGGGTTCCATTCAATTAGGTTAAACAAGCACGCGATCATACTTATCATTGCTTTTCAATAATAATTTTTAAACACTCTGATAGTGTTTATTACCAGTAAGTGTCTAGTACGGGTCCAATATAATGCTAGTTGCTGAAAGAAAAGCGAAAGAAGTACAATCATCCATTAATTCAGCATTTATTAAGTATTTAGTAAATTACCAGATGTGCTGAACACTTTCCCTGCCCTTGAGATAATCGCATTGTTCCTGGGAAGCCAAAGCATACAAGTGTAAAATAGAACACTATGAGAACACTGAGATAAATATAAGCATTTAATACCAAAGATAGTATTAGCCAACATTTAGTAAGTGCTACTATGTGTCGGTCAAGATGCTAGGCATTATACGTGCATTATGCTATTTAACGTTCAATGTATTTTATATTCATTGTCATTAAAAACCTCATTTTATAGCTGAGAAAGCTCAGCCCAAAGCAGTTAAATAATTTGCTGAAGTCATCAGCTAATAGCGTAAATCAGTGGTGTTTCTGGCTCCAAAATTCATGCACTTAAACATTACACTCTACAACTGCTGGTCACCTGCCTAAATTTTTGGATGTAGACAATATATTCTAAAGAATAGAAATTCTGTTTAGCCTAGAAAATTTTTTTTAAGTTTCATGCAAAAGATAAAACTTGAGATACAGCTCTTGAAGTGTTAACATGATTTATATTACTTGAATAAATAGAAGAAAAAATGATAATATCAAGATGAAGGCAGAGATAGTAAGTTCAAAAGTGTCAATGCAATTTCATGCAAAATGATGAGATCTGTCGAGGAGCAGATAATTTAGCGGATGAAAGCTTTGGGCCCATAAGTCTACTGAGACCAATGGAAATGCCCAGAATGGCAACCTAGACCTTGAGAGACACCTCCCTACCCTTCCCAGTCACCACTTAATGACACCAAGTTCTGTTTTCTTAACATTTGCATGTTTTCTCCTTTCCACCTCCACCAGCAAAATCTCAGTCCAGGGCCTCACAGTTTCTTCCTGGGATTAGTGCTTCAACGCTATCTTGCTTTGTATCACCATGCAAATATTAAATCTCTCTTATTTCATGTGTGTTTTTTAAATCAGAGAAGTAGACAGGATAATAAAACCTATTTCACAGGCTAGTGTGTACATTAAAGAAGACAATACATGTAAAGTACATAGCTTAGTGCTTTTTCCTGGAAAATAGTATGAACTCAATAAATGTTAGCTTTGCCATCTTCTTATTTTATCTTGTTATGATGTCTTTTCTATTACCTATCTCCTAATCTATGGCTAGAGATAATCTTTCCAAAAACACACATCTAATCACTTTAGTCTGATGCTTTAAATATATCCAAGGGTTTCTCATTGCTCCAAGGTGAAATCCAAACTGCTTAATCTGGTAATGGCCTTATAGGCCATTCATTCATTGGTATGGGTACTTCAGTTTTAAAAAGAACCCAGCCCCTTCAGTGTGCCTGGAACTACTCTGGATGTGCAACAATAACAGCGAACTTGGTCATTCAAAGTCTAGGGTCCCCGATAAAGCTCTGGCCTAGACATAGAGATGTGGATGCATCATCATTAGGGTGAAATCATGGGCACGGCTGAGATTGCTGGTGGAGAACATGAGGTGTGGGGAGAAGAAAAGGATCAACAATAAGACCTTTGAGACCACTGACATTTAAGGAAGGACAAAGGGAGAAGAGCACATGAAGGAAACTGGGAAGGAACGGGTGGGAGAAGTAGAATGGGAACCAGATGAGGCTGTCATGAGGGTCAGAGCGGAGGCAGCAGAGAAGGAGGGCATGGCCACCACACAGGTAAGTAGGCCCCGCATTAGAAAGCCATGGTAACGTGTGCTCGGGCAAGGTGGAGGCCGAAACACAACAGCTTGAAAAGAGAAAGGCGGGTGAGAACAGGAAAGCGGGAGTGGAAGCTGTGGCCTCAGGG
Source organism: Myotis nattereri (assembly GCF_964212035.1). Classification (NCBI taxonomy): domain Eukaryota; kingdom Metazoa; phylum Chordata; class Mammalia; order Chiroptera; family Vespertilionidae; genus Myotis; species Myotis nattereri. The sequence continues at coordinate 93,896,156 of NC_138081.1, read as the reverse complement.
GCTTCTTGGTGAAATGGAAGAGAGAGGTCCCTCCGCTCCCACCTCTGGGTCTCAGCCAAGAGCTGAACTTTCTTTACAGGGAAGACTTCATTAGCCAGTAGTTTTCCACCCTGGCTGCTTATTAGAATCACTTCAAGACACTTTAAGAAATAATGACACCCAGGCCTAATGCCAACATTTATATGCAATTGGTTTTGAAATAGATCTGACATATATATTGGTTTAAAGCTTCATAAGTGCTTCGAAATTGCAGCCAGGTTTGAAGACCATTAACACAGGTGACAGGCAAGAAACCCAGCACAAGCCTGGGGCTCACAGGAGGAGCGGGCAGGCTCCTGCTACATGGCAGGGAGTCTTAGGAAGAATATCTAACACGGTTTATGCACTTATGCTGCGTTGTACCCGGGAACTGGCTTATACCATCTTAATGCATCCTCACAATCATGCTCTAAGTTTTATAATCATCCCCATTACATGGCTGTGGAAACCGAGGCTCAGGAAGGTTAGTCAGTGCTTTAATCAAGTTTAGCCAGCTGGATTCACAGTTACCCGAGCTGTGTGCCTAGCTCTGCTGCCTCCCACATTTAAATCATTAACCCTACCACCAAAGCACTAGGGCTGGTGATACAGGGTAACCAGATTATGAATTCCTGTGGCCACACAGACAATAGACAAAAGCCAGGTGTGAAATGTCAGACAAACAACACAAGACAAGCTATATGATATATAATAGAACCTGTAGTATACGGGAGGACCATGTTGTCAATTTCCAGGGTTACCCCCACATCATTTACTTGGCTAAGGAGGTGCTGCAGAAATTTAATTAGCAGATCCAGCACAACCCAGATAAACCACTAGACAGATAATTAATTTTGCTTACACTTACCCTGAACCTGAATGGCCCTTCTATTCTACCTTCCCTAAGTGACCCAAAACTGAATGGATACAATGACAACAACCTAAATAATGATTTAGTAGAGCCATTGCCAGAAGTTTAAATTTTTCTCCTAAGTGATCGGCATGATAGAGAACCCTAACCTTGCCTATAGAGAAAGGTGGTGAATTGTTCAGAATGGGAGAGCACAGAGTACACCCACTGCCTAAACCGTGACTCACTGCACCTGACATATCCTCACGCGCACACACGCAGCACGCCTGTCCTCAAGGAGTGGACATGAATATGCTCACGTGGGCACGCGTGACTGCAAAATCCACACGTTCCTTGGTGTGGCCCAGCTAGATCCGTCACAGCGTGTGCAGTTGCCCTGACAACTACAGCATCTCGGGGGCTAAATAAACAATGGATACTTTTTTAATTTGTAAGTGACAGGATGAAGAATATTGTGGATTTTCCCCACCAGACTGTAACAATATTAAGGTAAATCAAATTTTGCACCTCATTTATTTAACAATGTTGTTTTTCAGTTGCTATGGGTTTTTTTTTTTTTTTCGCCTCTCCAAATACAAGGCTGCACAAATTTCTCAGAACTTATTTTTGAAAAGAAAAGAAAAAAAAAAAAAACACGTTAGCTCTTGAACACTTAATTATAATTGGCTACGCTTCTTTTCTTTTATTAAGTGATAATTTATGAAAGACTGCTTCAAGATCGTCTAAAATGCTGCCTTTGGAAAGACTGAAGCAAGGGAATATGTAATCACTCTGTAATGTAATCAGAATATTTAATTAACATGTAATCATAAAAGAAGAAGATAGTCTCATAGTCTTCCTGCCCAAGAGTCAGCAGCAGGGATCTATGTGAAAGGGTATATGTGCTTTTAAAAAAATGTTTAATGAAGGCAGCGTAATGTTTTATAAAGTATTTGCTCAACCATTCTTTCATTTCACACAGAAAACAACAACAACAAAAAACAACAACGAAGAAAAGAAACCTTGACCTAGAATTTAGTATTGAAAAGGCACTGCCTCTGGTTTCTCATCAGTTTACAACCCTCTACCTTCCCCAGGTATCACATCCTCCCATCTCTCCATCCCAAATCCTTCTCTAATCACCACCTCCTCCTTCCATCCCATAAATGTCCTTTTTCTCTTGAGTCTTGGGTTGCTATTTAAGGGTATCCTCCCGAATTAATTTCTGGTCATTTTTTTCCTATTTAAGGGTCCATAAGAACATACAGAAATAGAATTTTTCTTATTTAAGGATCCATAAGAACATATCAAAATAGAATTCTAGAAAATCACTGTGAAAGAAGGCAGACACATCATTGTGTGCACCAAACCAATGGCAAAACACAGGTCAACAGATGAATTTGATTCAGAATCAAAAAGATGATATTCAGAATTATAATAGCAAACATAGCTCAGAATCAAGTGCCTTTGATACATTCCTCTATTCGTGGACATGGGGTGGTTTAAAACATTAATTTTTTTTAAAGCAGCAATAAACTTTTGTGCCTATGTCCTTGGATACATGAGCGAGTTTCTTCAAGGCAGGCACCTGGAAGAATCTCTAGGTGGTGGGGTGCATAGATATTCAAGACAGCTCCATGCTACTAGCAGCTTCCCAGAGCTGTTACAACCATTAGCACTCCCGCCCACTGCCTGGAAGCCTTCCATTCCCTCTCCTTGCCAACTCAATAGAATCTGTCAGTTTCATGTTTGCCAATCAAATGGGTAAGAAAGAATACTTTGCTCCTCCAGTGTGTACTTCTATGACTAATAATACGATTAAAGTTCCTTTTGTATGTGTGCTAACCAGTTTGATTTCCTCTTCTCAGAGATGTCTAGTTTTCTAGGAGTTGTCTTTCTTTCCTATGGATTTCTAGAATTTTTCTTATATTCTCCTTATATTAAAGAAGAGACCAACCAATGAGCTCATGTGCTCACGTGCATAACCCATGGACACAGGCAATAAATAGGGTGATGAAGGCCTGGGGGAGGGGGGAGGGGCAGTGTGGGAGGGGTCAATGGGGGAAAAAGGGGGCATATGTAATACTTTCAACAATAAAGATTTAAATTTAAAGAAAGATATCAATCTGATATAAGTTATACATGTTCAATTTTTTTTCTCAGTTTTCACATTACTTTAACTACATGTTGCATTTCTTATTGCATAAATTAGTTAATTTTGATGTGGTCAAATTCATAAATCTTCCATTTAGAGTTGTGCTTTTACACCTCTTAACTGGAATTTGATAAATGCATCCAGGGATTATTTTAAATTTTCTTCTATACCCAATATTTTAATTGGTGGTTAGATCTAGAGGCCTGATTAAATAAAAGTTCAACATTCTATTGGGCAAAAATATTTCATAATGTTATGTGTCATAAAGAGATTCATAATGTCTGGGTGAGTTTCTTTTTTCGACGTTAACAGCTAGTGATGACCCCAAGTGAGTTAGTGCTGGACTAAGGGCTATGAGGTACAAAATGATAACAAAACTTTAATCACTCCTTTTGCAAGCATAAGTATGACAGTGGCACTCCTAAAAAGAGAAGTATTTAATTCAATTATGTGGTTACCCTAGCTACAGTTCAAACAGAAAGATAGGATAAAAATGTAAAAATAGTTGATTCTTCCCCTTTATCAGCTGTCAAACAATGAGCTTCCAAAGCTAACAGATGAGGTGCTTCATTTTTAGCATCTTTATGAAGTCATGCATTTATTTAGCATATTCGGTAGATTGTTATCTCTATTGGTTCTCAGATTGCCCCATCTTTGGCCAGTGGGCACTTTTTCAATTTGGCGCTTAAGTTTTCTTGACAAGTAACTAAGAGCTTTGATAGCCTCCTTGCCTTCTGCCTGACAAGCTATCCCAGGCTCTCATAACTGTCCTGCTCCAGACCTGGACTCAGCCACTTCCCACGGATTGTGGTTTGTTTTATTGGTTCATGGTATTTCGAAACCACACCCTGAGCCAAGAGAAGCTCAGTGCCCATTGCCATTGGGAGAGCCCCCCACTCCCACCCTGCTAAGACTTTTTAATTAACAGAGCTAGAGAGTAATCTTTTAGATAAATATATGTCATGACTTTATGCTGATGCTTCCAATTCAAATCCATAATTATAGAATTTCTACTTAGCCTCATTGACCTCACATCTGTATCATTTTTCCTCACATTGAAAACCTTGGTTCTCCATGACACCAATTGGAATATTAATTTTCTTTATCCTTCAATACACACAGCAGTCTTAGAATAATATTACTACTAAAAGTATATTGTAGCTCTTTTTTGTCCTCATAGTATATAACTTAAAATGTAGCCACATTATTTTTAAAAAATAACTTGGAATCATTTCTCTCTGAGCAGTTATTGCTTTTTTAGTCCTTAGAATTTAGATGATAATTATCTAATCTATTGTCTATAGGCTGTCTGTTTTATACTGAACCTGTATGTATTAAAATTTCAATATGTAAGGGCAACCCTCAGTCTTAAGGAAAACCTAATAACTAAGTCCTACCTTCCAGTGTCTCGATCATGATGCAAAAAATTTCACTGGTTATGAACTAATTTTACATTCACTTGTGGCTCCATGTTTCATCACCTTTCAGTCCAAATTCAAGGTTTCACCTTTCAATTCTTTCCTCCCAAAGGATGATCCCTTGTCTTCCAAGCAAAGACGTTCCTATTGATGGATAACAGCTGTGACCCACAGCTTCTCACTGGGCAGGGAGCTGGTATCACCTCTTGGGTACATCTGGAGCACCTTCCCTACCTGGAGGTCTAAGAGGAGTTTCCATCCTGGAACCCGCCCTCTCACTTTGAATATTTTCATTCGGCTGGAGTTTTATGTGTATCATAAACCTGGTTATATCTTTCTTTTGTTGTTTTAATCCTCACCTGAGGATATGTTCCCGTTGATTTTTAGAGAGAGTGGAAGAGAGAGGGAGAGACAGAGAGACATATCGATGTGAGAGAAACACATAGATCCGTTGCCTCCTGTAGTGCCCCGACCAGGGCCCGGGCCAGGGAGGAGCCTGGAACCAAGGTATGTGCCCCCAACTGGAGTCAAACCCGGGACCCTCCAGTCCGCAGGCCAATGCTCTATCCACTGAGCTAAACCGGCGAGGGCACCTTTCTTAATATCTAAGAGTAGTTAGGCTCATGTCTGTGTATTTTAAGTTCCCTGTAGCGAAGGCCACACCTTGACCAGAAACTGAACTGGTACAGTTATGTTCACACTGTCCAGAAAATCCATGAGAAATTTAATATTTGTAAACATCAGAATAATTGGCTGAAGTTTTTACCTGGACACTTGAGTTCATGTAGATATACATCCAAATTAACTTGTACTCATTTAAAAAGATTTCTAAATACTTAATCTATATCTTATAGTATTTTGACCTTGAGCATGATACATAGGCTCTCAGTGACGGGATGGAGATGCTCTTTGGCAGCGGTTCTCAACCTGTGGATCGAGACCCCTTTGGGGGTTGAACAACTCTTTCACAGGGGTCGCCTAAGACCCTCGGAAAACACATATATAATTTCATATTGTTTTTGTGATTAATCACTATGCTTTAATTATGTTCAATTTGTAACAATGAAAATACATCCTGCATATCAGATACATTACGATTCATAACAGCAGCAACATTACAGTTATGAAGTAGCAACAAAAATAATTTTATGGTTGGGGGCCACCACCACATGAGGAGCTGTATTAAAGGGTCGCGGCATTAGGAAGGTTGAGGACCACTGCTCTGTGGCATTCTAGGTCATGTGATTTTAACTGATAGGTGAAGGCAACAAAGCCTAACACATCCTACAGGCTGGAAAGCTCTTTCTCAGGGTGTGCATGAAGCAGTTTAGGGACACCAGCTTTTCCAGTTCATTATTTAATCAATTATTGTTAAAGAAGATCCAGGGTGCCCCACCTGCCCCATTCACATTTAAGATATTAGGTTCTTCAAACTGAGCCCCCTTCTCTTTTCAAAGTTTAATTTTCTAAAAGAGAATGAATTGTATTTTTCAGCACCTTTTTATTTTATGTCTTAAATATGATTTAAGGAAGATAGTTAAAAATTATATTTATCCCTTGGCAATCTGACTTGTAGGCTAAGGAGAATAAACTTTTACAAATGGAATACTTTAAATAAATCTTAATTGATTAACTATGCAAATATATCAAATAAATTTGGATACATGGTTAGATGAGTAATTACAGTTAAGAAAAGTTAGAAACTATAATGCTATTTTTTAACCTGGTTAATATAATATTATAATTTGGGTTGCTTTGACCATAGGGAATGTCGGAGACAATAATTTTTCAAGCTTGGCTGATTTTGAAATCATATGGTTATGAGTATTAGCTGCTTAATATAGAATGTGGTGCTGTCCACAAAGTTAAAAGAAATTATTTTTGTCATTGTAAGCGATATTAATTTATTTTTATTTATTTATTTATTTATTTTTGTTAATCTTAAACTTGAGTGGCCCAGAAGGGCTCTTGAGAGCTTCAGTGAGTGCAAGCAGTGCAGCCAATAGGCACGGCGCATTGAGCACTACTGGTTGCTTCGTTTATGTTTTCATCGCTCACTCTGAACACCTCCTTTAACCCTTCAGCATCTGCTTGACTCATCATCCTCTTCTTCATGGGCGGCTGGGCGACAGCGTCTTCTACCTCTTTGTCGGTCAACGAAGACAGGGACTCCTCAGTTGACGTGCTGTCGCCAAACGTGCCATCAATCCCTCTCTTCCTTGCATTAGCTACCTTGCAGAGATGCGGGAAATTCACTGGTGCAAGGCGCTCATGCCCGGGCAGGCACAAGCACTTCAGATAAGGAAACGTCTTGCCTGCATGTTGTTCTTTCAGCTCATCTTCAGCTTTTGAAAAAGCTTGGAGCTCAGCTCCTACACCAGGAAGCATAGATGCCTTAGATAAACCATCATTGATGAATGACCTGATGGTTAGATATGGTGTCATTTCAGCATATGATGAAACAAGCTTCAGTTGAGATATGAATGCCTTTGCTGTTGGCCCGAGTGGAGTATGGTCTCCATTCTCCAGAAGAGTGCTCAGGACAATTATGTCTAATCCCTTCGCCCACAGCCACAGAGCTGAGGCTGGACGCCTGGTTTGACAGTGGAGTACAGTGCACTAAACTGTCTCCCGATTTGAGTGTTAGGATTCTGTTGTGTTTTCCTAATCATATGGTACATGATGCCAAGAGCACATTACACAATGCAGTTGATGTGGTCTGCGGTTGGCCGCAGGTACAAAATGATAACAAAACTTTAATCGTTCCTTTTGCAAACGTAAGTATGACAGTGGCACTCCTAAAAAGAGAAGTATTTAATTCAATTATGTGGTTACCTTAGCTACAGTTCAAACAGAAAGATAGGATAAAAATGTAAAAATAGTTGATTCTTCCCCTTTATCAGCTGTCAAACAATGAGCTTCCAAAGCTAACAGATGAGGTAGTTCATTTTTAGTATCTTTATGAAGTCATGCATTTAGCATATTCGGTAGATTGTTATCTCTACTGGTTCTCAGGTTGCCCCATCTTTGGCCAGTGGGCACTTTTTCAATTTGGTGCTTACGTCTTCTTGACAAGTAACTAAGAGCTTTGATAGCCTCCTTGCTTTCTGCCTGACAAGCTATTCCAGACTCTCATAACTGTCCTGCCTGGTTTCGTTTGGATGCCCCTATTATCGCTTATGGATTGACTTAGGGGTTGGCCTGGGATGTCATATAGCTGAGGAAAGACTGCAAGCAGGAACCATGTGCCTATGGCAACACTTCCGCCCAGTGTAGACGTAATAGTTACATTTGGGCGCGCTACTGCGATGGTTGAAGCGCTTACAACTTGGTTTCTAGGCGGAAGGCAAATGGCCTTTGCTTCTTGGTTCCCGATCTCCATTGTGTCCTAAGCGATATTAATTTAATTAATTGTGTATAGTTTTCATTTGAAAATGAAAGCAGAATGGTAGTCGATAGATCTAGTTCTTAAAAAAGAGAAAAAAGGATTCTTTGATATTTTAATTCCACGGAAAAAAATGTTGCCTCTTCAGGTTTTCTTATTTCATGTGTCTGCAAGTTTTTAAAAGCTCATTAACTCCTGCATTCACTCAGTAAGTGTTCATGGGGGCGGAGCATGTGTTAGTGGCTGCGGTATCTAGGCTTAACTCCCCCGTGTCTCTCCCTGCCCCTGACACCAAGGTCACCCTCCCACACAGCAATGGGGCTGTTTCCTGCTTTTACAGGGTTTATCATTCCAGCCAAGCTGGGGGCCCATGACCCACTTCCAGCCAACGAAAGCGTTTTCTCAGGCTCATCCTGTGATGTAAGGCTTGGTTTTTGTTTTTATTTGAATTTGACTCCAAGTTTAAAAATAAGAAAATTTCATATAAAATTCTTGAAGCCTGACTTTCTTCAAAAATGAAAAAGCTGCCCAGCTGGCGTGGCTCAGTGTTTGAGCGTCAACCTATAAAGCAGGAGGTCACAGTTCGATTCCCAGTCAGGGCACATGCCCAGGTTGCGGGCTCCATCCCCAGTGTGGGGTGTGCAGGAGGCAGCCAATCAAGGATTCTCTCTCATCATGGATGTGTCTGTCTCTCTCTACCTCTCCCTTCTTCTCTGAAATCAATAAAAATATATTCTTTTAAAAAGCCACTAATAATGTTGGCCAACATTCCTCCTGGAGCTAAGCAGAGGCTGCCCCCTTCAGACGAGGCTGGGCACAGTGGATACCTCAGGCCCGACTCACAGACACTGACCACCTAGATCAGTGGTCCGCAAACTTATTAGTCAACAGAGTCAAATATCAACAGTACAACGATTGAAATTTCTTTTGAGAGCCAAATTTTTTAAACTTAAACTATATAGGTAGGTACATTGTTATTAACTTAATTAATAATTTTGGATTGAGTACTTAGTATTAACAACATGAGTTCAATACACTAATATATTTATGGAATGCCTGTTATGTGTCTAAGGCTGGAGGTAACATGACATTCTTCTGGAACTTACATTCAAGCGAGGAAGATCAACTTTAAATAAATAAATAGTCATATCAAATAACTGCAGTTGTCATGAGTACTAAGGAAGGAAATAAACAGTAAGCGAGAGAAGTTATTTAGCAAGGTTACGCATTTAAACCCCTCTAGAAGCAGATAAGTTTCATTTTATAATAATAAAGCCACCAACACAAAAGAATTACAATTCTTAAATTCATGACAAAAATACCTGTAGGATTTGCAGCCGGTTAGAAAAATACAGGTAACTTTATGCTTCGAGTAGGTACTTTTGTCACCCACGCGCAATTTGCGGACGCGACTAGCACTCACCACTGCACATGAGATGCTGGCTGACTGGCTCACTCAACTTGGGCATGAATCGTGCCCACCTCCCCCGCGCTGGGTCTGACCGACCAACCGACACCCCCCACTTCTTCTAACGCCACTTCTTCAAAATAGACTCGCCCAGGCGGAAAACCGACTTCTGCGCATGGGCCACGAAGTTTCAATCGCACTGTACCGCGCGCCTGCACATGGTATTTTGTGGAAGAGCCACACTCAAGGGGCCAAAGAGCCGCATGTGGCTCGCGAGTCGCGGTTTGCCGACCACTGAGCTAGGCCTAGACTCTGAGTCTGTCCCTGCGTTCAGGCTCAGATCCAACCCATTATTCTCCTTTCCAGGCTGTAATTGAACTGTGACCCCCAAAATATATGTCCAACCACAACATCAGAATGTAACTTTATTTGGAAAAAGAACCTTTGTAGATACAATAAAGACACATATCTTGAGATGAGGTCATCCTGGGTTAGAATGGATCATAAATATGATGACTGGTGTCTTATAAGACACAGAAAAGGAGAAGATGCAGAGACAAGCAGGGATAAGAAAGCCGCATGAGCGTAGAGGCAGAGACTGGAACTATACAGCCACAAGCCAAGGAGCCCAAGGGTGCAGCAGCCATCAGAAGCGACAAGAGAGGCACAGCAGGGATTCTGTATCCGTTTCCAAAATGAATCAACCCTGCAGATATTTTGATTTGGGACTTCTGACTCCAGAGCTGCAAGACAGCGCATTTCTGTTGTATTAAAGCTGTCAGTTTTGTGGCAGCGCGTTAGAGCCCCAGGGAAGGCCTTCAGGGATCTGGCGGGGCAGCCTCTCCTCTGTCCTGCCTTCACCTCGGACCTCCCTGTTCAGGCTTGCAGCTCCACCACACCCACGTGGTTTTGGGATTCTGTGTTCACACCTGCTGCACCCCTGCCTGGGAAACTCCTACACGTCTTTCTTCCTGGTGGAATTGCAATTCCTCTCTGAAGAACTCAGATCAGAGGGCAAACTCCTTGAAAAATCCCTCCTCTTCTCCCAAACTGAGCAGGTTGCTGCCCCCTAGTGGCAAACTGTACCTTAAACTGCAACGCCTTCTTTTCACACTTAACACATTAGGGCAGAAATTATTCCAGGGTAGGAAACCTTCTAAAAGTGATCATATTTGAACTAATCCTTGAAAGGGGTTAAGTTTATGAGACATGTAATGGTTAACTTAATATTTCCACTTGCCTACACTATGATGCCCCATTACTTGGTCAAACACCAGTCTAGATGTTGCTGTGAAGGTGTGTATAAGTAACATTTAAATTCCTGGACTTTGAGTAAAGATGATCAACCCCTGTAATGTGGGTGGGCATCCTCCAATCAGTTGAAGGCATTAAGAACAAAGACTGAGGTTCCCCAAAGTAGAAAGAACTCTTCTCAAGACTGCAACATGGAAACACTGCCTGAGTTTCCGGCCTGTTGCTATGCATGGTTTGGACTCAAGACTGCAAAACCAGCTCTTGCCTGACTTGCCAGCCTGCCTGACAAATTGCAAACTTGCCAGTTCCCACAATCCCATGACACAGTTCCTTCAAAATAAATAAATAAATCCCTGTGTGTGTGTGTGTGTGTGTGTGTGTCCTGTTGGTTCTATTTCTGGAGAGAACTCCAACTAATACATGGCAGAAAAAAGAAGGAAGAACATTCCAGAAAGCAGAACCAAAATGCAGACGGGTATGGCTGGCTCGGAGGGTGTGCTGAAACCTGGGACGAGACAAGAGACAAAGCTGGAGCGGAAGCTTGGGGCCAGCCTCTCATGAGAGTCATTTCAGACGAGTCAGAGTTAGGACATAAATCGTTCTGTGCTTTAGAAAGGTAAGTGCTCTGGTTGCAGTAGTCTGGAAGTAAAGAACTACAGACAGATTAGGAACAATTAGGAACTCTTGCAAAAAGTGCATGTGAAATGTAATAAAGGCACATAGGCAGGCCACCTGGAGTAGATGGGAGCGGACACGTGCAGACGCAGAGCGGAATCACTTGACAAGACTTGATGGCTGGCTTACTGTACTGTAGCTTCTTGAAGCCAACCTATGTCTTATTCATCTTAGCACATCAAGGCCTAGCCACCTGGGGACAGTACTCAACAGCTTATTAAATAAGTGAGTAAATGAAAGAATATACAGGGGGAGAATGAAGAAAGGATTAAAGATAGCCCTGATATTTCTAGCCACATTTTTCCCTTTCCATAGCTTTTCAAAGGTCTACGTCTTGTTGTCCATCCTCAAAATCTGTGTAGTCTAAAAATAACCAGGGACAGTGTGGATTTAGCTTCCACAAAACTTCTCTATTGAGCCAAACCTCCAATTTCATAGTGCATCTATCCCCTCCTCTTCCACCCTCCCTAAGTCATTTTGAGCCATCAATGTATGCGCTGTGAATGATGAGCACGAAGGCAAGGTGACTCAGTGACATCTAGTCGAGTGGAAGAAGGGAAGGAGTCAAGGTTGGTTAGAAAACATATATTAAGTTATCAAATATAGGAAAAAATATATAGATCGGCAAGACCTGCCTATACTATGTGGAGAGGCAGAAAGGTAGGAAGATGCCACGAGTACTGCTGGGTACTTTGCCATCATCTGACTTCAAGAACAAAGTCAGAGTTTGACTAAGTGATCTGAAGCAAAGCCTCCTCTTTGGTCATCTTGCCAAGAAATCCTCTTTCTTACAACAATAACATCATAGCAAGAAAAGCCCTTGCAAATTAAGTAAATATTAATTATAGGTTGAACAGTATATGGCTAAGTTAGCTTCACCTAGAAAAAAATATGCAGAAGGGTATCTGAAAGGGGTTTGTACCACTAGCACAGGATGAGATAAGGAGGCAAAAACTGAAGGCATGTATAAAAATGATAAAGTGCAAAGGACAGATGGGTGTATGCATAACCGATATTCATTAATCAAATGATGTGCAGCCATGATTTTTTAATCCATTGGCCTCAGCTCCTTGAAGAGATGTTGAACTGAAAATGGAACAGTTCTAGTTGGGGACCATAGCTATTGTAGCTTCGACTGACACTTAAATTATCTGGAAGGGTTGAGGCCACTTGGAGAGGGATGTAGGAATTGAACCAGACATCAAAAGCAACAATAGACCAATACACTCATTTTCAACATAGTTATAGGAGTTCATTCATTGTGCTTGCTGAAGATACTTCTTCTAAAAAAAAAACTCCAATGTGGATTTGGAGCAATTATTTTTTCTCCTCTTGGTCAAAAGAAATGATAGAAATATGCCAATGGAAATAAATAAATTTTGATTTTAAATTATGTACCAGTAACAAGGCATTTCTTTGAGATAATTGTCCTATTACATTGTATTCTCCCCTGGGAATATTTATGCTTCACGTATAAACTTTTAAGCTTTGACATAAACTCTACACTCTCTCAAGAGCTATGTGGTCAGCGGGATAGGGCAGAGTAGCACTAGAGGACTGATCCTGGCTTTACTTGTGACAGGAGCACAGCCTAAGGGATCCATCATTCTGAATCATGTGTTTTGCTTTTTTATTGACTCAAGTTAATTAGCCAGGCCATCATAAAATGCATTTAGCTCTGGATGCCAATTAAAACAGAAGGAAACACTCCCCCGCCCCCAGTGGACTTGAACACCTGAACTCTAGTCCTATTTCTTCACTAACCAGCAACATGACTTTAGATTAGTCATTAAAAGGGAAATATTGCTCTACATCACTCCTGAGCTTTCCCTCAGTTCTTGAGTACTATGATGTTAGACAGTTTTGATTCAAAGTATGAGGCTCTGCAAACCACATCTTAAAAAAAAAAAATGTTATTGAGTCCTTTTGTGTGCGCATGCCCTGCGTTGTTGGATGGCGATGGTGATGATCACGACTGTGGACAGGGATATCCTATTTTGCCAGTTCCTTATTTAGTGCTTATTGAAAAGCTGTAGAAATCTTGTCATGGGACCAAGCAAACATACTTCTTTTTTCTGTGCTTAGCATTCTTTGTTCTATTTCCCTTTGTTTTTGAATTTTGTATTGTTTCGGTTCAGCTTCCTAATGGCCCTTTGTCAGCAAAATAAATCTTCCAAGTTGTAATAATGCACACATTGATAGGAGAGTAGAATCATAACAAACTGCATGAGATGACAAGTGAAGAGCAAATCATTTCATCCTAGAGGAGAGCTGCCCTTGAACCTGCTGAATGACACTGGCATCCTTCAGCAAAATGTGCAGTGCTTTCTACAACTCTTCTTTTCATAGCTGGTGGTTCGACTGGCAACACAAAATACTAAGTCTTTGTTTGATCTTCCTGTTCTTCTGAACTCCGGTCAAACTATCCCGAGTTTGGCGAACTATCTTGTAAGTTCCTAGCATGTTTAAAAGTAAACTTTCCAGCTTGTCTAAATGGATCATGAAAACAGGATATTTCAATAGATGTTCATTTGCTTTCTTACTCGTTGCCAGAAAATACATGGCTGTTGCAAGAAGTATTTATTTACAGGAAGCTTGATTTATATTATCTCACCCCTCCGCTATTAAATTAAATGGGTGTAACTCATTGTTGGATTCCAGGGCCTTCCCCTGCGGCCCTGGGGGATTGGTGAGCGAGCAGCGAGAAAGAGCAGCAGGAAATAAGGGTTTGGAAGCGCTCTCCTCATCACAAATATGTGTCTTCAATATTTAGTTGTTGTGGCAGGAAAACGGCAACAAATACATGAACTGTAAACCATCTGGCTTGAAATATGTTCAAATATGAATGTTCATCTTGAAACATGAAATCTATGGAATTCTGGCATCCACTTTGACTTCTGAGAGATGAACAGCTTGGGTATGCAAAGAAGGGATTTCTGGACTAGCCTCTCAAACTCGAAATTCTCCGGAACTCAGAATGAGACGCTTCACTGCCTCGCGAGGGAAACTTCCCTCGCACTTTCCCACTTGAAGAAACTGCACGGGCTGCTTGAACATCCCGCACCTGTGTCTTGTACAGAACTGTCTTGACATGTGAAGAAGCAGAGAAACGAACGTGATTCTGTCCTGATTATGTAACGCTGCGTTCCCGTGCTCGCTGGACACATTATAGAACATGGAAAGCATGATCATTCCAGCTTCCACCAGACCCCTACACCAAAAAGTTAAAACTAGCCAAACAGGAGACTTAGTTGGGGGGAAGACATGGTGGGTTGGTCACTCTGGTCCTTGATGAGGTGACAGAGCCAGTGCCCTGCAGAAGGAACTCGCAGAATGACCTTGAGCCGGCTCTTAGGTGACTTGCTAAATATAAAGTCATGTGTTGCAAGTACATGTGAGCGTGGGGAAGATGGAGGCAGGAGAATGGGAAGGGAATGGGGCACGGAAGCCCTTTAGGCCAAGCAGTCCAGCCGGGAGTGAGCACAGGAAGGGGGTGGAGGCAGGAGTATGTTTTGCACACCCTTTCGTGTTTTGTGAGCTTATTCGAGTGACCCTTCCAGAGACACTGCCACTCAAAATATTTTCCTCCTTCTCTTCTCCACACTATTTAACTTTTGACAAAGCCCACCTCAATCCACTTCTGCAGAGAATTCTCCCCAGAGTAAATCCCTCAGCTAGACGGCTCTGGGCTTCAGGCGCCCCCAGGAGTACACCTGCCCTCCAGGAGTCTCTGTAGCTGTTGCCCAGGTACTTGCCGCCTCCCTTCTGCTTTGTAAGCGTCTAACACCCACTGTGCCCAGCACGGGTGATGCCTGCAGTGGTCTCAGCGAAAATTCACTTGAAAATATAAAAATTGGATAAATAAGAGAATTATACCACAGGTGGGGAAAAAAGCATGAACTGGATAATGTAAACTAGGTTTATGATACAAGCCATTTCTATTTTATTCATTTTTTAAAATATATTTTATTGATTTTTTACAGAGAGGAAGGGAGAGGGATAGATAGTCAGAAACATCAATGAGAGAGAAACATCGATCAGTTGCCTCCTGCACAACCCCTACTGGGGATGTGCCCGCAACCAAGGTACAGGCTCTTGACCAGAATCAAACCTGGGACCTTTCAGTCTGCAGGCTGACGCTCTATCCACTGAGCCAAACTGGTTAGGCTATTTTATTCATTTTTAAAAATACTTTTAATTGATTTTTGAGAGAGAGAAAGGGAAAGATATATATACAGAGGAACATCGATGAGAGAGAAACATTGATGAGAGAGAAACATCAATTGGCTGCCTCCTGCATGCCCCTTACTAAGGATCAAGCCTGAAATCTGGGCGTGTGCCCTGGCCAGGAATGGAACTGGTGACCTCCAGTTTCCTGGGTTGACACTCAACTACTGATCCACACAGGCCGGGCCTGATACAAGCCATTTTTAAATGATATTGCTAGAGCACAATGTTTCCTGAAATAAAAATATGATATACGTAATTCAGCAAAGGTAGGGTACTGGTGACATGCTTAATTAAATTTTACTGGCAAATCAGATATATTTTAATGCATGGACTTCCTTACCTTTTGTCTTTTATTCTGATTTTCTTTTTAAAAATAGAATTTATCCGACATGACTTATCTAATATAAATGCATAGTTATCACAACAAATGCTCCTCAAGATAACCAGGAAGAATTTGAGATTATATGTTTGTATTTTTTTCTTTTTTTATTCATCTCTTTTCAATGTAATACTTAGATATATATAAATGTTTTTAGGAAAATGAAAAAACAACATTTAATGCTTAGAAGAGGGAAATTTGGCAACATTATTTTTATACTCTAGGAACTCTGCTATATCCTTAGGGAACTTAGATCTTAGTATGCAGCAGCCAGTGCTGCGAGATGATCAATCTTGCCCTTGAGGATCAAACTGTTTCTTTGTTGGGGCAACTGTTTAATGAAGAAACTAAAAAGAACTAAAAATATAATAGAGCAAATCCAATCCAGGACTATGTTGTAGACCAAACTTTTTGATTCGAGGGCCACAATGGGTTCTTAAACTGGACCGGAGGGCCGGAACAAAAGCATGGATGGAGTGTTTGTGTGAACTAATATAAATTCAAAGTAAACATCATTACATAAAAGGCTACGGTCTTTTTTTTTTTTAGTTTTATTCATTTCAAACGGGCCGCGGCTGTTGTAGACAATGCAGAGTTTGTGTTCGTATCTACAAGCAACTAGCCTTTCTTTGTAAACATCTTTGTTCTGTTTCCCTCCCACTTTTTCCTTATAGAAAGTTTGTTATTGGTGACCTTTACAAGGGAAAAGCCCACATCATCTTTTGTGTGTTTTCTGGAAGAGCTAACTGCGTATATCCATTTAATTACAAAGACTCCCTACCTTGGAAACAAACAATGCAAATTTCACTTCATTTGTTCTGAGAAATAAAATGTATTTGCAATGAAAATAATCAGGTGAGACTAGATCAAATTCTGAGCATTTATATCACTTTAGTAGATTTCGCACATCTACCTCTCTTTTTAGGTGCAATCGTATTAGCTTGGCCTAATTCAAATAGTCTTGATTTAAACTCTGATCTGTACAGACTCCTTCATTGAAGTACAAACTGAGGCAGACATTTGAGGCACGGTCGGCACTCCTGAGCGATACCAGGGGAACTAAGAATAACGAGAGGGATCACAATGTCTCATTTAGCAAAAACAGAGCTTCTGGGAAGGAGCCCAGAGGCTGAACTGAGTTGACCTTGGGGGTGTGATATGATATAATACCTTGAGTCTCATAAAGTCTGTTTCCAATGTTGTAAACCAACCAGTGGAGTTATCGAATTATTTCTAAATGTGAAAATAAAAATGTTGAGAAGAAAAGGTATGTCCATCAGTTGCTTAAAACCATTGAGCTCTGAATGAATCTGAATGTAATTTGAAGTTTACAATTTTTATGAATGAACTAAATAACATTGGAAAGGTCTACAAAAATAAAACCCAGGAAGAAAAATGCTGAATTAAGTCATGACTTATGCTTTCATAATACAATAATGATGCATTCTTATGCATTATAAGTGAACAATAGCTCTATTTTAATACAATGTACCTTTACATATTCAAAAGAGGAATGAACACATTTTAGAAATAAGAATGAAGCATGCAAACATATGTTCTTAAAACTAATCCTTCCAATTTTTTTCACCACAAGAAATATCCTCAGAAATTAACAACAACAAAAATGACCACACATTATTATTCATCAATGTATACCTCTCATTTGTAACACTGTGTGAAAAGTACAGAAGGCTAGAAAATTCTAACTCTTCCTCACACTCACTGAATCTAAAATAGACACGATAGTATAAAATTCTAGGTGTATTCTATCTGAATTAATTTTATAACCCAACTGAATAAGGCCTCTAAGATATGTAAATCCTAAACACTTGAGAAATAACAAGTCATTTCATCATGGAAGATTATTGGTTTAAGGAAATGACTATGAAAGCTTCACATCTTTATAATACTCACTGTTAAAGAAGCAACTGAAGATATTTCACTAAATGCACTCTAACCTCAGGTTAATGCTGCCAAAATATCTCTACTTTTATATATTTCTAGAGGGGGAATTCCTTTAGAAAGATGTATTTTTCTAAAGGGAAGAAAATTTGCTAACTTTTTATTGGCAACTCTAAGACTTCAGCTAAAGAGGCATCATCTCATGTGTGAGCGTGTTGATGAGGGTCTGGGGGTATGTGTGTCTGTTAGGAGAACTGGAGATGACGGAGAAACAAGAAGGGCTTCATGGGAGGTAGATATAATCAGCCCCATTAAACAAATGTGGAAACTGCGGCTCAAAAGAGGTAGTAACACAGTCAGGGCTAGTTGACAAATAGAAAGCTCACCTATTCATCAAAATGTTTAACTTGCGATACCAAAGTTCAGGATGGTTAGAACTATGGGGGGTTTTGAATGGAATCTGTTCTAATTGAGTATGGTGAGATGGTAGACATGGAGACATCTGCCTTGAAATAAGAGCATGTTACCTATATGTGGGGAGCCAATATAGGATTAAGCCTCAGGCTGACCTGTTGGCAAAGTCACAAACAAGTCCCAGCTTCGAGGGCACAGTCCTCTTAGCATAATTAGGCTTGACCTTATGATGCTCCCTAGATCTTACCTGGGAAGCTAATGGGCCAAGGGAAGTGCAACAAGAACAAAAACAAGTGAAACTCACAAGAACAGTGTAACTTCGGTAACCACTACCTTGTTTACCTCTGACTATAAAAATAAAGGCTCAGCTTGTCTCAGGATCTTTCTCTGTGGCCTTAGCCAGGCACAGGAAGATCCACGGAGACTAAAGAGAGCAAGAGAGTTCTGAACGCTCTCTCAGTGTAAAACATTCTTCACGGACTCCGTCCACACCTTTGGGAACCCCTGGACCCCTGGGGCTGGCCCCTGGCACCTGTAGTTCCCAAAAGGAGGGGGCACCTGGGGAAGCACCAGTCAGTCAGGAGGCAGAAGAAGACAGAAGAGCCTTTATTGTGGTGTTTGCGGAAAAGAATGAGCAAGGCTGGGTGGGCAAGCTGAAGAAGCTTAGGACTAAATAGTTTGGAGAATTTCAATAGACTCTGGGCTGGAGGGATGGTTCTTAGTTCTCTGGTACGTGGCCCTGGGGTGAAATAGGGCAGAGAGAATGTTGAATTGGTGTGTGAGAGCTTGATGAAGGAGGTGATTGGGGCCATGAGCTCTGGATTGGTTTGTTTGCCTATCAAAGATGTGTTCCCAGGCAAGTCATTTGCTATCACAGGAATTAGCTTATCCTGGGAAGGACAGGCTCTGCCCAGTGTTAGCAAGGCTCCCAAGATGTTAAAGACATTTTTTAATATAGAAAATAAAAAACATGATTCATAAACTAGAATAACTTGATTTTTATATAATTCATTGGCATTATGTGGCAATAGCAAACTTAATCACATATAACCCATATTTATTTGAAATTAATCAACTAAATTAATTGCTATTAAATATGTCCAATTTATAGGAGTGAAATTAATATTTGTATATTAAGTATGTTTGATGCACAAATCCACATATTAATACTTCCTAAAGTGCAGCATAAGGTAGTGTTTAAAAATGAAGATGCTCAGGTCAGAGAGAACTGAATTCAAGTCCCAACTGCTTCTACTACAAGATTTCATTGGGTCTGTTTCCATATTTGTATAATGGGCTCTATGATACCTATTTCATATACTTAATGTATGATTTAATTGGACAATTCTCAAAAAGCTCTTAACCTACTACCTGTATTATTTATTTAAAGTTTAGGATTATTATTACTGGTCAAATTATTATTACTCCTACCAGGTTTTTTCAATTTTTTATTTTTTTAGGACAACTAAAAAGATTCACCATATGAAGACACAGAAAGCTTAGGCAATCATTCAAATGATTCAAATATCCTCCTGTTTTCATCTTCAATGTCTGAAATTTTTAAATAAAATACTTAGGCCAGGACTAGCCAGAAAATTGCTTCTATTGAGACAACTTCACTTACCAGAGTTGTCATAGTCATTGCATTTAACAACTTTGACATATGAAATCAGAGCATGGCCAGGTTCATACACAGCTACTCCTGGGATCAGGGTATTCTCATTTACCTCATGGGTGCACCAAGTGGGATTAGGAAAATTGGATTTATTTCATTAAGCCCACAGAAATCATCTATTTCATTCTTTCTAGTCACACTTTCAGGTTTATGAGAGTTCTCCTGTATGTGATTTTTTAAAACGATCTTTTCCTTTTTCTTCACAATCTTCCAAAAGAGTGCTCTATTCATATTTATTTACACACCATTCTCTATCTTTTAAAAGAGCTTACTTTTTAAGGGGAGGATAGGAAATAAAGAAGAGAAAATAAACGAAGTAGAGGAAGCTCCTGTGGAGTGTTTTGCTGCATCTAACCTTCGGCAGTTAGGTTATTTCTCAGATTTACATAAAGACTTATTATCATCTTGACTGCAATCATGTAGAAAATGAGTGGGGTATAAAGCACATGAGGATAATTTAATAAAATGAGCTTTCTTTGCGTAGGAGATCTTTGAAGAAAGGAATCATTAGACAGAGACTTGCCTTATATTCATCCAGGTCATGAGGCGTGTCAGCTCGGTGATGTGCCTTTGGCATGAAGTCCTTAATTAGGAATTCCTTGAGAGCTGCTCCCAGTAGGTGCTTCCTAAGACAAAAAGACAAAATAATTCAGCAGAGGAGCCTTGACTAAGGAGGTAACTCAGGTGAATGAAAGGAATAATTTGCCAACAGCAAAAAAGAGCGAAGCTGCGTGATGGAGTGCTGGGTTTTGAATGAGAGTCTCTCTGTCATGTTAGTCGTAAGTGTCATTTCTGCTGTTCAACTTCAAACGTATATATTGAGTCGTCTTTGATTTTTAGAATAACGTGTATAGGGATGCTGAATGGCTTCAAGTATTACTCTGGTTAAAAGAATAAAACTTGTTAGAAAACATTTAGTAGATATATTTAATGTAGCCTTGCAGAATCATGTAAAGTTGTTTTCCGATTGAGTTTATTTTTAATTATTTTTAAAGTCAAGTAGCTTGTCTTTGCATAATGTATGAGTGCTTCTCTAAATCAGATGAAGTCTTTGAATTAGACTCTGAAATTGGAATTTTTCTGGAGGACTCTCTGAGTTGTCTTTAAACAGTTCCTCCTTCTCCTTGATAGCGTTGATTTAAAACGTTACAGAGCAATGCTGATTAGGAAGGCTTTGTACTTTCATAAAATTCCTTAAAGAATACACATACATGTTTAAGATATTTTTTATTAAGGTAATGATTTCTTACCAATATAATTACTGTTAAAAACTAACCTATAAAATAATTATATGGATTCATTCTGATTAATATTATTTCACTTGAACTGAACCCCAAGAAGAACCCCAAGTGATTATGAAAAGGAAAAAAAAGATTGAGGATCGTATCGGTTTGCTCTCTTTTCCTCCTACTCCAGCTCTCTTGGTTGGGAGTTAATTCATATCTGTTTTTCGACACATTCCGCTGGTATGAAGAGGAAGAGTCTTTCTTTTACACACGAGTTATTCTGGGGGTGAGTAGAGTTGGTGACTACACATTATCATTTTAGAAAACAAAATGCATCCCGTTTTCCCAGCTTCCTTGTTTTCACTGCTTCTTTCTCTCATATCTTTACATATGGACAGTCGACACTGGCGTGGGCAAGAGCATCTGCAGTCTGCCTGAATTTTAACTGCATGCTAATTCTATTACCCGTCAGTCGGAACCTTATTTCATTCATAAGAGGAGCAAGTACTGTAAGTACTAAAGTATTTGAAATAATTTTAGTGGTTATGACTAACAGAAGTGCCCTTGGACACAGAGATGTGGTTTATTGTGAAAGTCCCAATTATCTTGTTTAGATTCAGGTTTGTTTCTTTGTAAGAGAACACAATGGCCAAAACTGAAAATCAGAAACTGGTCCATCTGACTTGACTTTTGTTTGTGCCATTGACTCCCTGCATGACATTGGGCCAGCGCTCGACCTCTCCCTGATACGTTTGCTCCATCTGAAAAGTAGGGCTAATAAAATTGAGCTCATTCATTGACACAGAAGTATTATAACAGCTTGAACTATTACCATTCCTGACTGAAAGGAGACAAATATGCAACTGAGCCAAATATCACTACAGAAACATCTGAGTTCTCAACACCAGAAAGCACAATCACAGCACACAGATTTTACTGTGAATACTTTAACCCCTACCGGACATAATGGAACATTTCCCAATTATATTGATTTCACTGTGCTGGGTACTTAACTGAGGCTCATGCTAAACAGAGCAACACACTGCACAGAAAGATGACCTTAAAAAACCTGTAATAGACAGAAATTTTTATATATGCATACTCATCATAAATTTATGAGTATTTAGATGTAGGTGATAGTAGTGCCTTTCTTTGTGTAATAAGGGGTAATTTATAAACTACCCAACCACATCAATGACAATGGTGGGTATCATCTTCATTTTCTAAATAAGCTGAGCATGAATATGAGCAGGTTTATTGTAGAGTTTTGACTTATCGCCAGGGTACTACTAACACAGTCATTTTTATTGAGTTGAAATTTTAGGAAGCCAATAATAACCATTTGGCTTTGCCTGTTTGACTAATGAATGTCCACTGTGTTTGTGTCACATTGCCCCCACCTTCAGTATTTAGAAGCAGAGTGTGGTCCTCTCTTTATTTCTCATGACACTGTCATCACTATGGTATTTCCCAAAGCAAGACTTTGATTTCTGTTATCCTAGTGCTGCCGAGGAACGTGGAGAAGGCAATTAGACAAAAACCTCAAATTCCACAAACTGGTCGCCTATGGGATAGCCGTTAATGCAAGTAAGTGCTTATTATTAATTGACTGATGGATTTTACAATGTCTAATGTTTAACTTTAGAGCTTTGTTTATTTCCTCTCACCACAGGCTCGCCCTGAGGTAAAAGGAATCTTTGCCTTCCATCTAGACAAATGGGTTTTTTAATTTCTAATTTACACTCATGCAATTTTCTCTACCAAGCCTTCTGTTTCTCCGGAGAAAGTTTATGAAACTTCATTTTTATTTGTGAATAATTGAGCTTGGTGTTAATACAATGATAAATGCCTATTTGACTATTGAATACTTTGTGATTCAATATAATTCACATCAGAAATAAAATTGGCCTATATTCAAAATTTTACTCACAGCCATAAGAAGGTGCCTATCAAATGGTATCAGGGGCAGTAAAAAGAAAACAGAAAAGCAAGATCCTGTGAACAGGTTCTGAATAGTGCTGAGCTAGTGAATATAAAAGGATCTTGAAAAGATGTGAAGCTTTATAGGCATATAAAGTGTTATTGTTATTTCTTGAATTGGAAAACAAGAGAAAGGCACTAGAAATTAATATCCAAGGCCAAGGTTAAACTCTGGGGAGAAAGACAAGTGTGTGTGTGTTGGGGGGAAGAGGTAGTAACCAACAAGCTTGTGGTTTTGTTGGACAAAAATTACGTTGAAATAAAAAGCTATCTGAGCGATAAAGACTTATGATTCAGGACTGTTTCCCTCGAACTAATTTAACTATAAAATGTTTTCCTCATTTGCTTTTATCCTCTCATGCATAAATAATAGCAGAGTAAAAAGAACACTCAAAACAAATGTGGATTTAATTAAGCAACAAGACATGACAGACGGTGCCCGAGTGCCAATTAGCACAACTTGGGGTGTGTGGCAAGATATGTGGGGAGTTTTCCCCATCGATGTCTTCAACACCAGATTAAACCAACCCAGGCAATGTTTGCAAAAGGTCTTTGTAGTTTGTTAAGAAGTAAGAGTAAAAGGACATCACGTTCTAGAGGAAACCAGCTAAGGGGTAGAGGGCAAAGGGCAAGGCTAATTCACTTTTGTGTTCCAAGGCCTAAGGACTATACATAGGTGCCAATGACCATTGATGAATGACTGAATGCATGAAGGAGCGAAGACTCAGGGAAGGTTTCAGCTCAGAAATAGTCTTTCCCAGGCCTTGAAAATGATCCAAAATTAGAACAAGGGCCCCTGAGAGTACTGAGTTCCCTGTCCTGGCTGGTGTCCAAGTGGATTCAGGATTGCTCCTTAGAAGGCTCTTGGGAGAAGGAATTCAAGAGATTTCTAAGTTTTAATAAAATCTTAAGTTCTTTAATTCCTGCATTAAAAGAGGAGCTAAGACACAGTAACATGGCAGGAAGGATGTTATCACTATGCAGTCACTGAAAGGCAGAATCAAACTCCAAGAGAAAGTTACAAAGATACTATAAGCAGAAAGAACAACAACCAACAAAACAAACAACAAGAAAACAACCCACAGCATCAAAACACATCAGAAAAGAAGGCAGAGAGCAAGGGAAAATGTGTTATGAAATAGTTTTAAACCTTTGAGCACGTAAATTTCTTTATATGTAATCATATATCAACAGCACAAATGCATAAGCAGTGTGTATCAAATGTCTCCCAAGTGCAATATATTCCAGTGGGCGCCATAGCCTTCTCAAACTGGGGTGGTCAGTACTGTTTTCAGAATGGAGTATGACTCAGTGGGGGCAGCAGTCAGCTAGAATCAAGTTATCCTATACCCCTGTAGCAGGAGATCGGTTGTGTGGTCTCAGAGAAGGCCCCTCCTTCCCTCTGTGGAATTAACAGAACACTGATACAATCTCCCCATCCCTAGAAATGTGCAGCCGAGCTAGCTGTCAGGAGTGGACCGGTTGGAAACCTACTGACTACAAGGTCATTCACTTATGGTAGTTGCAGAGAGAATGAAATCCAAGGTTAGCGTGGTGGGCAGGCTCCCTCGTCAAGCCCTGCCTTCTAGTCCAGTCTCATCTCTCCCCACACTCCCTTGCTTGTCCTCCTCGGTGTACCCAGCTACTGGCAGTTCCTACGTGTCTGTGCTTTGCTCTTGCTTTCCCGTGTCTGAAATGCTCTTCCTCTCCTTCCTCACTGGGTGAGATGTCACTTCATCCAGGACCCCTTGCCTGGTCTGCCTCCCCCTGACCCACCAGGGCTGGGCTGTCCACCCCCCTCCCCTGGTTGGTGGCCATAGTCACACCTCTTCCAGCAAGAGAACTTTCTCAGACTCTGATTTACCCCAGGGCCTGAGACTGTGCCATATGCATCCTTGCTCATAATAGAATCTCAACAAATTTGGCCACATCTGAGGATGAGTAGGCGTCGACCAGCAGGCAGAAGAGATGGACGGAACTAGTGGGAAGGTACAAGACATGACAGGAGTCCTTGGGAGAACTCAGAGCAGTTTAGGGCGCAGAAAACAGAGTGTGGGCAGGGAAAAAATTCAAATGATGCCAACTGTCCAAGATAACAAACCTTTGATGCCCAAAGATTTAAGGAAAAAACTATTTCAGAACACATTTTCCCTTGTTCTTGGCTTTCTTTTCTGATGTGTTTTGACGCTGTGGGGGTTTTCTGGTTGTTGTTGTTCCTTCTGTTTATAGAATCTTTGTAACTTTCTCTTAAGAGTCCCATCCTGGTGCCACAAGAAAAATAAGGTGCTATTCTTCCTCCTTTCCCTCACAAACCCCTGGAGAGAACCAGCCCCCTGGCACTTGAACCCCCACTGCTCCGCCACTCCTCTTCTGCCACCGCCATGGCAACCAGCGGGCTGCAGGGGTTTCCGATCGTAGCAAAGGCAGGAGGGTGGGGAGAGGTGGCTCGGCTTCTCCCAAACCCTGGCAAAGCAATGCTCACATTTCACAGTAACTCAGAAAGGCAGCTGGCAACAGCGCTTTTAGAGAAAACAAGAAAAAAAACGCAGCCTGGTTTCACGGATGTGCGGCTGCTTTTCACATTGTGTCCTTGTGCTGTGCCCGCCTGGGAGCCGCGGGAAGCGTCCTGGGCCGTGCTTATTCTACTGGCATCGCCCATTAGGCTGCTCTTCAAACAGCCCACCGGCTTCAGCGAGGTGTGTAACCTGGGCAGAGGCACGTCCGGGCCGACGCCTGCGTGCCAGCCTCTGATTTCTCATCCGCTCCCCTAGAAGTTGAGCTGCAGACTTTAATTGGTCACATCATTAAAGGCTGTAATTAGAGCCCGAGCCCGGTGGAAGCAGGCCGGGAGGAGGAGGGGGAGGCTAACAATGGTCTCTGTAATCAAGGGCATCACCGAAAACGCAGCAACAGGAACTCTTCTCCTTCTGGCTTCCTGCCTGCCTGCTTGCCTGCCTGTGATAAGACTGCCGGTGTTCTTCCGCCACCAATAGATCATTTCCCGGGACCCCTCAACCCCTGGTATACAAATCGTAGTTTCACAGCCTGTTCGTCCTTATTAATGCAGATCTTTCTGGACTCTCTGGTCCACGGGTCGACCTCAGAGGCCCTTCCAATTGGCTAGCAGTCCTTGCAGCATGAGCTTCCTGCAAGGGGACTGTAAACAGCGACCCAAGCAGTTCCCTCCAGCAAATTCTGCAACTTGCATCTGCTAGTTTCCAGGGGATGACAATTACCCAAGTGCAGCGCCCGATCAATTGCTAAAATTAGGTTGCAAAGCTCAGTAAACATATCAAGGACAGGTTGAGAGGCTTGAGCTCAGAATGAAGCAGGAGGGTGAGCTCGGAAGGAGGCAGGTACTGAGAAGAAAGATTTGGAGGCCTCAAGGTAGAGAAGGCCCTAACTCTCAGGACCCGCATCCCCAAAGAATTGGTACTAATCCAGGTCTGCTTCAGGCACTGGGAGCTCCAAGGAGACTCTCCCCCCCCAGCCCTGCCAAACATTAAATTTAATTTACAAATGAGTGGAATGCGCAGGGTGCCACAGTCAATATATGTTTCTGCAGAAATCAGACCACAGAGTCGAAAGTTTGGGGCCAGGTTCTCCCTGTTGGAGTGCAGCCAGGATTTGTCCCCGGGTCTTTATTTCTAATGGCTGCTTCATTAGGAGGTGACCAACTCAAAGATAACAGGAACTGACCGCCCCCCTTCCCAGATTCTCCCTCCACCGTGTTTCCTTTGATCTCCTGAAAAATTAAAGAAAGAAAGAAAGAAGCAAAAGGAACCTTCTCAGGGCAACTGGCTCTAATTGTAGCCTTTATGATATTTTTGCTTCACTCTTCAATAAAAGCTCCTTATCTGAACTCAAAAGTTCACACACCAATTAAATGTGCATTTGTAGTATGTCCAAGATCGCTGCTCTCTTTTAACTGTAAAAGTGCTTTGGTGAGAAAATAAAATTGTGGGAAGACCCCATAACAGCAGCTTTTAGCCTGGCTTTTGGGTGGGAAATGTTTATCTTGCGCTCTTCCAAGGGCTCAGCACAAAGTCCTGAGGAGCAGGAGGAGCCCACCTGTGCAGCTGGTGGCACTGGATTTGCCACAAGAACTTAAAATGCCTCTTTAAGCCAGTGTTGACTTTGAAAACATCTTAAAGCATGAGTGTCATGTTTGCATTATTTTATATTGGACTACAGATCCCTTTTAGATGATAAATGCTCCTGGTTAACGGCAGGCAGAGACAGAAAAGGCAGGCAGCTAGAAGGGAGCTCCCATAGCGTGTAGCTCAGCCCCATTCACCCATTCCACAGATGAGAAAACAGAAGCTGAGAAAGTCAAGTAACGAAGAGGTATCCTCTTTATTATTCTTTCTCCTACATAATGTCAAATCTAATAACGTGGTAGGATTCTGATGACTCCGGAGAAAGAAAAGTAAAGTCGCGTCACTCCTTGGCCACATACTTGAAGCCACTGTCCCTGTAAACTTAGGTGACTTGGTTATTCCTATTAAAATAACTAAAATGTATAAAGTGAAGAATCTGAAATATAATGTCTGAAAATGAACAAAATCAGCGTCTCTCCTGGTATCTATCAGGTCCCCATAGCCCTGGATTTGGTAACTGGGATATTCTCAATTCCAAGTCATGATCATAATAACATTAGGATCAGATTAAAGAGGAAATAACATGTTTAGACAAAGTAGACACAGGCAGTTTTCTCTCTGAGAATTACTGAGATACACAAAATAAGAGATTCTACATTTTATCTTCTACCTGTAAAAAAAAAAATGAAGAAAACCCAAGATGGAGGCAGCTAGAGCAAAGGAACATGAATTGTAAAGTACATGCAAAAAACTGGAAAGAATAGTTTTCAACCAATTCCCTCAGGAGCTACCTCTGGAAAAGCACCTTGGCTTCTCTTATTCTACCTCGTTCGTTTCTTCAGCTCTGTTATGGGAGATCTGGCAATAGCAATACACAAATAGTTCAGTATTTTTGCTCCCTCAGTAAGTATACTTAAATTTAGTTTTCACAGCATCAAATTCTCATGTGGAAATCCATCTAATAGAAAATAGATTGTGATCAACAACTCATTACACATAAGGCTGTTACAAAATGTAGACTATAAGACACGGAATTTATCCTGTACTCCCTTTCCAACGGTCACATGTAGATAAGGTAATGGGAAAGATATCACTTAATTTTATTTGAAGCTCAGGATCTATTTCTGCAAAATGGGAGCAGCTCCACTCTCTGCCTGGTGTGTTTTATTTAGTCCATGGAGGGAGAATAAAAGCGAGCTAAGAGCAGAGAAGTGAGGGCAGAAGGGTGGAGTGTGAAAGCAGCGTTTATACCCACCCACAATGACGGCTCCAAAGGTTGTGCTCACTCATAAGTCTTAGGAGCTATTTGATTCTAGATTAAAGAGACCAGTAAATATTTGAAGAGTTTAGCTAAGCTCAGGGGAGGTATTTGCTTTCAGTAAAAAGTAAGGTAAAACAATTATTGATTCATGAAAAAAGCCCATGATATAACTTAAAGATTAAAAAAAAAATGGGGCCCTGGAGTCAGGAAAACAGGGTTTAATCCCAGCTTTCATTAATAACTACAAGTTCCTTGATGTTTTGAATATTGGTCTGTAAAATGGGAATAAAACTAATACCTAAAGATTAAGAGATAATATGTTGAAAGCATTTATAACAGCGTTTAGAATATAAAAAGCATTCAATATACATTATCTATGGGAAACATTACTTGTTTTTTCAAACATGCAAGTAATGATCAGAAAATAGCTATTAGGAATACCGGACATGGTTCGTGTTTAACTTAGCAAGTAGTTCCTATTTTATACATGACTCATAGGAAGAGACTGCTGATATATAAGGTTTCTATCTTTGAAGATGCTGAGACTAAACAAGGCAGCCCCTTCATAGACACGGCTGGACATGTTGACGAATGGAACATAAGGAGTAAATACAGTCTCTTAGGTGCTAACCTCACAGAACCCATAAGGAGACAGACGATCAATATCACAAACTCGGAAACACTATCATGGGTTTTGCCTTCATCCGTGGGCCCCAACCAAAACAAAGGCTACCAAAAAATGTGCAAGTAATACACATCAGCACAGAAAACACTATTCCAACAATGTTGCATCTACAGGTAAACTCCCTGACCCTTTTCTCTCTACAATTTCACTGTCACTCAGGAAATCATTATTACATACATACTGGTGCTAAACAATGTGCCAGGTATTGAGGTTTCAAGCTGAACAAGTCTTTTTTTTTTTTAGGTTAACTGCTTTTATTTTTTTGAATTTTATTTTCAATTACAGCTTACATTTACTTTTATTTTGTATTAGTTTCACGTGTTCAGCGTAGTGGTTAGACAATGGTATACTTTACAAAGTGTCTCCCCCCTCAATATTTCCGTTACCCGCCTGGCATCATGCATAGTTATTCCAATATTATTGACTGCATTCCCTATGCTGTACGTTACATCCTTCACCCTTTTCACCCAGCCCCCCACCCCCCCACCCCCAACCCCCCACCCTCCGACCCCCACCAGCCCTCTGGCAACCATCAGTCTGTTCTCTGTGTCTATGAGTCTGTTTCAATTTTGTTTGGTTATTTTGAAGATGAACAAGTCTTGAAGCATCAATGTCCATCGGGAAGTGTGGATATAAATAAAAACTCATAACAATAATGTCTGGGAAATGTTATAGTCAGGGTATCAGTAGTGCCTGTGGAATTGAAGAATGCTTGCTTAAAAACAACTTTTGATCGAGTCTTAAAGCATGAGTAGAACTTTGCAAGGCAGAAAGGGAATGGCTCTGATAGAAGGAACTCGGGTGACAGAGAGGCTAAGTAGAAGATGATGTTTCTAAATATATTTCCTACAAGGACAAGAGAGACTAAAATGACGCCAATAGTCTCAAAAGTTGTTGCTGTTCCTTTTTCCCTAACTCCCCCACACCTCAACCCACAACCTGCAGCCATGGAGGGTCCCAGAATCCACCCACAACTTGTAGAGATTGAATAACAGTAGTAGCCTCCTCTAGTTTTCACCACAGGTACAGAAAGAAAAAGAAAAAAGAATGTATGTCAACTGGGTAATTATCTATGCCTGGAAATGAATTCTCATTTCACACTTGAATCTGATTCCAACAGTGGGTGTCAACTGGCCACCCAGCAGGGGTTCCATTTTCAGGAAAAGCATAAGGATGTACTTGTCTGTCTGTTGTGGCTGATGGCTGGCTTCCCCACAGAGTTCACAAGACAGAAAAAAAAGAGTAGCAGCACTGGGCACAGACTCCTCAGGCTGAGTGATGCCGTGTTCCTGGGTTCGTTGTCTTGATTTAGAATTTAGACACCATCAATTCCCAGAATTAGGAAGCTGAGTTTTCTTCTTAAGACACTATAGCAGTTGTTCTCAACCTTCCTAATGCCGCGACCCTTTAATACAGTTCCTCATGTTGTGGTGACCCCCAACCATAAAATTATTTTCGTTGCTACTTCATAACTAATTTTGCCACTGTTATGAATCGTAATGTAAATATCTGATATGCAGGATGTATTTTCATTGTTACAAATTGAACATAATTAAAGCATAGTGATTAATCACAAAAACAATATGTAATTATATATGTGTTTTCCGATGGTCTTCAGCGACCCCTGTGAAAGGGTTGTTCAACCCCCAAAGGGGGCGCGACCCACAGGTTGAGAACCGCTGCTCTATAGAGAGGGAGGAGGCTCCCAGTCAAGATGGCAGTGTAGGTAAATACGGTTCTTAGAACCTCCCACACCACATCAAACTTATAACTAAACTACAGAACAACCATCATTCAGTACCATCTGGAATCTAGCTGAACAGAAGTCCTATAACCAAGGATAAAAAGAAGCCACGTCAAGACTGCTAAGAAGGGCTGAGATGCAGGAGGAGCTGGTCCCACAACCAGGTGTGGTGGTTAAATCCTGGAAGAATATCTCAGCTGCAGTGGTCCCCCCGAAGAGCAAGGGGTCCCAGTCCCACAATAACCCCCACCCCCACCCCAGCCCAGAGTTCCACTGCTGGGAAGAGAAGTCCCCATAACTTCTGGTTGTTAAAACCAGCAAGGATGGTGGCTGATGGAGATGGAGGCTGCTGGTGTCCCAGGCATTCTCTTAAAGGGCTGGATGCATGACTTAATCACTCCCTCTGAGCTCCAGCACTGGGGCAGCAGCTCAAAGGGTGTCAGGGACATATGGAGAGAAGCGGAATTATCTGGCTTTGGGAAAAGTGTTGGAGGGGCAGCTTTTCCTCAGACAGAAGTGCTGGTAGAGCCGTTGTCCCTTTTCTGGGTCCTTGCTCCACAGAGCGGGCAGGTATGCACAGTATCTAAATCCCCACCAACCTAACATTGTTAGCCCCACCGCAATGATTCCGAGAACCAGTGCCACCCAACTTACAGGCATACCCAAGCTGTTTCCAGTGGCATTTATTTTGTTTGTTTGTTTGTTTTAAATATAAATGGCCTCTCTTGCCTCAAGCTTCAGATTTTCCTGGAATCTCTCAAATAAGCAGCATCTGGACTCAGCATGTCCCATACCTCTTGCTAAGTGGACCCAGGCCCCGCACTGGTAGCAACAGGCCTGGGTTTACAGCTCAGCCTCTCCCAGGCATCTCCAAACCCAGCACAAGTAGCAGCCATCTGCAGATCGCTCTGTAGCTCATGCCAGGTGGCCCCAGACAGGGCACAGGCAGTGGCTGACTTTGACCTGCACTTTCTGGGAGGCCTCAGAGCCAGTGCACCCAGTGGACAGCTTCAAATCAGTATTCTAGAATAATGCTTTCTGATTTCTTGGGAAAGAAGTTTTATTCAAAATTATGTTGTGATAACAATACCTCTTCCACTTCCAAAATGATCACGTGTTTATAATTAAATTATGGTGAATTGAGATTTATGTTTCTTTCTTAATCAGTATGAATGTGGAAAATCATACAATATATTTTAGAAAGTATTCAATTCACTCCATTTAAGACACTGGGTAAGACACATGTGTAGCTCACTCTGCCTTGGGATTATAAACACCACAGCAGAAAAGCTTGACCATGTAGACCTTGTGTTTCTAAGTAACGACAGAGGAGGAGACCACATGGCTCAAGGCCCATGTTGCCTCCTTGTCTGCAGCCATCCACATCGTGGCACATGCTTGCAACCTGGAGCACTACCACCAGGGTCAGTCAGTGGAGGCGGGGGGACTTCTGGCTGCACTTTCCAAACTGGGCGACACTTGCAATGAGAGCTACCTGAACCCCATCCGGACCTTCCGCACGGTGAGTTCTCGCACGCTGCCTACTTCTTCATCTGAAAAACGTGTCCTGCTCCCATCCCTTCTAAAATCAAGAACACTGTATTCTAAAAGCTTTTCATAAAAGAGCTCGAGAGAAGTTACTGCCAGATGTTAACATTAATTTCACTTTTTTAAAAAAAGTTATTTTCTTTCTGCCATAAATGTTTGCTAAGAGGTTATGAGTAAGGAGAAAAACTGATGCCACTTAATTTGTTTATAGCAAAGCGTAATAATAAATATGCCTAAACAGGAAATGCAGTAACCTGTTAAATCGCTAACCTTTAAAGTTTTAGATATTTTGTCACCGATGTTAGACTCATAAAGAATGTGAAGTGCCATATAAATCCAGGGATTATAAATTAGGTGTCTTCATTTTCAGTTCGCAAAGTGTGTTCTGGATCAGTTCTCCTGTATCATTTATTTTGGCACACGTGTGACTAGCTGGTTTGCCAAATCAGGTGCTAGGCAAAGTAGCTACTTTCATCATGAGGCCTGCGTGGCTAGTGAAATCATTCATGCTAAGTATATATGTCAGGGGTGGGCAAACTTTTTGACTTGAGGGCCACAATGGGTTCTTAAACTGGACCGGAGGGCCGGAACAAAAGCATGGATGGAGTGTTTGTGTGAACTAATATAAATTCAAAGTAAACATCATTACATAAAAGGGTACGGTCTTTTTTTTTTTTTTTTTCAGTTTTATTCATTTCAAACGGGCCAGATCCGGCCCACGGGCCATAGTTTGCCCAGGCTGATCTATGTGCACAGAGAGGCAGCACATGTGGGAAACAAAAAGAACACCAAACCTGTAGCCCCGGAAATCCACCTGGAGAGATTAAGACATTCCTCTCGCTTATTCTA
Source organism: Myotis nattereri (assembly GCF_964212035.1). NCBI lineage: Eukaryota > Metazoa > Chordata > Mammalia > Chiroptera > Vespertilionidae > Myotis > Myotis nattereri. The sequence goes on along the minus strand of NC_138081.1, from coordinate 93,863,000 downwards.
CCCCCTGCCTTTCTCCCTAGATCAGCGGTTCTCAACCTGTGGGTCACGACCCCTTTGGGAGTCGAACGACCCTTTCACAGGGGTCACTGAAGACCATCGGAAGAACACATATACAATTACATATTGTTCTTGTGATTAATCACTATGTTTTAATTATGTTCAATTTGTAAAATGAAAATACATCCTGCATATCAGATATTTACATTACGATTCATAACAGTAGCAAAATTAGTTATGAAGTAGCAACGAAAATAATTTTATGGTTGGGGGTCACCACAACATGAGGAACTGTATTAAAGGGTCGTGGCATTAGGAAGGCTGAGAACCACTGCCCTAGATGATCTAACCCTTTCGCCATGCACTACCATCTTGGAATACGCATCCAGAACATTCATCCAGTTTGAAAAAAATCTGTATTGCCCAAGAAGAGCCGCAAGACAATACAGTCCAGACATGGAAATCTCTCTCTTACCATCTGGGCCATTTGGCCCAGGCAGCCTTATTTGAAGAAGCAAAATTCAAAGTCTCTTTTTGGGGAAATTCTTCCATGTCATGTCCTCTAATTATCCCAAAGATAATTTCCAATATGAGTCTATCAGTCAAGTAGAGCTACATTTTTTAGCTGACAACAGTTAAAAGGACAAGTTTCAAAGTCATAAATCAAAACTAGTGATGCCCTCGGCCTGCGGGATGCCTTGGGGTACTCATTTGGGCCTAGGCGCTTATCTGGGCACCTACTGGGGTTAACTGTTTTCTCCACTAAGGCTCTGCAGAGTTCATTGCCACACAAGCCCAAGAATAAATCTCAACATTTTAAAGAGACCATTTAGTAAATAACATTTATTATAAATACTCTTAAAGCAATTTAGCAGCATGATTAAGCTACTTCCAATATAGTTATTTCAAAAAATATTACTAATAATCTACCATGGATGTACTGATTAAGTCCAGAAAACGCTCTAAGTTGGGGTATTTGGAGAAAGATGAGTATCAGTAACACAAAGTATATTTTACAGAGTATTTCTAAATTGATGCAGGGGGATCATTTTAGAGGATACATTGCAACTCAAACCAGTCTGTAAGGATGATGCAAGAAGAGGGACATAGGGATTTGCTTTAATAAGCAGAGGAAAGGTTTGCAATTAGCACATGATGTGGTGTAAATGGTTTTCTAAAATATGCGAATACACTTGGAAAACATCTTTTAAATGTTTTAGACTCACCCTTCCAATTTCATTTCCACCGTTTGCTCTATGAAGAAAAAAATAAACATCAGAGAAGTCCCCGTCCAAATTACCTAGCAACTCAAGGCAACCCAAATTAATGAGATTTTCCTGACAAAGGATACAGTGGGAGTTTATTAAGCTCACAGTCATCTCAACGACAGTAACACCATGTATGAATACTAATGACTTGACAAGAATATGGGAAACTCACAATAAAAAACAAAATGCTTTGTGATTTATAATCTAAAAGGCTATTGAACCACCCCCGGAACTCACAGGTCAGAAATTCTGCCTTTTGGTAGAGTATGCCGGATAAGAATAGCCGGATCTTTATTGATCACCTTGGATTTGCAGAGTCTTACGCCAAGCCTCCTGAGGTGGCATGAAAGAAATGCAAGTCATGGTCCTTCCAATTAAAAAGCAAACGCAAGGCATCGCTAACTACCAGAGGAGCAGGGGCTGCAGCTGCCTGACTCGGAGGCCTCCAAGGGACCTCGCAGAAAAGGCACCTCTTCATGTTAGGATGCAATTAAGCAAAGTGAGCCACATTTTTTACTTTAAAAATGAAAAACTTGAAACTCAGATTTATCTTGCAGTATTTGATCTTAAAATGTATTTTCAGATATTGCCCTAATTTCAGTTCAACCTAGTATCTTTGACCTGAAAATTGATTTATACAGATGAAAAGTGAAGTTAATGAAATGCATTTGATGAAATTTTCACAAAGCGAATGCCTGCCATCAGGTGGGGAGTGGCCAGGGAGAAGAAACTCCCTTCTTGAGTTGTATGGGGACCATCTTGAAGCTAATGCAGGGCGGGGTAAGAGTAGGTTGACAGTGTAAGTGTGTGAAGCAAGAGTTTATTCTTGTGTTACTATTTATTGTATTATTTTCCATATGAACAACTGTAAACCTACTTTTGCCCCACTCTGTATATGTGTCTGGTTAGAACGTTTGAGTTGCTCCTTGCTTGGACTTTCAAATATTGGCCCTCAAATGGAAAATCAGAAATAAGACATTGCTGTCCTGGCGCCTGCTTCTCTGCAGAACACCACCTCCGAGTTGCTAATGACGATCACAGGCATTTCTGGCCTGATGATCTCTCTGGCTTTCATCCTGATCATGACCTCTTCCACCGAGTTCATCAGACAGACCTCCTACGAGTTGTTCTGGTACACACACCACCTCTTCATCATCTTCTTCATCAGCCTGGCTATCCACGGGGCAGGGTAAGTCCGTGCTGTGCTCCATGTGTACGCTTCTATCTCTTAGAAAGTCCTTTGGGTGGAGGAACATGGCATGCAGGGGACTAAAGGACACAGATCACATGGAGAAGCACACTTTGTGTGGCACACTCACCGCGGCACCTTTTTCAGTAAAACTGAAAATCAGCGACATAGGCATTGAGGTGTTACATTTATTTTTCCTCGGTAACTCTGTTGGGAGTCTTGACATGCTCAAAAAATGCAGGAATTGTAATGAAGGTTGATGACAGTAGAGGCATGCTTCATCCAAAACCTATTCCCACAATCCAATGCGTGTGGCATTAGTCGGGATATGTATTTTTTGACACCCATATTTCACTTCTGCCTCCTCCCACGCCCCACACTGCATGTCCCTTCCATCTCAGCCTCCACTCCAGAGAGGGGGTCATACTTCTGCTGCTGTTGCTCCAATGCCTAAGAGCTCCCCCACTATCCATAGCCTGTCTGACACACGGACACAGTGGAAGGAAGAATTGCCCCTGGGGCATATAGTACCCGCCCAACTGCCGGCCCCTCTGCTGATCCTTAGGAACCTAGTCAACCAGCATTCGCATTGCTGTTGGCTGACTAAGGCATTCTAGTCTCTTCTAACTTTAAAATATCTGTAACCGGCTCCTCTGAGTGTGTGATCAATTCCTCTCCCTGACTATTCATCTTGAAGGGGGTGGGGGGTAGTCCCAAAGGTTTTCACCCCAAAGACTGTCCGTCCCTCATCAGATTCTTCTCCCAGTGCCGGTGTTAACCCTGCAGTGGATCTGAGAGACTTTTCATAACCCATGTGAGTCTAGAAGTCTCTTCACAAAAGTTATTCATGCACTGCCCCCATCCCACAGTCCCCATCCCACAGTCCCCATCCCACTGCCCCCCTCCCACTGCCCCCCTCCCACTGCCCCCATCCCACAGTTCCCATCCCAATGTCCCCCATCCCACCACCCCAGCGTTCACACCCTGGTGCATTGTCCAAGGACAAGAGGATTTCAATGGGCAGTGCTCCATTGAGATATTTTTTAATATCCAAATACCATTTCATAAGATGGCATTTTTAGTCATTTTAACTGAGTTGAAAGGCTTATTTTGGGATAAGGGCCTCATCTAATCTTCTCAGCTTGAAGTATTTTACAGCTACTGTTTACAGCAAAAAGTAATTTGCAAATTTCCAGTAAAGGAGGATTATTGGGATGTGTTAAAGCCCACTAATCTTCCTATTATGGGATGGCATAGATGAAGACATAACAAATTTTTAAAAATTTTAAAGACACGGCATTGGTGGACTGTCTTGAAGTTTCTTTAGATAATATAGGGAATGTTGCCTAGAGCCTGAGAATGAAGGTGTTAATATTACAGGTTCTTTTCCTCCGGCTCCCAGGTATTATCTCCCCTTCTTGTATCTGGGGAGATTCAGAGATAGTTTTGCTTGTCTAAGTCAAAGGGGTGTTATCAAGCTTGGATGACTTCCATTAGCAGATGGGGACAAAGGCCAAGAGGCGAGCTCTCCGGCCATTTCCAAGGGCATTGCTGCTCCCTCCCCCCATCCCTCTGATGCAAGGAGGCGCGTGGTGCTCCACAGGCCACCCAGGACACGAGCCTTGGTGATGCTCACCTTTCGCTGCCTGTGAGAAACATGTTTCTCACAAATAAACCGATGTACTTTATTCATGAGCACTTAGGAGCTGAGCAACTGCCAGATTTCCCAACCTCAGTGTCTTATGCTTCGCAGCCTGGGCACCCATGGGTACATCGAGGCACTTGTGCCAAAGCTCCTAGTCAAAGGTCAGTCAGCACTGCCTTTGTGGCAAATACAATACAGAAGGACTACAGGCCTCCATCCAGCCCTCTGTGCTAAGGCCGGTTTCTGTTCTCGCTCTCAAGTTTGACAATCTAGTCCTGAAGACGCACTTCACACTGGCCTACTTTGACCCTGTCAAGCACTAAGGGAAAAATATCATTATTCAAGGCACTTCCTCTGACTTCTTCACCTGAAAACGTCTAGGTGCTCAGAAACAAACCAAGAAGGGTAGAAGTTAAATAAACCGACAAAAGGCTCACACAGTACAAAGTTAGCCAATTAGCCCGAATCAGCAATCAGGATGAGATGGAACCTAATTAAATTCAACAGTCTACAAAAGGATGTGTTCAAACAATTTCCCTTCATTATAAATTCTCTAAAGCAGACACTTTCCACTTAACACAGGATCCCACAGAGGGCCACTTCTTTTCTGGGGTCTTCAAAGTTACTCAGAGCTTCTTAGGCTCCCATTTTTAAAGGTGCTGAGGGAAAGGAATGGATGATAACCCACTGCGAGACAGTGGAAGTGTGATTCTAGAGCCCACTGTGGAATATATAGGTGGCATCACAAGACTACACAAAATCAATATAACATGTTGGGGTTTTGTTTTGTTGTTTTGTTTTGTTTTTAATGGCAAGTCGGATTGTTCGAGGCCAAACTCCTGAGAGCCTCTTGCGACACAACGTCACCTTCTGTAGAGACCACTACGCTGAATGGCAGGCGGCTGCCCCGTGCCCCGTGCCTCAATTTTCTGGCAAGGAGCCTTCGGTAAGAATGAACCCAGGAGCTTTTAAAAAATAGCTGTCTCCATAGTTAAAAGAACTAGAGCTCTTTTATGCTTGAGAAAAGAACAGCCCATGTCACCACTAGACAAAGCCAAGTCTTCATTAAGTGTGCTAATGGAGAAATCGAGTTATGGATAATTTTAAAAAGAGGTTTACTGCCAAAAGCACTCTGTCGGATTTGATATGTGTTCTACTTACATTGAAATGGGGATGTCTCATTTGTGGGGATTCATAGCACCACAGCACAGTAAGGCCTCTGGGGGGATTAGAAAGACTTCTAATTCCGGTGTGCTTCCGTGGTTGAGCATCAGACCATGTACCAAGGGGTCGCTGATTCGATTCCTGGTTGGGGCACATGCCCAGGTTGTGGGCTCGATCCCCAGCAGGGGGCATGCAGGAGGCAGCCAACCAATAATTCTCTCTCATCATTGATGTTTCTATCTCTCTCTCCCTTTCCCTTCCTTACTCACTAAAAAAAAAAAATCAATAAAAACCTATTTAAAAAAAAGAAAACCACCTTTTGTTCTCAGCGAGCTCAGCTCCCTGTCCTTCTACTCCACTCTGAGAATAAATAGCATCACTTCTCAAACGAACATGATGCAACAACCAAATGAGAACATGTCCTCTTTCTAAGCTTGCCTCCCTTCTTTCTATTGCTTATGGGATAGAAAAAAATGGTGGTATTCATGCATTTACTTTCTGTTCTAATTAAGCTCCCACAACTGAAATAATGACCATAGGAGCCAAAGAGACTTTAATTAGAGTGGATGGTAGTGCCTGCAAGATTTCAGAAGTAATGTTTCCTGGTGTGCTGTAATCATTTTCTGTTGATGGCATAGGAACATAGAAATAATAATCCTATTTGGTCTTCTCGGGTATCTTAAAACAACACAAACCTTGGGATGGCTGGGTGATGTGAAAAAAAAAAAAAATGAAGCCCGGAGATTAAAACTTGAAGAAAATAAGTTTAAAAAAGAAAGTCATAAAAAATGGACTCGTAGTATTTAACACAATATAAATCGTGGGATTTAGGGAATTAAATCATCAACTTTGGAAGAATAAAACAATCAACTTTTTCTAAAATCCTCAAATACATTAAAGTAAGCACTGGATTTTAAGGTGAAAACTGCTGGGAAGAATGTTTCAAACAGAGCGAACTGGAATAGATGTGCCCATAAGACTGTGGTTCCTTTAATGGCCAATATAGATTGTCTCTGTCTTAAACTCAACTATCGGTAGCCAGTACCCAGCCTGCATATTAATGGGGAACATGAATGCCTCTCTAAAATTTCCAGCTCCAGCGTCTCCATAAAAAAATCAATATCTCCCCACACCTCATGAATACGGACCAGAGGCTGCTGCCGGCAGCAGCAGATGCCCGCATTAATTATCATTAAAAGGGAGAACTTACCCATCTCTCTCACTCGCCCCTGCTACACCTCCTTGCACACCCAAACTCATGTTGTCACTCTTTCCTATTATTTTTAATGGATCCTAATTCAAAGCGTGTGTGGGCTGTGCAATTACCGCTTGGCTGGGTGCGCAATATTCTCTCTGATGTCTTTGAGACGCTGAATCCAGAAGGCATCCCAAGGACAAGGAGGGACTCCTGCACTTCACGGCACCACATGCACCCTGTCTTTGTAGGACTTGCTCTTTGCCTCCCTTAACTCAGTGCATTTTCATGGTGCTTTTATCAATGGACTATTTCAATTCACCCTCAGCGGTGCACTATTCCCCACGTTACATCACCTCCTAGAAACTGAACTGACCAAAGGAACCAATTATACCTGGCAGTCCCTTCTCCCTGACTTGTCTCACTGCCCCTTTTATCTTGAAACTCAGACACCAGATTACACTCAGGCATAAAAGACTCTGGATTCTAGAATCGTTCATGCGATCCACTCTCAAAAGATACCTGGTCTCCCTTAGCCAAAGAAGCACCTTGTTGCACTGAACTATGGCATCAATCAGTAATAATAAATACCAATAATAAAGGCTGAAGCTTTTTAAATTACTAGGGGATGACAGCAATGCTACAGGGAAAGTTTTAACTGCTGCAGAGTCAATTCAGCAAACTTTCTCCAAGTGGCTGTTACACGTTTGGACTTGCACTCGATGCAGGATTCAGAGACGTGGTTCCTGCCCTGGAAATCTTATTGTTCATAAGCTCACACATAAAATAAACTCAGAGCCAGCATGTTCTCATTTTCTGGTAGGAATGAAAAACCAGAAGTGAAAGTGGAGGAAACAGGTTTCGTTGCTGCAGCTTTTAAATCAAAGTGGTTTTTATTTCTATCATAAAATACTCGCTGTACAGTGACTGTATTTTTGGAGAAGAAAAAATAAAGCTAAGAATCCACAAAATATGTTAGCATTTAAGAAACTTCGATAGTAAACAGTCGGGCCTCTTTACTTACTAGATGGAGAAATGGATGCCCAAGGAGCTTTAATGTCTTACCTACGGTCACAAAGGCATTGCCAACAAAGCCACATCAAGAAACCAGAGTTCCTAACTCCGTGGCCATGAACTTTCACCGCTATACCCTCCAGCATCCATTCTGAATCTCTGGCCTCCTACCACCCCTCACCTTGTCAGCTCTCCGTTGCTACCTATGAGTAAATGTCCCCAACATGATATTTATCTCTGTGAATAAAGCTAAAACATATAAGATCTTGGAGATTACCCAAAGTAATCACTTCTTCCAGCCCATTTTATGAAACAGAAAACTTGACCATAAAAAGGCTCAAGACTTGCCTGAAGGCATAGGGTTATGCGTGGTAACTACAACACCAGAAGCTGGGTCTTCTGATCTACCCCTCCACCTGCCCTTGTTGCTCTGTGCCTTGGCTCCCTTGGCCTCCCTCACCTTGTCTGCATTGGTCATTGCTATCAGGATAATCCTCTGAGATATCCTCTCCCTCACGCCCCAACTTCCAGCCGCTCCAGGACTAACTATCACAGCGGAACTAAATCGGGCTTTCTCCCCCTGAAGCAATTTGTTTACTAGAGTAGAGATAGAGCCGAGGATGAATAGCTTACATCCTCCTTCCTGAGGAGCCAGACGAAGAAAACTAATCCATTCCATCTTATCAACATGGAAAAATCAGAGACCGTGCCTGATTGGACACCCCCGAAACCAAGTCTGTGATGTCTAAAACTTTCCAGAATGTACATGGAAGATTATTCATAAACATCCATAGAGACCATGTGAATGTCTTTGCAGATCTCTAAATTTATCTAGAAAGAACTGTATTCTTGCTATTATTTCTGTATATATCCAGACCAATTCTCAAAGCATTTTTTGGTTCATTTGAGCATAAGCGACCGAAGGACTTGTTCCCTAGGTCCCTTTCCCATCTTTTCCTTTACTCTGCCCATCACCACGGCCTCGCTGACAGCGTAGGGGGACAAAGGGTCGTTCTCTCTGCTATTCTGAACACGTTGCTGAGTGCTATTGAGGCAGACAAGAATAGGTGGGTCAAATGGCTTTGTGTTGCCTGCATAAATCAAGCCTCTTTCAGGTAAATGAGAGGCTCGCAGGAAAAGCAGCGAAGGCTGATGTAGGTGAGAAGAGGGGCCATGCAAACACACCCAGAAATAAGTAAAAGAGAATTCACAACAACAAGAAAGATAACAGGAATAAAAATAATGCTGAAGTGCTTGTGACCTGTCAACAGTAAAGATGGAGCAGGACAGCAGGTAAGGGCCTAGGGAGTGGTGAAGACAGGGAGTCCATCGGTGACAGCTTCCTGGACATAGATAGTAAGAAGGTTGTGCTGGGTTTAGTGAACCAGGAAGGGAATTTAGGGAAATGGTAAAATGGGTGGAGTTACAGTCCTGGGTCTCTGTGATCTAGATCTGTCTCCCAGGCAACTCATACCCGTTCTGGTTCTTAATTCTACACCTGCAAAATTACACTAGACCTCCAAGAACCCTTAACATCCTGAAATGCAATGAATAAGTTTCTAATGTTTTATAAAACAAGTGTCAGTGCCTATGTCAGTGTTGGACAGGAAGAAGTGTGATGACATGGTCAATGCTGGAGGGGGCATTGGGGTCCTAGAAAGAGCACAGCCCAGGGGGCCAGGCACATTGGGGTTCACGTCTTACTGTGCATCTTATGGCCTCTGTGCCCCTGGACCATTTGATCTTGCTGAGCCTTCATTTCCACTTTACTTCTGTAAAATAGAGGCCGTACCATATTCCTAGGAGCTTGTTCGGTATAAGACCTAGGAGAAGCCTTCAAAATTTTAAAGTTCCTATTTGTTTCCTTTTAGGGAAAGAAAACACCTTATGTTGTCCCCAACCCCTGAGACAGGGATAGCCTGCTGGTCAAATGAGCACCAACCATGCAGTTTATACTCAGAAAAGGCCAACAGGGGATGGGCTTTAGTGAAAACAGGAATGCTCACTGTTACAGTGCTCACTGTTCCAGAGACCGTCACCATGGGAACTGTAACAGTGAGTTGAGGCTTTTGTTCTGGCTCTGTAAACATGGATTGAAAATACTAAGAAACTAACTTCCTGTTTTATTCCAGATCACATTGGCGGTGCGTGCATGTGTGGATGTATATGTGTGTGAGGGGTGGGGTACTTCTTCAGGCAGACCCCCAAGTTGTGATGCATTTTGGCCCCCTAAATTACTATTTGAAATGTTTTTATTTAATTTCCCATGTCCTATGTTGGCTCAGTAATGTAGCTTTATAAGCTTTTGACTTTGGCTGAGTTTGAGAGCATTTATGACCCTATCATATGGAACATAAACATCAATCTGCTTTCTTATTTCTTTGCAAATTCAATTATTTCTAATTACATAAAGGCATCATTGATCAAGTGAGCATAAAAACCAATACAGAAGAGTTTAATCTCTTAAATAAGCTTGTAGACTTCAAGGAATAATTGAATGTTCTAGTATTTAATACAAGGAGACATCTTTGTTGTTGACAACTGGCCCAAAGTTAAAGGAAACTGTCTAAACCCCATAATGTAACATATCGATTTGGTTCAAATTGAAGGTATTTGGATTCAATTTTCATTTCCTTTTCCTCTCTCTCTCTCTCTCTCTGCAGGCTTGGAAATGGGTTTTAGGCCCTGTGGTCCTGTATGCATGTGAAAGACTAATTAGGTTCTGGCGATTTCACCAAGAAGTTGTCATTACAAAGGTATGCATGTAGCTTTATGTCAGAATAAAAGCCTGCGTGTAGATGGAAATTTTTTATTAGCCCAAGTTTTTAATTTGCCATCTTTATTGCAGAACTGTCTGTAATTTAGAGGCTCATCTTCTGTGCTAATAATTGCTTGCCTCCTGCACATCCTTTTGTGTGACTAATTTAACCGAAGGCAGGGACCAGGGCTCCCGACTAGTGCACTGAATTCTGATAAAGGCTGTGGGGCAGCACACGAATTGGCTGTATTTCTCTCTATTTCAGTTTCTCTCCAGAGGGACTGAGCCTGCTTTATACTGGTCATGGCACCTTGAAGTATAATCACTTCCTTCACCACGTTGAGCCACAGATTCTGCAAACACACAAATGATACGCATGTGTGTTCAAGCCCATTCTCATTCCTACAATTACTGAACAGAAGATGGGGGAACAGTCGCTCTCAGGTTCAGAGAGGGGGGTGCTGAGGGCCTCAAAGTGGAGAGGAAGGACATAGGATGAGCTCTACCCTGGAGAATGAGTGGCACTTGCTCGGTGGTAGCATTTTCCAATCTTGCCAACCCTACCCATGGCTCACCAATGTCTACCTCGTGCAGGAGGAAGATATGAGCAGACAGACCAGGAATACATGGTCTAGGAGTCTGAAAAAGTACCAAATACTCTGCCCCCAGTTTTTTAAACGTCTAAGAGGAAAGTATCTGCTAACCAAGCCCATACCACTTTGCTAATACAGTATTACCAGAATACTATATCCCTTTAACTGTCTTCATGAGAGCAGAAGCCTAGAAATTGCTCCATATTTCTGTTTTAAGCTGTTGCTACATTGCTATTTTCAAGCTAAGCACCAAAGCCTACGAGGCTGTATCAAACGCTAGACAGTAAACGTCTAGAAATCTACTAAAGCTGTTACTGGGGAGACAGTTTCGCGGCAGAATCAGAACTGATATCAGTAGGGAGAAGTGAAACAGAACTAGTGATTAAAATGCGGCGAAATTCTCGTGTGTGTGGAAAAATATCGTCACAGAATCTGGACATGAGATTTTGTTCCCTTGTAACTCTTGCCGCAATAAAAGACCTGGGACCTGAAGAGATTTTTCAGAAAACCGATGGGAATCTAAAAAAGGGAAATCAGTTCCTTGCCTCTGATAAGCAGCAGGTTATAAATTTCTTAGAAACATGATAAGAGCTTTGCATGATGCTTCCTCTACTAAAACTCAGCGCAGGAAGGAGATAGATGACACGTGACTCAAACAAAAGGAACCCTTTCAGAGTGAGTTTGAAGAGGGTTTCCCACTCACAAGGAAGACAGACCAGGGATCATTCACAAAGGATTGAGAAGCGATTCAGATCCTTTAAAATAGAACCTACGTTTTTAAAACGTGGAGATAATTCTGTGACTACTTTCATGACTTGAAGCATAATGACGTGCAATACGTGATGTGCTCATGTATATTCTCTTGGGTCCGGTTAACTGTGCTCAGAAAGCGTGGCCATCTCAGACATAAAGTCACGTGCTGGACAGCACGTTGCACCTGGGTGCAGCTACCCAAGTTTCAGACATCACTGGGATGTGACTGAACTCCAATCTCACTGCACTTGCCAACCAAGACGTAAACATGATGACAGAGATGCTGGGAGGCTCATTACAAATGCTATAGGTAAACTATACTTCAGAAAAGCCGGTTTAAAAATGTAAAAACCCTTGGTGTGATGAAGGCTCTTCTTATGACTTGGTTTGAGTAGAAAGACCAACTCCCTTGTTCTACTCTAGGTGGTAAGCCATCCGTCTGGGGTCCTGGAACTTCACATGAAAAAGCGTCACTTCCACATGGCACCCGGGCAGTACGTCTTGATACAGTGCCCGTCCATATCCTGGCTGGAGTGGCACCCCTTCACCCTCACCTCCGCGCCCCAGGAGGACTTCTTCAGTGTGCACATCCGGGCAGCGGGAGACTGGACTGCAGCTCTGTGTCGGGCCTTTGGAGCTGAGGGCCAGGCCCCGAAGGAGCCCTGGAGCCTGCCAAGGTTGGCTCCCATTCCCTTTCTGTGTGTCAGGGGGAATATTTTTTAAATTAAGGTATTTTAGTGCATCAACATGCTACCAAATTTAGCAATATCTGTATTGCTAAATCTAATATCTAGATGGTAAGTTCGAGTCCATTTCTTAAATTTGAGAATCTATATGAAAACTACACTCATTAAGTTCTGGGGGAGTCAAGCGTATGGATTTCCAACTGCACAGCGGCTGGTGCCTCTAACCCTGCATTGATCAAGAGTCAACTGTAATTTAGAAGATTTCCGATAGAAGCAAGTATATTTCTTTAAAAAAGAGAAATGTTCAACAAAGGCAGGTGATGATTCAGGAAGAAGGAGAATTTTGCTTTCCCAGATCCAAACCATCACGTGGTGGATTATCCGCAGCCTGTGGTGAGTAAGACAGCCCTGTGAACTTTTTGCTGTTAGGCTGAGGTCTTTATATTTGTGAAGTTTGGGCTTCCTAAGAAGCATGCTTCATAGTCAGAACTGATCTGCCGGCTCCAGACACTGGAGAATAAGCTAACAATCCCAGATCGAGGCTCATAAAATGACACCATGATCTGACAGTCCAGTCTTTCCTCCAGGACCTCAGGAGGTCTAATGCAAGCAAATGATTTCATTTTGCTACAAGGAAGGACCACAAACTGGGTGGCTTAAAATAGAAATATCATTCTCTCACAGTTCTAGAGACTACAGTCCAAAATCTAGGTGTCTGCAGGGCCATCCTCCCTCTGAAACCTGGAGAGGAGAATCCTTCCTTGTGTCATGTCTTCCTAGCCTCTGGTGGGTTGACCAGCACTCCTTGTTTCCTTGGCTGCCCGCTGCAGCATTCCAGTCTCTGCCTCTGTTGTCACAGTGTTCTTCCCTCCTGTGACTGCATCTACGTGTTCCTATAACCTCTACTTATACACACACCAGTCATTGGAATAACGGCCCACCCGACTGTCTGGCCTCGTCTTCACCTGATTAATTGCAGCTACAGCAACCCTGTTTCCAAATAAGGTCACCTATCACCTGGGGTAGATGATGCAATCCAGAACATGACAGACTTCCCATGTAAATTACCACTCTGGCTCCTTCTAGAAAACAACGGCTTAATATTGATTCCCACTCTTACTGCAGGATTACCAGATAAGCACACAGAGCCTGTGTGTAGGGCCCCAGATAAACAGGGACACACACACACACACACACACAATGTTGAGAAAAACATTTTTTTAAAAATTGATATATCAAGAGATTCTCTCTCCTGCCATCCTCGGAGGGTGGTGAACACTGTAAAGACACCCCCAGAATGGAACTTCCTGGGGGCGGGATGTTGTCTGTTCTCTTCTGAATGGCCAGCACCTAGAACAGTTTCTGCCATATGGTGGGTGCAGAGTAAATATCTGATAAATGAATAAATGAGCTCCTGGACCCCCAATGGGTGCTTTAGCTCATTTAACTTAACAAGTATTTATAGGTGGCACAGCAGGCACTAGAATGAATTTGAAGCACAGAATCTAATCAGTGTATTGTCCCCTTCCCCCCTTCCCGTGGGGCACTGAGCTGTACCTGCACAGCACTGGACTTGGCTTGGTTTAACGAGTAGGAAGAGCCATAAGCTTTCCTTCCTAACATTAGCACTAAAGAGTAGTGCGATGCCACACCAGACCAGAGCTCCAAGTCAGATGGTAACACCTGACTCTTCCATGAAGACCTTTTGTTTTATCATGGAAAAGAAGCCATGTAATAGGATGCTAAGATTCAGAATGCAAAATAAATGCTTCATAGGGATAAAAGCAGGCACACACACACATACACACACCCCACCGGTCCCAGAGCAAGATCAGTACCTTCATCCTATTTGCTAGCCTGGTCTCTGCTCTGGGCATACAGATATTCAGTCTATTAACCAACCTTTCCCTTCACAGACGAGCTAGCATTTCAGCCAATCCCCCAACAATGGCTCCGAAGGTGTTTCTCAGAGGTCCATATGCTTTCTATCTGGGGAGGGCCTGACAATACCCTCCACACACACGTACCCCGAGGGCCCCAGGTTCCTGGGCTCCACCTCCTGCTCCCTGGGGGCATCAGCCCTTCTTGTTTCCCTCACACAACAAGCACACTCTCCCCACCTGGCCGCTGCCTCTCCTCCCACCTGGGATGCTCTTGCTCAGATCTGTGCTCCCTATTTCCCTCAAGCCTCTGCTCAAATGGCTCCTACTGAGCCCTTTCTTTCTTTCCCTCCTTGAGCCCAGCTGATGCTTGGTGTCACTTTGCTTGTGACCACCACCAGACACACTAAACATCTGCTTGTTTTTTGGGGGGGTGGTTGGTGTTTTTGTTTGTTTGTGGTTTTTATTAATCCTCCCCCAAGGATATTTTTCCATTGATTTTTAGAGAGAGTGGAAGAGAGAGGAAAGACAGAGAGAAATATCGATGTGAGAGAAACACATTGGCTGGTTGCCTCCTGCACAAGTCCTGACCAGGGTCCAGTCTGGGGAGGAGCCTGTAACCGAGGTACGTGACCTTGACCAGAATAGAACCCGGGATTCTTTTGTCTGCAGGCCGGCGTTCTATCCACTGAGCAAAACCAGCTAGGACGACATCTGCTTGTTTACATCTCCCTCCCCACACTAGAATGGACGTTCCATGAGTAAAGGCACCATATCTGTTTGGCTCACTTTGGTGCCCCCAGAGCTAGAAAAGGCCCTCACTCTTAGTTGCATCAATAAATATGTAGGGAATAAATAAAAACGTGTCATCATAAACAGTGCAGCTCCCTTTTATTTGTTCAATTCATTTGAACAAACATGTATGTGCCAGCACAAGTACTAGCAGTAAAACCAAAAAACCTAGAATTTGTTTATATCTTAACCCAGGAAGAATCAGCATTTTATTGGAGCTCCTTAAATGACTTTATCTCTCAAAGGTGTTTTGAATGAAATTAAACACGTTGGGGAGAGAACTGTAGGTTTTCACTGCTTTTGGATCCAGAAAGGATTTAAATCCAGCCCCAGGGAAACTGGCCAAGGAACCCAGAGCAGAAGCAAACCGAAGCAAAGAGCAGGGCCAAGAGCCTTTCTCTGAGCCCAGGAGAAAGGGGGAGCGCGTGAGCTCCTTTAGAAGACTTTCTCAGAGTTGATTCTGGAGTTTTCTGCAGTTTGACCTGCCTCCTGGAGCCAGGGCTCCAGCCTCAGACAGCCTGGGTTCAAAGCCAAACTGTATGTGTGGCCCTGAACTACCGCGCCTCAATCTCCCCGTCTTAAAATGAAGACGATAATAGCAGCACCTGAGGCTTTGTTTAGGATTAAATGTGACAGTCCCATAAAGACCTTAGCATGATGCATAAAAAAAAAAAGTTAGCTCCGAGTGGAAGGTGCAGGAGGGTGGGTGGGTGGGAGGTAATCAACCAAAGACCCTGAATGCATATATGCATAACCCATGGACACAGACAATAGGGTGGTGAAGGCCTGGGGCAGGGAGTGGGGGGTTGGCTGGAGGGGGTTAATGGGGAAATAAAGGGACATATGTAATACTTTCAACAATAAAGATTTTGTTTAAAGTTAGCTATTATTATTAGCAAAATAAGGAAGGTCACTTACCACAGAGATGACAGCAAAGGGGTGATTAGATAAGGAGAAGCATACGGATGAATAAACGTCTCGAGTTCAGAGAGACAAGACTAGCCCAGCCAGCGTGGCTCAGCGATTGAGCATCCACCTATGAACCAGGAGGTCAAGGTTCAATTCAGGGTCAGGGCACATGCCCAGATTGCAGGCTCAATCCCCAGTGTGGGCGTGCAGGAGGCAGCCAATCAATGATTCTCTCTCATCATTGATGTTAATCTCTCTCTTTCCCTCTCCCTGCCTCTCTGAAATCAATAAAAAGATACAGTTTTAAAAATAAATTGGGGGGAAAAAAAGAGGCGAGACTAGAGGTTGATGAGGTGAGTGGGGGGAGCTGCTAGCCATAAGCAACGGGGAACAGCCTATGTGGATGCTGGAAGGGCAAACTGCCTTTGAGGCTGCGTTGTTAGAAATTCTCTGAATCCCAATCAAAGAGGAAGCAGCTGAGCGAACTTGATAAACAGGAATTTGGGCAAAGGAAGCCATCTCTGGATCGTGAGAGGTCTTGAGAAATGAGGACATTTTGGTCCAAAAAGAATAATTAAAGTGTCATGATAGCTACCGTCAAGAATGTAAAGGCCTGAGGTGCAGGAAAGAGAAAAGACCTGATATGTGTGTGTCTCAAGAAGACAGGAGGAGCGCGTTGTCAGAAGATACTAGAGTGAGACGTGGAAAAAAACTCTCTCCTTAGAGCTGCCCCTGAATGGAGCCAGGTGCCCTGCAATTTACTCTCAGAAAATGTCAGCTGTCAGGGAGGTGGCAGGAGGGACGCCTATATTAGCAGGGAAGAGGGGCTGACTATTTCTTTTCCTGTCTCTTCTGACTTAGGTTCTCAATTCTAATTATGCAGAAATTTGTGTATTATCTATTTCTATGGATTATATGACACAATTCTTCTTTGGATTTAATTGTTATCTTTTCAAATCAGTGTCATATAAATCCCCAATATGACTAATTATAAAAGCAATTACCAATAGGACATGTTAATCCATGGATAGTTTCACCTTTTCTCTCTCAATTCCCCTTCTCTAATTATTTATGAAATAATCTGCAGTGGGCTGAGATACTAACCCTTTCCGGTTAGCGACCTTTTATTTTTATTCTTCCATTTCCATATATCCATATGTAATAAAGCCTTATTAATTAAGATTAACTTGGGGAGACTTCATTTGAATTATTAGGAGGTCTGGCAGGTGGAATATTTTTAAATAAACTCAATTGAACTTTCACGGCACATCCTAAGCCCAGTGGGCCAAACTGGGGTGCCTTCAACAGACACCCTTAGGGAGTGGTTATGAATAGCTTAGAACCCTTTTAATTAGCATATCTTTGTTCATATGTAAATGTGTGCTTTTGGAATAGTTGACTTTTTTTTTAATACATTCTGCTGACTGAAATCTTTTAAACATTCCCTTTACAATTTATTCAACAAACTGCTAGTGAACAACTGCATGCAGGTGTGAGGCACTGCGGTGCAGCAACAAGCAAAGGCTGACCCAAAACAATCATGCACGCACCCCCCCCAAAACAGGTGTAAAATTGCAACTGTGATGAGGGCTGCAGAGGAGGGTACATGTGCTGTGAATTATATAAAGGGGCTTCAACTAGTCTAAGGGGTCCATGAACCTTCCCCAGGGTAGTGATGATTGTGATGGGACTTAATGAAAGGGCAGCTATTAACCCAGGAAGGGGAGAACTTGGGGCAGGGTATTCCAAGTGATGACTTGGGTTATCATGTGCAAAGGGCCTGTGGCACAGTGGAGTACTGTTTGTTTTAGGAAATGACAGAACAGCCAGCGTGGAGAACTGGTTGTGAGAACTGGAGTGGAAGCCAGGGGCCAGTCCAGCCAGGACCATGTTAAAGACAATTATATTTATGCAGTGCATATGCTTTCTCCTTATCAAGACCAGTTTGCTAAGCAAGGACACACCTGTGCCACCCTGGCCTAATGGTTACAGAGGTTGAGTGTGCACAGGCTAAAACAACCTGTGTTAGAAATTGCACGTAACTGACAAATGATCTCAAAATGTCTTGTTGATTTCAAACAAATAGCTTCCATTACGCTGAAATTATATAAATAGATGGTACAAAGGTGTGAGACCGAATAAATAAAAACGGGGGAGAGAAATATATTAACGAAAGAACAGATAAACCATGGAAACCACCTGGAGGCCCTGCTTTGTTGCTCTGGTGGCAGCGAGGAGAATAGAAGGAAAGAAAGGCCCTGCCACCCGGCTTCATGATGCTTGGAGCCCAAACAAGCTTCTAAGACCTGGAAGAAGAGCCTGAGCTCCAACCGGGGAGTCTGGGCATTGCCCCTCCCTGAAGGGCACCTGGGCCGACTGTCTGGTCCCCCTACCCCCCACCCCCTCCCATGTGGCAGCCCCTATGCTCGCGCTGAGTCCCAGCTCCAGCAGGGCCTGCAGCACAAAGCCAGCTCCCCGCTCACACTGGCAAGCATGGCCCCTGGGGGCACAGGACCAGCTCCCCGCTCACACTGGCAAGCACGGCCCCTGGGGGCACAGGGCCAGCTCCCCGCTCACACTGGCAAGCACGGCCCCTGGGGGCACAGGGCCAGCTCCCCGCTCACACTGGCAAGCACGGCCCCTGGGGGCACAGCGCCAGCTCCCCGCTCACACTGGCAAGCACGGCCCCTGGGGGCACAGGGCCAGCTGCCCGCTCACACTGGCAAGCACGGCCCCTGGGGGCACAGGGCCACCTGCCCGCTCACACTGGCAAGCACGGCCCCTGGGAGCGCTGGGCGGGGAGGCCGGGCCCCTGAGCGCCGGGCTCTGACCCCGCGGGCGCTCTGCTTGCAGGCTGGCCGTGGACGGGCCCTTCGGGGCCGCGCTGACCGACGTGTTCCGCTACCCGGTGAGCGTGTGCGTGGCGGCGGGGATCGGGGTCACCCCCTTCGCCGCTGTCCTGAAGTCCCTGTGGTACAGATGCTGTGAGCCGCAACCCCCGCTGCCGCTGAGCAAGGTAGGGAAGCAAGCCCGTGCCCACCTTCCGCGGAGTCCAAGGCTCCACGCCCCGGTATCTATCATCTGCCGACTCTCGGGGAGGATTTTAATGAACTCGGAGGGATAAACTCGAGGATCCTTCGCTGTACTTATGTTCTTAAAAACCTCCATTTAGTATTGCATTGATGAGAAGGGTTTGTCTAATCTTGTTAAAGATGACAAGACATAAATTTTATTGCTTCATTGCCATTGCAGGCCATGTAATTGCTCATGTCAGTGAAATGCGGCCCGGCTGCAGATGGCTGTGTGACTGGGGCGCAGGGAGCGGCATTAACAGGCTGCCTTCTCTGGTCTCCTCAGCTTGATACTCCGGTTGCAGGGGTACCATTCAGTATCTTCCTCCCATGGAGTCCGGGTCTTAATAAGAAGCAAAAATGCTGTCATGGGGTGCATTGGCTTGCTTACTTGGAGTTGTCATCCATCCCCAAACCTCCCTTTGGCTGTTTCTTGTGTGTCCTCTGACTAGATGCTCATGATTGCCTTCCTCTCTCTGTGCTATCGGGAGACTCTGTCCCCTGTGTTAAGCCTCCCGGGACCAGCCGCAGACCCGAGAGCCCCGAAGAAAGGGATCCTTGCTAAGACAGAGTGGTGTCAGCTAGGAGGAGCCAGGAGGTCAGGCGAGCCTGGTTCTGGTCCTGGTCCTGATTCTGCTACCTCTTGTCTGGTTGACACTTGGGCTGCAGTGTCCTCATCTATCAAAGCCGGATGCTTGGTGAGATCAGCATGTCTCAGTGAGTGTCCTATGGAGCATTAGTCATATGCTGTGGTCCACTAAAGAACTTAAGAAATGCCTAGTATAGATGGCACCCTAGCAGTCACAGCATCCGCTAGCCTATTGAACACGCTCTGTAGAAAAGAACCTCATTCAGTTTGCTTCCCCCGCCCTCCCCAAGCGGATTCAGCCATGGGAGCTTTCTTCACCTGACATGAGTTAGGGACTATCACTCATTCCTAAGGCAACGCCAGGCCAGGACAGCGCTACAGCTGGGGCTTCCAATTAAGAAGTAAGAGCAAAATTAGCTATCATTTCAGGAACTTCCACATTTTCCCATTTGATCATTATAATCTTCCCAACAACCTTAATAAAGTAGATAATAAAAGACCTGTTTCCCAGATAAGGAACCTGAAGCATAGCAAGACAAAGGGACTTTCCTGAAAATACATGGATACGAAGGGGCAGGTTCAGGATGCAAACAGTCCATCTGGCTCTTTCCATGACATAACCAGCACATGGTAGACAAGCCTCCTGCCATCGCAGTGCGGGCAGACCGTGGGGTTCCTGGTCAGAGACTCCAGCTCAGCCTGGTTCCACTCTCACCGTAAGCATCACCTTGAGTGAGTCAGTGCATCTCTTTAAGCTGGATTTCCTGCTCCATTTATGGAGAAATAAGAGTCCATGCCCAACAAGAACATAAGCACAGAGAGCTGGTAAATATTAGAATGGGATTTTGAATCCAGGTCCTTCTTGTGCTGAAGCCCATCTTCTTTCCTCTATACAATCTATAATAATAAAAACGTAATATGCTAATTAGACCGGACGTCCTTCTGGACAACCTACCGGGCAAAGCCAAGGCAGTGGGAGCCGAGGCAGAGGGGACAGAGGCCTCCTGGCGGCTGCGGCAGGTGGGGGGGCCAAGGCAGAGGTGGCAGAGGCTCCTTGCATGAATTTCGTGCATCGGGCCTCTAGCAAATCTAATAAAGTGTCTTAGTCTGTTTGGGCTGCTAGCACAAAACACCATCACTGCGTGACTGTAACCAGCAGGCCCTTAGTTCTCTAGTTCTAGATGCTGGGAAGTCCAGGGTCAATGCACTGGCTCACCTGGTGTCTGACAAGAGCCTGCAGGCTTCTTGGTCTATAGACAGACGTCTCCTAGCTAGAATTGTCCTTATCCATGGCAGAAGGACACGGGAAGCTCTTTGGGGTCTTTTCTTTTAATCAACAGGAGTCACCTTTATTGGTTTGCAGTTTGTAACTCAATGAGGAGGAAAAAAGATACAGAGGTCTAGATTTATTATAAGGGCACTAATCCCATTCATGAGGGCTCCACCTATATGACCTAATTATCTCCTAAAGACACACCCTACTCTAAACACCATCATGTTTAGGATTGGTTCCAACATATAAATCCTGAATGGACACAAACATTCAGTCTATGGTACAAAGCAAGCAAAACAGCTACTGTTTTAAAATATATATTTATTGATTTCAGAGAGGAAAGGAGAGGGAAAGCGAGATAGAAACATCAATGATGAGAGAGAATCACTGATCCACTGCCTTTTGCACAGCCCTTGGCCAGAATCGAACCTGGGACCGACCCTTCAGTCCACAGGCCAACACTCTATCCACTGAGCCAAACCAGCCAGTCATAGCTGTTGTTTTATATATTTGGGTCCCACAGCAATGCTTTGTTAGGGTTGATGATCATTTTCAGTCCTCCTAATCTTTTTCTTTCCTCTTGCTGTCTACCAGGTGAAACACCCTTCGAGACGTGTCTCCTTGCTGCATGGTTTTCATTCCACTAAAACTTACATTTCATGTGACCTGATGATGATAGATTGTCTCACTTTCATTCACTTATTCACTCAATGAATATTTATTTATTTACCACCTAGTACAGCCGTGGGCAAACTATGGCCCGCAGGCCGTATCCGGCCCGTTTGAAACGAATAAAACAAACAAACAAAAGACCGTACCCTTTTATGTAATGATGTTTACTTTGAATTTATATTAGTTCACACAAACACTCCATCCATGCTTTTGTTCCGGCCCTCCGGTCCAGTTTAAGAACCCATTGTGGCCCTCGAGTCAAAAACTTTGCCCACCCCTGACCTAGTATATGCCAGGCCCTCTCATACTGATATGAAAAGCCCAGAATTCTCCTCACACCAGACTTACAATACCTCACCCTTCTCTTAACATCTACCTCTTTACCTCCTGCATGTTCAGGCAATATCTTATTTCCCATAGCTTCTTTAGTTATCACACACACACACACACACACACACACACACACACACACACACTACAAATTTTGAATAAATGAATGAGTGAATAAATGTCCATGTGCCCAAAAGAATAAACAAATGGCTTTTGTGCAATTCTCTATAAGAGTCTAGGTTACTAAGGTTAATTCATTTTTGTATTTAACCAGAAAGACTGTTTGTTCAGTAATTCTATAATAAAAATAATGCATCCAATTATTTTACTACAAATAGAATGGAATAAATCTTATAAAAACCCACAAAATCGTAAAGTCCATATAGGAACCCTCAAAATCTTAATACTGCCCCCTCTCTCAACATTCCATTGTTATTCCTGGGTGCTGTATGGGGTGTCTCAAGGCTGTTTCAATGGGAGGGTTAGGCAGTTAACACACAACTATAAAATGGGGACAATGGCCTTTATTCCAAACACAGCAATTGAAAATAAAAAGACAATCTTTTATATAACATAAAAACTGGGGGTAATATTGGGTCAAAACTCAACCGAAACTAAAGGTAGAAATAATAGTGTATGGGAGCTAAACACACAGAATCACAAACAACTTGAGGGTCTTAGCCTCCTAGCTTTGCACATGACAACAAAAGTCAGCATCTGTCCTTGGAGTGGAAGTGATTTGTCCAAAGTCACCCCGCTGACTAGCCACTGAGTCAGGGTGGGAGCACTACGTCATGAAAGTGAGATTCCATGCTATTGACAGTTTAGGCAGAAAATTACACTGAAGATCCACTTCCTTCAAATCTTCATGCATGAGAAACAGTTTAAGAAGTTTCTCTGTTTGTTTGTTTTTTCGTTTATCTTTATTGTTGGAAGTATTACAGATGTCCCCTTTTTTTCTCCATTGACCCCCTCCACCCAGCACCCAGGTCCTGCCCTCTCCCTAGGCCTTCCCCACTCTATTGTCTATTATAAGAAGTTTCTCTGTTTTAAAGCATGTTCATGTTTGTATGAGTGCGGCTATAAACATTAGGCTTATGTGACTAATGTTTGTCAGAGCCACCCACATGCTTTGAGATATAAATACTGCTTCTTCCAACTAACCTGTCAGCATCTATAGAATTTTTTAAAGTGCAGCAGAGCAGAGCAGTATATGCTTATCTAACAGCATCTTAACAATTATACATCTAGTTTCCAGACTGTTCTCTTCTGTAACAGGAAAGAGGAAAAATAGCATCTGGGTTCAGAGCTGGAATTTTAAGCCTGAATGGTGAACTAGAGTGGATTGTTCCTCCCCTGGTAAAACACCAGTTGGCACAAAGGCATACATGTTTTTGTAAAAAGCCTCATGTTGCAAGTCTAAAATTTTAAACAAATTGCACCAAACTTTTCTCTGTTGTTCCCACTGCAAACCATTTTTCTTCACCCTTTTCCTCTTCCACGTTATTCTAGTACACATCTAAGTAAGATGCAGAATAGCCAACAGCACACCTGCTGCTTCTTTCCAATCATGTGTAGCACTTCCTATTGGAAGTTAAAAATTTCTTCCTAACAGTCTCTTATTTTTTAAAAATATATTTTATTGATTTTTTTACAGAGAAGAAGGAAGAGGGATAGAGAGTTAGAAACATCGATCAGCTGCCTCCTACATGCCCCCCCCCCCCCCCATCTCACACACACACACACACTGGGAATGTGCCTACAACTAAGGTACATGCCCTTGACCGGAATCGAACCTGGGACCTTTCAGTCTGCAAGCTGAAGCTCTATCCACTGAGCCAAACCGGTTAGGGCTAGTCTCTTATTTTTTAAAGATAGTCAGGGAAGGTGGAGAGAAAGGGGGAGAGGTGGTTTGGAGGAGACTTCCCAAGAAAGCAGAACAATAAGTATAATAATGATGGTTTGCGGTGAAGAAAATGCAGAAACAGTGCACTCTATGAAAGGAATACTTTGAACCCAGGAGGAAAAGCCAACCTTCACTTAGCAGAAGGCAGACGAGATGATTGGTTGAGGAGTCTCTGATGCAACATGGTGGAAGCTGGGTGCTGAGGCGTATAAATGCCCCATCGCCATGGATGCCCTCCGGCTCCTGCCTAACGGATAAGATTAATTCTACATCACACTCAATTTGTGAAAAGAGCTTGAAAAAAATTAGGACAGTTTGCTTGTGCAAACTGTCAAAATGATGAATGAAACAGGTGTGTGCACGTGGGGAGGGCGTGGGAAGATTGCTGACATAAATATATTGGCTTCCACATTGTAGTTCGCCCCGATGTCACAGCTGTGTAGGCAGAATTGAGAGGAACCAGATGAGTGGGTTCATTTTCTTAACTGCATACGTAATCTTCACTCTATAATAGAATAGGTTATAGAAAAACAGAGGTAATCTAATTTCTTCATAAATGGTCTTTCTTCATCAGCTCTAGAATATACAACTGTGCTAATGGGTATTTATAGTGTGTCCCATGCAAAATGGCCTTTGGGTTCTTAACCTAATATAATAAACAGATAATTCAAATAAAAAGACAGCCTGGGCCAGTGGGAACAAGACGAAGAGGCCAAGAATGGCAAAAATCCATACTCTACTTAAATATATTAATGGAACTAAGGCAGGCCTGCTCTCTTTTCTAATGAATGAAAAATGCATTTAATTGAATCCGTTTAGTTTGAGAAATCATTTACTTTCACTTTCCCTCACGGAGCTGTGGCTACTCCTGGAATTGATCATGTCTCCTGGACACGTGGAGGGTTGTAATATCTGAACGGGGAGCATGAGGCCCTGTTTGCCCCTCCAGAGACACGCATTCTTCTCGTCTTTCACCAGATGGGATCCAGAGACTTCAGTCATCCATCAGACCTCACCGTTGCCTTATGGGGAGGTGACCAGTATTAATATTTCTAATATCTTGGTTTATTAACCATATAAAACTACAGTGGCCTTGTAAAAGATTCAAATAAAATACTCAAATAGTCAAGAATCTTCCTTCATTAGTCTTCCTCCCCAAACTAACCAGAACCAACACCTTGCTCTCCAGCGGGTGCACCATTAAGTGCATCTTATTCCGTTCCTTTTCCATTCATCTGCATGAACATACTCATCGATGCACATATGCAGGGTGTGGTTTTATTTTTGCAGGGTAGGGAGTGAGAGAGAGAGTCAGAGGTGTGTTTTTTGTTTTCATTCTAACATGGCTTGGAGCACATTCAGTGTCATTACCTGCTGATTGACTTTATTTTATTTAACGCCTTCACTGTATTCTGCAGTAAGGGTATCTCACAATTTTGTCACCATTCTATTATTAATGACATTTTGGTTGTCTAACAGTTATTATTAACTCTAAGTGGGACAGAACAAGGCATAAACAAGGTCATTCCTTGGTCACAGGGCAAACCAGCAGGATAGTCATGAAATAGTTAACATTAAGGATAATGGCTAAAAAAAAAAGTCTTAAGGACTAAACATGATTGTTACACTGTGTTCTCAGTCTTATCATTGTCAACTAGAAAAACAATTTGTAAATATATTTCTTTAAAACTGGACGCAGAAACCACATTAAGGAAGCTTCTCAATAAGACGAAATAGTTACTTCAAACTTTGCTATTGTGCTCATCCAGGATGACCTTGGCACCAACAACAACAACAAGGAAATTAAGACCAGGACAATCACCGCTCCCATTTGTTAAGTACCGTATTGTGCTTTCTACGTATCAGTCACGGTCTTCATCTTTTCAGAGAGAAAAGTTTTCTCTTTGGAAAATGGTCATGATTCCCTCAATGAAAAGTCTCCACCACCCTGTTGGCTTGATGCTTCTGTCAGTTCTGTCATTTCAGACAGTGTGACTTGGTTAGCTCAGGCTGCTGTACCCAAAATGCCATAGACTGGCTGACATAAACAACAAACGTGTATCTCTCACAGTGTTGGAAGTTGGAAGTCCAAGATCACGGCAGCAGTATGACTGGGCTCTAGTGAGAAATCTCTTCCTTGCTTGCAGATGGCCACCTTTCCATGTACCCTCACATGTCCTTCTTAGAAGGACACTAATCCCATTATTGGGGGCTCCACCCTCATGTCCTCATCTACATGTAACCACTTCTCAAAGGCTCACCTCCAGATACCATCCCATTGGGTTTCGACATGTGAATTTGAGAGGGACACCAACATTCAGTCCCTCACAATGGGGAGCAAAGAGTGCTGCCCAGGAGAAGGCAAAGCCACATTGCAACTCCATGGTGGGTGGAGGTATTGACCAAGGTCAAGGGCAACTCTGGCACCTATGCAACTCCTCCGTGTGGTTTCCGCACACATGGAGGACGGGAATGATTCCTGTTTGGAAGGAAAGCTAAGATGGCAAGATGGGGCATTTTTCAAGTAAGAATGATTGGGACTGGATTTGAAATTGACAGGTTTAAAAAAATGTTTTGGTTTGTTATTCCTATATGAATGTCTTTTAAGCATGTCCCTTAAAGAGTGGAATAACAGAAAATGAGTGAGTGAAGTTTGTTCCATACCAGCTGTCAACATTAATGTTCTTAGATAAAGCAACCTTCAGAGGGCAGGAGGAGGGGGAGGTGCGTAGGTGAGAACGGCATTGAATTCAGTAGTTTTCCTATTTCCATGGGTAGCAAAGCAAGATAAAGGGAGAGTTAAGGTTTGCAAAGAATAATTTAGACTGGGCATTGCACCAAGTGGAAAGAAAGAAGAATACTCTCAAAGCCGTATTCATCACCCACAGAGTATAGAGCCAGCCTCCTGCCTCCATCCTCTCATCTTTGCCCCCACCCCGACCCTACACCCACAGCTCCGTCTATTCTCAACACAGCAGCCAGGATGATCCTGCCCTCCTGGACCTTCCTCAGATCAGGCACCTGCCATGCTCTCCCATCTCACTCCAGCCATCCCGTCCTCCTGGCTCTGCCCTGACAGGTCCCACCCAGGGTCCCTTCATGCCTTGTTCCCTCCATCGGTGAGTCCCTCCCCTAACTATTCCACTCCCTTGCCTCTTCTACATCTTTCCTCAAGTGTCCCCTTCCCTTGGCCATTTGACTTCATATCGCAGCCCTTTCCAGCCTGTTTATGTTTCTCCATTGCATTTACCACTGGCTGACATATTCTATAGTTTATGTCTTAATGCATGGTCTTACTTCTCCCTCTAAAAATGCAAACTCCATGAGGACAGCAAATTTTTGTGTCTTTGGTTTGCCCTTATAGTTCCAGAGCCAACACAGTATTGCCATAGAGTAAGCATTGAATACATGTTTGTCGAGTCAACCAGTGAGTGGATGAACGCAATCACTGTCCTTGTGGGGGTTCTTGGGGCATCCGCCTAAAGGAACCATTGGCTCAGTTTCAAGCTGAGAAGAGACAGGCACTCCTTTTGGGGGTTAGCACGCGTAGAGATTACCATTCGTCCTGGAATTAATATTCAAAATGCCCTTCCAAGTGGCAGCTGTCCAACAAATATATAAGCCCTAATTCTTAAGAGGAGAGGTCTTATCATCACTAGCTTCTGCTCTTCCTGACTGTTAATATTTAAACTCCCTCCCAAACCTGGAGAAAAAGGCAAGATGGTTGGTTAGCCTTGAAATATATTCTGTGATTTTCTTTCCTCGCGAATTTTACCTGTTAATTAACTCTCATCTATAACTTCCATTATAGGATGGTGAGCTTGCAGGCTGGTTGGTGAGGGGGAAGGGAGAACTCTCACAATTGGAGGAGATATTTCCTGGTGGAGCTCGAGCCC
Organism: Myotis nattereri; assembly: GCF_964212035.1. Taxonomy (NCBI): domain Eukaryota; kingdom Metazoa; phylum Chordata; class Mammalia; order Chiroptera; family Vespertilionidae; genus Myotis; species Myotis nattereri. The sequence continues at coordinate 93,835,420 of NC_138081.1, read as the reverse complement.
AGCCCCCTGGTAGACTGTTAAGCAGTAGAGATGTGTCTGGTTGGGGAGGGGTTGCAGGAAACAGAGGTGGGCAACAGGAGGTAGGAGTGTGAGAAAAATCAGGAGAATTAATAGATCTATCTCCTGTGGTTTCTCCTAGAGACAATTATCTAAAGCTCAAAGCACAAAAACGAAGCCTGTATTTTTAACAAACGCAAACTACTTCTTGTCACATGCCATTTGCTAATCACAGAGAGGTGTTATTTTTTTTTTAATGTTCCTAGGTATAATTTTATTACAGCAGTTGGCACACAACCATAGCCACCACCCACCCACCAGCCTCCTTGGACAATGGCATGTCTGGCTGAGGGGAAACTCCTGGCCTACAATTTCCATAATCTGCGCCCTCCGGAGGCCATGCTGGTGGAGTGGATTAGTGCACAAGCCTTTGGGGTCTCCGGAGAAGAGAGTTCAAATCCCCAGCTTAGGTCATAAGTACAGATGAAGGGCTGGGCTGACAGTTTATCCGCCTTTGGGAGCAGTGAAAGGCACAGCTAGTTATGATTATTAACCTCGTTCAAAAGCAGCACAGCCAGGAATGTGGTGAATTGATTTTCATCCAGCGAAACTGGCAACAGCCAACAGGCTCCTGACTCTCAATTCACTCTGGGCTTTTTGAAACGCTCTGTGAATTTTTTCAAAAGAAATCACAGTGTGACTGTTCACTGGCAGAGGGAAGCATGTTATTTTGCAGAAGTGCCCATTTGGGCTCAAATAATTTAATGGAGATAAAGTAGTCTGCGATTATCAGCACATTGTGGAAAGAGGGACAAATCCGTTCTCGCCTCTTCTCTCGGCAGGTGTATTTCTATTGGATTTGCCGGGATTCCAGAGCTTTTGAGTGGTTTGCTGATCTCTTACTCTCGCTGGAAACACGCATGAGCGAGCAAGGGAAAACTCACCTTCTGAGTTATCACATATTTCTCACAGGCTGGGATGAAAACCAGGTATTGATAAGACCGAGAATAAGCAATATTATCTGTCATAGAGCAAAGAGAAGAGGAACAATGTCAATAATGAGCTATATAGATTTCTGGTAGCAGAAAACTTTAAGAATTATGTTTTCGTGTTTAAAAAGTAAAGAAGAATAAAATAAAACCAAACTAGAAAGAGCTATTCAAATCGTAGCAATGAAACAACCCACAGTTAATATTCTGAGGAATGGAAAAGAAGATAGGAAAAGAGGGTGGTCAGTGGAAGACAACCCCAACTTTGAAAATCCAAGAAAAATTATGTCACTGAAAGTGGCATTTGTCATTTTAGTGACATCAAGTGAATATTATTGGCTGTATTGTCGAGTTGAGCTCCTAATTGGTTCTGGTTCTATGCTTTTGAAGTTAAGCAGAAAAAAAATTCCCTGGTGTTTATATTCAACATTTTATATTGTAAAGTATGTGAGCTTCTGCAGAAAATAATCATTACGAGTACACGACTTATCTAGAGGGGTTTGTTTCTTAAGGCGTACTTAGCAATTGTGTGCATGCATGTGAAATCACCAAAGATCAAGATCATCTTCTGCCGTGACAGGCGTTCTGCAGTGTATTGTGCTAGAAATAGTAAGGTTGAATTTACCAAAAATAATGTCTAGCCAAATATTGCACTACAGGAGTATAGCAGTGTTACAGATATTGAATCATAATTATTAGATTTTAAATCATTGTTTAACTCCTCAAGCATGGCAGATACAGTGATGTGATGACTAGGTTATGAAGTGAATGTTCTCATGGGCACTTCTGTAGCAGCTTCTATGGATACTTCGCTTCGGAAAGTATATGTGAGCCCAGGCGACCTGTGTTAATCACTCAGTTCATGCGTGAATGCACTCTTGTCAGCTAGTGAGCTCTCGCTCTCTTTCTCTCTCTCCCCCCCCCCCCCCATTTGGTGAAGTATAGACATAGCCTTTGTCTTTTGCTCCCTAGTACCCTGCTTTGCTCTTCTGCTTCTAACATGAATTGCTCTAAGTGTCCACCTAGGAGGCCCCAGCATGCGGGAGACGGGGCTCTGTTTGATTGTGTGACAATGCAACTTTGTCCCATCCCACTCTGCCCCTTCCAAAAGTGTGCCATAACATATACTTTTTTTCTGAGTACAAGTAAATTAAAATAATGTTCTTAAATTTTTGCCATGACATGTTGGAAATATTTGAGATGCTCAAATTCCAGGAATAAAATAATTGCTGCAATCTGTTGGTAAGAACCCAAGAGGCTGTTTTAGAAATAGCCAATTGTTAAACTGAATTCAACAACCTCAAAGTGGCAGAATGACAAGCACAGAAGGGACAGATGGAAAAGGTGTTACGAAGGGCAGATAACAGGGTTTGGAGATTAATTGAGCATTGGGTGGAGAAATATGGAACAAATACAGTTCCAAAAGCTCAAACATCAGTGATTGGCAGCTCAATGATACCACTACAAGTAGGAAAAGGCCCTTTTTTTTCTATTAAATGATGCCCAAACTTAAAGTACTAGTCAGTTCTTTAAGTCCCTTCCTGACCTGATGGCAACCCACCTGTTCTCTCCCACGCTCATCATTTTCCTCTGGTGCTGGGGCCACCAAGCCATGTGTGGTCTCCTGTCATGCTGTCAACTTCTTGTCTTCCCGTATTTGTCCCCTTTCCCTGACATGTCCCCTCTCCCTGACATGCCCCTCCCTGCTGCCCACTGCGCAGAATCATTCTTCAAAGCCCAGTCCCCTGTAAAGCCTTCCCCAGTTCTCTTGGTCAAAAGGGCTTCCCTGAGCAATTTGTTGGCTTCACCAGAGCGCTTGTTTCCGTCTCTAGGACAGAGGACTGTGGCCTGACTCCTAGTTATGCACCCCTAGTGAGCTGCTCCCCTTGAATGACCAGTTCCTCCTAAAACAGAGACCTTCCCTCTTTGTTCTTTGTACCTCGCACTCAGCACACACTGCCCGCTCATGGGATCACTCGCCTACTGAAGTCGTGAATCATTTGGGAAGATTCGTTTTTAGCTGTTTTGATCATTTTCAAGGAACAAAGAATTCTTCACTAACATATGTTAGGGGAGCTCGAGATGCAGAGGAGGGCTCAGGAAGAAAGTCTGGATTCATCTTTGTAGATGATGCTAATCGGGGCCTTGGAAATGGAAGCTCTTTGGGGTGTAATGGCCCCCAAGAGGTGCAGGGAGCTGAGACTAGAGGCAGCTGCTTTTTGAGACAGGACAATATGATAGGAAAACAAAACTTATTTTTTTCTCCCTTGAATCAAAAGAAAAGCCAGAGAGAAGTAGAAGAAATGGGATCCTACAATGCAAACCGAATCAGGAGGAAGCAGTGTTTGGCCACTCAAGGAGAATCAGGCCTGAGTTGGCCTGATTTTATCAAAAGTAAATGGGCTCTGCCGTCTTCTTTGCCCACAGCAGAAACCAGCTCACTATATGGCGCCCATCAATCCTGTTAAGCAAGAGGGCTGTGCGGATGTCAAACTGCCACGCTAACCTGGAGGCTGATATGACTTTGACTTTGGCTCCAGTTCTGATAACAGGGCTTCTGCCCATTTCCAAGGCTCAACCCTCGCCCACCACCTCAGCTCTTATTCCTGGACTCGTCTTGACCTTCATGCTTCACTCTCTGTCATGATAAACCTGCCCTCCTCACCATTTTTCTCTCTCCTGGAGCCCTATTGCCAAACCCACTTCGAATAGCTACCAGAGGTCAGGATGTGCCTGGTGGCAACTTCCTGCAGCCTAGATTCCACCATGGTCAGCCATTGACCGGCCTGTTAGGGCACCACCAATATGTTCTGCTCAGCCTCCCTCTTCCTACCCCTGGCTGATTTCCAGACTGATAAGAAGCCCAGCCAGGGAAGTCAGGTGCACAGCAGGAACCTAGGGCAAGAGTTGGGCCTAGCAGGGTTGTTAGCCGAACTGGTCAGGAACAGGAAACGTTAAGATGTGAGCAACCAAAGGGAAGAAACACATGAGTTTAAGAGCTGTGGACGGGTCTAAAGGATGAGCACGGGCAGCACAAATCCCAGAAGGTAAAAAGCAAGGAAGCTACCAGAATTCAACACCAAAGAAAGCGTCACTAGGCACTGCTATGCCCAGGCTTTCCCCATGGACCAGCCGTTACCTGAAGCCTGGGTGCAATCATAGTATTTGAAGGCAAACAGCTGGGCACACAGCTCCAGCGGCGCCCCTTGCTCTGTTTGGCCACCATGTCCAGTCTGCCAGACTCACGCCCTCCCGGCACTTGAACCCAGACAGTGCACGTCACACCCTCTCAGCCCAGTGGGCAGATCTGATTGTACGGTCCTTTTCCTGGAAGTTTCCTGTCACTTTCATCTGCCAGTGCCCCTCTCAGATCCCCAAGGTTTAGCATTAAGTAAATGGAGACAGAGGTACTGATTAATTTCTTTTTAAAGTTTGGCAGGAAAAAAGTAGCTCAACGTTTGCTTTCCCTTAACCAAATTTCCTCTATTATTCTCATTTTTTAGAGAAAAATCTTCCTTCCTGACTCATGTTACTGTACATCTACTATGTGGGAGGGGCCTTGTACCAATAAATCTACAAATGAGCACAATTACTTTATCTTTTATTTAGAAGCAGAGTCCTATTTTTTTTTCCTAAATGTCATCTGATACCACAATTTTTATTGTAGGTTATTCACATTGCTTTACACTGGGATGAAAATACTGACGTGATTACAGGACTAAAGCAGAAAACCTTCTACGGAAGACCTAACTGGAACAACGAGTTCAGGCAGATAGCCTACAATCACCCCAGGTAAGGCCCTCTCCCTCTGCCTGCTGGGAGCCTCCCTGGAGAAGTACAAGTTGCTGCTGAAATGGACAGCTCTGGGGCACGCTGGCTCATCTGCAGCTGGCTCATCTGCAGCAGTGGGCATCTTGTTTAGAGATAAAACATTGGCCTTAGAAAAGGTGGTCATGGGATATTTCAGGAACCACCATGTCGGTTTGACTGGCTTATAGCACCTGATGATTAGCGATTATGTTGATCCCTTTCACACTTCAACTCAATGACAGTATTTCTGAAACTACCTATGTCCTCTTTGGTGTACGTAGTTGATCTCTAATACCCAACGGGAGAATTCACTGACATCCAACTGTAAACTCCACCCAGCACGTCCAACAAAGCAGACAAGATGTTATAAGACCAAGCAGGGATTTCTCATGGTGGGTAAAGACCCAGGATATGGAGCCCAATGCCTGGGTGCAAATCCTGGCTCTGCTATTGCCACGGGTTCACTTGGACAGGTTACTCATTCTGCCACTGACTCAGTCCCCTTCTCTGTGAACTTCAGGCAATAATAGTGCTTACCTCATAGGCTTCCATGAGGATGAAATGCATGAATATGTACAAAGAGCCTACAATAGACTTTGAATTCAGAAAATGTTGGCTGTCCCCTACACCTGCAGCCCAGCCTCCTCTGAGCCCTGAAGGTCGCCACCTTTCATCTCACGCCCATCAGGTACTTCTCCAAAGGCACAGACTGGACCATTTTATCTGCAGTTTCCTTAAAAAGAGTATGTAGGTTAGAAAAGAAAAAATTATAAGTAGAAAACTAACAAAAAGTTACAAGCTCATATGTTACAGCCACAACCAGGTTTTTTGTTGTTGCTATTTTCTCCTTTTGGAAAAATATATATATAGATTCATCCTATACTGAGTTTTCAATGATCATGGAATGAATGTTCCCACTTGGCAGGCTGATGAGGAAGACACATCTTGGTTGTAAGTTCTTATAGAGAGGACCCTTCTTTATTGTGATTGCCCCTTAGTGACATCTCATATTATATTTGTTTATTTTTGTTGCACATGAAGTTTGCAGCCCAGTGGGAAAGGCCTTTCAAGCCAAATTATTTCATTATCTCCCTTCCTTCAGAAGGTGTAAACCAGAAACAACAGCATCAAGAGACAAAGAGTAAAAGTGAGTTTGCACAAACTCTGCCCCAAACAATTGTTGCGTGGTGCTGAGAAGTGAGCGTGCCTGGTTTTGCAGGGAGTGAGGACTGGAGAACAGTGTGAAGGTGGGAAACAACATTGCCCTGGTGAAGAGTGTGTACAATCCTTTTCGGAAGCCATCATCAAAAGTTTAGTACATGAATGTCTTTACAGCCCCGCTGAATTTTTTCAGCACTCATAGTTTTCGGTGTGAACTCTCTTCTTGATGGATGACTTCACTCTTCCAGAGTAGAACAGACCACAAGGTTTAGATGTCACTGAATCAAATCTCTACAGCTCACTTCCTCGCCCAAATTTTAAAAACAGCGTATTTGTGATAGCCTTAGACTTTAGAACACCCCAACTTGTTATATAGCTTCAACTATCTATGTCATTAATATTAGACACATGTTGTCAGAGAACAATAATCATTATATCCCTGAGTGCCAGCTCCATGGGAAGACAAGTCCCCAATAAAGAGCTTAGCACCACCCTTCCAAAAGACTTTTCAAATGACCTCCTTAAAATAATTTTGTTTTCAGCTGTGCAATAGAAGATTTATGTTTAATGAAGCTTTTAATGAAGAAATCTCGGAAAGAGAATGCCAATAAAATCTAATTTTTAAACAAGAAAATTTAATATGGAGAAGTATTTCAATATCCTGGCCTTTGTCCAGATATAAATGAAATACACAATCCAATTATGGTTCTACACAAAGGACAAAGTAACATTAATTTTCTTCAAGATGGTTATTAAAGAGATAAACAGCATGTTTTCCCCTGATTATGTCAAGGATATGTTTGTTCCCAAGACTACTTGGCTAGTCTTACAAGACAGGTCTGTCTTGTCATTAGCTCATATCTTTTGGCAAAGATGGGTCAGAAAGAATTGGTGGGTTTGTTAGTGGACTCAAAAAAGGTTCTTTGTTCTTGAGGGCCTTTGAAGTGGGCTCCCAACCATTTCTATTCATCAGCATGAAGCTGGGGATTCTTAGGGCTTACTGTCTTAAAAACATTTACCTGTTTGCTCAAAGCTAGAGATTGCTCTTGTTCTAAAAAGAAGGAGTTAAAAGAATAAAGGGAAGAAGGGCAAAAATATTTTTATAGAACATGAAAAACAGCACCAAAGCTTGAAGAGAAGCAGATCAAAGAGAACAGCGCAAGCTATAGAGGAACCAGAAAATTGCAAAACTAATAGTAATAGAAAAGCAAATTGATGGGCATCGAAATGAATAGAAATAAGGAAAGGGGGGGGGGAATTAAAAAGATCAAAGTCTGAAAGTTGAAAATGGGAAAGTGTATTCTATTGTTTTCATTTGCAATTAATTTTCATAATTATATCAGCTGTATATTCAACAACATAATACGTTCTAAAGGATCAACCAACAGTAAGTGGTTGTATAAAAACTGAGTCTTTGATTGACATGATTGACATGCATGTGACAACTGGTATACTGCTTGTTAGACAAGCACAGAAAAGTGCTCTAAAAACAATGAAAATTATGCTCTCAGTTAGAATTCAGTAAGTTAATTAAACACATGCATTGATGGCTACCTTATGAATCTATAAAAATGTGTACCTTAAAAATATGGAAGTTGTATTTCATTTTTTGTAAGCATTTTCAATATGTTCCCAAGCTTTAGACAAATAGAAAATCAGAAAATCATTACCAGGAAGGTCTACAGAATGAAAATAAATATATTTTTGTCACACCCAGCTACTTTTTTGATAAACACATATTGTGCATATACTCAACCTTTTGGATATATGGATCAATTGTTTTTAATTAATTGAATAAAGTGATTTTCCATAGGACTTCAATCTTTAATCTTATACTTCACATAATATTTATGGTTTGCCATTTGCAACTTATCTACTAATAACTTCACCATGCCTTACAGGCACGAAACTTTATATAATTAATTACCATAAAAACGTCATAACTTCAATAGAAGTGCTTCTTTCATCTGGAAGTAAACAGTAAAGAATAAAAGAGGAGTACAAGCATTTGTTAGAAAAGTTCAACCCAACCCAGTGATGAGGAAAGGTGATTGGGAGCTTCTAATCCAAATTGCAAGAATGTATCTTAGACCACCCATTGCTTTCAGAAATGTAAAAATACCTTTGTGCTAAAGTGAGTAAATGTGTCCGTCTGGAACCACAATTGCTTCTGTGCACACCCTCCACGTCCCATTGGTACGTGTATATGTGCAAAGTGTTTTTAAATGATATTTTAAAGAAATGTAACACTCTGATTATGGCATGCAAGGCCCTCTAAGAGGAATACTAAACATTCATTATAGACCTAGAATGTTCAGAATGTTCAAACAAATAGACTTCAAAGGAAATCCCACACATGACAAGTTATAGCTTCATGAGAAAAACTAATGCCATCCTAAACTTATGACTGGACTATTGTTTGCATATGTAGATAGAATCTTCGCACCAGAGGATACCAGCCCTTCATTTATAATCAAGTGAAGATTCCATGAAAATTACTGGCATTACTCCATTTGTGGAAGGTGGGATTAGGGGAGTGGGTGAGCCAAGGTAGATTTATCATCGCTCTGCAAAGTTTCTTTGGGGATATTTCCTTTCAAATCATGAGATAAGGCAAAAAGATTAGGATATATATATATATATTCTTATCAAAGAGGGGGAGGCGACAGGATTGGCAGAAAAATGGGTCTACCATTTCCAAGGATCCAATGCTACAAGTCAACTATTTTCATTGACATCCTCAAGGACAGCAACTGTTTCTGTGCCCCTCAGAGCCAAGCACAGTGGCCAACTGTTACTGGATGAGCAAAAGGGGCAGTAGGAAGGGTGAAGAAGCCGGGACAAGAGTCCTCACTCTAGCCAGAGAAGGTGGGGTTGGTGGGAAGAGGGTGGGAGTGCCACAGCAGTGAGGAAACTGCCAGAGCCGCCTGTGGGTTCTTACCAACAACCGAGGAATTAGGGTGCAGAGAGAAGTAACAGGGCAGGCTGCTACCCATCCATCGGGAGATGGCTTAAAATAAGAAACTGGCCAACACGATGATCATCTGTGGTTACGAGAAAGAAGGTATCTTACAAAAGAGAATTATGCGGTGACTCATTTGGAGGCATTTGTAATGAAAAACATCCTCTGGGAAAGATTCCCCCAAAGTCGTGCCCATTGTCTGATACTCAGTTTGTAGCTCTCATTGTCTTCCTTCTCAGCCTTCATAAATTCACAGGAAGCTTCTGTATATCGATTTTATTTGCAGAAAGCACTCAGGGTATAAAGTAATTTGATTTTTTTTAAAATGGGGTTTAGGGTCTGCCCCTACAGGGTTATAACTTACCAAGCATAAAAGCCAACACATAAAAACAAACATACAATTTAAAGAGACAAGGGCTCAAGGCAGCAGGAGCTGAGAATCCAGGAAGATGGTGGAGTGACTCCCGGGCACACCCATCTCCCATATATCTGCTGGCCGGAAATCGCCCAGTGGGTGACATTTCCAGTGCCTTTCATGCATGGCATTGCTGAATCGGTTTTTGAAAACTGCATCTACCCCACAGAGAAAAGATGATAGTTATTTAGCAAATAAGAGAGGAGAAAGAGGATTTTCTTTATAGTGTATCCGAGTTAAATACAATGCTGTAATGTTAACCGTCTTCGCAGCTTGTGTAAAATTTGTCCTTTTCTCATCAAAGTCAGCAGCTCCGGCTGATCAATGCCACAACGTCCCCAGTCCAGCTCCTGCGTGTGCAAGCTCGGCAGGCTGTACACAGACAACGCCTCGTGTGTTTATATTTCTTTTACAGAGAATCTGCTCTTTTTCCTTCTAAGCAATCATGGGTGATTAAATTTTATAGAAGAATTTTTTTCTTGACCAACCCCATTAGGGTTCTGTTGCACTTGTCCATTGCCTCGTAAAGGAGGGGGGGAAATACAGCCACATCCGTGTCTTAACCGCTGTGGGCGGATGCTGGGCTCTGTGAGTCGCAGTTTGCATTTGTGACAAGAAATCTCCATCTTGGAAATCACAAATGCTGAGGCGGGTAAAGGAATGCCCCGGGTGGGGACAGGAATGCACAGTTTGCGGAAGGACTGGTCTTTCTGCCTTAATGGAAGGTAGACAATAAATGGCTTTTGTGAGACTTAGCTGTGCCGAGGAATAGCCACAACTTCAAAAGAGACCGGGTGGCTGTGAACTGCGGGGACAACAGCGGTCCACCTGGCCGCCAGCAATCAGAATCCTTTGAAATGGAGTCTTCCAGGCAGAGCATCAAAGGGCGGTCTCAGCTTCTGCGCGCGTGGCCGCGGCTGCAAATGAAAGGGCGATCTGAGCCTGGTGGGAATGGGAGGGTGGCGATCTCTTTGGTGACACCTACGCTAATGGAAAAATATCACCACCCACCACAGCATCTTTGAACCTAGATGCAAGGCTACCTCTGGGCATCAGACACAGAGCCACGCTGTGACTGCTCACTGGCCCATCTGTCATTCAAAAGGTTTCAGTCCAGAACTCAAAAATCCTGGTGACAGAGTGTTGGCCCGGGAAGTCCCTAATCATCTCCGGGTTAACGGCGCACTTCGTGTCTTCTGTGCGGCTTTGGAGAGCAGGCGGACACTGTGTGGGCCACAGCCTGAGCTGTTTGTGAGCGCTCACTACGTACCAAGCATGGGGCAGAAAGCTGTACCGTGTGTCTAACCCTCACAGGGGTCCTAGGAGCTCGGGGCGATAGTTCTCCCATTTTATAGGGAAGGAAATAGAGCTTTGAGGAGGCACTTAATGAGCCCAAAGTTGATCAGCAATAAAATGGTGGGACCAAGAGCACGCCTAATTACTGCCTTCTATTACACTTGCTTCAAGAAGTCACAAACTCATATTTTTTCAGTAAGAAATAGTTCCTGAAAAAAGTACTTTCTCGAATGTAGCCGTGGGACTGATGCCTTTAAAAATGAGACTTATACAGTTTAAACATACCGTCATTTACAAATGAATCCACTTAGTATGTTTCTTTGAAGATAGAGTTTGAAATGTAATTGAACCATCAATTTCTGCCATGGATATTATGGTGCTGGAACACATCATTTAATGCGGATGTGATACAGGGCAGAGAACCCTGTTAATACATGAGCTAAGTAGAATGAGGCTATAGAAGTGCTTCCTAACAAAAACTAAGTATGAAAAGCAAGAGGTGGTGTGGTGGGCAGAGCCCGGCATAGGAAGAATTCCTCTAAGGCAGTGCTTCTCAAAGTCTGGCCCACACACCATGTGCCTCGGGGTCACCTGGGGGCCTTGCTAAAAATGTGCTCCTTCACCTCAAGACTGGGAACCTACTTTTTAACAAGCGGCCTAGATAATTTTATGCACCACAAAGTAGAACTGTTGATGTAGACTAAAGTAACTAATTAAAATATGTCAGAGGTTGGAAAAATGCTGTAAGGAATAGCACAACGCAAGACAAGAGGAAACATGGTCTCTCTAAGTCCACAGCCCTCCCATCTTCCAGACATAACCCAAGTTCTTTCACTGATGGTGTTGTTTATACGTCAGCGAGGTTGGCAGTAGCGACGACTAGGGATTTGAGCATCCCTGGGACCGTCACTATATGCAAAAATAGCTCTTCAGCACAGTTTTCTGAAATGCCGCGATTACACATGACAACTTTTGGGTGGCCACATTTTCAGCAATGTCTTTCTCCTTTCTGACCCTTCTCTTTGGCCTTCTTTGAAAACTAAAGTAATTCCAGCAGGAGAAATAAACTAGGTTGTTATGACTTAGTATAAATTGTATTATCTATCTATATATAAAAAAAAAAGAGGTTTGAACAGCATCTGAGTAATAACGAATACTTTTTAGATCTCTTTGAATGAATTATCATACTTAACTTTCCATAAAACATACAATGTAGCCATTACTATCTTTGTTTTGGAGCCTGGGGTCCAGCGTCTTGCCCGAGACCACACAGGTGGTAACCGTTAACTCATTCATTCAATTAAGAAGCATTTATTAATTGTCTACCATATGCCAGGCACTATTCTGGGTGGTGGGATTGCAGTAAAGATGAGAAACACAGACCGGGTTTCTGCTCTGAAGGAGCTTACATGCTACCATCCAAAAAGATGTCAATCAAAGTTACTCCGCCAAAAATCCAGGCCCTATCACCTCTGTACTGAAAATCCCTCCCCAGTCATCATGACCTTACCAGCCTCAATCTTCTTTGCTTCACCTACCTGTGTGACTTAGGGCATAACAGAACCCTGAGGACCTTTGGGAGACCACGGCGATGAAATAGGAAAAGAGAATCTGAGAAAAAAGGAAGTGCGTGGAGAAAAATCAATAAGTAAAGTCGCAACCACAACCACACCCCAGCTTTTGTAATTCTGTCTCGGCTTCTGGCCGGCCTTGACCTGTGTGACCTTTATTTCCTCTCTCACCCCTCCTGCAGCAGCAGCATTGGCGTGTTCTTCTGTGGGCCCAAGGCTCTCTCAAAGACCCTTCAAAGGATGTGCCGCCTATATTCATCAGCAGACCCCAGAGGGGTCCATTTTTATTACAACAAAGAAAGCTTCTAGACTTGGGAGATAAAAAGCGACTGCAGTCAAGCCAGTGTGGCTCACTGATTGAGTGTCAACCAATGAACCAGGAGATCACGGTTTGATTTCCAGTCAGGGCACATGCCCGGGTTGTGTCCTCGATCCCCAGTGGGGGTGTGTGTAGGAGGCAACCAATCAATGATTCTTCTCATCATTGATGTTTCTATTTCTTCTTCCCTCTCACTTCCTCTCTGAACTATATATATATATATATATATATATATATATATATATATATAGATATAGATATAGATATAGATATAGATATAGATATAGATATATAGATATATATATAGCTACAATCATATAGGTCATGGGTTGGGAAACCTTTCCTGTTAAGTGCCAAATATAATTATGATTTTAAGCTCTGTGGGTTATGGTCTCAGTCATAACTATTCAACTCTGCCACTGCAATGTACCAAAGTAGCCATAAACAATACGCCAATGAGTGGATGTGGGTGGGTACCATTAAAACTTCATCTATGGACACTGACATATAATTTTATATCATTTTCGTATATCACGAAATATTCTTTTTTCGTTTTCAATGACTTAAAAATGTAAGAGACATTCTTAGCCTTGGACTATCCAAAGCAGATTGTGGGCCAGTGGGTAGTTTGCTGGCCACTGATACAGAGAATCTTTCCCAAACGTGTTTTCATGCTTAATGGGCCGTCCATCGTGGAGACCAGCATGACAGTTTGGGTCACAGTCTTTGGTGGAACCATTCAAATTTCCATCACTCTGATGGCAGAGACATCTGCCTTAGTCCAGACCTGGTCTTTTCTGCTTAAACTTAAGCTCCTCTGTGCTTTTTTTTTCATCCCTATAGAGCTGAGAAATCATCAATGAGGGTTATCTTTTACAAAAAGCCATTATACATTTGAAAACAACAATAAAATCATCCCTTCCCCAAACCTTCTCTAGTCCAAACAATACTGGATTCTTAACCTTGCAGCCTAGTATATATATGGTAGCCCTTCAATCATTCTTGTTGCTCTTCTTTAAATTCATTTCCATTTCTTCACATCCTTCTAAAAGGAGCTGACTCAGATGGGCATAATATTCTGATAAGAGCATGACCAGGATTGAGCAGAGTGATTTTTTAGATCTGGTGTCCCATATGCTTTTCAGTACAACTAAACTCTGTTTGTCTCTCCTTTTCTCTTTCTTCTTTTCCTCCTTTCTTATTTCTTTCTCACCTTCTTTTGACAAATACTTTTTATCACTATAACACAGTGGTTCTCAACCTTCCTAATGCCGCGACACTTTAATACTGTTCCTCATGTTGTGGTGACCCCCAACCATAAAATTATTTTTGTTGCTACTTCATAACTATAATTTTGCTACTGTTATGAATCGTAATGTAAATATCTGATATGCAGGATGTATTTTCATTGTTACAAATTGAACATAATTAAAGCATAGTGATTAATCACAAAAACAATATGTAATTATATGTGTTTTCCAATGGTCTTAGGCGACCCCTGTGAAAGGGTCGTTCGACCCCCAAAGGGGTTGCGACCCACAGGTTGAGAACCGCTGCATAACATTTTGATCTATGATCACTTTGACACTTATATTCCAACTCACCTTCCATCTCACAAACATATTGGAATTTTGTTTTAAATTCTATACTCCCATTGAGCTATTCTTTCCTTATCATGCAATTGTTTTCCCCCAAAAGTGTTCCCAATGTGTTCTTCATATCTTATAGCTTTCTCTACTGATACTGGCTAATTTTTTAGAATTTTTCTTTCTAATATTTCAAGATTGTTTTGAAGTTTACAATCAGAGACTAATACTAGTATTTAGCTTAGTAATGTCTACAGATTTAATTAGTGATATCTAAAAACCTTTCTTTAGATTTTTAATCATGTTATTAAACTCATATAATTCCACCACTAATTCTTGCAACTGCCTTGACTATGAGCTTCTAATTTGGAACAGGTTAGTAATAGCTAGCCATTGAGAACACCACCCCATATTTTCTTAGCTTATGAAAAGCATGCCATATACAGTAGAAAAAAAAACATTTATTGAAATTAAAATAGGTAGTATTTTATAAATGGTTCTTATGCTTAATGATATCATTCTGTCATAAAAAAAGAATTAAATTGGTCTGATTTGTTTTTATAAAGTCAGACAGCCAGTTAAGCTCTTTTAGAGATTTCTAAATTATAAAATGATTATTTCTTTTACTTTATCCTAAGATATTGACATTAATTCTATGATTTTTAAATATGCTTTAGGAGAAAAGTTGGGTATATTCCCTGATGTCTCAAAATTATTACTAGTAACTCTACATTGAAATTTCTCAGTCTCTTTAAATATTGCTCAAAGATATCATTCAAACTCAACTAATTTCAAAATACCCAAGTCTTTCTGTATATTTATTTTCCCATTTAAGTTTGATTCAGCCTTTACAACTAGAACTTTCAGCAGTCAAATGTATATACTAAATCTTTACTATTGCAGGAAAATTTAATCTATTAAAATATTTTCTCTTAATTATATTCAATTTTATTTTTCTTTCCCTTTATTCTTGAAAATAAAATGTACTCTATATTCAACTAATTTTGTGTAATATATTAGAGTATACTTGTCCTTAAACAAAGAATTCAAGCTCTATACATTTCTCTCAATTTTGTTCTAAAATTGTTCTAAAAAATAAAGTCTCTTTTTAAAAAGAAACAAATTTTGCTGCTTTTTAAAATATCTCTATTTTTTAGTTGCAAACTTTAGGCTACTTCCCTACTTACTATGTAGAGTCTGATCTATCCAGATAGAAAAATATAACAAAAATCATAAGAATATCTGCAGCCTTCTAAGTTACTTTCTCTCAGTTCTCCCTCTCAAACCAAAGAGAAGAAAAGCTGTGTTAAGAATTACCAAATAGCCCTAACCAGTTTGGCTCAGTGGCTAGGGCATTGGCCTGCGGACTGAAAGGTCCCAGGTTCGATTCCGGCCAAGGGCATGTACCTTGGTTGAGGGCACATCCCCAGTAGGGAGTGTGCAGGAGGCAGCTGGTTGATGTTTCTCTCTCATCGATGTTTCTAACTCTCTATCCCTCTCCCTTCCTCTCTGTAAAAAATCAATAAAATATATTTTAAAAAAATTTTTAAAAAAAGAATTATCAAATACCTTCAAATTATTATAAAAATTCCTAATTGATCTTAAAGATAACAGCTGAATAATACTCTAGTCTCAATTTACTGACTCGTTTAAGAAGTCCCCTAGCTAAGGACAGGACTCCCACCATTACATTTTTCTGTGACAGTCTCATGCCACACCTTCCAAATCCCTAACCAACTTACCTCAAACTTCAGATCTCGTTTTTTAAATGTTTAGAAGTGTAAGAACAGCATCAGACCATATAAGGTCTTAATAAATAATCCCAATAATATATATGAATTTTTTAAAAAGAAAATTATAAAACTCTATCAACCATATCTCCCCCACACTAACATGAACAGAGGTGCTATTCCTTCGCTTCTCCTGTACCCCACCCTGAGACTGTGAGATGGAGACCTGCCAATCATTCCTGCCTAACACTAAACAAATGTCTACATAGTTAGAGAGAGTTTGGCGGTGGATGGAGTGGTGGTGGGGGATTGGGGGGTGTGATTACAGAGAGAAGATTGCTGAAGAAAAGGATTCATAAATTTGTGTCTGAAGTCCTGGGCAAATTCCCAAGAGGCCACTGTGTGAAACCAACCAAAATCAACACAGCCAGTGATTAGAGAATTGAACTCTGATGAGGAATACCTCCACATTTCAGATTGGCCTCTGGGTATGTACAAGTGGGGTGTATCAGAATATCATTGCAAAGGCTTTGAAGACTAAATTGATATTGGAACCACAAACCACAAAAGTGGGCCAGGAAGTGTGTTCTGAACCTAAACCTGTCAACTGCCAACGAAAATAGAAGATCTAAATAAAGAACCATAATGTCATAACATTATATTCAAAATGTATAGGATACAGTCCAAATTTTTTTTTGTCATGCAAAGAACTAGGAACATCTCAACTCAAATAAAAAAAGAAAATCAACAAATGCCAATATCAAGATGGCACGAATGTTGGAATTCTCTAACAAGGATTTTAAAGCAGCTATCCTAAAAATGTTTCAACAGACAACTGCGATCACTCGTGAAACAAATGGAAAAATAGTCTCAGCAAAGAAATAGAAGATATAAAAAGAACAATTGCAAGTTTTAGAACTTAAAATTATAAGAAATGGGAGAAAAACTCACTAGATGGGTGTGTGGTAGGTATAATCCTGGCCTAAAGATCTCCACATCCTAATCCCTGAAACTTTTGAATATGTGGGATTATTTGGCAAAGAGAACTTAAGGTTCCAGATGAAATTGTGGTTGTTTTGACATGATTCTCTTTGAGATGGAACGATCATCCTAAATTTTTCTGGGTGGGCCCAATGTTTTCACAGAGATGTAACAAGTAGGAGATGGAGGTAGAAGAGTCCGTCAAAGTCAGAGAAGACAAGATGACAATAGGGGTTGGAATGGTATGATGAATAACTTGAAGATGAAAGGGGCCATGAGACAAGGAATGTGGGCAACCTCCAAAGTGGAAAGGGCAAGGAAATGGATTCTGCCCTAAACTCTTCAAAAGGGAACCCAGTCCTGCCAACACCTGAGTTTTAGTCCAGTGATATTCATCTTGGAGTTTGACTTAAAAATACATATGACAAAATTTGTGTTGTTTCAAGCTGCAAAATTTTTAGTAATTTGTTAGAGCAGTAATGAATAACTAATACAGATACCATATCAATTCTCTTCAAAAGAATCCATAGATTCAAAATCAATTCAGCCCAGCTGGCGTGGCTCAGTGGTTGAACATCAACATATGAACCAGGAGGTCAGGGTTTGATTCCCAGTCAGGGCACATGCCCGGGTTGTGGGCTCTATCCCCAGTGTGGGGCATGCAGGAGGCAACCAATCAATGATTCTCATCATTGAAGTTCCTCTCTCTCTCTCCCTCTCCTTTCCACTCTGAAGTCAATACAAATATATATATATATATATATATATATATATATATATATATATTTTAAATCATTTCAATCAGATTCTGAAAAGGTTTTTTATGAAACTTGACAGGCTATTTTTAAAAGTGTATTTAGAAGAATGTAGAGATAAAAAATAACCAAGGCAAAATAAAAGAACAAGAACTGTCATACTTTTTCCATAAACATATGGCCTCTGTCATGACTATTGCTTTGATTTTGTTTATTATTCAATTATTTAGAAACATAAAAAGTCATTCTTAGCTCAAGGGGTGTATTAAAACAGACTACCGATAGATTTGGCCCATGAGCCATAGTTTGCCAATCTCAGAATTGAAACATGAATAAGCCTCACAATCACACTAAGAAAAAAAAAGTTATAGATGAATACATGTAGTGTGGAACTACTCAAATAAGACTATAAAATATGCAAAATACTATTTATTCATACACACACATATAATCACATGCATACAAGTATACAGAAATGTTCAGAGATTAAATTACAAGCCCCAAATTCAGAACACTGGTTATTTCTGATAAGAGGAATGAGAGTAAGGACACAGGTGCTCTCAGTGATATTTATTTCTTAAACTGAATTTTTAAATTTGTATTACAGATGCTGCAATTTTGTATGCACCTGATATAGTTCACAATATGAAACCATTCTTGGTAGATTTTTGCTCTGAGAGGCAAGGGACGGTTCCTCAAGTTAGCATGGGACAAAGAGATCTTCCTCAGTGGGTGGTGCTTTCCAAGTTCATCCTAGCAGAGGGCTCTCCATACCCACCCCATACATTTTGGACACCTGGTTTTCTGGAACCAGGAAGAGCAGGTCCAATTTGTCATTGTGTCTGTGACTAGGAAGCCTGGCTTGTCTCCCAATGACTAGAGGTTTTTCAGAAGTTATGGCCACTCCTGCCATCCCTCAACGCACCATCACCTGTCTCAGTCACTTTGGGGTTCAGGCTTTTAGGACTATGCACCAAGACCCTGCAGTCCACCATGATGTCCTTTCCTAGTGCTCGGTACCTTTGGCCACACCCCTACTCCACTGAGTTCTAGGAATCTCCTCTCCCCTTTAACTCATGTATTGCTTCAAACTTTGGGGTATGGTAGGAATCCAGTATAGACAGAAAACCGGAGAAGGGGTCTGGCATAGACATTCTGAACTACAGCAGGTTGAGGGCCGGGATGGGGCTAGGGCACACAGCAGCTGGGCACGCGGGACAAAGGAGAGGACCTGGTCAGGCAAGAGTGGACATTAGGACTTCCAAGAAGGACAGGCACATCCCAGGAAGGAAAGCGGACCCGGGAAATCCGGGGTGGGCAGCATGTTGGATTGAGAGTGGCCAGTGTCATCAACAGGAAGCTTCAAGAATCAGGGTATCAGGGTACAAGCTGCAGGCCTGGGTGTCAGAGGCAGAGATCCCCGGACTCATTTGAGGATAGCCGGGCAGTGAGAACCAAGACAGAGGGCACAGGGGCCCAGGGACATCACGGGACTCTTGGGTCTGGGAAGCCTGCATATTACATCCCACGGGGTGAAAGGATCGCGCTATTTCAGGGCCGTCCATCTGCTGTCTGAATTGGTGCAGGAGCCAGGGCAGAGCTAACTGAGCCTGTGATGAATGGGCAGGCCTGGCCCAGGCCCTGCGATCTGGGGAAGGTCCCAGGGAGGGAAAGAGGATCCGCCTCTGTTTATGCGTGTCTATTCCCGTGTCTATTCCCGACTCTCCCTCCTGTCCCTACCTGGGCGTTAATTATTTGCACTCACATCCGCAGCACATTTTTCAGATTCACTGCTGGTACAAAGAAAGCGACACAAAATGAAGTTGTGTTATTGTCTTTTTTAAACGGTGCATCTTTGTTGGAAAACTGCTGAAGTTTTTGAACTGTCTCCCCATCGGGCATGATGAATGTGGTACATGCGGTGTGTGTGTGGGGGGGGAAGGGGGGTGCGGCAGAGGGAGCGGAATCCATGTCTGCGGCAGGCTACCTGCAGGCATCTATCTTTGCTCCCCCCCCCCCTACCCCACTCCCACCCCGTGCATGCTCTGAGCCTGAGGGTAAGCTGCCACTTTATTTTTTTTCTTTTGTAACAAATTAAGCTTCATTGTGTGTGTGTGTGTGTGTGTGTGTGTAGAATCTGGAAGGGACTGGGCAGTCTGCGGCCTCCCACACCAGCTGCCACGGCAGGAAGGAGAGGGGTGACAGCTTCCAGCAGACCCGGAATGACTGTTCTAACGGGCTGCGGCCGAGGTAACGAGCAGGAAGAAACTGGCTGCCAGGAAAGGCAGGCTCCGCTCCCCCTGGCCTCCTGCGACACGATGTAGCATTTAGCTTCTGGCTTCCTGCAGCGTCTCTTCCCTGCTCTGATTTATTCCCACCTTTGCAAGTCGCGGGGGTCTTTGCAGGAGAGGCCTTGGGCGCTGTTATCGTTCACTGAGGAGCAAGGCTGCGATCCCCACGAGGAGCATCTCCCACGAGTGGGCGTGAGGAATCAAAGGAAAGGAAGAAAGAGGGAGCGAGCGCAGGCGTGTGGGTGTGACGCTGGGAGGGGATGATATTTACCTGGA
Organism: Myotis nattereri; assembly: GCF_964212035.1. Lineage (NCBI taxonomy): Eukaryota > Metazoa > Chordata > Mammalia > Chiroptera > Vespertilionidae > Myotis > Myotis nattereri. Next base: position 93,815,281 of record NC_138081.1, on the reverse strand, counting down.
TTGAAAACTCTTCTGTGATGAGCATCGTTTAGATGAGAACGGGCCGCAGAACTCGGGCTCCTGGCCGGGCCGGGGGAGCTGCGGGGCACGCAGCGCGGAGAAGGGCGGAGCGGCCGCGGGGACTATGTTCCTGTGTTTGTACACGAGGGCAGGATGCTCCGCCGGAGGGGATGGAAAGTATCTTCGCTGGTTTGCTCGGTCAGCCTCTTTAGCTGAAAACGCCTGGAGGTATGGAACAGTAACAGTGGCGAATGAAAGAGCCACGCGGGCTTGTGTGGAAGTCACATATCCAGCTGCAGCCGGGAAAGACTCGCCAAACCCTGGCAGCCTCAGCACAGTGCCTGCTGGGGCCCGAACTGCGATTCTGCTTTCCTGCTCCTTGAACACGAGTTATGCCCGCAGCTGCCCTGTTGGGTGAATGCTGCATAAGACAGCGGGGCTGTCTGCAAGGAGCTTATAGTTCAGTTGGGCAACAAAACACACACACACACACACATCATTAAATATGCAAGGCAGGACATTCACATGAGTTGCTGAAATGAATTAGATGCTAAGGACAATATTGGAAGAATTTAGCCACTCTCCAAAATTTAAATTTATAATTATATGTATATATTTTATGTACATGATAAAAAATGTTTACTTTTTTCCCCCAACACAGTTAGGAAGTTTCCTTATTTCTACGATTTTCTCCATGTCAAAGCTACACTGTGGACCACAAAACTGAACGGAAGCATTTGTCTTCACATCCCGCCCACTGTGGATGCGCCCCAAGTGGTTCCGCTGTGGATTCCAGGTGTCATGGACTCCTCCGTGCATGGTGTGGACTGTTAGTGCCGGACGCTGAGTACAGTGTAGAGGAGGTCTGAGAAAACAGTCAGGTCCGAGCTGGACTCTGCGCTAGGACAATGCCCAAGGTTTCACCTCTTCTCACATCTGATTCATGGGAAGTTCAACAACAGCAGGGCTCTTGTCTTGTCATCAACATTGTATCCTCCCACCCAGGGGGCTGGGCAGATAGAACAGATACTAGCAGACCTGCTCAGTCAATATCTGTTGAACGAATTTGTGAATGAGCGAATCTGTACAGCAAATCTGTGACGCCTGTTATTATCATCACCCCATCTTACTGATGGGGCCCTTAGACCCGCGGACTGAACTAGATGCACATGGTCACACAACAAATACAGAGTCACCTGTATTCTAAACTAATGAGGTCTAACTTCCAAGACCAGGTTCTTCCCACATTAAATTGTTTCTGAAAGGCAGAGGAGGCGGCCCACGCCTGCCCTCAAAGGGCTTAGCAACCAACAGGGAAATGGTGCTGAGCATGAAGAGACAAGCGCTAACAGCCCAAGGGGGGCTGCGATTAAAAGCAAAGAGAATGGGCGCAGTGAGCACTGGAGCATCTGACCCTCCCGAGCCCTCCTTACGCTCACCCCATCCAGCACCCCGTCTCCTGTCTCTGGCTGTGGCCCCTGCCCCTCTCACTCCCGCATCCACATCACCAAGGGGAAGGAAAGGAACAACTAACACACTTGGTTTTGTCTAACCATGTTTTTCCAGCTCAGCGTAACCTAAGCAAAAGAATATAAACAAATACGCAGGCAGGTGTCTATAGGGGAGGCCAGGGAAAAGATGAATGTCAGTAGGCAGCGTCATAGACAAAGAGGTCAAAACCGAAGGAAGGACCACTGTACGTTTTCAGCAGAACCGCTGGTGTCCAGCAGCTGCCACATGTGCCAGATGTTGACCTCCACCAGCAAAATGGATCTGCTCTATGCGACATACTGTTTAATATTAAAATAAACCATTTAAATCAGATTTCTTAACGCAACCATCTCATCTCTATCAACAGCGACACCAAATCCAAAATCTGAGTGAAATCTCATGAGAATTCTACAAAAATGCCTAGATTTCTTTTTCTTTGGAAAAAGAACAACAGTCAACAGACCCTTGGTCTGAAAACCCAGAAGAAAGTGGGATTGCTCTCCTTGAATAGTGGTTACTCTGATGAAAGTGGTTTTGGATCCATTTTGAACGTAGGACCTGAAACAGCATCCACTGACTCTCATAAAACCATCACTGGAAACGGTGTCCAGGAACCCAGGATGATATAATTCTCCAACTGAAACTTCTGTACATACAGCGTTGTGGTTAATTCTGGGACCTACCCCTTATCCCCTTTGGGAAGTCTGCCTTTCTGGGCCTCCGATCCTTCATGCACAGAGTCAAGGCAGTCATTCTCAGCTCTTCGAGGTCCTGGCAGACAACATCGTTTCATCATCACTGGAAAGAAAGACATTAAATAATTAAGCGATTATAACCTACAACGTTACTTCACATGAAAGTTCATGGCTCTGGAAATCGCATCTCTGTCTGCCAATTGTCATGCTACCAGGGCGCATCATTGTTCCCAATATACAGTCCGCTATAGAGCGTCAGAAAGTCGAAGACAAGGAGAGTCCTGGCGGCCAACTACATCAAATACTTTGTTTTCGGTTGAAGAGGTCCAGACTGGCTTAACTCAGTTAAGGTATATAACTAGAATGAAAATTCACATTTTTAAAATCTTACTTCAATGTTATTTTCATCACACCAAATAAAAATATCTAAATAATGAGAACATAAATAGATCTCTATTTGGAATCCAACTGCTAAGAGATACCCCGTCACTTGCCCTAACCAAACTTCTCTAAGAGGAGGGATGCTACTAAAGGCAGAGAAATCGGGTTTGTTAGTAGATTGGGTAACTGACTCACAAAGAGACAGTGGTGGCCATGATCCGTGTCCTGAATGGCCTTTCAAAACACCTATAGTGACCTTTATGAAATAGGCTGCTGGTATTGAGGAGGATAAATGATGAACAATTACAGGGACTCCATTTGAATCATGTCTGGGTCAAATTTCAATTGCAAGGCAAGAAACCTCAGTACAACCTCCCAAAGTAAGGTAGATTCTATAAAGAATTTTAAGGATGAACAGATTTCCAGAGCCTGAATATGTAGACAAGATAACGGCATAAAGAAGACATTCACAGATTACCAAGAACCAAGATATTTTTTGGTAAGTGGAGTCTATATAGGAAAATGTAGTTTGAGGTAACATAGCACCAGATAGTTAAGGATAGTTTTCAAGTTTCAGAAGATTTTAAATCAGGGAATGGGGAGGAAGATAGATACAAACACAGTGTTTGAGATATCCAAGATTCAAATAAAGCAATCAGGGAGGAAGTGGAGAATACATCTGAAGAACTTGAGGATAATGAAATAAGGATGCCCTCATCTAAGAACAAATGGAGGGGAGAAGTGATGAAGGCCCAGTCCAGCATGCATGACCGCTTCAAATACACATTAAAGACTTACAGCCCCGTGGCCAGATGGGAACACTTGGCAATCGTGAGGACTGTGATATAATTAACATGGAATGGACCAGAGAGGCTTGCTGCCAAGCCAAAACTCTGCATAGGAAGGATATGGTGCAGGCGCACAGGAGGGGATGGAAAGAAATTGAGGAACTCTATGGGGAAAAGAAAATCCAATAGAATCACTGGGGGGTAGAAATGCCATAGACCAGTTCTCCCTACCAGTGGGGGATACGTGCCAAAACCTCCAGTGGAGGCCCGACACCAGGGATTGTACCCAACCCTATGTCTACTGTGTTTTTTCCCTGCATACACATACCTATGATACAGTGTAATCTATGAATTAGGCACAGCACAAGATTAACAACAACAACAATAAAATAGAACCATTTTAACAATATACTGTAATGAAAGTTAGGTAAATGTGGTCTCTCTCTGTCAAAATATCTGATAACTGACAAAGGGTGGGTAGCATACACACGTGGAGCCACTGGCCAAAGGGCTGGTGCACGTCCTGCCCCAATGGGGTGGGTCGTGGGAGATTTCATAACGCTACTACTTATGAAATGTTTATTTTTGGAATACTTCACTTAATATTTTCGGACCACAGTTGACAGTGGGTAACTGAAACTGAAAGTAAAACCATGGACAGGGGAGGACTCCTGTACTTAAATATCAAGATAAGCGGTTAGCCTATTTCAGTATAACCTGCAAGCAAAGTGAAGTTTTAAAAAACAAAAAAACAAAAAATGATACTATTTGAGAAGACACCATATTAAAAATCAATGTGCCCAAGTAGAAAAATATAAGGACTATCATACATAGCAGAACAAATGCAAATTTAAATGATTTAGATGCTAATTTTAAAAAAAATTGTAAGCTTAAAAAAATTGGGGAACGTTTCTGAGGGACTAATCCTAATATTAAAATCTGTGTTAGAATCATGGGAGGCAGAAAGATGGCAAGAGAATCGATGAGGCCAACTGATGGATGATCACAATATGAAAAGTGCAGGCAGGTCTGAAAAGGAGGTTGCGGAATGAATCAGTTTATAAAGGAAGGCATTACCAACAATCTCACTCCTAAATTAACTTTTGAAGCAGATCAGTCACAGGTACAAAATCAAATAGCAATAAATAAACAATATGTTCTTGGCTGGATCAAGAATGATTTTTTTTTAAATATATTTTTTATTGATTTTTTTTACAGAGAGGAAGGGAGAGGGATAGAGAGTTAGAAACATCGATGAGAGAGAAGCATCGATCAGCCGCCTTCTGCACACTCCCCACTGAGGATGTGCCCGCAACCAGGGCACATGCCCTTGATTGGAATCGAACCCGGGACCCTCGAGTCCGCAGGCCAACACTCCATCCACTGAGCCAAACCGGTCAGGGCAAGAATGCATTTTTGTCATGATTTTCTTTCCCAAACTTGAATGATCACTAGGAATAAATGGGCTCTCCCCAAGAGGTTAGAAGAAACGCCAGTGGGAATTTTGGATCCACTGAAATCTGTGTAGACAGATCAATTCAATGGATGCCTCCGAAGTGCCTGTCACACTGCTAATGTGACAGGCACCGAGGAGGAAGGACCAGAGGATATGATTGCCTATATGTTTCTAAATAGAATAATCTCTTGTCAGAAAGGCAAGAGAGCTTGTGCGCCTCCCTAATACTGGGAAAGAGAATCCACTTGATGTCCTCCCTTTCAATACTCAGTGACACTCGGGAAAGATTCCATTTTTAAAAACTATGTGCATTTAATAACATGTGTAACTACAAAAGCAGTATCTATTCTTATAGGAAATGTGGAAAACAGAGAAGCAAAATGAATAAAATTAAAATCATCCACAATCTAGATCACAGAGATGTTCACTGTTAATATTTTGCTGAATATCATTTGGGATCAAACACAGAAGTTAATTAACTGTTTTATCTTGGAAAAGAACTGACGCTGGCTCAAAAACAAAATGAGAGAGAGAGAGAGAGAAGGATAAATATTTTTTAAAATGGTTCCAGCTCACAAATGGATGCTAAGATGTAACAAGAGACTGTTTACAATAAAATCCTCAGGTTTGCCCATGACACTAAGTTCTTTTTAATAATGAAATATCATGCCATTATGCAGAGGAAACTGTGAAAATTTCACAAGTCTGCATATGGGAGCAGAAAACTGGCAGATGAAATTCCTCATAGGCAAGTGTAAGAGAACACATTCAGGGGCCGTAAGACCAATTATTCTGGAAAAAGTGATGGAACCCGGGGTTTCAGTCACCATCTAGGCCAGTGATGGCGAACCTTTTGAGCTCGGCGTGTCAGCATTTTGAAAAACCCTAACTTAACTCTGGCGCCGTGTCACATATAGAAATTTTTTGATATTTGCAACCGTAGTAAGACAAAGACTTCTATTTTTGATATTTATTTTATATATTTAAATGCCATTTAACAAAGAAAAATCAACCAAAAAAATGAGTTCGCGTGTCACCTCTGACACGCGTGTCATAGGTTCGCCATCACTGATCTAGGACATGGAGCATGCCATCATTATAGCTGCAACTTAAAGACAATGTCCTTAAATGATGCAGAAGCCAATATTCTCATTCTGTTCTCTAAAATAATCTTATATCCACAGCTCTGTGCTTTGACAAGTCTGCCTTAATAAGGGCCCAAATAATTCAAAGAAAAGATCAAAGAGGTCAAAGAAGTAAACACACGCGCCTATTAGAATCCGTGTTAATAACCGCATTCTCCAAACTGTAAAATCTAATTGTGATAGCTGAAATCTAAATGAGATGAAGTCTATGTAATTGAGTGGTATTTCTAGGTTTGATGAGGTTATTTAACAAGGGATACACAAGACTTTGGAAGGTCTATAAACCCCTCAAAATGGCATGCATGTTTTTCCATATCTGCATATAAATAGATGTATAAATAAAACTATATATGTTTGTAATACATATATTTCTTCTGTTGATTCTGTTGAGCAAATGCATAGTTATCATCATATACTTACAGGATTCATAGCCCCAAAAGTTCAAGAACTAGTTGTCTAGATGTGAAGATTGTGGATTTGGACACTAATTTTTGGGAGCGGACTTTGAAACTTGAAAGAGAAAGTGTTAAGACAAATTAAGTTGTATTTACCCACGGAAAACAAGTATGTGGAGCTCCTTTCCCTGGGAAGCGCTATGGAATAAGGAGACATTTTTAGGGAATATTTGAGGAAGCTCTCTAAGCTTATGTATGATATTGGGGCTCCTTGGGACAAAGACTGATGTCTGCTTTGTTCACTCTTCTATCCCCAGTGCTTGGAACAGACCTGGCACATTAGTAGGCACTCAGTAAATACTTGTTGTGCACTCAGGGGCTGGATGGGTTTGGGTGGCATGAGCAGAGGCAGTGGCTGCTGGAATGCCAGGTGCGTCTCTGGTGGCATTTCTGATCTTCACAAGGGTGAGGCTGTTTCCTCCTCTGCCTCCCACAGCCTCATCTGATTTTCTTGCTTGGCCATCTACCACTTTGAAGGCATCCAGATTGTGGAGAACATGCGCCATGCCAGCAAAGAATTATGCTAATTTGGCCTTGGAGGGACACAGGGGGGGGAAAAAACAACCTAAAAATAAAATATCAAAGCAATAAAAAGCTTATAAGAGTTTATGAACATAAAACATGTACCACTGTTAAATGGAATACTGTCAAGCAGATTAATTAGTTAACATTTGGAAAGTGCACTGAAGATGAAAATTGCCAAATAAGGTCTTTGTATAGTGAACCAGTTTCTCACTTGTTATAATGGGGTGGCATGAGAGACAGGTCCACAAATAACTGAGACAACGGGCATGGCCAAGAGGCTATAGAGGGCCCCGAGGAGGCTGAGTCCAGCGGAGCCCTTCCCTAGGGTTTCCGTAGAGCGTGCTTCCCGAGTGTCTGTGAGCTTACAGCTGCGGGACCATGGCGCTAACGTTCTCTGCTTCTGTTTGCCAATTCCTCCCACCCTCTTGGGCTTGAAGTCCGCTACAGGTAGGTCCCTTATAGGGTTCCTCTTAGGACCAACTGAAGACTTCATAAATAGCCTTGTTAGCTAATTCCAACCTTAACTTAGATTTTGTTGAAATGGGGCTTTAGCCCTACCCCATGGGTAGATTATATTTTAATGATGTTAAAATAGTGAGCTATCCAAATATTCTTGAAACCCAGCATGATAAGAACCAGAGCTCAGTACCAAGGGCTGCCGCTCTCTTGTGCAATCAGAACAGATATGCTCCCTGGAAGAAGAGTCAGTGAAGGGAGACTCTCGAATCAGAAATTGTCTAGACTCAGTAGGCAGTAGCATCTGAAATCAAACTCTTTCAGTAGGATTTGTCTCTGAAAGAAAAAATATTTGTTCCACCTGTTTGATAGAGTTTTACGTGTCTATACAGCATTTTTATTTGGGCCAGCATTTGTTTTGATTTGATTAAATTTTAAGGTTCTTCCTACTTCCAAAAGGACTGAGGAAGCTTATAGATTAAAACAAAGCACAGAAAAACTAAAGAACTTAGGGATAAGTAGGACAGATAAAGGATTCCTATGCTGGAATTCCTAAGACACAGTATAGTTTAGTAGAAAAAAGTATAGAAACTAAAGTTTACAAATCCTGGGCTCCAGCCATAACTCTGTCCCCAAAGAACTGTACAGTCTTGTGCAGTCTTTATTCCATTGGCAAAACAAAGTCTGGAAGTTTAAAAAATAGTATTCCGGCATCAGTATGTCAGACAAAATGGAGTGGGTGAGATTGTAAAAGGAACCGTTAAAAGGGGAAAGTGTAACCCAATTGCAGGGGTATTGGCAGTAGAAATTGAAAGAGAAAAAGGAGAAAAGAAGCTTTTCACAGAACTTGGAAATCGACTAGATATGAGAATGAGCAAGAATGACTCCAAGTTGACTTCGAGCCTTTGTGGCTGGGAACGTGCTCCTGCCGTGAATAGGAACAAGAGAAATGTTCCTAGGAGAGGGAGGGAGGCCGGACTGAGGAGGACAAACTCAGTCTTGTCCTGTGGAGTTTGAGATGACGGAAACCATCCAAGTGAAATATCTCAGAGTTGTGTCTGGGGTGAGCTGGACCGGAGGAGGGAGATAAAAACTGAAGTCAGATGAGGACACTTGGGAAATAAATGTAAGAGGCAGAGGAGCCCTGAGAGACCTGGGGTTGACTATTCAGGTAGACTTAGCGCAATGCTTTCCAATCCAAAGGCTGGACAGATGGGGGTGCGATGAATTATTAACCGTGTTCTCCAAGAATGAGGAATGAAAGGGAAAAGGGGTAGGGAGGTTGGGCGACAAACACTGCCTTCCTGGGGGGAGCCCTGAGGAAGTACTAACCATGTCCCTCTGGAGCCCAGAGGGGGCGGTCTAGGACCAGGGCACTCCGTGTGGTTCCCAGGCCCCAGGACACACACTAATCCTCGCTCCACCTCCGCTGCCTCATTCCCCCAGTGGAGATGACCACCCTGCCTCATTCAATGTGCTGGGGACAAAATGAGGTGCAGGTACTTTGAAAAGTGGAAAAGTGATAGATAAAACTATAGAGTTGTCTTGAGTGTTGTTAAGAAAAAGATAAACCACTCTGTGCATCTGGGGTGAAAGGGTATTATCGCATGAAGGCTGAGTGGGGCTCATGGCTGCACGTCAGCCTCAATGATGCTCTGATTCCTGGGCTGAGGGAAGCAGGGCAGTTTCTCCAACTCAACACCCCCCATGTGGCTATTGTCCTGCAATGTCTGGCCTTTCCTAACAATAGCTAAAAAAAAAAGTAAAAGGTTCCAAATTGTTCTTCCCCTTAAAGTACTAAGTAGAAATAAAAGAACTGAAAAAAAGGAAGAAGGAAATCTCACACACACACACACACACACACACACACACACACAAAGATGAAGGCATATTGGACAATTTGAAGAATGAGGAAAGAGGATAAGAAGTGGAAAGAGGAAAAGATCAGAGAGAAAAAGATTTATCGAGAAGAAGAAAAGAGAGAGAAGCTGGGAGCAGATACAGGCCAACTTGAAAAGAAGTGGTAGAATGTGTTTAAAAAAAAAAAACTGACTTCACTGAGCGTGGGAATAAAAAGCAATGTCAAATAAAAGGCAAAAGAAAAAAGCACCAAAATGAAAGAGCTATTAGAAAGGGAAAAATGTCATGTAGAGATGAAAGAGATTTTTAAAACTGGGGTAAAAAAAAAATCCTCCAAGCCTTTCTATTTAGTTAGTCAGGGAAGAATACACGAGGACAGGGAGATAAGAAAGGGAATGACAAATAGTCATATAAGAAATTAATTGATACTAAAGAAGAGAACGTGGGAAAAAGGAGACAAATTATTTTGGCAAAGGAAAAACTCTCATAAAGACATTTTCAGTAATAAATTAGGTTAAAAGCCTTGTTGGAAACATCATTGTCAATAAAAAGTGATTTACGGAACTCACTTTGAACACAGGTAGGGAGAACACAGAGCCCCTTTAAAGAGAAACTAGGACAAATCAGAAAACAAAACTAGTTAACCTAGAGTAAAAAACCAAAAAACTCCAGGGCACAAAAATCAGCCTTTTGTCCTGCCACATGACACAGAGAAGGCATTCTTTCTAAAAATATTTGTGGAATGAATGAATGGATGAATGAATGAATGGATGAATCTATATATATAAAAGGCTAATATGCAAAGTGTCCCCATAGGAGTTTGACTGTGAGATGGGGCGTTCTATCGCTCGCTATAACGTGCACTGACCACCAGGGAGCGGCGGGGAAGGAAGGAAGGAAGGCCCCAGCCCAGCAGCCATGGAAGGGAGGCCCCGACTAGCAGCCAGAAGGCCCCAGCCAGGCCTAGGGACCCTATCCTTTCACGAATTCATTCACCGAGCCTCTAGTGAATAAATAAATCTATGGAGCTCCAGGAGCCTCCTATATGTCTATGGAGCCTAATGACATGAAAACATTCTCTGTTGCCCAATGTTATACCCAACTCCATTGTAGAAACTCCCCTTCCTCCTCTTGTTATGCCAGAAGAAATACTAAAATCCCTGTGATTGTATTCTACACACCAGGAGTCATCCCAGCCCCTTTTCCCATTAGTAGTGAAGAAGGGAAATAATGGGTTTTCCACTTTCAAAGCATATTTTAAAATACCTTGCTTTACCTTGGGCAAGTTGAGTGAGGCACAGCATCACCTTTAATTGAAATCAACATTAAGAAGTCTAGAGGTCATGGTAATGATCCCAGAAAAAAAGAGAACAATAGCGGTCATGGGGGTAAGGATGGCTAAAGAGTAAGGTCCCCTGGCACCTGATTAAGAACTGCTGTGGATGGGAACAATTTAGCTTCATTCAGGGTGCCTTTGAAGAAGTGAGATGTTAGCTGGGTTTTAAAATTTGGAAAAAATAGAGCTTCAGGATCTCAGTCTAGGGAATGGAATACGCGCGTACATACACACACACACACACACACACGCACGCACACACACACACAAAATACACTACACTTGGAACAGCCAAAACCAACATTGAGAATTCCAGTGGCATTTAAATGGCCCGGAACAAGGACCTCAAAACTCCCTCCATTTCCTTCAATTGTTTTTGTAATAGAATCGACTTCCTACCTATTAAACCTCATTAGTAAATTTAAGGCATTTTTTTCTTTAAAGGGTACCACTTTTTTAAGACAAATACTGTGACAAACCTAAGGAGACACTAAGCAACGATTTAAAATAATTAAATGTCTATCAATTTCAGGCTTGAAGATAGATAACTACAAAAAGTCATTTCAGAATAGAGTTGGCATTGTAGAAAATGGTACTAAGGCCTGGGGAATTTTCCATCAGCTTCCTGAGAGGCTAAGAAGTACGGCCAAGCTCCCGAAGAGCAAATCAGAGATAGATGAATATATTTTGATGTCAACCCAGGGACTTTCAAAGTTGCATATTAAGTATGACACATTTAAATAAATGCATTTAAAATCATGTCATAGTAAGCCATGTTTCATTTCAAATTGTCAAGAAACCCATTAGATTAATGTAGATTTGTCCATTTTAAACTTATAATATTTAACTTGGAAACATATTTTAAGTAGGAATTTAAGGAGTCACTTATATTAGTGGAATTAATTATCGAAGGCTGCCATGAATATTGCCACATTTCTTCTCTATTTGAGAATAACTGGATTTTCTTTCATGTCTGCTTCTTTCAGATTTGAAGTAATCAGGTGTTGAGAGAGCTTGTGGGATATTATCACTACGCTTAACTTTAAAAATTCAAAATATTAATATCAGTTTCTAAAGTGAATACAATTATTTAATTTATGTAATGTAACTCATTATTTTCTTAGCTTTTGCTACTAGAAATAGATATTATTATTCTCTTCAATTGAGCAGAGTTTAAACACAGACTAATATAAATCAAGGTCACAGAATCAGAAATTAAGATGGAATTAGAAGGAACCTTGAATCATCAGAAGCACTTAATAAATACATGTCAATTTGAAAATTTTACCAATAATAAAATAACAGGATTTTGAAAAAAAACAGTCCCAGTTATATGTGAATCCTTCCTAATCACTGGCTCTTAATTTCTATTTTTTTCCTTCTCTTAAACCCAGCTTTATTGAGATGTAAATGGCATAAAATTGTGTAACTTTAAGGTATATAACATATTGATTTGATTCACTTATCTGTTGCAACATGATTGCTACTATAGTGGGAGCTAACACCTCCACCATTATATTCTTTATTTTTGCGGGGGGGGGGGGATGATAATTTTATATATATATATATATATATATATATATTTTAAAATTTATCTTTATCGTTGAAAGTATTACAGCTGTCCCCTTTTTTTACCCCATTGACCCCCTCCACCCAGCTCCCACCTCCCTACCCCCAGGCCTTCACCACACTATTGTCTGTGTCCATGGGTTATGTATACATGCATATAAATTCTTTGGTTAATCTCTTCCCATCACCCCACCCCTTCCCTCAGAGATTCACCGGTCTGTTCCATACTTCCATGTCTCTGGATCAATTTTGTTCATAGATGTTCAAAGTTTTTTATTTTTGTTTTTGTTTTTGCTTTTTTTTTTCAGCACATACAAGACAAGAGGAACTGAGCAATAACAGGGTCATGAGTCAGAATAAACGTTTGCTGTTGAATTCATTGCCAGAAATCACTTTTGAATGGCCATGGGCTCCTTGAGGAGCCTCTTAATGAGGCCTCGGAGGAAAAAAGATTAGAAGATGACCATAAAAAAGTGATACTGCAAACGGAATACATTAGGCTGACATGGACCGGACACACTGACCTACTGACCATCCCGAAAGGTCCCTGAACAAAGTGGCCCTTTTCTCATCAAATTTTAAGAGCATCATGTAATGTCACATAGAAAGGACTTGTCAAAAGAGGTCTGGGTTATATTGGACCACCACGGGGTCAAGTGAAGCTTGCCCCAGAACCTCTGAGCTCTTTCCTGCCTCGCTCACTTGCTCATTCATTCAGCCAATGTAGCATGCGGTTATGGACACTCAAGTGAATTTGTTAGGCAATACTGAAGCCTTCGTGAGCATCCTATCCTCTTTTTTTTCCTCATTAGAACAGAAATAAGTAAGTTGGAACATTCATTCCATACTGGGCAGCCCAGCTTTTTTTTTTTTTTAAATGTTATGTTATTTTTTGGCCTCGTTGGCCACGTAGTGATTGGAACGTCCTGACAGATGTGGAAGCATGATTCAAGACTCAACTGGGGGCAACTTTCCCAAAAAATAATTGAAGACGGTGCTCAAGCCTTGCATATACAGAGACACCTGCTAGATTTGCATAGCCCAAGCTTGCAGGAAGCTTTAATCAATCATCTTCTGTGTCTAGAATTAGCCAACCTGAAAACCATTACTTATTTCACCAGAAGAAATTTTGTTTTCCATTGCTGCTAGATTAGATGCATCCTGTATCTCATTCGCCTCCCTTCACCAGCGAAGTTTATGCCTAACTATATAGATCAAGATCCCAGTTTATAAGCAATATTGGCTTATTTTTAAATCTCCCAAAAGGTTACTTCTGTCACTTCTTTTGCCAATATGCATAAAAATTTTATCTTCTGTCACACAGATCTTCATTTCTATTTATTGACTGTTCCTTACTGTGCCAGGTGCTCAGAAACTAGTAAACAAAAGGAGAAAACAAATGCTGATTAACTAATTATAAAGAGTGTGTAATTACAAATCACAGTGACTATGCAGAGTGCAGCATGAAAGGATAAAACAGGAGAAGCTGACATAGTTGCCGGAATGTGGTGGTGGTGGGTCAAGAAAGAAGCAATATTTTAGCTGACATTTGAATAAATAGACATGAATCCAGCAGAGGCTGCCAAGGAAGGATCAAGATGGAGAGGAGAGCCTGGCAGGCGTGGCTCAGTGGTTGAGTGTCAACATATGAACCAGGAGGTCACAGTTTGATTCCCAGTCAGGGCACATGCCTGGCTTGCAGGCTCGATCCCTAGTGTGGGGCATACAGGAAGCAGCTGATCAATGATTCTCTCTCATCATTGGTGTTTCTCTCTCTCTCTCCCTCTCCCTTCCTCTCTGAAATCAATAAAAATATATATTTTTTAAAAAGATGGAAAGGAGAAAGTTTCAGACAAAGAAGAAGAAAAACATGTGCAAAGTCCTTAGGGCGAGAGAGAGAGACTTCTCATTCGAGAACTGAAAGGCTAAAGAGACTGTATCACAGAAGAGTGGCCAGGTTGAGTGAGATGAGGCTGGGGGAGCTGGGCCCAAAACATGTGAGGCTTTGCAGACCTCATGTGGAGCTTGATCTTCAAGAGCTATTTGAAGCCAGTCAAAGGTTTCCAGAGTCACATTTAAAAAGTTCCCCTGGGTACAGGGTAAGAAATGTGCTAGGGTGAGGAGGCCTTGTAGTCGACCTGCGGTAGATGACGGTCGGGATACCTGTGAGACGGAGCCGGGGTCCACATTCTAGGACCATTGAGGAGGCAAATCCATAGGCCATGGCTTTATTAAATGAGCACATGAGTGTATTCGTCCTCAAAACAGCATTTATTTATTCTTTCCACTTACTGTACTAACTAAATTTTAGAAAAATTCTTTATACAAATGGTAATTTAAAGAAGAGAATTTACAAAGCTCCACCCAATATTAATGTTTTACAAAAAAAAAAAGAAAGAAAAAGAAACGAGCTCTTATATCTTATGGACCTTATTTCAGATTCACTAAACAGCCTTACATTCAGTTATTTTTTTCTCTAAATATCGGTGCAAGAATTTCTAATTTACTTCTTACTTATATTCATAGGTACATGTTCATAGCCTTCCATTTAACCCCAAACTGCAGGTGACTAAACTATTTTCTCTAGAACTAGCCCTTGTGAAGGTAATAGATGTCACTTTAAAAATAACTTTTAGCAAAGAAAGAATGGTTACGCAATGGTCAACAAGCTTCCTTAGTAGGGCTTTGGGAGCCTTTGATGTGATGAAATGCATTATAAATTTCCAGAGAGGCAGATGTAGCCCCTCCCGACGTGTCCATGGGATGTTTTCCACAGAGCACCTCAGGGGACCCGCCTTCCATAGATCCTTTGGGTGAAGGAGCCGCGTACATATTGGCTGAGCTCCTCCAACAGGGTTTTGCATACAAAGGTCTTTATAATTTGTTCAGTGAATGAAGATATGCAGCGGTTCTCAACCTGTGGGTCGCGAACAATGAAAATACACCCTGTATATCAGATATTTACATTGCGATTCATAACAGTAGCAACATTACAGTGATGAAGTAGCAACGAAAATAATTTTATGGTTGGGGGTCACCACAACATGAGGACCTGTATTAAAGGGCCGCGGCATTAGGAAGATTGAGAACCACTGAGAGGAAGCGTTGCAAACTCTAACACCAAGTCTCTGAGATAAGAGCGGGTTGGCAAATGCCCCAGGCCTCAAAGGGATAGACTCACTGCTCAGCTTCCAGCCGACTTGGCCACATGAAATATTCCTGTTGTTGTTGTTGTTATTGTTGTGTGTGTGTGTTTGTGTGTGTGTGTGGGGGGGGGTTGATGTGTGTTTGTTTTGGAGAAGCCAAAAATCTATATTCCTATATAATTTTTAATATTTTTAGTGCCACGGGTCAACCAGAACAGATAGGCTACCAGTTTTCAACCTCAGAGGTATTCCAATACAGGTCACATCTCACCATGTTAAGGAAAATTACAATGATTGGGGGAGCAGCTCTAGGAAAGCCCCAAGAATCTTCCTGCGAAATCCATAAAAGCTTTCCTGCCTTTTAAGGAACCCACACTGTCCATTTACGGGAAATTAACTCATTCATTGCCTGGAGGCACCATCAGTGGCCCGGAAATAGATAATTTACCAAATAATGGTGTCAGACCTTGAAAGAAATAATTATTTCATCCAGATAAGCACATTTTCTCCCTGTGCAGGAAAGATCGGGTCATTCGGGAATGGAGAGCAATAGAAAAGCAATCCCATGTGAGAAAGCACATTATTTTACACCAGAGGCAACACTTGATATAGCAACACAATCAGATCAGAGTTTAATTACAGACGGGATTGTTTGTCTGTTTTGCTAACAGAAGAAATGTCACTGCTTAAAAGACAGTCAATTTAGTTATTAAAAAACTGATTCATCATCTTATTGGATACCCAACCCCAATGGTTTTCCTTTCTTGCTTAGAATATTTATCCATTTCAATATTAGATACAGGAAAATGTACACTTATCAGGTTGATATATTTTAAATTGAATTACAACTACCCATGCGTGTGCTTGTGTGCGTGGGCACGCGAACACACATACACGCACACACACATGCATGTGCACACACATCATACATACAGGGTTAGGCTTTCTGTGTTTTGTTTTCTTTTGTGCTATTGCTATAGTGGTGCTTTATTACTTATTCTTTGCTTAAAATTCTATTTGTATATCTTTTTCCTTTTTTATAATTTAAAAGTCCAGACTGAATAGTGGGGAAAATTATGGTGGTAACGTTTCTATTTCGTAAAAATCAATCCCATTTTTAAATGAAGTGTTAACTTGAAAAAATGAGATTTTTTACTGCTAATAGAGCCATATATAAACTAACACCTCTCTAAGCTGGAGATAACTTGTTTCATGACCTCAACAATCTAAAACACACGCAAGCAAATGAAATTGAACTAACGAGTGCACGAGAGACAAAACAGATAAGAACAACAAGGAATAATGCCACCAGCTCAAGCAGTCAGGGCAGGTTTCCTTTAAGTCATTTTTAAACACTTTTAGAAACATAATCTCATTTGGTCCTCTTAACAACATTAGAAGAAAGAAAGGGTTGGAATAGTTCCCCCATTTTTCAGGATTACCATATTAAATTTCATCTGCATCAAGACAATGATGGGGGCACTATGAATGATGCCAGGACAACAGACGGGAAGTGGCAGGATCCCAGGTGAACCGGAACATACAGTCACCGTAGATATGGCTCAAGCACTGGCGCCCTTCCGTCGGCAAGCCCTCAGGCCTTCTCTCAGAGCTTATCTGCTCAATAGGATTGCTGTATGTGTCACTTCCAGATCAGATTTACAAAGAAGAATATGTTCAATGAAAAGATCTTGATGCTCTCACAACCTTCGAAATAACCTGTGTTCCTAAATAAGTTGGGGGGTTTTCTTTTTTCACTAAAGTACTGGTTAATTAGCATCTTGACTTTTTAAAAAAAAAAACACAAAACATGCCTATCAGCGTCAATATACTGCAGGTTATATACTCTGCCACTTGTGCTCTGTGCTGAGTGGGACTGCAGATTCCTACTGTAAAATACAGGCAATTTCATTGATAAAAATAACTGATAATAACTAATGTTAATTTAGCACTAACAATATACAAAGTAAATATTAAGTTGACATAAATTAGAGATTACTACATAACAGCCTGGTAATTGCATTAGAGGGCTTGTTTATTTGTTGCTATGGAAATTTCATAATTAACTGTTATTAAAATTATTGACTTGTTACATATCTATTATTTTTAAATTTGATTTTCTAATTAGCGTGATTAAAAATTCAAATTGTATATTATAGTATGTTGAATACTTTGATTTATATTATTTATTTAGACTGATTTTATGTTTGTATAATTGTACTTGAAGAGAAATAGATACTACACTAACTTCAAAGAGATTTTTTTTACTTGAGAATGGCAACCTTTCTCTAATTCATGCGAAGGTGTCCTATAAGCCAGCAGCAGCCCTAATTCTTCCAACAACCTCAGGACGGAGAAGATACTGTCACGGCTTCCTCTTTACCGAGAGGAAAGGGAGGCTTAGAAATGTTGAACAATTTGCCCGATTCTGGTGAATGTTAAACCCTAACGCTTTGAGCCAAAGCCTTCCTGCTTGACTGCTGAACAGCGAGATTTGTGTCATTCTAGGTACCCCTCCCCCCAAAAGATCTCCCTTGCATTCCTGCCGCTGGACACGTCTCCTGCTGATGTCACCAACTCATTAGAAAACAAAGGTGATGATCACAGCGATGGATCGATCGATCGATCGCAATGGGAGCATTAGCAAGCTAGCAGTGCAGTTCCAGCAGTGGACTTCCAAACCCAGGTGCTTGTGGTGGGCAGGAAAAACAATTTTCCTTCTCCCCTCTGGTTTCTTCTGGCTGGTCTAATCGTCCCATTAATGGGAGGCAGATTAACGGGAGAAAATATCCACGTGTATCATGGGTGTACGGACAGGGGTTCCCTAAGAATAAGCAGCAGTTAAGGCTTACATGCCATCTTGAGCGAAGGAGAAGGTGGCTGGGGTTGTGTCTGATACAAACAGTAAGGCTCTTCATGTTGAAATGGAAAAGCAAATGTTTGGTAAGCAAGCAGGACAGAGAGGACTTGAATCAAACAGGCCTTGCTAGGTTCCTCCCTATCCATCACACTGGTTCACATTAGACTACAGTATTAACGATAACGGCTCCCTCTCTGAGCAGGTCTCTAAAATTCTTTTAGGTCCTTAGGAGGAAGTTCAAATGTGCTGTGTTTATTATTATTATTATTATTATTTTAATAACCAGCTTAAAATAATCACTATCTTTAAAAAGGCATATTTGGGCCCTAACTGGTTTGGCTCAGTGGATAGAGCCTCAGCTTGTGGACTCAAGGGTCCCAGGTTCGATTTAAGCAGATTTAGATTGAATATCTGCCTTTGCCACTTCCCGCAAACCCTTGATCCCCTCCAGTCTACACGTCTAGTCATTCACTTGTCCAAGCCAGGAGCCGTGGAATCAGCCTTCACGCCTGCCTTTCCCTGTCCTCTCCCCACCCATCACCAAGACCTGTGCACTTGACTTTCCAAATACGTCGCCACCAATGTGTTTTCCTCTCCATCTCTGCCATGCTCACCTGGTGTCTCCACCATCTCACACAAGAATCGTTTGCCACCCGCTTACCCAGGTTCCTTTCTACACTCTTGCTCTTCCCCTCACTTCATCCAGACTGACTTTGCACCGGATCAAGGCATGCATTTACTTAAAACCCTTGCTCACCTATTGTTCCTAAGTATTAAATTCTACCCTGGCTTATAAGGTCCTACAAGATCAGGCCCCACCTCCTTCTCCAGTCGTCTTCTCCCCTTCACTCCCCTCTCCTCTTCTGCATAGTAGACCTGCTTTCAGATTCTCAAATACTCCCAGCTCCCTCCTACACGAAGGCCTTTTCCTGTGATGCTCACATTGACCTACTTAACATCCATTAATCTTTTAAAACTCAGCTTAAACATCAGAGCGTCTAGGTGAGGTCAAGCTTCCTGACCTTGGCCTTCCCCCATGTCTGCCCCATCCCTGCTGGCCTGGGATCAGATCAGGTCACAGAGTGCTAGCTGCTCCCACATTGTACCTCTGCACTTCTTTCACAGACTTCATCACAGGTTGTAATTATATGTTGACGTATAGTTATTACTTGATTAATGTCTGTCTTCCCCAGTGGACTGTAGGTAAAAACAGGAAGAGAGCATGTCTATTTTGCTCACCATTTGGATCTCTATACTTAGCACAAAGCGGAGGTCACTAAATTCCTCTTAATGGCCAAAAGATCTATGTGGCTTGTCCTAACCGGCTTGGCTCAGTGGATAGAGCCTCAGCTTGTGGACTCAGGGTCCCAGGTTCGATTCCGGTCAAGGGCATGTACATGTACCTGGGTTGCGGGCACATCCCCAGTGGGGTGTGTGCAGGAGGCAGCTGATCGATGTTTCTCTCTCATCGATGTTTCTAACTCTCTATCCCTCTCCCTTCCTCTCTGTAAAAAATCAATAAAATATATATTAAAAAAAAGAACTATGTGGCTTTAGCAAATTACTGAAACTTTCTGAATCTCTCTTTCCTCAACTATAAAAATAAAAGGCTATTGACAAGACCTGCCTCAAAGGTCCTTGGGAGGCATGACTAAGGTCAGCATTGTGCAGCACTAAACAGTGGACATTCGATGCACGGCGGCCCTTCACACTATTATTTCCTACAAAGGCCATGGGCTATGGGAATTAGTTAGCATTTTCAAATTGCTTATCGTCCTATAAAAAGGGAAGATATTCACAAATAATTAAAACATGAGTTTACCAGCTTAGCCCATAGAAGGCCTGGCCTAAGGCAAAAATGTGAGTAGCCAACATTCAGGACACCTTATTGACACCTTCTCTCCCAGAGCCTCTAGGAGCCCCGCTGCTTGAACAAAAGACATCACGCGGAGGACTGCTGGGCACCCTCTCTCAGTGCAGTCCTTCCTCACTCCCCAAGGGTGACTACTCCTTCCTCCTCCACTCCCGTGTGTGTGTGTGTGTGTGTGTGTGTGTGTGTGTGTGTGTTTGGAAATAAAGTTCCTGAAGGCAAGAATTATTTGAAAAATCAATTGTTTTTTATTTCTATATCCCATTCAACCATATTAAGTACTCAATTAAGGTAGAATGAATGAATGAATGAATGAATGAATGAATGAATGAATAGGGAATAAAATCCTACACAAAACAGTGGATATGTAGGAAAGACAGGTATACGTAAGAGGAGCCAGGCTGCAGGGGGAGGTAGTACCCACGTCCAGAACGTGATTCTGAGAAGAGGGTTTTCGAAAGACAGACCAGAGGAAATGGAGCCTCCGCCAGGGGCACCTCTGGTCTGTTTGCCTTTCCCCACTTCATCATTTACCTGCAGCCCCCACCCCTGAGTCTGCTTTGACATGAGACCTTTAAATGTTTGGGGGGGGGAGGGAGGAAGATCACGGAACGGCTGTCTGACTTTTCATCTGCAAAATAGAGCTAATGACACTGACCTTCCTCCTAGAGCTATTGTGGGGGATAATTAATTAATAATCGCGGAATCCATTGAGAGTATAAAGTGCGACATAAATGCTAAGTATTATTTCCATACAGGCTCTGCTGGCTCCTCTAAAGTACAGTCTGGCCTCCGTGCCTTTGATTTGCTGTTATCACCTGAACTAGAGCAAACAATGCCTCCGTGTCATTAAGCAAATGCATAATGAATGCTATTCCTTGTGAAAGGTTACACAGCAATTTACCTTTCCTTCCCCCTTTGAATGGGGACATCCTCCTGTGAGAGGATTATGTAAACTAATGGCTAATGTATCAAAGGAAAGGGGAGAAAGGCAGCAGCCATGGCAACCAGAGCCAGCAGGCCCACGCTTGGCCTCCAGGAGACACGTGTGTCCACCTGGGAGGGAGGGTGAGGAGGAGCTGGGAGAAAAGGGCAGGGAAGGCAATGCCAGGCCTCGGCCCCTGCGCCCTCCTGCCACCACCTCCCACGATATGGTAGGAGATGGGATGTGCAATAGTTGGGAATGTGATGGCTTCATGCGGGCGTCCTTTCTCCATCCTTACCCTCTTCCTCCAGCCCCGGGGTGTCCCCTTCATGCTCACTGGTGCTTTATCGGGGAGACTGTTTTCCCTTGGAATGTAAACTTTTCTAGAGATAGGGGCTGGCAGCGCTGTGATCAGGGAGCCTTTATCCTCCTCCTCATTCCTACTGATGCCCCTTTATCTCCATAGAAACGGACCTCCACTCAAAGCCCTGCAGACACCAAGGCAGGCCATTAACTCCAGGAGCCATCATTCTAGAATCCTAAAGGTAAGCTAAACGGAGCCTGATGGAGACCACATTCTCCTATAAAAACGTGCAAAACTTGTCGATTGGTTCCTTTTCCTTAACATTAAAATATTGGAGCAGGAATACAATTCCCTTACGTGTTTCTTTTAGATTTGACAAAAGAAGTAACGCATCGATTTGGTTTAGATTTTGCAGGCTTAGACCTTTATGACTTAGTACAGTTTTTAGGTATTCGGTTCTTCTACAAGTTAAATCTTTAAATGTCTGCGTTAACTTTTAAACCATGTGTTTCAAAAACTATATAAATTTACCATGTACTCCTCTCCCTATATTCCTTTAAATAATACCCAGACACAATTCTCATCTATCCCTCCATGTTTTACTGCCGTGATGATAGGGATTTTATGTCTCTTATTTGGCATTGCTGTTCATTGTCATTCCTCCATAAATCTGGGGGTTTTGCTGACCTGATTTTATTTCAGTATCCTTTCGAAAAATCTTTCCTCACTAGGCTTAGTTAATTCAAACATTGGCACTACTGGTAGACGCTATAAACTCTTAACATGGAACAAGATCGCCACCCAGTGGCCACGCTGGGCTTTACTTCTGTGCATCCTCCCAGATTTCTCTCGCGCGATCTCTCTCTCTCTCTCTCTCTCTCTCTCTCTCTCTCTCTCTCACACACACACACACACACACACACACACACACACACACACACTTTTCCCATTGGATTATATCCAGCAGAGATGTCCTTAAAGAACATTTAACATTTTTCAGATGAGAAAACCGAAGGTCAAAAAGGTTAATTTCTTTGGTCAAGCCCATAATGCTACAGTAAGACCCATGCTTCATGACATGCTACAACCTTAATTTTTTTTCAATCACAGTACCTCAGAGCTGGAAATGGCGTTCAAGGTCAATCAACCCAAGGCTTCTATCAAAAATGAGGAAACTGAGGCACAAAAAAATGGAAATGGCTTCTCAAGGCTCACAGAGTTGATTGGCATAGCATGGCTTAGCCCGGCATGTATTCCCCTACTAGACCAATCTCATTTAAATGGTTTCTGTCTCTCCCTTAAATGATCAGAATTCCCGTCTTGAACAGGTGACCACAGTGTCTGAGAATAAAGGGGCCCAGTGTTTCCTTCCTCACACTAGGCCCACCGCATACGCGCCGTCAGAAAGGCAA
Organism: Myotis nattereri; assembly: GCF_964212035.1. NCBI lineage: Eukaryota > Metazoa > Chordata > Mammalia > Chiroptera > Vespertilionidae > Myotis > Myotis nattereri. The sequence goes on along the minus strand of NC_138081.1, from coordinate 93,792,607 downwards.
AATGCACTCTCATGTCTGAACTGCTGCTTGTTGGCATACACAAAAATGTTTCCCCCCTTTTTCTATACTTAGGAGGAAATGAATTTAAGTAAAGGGAATTAGACATTCTAACTGTGCTCTCGTTCAGCTTAGAGAAAATACTTATCTCCAGCTCAAGACGTCTAGGACTTTCCCTGGCACATGGGGATGATGCCACGCTGTATTTCAACCCCTGTCCTCTAACTACAAGGTCATCTTAAAGTGAGAAAGGTCTGTCACATTGAAGATCCCTCATCATCACTCTGAATATCTTTGAGTTTCTAAATTCCCAGGTGGAGCGGGGTCACAGAGCAGCAGGTACACGTTCTTGCCCACCCGTATCCTGCGTCCTCCCGAGTCCACCGGCAGCCCTGGTTCCTGGCATGTGGGCAGTCTCCAGCCTCCCCTGCCGTCTTCCCTTCCGAGGGCCTTGGGAGCGTCCCCAGCTTCTGGCGGGAAAACTCTGAGTTGAGTTCCACAAAGTTTTTCAAAAGGTCCTCAATGGGACTGAGGCGTAGTTGTCCCAGAACCCTAACGTTACATTACTCTCGAACCACATTTAATTGGCTCTCTTCCTTTTCCCATTTCCTCATTTGTACTTCCTGGGATCGCCTCCCACGTAAACCACCATCTACATCCTTGTCTAGGGACGAGTCTGAGGTGACGTAAGCTACAAGGCGCACATTGTGAAGAAGCCCTTGCCTGGCCGTGGGGGTGTGACCCGTCCTCTGATCACAGTGCCTCCCCCCAGGGTGCTCAGTCTGGCCCTTACTGCTGTCCATGGCAGACTGACCATTGGAGCTTCAGACCCTTCCCTCCAACCAGCCTCTTCCAAGGCCCTGGGAGGAGCCCGGAAATGTACTCACAGGGTTGTAAGTTTTTGTAAAATTTGCTAAAGTCAGACACGTTCGCCACAGTTAAAACCATGGTCTTTTTCCAGGTGGTATTCTAGTGGTACAGAACATTTTGGGAATCTGGTGAAGGGGAAATGGAGTTAGAAAAATTTAATTGAAATTTGGAGGGATGTTTTAGAACACTTCAGAATTAGACTCCAGATCTGTGTAAATATGGAGTGTCCTTTATGCTGTCTTTAAATTTTATGTATTTAAAGAACTGAGAGGAAAATATTAGATTAAAAAAGTAATGGGGTAAGAAACAAAAGCAATAGAAGGATATATAGAGCAATAAAATCAATAGAAATTTATTTCTATACCAAGATGTGAATTGCAACTAAAAAATTCATCATATCAAATGCAGTAATTTATAAAGAAGAATAAATAAATTGAGTAGAAGTAATGAATAGGCTTATGGATTGTTTGATCATGCAATTCATAAAGAGGAGTGAATCATAAGAATACTTTGGGAAAAATTAAGTGTCTTGATTATGTGACACAAATACTGACATCAATTAATATAATATAAACTCATAATGCATCACTACAAAAAGGACACCTATGACAAACTGGTTATCAATTCAAAATTAAACACTGCACAAGAAACTTGGAATGCCCAAAAAGAAAAAAAAACAATTAATACAGGTTTTCTAAATCTGACAGCAAGCCTAACAACGAATATGACATAAACAAAAATGATTAGGGAAGATGCAAGGGATATTTCTAAACTATCAAAAATAGGGGAGAACCAAGATGGCGGCATAGGTTAACGCCGGAGTTTGCTGCCTTGAACAACTACTTCAAAAGTGAAACTAAAAGACAGAACGGACATCACCCAAAACCACTGGAACGCTGGCTGAATGGAAGTCCTACAACTAGGAGGAAAGAGAAACGCATACGGACACTCAGAGGAGGCGCAGTGCTGAAGTCAAATTCTGAGGTGCGGAGTGCGCGCGCGGAGCGGGCTGGCGGCGGAGGGCGCGGTTGGCGTTTTCAATCGGGAGGGAGTCGCAGACTCTGAGCTCCAGATCCGGGCGAGTCTTTAGGGACCCAGACTCAAACGGGAGAAGCCGGATTGTCTGGCTTCGGTCAGAGCGAGTGCAGCTTTCTCTCCGAGCTTTGCAGCGGGTGCTGGGACTCAGAGAGGCAGAGCCCCTGGGGACAGGACTGAGAGCCGCCATCACTGCTCTCTCCGGCCCACCCTGTTGATCCTGTGCGACCCGCCCTGCCCAAACCCTGCACAGAGGCATTTGCCGGATAGCCTCAGGCAAAGGCTAGATTAGCACCTCCCTAGAGGACAGAAGTGCTCTCACTGCTGACACAGCTGATTCTCATAGCCACTTGGCCTGGAGGTCAAACCCTCCCTGGAATTAGCTACAAGATTTAACTATAAGACTGCGCACAAAGACCACTAGGGGGTGCACCAAGGAAGCATAACAAAATGCGGAGACAAAGAAACAGGACAAAATTGTCAATGGAAGATCTAGAGTTCAGAACCACACTTTTAAGGTCTCTCAAGAACTGTTTAGAAGCCGCCGATAAACTTAATGAGATCTACAAGAAAACTAATGAGACCCTCGATGTTATATTGGGGAATCAACTAGAAATTAAGCATACACTGACTGAAATAAAGAATATTATACAGACTCCCGACAGCAGAACAGAGGAGCGCAAGAATCAAGTCAATGATTTGAAATGCGAGGAAGCAAAAAACACCCAACCGGAAAAGCAAAATGAAAAAAGAATCCAAAAATGCGAGGATAGTGTAAGGAGCCTCTGGGACAGCTTCAGGCGTACCAACATCAGAATTATAGGGGTGCCAGAAGATGAGAGAGAGCAAGATATTAAAAACCTATTTGAAGAAATAATGACAGAAAACTTCCCTCACCTGGTGAAAGAAATGGACTTACAGGTCCAAGAAGCGCGGAGAACCCCAAACAAAAGGAATCCAAAGAGGACCACACCAAGACACATCATAATTAAAATGCCAAGAGCAAAAGATAAAGAGAGAATCTTAAAAACAGCAAGAGAAAGAAACTCAGTTACCTACAAGGGAATACCCATACGACTGTCAGCTGATTTCTCAACAGAAACTTTGCAGGCCAGAAGGGAGTGGCAAGAAATATTCAAAGTGATGAATACCAAGAACCTACAACCAAGATTACTTTATCCAGCAAAGCTATCATTCAGAACTGAAGGTCAGATAAAGAGCTTCACAGATAAGGAAAAGCTAAAGGAGTTCATCACCACCAAATCAGGATTATATGAAATGCTGAAAGGTATCCTTTAAGAAGAGGAAGAGGAAGAAAAAGGTAAAGATACAAATTATGAACAACAAATATGCATCTATCAACAAGTGAATCTAAGAATCAAGTGAATAAATAATCTGATGAACAGAATGAACTGGTGATTATAATAGAATCAGGGACATAGAAAGGGAATGGACTGACTATTCTTGGGGGGGAAAGGGGTGTGGGAGATGCGGGAAGAGACTGGACAAAAATCGTGCACCTATGGATGAGGACAGTGGGTGGGGAGTGAGGGCGGAGGGTGGGGCGGGAACTGGGAGGAGGGGAGGTATGGGGGGAAAAAAGAGGAACAAATGTAATAATCTGAACAATAAAGATTTAATTAAAAAAAAATAAAAATAAAAAAAAAATAAAATAAAAGCCAAATTGTAATCAATCATGGAAGTGTGAAAACTAAGCTATCTTTCTATTCTCTCTATGGAAAAATTTATAAATATTATCACATGAAGAGGCAACCAAAGAGTTTGCTTCCCTGAAATGTAGGGGAAAATTATCAAAGAAGTCTAAAAATAGTTAATCAGTAAAAATGTTATGTTACTTTTCTGTATGTTGTGATGTTTGTCACATCTTGTGATTTTTTTTCCTTATTCCAAATAAATATTGACTTTCATATCTATGTATCATAATTTGTATTCCTTTTGTTAAAGAGCCTCTGGGCTTCTGAGCCATCTCTTCCTAAGAATTCCACTAACAGTAAAGGGAACAAGATCTATGATTAATATAATGAGGTTATGTGATATCATGAACATACTACTGTATAAATTAACTAGTGTAGCTATTGTAGCCCTGAGCCAGCACTCCATTCCCCTCCCATAGTCCCTCCCAGTCATAGGACCCCCTTAGCAAACTGTTTTAAAGACAGTCTAAGACTATAGGATTTCAGTCATAACATCTCCTGTGTATACATTTCACTGCACAATGTCACATTCTATAATAACCATTTAATGTTTTATGTTTTGTACTGACACTGGATTCGGTATAAATAGTTGTGACTTACTAGAATTATTCATTAGAGTCACCCACCCTTCCTCACCCTCCTCCCCAAAAAGAACAACGGAGGTGTTGAGCTCTAACCAGTGTGGCTCAGTGGATAGAGCGTCGGCCTGCGGACTCAAGGGTCCCGGGTTCGAGTCCGGTCAAGGGCATGTACCTGGGTTGCGGGCACATCCCCAGCAGGGAGTGTGCAGGAGGCAGCTGGTCGATGTTTCTCTCTCATCGATGTTTCTAACTCTCTATCCCTCTCCCTTCTTCTCTGTAAAAAATCAATAAAATATATTTTTTTTAAAAAAGGGGGAGGTGTTGAATAGGCTAAAATAAACACAGCTTTTAAAACGGGTAACACTAAGATCAAATCACACATTTGTTTTAAGGTGCAACCCTTGTGGTTCTATCCTTAGGATAATTCTCTGGTGTTCAGATTGTCAAGGCCTCTAAATAATGAAGCGAAAGAACAGCGTTAATATGCAACAGCCACGCTCAATAAAAATCTGCAGAAGGAAAAGTCATCTTTCATCAGAGCCACAGAATAACAAATTGGCAGGCAATCCTCTGAGCTCACTTTGTCATATGTCACAACAACATTAGGGGAGCTACATCCTAACAGTTATTTGATTTCAGCAGCATCGGGGTATTAACAATTCATATGTTGATTCTATAGAACTAGATATCTATCTGCTAGACAAGTGTGTTCTGACGGGAAAGGAGAAGCGTAAGAGAATAAACACTGACAAAATACTCGCAATGTGTTGGCCACTACATGTGATCCATTATGATCCATTATGAGCACTACCTCCTGTGGTATAATGATACAGAATGTTTTGTCACATGTTCATATTGCACACGTTTTGTAATGCTGTAAGGTATTCATCAGTCACGTTACAGTTTAAACAACAACAACACTGTATTAGTTTTCTGTGGCTGCCGTAACGAACTGCCACAAACATGTTGGCTCAAAATAATACCAGTTTATCTGACGGCCCTGTTGTTCAGAAGTCGGAAGTAGGTCTCGCTGTGCTGGAGCCAGCCCAGCTGTGTGTCTCCTGGAGGCTTTCGGGGAGGACCCATTTTCTCGCCTTTTCCATCTTCGAGGCTCTGCACACTGTGGAGGTTTCACACTCGGGGCTCTTGACCGCCCTCTTCTCTATCTTCAAAGCCAGCAGCAAAGGGCGGCATCTTCTCACGCTGCCCTCCCTCTGAGTCTCTCTTCCAGTTCCTTCTTCCACTTTGAAGGCCCCTTGTCATGACGCTGGGCTCACTCGGGTAATCCAGGATCATCTCCCTGTCTTGAATGCAGCGAACGTCCACCTGCGAGCTCAGTTCCCTTTGCCATGTAACCTCACATGCTCACGTTCGCCAGCTGAAGAAAAGAACGGGAGGGGTGCTTTTAGGCAGCAAAAACTCCATGTGCAAGGAAGAGAGGAAGCAAGAAGAACTTGGCATGTTTGAGGACCAAAGAAGCCCAGCGTGGCTGTGGTTCCCTGGAAAGGGGGACCTAAATGAGGCTGGAGACGGGCAGGGGTCAGATTAGGCTTTTTAAGGCCATAGCAAGGAATTGGATTTTTATTTCAACTGCAGTGGGAGGCCCTGGAGGGTTGTAGGCAGACGAGTAAAGTGACTGAATTTACGTTTTTAAGATCACTTTTCCGCTGAGGATAAATGGATTGTAGAGCGAGACGTTTAAAGGCTTTCGTAGGAATGTATGTGAAAGATGCTGGTGATGCAAATGGGGACTGGAAGTCAAGTTGGGACATCAGGAGTTGATGGTGGCCCTGGCCGGTTTGGCTCTGAGGATAGAGCATCGGCCTGCGGACCGAAGGGTCCAGGGTTCAGTTCTGGTCATGGGCATGTACCTCGGTTGCAGGCTTCTCCCTGGGCCCTGGTCGGGGCTTGTGCAGGAGGCAACCAATCAGTGTTTCTCTCACATCAATGTTTCTCTCTGTCTTTCCCTCTCTCTAAAAATCAATAAAAAAATATCCTCGGGTGAGGATTAAAAAAAAAAAATAAGAGTTGATGATGTCAATGGGCTGTGGATGTGGAGGGGAAGGAGAGACTGACTCAGGTTTCTGGAGTCGCCTTATGGGGAAGTTTGTGGGGAGACAACGTTTCATGAAGAAGAGTAAGCATTCTATTCGAACGTGCTAAGTTTTAGACATTGCGAGGTATCCCAGTGGCTCACAAAACAGGCAGTTACATACGCAGGCTTGGAGCTGGAAATGTACGTTTAAGACGCGTCAATATAAAGGTGGCATTAAGTCCATGAAAATTAATGAGACCGCTTAGGAAGAAACAGGGGAAAGAGAGCAGAGGAGCTTGGATTGAACCTTGAGAAATCACACCCTGGAGAGTTTGGGTGGGGGAGGAGAAGTCGGCGTATGAGGAAGAGAAAGCCATGGGCTATGGTCAAGGTTGAAAGAACAGGACTTGAAAAAGAGGCTAACTGCCAGTCCACACAGCCCGGAGCTGCGGTGGGAGATGCTGCAGTCAGACTGCCCGGGGTTCGGGCTCCTTCTCTGTGAGTCGAGTTGTGTGAAACATGGGCATCAACTTCTCAGCGCTTCAGTGTCTTTGTTAGTAAAGGAGGCAATGTGTGCAGATGTACAAGTTAGCATGGGCTGGTCTCCTAGAATTCAGCATGCTACTACAATCACTCACGTTAAATGAGGAGAGAATAGAGGTGTCCCCTGGATTTGGAAACATGGAGATCCTTGGGGCGTTTGACGACAGCCGTTTTAGAAGTGAGGGTGGAGTGAGCTGAAGGAAGTGAGACTGTCAGAACGGCAGGTTTACCGGACTTTGGATGGGGTTGACTCTACAGAGGGGCTGGAAATGGGGCAGGAGCTGCAGAGGCCTGTTGATGCCAATGACACATGTAGGTGCGCTCTTTTTATTCCTCACTCCTCCCAAGATCGCTTCCTTTTCTTCAAAAGCTGTAGTGGGAGGGTTCACGGTAGCTTGGCCTTCCCCTCCCCGATGAGCGTCCACTCTGATCCCTGAAGCCAACACTAAGCCTAGACTCTCATCTTAGGTGAAGAAAGGAAGCTGCCAGCCTAAACTTTTGACCAGGATGTCGGACTGATCCTAGACCCCAAACCGGAGTGACATCGCTCTCTCTGGGAAATAATAAGCTGCTGGTTCCAGGTCATCGAACCCAGTCGCTGGGATTCATGGGGGCTGAATGCTGGTTTGAACTGAACGGTGGAGAAGAGCGAGGAGAGTGCTGATTTGGGATGACTCAGGGAAGTGGGAGTCTAATAGGGTAGAGGAATAGGTACGTGCAGCAGTCGGAGGGCCCGGGGCTCCAGGTGGGGCAAAAGGGAGCTGAGAGGGTGCCAACAACCTCCTCCTCAAGGTCGCGGAAGCCGCCCCATCCTCCTTCACCGGCCCCTTCTCAGTTGGAGGAATAGGCAGCCAGTTGCTATGTATTAACATCAACTCACTGACTTGTCTGGAAAACTGTGTACACAGGAGCCCTGCGGGGACTGAGGTAGAGAGGAGCGAAGATCGGGGACCTAGAACAGAGAAAGAGGGATAGATGCGGCCTTATCTAGCAGTCCGCCCATGATCCTTCTGCTAGGGCGGGGTGGGGGGCTGTCACCATGATGTCCAAGGAGACCCATCTACTTGTTGAACCCAGAGCCTCCCATTCACAGATTTAAACGCACGGAAAAGCCTTAAACGCAAGTGTGTTCATAGTTTTATTTATTCTTAACCTTTTTTTCCAATTAAATGTTGAGACAAACGTATACACTATTAACATAAAAAGGCTAATTTATTTTTACAATGCCCTTTGAAGGCGCTGACTTTTTCTCCATTCACAAACGATTTGCTTTGCTCTGTAGGAAAAACCCAAGTTGACTCATCCTGAGTAGAAAGGGCTGCCCATCCTCATCACCCCATTAGGATCCTGACAATAATTCACCGATCTCCGGGGATAATCAGTAGGCTTTCAAATAGCGCCTGGGCCAGTGAGAAACACTATATTTAAAGAATCGTTATAACTGTTCCATGGTTCCCTCAGGCAATTAACCTGTGCTGCTGGCCATAAATTGCCTGGCTTCTGTCCCCACAGAATAAGTATTTGGTCTGTCTGCTCAGAATTATCGTGCACTTTCTTCTTCCCTCCAGGTAGGCCACTCCTTTGTGAACGGTGGGCATCAAACAGCCATTAAAAAGGACTACATGTGTGTAAAATGCAGCTCTTAATATTTCTCTGGAGCATTGAGTCATATTATACAGAATTATAAAATACTATCAGAAAAGGGCACTTTACATATCATAATAGTCATTTTGTAAAGTTCAATTTGGCAATTCTAAGCCACATTTAATTTTCTCCGAAAATTCCCAGGTGGCAGGAAAATATGGCTCTTTGTGGCTTTCCTGTCTCTTTCAGGGAACGGGTGAAATGACAACCTTTTAGAAGTAGCACTTTCTCTATAAGTAGGCACTAAATTACTTATACCAAATGAAGCCACATATTCATTTACATTAAAATAAATGCTAAAATAATAATAAGTAATTTTCCTATATAACCATTCTGGGATTTGTGCAAATTAGAATTGTGCATTCTACCTTAGTATCACTTAGGATCACTTGTAATTCTTCATCTTCACTGATAGGTGGAGCTAGTAATTTCTGTATTAATTATAATATTTTAGCATATTAAAATCTATATCTAGATGAAGCAGACACTTCAAAGCTTCAAAACTGATGAAACTGCATACTTCTCTTTTCAGGGATAAAACCATTTGCATTAATATGTGAAATACACTATTAACGCACCCCCTGCTGATCGCATGTGCTTTGTAGGGAGTAATGCATAATTTTCTGAAAATGAAAAGACTGAGAATCAGATATTTATGATGATAAAAACTAGATCTCAAGAACTATAAAAACTTGGAAGATTCTCCTAAGATGGAATTTTTTTATTCAGTTCAACAATTATTTAACACATACCAGAGGTACAATATAGTCAGAAGATCTGAGTTTGAGATTCGACTGCACCCTCACTGGCCCTGTAGCAGTGCTCACTGAATATCTCTGTAAACCTCCATGAGGGATTCAAATGAGAATAAAGGGAAGTAACATGGGAAACTGCTTTGTCTATAGGTCATAACCTCGCAAATGTTGACTATTTAAGATGGCATGGTATAAGACAATGATTCTCATATTTAGACCTGGGGGCACGTTCTTGGGAATCCACATTCTCCATGGAAATGTGTTTTTTGTTCTTTTTAAAATTTTGTTTAGTTTTTACGCTGGTGTTAATCTTTTAAGGAGTTCATGTGGGCACATTCTGAGCCATCTGAACTTTCTCCTGATTGTTGCTATGCAACCTGTGTATTAAGGATGACATTCGTGCCAAGTAATTCCACTTCAGTTGTTTCCACCCTAATGAAAATAGACCCAAGCAGACTTATAATGTGGCTTCTATGTTCCTTTAAGAGAAAGGCAAGAGACAATGGCAAGCATTCTGCACAAAGATTTGGTGTTAGTTTGGATCCAGAAAACCGATAAGAAAATTCAATCATTACATGGCACATTGGTACTGAACTTTTTTTTTTTTTAAATTTCAGAGAGGGAGGGAGAAAGAGATAGAAACATCGATGATGAGAGGGACTCATAGATCGACTGCCTCCTGCATGCCCCACACTGGGGATCAAGCCCGAAACCCAGGCATGACGGGGAATCGAACCGTCACCTCCTGGTTCATAGGTCTACGCTCAACCACTGAGCAACACCAGCTGGACAGTACTGAACTATTTTACAAAAGAATCCTGCCAATCAGCATAAAGAGCAGTGATTTAACATTGTGTATCATTTGTGTTGGTTTGTAGCTTTGCATATACTGTTGTAATGTATCCCACGAATCACAGAAGGACACCTCAAGAAGTTGAATTAAAGAGTCACATTTGCCCTAACTGGTTTGGCTCAGTGGATAGAGCATTGGCCTACGGACTGAAGGGTCCCAGGTTCGATTCCGGTCAAGGGCATGTACCTGGGTTGTGGGCACATCCCTAGCAGGGAGTGTGCAGGAGGCAGCTGATTGATGTTTCTCTCATCGATGTTTGTAACTCTCTATCCCTCTCCCTTCCTCTCTGTAAAAAATCAATAAAGTATATTAAAAAAAAAAAGAGTCACATTTATTGCAAATCCGGGACTATGAGGGGACATTTCGCTCTCCCAAATCTCATAGTGATAAGATGGCTGCAACACCAGATTTATATAGGCAAAAATCACAAAGCTATTGATTACATCCCAGGGTTTGGAATGAGGACCCTGGTTTGCACAAAGCAGTTACAGAAGCGAGATTGAGCTGATTAGTTAGTTATCTACAAAGATTAATTATAGTTTTGGGTCTTTGGACCACTGAGTTGACAGAAACACATTATTTAGAGCCCTCGGGTCTTGGGATAATTGTGCTGTCCTGGTTCCCCGGTACAGAGGAATTTGCTTTCTAAAACCAGTAAGATCACAATCAATGGGATATTCACATTACAATCAATAAGGCATTCAATCGAATGGGATGATTTATACAATTCAGAAAATCAAAGCAACTTTTCTATTGTTAAAGCAAATAAGTACAAAAGCCAAACAGCAGGGTTAATGTTAAACTATAGTTTCTACCTGAGATGATTGCTACCATCCTTCAATACTTATTTTGTTTAAGTTAGTCCCATGGAAACTTTAAACTTACAGTTTACTCAGATTTATATCATAGATTTATATAACATTATAAAATTAACATATATTGCTTAAATAATTAACTTAAAATTTTAATAATTGAGGTGTGTGGCCCATGAGATCAGAACTCAGAAAAGAAAAAAAAACAGGTTAAATCTTCTCTCTGTATTTTGCTGTGCATCCTGGAAAGTCAAATGCCCTCAGCTCTATCTCTTCACAGTCAAATAAGGATAATCATCCAATCTTCAGAGGACCATGGTGAGGACTGAAGGAAACAATGACTATCACTGCAAGTGAATGCCTTCTCAGGTATAGTATGCTTTGGTTACAGTGAGGGCTCTGAATCAAGAGTTTAGCCAGGGGTGGGCAAATTTTTTGACTTGAGGGCCACAATGGGTTCTTAAACTGGACCGGAGGGCCGGAACAAAAGCATGGATGGAGTGTTTGTGTGAACTAATATAAATTCAAAGTAAATATCATTACATAAAAGGGTACGGTCTTTTTTTTTTTAGTTTTATTCATTTCAAATGGGCTGGATTCGGCCCGCCGGCCGTAGTTTGCCCACGGCTGGTTTAGGCCCTTGCCTACATTTCTATGCCACCTTGGGCAAATCACCTTACCTCTATGGGAGTCATATCCCAATTTCCTAAAGCTAGGAGGTGTGTCAGATTATCTCATAGTTCCTCCTAAAATAGCTATAACAGAAGGTGGTTGGGTTTTCCATGTCATATCCATAGTTACTTGGTTGCCCATTAGCTTTATTTTAAACTTACTACTCTGAGAAGTAAAATAAAAAAATTAAAATTCACTTGTGATCGATGCAGCAACTTGCAAAAAGGATTAGAAAAGCTAAATTACCCTATCTATCAGACAGATTTGATATTTCTTTGCTTTGTTGTTTTCTCTGGTATAATGGAGAGACAGAACTCATATTTGAGCCTTTTTTCTGTAGCCTTGTAGGCAAATCAAATGACCTCTCTACACTGCCTGCACTGCTTACAAAGCAGGCTCTGGACACAGACTTGTGGATTCAAATCCTGAGTCCACCACTTGTTAGCTGTGCAGCAGCCTAGGGCAAAACGTTATGTTCTGTGACACTTACTGAAGTAATAGCTGTAAAGCACTCAGGCTGGGACTTTGGGAAAAGCTCTGTGAATGTTGGCTATTATTAGTATCATTATGTCCCTTCCCTTTCGTCCTTGGCTTTCCGGTTCTGCGAGCAGAGGCTGGATACTTGAAGCGTGAAGGGGCAATAAGAAAACTGGGGAAAGTAAACAAGGAGTGGCAACCAAGACTTGATGCAAAGCAGACTAATACCAAGAGCAGCCGTCATGCAAGTCGGGAAGCTTAGATTGGATCTGGGTCCCACAATTTTCTGATTTTGTACATTTCATTAAGTTATGACCTGAGTTTTTGTTTCCTCTGCTCTAAACTCAGGCTAGTAATTCTTATTCTACTTACTTCAGTGTAAAAGTTCAAAAACAAATATTCACTATACACAAAAACACTTCCTAAAGTCTCATACAAGGAAGTTTTTCTCTTTGATGTATACATTTTTTTTTCCTGATATATAGCTCTTCTTTTATTTTTTTAATTGATTTAAGGTATTACATATGGGGGGGGGGGGAAGAGCTGATTCTACTTCTCACCTAGCAAACCGTGCTGAGTTTTTTAAACCCTCTGGGCGCATGCACCTGCTGGGTGATTATAGAAGCAACAGCCGCCCTGGATTGCAGGTTTACCATATGCCACGCATTGCGCGAGGTTCTGAGCGACCTCTTTCGTTTAGTGCTCACAATTTTAAGGCAGACATTCTGTCCACTTAACAGATGGAAAAACTAAGGCTGAGACAAGTTAGAAACCTGCCATCCGCCCTGTGGTGCAGAGGTCCTATAAACATCTAACCATAAGGCAGAGTTGTTGTCTTTTAATATATTTTTTATTGATTTCAGAGAGAAAGAGGGGGAGAGAGAAAAACATCAATGATGAGAATCATCCATTGGCTGCCTCCTACACGACCCCCTACGGGGGTCCTGGGGATCAAGTCCACAACCCCGTGCCCTTGACCAGAATCCAACGCGGGACCGACACGCTACCCACTGAGCCGAACCGGCTAGAGAGTTGTTAGCAACCAACAGTTTTATCTCTAATCACCAGCTTCCCCGCAACTATTAGGAACGTCCATCTACGTCCAGTCAGCCCAGGCAGCTTGCTGAGCTCCACGCATCCGCGCATCCCCTCCGCGTCCCTGCCAACGCCCCGCCCACCCCGGAGAGGCGGAAAACAGCGGACCCCTACCTGCACCGCCTTTAGCTGCACACTGCGCCTGCGCGCTGAGAGCGCCCGGATTTCCTGTCCGCGCTCCAGTTCCGCCCGGATACTGCCGACCAATGAGGTGAGCCCGGAGGCGGGCCAAAGTCCTGCAGGCTCCTCCCCCGCCGGGAGCGTCCGGAGCCGCGGGGGAAGGTCCGCGTGAGGCTCTGACGGCCCCGCGGAGGCGCATGGCGGCCTCCGGTGCGCTCGGCACTTTCCGTCTCCCGCCGTTGCCCACGATTCGAGAAATCATTAAGTTGTTCAAACTGCAAGCGGCGAAGCAGCTCTCCCAGAACTTCCTCCTGGACTTGAGGCTGACAGGTGGATGGCTGCCCCCGCCGTGGGGGCGCGGGGCGCGGGTGTCCGGGGTCAGGCCCAGGCGTACACGCGGTCCGCAGTCAGGCCCTTCCTCCACTTGCTGCTAAAAGACCCCGCGCCCCGCAGACGCGAGCAACGCGTTGTGGCCTCGGACCCCCGCGCTCGGGCGTTTGCGGGCTCTGCGGGCGGGCGGGCGACGCAGCCCCGAGGGGAGCAGGGGCGGTGCCGGGGCAGGCGGGTGTGGGCGGTGGAAATCGGCTGTGTTGACACTGAAATGGGCTGCACGTGCCGGCTAGGTTACCTTTCCGCGCGAAGTTACCCGAGTTTAGATTTGTGCAGGGTTAGTTTTTTTGTGTGTTTTTTTTTATTTTTATTTTTTACCAGTAACTTGTCGCAAAAGAGTGTCAAACGTTTACTTGTTGCATCTAAGAAGTCCCCGAGGGCGCAAGGACTCCTTGGGGAATGCATAGAGAACAAGCCCTGCAGGTGCTGGAGCCGGAAGTCTAGTGAAAAGGGCCAGCTCTGCCCGCGAGGGGCTGGGGTTTTAGTAAGTTTATGTCCCGCTCCCGCTGCGCAGTGCGAGTCAGCCGTGCGGCGCACAGTTGCATGCGCTGTGCACGTGTGCACATTCGTTTAGCCACCACCATTTCCTAGGGATGTTCCCTCCCAAAGGACGAGGCTGCAGGGACCGATGACACGTGTCCGCTGGTGTCACTGTCGGAGCACATTCCGTTTTTGAGGTTTTGATACTCTCTTTGGCCCCTCTTCAGAAGCCGAAAAGATCAGTGCATCCCACCCAAAAAGTTCTTTTTCAGTTCAATCAAGTACCGTCCACAAAGTACAACTAAGAAGTTCTATTTCTTGGGCTTGGAGCCTTTATTCTGCCACACGTAAATAGGACTTGGGGTAAAATACTTTAATTCTGCTTCAGTTTTTTAATCCGTTGATTGAAGGAAGGTCCTACAATAAATAAGACCCACCGCTACAGTTATTTGGCTCTGGCAGTAACCAGCATCAGCCTTTTCTGCCAGGCATTAGCCACATTCTAGGTATAAAGCACCCTTCTCAGGACCGAAAGTGTAGGTCTTTATTATTTTTAAAAGATTTCTTCATTTGTCTTTTCTCATTGAGCCTTTTATTCTCCCCCGGGAGTAAATTCCAGAATCTAGATACTCTCCTCTCTTCTATGGGAACCCAAATGAAGGGACATTAAGGTACTCGTCTGAGGTGAGAAGCTCAGTGGGAGCAGAGAAGACTGAACCCAGGCCTAGTGACTCGCCTGTGCCTCTGTGATGGCATTTGTACTTGAAGAAGGCACTGCCCTGCCAGCTGCCGCTGCTCTCCACTTTTAAGAGAGAGAATATTAATTCACTCCATCATGCCTGTGCTCAATGGATCGCCTCTGTTCCCTCTGGGAGGCAGTGGTCCGCACCGGAGCCAGGATCGGCTTTGAAATTTACCCCTGAGCTGGAGCCCCCTGCTCTTCCCCGTGGTTTCTAGATGACCTTGTTCAGATACAACAGGCGAGGGAGATGAAAAGCGCAGAGGAGTTGAAGTGGGACAGTGAGGATTTGTGGTGAGAAAGCATAGGAAGCACCTGTGCCAGACAGACGGCCAGCGGGTGCTGAGCCCCGCCTGCACCTGTAATAGACAAAGCTGTTTTGCGATGGATGAGAGCCTTTCTCGCTCTAAGCCTACAGAGGTCAGTTCTCAATAACAGACGCAAAAATGGGACTACTAGACGGTATCCCGGAACACTGCCAGGAAGCGCTGGTTGTTTTCAGTGGCTACATTGCCGACACTGCGAGGCGGCCCACTTGCTTGGGTTTTAGTAGCTCAGTCAGTAAGACCAGCCGGTTGTGTTTCAGAGTGATAATTAGTTGCATTGAATCCCCAGTAATCTGCTTTTCCATGATTTCTTAAGGTCGGCTAACTTAGAGAAGTAGATTAATATTTTAAAATGTTAACTTTTCCGTATCAACTCGAATGTTGGCAAAGCTTGAAAACCTCCACTGCTAAATTTAACTTCTAACTGAAAACGACCAAGAACCCCAATTTCTGCAAGTCTTAGGATCTAGGAACTTGTTGCCAGTGCCCTATTGTCCAGCAACCAGAGATCTGGAGGTGAAAATGGAGACTGCCCGCACTTTTTGCTTCTGGATCTTAAAACAGCAACATTGAAAATTCTAATGTGAAACTAGTCTTGTCCATTCCAATGTCCGATGCTCAACAGGTGTTAAGTGGTACATGCTTAACCAGCCCATTCTTCTAGGAAATGATTGGTTTGGAGGAGGAACACGGTAATCCTATTCTTTGTTAAAGGACTGGTACTTCTCAACTGTGACGAGATAGAATGATGAATGGCCACTGTGTGTGGGTTGAGGTTGAGAGTTAAATAATTGGCATTAATATTGTATAAAAAGGATTAGTTGATGAAGTAGTGGCTGATAAGAATTTGTATTGATTATTTTTTTAATGCCATACATTAAAATTTGCCAAGATAATCAAGATAACTGAGACTTTCTTTTCTCCAGATAAAATTGTGAGGAAAGCTGGCAATCTGACGAATGCGTATGTGTACGAAGTAGGCCCCGGGCCAGGGGGAATCACCAGATCCATTCTCAATGCCGGCATTGCTGAGCTTCTGGTGGTGGAGAAGGACAGTCGCTTCCTTCCTGGACTGCAGGTGAGATGCTTAGTGTCTTTTTAAAAACCCAATTGAAATCTTTAGGCCAAGACTTAAGCCCCACCGTCCCTGAGGATTCGATCGGTTACAGTCCCCAGGCTCCATCCCAGAGATTTGATTCGTTGTCCGGAGGCCGAGAAGGCTGCATATCTAACGCATCCTCACGTGGTCCGTTGACCAGGATCGAATGAACCTGCTATTATAAAAACACGAAACAAACTCACTGTTCTGTGTCACCTTTCTAAAAATCTAGTATCTGCGGGCGTTATGGCCCATCCCTGGAAAAATAAATAAGGATAAGTAATGGTAAAAATGACTCAGCATGACCTCTGAGAGCTTCATTTAGTTCAGAAAATTATCTCTACAAGCAGAAGATGGAGAAGACATTGGCTTAACTGAGAGACTAATAGTGAAGCTCTTAGGCATTCATAGAAGAGCATTTTTAAAGTGAAGGGATGGGGTAGTACCACTTTGTGCATAGATTCAAGATGAGGTGTGAATGAAGTGATACGTGCATCTTCAAAACAGTCTTCAAAACAGTCCGTACTGTTACTGCATGAGAATTACTTGAAGGAACTAGGCACTTTTCAGCTAGACAGGAGAAGCCTTGAGTGAGGGAATTCAAAGCCGCCTATCAAGGTTGGCGGGAGAGGATAAACTTGTTTTGATCTTTTCAAGGAAAGAATTAAAACAAATAGGTGGGAAGTGAAGAAAGCAGGTGCAGATTTAAAATTAAAAGGGCCAGATAGCTCGGTTGGAGCATTGTCCCATGTACCAAAAAAGGTCGCAGGTTTAATTCCTGCTCAGGGCACATACCTAGGTTGTATATTCCATCCCTGGTCAGGTATTTTCTCTCTCCCTCTCCCTGGCCCCCTCCTGCATCTCTCTGTCCCTTCCTATCTCTCTAAAAATCAGTAGAGACATAGTCTCAGGTGAGGATTAAAAAAAATAGTAAGAAGAAGGGACATACATTTTAAAAACGTTGGCAAACAGTGATCTTTTTTAAAAAATATATTTTACAGAGAGGAAGGGAGAGGGATAGAGAGTTAGAAACATTGATGAGAGAGAAACATCGATCAGCTGCCTCCTGCACACCCCAACCGGGGATGTGCCCGAAACCAAGGTACATGGAATGGAACCTGGGACCCTTCAGTCTGCAGGCTGATGCTCTATCCACTGAGCCAATCCTGTTAGGGCCAGTGATCGGGACACTTAATGATTGAAGGGCCTTTGATTCCCCCAAACTAAAACTTTAAAGAGCCTTTAGCAGTTTATTAAAGGTGAGTCCAATAGAATAGTCAAATTACCTGCATGATTATTTTCATACCAGAGGAACAGTTGGTTTTAAATTAGCGCACTCTAATACTTACGTGTATGTGTATCAGTGGGAAAATATTTAATTTCTGCCAGAACACTCTGAGAAAATTTATTTGAAAATCTAGGGCTGTATGTGCATGCATCTGATTTTTAAAAGAAACAGTGATTTTTTTTCTTACTATTTTGCTATTTCCCGATATTTACTTGGATCTAATTTTGCCAGTCTTTATTGACAGAATTGTTTTCAGACTTATAAGTTCATTTGTGGATATTATGTGGTACATATTCCCTGATCACATGTGGAATTTAATATTGAATTTTTGCTTTGAGCTGCTTTCTTATTTTAAGAACTGTATCTCAATTGGAAGTGGAAGTGGGGATATTATTTTAGGTGAGATCATAAGATGAGAAAAAGAAACTGAACAGCACTACATAATCTCTCAGGCTTAATCATCTAGCCCTTTTTGGACATAGGGAATACTCCTCTGATATTTGGCTCTTAAAGAGACTTCTTAACCCTCAATCTCACCCAATATTACATGCAGTTCTTTCTCATTGGGCAGGGAGGTGAATCACATTTCTGTCCGTCCCCATCTTAATTCACATATTCTCTCTGATTTCAACTAAAGATCTTCGAAGACAGGCTTTACAAAAACAACTGCACCCTTTTTATCTCAGCTGTGCTCCCCACAAGTCCCCGCACTCCTAACCCACCTTGCTTTATTGTCTCATTAGCTTTGCCGTCATCTGACACTATCTCTGTGTTCTTAAGTGTTTGCTGTTTCTTGCTGCATCTCTACCATGTGTGAGTGAGTGCCCGGCACATAGCGGGTGCTCAGTAATGCCTCACTCAGGAAATAAGAAGGTTGACTATCTGTGTATATATCCGATTAACTGACTAAGTGTGTCGTTTAACAGTGAAAGTGAATAATTGTGTAGCATTCATTATCAAAAAGTTTTCTGCCCTTTTTCTAAATATAAGTAGGTTAATTTCAAGGTAAATTACTTTGCAAAAAATGTATATTTGACTTATATGTTGCTGTAGAAGAAGCATGATTCGTGGTGCCTTGTGTGCAGGAAGGGAGTTTGCCTTAAAAAGAAATGTTGGATACTAAAATATCAAATAGACTTCTTTTTCCTGTAAAGAATGTTTCAATATGTAAAACCACTTTCCTTTAGAAGTACTAAATTAATCATAAAACCGAGTGAGTACAAGCAGGAGGAGAGCGATCTATTTTAAGGATTCCATTTTAGTGACTTCTAAGCTAATAGAATTACTTTTTAAAGAAATTGTAATAATTTATAAAATGTCTTCCAGTTGAAAGTATGTCATTTGTAGCTTAATTCAATTCTTATAATATTATCAAGAGGCAGCTTAGAGGAAAGAACATGGTGATTATGTAGGTCTCAGTATCCACATGTTGTAAAGGAGGAAAACATCTCTAATCTGTGAAAGCATTATAGGACAGTTGTATGGTGAAGAACTCAGACTCGAGTGTCAGATTCTCTGGGTTCAACCTCAGGCTCTACCATTTACTAGTTGTGTGACCTTGGTGGGTACCTAAATCTCTGTCACTTTGCCCATAGGACTGTTGTGAGAATTAAATGAATACTTCATATTTAGTAAGCATTTAGTGAAAATTTTTATATAATTAATCAATTAAATGATTAACCTCATGCTTTATACACCCCTGTTAATTAAGGATTGATCAGGAGGTGCTGATCTAGAAAGAGGTATAGGAGAAAAGTCATGTTATTTCTTTGGACTAAAAAAATCCTCAGTGCTGTGTAAACAGTGGGGCTTAGAATTTCTCCTACATTTTCTTCCAGGTTATTATATAGTTACAGCGCTTTGTTTGGTATTTTGGTGCTTTATTGAAGGTGTGTGGTATATGTCTTGACATATCCCAGTGTATCTTTAAGTGTTAGCATACAAACCTACAGTAGTCTACTTGCTTCTCTCCTTTGAATGCTCATTGTCATACTTCCCCATATGTTACACAGTTCACCATACAATGTGATTTTTCTTTTAAAAGTCAATTCTGTGTTAAAGAGATTACTATTCTGTGTGTATTTCCATCTAGTATCATTTTCCTATTACCAGAAAGATTTTCTTTAACATTTCATATAGTGTAAATCTGTTTGTAGTATATCTATCGGCATTTATATGTCTGAAAAGTGTTTTGTTTTGTCTTCATTTTTTGAAACACATCCTGGCAGCATCCTTTCACTACTCGTAAGGTTTTGTTCCCCTGTCTTCATATGTTGCTTCTAACAAGAAATCTGTCATCCTTATCTTTGCTCCTCTGTCTTTTTTCCTCTGGCCTTTATATTTTTCTCTTTATCTGTTTTGAGCAGTTTCATCATGATGTGCCTTGGTGTCATTTTCTTCATGTTTCTTGTTCGTGGGGTTCGTTGAGCTTCTTGGATCTGCAGGTTTTCCTGTGTTCTCTGATGTCCAATGTCTGCATATTGTTGTTTCAACTGTTTTGGTTTATTTAAGGCAAAAGAGTGTATTTGCTCCCTTACAGTCCATCTTGTCCAGGGTAAGCAGTTCCTTTAAATTAAAGGCTTATTTTGTGGAATTTTGGAAATAGGAAGGCAGTGGTTATTGTTAGTATTATCTCTGGGTTTTATAACAGGTAAACAGAGTGATTATTTCTACTTGACAAAGTGGAAAGTTCACAAAATGGAGACTCAAATAGGCTGGTGTTCAAATCTCAGGTGTATCACTAGCTTTGTGACCTCGAGCTTATTGTTGAACCTTTTTTAGCTTCAGCTTTTTCATCTGGGAATAATAGCTACCTTGGGTGGTTATTGCAAAAGTAGACAGGAATTTATGTAAAGAGCCTGGTATATATTGCAGTAGCCAATCAGTGGTTGCTGTTATAATTACTCCCCTTCTCGTCATCTTATACAGGGACATAAAATATAATATAGTCATCCTGGCAGAAGGAGCTGTTTTTAATCAGAGATGATAAAATGTTGAAATTCTTTCATCTCTACCAAACTTTTAAAAGGGAAGACTGCTTGACGTTCTGCTATGAGATGATTATATATTTTGTACATGTAACTTACTTGATGTAGCTATAGCCATATTAATCATAACGTAGACAAAAACAACAAGTAAACCAAAGATAGCTTACAGCAGAGTGATTTCCTGGTCCACTGCGCCTCAGGTTAAAGGTATAGAGGTCAGTGCTCGAAGCAGACCCTCTGACAACAGCAAGAAGTAGCCGTTATTACTGTGGCAGAACAGCTATAAAAAGCAAATATAAAAACGGGGGGAAAGCACAGTCATAAGGGTCATAACCATTGGGGCCATTGCTCTACAGGCAGAAGTGAAGAAGCCATCAAGAAAAGGGTGACATTGGGTTCAGTGTACTTGCCTTAAAGAAGAGAATTGTGCCATAATTTATAAAGATTTCCATGTATGTCTTTTTAAGAAATATTAACACTTAAAGGAGTAAACGCTCGTTGAATAGAAAACGTAGGAAGTCAAACATCTAATTCCTTCATGAGGCTGAGTAAATGAGCTTCTACTATAAGTATTCTGGTCCTGTTTAAAAAGCAAAGCAAACTGACCTTTGGAAATCATGCTGTAATCTTCACCCTCAAAAAGTCTATTGTAGCGTCTTGAATTTTTTTTAAATGTCATTTGTCTTTTCTATGTATTCTATATAAGAATAAAAATTGTATTTTCTCCTGTCATATCCTCTATTATAGTTTTTTTTTTATTCTCATATAGTTTGCCTGACAGTTAGCCCAGCCCTATTTCACAGCATGGGGGTTCTCACTGTGTCAGGAAGAAGGCCATGGTGCTGAGCTGTGACCAGTGCTTAGCCCACCGGGCAGTGTTGGCTGCCAGAGGCCCCTCACCAAGAGAGGGTGGCATAAAACGTGCAAGATGGCTATTTGATACAGTTTTTTATTCTCAAGGAATTTATCATTGTACGCAAGTTCCAAGAATTACATAAATTCTTTCATCATCAAATTAGATCACCAACTAAGTACCTCGGTGGGCCATAGCCACTCCCTGCCGGAAGTGTGCACAAGACCTTGGCTCGTCAGAGGAGAGGTTTTTAGTGGCCACACGCAGAATACTTCTGCCTTTGTTTCCTCCTTTTAGAAAAGGCGCTCTGCTCTCCATTGTGTGCCACGTCCCCCTTACAAAACCTAACACCAGGAAAACCGTTTTCTCTCCTGCAGACTTGGTATAATTACTTCCCTAGAGAGTCAGAATTCTGTAATTCAGTAAGTTGGTCATGAGAGCTAACATCTCTAGGATTTAAAGAGTCCTTTCACTCTAAGCCAAGCGTGTCAAATTTGCACCCTGTTGTGCAGCCCACAACAAATATTTTTGCGGCCCAGCCAATATAACGGTATGTAAGAAATGTTTTAATAAAAGTTGTAACTTAATTTTTACAATATCCTGTTTTACATAACTAGAGGTCGGTGCACTGGTGGGGAAGGGGGTGGGAGGGGAGGGTCCCTCAGCCCGGCCTGCACCCTCTCACAGTCCGAGAGTTGGGGATGTCCTACTGATGGCCTAAGCCGCTATCTGATCTGGCCTCCCTCTGCAGGAGGCAACTGGTCCGGCAATCAGGGGACGGTGCTGGCCCCTCCCATCGCCCTTCCTGTGCCACTGGTTGCTGCCCCTCCACCCCCCATCGCCATTCCCTCCCTCTGCCCCCCGGGCACACTCCTTGGCTGGCCTAGCACCGCCTGATTGCCAGCCCCCCCCCCCCCCCCCCCGCCTAGTGGTCATTCCACAGTTCAGTTTGCATATTACACTTTTATTATATAGCATTATTAATAACGAACTACAGCGTTCCCTAATGACTGATTATTATAATTGTGCTGCACTCATTTCCCTTACATGCCTTATGCGCAGGTGCACCATTACTCTCCACTAATACCAGCAGCAAATATTTTAGCAGCCGAATGCCATGTTATTAGTCTTGGACTGACTTGTTTGGTGTGCCCAACAGGAAATGTTTCACTTTCTGAGAACAAGAAAAATAGGTTTACTTGCGTTATGCTTATTAATTTGTGCAGTTGTTCAGTGTCTGGTAAGTTAATGTTCAAGAAAAAAATACTAATTTTTATTAAAATGATCTGTTATTTTATGTTAACGATTCCTCATTTATTTCAGCCCTTTATATTCAGCATTGTCTCTATTGAAATAAACCTACACGTTTCTATGAAAATTGAAGCTTTTGGGTTTTTTTTGCGGCCCACATAAACTTAAACCTTGCTTATTTGGCCCGTGTTAGCTTTGAGTTTGACATGCTTGCTCCAAGCTTCTCATTGGAAGAATTTAGGATTGAAAACTAGATGGAACAACTTGAGGATGTCTGTAAAGGTACGCACTTGGCTGTAAGCAAGTGCCTGCACTCAGTCCGCTGTGCCTGGAGCGTATGCAGAGGTAAGACCTCTGGAGTTCTGAAGTGTAAGGCACCATTGAGGGGCTATGACTGATCTTTCCCACTCCTCCATCATTTCCAAACATTATGATAATGAAACAGTCTTCTCTCGAAGTAGTTAGTTAGAAAGTCTGTCATGGCTGACTATCATCAGGTGTGTGCCAGGCTATTGTCTAGAGCAGCGGTTGGCAAACTGCGGCCCCTTGAGTGTGATTCTTCCACAAAATACCACGTGCGGGCACACATGTACGGGGCGATTGAAACTTCGTGGCCACACTCAAGGGACCAAAGAGCCGCATGTGGCTCGCGAGCCGCAGTTTGCCAACCACTGGTCTAGAGTCATACCATTTCAGTTTGTGAGCTTTCTCCCCCATAGACCCTTCACATAAAGCTGTGAACGCCAGCATTCATCACTTCTGCAGTAGGGAGTGAGAAAGAGGAAGAGCAGGCTACCAAGTAGTCATGGGGGAGGTAGACCTTGTGAAGAATGGAAGGGTTTGGGTTGTCATTGAAGGAGACTTCAGCCTGAAGGGAAATCAAAACATACCTGATAGAATGCAACATTGAACCTAGGAAAGGAAGGTAAACGTGTTACGTCAGCTTCTGGTATGCAGCTGAGTGTGTCAGTGTGGAAAATGAACATTTCAAACATGGTTGAGTTATCAGAGCATGTAAATTAATGTCAAGGAGCCTAGTTTGCATTGTTTTGTTTTGTCTGAGTCTTAATTACTAATTACTTAACTACTTTCTATATATTGACGTTGTGAAACGTAGGCTTTTAGTTCTGCCTCTTTGTTTTTGGTATGCTAATTTGTTTTGTTTTAATTATGTGAAGCACAATTATAGAAAAATTCTAATGTTCTTCACTGTGACAGTAAATGCTATCATTAAATACACAGTTTTTGTCAGTAAGAGCCTGTTCCATAGAGAGCTATCTCCTTTTTTATTTATAGTATATTGAGGTTATTACGTTTTCTAAGATTTAGTGTCTGGTAATCATCAAATTAAATTTTAACAAATTGTGATTTAAAATAATCCATATATATTTTAATATCAGAGGTGCACATCATTTTTGCTGAAGTGCCATGGCTAAATATATTAAACTAGTTGATTCCCAAACTTGAAATGTTTAGCTTCTTACCAATATAGGCAATTCAGTCTGTATTTCTGAAACATTACTTGTGTAATTCTGTCTGTTATCAGTGAAATAGGTCTTTGCCAGCGAATTGACCTTACAAATTTATGGAACCCCAAATCTCGCAGGCTAGGCAAGGAAGTTTCCAGTGTCACAAAAAACGGAATGCCATCTGGTCACCCACTTATCAAGTACCTCAGAAGTACTCACTGTGCTGTTGTAGCTGCAGGGGACCTTGCGGTAGATAAGAAACAGGTGCGCCCTAGCTGGTTTGGCTCAGTGGATAGAGCATCCGCCTTTGCACTGGAGGTTCCCGGGCTCCATTCCAGTCAAGGGCACATGATCTCTATTCGGGGGCGTGCAGGAGGCAGCCGATCAGTGATTCTCTGTCATCATTGATGTTTCTGTCTCGCTCTCTCCCTTCCTCTCTGAAATCAATAAAAATATATTTAAAAAAAAAAGAAAGAAAGAAACAGGTGCTGCCCTTCCGGAGCATGCATTGTTACAGGGGAAGAACCTGCAGACACACAATTGTGATACAGGGTGATCTAAGCTACAGAGAAGCATGTGCAAGGCACAGTTTTGGCCCAGAGGTGGTCCGCGCCTTCTCACTGGCTTTGGTGATGCTTCTTTCATCCTTCCTGTCAGTTGCCTGGGCTAGGCAAGGAGAGAGTTAGGAGAAAATTAGCTTGGCTTGAGCTAGAGAAGCAAGACCAAGGGGTGCTCAAGGCCAGAGTTCCCTGAATTGGGGCTGAGGTTCTCTGAGCTCCCTGAGCTGAGACTTAATGTGGAAGAGGATCACCTCTTCCTTCGTAATCCACTTCAGCGATGTTTGTTCTCATTGACTATGTTCATTCCTGCATTTTAAACTTTGTAAGCTCAGGGGCTGCATCTGGTTTTATTTACCAAGAACTTTAAGAATCAAGTTTTGTGTTGGATACAGAGGCACTTAACGTGATACGAACTTACAGATGGCTTAGCTGTAAGGCAGCAAAATCTCAGACATCTCTCATAGCAATAGTTTACCAATATATTTTCTAGGACAAAGGAAACTAAGGAAATAAACAAATAGGACTACATCAAAATAAAAAGCTTCTGCACAGCAAAAGAAACCATCAACAAAATAACAAGAGAGCCCACTGCATGGGAGAACATATTTGCCAATGATACATCCAATAAGGGGTTACCCTCCAAAATTTACAGGGAACTCATACAACTTAACAAAAAAAGACAAAAATTCAATAAAAAACTGGGCAAAGGACCTAAATAGACATTTCTCCAAAATGGACATACAGAAAGCCAAGAAACATATGAAAACATGCTCTAAGTCACTAATCAGCCAAGAGATGCAGATCAAAATGACAGTGAGGTACTACCTCATACCTGTCAGAATGGCTACCATCAACAAATCAACAAGTGCTGGCAAGGATGTGTTATAAGCTGCTAGTGGGAATGCAGACTGGTGCAGCCACTGTGGAAAACAGTATAGAGTTTCCTCAAAAATTTAAAAATGGAACTCCCATTTGACCCAGTGATCACACTTTTAGGAATATATCATAAGAAATCAGAAACACCAATCAGAAAGGATATATACACCCCTATGTTCATAGCAGCACAATTTACAACAGCTAAGATTTGGAAACAGCTCAAGTGTCCATGAGCAAATGAGTGGATACAAAAGCTGTGGTACATCTACACCAGTGATGGCAAACCTATGACACGCATGTCAGAGGTGACAGGCGAACTCATTTTTTTGGTTGATTTTTGTTTGTTAAATGACATTTAAATATATAAAATAAATATCAAAAATATAAACCTTTGTTTTACTATGGTTGCAAATATCAAAAAATTTCTATATGTGACACGTCACCAGAGTTAAGTTAGGGTTTTCTAAATGCTGTCACGCCAAGCTCAAAAGGTTCGCCATCACTGATCTACACAGTGGAATACTATGCAGCTGTAAAAAAGAAAGAACTCTTGCCATTTGCAATAGCCTGGAGGGACCTGGGGAGTTTTATGCTAAGTGAAATAAGCCAGTCAGAGAAAGACAAGTATCACATGATCTCACTCATATGTGGAATCTAGTGAACAAAATAGATCAAGAGACATAGAAGCATGGAACAGACTGTCGAATTTCAGAGAGAAGGCAGGGGAGGGTGGGTGAGTGGAAAGAGATCAACCAGAGAACTTGTATGCATTATGCATTATGCATAACCCATGGACACAGGCAATAGGGTGGTGAAGGCCTGGGGTGAGAGGTGGGGCTGGGCTAGAGGAGGTCGGTGGGGGAGTAAAAGGGACATATGTAATACTTGAAACAATAAAGATTTTTAAAAAATATATTACAAATGCTTTCTAACTTAAAAACTTACAGATAGGAGTTGAGTTTTTGCTAAATCTATACAGAAATACAAGTCATTCTGAGAGTCAAAATTTCGTTACTAGATGTTAAATGGTAAGCTGTTTTTATACTCTAATCTGTTGCCGTCCCGTCATTGATACGTTAAAAGTGAGATGCCACGTAGTTTATTGCAGTTGATACGAGGAACTTGAGTTCAGTAACAGTCACGCTTAGTCTTTGGCCTTCAGATCGATTTAATAATGCATAGATTTGAAGTAAAAAAATAGTTCCAGTATTTGACAAAGTGTATGAGCTCCTTTTTATTGACCTTTCTGAACTAGATGCTTTCTGATGCAGCACCGGGGAAACTGAGGATTGTCCATGGAGATGTGTTGACATTTAAGGTCGAAAGGGCTTTTCCAGAAAGTCTTAAACGACAGTGGGAGGATGGTAAGTGACTTTGGATTGTTGTTCTTGTTGTTATTTATGGTAGAAATACTTACATTATTATATATTACAAATGTTCTTATATATTTATATTAAAAATTATCCAAACACAATTAATAGGTAATATGTATTGTAATTTATTCTGCTTTTCTACTTTCTTCCAAAATATAAAATCTATTACTTTCTTAATTCTTATTTATTTGTCCCATTTTTCAAATGTTTTGGGTTCTATTTAAATAAACGTGTCATATTTATGATAGCACATGAGATGGACCATAAGGTGTTACTTTTTCCAAATGGTAAAAAAGGAAGGGTTTCAGTGAACCAAGCCACACCCAGCCTTTCTTTTACCTTCGTTTCGATTGTGCTCACACTCAGTGACCAACCAAGGCACTCCTCGTTCACGGCACTGTTTACTGAGATCCTCTGTGCTCCAGCGCTTCTGGTTTTTGCCTTTAAAACCCCGTAGAACACAGGAAGGGTCGATTTTGGTCCCCCCCCACCCCCCCATCTAGCGGCCAGGCTCCTGCAGTGCTTGGTGCTGGCCCTCTCCGCCTTCCGACGCCCCCTGCTCTTCTCAGCACCTGCCTGCGCCTGCCCCACCGCCGTGACCTCCCCAGTGTCCCCCGCCTGTGACAGTTCTCCTGGTTCCTCTGACTGTTACTGACTCTCTTCTGGAAGGTGGCTGCTCCTGCCTTCCCTGAGGCCATGCCCTCTGATTCCCCTTTACATCGCTGTGAGCTGTCTCTACCTCCTTTGCTGGTGGTTATTTTTTCTCCCTCCTCTCACCTGTTTCTGAGCTCTTTCTCCTCGGGCGTCTCCTGCTACAGATCCATCCGGATGACCCCTCCCTGGCGGACACCTGTGTGTCGCAGGCACTTGCAGGCTGTGTCCGCTTCCGGGCACCCGACCCTCCGCAGGTTCCTTGGGCCCACAGGCACCTTGACCTCTTCATGTCCAAAGCAGATTCTTTTACCTCACAGCAGTTCTTATTGTATCTTTTTCTGAAGCCAAAAATCTGAGGACTTTCACTGACTGACTGAATGCGAATTAGGTAGAATTTTTTTCCTTAATAATTCAAAGCTGATTGTGGGGGCAAAAAACAAAAAAAAAAACATTGCTTTTGAAGAATAAATGGTATGGAATATACTCAACCATAATTTTTCATATATTTTTATTTGATGCTATTAGTATTTAGTTTGACTTTTACGCTTAATTAAAATTATATTCAAACTATATTGATGAAATCATTTCAAGTTGGTTTTTCTCCTGCCAACCAGATCCTCCAAATGTACATATTATTGGAAATCTGCCTTTTAATGTGTCAACTCCACTCATAATCAAGTGGCTTGAAAATGTTTCTCAGAGAGAGGGGCCTTTTGCTTACGGCAGAACCCAGATGACGTTGACTTTCCAAAAGGAAGTGGCGGAGGTAAGTTTTAATTTTTTTCTGGCTATTTTACCACGTGATCAAATTCCAAGTTCAGCATTTGTATGTCAGACTGTGTTTTCTAAAGCTGATACTCCATTACACACACACACAGAAAAACCCTACAACAGCACAACCAAAAGTTAAGCATGTGGTGGCGGCGGCAGATGTCACTGCTGTCAGCTCTCCGTGCAGAGTAGGAATGACATGCTGGCTGCTGAGAAGGCGGTACGGTGAGTAAAGGAAACAGCCCCCGCTCAGCTAAAGAAAGGCGGGACCTGTGCGATGCAGTGATGCACTAACACATAGGGGTTGGCATGTGACGTGTTATCACTGATTTGTTGACCTGAATACGATGACAGCTGAAGAAGGTTATAATCAACATGGAGCTGAGAAAGGGAAGAGGGTCGGTGGCTCACTACTCAGTATGTAGACTTTCACTTAACTCCCTGCCTTGGCCATGCCTGCATGCCCACAGCAGTTGTGTTCCAAGTTCACCCTCTAGAAAGTAAACCTACAAGGTAGGCGAGGGGATCTGCAGACTGTCCATATTTTTAAAAAGCTGTCTTCTGACATATAAATACAAAAGAGTATTTCATGTATATGTATGGCTTAACAAAAAGATCACCTGAGTCCCCATCGCCCAAGTCAGCTTAGTAATGAAGTTGCCATCATCTTTGACACTCTCTTGGATGCCTCATTCTGACTTTACCTCCTATCTTTCACCTACTGCAAAGGTAGTCAATACTGTGGATTTGGGACTTATTATTCTCTGCAAGTTTATCCCATGTATCCTCTTTACCCTGATTCATTCATATTACTGTTATATAGTATCTACACTAATAAAAGAGAAACATGCAAATTGGTGTCACTCTGCTATGTCCACCAGCCAATCAGATGAGTATGCTAATTAACCCAACAAAGATGGTGGTTAATTTGCATATGCAGGCATGGAGCAAAGATGGAAGGCTCCAGCCGGACTGAAGACTGAAGAGGCTTGGCTTCTCCGCTGTGGCCGGACCAAAGGCCTGGGTCCCGGGTGCCGGAGGAAACCCGGTGCCGGCGGCCAGGGGAAGGAAGGCCTATTGCACGAATCTTCATGCAATGGGCTTCTAGTATTATATATACTACTACGACTGTGTCATAATTTACCTGTCCATTCTCCTGTTTGGAGACCCTGTATAGTTTCAGTATTTTGTTATTACAAGCAAAACTGTCATGAACATCTATATATATATATGTCAGGCAGAGCACATAGCACATAGAAATGCTGGATTGGAAGGTCTACAAATTCTTACTCTTGCTAGATAATGCTAAATTGTTTTCAAAAGTCACTGAGCCTGTTTGTATTCCCACTGGTTCATTTGCTCTGTATCCTTGCCAGTACATGCTTTTGCCTAATTTGAACTTTTTTGGTTATCTGGGGGAATGGTGTGTCATTGTGGTTTATTCTGTCTTTGCTGGTTCTTAATGATTTTTACATGTTTATTGGCCTTCTGGGTAAGCTCTTTTTTGTGAAGTACATGCCTTTTACTGAGTTTTCTGTCGGGTTGCTTGTCTTTTTCTCATTGATTTGGAGGAGTTCTGACATATTCCCCTTACTAGTCCTTTATTAGTTAAATGTGTTGCAGATCTTCTTCGCTGTGGCATGTTATTTTTTTTTTACAGTGTCTTGAAGGACTGACATTCATAATTTTAAATTTATGGTTAGTGCTGTTTGTGTCTTGTTGAAGAAATTATTTTATAGCCTGAAGTCATGAAGATATTTGTCTATGTTACCTTCTAGAAGCTTTGGGGTTGATTGTTGTGGATGGTTGAAGTAGAAAGTAATTTTAGTACTGTTATCCTATGAGCCCAGTGAACCTAGCACCGTTTACTGAAAAGTCGCCCTCACTGACCTTTAACCTGTGGCATAATGACAGAAGCCTGTGTAAGCCCTGGTCTGATTGGAGCCACAGAAGAAAGGTGGTGTGAAATCTCGGGACGGAAGGCCCACTACTAGAGAGGAGGGAATCTTCAGTCCACATCACAGCAGATCAGAAATTTCATAAAGTATCTGTCATGTTTGCATATAATGAACATTGAGGAGACTTGAGGATTGAATTAGTGATGAATAAACAAGACACTAAATACAGTAGAGATTGAAGCAAATAAAATATATCATTATTGGAAAGAGAAGTAAAAAATATTTAGAAATATATTGTTGTTTATATAACACCTCAAAACGTAGTTAAGTTCCAGGGATCACGTGGAGAAATTGACCTGTAAGAATGGGTAAGGCATTTTGGGAAAGAAGAGTGCTGAGAGACTTGCCTATGGAGTGTCACAATGTCTGTGAGACTCTGATAATCATCATAATCAAAGCACCAGCATGAGACAGACCAAGGCGAGGTTAGAGGGCCCAGAATCAGGCAGCTTAGTATAGGATAACAATCAGATTATACATCAGCAGAGAATGATATAATTTAGCAAATGCATGTGTATTTGGTTAACTCTTAGGAAAAACATTAGTAATTTGCCATATGTAAAAAATTAATTCCAATTGCTGTGCCTTCAAATTCACCACACAGCAGCCATTAATCTGAGGCTAACTAAGTCAGGACCTTTCTGAGAAATCTGCCCAGTGCCCTGCGGATTCAAGGCCTCTCCACTTCAGCTGTTGGGGATGCAAACTATTTCCAGTGCTTTGTGAATTCCTTTAGTCCTGCTTTCCGATGGTATTTTCTCCAGCCTCCCACCTTGAGGAGTTAGTTACCCTCAAGCACTCACAGATCTGTGCTCAGCCTAAGACTTGAAGAGCATTATCTCAGGAGCTCTCCCTCACTTCCTTCCTCTCTCTCTCCTAGTCTCCACCCTGTGTGTGGTCCCGGATATCCAGCCTGTCTGCTCATGTCATGGAGATCTCTGGGCTCTGTGTGTTCCTCCTCCCCGTGCTGCAGCCCGAGAATGGCCGAGACTGAGAGACTTTGCCTTAGAGCATTTGGCCATAAAATCCATCACAAAGATGTACATAAGACCTTTGTGTGTCTGTTAGGAGCTCCAAGGTGACGTCCCCACTTCCTAAGGTCTTCATCACTTCCTGCTCTTAAAGCTGTTAAGTCTCTTCTGTTGGTTGGTTTGAATTGAGGCCATGCTAATAGTTTTCTGTGTTGGTTTTCTCAACCTTTGGATTTGTCCTTGGATATTTTTTCTCAGCTGACATGATTATTATGGTATTTCTGCTCTTGAATAACACAATTGAGATGCAAAATACCATGTACTTTAATTCTTTGGGGAGAAAGAGCAAAGGAACAGAGGCCTAAGAGGTGGAGTGATGATTTCAGTGACTCAGTGTCAGTTGTGGTTATTAATAATAGTGCTGCTCCAACTTCATATGCAATTATTTTTTTAACAAAGAAAGTTGATTTTGGTTAAATTTTAGTATGAATATTGAAAAGCCTTTATAGTGAGTCTATAATTTAAGAAATGCTTTAGAAGTACGGGCAACGCTGGTCCTCTGACTGATTTTGGCATTCTGCAAGTCAGAGTTTCAGTGGGAGAATATAATAGCATCATTTTCTTATATGCCCTCTCTTTGCTCTGGACAAATTTGTATTTTGAAAATTTGTATTTTACCCCAGAAAGCACTTTTAAACATTTGCTTGCCTTGGTTTGGTGAGTTACAAAACAAATGAGCATGTCCTCTTCTTTCTCTTTAAGACTGCAAGGTCTGAATGTATGAATTCAGCCCACACACATTAAGGGACATTTAGACACTATAAAGCTACAGCTCGTAAAATAGAATCAGACTCTGTAGCAATAAATGATACCTTAACAAATCTCACCTAACCTCGTTTTATAGATGATGAAACCAAAGCTCCAAGCAATTTAATGTTTTCCGAAAGGTCATGAGCCCATTACAGGGAAAGCTGAACTTGAACACAGGTCACCTGTTTCCTGCTGAAGTCATGATGTTCAACTTTTCCACGTGGCTGGACCTCTGATCCTTTCCTTCCGGGTCCAGCATCCGCCTCTTCATCTCCTCCCATCTCCAGGGGACCCTGGCTGGTTAATGGTCACATCCGCAGCAGGAGGGAGTCACCTCTTCATTAATTACGTCGTTCTCTCTGTCCCTGATGTGTGGTAGTTTCACTTCTCAAGTATAAGCCAATTTTTTCTCCTTGTACTTAAAATTTTTTTAGATGAATAAGGGAAAAAAATAATACTGTCCTTGTGAATTCTTTGACCCTTTTTTTTTTCTTAGACTCAGAATGCTTTTAAAAGCTCAAAGGTTAGGTATTTCCTTTTAGTGAAAAATTAGCTGGTTTGGTTTCCTGGCCTTTTGCTGTTGCAATCATCTGTCTTCTAATGGAGTTTGGATTTTCATAGCTTTACCTGTAATACATACACCACAGAAATACCAAATCGTGTTCCAGCAGTTGATTGACCATTTAACTCTTACATTAGCTTTTACCGAGCCCTTTGCCGAGCTCTTTGGTCAGTGGCTTGAATTTTTCCTGTACGTGTGCTGCTTTCTTCTAAATTGAGCCATGTGGTTCCCAAAGTTTTGTCTCCACACCACAGCTGCATTGGCTGCAAAGGTTGGGTGGGTCACGTTATGGGTCAGGACAGCCCCTCCCCTGGCAGGAGAGGACACACGGCACTCAAATGTGTCTCCATATCCAGTTAGCTTCCCCTCTGTGCCTCACTGGTTGCTTTTTGGTTAAAGTGACTTTTAAATCTCTGAATTCATCTGTGGAAACATACATTTCAGATGTAAAGTGACAAATTGGAGGAAAATCCAGGATGAAATAATACTTTTTAAAATCTGGGCATTTCTTTTGGCTTACGTATATTCTAATTTGGTGATTATGTTCATGGTAGATTTTAGTTTTATACAACTGCTTTGAATTGTGCCAGTTTGCACAGTGTATTTTCAATGAATTTTTTCCCAGAGGTAAAAATTAAGCTCTCTTTTTTGACCATTTGAGCTTACTTTTTGACTTAAATCTGTACTTCCATTTTTTGTCTCTATTTTTTATATTGGCTGAGAATATATGTATACTTTTTGGTTTCACATTTTAGTCAGGAAGAGTTTATTTTGTCAGATATACTGTAGTATGTCATCACTTGCCATAAACTCAACTTCCCAGTAATCTCAACTGTCTAAATACAGACAAGAGCCAGAAATTTTAAAATAAAAAGGGATGAGATGAGGAGTGGCTTCTGAATAACAAAACAGATGCTACAAAGCCTACAGTTAACTTAGCCCATAGGAAGTTTTCTCAGCATCTCAGATTGAAACCTATTTTTATTCTTGCTTAAGGCAAAATATAAGCCAAATTGTGCTGTTTTCATGCGCACAGCAGGTTAGAAGCGGCGAAGTAAAAGGGGCTGTTAGAGTCGGCATGGGACAGTGAAGCGGG
Source organism: Myotis nattereri (assembly GCF_964212035.1). Classification (NCBI taxonomy): domain Eukaryota; kingdom Metazoa; phylum Chordata; class Mammalia; order Chiroptera; family Vespertilionidae; genus Myotis; species Myotis nattereri. The sequence goes on along the minus strand of NC_138081.1, from coordinate 93,758,890 downwards.
AAAGGGAAAGCCCCGCAGTGAACACAACTCTACAAGCACGGCTGTTCCGCAGTGAGGCTCCCGCCCTCGCCCCTGGCCCAGGACTGCCTTACGTGACCTGTGTCTCAGGAGAGCTGGAGCATGGCCAGGGCAGTGACGGCGAACCTTCTGAGCTCGGCGTGTCAGCATTTTGAAAAACCCTAACTTAACTCTGGTGCCGTGTCACAGATAGAGATGTTTTGATATTTGCAACCATAGTAAAACAAAGGTTTATATTTTTGATATTTATTTTATGTATTTAAATGCCATTTAACAAAGAAAAATCAACCAAAAAAAATGAGTTCGCGCGTCACCTCTGACACGCGTGTCATAGGTTCGCCATCACTGGTCTAGTGAGCTCTCAGAGCCCAGAGAAGCAGGATGCATTTTAGAAAGAGAAGTATACCTAATTTTTTTTTTAATCCTCACCCGAAGACATGTTTTTATTGATTAATTTTAGAGAGAGGAAGGAGGGAGAAAGAGAGAAGCATCGATGTGAGAGACAAACATTGATCACTTGCCTCCCAAACACGCCTCAACTGAGGATCGAATCCAGTCTAGGTATGTGTCCTGACTGGGACTCGAACCCCCAGCCCTTCGGTGCACAGGACGACGCTTCTACAGCTGAGCCACCTGTGCCTAATATTTTTTTCCCAAGACTCAGCTTTGTCCAGTCATAACATATCACCATTTTTCCTATTTTTTTTTTCTAAGAAATAATGTAGATATGTTTAGAGCCTTCTTCTATTTCCTTTCTTTTCCTTTTATGAGTTATACTTTGTTAAAATTTCTATTCATCATTCCTGTGCATGTTTTTTTCTTGCACTGCAGATACACACACACACACACACACACACACTCAGAAGTAATCTTTTGAATTTTTTATATACATATTTTCTTCACTTAATTATTTTTTACTCTATTTTGGGAGCTATCTTGGTAATCATTGCTGTTCATTTTAACTGTTATTTAATAGTTTACTGTTGTCGAAATTACCACAATGTACTTACACAGTCACCTGCGATGGCCCTTTGTCTTTCCGCTTTTTTTACTGTTACCTATAATGCTGCAGTGAACATTCATTCTTACACACATCTCCTGTGTAACTGTGGACACTGTTCTCTGGGGTAAAGTCCTGACGGTAAACCTAAAGGATCATGGGGGTTGACTTGACCAGCTTTTCTATGCATGTTACCGAATTATGGTCCAAAGTGCTTACCAGTTTCCCTCCCACAGGCAGGGTGAGAGTTCCTGTTGCTCCAGATACTCGCCGGCACTAAATTCGCCCAGGTTCTCTTTTGTGTCATTTAAATTTCGTTCATTTTGTGGATATGAAATTTTATCTCATTGTAGCTTTACTGTGCATGTTCCTAATGTGCTATGTGGTTGAGCATAGTTCACGGGTCCTTTGAGTTACTCTTACATTTCCTGTTAGTGTTTATGTTTTGATTATGATCGACTGGGTTAGTTATTTGCTTAAGTTCCGTTTTGTCTTTCCTAGAGACTTGCAGCCAATACGGGGAGCAAGCAGCGCAGTCGCCTGTCTGTGATGGCCCAGTACCTCTGCCGCGTTCAGCACGTCTTCACAATTCCAGGCCGGGCGTTTGTTCCCAAACCGGAAGTGAGTTTCTGTTGCTTTCCATACTATACCAGAACTAGGATTTAAATGGTATCCATTGCTCTTCTGAGGATGTGTCAGAGGAAATGATCTCTAGGATCTCATCTTATGTGCAAACTGTGCCAGAAGTTTTCCTTTACCTCTCCTGAATCAGAACCATAAAAACCACAATGTGAATCAAAATCACAATTTTCACTCCAGTTTCTCTCCCCTTATTTAGAATGACCAAATGCCCACTGGATATTTATCCATGTTGCCCTGGTCATGGTGGTATTATTATTGTTATCCTTTTTTACACTTCAAATTATTTCAGTATGGAAGGTAAGGTATATGGTCATCCAATCCTCAAAAAAAGAAATCAGTATTTTTGTGTGATTTCTATTAGAGAATACTAGCTAAAGTTACATCAACCTTACTTACCGTGAATGTTTTTTCCACTTTTTGGAGAGACCTTAGTGTGGTAATATTACTTGCATGAAAAGGCTTATTTTATGAGAGTTCAAAACACTCCTGTATGTATTTAGGAAGAAAATATTCCAAAAATAAATAGAAATTATTTTTGAAGTATTTATACACTTATATAGAGTACTAGAGGCCTGATGCACGAAATTCATGCAAGGGGCTCTGCCCTCATAGCTTTGGCCGGTCCTTGCAGCGTCGGCAGGCCCTTGCAGCCCCTCACAGCCTTGGCCGGCCCTCACAGCCTCGGCCGGCCCTCACAGCCCCTCACAGCCCCTCACAGCCTTGGCTGGACCTCACAGCCCCAGCTTCATCCAGGAGGTTGTCCGGACAGTTGTCCGGAAGGTCATCCAGACAGTCGTTCTGTTGTTTGGTCTAGTTAGCATATGAGCTCTTTATTATATAGGATATAAAGTAAACTTTTAGTATAGGACTATTGGATATGTAGACTGCATATAAAGCCATTAAGCAAAATGAAAGAACCATATAGGTGTCAAAGCAATCCTATCCCATTAATCTGCATTAAAATATTCTTTCTTTAGGAGTATTTTTAAAATATTTGTTTAGAAAATATGTTGACCATTCAGAAGGAACGCATACTTTAAAGTCATTTAAACTTCTATTTCAGTGATTACCTTTCTAATCCATACATGAAGGAGTGCCTTTTCATTGATCTGTTCCATTAATAGCTGATGACATTGTAGGAGAAGAGAATGATGATCTACCGAGTAAAATAGGCATAAAATATTTTAGTCTCTACTTCTGTATGAACAAATGAACATTTTTTACTCACATAAAAGGTATTCTTCCCATCCCTGAATTATTTATATGCGAAGAAATGTTCTTTTCCCCCATTTACCATTATCTTGTGAGCAGTGACTGAGCTTGAATTAACAGGTTATTAAGGAACAACCATTGCAATGTTTTTTTTTTTGCATATCAAAAATTCAGTTTTTATTTTCTTGTTAAAATATTTGAAATACTCAAGATAATTTAACTTATACTTTTAAAAGCATTCTTTATACTTTAAAAATTACTTGCACATCGCATTAACTCATTTAAACAGCTCGATGATGAGAGAACAACGATGTTTTTGTTAATGTGGGTCAAGCTTGAGAATGAAATAACAACTTAAAAATAGCCTTTGTCATCCAAATACTAACCAGTGAGAGAGTAGAGGAGATGGGGTGAGTTGTGGCTGGATGACTTCATCTGGAGAAGCCTCTAGCTGCAGCAGGCAAGGGCCTTCTGGAGCCTGTTCAGACAAACTACTGTCATCACTCGCTTTACTTACTGTCCAAAGCCCCAGAGGGTGGAGTTTGGTCTGGTTTTGCTTTGCTGTGGTAGTCTTTCCCAGTGTTCTTCCGTTAGTTCCGCCTCATCTTTGAATGTCACCTTGTCGGTTCTCACAGATGTATGTAGATACTTTTCTAAAATGAAAAAAGGGACAGGGAGTTCCCAGTAGATGGAGAGTTGGGGTGACTGCTTGGGCGACGTCTGAAAGAGGTGGACAGCTCTTCTGTCCCTAATGTGCCACCGTGCCGTGCCACTGGGAAACAGAAGCAAGTTCCTGTGAGTCGCCACCCAGACAGTAAACGCAGACTGTCCCTGGATTCACACCAGGCCAGGTGCTTCTCACGCTTGGCAATTTAATTCTTCTATAAAACCCAGTTAAGTACCAATTCAGAAAATGTATCAACAGGTTATCTTAAAAAGGAAGAAAAGCTATCAATTAATTGCCTTATTAATATAATCAGTCTCTCTTCAAATTATAAAGTTTTAGATAACCCATGAAAACAGGTGAAGAACAATCTTAAAAAACAGGTATAGTTGTACATGGGAGTTTGTTGGCATTTTAAATAACCTTGCCAATTTTAAAGTATTTAAAATCTTTGTGGAGAAAGTTAAGCATAATCCTGGTGTGTGTGTGTGTGTGTGTGTGTGTGTGTGTGTGTGTGTGTGTATGTATATATAAATATCTAAAATAAAGACAAAAGTCCCAGCAGGCATCTAAAATTCCATGTGGGTTACACATTGCTTTACACATAGTCCTTCAGGTTGTAAGCTGAGCTGCCCTCCGGCTTGGCAGTGGGGGTGTGCTGCTGCTTGGGTGGCGGGAGCCACGCCTCTGGGTCCTTTTTCAGGCAGAAAATCGTGCCAGAGATCAACAGCAGCAAGGCCGCGATGAATCCGATGTAGACGGCTCCTCCAGGCTCGTGCTTGTTGCTCTCTGGAACTGTCAGATCCAGAAAGTTGGCGACGATCTCCTTTGTGTACCACACTGTGGGTATTAAACCAGAGATCCCCGCAGACATGAGGCAGAGGCCTCCAGCAAGGGAAGCGTGGCTCTTGCTTTCTCTGTCCCCTCCTAAGCGAATGCATTGCATCCCCACCGTGGAAGTGCAGATCCCCGAAACAGCCAGGACGCAGGCCAGGATCATGGTGGCGCGCGCAGCCTGCACGTGGGTGGGGAGGGTCAGAACGGAGAACTTGAGGGTGCAGCTGAACATGCCGGTGCTGTAGCACGTGCAGTCCATCCACAGCCCTTGGAGCTGGACAATGGCCGTGATGACGTTGGAGCCCGTGTCCATCGTCACCATCCAGTTGGGCAGCAGGGTGGCAGCCAGCACTCCAGAGACCCCACAGAAGGCCAGGACGAAAGCAAGGAGCTGGAGACACATTGAGGCCATGACGTTAGCGTCAGCTGTCCACCTAGAAAATCCTGGTGCTTAATTATGATGGCTCTCCGTCAAATTGAAGATTCTGTGCAGCGGAGGAGCAAGTGCAAAGGCTGGGGAAAGAAGGCAAATCGGGGTTGAGGGAGAGAAAGAGCGAAGAGAAAGGCTCTGTGTGCAGTGGAGCCGAGTGCCCGGGCCCCGCAGTGGACGTGGAGGCGGCTGCTCGGGAAAGGCTCCCCGGGCCTTCAGAGGCTCCACCTCCTGGGTGACCGGGTGGCTGTGCTGGGTGTATGGCGGGAAGCAAAGAGCTGTCCACCTGGTTCTTTTTAAAACTTCAGCTGTGCTGCCCTAACCGGTTTGGCTCAGCGGATAGGGCGTCGGCCTGGGGACTCAAGGGTCCCAGGTTCAATTCCAGTCAAGGGCATGTACCTTGGTTGCGGGCACATCCCCAGTAGGGGGCATGCATGAGGCAGCTAATAGATGTTTCTCTCTCATCAATGTTTCTAACTATCCCTCTCCCCTCCTGTCTGTAAAAAATCAATAAAATATATTTTAAAAAAAACTTCAGCTGTGCTGAAGTCTGCCAAGTGGGCATGCACCTGGTTCCAAGAGGTAGGTATACCACATTCCAGCTGTAAGATCTGGCAAGGAATTTTAATTGCATTTTAGGTTTTTAAAACTTATTTTAAGTTAAAATATTCTATAGATAATAAGAAAAGAATAGTTTAAACTAACCCCTTAATATATATTAATGGATATTTTAGAAAAGTTTTAAGTATGCAAAAGATGGCTTTTTAAACAAGTATTTATTAAGCGCCCACCAAGTACCTCCACATGACCCAGGGGAGTTGTGGAAGGAGGAGAGGAAAGTAGTGGAAAGAAGTCCGTCACCTGCACAATTATCCCTGAGCTCCAGTTAATAAACATTTGCAAAATCCTTACCGAGGGTGGCACTTCTTCCACTTCAGGTACAAGGTACTCAGAAGCGGACCAGTGACGCTACTACCGGCACAATTAAGCTACTGTGCTTGCTGCGAGAACGTGAGACCCGTGCTACTTGGGACCAGAATCCTTTCCTGACCCACATGCAGCAGTCTGCTGCAAAACCGGTTCTTCCAACCGCTCCCCAGTAGGGACGTCGAGTCTCCAAAGTACTCAGCAGAAATAACCACGTCGTTACTGGTCTGTGACAGGATACCAAAAATAATGTAGCACTTCATTCTTTCCAAGGGAAAAGCTAGCACTTCGTGGCTTGGCTGTTTCAATCTGGCAGCACTACTGCCTTCTTTGAGAAATGTAATGGCTTCTGAAATACAGCAATTACATCCTGAACAGTGTGTTCTATCATGAGTCATATATGTTTGACAAAAGGCAGTGTGTATGGGTCAAATCTTGGCTTTCCAGAACCTCTCTGAGCCTCAGTCTCCTCTTCTGGAAAATGGGAGGATTATACGAGGACCTATGTCATGGAGTTAAAACATGTCAGTGCATTTTAAGGACTTAGAGCAATATCTACCCCCATGGCAAGTACACAATAAATTATAATTGTCAGTGTTATTAGTATTTTTATTTTTGTTTCTATCTGACAAGTAAATGTCATGATATTTATTTTATATCATGGCAGTTTCTTTTCTCTCGTCCTTCCTTAAGCTGATTGTATTCACTGGCATAGAATCTTAGAGCTGAAAGAAACTGTAGATATAATCTTGTACATCATCATTTTTTCAGATTAGCCTATTTAGGAGGTAAATTACCCAGTGCCACCCAGGTCTCAGCAGCAGGTGGTCAATATCCAGATCTTCCCCTCTTCCCACCTCCCTGCAGCCTGGACGTTTTTCCCGCTACCCCAGTACCTCTGTGAAATCCACCCCTGGAGCTTCCTGTGGGAAGCTGGGAAAACTGCTACATCTGAAGGCACGGCGCACCTTTAAATATCAACTTCACTCCCTTTCCCACCAAAAATTAAAAAAGCAAAACAAAAAAAGACTCCAGAGGCATCAGTTGGGCAAATGGCTTAGCTTTGGAGACTAAGTCTGGACTTTTCTGTCGTTCTAACATTGATTCTCTAAGGAGTTAAATCCAGAGCTAGCTGAATCCATTTCTCTGTTCATAATGTTAAAACGTGAAATGTACAATTTTAGGAGAGGATTTCCCCTACATTTTGAATTCTTAAGAATCAGACTTACTGTAGGGATCAGAGTGCCTAGGTTTGCCTGCGATCATCCAGTTTCTTTCTTTACATACTAAGACCAAAATAGGACACAAGTAAAAGTTCCTAAGACAACACTGAAGCCCATGTTTAGTTTATAATAGCTGTTTTCAGGTTTGGGCTTGGAGCGCCAGCCAGCTCACAAAATTACTGACTTGTCCGGGCCATGTTCAGCTGGGACTCTGAAGAGCGAGACTGCTGCTCACATTCTCTGAGCGTCTCTTCTGTCTTTTTACTTTGGTTGAGCAACCTGTGTGTGTTGATCAGTCTATGCTCAGCTCCCCAATTATAGCCCTTTTTTTCTCATTAGCCAATACATTTATGAATCTCAGTGTACTTCAGACTCGCAGACAGCTTGTTCGTCTTCATTAGCAAGTACTGGCAGTGATAAATTACAGACAGCAGAATCCGCATACACATATGACGCGCGTGCAGTGAGCACAGCGCGCGCTACTGGTGAGTACTGGACTTTGAATGCTTTCTTCTGCCTACAGAATGTATGCAAACAGCATGTGTTCTCCGAAAAGCAGGTCGCTGTTCTGCTGCTTTTGTAACAGTCCACTGGCATCTTTGCTAGAGCACCATGAAACCGTGTGTTTTTTTCCTTTCCGGCCACAAGCACGATGCTGTCTGTGGCCTGTTCTCTCAGATTTCTGTCGGGCAGAGAAGAAAGGCATACTTTGTTTCCATGGTGGTGGCGGAGGAGAAATACTGTGACAGTAAGCAAATGGCTCCAAGGACCGAGCTAACTCTCTCCTGGTTCCAAGCACAGTGCGTACAGAGCGGAACCGGGGGATGTTCTATTTGAACCATCCACCAAAATAATGTCTGGAGTAGATGTGACTAAAGAGTAAAATGAGTTTTAACAAGATTTACTTATATCAAAAGTAATATTTAAGAACAGATTTGCAACTTAAAATTCAAACTAAGTGGTACTTAAAGAGCTATATTTAGGCCGCTAAGCTTTTAAAAGCTTCCCTTTTCCATACCTTTTGTCCGTAGCCTTCAGTGTTTTAATTCCCTTCGGTCGTTGTCTTCGAATGAACCCCGGTGAGGTTTGATGGAGAGACACCACTTACAAGAGGCTCGCTTTACTGCTTCTGAATATTAGTGCTAGAGCTCCAACAAGCTAACTTGCAAATAGCAAATAAAGAGCAACACAGAAATCTGAGGGGGGAAAACTGCTGATGGTGCCGGAAGATAAATACCAGGTTCTCCATCTCATTTTTTGAGCTGTGGGAGAATTAAGAAAGGAGAGGCGGGGAAGGGAGGGAGTTGTTGTTCCAACAGTGTTTTTTCAAAACCTGAAAGCTAAAAATGCTTTTGTGTCACTGGCTACAGAGGAGGAATTATTTGGGTGCTCACACAAAGACTTTTCTTTAATGTTATGTTTTAGTCCACGGTTATAATTTATTTTTGAATTTTTGTCTATGTTGGGAGATACAGTTTATTATTTGATGTCCCCAATTATATTAAAGAATATGGTCTGAAATATTTTTAACTAGATTGTGCTTTACAAATGATAGCAGAGACTATCTTTTTATTCTGGTGCTTGTGACTTGTCTGAAATCAGGTTTCACAAAATTAGTAACTTTCAAAAGACAGTTTTAAAATAGCGATATCTAATTCTGCTCACAGGAACAGCATGCTGTTCCTGCTGCATCGGGAGCAGTCCCGGTCCCGTCAGGGCCTTGGCTAGTTCGGCCCCCTGCCGTCATTGTTGGCCCACCCGCCTGTGCTGAGGCTGACACGGAGGTGGAGGGACCCCCTGCCCTTGTTGCTGCCCGCCAGCGTAATGCAGCTGGGGATAAACGGCCTCAGCATGCTTTCATGTACCTTACTATTTTCAAACATTTTTATTATGCTTCTGCCTTGATACTTATCCAATATGAACTGCCTGTTTTAAAATGGTGAACTTCTGGAATGCAGATATCTTTTATTAACTGTAGACCTTTAATCAGGCAGAATTTCTTATATAAGAAAGGATCTGGGAAGTCGAGGTATATGGAGAAATATAGTTCATCGGCATTATTATCTCTTTCTAATGTGGACAGAATTAAAGAGGATGAAACTCTAAGTCCAGATACTTCCCTAGGTGAATCAAGTGTGTCTTCTCTTCAGTTTATGTCTCTTCCCCGGCCTCCAAGTTGTCATCCAGTTGTGGGTGTGACATCACTGGTGACATCTCCGACCTGCCACAGACAAGACCGAGCCCCTGACCTTCCCACACCAGGTCCTCAGTTTCTCCACGTCCGTTAGTGGCAAATTCATCCTTCCATGTGGCACTTCCTGGATCTTAAAACCAACCTTGCTTCCATATCCAGCTGCCACTCAACCAACAAATGGTTGTTTCTAAGTTTTCAGATTCATCAGGCAGCCTACCACCTCCGAGCCCCTCTCCTGGTTGAAGACCTCACAGGGCGAGGCTCCGTGTCTGCCTCCCTCGCGCTGTTCGCCGTGGGCCAGGAAGGTGCTGGCTTAGAGAAGGGGTACAATAAGTACCGAAGGAAAGGTTCCAGAAACTGATTTTGAGTGTATAAAATAACATCAACTGAACTGTACACTACCTTTGCATGAACAAAAGTATAATTCTGTCCTTTCCAAATGACACTAATTTTCAGTGATTTTGCAGCTCTCTTGTTTTATAATCTTGATATAATAGTATCTGTCATTCAGATAAGCAGCTTCCTGTCTGCTGGATACTGTTTGAGGCACCAGGTTATTTAATTTTCAAGACAAGCCTGTGAGATGACAAGAGTCCTCACTTTACAGATGAGAAAAGTAAGCTCCAGAGAAGTTAAGTGACAACTAAGGTTGTAAAATGAGTGAATAGCAGCAGACACATGGCAGGTGGGAGTCAGGCCCAGAATATTGTGAAATTTGAAGTCCTTCTGCACTCATGGCATTGCCCTGCCTCCACTTGGAACAGAATGTACTTCCAAGTCTTGGTAAATATAAGGAGTTGCTTCTTTCTGGGGTGGTCGGCATTAAGCTGTGGGACACATGAGCCCGGCCATCTCTGCAGCGGACATGGAAAGTTCACCTCTCACTCCTGCGAGTGGCTGCAGAGTAGCTGGCCAGTGGCACGGCAGTCTGTTTTCTCCTTTAAAATGTTTGCAGTTTTCTGTTTTTAAGAAAAAATTACAAGTGCTTGCCGTAGTGCTTGCTTCTCTTAGTGATAATCTGGATATTGAGAAAAGCTTTGCTTTGCTTTCTGAAAGAATCGGTAATTTACCTGAATATTTGAGAGAGAATGGCAAGAACTGACCTGTGCTGCTCACCGGCCCACCTGAGCCTCAGCTACCTGTAGAAGAGCCGGAGGCCAGCCCCTGGCCCGTGGCTCTGATCCCACTGGTCTGGGATGATGCCCAGTCATTGTACATTTAAAATGCTGCCCACTTAATCCCAGTGAAAAGTTGGGGTTCAGATTTCAAAACAACCAGTCCTTTTTGTAATTTCTGTTCAACCTTGAAAATATGATAGTTCAGCATAAGTTTAAAATTTTCCTGTTACAGCCCCACAAATGTAAAGTGATTGACTTAATCTTAAAGTAATGTTTGTCTTGTCTTCTGACCCAGTCTTAGGAAATTAACAGTATCAGCAATGAACACAGTTAGTCCATTGTTTCCCCTATCTTTATGGTCATTTTAGTTTTAATATAATGTATTAGATCAGTGTGAAGACTTCTTAACTTAAAATCAGCAGTTTGTAGATAAGGTGATAATAGTGAAAATGAAGATGAATCATCTTGGGTTTTTGTGTGTCCTCAAATGTCTAACAAGGCGTCTAGTTTCTGATGATGCCTGTAGCAAGTCGCATACAGGTTTCTGCTTATAGCTTGTACTTCCATTTGCTCTATTATCGATTACCTTCTTTCTACAACATTTTACTCCTGTTCGCCTTCATGAGAAGGATTGGAGGGCTTGTTTCCTAAGCCTTCATCACGCTGTTTTAGAATAATGAGACTGTCTTTGGATTGTGGTGACATTGGCAGATCGATCTAATCTCATAAGTATGTATTAGTTGCGGCCTTACCATTGTATTCTCTTTGTACATTATTTTGAAGAACAGGACATTTTTTAAAAAAAAACACGGTCATTTATTGGTCTGAGATGGTGGGCTGAATGCGTCTAGTTTGGGTCCGGCTTTCAGTCACTGCCCCTCCTCCACTTCCTCCTTCCCTGGGACCCTCTCTCTTTACCCAGCCTGGTTCCTGCCTCTTGGCCCAGGCCACTCCAGAGTCATAGGTGGTCCACCCGAACCATTGTAGTGGATCTGAGAGGCAGATATTTAAATTCACTCTAAATTCCTTAGTGAATTCCTTAATTTTATTAAGTCAGGAACCAGGCCATACCTAGACTGGTGCACTGAGAGACTGAGTTTGGAAAAGGGCTGGCAACATTAAACAGCAATTTGTAAGTGCATCTGTTCCCTGTGTACTGACTTCCTTTTTGCAATCAAATCCTTTAATAGACTTAAAATCCAGGAAGAAAAAAATCCAGTTGTCATTTTAAATAAGAATCCAATTATAAGTAAAAAGCATTTTTGTATCTGTTACCATAGTTACCAAGTGGCTTTCCTGTAGTTTCAGAGAAAATGGGCTCCTTCATTAAAGTAATTCTGATGCTTGCTGTGGGGGCGGGGCTAGAGGAGAGGTGGCCAGGGTGGTAATGATTTCCCACAGCAGCGGGACGCATTACTGGGAGAGCCCTTTGCACAGTGAGTCTTACAGGGTCCCCCACTAAGTGTAACTATATTTGATTATGAATGGACTTTTTTTTTAAAGTTACAATATACTGTTAGCCAATTGGGTACCAAATTCAAACTTTAGAAATCTGCTAGTTTACATGGAGTGCTTGCTATATTTGCGCAGGATTTTAAAATGTTATTTGAAATGTTAGGCATGTTCTGTATTTGCAAGTACCAACTGTATCTCAGAGGAACAAAATCAGGCAAATAAAGATGAGGCCAAGTGTCTAAACCCAGGGGAGCTGGGAGTGGTGGGGTCTGTTCTGGAAGGAGAACACATCTATCCCTGTACTTGTGTGTTTGTCTTCATAGTATCTGAACATTAGCGTTTTAATAGTTCGTGGTGTAGGTTAGGTGGGGCTTACATTTACCGCCTATTTTGCTGAAAGAGTCTTTTCTCTGGAAACTGGCAGGCGTGGGATGACACCTGGTGACTAGGTTTCCTTTCAGAAGGGCCTGTGGGTAACTAGGAAGAATTGGATTGAGAGGAGGGAGGGAGTTGAGTCACGGAGGGCGGCCTAAGGAGAGGTAGGACCGAGTGCCAGGGAGCGGCATGGAGAGTTAGAGTGATGGGGTGGGGAAAGTCTAGAGAATGATCTAGAACAGCCGTGGGCAAACTACGGCCTGCGGGCCACCGGCCCGTTTGAAATGAATAAAACTAAAAAAAAAAAAAAAAAAGACTGTACCCTTTTATGTAATGATGTTCACTTTGAATTTATATTAGTTCACACAAACACTCCATCCGTGCTTTTGTTCCGGCCCTCCGGTCCAGTTTGAGAACCCATTGTGGCCCTCGAGTCAAAAAGTTTGCCCACCCCTGATCTAGAACCTTCCCAAGCAGTTGGGCTCACTTCCCTGCCCCAGAGGAGCGGGAGGAAAGAGCAGAAGAGCAGGTGTGACATTTCCAGATCATAGTGTGGCTTGGGCTGCTGCTCCCACTCTCCCGGCCGGAGATTCTGCTTTTCCCTCCCACGGAAATGCTCTCTTTTCTCCCCAACCTGCGGTAGCACTCCTGTTTACATAATCAGGGGTGGGGAACCTTTTTTCTGCCAAGGTTAGAAACCTGCCATTTGGAAATTTATAACATCATTTGCTTAATATAATTCACTTAATATAAACTTACGTTGCTATGGGAAAAGCTCCTAGATTTAGCTCCTAGATTTATTGAATGTGGAGTCCTACCAGCAGTTGCCTTGGCAGGGCAGAGCTAATGATTTCTTGGGCCTCATGCGGCCCTCGGGCCAGACGTTCCCCACCCCTGCCCTAAACCCTAAAGCCACCTGCCACCTCCACAATGCCTTGTCCTCTTCAGCCCCCGCCCCCCTTCCGTATTGATCGCAAACCTCTCTGAGACCCCTGGATGCTGTGCTGTGGTATTTGTGTGAAGCTCTAAGGAGAGTCTTGGCCTTTTCCTCAGAGCACTAGGTTTCCTGAAGGACGTACCTGTTACTAGACGTAGTGAAATGGAATAAGCAACATAGAGAACCCAGCTTGAAAAGTATTAAATTTAGTAAGAACATGTAACATTGTCTGCTGATGTCCCTGTGGAGTGGAGTGACTGCTGTTCCACCGAAGGGGCACGCTCGTCACTAAAAAGTCCGCAGACTGGTGGACATTTAGGGGACACCTTCAGTGTGGAGACCTTCTCTGGCAGTTTTCACTCAACCGCTCAGAACCACCCTTCTCCAGCCACAGCATCCGACTGTCAAAGTCTTCACGGTGCAGCTGTGGCCCATCGAAAACATCGGGGGCGGAGGCAGTGACCGCTCAGGAGGGAAGGCCGAGATCAGCTTGCCAGGGGGCAGCTCACACCACAACCCCCCCCCCCCCCCCGCAGGACAAACAGGCTGGCTCCACCAAAAACCCATCCAGGCCGCCTCATGCTGGGCACATCTTCATTTTTATTGTCCAAAGAGTCTCCTCCACCCTAAAAACAAAAACATAGTGCCCGGCCCTCCCATAATACAGGCCGGTGTTAAGGAGTTTTGTAGCTACTAGATCCTTTAGCAGCAAGGCCGCCTAAGAGAACAAGATAACCCCTTTTGAATTTAAAAAACAGAATCCCCTTTGAAAGGCAGTGGTACAACCGCATGTCATCAACTGCTGTACTTCCTTAGCCTTTGTAGAGTCTGGGTGATGTTCTAGGTAGCAAATTTAACAAATCCTTAGAGATTACACTTCCACAGATTGTGAACAGAATTCCCATTTCCTAGGTCATGGTCTCTTGTCAGCATTTTTGTGCATGGCTCACATTTCTCCCTTTGTACTTTCGATATTTTTTCTTTGTTATTTTGAATGTATTTGTGTGAATCACAGTGAGTCCATTTGTAGAATAAGTCACGCTGTAAGTCTTATCAGATCTGCCTGAAAAGTTTCATTTTCTGATAAATAATCTCTACAGCTGGTCACAGCTGGACACAGAAGCAGCGACATTTTTGGTGGTTCCCTTTTTTGTTTGGACCCTGCCTCTGCCTCCAGGGGCATTAGAGTTGGTATCAGAAAGCCATGCGGCTGTGCAGACGACACTCATGACTTCCGTCCAGCTGATTCACGGTGTCTGTGCCGAGTAAGTGGTGTCAGTGGATTCCCTTTCTGGGGAGTTTGATGCTGAGTGGGCCTCGGGGGGCCCCATCTTACGGTCGGGACGGCTGCTGCGGCGTGTGCTTCACTCGTTTGGAAGCTAAGGGAAGTCCTGCAGTGTCGCCTGTTCTCTGCCCACTGGCTTTGGTGATGGTTTGGATTGACCCTAAAGGCCACTGTAAAACTGCATTTCAAAATTAAGTAATTACCAAGCACAGGTCTAATGGGTGTCATTACAGAACTGATGCAACCACCTGATTTCAGCTCACATGCAAATGTAGCATCCTGCCTGCCTAGAGAAGGTGAAACTGAGGTCCATGTAGGAACGCCTTTCTCCTGCATTTTACAAAGATCAGTTGCTTGTAATGTTACATGTGCAGCAAAGTGATGCGTGTTCGCTTATTACCTTGAAGGTGGACGTGGGCGTGGTGCACTTCACGCCCCTGACGCAGCCCAAGATAGAGCAGCCCTTCAAGCTGGTGGAAAAAGTCGTTCAGCACGTGTTTCAGTTCCGGAGGAAATACTGCCATCGAGGGCTTGGGTAAGAGCCCTTTCTCTTCCCTTCATTAGCACACCTTATAAAATCCTCCGTCACTGTTTAAAGATTCAGAACTGGGTTTTTATAATTCTTCAAGCTGTCTGTAAATAGTACTCTCAATTCAAATCCTGTGATGCACAGACCTTTGCCGCTGAGGAAAACAGAAACCTTGATTCAGCCTCAGATGCCACTGACAGGTTTGGTTTAGTTTGATCTTAAGTACAACCTAAAACTGATCGTCACGTTGTTTGTAATGACCCTGTACTGGGAAGGTCATGATCTCTCTATCAGCACTTAGGCCACCGGAGCTGTCCACTCAACATTTCTGACACTAAATGTGTGGGTGTTTTTGTTTTTTAAGTATAGTTGGCATTCAATATTATGTTAGTTTCAGGTGAACAACATAATGGCTGGACATTATATTACCTTACACTGTGATCACACAGTAAGTCTAGTAGCCATCTGTTACCAGGCACAGTTGTTACTATACTATTGATGGTATTTGCTGTGCTGCACACTGCTTCCCTGTGGCTTATTTACCTCAGATCTGCAACTCTGCATCTCTTATTCTCCTTCACCTTTTACCCATCCTCCCACCACCTTCCCCTCTGGCAGCCACCAGTTTATCTGTGTCTGTTTTTGTTTTGTTAGATTCCACATATAAGTGATATCAAATGGTATTTGTCTTTTTCGGACTGACTTATTTCACTTAGCATAATACCCTCTAGGGCCATCCAGGCTGGTGCAAGCAGTAAGATATCATTCTTTTTTATGGCTGAGTAATATTTCATTATATATCTTTTTCATCTATTCACCTATCAATGGACACCTAAGTTGTTTCCAAATCTTGGCTATTGTAAATAATGCTGAAATGAACAGGGATGGGGGTGCATATATCTTTTCAAATTAATGTTGTTGTTTTATTTGGCTAATTACCCAGAAGTAGAATTGCTTGAACAGTTTTCTTTTTAATTTTTTTGAGGAACCTCCATACTGTTTTCCGTAGTGGCTGCACCAAGTTGCAATACTACAAACAGTGCACAAGGCTTCCTTTTTCTGCAACCGCGCCAATACTTGTTGTTTGACTTGTTGATAATAGCCATTCTGTCCATTGTGAGACGATATTGTGGTTTTAGTTTGCATTTCCCTAATGACTCGTGATATCAAGCCAGAATGGTATCATGAAGTCTGCACGCAAGCCCATTTCTATTTAGCGCAGAGCCTCTGCCTTTGTCCCGCCGTGCTTACCCGCCCTGCATGCGGGCTCAGACCTCTCTCCCAAGTCCTTTGAGATGAGCCCTGCAGAGCCCTCAGACTCGAGGAAAGAAAGTAAAATCCAGGGGAAGCTTCACAGTATTTCAGCGTCAGTTTTGTTACGCATTTTAAAACCGTGATCTCGGTTAGATGAAATATAAACTGTGTACCTCACATCAGTTTTAAAGATGCTTCAACATATCTTAAAGAGGGGACATAACAATTTGCATTTTCACATCAACTGTTTTCTAACTTTACCAAGAAAGTTCATTCTTTTGGGGTGAATGTCCCAAAAACTATGTTCAAATGATAGAGAATCAGAACTAATGATGTATCCCACAACAATAAACAACTTGCATATTAAAAATTGAGGCAAATGAAACTTACATTCCTCTCTAAGAATGCAACTGAACAGATGTTACTTTAAACTCACCTTAAAGATGCAGGTATTGATTGAGCTTCAAAAACATGTTCCCCTGAGGGCACACCTTGCAGGTCAGGCTACCTCTGCCTTCGCGCAGTGGTCCTGCTGCCTGGAGGTAGAGCTGAAGTTCCCTGCCGGCGCCACCAACGCTCCGCTGTCTCTTGCCCTCTCAGAACCAGGGCATGACCAAAGGAGGGTAGAAGGAAGCATTGTGATCTGCAGAATTGCTAAAGTAAAACTCTGATTTTTCTCTCTCTCAGAATGTTATTCCCGGAAGCCCAGCGCTTGGAACGCACTGGGCGGCTGTTACAGTTGGCAGATGTGGACCCGACTCTTCGCCCCTGCCAGCTCTCTGTCTCCCATTTTAAGAGCCTCTGTGACGTGTACCGGAGAATGTGTGATGAAGACCCACACCTCTTCGCTTATAATTTCAGAGAAGAGCTCAAGAGAAACAAACGCGCCGGTCAGGAAAGAGAGGCTGACAGGGAGAGTCGCAGTCTATAGCTGCACTTCGGGGGCTAGCAGCTTACCCGGCGTGGACTTTCACCAGGTCGAGCGTCTCACACGTGTACTCTGACTTCTACAGAATGACAAAAATACCAATTGCCAGGTGTGACTTTCTTCCCGTTTACTGTACAGGTTGGTAGAAAAAAATAAATATAATCAAGTTACAGTACAAGCTTTCTTTTAATATATATATATATATGCATAGATATGACATGTTTAGTATAAACAGCATCTATTATTACAACCTTACAAAAATGAAATTTCTGCACATTGTGCCCCTAACCCACATTAAAATAACTTAAATCTGCTTTAAATAAAGCAAAAACTAACAGCTCAAAGTAAATGCCCAGAGGATGGAGAAAAAAGACCTTTTTTAAAAGCTATTAATCACAACTTCCCCTCCTTTTCCCACATAAATTAAAATAATTAGACTGCAGTTTTAAGGATTCTGTCATTTTGACACCTGCTCAAAAGGGATATAAACTAAGTATTTTACAGATTCTGACCAGTTTAATCTAGTTTTCTGGTTCACAATAAATTAAAATAACTTAAATCTTTACAACTATTCTGTGGGAAAATGTATACTGCCCAAAACCCAATAAGGAATAGTTTAGTGTTTCTGCAGTTTCCACTTTCCCGCCAGTTTAAAAGCGAAACGAGCACTTTAGTCCGCATCCGATTGAGGCTGTACTAGGAGTCGCCGTGGCTCTCCGTCTCATAAAAGCACTGCTCGTTGACCACCGACGTCAAGCTCTGGACGCTGAATTCTCGCTCGAGCACGGAGGTGAGGTCGAGGTTGGCATTTGCAGGTTGGCTGTCAAGGGACTGGTGACGCGCCTGCGCCTTTAGCGGAGTTCCCCTCGCCCTTTTGGTGCTGTTGGCTTTGCGTTTAATGGCACAGAAGTGTCCCCGGACCAGTTTGGGCTGCTCCCCTCGTGGCTCGCCGGCCGAGCCCGGCAGCTGCTCCGCGGGGGGAGCCTCCGGGTCCTCAGAGATCCTCAGTCTCTGGAACTGAATCTCTATGTCTTTGGTGGGGCTGCCCTGCCTCAGGGTCTGATGGTAGTCCTCATCCTCGTCGCTCAGAATGTCACTCTCTTTGATGAGATTGTCTGGAAAATCTGTCAGGCCCATGTGGGGGTGTTTCGGGGTGTCCTGCCCGCCCCCCGCCGGGTGGCAGCCACTGCTCTGCGTGCTGCTGCTCAGGCTGCAGTCGTCGGAGTCCAGCGAGCTGCTCTTGCCCGGCTCGCCCGGCCACTCGCTGCTGGAGGAATTCCTGAGGACTTTCAGGGACCTGCATGAAGCTGGGAGGACAAGAGCACACATCCCCTTGTGACAGAGGAACAGGTACCAGATGGGGTTTTTGCATGTAAGCTACACGATTTAACATCTTAATTACTGAAGATCTGATCATCTCACGTCAGTTACCAAGCATCCTGGGACTTGGGCAAAAATCCACGTAGATACTGCAGGTATGGAAATTTTATCTGAAACTTGACGTGGGGGGGGGATTTAGTATTTTTGGATGACCAGTTATCAGAGCTCAATTATTTAGAAAGAAAAATAAGCTACAAACTACGATAAGTGCTAGGATTCCTACTTTTCCAGTGGGTACACTGAAATGTTAGTTACAAAACCTAGGTTCCTTTCCTTCACTAACTTACTTTGTCATTTGATAACCAAGACTACCCCGTATTTCTGTGTCTACCATCTCACCTTATTTCCCTGCTGCTTCACTAAAAGTAGACAAATCTTCTCTCATGAGAACTGTCTCTGCTGGAATTTCTAACCAACTTTTGGAGATTTCATGTGAATAATTATTCGTGTGTGTGTATTTCATTTCTCAGGCTGGAGGAGGAAGGGAGCTCTAGTTGTGTTTCTGCAGACAACAGCATATTTTTGATGGCCATGGCTTATTTTGGTAAAAAAAAAAAAAAGGGAAATATACAGTAAATTTGAAGAAGTCACACTGTGACCCAAAAGGAAAGAGACGTACATTTTATAAGAGTAAAAACAAGATCAAAGATCAAAACAAAATAGTTACTATAGAAAGAATATTCTACAAGTTTCAGCTGAAATTTTAAAAACAGGCAGAAAGTTGAGAGCAGTATGATTTACCTGCTGCTCTAATAGGGTAAGAATGAGGATTTAGGTTTCTGATCTTAAGGGATTAAGTACTGACTTTCTAGATGCCTGCACTGTTCTGAGCACCAGAAATACTGCGGTGAGCAGTTCAGTCCCTGGACTCCTGTACCTCTCCGTAGAAGAAGCAGATAAGATGGTAAGTGTAGCCGTGTCAGTGGTGGTAAGAGGGGGTTTGGGGTTGGGATGGTCATCTATATATATAAAAGGCGAAGTGACCGTCCATCTGACCAACAGCCAGTACATATGACGCACACTGGCTATTTAAAAATAAATGTTGACTCGCCCACGTGCGATACATATAAAGCTCTCACTGGCGCCATAATCGAAGCTGAGGTATTAACAGGATCTTCAGAAGGAGCGGTCATTCTGATTCCAAGAAATGATTTGTCCCCGTCTGACACTGGCCCCCATTTACATTAATTCGAAGACAGTTTCCGGTGATGCCGGCATTTGTGATGACTATTAATAAATCATAAATCACAAGGACAAACTCTAGACAGAGTAGGAATATTCCTACCTGAACCCGTTTTCACACATGGTCAGTTATATGTTGCTTTTTCTCCAGTTCAAAGAGTGTGTGACGTTAAAGTTGTAAATACTTCATCACAAGGGAAATTAGTCAAGCACTCTGGAAGGGTTTTTACTCTTAATGTGATGTACAGGGAGATATTAGAATAAGTTTAATCAATTTATCAGTCGTTTTTATATCATGTCTTTGCTGTTATATCATGTTGTTTATTAATTTATATATTTTCATATACATTTTACTAATTTTCTTTCATCTCTGACACTTCTATTTTAGAGAAAGGGTGAATAGCGATATTAAAATATTTCTTCTAATTACTTTCAGTGTTCACGAATCCGTGCACCGGGCCACTAGTATTTTATAAAAGGAGGCGTGGGAGCAAGAGGCGGGTTCAGGTTTCTTAAGAGGAAACAAAGTTGCCACTGCCATCTCCCCACCCTCCCGCCCCCATGTATTTGGGTGTCTGGTAATTTACAGAGTGATGAAATACCCCGTATTACAAGAGCATGTCTCCTTTTAGAGAAGCTCAGGGGTTTCATGAATACACAGGAGGCTAGCCAAGTTCTCACCTAATTTGGCTGAAACGGGAATGCGGTTCTTGAGGGGTACCAGGCGATCCTTGCAGGCTTTCTCCAGGGGGAACTCACTCTTTATGTGCCGCCTGAAGTTCTCCCTCAGGATCGAGCGAATCACCTTGACGATGTTGGTTTTGCTTTCACTGTCACTGGGGGGTGGGGATGGAGAGAAGCAAGAGCGTTAGTGTCCAGTGTCATTGTGCTCCGGTCCCGGTCCCCTCGTCCTGCTGTGGCACGTTACCGCGCTCGGGACAGACTGACAGCACTCACCAACCTCCTTGTGCCTTGGTCTCCTCACAAAGGAATGAGAACAGAGTTTGTGAGGCACTAGGATTTGGGTATTTTTCGTTTGTTTTGTTTTTTGTTAATCCTCACCCAAAGATATTTTTCCATTGATTTTTAGGGAGAATGGAAGAGTGAGGGAAAGACAGGGAAGCATTGATGTGTTTCTCACATCGATTGGTTGCCTCCTGCCCAAGCCCAGACTGGAGCCCAAGCCTGCACCCAAGGCATGTGCCCTTAACCAGAATCGAACCCGGAACCCTTTGGTCCTTAGGTGGACACTCTATCCACTGAGCCAAACCAGCTAGAGCGGATTTGGGTAGGTTTTTATTCAGTGTGTTCTATACCAGGGCCACTGCTGCCCTGTGGGAAGTGTGGTGTGGGCTGTGATCCTGAAGCCACCAAAATTCAGGGGGCATGGAAAGGAACCCTTGTTAAGAGCTCCCCACTCCGTCTCATTGCCGCGGCCTCACTCGGGGGCTGAGGCCTACCTGCAGCACAGCTGGAAGGTGGTTTCCGGCCGTCCCTCTGTTTCTGACTTGGTGTGGATCAGCTCCCAGATGGAAGTGTTTTCCGTCCCTGAGTAAAGGGCAGAGAGTTGAGTACACCTGCCAGAGAGCCTGTTCAGAACCTGTGAGCTCCTAACACTCATCATGTAGTCACGTCTCAAAATGTCAGCTGTTCCGACCTGACGCTCATGATTCATTCTATGTCTGACTTCCGCCAGTACTTACAAAAAGTGAAATACTTTTTCGTTACTTTTTACATTTCCTGCTGAAGTTTTCAGTCCATTTTAGTGCTCCCTCCCTACCCTGGGTTCCATTTCTCTGGGGAAGAGGTTACACGGGTCCTGTTCTCCACCCGCTCTGTGGAAGGACAGTGAGGAGGAGGCGCTCAGGTGTTGGAGGTGAGAGGCTGGCCAGGAGTTCAGTCACGTGCTGGGAAGCGTCAGCACTCCCACAGACATGACACAGGGACCTGAGCGGCCTGTGCGCCTGACCCCGCGGGTCCTTCCCGTCACCAGGGGCCATGTCAGCAGAACACGGTTATTCTGGAAGGATCCCTCCGTGTTTTACAGGTGGAAGGTTTTTTCTTGTTTTTACATCATCTGTGCTGCTGCTTAACCGTAAAGAATTTTCTGGTGTATCGAAACTTGTAAAAATTTAAGTTGGGGGACCTTTGTTCCTTTAACAAATGTGGGTATATCAAGGATATGAGGTTCAAAAGTGTTGATAGTGAAAATAAGGTAATGGTGGAGAAAGGTGTTTGGCTGAGAAGAGCCACCCATCAGTCCTTCCTTCCTTCCTTCAGAAGTCTCTGAGGAAACATCCTCATTTTCCTGCTATACAACATCAAATCTTACCTATATTTCACCCCACAATCCAAGTCAGCCTCCTAATGTGTTTTGGCATTTGTGCTACAGGAGACAGTTACCTGCTGCGTTCCCCAGTCTGACTTGAAGTGCAGATATGGGGATCAACCAGCGAAATTTAAACGGGTCCAAGTCAGCAGAGCTGTGTGCAGGCCGGGAGTTCGAGGGCTGTAATAGGAAAGTCCCCAGTAAAGTGTCAGAGCCCACTCTCGCCCAGGGGCAGGCGTGCACAGTGTGGTCGCCGTAGCCTCCCCCCACCCCGGTGCCAGGCTCCTTGCAGTGTGAGTGCTCAGGCTGCAGGGATGAGTCAGCTCAGACTGCTCCCAGTGCTCAAGGGCTCACAGCTGGCGGGGATAGGGCAGCGTCATGGTTTGGGGGGTTTCCAAGCAAGAATGACAAGCCTTCAGTATCTTCACATTATCACTGATGGGGAGCTGATGGCTTAATAGTATCCACAGCTGGTTTTGTTTTGTTTGTTTAAGTCAAGGTAAGGGTCATCTGAAAACAAACCAAAGACTCTCATGTGTATGGAGGAAACCTGGGCCATTTTCAGGGACATACAAGCTGATTTTCTGTGCAGGCCCCGCATGGGTATTTGTCTTTTAAAACAGAATCATTTTGAGAAGAAGAAATACCTTGAGTATCGGACTCAGTCATTACTGGGTAATAAGTAATGGCAGTTGGTGATGCCTGGGTTCTTAGCTGGCTTCTCAGTGCAACATTAATAAGAAAATACAGCCATGAAATGGTAGCTTTAATTAAAACTCATTCTTGTCTTACCAATTTCTTTTTCAGTTTGCAGTTTTCTTTATAAACCAATATGACAGCTCTCTTAAAAACTAAAGAAAAGAAAAGAGAAAGTCTTCCATTATTTTCTACAAACTTCAAGATTGGACTAGAGCTGAGTATTTCAATGAACAAAAAGCTCTTCAGACTCAGAAGCTCCGGGATCTCAGGATGCCAGCC
Organism: Myotis nattereri; assembly: GCF_964212035.1. Lineage (NCBI taxonomy): Eukaryota > Metazoa > Chordata > Mammalia > Chiroptera > Vespertilionidae > Myotis > Myotis nattereri. The sequence goes on along the minus strand of NC_138081.1, from coordinate 93,735,993 downwards.
CATGAGTGACTGCATGGCACTTCCTTCTGTCATGTTTGAGTTGTGCAGATGTGCCTGCTTATTTAAGAGCTATTGTCTGAAGTAGATGCTGTCATTTAAAAAAAAAAAATCTCATTTTGTTTTATTGAAGCCTGAGGACATGGGGCTCATCTCAGGGAGAACGCACGTCTACGCTCATCGTGCCAGTGCTCAGTGAGAATAAGACATTGTGAAGTGCAGCAAACCATTAAGATGGCAGGGTTCAGAATAGCCTCGGAGCTCTGTTCCTGTGACACTCAGCCGAGCAGCAGGCGGGACAAGATCATGGGTATGCAGAGCGATGGAGTTTTAAGTAGTAAAGTAAAAAACTCACTGGAAATTGGAGGGTTTAGCGAGTTCTTCATTATTGCCAGCCTCCTAGTTTACTTACCAAATACTGTGAGCTCAAGGTCCTTTCTGGCTTTGCCCAGAGACAGAAACGGATTCAGCCAGGCCACGGGCGAGTGCAGCAGAAGCTCCCCCATGGAAAGTTCCGTTACCTGGAAAACAGGGGCAGGGGTGGAAACCACCGTAGGTGCATGTTGGAGAGTGAATCACATAGGTGTGGTCATGGCTAACATGCAAGTACATTCTGTTTGATTTTTAAGATCCCTGTACACTTGGGGCCTTAAATAGTGGAAGTGTTGATAACAGGAGCAGCCACACAATTTAGCTATGCCTACATCAAACTGTTTGAAAGTGACACATGTGAAGGCATTCGCTCCAATGCACATATTCCCTGTGGCTGAGATGCCTCTGACCACAGTGACAAGGTTCCTCCTCAGTGCCTGTGTTCGCCTTGCCCGCGGACCTAGCACAGGTACCGTCTCTAAGCCATCGAGGACACTTGGCCTGCTAGTAGAAAGTACCTGTTGAAACTGGCTGTAATGAACAATTAAACTCCAGCTGTTTTCTCTTCCTGTCCTTTTCTACTTAAAATACATTGCTCCTTATATATAGACTTGAAAAGCTCAAGATTCTAAATTTAGTAATCAGCTGGAAAAAATATATAGAAATTGTCAAATTCTACTTAAACTACCTTTATAAGAAAGGAGGTAGCCCCCAATATTTCATGCTGAAAAAATAAAAGAGAACAGGCCCTATTCTCTCCACGTGCTGGCTCCCACTTCCTCTGTCCATCCAGCTCTCGCTCTGCATGTCAGCATCACCTCTGGGGTGTCCTGACCTCATGCCCACAAGTTAGGAAGAGCTCAGGGACCTCTCTTGTTGTCTTTGGTACATAACATAAGGTTGCATTTTTAAACCAATGTAATTAATTTGTTACATTTATACCTAAATTGTGTGGCTGGGTTATTATGAGCATTAAGATCAAAATGAGAACCTGAGGCATTTTCTCCTCCAAGAAAGCCCTAACGGGGGCCTAGTGTGAAGGTCACCCGTAGACCCAGGGGGCAGGTGCACGAAGCCTCGGAACGCAGAAGTCCCACTGACCTCCCTCTCTGTTCCGCTCTGCTCCGCTACCAGCTGGTCAAACACGGTCCCGTAATCCTCATAAATCTTCTGCATCTCATTGATGTGGCTCGCTACCTTCTCCATGGCTTTCAGTGCTTCTGCAAAACAAGGAATCATATTTATTTTATAATGTTTGTCTCCAATCCTATCCGACAGCAGTAATGAAAATGCTCAAGATTCATGCCAGGATTCGAAGCCAGTTCTCACAGCAATACTAGCAGGTTTGACTCAAACAGCCCATTATAATCTAGTCATTATAATGAACAGAATCATCTTCCAACTCAAATTCTCTTTGAAATGAGGCAGGAAGTAAAAAAGTAAGGAAGTAAAAAGCATCAACAATAACAATAGCTACCCTTTATGGAGCACTTGCTATTTATCATGCACTCTGATAGGCAATTGATGTGAATCATTTCATTTAATCTCTACAATAACTTGATGACTCTAGGAACTGTAATCTGTCCCACTTTACAGATGAGAAAACTGCAGTGCAGAAAGAAGGGTTAAGTATACAGCCAGACTTCCACAGGGCACCTGAAGATTCTGCCTCTCCTACACCAGTTACTGGAATGTGATCCATAACCGTTTTTAACTAGGACTTAATGTCTCTGTAAATGCTTAATTGCCAGAGAAATTGTCAGCACTTGTGTGTGGTGCTTATTTGTAACTTCTTACACCGGCCTGTGGAGGGACAAGATGTTTTTGCCAAAGTTCAAAAGCAAAATTTCAGGTCACCTCATACAGCGTGGAGGGAGTTGTGGAAGGCAGTATTCTTAGCAATCCTTTTAAAGATCTTGATGTGAAATGAACTTAACATACAGTATTTGGAACACTAATCGTAATTTGTATCATTTACTTGTACAATTTAATTTTCATACAAAAATACTTTGTCCTTGGTACTTATGATATAAAAGTATGCTTGTCATAGTAAAAGAGCCAGTTTAATTTACACTCTTTTCAGTGTTTATTATTCAGTGATAGTAACATGTAGTAAGTTTTTCCATCTCCACGGGTTTATTACATGCAGCTTAGCTGTCCTCCTGGTTCTGATATGCGGAGAATGACCCCCGTTTCTCTCTAATCCAGCAGTCTCCTCGGGATTCTCTGCTTGCTATCAAACTGAGGGGCTCTGTATACCGGACAGACTGTATCTCAGGCCGATGATTTGCAGGGTGACAATAGAAGACACATCGGCATCCACATTGAAGCATAATCTGTCCTTAGGCGTTTGGTTTCTGAGTCGGGCTCTGCTCAGAGATTTCCACAAGGTGGCGCCTCACCCAGCATATTCCATCAGCAGCCCTGTGAGCAGCAGCCGCCACAGAACTTCACCGAGATGGAAAGGAGGCCTGGTTTTCAGTTCTCATAGTTGTTTGCTAACCCAGTGACCTGAATTAACCCATTTCACACCACTGGACTTATACCTTTTTAAAAAAATGAAAATGGAATCATCCCTTCAGATGAGCTTGGGGCTACTCCAATGAGATCATTTTGCCAAATGTTTTGTCCATCTGAAGGGATGGTCACATATCTAACTTTTCCCACATAGTAAAACTAAGGTTAACAGTCGTAGTGCTGAGAAATGTCTTCTAATACACAGGGGGGCGGCACTGGCCGGCCCAGCCAGCTGCTGTCCTCACCTGTCAGGTGGTAGTGCTCCTCACTGTCGTGGTCCGTCAGGGACACCAGCTCCCTGAGCAGCAGGGGGTACTTGAGCACCCTCTGCACGGGCTTGATGAGGTAGGACTCCAGCGTGGACGAGTGCTGCTTGGTGGGGTTCCGGGCATCCAGGAAGGCCTTGAAGGCGTTGTCCGTTTTGGCTGCAAGCACATGGATGGAAGACTCTTAGCACAGCGGGATGGTGCACTTCTACTTCGTTCAGTTTTTATGCAGTTAAAGATCATGCACATCTACAGTCCCAAAGCCACTCCTGAGTAAGCCCCCAGTGCGTCGGGGTCAGGCACCCAGCTGTCAGCCTGGACTCAGCATCACAGCCTGACAGATCCCGCGGGCAAAGGGAGCTTACTCACTATCAGCATAGCACAGTCCACACACCAAAGGGTACACTGGCCCATGAGAGACTGTCATAGGAACCTAACGAGTGAGGTCAAACAATCCTAAAGCCACAACACAATGTTATCCATACTCCCCCAAAGATTCATACAGCAAAATAAACCAGTACTTTTTCCAGTCCTAGCACAAATGGTTACCTATTGCATTATTCATAACGCAGTATCTTTTTTTCCTTTAAAATAAGTTGATATGCCCTGCAGCCTTCACCTCTCCAGCTCTGAGCAATCTAAACCTCCCACCAGAGGTGCGGTGAGAACTGCCTTTCTGTTGTGTATCCAGTGTCGTGAAGGGTGTGCTCGAGAATCCGAGGGCATTTAGTTTCGATAGCATCAGTGGATACACCGACTACTGCTTTGGATCCCACCTGCAGGCACTGGTTGACCAGCTATTTGGAATTCAGCCAATTTGAATGAAGATCTACCCTTCTCTGGAGTTTTGTTACAAAGGCAAAGTCTACACCTTTTAGGAGATGCAGTGGATGGTGAGACGGCCCTTCTTCATGATGGAGGAATCAAGCAGACCATTGGTGCGCTGGGAGGAAATCCCAGTGGAGTCAGGTCTTTGTGTGAAGAACCAGAGAAGACAGATCTTGGCTGGATCTGGTTAATGTGAAGCACTCCGGCCTCCCTTTTAAACCTGAGCCTGTTCCAGGACAGGTTGAAGTTCTGGATCTACACCAAGTGGCCGAGCTGAGTCATGGAGCTGGTTAAACACTCAGTGTCAGGAAAATCCCTAAAGGTTTTGAGAAAGAAGCACTGACCAGCAAACTCTGGGTCCTCTCAGACAATGCCATTAAGAAGCATTTGATGACAGAGAGGAAAGGCTTGGAACTTAGCTTGGCTGCCAATACCCTGTTGGCACAATTAACAGAGTTCAAATATAGAGCCCTTCTCAAACATAGGCCTCTGTCATGGAGGGGCGCTCTGATTCACTGGCTTCTAGAGGTGGCAAATCACAATGAGAACGGTCACAGGAGGCCATCCTTAATTCGAGAGAAGGCATTCAAATGCTGGGGGAGCCATTTTTATCCTGAAAATTTATGACATTATCACAGTTCAAACTTCAGTAGGTTCATATTCCAAGTACACTTGAAAGCCTGGTGACCTTTCCTGGAGACAGTTCAGATGAACCTAAATAAGATTACATGTGTTTCCATAAGCTGTTCTCCGCTGCAGGAGCTGAGCATAGCGGACTCCTGAGGACCTGCCTTTGTTTGGTGTTCTCCTCGAGGACTGCATTACTACTGCTCACAGCCTTGAGCTTGAAGTCCTGTGTCTGCATCACTGATGGCTCCTCCTCTTGTCTCTGCTCCCAGCAGTGAGGATTCCAAAGAATGGGGGAGGGAGACATCTGAGACTCTAACCTCACACCTAGAGAGGTCTGCGGTGACTGAAAGAAGCCCTCGGTACTAGAAGAGCCTCGTTCAGCATCCCTGGTTTAGGGATTACAGGAATAAGTAGAACTTCAAGTTTATGATACAAGACGGTGACTGCAGCACAAAGACGCCCTCCAATACCTCCACACCAAAGAAGGTCACTGTCATCATCAAATGTGTGAATACACTTTCCCGGCAGGACAGACTGGCCTGCCCACTCTATGTGCTGGCCGTGTGCCCACCAGCTGACCCATTGCAGTTCAGAACCCAGAGCTCAGGCATCTGTCAGCCCCACAGAGTAATGGTTGTTGTTGGCTAAAGGAAAGAGCGATGAGGGTGAACTACCCAGTCTACTTGGACTTAAAAAAGTAAAAGTCTTCAGTTGAAGCCAATAAGATCAAGTGAGATGATAAAAGTGTGGAGAGATGAAAGGTACTTCATTGGCAGGATGTGAGCTGTAACCGTGTGAGTTTTCCCCCAGTTCTACCAAAGAAGCATTCATTTTACTCAGCTCACTTCTTGTGAGCTTGATGGTGGTGTTTCACAGTGATTTCTTGGGCTTAAGAATAAGATTAACAAGAAGGAAGAAAATGCTGTACGTTTTCTACCCCCATCCAGGGGCTCATGTTTCCAAGTTTTTAGATCAAGGAATTTGGTGAAAAATAATTTAGATGTACTTTCACAGCAAAGTGACACGTGGCAAAGCAACATCTCTGCTCTCAGGACTTTAACCAATAGATTGGAAAAAAAAATGTTACCAGTTTTAAGATCAAGAATGGAACATGATCTCTTAAAATTGCACTTATTCCTCCTTGTTAGGTACAACTTTATTCTTTGTTAACAACCAAATATATAAAAAACACAGCTTCAAAAGTTAGGAGTAACTTACCTCGCTCTAGAACCTTCTGTACTTTAATGTGATTAGCACAGAATCCACTGTACAGCTTGAAGTGGTCGGCGTAGTAAAGGAAAGAGCCTCCCAGGGAAAACAGTAATTTCTAGAAAGGGATGGAGAAGTCCGTCAGACATGGGTTAGTGGGTGTCTGTGGCATCTGACTGCTCTGGTGTCTCCGGGGCCCTGTCTTTCAGATACTAACACACTCAGGCCTCGAGCAGGCGCCCGCTGGACTGGAATAAGCCGGGACTGCCCCGAGCGCAGCACAGCCAGGCGCTCCCCTAGCAGAGCTGCAGTTTGAAAACTTTCCGGTGGAGGAGCCCATTGGCAGGGTGTGCAATCGAAGGACACGAGAAAGTTCTACAAAAACACCTCTGACAAAGGGGGATGTACCAGCAAATGGGCTGAGAGGCGCGTTAATGAAGCCGGTTCTACCCAGAGGCATGATGCCCTCTGCGCCTTCCCTGCAGGGGCTTCTTGCCAGCCGCTGGCGCTCATGTTGGAAATGGGGCTCCCTCCGTAGGAGAGAAGGTCAGAACACTTTACCACGTGGATGAGGAATCGGGCAGCGAGTGCTCCGGGGTCAGAGGCCATCGCCTGCACACCCTTTAGGTGGCTTGAGTGAAGGTGTGGATATGGTCTGCACCCAGGCGCCTGGCACAGAAATCATGCTGTGCAGATTTCCAACCACCTGAGCACAGACTCCAGGACAAAGCTGTGTCTACTGTCACCACGTGCCCGGGGGAAACTGTGATGAAGGCACTAAGTTTATCCCATCGATAGTCCAGTCCAGCAGATCCTTCCTCAAGGGGGATTCTGCGCTGTCCCACCACTCTCTGCTTTAAACTGCCGTCCAAAACACTTACCCTAAACTGCGAGGGGGTTTCAAGTAGGTTAAAGTCAGACGACGCTGAAATGCCATCCTCCAGCGTCTCCAGAAACACCTTCTGAAATTCAAGCATCTCGGGCAAACTTCCGAAGAGCGACTCCATCTATGTGAAGACGGGAGTGGAAGAGGGTGTTAGCAACAGGTCTAGACCCACTCTGACGCTCCGCGGCCCGACAGGTCAGTCACTCGCCAACAGCAGGCAGAAGTGCATCCTTTATAGAATATGGCACCTTCATTATGGGGGCACTTTATACACAGAATGTGCAGCGCTTGTCCCCATAATTCTAAAATAAGTTTTTAAGTGGATGTAAAATTTTTTGAATTCAAACTGGGGGGGAAATGAAAGAAAGTAGGAAGGAAGTAATTCCTGTGATTTAACCTTAAAATGTCATACATGGAAAAGTAATTTTTGGCCACAACTTCTCTACACAAAGGACAGTCCTGCATTTGTGCTATATACACTTTGCTTCACGCCAGAGGCCACGGCCACAGCTTTGGAGGAGGCCACGCTGGGGTTTCTCTGAAGACTCTGAAGTCTTGGACGTTTGGGGACCAGTAGATAGAATCTCCTAGGACAGTGATGGTGAACTTTTGAGCTCGGCGTGTCAGCATTTTGTAAAACCCTAACTTAATTCTGGTGCCATGTCACATACAGAAATTTTTTGATCTTTGCAACCATAGTAAAACAAAGACTTATATTTTCGATATTTATTTTATATATTTAAGTGCTATTTAACAAAGAAAAATCAACCAAAAAAATGAGTTCGCGTGTCATAGGTTCGCCATCACTGTCCTAGGAGATCCACTGAAGGGCAGAGAGACTGGTCAGTGGTTAAGGAACAGAGGGAAGGTGATTATTTACCTCATCTTGGGTAAGAAAAGTCTCATTTTGAAGTGGCTCCAAGTATAATTCAAAGAGGCAGCTCAGATCCTGAAAGACAGAAGAGTCTTTGGCACTTACGTCTCTAAAATACCCACGAGTTACCAGCAACCCGGCCACAGCTTCCGACTCCCATTAGGAACGATGAAGTTTGTGTCTTGTTGAAATTCTCGACCCTAAAAGTGGCCATTATTGCTCATCTTGACCCTAAAAGTGGTCACTGCTGCTCACTGGGTTCAGAGGTTAAAACCACAACCCATTCCGCAGCTGGAGACGTGAGCAGTTACTGAGTCACAGCCCAGGGAACACACACAGGTTGAAATTTCCAAGTCGCATGCAGAGATCCAGGTTAGATGAAAGAGCGAGTAAAACTCCACGTTAAATGTCAGCAGCAAAAAGAAATTAAAACATGAAGATGTGTGTGAATCACAAGAGACGGTGGGTGCTGGTTATTTGGTCAGAGTGACCGGCTGTTGTCATGCCCCGTGCCAGCCGATGCTGCCCGGGGGACTGCCACACGAGGGCAGGTCTGCGCTGACCGCGGGGCCAAAGACTGCGACACCCAGGCCCAGAGAGGACAAAATGCAGTTCACCCATCACATTCATCTCCGCTCTCCCGGCATCAGGAAGCAACGGCCCTCCCAGTGCGCGTGGCCTGACAGTAAAAAGCAACAGCGGCGATAAAAAGGGCCTTGGGCTCCTGGTGAGAGCTCATGACCGGCCTCGAGCTGTCAGAGGGCTCTGCGGCCTCAAACACGGTGCCCGGGGCTGTGGGGAGGGTCACCATGGCTCCCAGGAGGATGCAGAATCTTGTCTGGACTCCCTGGATTTTCACCTCACTTCCCCCCCCCCCTCAGATGTGGGACAAGACGTAACGGGAAATGAAATGAAAACGTCATCTCTATAGCTTTCCTTTCTCCCCTATGGGACCAACGGAAGGGGTTTGGGTCATTCTCCTGAGCTCTCTGAATAGGGCCTTTGGTAAAGTCCAGACAAAACGACAGTGACATTGGTGAAAGGCGAAGCTCAGTTCGTCAGGAGAAAGGTGACAGCCGTGTGTGTGCATACCGAGGTGTAACTCGGGGCTTGCACGTCAAAGCTGCCACAAGGGCACACCTGTCTCAGAGCCCAGAGGAGGGAGAAGGAGGGCCCACCCAGGCCATTCCGGTGGACTGGGCTGGGCCAGGCCTGCATGCTCAGCCCGCCGCCTCTGCCATGCTGCCCTCAGCAATCAGCCAACCAAGTGCGCGCAATATAGTTCCAAAGCTTCGGCAAATACTTCAAGCAAAAGAACTGCCTTCCCCGGCCCCTGTATCCTTCATGTTTCTCCAACACTAACTAGGGGCTTCCGAGGCAAACAAGCGAGTTCTCTGGGCTCTGAAGAGGCTCAGCAAAGCCCCCTCGGCCGTGTGGGAACGCCCGTGATGAGGGGACATCGTGGTGGGACCTGTCAGGCGGCGGCGGGCCCGTCTCAGAGGTCGCCTGTAAACCAGCTGTGCCTCATTCCTCATCACCTAAAGCAGTGGTTCTCAACCTTCCTAACGCCGAGACCCTTTAATACAGTTCCTCATGTTGTGGTGACCCCAAATTTCATTGTTATAAATTGAACATAATTAAAGCATAGTGATTAATCACAAAAACAATATAATTATATATGTGTTTTCCAATGGTCTTAGGCGACCCCTGTGAAAGGGTCGTTCGACCCCCAAAGGGGTCACCACCCACAGGTTGAGAACTGCTGACCTAAAGTGATCTCCGTCCCCGGTACTAAGCCGGCAGACTCCTTTCCACAGATCTCACAAACTGGAACATCTGTTTCCATAGTGAAAGCTACCTTGGTAACAAATGAGCCGAGATCTAATTTTTTCCGAGTCCTCAAAGCATTTCCACCCTCTCCCCCTTCCCTCCCTCCTCTGCAGCAATTCACTACTTCCAGTGCATGGTGGGGTCCTGACGGCGTCACCCGGGGACCCCTGCCGCCATACCATTGGTCACCACAGACCAGAAGAGAGAGGACGGCATGCTCTGCCCCGCCTTTACCTTCACATAGGACTTCTCTGTGTCCATCAACTCCTGGATGACTTTTCGGAGGCGATCCGCGTCCGACAGGTGGCGGGCCAGTGGCCTCGGAGGTGGGTCCTGACCCTCCCGCGGTCCTTCCATGCTGGTGGCCGGGGTGGCGTTAAAACTCCTACACAGCGCAGCGATCTGTTCGGCACTCTGCGAGGGGACAAGAGTGGGAAATGTACAGGAGACTGTCCGCTACTATCCACTGCCCACCAAGGACACAGCCAGTGTCTCCATCCCCGCCTGGGAAGCTCATGGGCAGATGGTTGTGTCCGCCGCAAACCACTCTATCACTTAAGATGCCGGCAGGGAAGGTCTGAGCTGGCACCGTTCAGTATCCACCTAATGCTTTGTCATTGTCGCGGGCTGGTGAGTAGGTGCATCTTTAGTACGAAAGCTAGAGAAGGAGGCATAGGCTCACTCTCTGCAATACTATTGAGGTTGCTCTAAGATCAGCGGTTCTCAACCTGTGGGTCCCGACCCCTTTGGTGGTCAAATGACCCTTTCACAGGGGTCGCCTAAGACCATCGGAAAACACATATATAATTACATATTGTTTTTGTGATTAATCACTATGCTTTAATTATGTTCAATTTGTAACAATGAAATTGGGGGTCACCACACCATGAGGAACTGTATTAAAGGGTCGCGGCATCAGGAAGGTTGACAACCACTGCTCTAAGATCATGTCCCGGCTCACTACGGGCACAATATGAGCCCCATTTGGTCCACTCTGTCCCCTCAATGGCCGGCCTGACACAGCTCAGTCTCCCATGTAAAACATGGGAATGAGCCAAGAATCTAACTGTGGCGCGTTAGATTTAGACTTAGCACATTTAGGATGCTTCGATGGACTTGGGTTCTGCCCTCAAACCTAACCATTAGCTCTGCAGTCTTGCACCAAGTTGCAAAGTGTAAAGGTTGAGCTGTTGTAGAAGCTAGAAAGGAGAGTAGAGACAGATTTACAGGAAGGTAAGGTCCCTAACCTGAAAGGGTCAGAACCCCCGGGGCACAGACAGGGAGCAGGTGACAGGCAAGCCTGGGAGACCTGGGTGAACGGGCTCTGGGAAACCTCAGAGGGGCCAAGAGCCAGACCCAGGGGCTGGGGAAGCCAAAGTCTCATTCCAAGTAGCAGGAACAGAATCTCAGATTGAGAGGCAGGAAGGAGCAGGGATGTCCAGGGACTAACAACCTTCCATGCACGGTCCTAGTTAGACTCACACACAGTGCAATCAGGCCTTCCCCGGGAGAACCCACTGTATGCTCCTGCCCTCGGCTGGCGGTATAAAATTCCCAAAGGTCTCCTACCTGCCTCCACAGAGCCTGGAGCACCATCAGATTACATTTAAAATGCCTATTTATCTTTCCATTCTACCCGGCCCAGCTTAGCACCCGCCAGGCTGTGAGCCGGCAAGGGCAGGCCACGCCTTTCCCTGTCATTGCCCCCCCAGAGCCCAGCTCAGAGGCTGGTTGACAGTAAGCGTTCTGTCACCTCTGTTGCCCTGAAAATATTATTGACTAACAAAGCAGCTGAGTCCCAATGTAAATAACTAATATCCATCTATCGCGGCAACTTTCTGTCCCTCAACTAAAACCCTCTGGTTTCAATGGCTTCGCGCCTGATCTCTGTCACTCTGTCTAAACCACGGCTCGCGAGCCACAGGCGGCACTTTAGCCCCTTGAGTGTGGCTCTTCCACAAAATACCATGTGTGGGTGCGCACATACAGTGAGATTGAAACTTCGTGGTTGTTATTTTGTGCAAGAGCCACACTCAAGGGGCCAAAGAGCCGCCTGTGGCTCGCGAGCCGCGGTTTGCCGAGCCACAGTTTGCTGACCACTGGTCTAGGGCAAGAAGCTGAACATGTCCAGCGTCTCCTAATACACACTGAATTCATCCTCTTTGCTTGGATATTTCAGAGCATGAATATCCTCCACAAGCACGCTGGTCACCCTCAGTGGGCGGTGAGTGCTTGTTATCCGAGCTGCCCCCGAGAAGCTACAGGGCCTCGAAGAGAAAGCAGGGTGCTCCTGCCCTCCCTTCTCTCCCTCTGACCTACCCTCCCCCCATCACAGCGTCTTCAACGGATGGAAATCTACCTCAGCAATAAAACTCAACACTGATCCGGGCTAGTCTTTCAGTCAATTGCACGGGTACGGGTTGAGGGCTTGCTCAGTCTCCAAAGAAACAGAAGGCTGTTTCTGCAAGAGGCTTGCCAAGGCAGCCGGGAAACGAACACAAGCTCGTGTGGAACAGAGGAGAAAGGTCACACACCTCAACGAACGGAAGCGTCACTCTGGAAGGAGCCGCCTGGGAAGGCTCCAGTGGGGAAGTGGGTTGTAACTTGGTCATGAAGGAGCATGTTCCAAGGAAGGACCACAGGATAAGCCACGGGTGCAGTGGGAGTGAGGCCCCCGCAGGTGTCAGCGATGAGAGCTCCCAGGCCCTGGGGCTCTTTAAATAGAACTGCTTCTCTTGTTTTCATACTAGTCTTGGTACAAAAGTCAGACCAACCAGAAACAGGCACTTAGCCTCCAGCTAGACAAATAAACACATATAATAGAATTTATTCCCCAAAAGCTCCACGTGTAAGTATGAATGATTCTCCTTGGTACACACATGATCCACTAAGTTTTGTCCTCGGCTGTGAACACAAGCACATTTCTGCTAACACCTGTCAGAACACATTCATTCTGGGTAAACTGTCCAAGGACAAGAAAACAGATGTGGGTCGTAAGGCTCCAATCAAGGCAACTTGATCTATCAAAATGTCTCGTGTAAAACAATGAAATCTTCTGATTCATTATTGAAGAAACGCCGACACTTCAGTCGTGCCCTGAGAGCTGAGTGACACAGAGCAAACGCCAAAGAGGGCAGAGCAGCCCAAGGGGCTTCCTTCTCTCCCGGGACATGAGCATCCTAACGGAGCACCAGGGGATGTAACAACCCCCCCCCCCCCCAATCCTGTCCTCCTCCTCTCCAGTGGCTGTCAACCCTGGCCGCCACATACTGGCTTTGTTTGGGAACTTAAAAATACACCTGCCCAAACCAACTGAACCAGAATCTCTAGGGCCCCAGGTATGGGCATTTGAAAGAAGTTTCCCAAGTGATGATCACATGTAGCCAAGTGAGAACAACTGGTATACCCATCACCATGGCGAACACTGCTTGGTTTCGCCAGCGTGGTGCTGCCTCCAGCCAGATCACCCTGTCCCAGGGTCTGCACGGAAGGATGGTCAGGTAAAGGTGTGTGGACTGAGCTCATGAGATAGGCAGAAGCAGACAGAACCATACCTATGATCCTGAGTTTGGGTCTGGTGCTCTACTAAACAATCCAAGATGATGATACTCAGACTCTAAAACTCACTTATTTGAAATCTCTGTACTGGTATTTCTGCACCACAATCTCAGACAACATAATTCTGCAGTCCTGAAAAAGTTTCCAGTTCTATAGAATCTATATTAAACTCACATATATTGTATAAAATAAGATCTGACAAAGTGCACCATAAGTGAAATGGCAGCTGGTGAGATGACAGCTTTGCCTTGCTGGGATGTCAAAATTCACACCTAACAATGCAGTGTTAAAATAACGAAATCTTAAAAATAAAGTCTCTTGCCGTTTTAGAAAATCAGAATTCATTTTTCAAACACTTCTGGTAAGATGAACTTGAAGAGGGAATGTTTAGGCGAGATTTTCATGGCCAGTGTTCTTTCTAAGGTACCACAGTGAAGTGCTCAGGTGCGACCCAGCCTCCTCGCCCCAAACAGGTGGGCTGTTGCCCACAGGCGCTGTGAGGATTATTTGGGGTCAAAAGGAGACCGGGCCCTAAAAGGAGTGGCTGTAAATGTGGTTTGAGATGGCTCCTGAAAGGCTCACCTGGCTGTTTCAGTCCTCCGTTCTCAGTGACGGCTACAAACACTGGCCTGCTGAAGGTGGAATTCGGGGTGTCTCTGATAAGCAATTGCTAGGAATAGTGACTTTCGGCTGAGATATTTGTACACGTATGTGTGCGGATGGGGTGAAAAGCACAGACATGATGCAGAAGCCCCGAGTTCTGGCCCTTCACGGACTCATTTCTGAGTCAGTTTCCTTGATGAAAAAGCAGTAGGGCTTATTCCAAGAAGTCACCCCTCAGTCACCACCTGGGGCAGGAGGAAAGGGAGCGGGCACTTGTTGAGTGCCTGCTTTCGGCCGGACAGGTGGGAGGGGGAGCTGACATTTAATTCCTGCCCAGACTGTACAGATGAGGGGCGAGGAGGCATCGGCAGGACCCTGATGGCACAAGACCCATCTAGCTCTCTGCAGGGCCGACCCCTGCCAGGATCTGGCAGAACATGGGGCAAAGCCAGCCTGGCTCCCCTCTTTCCCCTCAACTGGCTAAGACCATTATCTCTCCCCTCTCCTTTCCCAGGATCTGGACCCGCCCAGAGAGTTCCCTGCCGAAAAAGCCCTCCTGGAGTCCTTTAAAACCTCCGGCTCCCCATCCCTGGGGGCTGGCGTCATTTGGGGGTTCGGCCCATCTGGGTTCCAGATGACGTAATGCATTTATAATTCTTTACCACTTTCGGCCTCGCGCGTACCTCCTTCGGCGACCCTAGCACATGCATCATCCATTTCGGGACGCTGCCCGAGGTCCATAGCCTCCCCGTGAAACACCAGTGCCGCCAGCAGCCTGGGCCCACTCCTCCCGGCTCGGGCCGCTCCTCCCGGCTTGGGCCTCCCCTGTGAAGCGGGGCTCACCGACCGGGGCCTGGAGAGGATCAGGGAGCAACGCGTGCAGAGCCTCCGCACGGCGCCAGGCCCGGCGTGACAGTGATAATTTGCACAGGGAGTTCAGTTTTCCAAGTTCTGTTATTTTTAGAAGTGCAGAAGAATACATCTCCAAGTTCCCTGAAGGAGAGGCCAGAACAATCCAATTTCATTTATTCAGCAGTTTTTTCATTCGGCGCCTGCTCTAGGCGGGGCTCGGTGCTCGGTGCTAAGAAGCAAAAGATGGAGACCCCAACCTCACACGGGCAGGGAGGTGACAAGGACAGAGGACAGGAAGTGGAGCGCACAGTATCTCAGCCACACGTGTCAGGGCTCCAGGGAGAACAAAGGGGGCGGAGGGGGTGGAGGGCCAGCAGGCTGGGCTGCAGCTGAATGGGGGGCAGAGAAGGAGAAGGCGAACCCTGTGCAAAGGCCGCGGGAGGGCGGCGGTGGCCAGGGGACATCTAGAGGGAAGGCAGCCTCGGCAGGCAGAGGGCACTGCTGTGGGTGGCAGGCGTGTGCCGAGCGGGCAATCCTGTGTGCCAGTGGCACAGCCCAAGAAGGCTGGGCAGAGCTGTGTGCCGGGAGGGGGGACCTGTGCCTGTGGCTCCCAGACCACAGGCCCCTCTTCGGAGGGAGCCGCTGAGCCGGAACCAGCGTGGATGAGGCCTGCTGCCTGCCTTCTGCTCGGTGCTTTATTTAACTCGAGTTTGGTGAGAATTCGGGAATGAATGAGACATGCTCTCCCTGCCAAGGATGTGTCAGGGCCAGGACAGCGTTCCACAGACCCAGGCATCTTTCCCATACAATGTTGGATGTTTCCATGTCATTCTTATGTAATTTACACAAAACAGCTCGTCCTGTCTACGTATCCAGTGCCAGGGCCTGCATTTTCTCTTCCATTTTTCACCCAGAGAAAAAGACACGGCTTACCTGCCCATCCAGGGAGATGGGCATGGGCCAGAATCTTCCCGACTTCTGAATGCAGAAGCATGGCATAGAGACCAATGACCCCACCTGCCACACACAGGTCAGGGAAGGGTGGAGCCTGAGAGCAGGGCCAAAGCCAGGCTGCCACGTGTTGATGCAGATAAAGTTTTATTAGCACTCGGCCGTGCTCATTCACCCGCCAGCTGTCCACGCTGCCTCCACATTGAAATGCAGAGCTGAGTGGCTGCCAGAGCCTCATGTATTTACAGGAAAAGTTCACCAACCCCTGACAGAGATGTACCCAGAACAAAAAAGATTCTCCTTTGAAATGAAGTCTGAATTAAAATTCAGAATAATCTATACAACCTTATTCTGAAATTTTTTCCGTGAGTAAAATATAAATTTAAAAATGACTTTTATATCTTTTCCCAAAGACTACAGATGACATCTGACTTCACATAAGGCATCAGCCCTTTGGTGCAGCACGCTTTCCGCTGTGCCAACAACAAAGCAAACACACCTGCAGCTCACCCGGCTCGGATCCAGGCCTCAGAAAAACGACTCTTACATTCTCTAACAGTTTTCACTGGTGTTGCTTTTGGATGATTCCGTTTGCTTTTCCTGTGACGTGGGCACGGAGACCTATATTTAAATTCTTTCTGTGATTACCTATATCGTTGCACATTCATCCTAAATGTTCATCTGGATAAGGACGCCTCTAAGCCAGCGTCTTCCGGCTCGCTGTTGGTGGAAAGCATATGTAGCTATGATGCTTCTTATCTACCTCACTCCCCTCCACCCACTTTCCATCCACAGGCATTTATGTCGGGTCTCAGCTTCGTTGTTATTCTCTTCCTTCCATTTTTTCTAACCAGCTTTTCTTCTGAGAATCACATCACTTCGTTTGAACTTGTGTGTTGACAATTACGCTCCCTTTAATGGTGAACGTTTCCATTTAACACGAGCGTTCTGGTTGGTTTCCATGCTTACTGCCGGTTTTCTTACACACAGCATTTCTATTCAAGAGTTATGTCTTTGACTTGATTCTTGGCCACTGATGCCATATTATTGAACTGTTTGGTTTGTTTTTTCAGGAAAGGTCTTTAATGTTACATAGTCTTAGAATGTTCTAGGAGTTGAGATTATTTTTCTGTCTTTGTCACTGTACTTCAGCAATTTTCAACCGGTGTGCCACAAGTATTTTTAAAACATGCATTATCTGACTATTTAATCAGGGGCACTAACCTCTTTTCCCTTAGACTGTCAAATAAAAAAATGACAACCAATACAACAATAGCCATCCACTGTGAATGAATCAGAATTACACCTATTTTTTTGGTCAGATCGGCAAAACACATATTTTTGGTGTGCCACATAATTTTAGTAATTAGTTTGTATAAGCCATGAGATGAAAAAGGTTGAAAATCACTGCTTTATTTGAAGAGAAAATGTGTCAATAACACCAATTCTAATCAAATTCTTGACAGACTGTCACTAGAGCTTGGACAAATTTGTTAGCCACCAACTTTCTGGGCAGGACTCTGCTGTAGACTGAGGACGTTACAGTTGAACCCTGAGAGGGGGACCCGTGCTAACAGCTCAGGTCCATGTTGACCCGGACCTGTCTGCCCCACTACCTGCGCCCAGACTGCCCCCGGCTGACTCCTCCTTCCTTTCCTGTGTGGTGGTAACAGGTGGGCTCCCGGGTCCCTAACCTAGAAAACCAACAGCAGGGCAACACCTGGTTCAGGGCAGGGCAGACCAAGGACTCAGCTCCCAGAGCAGATCTAAGAGGCTCAGGAAACCATTCCAGCTCCTTGTTAACATTACTTGGCGTCTTAGATCATCAGCTTCTGGGTTGTAGTAGAGCTGTGTCCCCGGCTGGCTCCGTCTGGTTGGCTTGGTCCGTCTTCCTTTGGATCTTAAGCCTTGGGTCTCCCAACCCTCACAGATGGGCTCCACTGGGACACAGACTGATGCCGTCTGTCTGTCTTTGCTCTTAATGTAACTCTGCCATTGTCCAAGCAGTCTTTCTATTGGGTCACCACTGACATACTGTTGCCATATAATAGCTTTCTCTTAGGAGATACTTTTGGATAGATTAGAAATATATACAAATATTTTGGAAATATTGGGAAATAGCAAGACAGACACTATTAGGACACTTACTGCTGGACTTGTTTTTTAACCCAATATTTCTGATGTTGAATGGTGCATTTTTTCTTGCAATGTTCCTCCCAAAAAGAGAGAGAGCAGGAAAAGCAGCAAAGAATAGCAAAGCAAGAGTACGAAAAGTTCACTTAGGAAGACACTTTCACCCCCTTGGGGAGGGGGTCATTTTTATTATTTGGGGTCTTTGTAAATGTAATTCTGCAAGAATGGAGCTCCAGTGGGGAAGCCTATCTTGGAAAAAAAAAAATCTTTAAAAAAATAAAGCACCAGACATAACAAAGTACTTTCAAATCTCACCTGAGATTACTGGCTCTCTATCTGGGAAACGCATCTATATAAAGCCACCTTATCAAGGCCTCCGTGGGCCACAGAGGGGAGGACCAGAGGAGGGCCGGACACAGCCGGCCCCGTCCCGATGCCTCAGTCCCTGCGCATCTGCTTATCCTTTATCCTGTGACTGAATGAAGGGGGTGGAATCTAGAGAATTCCAAGGCCAGCTCAAAGCAGCCTGAAGCGTAGGAAGAGGACCCCTACGTGAAGCAATGCTGTGGTTTCTCAGCAAAGCCCGGCCAGAAGTGGAAGCAATTGCACATCGCAGCACTTCCTCCTCTGACATCTGTGTTCTGCAAACCCAGGAGAATTCAGGTGGCAGCACAGAGTTAGAGTGCGAAGGAAGGTGAACCACAGAGGAGAAGGGACGCGCGGGAAGCGGAACAAGCAAACTGAGGGAGGAGGAGGAGGAGAGGCCGAGACAAAAGAATGAAAAGGAGAAAAAAAAAACAGAATTCGGGGAGGGGGCTTGAAGCACATACCTTCCGTCTTCTCCTGCCTCCCATGTGAGTGACACACACATTCCTGGTGGCCCTGTTCTTCATGCTGTTACCAAGGACAGCAGGAGACCACGCTGCAAAACTAACCTCCAGCCTCTCCTCTCAGCAGGTAGAGGCTGGGATCTGAGGCCGTGCGCGCGCCCACGTGTGCCCGTGTGACGGCTCGTGGGCAGCTTCCCCACGGCCTGTCCTCCCTCGGCCGCCTCGCCCCTGCACAGAGTGGCACGCAGGTCTACTCTGAGCCGAGACCAGAGAGGAAATTGCAATATGACGCAGAACAATCCTCCACAACTTTTTTTTTAAAGTCAAAGCAGCCACACTGTGGGGCTGGGACTGTATTAAAAAGTGAGACTCCGGCCCAGCTGGTGTGGCTCACTGGTTGAGCATTGACCTATGAACCAGGAGGTCAGGGTTCGATTCCCAGTCAGGGCACATGCCCGGGTTGCAGACTCCATCCCCAGTGGGGGGTGTGCAGGAGGCAGCCGATCGATGATTCTCTCATCATCGATGTTTCTATCTCTCTCTCCTCCTCTTCCTTCCTCTCTGAAATCAATTTTTAAAAAATGCATTTTTTAAGAAGTGAGACTCCGCTCTGAGTAATGAAAGGCATAAAACACAAAACACTGAGACTTGAATACACCTTCATGTACCCAGTTTCCCTCTGACGACGGTCTCTAAGTGCACAAAATCCGTGAAGGCCTCACATGACAGTGTCAGCCGCGTGGCCAGGGCGAGCCCTGAGGGTGCCTTCCTGAGATTAGCTGAGTGAAAATGAATGAACAAGCAGCGGAACACGAGCTGCACCAGCCCCCGGTCTTGGTAAAATAGCAAAGATAAGAGAAAAGATTAATGGCGCCCAACAGTGGCCAACCACAACCAGAATGTGGCTGTGCCTGCTGTTCCTTCAAGACAGACAGCAGTGAGCAGCCACAAGGGGCAGCGTTTGCTGATGGGCGGTGGCCAGGTGAGGGCCCTGGACTGAGGTCTAAGCCAGCCCCTGGCTGCCCGACAGCTGTCAATTTGACCTAAGGGAGCTCTATAACATTTTCTTTGCAATAAAAATTTAAATTCATGCCCCACCCCCTCCCAAATCACTTTTTTTTTTTTATTACTAATTACAGAAAATAAAATTTTTCACAATGCTAAAATACCAGTGTTATGATTGGTGCTCAACAATCCAGGGATGTCCAACCACCATCATTAATACTGTCCCTTCTGGTCTCAACCTAATATTTATTTGCCACTTAAGGGGGGGCGGGGGGGGGAGGCGGGGGTTGCTATTTATTTAACACTCCTCCATGTCTCTTAGCACGTTAAAGAAAAAACGCATATTAGAAAAGCATTAATAGCCAACCCCCCAGCCTGATCCCCAGCCCAGCCGGGCGGTTCCATCTCCACATGACTTCCTCCTTTCTTCTTCCTGCTGGGATTCCGAAGATGACTCTTTCCCCAGAAGAACAGGATGAAAAGGGAAAGTGTGGAGAAGAGTGAGAAGCAGGGGCCAGAGGAAGGCAGGAAGGAAGGGGGAGGTGGAGAAGGAAGGAGGGAAGAAAGAGCTAGAAGGGCACCAGCGCCGTGAGCGGGAGAGCCAGTTACCCAGGCGAAAAGGAAGAAAGGGACTCAGTGACCGAATCCTTCCCGCTTCAGTGTGAGTCGGGGGGACCGTCCCCACCCGAAGAGGACGGGGGAGGGGTGCGGCTGCCCCGGCCTCCACAGCAGAGGCCCTGTAGCCCGCCTTCCACACCAGTCCCCAGGCTCCCTGCCGCCACTGCCCGAACACACGTGTATTTGATATTAGCACAGAACACGCAAGCCTGCGCCACCATCTGCGTAACATCACAGATCGTGTGGTCCCGGCGCCTGAGCCCTCCCCGGTGTCTGTGTGTGGGCCCAGTCAGCCCGCACGCTGCCAGTGGCCACAGCCCCTCCCACTGGTCAGTGTGCTCTGTCCAGGGGCACACCCGGCCTAACCTAAACCCCGAGGACCCTGCCCTGCAGCCACGGTTGGGAGGAAGCGGGGAGAGGTCACCACCAGCAAGATCCCCTAAGAGTCCCTCCCGCTGTCCATCCTCCTTCCCCCGGACACAGAGCGCTCTCCCTTCCCCCGGACACAGAGCGCTCTCCCTTCCCACGCTGCTGGCCACGCGGCCATGGTGCAGGGCAGCCACGGCGCAGGGCAGCCACGGCGCAGGGCATCCACGGCCCAGGGCATCCACGGCGCAGGGCATCCACGGCGCAGGGCATCCACGGCGCAGGGCATCCACGGCGCAGGGCATCCACGGCGCAGGGCATCCACGGCGCAGGGCAGCCACGGCGCAGGGCATCCACGGCCCAGGGCATCCACGGCGCAGGGCATCCACGGCGCAGGGCATCCACGGCGCAGGGCATCCACGGCGCAGGGCATCCACGGCGCAGGGCATCCACGGCGCAGGGCATCCACGGCCCAGGGCATCCACGGCGCAGGGCGCTCACCTCTGGGTTCACCCCAAGCTACTGCTGGGCTCACAGTTGGGCCTCCCCACACCTGCACTGGGAGCTGGTTTTCTCTCCTCCCTTCTGGTTCTCACTGGCACTGGGGGTGGAGGCAGGCCCCGGTGAGCAGAGGGGAAAGTGTCCAGACACGTGTGTCTATGTGAGGCACATGGGGAAGGGGCGACTTTTAGCCTCATAAGCCCTTATATTTGTGCTTCTAGTCATTTCTCATTCCACCTGCGAGTCAGTGGTCCTTAGCAACAGAGAGAGACAGGACTCTGTGTGCCTCACTGTAGCGATGCTCCCTCCGGCCACACCCAGCAGAGCTGGCGTCTCCCCACGCGTCAGCCCTGAGGATCCAGGACAGACCAGGAAGAGCAGGACTAGCACCCCGAAGCTCAGAAAATGGGAAATTAAGAACAAATCCACTGACCACAAAGATCAGATGGCCTTTCAGACACCAATGCAAACTAAGCCGGGCACTGGCCGCGTCCCAGCCCGGCACCCCGTCCCTGCACCCAGTCCCTCCAAAGGGAACCGCGGGGCCAGAAAAGGAGAACAACGCACTCAGGTGCCGGGGGCAGCAGCTCAGCTGGGATCCAGCCTGCGTCCTTGGCGCCCGCCGAGGTCCAAAGGCAGGAAGTCTGCAAGACCCGCAACGTGTCTCAGCCTCCCCAGCCCTCTCCTGCCACAGGGGAAGGCACACCTAATGCACACTAGCTTCACTCAGTCCCTAAGAGCAGCCTGCACGAGGTCAGCGATTCACAGCGCAGGGCTGGGAACCCACGCTAGAAGGCGGGCAGGCTTTGTCTTCGTGCAGACGACACCGAGCAAGAGGACTCAATGGCCAAGGTTGCCAGTCGTTTTCATCTCTCGGGACAGCTCAGCAGGGTCTGCCCACGGACACTAACCTCAAGAAGATTAGGAGGTGCCCTGGCCGGTTTGGCTCAGTGGCTAGAGCATCGGCCTGTGAACTGAAGGGTCCCGGGTTTGATTCCCATCAAGGGCACATACCTCAGTTGCAGGCTAGATCCCTGGCCCCAGTTGGGGCGTGTGCCCAACCGATGTTTCTCTGTCTCTCCCCATCCCTTCCACTCTCTTTAAAAATCAATGTTAAAATATAGTCAGGTGAGGATTAACAATCACAAGACTAGCAGGCAGCTGAGAGGGTGGAGGCAGGCCCCGATGTGCAGAGGGGAAGCGTTCAGACACGTGTCTGTGTGAGGCACATGGGGAAGGGGGGACTTTTAGCCTCATAAGCCCTTCTTTTTGTGCTTCTAGTCACACCCGATCCTCTGACCAACACGGGGCTGGTGGTATTGCCATTTTTATTTATCGCTGAGGATGCAGAAGCTTAGAGGAGTTGGGGACCTTGTCCCAAGTCACACAGGGAACACCTGGTGGACCAGGACATGGGTTCAGGTTTCCAACCAGCAAGTCAAGAGTTCTTTCCATAACACCCGTGCCTACAAGCAAAAGCTGCCTGCAACTCAACCCGAGGAAACGGTTCTCACGGCCGGAGGGTGTCAGACCCCAGGTCGTTTTCCAGGGACAATGGGTTTGCTCTGAGGGTGCTTTCTCGGTTCACTCACCTGGGGATTGTGTCAGAGAACGTGCGTTCAAAGATGCCATGTTTAGTGTAGCAGCCACATAGAAAGGCCAATACTTACAAGTAAATTATATCTTAACAAAAACATCTTACAGCCGAACAGAGCTTGAAATAATGCAAGGTGTATTGCATCAAAGAAAGGTGTATAGCTCCAGAATGCTGCAGGGAACAATGCCCAATAATCTTTTTTCTTTCTCTTTAGCTTCTTAGCTATGTGAGCTCTTAAAAGCCATTCACGGGAAACAGAAACACGCCAAAGGTTAAGCTAAGGGGGTGAGCAGGCATTAACTCTTAAATGCAAGTGATGCTTGTGCTTTGCACTAAAGCATAACCATGCGGGCAGGACCCTTTATTCTACTTGAAAAAGTCATCGGGACAAAATGCATCTTCAACCTGGTTCAGTAGCAAAGAGCACAACACGCAGTGATCACGCTGAGCATCTCCAGCTTCCGATGCTCTCTGTTCCATCAACACACGCCCACAAACTACGAAAATAATCACTGCCAGAGCCACCCGAGGTGCTTACATAAAATCCCTCTAAAAAGCCGAAGAATGTTTCATCGGGCGTAGCTCAGTGGAAAGGCTGCTTACCTTGTGGTAAACGGCTCAGGTTTGTGGCTTTTCTTCCACGGCATCAAGCCCCATGCGACTGTGCGCTGCGCTCCCAGGAAATTTCACAAAAAGCCTAGCATCGTTTCCAGCCCCCGGATGGCTCCTCTCTCCTGTCCAACGCATTCTACAGAGTCAGTATTTGACATGTCCCCGGGATTTCCTGCTATCTTCATATTTTAAGCGGACAGAGAGATTTCCGAGATCAATTTAAAGAGCTGTGCCTCCTTGGAAGGAGGAAAGAGACGGTGACAGCCCCACCAAGTAACTAGTAGCCAAAGAAACTGTCTCCTCCTTAGGTATCTACAGAGCTGGCGGGGCACTGCCAGACGCCCTTCTGGAAAGAAAGGCTCACCTTCTCGGCTGCATCACAGCCTTCAGGCATTGCAGAGTGAATCAACTTTCCAGACGCAGAAAAGAACACCATGCAAGCACGCCCCCCGGGGTCCGCACGCACCCCCGTTCACTTACCCACTGGGCACCCACAGGGAGAATTCAGACACCTGCTCCCTCGGGGAGAAACGGTTCCCTCTCCAGGCGGCTGCTGGGAAGTGAGTGAGACAGGGTTCTCCACCCGTCCTCTCATCCCCAGGCAATGAAAAAAACCCAAATGTGCTTCCAAGTCACAGTCGCGAGGACGTCCTAGCGCCGCCACGCTCTTCCTCCAGGCAGCGCCGGGGCTGTGGGAGGCGCACCCCCCGCCTCCGGGTCCCCCCCTAATGCCGGGAGCCTGCCGGCTCCGGGAGGGCCCCAGGTGAGGGCACAGGTGGTGGGGACAGAAGCCAGGGCCACATCTCGGCAGCCAGCTCGGAGAGCAGAGGACAGCGTGTCTGTGGGGACTGCTGCACACGCCCCAAGTTTTCAGAAACGAACCAGAAACTCCCTCAATCCCCTCGCCGAAAAAGAAATTGCTTATTCCTTTCAGACTCCAAACAGTAGTGCGAGCTAATTGCTAACAACACTGGGAGAAAGCCACCTCCCCCACCCCCCACCCGGGAGAGGCTGACGGGGAGCACAAAGAGCCGTGACAGTAATGGGTGCCCTCGGAGAGAGCAGGCAATCAATTAAGAACCATTTGCCGACATTGTGGGGCTGTCAAAGCCCCGCTCCCAGCTGTACCCATCCGGCCAGGCTGCCTGGGATTTTCAAGGGAAATGCTTCCTTATTCTCAAGTCTACATTTCTGTGAGGGAAATACCCCAAACAGCCCGGGTCAAGCAGGGCCTAATGGGAAAAGAAGGTCATGACCCGAGTAGGTCTGAAGGGCCAGAGCGGGAAGCCGGGGACACGGAGGCAGGTCTTCCTGCGGGGTGACCACCTCCTGTGGGCATCGTGAGACCATCACCAGGCAGCGCCGGGGCGACCCAGAAAGACCCACGCCCGGCACACACCGGGCACGCAGGACAAAGCTCCCAAATCACCATTTGGGAAACAGAAAAGGACTGCTTTCAGATATAACCTGACATCACAGCATGCTAATAATAATAATAATATCAGAGCAATTCAATTCAATTCAAAATGGTCTTTTCCCTATTATCCATCACACTTGCTACTTAGGATGACCACTCACTCTTTTTTTCCTTTTTTCCTAAGTGACATGGCTGCCTGGCATGTCACTAGGATTTGTCTAATGCACTGAAATGCACTGGCTTAGACTGACAGGTATCTTCAAATTTGAAAAAGGTGAGGTAACTGCTCTAGACGTGAGAGGGATTTGACAGTGAAAGCCTAACATGCTAACATTCTCTCTCACTGTTTTTCAGGATGTTCTTTGGTTTTACTTGCTCCCTCCTTGAGCCATTTTAACGATGAAAATTAAAGCTCAGATCGCCCCGGTTTCCAGCTCAACCGCAGCTTTCACTCCTCAATTTCTAAGGGATGCTCCAATGTTCATTTTGTAACAGTTTTGTTTTGTTATGATAGATATTGTGAAGAAGAGCTGGAAACGGCCTTAACATGGTAATTGGCATATTTATTTTATTGACTCTTCAAATAAAATCTGGAGAGAATTTCACATAACTTGCACCAATTAAAACAGAGAGGAGGTCATTGTCCCTACAGTGTTATGTGATTTCCCCAGGTTGCCCCATTGGGCGGGCCCACAGGCACACTGACCTTAAAGAGACAGACCAGCTTCTGAGTGTTTCAGAAGTATTTGCTTTTTATAAAATATTTAAGAGAAAGCAATCAAAACACATTTGTTTGATGCTCTAGTGCAGCCGTGGGCAAACTACGGCCCGCGGGCCGGATCCGGTCTGTTTGAAATGAATAAAACTAAAAAAAAAAAAAGACCGTACCCTTTTATGTAATGATGTTTACTTTGAATTTATAGTAGTTCACACAAACACTCCATCCATGCTTTTGTTCTGGCCCTCCGGTCCAGTTTAAGAACCCATTGTGGCCCTCGAGTCAAAAAGTTTGCCCACCCCTACTCTAGTGTCTATTATCTCAAAACAGAAAAGAGATGAAAACAAGCTACAATACTGGATTTCCAAAAGTAAGTAACTCACCAGAGATAGAACAGAGTAGTAAGACTAAAAATGCTGATGACTTCAGCTTAGCAAGAGAGACTGCGTCCTGGGGGTATGACCAGACCAGGGAAGGCAGCTGAGTATTTGCTTTGTATGAGGAATTGGAAAGAGAAGGGGGGTTTGGAGGTGGACAGGGAAATGGGGGATGCGTACAGGTGAAAAGAAAGGGACTGGCTGATCAGAGGAGAGGCTGCCGGGCTCTAACCTGGCCCACCTTCTTACAGTGACTGTCACCAGTCACCAGAGTGTGCCACATGGCCACTCACCCAGGGGCGGGCTCCTGGTAGTGCTAGTCTAAACCCATCGGGGTTGTGGTCCTACTAGAAGTTTTATTTAAACAGCGGCCATTGCTTATATTCCATCCATTCTTATTTTGCATTTAAGACAAAAGGAATGTAAATGCAGGTATAATTTCAAATTCAGTTAAAACTAGACTGTGCATTAAAAGTGACGGTGTCAGACCATTTCTGAAAGGACAGCTAAGAACAGTTAAAAAATGTAGGAAAAGCATGGACTCTAACAAGTGTGGGTACAGAGAACCTGGATGCTGGGACTTTGCTGGTGGGAATGGAAAATAGTGTGGCACTGGGGAAAACTGTGGGGCTAATCCTGAAAAGGCTGAAGATGGAATTACCGTATGACCTGCAATTCCGCTCCTAGAAGCATACCCAGAAGAACTGAATACACAAATTCAAACAGATATTTGTATGCCAATGTTCATCAAAGCATTACTCACAATAGCCAAATGGTGGAAACAACCCAGATGCCCACCAACAGGTGAATGGATAAACAAATGCGGTATAGTCACACAATGGAATATTATTCAGCCATAAAAAGGAGGGAAGTTCTGACACTACAACATGGATGAACCTTGAAAGCATTATGCTAAGGGAAATAATCCCGAAACAAAAGGACAAATATCGTATGATTACTCAAAAACGAGGCACCTAGAATTGGCAAATGGGACAGAAAGGATACAGAGGTTCCCAGGGGCTGGGGTGCCGGGTTGAATGCGGAGGCATTGTCTAATGGGTAAAAAGTTTGTTTGTCATGATGAACAAGTTATGGAAATGGTAACACTTGCACAATATTGTGAATTTACTAACACCACTGTAGTGAACACTTTACAAATTGTTAAGATGGCAAATTTTACTGTGGAGAGCGGCTACCGCGTTTGGACAGGTTCAAGCCTCAGACTAGTAAGAGGGCATGGTCCTCTAGTGGCAAAGCAACGTGCAGGTCCCAGCTTGGAGGGCAGAGCCTTCCCAGTACAATTATAGCCAAAGGTTATGGTTGTAAGCTTGAGCTTATGGTCCGAGCCTGTGGTCCCAGGTGGCTCAGTGATGTAGGCTGCAGGAGGTGCAGCAAGTGCTGTCAAAACAAAGCTTGATAGAATCCTCAGGTGCATGTAATTAAGTAGATTCGAAACTCTCGAGAACATTGTAAACATCTTGACCACGCCCTTGTTTTGCCTCGTGGGATCTGACTATAAAATAAAGACTCAGCTTGCAGGCTGTGTCCCTGTCTCTCCATCTGAGAACAGTGTCCCACCTGGCCCCAGCTATATTCTCTTGTCTGTTTTCTTTAATCCTTTACCGCCCACCCTCAGGTTCACCGCTGACCATGCTGGACGTGGTTCATTTTACGTCATATATTTTACCACAACAAAATGACAACATTCAAAATATAATTGATCTTTGCCGCCCCCGCTGCCCCCCGCCCCCCTGAAAAAAAAGGTAGGAAAGAATAGAATAGTAATTTAACATGACTTTCAGAACACCCAAGCTTATGTTTCCTGTCAAAACTGCCCTCATGTGGCGATGGCCATGTTGGGGCTCTGTGGGACCCTCCCAGAAGCTTGAAGGTAGGTCTGGCTGCAGGCAATGTTTCCTGTCAGTGCTTCATTTCAAATATATATGGGAACTATCTTCTTTAAGGAGAATGTTTGTAACAACTGCTGGACCTAAGGGTGGGGTAACTCCATCTTCTTTTTCCCACCTCGGGGTCCTTGTGTGAGATTTGGGACAGCATCTTACCCTGAACGTCTGTTCCATCTTCTCCCTGTGGGAAGCCTGGTCCAGTGTGCCATCTGTCTGACTCCTCTTCAGGCCAGTGGTGATGTCGGGGACATTGCTGAAATCTGTTGGAAAGTGACAAACACATCTGTGAGTTTGGCCACCCGCACGGAATAGCCATGACTGGCCTAAAGGCTCAGATAGTGAAAGAAGGAAAGAAAAAATAACTAACAACCTAGAAGGCAGACCACAGCGCTCCTTATGACACTGAAATTACAATTCACACATAGCTGGTCTGAAACAGCACTAACTGAAGAAGCAACATTTGTCTGTTTTGGTCAAAGATCAATGACCAATCCAAACTACGGCTTAAACACCTTGTCACTCTCATCATTTGTGTGCAAACTGTACTTCACTGAACTCTGATCCTACGTAATTTATTTGGACCAAAAATCAAAAGCAGTGGCCACTGTTGGCACTTGCCTATTTTTGGCTGAGGGCCAATCACCAGGGATGTCTTGGAACACCAAGGATGCAATATCATAGATTCTTATTACAACCCACAACGTGCTCATTTGCAAGTATAATTCTTCTTTTTCTGGCATCAACAAATTTCATCCTAAATTGAAAGTCCCAAGAGGAAGAGGAAGCTTTGTTAACTTCCAGGGGAAGGATTAAGACATAGCATAAAAGGTTAAGTAGAGAGCATGTGTTTTTCCAACCTACAACTCTACCGTTACATGCATGCCACCTCAACAGTTCTCCCCAGAGGTTCTCAAAATGACACATTCAAGACGGAAAGGCATGCCTCTGTCAGAATATAACACAGATTTCCATTC
Source organism: Myotis nattereri (assembly GCF_964212035.1). NCBI lineage: Eukaryota > Metazoa > Chordata > Mammalia > Chiroptera > Vespertilionidae > Myotis > Myotis nattereri. The sequence goes on along the minus strand of NC_138081.1, from coordinate 93,707,565 downwards.
TAACTCTGGTATTTGGGAGACTGTCCCCTCAAGTAGGTGAAGCCAGGTGGTTTTGGATCGCAGTCGGCCACAACAGGAAGTGATCAGGCCTGTCTGAGTTGATGGAGGCTGAAAAACCAGGGACAGACATTGGCCAACTCTTCAGCCTGGCGAGGGCAGGGACCATGGCCCGTGGGAGAACTTCAGAAGCTGTGGGAGCCCGAGGAGGTTGATGGAACTCACGGGTAGAGAGACGGTCCACACACGCAGAGCACAGGACCAAGTGGCAGAATCGAACCTGCCGTGCTGCTGCCTGCGCCTTGCGGGCGAACCGCTCCAGCATGTCCAGTACCGAGTGCGGGACGCAGGCCGCACACGGATGCACTGATGTGTGGGGATTTCCACAGCACCTGCCAATGTCAGGTGTGTGCTAGGAGGTGGCCAAAGACCACGGAGACCTGAAGGCCTCACCAGTGCCTCGGGCAGAAGGAGCTGGGAGCCTGCACAAACCAGATGATGCTGGGAAATAACATGGTGATGGAGAAAGCAGGTGCCCTGTGAATTCTGAGTCTTTGGAACCTAAGTGCTGAAAACCCCCTTTTTACCTCTGACAAAGGCAGGATGTTTACCAGGTAACAGACATCTGCTGTCCTTCCTGTCAAAACCCGGCCCACCCAGGAAGAAGGGCTTCACTGGGAAACACTGGGGCTCCCCCGTGGGCCCTCTCTGAGGCTCAGCTTGACAGGATGCATCACGGGAACCACCTCCCCGTGAGGCTGGAGGCTCTGGGACCCAAGAGGAGGCGGCAGCGCGAGGTGGTTCCACCACCCACTGCCACGGAGGCTGAGGGCATCTGGGCATAGCCCGTCTCCGTGGTGACCGACTCCTTTCCCAGCCCGCCAGCAATGACCGAGGCCAAGGAGCTGAGCCTGAGGTGCCCAGGGCTGTGGGTCCCAGCTCCCGAAGCCTCCGAGTTCACCGGGACCTCTACCCCGCGAGGAGGATGTGTCCTCAGCACTTTCCAGGGGAGAAATGAGAACAAAGTAAGTTCTGGGAGAACAGCAAGTGTCTTTAAGAATCGGGGGGCCGGTAACCGTGGAATGCTCATGTGGCAAGCTGCTTTAGACAGGCACGACCTCCTGTCCTGTGTGCAGCCCCCACTCTGCTCCACCCACATCCCAGGCGCCAGCTGGGCCGGCGGGGAGACAGCCTCCCTCCCAGCCAAACACCGGCTTCCCCTGGGGGAGCCTCTGGAGCGCGGGTTCCCCGGGACACGGGTGAGGGCGCTTGATCCGCAGGTCACAATAAGCATGTGCTTCCCCCCCGCCCCAAGGTCACGCTCCACGACAGACGTCCAGGCTGGCTCCGGGAGTCTGCAGCCAGCCTGATTGTAAATAATGAAAAAAACTGTAAAATCAAGTCAAGGCATCTATTTCTATCCAGAAAATACGCCCTTTTGTCTTTCTCATCTTATTCCTGGGGAAGTGAACAATTTGGGGTCCAGCAAGAGCTTCTGCTCAGCAGCTCGGCGCCTCCATGTGGACCAGCTCGTTCAATTACTTATTCCCTCCTCAGAGGGTACTGAGCGCCCGGGGCCGCCCCCCCCCCCTCCCCGGGCCGCCTCTCCCCGCCCCCCCCCCCACTCCCCAAGGCCAGGTGAAACCAGGCGCCAAAAACCACATTTTGGAGAGTGACGACACGCCAGGCGGCTGCCCGGGAGGGTGGCTGTCTCCCGCACTCCTACGCACCCTGCAGCGCCCCGGGAAACAGGAGGCTTCGGGTATGAGACGCCTCACAATGCAGCGCCTTCCTGCTCTTTGCCACTACAGCGCCCACGCTTGTCCCTCGCGGCCAGGCAGCCTGCAGCCCCAATTCCTTTACAATTAAAGGGCAAAACCTGTGTTCAAGTAACATCCTGGGTTTCAACTTAAAAATAGAAACACCGGGAAATGCTGCAGCTAAGGTTGCCTCGCCCACACCGCGCATAATGTGAACTCAAAGTTTACATCTCCATCTCTTCCAAAGCCAGCCTCGCCCCGTGAGCACACGGGAGTGGGGGCTCTGCCACTCACCCCTCCCACCACACCCCATGGCATGGGCACGGGAGCACCAGCTGGAGGGGTCACTGGGATGTGCACGAGGGGGAAGTCTTTGGGACAGGGGGGCACTGGATGGAGGGCCCGGGAGAGGGCTCGGCCATGGTGGTGTCTGCTGGCCTCCTGCCTGCTGCTCACTCCTGGGCCCTCACTCCGCTCCGCAGGCAGCGCCACTGTTTGCCTCCTCCTGCTGATGCGACCCTTCGATCCCAGTCTCTCTGGCTGCCTCCGCCTACACACCAGGTAGCCAGGGAGAAGCAAGCTCTTCCCAGGCCCCAGGCACCACCCAGGTGGCTGCTGGGAGGACACCAGGCAGCTTGGTCACAAGGAGGGAGCTGACCTGCGGAGCACAGGCAGCTGGTCCCCTGAAAAGAAGGTTGGGAACCCCTACTATCGTCCCAGAATGGCTCCTGGGGACACACAGACAGCAACGATAGGAGGAACTGAGCTGAAATCTCAAGAAGACCCAAAACAAGAAGCCGAAAGAACATCTGTTTTCCCCCCTGCGGTCCAATAAGACTCTTTGTGGGGAATCAATGATGGTAGTCAGAGCGTCAGGGAAACTGTGTCAGCTTGGGACTGAGGATTCCTTTGAAGTAAGAAGACGGCAGCGAGGATGGAGATGATGTTTAAGCGATGCTTTTCGTGCTTCAGAGCATGCACGCAGCACAGTCATTCCCAGTGGGATCCAAAGCCCCCTCTTTGATAATACTTTATTGTCCTGAAGTACAATTCATCTTAATATAATCCACCTCCATGCACACCTTCACTAAAAGCAATAATAGCAACACAAAAAGAAAAAGGAATGAAGAATAATTTCAACAATTGTGATTTGGGTAAATCGAAGTCGCCAGTGTAAGGATTCAGCATTTTGTAGGTGCAAAATGATGATTTTTTCCATTCTCCAAGCTTCACCCACTATTATAAAATCCTCACAGGCAGTTTATCATGGCCCCAAGAGCACACTGAGCAATGAGTTCATTTGCACAGAAGAGCTTAAAATGGCCCGACTTTTAAATTAAAATTTGCAAACTTTGTATAACAATAATTAGTTTTAATTAACTCAGATTGCCCTGAATTTTTCTCATGCTTTTACTTAAAAAAAAACACGCAGTGGTTTGTGAGGTTTTCATTAATCACACTTGCTGTGCTCTGTCATACAGGCAAATACTACTCTTCACCAGTCAGCGAGACAAAATGAAAATACAACCAATTAAAGAAAATAATAGAAACAGGTGGACTATTCGGCAAGAGGAAAAAAAAATAACTTGGAGTTGACTACATGCGAAAGCTAGTCAATTCCAAAACTATCCCATTCACAAAGAGACCACCCTAATTATTAGGTGCTACTGACATAAACGTTAACCTACATTTCTGAAGAAAACTGGGATCGACATTTCCTTATTGTTACATTACTCTTGTGTCAAAGAAATTCAAGGCGGCAGCTTGAATGTCATTGTCAAAGCTTGCAGAGAACTAAATTCCATCATAGGATAAATACCATGCCAGGAAAATGTAAATTTCATAAATCTCCCATGTCCACTGAACCTGCGGTCACAGCCAATCGGTGATGTTCTTGACAAGGCAATATCTCTGATGATGAATACAGAGAAGTAAATACCATAGTAAATGTTTCTTAATAGCAGGCTGCCACGATTTGATTCAATTATCTTGCGCTAAACACCCTCAGAGTCTGCAAGGATACGCAGAGGCACAGGAATATGGCAGGCAAATTCAGGGTCGGAACATGCTGCAGGCCACCTCCATGTTAACTGCCACCTCGGGGAGGGAGAGGCCTTCTCAGAAGTGGGGAGCAGGGAGATGGCTGAGCCCCCATTCTCCTTGTCTGGCCGGGCTATGCCTGTGACAGAGGCACGCGCTTAGCCCACAGAAAGAGGGTGTCATCGGGGTCTTGATGAAACCTACAAGGTCAATGGTAAAAGGGATCTCCAGCCAAAGTTTCGATTCTGCCAGAGCTGATTCCCGCCACAGCTGGGAGGACCCCCCAGACGCCACACTTAATTACAATCAGGGGCACGTGACAGACACCACGATATTTCAGACACATAAAGAACGTTAATCAAGTCAAGTTTAAGTTCCAAACCCTTACAAACTTCTTGGAGTTGGAGTTCTATTCAAGCCTAGAAAAGACCTAAAAAAAAAGTACACAAGATTTCTATGCTGTAGGAGAAAGAAAACTTGAGTAACACCCCCTTTCAGGAAGTGCCATTGTCCTGTGGGATTTTAAAAGGTCAAATAGAATATTCAGCCATGAGGAGGAATGAGGTACTGGCTCATGCTTCCACACTGATGAACCCAGAAAACATTAAGCTAAATGAAAGAAGCCATCCCGGCCGGTGTAGCTCAGTGGCCGAGTGTCAACCCATGAACCAGACGGTCACTGGTTCGATTCCGGGTCAGGGCACATGCCTGGGTTGCAAACTGGATCCCCAGTAGGCAGCCAATCAATGATTCTCTCATCATGGATGTTTTGATCTCCCTCCACTCTCCCTTCCTCTCTGAAATCAATAATATATATATTAGATATATAATATATATACTTAAAAGAAAAAAAGAAGCCAGATGCAAAAGACTATATGGTGTGGTTCCCTATCCACATATGAAATATCCAGATTAGGTGCATCCACAGGAACAGACAGGAGAGTAGCGGCTGTCAGAGCCCGGGGGCTGGGGGGATTCGGGTGACCGCTGATGAGTACTGAGGTGATGAAATGTTCTGCAATTAGAGAGCGGTGATGGTTTCGCACCTTTGTGAATATACTAAAACCCATTGAATTGTACACTTTAATGAATGTGACGGCATGTGAATTATCCTCAGGTGTTTTTTAAAGATAAGAATGTTAATGTAGATTTTACAGGAGAGAAATGAGAGTTACAGTGAAACTCCACCACCAGTGGATTCCAAAGGACCAAGTGACACACAATATATGGTCACGTTACCTCAAGGTTAATGAAAGTCTGTGTGAATGATATTAAAAAGGCACTTGAACAAAGATAGTGAAACTACTACTAAACTCCGACCTTTCCCTGAACGGAGAAAACCCCACTTGATCACGAGGCCGCGGTTTCTGCTCGCGCCCCAGCCCTCGATGGGAACCTGGATAAGACTGGGCCTTCATCGATCTAGTTACGCCTGAATCTATTTCACTGCAGAGAACATCATCATTGGATTTTACTCTCAGTGTGTTAATACTGAACTTTTTAAAAGAAAAAGAAATAAAGTGGTTAAAATCCAGACATGTTCCCCTACGCAAAGGGAAAAACAAGAAGACAACAGTTCTCGCCCTCTCTACAATCACCACGACCTTGTCCAAGTGACGAGCAACTTCACGTGGCTTGGTTTACCCAGCTGTGAAAGTCACCATGACCTGTCCACATGCCTTGGTTTACCCAGCTGTGAAAGTCACCATGACCTGTCCACATGCCTTGGTTTACCCAGCTGTGAAAGTCACCATGACCTTGTCCACATGCCTTGGTTTACCCAGCTGTGAAAGTCACCATGACCTGTCCACATGCCTTGGTTTACCCATCTGTGAAAGTCACCATGACCTGTCCACATGCCTTGGTTTACCCATCTGTGAAAGTCACCATGACCTTGTCCACATGCCTTGGTTTACCCAGCTGTGAAAGTCACCATGACCTGTCCACATGCCTTGGTTTACCCAGCTGTGAAAGTCACCATGACCTTGTCCACATGCCTTGGTTTACCCAGCTGTGAAAGTCACCATGACCTTGTCCACATGCCTTGGTTTACCCAGCTGTGAAAGTCACCATGACCTGTCCACATGCCTTGGTTTACCCAGCTGTGAAAGTCACCATGACCTGTCCACATGCCTTGGTTTACCCAGCTGTGAAAGTCACCATGACCTTGTCCACATGCCTTGGTTTACCCAGCTGTGAAAGTCACCATGACCTTGTCCACATGCCATGGTTTACCCAGCTGTGAAAGTCACCATGACCTTGTCCACATGCCTTGGTTTACCCAGCTTTGAAAGTCACCATGACCTGTCCACATGCCTTGGTTTACCCAGCTGTGAAAGTCAAATGATAATAACACCTCCGGCCTGCCAGGGTGGTGTAGGGGTAATTCGTGGTTTTAAGGCTCGCTGTGATCTTTAGGTTTGACACAGCCTGCTATTATTACGAAGCCTTAACTAACTCTCTGCAGGGCAGTCAAGACCTGGTTCTATTTAAAGGGGCCAGGAGATTTGTCACAAAACGGAAAGCTCCCTCCATTGCTGTTTCCCTTCACAGACTATTGTAAGAAATACACATCCCTATAGTCATCAAATTGTTGCTTTAATCATATTAAATAACTAAACTTGAGAGAAAGGAAAAATGCTTAACTGTCTTGCCCAATCCTTCATCTTAAGAGTTAAGGAAAAAGAAGTTCAAGGAACTTGTTCAAGGTCAAGCATGAGGCCCAGAATCCAGGTCGCCTTCCTCCAGATCCACAGACGTTCATTACGTCACAACGCAGCACACAGAACTCAACACCCATCTCACATCAGCGCTGCCCTACGCTGGTGATGCAGAAATTACTGCTCTTTTTTAGCTGTCGTTTGGGTTTGCCGGCCACAATACCCCGTGCCATGGGCACTGATCAGCCATGAAGGCTGCAGAGCAGCACGGATGAGGATGTGAACTGGGCTCCATGTTCTCCCAGGACACAGCCAGATGCTGGGTCTATGGTTTCAGCCCAGCAGTGTCAGGGGCCACCCAGCGTCCCCACAGGCGTGCAAGTCCCAGCACAATTCCCTTGTGGCCAGAGTTATAAAGAAGGGATCTGGGAAGCTCCAAGGATTCTTTTAACCCCCCGCGCCCCCAGTCCCCTCTCAGGAACATCACCTTAACATCCAGTTAAGAGACGCCTAACAACCTTCCCTCCATTCAGTTGGTATTTGAGTGACTTGCCTGCAATTCGCCAAGAGCTGTGTCAGCTGCTGTGTCTTATGCACCTTTGTACTCTTCAGGTCCCTGATTTTCAAGGGGTTTTCAACCTAGTAGATCAATTATGACAAACACACAGAGTGATACTCCCAGGCACTGAGTCCTAGCTTCTGGATCCGGTACACAAACAAAAGGTTTTGAGTTCGAAAGAGGAAGAACGCAAGATCACCCCAAGGTGACATGCAGGCAGCCCTACTTCTGGAATGCAGCCCTAACAGAGAGGTATGGAAATTGAGTTTATAGGTTCTGTGAAGACTTCTATTCCCAGAGATCTAAGCAAATTATAAAATTTCTACTTGCACCTCATCTTTTAAACACACCTGACACCTCTGAATCATCTCCTCCTCCTCCGCATGAACACGTGTTGACCTGTTGAAGATCAGAGACCATCCACACGGTGGCCATTCTCACGGAGCTGGCTGGGCGCACCTGACCCCAGGCATTTACAGGTCACAGGTATTAAGCTTATGAAACCTAGGCCTCTTATCAGCATCGCCAGCCCCCTTTTCTCCCCCAGCCTTTTTTATAAAATAACCGTAATTTTGCCAATACTACCATGCAAAGATGCCCAAACTTCTCAGAAGCATGATGTGCCAATTTGTCAACTGAAACATGAGTCGGAATTAGATCCACAATAACCAGAATTGGAAAGGCGAGTGTAGAGAAGTTGAGAATCGCATGTCTTTCTGTTTAGACGCTTCCCAGTGCTTCCCTGGGAATTCCAGGTTCCGGGGGGAGCCCGCTGGGAGACTTGAGAAGGAAGGGCACTCTGTAAACGGTGCCACGTGGTCCAAGGTCACCCGCCCTCCAGGGGCAGCCGTCAGGGCTCCTTGAGGAAGTCACAAAATAATTTCACTAACAATTTCCAATGTCTCTTTCCAAATACTAGTACGTTTGCCCAGAGCTACTGACAAGTAACAAAATTGGGTCATTTGAACTTTGTCATCTTCTCCCATAACATGTGAAAGACGTTAATGGCCCAAAAGCAAAAAGGGATAACAGATCAAAGGCTTTATGTGGGAATGGACACTTTATAAATGGCTAATCAGAGCTGAGCCCTGAGGGATCAGAAATAAATGTATAAGATGCCACAAATCATAACTGAAAGGTCTGAGATGAGAGCAATTGATTTGCTGTATTAGTGTTTTAAACATGATTGATTTCTTCTATAAACAAACATGTTTTGGCCTTACACTTAGTGGAAATCTTTAGAATAGGCAATTTGTCATTCAGATCCCCTCTCTTTCCCTTTACGTTGTTAATTTTGATGGATTTTTGCATAAGCCTTTTAAAAACCATTTTGGAAGCAGGTGGAATATTCATTATACAGCTAGGAGCTTAACACGGTGTTCCAGAACGAACTCAGGGTCCCCCGCAGAGCTGCCCCCGGACAGCCTCCCCTTGTAGAAGGCAACTCCATCCTCCGGTTGCTCAGCCAAACCAGGGAGCCGTCCTTGCCTCCTGTCTCCTCACACCCACACTGACCTCTGAGCAAGTCCTGAAGCGCTGCCTCCACCGAGAGCAAAGCCAGCATCGCCTCTCGCCCGGATCCCCGCTGCAAACGCCTGTCCCACCCCTGGCCTCCTGCAGTCTCTTCTCAACCGTGACGCGTTCAAAACACTGGTCAGCTCCTGCCACTGCTCTGCTCAATGCACAGGAGGGCCCTGCTTGTCCTCAGAGGAAAGGTCAGACTTTTCACCTCGAAAGCCCTCCCTACTCATCCCTCACCGGTCCTCTCGGGTCTCCTCTCCAGGCACCTGTACCATTTGCTGAGCCTTAAACTTGCCACTTACGTCTCTGTCTCAGGGCACTTGTCACAGTGCCCTCTGCCTGGGAAGCTTTGCTTCCTTGTCCACATGGCCCATCCTCACCTCCTCCGCTGCCTCATCCTCACTGGCAACCACTGGTGCCCCTTCCACAGCGGCAAGCTGCCCGTCTCTACTCTGCGTGATCTATCCCCTGTGCACCTGCAGCTCAGGTCAAATGCTCTGGCTCTGACTTGTCTCTTCCAGAAACGTCTCTCTGATTCTCACAGCTCCCTGCTGGCCCCTGTTGCTCTAAGTCAACAGGAAAATCAGTGGAATACTACCTCCAGGCTGGATCTTTTCTTCTTTGTATTGGAAAGTATTGTTTGCAAATCATGAATTATTATTTACAAGCGTTTCACTGTTCCCACTCACTATAAACATCGAGAAAATGATATCTACTTCACCTTCATGTGCCTGCAACATTTAACAACATGCAATTGTGTGCCTTGTTAAATTAATCAAGTGAATAAATAAATGAATGAGAATGAGACAAAGGAAACCAAATGCCCCAACAATGCTAAATTTTACTAAGGGAATGGGGGTCCAAGGACCGTCATTCCCTCCACTGCAAACAGAAGCCATGCTCATGTCCATGGAGGAGAGTGAAAACTATAAGAAACTCAGAATTCTGAGGCCCAAGATCCCTGTGTTCTGGTAAAACCAGTATTTCCCAATCGGATTTTTAAAAAGATTTTTAAATACACCAGCCATCTTTAGGAACTCTAATTATGTTTTTACATCTGGGCCTCTGGGGTGTCAGCCAGACAGACGCAGTCAGAGCAGCTTTATGCTCAAGCAGCGCATTCTCTGAGCTCAGGGTTGTTAGTCATCCTACACCCGGCGATGGGCGGCAAAATGCCCTCGCTCTCATAAACAGGAAATAAGGGGGTTGGCCACATCAGAGCCGGCTCTGTAATTCTTCCCCTGGTGCAAAGGTGTATAATGGACACATACATTCGCAGCAGCAATTCATTCCAAAGAGCAAATTTGCATCTAAGTGGCTTCTGGTAGCTGGAGACTCCACACTACTCATACCTCAATTTGGAAAGGGAGTGATTCAAAGTGGGGCGAGGGATTAAAAAAAGAACCCCAGGCTGCAATTACCTCCTCATCTGGTAAGCATCTGCTGAGTTGATGGTGTCTAAATGGCAGAAGGAACATAGCGGCCTTTTCTAGTTTGTCTCCTGTTAAATAAATCCCCGCCCTTAACAATGCAGGATTAATAGCTGTTGATAGATGGAAAATACATTAATGCCACAGCAAGTTCAGTGCTTACATAAGGACTTTGTTCAGGAACTGCATGCCCAATGAAAGTCTTAAAAGCTGTTGGAATTTTTCAAACGATGGCATATATTACAGAAGGGATTTTCCTACTTAAATCACAAAAACATCATTAATAGGAACCCAGTATAAACAGGGCTGGCACGGCCAATCTCTTCAATGGTGGCTTTGTTGGCTTAAAAATAACAGCGGGCTCTTGGGGGAATTCCAGTGGTAAAATTAATTCTCTCTATAAAAAGTCTTTACAGATGATATTTCCGCTCAAGTCAAAGACAGCCCATGGACATTTCCTCTCTTTCTACGGTGGATCACGAAGACAGAAATTCAAACCCTGGACCACGAGAATCAAAGGGCCATTCATGTCCAAGGAAACAAAGGAACCTAATATTGAACGCTCGTCAATTCCCTATGTATTTCTTGTCTGTTCCGCTCTTCACAGAGCATCATGGGAGTATCATAGCAAAGCCACTCTTCACAGAGCATCATGGGAGTATCACTGCAAAGCCACTCTTCATAGAGCATCATGGGAGTATCATAGCAAAGCCACTCTTCACAGAGCATCATGGGAGTATCACTGCAAAGCCACTCTTCACAGAGCATCATGGGAGTATCATAGCAAAGCCACTCTTCACAGAGCATCATGGGAGTATCATAGCAAAACCACTCTTCACAGAGCATCATGGGAGTATCATAGCAAAGCCACTCTTCACAGAGCATCATGGGAGTATCATAGCAAAGCCACTCTTCACAGAGCATCATGGGAGTATCATAGCAAAGCCACTCTTCACAGAGCATCATGGGAGTATCATAGCAAAGCCACTCTTCACAGAGCATCATGGGAGTATCACTGCAAAGCCACTCTTCACAGAGCATCATGGGAGTATCATAGCAAAGCCACTCTTCACAGAGCATCATGGGAGTATCACTGCAAAGCCACTCTTCATAGAGCATCATGGGAGTATCATAGCAAAGCCACTCTTCACAGAGCATCATGGGAGTATCATAGCAAAGCCACTCTTCATAGAGCATCATGGGAGTATCATAGCAAAGCCACTCTTCACAGAGCATCATGGGAGTATCACTGCAAAGCCACTCTTCACAGAGCATCATGGGAGTATCACAGCAAGGCCGGTGACTGCCGAAAGGTCTTTGCTCCTCCGTGCCCTCAGCATGCCGATGGGAGAGTGTGTCCGGATGAACAAGACGTGAGCTAACAAGTCAAGTGGCTGCCTCCCGAGCACACGCAGGAGGGCAGTATTGGAAGTTTGGGGCAAATCACTCCTGATTCAGAGAATAGCAACACATAAGCGCAACAGCTGTGCTTTACCGAAAACCTGACACATGTCATCTCATTTAATCTTCACCGCCTTGGCACAGACGTGTTCAGAAAATGCCCCGGTTCAGACCAGTGCGAGCGCGCGCTGCTTAACATCAAATGGGGCTCAGTTCCAGGGGCCACCTGAAGAATTGTCCCAGGAGGGGACAGGCTGCTGGGGTGCACTCACCCATGCTCAGGCCTCTCTGCTTGAGGGCTGCCCCCAAAGTCGCACAACCTGGAAAGGTCAAGCCAGGACCCGAACCCAGGTCGGACTGCCTGCTCGTCACCACACCCCCCCTCTTGGTGTCGACAGGCCTCTCATGTAATCGCGGTATTAGGTACAAATGAGAGACTCGCCCTTATGTCTCTGTTTGTCTTCCATTTTCCCATCTACTTACCCCTGACTTCCCTTTCCCCTAACCTTCAAAATGCACAGACTTCCCTCCGAGATGTTCACTCACCGTATTTCACTTCCTTCACGAGCTATGCAACTGCTTCAAAAAGAAAGCAAGCCATCCGTGTGTGCGGAGGGTCTGGCTGCCTGGTTTCCGCCCAAGCCATTGCCACGGACCAGTAGGGGCCAGACAGTCTCCGCCGGGCAGGAGGGGCTGCGTGCGCTCTGGGGAGGATGAGTCACCCCACGGAGCACCAGTCTGGCCGGGAACCGGGAGCCCGGGGAGGGAGGGAGGGGCGTGAGGGTGCGGCACCGCAGCTGCGTGGGGACCTGCGGGAAGAGCAGCGTGGACCAGCACCGCCACGCTCGGAGCAGCTAAGCCGTGTGCACCCACAGACACGCGCTCCTCAGGCAAGCCATCAAGGTTGAGGACATCAGATGGCTCCCGAGGATGCGTCATGCCATCCTACCTACCTGCTTTATTCTGCTGCCTTGGGGGGGAAACAACAAGCTTAATGGACTTACTTGGTCCTTACTATTTAAAAACAGGTAAATTTACTGGTTTTGCTGCTCTCTATAGAAACTCATTCCCGCAAGCACCAAAGTGCAATGATGGCAGTGAATCTTCATGATGATAAAACACATAGAGAAATAACAGGCAGGGAATGCATCCCTCGAGAATAATGAGTCCAGAGAGGGGACATGCGCGTGTGCTCCGGGGGACACGGGGCCTATCACGCAGCCGGGGAAGCTGAAGGACGGCCCTCACGGAGCCAAGCAATGAGTGAGTTCCGGCATAATTTCTGTCTTATGACACTCGCTTTTATACGCCCATAGTTGGCACTGAAACTGGAGTGAAGCCTCGAGAGGAGCAGAAAGCACTGTATACCCCACTGAATCTCAAATCTCACAATCTGACTTTTTTATTCCAAAACTGGCCTAATGAACTTGCTTTATAACTAATGCTAGCCTAACAACGTCTCGTTTGTGGTTTTCATTCATTTTTGGTAACCATGCAGTGATTTCAATGGGAAATCCTCTATCGTTGTTATCAAGTATAAAAATTACATCCTGCGCCTCCTGGATAGATAAAGACGCTCGGACCCTCCGGGAGCACAGCGGGAGCCGCGGTCTGCAGGGTCAGCTGCAGCCCCTCATTCGCTGACTGCGCTGTGTGAGACCTGCATGAGGACAAGCTCAGAAGTTCAAACCTTCCCACGACTGCCTCGTATGGAAATTTTACCTTCAGAAAAATAAACTGGCAAACAGTGTGTCACTTTTAGGCCTAAACAAACTTTTTCGTTCATGGCCTCCATTACAGGCGTGCAGTTTACTGAGAAAGTAGTACTTAACAGAAGAGGTAAAGAACGGAACTGCATCGGCTCTTCTAAGAACCCAATAGATCACCGCGAAATGGCTTTGCCTTGGATTCAGCTGAACAGAAAAATCAACCTTGGTATTTCTGTTGGCTTTTGTCCGCCTCAATCACAAAGCAATTACAATGCCAAGTGTCACGCGTGGCTGGTAAACAATGCTGCAATTTTAAAGAATGCTACTTTGTGCAAAATTATATTCTATTTTCATGACAAGTGTTATGATTACTGATATGCAGGGAATTTTGGCCAAATCTACTTGGTTGGCATTTGTGTTCTTTTCCTAATACCATGAGAATACACTTTTTGAACAGCTTAAATCATCTAAGTTTGCAGCAAAAGGAACAGCCTACAAGGTTTAGCTGTGGATACCGGCGGTTAAGCGGAGGAGAGGCCAACGCTCACCATTGGCCGTGTCCTTTTTAAAGGTGTCCAGGAACTCCTCCAGAAGCTGGGACTGGTTAGGAGGGGGGAGCGGGCCCTTCTGGTCCCTGGAGAAGAGGTCACTGTCCGACCAGGAAGTGCACAGGGTTCCCTTGGTGCCTGGCGGCCGAGCGATCAGCGTGAGCCCCACGCTCTTCTCAGAGAACAGGGCCTCCATCTGCTTCAGGTCAAGGTCGGACACAGCTTCCCCATTCAAGGTCATGATCTCGTTGCCCTTCCTCAGCCCTGAGAGGACGGGGAAACAGAGGAAGAGGAGAGAGAGAGATTACTCAGAGGAAAGATTTCAAGATGAAAGAACGCTGCAAACACTGACTGTGTGCTCCCAGGGGCTGTTGTTCAGTTGCTACCTTCAAAGAAAGTGCCAAAATGTATTTGGATGCCACTGATAACAAATCCCCGCTCTCTCACGGCTGGGATCAGACGGAGTAGTTTGAAAGGGAAACGATCTGAGAGCCATTTAAATGAACTGTCCTCCTTATTTCTCTGCTGTGAAGTGCCCTGGGAAATTACACTTGTTTTACCTGTGTCTGTCTGCCTGTCTGGCTCTCACATTTTCCTCTGTCCGTCTGTGTGATACGCATGTATGTGCTCTCTGTGTATGTACAGGGTGTCTGTCCCCCAAAAATGTATACACGGTTTAACAGCTGATTCTATGACTTTTTCAAAATGAAAGGTATTTTAATACACACTGCCAAAGTGTACACACTCGTATGCCTATGTATTTGCAATGGAACTACTAGGTGTACTTTCTTTAAAATTCTAGGGAAAACCACTTTCTGGCACAACTGTAAGAAGGAACTTGCACTATCGAGACTGCATTGCACGGGTCTGAGTGGGTTGGAAGGTGCCGCACGGACCTTCTCCATAGGCCAGGCCGTCGGGGAGGACGTCGCTGATGAAGATCCGGCTGAGATGCTGGTGCTCGTCCACCTGGGCGGTCACGGCAAACCCTGCGGACAAACACGAAAGGGAAACACAAGCCTCAGCTCATCTCCCCGATCAACTTCCTAGCTCAGCAGCGTCTTCTCCAACGTCTATTCTCACTAGCACAGCATAGCAGAGGGTCTAAGTCACAACTACTGTGAAAGCACAAATAGCTAGCAGGATCAGAAAAAGAGGGACGTGTCAGATCTAAAGGTTTAATAAACACAAATACAAGCTTATTGAAAATAGGGGCCATCCATACACGCATGTTCACAGAAGCGTGACTGACACCAGGCAAAAAGCCAAAGCAACCCGCGTGTCCATCCACAGACTAATGGATACACTGTGGTACGTCCATGCCATGGGACCTGACTCACACTTCCAAAAGGAAGGACACTCTGATACGTGCTATCACATGGACACACCTGGAGGACATTATACTGTGAAAATAAGCCAGGCTCAAAGGAACTAGTAACTGCCGGAGGTACCCAAAGTGGTCAAATGTGAAGAGACAGAAAGTATGATGGGGGCTGCCAGGGGCTGGGGGAGGGAGAAGGGGAGTTACTCTTTAATTGGTACAGAGTTCCAGTTTTGCAGGATAAAAACAGTCCTGCAGATGGATGGTGGTGATGGTTGCACAACAATGTGAATGGACACTGAACTGTCATTGTTAACCATTCTAAGAAATGATTAAGATGGCAAACGTTATGTGTATTTCACCACAATTTTAAATTTTTAATGTTAAGAACAAAAACTACTCTTATTGAAACAAGCCAAATTCAGTTCAATGAAAAAAATACTTGTTAAGAAATAACTGTATATACCAGTATATGAGGCTAGGCATCTTAAGGAGGTAGGAAAATACTGGATGGATAGAGTGCTGGCCCTCAATGTGGAAACCTGTAAACAAGCCTTGGCCATGGAGACTGCCCTGCTCTCTGACTCCACGGATGGGAGCACTTGTTGGCGTGTCCGGTCCCCTAGCACTGGGAGTCTCTGAGGTTCCCGTTTGCTCCTCACTCAGTCCTTCAGTCATTCAAGTACAAAGGAGTCACAAAGAGTGACGTGGGGAGTAGAGTGAAGGCCAACACACGCACAGACGAAGCGTTACGAGGGCTTTCAAGGAAACACCAACGTAACATTTGGTCCAACAGATTACGGAAAATAAGAAACAAAGACCAAATCATAAAAAGGAAATTTTAACGTAATAAACAGTGAGTAGAATTTGATCAGCTTGAGTCATTTTAAGAAAGATGGGTATATTGATAATACATTTAACAAAATAAGAAATAGTCTTTCTATTGATGATTAACTAATTATTGAGTTCCTATGATAAAAGACAGAAAGAAAGACAGAAATGAACTTTATACATGAGCATAGTCTATAGAGAGCTCAAAACCAGCTTAAATACAGATAAACAGAAAGGCAAGAATTACACATTTCAAAGTGATTTGGGGAGTATTGACCCTGAGTTGTTAAACTGAGGCTAAAGCAATCCAATAGGCTTCTTCAGGAAACTTAGACCTTCCGTTAGTTCTTGAAGGACAGGTCTGATTTACACCCCCAGGGAGGCATGAGGAGGGGTCAGGAAGGGTTGCACTCCTGGCAGGTGAAAGTGAGCTGGGAGCAAGATGCTGGGATGAAAAGAGCTGTCACATGATCCTGAGCTGATCAGCCTAGAACAGCACCTGGCACACAAATTCATTAAAGTGCTATCCCCACCATTTCCAATTTCTCATCAACTTTCCCATTTAGTCCTTTCAATTACTTTGGCCTCTTACCCAAGTATCAATACCTATCTTTTCAGCCTGCTAATATAAGTAAAAATGAAGAAGATAAAGCAAGTTCAGAAACTACTATCATAATTTCTGAAAATGAAAATTTAAGGAAAAAAAAATTAGGTCTTAAGGTACCCTGGCAAACTAGGACAGAATAGTAAGGGCGTCGCTATGCTCACCAAAGTCAGACACACTCCCCGTCTTCGTGAGCTGCACGTCATAAACATTCAGCGGAAAGACTTCTATTTCATCATAAACCTACGAAAGGTGCAAACAACAAGGCCAGGGATCTGATGTCATGGAATCTTGGAAATGGGTCTCGACTGTTTCCGAACTAGATGCCAAATTTAAACAGGAACCACCCCCTTACCCCCTCCAAATTACTGATTTTTTAAATTAAGAGGCCCTGGATGTGGCTCCGACTTCTGGTCCTACGGCTGACTCCCGCTCACCTGTTCTTGCAGGTATTCATAGGGGGCAGGAATGCAGTACTCGATGTTTTCATCTACCAGTTTTCGAAGCTGTAGGCCATAGTGGCTGGGTTCCACCTGCCTCATCTGCAAGGAAAAGGACAATTACTCAGGTTGTAAATATTCTTTCTAAATTCATCCCTGCTCATTAAAAATCCAAGTGGAAATATCTAAAAGATGAAATGTCATATGGAAGTTGCTGAGTTTAAACCATATATAAGAGCTTGAATTTAAAAATGGCAAGAACAGAATTATTTTCAAAGTTTTCTCTAAATGATACTGTTTACCACTAAAAGCAAGAGATATATTTTTAAGAGGTTCTAGTCCCAGATGTCTGACAATAGAATATACAGGGATGGGAAAAGTAGGGCTATAGTTGTGAGTATGTGAAACATTGGGCTTATTCTTATTTATTATTTGCTATTTATTTATTATATATTTGTACTACAGCTATAAACCTACTTTTGCCCAGTCCTGCAACGTACTATTTCAGCACATGCTATATCTTTACATATTGGTTGTACCTAACTTTAAGTTGTTTCCTACTACTAAAGCAGAGAAATTAGTGAAATGTGAAAAATCTCATATTCTACAGACTTCAGAATTAGGAATTTCCTACTCTAAAATTTTTTTAAAAGGAAAATATGTACCCACACACACATTGGTGGCATTATTGCTATAAAACAACATTGTTGACTGACTAAAAAAACCTTACATAATGGAGGAAAAGAAAATTCATATTCATGAGTAACATATGTAAATGTCTGGTATACTAAGGCTTCAATCAAAGTGACAAGGGAGGGCTGAAATGAAGGATCATCTACATCTATTAAGTGTGCATGGCAAAGAGTTACCAAGCTCTGCATGCCTTTTTTACCTTTTCATATAGCTGATTGTACTTTCTCTGAAAACTTAAAAATATTTAAGCTCTCCTCTGCCCCCTGGTGGTCTAAAAACATCTAACCTGATGGTGCTGAGTCTGTTTTTGACTCAGTGACTGATCATAAGCTACCTTTTCAGTAATAAAGCCCGATTTGAATAATGGATAAAACATCTCGTAACAGTCTGCATGAAACCACCGCGAACGGTATCAGGTTACTTGTTTAATCCGGTGAAACTTGGTAAAAATACTTAGGATCAAATCAAACTCCTTCCAAGATTAGGGCACCGTCTCCAAGTAACTTAAATCGCAACAGCCTTCAGATGCACTCTCTACAGAAAGGGACTTGGACAATCTCAGTGACTAGCTTGGGTTCTTCACGAAGATGAGGGGCCCTGCCCTAGCAAGCCTGACTTCTGATGGACAGGAGAATGCTCATAAATACGTCCATTAATAAGTTACTATTTCCCTGGTGTAGAAAGGGAGGCCTGAAAACCACACAGACTCAGAAGGCATAGGGAGGCGACGTTAATGATTCTTTTTCTTCAGAATTACATCTCTGCAGCGAAACCCATTACCTTGCATGCCAACGTCAAAATGTCTTCCACCCTGTGGTCCGGCTTGATCACCACGGTAACGCCTGGACTGTCCTGGAAGTGAATGTAGGTCTGGGCTTCCCATGGGTGGTCGCGGGGAGCACCATCCACTGCTGAGCTGCACATGTGCAGAAGTTCATCGACCTGTTGTCAGATTCCAAAAGGAAATGCAGACTGACTTGATTTTTTAAAATGAGGGAAACTACTGAAATCATATCCCCTTCATTTACGGCATTATTTTATCATAAACCTTCCACACTCCTTCCACCTCTGGCTTCTCTTGACCCTCTGGGGCTGCCAGACAAGCTGTTCTTCCTTCTTCGTTTAACCCACAGGGAACTGATAGAGGCCAGTGGAAGTCAACTGACTCCTTGGCCCGTGTTCTGGCCACTACACGCTCTGCCTCTTAACTGCCTCTAAGCCACGATCCCCGTGAATTTCGCTGCACTCTCACCCGCGGCCTCAGATGCCCGCCCGCATCCTGCCCCTGAGCTGCACTTAAGCCAAGCACGCTTTTCTTCTCCCTAACTTCTACTCGCTTCTAAAAATCAGCCCTCCATCCTGGGGAACGCTTTTTCTGTCCTTCAGCTGCTCCACATCTGCATGTCCTTTTAGAAATCAGCCCCCAACATCAGCCTTTTCCGAACAAGCTGAGTTTCCTAAACTTCGTCACCACAGCCATTCAATGACCTCGTGCTAACCTGCACTCCCAACGTTTATAAAGAAAACTAGTGAACATTTAGCAAGTAAATCAGAAATGCTTTCCTCTGACCAGGTTACATGGGTCCGGTGGTGAAGCAGAGACCTGAGGCCTGGGAGACCCGACTCTCCAGCCACAAACGCCCGACCAGCACGCGGGGACCCGGGACAGGACACGCCCCTGGCTGGGCCTGTGTCCGACGCCGTGAAAGCAGGTGTTATTCATATGGTTGCAGCAGGTTATTAACTAACAATACAGATGCGTGAGCAAAGGAGACCATCTGTGTGCAAACACCTTACACGGCAGGAACCTGGCATACGGATTCAATGCTACACAGAACTCTATCCCCCTCATCACACATCAAGTTCTTATCGATGGATGATTTGACTTTTTAAAAAAAAGTCAAAGATCCTCCTAGGTAGGAGTTAAAAACAAAAATAGATATATTAAAGAAATTAAAAAAAAAAACAGGTTCAGGCAAGCAAGGGAAGACCTATCTTTCTGTGCCGTCGTTTTTATTTTATTTTTATTTATTTATTTTTATTGATTTTTATTGATTTCAGAGAAGAAGGGAAAGAGAGAGAGAGAGAAACACCAATGGTGAGAGAGAATCACTGATCAGCTGCCTCCTGCACACCCCCCACTGGGGATTGAGTCCATAACCCAGGCATCGGACCCTTGACCAGAATCGAACCCGGGACCTTTTCAGTCCACAGGCCGACACTCTATCCACTGAGCCAAACCGGCAAGGGCTGTGCCGTTGTTTTTAAATGTGCTGATCATCGCTGAGAGGCATTTCTGGACCTGCCATGGATCTGCCACATTCTGTACACTTTCCCGGACAGATGACGACAGCCCAGGATGAACATGAACCTCACGTGGCAAAACAAAAGGAAAAAAGAGACAGAGGAGCAGATGCCGGGAGCCAAGGGCGGGAGAAGCAGCACGGACACCACGCTCTCCTGAAAGGTCCCTATCTCACAGGACCGCGTCCACTCCTCTGGGAAAACCTCCCAGCTCCTTCTGGTCATCTGAGCAGTGAGCTGTGGTTTCACCCAGGTGAGGCAGCAACCAGCAGGTACTGCTTAAAGGCGCAGACCCAACCTTGCAGACCAGGCTTACGCAGAATCCAACCAAAACCCCAGCAGGGGTCACTGTGGAGTAAGAAACCACACTACAGAGATCAGTCCTGATTCCTGCCGCAAAGCTGTTTCATCTGGCACTTTGGGGACAGAACAGGAAAAATGTGACTGAGGACAGACGGTGGGAGAGGACATAAGAAATGCAAACCCACAACTATCCCTCCTGGCCCCACCCCCCGCTGTCCATCAGAGGCCGGCACTCAGGGCCGATGCAATCAGCGTTGACCTGCTGTCAGTCACTCACGATTCAGAGCCCTCTAACAGGTGAGGAAAATGAGGCTGGGAAAACTCTAGAACTTTGCCCAAGCGCACACAGGAGCTATGACTGTGGGATTGTGGGGATCTGAACCTGAGAACCTGGCTTCAGTGTGTGCTCACCACCATGACACTAGATGGAAATATCAGCTCGGCAGTCACCTCCCCTCAGAAAGGATGCCACCTGCCTGCCCCAGCTCCTTTCTGTTATGCAGGACACACGCCCGCCATTCATTCCCCACCCAGGAGTGAAGCCACGTTCGCCTCCGGATTCTCGTTCAGGCCCATTTCCCACAGCGGCATTGCTGACACCATGTATAGCCTTCACCCTCGTTTCAAATGCTACCCATTCCCCGCCCCCCCAAGTCCACGTAGTTCGATGAGCTTCTGGCCGGTGTCGCTGGCCACAGCTGCTCGGGCGCCCCCAGGTGCCAGGATGACTGACATAACAGCAGAGCCTCCGGTCTCCTTCCGCCCTAACACAGTGCGTCCTGCACCCAGGACACACCCAACACGTGGGTGCTGACTTGGAAACACCCAGAACTTCAGTCACACAGGCTTGCAAAGTAAAAGCTGTCCATTTCCCGTATCTTATTCAAATCTGTTCTTACAGTGTCAACTTCTAAATCTTCCCTAAAAAAGTCAAGAGGAGAAATTAACAGATTATTGCCAGGGAAGAAGCCCTGGACAAGAGAACAGTGTGCAGGGAGATGCAGAGATGGAAGGGAGGACAAAAGAAATATGCATTTTATACTCAATGAATCAGGGCTCTGTGCCCACAGCAGCTCTGAGGAATCTCCTCCTGAGTCCACCCTCGACCTAAGGTGGCGTGGACGGCAGAAGAGAAGGCGCCCAACACGGCCAGGAGGGACTCAGACTCTCTCAAGAGACACCTCCATGAAAACAGACGTATAATTTTTTCTGTGTATAACACACACACACATCCCAGAGTGTATGCAATTACAGAGGTAAAACGTGCTTATGCAAGGGAAGCATCGAGACTGTGGCGCCGATTCATTCATTTGAACTAGAAAAAGAAAAGACTGTTTGATTTAAGCTCTCCTAGGCTGTGACAGGTTTTGCCCATTTGGACAGAAAACTAGATTGATTCCCTCAAGGGACAATGCCATCCAGGCTGGGAATACACACGCTTTATATTCAACCAGCCGGAGAGAACATTCTCCCACATTCTTTGAAAGAACAGGAGCTGTTGAAGAGCAGCGCCTCAAACGGAGCCATCTGGAAAACCCTCCTCCCGGTTTAATCCTTACCCGCACCCCCAGCCCATGATTGGCTCCCATGTCAAGACTGGTGCAAACCCAGCCTGCCTCCTCCCCTCCCTCCCCCTCCCCCTCAGAATTAACCTCCAATTAGCCCATCCCAGGTTCCAGCTCCCGCAGAAGACAGACGGAGACGGTGAAAACACACAGACAACCTGGGTCAAATCCCAGCCTTGCCTGGGCTGGTGATCTGTCTCCGGCTTCAGGATCTTCCCCTGTAAAGGATGCTAAAACATCAGCCGCGTGGGAGGTGGGGGGCTGGTGTGAGCAATGGGATTTGAAGGTACATCGACTATACCTCTTTTTTTAAAAAAAAATATGTTTTTATTTATTTTAGAGAGAGAGGAAAGGAGAGGGATAGAGAGACAGAAACATCAATGAGAGAGAAACTTCACTGACTGGCTGCCTCCTGCATGCCCCTGACCGGGGATCAAGCCAGCAACCTCAGCATGTGCCCTGACCGGGAATCGAACCGGTGACCTCTGGGTTCCTGGTTGATGCTCAACCAACTGAGCCACACAGGCAAGGCCGAAGGGTCCAACCTTGTGAAAGAACTTTTTAAAGTCCAGTCTGGATGGTGGCATTACATTGAAATAGATTTAACCACCGTGATTCTGTGATGGTCACTACGAAGACCTGGGTGAGAGCCTCCCTGCGGACCGTGGTGAGGACTGAAGCTCAGACCACCCACCGTGCGGTCCAGCTCTGGCCGGCCGGCCACGAACCCGGAGCCACACAGCTGAGCTGCCCTCTGGCTCTGCAGACCAGCTGGTTAAGGTTGACAAACCACTCAGCCGCCCTGGTAGGGCAGCTCCCACGAAAGTATTTACTGTGCTTTTTCCAGGGATGGGCCGGGAAGCTCACGTCTGCTCAGCGAGCCTGGAGGAGGGGAACGGAAGCTCCAAGCTCCACATGTTCTCACAGCAGATGCTCCCGGATCAAATGGCCCGTAATTACCACTTGGCTCACTGAAGGGAAATGAGTAGCAAATCAGAGCCTGCCTGTCACAAATGGGCCCACGCCACCAGGGCTGCTGATAAAGGGACGTCCATTAGCAAGTGAGATGGGGGGGCGGGGGGGGGAGGCCTCACAGGTCTGGGTGTTCTCAACAGCAGCAAAATGTCACAGGAGAAAGTGTTCATTCCTTCTTGGGCTGACACCCAAACATCAATGTCTGTTTTTCTATCTATCTATCTATCTATCTATCTATCTATCTATCTATCTATCTTCCTTCTCTTTCTTTTCTTTCCTTCCTTCCACCCTTCCATCCATCTGTATATATATGTATGTATTATAGGGTCCCATACTAATATTCTACTTAAACAAATACTAGGTTATAGTTCAGAGTACATGGTTTCGTTCATATTTTCCACTTTGAAGACCCACAGTAGCATTTCCCCCCGTTTGGAGCTAATGACTAATGCGACAATACTTCATTCACTCGCTGCCACAGACCGTTGGGACGCCCAGAGCCAGTTTTCCAGGAGCTCGCCGAGGCCCAGGGCTGTGTCTGCCGTGAAACTCCCGGACGGGCTGCCAGTCCTGAGCCTCTTGGGGGACTGTTGTCACCATCTCCATAACAAACTCCTCCCTGCAAACCCTAAGGCTCACTATTACTCACCAGGAAGCACCTATAAGGTTGCACTTGGGGCTGGCCAGGCCGGCCCCTAAAAAAGGCTCAGCTAGGACTGACTGGCTTGACTCCAACCTTAACAGATTTCAAGTCAGGGTGACTCACCGCTGAACTGTGACACGGGCACCACCGAGGGTGGAATATCTAAAAACGCCCCGGCCCCTCCTCCCACCGCTCAGGAATGACTGCCTTTCTGTTACACTAACGAGCACAATATGCTGACTGTATACAAATAGCTGGTTTGGGAAAGTTATAAACATCCCCCAAGAGTGGCCAGCGGAGGAAAACTCCTGAGGTGTAATATTCATTATTCAACCAGCTGCAGGCAGATTTCTAAGTCCCAAGGATCTATAAGAACAAATGCCCTTAATTCAATCTGCAACTCGATTAAACCTGGTTATCGGAGTCTGCAGTGCCGAAGCAGAAATACGCCCTGAAAACAGCCCTCTAAGTCAAAGGAATTTCCTCAGCGTCCCTATACTGGAAGCAATGCTTGGTTAAAATAAATGGGCGTAGCTGTTTAAATACATATGCTTTGTAAAACAGAGGCACAATAATACCTCCCTCTTGCCCATTAGAGCACCGTGGGACTGGCCAAGGAAATCACAGAAGGTTTCTTGGTAATCTGAGCCCAATTTAAACAATTGATTCTAATCATTAATGGCTATGTTGGCAAAATTTATTTTTAGGTCCAACAGAAGTCCTGCTCATAGGAAGTGCTCTGATGATTCAACTTCCTAACGTTCACAAACCTGTTAAGCATCATCAAATAAATAGCTCTATAAAAGTCAGAAAATTGCCCAAAATTGTTTGGCTCAGTGGATAGAGCGTCGGCCTGCGGACTGAAGGGTCCCAGGTTCAATTCTGGTCAAGGGCATGTACCTTGGATGCAGGCACCTCCCCAGTAGGGAGTGTGCAGGAGGCAGCTGAATCGATGTTTCTCTCTCATCGATGTTTCTGGCTCTCTCTCCCTCTCCCTTCCTCGCTGTAAAAAATCAATAAAATATATTTAAAAAAATAAAATAAAAGTCAGAAAATAAAGCTCCATAAAATGTGACCCTCGCTTCCACATGATATGGAAAGCGGAGTCAGAGTAATAACAAACTGTCAAACATCAAAACAAGACCCTCTTCGGACATCATCTTGCACTTTCCCTGTTCCCTTAGATCAGTGGTCGGCAAACTGCGGCTCGCGAGCCACATGCAGCTCTTTGGTCCCTTGAGTGTGGCTCTTCCACAACATACCGACTTCTGCGCATGGGCCACAAAGTTTCAATCGCACTGTACATGTGCGCCCGCACATGGTATTTTGTGGAAGAGCCACACTCAAGGGGCCAAAGAGCCGCGTGTGGCTCGCGAGCCGCAGTTTGCCAACCACTGCCTTAAGTCATCATAGGATAACTCATCTGTCCGAGAGTCTCTGGAGAAACAGCAATCCTAAAACATGTCAGTCAGCAGCATGAAGCCAGGTCGTGCACCGGGCTCAGTGTTAGAAAAAGCTTCAGCGAGGAGCTCTCAGAATGTCCTGAAAACAATTCAGTGCACGTGGCCGCAACTCAACACTGAGTGCTCAAGCTATTTGTTACTTGATAAGATGTGCAAACAGCCGCCCTTCCTCAAGGAAATTCAGTGGCAGCAACAGGCTGGTGTGTCAGGGCTTTGGATGCAGGATGGCCAAGTCCCGACCCCGCGGCTGCGGGTGAACAGGGGGAAGGAAGCCCCTAACCCGCCCAGGCCTCAGGCTCCTCGTCTGAGAAATGTAATGGCAAAGGGCCTACTTCAGTGATGGTGAACCTATGACACGCGTGTCAGAGGTAACACGTGAACTCATTTTTTTGGTTGATTTTTCTTTGCTAAGTGGCATTTAAATATATAAAATAAATATCAAAAATATAAGTCTTTGTTTGACTATGGTTGCAAATATCAAAAAATTTCTATATGTGACAGGGC
The DNA here is from genome assembly GCF_964212035.1 of Myotis nattereri. Classification (NCBI taxonomy): domain Eukaryota; kingdom Metazoa; phylum Chordata; class Mammalia; order Chiroptera; family Vespertilionidae; genus Myotis; species Myotis nattereri. The sequence goes on along the minus strand of NC_138081.1, from coordinate 93,682,294 downwards.
ACCAGAGTTAAGTTAGGGTTTTCAAAATGCTGACACGCCGAGCTCAAAAGGTTCGCCATCACTGGCCTACTTCGTCCGGGTCACAAGGAAGCCAGGTGTCTGCACGATCCATCGAATAGTAGCTGCAGTTACTCTGATCACTAATCACACACATTTATTTTAATATAAAATCTATAGGAAACATAAATATTAGTACGAAAGGCAATGAAAATGGGGATTCTTTTCTGATTCTTCTTCTTGTGTTACCAAGCACCCCAGGAGTGAGCAAGGGGCGCCAAAAGGAAAGTGAGCAACTTGTGTGTTTCATTTGGGGGGAAAGTGCAGGCTAAGGCTGCATTCCTTTGAACTAACTCTGATCCTATTGTTAACGGACAGTGAGCTTTTATGATTTGCAGACGTGAGGGGGGGACCCAGGGTTTGCAGCAGTGTGTGGGTGGGGGGGAGGGGTGAAGGGAGGACCCAGGATTTGCAGCAGTGTGTGTGGGGAGGGAGAGGGGAACCAGGATGTCCCAGGAGGCCTGTGGTCACTGGGAGTGGAGGCACTTGCCTGCGTTAGGGAGGGCCTCTTCTCCTTGCCTCTTCTTGCCAGAGTGTCCAGCCCTTTCAGAGAAGAAAACAGGCCCTTCTTGCTTCTCCCTCGCTGGGTCAGCGAGAGCGTCCGCTTGCGGAAAGCCGAGTCGTCTCGAGAACACACCTGATTCAGAACAGTTTAGAGCCTGGAGGGTGGTATCGGGGTGACGGAACCAAGCCCGGCCTGACAGCGCCCGCTGCCTGCTTTACAGGCTCTGACCGCCCCTTCGGAAGCTGCGGCGTGGTTGGCGTGGCCGATGGGCACCCACCACAGAGCATAACCTACTGGTTAGATGGCCCTGACCACCTTCAGATCCCTCCACGGGGGCAGCAGGGGGAAGACACCCACAGACCCCTCCCAGGCTGAGCGAGGACCCACAGACCCCACCCACAGGTGCGGCTTCAGGAAGCCCCGGAATATAACCTTCAACCAGCCCTTTAATTCACCCAGTGCGGCCACCCCCGGGCACCCGCCCTCCTGACCATCCTGGAGGGACAGGGGAAAAGCAGATGTGGATGTGAACGCTCAGCAACCGTCTCCCAGGAGCTGGGAGCTGGGTCCCAGGAGCAGCAGCGGAGCCAGGATGCTGCCCACCCTCCACCCCCAGCGCTCGCCACGGGCCCTGCTGGGTCACTGGGCGCGGTCCCAGCGGAGCTGAGGGCCAGGAGCCAGAAAAGGGGAGCGCCCTCCGTCCCCCGGGCACTCACCAGTGCGTGGAAAGAGGAGACGGACAGGATGCCCAGCCGGCCCAGGGCCAGCTTGGAGGGGCGGCTGGCGGCGGCCAGCAGGCTCTTGGGGTTGGGCAGCTCCCCGCCTTGCAGGCTGGCCAGGTAGCAGCGCATCCGGAACAGATCCATGTGGAACCTCTCCAGGTTCTGCTCCCACTGCTGAATCTGGGGGGGCAAGAACAGAGCAATTTAAAGAAGTGAAAATGTGATCCCTGTCACATACTGTGGCCTGGCTGAAATGAGCCCTCCACCCTCCCCCGGCTCACCCCTCTGCCAAAACACAGCCAGCAGGTCAGACAGCACAGCATTGCGACGGGGGTCCCCATGGTGCCTTGCCCAAGGGGCACGACTTCTGGAGACACCTGACCTAGGTAGAGGCACAATAGGAAGTCAGCTTTCCCACTGTGTGCCATTCCCTCACGTTTACAGATGCACTGATGGATCACACATGGATGCTGGACGTGTGTGTGTGTGTGTGTGTCGGGGGGGGGGCATGGCTTTACATTTCTGCACATTCTGAGTAAGTAACTCAAGATAGTAAGAAGCAAATGCACTTTAGTTGGGATCAGGACTAGTAAAGCGATCAGGCACAGGGAAAAGATATTCCCAGCCCGTCTCACACCTGTCTTCTCGAGCTGATTCCTGAAAATCCACAATTATAAGCGCACTATTCTGTCTTCTAATAAAATGCTGCTGTTTATTAAAGCTTCTCCTTTATTCATACAACTCCATGTGAACCAGTTTCTGAGATACTTTCTAGGGCTTCTGTTGGGGGTGGAGGCATAAGAGAAGGAAAACCAATGAGCCCCTGGATACCAGGAGATAAAGAAGCCCATGCCATCCACAGTGGGTGAAAAGAAATAGATACATAAAATAAAATAAAATCCAGGTCTATGCCAATCACTATAGATCAAGGACGATGACAATCTCTCACACTGTCACTGAATTCTGCACTTTACAAAGTGTTTTTAAAGGCATCACTTAATGTACTTATGTGACTGCACATCAAAGTGCAACTGGGAGGTGAAGACAGTGCCATCTTAAACAGGGAATCATAACGTTTTGTCAGAAACACTGTGATAATCTCCACCCAAAACGTGGGACAAAATGGAGGTGAATTCACGGGAAGAGCATGGATTCAGAGGCTTGGGTTTGTTGGAGGGAAGACAGGGCTGGCAGACCCCAACCGCTTAAAGCAGATCTTACAAAGCTCAAGAAGTGTGCCGAAGTTCAAAACATGGGTATCCCAGTCACTACTGTACATTGTAGAGGCGACTTTTAAATTGAAATTAGAAAATACAAATGAGATGGGACCTGAGGACCGCTCTGTTTCAACAATGCTTCCTGTCCTCCTCCTGACTGGGCCGTTGCGATGGTTCATTCTGTGGGTCAATCTGACTGGGCCAAGGAGTGTCCGGCTGTGGGGTCAAACACTATTCTGGGTGCTTCTTTGAGGATGCGCGTGGATGAGATTAACTTTAAATGGGTAGACTGAAAAGCAGACTGCCCTTTCTAATGTGGGTGGGCCTCATCGAATCAGGTAAAGGCCCGAATAGAACAAAAAGGCTGAACCCCTCTCCTCCACCCCGACCCCCCTATACTCCCCCCCAGCCACCGTAAGGGAGAATTCCTCCTGCCTAAAGGCCTTCCAACTGAGATGTTAGTTTTTTCTGCCTTTGGACTTGAACTGAATCACTGGCTCTTCCTGCCCCTTGAGCCTGCCAGTCTTGGGCTGGAGCCAGCTCTCCGGGGTCTCCGGTTGCTGACTCGCTCTGCAGATCTTGGGACTTGCCCACCTCCATAATCACACGGGTCTATCCTTTCTAATAAGTCTCTTTATATTTTTCCATATGTCCTATTGGTTCCATTTCTCTGGAGAACCCTGACTAATGCAGCCTTTATCCCCATAGATCTCTGAGGCAAAGCAAGCCATCATTAGTCACACATCTAGTCCATACCTCAAGACAGTAATTACCTGGTTGTTTTAAGGCCATGGCTTTTTATAGAGAGAATCAGTCATGGAGGTTAAATGAGGATTTGTGGTTGGATAAGAACAATAAAATATTTGACTTTTTCCCCATAGAGTCACCAAACTGGTAGGGAAGGACTTGGGGGAATATGCAGGTGGAAGTACAGTCAGACATGGAGTCAGAGGCTGGGGTTACGGGGAGGGAAGAGGACAGCAGAAAGACTGGACTCATGGGGGGAAAGGTGACTCACGTAATACTTTAAACAATAAAGAATTTAAATAAATAAAGTTTACATGAAGAGGAAAAAAAAGATTAAACAAAGGAAAAAAGAGAGACAGACTGGACGCACAAGCTCAGAACAGATCTTGTAACACTGAGAAAGTCTGGCAACATAGGCAATGAGGCTGCCGGGGGAGTAGGAGTACCCCACCTTTTCATCTCAGCACAGGAGGCTGAGGCCCAGGAGGGAAGTGACTTGCCCAGGATCACATTATAAGCTGCCCTTCCAGACCAGCAAGGCTCACAGCTGCTGCCGAGTGAACAATAGGTAGGGAGGAGCCTCTACCATGTATTCACAACTCAGCTGGGTCCCAGGTCTCCTCACTCCCAAGGCAGCTATCTGTGTCCTACCCAAGAACTACTTCAGCAACTTGTATTTAAATTTCTATCCAATTACCAACTGTTTCCCTCCCCACAGCCCGAGTGTTCTACATACAGGATGTAAGACCATCTACGCTCTCACGTGGGGGCCCTATGCATAGCGAACATTTTGCATTTCAATTTCCTACCAGCCACGTGCAAGTTCAGCCCAAATTTAAAGTAATGTTATGTTTTATAATTATGCCTCAAAAGATGAGGTAAAGGAGGAGATGGAGATATATTTTTTAAAGGGAGAAATAGAAGACAATTTTGTAGCTACCTATCCATACACTACCTTAGGAAAATGCAATCATCATCACTAAAACAGTAATGTTATCTGACATCACATTTTTCAGAGAAGTTCTGGAGATTTTTTTTCCTAACATCATCTAAAATTAAAATGCCCCAAATCAAGTCTCCTATACAAAGGCTGTTTTTTTTTTCCATTTTTCAAAATTCCTGAAAAACTGATAATTGCCCCTCGATATTTCTTCATTTTTAAAATAAATCTCAGGACATGAAAATAAAAACTCAACTTCTTTGAAGAGTAAGCTTCCATTTCTTTCTTTTTAAAATAAATTTTTATTTATTGATTTCAGAGAGGAAGGAAGGGGCGGGGGGAGAAACATCAATGAGGAGAGAGAATCATCGATCAGCCGCCTCCTGCACACCCCACACTGGGGTTAGAGCCCACAACCCGGGTATGTGCTCTGACTGGGAATTGAACCACGACCTCCTGGTTCATAGGTCAACGCTCAACCACTGACCCACACCGGCCGGGCAAGCTTTCATTTCTTTTAATCATCCATGCACAAAACAAAACAAAAGAATGAAGAAAACTTGCTCTAAGGAGGTTTCCATTGTCTTTCATTTTAAATGGAAAAATTAACAATATTAAGGAGGGAAACTCCCATTTTTAAGCACTTTCACAGATATAATGTACACGCTTCCTCTTTATTGCTAACATAGCTGTATTCACTTACTGAGCACTGGAAAGTGGGAGGGGGAGGAGATGGAGTCCAAGGCCGAACACACCAGATGAATAATGACACAGAAAAAGATGACCAGCACAGGCAGGCCACACCCAGCACTCCTCACACAGTATTTCCTACCACTTAGTCATCTGATCGCAGTGCTTGGTCATTCGTCCACCACCAGGCTTGTCCTGAAAGACGAATGTTCTTCCCTTTTGACAGAAGAAGCTGAAAAGCTCCATGTTCCAAGCACCAAAACCTACCTTCACAGAGAAACCCACGCAGTAACGCAGACCACACTGAGGCTAACTAGTGTTAGAACAACCAGCTACGGTTGTTTTGTTTTGCCTTTCAGGTATAATTCACATGCCAGGAATTCAGTTTTATGATAAATACACTTCCCATCAAGTTGAGCTGAATATTCCAAGTTGCGAAAACAAGTAAATTAAGGATTGCTTTCTCTTTTATATAAAACCAGCCATTGCCTGGTTAATTAGCAAGTAAAACATAATCTGACTCACAAAAGTCTTTCTGAGAGAGGCAAGAGAGCCCTTTGGTTAGAAGCGCAGACCTGTGTGACATTAGGAAACGTACTTAATCTCTCTCGGGGTCTATTACTCATCCTTCAAATGGGTGGTGCACACAAACTTGACCCCATGGAGTTCCTGTGAAAACATACATGATCATGGCCCAAGGAGATGTTAGCTGGGGAAGGAAGGAAGGAAGGAAGGAAGGAAGGAAGGAAGGAAGGCAGGCCGGCCGGCCTGGGGGAAAGAGGCTGAGAGCTGGAGAGGAGCAGGGTGGCGAGTGGGGTGGGGACCATGGCAGAGAAGGACTCAAAGTGGGCAGAAGAGGAAGGAAGACACAGGTGCATTCGCTGATGAACTCGAGTGAAGTCCCAGGGGGACAGGCTCAGAAAGCGACAGATCCTTCAGGGCTGGGGGATGTCCGGCCCTCGGGCCACGTAAGGCCTGCAAAAGCATTTGGTCTGGCCCTGCCAAGGCACTGGGGTGAGTTACAGTAAGTAAATGTTTGACCAAATAAATAGCAGGCTAATTTTTAAGTTGCTAATTTTGTATGGCCCTCGAATGGTGTTATAATTATCCAAATGGCCCTTGGCAGAAAAAAGGTTCCCCACCCCTGCTTTAGGCGGTCATACTTCATACGAGGAGCAACCTTATGCACAAGGAGGTAATTATAGAACAGTGTGCTGAGCAGTGATAGAGACGCCAAGACTTACGGGAGAGCAGAAGGGGGCCCTGATGGAGAGGGTGGGAGGGGAGGCAAGGGCAGCTCCTTGTACCCCGTCCCTCTGACGGCAAGGGGTCCGGGGGTGGAGGACAGTCTGCATGCAGGGGTGTGGCTCACGTGGGTCTTCTCTGCCTGAGGCAAAACCCAAAGAAGAAGTGGAAGTTTGGTGTTTGTAAGATGAAGGTGGAGGTGGGGAGAGGTTACCAGGGACTGTATTTTGTAAGCAATGGGGAGCCACTAAAAGATTTTTAAACATAGTCATCCCATGATCAGATTCGCTTTTAGATGCAAAAAGCACTCTGGCCTTGTGTGTAGGATGCATCAGAGGAAGGGCAATCCTGGCAGCGTCCGCGGTGGTACAGAGAAGACAGACGGGAGGCGGGCCTAGTCACCCTCCATCTCTCCCCCTGCAACCCCCGCACATCATGTGCCTGAACAGTCACAGGCCAGGGGCACCGCATGGTTTCAGAGCGCCCTGCCTGCGCTCGGGCTGGCCCTTGGCCTGGAATGCCCGTCTCCATTCCTCTTCTGATGAACTCCGTCTCATTTTTTAAGAAGCAATTCAGGCATGCCTCCACCAGGAAGTCCTCCATGACTACACAGGAGGCTACACTTCCAGTTTGTCTTCCGAACACTCTGGAATATCATTTGCCCTGAATTCATTACATGATGTTGAAATTCCATGCTCAGCTCTCTATTACCCTGCTCATCTGAGAGCACCTTGATGGTTAAGGCAGCATCTCCTCTGAGTCCCTAGTCTGTGCGCATTTGCCTGGCCCAGACTTGCACCCACAGAACTAAACTGAATGCTAATCTCCTGCCCCAAATCCTTCCGCCACCTCCACGCTGCCTCCTGAGTGAGGCCCACGCTTTGGCCTGTCTCCCTCACAACCCTTCACAGCCTCTCCGTCACTTACTCTCCAAGTTGCTTGCCCCCACCACACGCCATTATGTATTGTATTTCCCTCCGGCTCTGTTCCCTTCCCCAGCTTCCAATTGTCCAAATTCAATCCGTCCTCTGTCATTTTAAAACCTGAAGTAAACATCTGAGATGAAGCCCACGTTTCACAAACCCAGAGCCCTCCCAAGCCCACCAACCAAGAGTGTGCGCCCCCCTGCACCGCCCCCGTTCTAACCGCCCCTCGCTCTCGGTCCAGTGACCCACGGGGAGTGAGAAAGGCGCAGAGCTAATCAGGGGTGGGGGGGAGGATGGGGGAAGCCGCCTGGGAGGAAGCCACGACCGCCTAAGGGTGGTGAGGTTTTGTCCCTGTTTACTTGTTGAAAATAATAAACAGAAGGGGGGAAAAAAGTTCTAACTGGACTTAATTTACAGCTCTTCCTGCCTCCCAACTTCAAAAGGAAGCCGACATGTGGCCTGGCCGCGTGGCCGGCTCCACACGGGATACGCTCAAATGAAAGTTGCGTCCCTCTGCCCCACCCAGACCCCAGAGGCCCCGGGGCCAGACCATAAGATGGGTGTCTTAAAGCACAGCATCCGGCACACAACGGGACGAAGTGCAGCCGCTATTGTTGTCCGTGTCTTTTTATTTGGACAAGCCACTGGCCGTGATCTTGTCCACCCCAGTTCTTCCAACCAGACCTGTCGCAGAGACTTCATCTTGCATGATGTAATGTGCCCTGTAGGTTCAGCTATTATTAAGCTATGAGTGACTTTTTTTTTCTTCTGAGATTCTTGAGGTCTCTGGGGGAAAGCTCTACATGAATAAAACAATATTTTCTTTCATGTAAAATAAAGTTCAGATTTTAAAATCAGTGGATAAAGCACGGCTCTTGTAAAGACGTTTTCCAAAGGTAGTTTCGAGAAAACGACACTTATGGGATATGTGAGAGATCACGTTCTTATTGGCCTTGCTTTGTAAATACCTTTGCCTTTGTAGCTTCACAGAACGTTCTCCACAGACCATCTCATAAAAGTAACTGTAAGCACTGCTGGCCCCCTTCACATTTCATACACCTCGTGTCTGCAAGTCGAGGGCACAGAGCATCTGGCACACCAGGCAAGGCCAGTGGGTGCAGAAAGGGAGTTCATGTTGCCCGCTGCAAAGCCCTCTGGGAAAACACCCTGACACACTGCCACTCCGGTGAGGAGGAGATTTCAGGTGGGATTTCTGAAGGTCAATCTCAATGATTTCTCCCCAAAATTCACAAGCCTCACTAGCATGAGATGGGAGTGTGTGCATGGGAGGGGAGAGGAAAACGGGACGGGGGAGGGGAGCACTGAAATGAAAAACTGGTAGTTTTTGTGCTTAAAGCCCTGGGAGGGACGATTCTGCCGAAGGATGCAGAACGGGCCACAAGCAAGAATTGCCCTAACTCTTTAAAACAGTTTCTCCTCGGGCACCCCACCGCCCAGACCTTGGGTCTGCGTGGGCATTCATGTGAGAGTCACCCCTCACATCCCACTCAGAGAATGACCCCAACGGTGACATCACAAAATAAGTATTTACCAACTGTGGGCAAGGGAATAAAGTTCCATTTAATGAAAATATTAAATTTCTAAAAATGCTGGCTTGGACTTCATAGGGCCATAAAGAGGAAAAGCGGAGGAGGAGGAGGGAGGAGACGAGCCAGGAGCCATTCCGTGGCACTAAATTTCCCTTTCGCTCCCTAGACCTAAACCTGTGACGATACATAAAGTCTCAAAAACTCCAGGCTGGGCATCCCACCAGAGGACTCCCGTGTGGCTTCAAGGTTCAGGTGTGGAGAGCCTGTAAGAGTTAAAGCCACACTTCCCCACCCCCCACACACACACTCCAGTCGCCACGAGAGCTCTGAGTGGGCGCCCTGAGCCGTCTGAGGCACAGGACCACGGAGCACAGAGCTGTCACTGACACTCGTCCGTGTGTTAGGTTGTCTGAGCAAACAAAAACAAACGCTAAGAAGCTGCTTCTCCTCCTCCGAAAGGCAAAGAGCACAAACTCCACCTGTTTCATTGTCACACGCGTGTGAAATCAGAGCAGCGAAGGCGTTTTCCTTAGCACGTCAGCTGCAATGGAAACAACGCTGGTTTCTGGAACCCACAGATGCAGGAATCTTACCTCTCAGCCTCTAGGGCAGCGGTTCTCAACCTGTGGGTCGCAACCCCTTTGGGGGTCGAACGACCCTTTCACTGGGGTCGCCTAAGACCATCGGAAAACACATATATAATTACATATTGTTTTTGTGGTTAATCACGAGGTTTTCATTATGTTCAATTTGTAACAATGAAAATACATCCTGCATATCAGATATTTACATGACGATTCATAACAGTAGCAAAATTACAGTTATGAAGTAGCAACGAAAATAATTTTATGGTTGGGGGTCACCACAACATGAGGAACTGTATTAAAGGGTCGAAGCATTAGGAAGGTTGAGAACCACTGCTCTAGGGTTTTATTCTACAGAGTTTGTTCTGAAAGTGACAGTGTCTGAGAGACTCAGAGAGGCAAGGGGAGCTGCTCAATATTAGGAAAAAAGATTTTGGCACAAAATATCGCATGAGATGTGCACAGCAGCCAAAGGCTGGAAAGCACATCCCACCACCCACGCCACAGACACGCAGCCACCAGGTGCTGGGATGAGAAGCCTGGACAGCTGCTCTCGGGAGACAGGGAAGGCCGCTGCCCGCCGAGTGTGCTGTGCGTGGCCGAGCCAGGGGAGGGCCGTCCGGGGCAGCAGCCGTACCTGGTTCTCTATGGCTTTCCTGTTCTTGGGGTCGCTGACCACGGACAGCTGCAGCTCAGCCATCTTCTTCATCTTGCTGTCCATGTCTATCTTCTGCGCCAGGTTTCTGGTCTGGTTCTTCAGCAGCCGCACCGTGTCCTCCTTGCCGCGCTTCTTTGCAAAGAGGGATGCGCACGCCGAGTGGATGGCGGTGACCCAGTTTTCCAGATCGGTCTGGCTAGTGGCCTACACGCAGGAGGGTAAATAAGTAAAATAAAAATAAACACTCTTTAGAATTGTTTTAGTGCAAAGTGCTCTCCACAGTGGCAGGCTGGGCTTTGATGTATAACCCCTAAGGGGTACGTACCTTCACTCCCTAAAACTGTCTAATTTCGAAAACACACACAACCACTCAACTCGGGTTCACAGCTCCCCTGATTCCAGGGGGCCTGGGAGAACATGGGGAGCAGAGCAGAAATAATCCTGCCCGGCCCATGTGGCTCCGTTGGCTGAGCATCAGCCATGAACCTGGAGGTCACAGTTCGATTCCCGGTCAGGGCACATGCCTGGGTTGCAGGCTCCATCCGCAATGTGGGGCACGCAAGAGGCAGCCGATCAGTGATTCTCATCATTGATGTTTCTCTCTCTCTCTCCCTCTCCCTTCTTCTCTCTGAAATCGATTTAAAAACATATATATATATATGATCCTGCAGCCCCAACATGTGGGAAGATGAGCTAGAATCAAGCTGTAAGCCTAGGGCGGGGGAGTAATAAGAAAGCCAGGTATGGCCACCCAGTGTTGCATTGTGCTGCTCTCTCAAGATGGCTTATGCTCATAATTTTAATAGAATGAGAAAATAGTAGGACTAAAATATTAAAATTTGAAACCAGGATATGAAATTTCATGTCTACAGTATGGACTCAATTATGAAAAATGTCAGTGAAAGAATGTTTTTTTTCCTCTACTCTCAGAACCTTCGGACACAAAGACAATGATGCTGTCACATGAGGGTTATATTTCATTCAAAAGCAATAAAGAAAGTCTGAATAGAGCAGGATGGGTGGAGGCGCGTGGCTCTCAGCAGGCGGAGAGCACTTTCAGTTCCCGACGTGCAGAAATAGCCACACGCATCCCAGCTCCAGGGAAGATCCCCAGTGACCTCCAGCTCATACACTTGGACCTGCTGCGACAATTTCTTAATTCCTCATTTTGCCTGAATCACAAAATGAAATACCCATTTCACACTTGCCCCTAAGGAGACCATGTAGACTTAATCTGATGTATTTACCTTCCTGGCCATTTAGATCAACATTAATTCATTACTTTGCTTTAAAGATCATAGAACAGTGGTTCTCAACCTTCCTAATGCCACTACCCTTTCATACAGTTCATGTTGTGGTGACCCCCAATTTCATTGTTACAAATTGAACATAATTAAAGCATAGTGATTAATCACAAAACAATATGTGATTATATATGTGTTTTCCGACAGTCTTAGGCAAACCCTGTGAAAGGGTCGTGCGACCCCCAAAGGGGTTGTGACCCACAGGTTGAGAACCGCTGTCATAGAAGGTTTAAGCGACTTTTCTGTTAAGAGGAGGGAAATCAAATCTCGGGGCCCTGACGCTGGCCAGTTCAGAGACCAAGGCATTTACCTGGTACAGGTGCTGGGAAATTCTGTTTCAGAGAACCCTTCACAAAATCCTAGACGCCCACAGCCAGCAAGAAAATGCTGTTGTCCTGCAGGGCTGCTGGGGCCCAGGACCAAGTTCAGCAGAGACCTGAACCTGTGAGTTCTCCATGACCCTCCGGCCAGAGGTAACCCACAGCCCACACGGTGTGGACAGGCATCACCGGGGGTGGGCTGGGAGGCTCTGGAGAAACACGCTTCCCTTCTCGCTATCACCCCACCTTTTGTGAGTTCACTAACAACAACAGCAATCACAGTTAGATAACAACACTAGTCCCTAGTACTTACACACACACAGTATATCAGTTACCCCTAAGGCGACCCTAGCAGCTATGATTATTCTACCGGTGGGAGGGTCCAGAGCTCACAGAAGTTGGGTGAGTGCCCCAGCGACCGAGCCAGGACTCACACCTAAGCCCCCAGTCCCAGGGTGTGGTGCCACCATTCTCTGTGACTTCTCATTTGCTAGAAAGTTGCCAAAAGTCCCAGCAGCAGATCACCTGAACCTTGACGTCCCTACCACCACTCCCCCCGGGAGATGAGACCTCAGAGCATCTGGCTGGGAGCAAGTCCTGAACAGCTGCTTCTCCCACTTCCACTGGGTCCTTAGCAAGAACCTCAGCCTCTCCTGTGTGCACTCCCTCGACTTCATCTAAGAAGCCTCCACTCGCCCGGCCCAGCGTGGCTCAGTGGTTGAGCGCTGACCTGTGAACCAGGAGGTTATGGTTCAAATCCCGGTCGGGGCACATGCCTGGGTTGTGAGCTCCATCCCCAGCGTGGGGCATGCATGATTCCCTCTCAGCATTGTTGTTCGTATCTCTCTCTCCCTCTCCCTCCCTCTCTGAAATCAATAATATATATATATATATATATATATATATATATATATATATATATATATATATATATAAATGATTTTTTTAAGCCTCCACTCTGGGAATTTCGGACCTCACACCCACGAGATCACCGGCTGTTCCCGGACAGGGATGGAGACCTTGCTTTGGATGAAGAACACCCCGTGGGCACCAGGAAATGCTCGCTGTGTGAGTGACTGACCGGCCCCGGGGCTGACGCTCGGGCTAAGCCCCAACCCAAAGCCTAACTGAGCTGTTCTCTCGTTCTGTCCCTCCCGCCCTCAGGGTACGCGCGTCGTCTGGGGCCTGCGCGCAGGAAGCTCGGCGGTACCTGGAACAGGTAGACGTCTCCGAAGGAGTTGCTGAGGCAGAACACGTTCTCCTTCTTGGGGTGCTCGGGGACGGCCTGCACGATGCTGTCCTCCGCAAACAGGGCGCAGCGGGGCGCGCTGCTCTGGTCCAGGGAGTTCTTCCCGTAGGTCTCGTAGAACAGCAGCGTGCAGCCTGTGGGGAGAAGCAACCCGGGCCTGTCACACGGTCCCAGGACCCAAGGAAGCCAGGAGAAGGCATGTATCTAAAACAAGCAAACCTGCATGCAGCCACTGTGTCATACAAAAGAAAATGCTGCTCTCCAAAGTGTGCCCGGGTGCATTAGCATGAACTGCTGAAAATGAGGGGTGTCTGTTCGTGCCATGTTGGTAAGAGCGATCCTATGCATGAATTGCCATTTGCTGCTGCTTACTCCCGCCAGGAACGCCTCTCGGAATCCACACGTACTGGCTCACCGGGCCCCACAGCGGCCCGGAGGGCAGGCGCGCTCATTAGCCCATTTCACAGATGGGACAGCTGAGACGACACCACCCGTGCAGGTTCCACAGCTGGACCCACACCCTCTGGCCCCAGAGGCCTCACTCTTACCCACAACACCGCATTCGAGAGAGCTCAATGCAGGAGGCCGGAGAAACTCCCATATTCGTTAACTTCCGGAGCTTGCACACTTACAGTATGCGGTCACGTGAAACCCAGTGAGCCTGGGAACCCGACCACTTATGTGAACATACCAGTTTATTCTCCAAATGCCACGTAAAACAAAATTAGTGTATTCTTTTATCTCACAGCGATAGGAACTACTACTATCATCGTACCATTTTAGACTGAGAGAAAAGAGAAAGTATTTACCCCCTGAATTTTCAAAGATTACTCCAAAAATGCTGCTGCATAAGCCTGCAAGTATAGAGCTTCTCCCAACAGGCTCACAAAGTGCTGTAGGCAGAGGTTATTAAAGGTCTGTTTTGATAATTAGATAGAATGTCCTATAATTATTATAATTATCATTTAAAAACAATTTCACTCTTCCCAGTTTCATGTCTTCCTTTAAAAACAAGTCTCAGAGGGAAGGCAGGGAGAGACTAAGAGAACTTATAGGTATGTGTGCACAGCCCATGGACAAGGCAATAGTTTAGTGAAGGCCTGGGGGAAGGGTGGCGGGGAGTGGAGGGGATCAATGGGGGAGTGTGTGGAGGTGGGGGGAGAAGAGGGCATCTGTAATACTTCCAACAATAAAGATAAATTAAAAAAACAAAAAAACAAAAACACAAATCCTAACATTTATATCATGCGGCACAGAAGGCAGGAGAGAAAGACGCCGCCCCTCGCTCCGCCCTCAGAAACAGCGCACTGTCTCCCTCCCTGTGCTTTATGGTTTCTAGAAGCACCGAGCAACTCTCTCCCCACAAACAAAACTCTAAGCGAGGCCCTCAGAGCGAGGGGAGGCAGCACGAGGTTTACGGGCAGAGCTGCTTCTGCGGGGCTGAGCGTCTCTCCCTCCAGCCACCGAATCACGTGGAGTCTTTCTGCCAGGGGCCGGTACTGCCGCTGCGTACCCAGCGCCATGCATGACCTTGGGACCAGGAATCGGGGCAAAGGCGACAGAGCAACACCAGCCCAAATTCTTTCCAAGGGTGAAGGCTGGACTTGCCCGCTTCCCTCTCATTGTGCTCCTGGCGGCCGTGGTCTGAGTCAGTGGGTCCAGAGGAAATGAACACAACCCTGGGCAGATGCCAGGGTGTTGCCCAACCCCCCGCCCCATGGCCGACAGAATGCAGCTCTCACGTGGCAGCGCGGGACCAAAACTGGACGTTTCGCGTCAGAGCCAGGCCGGGTGTAAACCAGTTTGCGGAGCGCTGTTGCTGCGGAATTTAAAGCCCAGGAAAGCAATCGCAGGTCTGTTACATCGGGTTGACCCAGCCTGGGTCTCTGATGCCGGGGGCCTCGGCTGACGGAAGGGGCTGCAGCCTATCAGGCCTGGCACCCCCAGGGTCATGGCTGTCAGGCCCCGCCCAGTCCCTGCCAGGAGCTGGTGGTGACCTGGGGAGTGGACAGTGGAAGTGCCTGTCACAGTAGCACAAAGAGAAAACAGACTGGAACAGCAGCCGTCGGACAAGAGATGTCCTGTTAGTAGAACGATCACCAGCGAAGGAGAGCCATGAGTCTCTGTTCTCCGCCAAACCCACCTTTTTGTTGACGTCCTTTGAACCCACACTCATCCCTCCATTCCTTGTCCTGTCGAGGGGCAGAGCTGCCGGCACCCTAAAATCCCTTTCGGCCCCCCCTGCTGACATCAGCCCGCTGTTGTGTATCCCGAGGGTCGCTTTAGTGACCTTGGCAACTGTTCCGCCCAGGAAGCCCCGTGAACCCCATGAAAATCCACTCATTGGAAAAGACAGGATTATCTTTGTTAAGAATGTGTCACACCCTGCGAGCCCTAAAACACAGCTGTGCCCTTAGCATCCCTATCATTCGATGCAGGTAGGTAACCAGGTGGTTTGCTAACAGGTTCTCTCTCCAGAATGCTGTTTCCAATTTCTTTACACAGATACTTCCAGGATAATTTTAAAATTCTGCCTCAATGGACACATGTGCGTATAGACACATATATATGTTTTTAACCAAGATTAAACCAAACGGCTAAGTCCAAACATTACAACTTGGATTCTAAGCCAACAACGCCAAAGTCAACACACTGAGTTCCCAGGGGAGAGAGGTGTGGAAAGCCAGTGGGGAGGGCCATGCGGGGGAAATGTCTCTATCGCATGCCTCTCCTTGGCTGCAGCGGGAAGGGAGCTTGGTAACATTTACTGACAGAGCACCCTTCACCCGTGGGTCTTGACGTGTTTTACAAGAAGCACGAGACGGCAGGGCCCAGGCTGACTGCAGATCTCGTTCATAATCATCCGAGATGACTGGGGACCGTCCCACCCCTGGAGTCGGCAGCCGGGGGTCCCGGTGTGGCTTACAGAATGGAAAACAAGAACCCTGAGACGCGCTCTTCCATCCTCCAGGGATGAGGGCCTGGGCGCCCCCGGACCCTCCAACGGCTGGCTCCGTGCAGGTGCCAGAGCAGGGACGCAGGAAGGCAGGAGTTTTTCACTTTTGTGTTTTGTTTCTTTCTTTTTACGTGAAATTCAGAACCAACTTGTCTTCCATCTATTAGACCTGTCCTGACCTCTGGTGAACCAGGTTAAATTCCATGTCTCTCCCACAAGACTGCTGTTCACTCTCAGCTCACTTCTTATTTCCTTCCGGCTAAAGAGTCCCGGATCCTTACGTCACCCTCCCTAAGGCATGGCTCTCCATCCTCCTGATGTCACCTATGGCCCTGCTTCTCACAGAATATGTACACACACACACACCCCACACACACACCACACACACCATCACACACACACCCCACACATACCCCCCATCACACTCACACTCACACACACACACACACACACACACACCATCACGCCATCACACGCCACTGCCGCCGCCATCACCCTAGGTCATACAGGGGGTGGGTGTGAAAGCTATAAGATGCCAGGGAACAACTTCCCAAAGCATCCATTTTAATCAACAAATTTTACATTAACAAAAAAAATAGGTACAGCCAGGCGGCCACTGGTGTGGCTCAGAGATTGAGCATCAACCTATGAACCGGGAGGTCATGGTTCGATTCCATGACAGGGCCCATGCCCGGGTTGCGGGTTCATTCCCCAACAGACACTCATGCCATGGACGGCCTGCACATCAAACCCCAAATCGTCTTCACTTGTCACGCTTAGCGGCCACATCTCCCTATCGTGTCCTCGGGGAGTTATTTGGTTATTAAACCTTAAAGCATAGCTTCTCCCTGCAGCATTATTTCTTGCCGGATTCAACCCATTATTCTAACTTTCCAAATCCCGTCCGTCATTCGGGTGAGAGCCTGCTTCCCCGGATGCCAAACCCAGGAGAGGCCTGTGCCTCCCTCAGCCGCACGCTGTCCCGGGACCCGAACCCGGAGCGCAGAGGACAGCAATCTGTAGGATGCTGGGCTTGGGTTTGATCAACTTCCCGTTTGCTGGGGAAGAGTTATTTAAAAAGGGAACGCCCTCCCGGTGCACCTGTCTCAGAGGCGCGTATGGGTCATGATGCAATCACGTCAGCACCCCAAGGCTGGGGGCCGGAGGGCTCAGCGTTTCTAAATAGGAGCAAACAAAGCAGAAAGCTAGCAAGGGGGCACAGTGGGGGCTCCAGCCTTTCACACACACTGTCTGGGATGTGATCCCCAGTTCTGCTTTCTCCCGAGATGAGGAAGGGCGTCAGCCCAGTGATGAGGTTGGACTCTGAACACTACACTCCGTTCCTCTGAAGAAGTCACAGGACAACCGTGCAGAAACGCCAGGGGCTGCGCGGCTGCTCTTCCTGCTCCCATCTGTGTAAGTCAGCACTGCGCCCCTGAGAGCCTTGCTCCCCCTGGGCATCTACCTCCCTTCAAGTCCATGCGCCATCCACGTGCCCACGCCAAGCAAGGCGACCCTAAGGTCCGAACAGCAATGCTTGGGAGAAACTTCTCCCAGATTCTTGTACAGTAAGAACCAAGCATTTGGTTTTCTACAGTATCAATGCGACTCTCTTCCTTCAGAAAGGTGGGAGGACACAAATCCAATAACCCAGAGGAAATCCTACTTCTACAAGCCGCACACCTCCTTGGGGTTCTGAACACGTGCCCAATAGGAAAATCAGGATCTGCACTCCAAACAACTAAACTACATTTGCTTGCTTATTTGGGGTATTTTCTTTCCTCCAGATGCAGGAAAGGTATTTTAAAAAGGTACAGAAATGCCTACAAAATAATAAGCAAAAACAATTAAATTCAATCATGGGTTAGGTGGAATCACAAATGTGAATATTCAGTAAGCCATATCTCACAGGTTTGCGAAAGTGTTTGTAGCCTGGGCCAGTGTGGCTCAGTTGGTTGGGCTTCATCCTGTGCGCCAAAGGGCCGGTTCGATTCCCAGTCAGGATATATGCCCAGGTTTTGGGCTTAATCCCTGGTAGGGGACTTGCAGCAGGCAGAGGATCCATGTCCCCTTTAACATCAATGTTTCTCTCTCTCTCTCTCTCTCTCTCTCTCTCTCTCTCTCTCTAAGAGAGAGAGAGAGAGAGAGAGAGAGAGAGAGAGAGAGAGAGAGAGAGAGACACTGTAGTAAAGCATGCAGGGAGATCCTATGCCAATTCCCTTCGCATGAGCTCAGGTGGGCGCGGGGCCCCGGGCGCCCCCAGGAAAGCGCAGAGCGGAGGGAGGATCCCAGAGCCCGCGGCCCAGGGCGCACTCACCTTTCAGTGTCACCCAGTACTGCTTCCACTTCCTCCGGGCCACCAGCTCCAGCTTCTTCTCCTTCTGCAGGGTGACCAGGGGCTTGAAGAAGAGCCAGCCGGCTTTGCGGACCACCCCCTGCTCCTTCTCGAAGAGCAGGTCCAGCTGCTCCAAGGAGCTCAGGGACTCGCTGCTGGACTCGGCCGTCTCCGTGGACGTGTCTACGTTCTCCGTGTTGGTCCTGCTGATTTCCAACTCTCGCATGAAATTTTCATAAATGTTCTGCCGGAGGGGGTCGCTGCCAATCGCGTGAGCGGACTCGCTTCTCTGGGCCAGGCGCTGCGCGGAGCCCCCCGCCCACAGCGAGGCGGGCGCCTGGAAAGGCCCCGGGGCCTCTGCATGCAGGCCGTCCGAGCGGCTGTCGAAGAAGTCACTGCCCTCCTTGGACCTCGGCTCCTGGGAGCAACCAGACGACCCCGATCAGAAGTTACGTCCCTCCAAAGAGTCCCCCCACCACACGGCACACGTGGGATACTGTGGGTCGCTGGTGGTGTTGCCACTGAGTAAGATGCTTTTCGCAAAAGTGCATCATTAATCACGTCTCTAAACCAGAAAGAACTGTGGGAATAGTGCTGCCCAGCCCAGTTTATAGCCGGTGGAGTCAATGCTTCAACAGGGAAACAGAAATACCACTGACTCTCCTCCATGTAACCTACGCTTAGCTTCAAGAAATTAATGAGTGTACTTAAAACACATGAGTGAAGATTTCTAGCCTGATGTTTCTTTGCTAACTGTGAATCGGAGTCTTAGAGGCGAAAATTCATGTCTATGCAGTCTATTTGTTTTTTCCCTGGATCCTTTTAAAGGTAAATTAGAAAATCCTAGTTCCAGGGTCAAGGGGGCAGGGACATGGGACTCAAGCTTCTAGGCACAAACCTGTCCGCAAGGTAAACACGGCCTCCAGCTTCCGGCCACCTGTCCCGCTCTAGAGTTGGGGTCTCTGGCATCTTATTTTCCCACTGAAACCATGCTCCTGAGATTCCTGATCCACAGAAGGTATACAGTGGAGCCATGCCCCCTTCCTTCATAATTAATATTGTGTACCTGATTTGGGAATTTCTTTCATGAAAAGAATTTACTATGCATTCATTCTCATCTTATTACTTGAACATCTGTTTTATTCGAGGCCAGGGGTGGGGAACCTTTGTCCTGCCAAGAGCTACTTGGATATTTATAACATCATTCTCAGGCCATACAAAATTATCAACTTAAAAGTTAGCCTGCTGTATTTGGTCAAACATTTAATTAACTCCCCCCTCATGCCTGGCAGGGTCACACCAAATGATTTCGTGGGCCTTACATGTCCCTCCGGCCGGACGTCCCCCAGCCCTGTTCTAGGCACTGGGCATGCTGAAGACATGATTCTTGGCCTTCATATGTATTTCAACACAAAATCAGAGGCAGGCAACTCTAACTAAATTTAAATTTTTATAATAACTGCTACCCCTACGAGGACTCTGTGCACTGGATACTGAACGGGCCGAGCACAGAGCTGAAACCATGAAGATTTCCTCTTACATCTAGATTACAAGTCTAGTCATTCAGGAAAAATACCTTCCATACAGCCCATTCATTGGTAAATAGCAGGGAGGTGAGCTTAAATTATGACTCAAAAGATACTGACATTCCAAACTGGGAGCTTGGTTAAGGTCGCTCTGCTGAGAGATGCTAACCACACTCACCGACTCGGCTGCTAGGGGCCTTTCAATGTTGCTTCCTTATCCATTAGAATAAAAATGAAAGAAAACTGCATCAAGGGCCATGCGCTGTTGGCCTTATTTTGAATACTGCAATGTGAGAAGGGGTTTTATTTTCCGGAATTCCACCCAGACAGCAAGTGGCAAAGTAGCAATTCCTTGCTATCTTTTGTAGGAAAATCATCAGCTCTGAAGAGTGCTTCCAAATACCCAGGGACAATAAACAGCTGACCCCGAACACGGCTATTACTAATGAAAATACTGTTTTCCGTGTGTGTTTACACAGTGTCCCAAAGCCACGTTTATTTATACATGGATACTTATGCAAGAACAGAGCAAATAAGCCAGCTGCGGTGAGTCATTTAGGAAACTTTCAAAATAGTTTGATTTAAAAAAAAAAAACTGTCACTTGTTATTCTTCAAAATCTCTTAGGAAGTGAAGCAACGCTTCGCATGTAGCATTAACACGATTTCAGCAATGAGCGGGACTCTGACTCAGAGCCCCAAACACGGGGCTGCCTCGGATACCCAGCAAGAACCACAGTGGGGTGTTCAGAAGAAGCAAAACCCCGTCAGAAAGGCACTTTCATGCCAAACTTCAACACGACCTACAAACACGCGTGGCGTTTTTCTAATGAGAGACTTCAAGCGGTGGTGCTAACTTTGAAATGTTCAAAGGTAGCAAAGACAAAAGTTTCTCCCTGAGAAATGGGAAAAGATGACATTTTAGTATGTGTAACTGATTCTTATACACAGACATGAACTTCCCCGGTCTCTAATAAATTTCTAAATCCATCCATCTAGAATCCTAATAGCCAGTGACTAGTGTTCAGCAAATAGGAATGAATGCATGAATGTCCCTAAATAGGCTGGCTCTCTGGTTGTGTTTTGGGTGTGACACTAACATGCCACGTGACAGAGGTGCACTAAGCAGACTGATTTCCTTTCCCCCAACCAGATCATCACAAACGAGGACACTGTAGCTTGACAACCAGAGCACTCCAACAGAGAATAGAGACTCCAGATGTCTCTTGGTGCCCTGGGAGCTAAGGGAAAACTCCGGTCACCACCCCTCACTTTCTAGGAAAGAGTGCCAACGTCACCTTGTCATGGTGTGCGTGCACTTTCCTTCATTGCGGGGTACGGACCGCCAGTCCTCTACAGAAGCTCCTGGGGGCTCTGCAGTCATGCGGCCCATACAGACGCTGGTCCTCCCCAGGGCACATGGAAGGACCATTTCCTCCTCCCGGCCTCCCTCCCTCCAACTTAGGCACGGCCACCTGACATGCTTTAGCCGGTAAATGTGAACAGTGTAGAGGAGAGACACGCTCTACGCAAATCAGAGACGTGGGCTCGCTGGCTCAATGCCAGTGTCAATTAGGGTCACGGCAGATGACAACTGAACATAAGTCGGCAGGCGTGGCCCAGTGGTTAAGCGTGGACCTATGAACCAGGAGGTCGCCCTTGGATTCCCTGTCAAGGAGCATGCCCGGGGTTGCGGGCTCCATCCCCAGCAGGGGGCGGGCAAGAGGCAGCTGATCAATGATTCTCTCTCACCATTGATGTTTCTTTCTCTCCCCCGCCCCGCTTCCTCTCTGAAATCAATAAAAAAAAATTTTTTTTTAAAAAAAATAAAAGAAAATGCAAATCTGAAGCAAAGGGGGGAAAAAACCCACACCTGCAAACAAGATGGCAGGTCTTGGGCTCCCTGCTCCCTGAGGCCTCCGGACCGGTGGTGCGGCGCCTTCTGCAAACACACCCATTTCCCAGAGAGGAAAGCAGAGGCCGCCTCCGGGCGCTGCACGGGGAGCTCACTGACCTGCAGCTTCCGTTTCTTCCTGGAGAGGCTCCCTGTCCAGTCGCTGATGCGGCGCATCCTGGCCTTCAGGGTGTCCTTCTTCGCCGCGTCCTCCTCCGCCAGGGCCTTGGACTTCCTGCAGGGCAGCGTGAAGGACGCGTACTGGCCGGGGTCCCCGCGCCCCACGCGGGACAGCACGTCCATGTCGGAGGCGAAGGACACGCGATGGCTGAGGCTGGCGGGGGCGCCCAAGTCCTCATCGGAGAGGCGGGCCCCGCACGGGCTGCCCAGGGCGGCCCCCGGGCAGAGCTCCCGCAGCGAGGACAGGGACGCGCTCGGGTGGAAAGGCTGCGGCGTGTCCCCGGGCGCGAAGCCCGCGTGGAGGCTGGGGGCGGGCGAGGCGGCGGCGGCGAAGGGGCCCTCGGCCTCGCTGCTGCCCTCCGCGTGGCCCCAGGGGGAGTCGTACCAGGACGACTCGGAGCTCAGGGAGCTGCCCTTGCTGGAGCGCGGGCGCGAGTGGGAGTGGGCGGGCGAGGGGCGCGGGCTGGGCGGCGAGGGCGCGCGGGGGCCCGGGCTGGGCGAGTAGCGCAGCAGCCGCACCGGCCCGCCCGCCGCCTCGGCCTCGGGGGGCGCCGGGGGGCGGCCGGCCCCGCTGTGGAACTCCACCCGCAGGCACCCGTCCAGCTTCCCCAGCGTCCTGATGAGCACCCGCGGGCTGCGCTGGTCCTCCCCGGGCGGCGTGGAGGCCAGGCTGTCGTTGCCCGCGTAGCAGTTGAGCAGGTGGCCATGGCGGTCCTTGGAGGCCGCGCGGCTCTCCGCCGGCTCCTGCCCCGCGTAGTGGAACCCGTTCTCGGTGGCGAAGGCGGCGTGGGCGCCCAGGAAGTCGCCCCCGGGGCCGATGGCCCGGGGCTTGGAGTGGGCGCCGCCTTTGGAGGCTTTGCCGGCGGATGGCCCCCCGAGCCTGGAGGCGTAAGGCTGGTTACTCTTGAAGTGAGAAAGGCAGCTTCGGGCCAGGGACCTGGACTTGTACCCCGCGCTGCCTGCGTGGGCCCATCCGTGCAAGGACTTGTCGTCTTTGGCGTGGATGCTGCGGATTTTCAGAGAGCAAGGCTTCTGCTTAGCACCAGTGATCGCATGGCTATGGTTTTTAGATCCTTGAAATGTGTACTGGCTCTCGGAGTTCCCCATTTTCACCTGGATGAAGAACAGGGGCATCAGTGAGAGCCAGGACCTAAATCGCATTCCGTACGACGGAGCTCTCTAACATCAGGAAAATGATCTTCATGTTGCAAAGGAACCAAGCAACTTCTCTCTGCCCGACACAACGCCGAAAGCAGGGACGAGACTTACCTACCGGAATCGGTTCTCCACACCGTGCAAGCAAGCCATTAGCCAGGTGGATGATACAGCATTTTTGTGTGCTGGTTACTTGAAACACATAATGTGCCCTATGAGGTCAATTCAGAAATTGAACTGGCATAAAAATTAGTTGAAGGCAGAGCTACCTTTAGGCTGGCTATTACAAGGTTTTGAATCAATAATTCTTAAAGAAAAAAAAATAGGGAAAAGTATCTTTCCTCTATCAGTCCAAATACAGTGATTTTTAATGGCCAGAGAGATATATTTTCATTCTACATAACATTGCTTACAATATAAGAGAGCACTGCTAAAAAAACTACCACATTTATAGCATAACTCCGGCTTTCCTATGTCACACAGAATAGAAATGTCACAAGGAAGGACTAGAATTCCTCAACAGCTAGGCTGAGATGAAAAAGGGGCGGGGGGGGGGGGGGCGGGGGGATAAAAGTTCTCCTTTGGGGCAGAAAAACGTTTTAGTAAAACGAATCTCTAGAGCTTTTATAAAGTCTTTAAGAGTCCTCGCCTTAGAACACGAGGAGAGAAAAAAGTTTGAATATGGCTTGTATCTCAAAAAATTGTTAGATTCTTTCAATTCCCTTTAAAACCTCAAAACCCTCAATGAGTCTACTAGTGTCGCCAGCTCAAAGTGAAATTTGACCCAAACTTTCCCCACTCAGTGTTAGTAAAGCTGGAGTTGAGGCTTCCAGTTATGTTTCCAAACACATTTAGTAGGATTTTAATTCTTTTATATCTAAAAGGTACAGCCACAAAATCAAAGTCACACGGACTGACCAAATAATGAAACCTTCACTTCTATACCTTAGTCATAGTCATGCAACTTTGCCATGACCCACAAGTCAGGTGAGCTGGATTTACCTGCAGTCTAGTTTGTGCTCTGGGGGAGATCAATGGTCAGTTGGCTTTATGAGGTCCTGGGAGCAAGGCAGCATGGTTAAGAAGTGAGTCCACGAAATGACCCTGAAAAACAGACAATATGAGAAGCTCTGTCAAGCATTTTACATCAAGTGGCCCCAAAAAAATAAAAACAAGGATTTCATGTAACTTATCTGGAGAAACAACTGCTGGGTCCAAAATCACTGTCAAAATAATAAATGAAGCGTCTGTGAACTGCCTGACTCATCGGGCTGTTTGGGAGATGTAAAGGAAGCCAGGACGGCCCATCCAACCTTGTAAAGGCCATTAACTCAACACGCAGCCTGAAGTCAAATGCATGCCTTTGTTTCAGGGGTGAGCAGGTGAAAGTGCCGGAGTGAGTCATGGCTCATCTGTCACCACCACTAGGAAAACAACTCTCAGACTCACCACACCGACAGCATTGCGGGAGCATCATCCTGATGTGACAAGAAAGTTCATTGTTCTCTATTGGACCAAGTAGCAAAAACAAAACCCAGAGTGCTGAAACACAGCGAAGCAGTCCTTGGCTAGAATAACTGAAGTTACAGAAGTTGACCTCATGAATGAGATGAACAGTTTTCCTCAAGCATATGTTTGGGCCTCACTGCACAAGGGGCAGGCAGCCCGCCTTCGGGGGGGGGGGGCGGGGGGAGACAGGCCAGGGGTGCTGCCATCTGGCAGTGATCACTGCTGGGGCACAAAGCCTTGATTTTCTCTGCAGACATAGAAAGCATTGCTATGAGGTTTCAACAGTGAATTGTTTTTCTTTAAAGAAAATAAAAGTATGAACAACCCTATACATCAACAAACTGGACAATCTGAAAGAAATGGAAAAATTCTTAGAAACAAACATACAACTTACCAAGACCTACTCTGGAAGAAATGGAAAATCTGAATAGACCAATTACTAGAAAGGAGATTGAATCAGTAATAATAAAAAAAAAATCTTCCAACAAATACAAGCCCAGGACCAGATGGCTTCACTAGTGAATTTTACCAAACACTGAAAAAGAATGAACACCAATCCTTTCCAAACTCTTCCCAAAAAAATCAAAAAGAAGAGAATATTCCCAAACTCATTTTACAAGGCCAACATTACCCCGTGATCAAAACCAGAAAAGGGCACTCCTATAAAGGAAAACTAGAGGCCAATATCCCTGATGAATACAGATGCAAAAACCCTCAATAAAACACTAGCCAACCAAACTTGACAGCACACTGAAAGGATCGTACACCATAACCAAGTGGGATTTATCCCTGGGATGCAAGGATGGTTCAATGTACACAAATCAATCAATGTACTGCATTGCATTATAAGAATGAAAGAAAAGAATCATCTAATCACCTCAATAGACACAGAGAAGGCATTTGACAAAATTCAACATCCATTCATGATAAAAACTCTTAATTAATTAGGCATAGAAGGAATATACCTCAACATAATAAAGGCCGTATATGACGATAAGCCCGCGGCTAGCGTCATACTCAACACTGACCAGTTGAAAGCGTTTCCTCTAAGATCAGGAACCTTGCATGTTAGAAGGTCGATTTGGGTACGGACTAAGCAGGAACCACTCCCAAGTGGGTCTGCCTGAAAGATCAGTGTTCAGACCCACAGGGAAATGTCTCGGTGATTAACACAGTGCTGCCTGGAGAACAGGAAAAGGGGGTGACAGAGGACAAGAGCATGTGCATGTTAGGTACCAGTAATGCTGACCAGCTGTTCCCTGTCTCCCCTCAACCGTGCAGAAGGAAAACAGCCTCTAATTGTGGCAAGAAGGATGCCTCCAATATTCGTGAGGAATGTACTGACGGGAAGGGTGATCTCCCAGGGAAACTACGGGATTGTTGTCCCTGAGGAGTTTGGCAAGTGGGACACATACTATCTGTCATGCTTCGGCTGTGATTTCTGTCTAGAAGCAAGACCATGAATAGGTCAGATTTCAGCACCCCTGACAGGGAATTTGATGGTATTCAAGTTAAAATTCTTTTTGTTGATAGGGGGCTGAAAAGATTGAAACAATTGACTTCCTATGAACTTTTTTTTTTTTTTAAGAAATACTTAACAGCCCCCCATGTCTTTAAATAGAAGAAATATATACACATTAGGTACACCAACCTGCAACAATAGTACAGATCAGGTATACTTAACATGCCATGAGGCCCACAATAGTTTAAGTCACTCTGGAATAAATAATTACATGGCGCTAAGACTGTGTGTACTTGGCAAAAACCGTATGCTGTTTACACACTTTTTATAATTATTTTTAAGTTACTGAATAATTATAAAATATTCAGATATTTAAAAACTGACCACAAACCTCGTGAGCCTAAAAAGAAATCCCTGTCTTTCATTTTCTGAATTCCCTTCCAACCCCCATTCATGGGACTATGTTGTGCAGCTTTTTAAGCTAAAATCCTAAACAAGAATGGAAGACTTTTTTTTCTTTTTTTAAAATGTGATCAGTTACCCACCCAGGAAACGTACAGCAATAGGGAGGAATTTCGCAAATACATCCTCACAACCCCACTAGCAGCTGTGACTTACTGGGTCCCACAGCAAATCACCTTTCAGGAGGACATTCAAGATTTACCTTTTCTTCATGTCCTTTAGCTCGCCTTGAGCTGATGCACCCGGTTCCTAGTCTCCACTTTCGGGGAGCGTTGAGTTTAGAACAAAGGAAACTAAAGTCCTCCAGTCCTGCCTTGTCCCAAGCCCTGGGCCAGCTGTGCAGATGGAGCAACTACAGGGGAACAAGAGGAACCCCTGCTGGGCCAGATGGTGCGGCCGGGGAGGGCCAGGACTCACTGGGGACAGCAGAGCAGAGGCCTGGGGACACTGCACAAAAGCAGACCTACGACCGAGCGAGGCAGCTAGGGAAGCTCGAGATGTACATCCTGAGACACCAACAAAGCTTCTAACCTCACTCCAGAGCGAGTTTATACTGAAGTAGGAGCCTGATCATTGTCCAAGGCAAACATTTCAGATAGCGATAAGCGCTAAGGAGGAGATAAGAACAGGCGGACCATCGTCAACCATAACAATATCTACCAGGCTCCCCTCACTGTCGGGTGGGAGGTTGGGGCGGGGGGCCTTCAATCATTAAGGAGACAAGTCTCAGAAGCCTCGCCTGGTTTGTGTCAGAGAACTCGGGCTTCGGACCTGCTTCCAGGTCTCAGATAGCATGTGAGAGCTTGGGGAAAGTACTTCTACTTTCTGAATCTCATTGTCTATATTTGCAATTTGAGGATGAAAATATCTGCCCTACCTACCTTGCAGATTGAGAATCAACTGTGAGAATAACAAAACAAACAAAAAAAACAATCTGTGAAATGCAACACAAATTTGCAGTAGTGTTATACATTTTTAACTACAAATTTCACTGTATGTACTATAATAGTACATACAGACCTTATAATAGTCTGCTGTTTCAGATATTTTATTAACTATTACACTAATTATTACATATGTTTATACATAACATATATAACCTACTTTTGCCCCACTGTGTGTGTGTGTGTGTGTGTGTGTGTGTGTGTGTGTTTGGGACTTTCCAAGTTCCAGTGTTAGCATCTGTGATTTTGATCAATTCCCCCAAATTATTACAGCCAGATAAAACTAGCTAACTTCTCCGACATCTGTCACATGCCAACAAAAACAATGACACAGCCATGTACCTGTATTATTAGATTCTCATGCTATAAAATGTAAAAAAATCAAGGAACAACTGGCATTACCTTAACGCAGTCATTCTCAGTGTTGGCGATCTTGGCCCCCAGGGGTAACTGGCATTATCTGCGGACATTTTCGGTTGTCACACTGGGATCATGCTACTGGCATCTCATGGGGAGAGTTCAGGGATGCTGTAACCCATAGGACAACCTCCACAACAAATAATCCTTTGGCCCCATACGTCCATACTATCAAGGCTGAGAACCCTGCCTTCCGGTTATATTGCCTGTCTCATTAAAAACACTAAAGTACAGAGCAAATATGCCGAAAACTCTAAAACAAAAGCATTCAAGTCAAGGATCCAACTTCTACCTCTATAAATACTACCCATGCCTGCTTTCCTCAAATGCCTCAATGAACTGCACCCAGAATCACAAACTGAATACCAAGACTTGAAGGAGCTCATTTCTACACCTAAGGAGACTGGAGGCCAATTTGTATGAAGAGGCAGGTGAAAGGAACATCTGTGCCCCACAGGAAGGTGCTTAGGGCGGGTGATCCTTATACATAAAGTGGGCAGGGCGCTAGCTGCTGCCCAGGCCTGCACAGCGGGCACACAGCGTGGAGGCCACTGGCTCTACTGCAGTTCAGCAGGACCACTCCCAAGTGCTTGTTCACAGATGAGCGGGTAAGACAATGAGCAGCAAGGAATGCCCAGGGGCAGGCGCGAGGCAGGCATGGCTGGCATTCAGAGGGGAAGTCATAAATTCCACGGAGACAACAGCCCCGCTTTCTGCACAGTCACCACCTCCGGGAGCCACCTCATCACAGGCGGGGGCTCAGCCTCACACCTGGTTCAGAAGGAGTGCTGACAGCTGCAGCATGGCTTACAGAAGTGCTCCTCACACCCTGGGTCATGAAATTCACGTAATGACTTGATGCCAGCATTTTTAAGTGAACAGAACAGAATAAAAACAGAAGAGCAGAGAATACAATAAAATGGAAAATTCTAGTAAATGAGACTAAATTGTTCTATGACACTAAATTCTTACGTGTGTGTGGCATTTGCCTGTATACTGGCTGTGAAGTAGAAGTGCATATCTTGAGTGAGGGTCCTAAGCAGAGTTTGAAAGACAATGACTTCAATCACAAGTGGCGGTTTTGCCAGAATGGCGCACCCTGTCCAATAAGGCCCAAGGACAACCGAAGTCTAGAGAGTCCGGAAACATTTGAAAAATCACTGCCCAAGGCAAACACTTGAGCCGGACACGCAAGAACGGCCATCATGGAGGTCAGTTCCGGCCCCTCAGGTTAGGCCCAAGGTCCTCACCCTTCGCATTCTACCGCTGAAGAGAGGCTTTCCCTGGACAGTCACGTTATTCCTAGGAAAGTTAAACATGACCCTCCCCTCCCCCCCCCTCCCCCCAAAGAAGCTAACGGAACAACTGAGTGGCGAAGGATGTGTGGGATTCCGCTGGATGAAGAAAGGAAAGGGCACTCCAGGGAACAGGGAAGGGCACCCCTGAAGACACGGCACCATGACCGCTTGCTGAGTCCATAAATGACTGAGTCAGCAAGTGAACTAAATGGGGAGAGTCCCCCCAGCCCCAGCACCCCTCTATTCAGGAATGTGATAAGGGCAGCAGGGCCTGAGCTCAGGGGTCAGGGACAAAGTTTAGAGAGATGAGCGGAAGGGGAGGGGAAGGGGAGTGAGGGAGAGAAGGCTGGGGAGACCTGGACAGTCATTTGCCCGTGACCCCTCCCCCCTCCTCTACCCTACTATCCTCAGAAGCACCACAGTGGACACCACGCCCTAGGGACCCTCTGGGATGCCATGCGGGAAGGAATGCACAGTGGGCACCAGCTCAAAGATCAGTGTGGGAGCCGCGTTGGCAAAGGAGGAAAATGTTCTTAGTGTTGGCAGAAACTTGGGAAAGTGAAGTGAAATGCTAGTAACAGTTCCACTCACCAGCTCAACATGAGTTTTTGGAAACGCTCCTCTACCATCTCCCTGGGTGCTGGGCACTAGGAGAAAGCAACAGGGCGGGAGACCGGACCCGTCCCTGCAGGGCGGGTCCCGTGTGCAGGCAGGGAGCGCCTAGGAGCGGAAAGCATTTGTAGAATCAACAGGCCGTTTAGGACAACTTCACTGGGACGGGGTTTATGGGAGAGCGGTGAGACAGCGATCCCACAAATATTACTGGTATGTTTTTGGAATGTCAGTGAGTGGAGAGGCCCAGCTAAACTGAGCTGTCAGAGAAACTAAAAATATTTGGGGGATTTTTTTAAAAAAAAACCTTCCTTTCAATCAAAATTACAGAGTTAATATAGGCTAGGATTTTTAAACCCTGGTTAAAGATAAAACGTTTTTCTTTTAGAAATGATCGAAGTGCCTTCATTTCACACATGATATCCACCCTCTTTCGAGCGTTTTTGAGATATATCCCATGGTCAGTCCCACTCTGCCTTTTCTCCCAGGTCTCCTTCCAGGCTCATCCACAGTGTGGTCCGTGTCCTGGTCTCTACCAACCATGAACTGCTTTGACTGCCAGAACCAACAAACTGCTGGATTTACAGTGACTGGCATGACTTTTTAATAAGCTTTTTGGGTAACTTTTATGGACGTGAGATTCAAAATGGTTAGCATGACTTTTAAACAACCTCCCTGTTTTTCATGTTTGTGAACATGAGCCATTCCACAAAAAGTGAGTCTAGGCATGGATGGGGTGGCACTTCCCGAGGGACTCCCCCCCCCCAAAAAAAAACGCTCACAGTGGGAAACATCTCCCAGGGACACTTGGGGTGCCCTCGCGAAGGATCACAGGCTGTAGCCACAGGCCTCTCCTCCGCTCAGAGGCCTGTCCACCCGTCAGCCACGTGCTTCCGAAGCAGGCTCCGCACTCCTAAACCTCAGTCACATTCTGTGACCAGAATGCACCACGGTAATTGTACCAAGTTATTCCTGGCAAAATGTCTCTTCATTATACACTGTTCCGTTTAAGTTACAAAATGAACAGGCTTGCACCGCACATATCGCCCCTCATTTTAAATAGGCGCTTTCTTCACCCCCACACACGTGTACTTTTCGGCGTGGCTGGTAGTCCGGTCTGAGAGTTCAGTTCTATATGTGTATGTCTTCAGGCTACACTAGAAGTTGTCTTGGGCCTGCGTTTAAAAGCAAGCCAATTACTGCTGAGTTTTTTTTCTAAATTATATTATTCACAACAAACCTGGTAAGATTTTAGCTGGAAACTTTACAGAAACTTTCAGAAAAAAAATGAAAAAACATTAGTAGGTATAGTTTAAATTCCATAATTTACAGGAATTTAAAAAAAAAATTGAAACCTAATAATTCTGAGCTGCTGCTGTGGGCCAGGGCTGCCCGGGCACAATTACTCCAGCAGCTCCCATAGTCATCTCTGTTTTATGGGAAAGAAAACTTGAACCAAGATCACTAGGGGCAAAGGTCAGAGTCATACCTGGATTTTTTTAGTATGACTTTTACATATGCATTGCATCAAAATAGTTTTACAGTTATCTGTGCTTTTTAACCTGAAATTACTCCATATGCTTTTTAAAAGTCTAACAACTTTCAGGCTCCTCTTTAGAATGGATGTGATCTATGCCCCTTTCACATAAAAAGCATTGAATAAAGTCTTTTCCTAGAGGTATCCCTAGGATGGAGAGATGAGAATGAAATCACCTGAAATCTTAAGTGAACTGAGGAGCATAAAAATTAAAATGTATTTTTTTCTATTGCTTTACAAAGAACATTGCACAAATGAGAATTTTGTTTTCTTGATAGTTTAAGCTTCAGGCCATTATCCTAAATATCAATGATAACTTAGAATACACCTCCTAAAGACTGTGGGGGTAGGCCAGGGGACCAAGGTCATGTGGGTGGGGATGCTCAGGTCACAGAATAACCAAGGGGCATCTTTCTGAAGCTTCAATTTCATTTAATGCTAAGTAATTTAAAAATCGCTTCCCTAATAAATACATATCTATCATAAATTATATAATTTACCTTTTTAAAGGTAAAATATAGGAGTTCAATGATATTGAGCATGTATAATAGGTCGCTTTGGCAGCATCATCAGGTGTCCTGGGTAGCTACACTTGCACTAATTAATGCAATACATGCTTTAGTGATCAACTATTCTGTGCTACTCACTGTTCCAGGCCTGGGGAGACAGCAATAAATAGACCCCCCCAAAAAAATCCCTGATCTCATGGAGCTTATATTATAGTGGGGAGAGATAACAAATAAAAAAGGAACATAAGTATGTTATATATATTAGAGGGATAAGTACTTTAGCAACAGAGCAGAGAAGGAAAGGGGGAAATCTATAATAATAAAAGCATAATATGCTAATTAGTCCGGACGTCCTTTCAGATGATCTTCCTGACAAAGCCGGGGCTGCAAGGGAAGCCTGGGTCTCGGGTGCCAGAGGGAAGTCGGTGCCGGCAGCTAGGGGGAAGGAAGGCCTACTTTTTTTAAAAAAAATATATATTTTATTGATTTTTTACAGAGAGGAAGGGAGAGGGATAGAGAGCTAGAAACATCGATGAGAGAGAAACATCAATCAGCTGCCTCTTGCATACCCCTGACTGGGGATATGCCCGCAACCAAGGTACATGCCCTTGGCCGGAATCGAACCCGAGACCCTTCAGTCCGCAGGCTGACGCTCTATCCACTGAGCCAAACCGGTCAGGGCGGAAGGCCTACTCTTGCACGAATTTCATGCATCGGGCCGCTGGTAGGTAATATGAGGGGAGGGTGCTGTCATTTAGAAAGGAAAATACAGGAAGGCCTCCCTGAATGGTGACTTTTAAGCAGGAACTTGCAGGAGGGAAGACCCTGTAGATGTTGGGGAAAGAGCATTGGAAACTGACGAGAGAAAGTACAAGTGCCCAGAGAGGTGGGACAGGCAGAAGGCCAGTGTGGTTGGAGCAGCAGGGGTCAGAGAGGGGACAGGGAGCCAGAGAATACAGCGCAAAGGGACATTTTAGGGACTTTGGCTTTCACAATGAGACTGAAAGTCATGATTAGAGGGCTTTGCTTCGAGAGGGCTGATCATGGGGCATATTCTGTGGCTGCCCTGAGGATCTGGGCTGTGGGCAGCAAAGTGCGAGCCCTGAGGCCTGCTAGGCTAATTCAGGTGAGAGATGATGTGGGTCGGAGTCAGGTGGGAGCATAGGAAATGGTCTGAGTCAGACAGAGTTGAAGAGAGAGCCAATGGGATTGGATGGATGGGAGGAAGGGGTGATGAGCCAGGGAGATGGTAAGATTTTGAGTGTAAGCCATGTGCGAATGGGGAAGGCAAAGTAGAGCAGGTTTGGGAGGGAGGCAAGGAGTTCGTTTCTGCATATGTCAGAGTTGGTTTCTGCATATGTCTGTTGGACGTTAAGGTGGCCACGCTGAGTGGAAAGTCGGATATAAGAGCCTAGAGTTCCAGAAAGCGGTGGGTCTTAGGTACAGACTTGCTAACATGCTTGTGAAGATGGTATTTAAACATACACAGATGAGCTCCCCAAGGGAATAGTAAACACAGGAAAGAGAAGAGGTGCAAAGAGGCCCTGCAGCACCCCAACATGTAGAGGCCAAGGAAATAATGAGAAACAGACGAGGAAACAGAAGGAGCAGGCGGCAAATCAAATTAAAAGGAAACCAAGAGAACACGTTGTCCTCAAAGCCAATTGGGGGGGAGGGGGAGTCATTTTAGGGAGAAAATCGTCAACAAGAGTCAAATCGCAGAGGGTGACTGCTCTTGGACGAGGGCATGAGGAGGACTCCTCCAAGAGCAGTCACCCTCTGCGGTTTGGTTCAAAGAGCAAGGACTGAGAAGAGAGCCCCGGAGGGAGGTGAGCCGTGAACTTGACCAGAGCAGAGTGGGGTGGAGACAGCCGGGTTGGAGTGAGTTTGAGGATGAGGTCCATGAAACCGAAGGGACTGGCAAAGACAACATGCTCCAGAGTTTTGCTGCAAAGGGGAACAACAGAATCAGAGGATAGCTAGAAGGATAAAGAAACGTGTGTTTCTTTGATGTTGGTTGTTGTCGTCATGTATGTGAACCTTTAGGAAAAATCCCTGCATGCGAGTGGGTCGCTTGGAAATAAACTGTGATGTGGCAGTGGGGACAGGGGCAGCTGCTGGTGTTGTCCTTAAGTAGCCAAAGGGAATGACTCTCATGCCCACAAGGAGGACTCATCCAGGAGCAGTCGCCTGTACGTTAGAGGAACATGAGAAGGACATCTGAGAAGAGCTAACTATACTAGTATACACCTGTGGTAGGGCACTAGAGAGTGTCAGCTCCAGTGAGGAAGTCTTTGGTAAATTGCTTATCCCTGTGTCTTCTTAGAATTTCCATTTTTCCCCTGTAAGTCACATGTGAAAATAAAAACGTAAGTGAAGGTTTTTGCTAGGTTCCAGTTATCTCTGGGGTCCTGTAATTGTTGTTTTGTATTTAATTTGGGTGGCTGTTTTTGACCTGTTGGTGGCCCATCCTATCAATTTTCAATAAATTATGCATAGACACATATGTGAGTGTGCGTGTGCGTCCCATGAATTTACATCCACTTGTCATGAGGTTCTTTCCCCTCTGCTACCTCTTCAGATCCCGGGTTCCCTGGTTCGTGGCTGTTACTGTATAATGTTCCTCTCACTTATCTCTCAGATGCCTTTTTCTGCTTTCCGGGAGTGGCTACGGAAGACTTGAAAGCAAATCTATTTTCATTCTCGCCATTCAGAGTTTCCTTTCCCTGGCTTTCATAGTATGGATTTTTCTCTTTCGCAGCTGCACACTCCATACCTCTTCAGCCCTCTTCACATCTGTTTTAGAAACCCCGCTCTACCAATTCTGCAGCCATGGAGACGTGCCACGGTCAAGTCCCACACAGCATAGGGATCATTTTCACTTTCCCATGCTGTCCTAAAGATACCCGGGATTCTGAAGCCTTTATTTAAGTCCTAGGAACGCCCTGGCTCCACGTCCTCCTGACACTATCAGTAGCTCCCACCGCATCCCTTTCCTAGAGGCAGAGAACTCCTGTACCTGTAAAGTTTATTGTTCCGAAAGCTCCTTCCATGACCTTGGCCCTGAAAGCTAAAGCCCACCTGCTGTGTTGTCATTGCTGCTGTTGTTCCCTCCCATAGCCTATGTCTCACCAGGAGGCTGGGAACTGCCAGACACTAACAACCTTCGACTGGAATGGGATCCTGAGAAAACCGCCTCCGCTAAGGCTGAAACCAGAACTGATTGGCAGGTGAGGTCTCATCAAGGCTGCTCATCACCAGCGGCTGGAGTCCTCCGTCAAGGGGAGTGAGGGCCACCAACCGAGTGCACAGCTTTGAACTTCACTAGGATCCCAGAAAAACAAAAGCCTTTGTGTTGTCTCTGATTGGAGGTTTACTTCTGTCTGGCTTGGTAAGTAGGCAGGTAAGCAGAGGCAAGAAAGGAGGGAGGGAGGAAGGGGAGGTGGGGGGGAAGGAACGACAAAATGGAGAGATACCTGTGTACGTACAGATATAGGTACATATGCACACACAGACAGACATATGTACACACATACACGTCTATGGTAATTTACGAAGATATCTGAGGATGTGCCAAAGTATTTGCAACGAAGGAAACAGGGGGTGTTATGGAAGGACTAACAGGAAACCTGGGATCTCGCTCCAGATCCGCAACCGACCATCTCCGGAACGCTGGGCAAGCCGCTTCCGTTCTGTCCTTCTTCCGTTTTCCCATTTGAGAAACTGTCTAAGGCCCGTTTTCGGTTCCACCATACTAAGGCCGATACGTAGCTGAAATCGGGTATAGTCATGCTCCTGGGATGCCAACGTTAAAGCCTCCATTTTAGACACGACTGAGCCATCGAAAGACACTCACCCACCATTATTAGAAACTCAAACTGTTACAACGCAATGCTTAGTACTTTTGTGTGTCAACAGTCAGAAATTCAGGTTTATCTGCCTCTGTTTTATTACTTTTTCCTGTCTCTAATATTTTTTTTCAAACCCATACCTTACACTCTTTTATAAGCCATTTTTACCTTGGCTCTTATGAGCATACACTTAATAGCAAATGAAAAATATCCATTATCAATGAAATTATCCTGAATGTCCAAAAGACTTATTTTAAAGGTTCCATAAAAAGGACATAGTTATTTTTTTTTAATTGAACAGTTGAGCTAAGCGATCTCACGAACGTGGTTTATTGTCTCTGAGTCTCACAAAGTGGGCCAGACCCGCAGGCACATGGGGACCGAGCCCCGCGTCTCAGACAGTGAAGGCCTGTGGGCTTCCCTTTCCAGCTCCCCCTGTGCTCCTCCCACGCCCACTCGCTGTCTTCGGTAGAGGAGGTGGTGGAGACCCCGGCTAACCTTCAATCTCTGCAAAGGGAATATGGCTCTTCTCAAACACAATCTTGGACCACCAGGACAGAACCATCTGTTTTACTTAGTGGTTAAGTGGGGGCCACTTTGCAGGCGCAATCTCTTGGCAAGGAGCCCGGCCCTTATCTCGCACACCCAGGCGCCCTCGGACAGGCCTGGGCTATGGAGGGGGCTTTCCAAGTCACTCCCGCCACCCTGAACTATCAGACAGGTGTTATCTATTTGCATTCACAACACTCTTCACAGTCCGGTCCGTGCGGATTGGAGTCATGGGCTCTTCCCCAGACCTCAGGCTCTGCCCAGGAACTCTGGTCAAAATCAAAGCCGGTGACAGGCGTCAATGTGGCTCGAGAAGAAGGCTGGTGACGCTTGCTCTGAACCTGCTCTAGACGGTTGCAGGCTGTGTCTCAGCAGAACATTCTAGATCCAACAAAAGCACTAAATAAGCCCAATGGGCGTGGCTCAGTGGTTGAGCATCAACCTATGAACCAGGAGGTAACAGTTCGATTCCCCGTCAGGGACATGCCCAGGTTGCGGGCTCAATCCCCAGTGTGGGGCGTGCAGGAGGGAGCCGATCAATGATTCTCTCTCATCACTGATGTTTCTATCTTTCTCTCCCTCTCCCTTCCTCTCTGAAATCAATATACACTGAGTGGCCAGATTATTATGGCTGGCCAGATTATTATGACCACCCCATCAGTACTTCATTGACACTTCCAAAAGTGACTATTGAAAACTTCCTAAGCAAACACTCTCAAGGTTTTATTATTATTATTATTATTATTTGCATAACTAATTCACTTCATTGTACTGATTGTATATGTGTGTGTGTGTGTGTGTATGTATATATATTTTTTAAAGTACTAAATAAAATGTTACCAATGTGTCTGCTCATTCTAAGCTCCCTGGACAGCACTGGCCATTCCTCCACCCCTAGCTGACACTTCTGTAAAGGAAATGAAGGAACCAGTGGTGCACAATGTCCCCACGCAGGGGACACGGCCGGGAGCCCGCCGCCCCCCTGAGCTGACTCACAGCCCCATTGCGCCATGAGCGAGCTGAGGACGCCGGGCCGCAGGGAAACGCTCTGGCTTGGTAGGAGAAACTCCAGCAGCTGTGCAGCTGGGCCCTTACTTTCCAGAAATTCTATAAATAATCCTCCAAGCTACAACGACTTCAATAGAGCTTCCTATTTCTGTCTCTCCACCTACCAATTTTCGGAGAATTACATGCTTGGCCAAATGAACGTAAAGCTGAGGCAGCCGCATGGGGGCCGGCTTCCTGGGTCCTGGCCGGGAGGCTCCGTGCTGGGACAGATGCCTAATGAATGAGCCGTCTGGGAGGGATGAGGGGTGACTCAGTCACTCTGCTTACACAGGTACCCCCACCCCCGACACACACACACACACACTCGGATCACAGGGGATTCCACTTCTTTTTTCACAAAGTTCAAGACAAAAGTTAAGGACAAACTTGAAGAAACAGTGAACCTCAAATTACAAGTCTGAAAAGTAACTCGTCGAGGAGCTCTCTCAACTCAAAGCGAAGGCTATCCAACATCCAGGAAACGCCAAAACACAAACCCTGCCACATCTTAACTTCCTTGTGCGTCCGGTAAAGATAAGGTAACAGTCATTAATGCCTTCACCTGATCATTCTGAGAGCTGGCCCTTTCTCGAGATCTCAGCAAAAATACATCCACACAACATGTACCACCCGCTCTGGGGGAGTTCATTAGTAGAATGAGGTGGGCAACGGCAATGCACCACTTTAGGCGTCATACAGACACCCCACTTTCAAGGTGCCATTCCCCCAGGCACAGCAGCGTGTGCAGCCGACGAACAAAATCATGCAAAACATAGGAAAGTGAGTGCACGATGAGCTACCGCCCAAAAGAACATGTCAAGGAACATGTAAAAGTCCGCCTCGACTCCAAAAAGCGGGGAAATAAACTCTGTAGCCTTACCTTCTTCAAAAGGGGTGGCTGCAGCCAGCGCTTGTCAGGCTCTGTCAGGGAGAAGCGCGAGCTGCGGAGCCCGGGGCCCCGTCCACAGCCCCAGCCCTCTCCCCCGCCTGCCCATGGCCAGGCAGGAAGCGGCGTCTGACATCCAACGCGCAGCCGTTACAGCTAAAAGCGGATCCTGTGCGAGGCTGCCTGCATTTCTGTCTGCCAGCTACACGCCCTCACCGTGCTCAGTTTTTTCCATTGGTGGGAGAGTATGATGCAGCCTTAACCAGAAAGTGGTTTTCCATGGGCTGCCCGGAGCGCGTGGCCAGCACAGCCTGGGGCGGCCCTCGCTGCCGCCTGGCTGGCCCATGACTGGGCTGCTGTTGGAGGCTCATTCCAGAAGGCCCACCGACGTCCCAGAGGAGCGCGCGCCGGGGCTGATGAATAAAGGGTCACTCTCTCGGAGGGAGCTTTTTTTTTTTTTTTTTTTTTAAGCCTCTTTAGCAGGAAGAAGGCACACCTACCATCCTTGTGTTTAAAAACGGGAATAAACATTCAGTCTCCAAAACCACAGCCGGAATGCAAGGGTCATAAAACCCTGCCTCCACAGCAGCCCTTCCAATTCATTTGTGATTTGCACAATATCGAGTGTGCGCTTACTCCAGGCTCCGTGCGTGCAGGGTCCTTTCATCTGTGGGCTGGCGGAGCTGCGGTGCCCGGCCGGCTCTGCCGTCCTCGTCTCCCAGCGGGGCTCTGGTTTATCACAGACAGGCACGAAGCGGCCTTTCACACGGTGACAGGCCGGAGGGGCAAGTGGTCTTTAAGTTCTGCTGCATTTTTGGATGAAAGACTTTCAATGTCACGTAGACATGAAAGATCATTTTATATTAATTATTGGGGAGAGGGTGCTGAATGGAAAAAAAGAATTCTATCTCCATAGTTGTTAAAGTTTTGAAATTATATTCTATAGAAGAAAACCGTGTAAGCAGAAGTTTTCAAGTTGTCCTGGATAAACATGTGACAATGTTTTAAGGCAATATTTTCATTATTTGTAAAATGTGAATGGATCTGCATATGCAACAGGCAAGATTTCTGCTGAATATTAATGATCAGATTCTACTTTAGACATATAAGCTTTTAATTCCTTATCTTCATGAAAATGAATCATTACACACACACACACACACACACACGTTTTCTCATCCAGTTTCTATATAGTTAATATATGCTTGAAGCTATGTTTTCTAATCTTAATTGGCAAATAGTAAGACCATCCGTCTACTAGTTATAAAAATTAATCTGAGCTCCACAAAAAATTTAGTGTGAGCACAGAACCAAGGAATTTTTAGTCCTGGTGGAGTAGACTTGCAAAACACTGCCTAACCCAACCCCCTCACTTCTTTATGGATAAGTAACCAGAGACCTTCAGGGACTTGCTCAAGGTCACACAGCTGGTCAGCAGCAGGCAGCAGAGCCAGGACATGCCACCCAAGCAACCACAAGCCCCGGGACTGAAGTCAGAAGGTTGCCACGGAAGCCAAGTCACATAACAGAAAACATGGGAATTCCCAATATGTTCACTTAGGGTGTGTGTGTGTGTGTGTGTCTAAAATATACTCTGGGTAAACACGGAAGAAGCAAGAATGCTTGAGTCATTGGAGCTCCTGTTCCTTTAGATCTAGCAACATCACTTCTGTTATTAACAAAAAAAGTAAAATGAACTATCAGCCAGCAGGTAACAAGCATCTCTCTTCCATAGAACCTTGAGACAAGAACTACTCCTTGATATGAAGGGAGGAGAGGATTTATGTCCGAAGGAAGAAGGAAATTTAAAGAGATATGCTTCTAAGGTTAAAAAAAGTTATCAGAAGAACAATTCACTGCATGGACATATTTGCAGGCCCCTGTTCTATTCCTGCTTCTAGATTTAAGACCATTCTGACCTTTTGATACATGTTATTCACCCACCGCTGTATGCCAGAATGGCCTGTGATTTGAATTATCT
Organism: Myotis nattereri; assembly: GCF_964212035.1. Taxonomy (NCBI): domain Eukaryota; kingdom Metazoa; phylum Chordata; class Mammalia; order Chiroptera; family Vespertilionidae; genus Myotis; species Myotis nattereri. The sequence goes on along the minus strand of NC_138081.1, from coordinate 93,642,472 downwards.
CTAGCATCCCTCAGACACTACCAATGGGTTTGCATTGTCTCGTTCCATTTTATATCACCGAGGCCACCCAAATAACTTAAGTTCTATGAGTCCATAAAGTCACGAGAGGTTTCCAACTATGTAAGATTTTTCAAGTTCTTTAGACTTTGCCCAACTACTCTCAATTTAGTACTCCATCCTAAAATTACAAAAATCAGCATACTTCCAAATCACAAAACCAGACTTTATCTAATGCTTCATTCCGAAATAATAATACAGGTCATATGTGTTAACATCTAAAATTAAGTTCCTGGGCAGAGACCTTCGAGAATTATGTAAATTATTACTTAAGAAATATCCTGTCGTCCTCAAACACACAATGCAAAATGGCACGAGTAAAAGCAAATAGAGCAAAATGTTAGCAATTATAGAATTCAAGTGGCAAGTTTATTGCTCACGGTACAAGTTTCTCAACCTTTTTATATTTTTGCAAATTTTCTTAATAAAGGGTTTGGGGGGAAAGACATATGTAACACACACACACACACACACACACACACACAGAGGCAACCTGATAGAAACGAAGTGTAGAAAAGTGGTTGCCAGGGGCTGGAGGGTGGGCAACACAGGGACAGGTTGGTAAAGGGTATAAACTTTCAGCTACGAGATTAATACATTCTGAGGCTCCAGTGTGAAACATGGTGGCTACAGCTGACAAACTGCATTACATAATTAAAATCTGCTAAGAAAGTAGAACTTTACTGTTCTCATGTATATATGTATGTGTATATACATATATATATGTGTGTGTGTGTGTATATATATATATATATATATATATATATATAACATACATAGAGAAATATAAAAGCTCCATGATGTACACTTAAATGTCTTACAATTTTATATGTCAATTATACTTAGTAAAGCTAAAAACCTTTCAAAACATCATGTTTACTACATGCCTAGTCAAGACTAAGCAAAACCTGTGGCTAGCCTAGTTGTAACCAGGGACATGAGTATCTCGCACTCCGCTATCACAAATCATAATAAAAAAAATAGGCACAGGGCGTAGTGGGAATACCGCAGGCTTCAGAACCAGCTGACCTGGCTTAGCACTGCGTCTTCCAATAACTTAGACGCCTTCTGAACCCCATCCCCTTCACCGTAAAATGGGGTTGATAACAATCACGCCCATTTCAAATAAAAATATAAAGATGTACCAATCTATAAACAGTTATAAGAAAAACTGACATTAAAAATACAATTGCTGATATAATACGAGCAGTCAGAAATAACGGCTTTGCTTAAAACTCAGGAAACTCGACTCCTTCCCAAATTTTTCACTTTTTAAGTCAAACACACAAATTTACAGGGGGAAAAAATGTCCCATGAAACCTCATTCTTTATTGAGTCGATTCTAAGGACTTCATTTGGTAAAAATAAATGAATATAAAACAGCAATAACAAATAAAGGTTAAAATAGAAATTACATTTATCCCAACAGGATTCCAAAAGATTAAATACGCTCACAAATATAAACATCACTTTGATGAAATTACACAACTGAGCAATACACGCCCGGGGGGAGAACTTCAGTCTCTTTCTGTTGGAAAAGCAATGCCTTAACGTAGGCGCAAGAAACATGGAACTTGAGAGCTCTGCCATTGAAAAATGTTCTAGAATCTAGATGAAGGCAATGCTAGAAAAAAATGAAGCAAGAGAAATATTCCTGTGAAATTCCTAAAATCCACAGAGATACGACTTGGGGGATAACTTTTCTCCCATTTCAACAGAAGGCACAGACCTGGCAAGTCTGTTTCTGAAACCAAATGCTTCCAAACCAGCCCAGAGAACACAGTGAGAGCACATGGCTGGCCTCCGCACCTCAAACTGCCCGGGTTTGGGGGTTTTACCTCCAGAGTGCATGGCTGAAACCCACACACATGTGCAACTGACACGTGCAATTCATGTGCCCCAGTCATGTTCCCAGGGGCCAGCACATCAGCTCAGGGCCCAGGCGTTAGAGCGCCTCTGCCCTGGCCTCAGACCCTGCCATGTGGCGTTGGACAAGTCACTTAACTTCTCAGGTTCTTAATCTGTAAAATGGGAATAATCTACCTGCCTCACAGGGTTGCTGTAAGAATTAAGTAAAGTAACACATGTAGATTGTTTAACACAAGGCCTGCCTGCAAATGTAAACTCCATAAAGCAGGGATCTTGTTTAAAGTATTTACTGGTAAGCCTTCTACTTTAAGCAGTACCTGGCACATGGCGAATGCCCAATAAATACCCCGTGGGTGGTGAGTGAGTGAGTGAGTGGGTGAGTGGGTGGGTGGGTGAGTGGGTGGGTGGGTGAGTGGGTGAGTGAGTGGGTGAGTGAGTGGGTGGGTGAGTGGGTGGGTGAGTGGGTGGGTGGGTGGGTAAGTGAGTGGGTGGGTAGGTGGGTGAGTGGGTGGGTGGGTGAGTGAGTGGGTGGGTGAGTGAGTGGGTGGGTGAGTGGGTGGGTGGGTGAGTGGGTGAGTGGGTGGGTGGGTGGGTGAGTGAGTGGGTGGGTGAGTGGGTGGGTGGGTGGGTGGGTGAGTGAGTGGGTGGGTGAGTGGGTGGGTGAGTGGGTGGGTGGGTGGGTGAGTGAGTGAGTGGGTGAGTGGGTGGGTGGGTGAGTGGGTGAGTGAGTGGGTAGGTGGGTGGGTGGGTGGGTGAGTGAGTGGGTGGGTGAGTGAGTGGGTAGGTGGGTGGGTGGGTGGGTGAGTGAGAGGTGGCAGTGACGCTGGCAGAGGTGGTGCCGTGAAAGGAAGGACAGCGCCTGTTGTGGTCGATATCTAGTGACAGAGCCTCTTCATCCCCTTTGTTTACAACAAGCCTCCACGTGTTATCTATGCCTCCACGTGTTATCTATGCCAACTGAGCAAAACTTTCAGTTTCTGCTTAAAATTCCAGTTGTTCTCTCATTCAAACTGCTTGGCCTCTAGAAAATGCCGGAACAGCCCATGGCCAAGCATCTTGAATATCAACAGCAACTTTAACAGAATTCAAAATGCAACCCTAGCATGGTATGCACTGCTTTAAAGCCACAGAAAATCTAAATTTCATCACACTTTTCCTAAGCATCTCAAAGTCATCAAATGTACAAAAACTTTTAATGAAAATGAGGGATTCTATGGCATAAATATTTATAAAGTCCGAGTGGTACCTTGCATTACATAACAAGCAGCCCCCAATAATTTAACCAAATGACCAGTTCATTCCTTTTGCAAGAATGAGCAAATATTAAATGACATAAAAATTAAGATTTAAAAGTTTTCCTTTAAAGAAACTTTTATTCAGGAGGTCATTATATCCCAATTAAGTACATTTTGACAATTTACAATTATTGACAGTGTATAAAATCCTAAATTCTGAAATTAAATAGAATGGTTTATAATAAGTAAAGGTAATATTTTATATAAACAATAAAATTCATATTAAAAATCATGCTACCAAAAATAAAACTACAAAATGAGCTTCAGCTAAGGTAAAATGAAAATTTGCAGTAGAAAAATATCATTTAGGGAATATGCTTATAAAATTCTGGCTTATAAATACTAGCCACGAGGCACATCTGTTTCGAGCATGTTGGAAGGGTTATATGAACGTTTAAGGAAGTCCAAGTCACCTGCTCAGAGCGAAATGTAATTAAAAGGGGTTATAGTCAGCCTCTCAGTCCACTCACAACATTTTCTTTTTATAGACTGAAGTGAAACTGCTTAAGCTGAAAGGTTCCTAATCAGTTTAATTCCTAGAATAATTAGATCTGAGATTTCGAAAGAGACGGGGGAGGTCATCTATCTGGCCCAATCTTGCTTCTAATTTGAGACCCTCCCACAGCAGCCTGACAGATGGGCCGCTCTGGTCCACTAAAGACATGGGGTGACGGGAAGCTCAGGGCCGCATTAGGGAGCGCATTCCGCTGTTAGCCAACTGATAGATGAGAACTCCTTCAAATCAGGGACTTCCAATGAGCCATCCTAAAATCGCTCCGCTAATTAGGTCCAGTGTTTCCATCGTTATCAACACACACCCCTCTCCTCTCCTCCAGCCAATCACCCTACGAACAGCGGAAGTCAGCTTTCCCGGTTCCTCCCACCTCCCTCCCTCCCTCCCTCCCTCCCTCCCAGTTTATCTTCACCATGAAGGCAGGACCCTTGTAAAACAGAATAAACAAACAAAAGCACATTATATTAGTAATATGAATTTTATCATGTGTAGAAAACATTACCTTTACTTATTAGAAACCACTCTATGTAATTTCAGAATTTAGGATTGTATACACTGTCAGTAATTGTAAATTGTCAAAATGTACTTACCTGGGATATAATGACCGACTGAATAAAAGTTCCTTTAAAGGAAAACTTTTATTAAGAACGTTTTAAATCTTAAGTCAAATGCACACGAGAGAGTCCCAAGACTTGAGTCTGTGCCTCTGCAGGCGAAAAGCACGCTCTCCGGCGAATCCCACCCGGAGTGCATGAGGTGACACACCCTCATCTGCTTGGTGCCAGAAAGTCTGGGGAGCGTGGGGGTCCCCTGGAGAAGGTGGAGTGCAGCCTCGTTCCAGAGTGCACATGCGTGTGCAAATCACACACTGCCCCCAGGCCACGGAGCCAGGAGACCCAACAATTGATCTTAGGGAAGGAGAGGGATTTTGCTGCTGAAAGAAAATGGCCTGAAATAAAAGCAAAAGAACTGTGTCTGAACATGGAGAGAAAATGTTACTGTGCAGAGGGGGCCAGTCACACAGCTCCGGGCTGCTGGAAGCGTGTGAGCGCGCAGGCCTGAGGGCTGTAGTCTTAAGAAACAGAACCCATTTGCTTGCCAATTAAATGTGCGCACGCATTCTTCCGCACACAACACACTCTCTGTTCCGTTTTTCTTGAAATATGAGACTCTGCAAAAATATCTTTAGTTTTTCCACGACTAATACAGAAGTAGAGGCAACTTTTTCGGTTTTCTCCTAATTCTCCTGTAAGGAAAACAAATTAGGTAAATGAAAAAACTCGGTGTTGGGGGCTCTGCGTGACTATCCACAGGGGCTGGCAGCCCCCCGGCTCCCCCTGGGGATGCAGAATTTTTAAGAAACACTGAAAATAGCGCTTTTATGTAACACTTGCCATTATTAAAGGCAGACTTGTTTTAAGGATATTTAAATTATCCCCAGAGCCATCCAGAAGCCCACCAGCTTGCACAACTTCTGATGCCAACAATAACGCAGGAAAGTTTTAAATCCTGAAAAATATTTTAAAAGAAATCACGAATCTGGAGTATCTCCTCCGGTGTGAGCAAGTTTCTCACCGTGTGACACTGAGCATCTCGCGCAGTAGCTTCATTTAGCGGTTAAACTCATTACATATTTAGACACAAAATGCCCGCGGGGCCAGACGCGGGTGGGCTGTGGGGCGACGCGAGCACACGGCGGACCATTGGCCCGCGATTGTGGGACGTCTGCTCCAGCGAAGGCGACAGGCAGAGCAATACACAAGGGAGGGGCAGGGGCAGGCCCGTGGCGGAGAACGGGGATCCAGTGGCGTGGGGGCAGGTGGCTGTGGAGCCCGTCCTCGGGGGCAGCCCCTGGGGCCGAGCGGCAAGGACAGGAAGCAGCCGGGAAGGGCGGCCGCGCGGCTGCCTGGGGAGCTTGTGCGAGTCTCCGTGTCGGCAAAGGCAGCGTGAACTGCAGACACCGCACACACTGCCAGGCCGGCACCTGCAACCGGTCCGATCACTGCCTTGCAAACTGGTCGGCGTTCCTGCTTCAGCACCGAACCTGCATCACCAGCAGGTCCACTCCCAACCCGGCCCGGCCAGCCCCAAGCAGCCTCAACAGCCTCGGGGCACCTGCTTTTCCTCGGTGGGTGCCCAGCATCCGCGTCTCCTGAGCGTCCCTGAGCCCACGGCTCCAGCCAGAATGACACTCTCTCGCGTGCGCTCTTCGGCAGGCGCTGCTAGTGGGTTTGGAGTTCAAGTGCGGGCTCTGTTGGTACTGGGCACGTAGGGAGACAGAAGTGAGGAAGGACTTCCGGCCAAGGCTCCCAGAGGGGAGGGCATGCAGCCTTCCGCACAGGGAGGATCGCCAGCCCCGTCCCATTGAAGTGCATTTGGAATAAGCCACTGAGACGCGGCAGCCCCTTCCCTGCCTCAGCTACCGGCACCTGAGCAGCGCACTGCGCTTGCCCCCTCATACAAAGAGCAGTGAGCAGAGGTGCATGGGAAGCAGACACAGAGGACGCACAGACTGACATGTGTTAAGGCCTTGGAGATGCCCAAGTGCTGGAACTTACCCCTGGAGGCGTGTGGGTGACACTATGGACCCATTCATTCACCCAGCTTCATTCACCCAGAATGCGCTGGCTGAAGAGGTGTCTTCGTGACTCAAAGCCCTGGCAACAGAAAACAAAAACACAGATGGGGTGAGAAACAGTGTCTCAGAATTAGAATTTTGTAATGAAAGTTCAATTTCTCGGCATTCTGCCATGTCTTGTGTTTGATACAAAAAGGGAGCATCAAAAAGAAAAATCAAGGGTTAAGTCATTAGCGCTAGCAGCGGTTCTCAACCTGTGGGTCGCGACCCCTTTGGCGGTCAAATGACCCTTTCACAGGGGTTGCCTAAGACCATCCTGCATATCAGATATTTACATTACGATTCATCACAGTAGCAACATGACAGTTATGAAGTAGCAACGAAAATAATTTTATGGTTGGGTCACAACATGAGGAGCTGTATTTAAAGGGCCAGAAGGTTAAGAACCACTGCCGGCTAGAGGAAATCTGAGGGCCTTCCCACATACTAACCGGACAGTAGATTTACTGCTTCATCCAATAACTTCATATGACCAAGCCATTTTGTAGATAGATACATGGAGGGAGGGAGAGAGGGAGGAAGAAGAAGGACAGGAGATGGATGGACAGACAGACAGACAGACATCCTTACTCTCATCAATCCACTAGTCCAGAGGTGGGGTAGAGCAGTGAATAAGAAAATCTCTGTTCTCACTGAGCTTCATTCAAATGGGAGAAAGCAGTGGCAACAAATCTATAATAATAAGAGCATAATATGCACAGCTGAACAACCTTCCGGATGTCATTCTGGACATCATTCTGGACGAAGCCGCTGCGGTGGGGGCAGAGGCAGAGGGGGTTAGGGGTGATGAGGCAGGCAGGTAGGGGGGTTAGGGGTGATGAGGCAGGCAGGTAGGGGAGTTAGGGGTGATGAGGCAGGCAGGTAGAGTGGTTAGGGGCAATCAGGCAGGCAGGCAGGCAAGCAGTTAGGAGCCAGCAGTCCTAAATTGCAAGAGGGTGCATGCCAGGCTGAGGGACACCCCACCTCCCGTGCACGAATTTCATGCACCAGATCTCTAGTAGGTAAATAAGCAAATAAGAAAAACATCCTACAGTGATACCTGTGATGCAGGGTCAGGAAGATGAGACAGTGACAAGTGGCCAAGTTAAATGGGAAGCTCAGGAAATGTTCTCGAGGTGACCACTAGGCTGAGATCTGACTGCTCTTTCGAAGTTGGGGTCATGGTCCCTAACACATGGACCACTGATCCCTTGGCAGAGGGACCAGCCAGAACCCTAGTAAGAGCCGGAGTTCATGGATAGTTTCCATGGACTGTGGGGCAGAGTTCAAATGCAAGTAGGTGAGGTCAAGTGTCAGAGTTTTGTTACTTATTAAGCAGGAGGTTTCTGGGTCCTCTCTGATTGTGGAGAGCAGTACCTCTTCCTCTGTTTGACATGATGTCTAGTGATACATTAACATTCATGGCCCCATTAGCCAGCACACCAGAATTGTTCCAAATATTAGATTGCTTTCAGGGAGTAAGGCTTGCCTTTCTGTAAGACAGTGGTTCTCAACCTTGGCTGCACATTAGAATCACCTGGGAATCTTTTTAAAATCCTGATTTCTGGGCCTCATCCTCAGGAAATTCTGTTTCTTTGTGACTAATGTTGTGGCCCCACCCCATAACAAAAAAACAGAATTTCCGGAGGATGAGGCCCAGAAATCAGGATTTTCAAAAGATTCCCAGGTGATTCCAATGTGCAGCCAAGGTTGAGAACCACTGCTGTAAGACCTTCTTTCCCCTCTGCTATGTACACAAGATACTACACCATGGCAACAATCGTGTGCTGTGGGTCACAGTCCTTGGTAAAGAATGCAGACTTTGGAGCCACAAGATCGAGGTTCAACCCCCAGTTTCCCCATTAGCACCTGAGTGAGCCCAGCCTGGTGGTTTAAACTGTCTGAGCCTCCGGTTTCTTCAACTATAAAATGGAACGGATCTTGGCTACTTTTCTTGCTCATTCTCAAGTATTTAGTAGGTAATGCACATAAAGTAATGAAGTGTTCATGAAATGTTCAAAGTAGCAATATATTACTTTCATTGTAAATAGCCACTATTGGGAAATGTTTATCACAATGACTCATGCTATCGAAATATACCTATAAAAGTAGGCACAGTAGAGATAATTTCATTTATAGGATCATAGACTAACCTTTAAAAACCAACCCAACTCCTTGTCACTACAGGTGAGAATTTAAAGCTTAAAGAGGAAAACTGATTTGCCCAAGGCGATATAATTGGTTCAGAGAGCATTTTAAAATATATAGTTGGTCAAAAATGCTTGCCTTATAAGGGAAATCCTATACAGGCAAAAATTTTGAATTCACTTTGTAATTAAACCATCACGGACAAGAAAATATGTTTAAATGGTAAAAATGGAAACTGGAACAAGTTTCAGTGGACCCTCCCTAAATACTTTATACAGACCATTTTTAAAAGCCAAGATTGTCATATTTTGCTAATGGTATTTTACTGACCAAGAAACTATGAAATATCAGATCCGCCACATTTTAATTTTTCCAATGAGAATAACAGATATTGCGGCTCCTGCACCTGTGACACGACAGAACTTTCTATACATTAATTCTGAATCTCTGCCAGTTCATGAGTGTGACAGCTTCTTATTCCCCGTGCCTTTGCACATGCTGTTCCCTGCTAGGAATGCCTCCCTGAAGAACTCCTAATGGCCCCTCCACACCCAGCTTACGTGTCTCCTCTCCGGTAAAGTCTTCCCTGATCCCCTACCTTCCTCCCGCCAACACATGAAGTGTTAACCTCTCTTTCACCCCACCACGCTACCTCCTAGAGCAGTGGTTCTCAATCTTCTGGCCCTTTAAATACAGCTCCTCACGTTGTGACCCAACCATAAAATTATTTTCGCTGCTACTTCAAAACTGTAATGTTGCTGTTATGAATCGTAATGTAAATATCTGATGGTCTTAGGCGACCCCTGTGAAAGGGTTGTTCGACCGCCAAAGGGGTCGCAACCCACAGGTTGAGAACTGTTGTCCTAGACTAGAGGCAACTGCACTGGAGCGATTGCTTTTTCCCTTATCTGTCTCCTTAATAGACGTTAACGACTGTGAAAGTCTCGGGCTCATCTGACTAATCTTTGGTTTCCTGATGTCTCGCCTTACACATGGGTGCTTAATCGATGTATGATGAACGGACTGACGGAAGGACTGATGCATCAGATTGCTAACACGACATGATTTAATTTTAGACTAGCCTGCTTTTCCATCACGAGACATATTACAAGTAACACCATAACTTATAGCACAGGAAAAGGGGAAGTTACAGCCTAACTCTGGGACAGTTAATGTGATGTGCCAACCTGGCTAGGCTATGGTGCTTAATTGGTCAAATACCAGTCTAGATGTTGCTGTGAAGATAAGTTTACGATGCTAAAGGTTCTGCCCCCACGCCTTCCCTAAGAGCTGGATGTAATCGGACCTCCAGCTACCTCTCAGCTCACAGGAAGGCCATGCCCAGGGGACGCTGCATCGATCAATCGAGAAGCCTGCTGTCCAGCCCTGGGCCAGGTTCACAGGGCTCAATGCTTACAACACGTGGACCGCCGGGTGACGGTCAGAGCCGGCAGCACCCAGCGCAGCCACCAACAAAGTCAAGGAGAAGCTGCTGGGGAAGAGAGCGCAGCTTAACTGACCCCAGGCCTTCTAATATGCTCCCCTGCCCCAGCCAGGGAAACGCGTGCATCTCTCACTGAGAAATTTCTCTCCCACTGTCACGCCTTCTTCCATTTAAACCCCTTTGTCGCCCCATCTCCCTGAATAAAACCCCATTGTAAAGTTTCTGGGTTTCCTTTAGCCTTGCTATCAGCTGCACAGCTCGGTGTCTGTGGGAAAACAATACAGTCGGTGGGAGGTGTCCCAGGAGCCAGAAGGGACCAGCAGAAATTCGGCTCTGCCTCCTTTAACCCTCGTGTGACCGGGTCTGCGCCACAGGGCTGAGCACCCAGGGCCCGCTCACAGGGACGTTCATGGTCTCAGCCTCTCGCCCGGGGATGCAGACACAATGGACAAGCCGCTCCGCGACCCACCGCGGGGCTCCGGGGACGGCTGCTCCCTACCTGCTGTTCAGCACAGCTCTCCCGCCTCTCCTGAGGCACCAGCACCCGGGGAGCTCTGGAACCAGATGCTGCCGCAACAAAGGAGACTATAGAACGTGAGCCAGTCGCGATAGGAGGACTAATTACAATGAGAATAGGAAGTTTCAGTCTGTCCTCCCGGACGGCAGCCGTGTGTACGCGGAGCGCGGCGCTCACTGCTCCCTGCGCACCGGGCACAGCGAGGCCCTTGTTGTCGCTGAGACGGCGCGTGGGAAACGCACCCACAAACAGCCAACGGGCAGCGGAACAGGACAGGGGCATCCCTCTGGGCCCCTGTACTCCCCAGGCTGGCTTCTGTCTAGAGTACGTCTTCCCGAGGATTCCCACCAAGTTCAAGTATCCGGGGGCAACACTCAAGATGCAAACGTCAGCGCAGGATAGCCTGCGAGCACATTCACTCAGTTAATTACATGCAAGGCAACAAGTGTCTGTTGGACATCTACTGTGTTCAAGGCACTATGCTAAGTGTTGGGAATAGGCCAGTGGCCGAGAGCCCGCTAACGCCTCACACAGGCTGTAAAGCCGTCGGTCACAACGCCCTGTGGAGCGGATGTGGGCCAGCGGGTAGGATGCTCACAGGAGTGGCCCGGAGCCCAGTCTTCAAGTAAGACCCAGCATAGTGAGCGTAACGTGCACATCTCAAAATTCCCTTCTATTCGGTGTCCCAGGTAGAGCAGGTGGATCCTCCTCCACTAGGATCCTAGGGATGTTTTAAGCATGTCTACATATCCTTTACATGCTCCTGTGGAGGAGGGTGGGCTGTCGACGCTCCCTCCCCCATGAACCTGCTTCCCGTGACCCTACAGGATGTCCGCCGCCAGGTCAGAGAAGGCCGCGAATTCACATGTCATTCTTGGGGCACTTGACCTGGAGCCCTGAGGCAGCACACATGAGGCATCACATGGGTGTCCTTGATCCCTATGTCTGCCTGACACCTGTTGCCATCCCTCCCAGTACATGAGAAGACACTAACAATCCCATCCCATCCCTCCCAAGACAAAAGCAATCATGCAGCATCGGTGTCTTAAAGCCTCCACGGAGCTGTGGCTGCCACGCTGAGGGATGACCCGCCTCCAGTTGATTGACAGAACTCACTGAGTGGCTGGAGGTGGGCGGAGGGGGGGAGGGGCAACTTTCTTCATTAGAGAATCTGCAATACAATAGTTCCTTACCATGTCCAAAACCACCGCACCCGTGCACCGGGAATCACCTGCGTTCAGCATCAGGGGAGGTCGCACCCCTCACAACACGGTACTAGGCCCACAGAACCCAGGTGAGCCACGCAAGCACCTCCCGCATGAGAAACTCGAAACCGTGCGGGGCCAGGAGACACTGTCCTGCCACCTCCACTTCCTCTTCCAGCCCCATCAACACTCCTCCCATCCTCACACCCAGCATCTGTTCCAAGAGGGAAGAGGAGGGAGAAGAAAGGAAGCAGACTCATAAGCAAACATCACAAGATGCCTGGAGCTGGGAGGAAGGGATTGAAGGGAGCAGGGCCTCAGCATACAACTCCAAGGCTAACTGCTGAAAAGTGGCATGTTATGGAAAAGAAAGTGTGGGGGTTTTCCAGGGAATTCGTTTATAACGACAGCGTAACCATTCCATTGTCACACCAGAGCAGACTGGGATCGAGAAAGATGGCCCAGAAATGACACCCCCCAGAGCATCCCTGGGGGTCGGGGAGCAGCCCCACCCGGGTGAGTTCAGACAAGGATGGCATGCCATCAGGCTGGGCAGAGCAGGACGGCCTGGCTGGTGGACCAGGCCTGGAGGGATGATCCCATTGGGAAGTGAGGAACCAGGGAGGCTGTGCATTCTTGTAAGGACAGAGAAACCAGGGAGCCTGAGACCCACAGACAACATGGAGAAACATCAAGTGTGAAGGTCACAGTGTGCAGCGAGTGTAAAGAGAGAAGCCGATCAGGACACCCCCCGACGGAGGCCCCCCCCAAGTCGAGCCTGTCACTTGTATCTTGGTCATTAGAAGATGACCTTGAAAGCAGAAGTCACAAGCCAGCAGTCAATGAGCCCCTCCCACCAGCACCAGTTCTGCACCATCCATTACCACTGAATGAGGGTTCATTGTAAAGTCGTTTTTAATGATGAAAAGTAACTGGAAATCCTAAACTGTCTTTACAAAACAGAAAATTGCTCTTTCATGAGAATGTCGAGGCACCTCGTGAGGCGTCAAGACCCACCTTGGCTCTACCCCTTGGGGATCCCACACTCTGGGTCATTTATCCACCTCCCTAAACCCATTTCCCTCCATGCCAAATGGACATGACCCATTCCTACCTCCCGACTGCTGTGAAAATAAAACAAGGACATATCTTGGAATTACCTGGCACAGGGCCAGGGCCAACTTAATAAATGTTAAATAATAAACGTTAGTTCTCTCTTCTTGTGCTGGCTTCTGGGATCCCTGATCTGAAATGCAGGTTTTCTTCCACAGTGAGCAGCACTAATACAAACTCTGAATTGTTTTTATTTTATTTTTATTTTTTAAAATATATTTTTATTGGTTTCAGAGAGGAAGGGAAAGAGAGAGAGCAACACCAATGATGAGAGAGATCGTTGATTGGCTGCCTCCTGCACGCCCCCTACTGGGGATTAAGCCTGCAACCCGGGCATGTGCCCTGACCAGGAATCGAACTTTGATCTCCTGGGTCATGGGTCTACGCTCAACCACTGAGACATGCCAGCCGGGCCCCACCCTGCATGTTAAATAGCACTGGGATTAGTTCTGAAGACAGAAAGTACATCAATCACATTTGAGGAACTAAGCCTCCTAGTCCCTCAAGAAGATCTTAATAAAGATTCAACAAAAAGACTTCTTGATAATAATAATTTGAAAAATATGTTAAATAAGCTTATCATTACATTCAATCCATTAGATGAGATTATTATGCTTAAACCTTAAACGGATATTTTTAAGTCACAGCACCTTAACTTTCTGGCAAAGGACTAATTTTGAAGTAAATTAACTGATACGGAGAGGCGCCCGTGACTAAGTTTGTCCTGTGGGTAGAATCCTTGTATCCAGATCAGCAAGTCAATGCTGATAGCAGCTACTCATCTGGCAGGAATGACTATGTCGGCCCTGGGAGCACATGGCGCCATCAGCACAGAACTGTGCCTGCGGCGAGTCTTTGTTCAGATCACAACATCATGCCCTGGTTTTGGTTTGGATTTACCAACAAGCTGCTCTGGGAAAGGCACCCTCGGGTCTCCTCCTCAGTCTGCGCTTTCCACCTCCCAGCCTCAAAGGGATTTTGTGGGGATCCCTGGTGTCTGAGAGGCCTTTTATCTCAGGGGATGAAAGGTGCTAATGAGTAGGTGTGGGGGCAGCCCTCCCACTCAGCCGCGGCAGAGCCCTTCTTCTAAGGGTGTCCACTGCAGGTAGGAAACCGTGGCGTTTGAAGTGGGAATTAGACTCGTAATTATGGGGAGCCGGGCAGCTCCCTGCTGAGCAGAGAACAGAGCCCTGCGATTCTCATTTCTCCTCACAGGCCCTGGCGGGCGTGACCTTGGACCTCCCTCTCTGGCTCTGCAAATCCAAGTGGAGCCCAGAGCCCCTGTGAGAAGAAGCAGGGCCCCCAATCAGAGGAAATCAAACTGAAGTGGACATGTTTGTACAATATCGCCATTGTAGAAAGCAGGGCTTGGCCACCGTCTTGGCCCTTAGTCCATCGGACACAGGAAAAGTAGCCGGGACAAGGAGAAATGAGTGACAGCGCAATCTACCACGCGGGCTTCGGTCCTTTGATTCCCAAGTTTTAACAGCAGGTTTTCGGCATGAGAAAGAGCAACTTATAAGTGGAACCTAAAATAAGACTGATTTAGTTCCTTACAGGAAATATGAATTTTAATCACGCTGACTGTAGACCATTGTTCCTCCAGGAACATTCTTCTTTCACCATAAAACCTAAAATAAGAAAGGCTCCCTGTGCAACTTCCTGGCCCGCTGTCCGCCCCTGGGCTCCCGCACTGCCCACCGCCCCCCTGAGGACTCCTCCGCTCCAGGCTCAGTCCTCATCCCTTCACCTTTGACATGCTCCTCCCGGGGGACTTCCTGACCGTCACTGTCGCCAGTGGCCACCAAGCCTCCATCTCCAGCTTACATGGATCTTCTCAGCTCCAGACCCACTCACCAACGTACTGAATGAGCCACTTCAAAATCGAGATGCCCCCGACCGAAGCTATTTCCAAGCCCACTCTGCCCCCAAATATCCTGGGCTGGGTACCCAGCCTGGGATGATGGCCTTTCCTTCTGGCCGCTCTCGCGAGATGGAAACCTGCCAATTATCCCACGCTCGTCTCGCCTTCCCCTCTCCTTGACACACAGGTTTCATCCAGTGAGTCCTCCGGGTCCTATTCGCTCAGCACCTGCTTCCCATGCGCCTCACTCTCCTTCCCTGCCCTGCCCTGTCTGACCCCAAGCACTGACCCGACTTCTGCCTCGCGTTCCCTCCTGAAGTATTTCCAGTCCTTCTCCACCCACAAATCTCCTCTGCGCACACAGCCCGAGGAAAATGTGAAACGCCAAGCAGATCCAGTTTGAAACCTTTCCTATTACCTGTCCCTTAGAACTAAAAATCTCAAACATGTTTTCATGGCATGCACACCTCCACTGACCCTTCCAGCTCCGCGCCCTCCAGCCACCAATGCAAACTCCTTGCCGCCCACAGCGCACCCTCGCCTCCTCTCAGCTTTAACAGCTTTCAACTTTCTCCTCGTTCTCAAAACCAATGCGCTTAGTTCCTCTGAGATGTCTTCCCGAAAGCCCCATTAGAGGGATAATAAATCTTAATTACAGATACATCACTGTGCCTTGTACAAAGAAATCTGTAGGGGCCCGGCAGGCGTGGCTCAGTGTTTGAGCATCAAACAGGGGTGGGCAAACTTTTTGACTCGAGGGCCACAATGGGTTCTTAAACTGGGCCGGAGGGCCGGAACAAAAGCATGGATGGAGTGTTTGTGTGAACTAATATAAATTCAAAGTAAACATCATCACATAAGAGGGTACGGTCTTTTATTTCAATAGTTTTATTCATTTCAAACGGGCCGGATCCAGCCCGCGGGCCGTAGTTTGCCCACGGCTGAACTAGGAGATCAGGGTTCGATTCCCAGTCAGGACACATGCCCAGGTTGCGGGCTCCATCCCCAGGAGGGGGCATGCAGGAGGCAGCTGATCCACGATTCTCTCTCACCACTGATGTATGTTTCTTTCTCTCTCTCTCTCTCTCTCTCTCTCTCTCTCTCTCTCTCTCTCTCTCTCTCCCCCTTTCTCTCGGAAATCAATAAAAATAATATTTTAAAACAAAACAAACAAAAACAAATAAATCTGTAGGGTACTTACCACACTGAGTAGAAATTCTTTGCTCACATGCCCACCTGCCTCCCTGGGCACAAACTCTGTTCTCTGAGTCTGTCTTCAGCATTCCTAACGCAGGGCACGGTCAAGACTGTCTGAGCAATGAGTGCTTGGGCAGTCAGTGACTTCGTAAGCAAACACAATTCTGGAATATAGCAGTCCAAATGCTGAACAAACCCATTCTAAAATGCTCTCCCACTCTCTTCCTATCATCCATAGTCCAGAGTTATTTCAGGTTCCAGTGCCTCCATTCCTTGATGAAGATTCCACAGAGACAGGCCCCACAGATGTCTGGAAAGCCAGTACACACCTACTCCATCTCTCTAATGCATAAGCTCCCCTTAAAAAATTATTTCTTGTACATACGAAGCCCAGTAGTGAAGACAGATAAATAAAGGCACTTTCTTGGGAACTGAGTCTCCACCTCCCTCTCAAGGCACCGCCATCCGGACATAAATTTTCCTTTTAGAGAATGAGACGGCCTATTTGCCCTTGTTGTTAAGGCCCCTTGTCCGTGGGTATTTAGCATTTCCCTGCTTAACCCCCCGGCCGGCGGAGTCTGAACCGCCTGCGCGCACAGGACCGCACAGAGCTCAGTGCTGCCACGTCCCACGTGTAACACGATGTAAACAGACCACGGGGATCAGCAGAGCACGACCTGAACAAGTAAGAATCTGACAGACGCAAAACCAGCGACAGCGAGAGCCTTCCTGGTGACGCTCAGGGCGGGGGAGGACCGAGAGGACGAGAGTGGCCGCACAGTGAGAGGGGCCCAGGTGACGGGGGGGGCGACACCAGGGCGAGCGGCTATTCGGTGCAGCTGGGGTCTCCAAAGTTCCATGCTGCCCAGTCCAAGGACAGCCTCGGGCCTCCCAGACCCGCAGCTAAACCTGGCCTCCGATTTACCAACAGGGGCGGGTTCCCACCGGGGACGCGGCCACAGGGGCTGAGCCACCTGCTGGGAGCAGGACAGGATCCCGCCCAGACTTCGCACCAGTCGCTGTGCCAAAAAGAAGCTGCAGAAAGTTTCTCCTTCGCACTGCGCCCTGATTTTGATTCGAATATAAACTCACACTTGAAAGCATAAAAGGAAGTTATGCTTTAAAAAAAGGGGGGTGGGGGTCTTTTCATTTAAAAATACGGTCACTGGGGACAAGAAGAAAGGAAAGGGCCCGATTTCCACAGGCTTGTTTGTAGCAGAACTTGCATTGCTTGGACGTAAACAGAACTAGAAAGAAACGCTTCCATAGTGTGTGTATATGAAAAATAATAACTTTGCCGGTACCCTACTGCGGAGAGGAGAGGGGAGGGCAGAGGAGAAGGGAGAGAGAGAGAAGGGGGAGGGGATGAAAGGGAAGAGAGGAGAGGAAGATGGGGTGAGGGGAGGGAAGGGAAGGGAGGGAAGATGAAATGAGAGGATGACTTCCACAACAGCAGCAACTGGAGCTGGGGAGAGAGAGATGCCCCGCGAGAAGGATGCTCATTTCAGTGCTCGCACACGAGTTATTCATCGCACCAGCCGTGGATGGGATTATGTAAATCGGTGTTAATGTTCCAAGCCTGTCAAGCCGCCACCTGGAGTTACTCAAAAGCATGTCGCCCCATTGAGAAGCAAGGACTGGGCCGCAGGAATAAATTCCGGGGAGGGCTTCCCGGCCACGCCTGCCAGCTCTTACGCGGCCTTTGGTCCTGGGCCAACCCAGGACTTCTGAGGAGGTCAGGGAGTCAAGCTCCGGCCCAAGATATAGCCCCAGCGCACAGTGAAGACACAGGCAAGCCAGACACATCAGCGCATCAGGACTTCAGGCTTTTAGCAACGTTGATGAGACCGTATGCTTTCCTACAAGTTGTACACGTTTCAGGTCCTGGCGCTGCCAAAGCCAGACCACACGCTTCGGGCCCCGCTCCTCGAAGTATGGTCCAGTGGCTCCCATTCTATTCTTCTAACACCAGCAGCACCCACATTCCTACCGCATTCGAGAGGAAATCGGGGTAACTACTAACCGGCACACAGGCAAAGGAGCTCAGAGGAGTTTACGGGAAACTGGTGGACTGTTAATAAAACCCTGCAACAAGACGGTAGGCTACTGCTCACTCACACTTACCAAGACTAAAGAGCCAGTGACCGAAGCCGCAGGGTATCTAGCCCGTGTGCACGAGCATCTGCCGGGCTATCATCTCTACCATCCGTCCCAAGATTCTCTCTACAGTCTTCTGTGGCAGGATTTGAGATGAATGCTTGGCCATATTAATTCAGCCATTAGCTATAATAATGAAAGCGTAACATGCTAATTAGACCAGATGACCTTCCGGAGGAAGCCGGGGCTGTGAGGGAAGCCCGTGCCAGCAGCTGGGGGGAGGAAGGCCTACTCTTTCGGGCATCGGGCCTCTAGCTTCTACATAATTCCTGGTCTTTCTATGTATTACTTTGCCCAAGGTGCCCCATCTTCCACGTGCATGCACGCACACACATCCACATCCACACACACACACACACACACACACACACACAGCTATTTTAATTCAGTTATAACATGCATGCAATAAAGTACACAAGTCATAACTACATAGTTCCATAACTTTCTACATAGCATGTACTCACGGAGCTATCACCCAGATCAAGACATATTGCAGGAAATATACACAGAATTTCTGGTGTCCATGCACATGTGCACCACTCCCTCTCACACACACAGACACACACACACACACACACTTCATCCTCAGGGTAAAGCTGCAGCATAAACAAACAGGAAAGAGGGCGGCCACAATATGATCAACTGCGAAAACGCTGCATTTTAGTTGACGGTGGACAAAGTGAAGTTTTTAAAGTCCCATTTACGATTTGACACAGAGATCTTGTTACTGCATTTCTAGGTCTTGAGTCACTATCCCTTTTATTAAGTCATGTTGCCTGGCCACTAAATCTGAACCAGTTATTTTCTCTTAGAAAATGGTGCAAGGCACGGACTGGAAGAAAATATTTGCAAATCACATACCCAATAAAGGGCTTTGATATATCCAAAGTATATGTAAAAATTGTTGAAACTCAACAATGAGAAAATAAACGACCCAGCTTCTCAAATGGGCCAAAGATCTGAACAGACACTTCAAAGAAGATATATGGATGGCCAACAAGCGCATGAAAAGAGACTCAACATTATTAGTCATTAGGGAAATGCAAATTAAAACCAGGAGGAGATATCACTGTACACTATTAGAATGGCTACATTAAAAACCATAAGCTGATAATACCAAAAGCTGATGAGGATGGTGAGGAGATGAGTAACAGGTGGGGATGGAAAACGATTCAGCCACTTTAGAAAACAGTTTCACAGTCTCTTATAAAGTTAAACATACACTTACCATACAACCCAACACGCCTACTGTTAGGTATCTATCCACTCACTTATGCTCACAGAAAAACCTGTATGCAGAGGTCTACTCACAATCACCAAAAATTGGAAACAATCAAGATGTCCTTCAATGATCACATGATTAACAAAACAGTGCTATATCCATACAAAGAAATACTCAACAATAAAAAAAAAGAATCTATGATTCACCCAATAAACCAGATGAATCTTACATGCATTTTTCCAAGTGAAAGAAGCCAGACCCCCCTCCCCCACCCCCACCCCCCCACCCCCCGCAAAAAAAAAGAAGAAGGCTATAGATTTTATAACCCCATTTATATGACATTCTGGAAAAGGCAAAATTGCCAGGGGTGGGGGACCACACAGAACATTTTGGGATGACAGAACTGTTCAGTAAGGCACTGTGGTGGTGGGTACCTGACTCTATGCATTTGTCAAAACCTACAAAACTGAACAACACAAAGAGTGAATTTAATTGTTATGCAATTTTTTTTTTTAATCAACCAGGTGTGAAGTGATCTCAGGTTGGAACACAGACTGTAAGAAAGACATGTCACTACATTACACATGGATGGGTGGAAACAAGAGCTGATCTAAATAACTTTAAAACCCAGGACTCTAACTATAAGCTAATGACCAAAAAAAGTACATAAAAACTGTACTGTGGTTGCAAATCTATTGCTCTCATTAGCACAAGCTGGCAATTCTGAGACCACTTCACAAATACACTAGGATTGAACAAACTTGTAAATAAATTGCAGATGATGGGAGCCAAGATTTCACTGTCAGAAAAAGAAGCTACAAAGAGAAAGGGAAGCAGGAGTGAACCTAGAGGTGCTGGAGAATATATACCCAGGTAATAAGCTCAGAAATACAGATATGTCTGTAGAGTCTGAGACATCAGTATGAACGCACGTTTATTTTAAGGCAGAGAGAGAGAGAGAAAGAAGAGCACATCCACGTATACAGATGTGTGCATACATGGATTAGTACATACACAAATGTTTCCTCGCTCTGTTTTCTGGGAGTGCCTGGAGAGGCAGCACACTCCATAGCAATGAACACACCCAGCACCCAGATCTTGGCTTCTAAATACCATTTTCAACTAAAAGAAACCAGGGCTCCTTGGAGGAATGGCTGATTCTGGAGCTGGGCCAGGGGAACACAGAAGCTGAACCGGGCTCATCTTGTAGCGACAGAATGCCAATCCTTTTTTATTAATGCCAAGGGCTAATAAGCCTTTTACTCCAAGGCTCTCCATAGCTCCTGGCAGGTGATTAGGACTCCGTAAATGTTTGCTAAATAAATGAATTAATTAATCATTAGCATCGACAGTTACCCAATAGCTACTCACGTATTATCAGCTTTTATCCTAAAAGGTTTTACAGGCGATACCTGCTTCTAAGGTAACTTTAACAATATTCTAATGCTCAAGCCCCCACCTCAGAAATTCTGATATAATTGGTGTGTAATATGGCAAGTTAGCCATAATCTACTTAGGAACAGAAAAGATGCATTAAAATATATGTACATAGAAGTAACAACATCCC
Source organism: Myotis nattereri (assembly GCF_964212035.1). Lineage (NCBI taxonomy): Eukaryota > Metazoa > Chordata > Mammalia > Chiroptera > Vespertilionidae > Myotis > Myotis nattereri. Next base: position 93,621,686 of record NC_138081.1, on the reverse strand, counting down.
AGTAGCAATAAGAACACCTAGCACCCAGATCTTGGTTTCTAATATCAAGGAATCATGGCTCCTTGGAGAAATGGCCGATTCCAGGATGGAGGCAGGAAGAACCCACCAGGCTAGGGGTGGGGTGGGGGGGTATGCCAAAGGAATATAAGAGCCAATGAAAGGGCTCCCAGTGGCCAGAGCTGGAATCATTTGGATGACAAAATAGTGTTGGATTATAACCTAAGTATAAAATAAATATCCATGAATCTATATTGACATAAGTAAATTATTGAATAAGTAAATATGGGAGAATAGGCAAATCTCCCATGCAGAATTATAACTAATGAATGTAGATTCCTCTTCTTCAAGGAGGTAGAGCCTGACTCCCACCCCTTAAGTGACTTTCTTCCAAAGAGTCTAGTATGGAAAGAGAAGGACAAAAAGAGTAACTTTACGGTGGGGAGAGCTGACACGCACGACCTCAAGCCAGGTAGGTGGTCAAGGTACACTTCAGCAGTGATCCCTCAGACTGAGAGTTCATACCCTTGATACCATGAGAACAATGGCACTCTACCTCTGTGATGCTCCTCCCAAACACTCAGTAGCTCAACCTTATCAAAACTGAGGTCCCCCGCCAGTTTTGCTCAGTGGTTAGAGTGTCAGCCCTAGGACTGAAGGGTCACAGGTTCGATTCTGGTCAAGGGCACATACCTCAGTTGCAGGGTCATCGATACAGGAGGCAATGAATCGACATGTCTCTCTCACATTGATGTTCCTCTCTCTCTGTCTCCCCTCCCCTCCCCTCCACTCTCTCTAAAAACCAATGGAAAAAATGTCCTTGGGTGAGGATTAACAACAACAATAAAAAAGACTGAAGGACACTGTACACAATGCCTGAGCAGTACTCCTCACAGCTGTCAAGGTAATCAAAAACAAGAAAATTGTGAAAAACGGTCAGAGCTCAAAAGGGGCTAAGGAGACGTGATGTGAGTGTATTGTGGTGTCACGGGTGGGATCCTAGAACAGAAAAAGGACATTCAGGAAAAACAGCGGCAATCTGAGTAGAGTCAGGGCTACAGTGAATGCTCACATATCAGTACTGACTCATTAGTTGTAACAAAAGTTTTATAAGATGGGAAATCTGGTGTGGGTTACACGGGAACCTTATCCTGCCCGTGCAATAATTCTATATACCTAAAACTACTCAATAAAAAATGTGTTAAATGAAAAAGAAAGTTGGCCAACAGACAGAATGGACCATGGCCTTGTCATCAGTCAGAGTGTAAAGAAATCGATGAAGCGTCATGAAAAATTTCAGAAAAGAACAGGACTTGGGTTTGGGAAACAGGAAGGTGTTAACAAAGACTGATTCCCAAGACCCAAGGAAGGAACAAGGAGACCCATTAGTACCAGTTAGACAGGAGCAAGCATAGAGCCTACAGAAAAAAATAGTGAAAAGACAGTCTGAACAAACTGTGAAATAAAAAGACACTGGAAGGAAAGAGTTAATTTAGAATGGATTTTGCTGGCTACCGATGCTGAATTCTTTAGCAAACACTTCTCTCTCTAACATGTTCATTCTTTAACATCCCCAAATTTTCCGTCTCCATATGCAAAAGATCTTTTCAAGTTAAGTATGTGTATTAAGAGAGAATGGGCAAGAAAAATCTCATATATAAAAATCAAAAGCTGCCCAGCTGGTATAACTCAGTGGTTGAGCATCAACCCATGAACCAGGAGGTCATGGTTTCAATTCCCAGTCAGAGCACATGCCCGATTACTGCTTGATCCCGAGTAGGGAGCGTGAAGGAGGCAGCCAATCAATGATTCTATCTCATCACTGATGTTTCTATCTCGTTCCCTCTCTCTTCCTCTCTTTGAAATCAATGAAAACATATTTTTTAAAAATAAATAAAAAGCTGTTTCAGATATCAGAAGATAGACTCCCCCCCCTCCAACCTCGCGACAAGAAGTCAGTTGCGACTTTGTTTTTATCATTGGAGATAAGTATAACATGTTATTCAAATATATTCATTCAATCCTATATAACCTTGCTTCCAAAAACTGATCTCTCGGGGACTTCATGGGTAAGCAGCACGTCCTTGCTAGTTTTCTTTGGAAAATTTCTGCACGGAAATATGCTAATATTTCTGATGCATGAGAGAACTTGGAATTGTGACGCTACAGTTAAAGTATGAGAGTTTGACTTTAGCATGAGCCACAAAAGGAAAAAGCCAAAGTTTGGAAAATACACACAGCCCGGAAAGGCACACTGTTTCCTCGTTCGAATAAAATATGTTCTGGGGTGGCCAGTGTTCCAGACGAATCTCTTCTAATGGGAAACACACCCAAACAATGACTCCCCAAGCGAAGGAAGCGGCCCCCCACTGCAATCCCACAGCCAACAATCCCGTTCCAGAGCTTCCTGCAGTTACAAAATGTTCTCCCCCACCTCACACATAAAACTACGAAAAATAACACTCAAAAGTATTTCCTCAGCGTGTACAGAGACCACAGCAATTAAACCCATGTCTGTAAATAAATTACAGAAGTCAAGATGGACACCCTGCCTTCTCCTCTGCAAATGTCCTGACGGCTTACAGGAACACCCTGAGGTTTTCTGAAGTTTTCCGAAAAGGCATTTTACAACAAATACACAATCTTAACTATGTTGTTGGCTAATACCACAACAGATCCTTTATGTCACAATTCCAATATTATCCTATACAAGAGGCCCAATGCACGAAATTCGTGCAAGAGTAAGCCTTCCTTCCCCGGGCTGCTGGCACCAGCTTCCCTCTGGCACCCGGGACCCAGGCTTCCCTTGCAGAGGGAGGCCCCACCCACCTGCTGCAGCCTGCCAGTCGGTGGCATGGGCCTCCCTCTGTGAGGCAATCCTGGGGCGATGGCCGGGCCCCCGACCAATCACATCACACCCGCCTTGGCTGGCCTGGCACCAGTGGGTATCATAGCATGGTCCTGGATGGTCATCCGGATGGTTGTCTGGGTGGCCATTTGAATATTACGCTTTTATTATATAGGATAATAAAAGCCTAATATGCTAAGTGTCCAGTTGACTGGTCAGTCATTCAACGAATCAAAGTGTAATATGCTAATGATATGCTAAGGTCACTCAACCACTCGCTATCATGTGCACTGACGACCAGGGGGCAGAGGCTCCAACTGGCAGGTTAGCTTGCTGCTGGGGTCCGGCCAATTGGGACTGAGCGAGACTGGCTAGACACGCCTTGGAGCCATCCTGCGGTCCCTCCTCAGCCCCAATCCTGCACTAGTGGGGTCCCTCAGCCTGGCCTGTGCTCTCTCGCAATCCGGGACCCCTCGGGGATGTCAAAGAGCTTGTTTCAGCCCGATCCCGTAGGGCAGGCAGAGGGATCCCACTGGTGCACGAATTCATACTTTGGGCCTCTAGTCTATATATATAAAAGCCAAGTGACCAGAACGACCGGAATGACTGGTCACTATGATGCACACTGCAGCTGGCCAACCAGCTCGATTGGGGGCGGGGCTGGCCAGCCAACCTCCTGCGGCCCCTCTTCCTGGCTGGCCCAGCCCCGATTCACCCCAATCGGGGCAAGCCAGCCAGACATCGCCCGTGCATGAATTCGTGCACTGGGCACCTAGTATTTTATCAATACTGTTCTTACATTGAATAGAAATCCCTTATACACCTATCATACTTCTAGTAGGCCACTACCAAAACATTTCCCAATTTCCTTTTTTCTCCTTCATCTAACTTCTATTTCTGAGATTGTCTCTAAGCATGATTTAGCACCAAGTGACAACATAGCTTTACCTAATCTGCTCTTAACTGTCTACTGTGTTTTCAGTTGCATTGAGTACAATGTATTTCTACAAGTTTTATTTGGCTCCTTTTCAAATTTTTCTATTCTCATTTCATAGTGTGCTACTGATTTTATTTCTAACCTGAATTAGTTCTAAACACTTATTTCATAATTTCTCTCTGACTTTTTATATTAATTTCTTAGAGTATTACTGTTTTTTTTTCTGCCTTTTCAGAGTAGTTTTTACTTCATGTTGTTTTTAATTTATGACCATGAGCTCATCTTCAGAGAAAATTGTTTTTCTGTATAAAACTCACATTGTTTCTGCTGGTTGTCCCTATGATTTCACCTGCCCACGGCCAGTTTTCAAGTTTATTATGAACTGCTTCCTCCATACTTTCAATGAGAAATGAATGTCCTTTGTCTCTAAGTCATTGAGAAAGATGAGAATAAATTTTCATCTTTAAATGCTGTCAAACTTGTTAGTGCTTTACTAATGACAAAATATATAGTATGTTTTTGTAGGAAATACTTTGAAATAGTTTCAAGCCTACATAAAAATTGCAAGTATAGCCCTGACCGGTTTGGCTCAGTGGATAGAGCGTCGGCCTGCGGACTGAAGGATCCCAGGTTCGATTCCGGTCAAGGGCATGTACCTTGGTTGCGGGCACATCCCCAGTATGGGGTGTGAAGGCAGCTGATCGATGTTTCTCTCTCATCGATGTTTCTAACTCTCTATCCCTCTCCCTTCCTCTCTGTAAAAAAATCAATAAAACATATTTTTTAAAAAACTGCAAGTATAGCTTAAAGAACTCCGGCCCAGCCAGTGTGGCTCAGTGGTTGAGTGTCGACCAATGAGTCAGAAAGTCACAGTTCGATTCCTGGGCAGGGCAATGGATGATTCTCTCTCATCATTGATGTTTCTATCTCTCTCTCCCTCTCCCTTCCTCTCTTAAATTAATAAAATATATTTTTAAAAAATTAATTAATAAAATAAAGAACTCCTCCATGCCCCTAATCTGGAGGTCCAGTGTCTCCAAACGCCATCACATTAGCACATTTGCTTCCTCTCTTTTTCTCTCTTCATATAAGTGCTTCAGAGTCATATCTTGATTACAATACTGTATTCTTATCATCTGAATGTTCTAAATTTAAATAATGTTTAAGTACTTTGTATGTCCAATGTTACAATAACACATTTTTATTCTATTATACCATAAAAGGAATAGAAGATTGGGATAAACCTGCAGTAAAATTAGGATATGTTCTGGGTTTTGTTTTTAGAAGTAAATTTCATTCATTTATATACACATTCATTCAACAAATACTTAATAAATCCACAAATGCTAATAAACATGATTCTAGTAGATGTTAAGTGGATAGTCAACAAAATAAACATGGTCTAAGCAATTATGGAATTTATAGAATATTTTTCTAAGATTTAATTCTATCATAAAATTCATAGGTAATAAAATCATGGGGAATAAAAATATTCCTATGGTGCATATCATATTATCAATTTCTGAATCTTTCAAAATTCAGTATTTGTTAAGCATAATCAGGAGATAATTAGAATATTAACAATTTCTATGAATAATTAATAGCTCAAGTAACTTGTATATCATTTCAAATAGCATGGTAATATTAAGTATTATTTTGTGCCTGAAATATAAATCAATCACTGGTATTATTAATTTAATGGTACAAGTAAAAGTAAAATCACCATAAGGTGTTAAATTATATTCTGGATTTCTTTGCATTTTAATTCATTGTGTACAGGAGTGCTAAATAGTCAAGCACATTCTTCTCCCATCCCCTCCTGCCCTCTCCCCAACACACTCCCTCCCCACACAGACCACAGGTAACATTTTTCAAAGTAACTCTACTTCCCACGGTGGCAACTGCTGAGTGAGCTGTGCAAGCTCCACCTTCAAACAGAACAGGATGGGAGACATTGTCACCTCCACCTCAATGCTTGCTAAGGTGGTTGAAAGAGGTGAGCTTTCAGAACTCACTTGCTAGAAAAGAACCCTTGATGACAAGAGAGCATGTTCGGCCAGAGCCATGTGGCCAGTAGAACACACGGCTTTCGTAGGAAGAATGTGCCCTGGACCAGGTGGACTGGGTGTGCATTCTGGCCTCCTCATTACTCACAGCGCCTTTCTGCCCTTGAGCAAGTCACCCAGGTTATTTCCTTCCCTAAGTAAAGCAAATGCGGAGAATAGGACCCAGCTCGAATTGTTCAAAGGATTAAAAACAACAAACGAGCACACAGCAAGGTCACTGGCACCCATGGGGAGACGCCTCCGTGGGCTCTACTTCCTGGGACGGGCCATCTGCAGCGCTCCCCCCCCAGCCCCCGCCACCTGACCTTTGTCCAGTGGGGACTTCTGGCCAGACTTTGTCTCTGACATCCAGACTCTCCAGTCACCTTATTCTCAACTGGAGACCATTTGCTTCCGTTGCAGAGGGCAAGCAGTGAGCTGAAGAGGTATTGCTGCTAAAACTATCCTACGCCACTCAGCTTTTACCCAAAGAAAACAATCGTCCTGGTGTGTTTCCTCTTATGATATACAGGGCGGGGCAAAAGGAGCTTTACAGCTGTTCATACGGAAAATAATACAATAATTAATAAACAATAATACAATAAACTGTGTTTCACATACTCACCACTGTAAGCCTCCTTTTGCCGCACGCTGTGTATATTTAAAACACGTTTTTCCCTATAACTACCACATTCCTTTTCTAACACGCCAGGTTTTATTTTAAAGAACAGCATCTTACTTGCCCTGAAGTTATTCTAATTTCCTTTCCAACCAAACATCTATACCATTTTTTTTTAAATGAATGCTCTTTTTAAATGACTACTATTATTTCAAATTGGAGCTATTCTGATAAGTACGCCGATTGTAAAAGTGGGCTTAGGCTGGTAAAACGTACACTCCCAGGAAAGTCAGCTGCTCATGCAACAGACATGCCAAGACTTCACTGCAGGTAAAGCCAGACGAACTTTCCAGCCCCCGCCAAAGCTAACAATTATTACAGCACTAATGACCATCGCTAATGAGCAAGCTTGGCAGCTAAACAGGCAAAAATTAGGAAAACACCGAGACTAAACAAAACCATATTCCATTATCTAATTTTTTTTAAAAAGACTCAGCAACGTCCAGGCACAAAGTGAACCAGCTGCAGAAGGAGACCTGTGAGCGCACACCCCAGGCCCCGAACCCTCCCAGGGGAAGGGGACCCACCACTCTCCACGCGGAATCTCTGCGGGTCCAGGTGACCACAGCCCTGGCCCCAAGGCCGCCGGTGCGTTCGCGGCCAGGTCAGAGCAAGAGGCAGCGTCTGCGTCTGCGCTCCAACGAGAAGCCACGTTCCCTCGGGAGTGGATGGGGGATTTCACGATCTCTCTGTTCAAGCATGCCCCGAGTTTATTTGTTTGTTGCGCCATTTACCGCGCTATAAAAATATTCCGGAACGTTTCAGCCAAAACTCTCCCATAGTCCCTATGCTGCCTTCCCAAAGACGGCCAGGCCTTCCGAGTGACCCCACCAGCTCCAGCCCCCTCGTCCCACCCCGTCACCCCGACACCGGGCTGTCTGCCGGCTCTCCCCACTAAGTGGGGCCACAGCTATGAACCAGGCAGTGAGCTCCCATCAGACACTCCATCTGCTGGCACCTTGACCCTGGACTTCCAGCTTCCAGAACTGTGAGAAATAAACGTTTATTGCTGAGCTACCCAATCTATGGCATTCTGGGATAGCAGCCCAAACGGATTAAGACAGAGATATAATTTAAAGTATGCTTCATACTTATTGCTACATATTAGTATTTCAGCTGATAGTCACTGGACCGTATCACAACCATCGATTTTTTATAATCCTCCAAAACCAAGCCGGGCTCCTGAGTACACAAGGCATGCGTCCCCCGGGCCAGGGGTGGGGAACCTTTTTCCTGCCAAGGGCCATTTGGATATTTATAACTTCACTCAAGGGCCATACAAAATTATCAACTTAAAAGTTATCCTGCTGTATTTGGTCAAACACTTAATTAACTCACCCCTCATGCCTGGGCAGGGCCACACCAATGATTTTGCGGGCCTTACATGTCCCTCCGGCCGGACATTCCCCACCCCTGCTGTAGGCTAAGCATCTCATCCAATGTTTCCTGTATCTAGACTCAGCTGTCAGGGTTTGGAATGAGAACAATAACGAGAGACCAAAGGCTGTCAGACGACCTCGGGCCAACTGCCTGCTTGGCACTAACCAGTGGACTGGCCTGGAAGAAACACTGGGCTTCAGATTCTCCTGGAAACTGCGGGAGATGGACTAGGCCCGTGGGAGCCCCTGGCTGCCGGGCAGAATCACCTGGGGGTTCCTGAACCCTAGGGGGCCTGGCCCCAACCCCAGCGGCGCTGACTGGCTGGCCTGGGATGAGACTCAGGGAAACTCATGCTGAACTCCCCAGAGGACTCCATGTGGAGCCAGGGCTGAGAACCACTGGATGACAGTCTCTCTAAAAGCCCCTCGAGCTCCATGGAAGACCGCAGAGGGCGGGAAGGGCAGTCAGCAGGAACGGATTTTAAATCCACTCCCCTGCCCCTTCCCATCCATGTGACTCGGAGTAAGTCTCTTCTCCTGAGTCTGGCCTTCCTCGCTTGTAAATGGAGATAATACTGCTTCCCCCCACAATGTTGGTTACCAGGCAGAAATAAAACAATGCCGGTGAGGAACCTGGATACCGCCACAGGCACCTAGTGGGCGATCACAAATGCATTTGTTACTATTACAGTCCTCTAATTCAAGTAACTAAAGAAGTGAGCTCAAAAGGGCAGTGAGAGCCTTAAGGTCCCTGCTAAAACAGGCTGGTTAGCCAATGGGATCCCGCTAAGGAGGCAGCTGCTAAGGGCTGAGCTGGGGTGTCACGCATACACTGTGCCCAGCCCTGGAAGGGTGGGCAGGGGAGGGCAGGCGGCTGAAACAGGCCTGGGGGCCGAGGTGGGGGGGAGGGCAACCTGCCTACAGTAGGGCCAGTACCCACGCCCACCAGGAGGCCGCAGGGAAAGGCTTTCCTCTCCCCACATGAACAAGCTGTAGATAAAACGTCTGGGGGAAGGAGACTAAAGCTGCTAACACTGGCGTCTGGCCAGTCTGCCAGGGCGAGGAAACAAATTCCAATACAAAACCATTTCAGCCGCGACGGTCCATTTATTTGTTCATTTGTTTGGAAGCAGGCTGGTGCCAGCAGGCCCCTGACTTTCCTTTCATGCTAAAAATAAAACTCTCCAAAATGACCTAATTGGGACTAGCATCGCCCTGGCGATGTGAATGCCTCGGATGGCGAAGGAAGGAGTACGGAGAAGCACATTTTAAAACAAACCTAATTGTTCACATTTTAACTGAAGTGGTTTAAGAATTTAGACTAAAGAGTGTTTATCTACCAAGTATCCGCCAGAAATGAAGTTTGTGAATTTTCAGCACTCGTTGGAAAACAGTGATGAGCAAATCAGTGCTGTCACATGAACGTGCAAACTAGTGCTTATCTGGCATTATTCTTTTCAAAAACTCTTCCTTCTTTTACTAAACGCACTCAGAAAGTCGGAACGATAAATAATTCCTCCCTGGGTTACTCCTTCTCTACCTACATCATGTCTTCCCACCACACCCCTCTTCTTTGGGGACGGACCACGCCCAGAATAATTTGGCTAAACTCAAACCTATGGAAATGCCCGCCACACGTCAAGGAGCCGATTTTGAACTCATGCTCATTTCATCTTTCCAGCGTCTAAATAAGCAGAGGAGCCCTCACTGCACCACAAACATGCACAAGTTTTATAAAGTTTCCCTTAAATCTCTGGAAAAAACTGCAACAAAATGCCCGGCTGGCGTGGCTCAGTGGTTGAGTGTCGACCTGTGAACCAAGAGGCCACAGCTTGGTTCCCGGTCAGGGCACATACCTGGGTTGTGGGGTTGCGGGCTCGATTCCCAGTGGGGGGCGTGCAGGAGGCAGCCAATCAACGATTCTCTCTCATCATTGATGTTTCTCTCTCTCCCTCTTCCTTTCTCTCTGACATCAATAAAAATCAATTTTTAAAAAACCAACAAAACACCTGAATTTTTTCCAGTCATTTTCTCTTATGCAACAGCCCAGAAATAGTATAAAAGCCCCACTTGACGGATAACGAGGTTTAACTGATAAGGGACCTTGTCTTTCGCCTTTCTTTTTTTTTTTAAATATATTTTATTGATTTTTTACAGAGAGGAAGGGAGAGAGATAGAGAGTTAGAAACATCAATGACAGAGAAACATCGATCAGCTGCCTCCTGCACATCTCCAACTGGGGATATGCCCGCAACCCAGGTACATGCCCTTGACCGGAATCAAACCTGGGACCTTTCAGTCCGCAGGCCGACGCTCTATCCACTGAGCCAAACCAGTTTCGGCTTTCACCTTTCATTTGGGACTCAAATTCTGTCTTTGCCCAAGAAGTGACAATGAATTCGACAAATACATCCCAGTGCCCACTTGGCGTTCAACAATGAACAATGTGGACACTGAAATGTACATCTGGAAGGAAGGGGTCTGCCGAGGGAAAAGTCTGAATGGCCAGGCCCTGACCACCCCAGGCAGGACAAGTGCTAGCCAGCTCCCTAGTTACAATGACTCCACTGCAAAAACACCAACAGACCTGTGGCACACTCTGGTTTTTGGGGGTTTTTTGCCTTCATTTTCATGATATGCAGTAAATACTTTTTGTTTTTTGTTTTTTACTTCTGAAAGCTCCATTTCTCCTACCAAAAAGAATAAAAAGAATAAATTATGCTATGATCGAAGGTAAAATAAAACAAGAACCAGATCCCGCCGTGGCTTCCTCTGCGTGTGTTACGCCTCATTAAATGTCTTCTTGCCTGACATTCAGCAAGTCGCTTCCAATGAGTCCATCTGGTCACTCAGCCTTCTGAGGACAAGGGCTCCCTAACCGCTCCGTTACAGGCCTGCGTGGCACCGAGGAATTCCCTAGGTAATGAGAGTATCCTAACCTCTGATTGATGAGGGATTTATCTAAGCAGGGAAACAAATATGAAGACTAATCAGAGAGGGCCAAGAGGGGGAGACGAGAAAGTGACCACCAGACAAAGAAGTAAGGTTATGCATTTTCTTTGACACAAGAAACACCTCAAGGTCATAATTATCATGGAAATGTTACACAATTCCTCCAAAAAATGCCTCTAAAATTTTATAATGCAACAGTCTAGGCGAGAAATTCAAAGCTAATTGGTTTTGGTCAAAGGCCATTTCGTACTGCTACCTTACAGCACACATTATTGTCAAACTGGAGCTTGAAAAAATGGCTTCGTACAACATGGATGAGAGTGAGTTTGAACTGCACAAACCGTTTTCCATGCCTCGGGGCTTCCGAGCTCCTGTCAGTCTTCAGACCGTAACACACTTTTCCAAAGCTCTGCTTCTGAGACGAGCTCGGAGGGTCGGCAGCCCACCACAGGAGGCCCCGGCTCCCTGCGGCTCCTCGTGTTGGAACAGACACGTTACAGTAAATGAGAGAAGCTGAAGCTTCGGGCTCCTTCTAAAACCCTGGGAAGAGTTCATGGACGTGGTGACGTGTGCAGCAGTCACTCCTGAGCAGCGCCCAGCCCAGGGGAGCCTGCCGGAGGGCCTGCACGTGTGGTCCCGTTACAAATACGATGCTCACCAAACTAATCGACCACAAATTCTCTGAATCAAATCTCTAAATATTTGCTGAGTGCATGCCACGAGCCCATTACCTTACTGTGCTAGGTACTTTAGAATACGACAGTGACTTATGCCATCTGCTCTGAAGAAGCTTATATTTCTGACTGGAAGATAATACGTATAGTACATATATTGCAGATTATGTAAAATAGTTTATGTATATTACATAATAGGTTATATAGTATACTAGTATGTAAACTAGAAGATACGGTATTTACATAATGGATTATATTATACACTAGAGGCGTGGTGAATGAAATTCATGCAAGGTGGGGTGGGGCAGGGGGGTGAGGTTCCTCAGCCCAGCCTGCACCCTCTCGCAATCCAGGACCCCTGTGGGATCGGGCCTAAACCGGCAGTTGGACATCCCTCTCCCAATCTGGGACCACTGGCCTAACCACTGGCCTGCCTGCCGCTGGCTCCTAAACTCTGGCCTGCCTGCCTGATTGCCCCTAACCACTCTGCCTCCCTGCCTCATCACCTCTAACCATTTGACTGCCTGCCTGATCGTCTCTAACTGCTTGCCTGCCTGCCTGCCTGATTGCCCCTAACTGCTTGCCTGCCTGCCTGCCTGATGGCCCCTAACCACTCTGCCTGCCTGATTGCCCCTAACTGCTCGCCTGCCTGCCTGATCACTATCCGCCTCTGCCTCGGCTCCTGCCGCTGTGGCTTCACCTGGAAGGGACGTCTGGAATGTCGCCCAGAAGGTCATTCAGCTGTTTGGTCTAATTAGCATGTTATGCTTTTACTATTATAGATGTTAAATTATATGGAATAGATTATATTAATAAGATTACATATATGATTGACATTTATATTAATACATTATATATTCTAGATAGATACTAGAGAATTATATATGGTATATATAACAAAGATCACGTATATTTTATGTAATATATTATATACATTATGTATAATAGGAGGTTTTATATATATCTTTGTAAATGAAATGCGTAAATGTATAATGTGACAGTGTGTGAAATGGTGTGACATGTGTGGTGAGCATGTGAGGAAAAGGGGGAGAAGCAACCTGCTGGCTCCATTGGCACCAGCTCGCCAGAGACGCACATCTGATAATCCATGCTCCAAACTGTCCATCAAAGTTAGTCACTTTTTCAAATACTTAACATGACAAATATAAAGTGCTCAGCAATCAAGTTAAGAGATAACTTACCAGTATTAGGCTAAAAAATGGTATAATGGTATAAAAAATGAAGGCTATAATCACAAGACAGTAAGAGGTTGGGAACATAGATTTTAATTTTAATCTTATTGGAGCCAAAGAGAAGGAAAAAAATCTTAAAAAAAAAAAAAAAGGTATACCCATATACTGCAATAACAGTATTTTTTAAAAGCATATCCACCTTTGAGCAAATCCCTGTCAAACCCCAGATTTAAATAAAATTACAAACCAGCACCCTCTTTACATCAGGATTGCTGGATACAGACGGATCTCCGACACAACTGAAATATGATTCTAATAGCCGGCAACCATGTCAGGTCCTCCCCACCCCCCCACCCCCCACTTGAAGCCTGAGATGACAGCAGCCTTGGCCAACAGGCTGACCGTAACTGAGAGTCACACCGAGAGCCAGAGGCACCCCGCTGAGCCGGACCCACATTCCTGACCCACAGAACCTGAGAGAGAATAAACTGCTGTTTTAAGACTCCGAGTGTTGGGGTAATTTGTTACACAGCAGTAGATAACACAGTCACACTTTTAAAATTTATCTTACACTGGATCCAGAAGAGAGGGCCCAACTAGAAGGGTATTAACTGGGCAGTAATGGGCATGTCTCAAAGGTAGTTGAAGGAAGGAGCACAGAGAAAATTCTCCATAGAAGAGGACCTGGGATGATACCTACAGGGGATGTCATCATTTGACAGTGGGAGGAGGGAGGAGGACCCAAAGGGGAGCAGGAAAGAATGGTGAGCAAAGAAAGAAATGAGCTCTGAGAAAGGGGCTGGTCCAGAAGCCAGTGGCAGAAGATGCCTCAAGGAGGAGACAAGAGACAGCGGTGCTCAAGGAGGCGGACAGGGCCGCTCTGAGGAAGATGCACGTGATGACTACCTCTCCAGCAACATCGCTTTTCCAGAGTATAATTCATATCTGGCACAGCTCTTACTGGTAAGTAAAAAGCTAAGCCTTTCCATTTTTAAACTTCCTGGTTATCCTCAAACCTGAAACACGTGCTGTGCTTCTGCTCTGGACTTCAGAACCAAAGGGCTATACCAAATATATGATTACAGAATACTGTATCATAATATAAAATGTGTGTCCTAAGCCATAGATATCACAGACCACAGATAATGTGACTCAAAAGCACAGGGCTATCTTTCATCTTGTTAACTGCTGCCTTGGCGAAAGAAGCCAGCCGCCCTAGGGGAGTTAAGCGTCCCACACCACTTAGCCATGGTTCCTGAAAGACCACAGATGTGGCCCCTTGGTAACAACACAGACCTGGTCTCTGTGGCTGCATTCACGTGGGGCGTGGGCAGGGCTACCATGGTTGTAGCAGTGAATACACATGTGCTCTAAATGGGACTCGCCTGCATTAGCCCACTCCCCGCCTGCATCGGCCCACTCCCCGCCTGCATTAGCCCACTCCCTGCCTGCATCGGCCCACTCCCCGCCTGCATTAGCCCACTCCCCGCTTGCATTAGCCCACTCCCTGCCTGCATCAGCCCACTCCCCGCCTGCATTAGCCCACTCCCCACCTGCATTAGCCCACTCCTCACTTGCATTAGCCTACTCCCCACCTACTTAGCCCACTCCCCGCCTGCATTAGCCCACTCCCCGCCTGCATTAGCCCACTCCTCACTTGCATTAGCCTACTCCCCACCTACTTAGCCCACTCCCCGCCTGCATTAGCCCACTCCCCGCCTGCATTAGCCCACTCCCCGCCTGCATTAGCCCACTCCTCACTTGCATTAGCCTACTCCCCACCTACTTAGCCCACTCCCCGCTTGCATTAGCCTACTCCCCACCTACTTAGCCCACTCCCCGCCTGCATTAGCCCACTCCCCGCCTGCATTAGCCCACTCCTCACTTGCATTAGCCCACTCCCCACCTACTTAGCCCACTCCCTGCCTGCATTAGCCCACTCCCCAGATCCAGGACGGGAACCAGGAGACCTGAGAACAAGGAAAATCAAAACCAGTTTGGCCAGATGTGAGCTCAGGATCCAACATATAACTGCCACACGTGCGAGAGCCCCGAGGCGGCCAACACAGGAAGCCTACGCGAGCTGTGGTCCCGGAATGTCCGACTACAACAGCCTCATGCGTGGCTGTCTTCAACGTACAGACATAAAATATGAGGGGAAATAATTCTTTTATTTGCCAAAAATTCCTCTGGTCTATAGACAGCCCCAGGGTTTAATTTAAAAGTCTCTTGCATACAGAAGAGGCGGCGAGCAGAGATGAAGAAAACAAGCCCTAATCATCCTCACAGGACCCTCCCAGAGCTCTTCTGGCAGCTGCCTCCACTCTCCATTTGATTTTGCTTGTAGGAACAAGGGTTTAATGGTTCATGGGGCAGATCACTATCAGCATCTGTATTTTTCAAACGTAAGCCCACTGAGCGGCCCATTCCATGCCCGACATGGCAAGGGGGAGGTGAGGGAGGGTTAGAACGTCATCTTTCCAAACTTTAACTCCTCTTCACACACAGGTTCGCACAGGCACGAGGCGCGGGTATGTACAAGGAGAAAACACACAGAAACATTGAGGAAAACATTTTGGCAAAAGGACTTAGACTGTTCAACTTAAACATCATTTCCCTTCGACATGAGCACAGCCTCTCGACTGAGTCACAGTTTTCCGCTCTCAGACCTTCTGCTCTCTCTGTCGCACAGCATACTCTACGTTCTATAATGTACATTCTATATTTTGAGAAGCTCTCTGTCTTCTCCAGTATTTTCAGGGGCTGTGAATTTTCCACCTCTATTACTAGCCCCTGGTCTCACTCCACCCCTTCAAAATACACATTAACTTTTCATAGATCCCTCAAATTAAACATACAAGAAAAGCAAGTGAGATCATTGAAATTGATAATGTTACACTTTAGCCCTTAATTCTATGACCCAGAAATCTCCCCGAGTGCAGTTAGTTCCCCTTGTTTTACCGGCAACTCTGCTGTTTATTTCCTTCTAAAAGGCCAGAGAGGCACAACCGCTTCCAGATGAACCACCTCTTCAGTTTCAAAAACAAACTCAGTTGTAATTGGAAACCACTAATAAAAAAATAAAAAGCTGGAGATAAAATATAGAATAAGGGAGAAACTATTTAAAACACAGAGTAGTTTCCCTATCAGATGGCAAAATACTCTATAAAATTACCATTTTAATAGTCTGCTCCTATTAAAAGCCCAGAAATATTTAAAGTCCAGACGCAGATAACAGTTACATGGAGACAGGATAGCTTACAGGTGGGCTGTGCAGCGAGTAGGGAGAGGATAGACGCTGTAACAACTGATGCTGGAACCGCCGAGCGCTTTTTCTTCCCAGCCCTGGCTCTGGGGGAGTTTCCGGATGGTAGAGCCAGCGGTTCCCGTCTCTCCTAAATCTCAGACGTTGCCAAAGCCAAAAGGTGTGTGTGAGCTGCTTACAGCCTCTCACCAAGTCCCCGGCCAGCGGTGAGCCCACACCTGAACCGAGCACAGCCACTGCCGTCCACCTTCACTTCGGGTTCTCACGGAGAGCCAGGCCCAGAGGCTGCCACCTGAGTCCGGGGGAGCCAGCCCTGGGAGCCCGCACCGATGCGCCACCACGGCCCGCAGCTCCGCGACACGGGCGTTGCCAAGGAGGCCTGTCCCCTTCAGAACATGCCGGTTAGCCACAGGGAAGTTTGCACAGAAAAGTCAGTTTAGCCTTAAAACATTCCACCCCCACGGCGAGAAAAACAAGTGAGAAACAACTCCAATCACAAAAGGATGCTTCCTCATGGAAACCTGAGGAAGAACTTGGGGTAAGTGAGTCAGAACTAATGCCCAGACCGTCTGTATTTGCTGAGGGACCTTTGTCATTTGAAATTCTGAGCATGTCCCCACGGGGGACACCGTTTAGCCGGTTGTGATGCGGCAGCTCACCCCAGTCTGCAATGTCCCTCTCCTCGGAGGGTCTTGTTCATCTAGTGCCTGAGCCAAAGCCATGTCGCATCTGCAGAAGACCCAGCTGCCGCCTGGATGTGAGCTGTTCTCCGTTTCCAGTTTCCACGCAGAAACCCAGCCTGTGATCACGGGAGGGCCCGCAGGCTGCCAGCCCCTGTGGGCAGGAGAGCGCGGTGAGGGCAGCCTGGCCTGTTCCTGGGGTGGAGAAACATGCAGACCAGTTAAGGCTGGGTGTTCTCGCTCTCAGAGCTGCCCGGGGGAGGCCGACGCCCAGCCGCTCCCAGCGAAGGTCCAGGACTTTCCCAAAGGCTCCACATGTTTCTGTCCTTCCTCTTTTTCTTTGGGGAAGTGGGTGGGAGAGGGGAGCGATTTGATCTGTGTATTGAAATCAGCTTTTAGATGTGATTGGCACAGTTGGCAGGTACTCGTCTAGCTTTGGTGGCCAAAGACATGCATAGTCTCAAGAACCTGAATTTTAACTTTAAAGGAAAACTAGGGCAATGCGTATGAGTCCATATTAAATGACAAATAACGTCCTGTAAACAACAAAACAGGCTCCAGGCGATGCTCAGTGACTGGAATGGCATTGAACAAAACATAGGCTGAGTTTCGGAGCCCTGCGCCCTTCCTGGTACATCTCTCAAGCCATCGATGAGCGCTCTCACAGGGCAGCTCTCCAATGCCAGCCTCCTATCGATGCCCATGGTGCTGATTTTGAAACATCCGCATTCCCGACGTGGCCGCTGCAGGACACAAAAGGGAAGGAAAGTTCGAGCCATTTGCTTAGGAAAATGAAATCCTGTCTTGGCTCCCCTATGAGTTCACTTTCTTTTTATAGCTTGGCTTTCAAACATAGTAATTGCTTTCTTCTTTTTTTTTTTTTTTTAAAGACATGGATTTACACCACATTTAATTTGAGTGTCTCTATATATAGGTCTTGGTCTACGATAATAGCAAATTCATAGGATCCCACCCCTGAAGACCTAAATGGAACAGCAATTTAGAAATAGAATCTTCTCCTTTAAAGCAAACATGCTGAAGTCATCAAAGATAACTTGTCCAGCAGCCACCAAAGACAATGCCTAATTCCAGTTTCATGGCCACTCTCAGGAAAAAAACAACACAATTTTCTCCAGGAAATTTGGGGGTCTGACAATTCCATGAGATTAAGTAAAATTATATCATGTTGTTTCATTTCTCTTAAAATCTCTTCGCTCTTATAGTTGCTGGTTCAGATATTGGTGCTTAGTTAGAAAATCAGATCCCCTAGACTGCTCTCAATTCTCAGGGAGCAGATGTGAAATTTATTCTACTCTCCAATTGCCAGGTGTACTGGTTAATAATGCGGATTTTGTAATCAAAGAAAACATGACAATTTCAAGAGAAACATCAAAAGTGCTTTATTCAAAGTAATGTCCATCACTAGCTACACATTTCCCCATCTTTCAGGTAATTGGTGGAGACCGTCCCAATAGAACTTTTCTTGTTTTGAGGCAAACCATTCAGAGACCCAATTTTCCACTTCTTCGTACATTTTGAAGTGCTGCTCAGAAAGCGCGTGTGCCATCGATCGGAACAAGTGGTCATCTGAAGGAGCAAGGTCTGGTGAACACGGCGGGTGGGTTCATACTTCCCAGGCAAGATCTTTTAACGTGTCTTTAACTGGTTTTGAAGTGTGTGATGGTGCACCATCATGAAGCAAAATTACCTTGCCCTGTCTTCTGGCCCATTCTGGTCGTTTCACGATCAAAGCGTGGTTCAAATGGATTATTTTTTGTCGGTAGCGATCAGTATTCATGGTTTCACCTGGTTTTAAAAGCTCATAATACACCACACCTTCCTGATCCCACCAAACGCAGAGCATTGTCTTCTGCCCCAAGCGATTTGGCCTTGCAGTTGATGTTGTTGGTTGACCTGGATCAGCCCATGATTCTGTGCATTTGGGATTCTCAACATAAATCCACTTTTCAGCACCAGTCACAATTCGATGCAAAAAGGTCTTTCTTTTGTGCTGATGAAGCAACATTTTACTGGTGACTTTTCGGTTTTCCATTTGTCTTTTGTTCAGTTGATGTGGCAGCCATTTTCCTTATTTAAAATCTTCCCCATTGCTTGTAAACGATCGGAAATTGTTTGCTGAGCAGCATTTACTCTTTCTGCAAGCTGTTTTTGAGTTTGACACGCATCTTCCTCCAATAACGCTGGTCACTGTTGGTCTCAGACTTTTCCGGTTGACCTGGACGTTCTTCGTCTTTCACACTGAAATCACCACTTTCAAAGCGTTTAAACCCGCGCTCACAGGGATCTTGAGATGGAGCACGTTCACCATAAGCTTCCCGAAGGATACGGTAACTTTCAGCAGCACTTTTCTTCAAAATAAAGTAATGAATTAAAACTTCCCGCAAATGCTCTTTTTTGGGCACGCAATTCGACATTTCTAAGCATAAAAATATCTTGATGTTAACACCTTCAGCAAATTTGGCATATGAAGTTTCGAAGCTCGCTGTCAAAACAACAAAATAGCATACATATCAAATCGCATGTATACCTACATGTGTGTAACTCCAGCTATTGGGAAAAAGCCGCATTAGTAACCGGTACACCTGGCACTTCTCTCTCACCAGAGCACCGTGCCAACGAGTCCTTTCCCCAGGATCACGGAGCTGTCGGTGACAGCACAGGGCAGTCCGCAGAGGAGTGCCTGGGAATCAGACTGGGTCCAAACCGGCTCTGCTGCTGAAGTCCTCACTCTCCCTGGCCCTGCGTCCCTCCCTGCGGGTCGGGAGGCAACCCGTTCTGGAGAAATGTGGTTACGTGAGATGTTGAGAAAGTGCCAGGGAGAGAGAGGCCTGGCACTGGCAGCTCCTGCAAGGCCAGTAAGATGCCCATATGGCTGACGAGGAGGCAGGGGCTGGAAACACTTGCTCCAGGGAAATGAATGTGCCAACACCCCGCAGCTCAGCAAGTGGCTCACGGAGCAGGGAGAGCGACCTAGGGCTTCAGCGAGGATGTCTGATGGACAAAAGCACAAAATTGTTCACGTTCAGAAGGGACTCCGCCTCCAAGGAAGCAGCGAGCCCTCGTTACTGCTGAGTGTGGGCACAAATCGGAACTTGGCCACAAGAGGCCTCCAAAGGGTGATGGGAGCACCCGCCTTTATCCAGCTCCAAAGCCTCTTCGTCTTTGCTCGGCCACTTAAGACCATTCACTCAGAGCTGGTCCCAGGCCAGGGTGCCACCCAGCAGCTCAGGGCGGCGAAAGCAGCAGGGAGCACGAGACGCAGCTCCATGCCCGCAGGCACGGGATCCCGGCCGCCGAGCGTGCCCACTTGGACAGAAGCATCTGGAAAGGACGGAGGTACGTTATGGAAAGGCAAACTCTCGGCTGTCAAGCTGCAAATGTTCCTAAGACTTGTTTTTGCGGCTAAACACACAGGCCCCTCGCCTGGCCCCTGCAGCACTGCGCCTCGGCAGGAGCTGGCACCTCGGCAGGAGCTGGCACCTCGGATTTTCCTTCATGGCTGCTACTCGGCTCAGACAGAGCCAGGTGCCAGGCCAGGCGGCACCTCCAGCTGCGATTCCCCTCGGCCCAGATTTTGCTCCAAAGTCCATTCCCCGAAGTGGTTGTAAGTAGGTCCAAGTCACAATCGGGCATCGTGAACAAAGAGGAAAGGATTGCAGATTTCAAAGTAAATGCACTTGCCAGGAAAAAGCAGGAGGCACGCCGGGTCCCTCCTTCCCTCTCAATGCCCTAGTTTGAAAACCACTTCTTCAAAACAGAAGCCGTAAAAGAGGAAACCTAAGATGAGCATGAAAACGAACTCACTTTCTACATATCCACAGCCGCACAGCCAAAGCCAAGCCCGGACACCACGCAGTATGTCCTCGTAAGCCTTACTAACAGCCATCGTCAGTTCTAACATTCACTGCCCGGAGCCTGTAATTACCTTGTAACCATCTCAACTACAGTAAGCTTTTACTTCTCCTAATTCAGGGGCTGCCTAAGACAGGGAAAATACTCAGGTAGTATTATATGACCAATTTAGATTTTAAAGTACATTCTGTTAAGACCAGTGGAAATGCAAATAGATCACCTATCCATTCACTGGACAAACGTGTCAGCTCCTCTTGGGGACAGAGCCCAGCACGCAGACATCACCAGAGGCCAAGGAAAAGCCATTCTTCCAGCTCTGGGTCCAAGGGGTCACAATCGAGTGAAGGCAATGCCTTCGAATCTTGCAGGAGGGAGATCAGAAAGGCTTGCAAGCAGATTTCAAGCACAGATAGGGACAGAAAACCTGTGACATTCCCCACAAAAGCTAAGAGTACATGATAAGAGTCAAGACAATCAGTGTCACAACCTGGCAGGCGTGGCTCAGTAGATGAGCATCGACCTCTGAACCAGGAGATCACGGTTCGATTCCCAGTCAGGGCACATGCCCAGTGGGCTTGATCACCAGTGTGGGGCGTGCAGGAGGCAGCTGATCAATTCTCTCTCATCATTGATGTTTCTCTCTCTCTCTCTCCCTCTCCCTTCCTCTCTGAAATAAGAATAAGAATAAGAATAAGTGTCACAGACAGGAGAAGAGTTTACAAACAGATAAGAGGTGGGTAAGTGAACGGAGACTGAGAAATATCCAGCAGAGAAAACTGCCCCAGCAAAGCCAAGGACAGTGCTACCAACAGAAACAAAATACGTTGAGAATACTAAAAAGAAGCAAGTAAAATTGGTTTTAACAATATATTTCAATCCAATATACCAAAGTTACTATCATTTTAACACACAAACAACATAAAGATGATTGAGAAGCGTGTTTCATGTCCTCTGCGTGCCTCGGGCCTGGTGTGTGCTGCACCACCAGCACGCCTGAGCTGCACCGGCCACGTGTGCCCGGTGGCTCCCGATGTGGACACACGGGTCTCGAGGCACATGGCTCAGAGTGGGGTTTTGAGGGCAGCGACTAAACCAATTCGGCCAAAGCAGAGACTTCAGGAGGAATCCCGAAGAGAGGGTTTAGACCAGACTTTTTGACTCGAGGGCCACAATGGGTTCTTAAACTGGACCGGAGGCTGGAACAAAAGCATGGATGGAGTGTTTGTGTGAACTAATACATGTTAACACTGCTGCTGGTGAAGGAGCGGAGGGGAGAGCAAGAGAACCCTCCGCTCTTTCGGCTCCGCGGGCCGGATAGAACAGCCAAACAGGCCGGATCCGGCCCGCAGGCCGTAGTTTGCCCACGGCTGGTTTAGACAGTCAGACTGGGTTTGGACATCACCTGTGCGAGGACGGAGGAAGCCAGGGATGCTGTAACACAGAGAGCATGAGGTAAGGTGAGGTCGTGCATCAAACAGGGAAGCTGCCGCTCCAAGAGCTCAGACTCCCAGGACGAGACCCCCTAATTCCATTCCATCCCGCTGCCTCCCTCGGGCCCCAGCCCCTCAGCCCTCCTCTGAGCGACCCTCTGACCCACCTGTGTCCCTCTATCAGCTGGACACTACTACGCCCAGTCATTCCCACCATGACCTCATTTCCAACCGAAAGCCTCTTGCCCCTTAATTTTCAAGGATGTCCCTTGGTCCCCACCGGAAGTCAATTCCAAAGTCCCTCTCTGCATCCCTGCTCCTGGACTGGCCAGTCCCTCTACAGATGACCTTTACCTGTTACCACTGGGGGAGGGGACCAGGAATTCCAGTTCTCTACCTTTCCCAGAGTCCACTGAGGTGTTCTTCTCTACCACCCCTTCCAGAGGATGTTCCCAACTTCTCACAGGGACCCAAGTCTGCAAAGCCACCCTACAGCCCCTGTGTCAGCCAACAGTCCTGCTCCCAAATTACTATTTTTTCAATAAATATATTTTGATTGATTTCAGAGAGGGAGAGATAAAAACATCAATGATGAAAGAGAATCATCTATTGGATGCCTCCTGCACGCCCCACAAGGGGGACTGAGCCTGCAACCCGGGCATGTGCCCTGACCGGGAATGGAACCGTGACCTCTTGGTTCATAGGTCAATGCTCAACCACTGAGCCACGCCGGCTGGGCCAGATTATTTTTAAATCACTGTCCCTCAATGTCCTTCCTCCAAACCTCAAAATCAAAATCATTCTCTCTCTTCACCAGGCCTTCCTGCTAGCCAGCCTCCGATGTTCCCATTGGCCAGGCCATCCTTGTACCCCAGGAGACCCAGCGGGACCACATGTCCACTCCCCACCCTGGGGCATCTTCCTTGGCATCTCCAACGCAGCTCTTCCCTCCTCTGCCTCCAAACCGCCTACTCTCTCCAGCCACAAGTTCATTTTCCTTTTTGGCCCCAAAGATTTTCCCTCAAGGTGTCCTCTGAAAAAGCAGCCCCTCCTGATCCCTACTTTGTCACCATGCCTGACAGCGAGACATCGGGCTTCCCCTCCCAGTTGCTCTCCTAACGGTTTCCAATCCAATGGACCCTTCTCCTTCATCTGCAACCAACGCAGAAAAGTTATAAGGAAGAAAACAGAATCAGCTACATCGCCTCACTCTGACATGCTGACCTGGAACATTCCAGGGGCCACCCTCCCCTGTGTGTGTGGCCTACCTTAGACATTTTGTAAGCAGATTTGTTCTGTATTTACCTGTCACCTGCCTCCTCCCTCAGCACCAATGTCTCCCACCTCCCCATGGCAGCATTCACAGAGATTGCTTTCATCACTTTATATTCTACAAAAACCAGATCCTGGCATACAGGGCTCTCTGCCTCCTCTTTTCTCGTGGGAATCCTTCCAAGTCAAGCAGAACAGCCATCCAAGGCACGATGCGCCCCGTTTTCTCCGACCAGGCCCATTGGGAACATCCACTTCGCTCGCAGCTCTTTGCCACTGCAAACAATGCTGCCATCAACATTCCTGCACAGACACCTCGCACAGCTGCCTGTACTTCCTGGGTAGAGGCCCGGGGACAGGTGTCGGGGCCAAAGGCGGTGTGCCTTTCACATCCTAACAGACAGTGGCTCCGCCTCCAGCCACGGGCAAGGCTGCCTTCTGAAACCTGTCCCTCACCTCCCACCTTTGGCGGCTCTCGGGAAATCAATCCCTTCTCCGACAGGCTTTCAGGAGCCACCACCTCTGTCTCCTTGTCCTTCATGTTTTACTTCCAAAGTTAAGCAGACGACCAAGCTGGGCCCCTGTCCTTCTCTCCCCTCTCATCGAATCCTCCTCTTTGATGGTGTCATTCTCCCGCAGGGTTAGTCCGCCCCTCCCGGGCCTGAAGCCACCTCCACAAACCCAGCCGAGACCTCTCTCTCGAGCTCCAGACCTCTGACTCCTCAGAGGACTTTTTTTTTAATATACATATATATTTTTTATTTCATAGAGGAAGGGAGAGGGACAGAGAGACAGAAACATCAACGATGAGAGAGAATCACTGATCAGATGCCTCCTGCACACTCCACATTGGGGACTGAGCCCACAAGCCAGGCATGTGCCCTGACTGGGAATCGAACCGTGACCTCCTGGTTCCTAGTTCGACGCTCAACCACTGAGCCACGCTGGCCAGGCCGGGCCATACTCTCCTCTTCCCTACACTTTGCCCCACATCCAGCCAGCTGCCAGCCTGGGCAGTTCATCCTCCACATCAGCTACCTCGCCACACTCTGACCCCTTGGGTGCAGGCTCCCCACTGATGACCAGGGCACCCAGGACACCGGCAGTGCCCTGCGCAGCCGCAGCCCCACGCACACCCCGACCCTGCAGCCCAACCCACCATCACCTCCTCGGGTACAGGCCCAGTGGGGTGCAAACATCGTAACCACACTTTCAAGACCTTCCCAGTTCTGTTCCAGCCTCCTTTCCAGCCTTTCAGCCACAACCCCCTCACCCTCCAAGCTCAGCAGGAACAAGGCTGGCTGCTTCGCACAAGGAAATGCCCCTCTGATGGGAAGGATGTGCGGAGAAGGAACAGAGGTGAAGGGGTGGGCACGGGAATGCCTCTTTCGCAGCTTTAAGAGGAAAAACACTGGCCAGAAGAATGCCTTTGTGTCTTAGCTTGAAGAAGAAAACTGTTTGGTAGAAGTAACGGGACACGTGAATGAATCATTTAATATAAACTTCTAAGAAACTACAACAGAATGTTCGCGGATATTCCAAAATGACCGAGAACTACACAGAAGACCAGGAAAGCCGTCCACCACAGCCAAGAGCACCCTCCATGTGCACACATAGTCACATCTGCTCCATGAGACAGTTTCCTGAACCGGATATTCCTCAATGGCTGGCATTAACGCGCAGCAAGAGAACCTGGTTACATTATAATAATAAAAAATCACCAGGGTGAGCCAAAACTCACTGAGTAAAACTGGAAGAGACAAAACTCGAAAACTCCTTGGTGCAATGCTTCCTCTTTAAAGTAGTAACTGGGAAAAAGAAACACCGCAAGTGACAACTTCATAAACACGGAGTTGATGCCTAGGAGTTAAACTTTGTCCTAATGGAGGTAATAAACGGATAAGCTCAGTGACCTCAAAGAGGCGCAATACCAGCTAGAGAGAGAAAGCCCACACCGAGGAAATGAGCGAGATAAGGGGTGAGGAAAGATGTTTTCAAGGGCAAAAAGTCAAAACAAGT
Source organism: Myotis nattereri (assembly GCF_964212035.1). Taxonomy (NCBI): domain Eukaryota; kingdom Metazoa; phylum Chordata; class Mammalia; order Chiroptera; family Vespertilionidae; genus Myotis; species Myotis nattereri. Next base: position 93,596,443 of record NC_138081.1, on the reverse strand, counting down.
GGGATATGAACATGAATAGCTGAGAGTAGTCGGAAGAGACTTCTGTACTGGGGTACGTGGAAAAGGCGCCCACATTCTTTGCGTCAAAGCAACCAGAGTAACAACCTGCTCCACTGAGTTGTTTAAAGAAGAAAAGAGCTGGCCTGACAGTATCTACCGAGCTCTGGCCCCGCAGGAACGGTCGGGTCCAAGTTCAAGCGTCCTTAGCACTTGGGGGAGATGGGGCGCTGCTCCAGACGGGGCTCCAGCCTCTTTGGATGGGAAGTGTCGACAGTCTGTCATCCATGCTGATGGCGGGACGGGAGTCACAGACAATCTAACCAGCTGCCAGCGCTGAGGGCTCTCCGCGGTCCCATCTGGCTGGTAAGACGCACGTGGGCGCTGCTCCCACCCCGTCTCCAGAAGGAACGGAGGGAGGATGTGAAGTCAGACAGACCGGGACCCAATCCCAGCTCTCGGCCTCACTAGCCTGGGCCACAGTGCGGGTTCCCAAGTCCCGTTCATGCCGTGGAGGGGCATTGACTTAGGGCGCTATGTGCAAGGCGGTGGCGGGGGGGGGGGGCGGGGGGGGAAGGGGGGGCGCGGGGGGGGGCAGTCCGTGCCGCAGCCACGCCCTCCTCTCTTCCCTGCAGCCCCCCCACCTCTCCCAACCAGAGTTCTCTGAAGCGAAAACTTCAGTGTAAAAGAGACAACACCCAACGCCAAATGGGAAATTTGGAGACTATCAAACGGAAAGAAGCACAGAGGTACTTTCTCACCTGCTTCCTGGGTTACCTAACCGCACACAGCTTCCCAGCACAGGCCTCCCAGCTGGCTGCTGCCCAAGCCCAGCAGGTGCCTGAGAAGCAGCAGATGCTCAGACAGGGGGCCTCCGGCCAGGACGGGGCAGCAGCAAGGTGTGCGGAGCATGAAGGGAAGTGAGAGGACCCGCAGAAGCCCCAGTGTGATGTCCACTCCAGGCAGGAAGGAGAAAGGGGGGGGAGAGGGGGGGGGAGGGGGGAGGGAGGGAGGGAGGGAGGGAGGGGGGAGGGAGGGAGGGGGGAGGGAGGGAGGGAGGGAGGGAGGGGGGAGGGGGGAGGGAGGGAGGGAGGGGGGAGGGAGGGAGGGGGGGAGGGGGGAGGGAGGGAGGGAAGGAGGGAGGGGAAGAGAGAAGTATTTCTACAATAGCATCACAAATTGTCCTGTGGTTAATTCTGCAAAATATCATTATGTATATTATAAAAACATGCTTTTGTTTTCAACACTCTCACCCACCCAGCACAAAGGTAGAAAAAGTATGTTTTTTGTAAGATCATATCCCATCCAAAGCTCAAAAGGGGGATAAAAGCACACCAAAATATGTAAGGATTCTGTTTCTCTTCCTGCTCGATGAACTTCGTTTTTCTCAGTGACCTCACAGTCAAGAACAGAATGAGAAATTCAGCCCCAAGGTGAAGAGTTGCACAGACTTGTGCTACAGTATAAAACGGAATTGAACAGTGTGTGTGTGTGTGTGTGTGTGTGTGTGTGTAGGGGGGGAGGGGGAAGTAGAGAGAAGCAGGACTTGGACATAAACTGTTTGTGACAAACTGGCCAGAAGGAAAGATGATCTCCTTGAATGTGCGGGCTCTGCTCAAACACGGAATGTTATTTATTAACCACTCCTTTTTTTCTTTCTAGAAAGAACTTCGGCCCAGGATCCACTTTGATATATTTACAAACCTCTCCTGGCGGAAGGCCAGGGTCTGCATTTGGTTCTGAAGGGAGGCTCTTCCTGCCTGCAAGCAGCTGAGCACGCCAAGCACACAGGCCGGGCCGGAACCGAGCCCCGCAACATGCCCCGCGCACGCGGCAGCGCTGTGCCATTTGGTGCCCACCAGGACCCTCCGAAAAGGCTGCCAACTAGCACCCCGAAAGGGCGTCCATGTGCAGAAGAAGGCCATTTTTGCTGGGATGCCCATCAGAAGTTGACTCTCTCCCCAGGGAGGATCCTGGCCTTCGTGACTTGGTCAAGCGTACAACGAGCTGCAATTAAGTGGGTTTCTCAGAGCCAGATAAGGTATAAAACTGAGGGCGATCCCAGAGGAGCTGAAATTATGCTGAGCACATGTTTCAATTGTACCCTAGTCATCAGGCAAACGACGGTCTGACACACCCGAGTTGCAGAGCCGGGCAAGAGGCATGAACGCCGAGACACGCGTGGCTCAGGTCGGCCCTGGCAGTGACTGAAGTAGCTGCCTTCGCTGTTCAAAATGAGTCATTTCACACCCCATTATTTTCATATGGCCCGAATCTGAGAAGCCACACGATCTCAATGCAGTGTGTCTGCCTTATAAGTGGAGTCACTCTTGGGACGCAACAGCTCTGTGGTCAGGCCCGAGGCAGACGGCTTCTAATTCAAAGGTAAGGCCCGTATGGAATGAGCACGTGTCCAGAAGTTTCCCACTCATGTCGATTCCAGCACAAGGCCCCCGCCTCCTAATGACACCTATGCCCTACCCAGGAGGCAGCGGCTACCTGAACTATCTAAGGAATCATCTTTTACGTCACGCCATGTCGTAGGGGGCTCACCCAGCATGAACAGGGACTGGCATTTTTTTCACGTAAAATATATTAAATTTTAAAATAAAAAGTTAATAATGTTTTGACCTCCTTCCCAGACTTCAGAAAACGATCGACCTGTTGAGCTACGTACCTCGCAATCCCTCGCCCCTAGGAAAACGTCACCCAGAGCAGAGCTGGTCACCTGTGCCTCAGCGGGTCTGTCTACAATATTTTTAAGAACCCGCTATAACAACACATTTGTAAAGCAGGGAAGAGGGTCACGGGAATTCCGGGAGCACCTGCCACAGGCTATACAGGCCATGGGCACTACCAGCACGGAGATGTTCACCACGCAGCGTGAACATTCGCATCTGGGTAAAATTTGGGGCGTAGGCGAAGCAGCATTGGTTTTCTTTTTTTTCTTTTTTTAATATATTTTATTGATTTTTTACAGAGAGGAAGGGAGAAATAGAGTTAGAAACATCAGTGAGAGAGAAACATCGATCAGCTGCCTCCTGCAGACCCCCTACTGGGGATGTGTCCGCAACCAAGGTACATGCCCTTGACCGGAATCGAACCTGGGACCCTTGAGTCTGCAGGCCAACGCTCTATCCACTGAGCCAAACTGGTTAGGGCAGCATTGGTTTTCATACAGCAAAGAGCAAAGCCAACCGCCAGGTACTACATCCCCCCCGCAGGAGCTCAGAAGAGCCCGGGCCCGAGTGCTTATCGCCTCAAATTCCATCCTCGTAGCTCCAGTCTTTTCTTGCTTCAGTCCACCCAACTTTTTCAAGAACTGCTTTGCTTTCTATCGCCCTCCACCCCCAACGGTAAACTTCATTCTTGAAGGAGAAGCATCCACCCATCCATCTATCCATCCACCCACCCACCCATCCATCTATCCATCCACCCACCCACCCATCCATCCATCCATCCATCCATCATAGGAATATACAGATGGAGATCCACATAGATATATACACATATATGTGTAAGACATATTGCCTTGTCACTTAGCATGCTTGCATGTGATGGTTAATTTTATTTGTCAACCTGAAGGTGTTTGGGGATGAGATTAACATTTAAATCAGTGAACTTTGAGTAAAACAAGTTGCCCTCCATGATACAGGTGGGCCTCATCTAATCAGTTGAAGGCCTAATTAGAACAAAAAAGACCTGCCTGAGGAGTGAGAGGGAATTCTCAGGCGACTGGCCCAGCTTTCGTCCATACCATCAGCCCTCCTGGGTCTCCAGGCGGTCAGTTTGGGCTTTACCGCCTCCATGATCATGTGAGCCAGCTTCTTATAATAACACTTTTTCTGTACATATACACATCCAACTGGTTCTGTTTCTCTGGAGAACCCTGACTAATATGCCATAGAAAGCACACACACACACACACACACACACCGATACACAGATATATGTATATAAATATATGCATTAAACTAAAAAGTGTCAAAAAACAATAACAAGCGATATATGTACTTACTTTCTAATCCATGCCATGCTTTGTTATTCTACCTTGGATGTGTCTTAGGATGGTCTTTGGCAAAAAAAATAGTTGAAAGCCACTGAAATTTTTTTTAAGTCTGTTCCTAGAATTTAAAAAATTATTTTTTAAAATCTGACCCACTAAATTGATGTCACTACCCATGGCTCACAATTTGAAAACCACTATTTTATTCAAAAGGCTGCATACAGTATACCATGTTCCTCACCTGACCCTCTCCACTTAATACAGCACAGAGAGTGTTCCGTATTTACGGGTATTTAGTTTGTTTCTATTTAGATCTTGTCTTATAAGGACAGTGAGCTAAGAAAGACGAGCAAAAATAAGTTTGCAAAAACCCAGAACAGAGAATCTTTGAGTACCAAAGTCAAGTTAAACTACATTTCCCTAATTTTAGGGCTTCTTAACGCGCTTGAACAGAAAGAGCCAAGAGCAGCAGGCAGACATTTCTTTGGACACGTGTGACTTAGGAAATCTTACATTCTTTTTATTGAAGCACTGGTACTCCTGCTCTCCCTCTTATCAGGAGAATCTTTCCAGCAAAGAATCCAGTAAAGATTAGGACAGTCAATTTCAGGTGTAACCATCAGACTCACAAGAACAGGTTAAATTATTTCAATTCAATTACACACACCTCCTGTGTGCAAGGCAGGACGACACATGCCTGGTACCCAAGTCATACCCCCATTTCCTTTCTTCTGAGACTTTCCCTATTTCTACCTGAAATGCTGTAATTCTTTTATGTTACCATGAACGTCTCAAACTTATGGAGTATACTACTAAGTAAGTATACTTATCCATCCTAAACACAATTTCTTATGTTAAAAAGTTGTCTTTTGGTTGGATTCTTTCAGCAGTTTCAAAAGTATACGGAATCAAAGAGGAAGCTACAAATGCTAGGGTCCTTAGCAATCATCTCTATCATTGGGTTCATTCCTGTATTGGGTTCTTCAGGGGGACCCCAGGGACCCCTCCCCTACCCCAGGGGAGTAAGAACGACAAGGACATATGAGCCTTCTGTCCTCTACCTCTGCTTTAGCAAGCGTAGTTGCAGTTTATTATTATCCTTTTTTAAAGGAAAATATTTTTTTATTGATTTCAGAGAGAGGAAGGGAGAGAGAGAGAAAAAAACATCAATGATGAGAAAGAATCCTTGAGCGGCTGCGTCCTGCACGCCCCCTACTGGGGATTGAGCCCGCAACCCGGGCATGTGCCCTGACCAGGAATCGAACTGTGACCTCCTGGTTCCTAGGTCAATGCTCAACCACTGAGCAACACCGGCTGGGCTCTTATCTCTTTTGAATTTGGAGTTGCACACAACATGTAGTTTGGGAAAAAAATGCCTCTCATTTCCAAGGTTTGGAAAACAATATTATTGTACCATTTCAGAGACAGGAAAACAAACCCTGAGAAAGTGAATGGTACCCATGCATCTAGATCCCCATTCAGTATAGACCAGCATGGAGTCTGCAGGGCAGCAGTTGTCCGAATGTGGTCCCGGATCAACAGTAGCAGCATCCCCAAAGATGTCTGAGAAATGCAAGTTCCTGGGCGACCCCAGAGTCCAGGCAGAACCTGCAAGGGTGGGGCTCAGTGACTTGGGCTTTAACAAGCCCTCCAGGATAGTCTGATGCCCTAAATTCTAAGAATCTTTGCTCTGGAACAACCCCCATTATTTTTCCATTGTTCTCATCCTCTTCCTCTTCCTCTTCCAACCCCACATCACTACTGCACTGCACAGGAAACTGCCCGCAAAACACTGACCCTAAACCCACCCACCGAAACAGAAAGGGCTCATGGGAAAGTATTCCAACGCTGCTGTAAGGCAGCCCATGCATTTTTCTCTCAGTTAGAACACCCACCTCCAAAAGGGTCAAACAGAAGTTTCAAAGATTTCAAAGAATCATTCAGCCGGGCGGAATTAAACCTCAAAATGATGAGCCATGCCTTGAAACTTATTTCCAGAAATCCAGGATCAATGATATCTGTAAAGAGCACCAAACAGACCACGAGATAAAGTGCAGGAGTTTACTCAACCAGGAGACAGCTCCTTCCAGGGAAACTGAATTTGGTCACTGAAACATCCGTAGGAACAGCTGTCTCTCACCCCAGCCCGAGCTGGTTAATGTCACCACACCGTATGCTTTGTGAGGTCTGAGGTCCGAGTCGGCCATCTACACAAGTGAATCTGCTGGCCGCCTGCAAAAATAAGCACGTAAAGAGGCCGCAGGCAGACTGTTAGCGGTGAGCCCCATCTCATCTCCTGCTAGGTGAACAAATTTCAAGAATGCCAAGTGAACAACAACTCAAAGAATGCCCAGTGAGAAATTTCAACATGTAGCTTGTACATCCAGCACCGCGAGACATCCCTGTCAGAATGGACGCATCCAAACTGCTATTCATGTTTTCCTTCATGAAGTAAAAGATTTTAATCTATCTAGTCCCTGTTCAGCACTCACTATGAATTTTCAGTGACTATCAACCCTCATGTCTGCATCACTATCCTTTACATACCTCCTAAAGTTTGCCATGTCTTCTACTGCGCGCAGAAACCTAACTGGTCTTCCACCCTTTGAAATTATTCAAGAATGTGTAATGCACCCGACCGATGTTTACAGGATGTCCTTTCGAGAATAAGAAAGTTATACACGGTGTCATTTAATGGCGACAATAAACTGTGTGCGTGCTCACCCATTTTCAGAACCACCCATTCGTTGGTTGGCTGAAAATTCCAAGTGCTGGCTGCCGACTCTGTTTACGCCATTCCGGTTTTAGTGAATTTTCTAACTAATGAGATTTGTCGAGCCATCCAGACTTAGCTCTGCGACAGACAGCGCGGCAGAAATGCCACACTGCAGTGACATGCTCTTCTCACAGACACAAGGAGCTTCGGCAACGGCCAAGCACCCTTCCAGACTCCATTTCCTCGCACGGTTAGATGAGTGGCTACGGTGGAACTCTGTCCAACCGGATTTAGTGACATCCCTACATGTTTAAAGGCAGGTAACCTTTCAAATTCCAATTACATGGAAAGCGATAACAGGACTGAACAAAACCCTGCCGGTTAGTATTTCTCAGGAAATGGACTCTCCTGAAGAGATGGAAATACTTCTTGATTATAGTTTATTACAAAATAGATATTTCTAAGTTGATTGAAATTTCCCCTACTAGTTTTCACTGTTAATATGCTTATAATTTATATATGTAACAAATCTTTTTTTTAGAGAGCAGATTTTTTTTTTAAGTTTTCTTTTTTTAATTGATTTTTTTTTTTTTTTTGAGAATGAGGGAGAGTGGGAGTGAGGAGGGGAGAGAGAGAGAGAAACATCAACTTGTTGTTCCACTCATTTATGCATTCATTGGTTGATTCTTGTATGTGGCCTGACTGGGAAAGGAACCCATAACCTTGGTGTTTTGAGAAGACACTCTAACCAACTGAGCTACCTGGCCAGGGCCAGATGTTTCTTTCTAAAATAGTCCTGTCAGACCACAAACCATGGATTAATCTGAATGAAGGGAAATCATTCCGTATTTATATGTGGATAGCCCTTGCCCTTCTCCAGCAAATTAACCACCATGGTTAAGTCCCCGCAGTCCTGTACAGGCAAGTCTCACCACCCAAAGGCAGACTTTCTCTAAATGTAATCGAAGAGCCCGCAGCAGCACCTGGTGCGCTGGGTAAGATGCATCCAGACCTCCAGGTCACCAACTTGGCGTTGAGGCCCCGGCCTCTGCACTACCAGCTCCAAAGTGGGTTCATGCCAACTCGCAGTTGAGAACTCCCATCTCTGGCTTCAGTTTCTCACCAGGAAGAAGCTGAATTCTCTCCTGACTCCTCTTCACAGTCTGTCACATTAAGACTCCGCAATGCCACCATTTCATCAACATTCTCCTGACAGCTTTCCCTTGGGCGTACTGTGGTTACTCTGGTCTACATTTATTTACGCTCCTACCTTGCTTACATACAGTCTGAGTGGCTGCTGGGTTTACACCGGCCCATACTCCATAACTCCACCTTCACCGCCTCCATTGAGCCATTGATCTTATTTCAGGTTCTTCCTTGACCGTTCTTCTAGTTCAACACTGAACTCTCTTACACCCAGTTCCAGAAGCCTTGAAATTCATATTATCCACTGCCCTCAAGGTCACAGATAAATAACTGCCTAGTGACGTCTAATTTCTCCGTCTGGATTTATCAAGACCCAACACAGTTCACCAGACCTCCTGGCATTGGGTGCTGGTTACCTGTCACCTCATCATGCTCAAATGCCAGCGAGCACAACAGCACATTACAAATACATGGCTGTTAAATTTTCATAAGTTTTCTTCTGCTTTCTCATCCTTCTATTGCTACATAGAATCATCGAGCTTTATACCTGAAAGAAACCCTAAAAGACAGTCCATCGTGACACCCGTACCCACCAAAGTTACAAATTAAGAAATCTTATTCCCGACGCATGGGAATCACTTACTAACGGTAACTCTGGAAGAACTACGTCCAAGAGGCATATTCAGAAATCAAACCAGGAATTTCAAAGAAACCTTGTAATCCAACACCGTGAAAATACAATGAAAGCTGCAGGCCAGATTCGGTTACTCCATCTACAAGCCTCATGAATGGAAACAAAGCGGACCGATTTCCAGCTGGATCGGCCGCCTGGGAGGAGCACGCTGGGTCCTGGGCCAGATGGGATCCAAGATAAGAACTGCATCACGCAGGGCTGGTGGGAACCTTCTCGGGCACTGGCCTACACCTGCTGGCCTGGCTCTGTGGGAGGGCTTCAGACTGGGCACTTCTTGTTCTTTCTTACAATTATTAACTCACTCAGCAAAGTCAAAGCTTTCAAATTCTAGATTTGCTTCATTTGCAGTTACAGACGTGCTAACAGTTGAGACGGGATGGGAGAGAGGAAGGAGCATGGAATCAGGCCTGGGTCCAGTCTCCGCTATGGGACTTCATAACTGTGTGGAATTGGGTGAGTAGCCCTAGCCGGTTTGGCTCAGTGGATAGAGCGATGGCCTGTGGACTGCAGGGTCCCGGGTTTGATTCCAGTCAAGGGCACATGCCCGGGAGTGGGCTTGATCCCAAGAAGGGGGCTTGCAGGAAGCAGCCAATCAATGATTCTCTCTCATCATTGATGTTTCTCTCTCTCCCTCTCCCTTCCTCTCTCTGAGATATATATGTTTTTTTTAATTGGGTGAGTGGTCCCCACAGGTCCCCACTCTTCCTCTGTGTTGCCAGAACCAGGAAACAACCTTAACTGGATATAACCCTTCCTGCCCTCCACATTCTCTCACCTGCCACGTGCGTTCTGCCTCCTTTACAGTTCGGGAACCTTCCCCTTGCCCGTCCCACCACTCTAATGGAGCACCCTCTGACCGTCTGCTCTGTGACAATTGATTATCTTCCTGCCAGTCTTACTTTCTTAAGTCCACTCGCCACAATCTAAAACGGGACTGGTCTACAATGCAGATGGCTCCTCTGCCTAAAACTGAACTCATTTGCTTTGATGTCACTTGCTTTGCTTCTCTCCTAGAAGTAAAGTTGTCTTACTGAAGTTGGAGGTGAAAGGTACTGAAGACATGAGAGGGGCTCACTAACCGCCTGGTCAATGTTGGGGGGCAGTTGTGTGGGCTTCAGTTTCTCCCTCATTCCACAAAGCCCGCTGCCCTCTTCCGAGGAATACAGGGATGATGGACACGGAGCCCGCCTCGGGCCTGGCAGAGACTTCCTGCCACACATTCTGACTCGCATCTTGTTACTATTCATGTCCCGAAGTTTGCTCTCACGCACGTGAGCTCCTCTGATCCTTCTGACAACTCTTGAGACTTACGGGGTTCCCCGAAGACACGGAGGCTGGTGATGTTTAAGACTTGCAGGATCGAGGCCAGTGTGGGGCAGACCTATGGTTTCCCAATCTGGGTTTTCCTATGATGCCCTCCTGTGAGGGGTTCTGGCTTCTCCTGTAGAAAACAATTCCGACCCGTCTCTTCCAGGAAGTTTATCCAATACTTTTTATGACATTTAAGGAATACAAACACAGAGGCCAAATTCCACCATAATGGACTCCAAAGGACTTTGGCTGGTGCTATACCAAATAATTACTTTAAATAAGTAAGCTATCAACTGGCTCATTCCTGCATTCCTGCATTCAGCAAATATTTATCACATGCCTCCTTCCCACAGGGAAGTGTGTGATGCTAAGAATTTTCCCTTTTCCTGAGATATTAGAATTAGTCTATACCAGTGGTTCTCAACCTTCTGGCCCTTTAAATACAGCTCCTCATGTTGTGACCCAACCATAAAATTATTTTCGTTGCTACTTCATAACTGTCATGTTGCTACTGTGATGAATCGTCATGTAAATATCTGATATGCAGGATGGTCACAGGCGACCCCTGTGAAAGGGTCGTTCAACCGCCAAAGGGGTCGCGACCCACAGGTTGAGAACTGCTGGTCTGTACCTTCTATAACTGAAGCCAACTATGGAAGACACAGGGGACTGTTCTCACAGGCCCGTGAATACACAGCAATGAATTTAGAGCCAGGATGTCCGAGAGCTCATCTGGGCTGTGCCCCGACGTAACCTCTGTGGCCCTTGATGAGCCTCTGGCCCTACGCTTCCTTTGCCATAAACGGGACTATGGGTATGATCTCTAAAGTTAGTGTAGGTCCTAAATCCTGGAGATTCGAGGACTTCCTATAACTGGCAAGTTCTTTGACATTTACAAGTATATTATCTTACATCGAATTTTCATACATCTTTGTGAGATGATCCATATGTTGACTGCAGCTTTAAAAGATAACTCCAGATTGCCCCACAAGTTGTCGGATGTGTTGCGCTACATACAGCTGTGGGGCACTGAAAGAACCTTGCAGCCAGTTGAGCTTGCAAACGGCTGCAACGTGAAGACGGTGTTGCTCATGTGCAACTGGTGATCTTAAATGGGACCTCATTGGAAAACCTAAATAAATGCGATTCCGAGCCTTCCTTTCTCACTCTCTTGTGTAACTCGTGTTTGAGTCACTTAAGGACGCCTTAAATTCTTGTGTATGACATGGCACTTCAATCCCATTTATAGCACATGGTAGTGTGCAAAGCTCTTTATGGCCTTCTTTCGGGATTCTTGCACCCTTCACTCCCTCAGCAAATCATGATGAGACATTAGAGGTGTAAACCCTAGTGCCCTGAGTGGTAATCAGCTGAGGAGGCCCACCACCTGTGGGCGCACATCGGTGCCCACCTGTGAATTCACACGCCCGGATCCTCCCCTGTAACCAAGAAGACATCCAAGCATCACCTGATCCCCCAGACGTGCGATAGAGTAAAGCGAAGCACATTCCTATATACTGACATATGAGAACTCTGCCTCCAAACTACTGTAGCAACAATCCTTTCTTTTCTCACTCAATCAAGGAACCTCAAAAGAGTTTCTGCTCTGTCCCTCAGTGTGGGCTGGTGGTGATCCTGCTCTCGCCTCTCTCCACTGTGCCTTTGGGTGAAGCACTCAAGGCGCCCCCTTCAGGGGAGAGGAGAGGACTGCACCAGGGGCGTGGCCAGCAAAATGCAAATTGGATGTCAGCCTCCACTTTTCCACTGGACAGGCTGACCTTGGTCAGTGAGCAACTTGCACAACTGTACACGGTGGCACGGCCAGCTCTGTAAAAAAAAATGTTCCGGAAAAGGCAGTGGCTACTAGAGAAGAAAGGGCTTAATGGCCTAGAGGTAATGGGAAAGAAAGTCTCGTCGAGAAGGAATCTGACTGACACACGAAGGATGTGTGAGGGATCAACAGATGGACAAGTGAAGCAGGAACCTATAGGCAGGGTGTTCGTTCATTCCAGACAGTGGTCTGGAGACGACAGCTTGGAAGTGGTGTGACGGGTCTGGCAGGGTGTGTGTGTGCATATGGGGGAGAGGGATGGAAGGGAGACCTGGGAACAGTCAGGAAATGAGACTGGAAAGGCAGGCGGAGGCCAGATCAAGCAGCAGCTTCTATGGATGTTAAGGTGTTGAAACCTGATGCTGAGCTCTCTAGGGCAGTGGTTCTCAACCTTCCTAATGCCGCGACCCTTTAATACAGCTCCTCATGTTGTGGTGACCCCCGATTTCATTGTTACAAATTGAACATAATTAAAGCATAGTGATTAATCACAAAAACAATATGTAATTATAAATGTGTGTTTCCGATGGTCTTAGGCGACCCCTGTGAAAAGGTCGTTCGACCCCCAGAGGGGTCGCGACCCACAGGTTGAGAACCGCTGCTCTAGGGCCTTCTTTCGTAAATAACAAACTCTTCTCCCAGTGTACCTTGCCATGGCGTTCACACAATCAGAAAGTCTCTCACGCCGGAAAGCAACAGGTCTTGTCCCATAAGCTGAGCAGGTAAACTTCAATGGACGGCGCTTTGCTTTAGACCCATGTCGCTCTCCATACTGCATTTTTAGAAAGCAAACACCCCCAAGAACACCAGGAAATATCCCTGAGTGTGTGCATGCACAAGTCTCATAGGTTCTGCACCAATTATAAGCGCAGCCATTGACACTCTGTAGGCAGAGGCCATGCCTGGAAGACTGCTAGCATATGGCCTGCACCTGTAAGAAACCTGGGCGACTCACTGTGTGAAACACTGTTCTAGACACGCTCGGGCTCAAATCTGTTGGAGAGGGAGCCGGAGATGGCCAGGTGCAAACCGTTAAAACAATTATGTCAGCAGCATTTGAGGAAGGGAGGAGAAGGGTGAATAACCAGGAGACCAGAACCCCAAGATCCTCGCCACGTGGTGAATGAATACTGGTACAGGTCCTACCAGACGCAAGGCTACCTGGAACTTTCAAAGGGTCACCAGGCCACCGCAGAGGAAATGCAGGAAAAACTGCCAGCGAATGCAATTATCCTCAAAACCAAGCCGCCTCCCCCTCTCCCCCGGTTCAGTCAAGTCACTCTATTTTGCTCTTTTAAAAACTCAGAAGAGGCATGGAAGCCCACCCATCCCAGGCTCCACCGTTTCCTGAAGATAAAGTACCGGGGACCTCACCCCACCCCTCGCCGGCGGCGTCAGTGGTGGGAAGAATGGGCTCTTTTCTTCCTCAACTGTTTTTGGTAAATGTGATCCATTTGGGACACAACGTGTCGGCTTTCCCAGAAACTTGGCACCTCGCCCCACCAACCCCCACCCCACCCCAGCAGCAGGGCTCTTTGGGGACTCCCCCCACTGCCCGCAGGGCCCGGGCTGGGCTCTGGAAGCTGAGCCGCCGCCAGGCCGGGACGGGCGCCCCAGCACCTTCCCCGCGCGCTGCGCCCCCGCCCGGCACCCACGACGGCCTGGCCTGGGGCGCGGACCCACCGACACGGGAGGCCGGGGCGGAGCAGGGGTGACTCGCGGGCGTGGGGCCGGGACACCGCGTGGGACTCCTCCGTGGGGCCCGGCGCCGCGCGCAGCCCCCCCCCCCCCGCTCCACCTCCCCCCACCCCCCACCCCGGGGAAGGGAGAATCGCGAACAAAGCGAAGGAGGCGGACGGCGGGACGGTGCCGGGCCGGCCCGCAGGGGAGGCCGCGAGGGAGCATCCCGGCCCCGGGCAGGTCTGAGACCTGGGACCCGCTCCGCGCCCCGCGCCCCCAGCCCCGCGCCCCTTACCTTGGCCACACGGCCGCTCCGGCCCCGCCGCCGCGCCCCCACGCGGGGCCCCGATGGACGCGGGAGGCGCCGGGTCGAGTCAGAGAAGTTGCCGGGGCCACTGAGTCCCCTCCGGGCCGGCGGGCAGTCTGCGGCCACCGCGGCCACCCGGGCCCTCTCCCTGCGCGCGGCGTCCCGGCGGGCGAGTGGCCCCACCTCGCTCCGGGCGCGCCGCCCGCCTCCCTCCCCGCCTGCCCACCCCGCCCCCCGGGCCGCCTCCCCGCCCCGCTCCTCCCCGGCCCCGCCGCCGCCCGCCGCGCCCCGAGTTTTCCCGGGACCTCACATCTCCACCAACAGAACCGACAGCTCAGCTCGGCGAGCCCCGAGCCAGCGCCGGCCGAGCGGGTGCTCAGCTGCCGCCGCGGACGCCACGCGGGCAGCAGACCGTCCTCCCCCGGGCTCACCGGAGCCGGTCCCGGCACCGCCCGGGCAGAGCCGGCGGGAGAGGCAGCGGGAGGTCGGGGGACACTCGAGTGCAGCCCGAGTTCGGAGAAGTCGGACTTGCGGCGGAGACCGCGGGTTGAGTGGAGACACCTGGGCGGGGCGGGGCGGGGAGGCGGCGGGGTGTGCGGGAACCTGGGCCGTGTGCCCGGCCCACTGCCCGGCTCTCACCCGGGGCGGAGGGCAGGGAAGGGGATGCGGGGAGTGTGGCCCTCCGGCAGCGGGCGCCTGGACGGGCCGGAGCGGGGACTTCTCGGGGAACTGCTGGGGGAGCGAGGGGGCGGGAGCGGAGGGGCCGGGGCGGGGCCAGGCGTGGGCAAGGCTGCCCCGGGAAGGAGGGAGGGGCGCCACCCGCCTCGCCTGCTACTCATCCATAGAAGATCATGAGTCCCACACCCACAGTCCCCATCAGGGGTCCCAGTTCTCCGGGGACCACCTGCCCTAAGCGCACTATCCCGCCTCCGCCGGTCCTGGGCTGGGAGCCGCTGGTGGGAAGTGTGGGGGGCACACACCCAGAGATGCATCTCAGAGCGCGGGCCCTGGTCAGGGCAGCTCAGAGCTTCAGGGACTGGGAATCCGCCAGGAAGACTCCTCCCGCTGCTAAAAGACCCATGAATGGACTTTCCCACACACACTGCTTCGCAATGAAGGCCCGAGGGTGTGCTGGGAGCGACAGACCCATCTGTCCACCTGCGGGGCCACAGCGCTGTGCACAGAGCTGGTGACCCAGCCCTTCCTGCCCCGCGGCCTCCCCTTGGTCCCCCTCCACAGGGCACACCTGGCCCGGCCTGGGCAATGCCTCCTCCGGCCTCCCCTTGGTCCCCCTCCACAGGGCACACCTGGCCCGGCCTGGGCAATGCCTCCTCCTCATCGCTCTCCCCTTGGTATGTCGCCTATTTCTGCACCAGACAGACCTACCACCCTGGAGCTTTTGTGTGTTTTCCCTGTTTCTTGTGTTGCATTTTTTTTCACACCTTTATTTTATTTATTTTTTGTTAATCCTCACCTGAGGATACTTTTCCATTGAGTTTTGGAGAGAGTGGTAGGGAGAGGGAGAGACAGAGAGAGAAACACTGATGTGAGAGCAGCACATAGATTGGTTGCCTCCCAAATGCATCCCAACCAGGGCAGAGAATCGAGCCTGCAACCGAGGTATGTGCCCTTGACTGGAATCAAACCCGGGACCCTCCAGTCCTCGAGCCAACACTCTATCCACTGAGCCAAACGGGCTAGAGCTCACACCTTTAAAATATTTATTATTTTTTTTATTATAATACGGGCAATATGCTCATTCCACAAACTTGTAAAAATACTTATAGCCCAGATGTCTCCAACTCCCCGGTCTTCTGGGGCATGCATGGTCCCTTGGTACCAAGTAGTCAGAGCCGGAGCCCCCATCCCATGTGTATCTGCCAGGGTCCAATCAGGAGAGAGAAACCACTCAGCAATTAAACAGTGGACGTTTAATATAAAGAATTATTAACTACAACAGGATTGGAGCAACGAGGGATTGACTAGTCAGAAGTAAAGAGAACTCAAAGGGAAATGGGAATACAGATATGAGGGTGAAAAGAGCAGCCACTACCCCTGGTGCTGAGCTGTAGCCCCAAGGGTGAGCCTCATCCTCCCCCAGGCTGAGCCCCAGAGCCTGTTGGGGGCCCCATGGCCATGGCTCATTAAATGGTAGAAAATTCGCATGGCTCAGTGGCTGAGTGTTGACCTATGAACCAGGAGGTCAGGGTTCGATTCCCTGTCAGGGCACATGCCTGGGGTGGTGGGCTCAATCCCCATTGGGGAGTGTGCAGGAGGCAGCCAATCAATGATTCTCTCTCATCCTTGATGTTTCTCTCTCTCTACCTCTCCTTTCCTCTCTGAAATCAATAAAAATATTAAACAATAAAAATAAGCCCTAGCTGGTTTGGCTCAGTGGATAGAGTGTCAGCCTGCAGACTGAAGGGTCTCGGGTTCGATTCCAGCCAAGGGCACATGCCTGAATTGTGGGCTCAATCCCCACTGGGGGGCATGCAGGAGGCAGCTGATCAATGATTCTCTCTCATCATTGATGTTTTTCTCTCTCTCTCCCTTCCTCTCTGAAATCAATAAAGAAATATATTTTTCAAAAAATAATAAAAAATAAAAACCTTGCTCAATCCCAGAGAGCCTCCCTTGGTCAGGGCCAGTCCTGTCACTGCTCCATCCTGAAGCATCTCCAAGAAGGAGACAGGTCCTCAGTGGCACTCCTCAGTGTGACAGTGAGTTTTGAGTGCAGCAGCCCAGGTTGCGGTTTCCTATGTAACCCTATGCAGACACCCTCCAGGATACACTTTCAACCTTGGACTTCACCTTCAAAAGATACAGCCTTAAAAAACTACCTGTGACATTGATTGTTCTATGTTGATAAAACTCATGTTGTTTTAAGTCCCTTTCATTTTTTTCTTCGTAATTTATAAAGTTGGTCGGGTTAACATATCTGAAGATGGGAAAGTTAATATTTTATGCATCAGAGTAAAGTATCGATTATAATACAATATACCTTCATGATGTCCAGCCAATTCTTGCTCGCCAGTGCTTAGAGGGCGAGCCCTTATTTTCCCTGGAGCTCTCAGCATAGGAACTGTGCTTGCTGAGCCCATAAACTTCCTGTGAAATGCATACGAGCACACCCTTTCTCGACAAAGTCCCTTCATGGGCCTAAGTTCCGCCTCTTCAATCCCCATCCCGTTAAGCTGGTCTTGGACTTTGTCACAATTTCTCCTGAGTTCCTTTCACATCCTCCCAACCCCACTCATTACCCTCAGTCACCCCACTGTGCCCTCAAGGGCAGGGCCCTCTGAGCTTTCTGTGCTGTAAGAGCTGCCGCTTACTGTTATTGAAAGTAGTGAGGTCTGGGTTTGGATGTCACGGTTCCCAGTGGGTGGGGAGGGAGAGGAAACAGAGAAAGTCTGCCTGCTGACAACGCTAACTCGGGCCACGTTCGAAGCTGAGGGCTGTTGGCAGGGAGCCAGCTGGTGCACAGACAGGACTGCAGAAGGGAAGTGATTTTTGAAATTTAATTATGTGGAAAAGGGACGTCTGCCAGGCCGTCAGAACCAGCAGCTTTCTCTCTGAGCAGAGACAGCCATGAAATTCACTTAGGTGTACTGGGCGTAATTGAATAGATAGAGGCACATGAACTGTAAGGACATCCTCAAAAAGATGTAACTCGGAGACATATAACTCCGGGGTTTCCATTTCAGAGCTGGGGTATTAAATGAGCTAAAACCTGACCTTGAGCTCAGATGTATATGATTGCCAATTTCTTCTTCATCCAGTATATCTCAAAAGAAAGAAAAACAAAGTCTTAGGGTATCCTTTAACAATTATAGTAAATATTCATCAAATATGTCTACCTCCTATATTTACATGTATGCATCCTATATAATAAAAGCCTAATATGCAAATCGACTGAACGGTGGAACAACCAGCGGAACGACCGGTCGCTATAATGCACACTGACCACCAGGGGGCAGACGCTCAATGAAGGAGCTGTCCCCAGACTGCAGGCCCCAGGCCAAGTGCGTGCCAGCGGGCTCCCCCTTCCCCCCCATCGCTGCACCGATCGCCAGGCAGAATTTCGTGCACGGGGCCTCTACTATAGAATAAATATATGTGAATGTCAAAACATGGACTTACCAGATTCTTTTAATAGCTGTATAAGTACCGTCACATTTTTTAAAGGAATTTATAAACTTCAGTGATTGACAGAATGTAGAATCATGTCATGCAGGGAAAAAATCTGCTTTTTAAATTTTGTGTCTAACACATACTTACCTGAATTAACAAATACATGAGCTGATGGATCTTTACTGTCTCCAGTTACAGCAATAACACCTTGAACTTGTGGTTATTGTTAGTTTTTACACAAACTTTCTAATTATAAGCTTTAACCCAGCCACAGGCTTTATAACTGGAACTCTAGGCTTTTAAATTAGATAAGCTTCTTACAGGACTATATATAACACCTTTCTATAAGATGTTAGTTTTATCTCATTACACTGTAATATAGGGTTCCATAGAAACATTTCAAATCATTTTGACATTAAAATGTTCTCCATTTTTAAAGGGAAACAAAGAAGGAGAAAGCAGAGTTGAGAGCTACTCCCCAAGCCTCTGGAGCGTAGCCTTCTGCCTTTGCCCGCCCCCCCCCCCCACCCCCCGTCTCCCAGGAAGGGGCCGGGAACTTCCCTCATTGGAATGAGTGTCTTGCAAACACACTGTCCCTGTGGAATTCCCTAACAAAACAGCCCTGTGACGCTCAGCCCGGAGGACAGGAGAGGGCTGGAGCCCCTGCAGGGGCTGCTGCACTTCTTTGCTCCCACCTAGCCTCCCCAGTCTGCACGCACACCCCCAGCCCCAGTGCTGCGGAACAACTTACAAAGCAACCTGGGCTCATTAAATAGGTTGACCCAGTTTGTCGCATGTGTGAGAACATTTTTTGGTTCAAGTACTACTTGCTGTAACAGGAGGGAGTTACTCAGCTGCGTGCAGTCCTCCCTGGCCCTGCGATGGAGCGAAGCCGTGCGCCCCGTCGGTGATCATTCCCAAGCAGCCGGCTCCAGGCACTACCTGCTCCCACAGAAACCTGCGGCTCTCCCCGTTCACCTACTGGAGCAGGGAGCAGGCGCTGAGAAACCCAGCCTCTCGCACTGCGGTGAGGTCATGAGAAACAAGCCTTCCAAGAAAGTTCTCCGGTATTTGTGTCTCCCCAGTCTTGGTGGACAGAGGCCCGATGGACAGGTGGAGGCGGACACCTGCTGTTAGGCCAACCATCTACCAGCTCCTGCTCAAAATAAGTGAATGAACGAGACGTCTGAGAGTCACCCAAGTGGTCCACAGCCTCATGGCCCCACACAGCCTCTTCCCCACCTGCTGCCCCCAGTGAAAGTCTCATTTTGCGTCCATTTTCTTTCCAGTCCAACACAAGCTCATCGGTATGAAAATACTTACCAGTGGGGGGAGGGCCAGAAATAAATCGAGAGAGAACGATTCCCACCGCCCTGACTCCCACGCCCAGGAGGGGTGATCTTGACCTCTCCCCACAGGCACCCTGCCATTCTGATGCCTCCCAGACTTCCCCTCCTCTCTCCTGCTCCCTCCTGGGTCAGTAGGTCCCTATTTCCCAAGCCCTTACCTAGTTCCTCTGACCTCTCCCGACCTACCCTCCCACGCCATTTGGCCTGCAGTCTTCTCCCTGCTGCCTCCTGCAGAGCTGGCAAACCTCTCTCATCTCCACCACCTTCCCCTCAGTTCTGCCCCCACAGTGGCGGCGAACTCCAGGGAGCCTCTCACCCCTCGGACCTGGCAGAAGTGGCACGTGTCTGCGAAGGTCTTCCTGTCTGTCTGGTGGAACCGGGTCTGCGCTGCTGACCTGTGTCGTCAGGGGGCCACAGGGCAGGACCTGGAGCAGCACAGGCACCTGCTGGCCACCAGTGGTCTTGTCTCCTGGGCGCAGCTGCCTCCATCCTTGCTGAGCACACACTTTGCAAAGCCTGCCCCTGATGTGGTAACTGAATGCCTTGCCCCCAGGGCAGGAGGTCCGCCTTCCTTCCACTCTCCCTCAGGCAGCCCTGTGACCAGGTTTAACAGAACTGGGTTCCAAAATCTCCCGTTGCTCTTTGCTCTGGGAGCTGGCCGCTGATAACCCTTCCAGTGTCTCCTGTGGGCCGCTTCCCGCTGGGAGGCTGAGGCAGGAGCTGGTCGGACTCCGCAGGTGGCCGCCCTCCCTTCCCAGCTCAGCCTCCAGGAAACCTCACCTGTGGCAGAGGCTCTTCATTCAAAAGCCAGTCCCCTTCCCAGTTCTGGCCCCCACGCTCCACCATCCCAGCCGCGGTTACACATGGAACTGTCTGACAGCGCCGACCATCATACATTTTCCAGGGAAGTGTCTGTAAACATAGTGTGTGTCTCTGTGTGCGTGTGCGTGTGTGTGTGTGTGTGTGTGTGAGAGAGAGAGAGAAAGAGAGAGAGAGAGGTGCATTCACAGCATAGGATAATAATTAACAGCCCCTACTCTGGAGTCAGAATGTCTGGCTACATCCTGGCTCCAATTCGTACACTGGCCACGTGACGTAAGCCCTCATGCCTCAGTTTCCTCATGTGTAAAATGGGGCCAATACAACTGACCTGATGGAATTGTATAGGGACGAAGTGAGTTAGGACGCAGCAGGCACAGTCTGATGTTACAGGAGCTTAGAAACGATGGCAGGCTTTCTTGAATCCGATGCTTTGTCTCGCTTCCCACATCTGCAACATGAAGACTATCACGGGGGCAGCGTGCGGGCTCGGCCAGGTGCAGGCGCTCCTTACCGCTCCGTGACGGGCCGATGTCGGAAGTCACTTGAACAGCACAGATGATTTCAGCACAAAACCAGCCCTGCCTGCAGAAACGCAGCTGCGTGCTAACCACAGAGAGACGTTCACGGCTGATGCTTCACTCTGTGCCAAGCACGGCCCGTGCACGAGACAATGTATTTCATTTGGATCGTGTGACGCCCTGAGGAGGGAGGTACCATCACTGCGCCATCTCGCAGGCGAGGAGCAGTCTGAGGCTGAGAAAGATCAGCCGCCTGCCCGGGTTGAGAGCGAGGGACCAGCTGGCCCGGAGTGGACGGGGAGACGGGATTCTTCGTTTTATCAACGAACGCCTTTCTATTTTGAAAATATAGTTCCAGGTTTCCAGGTGAGTCATTATTGTTCCTCCATGGATGCTCATCAGCTATTGGCTGGCGATGAGGATGGCCACGCTCTAGGCCACGGTGGGAAGCCAGCATGGCCTTCCCCGTTACATCCTCGGTACCTCCTCCAGGTCCCAGGATAGACGCAACTGTTGGCTGTTGCTCAGAGCTTCAGCCGTGCACTTTCTCAGGGGATATTTGTGCTTTAATTGAAACACTGATGGCGCCTTCGAGAAGCAAAGGGACAATGATACATGATGGTGTCTCAGACACTCGAATAAGCAATGAGGGCACTTTAATTGAGGAGGACGCCCCGGAGCCCTTCCATCACCCCAGCAGATTGTCCTGCGTGGTGCAGTTATATGAGAAAATATTCTGACTGCACTAATTCGGTAATTCCCTTCCTAAGGAGGCCTTGGACTGAGTGAATTTTCCTTTTTTACCGCAAAGTACACATGGTTGTAAACTGTATCCATTTCCTCGGTGGATGTGCATTCGGACTCAAGCCTGCTATTCTAGCTTCATGAAAGAACCAGGAAAAGCAAAGGCCTCCTGCCACTGGCTAACCTGATGTGGGTAAGACGGTGACACTGGTGTAGATTCAAACTCAGGGCTCCTTCGCACACAGAGGACAGAGGGGGACCCGGATCCAAGGAAAACACAGGCTCGCACCTGAGGGTACTACGAAACGTGAGGACCGGTGCAGAACTCTGTCTTTCCTTTTTCCTAACTGAACTCAGCTCAGCGCGGCAGCCCCCTTCCGGTCAGTAGCTGTGTTCATTTTGGGGGGGGCGCCGTGACAAATGAACACGGCAAGATGGCTTTCAACAACAGGCATTCACTGTCCCATAGTCAGTCCCGGGGTCTGGAAGTCTGAAATCAGAGTGTCAGGGGGCCTGATCGCCGTTCAGGCTGTGGGAGAGAATGTTCTATCCGTTCTCTCGGCTCCCAGGAGTGGCCAGCAGTCCTGAGCATCCTTGGCTTGTAGATGCATCACTCCAACGTCTGCCCCCGCGGCCACATGGCCATCTCTGTGTCTCTTCTTCTAAGGACATCAGTCCCACTGGACGAGGGCGCTGCCTAATGACCTCAGGTGAGCTCAGCTGCCCCTGCCAGGCCCCTGTCTCCAAATAAGGCCGTGCTCCCAGCTACAGCATGAGGCCTTCAATCGACCTTTTGAGATGACACAATCCAACCCCTGACAGAAGCGGGACACGAAATCTCACCACCGAAGCCACTTGGCTCCCTCCAGTTTCCAGCTCTAGTCCCTTTTGGACACTTACTTCGTTCATTCGGGATTCTCCCCCATCCCCGTTCCTTTTCTTCTCTCTGGACTGAAATACGTTCCAGGCCACTCTGCCTTACCTGCAGCACGTGTTCCCCCACGGGTGTACACTTTCCCGGCCGCTGGTGTTAGCGTCTTTGGGCAAAGCTTCCTCCATCGTAAGCAACCAGCCATTTACCAGGTAGTCAGAAGGCCCCCGAGGGAGCAGTCAGGTCTCCATTTCACAGGAATCCCCTGAAAGGTCTGCAGCAGAAACAGGGGACCTGAGTGATAACCAGCCAGGGCGCCTGAGTCGGCTCTGGCGCGGCCGCCCGGGGTCTCCCCGCCCGGGGTCTCTACGCCCGGGAGGCTGAAAGCTGCCTTCGGTTCCGGCGGGCTTTCCTCCTCTTGTGAAGTAATTATTAGCTCGCATTTCTGCCACCTGCTGGGCCACGTGCCCTGCTGCTGGGTGGGCAGGAGCCGCCTCCCCTCACAGTCACAGGCGTGGTTGTGGCTCAGCTCACCACCCAATCCTTCGGGCCCGGCTGGCCTGGCTCAGTGGTTGAGCGTCGACCTATGAACCAGGAGATCACCGTTCGATTCCCAGTCAGGGCACAGGCCCGGGTTGCAGGCTCCATCCCCAGTGGGGGGCGTGCAGGAGGCAGCCGATCCGATCCGATAGATGATTCTCCCTCATCAGTGATGTCTCCATGATCTTTTGAAAGGAAGATTCTTCTCCTGCCAGCCTCTGACAGTCACTCACAAAACCAGGAAATGAACCGCGCGCTGGCTATCTGGGCGTAGCGGGAGTTATAAAGGACCGTGAGCATCTCTGTCCCTGGAAATTCAAACACGGAAGGAAATTCAAACACGGAAAACATTCCGGCCATCCGACCTTGTTCCCAGGCAATGGTGTTATGCCACCGCACACGCCCCAGTTATGGGCTTGATCCCCAATGGGGGGCGTGCAGGAGGCAGCCGATGGATGAGTCTCTCTCATCATGGATGTTTCTATCTCTCTCCCCCTCTCCCTTCCTCTCTGAAATCAATAAAAATACTTTTTTTTAAAAAAAGAAAGAAAGAAATGCATATTTTTTACCTCAACTCCTGAGATTCTAGCTCCACCGATCTGGAGGTAAAAGAATCTGAATTTTTACAAACATAAACAGGTGATTGGGATGCACAAAATATGCCGAGAAATAAACACTCGGCTCAGCCCACAGACCCGCCTCCTGGAAGGGCAGCTGGGACCCCCGCCACTGGTTCTCGGAGCCCCTGAAACGAGCTTCGCCATGTGGAGGTGACGTGTGCACATGGCGCTTTGCGGGTGCTGCCGGACCATCACTCTGGGAAATATGTCTTCAGTTACAGAACTGCATGCCGGGACAAGCGCTGTGCTCACACTCATTCATTTTCCTGAACTATCCGACACTTGATGGGAGTCAAGCTCACTTTGGAAGACAAGCTAAGTGGCCTGCTCCTCACGGGATGGGGAGACGCAGGGGCACCGCAAAGAGCTAAGCAGCTCCATGACCGAGGGGCCAGGAGGGTCTGGCTTTGCTCACAGCTGTCTCCCTAGCACCCGCATTCCCTTTGCACATAGTGGTGCGTGGTAATACGTGTTTACAAATGAACCCAACACAAAGGAATGTGAAATAGTATGAACATTTGGATAATGCCTCTGCATAAGTGAACACCAAATACTTGTAACTATGAAACTGATTAATCCTTGATTAGGAAAGTAACTCAAAGGTTTAAGAATGATCAACTACAAGTCTGGGCGGGGGGGGGGGGGGGGAGGGCGGGCGGGCGGGGGTGCGAACAACAAGAAATCCCGCGCTTGGGAGGAAATCTGACCTCTTCCTGGGCTCAGTCGGTGCTTCTGAGTCCCCTGGAGTCAGTGACTCCAGGCCACGGGTTTCTGCACGGCTCCGTGTGTTTTAATTAAACGCCGAGGGCGAACAGACTTTCCAAACGCCCCCCTGGCCTGTACCATTACGCCTCTAAGCAGGGATCAGAGGAAACACCGAGGGGGTCCTGTCACCAACGCACTGGAAGCGCGCATCGCCCTCCCGCGAGGCAGAGCCGCAGGACGGCGAGAGGAGCGACCCTGTGGGCACCGGCGGCCTCTGCAGGGACCGGCTCCCAGCTTCCACGATGGGCATTTGTGTTCTGCATTCGCCTGTCTCGTGTCCACAAAGCAAAGCTCTGTCCGTGTGACTCAGGCTGTGAAAATGCTTCCCTTGGCAGCCCCGTGGCCCTTCCCCGCACCGGCCCCAGCACCAGCGCTGTTCCCTGCCCTGTGCCATGTGTAACGGTCCCGCGGGCCTTGCCAACAGCCACGGGCGGGGGGGAGACCTGTGTCCTGAGCTAAACTCTGCTCCTGGCGGCTCCATGGAACTGGATGGGATTGACAGCAGGCGCATTTACCTTCCCTCTCTCCCCCTCCCTCGTTCCTCCCTTCCTTCCTCTCTCCCTCCCTCCCTTTTTGTCTCATGTAAAAATAAAAGAATCAAAAATCTCAAAGAAACATCCAATTAGCAGAGATTTCTGGGGACAGCACTGGCTTTCCCCAAGTCTGTCACTCTCTCCAGCTCAGCCCCTAGTTATGGTGAAAAACAGAGAGAACGACACTAACTGACCCTCGCAGGGAGCTGCCGTGACCCTGCAGCTGGAAAACATCACGGGTGGCAGCCTGCAGAGCCTGTGCAAGTCCTGTGGGCGTCACCCAGTGCCAGGCGTGTCCTTGGCTGCTGCATAACCAAGGAGGCTGCAGGTCACCTTGGTCCGGGCCCTGAGCCACCGTCTACTTGAAATATACGCTAGAGCTGCCTTCTGGGCTCAGAACACAATTATGACATCCACGGAGTCTGCCAGCATTGTCGTGTAAATAAGAAAAATATGCATGTTAAATATTAAACAATTCAATTTCTTGGACAACCCCCTCCTGAGGTGGACCAAGAAGCTAATTCTCAGTCTGCACCATGTATTCCACACAGAAGCGTGTGTTTCAGAGAAGGGGTCTGGAAGGGGCTTGCCCCGTCCGGCCTGGTTCCCCCGGTGCACCCAGAGCTGGCTGCCTGCCTGCCAGCCACGGGCCGTTAGTTCAAGCCCAGGGAGGGAGTGGGCATCCTCAGCTCAGTCCTCTGGTCTCAGATTCCCAGCCCAGCACTGGCTGGTGCGTGGACAGGGGGATTCCAGATGTGGAAACAGCTGCAGGCGTGCTGACCTGTCGGTGTCTCAAAGCTGCTCTGTCCTGAGTGTCCCTCATCCCGAGTCCTCCTCAGATGCCAGCTCTGCTGCCTGTGAATGGGCGCACTGACCTCGAGGGTCAACACCAAGTGCGCGGTCCAGGAAATTGTTGCCGGAGTGATTCGTGCGCCCACCCTGAGCCCCACCGCACGCTAAGGAGACGGATGCTTTGCTAACAAACGTCGCATTCATCGCCTTCATTTACGGTGACCTGAGTTGGCAGCCAAAAGCGTCCTTTCCAATCGGCAGCCAACTTTCCTTCTATTAAACCTTGGGGAGAATAGATCACCCACTTCGGGGAAATACCGCGTGCATGAGGCTGAGGCGTGTGGGTTGAGGAACCGAGCGCGCAGGCCGCCTGCCTCACATTCGGTCCCCAGGCTTCGCAGGCCTCCACGGGTCTCTGCCCAACCGCACGGCCGGACGGGCGCAGGAGGGAGGACCGGGCAGTAGAGTGGGCAGGTGTGGAGTCTGTGCTCAGAGAAGGGGATAAAATGAAGAGGAAAGCTGGCTGTGAGCTCTCGGAGATCGTAATTCGGTTGCAAGGATAAGACGGCAGCCATCAACATGTAAGTGACACTCTGAGCAGCGGGTGGCCATCTGCCCAATTTATATGTGACATTCTAACCCTTAATGTGGGCGCATTGGATGAGGATGAAGCCGACGGACATAACAAAGGATAAATCAGGTGGGAAGGGTGGGGCCTTATTTGGATAGACCTGCTATCCTTATAAGAAGAAGGGACACATACCTCTCCCTGTCCTATAAAACCATATCTCCACCACCTCTCTCTCTGTCCCTCCGTATGCCCGGAGAAGATGCCCTGCGAGGGCACAGCGAGAAGGTGGCCACCGACAAGCCAGGAAGAGAGCGCCCTCCAGAAGCCAAGCCTGACAGCACCCTGACCTTGCACTCCTGGCCTCCAGAATGGTAAGGAAATACATCTCTGTTCCTTAAGTCCCCATCGAACAGTGGAATGACCGGTCGCTATGACGTGCACTGACCACCAGGGGGAAGACACTCAACACAGGAGCTGCTCCTGGTGGTCAGTGGGCTCTCACAGAGGGAGCACCACTCAGCCAGAAGCCCTGAGCCGGGCTCACAGCGCAGCTGCGGTGGCGGGAGCCTCTCCTGCCTCCACGGCAGCATGAAGGATGTCTGACTGCTGGCTTAGGCCCGCTCCCCACAAGGATATCCCCCCAGGCTCCTGGACTGCGTGCAAGAGGGCGCAGGCCGGGCTGAGGGACCCCCTGAGTACATGAACGTCGTGCACTGGGCCTCTAGTCTGTATATAATACATAAACAATCAAAAATTGGAAGAATGAACTAGACCTCTATTTTTTAAAAGACTCTGAAAAACTGAGGAATAATACAAACCTACCTTGTTGATGAGGTTGATCAAACGGGTTTTGGGGAAAGTGCTCCAGGCGCGAGGGGCCGGAAGTGAGATGGCTGTGCGTGTTAAGAGCTACTTCCGAGGAAAAGCAGACATGCAGTGCACTCCCGGTGTGGGCAAAGGGCGGGAAGGAGGGGACTGATCTCTGTCATTCAGCCCGGGAGACGGGCAGGGAGATCTATTCCCGTGGGAGATACGGATGCAAGAGCTGCTCCCACAGGAGGTCAGAGAGCGTCATGGCCCAGAGGACGGACAGCCCTTGTGGAATGCCCTCCAAACAAGAAAGAGAAGTTGCCAGAGAAGCGAAAGGACATGGGAATTCCAGGGCCACAGAGGTCAAGGGAAGAGAGACTTTGGAGGAAGGTGGGGTGGGCCACCATCAGGGAGGTCAAGTGTTATGACCCTGAGAAGTGCCTCTTGGAATTCCCTGGGGAGCCCACGGGAGATTTTTAAACAGTGGAGGGGACGGGGGGGGGGGAACATGGACGGTAGGAGGCTAAGAAGGGAGGGATGGAGAGGAAATGAAGGCAGCGGGTTATGTTTAGATTCCGGCTGTTCAAATGCCAGTGTCCAAGTCTGGACTGGAGGTGGGAGGGTGTGATGTGTAGGCCTTTCCCCTCATCGTGACCCCAGAGGGATTCCCGACGAACAGTTCCGCAGTGACAGGTGCTGACGGGCCGGGGAGGTGGGACAGGGCGAGGTGGCGAGGTAATGAGGTGTTCCATCCTGACCCGGAACTTCCCCACAGCTCCCGTTCCGTGTGTGACAGGATATAGGACAGTCTAGGTCTGCAGAGCCGGAAGATACACAATTCTCAAATCCCTGCGCTGATTAGAAGTCCAGACATTTCTCCCAAACTTCACACTGGAATGGCTGGTCCAAGGTCAGAAGCAGGTCCGAGTAGAAAGCCACGGTGGGAGGGGTTGGGATTCACGTGGGCATCGGTGTCAGCCTCGCCCCCAGCCGTCGGACACTTGGCATCACGGAGACGAGACGCCAGAGGAATCTTCTGTCTAAAGATAACGCCCCAAGCCCTCTTCCCCGGCTCTGCCTCTTTGCAAGCCAAGGCTCATCTCCGGCGTCTGCCGCCCAGTCTCGGGCATAGTCACCCTTGGTTCCTCGTTCTTCTCGTTCTGCATTTTTGCGCAGCCTTTAAAAATCGGATCCCACTGGCAAGGCCCCAGACTTTCTGCAGTAGTGACTTACAACGTGTGCACGTGGGAGCCCACTCACCCGGCGGTTGGTGTGCACAGGGACTTGCTTACGATGGAAAACCAAACCTGACCTGCCTGCAGGGTCGTCTGGCGCACATCCTCTCAGCGTAGCTCAGTGGCCACCGGGAGTTAGGGCGATGGACTCTGAGGTCACAATATCGGTCCCTGACTCGGCTCATAATGAACTCCTCGTGCCAGTGAGCACCACTGGTTAGAACAGACTGATGGCGGGGCTCGGGGCTGGCCCCCCACCCAGGCCTCAGCTCTCTCCTGCCCAGGGTCCGATGGACTTGCCAAGGCCACTGGGCACAAGAGGAAGGGCCAGGGAGGGGAGGATGGCTCAGAACAGCCACTGCACAGGGTCCTGGATACACAGGTCACAGTCGCTCCTCCAGGAGGGACCCCTGAGGCTGGAGCCCTGCTGGGAGAAAGACCATGACAGGAGAAACATAACAGCCAGGAGAAACAGGGCCCCGTGGAAACCTGTCTTGGCTAAGGGAGGGGAGGGAGGTTGACGGGTAAAGAGAAAGGGGAGGAACTTTTGGAAATTGTTCAAGGTGTCCAGTCTCTACCCACACTGGACTCTCCACGTGACATCCAGTGTATGTTTGAGGAAGTCTTTTGCAAACCGTGAAGAATATATGTGTGGTCCTAGCCAGTCTGGCTCAGTGGATAGAGAGTTGGCCTGCGAACTGAAGGGTCCCGGGGTCAATTCCGGTCAAGGGCACATGCCCGGGTTGTGGGCTCGATCCCCAGTAGGGGGCGTGCAGGAGGCAGCTGATGAATGATTCTCTCTCTCCCCCTCTCTTCCTCTTTGAAATCAATAAAATATATATTTTTTACAAAGACTACGTGTGTGCTGGGCTGGGGGGAGCCGGCAGGCAGGTCGTGTGCGTGTCTGTGTGCACATGTGTGTGCATGTGGGGCTGTCCCTCAGGTAGGCTGAGGCTGGTGCTTGCTCCCTCTCCCTGGGCCCAGGCGTTTAGGTAAGGCGTAAGGCATGTACCCAATGCAATGGCGGTGTCCATTGTCGAGCTCCCCTGAAACCTCCTTCAGAGTTCAAAGAGGTAACAAAAGGGGCATGTGCCCACAGGGTGAGTTTGACACCTATGAAACTGTATGCTCAGATGTTTACCTTCTAGAACTTTACGGGGCAAATTAGGAGGCTGGGCCTCATAACCTGGCAGTAAAACATCAAATGTTTGGGAAAATGGTTTACCTTGGATCCATGGGCAGCCATTAATACCAGGAGGAAGTGAAAGAGGAGAAACCAACCAAAATGAAAGTTTCAAGTTCACAGAGAATTTTTCTTCTTGTCCAAGCACAACAGAGTCTCCGGGAGGCCAGGCCAGGGGCGAGGCTGTGAAATTCCACAGAAACAGAATTCTCTCCATGTGAGATCTTGCTACGGGGGCCTCAGGGCACAGAGGGTTCTGCCTCAGGTTATCTGTGGGGGCCACACGGGAGCCAGCTGAGGGGAGCTCTTGACATGGGGCACGTCGCACCAAGTGCAGAACTGACTACATCTCACCTCGCCTGAAACCAGACAACCAACTCTCCAAGGCCATTTCCATATTAACCAGGTATTCAATTTTAATGTTCATATAAAAATTAAATGGGGCCTGGCCGGAGTGGCTCAGTGGTTGAGTGTTGACCCATGAACCAGGAGGTCACCGGTTTGATTCCTGGTCAGGGCACATGCCCGGGTTACGGGCTCAATCCTGGCTGCAGGAGGCAGCCAATCAATGTTTCTCTCTCGTCAGTGTTTCTATCTCTCTCTTCCTCTCTCTCTAAAAATCAATAAAACATATTTTTAAAAAGTTCAATGGAATATTTACCAATAACAAGAAGCTTAAAGTGTCACCTCCAAAATTAGTGAAAAGGAGGCATACCCTTCTCAAATCGACCTGTTTTGGGGGAAAGTAGTTTTATTTTTTTCTACTCAAAAAATTACTTTGAAGAATTTGATATGACTCCATTGACTGTGAAGAGATCCTCAAGCTGAAATATCTAGATGACAATTATGCAGAAGAGGAGTCAGAATGGAGAATCGAATCTAGAAGTCCCCCTTGAGTGGCTTCTCTGAAAAGAGACAATGCATCACTAAGAGAACAGACTCGAGATCCTGGAGGCACCCCCAAATCTGCTTGTTGGGGTTGGGGGGAGAGGGTCCAGCCAAGGGTCTGGCCAGGAGCCAAGGGAATGAGGCAAGGCTCTGTCAGGTGAGCCGGAGGGAGAGCTTCCTGCAGAGGGGGTGGCGGGACCGGGCAGTGGGGTGGCAGCAGCGACAGCCTGGGAGGCTGAGGCAGGACACGGCGGCTTTTCTTACTGGTAAGGGGGCCACTCATGGGCCCGGAACCTCCCCCCCTGGCCCTCCAAGAAGAGGAAAGTGACGATGACTCTGTGAGGTGCTGGGTTTAACTGAGTGCATGCAAGGAGACCCCGCTGGCGCATTGTGCTGTGGGCACAGCTCTGGACCCACGGTGTAAAGCGCTCAGCAGCCACCAGGCTGTAGCGGGCGGAGGGCCTGCTGGTGGCGGGTCACAGTGGCCATGCGCAGAGTGACGGGAGGAGAGATGGCAAAGGTGCAAACAAAGCAAGAGCACAGATTAAGAAATGAGCCAGTGAGGCAGCACCTGAAATCAACACAACTGAGGAGGTAGAGAATCTGTCCCGCAGAGCGCCGTGCTGGCCGGGGGTGTGGGAGGCCTTCGCTGGGCCTTGCCTCCGAGGGAGCAGAGTGTTCTGCCACCGTGGAGTCACCTGTGAGCAGCGTTACCCGCCACCAGGCTGTCCAGGGCGACGAGAAGCAGCTGGCGGGACCGTAGCAAACTCGTGGCCCAGGGTCCTGCCACCTGAGGCTCGGCGAGTGCGCACCTGCCATACGGCCCCGCACAACAGCACCCTGAGCGAGACGAGGCCACGCGTTTCAGCCAGATGGTCCCCAGGGTGCTTCGCAGTAGAGTGCCAATAAGTAAACATGCATGACAGCTTCAACGCCAGGGCTGGCTTTTTCAAAGATGTGCTTGCGATAAACTGAAGAACTGTAAGGCCCTTTAGTGGAAGGATGCAGAAACAATGGAATGATTAAAGATATTAAACAGATTTAATACAAAATCAATGAATGAATAAATAAAGGAGGTCATCAGTGGCCAGCGAGATAACATGTCACAGAGCGGTGGGGGCAGAGCCGGCGGCAGAGGGCGGATTAAGAAGAAAGAGAAGGTGCAGGGCCCGCAGCAGGGCTGTGGACCTCACCGGGGGAGGCCTTTTGGAGCCGCAGGAAGGAGCAGGGTCAAGGACGGTTACGATGACCTTCATCCTGAGCGTGTTCATCGAATTCCAGATGTGAAACACACACTCACCTCTCTTCTCCGGGGGCAGGTCCATACGTGACTCAGTGAAATGGCCCGGATTGCTGGATGCGTGGTTCCTCCATGTCCACAGCGCCGCTGAGCCCAGAGAAGGTGGCGGAAGGTGGCAGTGCCTGCTGCCTGGAGGGCACGTGCAGGGGCCGTAGGTCCGGGAAGGCGTGTGCTCTGGTGGGGGGGGAGGGGCGGGGGTGCAGAGAGCTGATGGCCTGCGGACTCCTAGGGCAGTGCACACAGCCACCACGTCGCCAGGATGGGCGACAGTTCTGAGTTCCTCACTCTTCCCCATGAGTGGACCACGCCTTTGGGCTGTCACAGCCGAGTCCAGTGAAATCTGAGCATTTCTGTTGAGAACAGTGGTGAGTGGGCTAAGGAACACAGACTCTGCCATGGCCTGAGCTAGGGGACATTCAGGCCCACGGGCACCTGCCCCGGGGCCCCTCCCCACGTCTTCACATGGCAGGGGTGCTGGGGGAGGGGTGCGGGAACGCGGGAACAGGAGGCGACATAGTCTGCATGGCCACGTCTCCCCCAAATTCCTATGTTGAAACCTAACCCTTGACGTGACGGCTTTAGAAGGCGAAGCCAGTGGGAGGTGCTGGGCGAAGAGGGTGGAGCCCTCACGAGTGGGACTAGTGTCCTTGTAAAAAGCCCCCAGCGCCCTTGCCTCTCCCACCAGGTGAGGGCCCAGCGAGAAGGTGCCATCTAGGAGGACGTGGCTTCACCGGACACTGAATCCGCCGGTGCCATGACCTCGGACTTAGCCTCCACGACTGTGAGAAATACCTTTGCTATTTATAAGCCACTCGTTTTACGGAATTTTTGTTATAGCAGCCAGAAAGGACTAGGGCAGGCCTCAGAGAACCCGACGATGTAGCCAGAGCCTTGGAAGTCTCTGGCAGGCCTACGAGTTTGGACGCATCTGGGATCTAAACAGCGGTGATGCCCGCTGGCCTGCCGGTTCTGTTCAATCGAGGGCGGCTGCAGAAACCCAGAGGTCCCATGACATCCTATGTTTACACTCAGCTTCCTTTAGCAAATGTTCTAAAACTTACAGAAAATATCTATTATTTACAATCAGGGTTGCAATTTGCATACCTCTGATCTTCAAGGGGAAAAGGCACCATCTCCTTGAACTTCACCGTTAGTGAGATGAGCACTGACAGCAGGCAACACTTAGCTCTTACCACGGGCCTGGCACGGTCCGTAGCGTTTCATACATTGTAACTCAGCACGCACGAAGCCCTGCAGTGTGGGTAGTTTTGTCCCCTCCACTTTACAGAAGAGCAAAGATAAGAGGGGTGGGTCCAAGGTCACAGAGTCGGTAAGGGACAGAGCCGGGACGTGAACCAGAGAGTCAGGCTCCCAGGTCTGCGCCCTGCCTGCGGTGCCGATGGCCCCGAGACCGAGGAAGACCTGACCTCGCACAGCGCCAGGCCTGCAGGAGGGAGGGAGGGAGGCGAAAGTGAGAATGTGATCCGGGCAGGATGTGGTGAGTGCGGGGCAGAGGTCTCTGCAGGGACCACGGGCGCATGGGGGAGGCCTGCAGCCCGGAGCAGCGGGTCCCGAAAGGCTGCCTGGTGGGGCTGAAACATGGTGGGAGCGTAGAGAGGGAGGAAGGGGCTGAGAGATCATGCCAGACAAAGATCAGCAGGAGCCAAGACTGAGCGGGACCCAAGAGATAATGGGGCCCCGGGTGAGGGAGAGGCAAGCAGTGAGGCTGACGAGAGGGGTGGAAAGGACCACAGAGCCCTTGAAAGTTGGGCGGAAGGCTGGACTTAATCCCGAGGGAGATGGGAGCCTTGCCCGGGGAGGGGGGGGGGGGAGGGTATTCCCAGGGGCGTGACACGGTTGGACATTCCTCCTCTTTTACGTGGAAACTGGTAGAACCACGGCAGGGTGTGACACCGGGCCAGGGGGTTAAGCCCCGGAGAAGAGGGGAGTGAGAAAAAGACCGGTTAGCACACTAACTTCTTTTTCCCTCTGTGCAGCCCCCTGTGACAGCCTGCCTGGTAGGGCAGCTGAATATGTGTTCACTTTGAAAACAAAATGGTGGGGGAGTCCTTTTTCTCATTTTGTGGAGGGAGCTTAGCCTTTGGAGCAGGACACGCATTACCTGGTTTCCTTGTCCATCAGACTCTGGGCCGGGGCAGGGCCCAGGAGCAGATGGAAGCTTCCCTGTCCCGGCCGGGGGCAGCAAGCTGAGCTGATCACCTCCACACCACGGGCTCCCCGGGTCTGGAAACACCGGAGGCCGACGCCCAGACAGCTGCAGGCACCGCTCCCCCCCCCCCTACCCCCCCACTAACCAGGACGGCTGCCTGCCCAGAAGCGCTGGTGAGGACGTGCGGGCACCAAGCGGAGCTACTGACCTGAAGGCCAACCCAGGCGGCTGGCGAGCAAAGGCTTCCGGAGCCGCTGGGCCTGGGGGCTCCCTTTTTCCACGTCAGTCGGTCCTAGAAGAAGAAAACACGGGCTCGTTACATTACTCCCATGGGACTCGCCAGATCACACCTCGTTAAACCCAAAGCTCGCATTTCACCGAGGAGAGGAGCGCAAATCAAACAAACTCCTGCCTGACTGACGCCAAAGCTGCCTGTGGAAGCCTATTTCCCCCCATAACCTGACTGTGCGCCTTGGCTGCCAGGAGCGCAAGCAACTGCGCGCCAGTGGCCAGCGATGGTTACGATGGTTAAGGGGAGGAAATGCTGAAGGTGCCCGGAGAGCGCACCCGCCCACCGTCCAGCGGCCAGGCGCTGGGGAACCGCAAGCCCTCTAACCAGGGCTCTTTCTGAAATAAGAGCTTTCAACAAGGCTTGTGATTGCCGAACGCTTAAGTTTCCTGTTGACCTCAAACGCATCCTATAATCTTTTTAAACGTGGAAGCAATTTTCATTTTTGCAAAGAAACCCTAATAATCAGCTCACGTCGCTACTCATCCCGGAGGTGAGTCCCACCAGGAAACGACAAAAGGACTCTCCCCAGGTCCCGCCCCTGCTCAGCCTGTCCCTGCGGGGCAGTGTCCCTGGCACCTGGCATCTTAGAAAGTCAGAAGGTGCCGGCCTGGGCGAGGCCATAAGCTAATGGAGTTCAAACCACTCATTACGCTTAAAAAAAACTGCAGAGCAGGCAGATGGTCAATTAGATGGAGGGCCAGGCCCAGGAAAACCCAAGAAACGTGTGTTCACTGAGCATGTGCTGGTGTGAGGCCCATGTTCTCTGCTTTAAACACATGACCTCATTGTGTGCTCTCACCTGCTCACAGGGCGAGCATGGGCACGAGACCTGGCTGAGTTCCTCAGTTCAACTCAGAGCGCTGAGCATACAGAGGAGACGTGGACACGCTTGGCTTCCTGCCCGCGGTGAGACCACAGTCCAGCTAGGGGTGGGGGAGGGGGAGTCAGGCACATTCATTAGTGCTGTGTTGTTCAAACAGCAGCTTGCGACTCCATAGAAGGTCACGGCATTAATTTCCTGGGTCTTAATCAGCATTAAAAAGTAAATGAATGAACCCAGAAAGTAGAAGAGAATGGCATGGGATGGAAAACATCAGGGTGCATGCAGTAAAGTCCAGGAAATTCCCATGGAAAGAACAGCATGCCTGTATCAATCCTAAACATGTCTGGTGTACTGGTTTGCAATGTAAAGGATATTTTCTTTTATAGGTCATGGCTGAAAGAGTGTGAAAGCTCTCGAGTTACGAGTTACGGAACAAAGTGACAAGTGCTCTGTTAGAAGTGGATACGGGACGGTGAGAGCAAAGAGGAGTGAGTGTCCGCCCATCATTAGCACCGAGCTCCAGAGTGAAACCATCCTGTTTTCTCACCACCAAGAGGTCTCTTAACGATGAGATGCCTACATCCAATGCTCAAAGCTAAGAAGAGCTTGAGAAGGACGGGTATGAAATTTCAGGGACCAGAGAAGGAAGCAGTGGGGGTCCCTTCTCCTGTAGCCTGGGAAAGAGAGTGGGCACCCACGGAGCATGAGAGGCACAATGACACCAGTCCTGTGTCTGCACAATGGAGCCAGATTCCAGAAGAGGGCATTAAACCTCCAGAAGATGGGACCCAAGTCAAGCCCTACTGGCTAGAATTGTGGGAGGTGCTGGCAGACCTGCAAGCACTGGCTAGGTCTACAAGTGCTGGCTAGTTAGGTCTACAAGCGCCAGCTAGGTCTACAAAGACCAGGTAGGTCTGGAACGCATCCCCACCGTCCCCTGGTGAGACTGCAGGAGAGCCTGTGGGGTCTGGAAGACAGGCCGCAGGGAGCCAGGCCTGGGGCCCGGGAAGTGATCTTTACCTTGAGAGCAGCCCTCCTTTGGGATGGCAGGCCACTGCGATGACCCTGACCAGGATGAAATGGTGATGAAATGTTCTGTTCTTTTCCTAAAACTTCCTTCAGACAGACCCGAGATGCCACGCTCACAGGTTAGACTTGTGGCAATCCGCCAGACTGTGCGTGGAGACATTTTCTCCGGGTTCTCAGTCAGGATTCAAGTAGGTCCTATTCATGGTCCAGATGAAGAAGCAGGAGAGAAGCTGATGACGTGCTCAGCATCACGCAGTGGTGGAACCAGAACCGAAAACCAGGCCCTGGGACAGCAGAACCTCTGCATTTTTACTTCCAAACTGGCTTGTGCAGTTGGCTGTGGGTTTGCTTTTTCTTTTGTTTTTATCGATTTCAGAGAGAGAGAGAGAAAGAGAGAGAGAGAGAGAGAGAGAGAGAGAGAGAGAGAGAGAGAGAGAGAGAAAGAGAGACATCAATGCGAGAGAAAGATTGATTGGCTGCCTCCTGCACGCCCCCTACTGGGGATTGAGCCTGCAACCCAGGCATGTGTCCTGACCAGGAAGCGAACATTGAGCAACACTGGTCAGCAATTTGCTTTTTCTTAAAGAGCCATAAAGCTGTTTTCTATTCTTTGTCCAGAATATAGATAATCAAATGTAATATAATGATTAATATAATGATTATATATATATATATATATATATATATATATATATATATATTACCAGCACATACATCACAAAATCAGTGGTATCACAGAATGAAAGCTACCCCTGAATATCAGCAAAACGACGCTCTTTTCTATTGCCAGGCTAGATTCAAAAGACGTTCCTTGGTTTCTTAGCCTTTTAAATGCTGTCTATTTTTAGGTTTTGCCAGGCTTCAATTAAAATTCGGCATTATCATTTTGTTTTTAGGGGAGGAAAAAGCCTCAAAACTATAGCTAGCAAAAAAATTAAGCATAGTGAGTGTGTTGCTGGTAGAATTTAAATACTTTCAGTTCTACCTAAAGTTTGTTCAATAGATAAATTATAAAAGGGCAGAGGAGGTATCTACAGCTGTTAAAGTCATTAAAAGAGAGATTAAATATTTTTAAATAAGCAAAATTAAAGTTTTGAATCTAGAGACACAATTAGGTGATAAAACTGTTAGTAATTAAACATGAGAGAATTCCGTGGAAGTGCAGAGGAGGGGTACTTAAGGGGGGGTCTGTGAATGGAGGGGGCCATCGAGGGGGTGGGCTCAGATGGCCGCATGGAGATGTCCCGTTTACAGTCATTCACTAGGCCTTACACTTGATTTTTGTGTCTTTCTGTAGCTGTAGAGTTCTTTTTCCCTTTCAACTAAAGGGATTTACATTCTACAAAATCATTTCTTTGAAAGAGAACTCACAGTACAAAGGCCAATTGTTATTTCCAGGTCTAGCAGGACTGGAAGAATGAAAGCTAAAGGCCACCTTCCCTTCCCCCGCCCCCCGGGGGGGCTGCACCTGAGGTTGTGTGGGCGTCGGGCACCCAGCGGTCTCCGCAGCCACTGGCTCCTGCTGCCTGAGAGTGAGTGTGAACGGTTCCGGAGGCAAACGCATCTGTTGTGCCAACAGATGGAGGTTTCATTAGCTTTGGAACTAGATCTTTAAATGTATGATTATCCAAGATGCACACATTCTCCAGCTTTATTTCTTGCTTTTAGCTTTTAATTAAGTTCAGAGCAGCTCAAAATTTCCTCCCCAAACAGGAATAGTCAAGATAGACCCCAGGTGATTTCTCCAAAGGAAGCAGGGCCAGAGGTACCATTTACTGCAGGCTCCCTGGGGTGGGCTCGCAGGCACTAAAGGCCTCCATGCCCCTCCCGGCCTCGGGCAGGCGGGCGAGGGGAAATGGCCCCAGTGGACAGGAGCCTGGTTACAGGATCCCAGCGCTCCAGCTCCCAGCCGCTCCTGCTCCCGCAGCGGAGTCATGTGCTGGCCGCCTCTGTTTATTTGCACAGAGGGCTGTGCGGCCGAGCAGCACAAAGAGGGAAGGGAAAGCCGCAGCCACGTGGACCAGAAGGATTTCCAATCACAACAAACACACCCAAAGAGGGAGGAAGGTGGGAAGCGATACATTTCCTTTCTGACATTCTTTAAAATAAATGCGGGGCCCGGAGGAGGCGGCCGGACCTGTTTCCACCGGCTGGATGGTGTGGAGAAGCCCTGGCTGGGTGCACGGCCCGCCCTCTGCCCGGGCCCCTTCCAGACCGCAGGTTAGCAACTGGGTCCCCAGGGCCCGGGAGCTGGAGGTTGTCTGCGACGCCGTGGTCTGCGCTGCTCGAACCAACCAGGCTCCTTTCCCTCCCGTGGGCCCCGGGCGGTGGGACACGCTAGGGGATGCTCTTCTCTGTCGCGTTTTGGAGAGCCCCCTCCCCCGCATCCGCATCCTCCGAGCTGAGTCTCAGGCCACAGAGAAACGCTCAGATGGATTTTGAAACCCCAGCCACATGGGGCCGCAGCTGGGAGCAAGCCAAGCCTGCATTCTGCTATTTCCCCTGAAGCATGGAAGCAAAATTCTCAAATTTTAAAGCAACACGATTGTTGTGAAAGAATATAAGGGACTGTATTTCTCCTCTGCTCCTCCGAGTCCATTTCCTCTAATGGCTGAATCCACATACCACTCACTTTGAACAAGACCGAGGGGGAGGGAGAGGGAGAGGGGGAGAGAGAGAGAGAGAGAGAGAGAAACATCAATGCAAGAGAAACACATGGAGCACCCCGGCAGGGGCCACTTTCCACGGCAGGGGAAGCCTTGAAACCACCACCACCAGAGCCGGATCCTCCCACCGCTGCCGGCGCGTATCAGAGCATCAGCTCTCAAGGCCTTCGAAAGGAGGAAGAAGCACTTTTCAACACGGAAAGTCACCTTCTACCCGGCACAAACCCAACACTAAGGACCTGGCCATAGAAAGACTCCCATCATGTGACTTCACCTCGCAAGTCCATCGAATTCCCACCCTAACTACCTTCATCGGTGTTACAAGCAACAGTCCCTTCTACATTGAGCTGAAGGGTGAGAGGGACACGCAGGAGTTGTAGGGGGTAACGCTGCCCCTATGAGGCCACAGCGGCAGCCCCGATTATATCTGTAACGTCAGAATATCCTCTTGTCTGTGCATATTCCGGATGCTATACGAGCCATGCCTATGTTGCATATTCTGTATAAGTCAGCTCCTTTTATCAGATACCCATGTGACTCTTACTGGCGAGTTCACTCCTACACACACTAAGAGTCTAGGCCAGCCTCCATTAGCTAGTTATATTCAGTGCCCAAGTCTTAGGATCTCTTTCCCTCTTCATCGTTTGAGTATGACCCTACGCAAAAGTCAGATTTAGTTTCACTCGAGTCAACAGTAATCTTTGGTCCCCACCCGCACCCTTCCATTGGTCACCAAGAATTGGGGCAGGATTCTTATTCTGCCTTATAAATAGCTCTCAAGCCTCTACCCTCTCAGGCCTCCAGTGTCTTCTCTGGATAGTACAGTCGCTTACTAACTAGTCTTCAAACCTCCACGTCAGCCAGTCTACCCCATTGCAGCCAGAACTACTTCCTCAGACACAGGTAAGCTCCAACCACGTTTCAGCACCGTTCGTGGCTCTGTACTCACAGAGAAAGGCCACGCAAATCTCTGTGGCACATGACAGTTCACAGCCCACTCGGCGCATCAGTGGTCTCAAACGACTTCCCCTGCCAACCTGCACCCACGCAGGCCACGCTCAGCGCAAACCCGTTTGGGCCTCTTAAAACCACGGTGGACTCGAAGGAAAGTAAAACCCACTCCCGGATCTCGGTGTGCAGACACTTTGGCGGGCGATACGGACATGTCAATCCATAACGGACCGTGGGGACTGCAACTTGGCCCCAACCTGGTGCAGCAGTCTCATAGCCAGGGAATTCCCACTCGCCCATTTTTCCTGTGTTCCCACCACGCTGAATGTGTGCTACCCAAGACGCTGCCAGGATTTGATGCCTGCATGTCTTCATCCCCAGCGTTTGGGACGCCCTCCCTGTGTCTGCCCAGCGAACCCCTGTTCATCCTTCAGAGCCTTGCCTAGTGTCTGCCTTCCACAGGCCTTCCCCCTTCTGGCATGGTTATCTGCCCTGGCTTAGGGCTGCCAATATATTCTCAGTGCGCCCTCTGCCACATCATATTCTTACATTGCACAGTGATCGTGTCTGTAAATGTCTGTGCTTTCTGCTCCATCGAGCGAGGGCAGCCTGTCTTGTAAGGAGCCATGGCGCACAGCTGGAAACTAAAGCCAGGGAGAGCCAGGCCCCCAGAGGGAGGTAACGAAGTTAACCAAGTTAATGAACTAGCCCAGAACTCCCTCTAGGTTAAAACTGGCGACTTTCCCCAGAAAATCATGGAGCCAAAAAGCCCAAAGTGTGTACGCATCTCTGCAGATTCGTGTCTGTGCGGGGAATCTTCACAACCCGTCACAAAGGGACGGACTGGCGTGGACAGACACTTCCCACGGCTGAGGCCGCCACCCAGTCGGCCCAGGGGCTGAGGGGCGGGTGGAAATCACTGCTGCTCAGGCAGCCACAGGCAGCAGAGGCAGGAGTGTGTTTCTTCCCCACCCACTGGGGTCCTGCAGCTCACCCCTCACCCCCAC
Organism: Myotis nattereri; assembly: GCF_964212035.1. NCBI lineage: Eukaryota > Metazoa > Chordata > Mammalia > Chiroptera > Vespertilionidae > Myotis > Myotis nattereri. The sequence goes on along the minus strand of NC_138081.1, from coordinate 93,556,145 downwards.
GACCCTGGGGGACCCCAGTCACTCCCCCGGGGCGGGGGGGAGAACCTTCCACGCCTATCCAGCCTATCCATCCGGGAGCCTGCCCTTTAGTTCAATCCCAGGCACTCCCTCCCCGGCCAAGGCACCGATTAGGGCTTGCCTGGTCCCTGAAATGATCTGACGCCATCGCGGCACAGGCTCCAGACAACCGGGTGCCCTTGCAGCGCCGTAGGACAGGAGCCCTGGGAGGTCACAGCAGCCTGCTTGCAGGGCCTGCGACCTGGCCAGGGCGTCTGTCCTGACACCTGCGGGCAACCCTCCGTCCAGTGGGCTCTGGGGAGCCCACCTTCACTTCACAGAAGAGGAAGCTGAATTCCGGGTGGCTTCCCCGAAAGACACTCGGTGAGGAAAGCGTCTGGAAGTTACGAAGAAAACCAAAGCCGTGCTGCTGCCATTGAGACGAGCACGCCCCGGAGCCATGAGGCCGGGGCCCCGGGAGAATCGCGCGCCCATGTCTTTTCTGGGGTGAAGCAGGCAGCACACGTTTGAAGTCATTCTGTCAAATAAGCTTCAGGGAAACGAGGAGCACAGACAAACGCAGTCTGGTTAGAAAGAAAAGTTTCAAAACGACCAGTCCGCCCTGGCAACCCCCAGCCTTCTAAACCGAATGCGGCCTTGTCCCCAAGAGCAATCTCCTTTTTTTTTTTTTTGTTTTGTTAATCCTCACCTGAGGATAATTTTCCATTTTAGAGAGAGTGGAAGGGAGAGGGAGAAATATCAATGTGAGAGAGGCTCATCGATTGGTTGCCTCCCGCACACAACGGCAAACGACGCTCTAACCACTGAGCCAAACCAGCGAGGGCAGCAATTTCCTCTTTCAGGGACAAGCCTGCTCAGGGCCAGGGAGGATGCGAGGAGCAAGGTGCGAGCATCAGCGTGAGTGTCAGCTTCAAAAGTAGCGTAATCACCATTTCTGTAAACTCTCCCCTTCCAGATAAACAACTGCCATCCCCCCGCCCCCGGAAGATGGGTCCGGCGGCCCCCAGAGACCCCCCACACCACACACTGCCCCCGCGGCCCAGGCAGTCATCTGCATGGATGCCAACCGCCGCCCGGCCCAGTTATAAAAGGGCTTGTGTTTAACTTTATTCAATCCCAGCGCGTTCGGCCAGCACCCGATCTGCACGTAATTAAAATCATATTGCCGCAGCCGCTGCGCGGTCTGATAAGCTTTACCATATGGACACCATTGACTGGCTGCAGGATCTGGCGTGTCTGCAGCGACCCATTACGAGGGGCGAGCCTGGCTTGCTTTGGAGGATACGTTATGTGTTTTGGATCGGTTCTGTTTTTCACTTCTGCTCACGCTGTCGGGACGCTTAACCCTTTGTCCACAGGCCCACGACGTGGCCCTGCATTTCCACCGTGAACACGCCGCACCCTGGCTCAGGATGTGGCTCGCGGAGGAAGTGCCTTAGAGAAATTTCCATTTTCTAAAAAAAAAAAGTAAATAAATTCCATTTTTCTGATCCCAAATGAGCTTTCTCAGTCCTGACAGACAAAGGCTGAGCAGATACCATCGAGGCCCCGGGATCGAGAGGAGAAAATGCCAATGGAATCCTCGCGTCCGAGTCCCGAAGGCAGAGGGCACTCCTTGAAGCTTGCAAGAGGCGATCTTAGGACAAAAAGAGGAAGTACTGCGCTACCGTAGATAATGAAAATACGAAGCATGTCCCAAGAGGTAGCAGATAAAGCATAATAAAGCATAAAGGAATAAAGGAGCTAGCAGAGGGCCTGCTGGCAGCCTCACCCTGAGGAGCACTGCAGACATTCTGAGTCTGAGAGGAGTCATATGTCTCCACCTTATCTCACCTCCGCCGCCACCACAACCACCTTCCTGCACAACCACAGAGACCCCGAGGCCTTGTCAGGGGAGGATTCTGCGGGGCAGCCTCTGCTCTGACTCCGGTCACTGTGCTCAGACGCATATAACCTGTGGTTGATCGAGCCGGGAAGTTGCAATTTTGCTTTAAGACATTCTTCAATATAGATTTCAGAATGAGCTGAAGTCTCTCCCAACATGTGACATGGAGAAACACATGTTCTTAATCTGTGGGTTTCAAATTGTTTTAGAATTACATCAATGAGACATATCCTCAAAAGGCGAATCGGGCCACCCAGCCTCCGACGCGGGGTAGAGAGCGCTGTGGGGCACTCCTGCCCTCCAGCCTGGTGTCTTAAAGTCAGTTCCTAAAGTCTATTCAAAGGGACTTTCATTGGGAGCTAAAAAAAAGAAAAGAAAAAAAAGAGGAGCTTTGAAATCCACAGGGCATTAGTTTGTGTCAGGAGGCTGCGGCAGGCGGGGCTGAGGGCGGGGAAGGCGTAGGCCCCCAGCGCCCAGCAAAGGGAGTCGGAGGAGGAGGTGCCTTCAGTCTCTCCATCAGATCCAGTTCCCAGAAAACGCAAAACGCCTGGTTCTCAATATCGAATGCGAAGCCGCAACATGAAGGTTAGAAAACGGCCAGGTGGGGCCCAGGAACTCCTCCCGGAAAGCAGGCACTGTGAAACGTTTACAGATAGTTTTGAAGACAAAGAGTTTCGTATTTAAAGCTTGGGTGCCTGGTAAATAATGGAAACCATAATCGCTAGCCAGTCCAGTGAAAGAAGAAGGGAGAGGCGAAGGTAGGAACAACCACCTGCCATCGGGGAAGAAAAGCAGGGGATGAGAAGGCCTCCCGGAGTGAGAAGAACAGCTCCGGGTTGTAGCTAAGACGAGGGAGCCAGGATGCTGCCATCTGCGGAGCCTTCCCTTTCTGAGCCTCTCACCTGCCTGAGTGTCCCCCTCACACAGCCTCAGCAGGGCCACAGGTGAGGAGATAGCCTCAGACGACACTCGGAGGCCAAGGCCACGGAATTAATAACTAGTGGCCTCCTGGACTCAAGTCCTCATCTCTCTTTCCACTAAACGCCACGATTACCGACTTGTTGAACAACTGGAGGGAAAGAGGAGAAAAAAGTTGTCCACCTTTTCCCTCTTTCTTACATCTATTCTATAGGGGTGGGCAAAAGTAGATTTACAGTTGTGAGTATACGAAAGTTTATTTTTTTCCAATTTTATTGACAGATGATTTTTTTTTTTGAGAGAGAGAGAGAGAGAGAGAGAGAGAGAGAGAGAAACATTGATTTGTTGTTCCACTTATTTATGCAGTCATTGGTTGATTCTTGTAAGTGCCCTGACCGGGGATCGAACCCACAACCTTGGCATATGGGGACAACGCTCTAACCAACCGAGCTACCCCAGCGAAAGAGTTTATTCTTGGATTATTATTAATTATTATTTATTTGTATTACAACTGTAAACCTACTTTTGCCCACCCCTGTATATAAATAAATGGTCTCCAAGGACATAATTAAATCATTAGAAGAGAAGTATCTAATGTGGAGGGTTTATTGGATGATTTGTGAAGCGATACCATAACTCCCCCCTTGCCTGCATAGATGGTCTAAGCCAGGGGTCCTCAAACTTTTTAAACAGGGGGCCAGTTCACTGTCCCTCAGACCGTTGGAGGGCCGGACTATAGTTTAAAAAAAACTATGAACAAATTCCTATGCACACTGCACATATCTTATTTTGAAGTAAAAAAACAAAACGGGAACAAATACAATATTTGTATTTGCATGTGGCCCGAGGGCCGTAGTTTGAGGACCCCTGGTCTAAGCAGTGATGAAAGTCAGGGGGAAGTGATTGGGCCTTCCAGGGGCCTGGAGGGATAAATCCTTCTTTCATGTTCTAAGAAAACGGAAAATGCCGTATTCCACTGGGGGCCCTGCCAGCGAGGAGGTGAGGGGCACTCCGAGGCCTCTTTGGTATCAGGGAGAGTCACTAACCTATCAGAGGAAGCCAGATGGAAAGAGCAACAGACGCAAAATGCACTGTACAAAAGAAACAAAAACGGTCGTTCTCACAATCGTGATTCTAAAAATAAAAGCCCTGACTTGGGAGCGGAGCGCCTCGGGGCGGAGTGACTCACAGACCAGCTGAGGGGTCAGTCTTATCTCTTTTCCACGGAGCAGCCCCTCCTGTTTTCCTGACTTTCTCCTGCTCCGGGTGGGGTTGGGTGTGTCACCGTCTACAGATAAACGCTCATTGGAAACCAGCTGCCAGTTTCTGCTGTACATTGTAGGTCTTTCCCTGGCCCAACAACAGATGAGCATTCCACCTGGGAGCTTTCCTCCCCATCACTGCCCAGGTGCCCAGCTTTAAACTGACTCTGCGGCTCTAACTGAGCTTGTACGCCCTGTGCCGCCTGTTTCGGGGAGACGGATGATAGCTCTACATTCCAGCTCCTCTTAGTTTAGAAAATAAGGGAAGGAGGCTTAAGTGGACCCAAGGGTCTTCTTACTGCAAAGCTCCTCTTTCACGCTCTTACCTTAGAAATAAGAATGGCTTTCAGACCAGCCAGAGGGCCCAGTCTCCACAACCACAGGCATCTCAGCTGATACAGAAACCTAAGATGCTTTAACCAAAACAACTACTCAGGACAGAGCAGCCACAGTCTTCTAATCCATTATTTCTGCAGGCTGGACAAACTGAAGTGGAAAAATTCCCTCCTCGGGAGACGACGGCCAGGCTGAGAACTGGTAAGTGACAGGGCGAGAGGGGCCCAGCGAGGAAGGCCGCCCCTGGAGACGCGATAATCCCATTACGCAGCTCTTAGCACAACACAATCTGGCCTTGAAGTGAGTGGCTGTGAGATAAAAAGGGGCCTTTGATTTTAAGTGGCACTTAGCTGGGTAGGTAAGACTCCCATCTCCAGCTCAAGGGCTCATCAGCATAATCAAACTCTGAGCACAAGGGCCCTTGAAGGAGCCCAGTTCCCCGACAGCCTGGTGTTCCAGTCCTCACAAAAGGCTCCTTGGGGAAAGGGGCCTCGCCTCATCTGGCAGAAGCAATTTAGTCTGCTCACCAGGAACTCAGCCTGTCTAGACTGCAGGGTCGATCTCAAGTGTGTGGGTGAAGAGGGACTTCGCCGTGGCTCCCGTGCCAAGGTACAGACCTCAGGTTCCCTCGCACAGCAATTATAGTCCATCTCAGGGCGTCCTCAGGGACAAAGGATGCTGAGACGGCGGCTTCCTCATTGGCCAAGAAAATCCAATAGAAACCTGTCGTGAGCAGAGTACATGCTGGCTGACACCATCTCAGTCCCTGGTGGATGGCCAATCTGGATGAATGGAAATGCCTTTTTAAAAAATATATTTTTTACTGATTTCAGAGAGAGGAAGGGAGAGGGAGAAAGGGATAGAAACATCAATGATGAGAGAGAATCACTGACTGACTGCCTCCTGCCTCCTACTGGGGACGGAGCCCACAACCAGGGCATGTTTAGCTTTATCAATTGCTGACAGAGGGATGTTAAAATCTCCAACTGTGACTGTAGATTTGCCTACTACTCCCTTAAATTCTGTTGCTATTTGCTTCATGTCTTTTACGCTCTATTACTAAGCATATACTACGGATTTACAATTGCTATGAAGGTGTTCCTGGAGAACTGCCCCTTTATCTCTGGTTATATTCATCCTCCTGAGGTCTATTTCATCTCATGTTAATATGGCCACTCCAGCTTCCTAAAGCATACTGTGCCCATGACATCTTTATTCCATCTTTTTACCTTTAACCTACCTGTATGTATATTTAAAATCAGCCTATGATTGGGGTCTTCCTTTTTCTTTAGTCCAACAATCTCTGCCTTTACAATGAAGTATTTAGTACATTTATATTTAATGTTAATTATTGGTGCAGTTAGATATGAGTCTGCAACTCTGATTTGTTTTCTATTTGTCCCATCTGAATCTTTTTTTTTTTTTTTTTTAATTTCTCTGCTTCTCTCTTTCCTTTTTCCTGGAATAATTAAATATTTTTTTTTAGAATTCTAGTCTCATTTCTCTTCTGCCCTTTTCACTGTGTCTGTCTTCATTTTCTTCAGAAGAGCTAATATGACTTTATAAAGAACAGAAACAAAAGTCCTAACACCCCCTACTTCAGGACACTGTATCAGTACATAAAACTATAGAACCAGTTACTGAGGAGGTTACACAATCCCCTCCTAAAGTCCTTTCCAACAGGAAAAGACAATTATTCCTATATTAAGAGGCTTCTAATACTATGATTCTATATGCTACAAGAATTAGGCAAGTTTTTCTTTAAGTTCTTTTAATAGTAATTTTTACAGAATCGAAATCCCTGAATTGTCATCATCTCCATCCTAAGAATTCAAATTTCTGAACTGTATTTTGCTTCCTGATGCCTTCTCCAAGAATTTCCTCTCTACTCATACAGGACTGCTATCCATTCTCTGAAACTATGTTTTAAAACCCAATTTCAGGCCCGAGAGAACGGAATACATCTAAGGCTTGCAAGGAGCGCCCTCTGGGGGAAGCCTTTATGATTAAGACGTTGGAAACTGCGTTTGTATGAGTTGGTTACTAGTGCGGCAGCTCCAGCTTCAGGAGCTAAAAGAGAGAAAAACAGCGAATCCAGGAGACCTGCTGGCTAAATTACGGATGGAAATAGATCTTCTCCTCAGGAATAACCCCAGCTCCTCAGAGACAAGATGACGTCCGGCAGAGAAGGAAACACAGCGTCTCACCAAGCGCGTTCCCCAAATACAGACCGACAAAGGCTGGAAACTCACTAGCACCCGGAGCAATAAACGCGGGCCCAGAGCTCTGCTTTGAGCTGTGAGTTTTAGATACTGCTCCTTATCTGGAAGGAAGGCACGCTTCCTCCACGGAGAGGTGTGGGTGCGGGTGCGGGTGTGGGTGCGGGTGCAGGTGCGGGTGCGGGTGCCGGGTGCGGGTGCGGGTGCGGGTGCGGGTGCGGGTGCCGGGTGCGGGTGCGGGTGCGGGTGCGGGTGCGGGTGCGGGTGCGGGTGTGGGTGAGGGTGCGGGTGTGGGTGTGGGTGTGGGTGCGGGTGCGGGTGTGGGTGTGGGTGCGGGTGCAGGTGTGGGTGTGGCATGGTCAGGACGGAGACGCGGGAGTCAGGGGTCAGAGGGACAGGGCCTGGATGCTGGCTCTGCCCCCTCGCAGCTGAGTGACCCCCGAAGCCGCCTGCAAGCGGGGGGATGAGAGAGTTCGCCGGGGAAGGTGTGAAGAGAAGCAAGAGGGGAGGCAGCAGGGCCCAGCCCACAGGACTGCTGGTGAGGGCCCTCCTATCGATATTTGTAAGACCTCAGCGAAGGGTGAAACGTCGCTTCAAAAAATCACCAGGATGCCGCTTGCGTCCTTGTCATTGCACATTAGCTAAGAAAAAAGTATTTTTTTCTCGGGTTTCCACTCCCGTTTGAGGCATCGACGGCTAAATGAAAACAGTAGCCACCGCGAACTTCTGTGAGGGGTGAGCCTGCGGCGCCTGGAGCAGCACAGCGGCCAGGGTCAGTCACCCGCTCCCCGATTCCCACGGGCCCCTTCCCCTCGCGAGGCTACAGGTGTGGAGGGAGCACCTCCGGCTCGGGCCTGTGATGGCACTGCGCTCCCTTGAACCTGCCTGGCACCAGGAGGGGCGATGGGACACAGCTGGGGCCGCCCTGTGGCTCGGCGTCTCCCACGTTTCAGGGTGTCCACTGTGTGTCACGGTCCATCTCTGCCCACACGCTGGGAGACGGCAGGAGAGGCGGGAAGATTTGAAGAGCTTTGGAAAATGGGAAGGAAAAAGGGGCAGGAAGATAATGATCTCCCCGTTTCTAAGAGATTAAACAGCGGGTGCTGGGAACACACCCAACACAGAAGCTCCCACAGGGACCTCCCCCCAGAGGATGAGGTGGAGAACTGACACGGGGGCACGGGGGTGAGGGTGGCGGGGGAACAGGGCCTGGAAGGCCAGGCGGGATGGCGCGGGGACCACTTTGCAAGCAGCCTGGCGCTTCCACAGGACCCGCCCAGCCCCTGAGAGGGCTCAGCGCCAGGCTCGACAAGCCCACGGTGGGGACAGCAGGCACACAGAGCCTTAGGGCAGTGGTCGGCAAACTCATTAGTCAGCAGAGCCAAATACCAACAGCACTTCTTCAAAAGAGACTCGCCCAGGCCGAAAACCGACTTCTGAGCATGGGCCACGAAGTTTCAATCGCACGTACGCGCGTCCGCACGTGGTATTTTGTGGAAGAGCCACACTCAAGGGGCCAAAGAGCCGCATGTGGCTCCTGAGCCGCAGTTTGCCGACCACAGCCTTAGGGCAAACACTGAGCATCCCCTGCAGCCTCATTTATTTGAAGACGGAGGAGGTGTTGTCACAGAGTTAGGTAGGTAGTCCGACCTACAAACCATGACTTGTGCATTTAATCAAATCTAGACGTTGGAATAGAGTCCCTAGTTTTTATGACTGATCAGGATCAAACAAGACATTTCAATGCTCGTGACTGACCCGGGCGGTGCCCTTGGCGCCAGGTGGGAACTGACGTGCCCTCCTTTGCCATGAAGGACGTGTGGATGGAAAGGTGTGACATGCGGCCATGAGAACGTCAGGAAAATGCCCCTTCGCCCAGGATGGCTTTGTGAACCTCTTCAGGCTCACCCTGTTGACCATTCAAAGTGCCTCTGACACCCAAGCTTCCTTGGGAATCACGGGTGCGCATGGAGGATCTGCAGAACCTTCTGGAAGGGTCTAGAATCTAGATGTTGCCCCGGTGGGGGAGCCACTACTGCAGAGCCTGGCTCCCAGCCTTTGGAGGTGAGACTGCGCGGTGTGTCGGGGAAGCAGTGGGTGAAGAGGGCACCCGGGGACAGGCTGGGCCTCGCTTCCTGGGAGGATGGGCTGTGACAGGGACAGCCTGCACTTTCCCACCTTCCCCAGGGGACCCAGGAAGGCCTGGGAAGGGCCCGAAGGTGAACACAGAAGCCACACATCGCATCTCCCAGCGGCCCCACCTCGTCATCTTTTCCAATCTTGATAGGCCCTGGGTGGGAAGCTTAAAAGGGAAGGTGATACGCGGGAAGCTTTTAAATCAGAAACACAGGACGCAAGCTGGCAACGCCGGCCTTTGTCTCTGTGACAGCAGGGCCGCCGTGAGCCGGGGGACCACCGTGAGCCGGGGGACCACCGTCGAAGCCGGTGGAGACGTCTGTGGTGTCAGGAGAAGGGACCACAGTGTGTGTGTGCTCGGCAGTTCCGGCGCTCCCCCCCCGCCCCCCAACACACACACACACCAGGCGATCGCACGTCCTGTGTTTTAACGACATGGACTGTCAGTCATTACAGCTCACACCCCACAAAGTGGGTCAATGTAATGACCCCCGTCTTCTGATAAGCAGACAGCACTGCCGGCGACTGACATCGCTCTCCCCGGTGAGCGCTGACGCTGTGTAGCTTCCCCAGGTCGGGCACCTGCTTCAAGTCGGTGTAACTGAATTCAAGGGTGAATTCAAGAGTTCCAGGTCAAAAGTTTTAAAAAGCAAATTTTTAAAAACTGAGTGTATAATTTGGTACAGAAAGAATTGGGGTCACAGAAAAAGGAAACAAAACATTGGCCCCCAGTTCTCATGCTTCTTGCACCCCAATGCTGTGCTCTCATGACGGTGTGTCTGGGTGGACTGGCCGAGTGGTCAGTGCAGAGCAGTGCTCCTGCTGCCTGCGCGGCTTTGTACGGTCCCTTTGTGGTCGTTTCCTCATGACTAAGGCGGGTCCTTAAGTGCTGGAGGGTTACCAAGCTCTTTGCAAATCTGAGGGAAAGCTACTGCCAGTGCTAGGACGGGGCCTGTAATTCCAGCAGCTCACAGCCGAGGGGGGGCCTTGGGGTCAGGTGACCCTTCAGGCTCCCTTCAGCTCCGACACTCTGCCCTCTGGGATCCTAGCAGGACATCACACCACTGCCCCTCCACAAAAGGCCGCTCCCCCAGGGCTACAGGGGACAAAACAAGACATACTTCCTGTTCTCGCCCAAGTCGGCCTGCAGGAATCACCTTCATCTCTATTGGCACTGTGCTTCCGGTTCTTTCCTTTCATCTATCTATCATCTATCTATCTTTATTTCAGAGAGGACAGGAGAGGGGGAGAGAGAAACATCAATGACCAGAGAGACTCATTGATCGGCTGCCTCCTGCACGACCCCTACTGGGGGTCAAGCCCACAACCAGGGCAGGTGCCCTGACTGGGAATTGAACCATGGCCTCCTGGTTCATAGGTCGACGCTCAACCACTGGGCCATGGGGGCCGGGCTTTCTTTTCTTGATGAAGTTAGTTTTTGTTTATTTGAGATGAATGCAAAACAACAGATAAATTTTAAAAGATGGGAGGAACAGAGGAGAGACTTATTAGATGAAAACTACAATCAGCTGTCAGTCTAATGTGCGAGCACCCGGAGCTCATCAGCCCTTCCCTGATGGCGTCCTTTGGGAGCTGCCCGGGGTGGGACAGTGCCCACAGCCCAGGTGCCCAGCAGACCACCGAGTCAGGCAGGCCTTTCACGAGTGTCCACTTCCCAGATATTCTCAGATGGATGTGCCAAGCAGACCCCGTCCACAAAGGCCGGGCCACCCAGCCCATCCTGGGAAAACAGATGACACAATAGCCTTATCTGGGAGTGGAAGGGTGTCTCAGACCTTCCACCCAGCCAGCAGGAGAGGAACAATGCAACTGCCGGAGAAAAGATAAAAAGCGTCCCAGGTGGCCGGGAGCTGGCTGTCGCCAGACTTGCGTTCACACTCACGAAGCTGACATCACCGTCATCTGAGGTGAGTTTCCGTGTTTGGGGCGGATCTGGTTTTGTTCTACCTAGAGATGAATAACGGCGGCCACCACCCCCTGTGCCGAGCGCATCCCACCCGCTGTCACCGATCGTGTAGGGTAAACGGCGTCTTCCCCCCACGGATGAGCAAACGCCGGCACCAGCAGGCAGGACCCCAGGCTCCACGGGGTTAAATAACTTGCTTCAGAAAAATGTGGGCGAAGGAGAACTTTCTTTGTATTCCATCTGCTTTCAAGTTGTAAGCTATTCTTGTCCCATTAAATATACTTTTTAAAGACGAGATCTCCCAAGAGACTTTGAGTCCTGGTGGTTTAATAGCAGAAATAGCTCCTCGTGTTCTATTTCTAGTTTCCTAACGGTGGTGAGGCCACAGCCGCTGGGCTGGGCAGCATGCGAGCTGCTCCAGCTGAGCCTGTGGCAGCTCAGGCAGAACGTAACGCAGCGTCCGGCTGGTGGCACCTGTCCCCTGGCTGAAGGTCAGCGGCTTAGGGACGGAGGGGCCTGTGTAGGAGAGGCCCCGCTGGAGGAGGTCTGTGTGAGATCTTGCTCCAGCGAACTTTGCTGTGAGGCCACTGAACTCCAGCTAAGTCTTAGAAGTAGGGCACTTCTGAATTAGGAATGGCTCACTAATGTAGGCAAATATAACCCCCCGATTCTCAAAACCAAATACACAATCAACTTGTCACTGGATGGAACAAAGTGAAAGGTAAACTGCAAGAACAGTTTCCTTTGCTCTCAGTGAAAAGTTGAGCTGATAAAGCACTAGTTGTTTTTAGGAAAACGAGTGCTTTATGACTGCCTGGGTGTGAACCCCTTTCATTCTGCAACGCGCACCTGAATTCCTTTCCGATGCAGATCCCGGGATGGGCACAGGCATCTTTCAGGCCAATGAACAGGTGTTGGAGGGAGGAGTGTTGGAATTTGGAGACAAATGTGCAACGTTCTTCTCAACAGCCAGACTCGGGACTGGAGTCCGATATTGTGAAGGAGACGGGGCTGTGAGTGCGGCCAGGCCTACAGCATGCAGGCGAGGGCCTGGACCTGCGGGGCTGGGTAACACGCGGGGAGGAGGCAGCTCCCAGCGCTGACTACAGAGCCGGGGCGGGCCTCCCCGACAGGGTCTCCGCCAGGCCTTGTCTCCGGGGGTCCTGCTGCTCTGTGACCTGGGAAGCTCCCTGCCATGACCTCCAGTCCCATCAAGTGTGTGCATGTCTGGTGCTGACGTCTACACGGGCAAGATAAACTCTAGATAACGTGGACACTTCCAGCAAACTTCTCCCTCTCCTGTCAGTAATGAGGGTGAGATCGATGCATGGAGGAGGGAGGTGCCCAGTGGATGTCTCTTTGCTGTGTCTCCTTACTTAGCCTGTTGACATTGGGTGAGGGAATTTTTAAATCAGTGCAACTCTTCGTGAAGGGTCCTTGAAGATGATATAGTAAAATTAAAAAAAAAAATTTTTTTTTAATAGCAACTGGTGCTACTCAAATATAAGTCTCCTCCCAACCCATGACAATCCAGGCGAAATTATAAAAGGTGTGTTCAGGCTCTTGTCCAGTTACTGAAGGCCACGCTTACTTCTATACTACGGATTCTCTGGTGGATTTTTAAATTTGTGTTAATCATATGAATGGTATCTTTTTTTAGAAAATATATTTGAGTACAGTACTTGAACTTGTATATAAAACATTTAGATAATTAAATGTGCATATAGTTTTCTAGTTTATAATCTTTCCTTTTAAAAAAAAAATATTTTTTTTATTGATTTCAGAGAGGGAGAGATAGAGACATCAATGAGTGAGAATCATTGATGGGCTGCCTCCTGCATGCCCCCCACTGGGGATCGAGGCCGCAACCCAGGCATGTGCCCTGACCAGGAACTGAACAGTGACCTCCTGGTTCATGGGTCGATGCTCAACCACTGAGCCACACCAACTGGGCTATATTTCTTAAACTGTCTGTAATAATAGCCACTTGATCTGTTTGTCTATTTTGAAGTTAGGCATTTATTTCTGCAACAACAGAAGAACGTGTGAAAACGAGCTTCATTTTATTTCCTCGTAGCCCACGGGTAGAGTCTTTTTTCTATGCTATTTGAAGAAATGTTTTGGAAGAGATGTGCACCTGAGGAGACACAAGAGAAGCAAGCACAGCATTTCTCAGACCTAAGGAGCAGTGAATGTCCATAAGCAATAAACAAGCCCCATCTGCCCACTGTGCAGGCCCCGCTCCTGGTGGGCAGTCCCAGAGGAAGCCCAGCCACAGAAACGAGGTGCTTCGCTGCCAGCCACAGGTGGTGGAGTGTCCCCCCGTTCCAGAAAGGGACCAGACACGTGCACTCAGAGGAATTACTAGTAAGGAGGGAAAGAGGCTTGCACCCAAGGCACCAAACTGGACCACTTCCCTAACTGCTCGGATGAAAGCCATCACCTATGTGCAACTCCTATGGGGAGGCCATTCTGAAACAGTTGCTTCAGGTTTTTTGTGTGTGTGCTTTTTAAACTCTCTAAAGAATTTATTAACCACAAAGAAACTGCTTACCACCACCCATCTCATTTGAATGAGATCTCGGTATTAGAAAGTGAGAGCGCGGCCAGCGTTTACTACAAACCACACCACCCACAGCCGGGACCCTTTATGCACCTGTGTGCCCAAAGCTTCGGTGTTTCAGTCCCTGACCCTGTGCCTAACACCAGCTCTGCTCGAGGTAAGCCTCCCCCCGACCCCCAGACCAATGACTGTGCAAGCTTCCCTCTGCCTTGGCCAGGAGCCAGGAGCGAGGAGCGTGGGTGTTAGATGCTCACGCTGCCTCCGAACCGGTCCAGATGCTGGGCAGAGGGGTGTGGAGGCTTCGGAAAAGGGAATTACCCGGGAACAGAGGCGGCGCCCTGGGATTTCTAGACGGGTTACTCTCCGGGCAGATGGGCCCTGCTGTCCCCCTGTGGTCAGACACGCTCCGCCCACTGAATGTGAAGCCTGCACGCGCCTCAGTTCTGAGGGAGGGACCCTCCTGCTAAGTGGTCGCTGTTCTTCTCTCTCTCCTCCCGCCCCACCCACCGAGAAGAACCCGCCCCTCCTGTTCATGTTTTTCCAAATTTAAGAGTTCCAAAACCATTTACTCATATGTGCACCAGGCTGTCCGTGCTGGTCCTTTTCAGGGTGGGGGTGGCAGGTGGGATGGGAGCAGGGGGAGGAGGGGGGAGCTAGAGCGGCAACTCAGTTCAGTTACAAAAGAATAGAAAGAAGGGGATCTTATTTCCACATCGAATGTGGTAAAAGTGCCAAGCCAGGTCTCCATAGGTGTGTGTGCTTGGGTTTCTTTGCAGTTTTTTACATTTTCATTTCTCACTACAATAAAAACACACTCTGTTTCACTGGGCAGAGTCAAACGCAGAAGATGCCGCTGAAAAGCCTATAGCTCTGGCTATATCACCCACAACCTTCTCCAATTTTCTACTTATTTAATAGAAAACATTATAATCAAAATGAGTTAGAATTATATTGTAATCAATTTAACAGAAAATACAGTATACTCAGAAACTGAAGCTAGCTTGCTCCCTGGCCAGGTGGCTTAGTTGGAGTGTTGTCCTGCGTCCCATACACAAAAAAGGTTGTGGTTCGATTCCCAATCAGGGCACATACCTAGGTTTTGGGTTTGATCCCCAGTCAGGGTGCATATGGGAAGTAACCCACCTCTCTCTCTCGCTCTCTCTCTCTCTCTCTAAATCAATAAACATTCTTGGGTGAGGATTTAAAAAAAGATAGCTAAGGTGAACTCTTCATAGGTTATCTTTTATCCAGGTTGTAGAATGCATAATGAAAAACACCATGGCATTCAAAAATATCTCAGCCTTTCAACAGATAACAGAGTGTTTGTTTAAACATAGAAATCTGCCGTGATTCAATGCAGGAGACTGTGAAAGGCCTGAACTATGTATGCATCTCTGTGTCCATATATGTGACAATACAAATTTCTTGGTTGCTAAGCAAAGATGAACCACAAAAGACACAATAAGCTACAAAGCAAAGCAAATGACTAATAATCAAAATTAGTTTCGGTTTTTATCATGAATGTCCAAAGTGACAGCATACTGTGAGGGTGGTAGGTTCTCACTAATTAGGTTTCAAGAGACCACAGACTCTGGCATTCCAAGCACTTTAATCCGTGACAGAGCCAAAACAATTAGAAGAATGATAAAAACATTCTTTCAGGTATAAAGAGTGCTCGTACTTGAGTTTTTGTATTTCCCCCCCTGCAGGTATTGTGAACACTGATAATTTCCAAAACACAAATCCTGGTCTGGAAACTCAAGAGAGAAATGTTATCGTCTCTGCCCAAATAAGAAGCTAATAAGAAATGTACTTATAAAGTATGTTTACAACACAATGTAATATGCCCATCGCTGCCACTTTGCTTCCTCTCCCACTAGGTTTGGCATCAACCACCTGGGCACCTGCCATTAGTAATACTGCGACACGAAGGGTGGGGTGCAGTACCCAGAACACTGTGTCGAGCCCTGGGTTCTCTCAGAGCTGCATTTTTTTTCAGTGAATGCTTAAGACGCCCAATGCTGGAGACTGTCCAAGGCGATGACCAATGATAATGGATGAAAGCCACCATCAAGAGCTGCAGTCTACGCACGCTGTGTTCAAGAGAACAGTCTTGGTCACTGAAGCTGCCGCTCTAGGAATCTGTGGTTCCAACACAATGGGACCTTCTCTCCTGGAGGGGTCTCCTTGCTAACTGTCCTTCTGTCGCGGCCCTGGATGGAGATGCAGATGGAGCCTGCTGCCATTTATGCTGCAGTCAACTCTGGTCCAGCGGGCGTGCACATCGCCTGCGGATGCCGCCCTGTTCATCTGCGTGGATCCTCAACAAGAACAATGATGGACTAGAAACTCATAGAGTTTGTGTTTCAAATTTATAAAATTAAACCTGCTCCAACAGGTGATATAGGGAGGCATGCTCGCAACTTCTGGATTCAAGCAGAAGCAAGGCCCGGGGGCACAGAGCCTTCTCAGTGGGTAACGGCGGTTCCTTAAGGCTTCCTTGCACAGGGTCCTCGCACCAGGTCCGGTGTGGCGCACATGGGCCCTCTGGCGCGCGGCTCACTTATTCCTACAAGGCCTGGGGCACGGGGAGCTGCCAGCACCTCATTCATCTTGCCTGTTGACAAAAGGAACAATAACTGGTCATCACTGGTCAATGGAATCACTTTTCCCAGCGTTGCTGTGTGTGTTTTCCTCCCCGAGATAAATCCTACAGAAGAGATGGTGTCACTACAGCAGCAGACGTTTCCATGTCTGATGGAGGGCTGTGCTCTGCAATGCCTCGTCTTCTTCCGGGGGAGCGGGGCGCACGGAGCACCGTGTCCGTCTCTCCTCGGCTGGAATGGCCTGGAGAGACGCCTGTTTCGGACGCCAGGACGCCCAGGCTCCAGATGCGATTCCACCGGTAACTAAGGTCGCCTCGCTGGCCGGGCTCCTTCACACAGAGGCTAAGAGGACGTCCACGGACGAGGTCTTAAAGGGGAGGCCAATCCGACCACAGGAACGGACCCCTGCAGTCCCGGCCTCACAGCTCCTCGGGAGCAGGACCAGCCATGGTCCCGCTTACAAAACCCGCACGTGGGCCCCTAGGGTCCCAGCTCAGCCTCAAGCGGAGAGCCAGCTGAACTCCCAGGAAAGTCTCAAAATACCTGTTAGCATCTGAAGTCAACTAAAATCTTCTCAAACGATGCCGTGATGGAGTTACATGGACACACAATTCTGAAGATACACATCTCTACACCTTTTACTGTTTTAAGACGTACGTGTGTCATTTTTTTTGCTACTTGCTCGTTTTTGTAAATCATGAAGTAATTCTAGAATACCTAAAAAACACATCCGTACAATGACCTGGAAGCCGTATGTAAGAGCACGCTACACAGCCACGAAGTTCAACAAGCGTAAGCAATTATGTCAAGTACCTTTACCAAGACATGCATCTGGTAAGCAGGCGGGGTCTAGACCAGGAAGTCTGATCCTGGAACTGGGGCTCTCACCATCATGCTACACTGCCTGCCTCGTGTTACACGGCACCGAGTCGCCGAGGCAGGAGGCGGGCGGGAGACCAGGCCTCTGATTCTTGCTTCTCGACACGCTGGCTCTGGCTAGTGACCCTGATAAGGACGAACTCGTGATTTATTATCATGGTTCGTCTCTTCTGCCTCGTTTGGTTACTGTATTGCCTTCTGAGGAACACCCTGCAAGACAGACGGACGGTCTCCACGAAGCAGCTGAGGTTCGGAGGAGTGCCCTGCCCAGTGCCCACGGCAAATGCCAGCGCGGGGACCCGCACCCTGCTCCTCCCACGGCGACAGCCTGCGGGAGTGTCCCACATGCTGTGAGACCCACCCCCACTTCCTCGAGGCGCCACAGAGGAAGCCCCACCGCTCCAGAGAGCGCGGCCACCGCGACACCCCAGACACCGGGCCGGCCCCGAGCTCCGAAGCAGCTGGCCGCTGTGGCGAAGAGCGGCCTCCCGGCTCACCGAGGGCCGGCCTTGTTACCAGGTACCAGCGTGCCTCCCGGCCCGCAACGCTGCTCTCACTTCCTACGAGGGAAAAGCAGGAGGCCCAGCCCCACTTTCCAATGAGAACGTGGCACAAAGAATAAGACTTAAAAAACACTGGCAGTGCCTGGAAGGGGAAGGAACATTGGAGGAAAGTATGAAAGTCGCAGGACCAGTTTCCGCAGCTCCCGTTGCCATGATGGCGTATTCGCTGCAGCTGCCTTTAACTGGGCACTGTGGGGGAGGGGGGTAGTTCCTCTTAGAAAATGGGCACAGTCAAGGGAACACGAGGCAGGCACTCCTCACAGCTGTAACTCACTGGGGGCTCCACACACATCTCGCCCATCCACACAAACAGCCCTGCCAGGTAGAGAGTGGGAGTCCCACACTGCAAAGGAGAAAAAGGGGGTTCAGGAGAGTCAATGGCCTGGCCACGGTGACACAGCCAGAGAGTGGCCGCGACTGGATTTCCAGCTAAGCGTGCCTGACCCCCCGAATTCTCTGCCTTCCCTGCCACGGGGATCCCCCCAGCTTCCTGCACTGCCAGCCCTGTGCGTGGCCACCCTGGCGGTGACCCTGCTGCTGACCAGGACCATGGGGAGGCGCACTGCTTCCAACGAGCCACAGCCTTTCTTGCTCACACTAACCCAGGTCTGGAGGTAGCGGCCCAGCTTCTACATTAACTGTACGGTCACAGGAGGGGAGAAGGACCACAGCCCGGCCGGCTGCAGGGAGAAACAGAAACGAGGCTAACAGCTTGAAGGCGTCTGCGGCCTGGTGCACACTGTCCTCCTTGACTGTGTTCTGACCTCCAAATGACCTACCAGCTGCCCACGGTCAACACCCTCTGCTCAATGGCTGCCTTCTAAGTGGCGAAGGCCCAGTCACCAGCCTGCCTTAGCCCACACCTGGAGGGGCGGAATTAGGAGGCTCGGGCCCCTTTGTCATTGATTAACCTCCTTCCTTCCTTTCTTCCCTGTAAACCTCTCCTCGGAGCTGCCGGCGATCAGCAAGGCTGCTGGCTGGGATTCGTGGCAAGAGGAGGACGGAGAGGAAACCTCCCGGGGTGGTGTGTTCCAGCACTAGAGCCACGGGGTTAGTCACCAGCGGCCCCAGGAGGAGGTGACGGCTGTACCAGGAACACCGGGCCTCCCAGCGCTGAGCCTCGGCCCCTGCCTGCCAGGCCAGAGGGGAGCTGATGACTCCCGGTGCCAGGCCCCATCTGTGCCTCCCGCTGGCCCGCGCAGCCGGCGATGGGAGCAGGAAGGCTGTGCAGACCGGCGTGGACCGGTGTGCGCATGTGTCCCTGCATCATCTGCAAGCGCTTACTGTCCTGCAGTTAGAAACCTACTCAACATGTGGCGGGCGACGTCCCGCTGGATCAGAAGGCGGCGAAGCCAGGCCTCGCCAAGCACCAAGCATGAGGATGATTAAATGGAGGCAATTGCTTCCTATTGGGGAAGTTTACTTCTATGATGGGGAGACCCAGCTTCCTCTGTGAGGCGGAAACCATGCTTTGCTTCCGGGACCACAGGGGGTTGTGTGGATAATCTTTGAGATTCCCTAGAAAAGCTAGTTAATTCCAACAGGATCGAAAGAAGGACATTAGTGCTAAAACAGACCTTAGGAATTAGAGCGCACAGAAGTCTCATTTTAAACACTAGAAAATCAAAGCTCAGAAATTTCACACTCGCCCATGGGCGCACAAAGACTGAAAGTCTAGACGATCTGCTCTCTTGTCCTACAACATACTCTCTGCCCTCTAATATCCCTCCTTCATTTAATGCAAACATTTCACATATTAAATCCTGGAAAATTGTGCCACTTGGTACGAATGGTCCCAATAGAACAGACGCGGGACCACGCTGGACTGAGCTGCTCCAAAGGCGTTGAATCCCAATCCCATGCGAGCAGGTGGAGGAAGGCGCAGGCCCAGGTCTGGGGAACCCCTCCAGCGAGCACATCCATGGAGAGGCAGTTCAGCACCCGGGTGAGAGCGTGCAACCCGCAGTCAGGCCCCCGAGCCTGGCATCTCTGATTTTGCTCTTTGTTAAGTGTGCAGTCCATGGGAAAGCTTACTATGAGTTTCCTCAACTGTAAAATGGCGATTCATACCCACCCCTGAGGCCAGCTGTGGGCATTCAGGGAGGGGCAGTGGGGGCAGCATCCACCACAGAGGAAGCGGGCATACTCATCGATGCTTAGGGGACAGGAACAAGGCGGAAGTTTGCCATTCCCTCTGCCCGCATGCTGTTCCCTCTCCTCTCTACCTTGAGCGCGCTTGCTTACTCAGCCACTGAACACCCTCTGCTCAATGGCTGCCTTCTAAGTGGTGAAGGCCCAGTCACCAGCCTGCCTTAGCCCACACCTGGGCACAGCCTGTCCCAGCACCTCCTGCCTTTCCCGTGACCGCTGAGATGACTGAGTGACTGAGTGACCAAGGGGCATGGCCCTCACCTCCTCCTGGATCAGGGCGTCGGTGATTCTGCTGACCATACACTGCACTCCACTCCGGCCACCCCAGAGTCAGGATCCCTCCCTTCTCGGCATGCACCCCACCCCCAACCAAACTACCCTGTCCTGCCTCCTCCAACATTCCTCTCTCTAAACCAGCCGTGGGCAAACTACGGCCCGCGGGCCGGATCCGGCCCGTTTGAAATGAATAAAACGAAAAAAAAAAAAAAAAAGACTGTACCCTTTTATGTAATGATGTTTACTTTGAATTTATATTAGTTCACACAAACACTCCAGCCATGCTTTTGTTCCGGCCTCCGGTCCAGTTTAAGAACCCATTGTGGCCCTCGAGTCAAAAAGTTTGCCCACCCCTGCGCTAGAAGCACGGGATGTTAATTACGTGCTATTTTTAGAGTATTGGAAGAAGTCAGTGTTTAAAGAAACCCTTTTGAAAACTGAACAATCAATCATCCGTTTTTTAAAATTTCGAGTGTCATACGTCCAGCTTGCTCAGAGCTAATTCAGTCTGGTGTCCTTAGCTGTCTTCTTAACTGAATAGGAGACGACAGGCCACTCGGGGAGCAGATGCTTCAGTACTAGCAGCAGAAACACATCTGGAAAGGGACCCAGTGGCAGAGGACCGACATGACTGCGTCGGAAAGGACAAGCCCTTCACTTTCCTGGGAAGCCAGGAAACAGAGCCAGGGAAGCTGACCTGCAGAGCTCTGCGGCAGGAGACACCCCCTGTGGGACAGCGAGCCCCCGGTCGGAGGGGACAGAGAGCGGAACAGGGTTCCAGGCCCAGCCTGGCCTCAGGGTGCACTCAGGCCTCCATCGGGTCTGTACTTCGTAGACATCTGCGTCCTCTCCTTACCTAGAAGTATCTAAAATTGGGAACTGCCCACTTAAAAGAACCCCAGGAAGGTAAGTGAGCGAAATTACAAGAAGAAAAAGAGAGACTATTACTCCTCATGTGTCTGGTGGGAGTGCCTGCTCTGATGCGCGATCGGAGCTGCCTGCGCTGTCTCTCGTGTGCTCCTGAATGACGGGACGGGAGCTGGCCCCACGCCCAGGGCGGGCGCAGTGCAGGACTAGCGAATGCAGCAGCCAGGGTCACGTTCACACTGACAGCCAGAGCAGCGAGAGCCCTGCCGCTGAGTCAGCCCCGTCACAGCCTGTGCTTTCCCCGCGACCCCGGCGGGATAACCTGGCGTCTGGACAAGCACTAGCCTCGAGCTGCAGGCCTTTTGTGTGTGTTTTTCCTCTTTTCACAGAATGATAGTCTTCAGGAAGGCCCGGTGCCTTGTTTAGCAAGGTCACGGAGAACTCCAAACACGACCGAGTTAATGCACCACCAATAGACACTCCTCCTCTGCAAACACGGCGCCGTCTGGGGAACGTGTGTCTCGGGCGGAACAGAATGGGCGTGACTGCTTGCAATGGGCTGCTTTCTACAATCGCATTCCTCGGCAGCCACGGTTGGCCAGGGTCTGGGGTAAGGAAACCTGGCTGGCAGTGTGTGAGAGCGGGGGTGCAGCACACCCGTGCCCCACGGCTTCCTCACGTGCTCAGGAGCTGGGGTGGCCTGGGACACCCCGGACCCGCCTCAGGACGCCGGGCCCTGACACCTGCATTCCGTCCAGCTGTGCGGAGGCCCAGACCCTTTCCCAGAAGACCTCGGATGTGAGCAGCCCCCCCCCCCCCCAATGACAAACCCTATCACAGCATGGAATTCCCCCTAAAAACAGGTCAGCAACGATGAGCCCAGTGGAGACGTGGAGGACAGCGTCACTGGGTGACTCGCCCGCCCGGTGACCCTCTGCCACCCACGTGCCTTGCTATTCCCCTCCGTGCCTCAGCTGAGGGAGGACGGGCTATTACACGCTGGGGGCGGCTGGGAAGAGCTGGGGCCACAGACGTGAGAGCCAGGACCCTTCGTTTCCCATCTCCAAGCTGCCAGGCTCGGGACAGAGGCCGTCTGCCCAGTCCCGCCTGAGATCCCGCCCCCTTCCGCCCCATCGTCTCAGAGATACATTTGGAACGCCACTGATCTTACACAACTTTTGT
The DNA here is from genome assembly GCF_964212035.1 of Myotis nattereri. NCBI lineage: Eukaryota > Metazoa > Chordata > Mammalia > Chiroptera > Vespertilionidae > Myotis > Myotis nattereri. Next base: position 93,534,357 of record NC_138081.1, on the reverse strand, counting down.
CTGGAAAGGCTTGTTTTAAAGTGATGTCACGCACTCCCGATGAATCAGGTCAAATGAGGGGCCACCACAGTACAGGCCCTGGACCCCACACAAAAGTCCCAGGACCCAGCCCTCCTGCGCACTCAGGGGCCACTTTCTTGATGGGTGTCTCCTGCCCGTCTACATGTCCCGTGGACTTTTTTTCTTTGCTTGCAAATCAGGCACAGGAATCTGTCCTCCTCCCATAGCCTGGATTCTGAGGTGTCTGCAAGCTCCTCCAGTGCCCAGGGGTGTAAGTTTTCAAGGCCAGGGCCCCCTCAGGACAACACGGCCCTCTCACCGTCTCCTCACTTTCCTAGGCTCGCCTCCCTCTGACGGGTGGTTTCTGCTTATCCGTGGGCAGAACGCCACAGGCCCAAGCAGTGGGCCTCTCCCTGCCTGGCAGTTTTTCACTTTACGCGCATTAGCAGGATGACATGTGGAGTTCCTTAGCTCCTCTCTGCGGGAGCTTCCGTTTCTGGAACTCCGTCCACTGACTTTCTCTCTGAACCCTGTGAAATCTGTCTTCCAAACATGTTACAGCACGAACAGCAGGTTGGCCAAATGCGATCCAGGCCCGCACCACCAGGTCCGCAGTAACAGCTACCGCTTACTTCACTGTGTCTCTGCCACGGATTCCCATGCGAATCCGGACAAACAGTCATCCTTTCCCCCATTTGTGCAGAGATCAGAGAGGCCTGCGCCCCAAGGCAACACAGTGAGGAAGGGGCAAAACCAGGAAAGCCCAGCTCTGAGTGACTCCAGAACCCCGAGCCCCCCTCACCCTGCACTGTCTGACACTCTTTAGAAAGTTCTACTGTTTCTTTCTCTTTTTGAAGAGAACAATTTTACTACTTCTTTCCAGCATTTACACATATTACTCATTTTTTTTCTAGCTACATTTTTAATTTTGACCCATATACATATGACATAACATTATATTAGTTTCAATGAAAAAGTTTTCTCTTTACAATGTTTCATTCTATATGGAAAACAGAATAATTCTTCTATATTTTTCGAAATAAAAAAATGCCTAGATTTAGGGTTATAGGCTATTTTACTTTTTTCATACCTTACACCTCTTATACTTTTTTCTATCATATGCATTCATTGTATTGTTTTTAAAATAGAAACAAGAATAGAAATAGAATCTGCATATTTTGAGACTCTATTTTATCTATACAACTAGAGGCCCAGTGCACAAAAATCGTGCAAGGGTGAGGTCCCTAGGCCTGGCGGGCAATCAGGGCTGATCGGGGCCTACCCGCCAGGCAGAGGAATGGAAAGGCGGGGAGAGGGACCACGGGAAGTTGGCCGGCCGGGGGAGGTTGGCTGAGGTAGCGCACTGACCACACAGGAGCTGCCCCCTGGTGGTCAGGGTGTGTCACAGTGACCGGTCGTTCCGGTTGCTTAGGCTTCTATGGGACAGATACTATTTCTTCTGTAACAACATTTAGCAAAAGTTTAAAAAATTAGAAAGAGGAAGTTTTGCAAACCAGACAGTCTTCATGATTGGAATTTTATTAAAAAAATAAATAGGAAAGGTACGTTTATTTTTTAAAGAGGCACCATCCAGCCAGCCGGCGTGGGAAGGGGCTTGAAGGTACTCGGTCCCATTCCCTCCACAGCCCAGTCCAGGCATCTCTGCTGACGCTCCCCTCCTTCACCCACTTCGAGCTGACTGTGTCCAGAGGGGAGTCTAGCTCCCAAAGGCCTTCTGTTTACCTCCCCAACCTAATCAACCTCTACATGGGAACGAATATGATTAATGTATGGGTATAGGGTGGACCTAGCCCTATAGGCCTTAATATACTTGTTAACTAACCAAGATGAACACTTGGGAGTGTTTCTAAACCTGTTCCAACAACGTTCACAGATTATCTGAGCACTGTGCAAATCTCAAGTTCACAAACTGCACGTGTGGTCTTGCAGGAACCTGGACATGTCCCCGACGTGCTGACTAACCTCTCCAAGGTTAGAGGCGATGACAGCGTCAAGGACTGTAACATGAACTCTCTTTTAAAAGCTGAGTTTAGCCTAAGTGGTCTTTAGATAAACTCTCGAGTTAATTTAAACGGCTTAATTCTAATCAAGGCAAGTCTCTTAGGAAGTAAGACGCTTGCAGCCTACATTACAAAGAGGAGCACTTCTGCTCAGTTGGACAGTCTGTGCATTTACATGCCTATTCAGTTTTAAAAGTTATGGAGATCAATGGCCTGGCCCCTGGCTGAAATAATCTCATGATCTGAAAATCTGTATGTGCATCTGCTGGCAGCTCTGAGTTTCTGCCGCCAACTAACGATTTGGTGCCAGCAAGCTGTCTTCCATTAATGGTCCAGAGAACATTTTATCGTAAGACTTCAGAAGAAGAGCCAGGTTTTCTGGGATTCAGTTATATGAAGCGTCATCATAGTTTTGCTTTTTATATCTACAGTTAATAAGCAAGATGTCTTAAATGTCTTGACTTTCTAAAAACGCTTAAGTGAGGCTCTTTCATCGTTCCGAACCTGATAGAAACATCTTAAACCACCATGAAAACATTGTAAAACTACCACCACATTGTATTTTTACGTCACCCCTCCTCTCAAGACTATGCCATTTCCCTTGTGTTTTGCCCTCAGCAAACTTGGAACGGGACTTTACCAAGGTTCACTGTCCCAAAGAGGCTCCTTCGGCTTTCTTAGGCTTGCAGTCCCCCCGCCCCCGCCCCCAGCCATCTTTCTGTAAAATCACACCCCCTACCATCTTCAAAGATCATGGGACTAACCTTCCTTCTGCAGCCTCTCAGTTGAGTCCCTCTCAGCCGCCAGACCTGGATCCCTGGAGTCCCATGCAACACGGGGTACACACTTGGTTTCCACGCTTTCCTGCCTTCTGTTACTATTACACTCGGAGCTTCTAACGGATGACAGCATGTCATTGCTCTAGCACCCAACACAGGGCCTGGCCACTCAATCATCTGTTGGGTGAACAAATAAACAAAGCCTAAAGCCAAACCGATGACCAATATGTGCTCATTCTTTATAGTTAAAGCTTCTCCTTTTTCTCTACTACTTCAAATAACAATGCAGGACATCTGAAAATCTCTGTTAATACTTTTTTTTTCCACTTGAAAACTAAAAGAATGGTAGAACAGGTCTCAGACTCTGGCATTTCCTGCCTTGCCCTATAGCTTTTGGTTTAGAAATCGTCAGCTCTTAGACTATACATTTTGTGGATATGGATCTAATGTCTTTATCAACTTCCTACCAACTACAAAACCAGTGCAGTGGCACATACAAGCCTCCTAGGAGGCTGGGCAGGACACTCTTTACTTTGCTTGAATGGAAAAGAAGAGAACAAAGCAGAGAGAGATACGTGTCTACACAGGACACAGTTTTACTGAAATCAGCACAGGCACAAGCAGGCACACACGGCGGAGGTGAGGGGCACAGTGGGCGCCTTCACCTCCAGGGAGAGCAGTATCTTCCTGACATGCAGATCCAGGCAGGCCCCCACCCGGCAGCACAGACAGCGCGGTGCCACTGGGGAAGGCCGGGTGGGGAGCCTTGCAGGTGACTGGCTATCTGGTCTCTGGGACATACCACCGTCGGAGGTTCACAGCTACTGTGTGAAGCCGGACACAGGGGGTAGTTAACAACCGTAACCGTTCTGACCAGTCCTGGTACTGTCCATGCCGGGACCGATGGGCATGAGGTCCGGTTCACTTCTTTTGACCCCCGGGGAGGGGGGGGGTAACGTATGTTTCCCAGTGCAGTATAACTAGCGTCCGCTGAAACGAGCAGTGGCACTCAATGTCTATTTGCTTAATGAATAGCTTCCTACTAAGTCCGTAACACTTAGAATGAGCACTATTTTACTCTGGGCCGCCACGCGGGAGGAGTCTTCATTCTGCAGCCAAGGCCCTCTGTCCTCGTCACAGGGACTGTAGCAGCAGAGGTTTAATGCCGACGCGCTGCGACGTCTCACAGCCCCGGCGACGCGGCCGAGGGAGCATTTACAGAGCGCGTGCCAGCGCTGTCTCCAGACACAGTCACCGTATCCCCCATTATCGCAGGACAGGCGTCACGGCGGCCTTCCTTCTGCATGAGAGACAGGCTCAGGGGCGAGAAGGGTGCCAGGAGGTGTCAGGGCCAGGAACTGAGCCCCAACCTTCAGATGCTCTGCACTCTGTCCCAGCCACTGTGAAACCCAGAACCTGTGTGACATCTGTCACAGAGAATGCCACTTCCCCATTTTTGGCGGCTAGAAAACTACTAATTAAAGCTAAATACTACCTCCTTGCCTCAAACTAGAAGGATCATGGCTAAAATACTATTGGAAAGCAGGCAGAATAAGGAGAATTCTCTTCTCCTCTAGAGGAATATAAAGGTAACACCGCCACGCACAAAGCTGCCAACAGCATTCACCCAACCCATCGCCGGGGCCCGCTCTGTCTTGGGTCCCTTCCTATGCAGCTTTATTGTACTGTGTGCTCCTGTCCCACCAGTAAGGCCCCCAGTGACCCGCTAATCCTCACGTCCACTGTGGTCAGCCCCCCACCACGCTGCCCTCGGCCATCGCCGGGCTGGGTAGGAGTTACAAGCGTCTTCTAGCAGCATCTACCCCAGCATCACCCACCCTTCATCCTTCTGCTCTCATCTCCAGCTGTATACTCGCTCCCTGCTCCACTGGCCCAGTTTCTGCATTCCAAAGGGAGGTGCAACACCATTTTTTTTGGCGGGGAGAGACTCCCCACCCCAAACACCAGCACGCACAGCACTCCCAGTGTTTCCTCTCCAGGGCGTGTTCTCCTTGTAGAGGGAGGGCTGCGTTTACTCAGGGCCCCTCACATCATAAATACGGCGACGTACTCAGACATCCCACCTAACGGAGCACTTAGGAGGACGTGCGATGAATGTTTCCAGCTAACTGTAACGAAGGTGGTCATTTTAAAGAGAACTTCCTTGGGGGAATAGAAGGAATGCTCGGAGCTTTCCAAAAACGTGTCTTCTATAAACTGCTTGCCGCCAAGCGCTTTCCCGCGGCGGGCGTGCTGCCTAGACAGGCATGGTGGTCGCTAACAGCAGGGCGGTGATCATGGATGCGGAAGGGGGGGGGGCAGAAACACGACGAAATGCAACCCACGCCCAACTGCCATTTCGATTCCTGAAGAACCATCAAAGCCAACACACACAAGGCGCCTTCTGTCCGCTCCTCAGATAGGATACACACAGCGTGGACACACCCACTCCACGGCTGCCATACACGGAAAATGAAACACACACCCAGGTCACTGCAGGCGAGAGCTGTGAGACTTAAGGGGGAAAGTGATTGCTTCCAGACAGGGTTCCTGGAGGTCAGAAGTGATGTTTTAGGGAGAACTGAAGTTTGCTACAATGCTTACCATCCTCCAAAATAGAAACCAAGCTCGTTCCCTGGAACAGGGAATGTCCAAGGTCCACTTTCCCCCGCACCCACTATCTCTCCCGCACCCACTATCTCTCCCGCACCCACTATCTGCCCCGCACCCACTCTCTCTCCCGCACCCACTCTCTCTCCCACACCCACTATCTCTCCCGCACCCACTATCTCTCCTGCACCCACTCTCTCTCCCGCACCCACTATCTCTCCTGCACCCACTATCTCCTCCGCACCCACTATCTCTCCCGCACCCACTCTCTCTCCCGCACCCACTATCTCTCCCGCACCCACTCTCTCTCCCGCACCCACTATCTGCCCCGCACCCACTCTCTCTCCCGCACCCACTATCTCTCCTGCACCCACTATCTCCCCCGCACCCACTATCTCTCCCGAATACTCCCCGCTTCCCCGCAGGACCCCTCACCGCCCCAGGCCGCAGGTGATCCCCTCCCCCATCCTCCCTCAGCACCAGCAGGGATTCCTGCAAGCACGCCCTGCCCTGCCCAGCCCTGGGAGCAGGCACCTGGGGAGGGTGGGAGTGTGGCTCCTAAGATGTTACTTACAGAGGTTTCTAAGTCTATAGGCTTCAAAAGAAACATCTAAAGAAAATAAAAATAGCCGGGAGTACTGAGTACAGACCAGGCCTGTGCTAGACCTACAGGCATGCCTCCTGCATCCCCCACAGCGCTCTGCTGGGAAGTCTGAGGACTGTGCTGTCTGGGGCCTGCCTGTCCCACACAGGGGACATCAGGCTTAGCTCATGAGTGTCTTCCCTGTCATCTCAATGCCAACCCATGGCAGGCTCGGGATTCGAATCAGAACGACCTCAAAGTCCCCTGTTTTAGCATAACATAATCATACCTGTTTTCTATGAAACCAACTTTGCACTTAGTTGCTTTTTTAAAAAAATATATGTATTTTTATTGATTTCAGAGAGGAAGGGAGAGGGAGAAAGAGATAGAAACATCAGTGATGAGAGAGAATCATTGATTGGCTGCCTCCCACATGCCCCACACTGGGGAATCGAAATCAAAACCTGGGCATGTGCCCCGACTGGGAATCGAGCCGTGATTGCTTGGTCTATAGGTCAACGCTCAACCACTGTGCCACACTGGCCAGGCTGCACTTAGTTTCAAGTAAAGCAGACTTGCTACTGTTTTCACTCAGCTTAATAAACTTTCTTAATGACACTGGAAGAACTTCAAAGTGTTTGCAAATGAAAGAACAATTAGGCAGTGCACATTCCGAAAGCCATTTGGCGGTGAGAGAAGACAAAATGGTACTCAACGTCCTACATACACAAAAAGCCAAGGCCACGGCCACATCCCTCCTATCTGTAATAATATAAGCGTAATATGCTAATTAGACTGGACAGCCCAACGACCTTCTGGACGAAGCCAGGGCTGCAAGGGTTGAGGCAAGCTGCTGCGGCTGCAAGAGCTGAACCCCTTGCACAAATTTCATGCACGGGGCCTTTCTAGTGCCTAAATAAAAAAAAGAAAAGCTGGTTTCCTGAAAATCCACCAGAAAAGAAAAAAGTTAGGCTTCACAGTTAAATGTGAATTTCCAGTTGTGTTTACACCTAAGCACTGACTTGGAACGAGAACAGATGACTTGCTGTATACAACCATCAAGAAGAAATCTGTTATCTACAACGTTGACAAGTGGGATATTCCACATAAGGTCATTTTTCAGGGCCACATGACACATGGAGCATAAATCCCACTCCATCTGCAATGGCGCATCTGGACACAGTGAAACCAAGGCCTGTGGCTCGTTATTCTTGCTCTTCAGTAAGTTTTCTGTCTTATCTCCCAATGTGAAAGCTACCAGCGGTACTGCTTTACTGCTGCTGGCCCTTACCAGACGCTGGGCTGGCTGCCGGACTAGTTGGTGGAATTTCTTGCTCGACCAGGATACCCTGTCAACTCCATCTCTTATTATGGGGGCTGGAAAACCCAACGACCACGACTCTCCGAGCAGGTCTGAGGTACGAACCGGAGTTCATTCTCTGGTGAATACAGGGGCTTCTCCTTTCAGCTGGACCCGCAGACCATGCCCCTCAATCGGCTACAAGCACATACAGAACACCCACCAACTCTATAGGGCCTGATGGCTCTGACAACAAGACCCGGGACCCGCCTGTCTGACCACGTCCACCCTGAGCGACTGCCCTGGCCCATGGGCTTCTCCAAAACAGACCTTGTCCCAACTGCTTGGGCTACTCCAGAGCGCTGATCTGCACATCCTGGTTTTTACTAAGCTGTTTAAGAACTATCAAGGGTTCTGGGTAAGTGGCTTTAAGTTAGGCAGCATTCCTTGTAAATACCTGATAATTTGCATGGTTTCGGAAGTAAATCGTCAACAGTGGACATTCTGTCTCTCTGAAGGAATTGCTAGTAAGCGGGTTTCAGGCATGACCGATGCAGAGCTCACCCCATGAATCACAAGTCCTTACAGGTGCTCCCACACAGAAATGCTGTACTGGATGCATGATCCATAAAGAAGCACATTAGCGTGTGAGGTTGGAGAGCAGGTGCAGACTTCAGATACAGAGCTTACATCTTTGGTTACGAAGCAAAAGGAAGGCCTGTTATGTGGGCTGGTCAGAAAGATGAATTGGTAATTCCTGTAGCTCTGAGAGCCAGCTCTCTCCTGTTCACTGTTGTACCCCATCGCCGCCCATGGCACCAGGCACAGAGTAGGCACTCAGCAGATGTTTGTTGCAGTAACTGTCTCACTCAAGGTTAAAAGCCACTCTGGGGCATTGCTGCCTGGCATCAATCTTCCTCACACACACCAGAAAGTCGCTATTTTTGCCGACCACTTCAGAGTTGTAGGCTGTCAAATTTTGACAACTCCCAGTCTCTTCTCTAATTCACTCAAATTTCATGTGTATTGTATGACTTGTGACAACTGTGTTGTATTCATCTGACTTCACTAGTTAAAAGTTTGATGGCCATGTAATTTACTGTCTGTGGGAAAACACTTTCAAGGATGAAAACAAACAATCATAATTGTACTGGGACAACAGGCATAAACTGGGGCTCTGGGCAAATAGGACATATGCTGTTGTTTTTCCTAGCATGTCTCTTACATCGCCCTCTCATTTTTATAGGTGTCTGTGTATGAACAGGTGAGTATATTTTATTGGTATATGCTTTTTGAGGGGAAAAAACCACCTCTTTACTTACTACTGAATTTACAGATATTTCTAAAAATGTTATCTATCTTGGTTGTCCACTGAAGTAAATTAGCACCTCAAACTTTCTATTCCCACATTGATGAGCAATAAGGGGAACATATAAAGTGAAATGAAGAGAAGATATTTTGCTTTCTGGTTAGATATAATAAACTAGAGGCCCAGTGGGTGCACGAAATTCGTGGGGGGGGGGTCCCCTCAGCCTCTCCAATCCGGAACCCCTTGGGGGATGTCTGACTGCTGGTTTAGGCCCGATCTCTGAGATCAGGCCTAAACCGGGAGTCGGATAGCCCTCTCACAATCCTGGACCGCTGGCTCCTAATCGCTCACCTTCCTGCCTGCCTGGTCGCCCCTAACTGCCCCCCCCTGCCGGCCTGATCGCCCCTCACTGCCTCTGTGTGCCGGCCTGATCGCCCTCAACTTCCCCCTCCCTGCCGGGCTGGTCGCTCCTAACTGCCCCCCCCCACCCGCTGGCCTGGTCACCCCTTACTACCCCCCTGCTGGCCTGGTCGCCCCCAACTGCCCCCCATGACAGCCTAATCGCCCCCCTGCCAGCCTGGTTGCCCCCAACTGCCCCTCCACCAGCCTGGTCACCCCTAACTGCCCCCCCACCAGCCTATTGCCTCTTACTGCCTCCCCTGCTGACTTGGTCACCCCAACTGCCCCCCTCTGCCAGCCTGGTCGCCCCCAACTGCCCCGCTGTTGGCCTGGTTGCCCCCAACTTCCCCCCACCTGCTGCTGGCCTGATCGCCCCTCATGGCCCCCCCGCCAGCCTGGTCGCCCCACACAGCCTGCTTGTTCAGTTGTTTGGTCATCCCTCACTAACCCCCCTGCCAGCCTGGTCATAGGCAGCCATCTTGTGAGGGCATGAGGGTTAATTTGCATATTACCTCGTTATTATATAGGATATGAATACCCCAATGGGGCCATTAATTACACTTCAACAAATGGTTACCGGGAGCGAGGCATGGTGGGGCATTCTGCTGAGCACCAGAGGTCAGCAGCTGGGAACCAGTGACATCTAAAGCTTGGCTCCTGGGTATCAGTAATGCAGCTGAGAAAAGTTGGCGCCAAAAGTTTCCCCAAATGACCAAGGAGCCTACAATAATCAGTCGATAGGAATTACCTAGCACAGTGATTAAGAGCAAATACCTGTGACCATGTCAAACACAGTGATTACATTATCAGCATATGCCTGTGGTGAAATTCCTACCTGGACGACTACCATTAATTTCTCCTGGTCATTTGTCATGAATGATTTACTACTACTTAACAATCCACATGGAAACAGGTTCTGCAAAAATGATAGCCAATACTGCACATGTCTTTAATTTCTTAACTAGAATTCAAGCTTACATCTACTCATGGTTACAGCGTGAGTTCATACTGAAGTACTGTATTGCATTGCATTTGGGTATTTCCCAGGCCCCTTAGCCCAAAATGCTATCAAGATACTTAACAAAATTGGTCCCTTTGGCCATTACTCACCCACTTTATCCCTGATTTAAAAGATATTAAACACATATGCCTTCAACTTAAAAAAAATGTTTAATGTGGTTTTCTTCCACATTTAAACCAGCTACTAAAACCCAAATACAATTTTGAAAACAATGTCCCAAATGTCACATGCAGCTGTCAAATACAGCTGAAACGATGAGAAGGAGCACAAAGAGGAGGCCACGTGGGACCCAGAGCACACGCAGCTCCGGGCTTCCAACGGAGCCGCGCAGACAAAATTCTCCCCGTGCGGCGGGCCCGCGTGGTGAAAGCTGGTCGGGGTGCACAGGACCTTCCCATTCCTGTAACTAAAATCTCCCTTCAAATTCCACTGGGCCAAAACTTAACCTCTCATCACTCGGAAAACACCACTTTCTAGGTTTAAAACTCACCGGGTAGGTACTGATCACATTAAGTTTTGTCAAACTTAAATTGATGATCTTGAATAAAAATGTTCTATATCTCATGGTCAACCAAAATTGTCATCTTTCTAAAAACTTTATAGGTAAGAGCGTGGCAGAAGTGACATCAGGTGGAGAAGAGAGAGCCATCCTAGAATAACCCTAAATTTCATTTGTTGGATGGAATGTTTTCAACAATAGATTTCCGTGCTTTAACTTGCTGTAACATTTTCAAAGCTGTGTCTAGTGGACAGATAAAGGCTGAGCGCAGACCAACAAGATTCTGCACCCCGTAGGCCTCCCCATGGACTGTGACAAGTAATGCCGACATGAATTCACTTTTCCCTGAACTCTACAAATGCAAGGAGGAAACCTAAATATTTCGGAAGGGATCAAAGCGCCCTATTTTAATTAGCAAGATAAAATAGTATTTTAGGCAAACACAGGGAACAAACTCTAAATCTGAAGTGACAGAGCACCAATCTGAACATGCAGGACACGGCTCTGCGGTGAATGTCACATCATAGACAGGGAAGGAAAAAAGATAAGCTTGCAGGAACTTTCTGTCATGGAGTTGGCTACAGACCTTGATCCAAACCACAGAGAGGATGTTAAGAACACAGGATTTATCGCCTGGGTTAGAACCCGCCTTCTGCTCACATTCTCTACACAACTGCGCTAAATTGCCTGGTTCCATCTGTGAAGTACCATAGTGCCTATTTCCACAGAATAAACCATTTATGTAAAGGGTGTGGTACAGCGGGTACTCAGTGTAGAATAACTAATTGTTACTAGTATTCTCCAACGACACTGACGATCACACAACGCTCAACAATGCCCTCAAAGTGCTTGTTCCCACGCGCCCCTGTCCTGGGGATGAGGATGAGGAGGAAGGCGGGAGGAAGAAGGAGAGAAACGTCCAAGGAGAACCGAGGCCACTGGTGAAATCCCTACACATTCTAGGAGACCGAGCCACCAGCCAGTGTCTTGGCGCTACCGAGAATCTAAGAGGCTTCTAATGAACGAGGAACGCAGACATAAAATACAGGATGCCCAGGGAAGTTTGAACTTCAGACATACTTCTGTTTTAAAAGCCCATCCATTATTTATCTGAAATTCAAATTCAACTGGATGTCCTATATTTTTATTTGCGAAACTTGGCAACTCTGTTTCTACTACCTCCTTTCTCTTCACTTAATTCACTGAAAGGGAGCCGGAGGGAATTCTGTTTTATCTTCAGTTCCCAGAGACTACGCACGTGGTTTCCAGCAGGGCAACAAACAGTGCCACTCCTTTACAAGTGTTTCTTTTGGTTTCCTCAAACTTCCGAGGAATTTGACCGTGACGTCATATGACGCACACTGCACTCCTTTTTAGCCGTGGCAGAGATGGGCTGTCACCATCTCACCACGGCAGCCAACCTAAGCCCCTTGGAATCTGCACAGGATCGGATTCCACAACCTTCCCTCAACCAAGAGGATCTGAAGTTTAATTCACATCATGAAACCAAGCGCATTAACCATGCCTTTCAAATCCCCTCCTTCTCTCCCCACCCAGCCGGACACACCAGGTTCTCATTCATGGACCAGATAATCCCCCAAGTGCCTTCTGGCTCTCATTTTCTTTGATCTATGACCCATGACGTTGCTAAGTCCCAAGGCGAATTTGTTCATGAATCTCCCTCCAGTGGAATTTGTACCTCCAGCCTCGGCCTCACAGTCAGTCGCTGGCTCCCAGCTGGCTGCAGGCGACCTGGGGCTGGCGGGGAGCTGGTTCACCCATTTACTCCCTAGCCACCCCCTCACTAGAGCCAGTTCTCTGAGGGCCATGTTGGCTTCCGCCAGCACAGGGCCTCCCTCCCCCTCCTCCAAGGACTTGTCCACCGCTGCGGTGAACTACGCACTACGCCCATCCGGCCCTGCATGCTGGGTGACTTCTTGAAGGGCGGCCCTTTTCCTCTCTACACTTTCTTACACGTTTATGCCCAGTAATGCTGTTTGTGAATAAATAAGATGGCAGGGGCTACAGCTTTGGTTGGCTTCATCCCATAAGCAGCACATTGCCATACACAGATCTTGTGAAATGTATGCTTTTCTGTACTGTTAAAAAGAGAAGGAGACTTTAAACCTGAAGATACCCCCTTCATTACCATACATTTTCTCTTGAGAATGAATATTCTCCCAAGGTCTACAGTCTCAACGTCTTTTTCTCTAGGATCTAGAGAGTAATGAATGAAGTGCTCACCATATGCCAGTTCCATTCTAAATGTCACGCTGCACTGTTGAGGGCGGTTAGAAACCCTCTTAAACAGATGAAGAAACAGAGCAACTGAGTAACTTGCCCGATATCACAGACAGAAGGTTGGCTCCAAAGTTATGGCCTTCATCCATGTATTATCCAAATGCCCCAATTTAAAATTCTTTAGCTAAAATTTTACACAGGGAAAAGGTCTGAGCAGAAGAAGGAGGGTAGAATACAAAACAAAAATAAAAATCTGGCCGAAACCGGTTTGGCTCAGTGGATAGAGCATCGGCCTGCAGACTGAAAGGTCCCAGGTTCAATTCCAGTCGAGGGCAAGTACCTGGGTTGCGGGCATATCCCCAGTGGGAGATGTGCAGGAGGCAGCTGATCGATGTTTCTCTCTCATCGATGTTTCTAACTCTCTATCGCTCTCCCTTCCTCTCTGTAAAAAATCAATAAAATATATTTAAAAAAAAATAAAAAAAATAAAAATCTGGAAGGTGATCATGGCCATTTCCTGAGCCTTCATAAAAGATTACTGAAGAAACCTATCTTGACACAACGTCACTGTGGAAAACTTAGGAAACCTATGTTTCAACTCCAAGTCTTATTTATTAAGCTTATAAAATGCATGGGAAGCATTGAAAAGCGATGATTATTTTTTATCTTAAAAACAAAACAAGCCTGTAACTTAGACTGATGAAATAGATGGTAGTACATTCCAGTAAAAGCCCCTGTCCCCTAGCCATTAGACCATCTGGATAAATTAAATTAATTCCACATTCTGAATTCATCACACGAGAGATGCTAATGTAACAGAGAGAAATGTGCAGAAAGGCCTGCCTCCTCTGGGGGCCAACTTGCGGAACAGCTGATAGGCAGTTGCATATAAAAAAAGAGCCAGTATTGTAGCAGGGATGGTTTTTTGTGTTGTTTTGTGGTGCGAGGGTATATACATTCATGACTATCTTAAAATTCTGAGTGCGGGTATCTGAGTGTTAATAAGGCACAGTCTTCTAGGGAATATCTCAGTCAACATTTTATTTAACACCTTTTGCCTAAGAAATACACAGCTCCTAAGTCAATGGGAAAGGCATTGTAGTTTATGGTCTCTACCTCATCTAGGGAGTCCCTCCCACCGCTCCCCTAAGAAATGCCAGATGTTTATTAGACAACACATTTGCATAATAATCGCCCCCCCCCCCACCCAGTTCATATACCTGTAGTAGACTGTGGCAAACTGGAACCCGAATGTCTCATTGTAATTGCTTTATCCCACCTACCAAGAGGCCATGCTGTGTGGATAACTGGCGAGGGGCGTGAAGTTTAAAAGTATATAGTGATAATAAAAATTTAAAGTATTTACTAGTTCAGGGGTGGGCAAACTTTTTAGTCGAGGGCCACAATGGGTTCTTAAACTGGACCGTAGGGCCAGAACAAAAGCATGGATGGAGTGTTTGTGTGAACTAATATAAATTCAAAGTAAACATCATTACATAAAAGGGTACGGTCTTTTTTTTTTTTTTTAGTTTTATTCATTTCAAACGGGCCGGATTCGGCCCGTGGGCCGTAGTTTGCCCACGGCTGTACTAGTCTCACCTTTCAACACCAAATCCATACCTTTAAAAATGTGCCTTTATAGTTAAAGTGCCAGATACTGGTGTCCTTCACTCAGAAGTGGTATGTAGGTAATAAACTTTTATTATGTAGAGTTTGAAAGTTAACAGAGAGACCTTTTATTTAAAAGGGGAGATAACTGTTTTAAATATTTTAACTGGTTGCATACAAATGCCTTATAAATGACATAACAGATTTTCAATATGAACTACTGTAATACATTTTGTTAGAGAAATTGTTTTAAAAAAACGTGATTTTTGCTAAAAGTAGGACATTTAAATGCAAAAAAAATAGTGTCAATAGGAGTCATTAAAAATAGCAACTGAGCACTAGCCAGTTCAGCTCAGTGGATAGAGCGTCAGCCTGAGGACTGAAGGGTCCTGGGTACAATTCCAGTCAAGGGTATGTACTTTGATTGCAGGCTCAATCCCAGGCCCTAGTTGGGGCACATGTGGGAGGCAACCAATGGATGTGTCTCTCTCACATGGATGTTTCTCTCTCTGTGTCTCTCTCCCTCCCTTCCACTTTCTCTAAAACTCAATGGAAAAATATCCTCGGATGAGGATTAATACACACACACACACACACCAGCAACTGAAATGTTATTATAATATACTCCATAGGAAAAACTCCAGAGCAAAATATTAGATCAAAGGAAGGAAACTCATTGAATTAATGAGAACTTTAACACACACACAAAAAGGAAAAAGCTTTAATCATTAAGAATTAAATATACATTTAGATATAGAGACCACTATTTGAGGGCTAATTAGAGAAAACACCGAATAAACTCTATTTTAATCTGCAGGGAGCAGTCCAGAACAGAAGAAGATCGAAGAATTCAGCTACCATATCCCAGCACGGGTTCTAAGAAAAAAATGAAGGTGTGTGGTAACAGCAGCTTGATCATTTTTATTTACTAAATTCTAGGTAGTATTCCAAATACTTTATGTCTAGGAACTTAATTCCTGCATACTGCAGATGGTTCTCCATCCCACGTTAAGGAAGAGAGTAACTCACTATAGGAGGACCTCAGAACTAGTAAGGAGCAGCGCTGTGATTTCAATCCAGCCCTCCCTCCAGGCCCCGAGTTGTGAACCGCTGCTGTGCGCCCTGCCCACTGAGGACGGAGTCAGCACTGAAGGAGCCTGCAGAGGCACCAGCACTATGTTCTCATTCTACAAATGGAGGCCCAAGCACACCGGTCTATAAAAGTGTGCTCTGGTGCCCACCTGGTTGCGCCTTTCACAGCTTTCCTATATCCTTTGGCATCCACTTTAAAAGTAACTTGAATTTTTTTTAAAAAAATGTTAAGAAAAAAAAAAAAGTAACTTGGATCATTGTACAAACCTAGAGATGTACAGGTTTGCTTTGACTATCTGGCAAGGGTACCGTTACAGTTTTATAATAAACTAGAGGCCCAGCGCACGAAATCGTGTGTGGGTAGGGTCCCTAGGCCTAGCCTGCCATCAGGACCATCTTCCAACCGCTCACCAACCCCCAGTCCCACCCTGCCACCACCCCGGTTCCTACGTGGTTCCTCACTCACCATCCTGCGATCGGAGCCTGAGGGCCAGGGGTAGGGACCAAGAGGTTGGCTGTTCCGCCCGCTCGCCAGTCCCCAGTCTCGCCCCGCCGCCACCCACCCTGGTTCCCCATGGTTCCCCCTTCGCTATCCTGCAATCGGAGCCTGTGGGCTGGGGGGAGGGACCGAGAGTGGTCAATGCACCTCATAGCGACTGGTCGAGCGGTCGTTCTGGTCGTTCCGCTGTTATGGTAGCTGGGCCTTTATTATATAGGATGAGCATTTGTTTAGCTCTTGAATACTCTGCTGTTAATATCAGCAGAGATATCTGTGGAAATAACCTCCTAAAACAATATTCTCCTATGAAATGTTTTGTCGAACTACTCCAAGAATGAAACACTGTGCAATATGAACACCACAATGGTGTGAAGATATAAGCAGTTTTTATAAGATTCTATACTGTTAATTAGCAGGTGACTCTTCTGAAAAGAATACCTTTGAGACTATTTCAGATTAGCAAATTAAATGTTAAAATATTACATGCTGGATCTAATGAATGTTAAAGTTCCTTCAAACTCCTGAGATTCTATGATCTTTTTGCGTGTGTGAAATCATAATTTCTGGTGCTTTAACTCACGCACCTATAGAATGGGAAGGTGTGCCAGGACCCCACTAAACAACACCAAGATGTGCTCCAATTATGAATAACAAGACGCAACTATCTCTTAGATGATGACAGGCAAGTGACTTTGGGGGTGGGGAGGAGTGGTGAAATTCCTAGAAATACCGATGATGAATACTACTTCTAGGATAACCAGCTCATCACCAGAGGGCAGCACTGGGGTTCCTTTCATAGGTGTACAGTGCCCTCTACTGGTATAAATATAGAATCCCCAAAATGCATTTTTCTCTTTAAGTGAATTTCAGAGGCCCCACTAATAAATATTTATTCTTTTGGAATCATTAAAAATTTTTAATGAAAAAATACCCCTACTCTATCGATATTAAACATTCCAATTAAAATAGACCAGAGGTATAATATCACAAAATGGAAAAAACTTAACAGTAATCTAATCCCGCTGGTGACAGTAAGAATACATGTCATGGCATCAAAGCTTTTATAAAAAAAAAATCACCTTTCTGGAAATACCGCTAATAGACTCAAAAAGTTACCTAAGGCACCAATTACTGAATAAGAATGATATATTTAAAATTCTCAAGGGCTCTGAAGCTTTCATTTGTCAAATATTAAGTGTCCCAACTTCCTTATAGTTTGCTTTGTTTTCAAAGGTAATACTACTAAAAGCTTTGCTTTCTCTCTTTAAGTCTCAAAGGTTATCAAAAATAAAATTAGTTATAAATAGATTTTTTAAGTTTATAAAAACTTCCAAGGGGAAATCTTGCCTACATGTGTGAAAAATGTCAAGTAATAGTTAACCTCAAAGTCCTCCTATGATTCATTACATAACATTAATGCACATGTAATTATGACTAAGATATTGTACATGAGTTGAAAGTAAAGTATGAGCTTTTAAGAACCAACAGGAATGTTTTTAATTTTTGTAGGCTGAAATAATTTCCTTGAAATTTAATTTCTGTCTCTTTCCATTGCAGAAAATAAAGTAGGAAAGAATTCAGAATGACACTTTTCACAGTGGAATGCTCACAACAAGATTGCGTTCCAGCTGTGGGGAAATACAACTTCTCCGGTCTTGCTCATATTCTTTCTTTTTAACCATTCATAATAAAAATAGTTGCAGATCGGTGAGTCAGCTGGGTTTTGCACAGAATATATATAGGTTAAATGTAGAGTTTTTTTTCAAGAAATGTTATTACTTAAAGAAGTAATAGATTAGGAAAAGTTAAGATATTTAACTTTGATAACTAGGATTTTAATATTTCTGTAATATGTTTCCTATTATTTCTATTTATTAATTTATCGACCAATATTCTCTTCCTAAAATTCACCAATCTTTCCTAACAGTAGCGGCCAGCTACTCTTAATGGCGAGCTTATTCTATATCAGGTAGCTGCTAAATGCTTTACATGAATGACTGCTTTCTGTTTTCTTATTGAGGTGTAATTCGCACACCATAAAATTCACCCTTTTCAAGTGTGTAATTTAGTATTTTTAAGCATATCCACAAAGTTGTGCAACCAACCCCACTATCTGATTTCAGACTATTTTCATCACCCGGAAAAGAAAGTGTGTACCCGTTAGCAGCCAGACTCCATTCCCCTTTCTCCTCAGCCCTTGCAGCCATAATCTACTCTCTGTCTCTGATTTGCCTATTCTGGACATTTCTCATACCTAAATCATCCAAAATGTGGCCTTCGTGTCTGGCTTCTTTTACTTATCACAGTATTTTCCGGGTCCGACCATACTGTAGCATGTATTAGTGTCATGCATTACTTTTTAAGACGTCAAAGCAAACACTTGAGCTAGGTACAATAATTAGCCCTGTTTGACAAAACAAAACAAAAATCCCTAAGATTATTGAGAGAGAAAGTTACTTGACTCTTGCTCTCTGCCTGACTTTGAATTCACACGCGTTCACTGTATTTCTATGGAGATGTATAAACTATGAATGCTATGGGAATTGCATAGAAACCCATTACATGGAGTAAAATGTATATATTTTACAATCGCTACCCAGGTCTGTCAGGAGTAAAGGCATAATCTAAGTTCTGTCTTGTGCAAAAACACAAGGGATCTCTAGGGTGCTTTCAAACTCTCAATTCAAATGGTTTTTAAAAACATTAAGGGGTTATTCACTTACCCTTCAATTCTGACCTGATATCTAATCTTCCAGAATAATTACTAACTATAACAGATATTTCTTTTTTAAAGTATATTTTTATGAATTTCAGAGAGGAAGGGAGAGGGAGAGACAGAAACATCAATGATGAGAATCATTGATCGGCTGCCTCCCACACGCCCCCTACTGGGGATCAAGCCCGCAACCCCGGGCATGTGCCTTGACCTGAATAGAACCTGGAACCCTTTGGTCCGCAGGCCAACGCTCTATCCACTGAGCCAAACCAGCTAGGGCTATAACAGATATTTCTATGTAATGTAGATAGTACAGCTTCAAATCATAGACCATGAATTGAGCAGAGCAACAGGGGAATATTTCATATAATGAAAACTTAGTATTTACTTATAATCCAGTTTATATTTATTGCAACAAATAAGGAGAATCAGTTTTAGGGCTATAGAATATTTTTTAAAAGGGTCTCTGACTGCACACATGTGGACACTTCTAGGATAAATCAGAGGCAGGTTCTTAGCAAGCTGATCTGGAATGCTTGTACATCTGAGCACTTCTACTCACTGTAAATTTGCCAGCAGCAATAGAGAACCTTTCTGGTCTTTTCATTATTTTTGTTGTTTATTCAAAATTATCTGTCAGTCTGTTTGTGTGTGTGGTGTAAGTAACAATGGAGGAGTAAATGGCAGCTGCAGGATGAAACACCCTAAATGAACACTGTCTGTGTTTGGAAAATACGTGCCGAGTTGCTCAGAAAAAAGAAAAAACTGGCAAATGTAAGATATAAGAGACTGAAGGAGAAGGAAGAGGTGGAAGTCACTCTGTTGATTATGCTTAATCTAAACAAACACTGTTATCATTAATCAGAATAACATTTTAAAGATGGCTGTCTAAAAAATGTTTTAAAACTGTACTAAAATTCATTTAAAAAGAAAACCCAACATTTTCATAAAGGTCTTAAAATGAGAATTAAATGACTAATCCAGAGTTTATACTTATAAAAATAAGAATCAAAATTGTTCAAGCACTGGACCTCATTAATGAAAAATAACCAAAGGTGACAAACCTTTAAAAAAGCATTGAATATAATTGGGAGAGGGAGGATTTGAATCATAAATTGTTAAGGTAAACAGCCCGCTTCTGGGTCCCAGGCTCTCAGCAACCACTGTTCTAGAATAGTGACACAGAACAGAGCTTTTGGAAATGATCTATATGTACGGTGACCAATTGTACTATATTTATGTTAACCAATCCAAGTGTGGCTATGGAGTATTTCAGTTCAGATGGGGTGATTATAGAACTAAGTTTTTAACTTCTAGTGAATTTAGATAGTCACATATGACAAAGGGATTTCTTACTGGACAGAGCAGATCTCGAATGAGAGGAACATACTATATTGTAAAAGGACCACAGTATTAATGTCCTAGAAACTTTAAAAGTGAGTTCTTCGCATTGAGGATGGAGGGAAGACAATAAGGGAAAATAAACTCTCCAGGAAATCTAAATTTAACCTCCAAGGTTTAGAGATGCTTCCTTCCAGGCAGGGACCAGGGTTATAATGCCAAAAGGAAGAGCGAGGGGTGAAGGGAGGCAGACACTGCGAAGCCAGAGGAAAGGTCTCTATAGTGGCACAGCAACGGCCCTGCAGCCGTAAGCTCACATTTATTAAGCAGTCATCTAGTTTAGGTGCTATACTAAGCACTGTACATGGATTTCCATTTACTCCTCAAAGCAAGCCGACCAGACAGGTATGTTTATAGCCTCCTTTTATACGTAAGGATACTGAGACGGAGGGGGTTCATCTGCTGAAATGAAAAGACAAGTTCTAACTGAAATCTAGCGAGCAGTGAGTGTCCTTCCTCTATGTTCCAGCTGCATCTGCATATCCTTCTGTCAGAGCGATCACGCAAATACTTTCCTCCTGCGCCCACGAAAGATAAACCCCTTGAAGCCACCTACTACCACCAACTTCCATCACTCAAAGTACTTGAAATACAGATCCTTCCACAAGTCTGTGCCGAGTTTACCGGGAATGTATTTCTCCATCCCAGCGATAAACCCAAGCGTAACGAGCTTTCTCCAGTCCTCGCCCCTCAAGCATTTCTATTTGGGTGTTGAAATCAAATTTTGCAAACTATTTCAAAGAATCTGGCAAGAAACCTGGAACTTAAATGTTTGTTAAAAACATCTAACATTGAACTGTCTTTTTTCTTTTTTTTTTTAAACCCATTAATAAAAAAAGCAGACTTCCCATGTTTTTGGAAATTATGTTGCATTAACTTTACAGTTAAAACTCTGCATGTATTACACAGAAGTTGTGCCATGAAACAGCATTCGGCCTTATATGTTCTTCTTAAAAGCACAGCTGAGTCATACTGCTTCCTGGAACTGTAACGTAACAAAGCCTTGAAAGTTCAGACTTCATTATATTCACTCCTTATAGGCACAGCGCCAGTATGTCCTGGTAAAGTGAAGCCAAGATAAACTGTGGGACACACATCCCCCAAATCAGAAAGGACCAAAAGGAGTCTAGGGATGTATCCCCTCAATCTAAATCTATAGCCTCCGGTCCCCACGATGTGATGAAATTCAATCTATAGACAAAGAAAGAATATTCATATGAAAAATGCACTCACGGCTCTTGTTACAAACATAACCGAGGTGATGAATAAGCCCTTAAACATACCAAGCAGCACTTCTAGTTAAAAATGACCTCCCCTTCCTGGTCAGAAACAAGTCTCCTCGGGCTTCTGCTAACTGTATTCTGACGAGTAATGTAATTTTAAAGAACTGGAGGCACATTATTGAATTGGCCCTTGCCTCGAAATTTTCGTTTTACTTTTTCCTTCTTGCCATTGAGCCTATTTACAAAAACACCTCTTCTAGTCTTTACAAACAGCAAAACCATCAAGTGTCTTTATTCCATGTCAACACATGAAAACCCACACCCGCTGGGGAAAAGAGAGCGGAGCGAGAGCCATTTCTCACGTTATCATTCCTCCAAATCACCGCAGATCCCTTTCACGTGTGGAGCCTCAGTCAGTTTGTGCGAGAAACAGAGATTCTGGGCTTCTAACAAGCTCTCAGGTGTGGTGGCGAAGTTGCTGGTCTAAGGCTATGTAGCTAAGAAGGAATTTTTTCACATCTCAGTTTTGTTTTGTTTTTTAACAGTTCTAATATCTTTTTAATGTTCATTTATTCTTTCAACAAATTTTACTGAATACAGTGTCCCCGAAAATGTATGCACACTTTAACAGCTGAGAGCTCAATTTTGAAAATGAAGTGTATTTTAATAAACACTGACTGCCTTTATAATTATTCAAAATGTGTGTATGCATTTTTGGGGACACCCTATATGCAATATGATCAGGAACTTCACTAGGAGCATAAATAAATTAAGATCTGGCCGCGGCCCTCAAGTCACTGCACTGTAACGACAGCCCGGGAGTAACGGGGTGCCGGGAGAGGGGGGCTGCTCCGGGAGAGAAGAGGCGCAGCCGGGGCTCCTGCACGGAGTCCTGAAGGCCAATGAGGCCCACACGGGGGAAGAGGATCCCATCTCAGCAGGGGAAGCAGTAGCAAGACAAGCAGTGAAGGAGCCTGGAGGCTGGAACGTGTGATGTTTATGGTGGAGCTCAGACAGGAGGCCCAGGAGAGGTGAACAGACCCCAGAGTCCAGCATGTCACTGGAAATGCGACAAAAAGCAGCTCTACGTCAAAAGCTGACGACACAGTGCACTGAGGAAAAAAGAGGAAATTGAGGACCATGAAAACACTGCCCAAAAAACCTGCTATAAAGGAATGAAGGGACCAATAACTAGAAAAGGACACAAGGTCAAGGGCAAGATTTATTGTTTTAAGTGTGAAAGACTGAAGCCTCTTAATAGAAAACTTGGGGTCAGCAAAAAGGAAAAGATGGAAAATCCAGGAGGAAGAGAAGCAATACCTCTTCCCAAGCCTGAGTGAGGTTTCCCAGCCGTCTGGAGACATGACTCCTGGTCCTGGGGGCTGCGCTCTGCATTGTGGGAGGATGTTTAGCAGCATCCCTGCCCCTAATCCTCACTGGATACCAGCAGCCCTCCCATCCCATCCAAGATGTGAGACAACCAAGCGTCTTGATGTTGCCAAATACCCTCTCGGGGAAGGTGTGGGAGACCAGATCTCGGGATTGAAAACAGCTGGTCTAGAAGCAGGGCCCAGGTAATGAGGCCGGCTCAGGGAGGCTGCCGGAAGCAAGTGCTTTCCATCTGCCAGTTGCACCAGAAAGCAGGAGGGTCCTCTCCTGAGAGGGAAAAAGGGTGTTCTGTGGTGAGCGGGAAGTTCTGCAATGATTCTGTGGAGAACAGGAGAGGCACATACTACAGGAGGCAAAGCTGTCTGAGCATTAGCAGTCGTTTCCATTCCACTAGGCCTGTGGTCGGCAAACTGCGGCTCGCGAGCCACATGCGGCTCTTTGGCCCCTTGAGTGTGGCTCTTTCTAAGCCTTAGGAGTACCCTAATTAAGTTAATAACAATGTACCTACCTATATAGTTTAAGTTTAAAAAATTTGGCTCTCGAAAGAAATTTCAATCGTACTGTTGATATTTGGCTCTGTTGACTCATGAGTTTGCCGACCACTGGCCTAGGCCTACAGAGCCTGAGCTTCAAGGATGCCTGAAGGATCTTTAGCGAAACATTCTTAACATCTTAGGGAATTAAATCACCTGGAAAAGCGTTCTCACTCTTAGAGGAACCATGTTCTTGTTCACCAGAGAAAAAACTTAGGGGTAAAAGCTGAATTGATCTCCCCCGCCCCTGAATGTATCACTTCACCATAATTCTGCAAAGTCGTCAACAGTAAGGCTTCTATATTTTCTAAGTCCCAAATCCTACCCATTACAACCAACATTTGATTTTTAACACATAAAAATGAAATAATCTCATAATTAGGCAACGCTGTTGAAAAACTGTCATATTCACTTTCCTATGCTGCTGGGTACTAGCCCACATTAACACTGTGCTCAGTGTAGAGAGAAAAACGAATATGCCTCGGTGTCCGGAAAGCTTAATTACAGCACACTGCCAGAAGTGAGTGGGCAGAGGACACAACCAGCTATCTGACTTAAACTTTATCTTCTAAATAGAATCTTTACAACTTGAAAATTCCGTTTATGTTTTAATCTGATAATTACCTCAAAATGTGCAAATGGTTCTTGCTGCTAGCACAGTCCAGGCAGTGGCCCTCACGCAAGTGAAGAGAGACCAAGTGTACAATAACACGCCCAGTGTTTATCAATATTACCAAGGAAAGTGATCTGTAAAGAAATTTATCTCACTTAAAAACCTCCCAAATGTAGCTATTACAAAAATATGAAACTCAGTCCCAGACACATTTCTCCTATGGATCCATAAACGTATTGAACACCTTCAAGTGCAGCTAACAGAACTGGATTTGCATTCTCTTCCTCAAGAGATTAACTGCATCTCAACACAAATATCTGAAATATGCGAGAGCAATATTCCCAGGTAGAAGAGGCAAAGACTCGCTTCTGTGCTTTATAACCCTCAGAATAAGAGTATGTTCAAGAGTAGGGCTTTCTCCCACCGGAGGGAAGCCACAGTGTGCGTTATAACCTCACCATGGTTAGTCTCTCTTGCTAAACAGAACTCGTGTTGGGTCTATAACCATCTGAAGTGTTCTGAATATTGAGTGGTGAGTGCTTTGGATACGTTACCAATTCTCTTCCAAAGAAAGAAAATTCAAGTTGGATTCACTTTCAGATCTGTTATATATAATGATCAAAGGGCAAAAAATTGAAGCTGAAATTCCATAGTCTAAAGACCAACGTGAACAATAACATCATTCAAATGTACCTCTAAGTGCAACGTGACCTGTACACTTGAGGCCTCTGATATGATCTGATAATGGGCACATTAGAAAAAGCCGTGCACTTTACCCAAAATCTGACTATAAAACAATACCTAGGCCTACATTCAAGCAAGTAAAAAAAAAACCTACTGAAGACAAGTATGTTCATACAGCAATCGGGAGTATCTCTAAAGGGTTATGGTATAACTCTATTCCTCTCAAAGGAAACAAAAATTGCCCATAACTTGGAAACATGCTAAAAGGTATAAGAATTGAGACAGAAATCTAAGTGTAGTTAAAAAACAGTCTAGATACAAATAATTCAATTAGAGTTAGCAAAGCCACCAAGTTCTATACCTGGCTCCTATCTTAAGCTACTGACAGAAAAACAACTATCTATTGCTGCAAGTAACTAAATCAAATGACTCCAGAGCCAACATTAAGAAAATCAGATTTTACCGGACACTTCAAAGTTCCAAGTCTGGCCAAGTTCTAAAGTAGACATACTTTGGAGATTTTTATTTTTCTTGATACAAAATGTCTAAAACCTTTGAGGGTACTTAGTATTAAAAAGTCCAACAAGGCCAAGTATCGGTTTCCATGCTCACCCATAATCTTAAAATATACTATTCTAACAGTAATACTTGGATTTCAAAACATGGAAGATTGATATAAAGCTCCACTTTTTCATCTCAAGAAGAAATCTTGGTATATTTAAGTATTAAACAATGCTTGCTCTTTTCTTAAACAATCTTTATATTGGCTTCTTGTTTTTATCTTTGGTTAATAATACAAGTATACTAGTTCTAATTCCAATCTCTTTTTCTGAGTTATTTTCAATGGTTTCCTTAATTCAATACAAATAAAATTCTATTTTAATCACCTGGAACAAAAATTAACTGGGTTCAAAGGTCATCATGCCTTAGCATGTTTCTAATAATGATTTAAAAACAGTTTTATTGACAAGGTTAAAGTCAACCTTAAAACAAATGGCAAAAGAATTATTCCATTTAATAACTTCATTGGGATTCCTTTCCCCTTTACAAAGAACTGAAAATAAAATCAAAATATAATTATGACATCCGTAAGATTATGAGCTGATAGGTAATTTTATCTTACAATTTTGAAAAATCAGAGAATCTAGACACTGGCACTTGGTTGATTAAATTATAGAGTATGTAACTGAACCTCAAAGCAAGTGAAGGCAAGACTGAACATCAGCGCAGCGGTGGGCAATGGAGAGAGTAACCTTAAGAATGAAGAGCTGTCCAGGCAGACTGAGAGGTCGTCAATGGAATAAATGCTGAAGAAAGACATGCATTTTAAGTGGTAAAATGCTTCCAGACCAAGATGAAGAAGAGGTTTCAGATCTAATGCTAACAACTAAGACTAGTAGTGGCTGCCTGGAGAAATGTGGAAGTTTGGGGATTAGCCGGAAAGAGTCTGGGATAGATTAATGGTATCTGTCACAGCTGTGCCAGCAAAGCGAACGTGTCTCTTGGGGGAAGGGGAATGTTGGTACACCACCCGAATTTTGAAGCCTTGCTCTAGATAAAAACCAGAGTGCTGTAGCACAAGATAACAAATTCTATCACTGACGGGTTTACAATGCTGACTTTCCCCAGGCTCTGAGTTCTTTCTTTTGTGCAAGTTCGAGGAAAAGCAGGCCCTATAATATGTGACTCCCCCTCCTGGGGCTTCAAAGACTTTTAATTACAGGTGAAAGCTGTAAGATCAGGAAGATACGGGGAAGCCAGAAGCAGGCACTAGGCCAGTAATGGCGAACCTTTTGAGCTCGGCGTGTCAGCATTTTGAAAAACCCTAACTTAACTCTGGTGTCGTGTCACATATAGAAATTTTTTTATATTTGCAACCAGAGTAAAACAAAGACTTATATTTTTGATATTTATTTTATATATTTAAGTGCCATTTAACAAAGAAAAATCAACCAAAATATGAGTTCGTGTGTCACCTCTGACACGCATGTCATAGGTTCGCCATCACTGCCCTAGGGTCTCAGCAGTTCTGCTACAGAGGTAAGTTGTGTTATATGATGCTCAGAGTGGGGCAGGAATAACTATGGTCACAAAGGCATTGAGAACGCTATTGATTCTCACTCACTAGAATAAGTTGTCATATTAAAGAGGGCTGCTCCAAGGCAGTACATCTGAGCAGGAACACCCAAGAGATTTTCTTTCCTGGACTAAATTCCAAAATCAGATAAAAGCCTGGGTTGTTTGTTTGTTTTATACCCTCACACCAAACTTGGCATTTCAAACATGTACTCTTAATACATGATGAGTCCCACATACCATCTCCATCCCTATGTATCAATCCTACGCACACTGGCTCAATGAAACAAAGTACTTTACTTTGAAATTACCAGTTTGATAAAAAGGAGTTTATAGAGTCATGGTTCACAAATTAGAACATCCAAGAGTATGCCCATAAAATAGCCTTTTAAGAAAGTCACAAAAGGAAAAATAGGTTTCTTGTTTGAACACTGAACATACGACAGTCAAAGGTCAACAGGAGCACATGCCTGCCCACTACACCGCTCCCGTGTCACACCTGTCTTCTGTCAGAAGTCTTGTTCTGCCTCAATTAAGCTTTGGCAGCTTTGGACCCAGCTGGGCGAGAGAAGCTGAAGCAAATCCACAAAATGAACTGATGCTAGTAAGTGCACTGTCAGGTTATAATTAATCAGAAGATGAAGTAATGTTTCAAAATGATTTAAAGCTAGTACACTTTTTTAGCCAGCGATCAGAAACACTACTTCTTTAAAAATTATAGGTGGCTCTCTTGCCCACTCTCACACTCAGAACTCATTTAGTACTGTACTGAGTATACGTTTTGTGTTAATTTCTGGCTAATAGAGTGTTTAGAGCCATTTTTCTAATGAGGACTGTGTTGACCCTGATGAGAAAATATGAGGCTTTAAAGATCATATTCTCAAGTACAAACTTGGTAAGTGGATATGAAACTCAAATAGATTTTTTTTAAAAAATATACTGGTTTTAAGTTGTCTAATTCCTGAGAGAATAGTCAAGTGCCATCATGAAAAGGTCACAAGAAATTCTATAAGATTTGCTGAAGGTTCTTGGAGAAGGTATCTGCACATATGCACACACATACATCCATACATATATGTACTTCCAATTGAGTGTATTAGATTAGACACTATTTTGAAATGTTAAATTAAAAATGTAAACAGCCAAGAGAGAAACAAAAGTGAAGTCAGATCACTACTAAGCAACTGGAAAAATATTTACAAGAAAAAAATCAATCGGGCCCCAACACTCCCAACCAGAACAGGTACTTTGTTTAAGGAGCCTGAGTAGGCAGGTATTTGACAAGAAACCCAGGAAAAAGAAGTGCTCTATAACCACTTTCTTTCCCCACCAGAGCTACAAAAAGGAGTGGAGCGCTGTCTAAAGCAGCAGTCGCCAACCTTTCGAACCTCACAGACCACCAGTGGTACCCGGCCCACCGGTTGGTGACCACTGCTCCAAAGGTTTCCTTAAACCAGCGGTGGCCAACCTTTCGGACCTCACGGATCACCACTTTAGACTCTAAAGCAGCGGTTCTCAACCTGTGGGTCGCGACCCCTTTGGCGGGCAAACGACCCTTTCTCAGAAGTCGCCTAAGACCATCCTGCATATCAGATATTTATATCAAGATTCAGAACAGTATCAAAATTACAGTTATGAAGTAGCAACAAAAATAATGTTATGGTTGGGGTCACAACATGAGGTTTTGTATTTAAAGGGCCAGAAGGTTGAGAGAACCACTGCTCTAAAGTGCTAAGAGCAAAGGGAAAAGTAGTGAAGCATTCCTTTGGGAAAGTTCAGAAAAACCACACCTTTCAGGACTGACCACGAAGTGTCAGCCTCATTCAATTCTCCGATCAACATTTTGTGACTGCTCGTAAGACTTAGTTATACTATTCCTACAGTGTCTTAAAATAATTTCCATCTGATGTTTAGTGCTTTAGAAGAGAACCAAGGCCTTACCCTTGTCTACACTTTTGGATTGCTAGGATAACAATCACCAGAGGCTCATGAGATGGGAAGCTAGGGCCTCATTCCGTTTCTCAGGTGCACACACCATCAGAATTTGTTCTTCATCTATAAACATTCCCACATTCCCTACTTTTACTAGCAGTTTAGTGGAATTGCTTTTTTGTGGGGGGGAGTGGGGGACCCTTTTTTGACCCTTTGAAGACTGATATTAGTTTAGAAAACAACCTTAGTCTGCCATTGATTAAAATGCAGACTGATTTTACTTCCCAGGAATATAAAAGTCTTGTTATGAGGAAAACTATAAGCACGCAGCTTAAATTTAAATGAAGGCTGTGAACTGTGAGTGTGGGCCGGTGTACTAGACACTTAGACTTCTCCATTAAGTCCCACATCTATAGCTTTAGGCCAACAAAAAAATTTAAAATAATCAATGTGGCAAAGAAAGATCGGATCTGTAAAACATTTTAAGAGACAGCCTTCTTCCATTTTAAGCTTACTAAATATATCAAGGTAACAACTGAATTTTACATTATCCACTGAAGAACCCAGCTGTTAGTTTTTTCTGATAAGAAATTAAATTACTGCTTTGCATTTGAAAGTACAGATAACTATATTATTAGGGCGTTTTGTGTAGAACCAAGATCCCTACTATATGTTCCTAAACTGGCTACAGTAGTAGTCAAGTAACTTCACTTCTCTTGCCCAAATAGATAATTTTTGAGATCTTACATTTTGCTTGACAGACTTACTCTGGGATAAAATGGCCCTGAATATGCTTTGCAAATTCAGTATCATATAGGATAGCCTAATGAAATATTTTTAAAATCATTTTTCTAAATGTGGTTTCCCATTACAGTGTTAGGCCTTGAGTCAGACACATTTAAGAAAGTAGCTTATTTTGGTGATTAACAATTCTTTTTTAGCATGAATATATTCATGGATAAAGTGTAAATTTTATCAGCCCTTTTCAAGTCCCCTGGGGAAAAAAAATCTACTCTTAAAACTTGAGATCCTGCTACATCAGGAATATTTTTAACCAAATTGTTCTATCTGAACATAGACAGTTAACAAAGGAAGCGTTCTAATTGTTCTTCCTGAAATTAGATCAGAGCCATCTCTCTCTGACAGGCAAGCCACTTGGGCCAGCAGGATGCCTGCCAGCGGCCTAATGAATCTGACAGCTGTGTTTAAAGGCTGGTACTGAGGACCAGAAACACAAATATAGCTCAAAGAGTTGATGCACTGGAGGTAGAAAAGCGTTAGACCTATAAAGCTCCAAGAACCACACAATTCCATTGTCTCCCATCTTTCCAGTTTGGGTTGTAATGTTCAAATCTGCACAAATAATCCCTTAATTATTTGCACTTAATATACAGTACTGATGTGCATATCCCAAAAATCTCTATTACCCACTATTGACAATTATAACAACAGGGACCTTATGTAGGGCTATGTGCCAGGCAGTGTTCTAAATGCCTTGGTGCTCTTCAAATAAAAATCAGAATTATCCATTCAAATTTCTGTAAGTTAGAGGGGGCCTTGTTAAGATACCTGTTTAGTAAAGACCTATACAGCCATGTAACCTGAATTTCAGTCAGATACAAAGGTGTTTTTTACTTGATCAAATAAAGATTATGCTAGCTAATTCTATAAAAAATAGAAATGTATTAAGCTTATACTACTAGACAAATAAACTGTGAACTGGTAATTTATTTGGTAAATAAAAAATCTACTTCCAATAAACCACTGAAATGGCAAGTAGTCCTATCACTTACTTAAGAGGGAATTTTTATGAGTAGACAAAACAGAAAGTGCTAATACTAGTTTTAAAAGACAAATGATAGAAGTGAAATGGAAAGACTCACGTTGCACATTTCCAGGTTAGCTGTATGTACTGAGGTCTAAAAAAAAAAACCTTCCACTTTTAAAAAGTAAACCTTTTTTTAATGCAAGGATAATTCACAGTAAATTGATTCTTTGCTATAGAATACTAAAATTATTGGGTTTCCTTTGAAAAATTAACAAGACAAGAGTATGGGCATTACTAAATTATCTAAAAAGTTAGGCAGTGCTATTTGTATGTAACAGTTTGCAATATTTTAAATTTGATTGTGATAATATCCATAGTAATTTGAAAATGGAATTCTATAAACATGTTTTGTCACTCTAAAATGTATCACCTTCCCCACTGTGTGTTTTCAAATGTAAAATGTCTATTTACTTAGATTTTAAATAGTTCTAGAACTTAAGGCCACAGGCTGTTAGGAATTGTGTCCTCCAAAAATATGTTGAAGTCCTAACTCCCAGTACCTCAGAATGTGACCTTATTTAGAAATATGGTCATTGCAGACGTAATTAGTTAAGATGATGTCATACTGAAGTATGGTGAACCACTAATCAAATATAACTGGTGTCCTTATAAGAGGAAAATTTAGGCACAGAGGGAAGAGGATGTGAACACACACGATGGATGGTCTTGTGATGGCAGGGCAGAAACTGCAGTGGTCCCTCTAGGACACCACGGACTGCGGAGAACTGCTTGAAGTCTGAAGAGGTAAGGAAGAATTCTCTGGAGACTTCAGAGAAAGCCTGGGTTTCAGACTTCTAGCCTCTGGAACTTGGAGAAAATGAGTTTCTGTTGTTTTAAGCAACCCAGTTTTTGGTATGTCGTTACAGTAGCCCTCGGAAACTAACCGTCCCAGCCATCTAGTAAAATCTACCATTCCAAAGGAGCATCTTTTAAGTATAGCACAGCTCTGAAGTCAGCAAAACCTGGGTTCAAACACCCACACAAATCAAAAGCTACGTGACCATGGACTTCTTTGAGTTTGCTTCTCTATTTGTAAAGAAGAAATAACAAATCCTAGCTAACAGTGTATTTCTAAAGATAAACTGTGTAGTCTGCAACACAGAGGTTGAAAGTATTAGGTCTCTCCACCCCACACCCTCTCCTCTTTTCCAGTAATGAGATATATTTTAACCCGTGGTCACAGACTATTTGACTAACATTTCAGAAAGTAATATGATGAACACAGGGCTGTAATTAAAATATTAAATAAATTTCATTTTAAAAAATAGTCCTAAATGAAGTCCTAGTGGTTTTACTATTTAGAAATCTTTAAATCCTTATCCTGTGTATGACCACAGTGATACAAGATGTGAAGATCTGCAAAAACTTCTGAGATGTGAAGTGCTATCTTCTCTTAACTACAAGGCTCAAAGTAAGATCCATCACCAAAGAAGGAAAGATCAATTCTTAAAATAAGCGTTATCCTGTTACACTTGCAAAGGTTGTTACTTATTTAATACAAGTCTTGTGATTTTACTATAGTCTTACTAATGTGTAAACTGACCCGAGCTCAGTAATAAACACAAGAGTCATGTCATTAAAAAAGATTGTTCAAATGCAAGAACATTTTATTTCATGTAATAATCACAATATAAGCAAAATAATAACTACTTTTGGTAAGATTAGTAGAAAGAGAAATATAACTCACAAGTATGATAAGCATGTTCCCTTGATGTGTGCATTAGGCAGTAATGGCCTAAGAGTCATCTGCCCAGAGACTCTGAAAAAGGTGATCCAAGGCCAACACCATGACATGCTGTAGATTAAACTTTACATAAATCTAAGTTCGGTGGATTTAATAGAAGACTTGGAAAGAAAGAAAACCTAGAATCGGGTTATATATTCTAATAAAGTAAAATAACTGCAAATGAACTACTGACACCACAGACAAAGGCTAGTCTCTAAACTCTCTGAATTCATCAAGTGGTGAATGAAGACTAACACTGAATGTTTACTATGTATAGCTTTACATCTCATTTAATTCAAGTCATGGAATATTCTTAATATAGGAGTTTTATACACAAGAAAAAAGGTTTTGGCTACACATATAGTATATAAATGCCAAATTTCGGAAAGGAAATGCCAAAGCTACATCTAAAATGTAAACTGGCTAGCAATCACTGGCTTTGCTTTAATGTATCAAATCGTTTTAAAGTACAAGAGGTTTTAAAATCTTATTTAACTTGTGGGAAAAGGTGTTTTCAAAAGAAATCTTATTGAATACCAACGCATCAGAAACCTGCTTCCAAAATAGCAAGTAATGCCCTGGCCAAGTACCTCAGTTGGT
Source organism: Myotis nattereri (assembly GCF_964212035.1). Classification (NCBI taxonomy): domain Eukaryota; kingdom Metazoa; phylum Chordata; class Mammalia; order Chiroptera; family Vespertilionidae; genus Myotis; species Myotis nattereri. The sequence goes on along the minus strand of NC_138081.1, from coordinate 93,501,675 downwards.
TGGAGTGTCATCCCAGCACACCAACGTTGCAGTTTGGATTCCTGGTCAGGGCACATACAAGAAGCAGCCAATGAATGCATAAATAAGTGGAACAACAAACTGATGTTTCTCTCTCTCAAAAAAAAATTTTTTTTAAACAGCAAATTATTAAGAAAATTAACATTATGCCATGGTATAACCGTAAGAAAAAACAAATCCTGAACATAAAATCTAAGAAAATGAAGCTGCAGTGATTGCTTACAGCAAAAGAAGACAGCCCCATGTACGTATACTTGTAACCATGAGAACAGCAAGTTCGGTGTTTAACTGCAGCCCTACCCTAGAAGGACAAGCCTGGTGGGGCTGTTCCTCTTTATGGTTTTCTGCCTCAATTTGCCTGTCCCAAAGTGAAGAGGAACCTCTGGTGAGCCTCTGTGATGTGTGTCTGACACTTTATTAGGTGGTGCAGACTAATCTTTAATTTAATAGACCCGTGTTTCATTCTTTGCTCAAATATTTACAAGTTATAAGACCTTGGGAAGTCACTTGTGACTTCTTTCTAACTACCTCACAGGATTGCTGTGAGGATTATATTATGCAGGTAATAAAATTATTCTAGTTCCTGTCACATAATACATGTCCATTAAATATTAACTAATATCAATAAAAAAGCATACCCTACAGATTAGCTATTAAGGAATGCACTTAGAGGCGCAGTAATTTTGTTCAAAGACATACATCTGGCAAATGTTAAAAAGCCAGTTTTGAAAACCCAAAGGCAGCAAAACCTGTGCCCTTATAACAAGCACCTCAATCTTGTTAGTCTTTCCCTTTGTTCCTCCTGCTTCTTCACCTGGTCTTTTACAGAAGAGAAACCTTATTTCATAGACGCAAGGAATTTAAATGCTGGAAATGAACTTAGAAATCATCAAGCCAAGGGGCAGGCAAGCTGCTTTCAACAGACAAATCCATTGGATAGTTCTTGCCTGGAACAGTGGGTCAAAAGGAGGCTACGATGAGAAGGATTTGAAGATGCTGAGAAGGGAAGGAAAAAACAAGACAAAATAGTGACAGCTGCCCAAGGCAGGGCGAGTTGATAAGGGCATGGGGCAGGGGGTGGTTTTCAACACAGGTCAGCCAACTTCTACATGTCTGCCATTGCTCCGCAAGTGTAATATGCTCACTAAACTCATCGAATTCTCAGGGCTCAGAGTTACAAGTTCACTCTCTACCATGTATTGAGCTCAGGGCATAAGCACTCTCTCAGCTTCCTTCATTACAGGTCATCCAACTCCCCGACATTTCTCATACAATATAAAGTTAGCCCATTAGCGCAATCACACCCCATGATATACTATATGTATTTTATAAATTACTTAGAGTATTTGTTCTATACCTTGATTAGAACAAGACAGTGTAACTGCAAGTGTATATATAGGATGAAAAGAATCGCATGAAAGAGGAGAGAATTAAGTAGAGAAGAAAATGTCTGGGCAAAGTTCATGCCGAAATACAATACTGACTTGCATTACTTTTTGATATGCAATCCACATCTTAGTAATCCCACTAATAACGCTACTTCTAGTCTCTGATAAAGTTAATGCTTACAGTTTTGTCTCAAATGGGCTTTCTACATAACCAAAGCATTTTATTACATGGTATCAAGTAAATTTTTATTTGAGGTATCCTAAACAAAGTTTCACTTCAGTCAAAATTACTTCCTACAAAAACTACCTCATATGCTTCCTCCCATCCTTATCTGCTATAGTTCATTTTAAATTAATGCTTGAGTTTAAAACATCTGTGATAACAGACTTCTCTAGTTTTTTTATTCATCCTCCAACACCAGCTGCCACAATTAAGTACCTACTTTCTTGAAATACTGAAGATAATTGTGTATCACTCAAGTATTTTACTTTTCAAAATATTTTAAGAATCTCAAGTATTTGGTACATTAAATATTTATGTATTTTAATGTAGTGAAAGTGGGGGTACGTGGGGGTTTATTATGTGTGTAAATATGTATTGCCCCAGGAGATTCTGCACTAGTATGTTTGTGGTGACCCCCAGAACCCCCAAACTTTCAGAGCTCCACCAGTGATTCTATTATTCATTTCTTGCCTGAAAACCACAGAAGTAGTGTATTTCAAACTGCTTCCAATATGCATGCCACTATTTAAAGTATGCCCCCCAAAAGAAAACAATCTGGGCCATTAATTTTAAATTCTAATTCCAGAAAGTTTTGTTGGATCAAAGCACCTTGCTTTTAAATTTCCTATTATAAACTACAGTAACCTGATTTTTTTCTTCAAAAGTAAAAAATATAACTATCAACTTAAGTTATAGTTTAAAAGATGTTATATAAAACCACCGAATAAACTAAAACATTTATAATTCTCTGCCACACTACAGTATTTATGATTACTCATGTCATTTTTATTTTGCTTATTTTAAGAATATAAAGATACTGCTGTCCTCTTCTATATTATGCAAAATATTTAAAAAGAAAAATGTTAGTTTTTTTTTCTTTGAAAGAGTTAAAAGCCCTTAAAACATGTTATTAATATAGCACCCAATAAAGTAATAATGAAGAAGGCACATAAGGTATAATAAATTTAATTGAATATTAAAATTTTCTTTTTCATTAAAGGTTGTGCCCATCTAAAATACATGCATAAAGTTCAATAATGAATACCGCATTTCTTTGATTCTAAGATACTTTTTATGTTTTAACATTTGTGAATTGGGTCTTATAGTCAGTGACATGTTATATTGGAAGCATTTATTTTATTCCAAATGGTGTTTCTTACAATCAATGAAAAAAGGCACCTTAGACCTGATGAACTGTTTATAAAAAATGCTTTTTCCAATTAAAAGAGCAACTTTTTCTTTTTAAATGTAACACAATTGCCCAAAACTCCAAACAACCCTAAATGTAGAGCTCCATAAACTATAATCTTTGATACGAGTGAAAAATGGCCAATAAATTTAATGAAGCAACTAAATTATCAGGACAAAAGAAATGACTCTAGTAAGAATATAATAACTTAAATAAGTAACAAATTTTACCAATGAATTATTATATAATTTCCAGAGGTTTAAGCAAGTAATTTTATACTATGCAATCTTCCTGTTGTCTAAGTATTTGTCTGCCCTATGTGTAGACATAAAAATTAGAATAAAGGTGCATTCCACCTATAATATGCTGCAGATAAAGACTACTTTGCTTTAAAATAAGTTTCTACCTACCATACAAAAGATCAAAGTACAGTATATACATTTATGCTAAGGACAGAGCCAATGTTTAATGAAATGTTTAAAGACATAAAAACTATTTAAATATTAATGTCTATTAATACTGCAGGCTACTGATACTGCAGAAAGTCATATCATACTCTCTCTAACAATCACAAATCAACATTATGGTGTATAATGCCGATATTGCCTGTAGCACTTTAATCATTTTATTAAAGTAAAGTGGTTAGGTTACTCCTTGTAAATTTCTAGTTGCCAGCATTTTAGTGACAGCACTGTGACCAAAAGCATCAAAAGTGTGATAGGTCCTATGTCAAACTTATCAAAGACAATTAACTCTTCTGTGCATCATTTTTAAAATATTTGAACATAAATATCAATTTTGAAAATTCAGTATGAAAATGGTTAGTATCCTTTCACTTAAATATTCAACAAAACAAGATCACTGTGAGAATAAGTACACAAATTTTTTTCAGCTACGTTAAGAGCGTCACACATTTCAAGATAGGTTTCTAGATTCTGCACTGATAAATGACGAGGAAACTTGCACCACCACAATCTTCCAGCCAGTGTAATACCTGCACATGTCTTGTTTTTAAGTTTGCACATGAAGGCCCAACAGCAATTTGAAAAGTCTGGGATTAGAAGCCAGTGAAAAGTCTCACATTCTTTCCTATTACCTATTCTAAGTGCATGTCATTTAATATTAATAATGGTAAATGCAACTAAAGGAGTCTGAGAGACACTCCAGTCAATGCAATTTCCTTGAGGACAAGGCAAATCTTTCCCAAACATTAAAATTTTGTGCCTTTGTCACAGTTTTCCCTGTTGGAAACCAATTCAAATTATTGAACTGAACTGAGTTACCTTAAAAATAAACACCAAATTCCCCTCAACCACTTCTCCAAATAACAAAATAAAGAATGTACTATTTCCATTTCAGAATCTGTAAGAAGAAAAGACTTTCTTTTTGGCCAGGAACCGTAAAGACCTATAGCTCTCTAGGTCATCAAACACAGTTAGCAAAAACATCCAATTTTAAATAGCTGGTATGATCTTATCATGGGGCTGGGGTTATTTTTGACAAACCTAACTTAAGGCTTCTACATAAATAGAGCAAATGATGAATTGTTGGTAATGCACAGGAAACTAGGACCAAATGAAAGCTATCATTAAAAATGAAAAAACACCAATGGTTTTATACATATGTGTATACATACGTAAAACCCAAAGGAGACACAAACAATAAATGAATGAAAACGAAAACAAAAATAAATAACAGAAACCAAGACCAAATTTTTCTGCTACTCAGTTACCTTGGAGATTAATCTGAACAGTGTTACCCAGAGCCTGCAGAACACACGATAGATACTTTGTTCCTGGTATACAAAGTAATGTTTTTAAACCCATCAACAACACTCTACATTTTGTGCCATTAAGATACTCACGTCAGGCAAGTGGCCAGCAAGTACTTTAGTACTAGCACTATCTATGCAGAATAGTAAATATAATGTGAAACAACACAATGCAAGCAAGCATTTATATGAAATGTAGGCCCATGCTAAATCTGGCTTCATGATTAATTACTTATTTTTTAAATTAGCAAACGGCCAATGTATTTCTTTATAGTATTTATTTTCCCCTTCTTAAAGGCTAAGAGCTGTAACTATGAGCAATGTCAAATTTACCTAATTCTATTCAGTTTTTAAAAAGTATTTTATTATCTAAACTATCAACATCTATATTTCTCTGTTATGTGCATGAATACAGACATACAGAGAAACAAAATAACCTATGACTCACACAATAAATATACACAGATTTTATATACAAACTAATGAGACTGCATGATTTTTATATTAAAGTACATGCTTTTCCACCAAAGTTCTTCATTGTTATTAGGAGTAAGAGAAACCTTTTGCAACTAAGCACATGCAGCTAACGATTCAGGGTTTTAAGAATTTGTAGGTTAAAAAAATACAATTCCTAGAACACTGTTATCAAACAAATAAGTTTTATTGGCATCTAAAAACAAAATTCACCCAACATTGAAACGTACTTTAATATTTATGTTGTTGTTTTCTTTTTACTCACTGCAGTATGAGGAACAAATCACAAACACTTACTTTGGAGAAACAGAGACCATAGTGTATGTAGATTTTACAAAATCACTTTTTAAAATCTCTGTATTGTGCTCCTCAAATACCTAGAGCCAGTCTTTGCAGAAAATATCACAGCTTTGTCTATTACCTTAAAATTCTGCAGCAGCCTAAAGATATGGGTAAGATATACCACGGCTTGCTATTCTGAAATATACCTATTACCATATCCAACCTAATAGTAGTATCTAAAAAATCCTTTCTTCCATAGGAAGTCTCTGACAAGCTGTTATTCATTTCCTTGAAGTTAAAAGAATCTGGGGGCAACATTTATATTTTGTCAGAAAAATAAAAAATGTTTACCTATCATGTTCATATTAAGAACAATGTCTATACAAGTCAGTTGTACAATTATTTTAAGAGAAAAGTGAACATGAACATCAGATTAACTTAATTCTGGCAGACAAAAGTGAACAACTATGGTCCAGTCAGCCATTAATCTATTACAGAGAGATGACAACTTTACAAAAGGTATCTTTTTACCTACTGAGTGATGATTATGTCCCCTCAGTTTCTGTGTTTTCTACCACTGGTTCACTTTCTACATCAGCAACTGTGTCACTCTTCTCCTTGTTTATTTCATTTGAAGATGTCAGTTTTTCATAAAGTTCAGGTTCATTCTGTACTGGTAAAGGTGGTGGTTGAGCATGTCTCTCGGCATTTTCACCATTAACCTGAGGCACGTTATCACCTTTTCGTTGAGAAGTGGCCCCTTCAAAGAAATCAAAAACCCGAGCATGGGGAGGGGGGACCCAGGTGTTTTGAATTCTATCTCGTCCAAGACGATTTCCATTCATTTCTCTGCAGAAATCAAAATCTCTGTCATCCCTATCCCTCTGCCTCTCCCAGTGTCTTCTGCGGTCATCAAAATCTCTGTGAACTTCTTGAAATCCTCTGTTCCAAGGACCACTTCTGGGATCAAATCGATAGCTTCCAGACCGAAATCTCCCTCTTTCTTCATGTAAGCCTTTTGGACCAGCAAAGACAGGTAGAACCCGATGCTCTCTCTCATCAAAATCTCTATGCCCCCATGGCTTCTCTGGAGTAAAGCCAAAGTGGTCTCTTCGACCAAGATGATCCATGCCTGGCCTCACAAGATTCTCTCTAATATCTACAGGAGGTCTTACAAAATGATCCCTGCCATCTAATGGAGGCCTTCCAGGACCATCTCTGGGATCTACAGGCCGCCCAATCACATCCCTAACATCCACTGGGGGAGGTCTACTCATGCTTTCCCTGGTTTCTATAGGAGGAAACCTATAATCTCTATCGCCTTCCTGCTGAATGTTATCATTTCCAAGCGGTATCCTTTTTTCTGGATTAGCAATATTGTCTATACTTTGCCTTCCAGGAATTAGAAAAGGTCTTTCTGGCTGACTAAAAATATCTCCTGGAGGAAAAGGACCACGGGGAGGTGGATGAAGAGCTGAATCAAGCATCGATGGGGGAGGGAGTCCTCGCTGGGGTGGAATTCCAGGCTGTAGCAAAGGAAATCTTGGTCCAGGTGCCTGCGGCATTAGTCCTGGACGAAGGTCTAACATTGGCATTACAGGCATCCTTTGATTAGAGAGATGTAAAGGGGGTAAATTTTGAGGCCCACCGGGTGGCTGTGTTCCCAAAGGTCCAGATGTATTTAGAACATTGGGTGGCTGTACTCCTATAAGTCCAGAATTGTTAGGGAGACTGGGGGGTAGTACTCCCATAAGTCCAGAATTACTCGAAACACCGGATGGTTGTATTCCCAAAATTCCAGAGTTATTTAGAATATTTGGTGGCTGGGCTCCAATAATCCCAGAACCACTGGAGACGTTAGATGGCCGGACTCCAAGCATTTCAGAATTACTTGGTGCATTTGGTCTCTGAACTCCAAGAATTCCAGAATTGTTAGTCACATTTGGCGGCTGTCCTCCTAAAATTGCAGAGCCACTTGGAATATCATTTGGAATCACTAAAATGGAAAAGGGAGAAAAAACAAAAAACAAACATTATTCTGGTATAAAAAGAAAACTAATGCTATAATTTCTAGCAGTTAGCTTAGAGTTAATCAGCGAAATTCAAAGTATACTAAATACTAAGTAAGAATTATAGCTAAAATTAATACCAGTTATAGTAAAATTTAAATATTAAACATGATCTTTAAGTTAACAAAAATGCCAGGTTTTATACTGATTTGCCACCTTTAACCACAATTCTTAATATATATACTAACCGTGGTGCCAAAAAAAAAAAAAAAAAAAGGACTTGTTGCTTTCAAACACCATATTTATTTGTAGACCTGGCTAAATAATACCTGTCATAAGTAAGTTATTTATACTTAGTATGTGTTCATTTTTATCGTTTTGTAGGTATTCATATTTTGTGCAATCTTATTTTGATAACACATTAAATCAGTCCCATTAAGCAAAAGAAAAAAATAAGTAGAGGGAATGAGGTCTCAATGGAAAGGTGTCAAAATCTACACTATCCTGAACAGAATAACAAATTTGTTCTTAATATAAATTTTAAAGGACAGTGATCTTTTTAAAAACTGCATTTCAATATTTGTGCATTAAACTCGTTACAAATGCATGGCACCTCGGAATTAAACACCACTATATAGAAGCAGTACTTAGGATTTAATTATGTGTTTCTGGGGATTTTCATTTTAGTTTTTACCTGATCTGGTGTTTTCACCAGAAGAGATCTGGTGATCTATAAGATGAGGTACTTTTTCTTCAGGCTCTGCTTGTTTAGGGGGAGGATTAAAAACAGTTCCAGCTGGCAGAGTGGAAGGAGCAAGACTGCTGGCAACAGAACCACCTGGTAAAACAAGGCTACCAAATCCAACCTCTTTCACAGTTTCTGGAGTCATGGATAATGGCGGCTGCACCAAAGCTGTTTAAAGAGTGAGAGACTGTATTTCAGACTTAATTATCTCCTCATTCATGTGCTAAGTTAAAATATTAACCATGAATAACAATGGCCTTGCCAAACTTTTAAATGACTCCCTATCCTCTCTCCCCAATTGTTTGGTATGGTCGCTCAATTAACAACATACAGTAGGTCCTCACTTCAGGCTGTCGGTAGGTTCTGTGACTTTAAGATGGTGTAACTAACCATAGGCTAGTTGATATAAACAAGTGTTAAGTTCCTAAGATCTCATAAACATTGTAACCAAACAACATTGAGTGAAACGAAGTTACTTGAGGACCTTCCTATAGGAATTTTCTTCTGGTCCCTCTATTTCATTTATAATAAAAACTACATTCTTTCATAGCACCCCTGTATTACCTAGCACAGTGGTCGGCAAACTGCAGCTCGCGAGCCACATGAGGTTCTTTGGCCCCTTGAGTGTGGCTCTTTCTAAGCCTTAGGAGTACCCTAATTAAGTTAATAACAATGTACCTACCTATATAGTTTAAGTTTAAAAAATTTGGCTCTCAAAAGAAATTTCAATCGTTGTATTGCTGATATTTGGCTCTGCTGACCAATGAGTTTGCCGACCACTGACCTACCACAATGTGTAATAACTGATGCTTAAAATGACAAATGAGTCACCATAAAGATAAAAATGTTATTTTTTAATTAAAAAATTTTTTAGAAATATTTGCACAAAAACGTTTAGTAAAATAAGGACCAATAACTTAAGAAAATCTCAGCAATACAAAAAAAAATTCATAATTTTCCAAGGAAGCTAGCACATGTATCTCTGAATATATAGAAATGATTAGTGCAGACTGGCAAATATGTATAAGAACGAATATCCACCCAACCCCCCTGAAATTAGAATGGGCTGGGGTTCTTATATTCATAACTTTTTGTAAAATGAGGTTAGGAGCTCATCAGATGGGAGGAGATAAAGTGGACTGCAAATTAAAAAGGTATAAACATTCCATTTAAAAGGATGTGTAGAAACCCCTTAAGTGTTTATATTATTTATATGTTAAAAAACAAATTAAAGGACTATAAAACCACAATCAAGCAATTAGAATTTTCAGCCCAATTTTTATCACAATACTATTAAATCATTTACTTGGGGATTTTAGGAACTGTGTTATCCTCGCATTTAGCTCTAAATGATCTGGACAAACTGTTAGCACATAAGAAAGCTATAAAACCACCTGGGCTCACAAATGCAAATTTTAATAATTAAATGAGATCGAGTAAGTAAATAGGAGAGTATCTGAAACACAATGGTATTTCCTTTTCTCCATTATTTTTATCCCGGACTTTCTAAAATGAAGAAATTAAGAAGAAATAATTAAAAGGTAGGCTTTAGGATGAGTCTCTATGAATAGTGAATTCAGATATGGCTTCTGAGTGGGAGCAGGATGGAATGGGTCAATGGGAGAAAAGGCGGGACATCTGTAATACTTTCAACAATAAAGATAAATTAAAAAAAATTTTTTCCCAGCCCGGCAAGTGTAGCTCAGTGGTTGATCATCAACCCATGAACAAAGAGGTCAAAAGTTCGATTCCGAGTCAAGGCACAAGCCTGGATTTCAGGCTTGAATCCCAGTTTCTCTATCCCTCTTCCTTCCTCTCTTAAAAAACAAACAAACACAAAAAACAAACAAACAAACAAAAAAAAAACAAAAAAAATATTTACATTACTTTTAAAAAACTTATCAGGAAGACTCAACAATTCTTCCTACTTAACCAACCAACAAAACAAAAAAAGAAGAATCCTAATACGATCTAAACCAGGGGTGGGCAAACTTTTTGACTCGAGGGCCACAATGGGTTCTTAAACTGGACCGGAGGGCCGGAACAAAAGCATGGATGGAGTGTTTGTTGAACTAATATAAATTCAAAGTAAACATCATTACATAAAAGGGTACGGTCTTTTTTTTTTTTTTTTTTTAGTTTTATTCATTTCAAACCCGGCCCGTGGGCTGTAGTTTGCCCACGGCCTGTAGTTTGCCCACGGCTGGTAAACACTAAAAGAGAGTTAAGAGTTTAAAAATATAAGAGAAATAGATATTACCAAAAGGGGAGCTCTCTACCATACACACTCTCTTTACAATACAGTCCACCAGGCCATCATTGGTGGAAACGAAGAAGCTCTCAGAAACTGATGTAATCATCTCAGAAGATACAGAGGCAATATCAACGGTCTTTCATTGTCAGAAATGGAGCAGTCTGCCTAAGGGTGATTCAGTGGTTGAGCATCAACCTATGAACCAAGAGGTCATGGTTCGATTCCTAGTCAGGGCAAATGCCCAGATTGCAGACTTGATCCCTGATAGTGTGCAGGAGGCAGCCAATCAGTGATTCTCATCATTGGTGTTTCAATCACTTTCTTCCCCCCACCCCCTTTCACTCTAAAATCAATAAAAATATATTTTTTTAAAAAGAAAATGGAACTAAAATGCAAAGAGAAAAGTGAATGCAACTGCTTGGAAGCAAACATCCATAATCCATAAACACTTAAGAAAATGAGGAGAAAGTAGTGGGAGGGAAAGGGAGAGAAAGAGGAGGAGAAGTAAGAGAAATCCTCTCCAGCTTCAACCATTGGACAGCACTGGAATTAATATAGAACTAAGTCATTACTCTGAAAAAAAGGCATTTAAAGGAAATAAGTTAGCATCTACATGTACAACTAACTGTATGTCAAGGTAACTAGATACACTTAGATGATAAGAGGAAGTTTTTCTTTATAGAAAAATTCTAGTTAAGCAATATGCAAAGAATTATAAAATTCGAAAGATCACCACTTTGAAATGAATGAAAATTAGATTTAAGTAACAGTGATCAATGGATGGAAACCATAGGATACAAATTTGAGGGAAACGTTTTTAATCACCAGGCTCCAATACCTGAATGCTCTGATGCATCTCAACATCATTTAAAGTGGGAAAAGAAGGCACTGCATGGCTCCTGAGGTGATGCACCACACCTTTAAGGATTCTCACCAAAAAAGAAGCAAGCCTTTGGTGCTAAAAACTTCCTATTCATAGGAAATTCAAGGAGATAGAGGGACAAATTCAATACCATAAACAAAAAAAAACACAAATACATCATTTGGAATCTTGCATAGAGAAGATAACTATTTCTTTAATCAATCAAATGTATTAAGAATTTAAAAAGAGCCCAGCTGGTATGGCTCAGTGGTTGAGCATCAACCCATGACCAAGAGATCACCAGTTTGATTCCCGGTCAGGGCACAAACCCAGGTTTTGGGCTCAACCCCCAGTAAGGGATATGCAGGAGACAGCCAATTGATGTTTCTCTCTCACATGGATGTTTCTATCTCTCTATCCCTCTCCCTTCCTCTCTCTAGAATCAATAAAAACATATTTTTTAAAAAAAGAATTGAAAAAGAAAGGGAGGTTTGGGCAGTATTACTCTAGATTAAGATATTTAATACATACATACACAAAAATAAGATGTAGAGACCCTTCTTTGAATTTTGACTAAAACAAACCAATTATAAAAAGATATTTTGAGACAAGAAAGCCAATCTGAACATGGACTGACATATGATATTGTTAAATTTTTTAGAAATAATTTAACAACAACAAAATGTGTTTCTAAAAACTTTCATAATAAAAAAGAACAATACTTCAAAAGAATGAGCAACAACACATTAACACTCCATGAATTAAGAAAATCCTAAAACAGAAAACTCACATGTTGGTACTACTGGTGGAATAGTAGGCGGTGGTACAACAGGTGGTGGAACTGGAGGTGGCATAAAACCTACATGGGAAAAAAAAGACCCAAAATAACATAGCATAAGAAAAGTTACTTCTTTTAAAGCAAAGATTTCAACAGCTATAAATCAAATTCTACATCCTTAAAAAAGCCTTTTATTAACTACAATCTCATATTTGTGAATGTACTTTCCATTTTAAAAATTATTTTTATATATACTACCTTATTTGATCCTTAGTAAAGTATAGAGTGTGCTAAAGCAATGCAGAGGTCCTCATCAAGAGAAAGTTCTGTGACACTCTCTACAATGCTATCAAATTAAAGATTACAAGCCAGGAAACCTGTTTATATGTTAACATGGTGACTACCTGGGGAGTTAAACATTTCAAGCTGCTGATAACATTATATGCAACAATGTCATCTGTAAAAGGTGCTACTATATTTCTTTAATAAATATAATGTTTACCTACTAGATAAGGTATTTATTTTCCTTAATCTTGGATGTTACTATATTATGTTTTGAGCACTGAAATAAATCTCCAATTTAATATTGGCTGTTTGATGATTTTCAATACTAAATGATCAAACTATAAATCTGTTTCCTTGAATTTTTAAAATACAGAACTATCATTAAATTGAATTAAAAAACAGTTGCTGAAGATAAGAAAAAAAAAGAGATGTGATTTTCAACAAATGAACGCTTGACAATGACTTTATAAAGTCTGAGCAGTATGGTTTTTGAAATAATCAGTTTAAAATATCTTCTGAAAATAAGTTTTAATCACAAATATTGAAAATTTTGACAAAATTGTCAAATACTTAAAATATACAAAATTAAAATTCTTATTAAAATCTGCATCAATTTCAAATTAACGTAGTAAACTGTAATTTTAAAACTTTGTCATAAGACAAACAAATTACAAGCATTTTCAGACAATGAATTCATTTTTTGGCCTTGTTAGTATTTTTTAGAAACTCTATTCAATAGCTAAAAGCTTAAATTACAAATATCCAAGTATAGTACCTTGTTAAAATAGACAAATAATTCTATATAAGCAATTACTTATATTTAATTAATATGTGTTATTTAAGTAATCTATAGTTTTTACCTAGAAACACTGATTTCAAGAACTTTTGTTTATCATCAATTAGGTCAAAAATGCATTATGAATTCAATTAGCATTTTAAGATATTATTTCTAATGTCAAAATGGAAACCCTAATGATTTTTTGGAGAAAAATCTATATAATTTAATGCACACTTTCCAATGAATAATAACTATAAAGAACTAATATATAACAGTTTCATCATAAATATTAAATTATTTTAAGAGCACTTCAATGATTTTAAAGGATTCCATTTCTTCTCTGTCAATGCTTCTTAACGTGTGGTCCCCAACAAAGAGGCTGACCAGCGATTCGTGCTTTAACATACCTTCCCAGTGATTCCAACATGCTAATGTTTAAAAAATCACTGCACTATAGCCTTTTAACCTGGAAAAAGAAATGATATTCTAGAGTTCCATTAATAAGACAAAAACTCCTTACCAGGAGGTGGTTGTGAAGGGTTAAAACTTGCTCGTAGAAAAGGAGGTGGAGGTATTGGACTGAATCCAGGAGGAGGAACTGGCATTGACACAGGAAATGCTGGTGGGACTAAACTAACTGTAGGCACAGCTGGTGCTACTGGAATCTTTGTGGATAGAAAACAAAAAGTCCATAAATCATTTTATCCATCTGCAATGATTACATCTTTGTAAAGGTAAATTATTTCTATTTCTTGTTTAGGAAGGTAACAAATACCATTATATTAAGCTGCTTTGTTCCTTTCCTTTTTGAATACTTGTAAAAGTCAGTCTACTTGGGGTAAAAGCAAGGCACTATTTTTCAACAGATAGTGTATGTGGAGATTGTGAATCGATCTTATATTCAAGTGATATAAAGTAATGGCACCTATTTGAATAGTGAATATAAGGCTCAATTTTAAATTGCCACCTCCCAGTAAGTTTATAGTACCTAACTCTGTTATGCAACCTAGGAAGCATGTCAATACAGCTTTAAAATTACTCCAATTTCTCATAAATTTATTTTCTACTCCTAGCATAAATACCTTATACTCATCCTAGGTACAATAATCCCCAAATATTTAACTGCATTATAGCCATACCTCTCTTCTAAAATTCCTATCATATTAACAGTCTATTCAACATCTTAACTTTGTTGTCTAAAAGATAATTCATATACACAAAACTTAACTAACTTCCAATTGTCCTCCCCCCAAAAATGCTTTCCAGTCTTCCCCATTCTCAGATAACAGTAACTCCATCTTTCCAATTTCTCAGACCAAAAACCTTCCCTCTGCTCTTTTCTCACAACGCAAATCTAATTGTGCCATGAGGTTCCATTGGTGATAACATCAAAATACACCTAGCATCTGACTACTTGTCATTCCCTCCACTGCTATCAGTCTACTAGTCTAAGCCACCATCATCTCTCACTAGGATTGCTCTCACTGTCTTTACACCGGTCTCCCTTGCTTTTATCAATGCCCACAAGTCTATTCTCAAAATAGTAGCCAGCACAATCCTTTAAAACTTTAAGCCAGATCAAGTCACTTCTTCCTTCAAAATCCTCCGAAGGATCCACATCCCAGATTGAAAACCAAAGTCTTTCTAGACGTGTCCTTTCTATACTAGTCTAGCCTACTTGCTGTTCCTCGAACACACCAAGCATGAGCCTTTTCCTTGGATAGCCAAATGGTTATTATATAAGATTGTCGCATCTACCCAAGCTGATCATCCTTATACTATCTTTTCCCTTCCCTAGTATCTCATAAACTTATTTTATATTTTCTGTCTCCCTTTTGGAGAACAAAAGCTCTATTAAGGGCAGGGATTTGTGGTTTGTTTTTGTTTTTTTCAGTGATGTATCCTAATCTCAAGTGCCTAAAACAATAAATGCCACAGAGCAGGCAATCAGTAATCATCTGTTTTATAAATAAGTATTTATATATGAATTAGATCATTTCTAAAAATTCTTCTTAAAAAAGTGTTTGTGTAAACTCTTATTTATTGCATTTTGGACAATTTCCTCCAGGTTTTAGAAAGTAAACACATGAGTAAAAACAGAAATGTAAAACAACACATTCAACAACAAAAACACCCAGCACTAACCTGTAACACAGCAACAGGTGGAGGAAAAACCTCTGCCTGGGTTGTGACCACTGTTTCCTTTTCAACAGGAGGTGGGCTCTGAGTTGTCTGGACCGTCTCTTTAACAGGTTCTGAGCTTTTCACAGTTTCCCATTCTAAACAAAATATTTGAAATTGATTTCCTCTAGATAAGTGCAACTTTTCATTTTATTTCTATGTATACGCTTATTTCATGCTTGCCTAAGTCCTTCACCTACCTTGGCACATCTATCTTTAAGATGGATCCATAGCTATAGGTGACAATTTAGGTTTTGTCCTGATAAATCTAATTAGGACACTAAGGAGGAGTCCAAAGAAGCATGACATGAGATACAAATGAAAAACACTAAAATATTTGGCATAAAGAAAACACTCAGAAGGGATATAATACATATGTATCTCAAAGGCTGTCTGCCATAAGAGGAACCAACCTATTCTATATTTTGTCACAAGGGAAAACCAACAAGAACTAACCCAATACCAAAAAATATTTCTGAAAATACAGCGATGCAAAAATAGAATGGTCTAATGGTTCCTCCAATGATTCTCCATCTCCCTCAGAGTAAGGATCAAAGTCATTATAATGACTAATAAGACTTTACATGAGGTCACCCCTCTGCATCTCTCTGACTTCATCTCCTACTACACACTCCTCACTTACTTTGCTCTCAAGCCATACTGGTCTCCTGATTTCTGAACAGGTTTTGCACTTGCTGTTCCTCTATACGGAATGCGTTCCCCAGATAGCTGCACATCTCACCCCTTCAACTATCACCCTCTCCGTTATAGCGCCTTCAACCGATAAAAACAGCATTAGCTCCACAACTAGACTGCCTATATCCCCTTGATTTTTCTTCTTAAAACTTAGAAACATAGAAATACCATATAGTTTATCTCTCTTGTTCATGATCTATCTTTCCACTAGAACATGGGTGGGCAAACTTTTCCTATACTAAAGTAGTTGGGAGGGGAGGAGTCATATAAAATAGATAAATTTAAGTGAGCGGGGCTTTGTTTCAGTAAAACTTTATTTACAGACTAGGCTGCTGACAAGATTTGGCCCAGGGACTATAGGTTATCAACTCCTATACTACAACGTGCACTGCATGAAATATTTTTGTCTGTCTGTCTTACTGCTATAATCCCAGTTCCTAAAATTATGCCTGGCACACAGCAGGAACTAAAATATTTAGTAAATGAATACATGTTCTGGAGGAACATCCATCAAGTAAAAGGAGAAATTGACAAGAAGAAAACTGAAAAAGTGTCTGAATATATGAGTTGGCCTGAGAACAAAAATATTCTAAAAATTAGCTATTATGCTACAAAGATGTGAAGCAATAACATATATAGCATATTTCAATTATTTTAAGAATTCTTACTGGTTATAATTGCTAAACATGTTTTAAAATAAAAAGACAAGGTTTTTGCCCTAACCAGTTTGGCTCAGTGGATAGAGCATCGGCCTGTGGACTGAAGGGTCCCAGATTTGTTTCTGTTCAAGGGCATGTGCCTTGGTTGCGGGCACATCCTCAGTAGGAAGTGTGCAGGAGGCAGCTGATCACTATTTCTTTCTCATCGATGTTTCTAACTATCCCTCTCCCCTACTCTCTGTAAAAAATCAATAAAATATATATTTTTAAAAAAGACAGGTTTTTAAAAGAGCAAGTCAGAGTATCATTTGGTTAAAGCAAATGATCTCTGCCATAAAATGACAAAGTATGGGCACATAATCATTCTCAAATTACATGAATATGAACCATTCTCAACATGGATACTAATCAAAATAATCTAGGCAGTTTTTCAAAGAAGCTTATGTAATCTCCAGTTCTCATTTAAACTCAAGGAATTAAATATTTAGTTTTAAAAAAACTCCATATACACAATATATAACTCTTTGTCTTGAAGAGGAAAACTTTGTTAAAGACACTAAAAAATGCTACATTTGTAGACTTTTAAGATACTCTCCTCTCTATACTCTGACACTTAACCTTTAAGTGTGCTTTTTAAACATAAAACTACCTTTAGGGTTCTTACCAGTATTTACAGTTTCCTGGTCAATCATGCCTCCTTCTGCAAAACCTTCCAAGTCGTCCACTTTAACTTTTTCCCATGGTATGTATGTAACTCCAAGGTCCACATCCCAGAATTGCTTGTATTCTGTTTTTACACCTTTGTTTAAAGCCCAAGCAATCTATCAGGAATTAGGAGAGGAAACAGAAAGCTTATCAATACTGTAAAAACAGGGCAAAACATTAAAAAACATGTAGACATTGTAAATACAAATAAAATTAGTTTTAAAAATCAGCTGGACAGGCACAGCATTACTACTGAAAGAACAGCAGCCATGAAAAGTTTTCATGTTCTGTTTTTGTTTGTAAAATAAAAACTGCATTAGATTGGGATTTTCTTTATGAAATTTATTTCCACTTCTTACTTTAAGACAACACATATCCAGAAACAATATCCAAATCTACTTTTCACCATAAAAAATGTCAAGCTACATTATCGATAATTAGGATAGTTGTTATAATTTAAACAAAAACTTGGTACTCCAGAAAAGAGACCAGTGACACTGGAGTTTACAGGAAACACTCTGCCATAAAATGACAAAGCATGGGCACATTAACTCCATTAAAAGCAGTTACATTAACGTTTTTAATTCAGTTACAGAAACTGATGGAATAAATTATCTCCAAATCGAAGAAACTGGTTATACGAGGTAAAAATGGAAAAATACATAATAATTACTCAGTTTAAAGATTAAAGGAAAATAAAAATAAAACCTTCATAAGGGCCGGGGTTGTATGAAATAGGTTAAAAAGGAGAAATTAATAATGTAAATTGACTAAAGTTTTGGGTATTAATCTATATCTAATTCTGTACTCAATAATACTTAAATAATAAATTTCGGTTGCATTTTGCCCATTAAACATTTTTAAAAAATGAATTAAATACAGAAATATCCTAATAATCCAATACCCCAATCTCACCTTAATGACCTTGGACCCAATTTTATATGATCCAGAACTAAGCTTCTGAAGAGCCCGAAACGCATCTTGTCGATGAACCATGCAGACATACGCACAGCCCCTGGGAGGAATCATCTATTAAAAAAAATGTTTCCTTTAGAAGGGATATAAGGAGGGCAATTCATTCTGGCATTTTATGGTTTTCATGAAAAAGAACATTAACTAATGATGAATACTGAATCATTTCCCTTTCCCTCCTCCAGCTATCTGTTTACTGCTTCAATTCATGTACAACTAATTACTTAGTTTAAAACAAAGAACAAAATCCAAAACCTACTTGGTCTCACTCTAAGCCATGATGGATGCGAAATCTTAAATAATCACAAATCAATTAAAGTGTATCTAATACACAATAAAAACTATTTTAAAAAGTATACAAACATGAATACAAGATAAAAAGGAAAATAATATTGTATGGCCCACATATCTGAAAGCATACAATTTATTCACATTATTATTTCAATTTTTCCAAATAATAGTGAGTGATGTGTGAAGAACTATTGTTTGGGGTATCTTAACCTTAATACACAATCTATAAATTACAATAAGTGATAAAACTAAAGCTTTGGAATTTACACAACTTAATTTTGGCCACATACTTCCGGAAGTGGGTTTTAAAATGAACAGGAAAATAGCCTCATTGTAAAGATCTGAGACTTTTATTTACAAAGCATTTAATTATTCAATAGACTGCCAGAGCATAAAATTATCCTTAATGTATCAATTCAGAAAAAACACACAGAGCCTTTCACTTTCTTGTGAAGAACTCAAAAGGTATTTTATCCCTTTATTATTACCCAATATCTCATAAACTCTATTTGTTAAAAATAAAAAGCTTTTCCCTCAGTCTTGCTAACACTTCAAGCTACTGTCATTGTAATACCAAACCTTTCAAAAGTGAAGTCTACCTAACCCCTTACATACTTCTTCAAATCTTATGATACAGATCCAACTCCTTACCAACCAATTGGAAATATTTTTTTCAAGCTCTCAAATAACCTACTAAATGCTAAATCTAACAAACTTTTCTTGGTCCTCAAAAGTCTTCTAAATCTTACAGCAATTTTTCAAATCCAGGATTTTATCACTAGTAAAATAGGCCCAAAAAAATGTAGTGCCTATTCGTTGTAAGTACTATGCTTTTCCCCCCACATAAAATATTTTATTATCTACTAGAGGCCCGGTGCAAAAAAATTTGTGCACTGGGGGGGTGGGCCTCAGCCCAGCCTGTGCCCTCTTGCAGTCGGGGACCCCTTGGGGCATGACCACCTGCTGGCTTAGGCCCGCTCCCTGAGGGGGTGGGGGGGGGGGGTTGGACCTAAGCTGGCAGTCAGATGTCCCTATGGCTGTCCAGGAGCCCTCAGGGGATGTCCACTTGCCAGCGGGGAACAGGCCTAAGCTGCAGTCGGACATCCTTAGCGCAGCCCTTCAGGAAGAAGAAACTACTCAAAGAAGATTGGGCGGGGCAAAACCACTGAAAGAATCAAGTTGAGGAGTTAAAGAGTTAAGCTCAAGTGACTGGAGATGCCCTGGCCACACAGGTTTTCTTGTTTAAGGTTGGCGTTGAGAGGAAAAGACAAAGAAGAGAAAGGGAGAAAAGAAGAGGCTAACAAAAGACTGGGACCTCAAAATCCAGCTGTGTCTCCACACTACCTGTGTGCTCACGTGCAGGTGGATTACAATTCTGTGGACTCAGTTTCTTTTTTATAAAAAGGAATTAAACTAGATCACACTAGTTCCCACTAACTCAAAAATCAATGTTTTTAGGGATCAAGTGTTAGACTACTACAAAAAAATAATTTTTGTTAGAATCCCATTTTAAAAATTAATTAAGCAAGATGATAAACAGCAGAATGTATACAGAAATGATGAAAGTTGAACAATCCTTAAAAAGATGTGTACGGACAGATGCACTTAGGCTAATTAGAAACCAAAGTGACTCTCCGTAGGAGTGAAAACTCTATTCTTTTTTTAAACCTTAAACTATAATTTAAAATGTGATACTTACATTAATGGATTCAATTTGTCCAAACTCTTCAAACAGGTTGGTTAAATCCTGCTGTGTTGCCTTCTTATCCACCTGACCAACCCAGAGGGTAGTGCTGCACACTGTCAAGAAAAAAGAGGCAAATGACCTAAATCACGTAGACAGTTCCTTTTTTTAAGGAGCTGAGTAGCTCTACTAACAATAACATTAAAATTTAAGACAGCATATTTAAAATACATGTTTACTGACATTTTTATCTTTTCTATTTAAAATCAACTAAAATCCTAGGTATCTATCCATTTGCATCTATGCCAAGCCAACCTCTATCATGTCACCTGTCCTCAAGCGTGGCTGCACACTTGAATCACTTTGGTTACCTGGATCCCACTGTAAAGATAATGAATAGTATAGAGTATGACACAGTGGAAATTGGGAGTTTTAAAATACCACAGGTAATTCTAATGTGCAAGAAAGTTTCAAAACACTTTTCATTGCAATCTTGTGTACCTTTCAAGTATTTTGTTTAGACGTGCATTTTTTTTTTTTTTTTCAGAGAGGAATAGAGAGAGAAACATCAATGGGGAGAAAGAATCATCTATCGACTGCCTCCTGCACACCTCCCACTGGGGCTGGAGCGCGCAACCTGGGCATGTGCCCTGACCAGGAATCAAACTGTTCATAGGCTAACGCTCCTGGTTCATAGGTCGATGCTCAACCAGTGAGCCACACTGGCCGGACTAAAGTATTTTTCTGTGCTGGAAAATTTAAATGGATGTTTGTCCCTAATTAACATTTAAATCTCAAAACTGTATCTTATCCTTAAGGAAATAATAATTTCCATGAAAATACGAAGAGCAAAAGACTGAATTAGAACTCCTGAACTGTTACAATAAAAGACTTGGAAGCCACTACCAACTAATAAACAAATGTTACACATGAGACATCTTGTCTACTTTTAGCTGTACTGTTCATGCCTCCATGAGTATCTCCTTTTCCTGAACATCTTTTTCTTTACTTTAAAGCAAAAACGAGTCTCCTCCATTCCATGAGGAGGAGACACTTGATTCCCAGAATGCTACTGTGTGTTGATGTTTCATATCCTCTGGACTATTCATAAAAACTCTTGTGTTCTAAGGACCAATGGTAGGGGAAAACTACTGCCTGTGTTTAAAATGTGTTGGGACCACCTAAAATAAATATTGCTTCCACAGAGAGATTTGAGATTTAAAAAAAATGAGACATCCTTCTCACCATACTTTATGTGCTTTCTGTTTTGTTTTCATTGTGTTTACCCATGAAAATAAAACAGCAATAGAAAATAAATTCCATAGTCAAAACTATGTAAATGGTGGTAGCAACATGACAAATTAGGCGAGGAACTACATGAAAGACACACCAGGTAAAAGCTATATCCTAAAATTGGAGATTCTGAATGCCTTAAATGTAATCATGGGAAGAGGATGGTAGAGATTTTATGGTAACACCTTCGGCTCCCTTAGTGCCCCTTACCTTAAGAGATAAATAAAAACTTTCAGAGTGAGTTAGAGCGACATTAGATTAACACTGCCTCTCATAATCAGGTAAGATTCTAGCAAAATAGCCAAAGATTGCTGAAAGCGCCAGAACTTAGTAAGCAGGTGGCTACTGCCTTTAATTAGAAGCCTGAATTTCCAAGATGCTTCAGCAGTACTATAAGTTATACCAATTATTTATCTATTTCCAAGACAGAAAGAATATATTTGGAGACCTCTGGAAATCAGATCACCCGACTGATGTTCAGCTCTTTGCAAAGAAAGACAATTTGTTCAATTTTATGTAATTTGCCCATCTGCAGTCTGCTGGTTCACCTTAGAAGTTATATAACCCACTAAGAATCCTTTAGGCAGAATTTGGCACTAATTACAACTTACTTCCCTGTACCTCACATTCCTACTACATGAACTCTCCTCTAGCCCTCTCCTAAAATAAACTCCCACTACTATCAAATTTGTTCTAATCATACATTGTAGATTAACATACAGAGGAGGCAAAATTTATACAATCGGAAATGTCTCCAAGACTATTTCAGTAAGTTTATAATTAGCTTTAAAATTTACATGCTTCCTACAATAATTACTCCTACAGACCTACCTGGTGGTTAACTAGGTAGAACATGAATGCAAAGAAGTCACGGTGTTCATGTAAAGACACTATGCCTGATCCACTTTATATATCATTAGTCAAGTCTTATGTTTAGTAACTTGCATCAAAAAAAAAAAATTAGGCCCAGCAGCTGTAGCTCAGGGGTTGAGTGTCAAGCTATGAACCAGGAGGTCACAGTTCCATTCCATCAGGGCACATGCCCAGGTTGTGGGCTCGATCCCCAGTAAGGGGCGTGCAGGAGGCAGCCAATTGATGATTCTTTCTCATCACTGATGTTTCTCTCTCCCACTCCCTTCCTCTCTCTGAAATCAATATAAACGTATTTTTAAAAAATTTTAACTCTCAAACAACCTTAGTATTTGAGTAGAAACTGTTCTTCCTCTCCCTTTTCTCCGCTATCACATTACAAAAGCCAAGGATAAAATTATTCATTTACCAAACCACTTTTCAAATTCTCAGTATTAAAGTAAGATTTAGAGGCTCTGTAGCAGATAACTAGTTTCTTAGTATCTATTGACACCAAAGTTTGCAAAAGCATGTTGTCACTTACCACTTAATGTTTTAGACCGAATTGGAGGTAACCCCTTCTTCTGTCGTTCCTTCTCCCTTTCTCTAGCTCTTCTTTCACTGGAGTACGAACGTGATGATTTCCTCTTTCTTTCTCTTGAGCGCGAGCGTGATCGCTTTCTGTGCTTACGCTTTCGAGATCCAGACCGTGACCTAGACCTTCGTTTTCTTGGTGACCTAAAAAAATTCTTATTTTACTACTAATGACAATGTTCTTCTTATATTAAATTTCTTACTTTGAAGAGAGAGAAAAAAAGGGTTGTTTTATATTTATCTACCTCTTAAAAAATATAACTATAATCAAGTATTAAATACGGATTTTCTCAAATACACGAGTCATAAATATTTGTTTTCAATAATTCTTACTGAGTCTGGGTTATGATCCACAACCATGAAGGGTGTGTGACCAGCTGCAAACAGCCATCATCCCCTCACCCAGGCTGGCCAGGCACCCCAGTGGGGACCCCCACCCTGAAGGATGTGTGACCAGCTGCTAACAGCCAGCATCCCCTCACCCAGGCTGGCCAGGCACCCCAGTGGGGACCCCCACCCTGATCCAGGACACCCTTCAGGGCAAACCAGTCAGCCCCAACCCATGCACCAGGCCTCTATCCTATATAGTAAAAGGGTAATATGCCTCCCAGAACCGGGATCAGCGGAGCCGCGAGGTCTCCCGGCACCGGGATCATCATGACAGGGGGCAGCGACCAAACCCCCTGATCGCCCTGTGGCTCTGTGTGTGACAGGGGGCGGGGCCACAACCTCCCTATCGGCCCTGCTCTGTTCCTGACAGGGGAAGGCGCCCCAACCCCGTGATCGGCCCTGCTCTGTGCCTGATAGGGGGGAGCTCCCCAACCCCCTGATCGCCCTGTGGCTCTGTGTGTGACAGGGTGCAGTGCCCCAACCCCCCCCCACGGGCCCTGCTCTGTGTGTGACGGGGTAGAGCCATAACCTCCCCATCGGCCCTGCCCTGAGTGTGACAGTGGCGGCGCCCCAACCCCCTGATCGGCCCTGCTCTGTGGGTGATAAAGGGCGGCGCCCCAACCCCCTGATCCGCCCTGCTCTGTGCGTGACAGGGGGGAGCTCCCCAACCCCCTGATCAGCCCTGCTCTGTGCATGACACGGGGGAGCTCCCCAACCCCCTGATGGGCCCTGCTCTGTGCGTGACAGGGGGGAGCTCCCCAACCCCCTGATGGGCCCTGCTCTGTGCATGACACGGGGGAGCTCCCCAATCCCCTGATCGACCCTGCTCCGTGTGTGACAGGGGGTGGCGCCGCAACCTCCCCATCGACCCTGCCTTGAGTGTGACAGGGGACGGTGCCCCAACCCCCCAATCGGCACTACCCTGAGCATGACTGGGGGTGGCATCGCAACCTCCCGATCCGCCCTGCTCTGTGCATGACAGGGGGTGGCGCCCCAATTCCCCAATCGGCCCTGCTCTGAGCCTGACCAGGGGCTGCACCTAGGGATTGGGCCTGCCCTCTGCCACCCGGGAGCAGGCCTAAGCCAGCAGGTCGTTATCTCCTGAGGGGTCCCAGACTGCGAGAGGGCACAGGCCGGGCTGAGGGACCCCCCTCCCCCACGAGTGCACAAATTTTTGTGCACCAGGCCTCTAGTAAGATATAATTTACATCTTGATGCAAAGAAACAAAGCCAACATTTTAAATGTTTACAAACAACTATTTTTAAATATCATGTAGAACCTTGAACGAGAGCGTGAATGTGTTCTTGATCTCGAGCGAACAGCCACTTTCTTTGCTTCTTGTTCAAAGATCTCCTCTTCCGCTCCATCTTGCCCTTCATCTATATCCATGTCCTTAATAGTCAAAGGAAGAGCAAACAAGCAAAATGCCTAGTTTAGAATCAGTACATGTTGACATTTCTTCCTTACAAACTACTCATGATAGTAGCATTGATGTCTAACAGTAAAACAGAGTGCAGAGCTTAGGTAGGGAGAAAAAACCTTCAGGATATTACTGTTTTACATAAAATGGACAATAAAATATTCTACCTAAAATAAAAATTACCGTCTTTTATAATATTTTTCTCTAATTTATAAATTTATGACCCAAAAAAGCATTTACTTTTTACCTGTTGCTGAATATCTATGGAATCATCCAAATTTGCTTCAGGTTCAAGGAAATGCTGTTGACTGCTCCCTTGTGAGGGTGACGCGGAATGCTCTGATCCAAATGTTCCTTCTTGACTATCCTGAGGGGTTGCCTATTGAGAATATATACAAATACACAAACATTGAGAAATAGTGAATATTATTACAAGTGAAAATTTAAACACACAAACATGACAATTTCTAAAATTTGAGCCCAAAGCATAAAGAAATCCTATGTTTAATCTTTTATGATCAATCTAAACTTACACTTTTGTGCAAATCCAAGTTTAATTAAAAGCAAAGCAGAACTTCATAAAAGAGAAGACTACAACGTTAGAATAGAATGAGAAAATCAAGTGGGTCTTCAAGTGAATTTTTAATTGCGGAAAATATAAACTATCAAGAATTAATAAAGGGAGGGTATCACGAATGATATGTAATGATAACCTCCACGTGTGGTCAGGGCGACCATAGAGTGGCACTAGTAATCCTATTCTTTTCTCTAGGACACTATTAAAACTTTTAGACAGCCATATTGAGCTTACTGGTAAATAACAATGCTTAGTTTTTTTTTCTTATTAACCCTATCTTAAATACAGTAGGGCAATTGAATTGGTAGAGCCAATTAAACAATTTATTTGATTTGCTACTCTGTTGCTATACCTTCCAATTCTAAATGTTTTTTAAACACTATCTACCTTATGCATTAGAAAGTCGTTTTTCTTCACCACTCCCTTTCCTTCACTCATTTTTTAACAATGACGCTTTTAAGAACATCTACTCCTTTCAAAAGGGTGTTATTACTCTATCTTCTAAAATTATGAATAACATAGAGAAATTAAGCCAAGACAGGAGAGACTGAGATTCTTTAGGATCACATACTCAAGTTTATATTATTTTCACCTTTCACTCCAATAACTTGGTGTTAATTACAAGCTGGTCAAGAGTACTACACGTTGAATTTCCTGCTTCTCCTAAACCTTGTGAAATAAAACTGGAACTAAGGCAATTCCAAAGTGTCACGATAGATGAACAAATCTGTTTTTGGATAAACTGTTCCATCATGACAACCTTTGGCCTCTGTAACAGCACTGAAGTAACTATCCCTCTTCCCTATTTCCAGTCCTTCACTTGTACCTGTTACAGAAATCAGAATTCTGCCTGTGTCCCCACGATGTATGTGCTTCATCAGAGAAGAGGTTACTTGAGGACTTGCTTTTCTGTTCACCTCTGTATTATTTGTCTAACAACGCTTATTTTAAATGTCTCTGAGGTTGTATTAAATTCATTTTCACCAAAAAGTTGTGACTACAGGCCGGCTGGTGTGGCTCAGCGGTTGAGCGTTGACCTATGAACCAGGAGGTTCAGGATTCGATTCCCAGTCAAGGGCACATGCCGGGTTGTGGGCTCCATCCCCAGTATGGGGCATGCAGGAGGCGGCCGATTCATGATTCTCTCTCATCATGGATGTTTCTATCTCTCTCCCTCTCCCTTCCTTTCTGAAATTTAAAAAAAAAAAATTGTGAATATTATAAAGATTAGATATTTCATTTCATGGACCTTCAATTTTCTGTGGTATAGAATGGGAGTCAAAAGACCTATCTCATCAGCATTAAATGTAATCACCATAATAAAGTTCTTACCACATGGTAATAGCTGAAGTAAAGGCAGCAATCTATTCTGTCATCAATGCCATCAACAACAGCAAAAGCATCATTACCTTACTTGAGAGGGAACTGAGTGGAGAGGAACTAAGTTGTGGTACTGAAAGCCCATCTCTGTCTTCTGTTCTCCATTTCTAGGATACTGAGATTAATTTCTACAATGGTCTCAATCCATTCATAAGTTGCTTGAGTACATTTTGATTACAGAAAAAAACTGTTAAATCCTAAAAAGACTATTTTTCCTAATAATAGTTGAAGAAAAATCACCATACTTAATAAGAAACATCAATGTATAGAATACAGACAGCAATAATTCTAAAGGCCACAAGATGGAGTTATAAACCTTTTGAGGCTGTTGCTGTTCCAGGAGTTGCTGCCTGAGATGTTCTAGGTTTTGTTGCTGTAGTTGCTCTGCTATCTGATGAAAAATGGAATTGTTCACTGATTCTGAAACGTGCGAACTAAAAGGAAAAACAAGTGGAAATATATTTTAAAACCCAGTGAAGATAATATAAAAATAACGGGGTATTTAACCCTGACCCTCAATGCCAAGGAAATGAAACATACTCTACCACAATGTTTATTTTTGGAATACTAACAAAGAAAGTGGAATACCTCAAAACATTACTATGTTAAAATAGAAATATACTCTTCAACAGTGTTTTAATATACGACATGTTAGAGACACTCTGATAAAGATCTGATATTACTATCTCATGCTATTAAATATGTTAGTACTTTTTACAATAGAACACTTTAAGAAAAGCTCAATTAAACTTCTAAAATCAGTTTAAAAGTATTTAAACAGTCACTTTAACTTCTCTATGAAATAGTGAGAAAAATGTTCTATTAGTACATATGAAATCTATAATTATAATTGACAATAAAATTCATAAAATTAATCTGCTTTCTTTAAAAAAGCCCTCATGTTATTAGATATGCTGGCAGAAACAATGTTTAAATAGGAGGAAATAATTTAACTATACTCTGGGAAATTCACACCTGGAATTCTGGGTGCCACAAGGTAAAAGGAACAAAAAAGAGGGCATCCCAAAGGGGACAATCAGGATGGTGAGAAGTCTGAAACAGTTAAAAAAGAGTAAGCCTAAAGAGAAGAATGATACCTATTTTCAAAAATTGAAGGGCTATGTCTCAAATGATAGTGGAGCAAATCTTTCCTCGCTTCAGAAAGCAGAACGGGGATGAGTGTGTAGATGGCAAATCAAAAACAGGATTCAGTAACAAAAGAACATAAAACAATAATAATTACTTAACTTCTCATAATGGAAAGCATTACTACATTGGATAAATACCTTGCTGTCAAGATTATTAAAGATAGATGATTCTTATATTGTTCAAGCAACTGATCTACATAATTTCAAATGCTTCTTCTAACGTCACAACTCAATCTAAAACATCAGTTAATTGTTTCAAGTAATCTTTTTTTATCAAAATTATATTTGTGTTTTATATTATATAAATAATCTTTAAATACATTATCCCAATATATAAAACTAATAAACCGTTTGAACAAGATTCCCAGAAGTTCTCCCCATTCATCAATCCCCTTCCATTCTCCCACCTTCCACACCACACCCAATGTTGTTTTCATGAACCTTCACAAAATTTAGGGCTCTGCAGAACTGGTGGGGTGGGGAGGCTGAGCTAAATAAAAACCTACAATCATTTCTTTAAAAATAAAAAGAAGAAGATCCCACCCTAGCCAGTTTAGCTCAGTGGGAAGAGCAGCGGCTGAGGACTGAAGGGCCCTGGGTTCAATTCCAGTCAAGGGCATGTACCTCAGTTGCAGGCCTGATCAACGGGAATGGTCAGGGCATGCGGAAAGGCAACCAATCGATGTGTCTCTCTCACATCGATGTTTCTCCTCTGTCTCTCTCTCCTGTTCACTCTCTCTAAAATCAATGGCAAAATATCACCAGGTGAGGATTATCAACAACAACAACAAAAATCCCTACAACCCTAACCTCTACTGATTAGACTGATACACTTCCAGGATTTGGTATTCTTCCCAGAAGTGGCCCCTGGCACTAGAAGCAAGCTTCTTTCCTATTATTTCAAATATTCTTACAAGTGAGATAAATAAAGCCTAATATAGATACAGAAAATATCACAAATAGATTTATCAACATTTATCAACATTCCCATAAAGACTTTTCATATAGCCAACTATCTGCAAAGATCTGAGAGTCAAAATAATATAGTGAGGCAATGAGAAAACCATCCTACCATCATTTTGTAATGTTAGAACAAAACAGCCTAACTTATTCAAAGGATATCTAGTAGTTCAGAATGCAGCATTCCATCCAATGTTTATTAAAAAAAACCATCAAACATTTATGGTTACAAAGAAAAACATAATGATGCTTACAGTTGAGAAGTTGGAATTTCTTTTTTGGGTTCTTCACTATGCTCAGAATCTTCTCCAAAATCAAACCTATCCATCAACTTCTGGGGGAGGGGAGTGTAGAAGGGGAGGAAGAGAAAGAGGGAGATTAAGAAGTGCTTCTCACAAATATGTTACAAATGCTATTTTATTTAAAGGTCAATACATCCCACTAATTTATCTGTATTACTCAATAGTTAATATGAAAATGTTTCATATAATCCTTTCATGTTATAATATACTAAAACATTTTATTTGAGTGGATCTTTTCTTGAAAAAATTAGAATCAAAATAAACTGGCTTGCCAATGGTAATAAAGCTTGATAAAAATATCTAGAATTATAATCAATGATCTATTCCTAGTACAGTTTTCTTAAAATGCTCCCCTATTTTCTAAATGATCAATTTGAAGAATTTTATGTGGTCTAGCTATTTAGAGTCAGGCTAAATTACACTTAGAAGCTGCTGGCTGAAAAAATCTAGTAACTCAATAAATCATTTTCTATGGAAAATAATAATAGCAAAAATAAATTATGGGTAACACTTCCAAGGTATTTTAATATTCCCATAATTAACAAGAATAATGAACATATCACACAATAAGCTATACGTGAAAGTTTTCAACTTAAAAAACATGATAGACCTCAATTTATCAAAATATTATAGAATAATGACAACTTGTAGAAAAGTTGTTCTTTGAACTTACACAATGAACAGCTTTAATTTTAGCAGGTTAAAATTATAGAACACCATAATTAATACATTTGTAACATCCAAAAAAGAAATTTAGAAATTCAGAAAATAATTATTTGCCTTAAGGGTGAATTCACGATTTTACTGACCTAAAAATCGTTTATCTTTATGCAAAGGAAAATATTGTAAATGTTTCAAAAAGAATTATAAAAGTACTTAATTTAAGAAATTTGAGCCTTTTGTAAAACTGGTAACATCTTGTACAGTAGATATTGAAATAATTCTATGATAAAACTCAATTACCTACATGATAGTATATAAAATCCCATAATTCACATAGAACAGACTTGATAACTTAATTTCTACCTTGTTAAAAGACACTCCCTGTTCTAAGGGATTGAGCGTATTGGCTGCTGCAGCTGCAGCTGTAAGCTGTGCGGTCAGAGCCTGCAACTGAACGACAAGACCAGCATCCAGGGCCTGCAGAATGGAAGGCTGGGGCTTCTGCTGTTGTATCTGTAAAGTTTGTATTAACTGCTGAAACTGGAAGGGAAAAAACGGGAAAATTAATATAGACAGGTTGTGGGTTTTATCAGAATGCCCATCTAAAGCTTTTAGTCAATAGAATTCGTTCTAGTTTTTGGAGATGAAGAAAAAAATGTAAACTAACACAAAACAAGAGTTAATTTTTTTAAAAAATAAATTTTGTGTGCCCTATATAGAACATTCCTTAATAAATTTGTCTTGCTTCTGGAAAGTCAGAAAACAAAAAAGTGTTCGTTCAATGATAACCAGATAAAGAACTCATCACAAGCACACTCATTTCTTTTCACTAAGCTTTTCATCTCTTCTTCAATTAACTTAATCTCTGTAAAAGAACAAGCACTGACTACAACTGCTTTTCCTATCTTTCAGATCTGACATCTGACAGCATGTTTCCTCAAAGCAGGAAAGCAAAGAAATCTGTCCCTTGAAGCAGAGTCCAAAACTAAGGAAAGTAAAGGTGAACAGTGCAACAAGAGTTGAAAGTAACCGTTCTTCCCCCTTCTTCTCATCCACCCTCTTAGCGGGAGGAAGTACAAACACTACTCAAGATGACAGTAAAATAATTTCATGCCTATCTAAAATAGCAACATTAAGAAACAAAGGAGTCATTAAGCTATCAAATAAACATTTACTACAGACTGCTAATATAATACCAAAAAAAAAATACTTTAAAAATATATGATGGTTGAATTACCGCACTGAGGAAGCTACAGAACAGACAGAATGAAGGGAGGAAGAAAGGGAGAGAGAGAAAGGAATAATGGGGAACTGGGGAGGGAAGGAGGAAGGGAGGCCACATCTTTCCTTTACACACTTTAACTGGCCCTTTTGGCACCCCATTTGTCCCCAATAGCACTGTTATATTTTCAGTCACCCAGGGATAAACCAGTGCAGGATCCTACTTTCCTCTACTCTGCACTTGATATTCTATCAATTACTGTCTTCTTGACTCTATGTATTATTTCTCCTGGAAAATCCCATCTCCTGCTAAAAGTATTTATTTTAAGTATTTTTAAAAATGGAAACATTTACTTTATGAATGATTTTCAAAATATCAGTATCACAAAATAAAATTAATAATCCAATAATTTTATGTATTATCAATTCAGTTTCCTAACTGTGCCAAAAATGTAGAAATTGGGTCTGATATATGAATATAATTGAATTGGTTTTTATATTGTCCCTTTTTTTTGAGATTGTCCTTTTTTAAAGTCCCTACTACTTTTCACAGTCATTATTCCCTTACATTATCACTGTTACCAAAACAAAGATACTCCTCTCCAGACCTTCTCTCCTCTCTCACCCATTAAAGTACAGTTCAGATCATGTGACTTCAACATAAAAATATCTAGCAATTCACCACTGCTTTTTATCAATCCTTTATTTCTCAGCTCACCATTTATGTATGGTAAAACCCAAGCCCCACGCTTTAATCTATCATTTCAACTTTTTCACTGATAACTTACAAGTATAGGCACAGGCCACCTTACCTTCCAGACAACTCAACTCTGAGATATTCTGTATACCCAATATACATTATTCATTCCTTCTACAAAAAAAGTGTTAAATGTAGTTTCTAGAACCTAGAAACTACAGATACAGCAGTGAACAGAACAAAAACCCTTGCCCTTGTATAGCATACATTCCAATAGGAAAAAACAGAATAAACAAAGTAAGTAACTTATACACTGTAACAAGATAGTAAGTGCTAAGAAAACACACACACATTCTAGACCAGCGGTTCTCAATCTGTGGGTCGCGACCCCTTGGGGGCTTGAACGACCCTTTCACAGGGGTCGCCTAAGACCATTGGAAAACATATCTATAATTACATATTGTTTTTGTGATTAATCACTATGCTTTAATTATGTTCAATTTGTAACAATGAAATTGGGGGTCACCGCAACATGAGGAACTGTATTAAAGGGTTGCGGCATTTGGAAGGTTGAGAACCACTGTTCTAGACGGTGCATTATGAAACAATCCATTAGGAAAATAATGAGTTCTATATCATTGTCAA
This sequence comes from Myotis nattereri, assembly GCF_964212035.1. Taxonomy (NCBI): domain Eukaryota; kingdom Metazoa; phylum Chordata; class Mammalia; order Chiroptera; family Vespertilionidae; genus Myotis; species Myotis nattereri. Next base: position 93,469,291 of record NC_138081.1, on the reverse strand, counting down.
TATAAAAAAGCTTCTCACCTGCTGGCCTTGAGGACTTTGTAAGATCTGAGCTACAGCTGTAAGTGTATCTGTATTTGCTATCTGGGATACCCATGGATCAGGTAAACCTTGGACCACATTGGCTGGAGTAACAGGTGTCACAGGAGTTCCTTTAAAAAGAGACATCACACCCACCCCAATAAATTTCTAAGTAAATAAATAAAGCTTGAAGAGGTAGAGAAATTTGCTCTGTCACTTTCATAAAACACATACAAATTTATATAAATGTTTCATTTTATTGTCTCCATTTTGAAAAATCATTACAGAATTAGATAGGTTAAAATACCAAAAGGATGGTCCATTCTTGTCTACAATTAACTACTTTAAATTACTACTATAATACTCAGCCATCATTAAACATCTTACTACAGATGAAAATCAATTACATAAAAAATTAACCAAAATACAATCTTCAATGAAAAGTTATAAACTAGTATATATAAAGCTATTTTTGTTCAAAAATGCACACACACACCAAAAACTAAATATATACCAAAATGTTAACAAATGTAATTCTTGGATATGATAAAGTATGTCAATTAAAACTCAAGAACTGATTTTCAGATTATTAAAGTATTATTGGCTCCATCAAATTTTTTCATGGTTTCTTATAATACTATGTTTCTCTAGTATACTGTGAAATATTATCAAGTTGATTTGCATAGAAGTTTAAAAGATTACAGGCAGTTAAATCAGGAAAAACCAAACTGACACACCAATTTCCCAAAGGCTTTTTATGTTTATGTATCTAAGGACTAAAAATATTCAGCTCCCTAATTTTTAGAAATGAATTACACACAAATGTAATTTCTGAATTTATTTTTCCTTCAAATTACTTTTCAATTACCTAGTCTAGTCAAATGCTCCTGCACTGCGGAATCATTATTTTACATATGAATAATCACCTGAGAAGTATGGGCACAATATTTGGAGAATAAGTCTGTATCAAAGCAACATACCTGGGGTATTGCTCATAGCAGCAGTAGTACTGGCCAGGACAGGTGTGACGACTGGAGGAGGAATTCCTGCTGCCATATCCAAAAGAGGCTGAATAATCTCACTCTTAAATACATTGTTCTTCTGCCATAAATTCAATACTCTCACTATTTTACTCTAGAAGAAAAAAGAAAAATGACACTGATTTTTTTGCTTTTAAACCTAAGCACATACTATTTGGCCAGTGGGGGGGGGGGGGGGGGGTGGATTAAAATAATTTCTACAGAACTTTCCAGCCCTGAAATTGTTTCTATAATTTTGCATTCGGTAACCTTAACTGACTTGGGAAAAAACCACACAGACTCATTCTGACAGATACACAAGTTAAGTTAAAGCTACGCTTAGCAGAAGGCGGGAAGGGCAACTAGGTTTCAGCTGCCATGTGAAGTCTAATGAGATCACGGTTATGGTTGGCTGGAGAAATGTCAAGCTGCTGCGGCAGGTCAGGATTCACATCAGTACTAAAGTCATATTTGTAGTTGATTTTAACTTTATCTTTTAAACAAGTAACACCAAGACAAAGTCCTTATCATACGTGACTTTATAAAAAATTTTATTTTAAAACTGTCTAAGGACTGGGGAGGTTACTTCCTCAAATAAGAATTTAACCAAATTTACACTCTTTCACAACTGTTCAGCATACAAAAGTTCTTTAAATAGCACTAAGTATTAGTTATTATTGGAACATTACTTACTCAATTAGGAAAATAACTTAAATAACAGGCTGAGCTTAAATATTAAAGAGACTTCTACATTAATGTATATATTTTGTAATAGTAAAAGCAGCAATTTTAAAAATGAAGATCTGGTTCATTTTTAAATCCCTTATAATATTATACTGATGATTTTCAAAGTATGTCCAATCTAGATTAATATGCAAACTTTTGTACTTCAAATGAAGCATAAAAAATTACACAAAGAATGCTTCATACCTTCTGATTTGACTATCCTTTCTTTGACGTGAACACTTAAAATGTACCTTACAGTTTTTTGCTTTATAGAAAGAAATCTTCTAGTTCCCAAGACAATGGCTAATTCAAAATTAGCCAGTCTCTGACAAGTTTCATGTATGTATCTACCTACATGCAAATAGTGCCTCAAAACTATGACTGAGATTATAGTGCCAATGTCATCTTTCCTACTAGGGTTAAAAAATAAATAACTCTGTACCTTAAACTCTATTATAACTGAGAAAATTATCATGAAGTTTACAAACTCAACACTAATTTGTTGTTCATAGTAACTGATAGAAATCCAAATCCAAATTAGTGATATTTCTAAGTGTTTAACCTCAAAAAATGTACACATAAAATTTTAAATTAGTTATTTTAGATGGGATTCTAAGGTGTCTATTTTAAGAATCACTTATGAGAAGTCACTTAAAATTGGAAACATTCTTTTTGCCTGAAAAGAATTATCAAAGTACCAAAGTAAATGTAAAAGAAAGTTCTGTTTCTCAAGCAAGCATATTTAAGAATTGTTTACAAAAATTGATGCAATAATATCTCCATATATATCCATTATAACATTTTTTTCTTGATTAAAGACTGTAATTATTAAAAATAAAAACTACCTAAATTTTGTGGCTCTTCTTTAAAGCAACCATTCTTCTTCATCTATTCTTATCTTTTCCTACATAATCAATATCGCAATCAATCTGGTCAGAAGAGCACAATAAATTTCCAAATCAACACACAAAATAAGTAAACTTTTAGCATCTTTGCGCATGTATGAAGATAAACAACCCCTTGTTATTCTCCCTTAGGCTGTAAGGCCTTTTTTGTGTGGTACAGAATATTTACTCATTCAGACCTAGCAGGCCTAGTAGTGTGGTTTCCAGCACCAATAAAACTCTACCATTACAAAAGAATTCTGAGATGCAGGTTAGTTATTTTCTATTAGTTGCTTCACAAATCTGTTTTTCACAGACACTAAGTAGGTAAATGAAGTCAAACAATCAAAATTCTGAATTGGTCATGAAGATGAATAAATGAAATTTTAGTATAATCCCAAAAGCTCATGATAGCAAGTTTCCTTAGCATCAATTGTTTCAATAAATTAAAAAGTAGCAAAATCAACCTACATCTTTCCACTCTGTTTAAAAAGATTCTAAGAACAAAAAGGAACATGGGTAGTGTAACTAAATATTCAAATTCAGAATAACTGAAGAGTAAAAGATAACATAAAATCATAAATTAAGATAATCTAACGAGTCTCATTAAGCCCCAAAAGGTAATGTTATCTGTCCACTTAAAAAAAAAAAAAGAAGAAAAAGCGTACCTTGTCATCCCCAGGGCAACGATATAAATTCTGGAAAGTGCTAATGATGTTATTACTAAATCTGGGTGCAAACACATCCTTTTCTTGACCAAACTGATGTCGAGATTGTCGTACAATGGAGTCAATAACATAAAGTCCAGGTACCTTGTATTCTGGTTTACACTGATTAAAAAAAAAAAGAAGAGTTGAAAGGTAAGGAAATGAGAAGGTAAAATTCCTGGCAGACAAAAATCATCTTAAGCACTGTTCATTTTAAGGTTCTGCATATTCAGACATTGACTATTCCCCATCCCATCTGTCTGGAATTGCACTTTAAAGAATCTACTTGGGCTACTCTACACACTCATTTCAATTGTCAATCACCTAAGTTCCAATGTAGGACTGCACAATTATCCTGAATAACAAAACAACAACAACAACAAAAAAAGAATAATTTAAAAAAATTATAATTAAAAATGACGGGCAATGATTTTGCAAAGCCCCATGGAAGGAAGCAGCAAATCCAGGAAAGAAGAGCTCTGAAAAAGCATTGCCAAGGTGCATCAGCTTTCATGTGAAACAGGTAACAATAGGGTTTCTGTACTAATGTAGGAACAAATACCAAATGGCAAATTATAGCGTTCTAAATGTACTGAGCCTGAAGTTTCAAAACTTTTCTCAAATACCACACCTGTAAAAAGTTAAGACACTCCCATTCTGATTCCAAGAATTTATTCTACAAAAACATTTTTTGGCTATTCCAAGGATGTTCCTCAACCTTCCTGTCCATTACCCAAACTGAAGAACATAAAGTCTCCTCCTTTCTTGCCACAAGCTTTTCTAGCCTATTTAGTTAGGTGAGCACAATTCAGAATCCTTTTACTAACAAGTTCACTGCTTTTAGTTTGTCTTCATATCCAAAAGCATAATAAAACCTGTTTCCCAAACATAGTGTTGATTAAAATGAAATCATGGCTGCAAAAAGCAGGTTCAACTTTTGGATCTAATTAAGTAATTTCCTAGAAATCATAAACAGCACCAAATCAAAATTATGTTCTTGGAAACTCAAGTACCAGTGAGAATACACCCCCAACACAAAAACACACATTTCTATTAGGACTTTTAACTGATAAATGAGTGATTTCACTGAAAAAAACCAAGATGATGTATTTCATATGTTCCTTCAAATTCTTTTTAAGAACCTTTTCCTTAAGGTATTTATTAAGTCAAGAAAATGAAGAGACCTTTAGTACCAATTCACAAGCACTGATTCCAATTCCTGATCAGGGCACATACCCAGTTCAGGCTTGATCCCCAATAGGGGGCGGCATGCAGGAGGCAGCCAATTGATGATTCTTCTTTCATCACTGGTGCTTCTATCTCTCTCTCCCTTTCCCTTCCTCTCTCTGAAATCAATGAAAAACAAACAAACAAAAAAACACACACATTTAAATTTCCCCCCAGACATTGACTAGGGAATGTCATTCCTCTTTGGCATTCTCTCTAAGGAAGACTTTAAGACTCAAAAGGAAGCTGTATGGGCTATAACCAACTACGTAAGTGGTGAAACAGTTGAACAGATTGTATACCTTGTTCATTGTGGTGGGAAATTTAGCATAATGACTTAAGAATGTGGCAGTGTGGACAAAACCGAAACTCTACAAAATCCTATATAATAAGACCCTAACATGCAAATCCACCACACAGACAAAAGACCAGTGGAACGACTGGTCGCTATGATGCACACTGACCACCAGGGGACATACGCTCGGCGCAGGAGCTGCCGCCTGGTGGCCAATACACTCCCATAGGGGGAGCGCCGCTCAGCCAAAAGCTGGCGAGCGCGGTGGCGGGAGCCTCTCCCACCTCTGCTGCAGGTGGGCAGTAAGGAGTGAGGGTCCCAGACTGTGAGAAGGTACAGGCCAGGCTGAGGGAGCCCCTCACTCCCATGCACAAATTACAAATTTTGTGCACCAGGCCTCTGGTTTCATTAATAAAGCTCTATAAAGCTTCATTAATAATCATTATACTTGACTGAGAAGTGTTTCTTCTTTGAAGAAGAGGAATGATCAAAATGGGCCAAAAACTAACTCTGAAGGCTGCACATTACAAGTTCAGGGTAGCCCTCCTGGCACCTTTAACTTTTAGATTGTACACTGAGGCAAAAGTTGTTAGCTGTGTACTTTTGATAGTTATAATTAACCTAGTTATTAATAAAAGGAAAGGGACAAAGGGAAGGCCAAATATTATAGGCATGTCACTTGGGCAGCTTCACCAGGAAACTAAAGCTTTACACTCCCCAGGGACCCACTGGTCTGTGCCCCACACATGGCTGGGGGAAGGGACTGGATGCAGAGAGAACAGCTTCATACCCAGTAAAGTTGGGATGACATTGAAGGTACCTGCCTATCAGTGACACCTGGGAATAAGTCAGTAGCCAGAAGGGTGTGGCTACTGAAAAGGAGCAAAATTTGGGATATTTAATTCCCTAAACAAAGGACTACACTCTCTTTTTGCTCTTGGCTCTCTTGGGATTCTTGTTGCATGAGGGGCTCGAGTTCTCTTGGTTCCCCTGCTTTTGCCCACACACAATGGACTAATGGGCAACTAGCCTGAGGCTAACCTGGACCTGGCTGCAATATGGAACGCAAACTCTGGACACTGGCTTTGCTTCTAGCTCTGCTGAAGCCCCAGCTGCACTTCTATAACTGCACTAGGGAAAATGGAACTTTGAAAACCCAGGGATGTAATTCCACACAAATAAAAATCATTCATTCTCTAGGGTGAGTCTCAGAAAATTCTTTTTCTAGATGTCAGAATGACTCCACCCCCAGCATGCAGTGCGGAAAAGGAAACCCCAATTTCCCCGATAACACTTTGTCTGGTTTAAGTTTGTCTTACAGTTTCTCTAAGAACTCTTTAAATGTGGATGTGGTTTGTCACTGTAGCACTTTTTAAAACAAAAACTATACTTGAACAGTTCCAAATTATATATACTATACAAAGCTTCTCCTCCAATAGGTTTCTTATTTATGTGGTATTTCATATATTGCAGTGTCCTACAAATGAAGATTAAATTCCACCCATTTTCTTCACTTCAAAAAAAATGTTCCCTCAGCTACTGACCTGCTTCTTCAGATTGACTCTACAATTATCACACAATAAAAATAACTGTGCTCACCCAAGGAGTACCTAAGATTCTGAAATAACTAATTAAAAGTGCCCTTGCCCCAAATCAGATCAGTCAAAAAACATTAATGCATAAATTCATATTTATCCTTTAGCCCCTACTACTCAAACTGTGGTTTAGGAACTAAAAGCAAAGGCATCATCTCGAAACAGAAATGCAATCTGAGCCCCTCCCACATTAGTGAATCAGAGTCCGCATTTTAACAAGATCCCTAGGCACTGCTCTAGACATTCAAACCTTTTCAGAAAGACTTTTAAAGGCTTTAGAATTTCCAACTACCAATGTTTTTGGGCTCCTGGGCTGCCAGAGAGATGTCTGACTGCCAGCTTAGGCCCAATCCCCCCAGGGAGCGGGCCTACGCTGGCAGGTGGACATCCCCCGAGAGGTCCTAGATTACCAGAGGGCACAGGCCAGGCTGAGCGACCCCCCCCCCCCTCAAGTGAATGAATTTTTGTGCACCGGGCCTCTAGTTAGAAAATAAAGTGAACAGTCCATTAAAACAATTTCAACTTGGGTATATTTGATTTAAATGAGAAGAGCACAAGGCATTAATCTATAATTATAATTCATTAAGCATATATAAGGAAAATTATATACTTACTTTCTGAATGAATTTCTCAACACTCTGTACCACATGTTTATAGAACTAAAAAAAATAAAGCATGGTTTTAAAAATGTTTGCTTACATTTAGCATTTTCCTGCTAAACATAGGATTTACTATAGTTTCAAAGGTCTATCAAAACAATGAATATTAATCATGAATTTTGAGACAGCCATTCATGTAACTGGTCTTTACAACTACCTATGATATCTAATCAGTAAAGGAATTCCTGAAGTAGGTATATGGCATTATATTCAAGATGTGTTACATTAACACAGATACACAAGAATTGTCTTTATGAAAGCATATTTTCACAATTTATAATGACAGCAAAATATTTGTGATAAGCAGACCGGCAGATATATATTCTTATTTGTGCAAAAGGAAAAGATTTTCTATAGTATCATTTTTTAAGCTAAATTAGCATAGTAGAAAAATCACATAAATGTCAACAAAAAGCATTAATAAATGTATGCAAGGGAGTTGTTTTCAAAGTCATTATCTCCCTGCTTACTCCGGTACTTCAGGGTATTGCTGATATTCTTATTCAGAGTAGGAAAACATACCACCAAATACCCACAGGTTAATAAATAACTACATAATTAAAAATAAGCACTCATTCTCAATTTTAATAGCCCTACTCAATCAGGGAGTCTTAGCTTTGGAAACAGGAACCTTTTAGAGAGATGTCTATGGCTGAGCATCAAAAGGTCCTTAACGCCAATAAATTTTGTGTATATGTATACTTCTCTAGAGAAGATCCAACCTCTTCCTGAGATTTTCAGAAGTATCCATGAGTCAACATGTTCAAAACCATTGTATGAGAGCAATGGCTAAATGTCTGTGGCCTCTTCCCACAATTCAAATGCCCTATGTACAATGAGGCTCAATTATTTTTCATAATGGCTCATTTTCAAATATTTAATACAATTAAAAAGGAAAAAAAAAAAGCAATAAAAAAATTTTTAGAAAAATTTTACTAATTCAAAATTTCAACATTCTGTAAAGTCAGTGTGCCAAATAACAGTGTTAAACACATCCTCCAAAATGTGCCCATATCTAAAATCGTACCCGCCTAAGAAAAATAAGGAAAAATGCTGGCTCAAAGTTTACGGAAGAGCAGTTATCAAAATGTTAAGTGTTTATCTCTAGGTGGGAGAGTTTAAAGTGATAGATTTTCATTTTTGTGTTTTTCTCCATGAATATGTATTAACTCTGTAAAGAGGAAGAACATATATAATCTGTAAAAATTATTCCAGCTCCAAAATATTACTGCAGTATTTTCTATTTAAAAACAAGAATAAAATTTATTACCTTAATAGCTTTGATGGCTGCTTTAGTGATTTGGGTCATTTTCGCTTTCGAAATTGGTGGCTTGTAGTCATTCAGGGAATACAGCTGATAAAAACAACAACAACAACAAATTTTAATCCCCACCCAAGGACATGCTTATTGATTTTAGAGGGAGGGGAGGAAATAAAGGAGAAACATCAATGTGAGAAACATCAATCAATTGCCTTCCCATACATGCCCAGATGGGATTGAACTCATAACCAAATATGTGCCTTGACTCTGAGGACAATCCAACCAACTGAGCCACAACAAATTTTAAATTCAGCAAAACTGTCTTTAAGCAATTATATGAAATTACCAAACATTTCCAATTTTATATTCTCAATGAAATCAAAGTACTGCCTTTCTTTTAAAAATCAAGTTCAACATCATTTAGCCATCTGGGAAATGAAAATCAAAACTACAATGAGGTACCGAGTCAACTTGCTTATAGTAAAAAAAGACAGAAAATAATGTGTTAGTAAGAATGTGGAGGAACTGGAACCCTTATACAATGCTCGTGAGAATGTAAAATGGTACAGCAGCTTTGGAAACCAGTTTGACAGTTTCTTAAAAGATGAAACATAATAATATACAATATAGCCCAGCAATTCCACTCCCAAGTATATATATGAGTTGAAAATACATGGTCACATAAAACTTGTACACAAATGTTACTGCAACATTATTCATGAGAAAACTCATTTAAAAAGTGAAAACCACCCAAATGTCCACCAACTGATGAAAATTTAATAAAGAAATTATTAGCCATGAAAACAAAAATGAAACATGCTACAAAACAGATGAATTTAAAAAATACTATACTCAATTAAAAAAAGAAAAAAGAAAAGCCATATTAATTTAAAAATAAAACAGCTTGGCAGGTGTCGCTCAGTGGTTGAGTATCAGTCCATGCACCAGGAGGTTGCCAGTTTGATTAGAGGTAGGGCACATGCCTGGGTGTGGGCTTGGTCCCCAGTAGGGGACATGCAGGAGCAGCTAATCAATGTTTCTCTCTCATCAATGTTTCTCTCTTTCTCTCTTCCTCTCCCTGAAATCAATAAAAACATATTAAAAAATTTTAAATTAAAAAAAAACAATTATAGGATTATCTATAATAATAACAGCATAATATGCTAATTAGACCAGAGGTTTTTCTGGACGACCTTCAGGATGAAGCCGGGGCTACGAGGGAAGCCCGGGTCCCAGGTGTCTGCCAGCGGCCAGAGGGAAGCCTGGGTCCTGGGTGCCAGGGGAAGCCGGTGGCAGGAGCAGGGGGAGGAAGGCCTACTCTTGCACAAATTTCATGCATCGGGCCTCCAGTATTTCTATGAAATGTCCAGAAAGGACTAACCTATTAGTGACTGTCTACAATGTGGAAGAGGGGGGAGTTGGTAAGAAGTATGGAGTGAGTACTAATGAGTACAGCATTTCTTTTAGGGGTAATGAAAATATTATAAAATTAAATGTGGTGATGGTTATACAACCATAATAAAAACCAGTGAATTATACACTTTAAATTGACTAATTATATGGCATGTGAATTGTATCTCAAAACTTTTTAAAAATCAATAGATTTCTTGTTTAGCAATAATCTCCCCCTCAAAAAAATCTTTTTTGAAATTTCTATTTTAAGCAAAGGATAATACTGCTTAGAGAGGAAATTAGAGAGAAAACTGAGAGAAGGTGGGGAATTAGGAAACAAGAAATAACTGAGCTTAAATGAATAGTGATTAAAATTTGCAATGTACTCAGTGATGCTAAGGCTTTAAATAATGCTGTAAGATACTATATACAATCTGGAAACTAACCTTTGGTCATTACAACAGTGCAAAAACAACTTGTACAGACAATAAAAGCAAGTTTGACTAATAAACTAGAAATTCATCACTGAATTCTATTCATTTTTACCCAGTTTTCCCCATATTTGTTTCTCCTCCTCCTCCTCCAACCACCACCACAACCATAGTCCAAATTACTTTCATCTCTCATACAGAGAACGCCTAAATGTGGCATGTCTGCCTTTACAAAAACTAATCTGGTTAGGTGATTAATATTCACCAACCATTCTCTCTACCCCTTAAAAAGGTCAGTGACTTCCCATTCTTTGAAGAAACACAAAAATCTACATACACAATGTCCTGCCTTGACCTAACTCCTGCCTACCTTTCCAGTTTCATTTCACCCCATGATTCCCTCCCTAACCCTCTGCTCCAGGCACAAAGATCTTTTTCAGTTCACAATTCAAAGCCTTTAAAATGGGTTTGTTCTATTTGGAATACTCTCCACCAGGGCCTCCCCGCTGTTAATGCATACTCATCCATCTTAGTTAAAGCATCACCTAATGAGGAAAGCCTTCCCTAACCCCTCCCAACCACATCAAAACCTTCTTTTATGCTCTCACTCTACTGTTAGTTGCCTTCGAAGTATTCATTACAGTAATTTGGCATTTACTGGTATGATTTTTAATGCCTGAGTATTAATAAAACACATTAGATGTAAGTTCCTTAATGCAGTGTAAGTTAAGAAGAGGTAATTGTACACCAAGAGCGGAACAAGCTGAAATCAATCCTGGTAGAAGTACAGTAAGTGTCCATAAAGCTGCCCACCTCTTGATAATAACGCCCAACCAGGATGAGGATCTCATCAGTTCCTTTAAGAAGTGCCATCTCTGTCAAACTCACAGGGAACTTCAATATATTTGTAGCCATAACTCCTACTCCATGCCAGACTCACCAGGTGCAAAATAACATCAACACATTCTATATATAGTGCTTATAACAAGTCATGTAAAGCAAAGAATTTATTGCTGCCCATCTGAGACCCACTACTGCCCTCTCCTACTAGAGAATAAGCTCTAAGAATGAAACCCTGACTTTATTTAGACTTTTTCCTTTGCACCAAACTGTATCCTCTGTGTCTGTGTCCAGTAGAGAATGTATGTTTCGTTAACAAATTAAAATGAACAAATACAAGACAAAGCGCTGCACAAGCTTTACACAGAGACCTGGATGTGAATTCCAACCAAGTCCTCTTCCTACAACGTGTTCAGCCTCCGAAGCGTAGTGTTCTCGCTTACAAAATAAAAACACTCATTTCACAGAAACACTGCGCATAAACTTTTTAGAACAAAATAAAGTAGCTCAACAAAGTTGGCCATTATTAAAACCTTCCTCTTTGGCAGTTATTCTCCATTAAGTGAACAACACTAAAAGACCATCAAACATGTTTTCACTAAGCCATTTGAAGGTCCTTTCTATAGTCATTTATATTACTAGGGCAATGAAAATATATCAAGTTCTACCTATGGTTAATAATACATTACTTTCATTTTCTTTGGTAAGCCCTGAAATTTCAATCAAGCAATAATTAGTCCATACTTTAGCAGACTAAAGCTTTGCTTTCAGGCTTTTTTTTTTTCTTTCTGGGGGGGGGGAGGGGGGAGGTGGTTAGAGAGGGGGTGAGAAAGGCAGGTTCTGGGAGGTGAGGTAGTGGAAAAATAATTTAGACTTGTCAAACATTTTCAACAATCTAAAAAGTCACCTTTCATCTGAGAACCCCTTTCTAAATCTACTGCATTTAAACAATGCATCTACTACAGAAACTTAAGGCATTACTCAGAGAAATAGTAATTTAGTATTTTTCAAAGGATCACTGAATACATATTATGCTTCCAACTTTTTCTCTAGATTCTCTAAAATCTCGTTTCTTTATGAACTCTGATCATCAGGAAACAGGCATAGATCATTTCATCTAATTCCTCAGTGAATTCCTGTAATAAAATTTAATATTGTTCTTAACTTAATAAAGATTGATAAAAATTTCCCCTAGAACGCTTTTAGCAACCTGTTAAAGAAATAGTTATCTGTACCAAAAAGCCCCTTATACAAAAATTCACAAAATATATTTTCCTTGAATTCAGAAACATAAGAATTACTCAGCTAATTCCCTTGTGCTTATTTTTATTGAAAAAGGATGATTTAACGTTTCCCCTTTCTTGTGCGTTGGCTTCTATGGTGGACCTTGCTGATGTTTAGTAGTATAAACATATACTCAAACATCTACTAACATCTACTTCTCTGCTATATTTAACTAGTTTTGTTGTATACAAAAATAAAATCTATTTTCAATTGTGATTAACAATGCTAAGATGCTTCAAAGTTATTTTTGAAGTAGGTGTATAAATTTACACACTTAATGAACTAGTGTTACCCAGCACATGACATCAGAAACAGCTTGTCATCATCCAGTTTCCTTCTATTCTATTTCCATCTTCACATTTAAATAGTCTACATATTCCACCATTGCATCAATCTCAATCATCTTGGACCTCCATCAAAGACTTGAGAATTTTTATGGATGTCACTATAACCATTCAGTATTTTAAACCTTCATTCTAATCAAATACAGGGTGTTCCAAAAAATGTAAACACACTTTGAATAATTATAATTCCAATGGGTTAAATCTGAAAAGAAACATCACTTGAGCTATCAGCTGTTCCACTGTATACAGGGACACCCTGTATATAACCTACCACTCAAAATCTGATCCAGGACAGAAAACACACCATGGCTTGAACAATGGAAAATGTCAGAGAATAAAAGTTGACTCTGGAACCTTTCTTTTCCTTTGCCTGACAATTCTCCTCTCTCTGCTTGAGTCAGAAGACCATGGCTGCTTGCTCCCGAGGCTTGGCTCTCTGCAGACCCAGTGTTCTCAAATATGGGTTGTAATCCCACCATCTATTTCTTGGGGTCTGACTCCCTACTACCATGTTTTCCAAAGTCTAAAGTGGCTGCTGATCCTGCTATGCCATTCCATCAAATTATTCCCTCCGTTTACACTACTTCTTTAGTAACTTCTTTAGAGCTACTGGTGCCTGCTGTGTCTACACTCTGCTTCCCACATTCAAGCTTTCCCCCCTCACGCGCTATGTTCTAATGGTACCTAATACCGTGTGAACAATTCTTTACTTACCCAAACTCTATCCATCTGACCCCAGTGAATGAAATGAAATCCAGTCTTAACCTGCCCCTTCCTTTGGCTACTCAAGACTTATCAATTTAAAGGAAAGATGTAAACAAACAGCCTGGGTTTTCAGTCTAATTAATTCATTATTTATGTTTCAACTCCCCTCAGGTACACTGAAAAATAAGTGCTCTTTGAATTAGTAACATTTTAAATTTCTATACTATCACTTATATGCACATCAAATACTTATTTTTAGATCTAAAAACAACTTCTTCAAATCAAATCAAGGTTTGAAGAATCTTTTACCTAAACTGGGATATCTTACATGCTAGTGGCTACTGCAACAAAAACTTTCATTTCTAATAAAGATTTTTTAAGTTGCTGATTACACCCAGGCCAGGGTCAGCACAGTTAGTATTTTAGGCTTTGGAGTCCACATGATCTCTATCACACTACTTATACTTAGCTCTATCCCCATAGCAAGAAAACAGCCACTGAAAATCCATACATAAATGGGCAGGGCATGCTCCAACAAAATTTACAAAAGCAGGCCAACCCCTACATTTAGGCAATGTTTCTCAATTCTACAAATGTGCACTATTTGGGGAGGATACACATTGCAATCTCTGTCCTTAGAAAGCATCTTCATGCCCTCCCTCATCTACACACTGAGTGAAGCTCGTTACCCCAAACTTAAAATGTTGTACTCTATTGCTTGTTATTTCAAGTACTCTTCAGTTCAAAAATGAGTGCCTTTTTCAACTTGAACATTATTAAGTAAATACTATTATCACCTTGGAAGAATCCATCAAAGAACTTATTTGTGACATACCCCAAAGAACCATCAAAATTTGGGTGAAATCTTGCTCATTTACAGACTAATTTTATGCCTTCAAAGTTGTTGGTTCTATGACCAATGGAATTAACCTTAAGTGTGAACCTAAAGCAACTAAAACAGTAATCAACTCAATCCATTTTTTCAACAGTGGTCCTTTCGGGACTTGAGATTACTAGTTAGGATCCCTTAAATCTCCAAAGAAATCAGAAATCATAGAAGTTCTTAAACTAATACAATCTTGACACTTTCAATGCAAGATAGCATGCGAACCACAGACACTTGTCTTTTCCTCTCCCTACTGAGAGGACAATAAATAAAAAAATTCAGAAGGTATAACAACTCACAATGAAAAGCAGAAGAGGGTAGTAGAATCAGCAGGCAATATGTCACAAATTTCCAGAAAATGGAAATGTGTAAGGATTGGTAACTGATGAAACAGAGAAGAATACTCAAGCCACAGTCCATACAAAAGAATATACAGTGGGGCCTTGACTTACGAGTGTCCCGACTAACAAGTTTTTTGAGATACCAGCTGTCTCTCGGCCGATTTTTTGCATTGAGTTGATAGAGTAATTTGAGTTAACGAGCTCCTTAGCGAGCTCGGTCTTGGAACTAATTAAACTCGTAAGTCAAGGCCCCACTGTATAACCAAAGAGAAAAATAATTTGTCCTGAAGAATTCCAGATACCCACCACTCAAAATCAAGGTATTAGAAAGGACATGAGAGTATTATGCTAAGTAAAGTGAGATGTAAAAGGACAAAAAGTGTATGATTTCACTCTTTTGTGGAACTAGAGACCTGGTGCACGAAATTCGTGCACTTGGAGGGGGTGGGGAACCCTCAGACCAGCCTGCGCCCTCTCGTAGTCCAGGAACCCTTGGGGGATGTCCAACTGACAGCAATAGGACATCCTTAGTGCTGCTGCAGAGGCAGGAAAGGCTCCCGCCACCGCCGCTGCACTTGCCAGCCGTGAGCCCAGCTTCTGGCTGCGCAGTGCTCCCCCTGTGCAAGCACACTGACCACCAGGAGGCAGCTCCTGCACTGAGCATCTGCTCCCTGGTGGTCAGTGCGCATCACAGCGACCAGTTGTTCCGCCACTGGGCCGAAACTCTCCGACATCCCCCAAGGGGTCCCAAATTGCAAGAGGGGACAGGCAGGCTGAGGGACCCTACCAGTGCATGATAAGGGCCAGGGAGGGACACAGGTTGGCCAGCTGGGGAGGGACCAAAGGAGGGTTACTGGGTGTGTCTGGCCCATTTCGCTCAGTCCCGATTGGCTGGACCCCAGCAGCAAGCTAACCTACGGGGAGGAGCGTCTCCCCCTGGTGGTCAGTGCATGTCATAGCAAGCAGTTGAGCAGCCTTAGCATATCATTAGCATATTACGCTTTGACTGGTTGTACAGATGACCAGATGACTGGACACTTAGCATATTAGGCTTTTATTATATAGAATATCAAACAAAAAGTAACAAACTAACAAACAAAAATTCATACAGACAACAGAATGGTGGTTACCAGAGATGAAGGGGGTGGGAAGGTGCAGGGAGTAAAATAGACGGTAAGAGATGGTGAGCACAATGTTGTGTACCTGAAAATTATGTTATTAACCAATGTTACCCCCAATAAATATAACTTTTAAAAAGAGCCTATTATTCACAAACTTTAATACTTGAGAACCAATAGACCTTATTACAAATTTTACTTCAACAAGTCAAAAACTAGATATTCTCTACATCCAAAATTTCTCACTCCCTAACATACAAATTCTCTTTTCCCAAAGAACACCATCTTCCATATTATTTTTGGTATGAGACACAACATAAAATATTAGACAATATAAGCATGTAACAAAGTAACATACAAAGTCAGATGCCTTTGACATAAAATGTAACCAGAAAATAACATTAGAATTAACTGTATCAGAGTCAACATTAAGAAAAGCACACTCTAAATGTGAACAACAGTGACTTCCTCCTAAGATTTTTAAAGTAAATTTCTCTGTAAAAAATGTTTGAGCCGAAACCGGTTTGGCTCAGTGGATAGAGCGTCGGCCTGCGGACTGAAAGGTCCCAGGTTCAAGTCCGGTCAAGGGCATGTACCTGGGTTGCAGGCACATCCCCAGTGGGAGATGTGCAGGAGGCAACTGATCGATGTTTCTCGCTCATCGATGTTTCTAACTCTCTATCTCTCTCCCTTCCTCTCTGTAAAAAATCAATAAAAATAAAAAAAATGTTTGAAATAAAACTCTAAAAATATAAGTGTGGGTTTACTTCTACTAAAGTAGCAATATTCCTGAGCAATCAATTTTTTAAAGAGCAAAGGCCAAAAGATTATGTTAAAGATATTCTGCAAGGATCCCCCCTCAGATCAGGCTTTTAACAATTTATACTAAGTAATGTGTTGTGTTAATATGAAAACTTCAGAACAGTTTCAAATGTACCTTTGAGGGTGGGGGGGGGAAGACCATTTATAACATAAAATCCCAAATGTTATTATACCTAAAAACCAGTGAGTAAACATAGAAATAACTGTTTTTTCAAAACAACATACTTTTTCTCATTATAAAAATATTTTAGTACAGAAAAAAATAAAAAATACAATTAAGCACAAAAGATAGAAAATGTAAGTCATCTATAACCCAACAATTCTGCACTCAAATCAAATATACTCATTAGTGCCAGCACTACAGACCCAATAGAACAGGCAGACAAGGTCTCTGTCTTCATGGAACAAATTGAGTACATCTGGAGACAGAAGCTATTCTAAGAAACAAATAGACACAGTTTCAGAGTATGTAGTTAAGTACACAATGAAGGTAGTAAATGTTATTTGGTGAAAAGAATGCAAAATTGTACATCTTCCTCAGAATCTCAAATCCAGAACCTCTTGTTTTAAAACTACAAATACGCCGAAACCGGTTTGGCTCAGTGGATAGAGCGTCGGCCTGCGGACTGAAGGGTCCCAGGTTCGATTCCGGTCAAGGGCATGTACCTGAGTTGCAGGCACATCCCCAGTGGGAGATGTGCAGGAGGCAGCTGATCGATGTTTCTCTCTCATCGATGTTTCTAACTCTCTATCTCTCTCCCTTCCTCTCTGTAAAAAATCAATAAAATATATTTAAAAAAAAAAACTACAAAAGGGGGAATTATGTCTATTTTCTTAAAATTATAAATTTGAAGCAAACCTCTGTCTAGTAAGATCAATCCTATATACCAAGCTCTGAGGGATTAAAAAAGAAATCCTCTTGTTCAAAAAAAAAAAAAAAGAAAGAAAGAAAAGAAAAAGGAAATAAGGCCATAATTTGATATATGTAAGTACTAACAAGATTATGACAAATGTATATGTTTATGTGCTTTATAACCAATTATTCTTTCCTATGGGCTATAAGCATTTTCACATAAATAATTAATCTTTTCTATTATTAAGTAGAATATCATATTTCTCAAGCATTGGCAGATGTCTAAGGCTAACATTACAATTTTTAATACTGTTATAAAGGAAGCTATTTATTTTAGAATCTAAGCTATATTTTAAAACTGTGTTAATAACAGGCAAACTGTAATCAATCTCCCTCCCACAAAAAAAAGACCATTAAAAAAACTAAATTTAGATCACAAAAACTTATTTGCATGGTCCTTAATTCAATGCACAAATTTGTATCTTTTCCAAATTCTTGGAATAAAGGGGGTTAAAAAATACTCTTTAAAAAAAGTACATGAGTTACATTGAGCCAAGATGTAGTAAGCCAACTACAGCCCTCTCACACTGACTACAACTAAAATACCAGACTACAAAAAGCAACTGCCTGCGGACTCTGAAAAGTAAACAGCAAGCCAACTAAACACTAGAGTCAAACTTGAATGTGACCAGTGACAGCAGGCGAGGAGGCTGTGTATGGGTGCTGAACACAAAAATTTCAGTGTTTTGTGTTCCTCTATCATCTCTGGGCTTTGATCCCAGACCTGGCAGAATCCAACAGGTTTGCCAATACTACAAGCAAAACCACCAGGGGAGACCCCCTTTGTCTGGTGGCTAGCTGAAAGGACTCCTCCATGTTCTCAGGGAGGGGGCTCTTCCTGTATGCCCCACTCTTCTTTCTCTCCCCTGGCTCTTCTAAGCATTACAGGGCAGCCACTGTTGCCACACCAGCATCTAAAACCCCAAGAGAAGAGCCATCTCCAGAAAGAGAAAGCAGGAAAAGGAAGTCCTGGAACCTGCACACAGTATGGGGGAACCCAGAGGAAGCTGGAGAAGCAGCTCCCCTAATTCTGTGTATGAACTAACAAGTCCTGGGCTCATCTCTGGAATGGGCCTTCATGAAAGAGACCCCAAGAAGCCCAGCAGCTAAGAATCCGAGAACTAAAACCTGTGTAAACCCAATGCCCAGAGATGAACTCCTGAGTGGCACATGTGCTGGGCGCACCTAAATAGCAAAATAAATGCTCTGAAATTGGAGTGACATTGGAATAACCACAAAAAGGCAACACAGAGCTTGCATCCCGAACCTTACCAAGTTCAATGCCTGAATCAATGTTCTCCAGAGGATTTAATGAAGTCCTACAATACTAAAAATGTCCAGTATATAAAAGCCAAACCTACTTGGCGCGCGCGCACACACACACACACACACGCACACACACACACACGGAAAATCTGTCCACACTGCTCAAGGGAAAAGGTAACAGATGCCAACCCCATGAAGACACTGATATTATCAGTCGAAGACTTTAAAGTTACAATCATCCTCAATAAGGTAAAGGAGAAAAACTGTTGAAATAAATGCAAAGAAGTTTCAGCAGAGAAGAAGAAACTACAAAATAAAAATAGAAATTTTAGAACTAAAGAAAAATTACACTATCGACGAAAAATGTAGCATGTTGCTAAACACAAGAGGTATAAAAACTTCACTCGTGACTATATACTTTAAGTAAATGGACAGGATTACTTATTTAAATAAACGGACAGGATAAATAATCACGATTATTTTTATATAACACTAGAGGCTCGCTGCACGAAGAGACTCGTGCAATAGGCCTTCCTTTCCCCTGGCTGCTGGCACCCGTTTTCCTCCGGCACCGGGGACCCAGGCCTTCGCTCCGGCCAGAGCCTTGAGTCTTTGCTCTGCTGCTTCACGCCTACATATGCAAATTAACCGCCATATTTGTTGGGTTAATTTGCATACTCTTCTGATTGGCTGGTGAGCATAGCGGAGGGACAGTCAATTTACATGTTTGTCTATTTTTAGGTAAGATATTACACGACAGTTTTTAAAAAGTCCAGAAAGAGAGTTTTAAGGTATACTGAGTAATAGAAATGTATTGTTAATGTACAAGTAAGAAAATGTCTAATATGTTACGTAACAAATACAAAATATCTGCAGTAACTACAACTTTATATATGTATGAATTAAATGCAAAAATAAGACTAGGAAAAATATTCAGAAAAGTATCAGTAATAACAACTGCATATAATTTATTTGACATAGAATATTCCCTTAAAATTAAAAAAGAACAAAAGTCCTATTTTCTATTTCATGCTATTCTCTCCACCTAGAATGGTCTTCTACTTTTTATCAAACCATAACCTAACTAACCCACTAGATAAGAACTTTCTCAAGGTAATGCTAGCCCGATTAAAATAAAACAGAACAGCCCGGCTGGTGTGGCCCAATGCTTGAACGTTGGCCCATGAACCAAGAGGTCATGGTTCAATTCCCAGTCAGGGCACATGCCCGGGCTGCGGTTTGATCCCCAGTAGGAGGTGTCTAAAATGTAATCACAGATAATATTATGGAGACACTAATTTGAAGTGTGTATATTAAAAAGCTGGTGTATGAGGAAACAATTTACTCAACTACTAGTGGATTAACATATTTGTTTTTCTCCCCTCTCCTCCCAAACGGCATTTAACAGAGAAACAATATACTAACAAAGTGGCATTTAAACACTTAAAACTTTGCCTCATGAAAACAAGAACACATGTCGTAATTTAGTGCCAAAATATAAAAATGGGGGAGGTATTCAGACAAATGAAATGTACATCTAGTTGGAAACAACAGAGAAAAGGTTTAATGAAGAAAACAGACGTAAAATGGGCTGACTTTTTTTGAAAAAGAAAGCATTCCTGTTCAGCTGTGATTCTGCCTCCACACTATTTCCATATGTAACCCCCTCCTGAGTCAACCTCTCCTGAGGAGCAGTAATGTTCCTGAAAGGACTGGAGAAGTGGCTATTTCCTAATGGGAAAGGATTAGAATCTCAACAGAATGCTGTCACTGAGTTCCCGTAACAAGACACACAGACGGGAATATACAATGCAGAGCTTCGCATAGAATAAGTATTACTGTTTCATAGTATTGCATATAAACAATGTATATGATAAACATAGTTATAGCAAGGGGAAAGTGATGAGGACATTGACTAAAGTACCAATATTTATTTTTATTATTTAGGATTGAGAATAAAAAGGAAAGGAAGGATGCAAAACATCTTTTTAATATAATTCACTGAATTTTGTGACTGAAAAGATATAAACAAAAGGGAGGTACCCAGGTTTTCAAGTGTATTTGGGAACATGATTTTATTACTAAAATAAAGTGTAAAAGTAATAAGTTTGGGGAAGAAAGACAAGGTGATTAGGATCCTATTTCATGAACAAATGTACACAAAATACCTAGAAGATATAAGACTGAATCCCAGAAGAGAAAAGTCAAAATACAAGTCATCCCTAAAGAGACAATAGTTGAAGAGACATAGAATAAAATACTGAAGACCAAATATCAGACAGACTATAAATAGAACAAGAAGAGCCTATCAGCCTATATTTCATTTCAGAAATAGAGCAACAAATACAAAGACTAAAGAGACACACTGTAGCATACATAATAGAAACATTTTTCATCTCTATAGCACTGTCAGTTATTAAACACTATCACAAATGCTATATCTCTTTTACCTTCAGAATGGCCCAATGATATTTATTATTCTCATTTTATAGATATATAAACTTAGGCTAAGTGACTTCATTAAATTCAAATTGGAAATAAGCTACAAAATCATATCTCAAACTTAGTTTTGGCTACCAAGACACACATTTTCCAAAAAAATAAAAAGTCCAGCAGTTAGCAACCAACTGAGCATAAACATATACAACTGAGTCATTAAGATGATAGATAACTGTAGAGCTATATCATGTAATAGTATCAACCTAAGTAATAACCAAGAAAACTGTAAAACATCAGACTAAGATATTTAATGTCTACTGATCAAGTTAACAGCTAAATAAATTCCATTTAAATATAAATTTTAAGCAATCCTCAAACAGGTTTCAGTTTTCCAACCTTTAACAATGAAACTCACTTTATCTAAAAGATTAAATTCAAATAATATTAAAATAGGCCAACTCCATCCTTCTCCCAAAAGCTAAGACATGTAGTATTTTGGGTTTGAGGGAAATATTAGAAAAGTTATATGGTAATAAATGCTGACTGTGAAAAATTCTACATATTAAAAGCTCTCATTCACTGCACCCCATCCACATACTGCTTAAGAAATAATCACTGTTAAAAGGCTGGTAAGGCTGCCTGCCTTCAAGCCTTTCTATATGCAGTTATGTACATATCTATACTAATAAAAGGGTAATATGCTAATTAGACCAGACATCTTCCAGACAAAGCTGCAGTGGCTGCGAGGGCCAGCAGTGGCAGCAGCAGCAGGGTGATGGGGGCGGTGCTTTCCCCTGATCAGCCCGATGGCCTCCCGTAGAGGGAGGCCAGAGGCAGCAGCAGTGGCAGGGTATAGGGGCAGCGCCTTTCCCTGATTGGCCTGGTCGCCTCCTGCAAAGGGAGGCCAGACTGTGGCTTAGGCCCGCTCCTTGTGGGGAGTGGGCCTAAGCCATCAGTAGGACATCCCCTGTGGGCTCCCGGACTGTGAGGGGGGCAGACCTGACTGAAGGACCCTCCAAGTGCATGAATTTTCATGCACTGGGCCTCTAGTAAATATTATAAATGTGTATGTGTATATCTGAAATACTTTAAATGTATATTCTTAAGCAAAAATTATCCTCTTCATAACTGTCTAAAATTGATTTTCTTAAAAGCCTTGATGAATTTAGTAAAACAATTCTTATGTCAACTAATATTATTGATACAAAATACATGATGGTTTATATTCTGTTACTTTCTGCTGCTGAAAAGTTTTGTTCAACTAATTTTCCAACTTGGAAAATATGCTGAACACAATCTAGCATTTTCTTTATACTCATAATCTCCATAACTTTATCCAGTATTAACTATGTTGTAATATGGAGTTATCTTTCAGGGTGACAGAGATATTCACAATGACACCAAAAGTTCCCAGTTGCGGCCTTTTTTTCCAACTATCTCTACTTCTTATTTTTTAGTTTTCTTTAAGAAAACTATTTTAGAAAACAAAAATTTTTAAAAAACCAAGGATATTATAACTAGTATTCTTTAGCTTTCAAAAACTTTATAAACTTATAATTTTATGTATTCAAACCATTTTTTAATATTTTAAAACCAGCCAACATTTTAACTATTTAAATCAAATATGAGAGGTAGTCAGGGAAGGCATCATTATATCCCTATATTTAAAATGAATAACCTAAAACTAATGAAAATTGGAAAACTTGTTCATTGGGGTTAACATTTAAGAGATCCTAGGGCTTACCTTATCTAATCCCATTTTTTAAATGATGAAACAACTACCTTCTTTCTTGCCAATTGTAACCTATCACATCATAGCAGCCACATTAATTTTGTAGCCTTGTCATACTTCAATATACCTGCACCAGGAGCCTTCTAAACAGTAGCCTATGAAAATTTAAAGAAGGTAGTTACCAAGTAGCCACCATCATTACAATGTGAATATCAGAAACATGCTAAGGATACAGGCTTATAGAGTAACTGCACTCCTTCGAAAAAGATCAAGGTACATGGGCTTTCTAACCAAAGGCTGTTTTTACTGAGTTGCTAGAAAAAAGCTGGCTAAGTGATGTTACTGTACAATAAATACCTCCCTGCCAAGAAATACATGCTGTTGTCGTATGGCAACCTATTTTATGAACAAGAGTGGCAGTACTGTAGCTTGTTTCTTATCCTGGCCAGCGTTAGCATGAAACGATAGTAATCTACTAATAACCACCAATTTGCATGCTTCCACCTCCAACACAAACACTACCAAATTCTCATTCTAAAAAAATCCATATGGAGAAAATGAGAATAAACCAAGACACAGAGCAGAAATTTCTTCTTATTTGACGTCTAAGTACGTGCCTCTGATAAGCTGTGATTCTACACAAGTTTTATCAGAAACTTGATTCTTTAGCCGTAAAATGAGTCAGTTAAATGATATATTATCACAAGTCTTTCAGGTCTAAAATTTGTAATTTCTTGAAATCAAGATTAAGCATGGAAATAAACAAGGAACCCAACCACAGAACCACAAATTCAAGATCTGCCTATAGATACAATGCATAACATGACTGTAATAGTCTTTAGCTACCCTATTCTAAAACTAAAGGGAACAGAAATGATTCTCCAGGAGAAAACAAAATATGTACATGTAAACAAACACATATATAAAAATGACTTCAGTTTAAATTTTTCCTGGGACCCAAGCAATTAATCTTTATTTAATTTAAATTCTTTCCTACGTCTTTTGTAAACATCAAAATGAAAAAAAATGTTAAATTTACCTCCTCTTAATTTTAGAAATACTAGTAGCTGTGAAATGGCCAAATGAGAACAAGAGGAAGAATAATTCATTTATAAATCCTCTCATAACCAATCCCCATAAACCATATTAGCTAGAATTTCTCAAATAAACATGGGTTCTATTTCTAATAATATCGCCTTTAAATCCACAATTCCATGTTCACAATAAAGCGGTTCCTGTAGACAGATTTAAGATAAAGCATTATGTGACTATGAGGAGCTAATAACATGCTGAATGATATGAGCAGGCTTAATGTTAAGAAATTCTGTTAAAATCTCATTAAACAAAATCTAAATATTTAATTTTATTCATAGATCATTCAATTTACCACTTAAATTTTAATTGCACACAGGAACATCTGGTTGCATAAGCAGAATTTAAAGCAAGCACATTCCATGGAGTTGCTTTTAAATGTCCTTGTATTCATAAATACAATGATAGGGAAAAGGGACCAAAGCCTTCTGAAGGGAAAAAACTGAAGAAGATAAAAAATCTACAAGATTTTACCCTAAGCTTCATTCTCTTCTTTCTCTACATCACCTCTCTGGACAATTGTACCCTCTCCTAAATCTTCATCTCTAGCCTATTTTTCCTAGGTGCCAGACCTATATAATCCCAGCTGGATATCTCCACCTTAAGGTCCCACAGACACCAAATCTTCAAGAAGTACATCACTACTGCCACAGTCAACACAATAGTCATTGAGATATGGATGATTTCAACTCTCCTTCCATTCTTAAGATCTTTATTTTATTCTAAGTAAAAAAAAAAAAAAAAAATTATCCACCATTCAACTCAACCCACCAATTCTTTCTGCTCAGGTTTTTTTGTTGCTCTTCCTGATTGGCCCATCTTAGTGATTGGTACTATACAATTGTAACTACCTGGTCCATTAGCCAAAGCCCTGGTACCACCCTCTTCTTCCTCATATCCAGCTCTCTATTATTAGTAAACTTCTCTTGCATTCTTCCATTCTTCTCCTCTATACTAGTACTAATTTAACCTTCCTTCTCCCCCCAACTTCATTCCTATATCTTGCTCTATAAAGATACTAATCACCTTTCTAAAACACAAATTTAAAACTTGTGCTTTTATTTAAGATCATTCAGAATCTCCACTCACTTTTGATTAGAAATGAGGTCTTATGCATAGTACACAAAGGCCCTTCATCAGAAAATCCTTGCCTAATTCTGTCACTCCCCATGACCCTATCTCCTACCCAAAGTTGACAATTACTTGAAAATGATCTTTGCCTCATTCACTGTCTCTTTCTTTATGCTGTATATACATCATGATATACACAGAAGAGTATACACACAGTATGTATAATGGCTACATCATTACTCTTTGTTTCATAATATTCATCACATTACCTTCTCCTAACTCTGTGATAATTCACTGCCAACCCACTCTATTAGAAAATGAGCTGTCTGAGGAAAAGGAGGTAGGTAGCTAATTAATGTTGGCAACCACTCTGCAGAATACAATGCCTGATAGTACACATCATCAGATATAATAAAAGGGTAATATGCAAATCGACCGAACGGCCGGTTGCTATGACGCACACTGACCACTAGGGGACAGACGCTCAATGCAGGAGCTGCCACCTGGTGGTCAGTGCGCTCCCACAGGGGGAGTACCGCTCAGCCAGAAGTCGGGTGAGCGCAGCGGTAGTGGCAGGAGCCTCTCCTGCCTCTGAGGCAGCACTAAGGAGCAGCAAACAGGCAGGCGGTAAGGAGCGAGGGCTCCTCGACTATGAGAGGGATGTCTGACTGTTGGCTTAGGCTCGCTCCCTGTGGGGACATCCCCCGAGGAGTCCCGGACTGCAAGAGGGCACAGACCGGGATGAGGGACCCCCCCAAGTGCACATATTTTCGTGCATCAGGCCTCTAGTAAACAGTAAAACTCAAACAACCAGCAAATACTTTCTAGCATTCTTTCCAATCACTAGCTGCTACTGCATTAAAAACCACTTTTCTGCCCTGGCCCATATGTCTAGGTAGTTAGAGCATCATCCCGAACATCAAAGGGTCACGGGTTTAGTTCCCAGGCCCGGTCAGGGTACATGCTGGAGGCAACCCATTCATGTGTCTCTCTCACATAGATGTATGGATATTTCTCTCTCTCTAAATCAATGGAAAAAATATCTTCAGTGAGGAGTAAACAAAACAAAAAAGACACTCTTCTTGGTGTAAAAAAAGCCAAAGATATTAACTCTTACAAAAGCAGTTACTCACATCTCAATAAAGTTTTACCACAAAAAAAAATTAAAAGGTACTTACTGGTTTATTAAACACTTATAGAAAAACTACTCAGATAGATATGTCATTCAGCAACAAATGTCTAACATGGTAAAACTTATTTTTCCAGCAGAGTTTATATTTACACAGGAACAAAAACACTACCAGGAGACTTTCTCCCTATTTCAAGAAACTACATAAGCAAGTATTTTAAGAATCATTCTCATTCATTCATTAAAGCATTAAAGAAAGATTCGTTAAATTACTATTATGTACTTGGATAATATTTTTTAAAGATCCTATCATACACATGTACTTATTACTAATTAAGTATGGGTTCTTTGTCCCAATTAATAAGGATTTACTTCATTGTCCTCCTTTAGTGAATTAGTATAGCTGCACGCTGAAAGCTTTATGACTGAGAATCATTTTCAAATAAAACTTGCTTCACACAAAAGAAATGGGAAGCAATAAGCAAAATTTTTAGGTTCACTCCTTTTGCTGTATATTTTATCAAGTTTTCAAGAAAGAATGCTCACTCTGCAATTAACATAGAAACAATGTTTAGGAGATAAATGTCACTAAATGAACAAGAAAATATGCATTTCCAGTTCACACCCACACACAAAAAGTGAATGTAAACTCCATGAGGGCAAGTTTTTTTTGCATCTCTTTTTAAATCTGTTTTGCACACTGTTAAAATTCTAAAATCTAGAATAGTGTCTGCACATAGTGGTTAAGTGCTCAAGAAATTTGTTGAATGAATACTCTCACTAATACAGTCTTTTTAAGTTGTTTTGTATTTAATGTTAAAATAAGCCTTATAAAGTCTACAAGGAATATAACTTCCTGCTCAATTTTAATTCTGATTTATAAGTAGCATGCTATAAATTCAAGTTCTCAGGTGTCAAAGTCTGCAGCAGGGGCCAGTAAAGTATGACCCATGCCCTATTTTTGTAGGCCCTGAAGCCAAAAATATTTGTGTGTGTGTGTGTGTGTTTTTTTTTTTTAAAAAAGAATTGTGACTGACAAGACTATACAAAAAATACCTTAAGTGACCCACAAAACCTAAAATATTTACTATCTGGTCCTCTACAGAGTCTACTGACCTCTATGAAGAAAGATTCCATTCACGAGAAGAAAGCTTTTAAATTCATACTTTCTTCCATCTATGAATTGAAACTGTGCCATTAGAAACAGATCTAACTTTCTCTACATCTAAACCTCTGAAGTTTGGGCTTGTTATTTGATTTTAAGAATGTTAAGGAAAAACTTATTTACCCAAGGCATTAAGTGGTTATGAAGCTGAAGCTAATAAAAAGTAAAGGAGGATTAAAGTGAGCTTATGTTTAATGTTTCACATACTAGAAAATAAAAAGAAGAAAACAAAATTAATACAAATAGGAAGAAACTGAACCTAATTATATTCTAAATGAATAAAACTACATTTAGGGAAAAAACTGACCAAACAATGACTGAACACAGTATTTTGACTATATACCCTAAGGCTAAATAAAACACAAACTATAAACAAATATTAAATTTTGGTTAAAGGTTTTCTTTTTTAGACGAGATTGGGCGTGTTCAGGGTGGTATGGCCGTAGACGGTCTTCTTTTTAAAAAAATGTATTTCCTTATTGATTTCAGAGAGGAAGGGAGAAAAGGAGAGAGATATAAACATTAATGATGAGAGAAAATTATTGATAGGCTGCCTCCTTCACACCCCCTACTGGGGATTGAGCCTGAAACCCAGGCACATGTCTTTGGCCAAAATCAAACCCAGAACCCTTCAGTCTGCAGGCCGACGCTCTATCCACTGAGCCAAACCATCTAGGGCTAAAGTTTTATTTTCACAGACATATGGTTTAACAACTCTGAAACTACTTTCGTGTACCTTATGGTTGATCAAATAACATTTGGAAAGGGGAAAGGCTAGAATGAACCCTTCGATGTTAAAATGGAATTGATGGTATCATCAGGGTGAACTCAATGGCTTTTTAGGTAAAGAAAATTTTATATATATAGACATATGTATGTATATATATATAAAATTTTCAGTTCAATCTGTTAATAGATATCTATTAAAAGAAATTAGGGCTCCTTGGAGAAATGGCTGATTCCAGGGCTGGGGTGGGAATGTCATATTATTCAAGAAAGCAAGGGGGTGCTCAAAAAATGATGAGCACATGTCAAACAAAAAACACAGGAGCCAGCTTGAAAGAGCTCTAACTGGTCAAAACTGAGGCAATCTAAGCATCAAAACATCCGAATGAGTAAAAAGGAATCCATAAGTTCATACTACATGTATACATACATACATAAATTAGGAGAAAGAAAGGCTCTTACAAAATGTCCAACTAATACATAAAGAATAGACTTAGAAAATCACTATTTGGCAACCATCTTAGTAATAACTGATTCAGGAAAGAACTAAATGGTTGCTAAAACAACTGGGTGCAAGTTTGATGAGTAATAGGGTATCTGCATAGTTTCAAAATATCTCCCCTTAAGATATTTTTTACCAAGGAGAAAAGAATAACTTTACAATGGAGAAAATTTGCAGAAATTTATTAATGGGATAAATAGACATCATCTACTTCCAGAGGACACAATCATTTCTGGAGTATTCCTGCCAAATGCATAACCTAAACATAACCATGAAGCAACAGCAAGCAAATCCATATTGAGGGAATTCTAAAAATAACTGGCCCATTCTCAATTTATCTCTCTTTATATAAAAGCCTAAGTGGCCATTTCAACTGGTTGCTATGAGGACGCACTGACCACCAGGAGGCCAATGCTCAACACAGGAGCTGCCCCCTGGTGGTCAGTGCGCTCCCACAGCCAACCTCCTGCAGCTGGCCAATCTCCCGTGGTTCCTTTCCTCGGCTGGCCCCAATTGGCCAGATGGCCTGGATCACCAGACAGGCCAAGGGATCGCAACCGTGTACAAATTCATGCACTGGGCCTCCAGTAAGATCATAAATGACAAAGACACTAATAACTAAGTGCTCTAGACTAAAGGACACTAGACAAGACAAATGAATACAAGGTGTAGTATACAATTTACTCTTGCTGTTAAGGATATTACTGGTACAATTATTGAAATTTGAATAAGATCTGCAACTATTGCATTGTATCAATGTATTAATTTCCTGATTTTGACCATCATACAATGGTTATATAAGAGAATGTCCTTCTCTTTATTTATTGTTTTTTAATCAGGAAACAATGCTTTCAATGTGATTTTTTTGTTCTTCTTCTTAGAAAACAGTTATTTAGAAGTAAAAGGTATCATGAATTGCAATTTACTCTCAAAATGTTCCAAAAAAAAAAAAAAGCCTGCATGTGTTCAGAGAGAGAGAAAGAAAAAGTATGGTTATAATTAAGTAAAGGAATTAGGATGAAGTGCACACAAAAATTCTTTTATCATTCTCACAACTTCTCTGTAAATCTGAAGTTGTAAAAATAAAATTTAAAAACTGAGAAAAAATAGTTAACTTATATTTGGACAACGCCAGTAAAAAGGAATTGTGAAAAATCAAGTGATTTTTCTTATCCTTTACACAGAAGGATAAGGAAAACATCTCAATCAGAGTTTGAAGCCTGGGTGCTTCTAGACGGAACTCTATAATACTCACAAAGCTGAATTTCCTGAGTAAAACCACAATGGTTGGGCCTCAATTTATTCACTTGTATAAAAGGGGATCATACCTATCCTACTTTTCTCACAAGGTTATCCTAAAGATCTACTGAAATATAATGATGGTGGGGGAAAAGAGGAGTTTATAAAGCTCTATATATTACAGCGGCTCACTTTTAACAATGTTTGATTAAAAAAAAAAAAAGAGTAGTACTTCAAAAATATATAAGCCAGGTATTTTTCATCATAGCGAGCAGCTGGTTCTAGAAACTAGACACTTGCTGCATAAAATGTTTTGGTTTGCAAAAATTTTAACTTATTCAACATCCTTTTAACCAATATAATTTCAAACATTTCAATAAATGCAAATAGCTATATTGATTTTTTTTGCCATAAAACTATAGTATCAAAACATTGCTAAGTTAAAGAAAGCCATTAACTAGGACTTGGTCAACTTTTTTAAAAAAATTAAGACATAATTGACATATAACATCGTATTAGTTTCAGGTATACTGTACTGGTCAACCTTTTACATACTGTGACCCAGTACAAAAAGATCTTCATATCATTTTCCAAGTTCTACAGAGTAAATACGTGATCCAAACTGCTTCTTCCTTTACTGACGTGCTATTCAAATAAGCCCTGAGGAATCAAATCAAATTCAAAAAAATGTGTGGGTGAGGAGAGAGAGAGAGAGAGAGAGAGAGAGAGAGAGAGAGAGAGAGAGAGAGAGATAGGGAGGGAGGGGGAAGGCCAAATTTTTTCATATACTTAAGTCAAGGGAAAGTTTGTTATAAAAGTATTAATTTATTTTTCTAAATTCATAAAGGTTTGGTCACCACTTAAAGTATTTTTTAATCATTTACGTGTGGACACTACTATCTCACGGACAAAAGAAAACATCCTTTTTGGCTGTATTTTGTAAGAAAGAGTTATTCCAAAATACCAAATGTATTTTTAAATACATGTTAGGCCAGGGGTGGGCAACCCCTGGCACGCGTGCCAAACGTGGCAAGCCAGTTAACTTTTGCTGGCATGCAAAATCCTCTCTTATAATCTTCCATTTACATTTTTTTTCTTAATATCAACTTTTTAATTTTTCAGATAAATTCAGTGTAGGTGCATCTTAGGTAATTTTATATAACATGTATACATTAAAAAATAAATGTATTTTTCATCATCATATACTGTGTTTTTGTCGCTCGAATGAATTTTATTATTTCTTCAAGGTTCTTCACATACGTACACCTTAAGAGATATCAAGTAGGCATAACATGTTCTCAAAAAATTAGGGTTGGCACGCAGAAGAATTTTGAGTCAGAGATTTTGCTGGTTTTGGCACGCACTCACAAAAAGATTGCCCACCCCTGTGTTAGGCCATTGTTGAAAACATACCATATTCTTGTTTAAGTAAGTCTACTTGCTCAATCTCTATTTTGAATAGATGAGCAGTGTGGACTCTATAAGGCAAAATGCTGAGAACAGACCAGGCAGATCTGAGCCTGGAAAGATGTCCCAGACAAAGCAATCCCTAGAAAAGAATCAACTGGAGTCAGTAATGCCTACCAGCCTCACTAGCTCTGCAGCAAGACCATTGCACTCAAAGGATTACAAGAACATAAGCTCCAAGAGGGTAAGCTTTCGCTTATCTTGATCACTATCCCAGCAGATAGAAAAGTGTCTGGTACATGGTAAACATCCATTAAATATTGGTTAAATGAATGAACAAATGAACGAAAAAATTAAATCCCAAGTCTTTCAAGTCAACCTATATTAAGTTGCAGAATTTATTTTAAAAACTTGGCATATATTAACTTAATAGCCACATTATTTTTAAAAACATGAATAAAAAATAAGTAAATCAAAAACAATGAATAATCAATATTCCCCATTCTAACTAAATAGATGTCAAAGTTTGTAAGCTATATCTTGACCTATAGTAGATACCATAACACATTTACATACCCTTCCCTGAGTTTAAAATATGGTCTTATCAGAAACTCTTGTAAAGCAGAATTAGAAAGACAAAATAAATGCATAAAATCAAAATCAGGAAAGCAAATGAATCATGTTTACAATCAAACTTGAGATAGTATTAACTCAGATAAGAAATCACAGGCTATAGAAACATTTCTCATCAGCATTTATTTCCCATAAATAGTACCTCTACCAAAATCTGCTCTTCTGTAATTAAAAAATCAAAAATTTGATTATCATTTTTGTTTCTCTATTCCTACAGCCTATCTGTCAATGATTTATCATCTTATAGTTTGAAGAACTTCCTCAAAATATAAGATGCATTTTATTTCCAATCATCAAATTGCATTTTAGTCAAAGTAGGCAATGAATTTCTTTACAAAACATACAGTAAAATTTTGTGAAGCAGAAGGCAAATAAATGCAACCAGTTATATAATTTTTGCTCACTATTAAGAAAATAACTTCTATTTCACTTAACCTATTTTTGTGTGTGAAGAAATTAAACTTATTCCCTGAATGTTCTCTTTTAATATTACTAATATATTCTAAGTGACCAGCTTTATTCTGCTTCCCGAGTACTGCCCATATAATCAAGACATCATTTCAGTATCAATCTAAACCTAATATTTTCCAAAGGGCCTGCCTTACGTGGGTTATAATCATCTTACTATGCTTCTTGTGTCCATGCTGCTGGAAAAGCAGTCTGTACAAGCAGGAGTAGAGGCACAATCCTGAGAGAGAGGAGTAGAGAAATATGTTGAGAAAACAAAACCAGAATAAATTGAGCTCACTTAAGAGCTTAGGAACTCAGCCAGTGTTCAAGGTCAAGGTTCATTACATTCTCTCATATCACTATGAATTAGTAGTTGTCCAACACCAGCAAAACTGGCCCTAGAAAGAGATATCTGAAGTTCTGTGCACGAGTAGTAATATAATCACTAGTTCTAAGCCAAGTCCCCTCCTGACTCTCCCCCTTAGTAAGAAGTGAAAATCATAAACACATCAAAGTTCTGATTTAAAAATGTCCATCTAATCTCCTATAGTCCTACAATACCATAAAATGACCTTCCAAATAATGCTTATACATACTAAGCCCTTCAAAAAGGGCTTAGTATTTAGTCTAAGAATCTTCCAACAGGAAGTCTAAATACAATCTCAAATTGGTAATTTATTTACAGAGGAAAAAAAGAAATATCCAGAAGTGTTAACTACCTTGGTCCAGAGTCAATCATCTGCCTAGTATGTCATCCATCCATTCATTCAAGAATCTGTATTTCGTGTACACAATGTATGAAGACACTGCTATGTATGAAGGATATGAAGCAATGACAACATATGGTCACTGTCCTCAGGGAACTTACACTCTAGGGAAAGGCAATCACTTAAAATTGTAGTAATCACTAGAAGGGAAAGTACGGAGTGCTTTAAGACTGTGTTACAGGAGAGCTAAGTCAGTGATTCTCAACCAAGGTCAATTTTGTCCTGCAAGCGACATTTGGAAATGTCTGGAGACATTTCTGGCTTCCACTCAGGGTTGCTGCTTCTACCCAGAGTTGCTACACAGGACAGCTCCTCCCAGCAAGCAATTGTCTAGTCCAAAGTATCCACAGTGCTAAAGCAGAGAAACCCCGACCTAAACCAGTGGGGCAGGGAGGGTTTAGTGAAGGCTTCCTTCTGTTGTAACACTTAGTATGCTACACCTTTAAGGAGTTTTCACAAGGCAGAAGAAACAAAAAAAGAAGGCCTGATTGATACAATTAACCAAACCTCCCACTGGGAAGTTAAAATAGGAAAGAAAAAGGAGAAACAGATTCCTTAGCAGATGAAAATTAAAGAAAATGCAATGCTTTATAGCTGCTTCACATAAATTCCCTTTCCTGAACCATAAACAAAGGGGAAAACACACAAATTAAAAATTTTCACATTTATTCCTCCCGCTACCTTTCCACTGTTTTCTACCAACCCATGTCTACCTCTAGATATTGGCGGAAAGAGTATAAAAAGTCCTATAGTTAAGCAAATGAACATTCTTGATACAAAACTGGAAATAGAGTTAAATGAAGGTGGGATTTCAGTTTTGATATGAAAGACAAGGCATAGAACAGTGTTACAATGACTGGAAAGTCTGCACCCTGGAACAGTTTAAAGCTATCTGACTAACCAAAGGATACTAAGGACAAAACACTAAGAATTTAGGGTATCCAAAAATGATAAAAGGCACTAGAATCCTCTCAGAATTGATCAACCCAGGGAAATCCAAAAATTAAACTGCATCTCATACCTACAAATCTGGTCCTAGATCTTTCCTTCCCATGCAGCCTACTCAGAGCAGCAAGAGAATGGCTCAGAGGGGGAAAACAACCCTAGTAGTGCAACTAGCTATACAAAGAACCTAAAGAAGAAAAAAAAAGCCCTAACGGGTTTGGCTCAGTGGATAGAGCGTAGGCCTGTGGACTGAAGGGTCCCAGGTTCGATTCCGGTCAAGGGCATGTACCTTGGTTGCGGGCACATCCCCAGTGGGGAGTGTGCAGGAGGCAGCTGATCGATGTTTCTCTCTCATTGATGTTTCGAACTTTCTATCCCTCTCCCCTCCTCTCTGTAAAAAAATCAATAAAATATATATTTTTAAATGAATGATCTCTGACTGGTATTTGATTATGTTAAAGATTTATTAATACTGGAATTGGTGCTGTTTTTTTAAAGTCCTTAAATAGAAAAAAATATCCACCACATAAGCAAAATCTACCACCACCATTCACGTTCTTATCCAAGCACAACCAATGCCTAACAGGCTCTTCTGTGTTTCATATATTAGGAGTTCCGACGTTATGAAAGTGCCCCCTCCAATTAAGTTATAATTTTCTAAACAAAGGGTCATGCATTGCTATTCTCTATTCCCTCTTTTCAAAAGCAAACTTTACCATAATGGCCTCCATACAGTGGCATTCTTAAGGACAGAGGATAAATTTACAACTCACATAAAGCTGCTGCAATCCAGTAATGGACTGTGGCACTAAAGTAGTCCACAGATGTAAGAGGACCAATGAGACCCTTTCCACTTAGGTGAGAACACTAACCCATAAGCAAAGGCCACTATCTTAGCGTATCAACAACTACAACATCTTGTAATGATAACAATTCTAGAGTTAACTGCCCAGTCAAGCATCGATCGACTCCTATGAAGTCTTACATTCTTTCTTTCACTTCAGAACTGACATTAGTGGTGATGGCATTACCTATTTCATCACAATGACATTTAAGTGGAAATTCTAGTTTTCCCACAAAACAGAGTGGGCACCTAAATGTATCAATTCCTGAGCGTAAATCCCCTTTAACTCATGATAATTAAGAGAAATAACCACATGAAGGATCTTCTGACACTAATTTTGAACACGGGGTGGGGAGGCCAGAGAAGCCCTGAGAAATTACTGGTGGGGGAGGGAGGGGAGCATGACAATCATGACTCATTCATATCCTGCATAAGGTAAGGGATTTTCAGATTTGAAACTCATCCACTGTTTATAGGTTAAAACCTATATTCATTTTTTATTGGTTGTTTTTTATTTTTTAGAGAGAGGGAGAATGAGAGGGGTAGAAAGGAACAGGGAAGGGGGGGGAGGAGAGAGAAGGAGGGGGGAGAGAGAGAGAGAGAGAGAGAGAGAGAGAGAGAGAGAGATAGAGAAATCAGCTGCCTCTAGCATGGGCCCTGATCAGTGATCAAACTTGAA
Organism: Myotis nattereri; assembly: GCF_964212035.1. Lineage (NCBI taxonomy): Eukaryota > Metazoa > Chordata > Mammalia > Chiroptera > Vespertilionidae > Myotis > Myotis nattereri. The sequence continues at coordinate 93,433,738 of NC_138081.1, read as the reverse complement.
CCCTAGGTGTGCCCTGACTGGAATTGAACCCGTGACCCTTCAGTACACTGGGCAACACTCCAACCAACGGAGCCACACCAGCCAGGACTACAATTTCTGGCATGATCTTATTTTAAAACCAATTGGGGAGGGTGGGGGAGGCAGTCTTGAAAAACCTGGTAAGTAGCAAGCCATAAAAGCTAAGCATTTCATATTTTACACATTTTAATTATCAAAATATCTCACTGACAAACATTAATAATTACGCTTAGGGCTACTTTCTGGTGCCTTGTAAAGCAAACGGAATTTCTTCACAATTCAATGCTTCAAAGATATCTTTAAATATAGCAGAGAAAGTGCTGAAGGGCTCAGCCCAAGGATAAATGCCTTTAAAAACCAGTCAACCTCCTAAAGCAGTGGTTCTCAACCTTCCTAATGCCACGACCCTTTACTGCAGTTCCTCATGTTGTAGTGACCCCCAATTTCATTGTTACAAATTGAACATAATTAAAGCATAGTGATTAACCACAAAAACAATATGTAATTATGTGTTTTCCGATGGGCTTAGGCGACCCCTGTGAAAGGGTCGTTCGACCCCCAAAGGCCCTAAAACATCTTTTACCCTAATCCTATAATTTAGATTTCTTTTTAATTTTGCACTTTGCAACAGGATTTAATGGAAAACACTTATTACTGAACTATTTCCCACTACGTGCTTACTTGCACAAAATTTTCACATCAGCAAGCATAATAAGACATTCACAGAAACTATATTCAAAATCAGAAAAAAACTATCAAGATTATATATTTTGTGTTTAAACCAAAAAAAATTAAAAAAGGCTTAAGCATACTCTTCTTGTGGATCTTCTTCAAATATATTTCCCTTCCTCAACCTATAGTAAGTAATATGGCTACTACTTTTACGCTAACCCCACTTTCAAACATGATGAAATTTGAGCATATTAGGAAATAAGGGAGTTAAAGATTTTAAGTTATTTGAAATCCATAGGGGGAGAGGGATGAGTCCTACATACACTAAAATGGGAATACTACTTACTTGTTCCTATAAAGATTAGATAAGCAGTGAAGTGCCATGTCAATGTTAGGTCCCTAATACTTAATGTCAATATTAAAATGAAAAAACATTTCTATTCCACTGTGCTCTACTGTGATCAATCACACATACTATGCTTGTTTCTATCTACCACATAAGGGATCTTGTTTTTCACAGAGAATACATATTAAGAACCTCCTAGACAAGTGGTTCTCTACCTGTGGGTCGCGACCCCTTCGGGGGTCGAACAACCCTTTCACAGGGGTCGCCTAAGACCATCGGAAAACACATATATAATTACATATTGTTTTTGTGATTAATCACTATGCTTTAATTATGTTCAATTTGTAACAATGAAAATACACCCTGCATATCAGATATTTACATTACGATTCATAACAGCAGCAAAATTACAGTTATGAAATAGCAACGAAAATAATTTTATGGTTGGGGGTCACAACATGAGGAACTGTATTAAAGGGTCGCGGCATTAGGAAGGTTGAGAACCACTGTCCTAGACAAACAGGAGAGACACCCATCAAAAAGAGGTGGGGTGGGGTAAATCAAATAATTGCAGTGGAAGACGAAGGATTTTTTTTAAAAATAGTAAGTTTAACATTAGTGCTGTAGCACTCTAGCAAATAAGAAGACTACATAGAGCTGGGGGCAGGGGAGGTTCCCTGCACAGATGTGAAACTATTAACAACAAATCAGAACACAGTATCATTACCTATTTATTATTCCAGATTTTAGCACCATAGCGTATTGTAGGGGTGGAACCAAATTTTATAATTTGCCCGAAATTATCAGCTATAAATGCATAAATATAATGAAAAATATTCTTAAGTCTATTGCTCTGGTTATTTATCAAGGAGGAGAAAATCCTTTACAAAAAAAGAAGCTTGTTTTCATTCAGCGGAGCCACTGCTCTCTACTCACAGGGGGGAGCCCAATTCACAGGAGTTAGCTAACTCTCAGCCTCCTTGCTAAGCCTCCCGGATGCCAATTCGGGGGGGAGGGTGGGGGAGGTGCGGGGACATGAATAAAAGGAAAGAAACAAAATTGCGAAATAGATTTTAAAAGCTCTGCCCTCTTGGTACTATCACGGCAGCTCTAGCACTTTAAAAGGTAAGACTTTGTAAATCATACTATTGAACCAAGTACTAGCACTGCCACATCAAAGGTTCATGAAATGCATGTGTAGTTAACATTGCATTAATTTTTTCCTAAGGCATACAGGTTAAGGACCATTCTGGCTGTGTGGTCATGTGCTTGCGATGTTTACTTAATGCTGGCACCGATGCCCGAGTCGGAGTTCTAGCAATGTTTCAAACATACTTCATCAAAAGCTGGCTCGCAAATTCAATTCGACAGTGACGACTGGACGCCTGCTTTGTGCACATCTAGTGTCAGCCCTGCCCCGGGAACGAGCCCGTGGGAAACCCTTCCCCGGCGCCCTCCCGCTCCACGCGCAGGCCTCGTCCTACCACTTGTCTTTCTGTCGTGATGGGGGGGGCGGGGGTAGGGAGGGGTGGACGGAGGGATTAAGAACAGGAGAAATCACAGGATGGCCTCGCCTCCCCACCACCCTCCTCGCTAAGTTCCTAGCTGGCAGGTCTCTCCATCACCCCCGCTGCGCGCACGGGCCCCGAGCGCATCAGCCCCCAGCGCCCCCCGCCCCGCCCCCGCCCCGCGCCGGCCCCAGCGAGGACCCCGGGAGGTCTGGGCGGGGAGGTCCAGCGCGCAGCTCACAGCCCGCGGGCCCGGGAGACAGGGGGGCGGCCCAGGCCCCCGCGGAGCCGACCCGGGAGAGGAGCCCGGAGGCTCGGGGGAGGGTCCACCGGGCCTTCCCTCCCGCCCCGCAGCCACTCACGGGGCGCCGGCGACGCCGGAACCGCCCTCCGCCCGGGCCGGCCCGCCCCCTGCCCTCCCCCCGGGCTCGGGGGAGGGGCGCCGGGGCGAGGACACCCCTCCCCCACGGGGGCGCGCTAGGCCGCCGCGCGCCCGTCCCGAACAGCCCTGCAGACCCGCGCCCACCCTCCCCACGCTGGCCTCGTCCCGGGTGGGGGTTGGGGGAGCCGACGGCAATACCAACCTCGCTGTTGAAGGTTTTCACAGCCTCCATGTTGTCGGCGCGGAGGCCCGGAGCCCGGCGGCGGAAGAGGCGGCGGCCACTGCACTGCGTGGGGCGGGCGAGACGGAGGCGGCGGCGCCGCGAGCAGGGGCGCTGGCGAGGGCCGGGCCGCGGCGACCCCGGGCCCGGAGGGGAAGGGCGAGCACTGGCCGGGGAGGGCGCCCTCAAGGGCCGCGCGGCGCGGGCATGGCCGCCGGGCGGGCGGAGCGCCGATCAGGGGACACAACGCTGCCTGGGCGGGTCGGCGGCGGGGGAGGGGCTGGGCCGCGGCGCCCCTCTTCTCCGCCCTGCTCCGCCTCGGTCTTCCCCCCGGGAGTCCCGTTCCCTACACTCTCCACCCCCTTCCTCCTCTTCCTCCGACGGGCTCCGGCTTCACCTCCCCGCCGCTAGAGCCGCAGGAACCGGCAGCGCACGGCGACGACGGAGGAGGAAGCGCTGGCGGCGGCGGCTGCGGCATCCAATATGGCGGAAGCGAGTCGGGCCGCGTAGCTCCGAGCGCCGCGGCGCCCGCCAGCGCGCCCCCTGGCGCCCGGACCGCGTGGCTGCCGCGCCCGCGCGGAGACCATCGAGGTGGTCGGGCCAGAGCGTCGCCGCCCGGAGGCCTGGCTCTGGGACAGCCCGCGGCCCGCCCCCTCCCAGCGCCCCGCCCCCTCCCAGCGCCCCGCCCACGCGGGAGCGAGCGCTGCTAACCGGTGCGGGGGACCGTGCTGAGCGTTGCTCGAAACAAAAAAGCTAACGGCCCCGCACAGCCGCAAGTTTAGGAAGTAATAACATTGCCACGTTTCTGCTGTTTGCGTGTGGCTCGGCCCCTTCACGAGGCAGGCTGCGGTTTGTTGACCATCAGGACTTTGCCGGACGGTGGCCTAAAGTTTAACGGAGGAAAGACAAGTTCCCATTCATTTATTTGGCGAAAATTGTGCGCGAGCATTTTAATAGCGCGGGGGGGGGGGGGGCGGGGCGGGGTTCACGTTAGAAACACAGGTCCTGATCCGGGTGGGGACGGCGAGCACGCTTGCAGCCGCAGGCAGCTCGCTGCAGGAAATGCACGCTCCCAGATCCCGGGCCGGGAGTGGCGCGGACAATGAGTGCGTTTGCGCTAGGGAGCGGGTCCTATGACCCATAAGATTTGGAGAGGTGAAAGGGAACCCGTCTTTTGGGAAAGATTAATTATTCTAAGGGATTTTTGCCCTAGGACCTAGGCTAGGTTGTTTGGAGTAAGAGGGTGAATACAAAAAGGGGAGCAAAATGCCTTCTCTCACTTTGTGCAAGGTAAAATAACCAATACCAAAATAAAAGTGAGCATTTATTTAACATTAAAAGTTAGGGCGTATCATCGAACCCGGAGCACCTCTTGCTGAGAGGAATTTGGAATCCTTTCTGATAGTAAAATTGCTCTTCATGGGGGGTGAGGGGGTGGCAGTGGGGAATACCGTTTTTGTTTACAATTTCATTCTGAAAATGAAGCAATGTGTTGCTGCTCAGCATGATCACGTGAAATGTGTCTTCACTGTTGGCAAAGTTATCACACTGGCTTAGAGTCAGGACAGAGCTTTGGCAGGAGGAGAAAATGGATTTTCCCCTTTGACTGGGCCAGAGCAATTTGCAGGCCTGGGGAAGCTAAGTCCCAGGCACTTCCATTTTCCAGGGGCAACCTGAATCCTGCACGGTGGTAGTCGGCTGGGGGTCCGCTGGAATTTTGTTGCCATTCAAATAGCTTGGCCCAGGAGAGACACCTCTAGAGGCAAGCAGGTGGAGGCTGAGACTAACGTTATTTCTGCCTTAAAAGACACAGTGCTCGCTGAGCACCAGGTCACCTGGCCTGCACTGGCAAGTTCTCATTGCTCGGTTTCTGAGTTACCTTTTATGTTCGCCAGTGGTTCCGTCCATCCCTTCCAGGCACGTGCATTCATGTGTCTATGGCTTTTCTAGGATTTGTCTTTGGCGCCTACAAACTGCTCAACTTTTCCTGCATTCTTTTTTTTTTTTAATATATTTTATTGATTTTTTACAGAGAGGAAGGGAGAAAGATAGAGAGTTAGAAACATCGATGAGAGAGAAACATCGATCAGCTGCCTCCTGCACACTCCCTACTGGGGATGTGCCCACAACCAAGGTACATGCTCTTGACTGGAATCGAACCTGGGACCCTTCAGTCCACAGGCCGATGCTCTATCCACTGAGCCAAACCGGTCAGGGCTTTCCTGCATTCTTGCCTTTGTATTTTGACTATTCTAACGGGCATGCAAAGGTGACTAAGACATGGCAATGGTGATTTTAAAAGGAAAAGGAGCAGCAACAGTGAGAGAAAGGCCAAGAGGGACGTTTTTACAAGGAAAGCATGTTAAGGAGATGGCAGTCAAAAGGATCCACCATTGTCCTAAAGTTAGGGAGTTGGAAGTCTAGATGTTTCCATGAGGTTTAGTAAACAGGTTTCATTGGTGACTTTGGTGAAAGCTTCAGGGTAGGGGCGGGAGTGAAAACCAGAGTGCAATGGGATGGGGAGTAATTATAAACAACTTTCTTCAAAGGATTACTGTAAAGAGAGGAGAAATATAAAGTAAGAGTTAAAGAGGACGAGGGGTTGTGGCCAGTGGTTCCTACACTACGTACCTGGATCGCAGCAACAAACTCAGAGAGGTGTCGTAGGAGGGATATAGGAAACATCGATGCTGGGCACACCAGGCTTGGCCATGCTATTTCATTTTACTGGAATGCTTGCTGCAACAGTTGCACCTCATTTTTACTTGGGTAGTTCATGTTCATCTTCCCTTTTTATTAACTGATAAATATGTACAATATGTATAATAAACCAATGATATAAAAATATTAAAACGAATACATACCCGTGTAACTCACTCTGAAAGACAGTCACAAGAACAATTCCAGGTTCTACGTCAGGAGGGCTCACCGACTCAGAAAACAGTCCGGTTCACAGTATGATTTATTGCGGTGAAATGACACAAAGCAGAACCAGCAGAGGGAAAGGTACAAGAAATCCAGGTGCAAGCTTCCAAGAGTCCTCCCTCGGGAGTCTCACGGGATGAGTTTCATTCTCCTACAATGAACTGTGTCAACGCGTATGAAATGTTGCCTATTGGGGAAGCGCATTAGAGACACAGCACCCAGAGATTGTATTGGGGCTGGACACAGCCTCCCTGTGCCTGGCGCGCCTCCCCAAAGTCAAGACTTCCGGAAGGAAAGCAGGTGTTTGGCACAAAGCACACTGTTTGTACAAACATTCAGGCACAGAGAGCCACTCTCATTAGGCAATGGTGGGAACTCTCCCAAGGTGAAACCCAAACGCCCAGACACCAGCCAAGATCTAAATGGGGAGTCTTTCTAAGGATAGCAGTCTCAGGCCTGCTGTTAATCTGTCTTGCCACACCACTTCCTGCTTGGGCCCATCTCAAATTTTGTCACTGTATACCAATTATTTTTCCTATATCCACCAAGTAACCACCATATAAAGTGAATATTTATTAGTCTCTGGCTTTTTTCCAGATTTTTTAAAAATATGTAAGTATGCCTATACAATTTATTTCGGGTTTTGCAATGTTTTGAACTTCATATAAGTGGAATAATGTATTTTTCAATTTTTCATTAAAATAATGCTTATAAGATTCATTCATGTTATTACTGTGCATTCTAGAATGTGTGTGTATACACATGTATATATGATGTTATATATATATGTATAACATATAAACACATACACATCTGTTGAAGACAGAATATAATCTTCAACTTAAAGTATTATCTTTAAATTTGCTCACTGATGCATTATTTATATTAGTAGAAACCAATCAAGTTCTATCAATAAAGCAATGAATAATTAAGCTATAAGGCAGAAGATAATGTAAAGATATAAAGTATATCTACTATGAAGCTAGATATCTGCACATTTGACATATAACTATAAATAGATATAAATCTATATTATAAGGCTATAGGACATATCCAGGTTGTGTTGAAAACAATCCCATGATTTGGAGAGCACTGATTAATTGTCCAGAAATAACTAAGTTCACATTTTTTTCATTTCTAACTGAATAAAGCATCAAACCTATATTTCCTTCCCCCTCATTCATATTTTATAAAATCTCAGAGTTGAAAAGAACGTAAGCATACATCAATGCTTAGCCCCTATGGGAATGTTTCACAAGTGGTCATACAGTGTCTGCTTTTGTGGTACCAGTGCTGGGAAGTCCAATTTATTCTCCAATTGATCTCAGCTCTGGATACAGGTAAGTTCTGTCTCAAACTGAGCCAAAACGTGCCTCCATGGAACTTTCCCCCACCTGTCTCGGCCTGTATCCCAGAGCCACACTGTCTAGTAGGTTTGACTCCTCTTTCAAAACACCTTTTCAGAATTCACAGCTATCATGTTTCCTACTTGACATAAACAACTATACTGTTTCCCATGTCTCTTTTCCCCCCATTTTTTTAGTTATTCATCATATGATCATCTCACTAATCAAACCATTGTCTTCAGATCTGCACCGGAGTCTAAATTTCTTCCTAAATAGTGGCTCTCTAAACAACACTACACATGCTACAAATAAGCGCCGTCCAGCTCAGGGAGGACCAGACCTAGTAAGGCCTCCACTGTACTTCTATTTGGATAAGTTCAAATTCCATTTGCTTGCCCTAGCCCGTTTTGCTCAGTGGATAGAGCTTCGGCCTGTAGACTGAAGAGTCCCAGGTTTGATTCTGGTCAAGGGCACCTGCCTGGGTTGTGGGCTCGATCCCCAGTGTGGGGCATGCAGGAGGCAGCCAATCAATGATTCTCTCTCATCATGATGTTTCTATCTCTCTCTCCCTCTCCCTTCCTTTCTGCAATCAATAAAAAATATATTTTAAAAAAATTGCATTTGCTATGTTTAGCTCCTATATCACATCACATTTGTTGATCTTCGCTGTACTCCTGTCTAGTTGGTTTCTTGGGCCAAGCATTACACTTGTCTATATTAAACTTTGTGCCCTTAGATTAAGCCCATCATTCCAATCTACTCCTTTTTAAAAAAATCATATTCTGTCCAATGTATTAGTTTCCTATTTTTACCTCATCTGGAGATTTAATCAGCACACTCTCAATGTCATGATGTCAATAGCTATAAAAAAAGTCAGATTATTAAGGAGTCTACTCTATAGCTTTAGAGCCCTTTCGCAATTGACATCAAAGAGCAGTTTCAGTCTTTCCTGATTACTCCATTGAATACAAATCTACCCACGTTGTATCAGCTTGCCTACAAAAGCATCCTGCAATGCAGTTACGTTCCTCCTAAATGCTATAGCATTCCTTTCACAAATCCTCTTTAAACACCATGCCATGGTGGGAATCTTAGCTTTAAGCCTATATGGTTAAGGACCACACTTTTATGCTTTAAATAAGGCACCACCAAAAATGCTGTAGAGGCTTCTGGCTCAAGATAAGCAACCTAACGGAGCACATGTATTTGCCTCACTTCCCTTCTGCGACTCCACTGACGTGACACAATGGAAATAGAAAAAGTAACATAAACACTGCCATAGGGTAGACAATGAGGGGATTTATCAGCCGATAAATTCTGGTAGACAAAGAGGGACAGGTGTGTGTTGCTGGATAAGAAGGAACGCAAACTGCAGTTCAATAGGGTAGCAGTCTAGTCAGGAGACCAGCTGGAATCGATAAATCAAAGAGAGTGGGAGAGCAAAGTGGGGCTGAAAAAATAGAAGAGCTGTGTGAGTCCACTTCCAACTTTCATACCTCACCAGAGGCTGCACCACAAATGACAAGAAAGCCCAATTTCTAAGAAAATTTAGCAGCTTGAAGACCTAAGTCTTCCAAGGTGAGTACTGGCTTGATTCTTTGGCTGCCAATGATGTAATACAGCATCACCATTAACAAGTCCATAAAACATATAACAATTCCCCATTTAGGAAAAGGGGTTTAGAAGAAATTCATTCCAACTGCATGAGAAAATTGTATCACTTCTTTATTAAATAGAAAGGAGCTATCAAGAATCAACAGATGTTTGGGGGTGGGGGTGGGGGGCAGGGAAAGCAGCATGAAAGAGCTAAACTAAGATATATAAGGAAAAAAAAATTCCAGCCATGGCCGGTATGGCTCAGTTGGTTGAGCCTAGTCCCATGCACCAAAACGTCGCTGGTTTAATTCCCAGTCGGGGCACATGTCCAGGCTGTGGGCTTGTTCCCTGGTAGGAGGCATGCAGGAGGCAGCCGATAGATGATTCTCTCTCATTGATGGTTTTTTTTTTTCTCTCTTTCTCTCTCCCTTCCTCTCTTTTTCTAAAAATCAATAAAACTATTATTTTAAAAATCCCAGAGTCAATAGATAATTTAAGAAACAGAAGAAGGTTTAAAATAAAATTAGTCTCGAAAAGTATTTTATACATTTTAAAAATGCTTTTCAAAAAGGAAACAGCACATGAAAGGGCTACTATGAACTAATACTATAAATGCCACAACAAAAGTATTTCAACAGAACTGAGAGAAAAGTGGGAAGAAATCCCACAGTACTTCTCAAGCTTTAATGTGCACAAGAATTACCTGGGGATCTTATTAATGAAAATTCTAATTCAGTAGTTCTGAGGTGAGGCCTGATGGTTCTACATTTTTAACAAGCTCCCAGGTGAGGCTAGGGCTGCTGGGTCCACAAACAAATTGTGAGTAGAAGGGCCATAGATATAGAAGGCGGGAAAGGAGAATCCAAAATTATAACACAGGAAATAGGAGAGAAAGACAACCCAGGAGAGCCCAAATATCCCATTAACTGAAGTCTCAAGAAAGTGGAGAAAATGTTGTCAAAGAAACAATAGAAGAAAACTTCTAGAAGCCTTCGGATTCAAAGGGCTGACTGAGGCTGAATAGGATCAATTTTTAAAAAACCCACACCTAGACACAGTCACTCAATTTCAGAATATGAGAATATAAATAAATATAAAGATCCTAAAAATTTTCAGAGTAAACGTTAGGACAACTACAAAGGAACTTGGAAGAGACAGATATAAAACTTCTCTGCATTGGATGCAGGCAATGCCTTTGAAATTTTGAACATAAAAACTTGGGATTTGAATGTGTAAATTCAGTTGCTCTTGATCATTCAAGTAAGGACAGAACAGTGACATAACCAAGGTATGGCAGACAGTGTAGGTTGGCTGACTCGTCATCATTCTCAACATCCTTTTTTCCTTGCTGCCTCTCCAATAGAGGTTGGTCAATCCCAAAGCTAGTTTTATAAGCTTTATACAGCTGGGAGGGGCCATTAGCCACAGGTCTGGTCAGTGAGATGTAGACAGAAGTCAGCTGAGAGTGTTTCTGGGGAATTTTTGTCCAAATTACATGTGTTTCTGCAAAAGAATTTTTGTTTTTTGGTTGGTTGGTTGGTTGTTTATGTAGCTCTTTATGTGAGTTTATTAATCATGTTACTTATCGCATCTGCATCTGCACTTATTTTTAGTATGCTTTAGCAATGTATTTTTGAGAGGGTCTGTTAAAATCTCCAGTTTTCTCTCTCAGAGTCCTTTAAATATATTTTGGGTGAACAAAATTGTTTTTCATCTCAGTTACATAGTTTTCTAACAACCACATAGAACATTTTAATTGCAAATGCAGTAACTCCAAATAGGCAGGCAAATTAGCATAAATACAGAACTGAAAGCTGTTAGGATAGTCCTAAATTAAGGCAGGCTACAACAAGAAATGTAAGTGACCAAAAAAGATTCAACATAGACAACTCCCAGAGCTGGTGTTCTACTCCTTCTGGCTGTTGCTTCTCACAGCTGTGCACGCTTCCTACTTCCACAGGGCATGTCACATTGTTTGGCTGTTCAATATGTACTTGCTAAGTGAATGAATGCATGAGTGGGCGGGGTCTCCTGGCTTTCACCATGCATTTATCCTAAAGGCCTCTGCCTGATAAATATTGCTGAAAGGCTGATTTTATTGTCAGTCCTCAGCTCTGATACCTTAACATTGTCTACAAAGTGAGAATTTTCTCGTCCTGAACAAAACCCTGTATCACTTTTAATTCTTGCTACTTCTAAAATGAGTTCTCTGACCTCAGCCAAACACATCATTTAGCACACTTTTTAACACACACACACACACACACACACACACACACACACACACACCTTCTTCCTGCTCTCAAATCAAACTACATCCTTTCCATCCTGTTAGGTTCAGCTGGCTGCTCATTTCCTTAATGAAATACTCCTGGGCACAGCAGAATACTTTGCTTTTGCTTTTATCTCAATAATAATCAACACCTGGTTCTTGTAAATTCAAATTCCCTGATTCCTTCCCAGACCTAATCTCGTCCAGGGGATGTTTCTGCTAGGAAAACATAGGAAACAGACATATTGCCCTCCCTTTGGGTAAGTAATCACTGATAGCCTTTTACTGTTCCTAGTCTGTTTCCTCTGTATTTCTCCTCGGTAAGGTGATGTGCTCCTGCTGTAGAGGGACGATATTCATACTGATTCTGTTTGCTACTCCATGCCTGACGTTATGCTGATAGTAGATGCTTTATAAATTCCCGCTACGCAAACAGATTATCTGGTAAGCATTTTGCCCAGGCACACTTTGAACATGTGACTTACAACACTGCTCCCTAATAAAAGTATTTATGAAGAGCAAGCACTCTCTAGCTTAAAAATGTTTCTGTTTGGTTATGAAAGGAATAGAATAAATATATTACGCAACGTTGAGCGTGTAAAGGGGAATGTGGGACTGTGCGGGGTAAACTGGGGTTAAGTGCTTGCTCATCAGAGATTCTATATTTAGGCAATGATGCTGGAACAAAATCAAGAATAAAAAATCCTCCATGAATATTGAAGTGAGCTAGAAATGTGAAATGAGAAAGTGAGCCTGTGAAACTGAAGCCAAACGTTTTAAAAAAATGTAAGTGACCAAAAAACCCACAAAAACCCCAAAAACAAAAAAAACAAAAACAAATCACCAGGCTCTAAAAAAATCAATTTTGATTTTTTTTTAAAGTTTAGTGGATAGGACATTGATTCAATACTAGTGTGTTGTCTTCCACTTGAGTTCTACCAGGAATTCATTTTCTTTTGGAAGTCTTTATTATTGGGTGTCTTTTAGAGAGTTTGTTCATTTTCAGAATCCATACGTCCCTTGTATAAGATAACGATGAAACAGCAGCTACCTCTGGGTTCTTAAAATATGAAAGGAGTGAATAGCTCCTATTTTCCAACTTGAAATAGAACAAATAAAGTTTTCTGTTTAACTGCTCTATGTTCCATTAATCTGAACTGAAATGATAAAATAAATGGCTGTTCAGAGTTTTATAGCAACACACCCAGGACTGCCTGAAGGGTGTAGGAAAAGTTAGTTTTAGCTTCAACATATTGTCTAAGGGAAGGAGGGAAGTCAATTTCTAGATGAAGAAAACCTGACCAAAGTAATTTGTTAGAAAAAAAAAACTATGAGCTAATCCAATGAGATTTTAAGTAATCTGAAATATGAGGTTGGCTTAGAAAGAAAGGCCAGTGTTTCTGTACTAGCTTCAACATATTTTTGCACATTTGGTAACAACCTTCTTTATAGATACTTTTGTAAACAGCAGTGGCCCAGATCACACTGATTTGCATTTACTGTAGGTGGTGTCAACCTAGAATTCTCTCTTGTCACACTTCGTGCTCCACAAATATCGAACCACTCATAAGTCTCCAAGGGCACCACGGTCTCCGAGCAGGTTGTGCTTCTCACATGCTGACTGGGGTGCCCTTCCCAGCTTGCACACCGCTCACTCCTACTCTTCTGGGCTGAGACATAACCACTTCTACAATGACTTCCCGTCTCAAGGCAAAGTTAAGAGCTCCCTACCTCCTTCCTTTTTGGGTACATGTGTCTATTTATCTTCCCCTTTCACCATGAAACTAAACAATTTCTGGTTCAGATGGTGAGGTTGTTGGTTTTTGTTGTTGTTGTTTTTTTTGTCTTACTCTTTTTAGTGGCTAGAGCAGTTGTTCTTGGCATACAGTAAGAAGTCATCAATAAATATATTATCAATGAGTGAAAATTAAACAGTGAACAGTAACAAATAAATTCTCTGGTAACCGAGAGCCTCTGTAATATTTTCCATATGAAAAAAGAAACTTCAGAATCATGTAAACTAATTTTTCCTAGGTGTGACCTCATTATGGGGTTGAAAACCGATGAGGCCAAATCTAAGGAAGTTGTTGGGTGGTTTGTCTGTCTTCCTCCCAACTCAGATTTTCTGAGCCGTTCCTGGCATCTTTCTGGGGTCCCCTCCTTATGGCACTACTCTCTTTTCATTTTCTAAAACATCAGACAAAGTTTAGATACTCTCCATTTTTGCTCACTGCATGATGTATTATTATTTAATAAGTTTCAATATGTTACCTTAATTATATGTAAACTAGAGACCCGATGCACGGAGATTCGTGCAAGAATGGGCCTTCCTTCCCATGGCTGCTGGCACAGCCTTCGCTCCAACCTGGAGTCACCTTTCCGCCTTCCCATGCTGCCCAGAGGCCCAGAGCTGCTGGGGCGGTGCGGAACGCCTGTGTCTGCCCCGCCCCCAGCAGCTTGGTGCTTGCATATGCAAATTAACCCACCATCATTGTTGGGTCAATCTGCATACTCACTCCTGATTGTCTGGTGGGCATCCAGAAGGTACAGTCAATTTGCATCTTTCTCTTTTATTAGTGTAGATAATGTAGTTTAATTTATTAATTTGGGGCACAAAGTTTCTTTTAATATTCAAATTAATTTTGAGACTTCTGGTTCAATATGGTGACCTGAGCTCCTGTTTTGTCTTTGTTTTTCTTTCTTTCAGTTAAGTCATAACAATAAAAAAGATGCTCAGGTTTATCTTCATACTCATCCTTCCTGGATAGCCTCTTTTGCTCTCACAATGTTGTATTTATGAAATGGGCAGTAAGTAGAATAGAATGATATACACCAGGCTTTAAGGGGTGTGGACAAGAGCCCCCCATGAATGTGTCATATAATGACACCTGCACAGATAGTGATACACTGAGATAGTTTACAGATAAATCAAGTAAAGTTCCAGAGATAAAGTGGGTGGGGCCGCTGTAGGCAGGCAGATGGCCTAGGAACTAGAATTCTGAAGCAATTAGTGCAGCAATAAATTCCTTATAAGGTATAGGGTGGACTTTGGGGGCTGACAAGACTTTGGAGGCCTCACAGGATTTAAAAGGCCAGGCTCCTCTGACATAGCGCCGGCCTCACTGAACAGGGGCTGCGTGGGCATCTATTGACCACTCAGCTCGGTGTTGTGGACTGAGCTGCACCTCCTCCACATCATGTTGAAGACTTAACCCCGAATGGGATGGTGCTTAGGGTTTTGGGGAGGTGATTAGGGTTAGATGAGGCCCTAAGGGTGGGCTCTCAGGATGGGATTAGTGCCCGGGTAAGAAGAGACACTAGAGCAAGCTTCATGAATGGAGCCCACGTGACCAAACAGTGTGTGACACCTGTGGAGCGGTGGCGACAGCAGCTGATCCCGAGCCTGGTCTGGCCCGTGTTTCCCAAACACTGAGAAAGTGGCCATCTGCAAGCCAGGCCGAGAGTCCTTACCTGGCAGCCAAGCCCCTTGACTTGGACTTTCCACTTCCAGAAATGTGAGAAACGAATTCCTGCTCTTTACGGTGGCCCCTCATTTTTGGTATTTGGTTACAGCAGCTCAACCTGATTAAGACACTGGAAGCGTAGTATGGTTTTAGTGAAAGCCATTGAAAAAACAACCTGGAACCCAATCTCAGTTGCTCTTCCTGTCAATTCCCCCCCATACCCCCTCACACCCCCATTACCTTGTTATTTCAAGCAGGATATCTTTTTTTTTTTTTTTTAAATATATTTTATTGATTTTTTTACAGAGAGGAAGGGAGAGAGATAGAGAGTTAGAAACATCGATGAGAGAGAAACATCGATCAGCTGCCTCCTGCACATCTCCTACTGCATGTGCCCGCAGCCAAGGTACATGCCCCTGACCGGAATCGAACCTGGGACCCTTCAGTCCGCAGGCTGACGCTCTATCCACTGAGCCAAACCGGTTTCGGCTTCAAGCAGGATATCTTATTTTGTTGTGCTCTCCCCGAAGATGAGTTATGTGTGTTTTGGGTAGACTATGTTGACAACCAAACAGTGTTATATTTTAAAATGTGTTGAGTGGATAAAAAAGCTGTGGTACGTTTATCCCATGGAATACTATGCAGCAGTAACAAAGAAGAATCTCTTACTCTTTGAGACAGCATGGAGGGACCTGGAGAGGATCATGCTCAGTGAAATAAGTCAGTCAGAGAAAGACAAGTATCACAGGACCGCATTCATATGTGGAATCTAAGTAACACAATAAACTGATGAACGGAGTGGATCCAGAGGCATGGAAGCACGGAACAGCGTGTGGAATCTCGGAGGGAAGGTGGGGGAGTGTGGGTGGGTAGGAGGTAATCAACCAAAGACCTTGTACGCATATATGCATAACCCATGGACACAGACAATAGGGTGGTGAAGGCCTGGGGCAGGGGGTGGAGGCAGGCTGCAGGGGGAAATGGGGGGAAAAGGGGGACATATGTAATACTTTCTAAAAAAGATTTTAAAAAATAAAAATACAAATAAAAATGTATCGAAGTAATGAACCTGCCTTGACAGAAGTGAGATGCTGTCAGCGAAGCGCAGTTGTTCCGTGGGAGTCTGGTGACATCTGCTGGACACCCTGAGCAGCAGCCCGCGTTGGCTCCCGCAGGCTTTCCCTGGAACAAAAGACCAACGGGAGGCCACAGCCAGGAGAGAGCCCTCTAGCGAACAAGCCTGGGAAATATTCTTGCTGATGGCATTGAGAAAGCCCAGAATGTCATTGAGATGATGTATAATTTGGGGGAAGAAAGGTGAGAGTATAAGTATTTACTCATCGCTGATGTTCAATTCTTTTCCCTGTGAAGAGAGATCTCCTAGCCTTAGGTGGGGCTGGACACCTGGGTACCAAGCAGAAGCGTTTTTTTAAAAAATATATTTTTATTGAATTGAGAGAGGAAGTGAGAGGGAGAGAGAGATAGGAACATCGATGGTGAGAAAGAATCATTGTTTGACTGCCTCCTGCATGCTCTACACTGGGGATCGAGCCTGCACCTGGGGCATGTGCCCTTGACCGGAATCGAACCCAGGACCCTTCAGTCCACAGGCTGATTTTCTCTATCCACTGAGCCAAACCCGGTAGGGCCCAAGCAGAAATGTTTGCTGCCAAATCCTGGTTCAAGCCTCGCAAAGGGACACTTAGGTCACCACAGGGAGAACCAGAATGCGAAAGCCACCAACGGACTTCCCATTTGCCTTTTCCCCCACTTCATTTCCTCCTATTTTACCCCCTTGCTTTCTTTGATGAGGATCTGGTTTTAATCCCAAACGTTTAGGAGCAGAAATCATTTCATCTGGGAAATGCCAAGCCTTTTGGGAAGTCACTGGTAGATTTCCGCCACCTCGACCCTCCCAACCCCCCCTCCCCCACTCCCCCCCAGGCAGGAAATAACTGAATGTGTGGGAGTCTGGGAGCAAGTTTAGGCCACGAATGTGTGGTTTGAGAAATTTAGGTTTGGTGTAGTTCTTATTTGGATATTTTACAGCCGAGATGAAAGACACACTGTTCCATTAGGTCTTAAATTCTTTTTGAAGTATAATAGAATGATCACTTTAATATTCCTGTGAACAATGCCCTCATTTAAAAGAATCTTGGATTTTATACCACATTCGGCATATTTCCAAATTTTCATTTTCTTTTTTGACAAGTTTGTTAGTAAGTTCTCTCTCTCTCTCTCTCTCTCTCTCTCTCTCTCTCTCTCTCTCTCGACATTTGCCAAATCATTACTTCCACCACTACCTCTCACAAAAGTTTATTTAATCTGAATCAACTAAAAATGTCTTTGCAAAGGACAAAAAACTAAATTTAAGAAGAGTTTAAACCATAAAACAATAGTTTTATTGAATTCAAGTACTCAATCATGTATATTTTATGTATGCATACCTGTATGCCCCATAAATAATTATTAACACTATTCATAGGTCAGAAGCCTGCAGATGGGCTCATCTTAATCCAGGATAACCTCATGACCCTATTTCTAAATAAGGCTGCATTCACAGGTACTGGGGTTCAACATATCTTTTGGAGGGACAGAATTCAATCCATAACGGGGCCATTGATATTCTGAGGCCACACAGAGGACTGTAAATATGTGTTTATAATGCTGTGTAAAGTTGGGGTGCACTGAAATGAAACTGATCCATGGCAGCTGCTGCTCTCTGGACAGGCCATGATGGAAGTCAGAAGGAATGGGGGGGGGGCAGGGGTTTGGAATGAGTGTCTGTTCCCTGCAGGCCAGTTTGGTGCTCAGACCCTTTAGACTCATTGTAAGTTGCCCCTGCCAGCACTAGCACAAAGCCTGTGATGGATGTATAGATAAAGTGGTACATGTATACAATGGCATATATTTTACAATAGCTTTTTATGTTATTTGCAGGTGTGTTCCTCATTCAGGCCCAAGTCCCTACAGCTTACACTTTCTTGCTCTCTTCTAGTCTCTCCCATCATGATCTTGCCCGCCTGCCATTCCCTTATTGGTACTGAGGCAATATCATGATACATATTCTAGATAAGTACAGGAGCAACATTTTGCAATAGAATAAAATGTTATAGAAAACTGCTTTCTTCAATAGCAATCCGGTGACTAAAGTCATAGAAAGGGGAAAAAAGTTTAGAGACTACAGGATAAAATAATATTATTTCCCTCTATTTCTAAGTGTTAAATAATTTAAACCTAAAATGCCTCAAATATGTATAATTGAGGGGGGGGGTGTGCATGAATTTTAATGGCCAAGTAATGAGAAGAGTCTTTAATATTGCCAAGTTCTAGGCGCTTGAGGGAAAAGTGTTTGACTTGTTAATTACTTAGGACAAATCTTGGTGAAATCATGCAGACTCCGGTGACTTAGGAATGCTAATTTGGTGGCTGGAATTTTGTAACTGCTTAGTGAAGCCTGCCGTTTCCTTCCCTAGACTACATGTGCTTGCTGGTTCCCTTCATATAACATCAAAACTAGATGAGGTCAGGGTACACAGGGCGCATTCTTTCCCCCTGTGTGTGCCTGTGCAGAGCCTTTCTCAGTGTGTCTGAATACGAGGTAGGCATTGATTTCCCTGCATGAGTCACATCAATAGGAAAACATTTGAACTTATAGGAAATGCGTTTGGCCAGCTTCTCTGAGGTTACTGTAACTAAGTACCTCAAAGGCACAAAAGGTCATGTCAGGCATTTTTGTGCAACTTAACCCCACAGGGCTGTGTCCGACGGCACCTTGTGCAGCATTGCTTTGTTGGTGCATTTTACAGGAAATCCTGTCATTTCACCGTTTCCTTCAATATTTCAACTGCTCCTCACTCTAAGTAAAAGTAAGTCCTGCTCGTGGCCCTGGAATCACGCCAGGTGTGGTGCAGGCTCATTCACTCTTCCAGGTGATAGGCTCACCCCATTCTGAGTATGGAAAGTGTGAGCTGAATTTCACAGTCGTTGTATGTCACATCCAACTGGGATGCCTCAGCCATAGGCCGCCTTCCAAAGAAAAGACTTTAGACACCATGCCACACCTGTCTGCACTGGTGGACTTCCTTCTCCGTACTTATTGAATCGAACTCCATCCCTTACGTGAGCGTGACCACTTTTACGGAGACATTTTTACCTAGGCCTTTAATGAAGGCCTCCTCCCTCCTGCTATCAGAATGATCTGTATCCCCACTCCACACCAGCGACCAGTGGACGTGTCCAGACTATAGGCCATCTCCTGGATCTGCTCCCCGTGCAAGACCTTGACCTCTAACTCCTCTCTCTGACCACCACTTCACTATCAAACGCCCTTGCTCTGAGGCCGGGCTAACAGACTTTGCTGCCTTCTAACTCTGAAGAGATTAAGGAAATATTGGAAGAATAACCAGGTCTGCAGATCTCATCAGCTCTCACCTCGGGAGGTGAGGGCTCAAGGTTGAAAATGTCAAGGCAGAGTCAAACGGGACGGTTTCCTGTTTTTTGCCCTCTGAGCAGACCCACCTGGCCCTGATTCCAGAGGCTCCCCTTTGAAACTTCAAAGGGTGAAATTCCCCTTTCAAAACTACAGGAATAGGTAGGGCCAATCATCCCTTTGGGGAATTTATTACTAGGGAACTTCCTGTCATTTGACACTAAAGCTGGACCTCTTGTAATATATAACTTATTGACCAGAACTTTGAGATGTGATCTGTTGGGTTCTGAGTGGATTTTTGGGTGCCCCTCAAGATGTCATGGGGCAGATAGGATCATGTTCGGGTGACAACCAACCCTCAAATCTCAGCGGCTTAAAACAACAAAGGTTTATTTCTCACTGGAGCTCCCTATCTGAGCAGTTGGCAGATGGCTTTGTTCAAAATGGTCATTCAGACATTCGGCGGATGGGGAAGGTCACCTGGTAGAGGGAGAAAAGAGAGCACCCCGGAAGCTCTCACACTGCCAATCAAATGCTCCAGAATAGAGGTGACATCACTCAGTGTCCACTGTCCCCACGCTTAATGGGAACAGGACGCACAGTCCTACCTCGTGTCCAGAAGGCAGAGGATGAAATATTCGGTGACTAGCACTAATGGCTATTGCCATCCAGTACACATAGATGAGACCCTGGTAAATATTGGAAACTACAACTCTGTCAATCAAATCTTTTTTTCCCAGTGATGTTGATGATATAAATATCTAGAGCAGCGGTTCTGAACCTGTGGGTCACGACCCCTTTGGAGGTCGAACGACCCTTTCACAGGGATCGCCTAAGACCATCCTGCATATCAGATATTTACATTACGATTCATAACAGTAGCAACATGACAGTTATGAAGTAGCAACGAAAATAATTTTATGGTTGGGTCACAACATGAGGAACTGTATTTAAAGGGCCAGAAGGTTGAGAACCGTTGATCTAGAGAGTCTGTCACTAAATGAGAAGTAGGATTCAAGGTTGGGATAAAAACAAAATTTTAACATGGTCCCTATTGTATTGGTCATGAGCATAAGGGGAAGGAAGCTCTTCTTTTTGACCAAGAAGTAGAGGAGTAATCAAGATTTGGCTTATTTGTGTGTTTTTGTTTGTTTGTTTGTTTGAGTGAGAGATGCTGCAGTATATTAGAGAGACTCCAAAGTAGTGATGGCAATTAGTTTTTTTCCTTATAACAATTCCCATTTATTGGCTATGGCTCCTTAAAATAGCAGACCCCAAACTTCTTTGATTTCTCACTCCTGTTGGTAAAACACACGATTTATTGACATACATATATATATATATATATATATATATATATATATATATATACATACTAGGGGCCCGGTGCACGAAATTCGTGCACTGGGTGTGGGGGAAGTGGGGAGAGTGTCCCTCAGCCCAGTCTGCCCCCTCTCACATACTGGGAGCCCTCAGGCGTTGACCCCCATCACACTCCGATCGCCTGATCGGCCCCTTGCCCAGGCCTGACGCCTACGCCAGAGGTGTCAGGCTTGGACAGGGGACTCTCATCTCCCCCCGATCACTGGCTCTGGCCCCCGCCCAGGCCTGAGGCCTCTGGCCCAGGAATCATGCCTGGGCAGGGGGCCCCCATCTCCCTCTGATCGCTTGCTCCACCCCCCGCCCAAGCCTGACGCCTCTGACCCAGGCTTCAGGCCTGGGCAAGGGGACCATCATATCCCCCAATCCCCGGCTCCGCCCCCCACCCAGGCCTGATGCCTCAGCCAGAGGAGTTGACCCTCATCACCCTCCGATCACCAATCACCGGATCGGCCCCTTGACCAGGCCTGAGGCCTCCGGCAGAGGTGTCAGGCCTGGGCAGGGGACCCCCAGCTCCCCGCGGTTGCCGGCTCCGCCCCTGCCCAGGCCTAACGCCTCTGGCCTAGGCTTCCGGCCCGGGCAGCGGGGACCCACAGCTGCAGCGGGGGGCGCTGCAATCGTGGGCTTCGCTTTAGGCCCAGGCAAGGGACCCCTAGCTCCTGGGACTGCCAGCTTCGACCGTGCCCAGCTCCCATCGCTGGCTCCACCCCTACTTCCTGCTATCACTGGCCAGGGCGGCAAAGGCGCCTGATTCTCCGATCATGGCTGGGGGGCAGGGCAAAGGCGAACCCAGGGCCGCCTTTGCCCTGCCCCCCAGCTCTTAGCTCCCCCCTGGGTTTCTGATCACTGTCAGTGGCAGGGGGCTTCTTCCTGCTTTCCCTTTCGCCTCCCTGCATTGTGCCTACATATGCAAATTAGCCGCCATCTTGTTGGCAGTTAACTGCCAATCTTAGTTGGTAGTTAATTTGCATATAGCCCTGATTAGCCAATGAAAACGGTATCGCTGTACGCCAATTACCATTTTTCTCTTTTATTAGTGTAGATATATATATATATATATTTATTTATAATTATATATATATATATTTAATTATAAATCACTGCTATTAATGGCATATATCAGACAACATTTACAAAAATAGAAACCAAAACCCGAAATAGGCAGTCGGATATTTTCTTCCTACTCCACAAAGAATGGTCTTACCTGCCCACTCTGGAGATGAATGGCCGTGAGCACTTGTGGAACTGGATTTTCAGGACAGAGCAAGGCTCCGCCTTCCTGAGCAGTAGTGTCCGCAAAGGAAGGGGGGTTTTCTCCCGAGGGTTGGCTACTCTTCATCCATGCTTGCTTCTTTCTTATTGTCGCAAGACACCGCACCCCAGGTCTCCATTTCTTGGAAAATCATGGAAAATTGCACTCCCTGACATCTCTTCCATTGACTCTTTCAAATGGGTTCTTCCTGAACGGAATGAAGTGGCTGACTGAACAGAAGAATCAAGAATGTTCACAATTGCAAGCACTTAGACAATGTTTAGCAAGTTGGGTCCAAAAACTATAGATAGCATCTTGGAAGGATTTCATGTGGTAAGTTTCGGTAATATGAAAGATGCCTGAACTTTTGAGTAGTATATGTACTCTGACTCTTTCATAACATTTTCTTTCAAAACTAATAATAAATGTAGTGCTCCTTCATTTGAAAGACAGGAATTACTAGCTTTAAAAAGGCCATGCACTTGACAGGCTTTAACAAAGACCTTGTTTTGTGTAAGAGCTGGAATCTTCCAGGAAAGGACTAGAGAACTTTCTGTGCTCACGGTGGGAACTACCCATGTTTTATCTATTTTTAGCACATAAACTAAAACTGTTTTATCTGATTTTAGAAGCACTGAGTTTTCAGGAACCTTGAAAGGTTGAGGAAAGAATTTGAATCAAAACATTGACTTCTAGGTCCTTGTGAACAATGACAATGCATTTTATTCCCTCCTTGTACATACTGATCTCAAGTGAGAGGCCCAGGTATTCTGGTGTTTAGATGTTTATGCATTACAATAGGCCAGGGGTTTTATTCAGAGTGAAAAATGAGCATATCACCATTCACAAGGATTGATATTGCAATGGGAATGTCTATTTGTTTATGTTTAACTTGTTTTGGAAAGAAGGTTTTAATATACTTGACAAAATTTATCAGCAATCCCTTCAAACCTAGCAGCATGCAGCAGGAGTATAATAACGATCAAGATTAGAAACTTCCAGTAAGTCATAGGAACAGATTCTAAGTGGCCCCACATAATTGTTTCAAAGTAGTGGAAGAAAGTAAAGGTGGAGGCATTTCAGATATCTGCACGGCTGCAAACATTGATATCAATTTTTAGATATTATATAAATTATATATTATGTGTAATATAGATTTGTGTGTGTGTGTGTGTGTGTGTGTGTGTGTGTGTGTGTGCACACTTAACAGCCTCGTCTATACAAATAGACTGTTTCCATGGGAGACATGTTATATAAACACAATTTGGTAATTGTTCCACTGAACTTGTGGCTTTAATTCTAACACGACTCTTTAACAAGCGTTTGGAAAGACTTAAACATTTTTTTTATATATCAACAGATGGTGCTGTCTTACTGCCAACTATTTCATGGCAAACCCTCCAGATGTCAACCCATGGTTCAGGGACATCTGTTCCATGAGCCAGTTGGGTATCATAGCACCTTAAAAACAAAGTCTCTTAAAAACTCTCTAATAATACATGTTTAATTGCTCAGTAATTTTTCCTTCATTAGCTCTTTCTCTATGTTAAAAGCCAGACATAGATTGGATGCATAACCTACTTCTGGCTCCCAAACACTCGTTGTTTGACTTGGCTGTCAGCAGAGCACAGGAAGGTATTCATTAACGCAGCCAGACTGGGTGGATTTAAAGTAGCAAAGGAATTTTGAGTCTCTCCCTACGTACATTTCTAAATATTTTAAAAGAAAAAGACAGCCTTACTGTGTGAGACCGTTTCAGAAGCAGAGGTCATCTGGTGACTTCTCTAAGTCTCTTTTAGCTTTATGATTTCTTGACCCCATGATTTTTGAGTTGCATTAGGCCTGTTAAAGTTGGATGCAATCTACAAGTACAGATCTAGTCAACACATCAGTCAATTGCATCTCCTTGGCTAGTTTTCTGTTGAATACTGCCACATTTAATGTAGGTGTAATGATTGAGTTATAGTGAATACTTAAAAGAATATGTCTTTATAAAGCAATTTTAATTTAATCTCTCATTGCCTTTTAAAACTCTTTTTCTGTGAAAAAATTTTTAATACACATAAAAGTAGAGGGAATAGTATAATAAAATCTTATTATCCATCATCCAGCTTCAATAATTATCAATATATTGCCAAACTTGCTTTATCTATATATCCCTACCTCTGATCCCATATTGTTGTTTTTTTTTTTTATAGTTTTATTGAAGTACTAGAGGCCCGGTGCACAAAAATTTGTGCACTTGGGGGGGGGCCCTCAGCCTGGCCTGCACCCTCTTGCAGTCTGGGACCCCTCAGGGGATGTCCACCTGCTGGCTTAGGCCTGCTCCCCAAGCTGGCAGTCAGACATCCCTCTGGCAGCTCGGGAGCCCTCGGGGGGATGTCTGGCTGATGGCTTAGGCCAGCGGTTCTCAACCTGTGGGTCACGACCCCTTTGGGGGTCGAATGACCCTTTCACAGGGATCGCCTAAAACCATCGAAAAACACATATATAATTACATATTGTTTTTGTGATTAATCACTATGCTTTAATGATGTTCAATTTGTAACAATGAAATTGGGGTTCACCACAACATGAGGAACTGTATTAAAGGGTTGCGGCATTAGGAAGGTTGAGAACCACTGGCTTAGGCCCTCTACCCGCGGGGAGCGGGCATAAGCCATCAGTGTGACATCCTTAGCACTGCTGCGGAGGTGGGAGAGGCTCCTGCCACTGCCGCTGCGCTTGCAGTCGTCAGCCCTGCTTGTGGCTGAGCAGAGCTCCCCCTGTGGGAGCGCACTGACCACCAGATTGAGCGTCTGCCCCCTGGTGGTCAGTGTGTGTCATAGTGACTGGTAGTTCTGCCATTAGGCTCAACTTGCATATTACCCTTTTATTATATAGGATCATATTACATATCATAAAAGTCACTCATTGTAAGAAAATGTACAATTACATTGAACTGTAATCAATGCTATAAAGTTTATAGAATTGTGAAACCATCACCACAACATAGTTCTAGAATATTCCCATCACCCCAATAAGGTTTCCTATAGCTGTTTGAAGTTAATCCTACTCCCATACTCAGCCTCAGGTAACCCTAATCTACAAATCTATAATTTTTTTTTCTTTTTGGGCATTTCATTTATCAGGGGTTCTCAACCTGTGGGTCGCGACCCCTTTGGCGGTTGAACAACCCTTTCACAGGGGTCACCTAAGACCATCCTGCATATCAGATATTTACATTATGATTCATAACTGTAGCAACATTACAGTTATGAAGTAGCAACGAAAATAATTTTATGGTTGGGTCACAACATGAGGAACTGTATTTAAAAGGCCAGAAGGTTGAGAACCACTGATTTAGATGGAATCATATAATATATAGCAGGGGTGGGCAAACGTTTTGACTGGAGGGCCACAATGGGTTCTTAAACTGGACGGGAGGGCCGGAACAAAAGCATGGATGGAGTGTTTGTGTGAACTAATATAAATTCAAAGTAAACATCATTACATAAAAGGGTACGGTCTTTTTTTTTTTTTTTTTTTTAGTTTTATTCATTTCAAACGGGCCGGATCCGGCCCGTGGGCCGTAGTTTGCCTACGGCTGATATATAGTCTTTTGCATCTCACTTTTTAAAGTTTGTATAATGTTTTGGGTATAATGCTGATCAGTGTTGTAGCATGTAACAGTAGTTTGCTTCTTTTTATTGCTGAATTGTATTCCATTGTATGGATGTAGCACATTTTAATTATCATTCATCAGTGGATCAACATTGGGATTGTTTCCGGAACTTGGCTATTATGTATAAAGCTGCTATGAATATTCATGTAATAATCTTTGAATGAACGTGTTTTCACCTTTCGTGGGTAGGTAGCTAGCTGTGGAATTGCTGGGCTAAGTTTATGTTTATCTTTTCAAGACTCTGTGACACTGCTCTACAAATGGCTGCACCGTTTTTATTCCTGCCAGGAATAAGAGGGTTCCTGTTTCTCCACATCCTCGACAACACTTGGTATTATCCTTTTTTTATGGCCATTATGATGGTTTCTCATTGCAGTTCCTAGTTATCTTTTATATCTGTTAAATTTATTGAATGGGATTACTACTTCCTCTGCCCAGATTACTTTTCCAGTTGTTCTTAGGTATTACAAAGAATCATGATTTAGTGAAAATGTCCAAACTGACTTAAGCTTGAGGCATCTACGCCCCTCCCCCAGCTAAGCCCCGAGGGGGGGTTTGGGCAAAGCCTAAAAGAAAGGAATTTTTTGCCCCCACCCCCACTCCTTTTTTTTTTTCTGCTGGACAACAGGGATAGGGGAACTTCCGGACCAGGAAAGCCCTTTCTTTTTCTGGTCCTGTCCTGAGGCCACCTGGCATTTCCTGGGCCTGCAGGTGTTTAAGGCTGACTTACTGATTTTTTGGGTGAGCTCCGCCTACCCACCCCCTTGCACACAGAGAATACAGGTCAGTCTAGCTGGTTGCTGATTCCCTCAGCAGCTAGAACTTGGGGGTCATGTCTACTTTTCTTTGCTGAGGACTTTTTGCCTCTGTAGTTTGCCTCTTTGGACAGGACCTAGAACAGTGGTTCTCAACCTTCTGGCCCTTCAGATACAGTTCCTCATGTTGTGACCCAACCATAAAATTATTTTCGTTGCTACTTCATAACTGTCATGTTGCTACTGTTATGAATCGTCATGTAAATATCTGATATGCAGGATGGTCTTAGGTGACCCCTGTGAAAGGGTCGTTTGACCGCCAAAGGGGGCGCGACCCACAGGTTGAGAACCGCTGACCTAGAATAACCTCCTCTTATGAGGTCCTTGTGAAACATTAGCTCATCTCTGCGCCCACAGGTTCTGCAGCCGTGAATGGCCCAGCACTGCCATCCCTCCCGTTAGCTTGAAAATCCAGGCCTTTCTGCGGCAGAGGCAACACGGATTAATATTTGAGATCAATAAGAAGAGCCATTCAGGAACCATTGGTTCAGGCAGAAGCCCAAACAAATAATGGTCGATTAGGAGACGAAAGCAATGGGTATTTATGCGAAAGAAAAAGGGAACAATTACATCATAGAAGCGAGGCGTTTCTGAGGGTGCGGATAACGGGACACAGTAACATTCATTTTAAACAATGTTTTTAACTTTCAGTCTGGTAGTCATCATCACTGCTTTCTTGCGTTCTTGGCAAACAGTTCTTTTGGGACACCACTTCGCCTTAGGCCCAGCCCAAGGGCCACCTTGTCCTGTTTTAACATTCCAGAGAATTGAGGCATAAAACGTGCAAGGCAGTGCCTCCGGATGGCAGCTCCGGCTGCATGTGAAAGTGGCTCCATTCATATTTTTGTCCACAGCCCTTGGGCCTGCCTCCATTGCTGGCTGTCCCTGCGACCTCACTTTGGAGATCTCAGCTGAGAACCAGAGGACGAACAATCCACTGTCTCCCCACGCTGAGAGATTCCCGGGGGCCCTCAGTAAGCTGCGGAGGAGAGGACGAGGCCTCGCCAATGCCTCCGTGTGCGGTGGAAGGGGCTCCAGGTGGGGCCGGGATTCCTTCAATCTTTCCATCTACTCTCTTCTGACCCTTTTATGTTCTCAGTGAGGCAAGGGGTTCAAGAATTATATGCCTGTCTTGTTTTTTTTTTCCATTGTGAGATCCTTTGAAAATTTGCATCTTGCTTGACACTTCACTCTGGGATACTGGTTAAATCTTGTAGCTGTGGGTGATACAACTGGACCGGAGATAGGTCTCTATGATGTGAATATAGATTCCCCACTGAGAAAAAAATTAATTTATTTTTCAATTAAATGAAAGGTAAGCAACTGAAGGCACAAATGTTGTGATTCCCAGCTCTGGGAAGGCAGAGGAGCAAGGAGCAGGGTCATGTGGATTTGGGTTTGATGTCTAGTTCTCAGGGTCTATTTGTTGGTTTGTAAAGTTGAGGCAATACGACATATATTTTTGGACATTGTGAGACATAAAAGAAATGGCTATGAAAAGTGCTTAACCCAGTGCCCGGCATATAGTGTCTAATTCAGTCACTGTGAGTTAATGAAGCATAATGATTATATTAGTTTCCTAGGGCTGCCATATATAATACCACAGACTGGGTAGCTTAAACAACAGACATTTATTTCCTCAAATTCCTGGAAGTTAGAAGTTCAAGGTCCAGCTGTCAGCAGGGTTGGTTTCTCTCCTTGGCTTGCAGATGGTCATCTGCTGCCTGTGTCTTCACACCATCTCCTGCCCATGTGTGTTTGTGTCCTAATCTCCTCTTATTCTAAGCAGGCATATCAGAGTAACAGACCTATCTCCAAATATGGCTACATTCTGAGGACCTGGGGGTTAAGACTTCAACATCTGAATTTTGGAAGGATATAATTTAGCAAGTAACAATGACCAAAAGGGAAGATACAAAATTCTCACCATCCATGAGTGACATGATTATTTACATGGCGGATTAAACAGCTCTGTAATTAAACTGTTAGAATTAATAGCTGCATTTATGAAGTTGCTGTATATAAGGCCAATATACAGAAACCACTTATGTTTCTAGGGACAGCAAAAATAATTAGAAAATGTAGGTAAAAATATGATTTGTATTAGCATCAAAACTGCCAAGTGCCTGGTAATAAAGCGAATAAATGCTGTCCATAATGGCCTTTCCTCCACAGCCCTGCTCAGCTCCTGTAGACTCATGCCTAGGGCTTCTTTTATGGACTCAGCCCAGCTCATATTTGGTCTTCCACTTTTGCCTTCCATTTCCCCCAATACTGTTGTATTTTCCAAAGAACCCTGTCCTCTCATGATGTCCTGAAGCAGGACAATTTCAGTGTTACTTCTGCCTCCAGGAATGTTTCAGGCTTCGTTTGCTCTAGGACTCACTTGTTCATCTTTCTGGCCCAGAAAATCTGGACAGCTCTCCTCCAACACGGCATTGCACATGAATCCACTTTTTCCATATCAGCCTTCTTCACTGTCCAACTTTTGAATCCCCATAGGGCTGCCATAAGTCAGTAAAAAGAAGTTAACTTACAAAATAAGTACATAAATCTGCATGACTTCTTTTTGAGAATTCTTGAAGGAAAGGGAGTAATTATCCTGTAAACCTTTCCCCTTCCCACCCCATCCTGGAGATTTTTACTTGAAGAAACAAAAAACAACAAAAAAAAGGTTTCCTTTTCAGGATCCTCACACTCCCCAGTTGAAGGCTGAGTCCAATTTTAAGTCAGCAGAGTTGCTGGAAAGTGGAGAACATCCTTTCAGGAAACGGGTCCTGAATTGTTTGAATGTGTTTCACAGGTTACACAAACAGGCGTGGTGGGAATTGCAGCCGCAGCGTGTCATCCGCTGCCAACTGCACTTGACACAGAAACTCCAGTGACTCTTCGTCCCACGTCGTGACAACGAGATGAAGAGGCGTTTGGACGTCCGGGCACAAAGGGGATCAGTTACTGGAACGAGTAAGCCAGTTTCTCTTTGCTTTGTCTTTGCAATAATGCAGGGATTCTTAGAGGATGTCAACCCCGTGTCTGACCAATAATGTGTAAGCTTCCATATAATTCTTTAAAGTTTCTTGTTTATCTCATGAAACTCATTTGTTGGCTTGCTTATTTACTTATAAACTTGCTTTAAAAAACCTGATAGAGCACAACCGGCATGGCTCAATGGTTGAGTGTCAACCTATGAACCAGGAGGTCATGGTTCGATTCCCGGTCAGGACACAGGCCCAGGTTGTGGGCTCGATCCCCAGTGTGGGGTGTGCAGGTGGCAGCCTATCCATGATTCTCTCTCATCATTGATGTTTTTTATCTCTCTCTCCCTCTTCCTTCCTCTCTGAAATCAATAAAAATATATGTAAAACAAACAAAAAACCCCGATAGTGAAAGACAGAAAAGAGAAACAAGAGTCTAGATTTATGGAGCCCTTCGGGATCATTCCGTCAGCCGTGTACCTAGCGTGCTGGAGGGATCATATTTCTGAATCCTCATGTTTCTATAAAAGAAAACTCCCACTCCAGTCCTTGGAGGGAACATTAATAGGATGACTTCTGCTCTTCTCTCTCCCACTTCCCCTGGGTGGCTTCCCTGTGTGGCGAGACTGGTAGGAAGCATTGAGTGCTGGGTCTTGGTCTCCCATCTCTTGGAGCTGGGACCTGAGGCTGTAACTCTCACCCGAGCTGCGCTTCCTGGAGCGGGGGCTGTCTCTGCAGGGGGCTGGGCTTGTGGGTGTGTGAGCCACAGGGTGGATGAGCCGGGCTGCAGACCCAGGCTGCCTTCCTCAGTATGCCTTTCGCAGTAATAAACCTTATGTTTTGATCCCCTTTTCTCTCTGACTCTGTGTCTCTTTCTTGATTGGTCTCATTCCGCTTTGGGTTTAGCTGGCCACCTGTCTTGGTCTGTTCAGGCTGCTATAATAAAATACCACAGACTGGATGGCTGATACACAACAGGGATTTATGTCTCACAGTTGCTGGGGAGTCAGAGGTCAAGTTTCTGGCAGATTCAGTGCCGGGTAAGAGTCATCTTTCCCCTGGTGGAGAGGTCAAGGTCACTTTCTGAGGTTTCTGTTATGTCACGAGTCCCATTCATAAGGGCTTGGCCCTCACGGCCCAATCACCCCAAAGCCCCACCTCCAAACACCATCACGTGAGCACTAGGATTTCACGTGTGGGTTTTGGAGGGGAGACCCACACTCCGTGTGTGAGGCCCACACATGTCCAGGAGGCTCGGGAAACATGGACAACTTACCCTACACACTTGAATAGATTAGGCTGTTAGAAAGAAGAGAAAGGTTTTAAGGAGAGAAACAAAAGAAAAGCAAAAATATATGCAAAGAAAAATAAGAAAGCCCGGCCAGTGTTGCTCAGTGGTTGAGCATCAATCTATGAACCAGTGGGGGGCGTGCAGGAGGCAGCCGATCGATGATTCTTTCTCATTATTGATGTTTTTATCTCTCTCTCCCTCTTCCTTCCTCTTTAAAATCAATAAAAAATACATTTTTTAATAAGAAAAATAAGAATAACAAAGGAGTTGAATGTTGAAAACAGGTAAATGCTGGACTCAGGAATTCAGGTGCCTTAAGTCCCCGTCCTTGAGATTAGTTTATTAGTATTTCTGCTGCTCAAAAAGTCTGCAATGAAAATGACAGCATTACTTTTCTGATGATATAGGTGATACTAATGTAGAAAACACTAGCAAAAAAAAAGTATAAAAAAGAAAGTTAAAAACCACCTTCAATCCCTCCAACAGGATAACTACTAAATGTTTGGGGAAAGTGAGATAGGGCTAGAGGGAGCTTTTTGGAGTCCTGGACATATCCTATATTTCTGTGTGGTTAGTCATCATGTGGGTGTATACAAAGTAAAAATTCATCAGCTGTATAAGATTTGTGCACTTTACTGTATGGGTTTTATGTATCAATTTAAAAATCTTCCAGATATTTCTCTCTATATATACATTTTTACAGGAACAGAATTCTATTATTCATGCTGTTTTGATAAGTCTTATCAAATTACCATATATTTTATTAGAAATCCTTTTCATAGCAATGCACTTACTGATACATCTTTGTCTTAGAGCAGTGGTTCTCAACCTTCCGGCCCTTTAAATACAGTTCCTCATGTTGTGACCCAACCATAAAATTATTTTCGTTGCCACTTCATAACTGTAATGTTGCTACTGTTATGAATTGTAATGTAAATATCTGATATGCAGGATGGTCTTAGGCGACCTCTGTGAAAGGGTCATTCGACCGCCAAAGGGGTCGCGACCCACAGGTTGAGAACCACTGTCTTAGAGTGTTCGGTAGCAGGGTGTAGAATCGTATGAAAGCTGGGGCAAGAAAATAGAGGTTTTAGAGAAAGATTATAATGTGTACTCTCACAGCACCCTATACCATTTGTAATTTTTTTTTTTAACTTCTTGATGATCTTTAAGCCAATCTTCTGAGGCTTCTTGAATTTTCTTACCCGCTATTACTTTGGTGATCTTAGACTTTCATCATAACCTCAGAGATTAGCGTCATGGTTTCATAAGACAGTTTTCTCACTGCAAGGTCATTTAATGAGGTCCAGTTGAGTCCATGTAGCCCACTGTGTGTGCATTTGGTGCTGCCCAATGTAGCTATGCCCTCAAAGAAGGGAAATGAACATGAGAGAAGGTAACCCGCATGTTGCTCACAAAGCAAAATCATTCAGTTAATTATGTGGGCCAACGGTAGAAGTCCTTTTTGTTACTGTCTTAGAAATTTACTCAGTGAACATTTGTTGATTGAGCATCTCATATGTTTGACATGGTGTTGGCAGCTGGGGATAAAATAGTGGATACGACACAGACTGAACCTCAACGAACACAGAATCCAGTGTAAAGTGGAACTTAGGAAGTCCCTGTTGAAACAAGTTCCCAATATGAATATTTCCTGATTCCCTGATCGTCCAAGGACGAGAACCACACAAGGATAATCTCGCTGGGACAGTGGAGGACACCAAAAGCAAAGGGAATGCGTAGAGTGAGAAAGAGCAAAGGCAAGCAGAGGTCTAACAAGCCAGAGAGGCATTTGGAGGTTGGTAGAAGGTGGAACGAGCCAATAGAAGACAAAAAAGCCAAAGCCAAGCTTTGAACCCAGAAATCTGAGACCTGGGTCACAAAAAGAAGTGAACCTGAAGTTCAAGGTGATGGAGGAATTAAAGTCATGAAGAGAGTAAAGAAGGCTCAAATGGAGCACAGGCGACTGCTGGCGTCTGAGGTTGGGTAGTACGGGTGCGTACTTTGGGATAAATGGCCAGGGGAAGAGAAGAGAGAGCAGACACACGAGATGAAAACAACGTACGTACAGTAAATATAACTCTGGAGCCACCCGGAACCTGTGGCTAGGCTTGGCTTCATTGAAAAGAAGATACAAGTCTTTATTGCCTGGCATTGGATGCATAAACAAGGTTAGATTCCCTTCCAAAGAACATATTATGTCTTCTGGAATATTCTTAGGTTCCCACTCTTGCCCACTTAGGTTACACGCTAAATAGAAAGAACAACTATGAGAAACTTGAGTCTTTTCATTAGCAGGATAGAAGTGCTACTGGAGATGGAGTAGAAACACAACATAAAGTACAGCAAATGTTACCAGTTGGTGGGTGGTGGGTGGTCTGGTTTGTTCTACCAGTAGAATCAGCCTCTTGCTGTCAAACTGGAAAAATGTGAAAAGCAAACAAAGATTTTGGTCCAAGATAGGATACTTAATACTGACCATTAGGAAGGAGAAAGGGCGCTTGAAGAAGTAAAACACAAGTTAATTGCTCGTTGGTGAATGTTCATGTTTGGTATAATGGCTAATGGACTCACCTCTACTAACCCCTACCCTGATATATAAGCCAAAACTTAGCATGAAAGCAATGCTAATCGGCTGTGTTGAGTTTGATCCCAGTGGAAATTTCATTTCTATAGTTTCTTAGAATGAGTAGATTTATCTTGGCTTTCATTGTTTAGGAAATGCTTTGATTTCCCTGTGTTCTTTCCAGCCAAAAGCACGAGAAGACTTCCAGAGTAGGAAGCTCTCTGTGTGTGTCTCTGTGGCAGACTGGGACAGTTACTAGGAATTTTCAGTTCAGAACTGCTGTGGGAAGATGGAAAGAATCTTACAATGAAAGAAGCAAGGAAAACCCTGAAATCTGCTCCCCTAATCTGCTGAATTAGGATTGGTGGCACTGAAGTTTTCATTCTGTTGCTTTGTGTCCCATAAATAAAATGCATACATTTTAATTTAATTTCTTGCTCACAATAGCTTGAGAGAGAGAGAGAGAGAGAGAGAGAGAGAGAGAGAGAGAGAGAGAGAGAGAGAAGCTTCTATTGTACTTTTATTGCTGTGGAAGTAATTTCAATATCTATTTATATAAAAGCCTAAGTGACCATTGCAACTGAATGGATGACCAAACAGTCTGCATGAGGCGATCAGGCTGGCAGGAGGGTTAGTGAGGGATGATCAAACGACTGACCAGCAGGCTGCATGGGGTGACCAGGCTGGCAGGGAGGGGGGCAGTTGGGGGCGATCAGGCCGGCAGGCAGAGGCAGTTAGGGGTGATCTAGGGGTGATCAGGCAGGCAGGCAGGTGAGCGGTTAGGAGCCAGTGGTCCAGGATTGTGAGAGGGATGTCCAACCCCCAGGGGTCCTGGATTGGAGAGGGTGCAGGCTGGGCTGAGGGGTGAAATTTCGTGCATGGGGCCTCTATTTATTAAATATGAACACTTCCTAATATGTGCCTTGTAATCAATTTGTTATCACTGTGTGTGTGTGTGTAATTGGCTAGATTAAAAGATATTAATATTTTATTTTTAAATATGTATATTTTTTATTGATTTCAGAGAGGGAAAGAGAGAGATAGAAACATCAATGATGAGAGAGAACCATTGATTGGTTGCCTACTGCATGCCTCCCACTGGGGATCAAGCCTGCAACCCGGGCATGTGCCCTTGACTGGAATCAAACCTGGGACTCTTCAGTCCACAGGCTGATGCTCTATCCACTGAGCCAAACTGGCTAGGGTAAAGGTATGGATATTTTAAATGTTAGTACTTATCACTAAATTCTTTCAGAGGCATCAATTATAATGCAATCAGTAATGTATGAGAATGTACCAACATACTGAATCATACAATTTTTCATTTTCATAAATATGACCATTGAATAAAGTATCTCAGTAAAGTTTGAATTAGCATTTCCTTTATTTTGAATGAGGTAAAATACCTTTTTCATAATTAAAAGGCTATTTTATTTCCCTTTCTGTGACCTGTCTGGTTATATCTTTTACACATTGTTTTATTGGTTTGTTTTTCTTTGTGTTATTGATTCTAGGATATCTCTATATTACAGAAATTAGCCCTTTGTCAGTGATAGAAATTGCAAGTATTGTCCAGTTTACCACTGTGGGTGTTTTGTTTTTTTTTTGTGGCCTAATGTAGCAATTCTTTATTTCATGGTTGCCATATTTTGAGTCATATTTAAAAAGGCTTTCTCCAGTATGAGTTTTTTCCCCCCCGCAAGGCTCTCTCTCTTTTTCTTCTCTTTATTTACATTTAAATCTTTGATCCGCCTAGAATTTATTTTGGTGTAACATGTGAGACCTTCTGGTTTATATTTGTTACAGTGTTAGATGATGGCGTTGCTATTGATATGCTCATTGCCATGAAGTTAGTTACTAATTTAACTTCGTGACAGTGAGAATATTAATGGTTAACCAACAATAGCTCCTTGGAGGAAAAATAATTAAATCTAATAATAGAAATAAATGTGTGCCCAAGAAAGTCATGAAACATTAAAGCACTACCTAGTAGAGTGGTAACAGTCTGAATGCTGTTTTACATAGTACAAGATCTCCATTATAGCATGAAAGAAGTCTTATTTTTTCACTTGAAACAGGATAAATATTTATTTTGCATAATTTGAGACTCACCTTACTTGTATCTCTCAAAAGCAAACACTTTTTTTTTGCAAAAGATTCAGTGTTAATCAGTGGGTAAAGTGATTCTTATGGATGCCTTTTCAGATGTTTTTCCATGTGAAAGAGGTCATTTTGTAACCTCACCAACATGGGGCATCAAAAGAATGACAAAGAGGAAAGATAGAAAAATTCAACGTATAGATTTCAGGACCGAAGGCACAAGAAAAACTGTTAGCTTGGTTGTTTTGGTAACTTTTAGTGAACCCAAATGAGGAATTGAAAGGGGAAAAAAGGGACAATTCAACTGAGTAGAACACCTTGGATTTATTTCCAGATTCAAGGGACCTGGCTGTTGACCATGTTCATGTTACAGTGTGGACCTGAAGTGGAACACAGACGGTGAATACGGTTAAGCTTTCACTGTAAGTTCAGTTTACCTGTAGAAAGTTAATTTAGAGACCATCTCCCGCTCATCTTCTCATTTTGCTGATTAAGAAATCAAGGATCAATTAGATCAGCGAACATGTCTACAGACTTAACATTCCTAGCACATATCTTTAAAACCAAGTATTTATGAGTTTATAAAAGTACAGAAAATAAGGAGAGATGATAAAAATCATTTACTGCATCATTTTTTCCTAAGGGAAAGTAAACGATGTTACCTCATAA
Source organism: Myotis nattereri (assembly GCF_964212035.1). Taxonomy (NCBI): domain Eukaryota; kingdom Metazoa; phylum Chordata; class Mammalia; order Chiroptera; family Vespertilionidae; genus Myotis; species Myotis nattereri. The sequence goes on along the minus strand of NC_138081.1, from coordinate 93,397,845 downwards.
AGAAAGTATTTGAAATAAGATTCACAATCAGGAAGATACTTAGAGGTAGCCTTGACAGCTCAACGAAGTCATTCTAGGACACACAAGAATGGCCTTACAAGGTGAAGACTAAGAACATGGACCAGTTTCTCAGCACGTGCTCCTGTTTACCACAAAGAGGTTACGTTTATGGATGGTTATAATTATTTAAAAAAAACACTAGAGTTTTTCTGAGTATATTTTTGACCTTTTGAATTTCAACTCATGAAAGGCAGCAGTGGCTTTCCAGAATACAACCCCACCAGGGATGGGGTAATCGGCTGGTTTAACTCAGTAGGAAAATTTCCTTCTTTTTTTAAAAAATATGTTTTTTAAAATTGATATTAGAGAGAAAGGAAGGGAGAAGAATAGCGAAACAGAAACATTGATGGCTGAGAAACATCTATCGGCTGTCTCCAGTACACCCCTTCCTGGGGACTGAGCTTGCAACCCAGGTATGTGCCCTGATGGGGAATTGAACCGGTGACCTCTTGGTTCACGGCTTGATGCTCAACCACTTAGCCACACAGGCTGGGCAGTATGAAGTTTTCTTAATGAAAGTCAGTTTAAACAGAAACAACATTGCCTCTCCCAGTCACCAAAACTTCCTTTCAGAATCGTTATCTTTCTAAATGAAAAACAAGTATCAGAAACAGTTAGAGATGAAGGTGATGCCTTTGCCCTAACTGTTCTTAGAAAAATAATAAGGTCACTTATCCATTTTGCCTATTGAAAAGCTGTCAGAAAGCAAATTCAGGAAAACTCATATTTGTGGAATTGTAAAAGAAATTAAACTCGAGAGCAAGAGAACAAAACAGGTGGAAATATGTAAATAAATGCAAGAAGGCGTTATGTTTAGGACTTGCCACAAACCCATATTATTCATACTGGCTTTTTTTTTCTTCTAAAAATAAAACAGGGAGCATCTCGAAAAGTCATTGGCTCTAGGCTTCAAATCAAATCGGCCTTTACAGTTAACTGTGGGGTTTTTAAAAAATCAAATGAAAACTATTGTGCCACTTGCTTCGTGACTTGCCCTTTCTTTATCATTTGTTTATTAAATAGAGTAATGGCATTTAAGGAAATGAGGATAGATTGTGTGCAAAATATGGAAAAGGAAATATGAGTCAGAATTCTTCTCTGAGCTGTGTTCCTAGTTTTTTTCTCTCGTTCCAAACTTAGCTGAGCGAGCACCTGTGGCATATGTCCTTTTAAAGTCACATTCTGGGTTTTACCACGCCAGATTTTCTCCTGTAGGAAAAATACTGCATATGTATATACTTTAGATGCCTAGTTATATATTTTTATCACAGAAGACATTCACTTTTCCTTCAAACGTTTGTTCTTGTGATTTGATGTCTTTAGTAAATGTAACAGGGCTCCCTTGCTAAGCGGTTTAAAATTCCCTTTATCTCCCTTGTATTCCCACCCCATTATCAAAGAACATGAATACTATATTGTACATGTTGCATTGGATGCTGGATACATAAATCCAAGTAATTTGGATTAACACAATTTCTTTTTCTCTATATTTGAGAACAACGTAAGAAATCCTAGTCACTATTCCTTAGGGTTGATTAATGTGGCATTGTCAATAGGGTCTTCTTTGCTATTACTGGAGCATAAACTGAAATAGCTCAAAAATTCAGGGCAAAGGGCGAAGGGGAGAGAAAAAAAACAAGGCTCTGGTCACTAATATTTATATCTGTGTATCTCTAACTCCTAGAAAGAAAAGATGACCTAATCTTGGCTGGCTTAATAATTATTAATAACTATTATTCTTAATAATAATTAAAAATAATTAGGATGTTTTTCCCCATGTTTGGGTCCTTCACTTATTTTACTTCTTACCCATCTTTCTTCATAGTCTTTGGAGTGGTATTTGTACATTTTTTTTTTGCCAGCATTTGATCTTCCTTTCCATGTTGTAGAATTGGCCTCTGTAAGTTTTAGACGGCACAGGGTCACATACGTGCCTTTCTTGATTCCTGGCAGTTGGGATACAGGCCATCAGCTCGGGGACTCAGAGGCTCTACTTCGACTTTGAGGGGCAGATGGGGTGGTGGAGCCGGGCTGGCTGGGGTGGAGGGCCAGCTCCCCCGCTCGCCAGCTCCCCCGCTCGCCAGCTCCCCCGCTCGCCAGCTCCCTCGCTCGGAAGGAAATGTTTAAAGGCACGAGTGGAAGAATGAATGAATGCCGTATTTGATAGACGTTGTTGACTAAGGGTTTTTACATCGGTGACTTGTGGTATCAACCCTTTATCAGGCTTCTGCTTAAGAGAAATAGAAACTCTTATATTATAGTTATTTTTAATTGGGTATTCTGTAATTTTAGCCAAATACACCCTGACATTAAGGTTAAGCATTTTGCACCCAGATGCTACATTTTAAAAAAATTGTTGTCCATCTATTGCCAAAGAAGTAGTTCTTGCCATGTTTCTGGAGAAGTCACTTACTAAGCGTGCTCTACAAAGTTCTGCTGGAAACTAATGTTCCATTAGAAAGTTGTACAGTGCATTCAAACCAGCAGTGTTTCCTTCATTAATTCAGGAGGCGCTCTTTCTGTGTGATTGGTGGGGCATCAGAACAGATGGGTCAAGAATAGATGAACCATAGATGGAGGAAAACGCTGTTATTTCAGAATTCAACTTTGTATAATGTTTTTGCATTGTTTGGCATTTTTTGCATGCATTCGTCATGAAGGGGCAATAAAGTTATTTGGATTATGCGTGTTCAGAAAATGAAAAACAAATGAAATCATTATTTTTTTCTATTTCATTCTGGACTGCCTTCATGGGCTGTTTTCACAGAGGGATTTTATAAAACTGCTTGAGTCAGAGCAGCACAGGAATCTACGAGTATACAACAAATACTTGGAAAGAGTTCTATCGGAGCGTTCATCCGACCCCCAACCTGAAATGCTGATCACAAGCCAGAAAACCTCTCCACGTTGCCTCTCTTCAAGGGGTGTTACATTGCATTGCAGGCCGAAGGAAAAAAAGCAAGTCAGATTTTAATAATATCCAGCCTTAGATGCCATCAGCAAGATGACATTTCCTGGAAAGAACTATGTTATTATAGTATTATTATTTGTAGTGATTTGCTTGATATGATCAACAAAGGAAAAATAAACGATCCAAATGGGACTTCTGGCAGGGAACGGAATTCTCATTAAAAGAAGTATTAGTTGGCCAAACACATGGGAGTAAACACTGGAGGTGAACTTGATGTTCGAGAGGAGGAGTTGTTTGTGGAGACTGCAAGAATGTGTAAGGCTGCGGAACTCCGATTTCACCCACTTAGCATAGGCTGACCTTTGCCAAACCTCTTGGCAGCCTTAGGCAGGATTTATATTTCAGGACAACATCAAAATCAAAATACCATAGTTTACACGATGCCATATGCTTTATCATTGCCATCTTTTAGGTCCTCAGACAAAAATGACGCGGAACTGTGGTGAAAACTACCAGGAAAAGTGGAGGTAGCGGGGAAGACTTCAAGCTCATTGCCATGAGGCCATCAAGCTTGAAAGATAGTAAGGTGGAGCTGTCAGGCTTTTGATATGTTACCGAGTCAGTTTGCTGACAACAAAAATGCGATGCAAAACGTTTACCAATGACATTAATGGGTTAGTTATGAAAGACTAGATAACCAAACACAGTCATTTCTATATTTTGGAATTTGCCTTTTAAAAACATATGAGAAAGAAAAAGGAAAAGTTGAGTTAGCTAAACGGTGTTCCGAGGTAATCTCCTGTGGGATCACCACCAATTCTTCCGTAATAAATGCTATATTCTCCTAATCCAAAATCCTTGTATACAAGATTTTCAAGACCAGATGCTCGATGACCTAATTCAAGTAACATTGGATCCAAATCATAAGTGGGAGACATTAAACAATTTAGGATTACTTGCAATAGTGTACAAGCATTATTATTAAATAACTACTAAAACATAACTGTTAATTGTTCTAAATAGAAGTTACTTCTAAGTGGATAAAAATAAGATACGTTTTTTCCTACCCCAATTTTAAAAATAATGTTATGCTGCTGTTCATTTTCCAGATTTCATATTAAGGTATGACCGTTCTTGAATGATATCCCATTCATCTGCCCAAAAATAAAAAAGCAGTAGATTTACTCAAGGGCTTGCTCAGAACTTCCAACTTTATGCAGAAAGGCTTCCAAACCAGCGGAGGTGGATCCAAAAGTCACATTCTTCTACAGGAAGTATGGTGCACACTTACAGATTAGACCATCGCAGCTGGAGGGTGGAGAGAGTGTGAGATGCAAAGAAGCCTAGGACCACTTACTCAGTTCCTCTCAAATTTCTGATGGATGGATTACAATGGATTACCAGAAGGCAGGCTTTCCTGCACTTCTGTGCAAAGATCTTTTTAGAACAGTCCAAAACACCCAGAAAATTGGACTGTTTGCAGATGAAACCTCCTTCTTCCTCTTCCTCTCCCTCCCCTCCCTCTCTTTCTCAGTTCATATTCCCTTCATCCCCTGCACAGAATGGAGTTCCAGGTGGACACCAAATTTGAGGCTTTTTCTCACCCTTTAGGGGCACCACAACCTATTAAAAAAAAAAAATACCCGGTACTCAGTCCGGATTCTTGGACTAATATTTGTGGAATTGGCATATAAACATAGAGGGTTACACATGGGATCTGGCCTTGGGGGCCCACTGTTCCATTTGCATCGTTAATGTTCATTACAGGGTGTCTTGGCTCTGGGACCTGGAAGACCAGCCAGCCCAGGTGACAGAAAACATGGCTGCAGTCCAAACCCGGAGCTGCAAGAGCCCAAAGGACAACATGGAAAGAGAAGCTTGGGAGCTCTTCCCTCTTGAGCAGTTGTTTCGCTCTGGACTGGAACAATGCACTCTTTCCACAGATGGAAAAGTCCTCCCGAATGCCAGAATTCACTCCGGTCGTTTTTTTTTAACACCTTCCTTAGGATCCATGTATGCTCGCTCGACATTTCCCACATTTTTCTGCCTTTTCTTCACTCGTATAAAACGTGGTCCTCCCTGGAGGACTTCCCTCTCCTCACGGTGCTACACCCGAAGCTCAGGTGTCACCTTGGCAACTGCATCTTGGGGAGCTTTCCCGTCTCGGGGCTGGGGCCTCACATGGAATGTAGAAGCAGCCACCGAGCTGGCCAGCTAGAGGCCCCTCAGACACTCTGACCATATCTCATGGGTTCTGAGGCGCACATTTATTCGTACTCGTATCTCTGAGACAGAGACACCAGTTTCAATCAGTGGCATCTTATAGTCAATAAAATACAGTATAACAGGCAGCTCTGTGATAACAGCAATAATCCCACCTCTTTGGAGGTTCCTAAAATTACATTGGGAACTACAGGATGGTTCTGTAAAGGGCCTCCCAACAGCTATCTGTAGGCTATAGATTCAGAGCCCTGTGAATCATTATGTGGCCTTAGATCCTTTGAAGGCCCTCTGATTTGGATTAGGAGAATATAGTGTTGGAACCAATAAAGGGTTGATTTTTGTGTTTTGTGATTTTTTTTTGGTTTGTTTTTGAAGGCTAGCTTCTCATTGTTTGCCTGTTACAGCTACCATTCAAAATAGTTATTGTAGCTCATACTTATTTAGTGTTGACTGTGCAGCAGGCACTGCTCTAAGCACTGGAAATATATTAAGTCACTTGATCTCCACAACAACATGAGGAAGGTACAGTTCTTACCTCCACTTAACAGATGATGGAGTTCAAGGCCAGAGAAGTTAAGTAACTGGCCTTACTATTAATATTGGAACAGGGATTTGAACCCAGGCAGCCTGGCTCCAGGGCCCATGCTATTATCAGACATCACTGCTGCGTAAAGATTTAGGGAAATGTAACTGATGAGCACATAGGCTGCAAGACGTCAAACTTCAAGCTAACATCATGGAGAGATTACTGCCAAGAGTAGTATTATCATACTAGAGGCCCGGTGCACAAAAATTTTTTGTGCACTTGGGGGGGTCCCTCAGCCCGGCCTGTGCCCTCTTGCAGTCTGGGACCCCTCGGAGGATGTCCACATGCTGGCTTGGGCCCGCTCCCTGGGGGATCAGGCCCAAGCTGGCAGTCAGGCATCCCTCTGGCAGCCCGGCAGCCCTCGGGGGATGTCCACTTACCAGCAGGGAGCAGACCTAAGCTGCAGACGGACATCTTTATGCTACTGAGGAGGCGGGAGAGGCTCCCGCCACCACCGCTGTGCTGGCAGCCGTCAGCCTGGCTTGTGGCTGAGCAGAGCTCCCCCATGTGGGAGTGCACTGACCACCAGGGAACAGCTCCTGCATTGAGCATCTGCCCCCTGTTGGTCAGTGTGTGTCATAGTGACCAGTCATTCCCAGTTGTTCTGCTGTTAGGGTCAATTTGCATATTACCCTTTTATTATATAGGATAGAGGCCTGATGCATGGGTGGGGGCTGGCTGGTTTGCCCTGAAGGGTGTCCTGGATCAGGGTGGGGGTCTTGCTGGGGTGCCTGGCCTGCCTGGGTGAGGGGCTGATGGGTATTTGCAGCTGGTCACACCCCCTTCAGGGTGGGGGTCTCCACTGGGGTGCCTGGCCAGCCTGGGTGAGGGGCTGATGGCTGTTTTCAGGCTGGCCACACCCCCTTTAGGGTGGGGGGTACCCACTGGGGTGCCTGGACAGTCTGGGTGAGGGGCTGAGGGCCATTTTCAGGCTGGCCAAGCCCCCCAGTGATGGAAGCTCCCCGCCTCTTCTTTTTTTCTTTCTTTTTTTATTCTGGGATTTATTTGCCTTCTATAATTGAAACTTTGTAGCCTTGAGTGGAGCTCAGAGCCAGCCAGGGAGGGCAGGAAGCTTGGCTTCCTCCATTTCCAGGGGCAACCCAAGCCTCCTGCTCGCTCCAGCTCCATGGCCATGGCCAGCTGACAGTAGGTATCTGGGGTTTATTTATCTTCTATAATTGAAACTTTGTTGCCTTGAGTGGAGCTCAGAGCCAGCTGTGGCAGGTGGGAAACTTGGCTTCCTCCATCAGTGGAGCAACCAAGCCTCCTGCTTGCTCCAGCTCCATGGCTGCTGGCCGCCACCTTGGTTGGATTAATTTGCATATAGTCGCTCTGATTGGCTGGTGGGCGTGGCTTAAGGCATAGCGAAGGTACAGTCAATTTGCATGTTTGTCTTTTATTAGTGTAGATTATATGATTCAATTTATGTCCTGAGAGCTGAACTTCAGGGCTATAAGAAAAACTCAACAGATTTTACTGTCCAGCTGAAAAAACAATCACCTTGGAGATATCCAGTGGTAGGCAACTAGGCCAGGGTGAGGTGCCCAGGTGAGGCCAAGCTGTGAACCGAACAGTATCTGGCCTCATTGTGCTCCTGGCCTTAATAATAATTGATTTTAGTGAGGAAGGGAATGGGAGAGAGATAGAAACATCAGTGATGAGAGAGAATCATTGATTGGCTGCCTCCTGCACTCCCCACACTGGGGGATCGAGCCCACAACCTGGGCATGTGCCCTGACCGGGAATTGAACCGTGACCTCCTGGTTCATAGGTTGACGCTCAACCACTGAACCACCCCGGCTGGGCACCCCTGGCCTTTGACAATTGCCAGATGGGAAGGGGGTTGGGGAGCTGGATGAAAAAGATAAAGGGATTAAGAAGTACAAATTGGTTGTTACAGAATAGTCGTGGGGACGTAAAGTACAGCATAGGGAATATAGTCAATAATCCTATATAATAAAAGCCTAAAATGCTAAGTGTCTGACCATTCGTTTAACCAGTTGCTATGATGTGCACTGACCACCAGGGGGCAGACACTCTGACAAGTAGGTTAGCTTGTGGCTGGGGTCCAGCTGATTGGGACTGGGCGAGATGGGCCAGACACGCCCTGGACGAATCCGTGTACTGGGCCAGTTTCGGCCCGATCCCCACAGGCCAGGCCAAGGGACCCACCAGTGCATGAATTTGTGCACTGGGCCTCTAGTATTCTAATAATTCTCTATGGTGTCAGAGGGGTGCGAGATTGATTGGCATGATCACTTAGTAAATTATATAATGTCTTATTTGGGGTGTACACCTAAAACTAACATACTATTTATACGTCAACTGTAATTAAAAAATAAAAAAATGTTTTTAAAAAAGAATTATGCTGTAGTTTGTGAAGGTGATCCTAAAGTAAGGTCTCCCAAATTGTTTAAACAATGGCAACCTCATTGGAAAACGTATATATTTTCCTGGACTGACTCCTTTAAATGTAGTCATGCTAGGTCTTCACGTCGTGAATATTTATTTTTAAATGTGATTTGTTTTATGGTTGGAGCTTGTACAGTGCTTGGAATAGGATTCACCTCTTTATATATTGGAGAGGTGATTAAACTTCATTCCTATCATTCACTTGCATTCCTCACGGACAGTGATGTAACGTGTTTTCCTTTGGGTTTTTAGTAGTATGACTTGAATCCACAGATGGAAAGGATGTCATTTGCTTTCTTATCTCTAAAATTCTATTTACATACAATGATTCTGGATCAAGATCAGGCTATAAAATAAATTCTCTTGAGAAAAGGAAAATTCCAACTTGTCCTATGAATAAAAAATAGATTCTAAGCCCTGGCCAGGTGGCTTCGTTGGTTGAAGCATCATTCCATACACCAAAAATAGATTCTATATTAATTGACCAATATGCCAGTAACTTTCTTGATTTCCTATTTCACTGTATTAATCTATTAAAATTTCAGAAAGCTTAAAAAGATGTCAATACATGTTTTGTGTATGTTATTATTATTATTTCACACAGCTGTCAGGCCTGCCCTCCAGGCGCATTCAGAGACAGGTTCTTTCAGACCCCGACAGGGCCCATCCTTTCCTCGGGGCTGTGGTCCAGGATAGAGGAGTCGGGCATCATGTGGGAATGGGCAAGGCCAGTTGAACGTTGGAGTGTGGCCTGACCTGCCTTCTTGCTATTCCTCAAGCCTGCACAGTTACCCCTCCATGCTAAGTGGGTATTCTGGGATCCAAAAAATTACACAAACATCGCAAGAACATTTTACAATCATTCAGTTATCAGTCACTTCCATTCTTGAATTGGGTGCCAATCAAGTAAATTTCTGCCACCCCAAAATTCTCCAGTTGTTAAATGTGTATTAAACGTGCCCCTCCCCCATGTATGCCAGGAATAACAACTGCATTTTATTCTGGTTTCTCCGCTCGGAGCATTGGCCCCTGCTCTTAATCTGAACAACATTTTGGATTTCATCATACCTGAGTATGGAGGTTAGTGAGCCAGTTGTTTCTTTGTAATAATTTGTCATTTTTTTAAAAAAAATTTTAGGTTTTAATCATCTATGAATGGTATGAAATTTATATGAAATCGCACACATGATATAAGTGTATATATCAGCTATGAATGCATGTATGATTATGTAAATGGTGCTCAAGAGGGTCTCCAAGGGCACTGTCCCAGGCCTGAAATGAGAGTGACTTAGGGAGTGCAAGTGATGTATTGAGGGAGAAACCTATAAGGAAGTAAGGAAATGGCAAGAAAATAAGCAAAGACATGGCTTTTTTGGTTTGTTTGTTTTGTTTTTATTGATTTCAGAGAGGAATGGAGAGGGAGAGAGAGACAGAAACATCAATGAGGAGAGAGAATCATCGATCAGCTGCATGAAGCTCACAACCTGGGCATGTGGCCTGACCGGGAATTGAACCATGACCTGCTGGTTCAACGGTAGATGCTCAACCACTGAGCCATGCTGGCCGGGCACAAAGATATGGCTTTCAATGAAGCCCAAGGGCGGCTCGGAGCATGAGGCAATGGGACTGAGCCTTTTCGCTCCGCCAGTGGCTTTGCACTGCCCCAGCTGGGAGGGGTGGGAGGCATGACCTCCTAGGTAAGTCTTAGTGAGAACAGTTCTCCTGAGAAGAGGGCACCTGTGAGCCAACAGTCACCAGCCTTGTGCAGCTGGGTGGTGGTCTCACCGACTGGAAAAGGGACAGAACAAGGTGCCAACAGCATCCACTGCAGACGCCAAGGAAGCTGGGTAGGGAGCAATCAATAGTAATAAATCACAAAGAAATGCCTACTGATCAGGGAAAGTTAATCTGCACACAGCTATGTCTATAAATCAAGAGAAAAGGGAGAACTGACTGACTTTTGCGAACCTGAAGTTTATGGCTAATTTAGGAAACGTAAGATCCAATTGCACACCAGCTCCTGAACTGCGTTTGGGAACTTTTGGGAAGTGGAGGCAAGTTGGGGATAAAAATAACAACCACCACCAACCCATTTTGTTTATAACTAAACGAAGTGCCTTTTAAAAAAACTAATAATTTTATAAAATGCCAAAACAGCTCCATGCTCCATGGCATAATCAAAGTACGAGAGGTATTTAAAGAAAGAGACACTCATTTCATCTCCTCGCATTTCTGAGTCCAGCCTGGACACGTAAAACATGCAGCATACGAAGGGCTCCCTTTTCTAGGTTTTCATAAAAGGGAGTATCTCTTTTTAAAAGGTTGATGATGTATGAGGTACTCTCGCCCAGGGTTCAGTGAGCAGGCTTTGTGCTGAGGTCTGCTTTGAGTTGATAAAAAGTTGAATTCCACGCTTAGGGACGCAGAGGTAAGGGTTACAGGATATCATATCTGGTCAAGAAGGAAACACAGCCCTTGGTCAGGGTAAGAAGACCAAAATAGCTGCACTGGGAGGTTGATGCCCTTGAGCATAAGGTCAAGTTTTAGAGTTTTGAATTATTGAAGAACGTTGAAGTCATTTTGGCAGAAAGCTAAAGTTTTTTTGTTATTATTTTTATGTTTTGGACTATATCTTTGGGAGAGTTTTTTTTTAATGACTATGCAAAGGCAGCATAAACATTTCCCTTCTTGAAAACAAGCTGACGTGTTGCTTTAATAGACACCACCCTGAATCCCAGAGTCAAGAAACTATTTAGAATGGAAAGAGGGCCATACAGATGCTACCTACCCTCTCTAGGCCATCCAGTGTCAGGAACTGGTCCTTACTCCAACAGCCTGCTGTGGTCAGTGTCCATCTTCTGATGGCTGATCCAACCTCCTGGCATCTACTGGGCCCCACTCATGCTTAGTCCTGTTTTACTGATGAGGAAATTAAGGCTCAGAGAGTTACATTATTTGTCCACAGCCACATAGCTAGAATGTGGAAGAGCCTGCATTCGAGTCTATGTTTAATCCCAAATGCCACAGAGTTTCCATTTCATCACACTGACTCCCACAATTCTTTTCCATGATCTTACCAGGGACTGGGATCCACAAATTTCTATCCCTCATGAAAAACTTCTCACCTGATATAGTGGCTGAGAGAAGAGCAAGGTGAGTAAAGATGGAAGTGGGGATGGTGAAAGAGGGTAGGGTTACACATCCAAGAGGCTTGGATTTCAGGGAAGCTCTGTGGTCTTAGACAAGTCACCTCATCTAAATGGCCTCAGTCCCCCATTTGTTAATTAAGGGGGTGAACTATAGACATTCCAGGGCTAACATTTTCTCATTCTGGTCAAGGAAAGTTGAAGCCATATGAACTTGGTTTCAAAGGCAAATGTGAAGGAATGGTGGAAGGACAGTTCAGATTTGGGGAGTAACTCAAGACCAGAGATGAATTCAGACAAGCTGTATTCTTGGAGTCAGTAATAGACATCATAAGTTCATTCATAAACCAAGGTACACAGTGTTTGGACAGAGGGTGAGAGAAATGCCAATGTAGGAAGTACTTGGAGATCCATGCTTAGCACACTCATTGTTCTGGATCTCATCTCATCTATTTTTCCTTCAGTTAATGGCTTCTTTACTACCTATGCTGAGATGATGACTTGGACATTCAATGACTCTTAAGATAAATGACATACTTGGGAATATATGCTAAATGACACAGAGAAGACAAAGAAAGAGATAAAATGTGAGCTAGGGATTTGGGGAAACTCCTGTACACATGCTGAGTTAAAAGGTTATTTTCTATGCTTGTTGGGTGTTCAATCTCACTCAAGCAACAATTATGAGGAACTGATTATGCACATGATATTATGAATGAAAGCAGCCCACAGCCTAATGAGTCATGGGGTACAGAACTGGGAAACTACTGGGGAAGAGCCAGAGGGACTGGAGAAGGCATCCTGCAGGAAGACAAGTGAATTGTTACCTTGAAGTAAAGGAAACAAAGGGGGAAAAGCAAACCAGATGAAGGGAACAGCAAGAGAAAAGCCACAGAAGCATGACGTGCACAAGATGACCAGGAAATGACAAGACCACTCGGACATGGCAGGAACAGCCCATGGAGGTTAGAGAGGGATATACCTGAATGCGAGCTCAGGTCTCATAATGGCTCTGCATGTCAGAGCGAACACTTTCTAAATGTTAAAAATGTGCTAATTCTGTATCCTGTCCCAATGTATAGTGTTGTATTCTGGGAGTGTATCCGGGTTCGTTACAGGACAGAGATAATGGAATGAAGTGGCCAATTAAGATCAAATGGCAAACCAAACATGTGTATGAGGTTAATGGGCTAAAAAGAAAGAAGGGTGTGGAACAGAGGTTGGGAAGAGAAACGGAATGCGGGCTTCAAAAAGACTTCAGAATAATATAATTTAAAAACAAGTTCAGGTTCAGTCAGAATCATCAGAGACTGATTTAGTGGGTCAGGAAATAAAATGTTGACTTTTATCTTGTGGTTTTATGTTGAAACTTTGTTAATTGGATTTTAAATGAAAACCAGTTAAGTGATGGGTGTTTTTAGGGTAAGGCCAGCTTAGTACTATTGCTCTTGGACTAGCAGAGTTGAAGGCTGGGCCCTTATGAAAATAATTTCAATAAATATTTAAAAGGTGATTCATTGTTAAAGAGTGGACATTTTTACTTTTATGTTTTTCATCTGAGGGCTTAGAAAATTATTTACTAGACCCAGTTAGTTTAGTCAAAGTCCATCTGTTCATCAAACATTTATATGGAGTCTTTACTATACTTGGTACTGTGTTGGTAGGAGAAATGGATTCATAGAACCTCTATGGGTGGAATGGCATGAGTTTGCTTAAGTTTCTCAATAGGGATATAAAAAAATTAAGGGACACTTTTAAAGTATGCGAGTATAATGTGAGCCTATTTAAATTCTATTTTATTAATCGCATACATAAGTGTGGGAAGGGTTGGGAGAAAGAATCACCATTCACACAGTATTCCAAGATAAAAATATGAGTGTCCTTTGTTTGCTTTTTTCTCTCCTTCATTTGCTCACAAACCACCCCACTAAGATGCATCACTAATTCAATGTCACCAAGTCCTACTGAGTCTGCCTCTGACGTGTAATCCATCTGCTCTTTTCTTCCCTGCTATCTCTGCCTTGAGCCTGTCACCCAGGTCAGTGGTTCTGAAGTATGTTCTTAAGATACTGGGATTTTAAAAATAATTTCAGGGTATCTTTAAGATCAAAATATTTTTATAGTAATAATAAAACATTATTTTCATTATTTTCTTCTTTTACTCTCAATCTTTAAGAAGAAAGCGAAAATTTTCAGAAGCTATAAAAACTATGATGGTGTCACATCTTTGCTGGCTAACAGAATTTGTGCTTCTGCATTCTTCTGTTTTAGAAAGTTCTCAACTGTAATTTATTATACAGTAAATATAGATTGATACAACACACATTCATAAACGCTCTTTGGCATCCTCTGTAATTTTTAAGAGGATAAAAGTGTCTTGGGACCAATAGCATGACAATCGCTGGCCTCCGTGAATGCCTTGGCTAATTGGTATTCCTTGTTCTCATGCTTCTCCCATCTCATCCCTTACCCTGACCACCCTCAGTGTGTCCTTCATACAAGCAATAGAGTTATCTTTCTGAAACATAGGTCTGGTAGTTGCCTTGAGCTTAGAAACTTCCATGGCTGCACTTTTTTTTTTTTACGGAATGATATCATAGGCTAGCATTGAAAAGTTATCACAATGTGGCCTAAACCTTGCTTGTCAGCCCACCCTAGGCATCCAGAGCTGGAGAGGGCTGAAGACAATTCCACAAGTATGCTTTCTCAATACCTTCCCAGTCAAAATGAGCTACTCCCATGTGTATTGCAGCATGATTCACAAGAGCCCAGAAACAACCTAAATGTCCATTGACAGATGAGTGAATAAATAATATGTGGTATAAGTATAATTGAATAGTATTGAACCTTAAAAAAGAAATTCTGCGATATGTGACAACATGGATGAACCTTGAAGATATTGAAATGAGCCAATTACAGAAAGACAAATACTGCGTGATTCCACTTATATGAGCTATTTAAAATAGTTAAATTTATAGACTTAAAGAGTGGAATGGTGGTTGGCAGAGGCTGGTGGGAGAGGAAAATGAGGAATTACTGATTAACAGGCATAAAGTTTCAGGTAAGCAGAATGAGTAAGTTCTAGAGATCTGCTGTATAATGTTGTAAAGTCAACAATATTGTATTCTACACTTAAAATTATCGCCAAATAATAAAAGATCTACTTCAGAATCTGGGTCCCTGTAGTGTTTACACCTTTATTTGTTCATTTATCACAGTCTGACTTGTGTGATAACCAGGTATATCTGTCTTCACCCCTTAAATATGAGTTTGGGGGGGATAGAGACTTGATTTTACTCATTCTTGCAATACCACAGATCTAGACAGTATCATGCTTATTGCATTTTTTGAAAAGTACCTTGTTGAATAAATGAATGAGTTCCATTATCTATATATGTAAGCATTTTGTAGTAGGTACAGATTTAGTTATTAGATATTAAGGTAATTTTTGAACTTATTTACCTTATGAGACATAAGGACATTGATCTCATTATTTGTAGACGTTTCTGTGTTGTATAAAAGAGCATGGCTCAATAGTTACTAAATGGCTTTGATCTTTTTCAAATCATATATTAATCTTAAAGGCATTAAGATTTCCCACCACCGAGGTTATTGAAAGGAGTAAGTCATAGGACTCTGGATTTAATTACTGTTCTGTTCCTGCCATTCAACAGGCAGCCATTGAGTTAGCAGTTCTGTAGGTCGCTGCGGATTTGGAGATGGATGATACAGGCTCCTTCCTTTGAGGACCTCACAGGTTAATATGGGAAATGAAGATAAACACATAAACACAGATCATCATGATAAAGGCAATGACAGGGGACAGAGGCAGGATCAAAAATATGATTAATTATCTCTTAGGATGATAGTGGTGTGACAGTAAGGAGGAGTTTTTCAGAGAATGTGTCGCTTCAGCTAGGATTTTAAGGAGGAATTATGGGAAGGGTTTCAGGCAGGAGGACCTTGTCTCATGGGAAGTGGTTTAGAGGAAACGGTGGGAGAGGGGTGAATAGCAATGAACCTCGAGAGCTTGGAAGGGCTAGACTATGAAGTTCTCATTTTTCGTGTTTGGACTTGATCCTGGAAGTGCTGAAGAGTCCAAGGGACGAATCCTAAAATTATTCAGAGTAACAGCAGGGTTGAATTAAGTGTATGCCTGCCAAGGGTACTTCTTTGGAGGGATCACATTCATTTTGCTATTTAAGTTTGGGTATATTTATTTTGAAAAATTAGCTATAGCACTTTAGATCTTATTTCACATAATAGATGTTTCTAACAAGTGCAGTTTCTTACCCTAAGGCTGTCATTTTACAAATATTTGTTGAGCTTACTGGGTACCAGACACTCTCTACAGACTTGGGAAACTTCAGTGCACAAAACAGATCGCTGTCCTCAGGCACCGCTTTCTTAGTCTACTGTCCCATCTGGAGGGTTTGTGTGAACAAACAGCACACATATCTGAGTGGGAAGGGAACTCTGGTGAAGTTAAAGCACAGTAACTCCTCTTCCCTTTTTCTCTAAGGGAACTCCTTCTTGAGAGGTAGCTTTTAGATGGGATGTGATGGGTGAAATAGATGCAGTGGAGCAAGCCAGTATATCAATGGGCTGCCACTAAAAACACTTGCTCTTTCTTCTAACCCCTTCGTCAATGATTTTTAAAAAATCATCTTCATTTTTAGAACAGTTTGGAATTTACACAATTGAGAAGATAGTATACAGAGTTCTCATATACTCATATGAGGGTTTCCCCTATTATTAACATCTTACATTATTAATATGGTGCATTTGTTACAATGAATGAACCAACATCAACACTATTGTTATTAACTAAAGTTCTTACTTGACTCAGATCTCATTACATGTTTCCTACTGTCTTTTTTCTGTTCGAGGATCCCACCACACCCCATTGCATTTAGCTGTCACATCTCTGCGGCTCCTCTTGGCTGTGACAGTTTCTCAGACTTTCCTAGTTTCGGGGGTTTTGAGGAGCACTAGTGAGGAGTTTTGTAGACTGTCCTTCAGTTGCGATTTACTTTATGTTTTTCTCATGATTAGACTGGGATTTTGAGTTTTTTTGGGGGAAGGAAGACGACAGATAGGAAGTACCATTCCCATGACACCTTACTGCGGGTACGAAATGACTTATCACTGTTGATGTTGACCTTGATCACTGGCTGAGGTAGTGGTTGTCAGCTTCTCCACAGTAAAGTTACTCCTCCCCCTTTCCCATGCCCACTTGTCCTCTTTGGAAGATGATCACCATGAGCTCCCCACCACTTCCCTGAGGATGAAACAGATTTGTCTCTTCCCCCCATTTACTTATTATCACCAGAGATTCTTTTTTTTTTTTTTTTTTTTTTTTTTGGAAGGGAGAAGGATAGAGAGTTTAGAAACATCGATGAGCGAGAAACATCGATCAACTGCCTCCTGCACACCCACTACTGGGGATGTGCCCGCAACCAAGGTACATGCCCTTGACCGGAATCGAACCTGGGACCCTGCAGTCCGCAGGCCGACGCTCTATCCACTGAGTCAAACCGGTTCCGGCCACCAGAGATTCTTTATAATTACTATGAATCAGGTACTCAGGAAACATATTTATTGAAGGCCTACTATGTGCAAGGCCTTAGTAACACATTTTTACAGAACAATATTTTGGTTTTCTCATAAACAGCTTGCTTAGAATTGGAGAAATCTGATTTCCTGCCCTGCCTCTGCCATTACTTTGCTACAAGGCCTCAGGCACCTAATTTGACTCAAGCCTCAGGGTCCTCTTTTGGAGAACTAGAGGGTGAAAGGGGATGAATCCTGACATTTTTTTCTAGGTTTAACATTCTAGGATTAAATATTCACAGAAACGGGCTTCAAATTGTCTACAAAAGAGCATTATTACTAACGGTATTAGGTTGGCCCCACTCAATGAAATCTGTGTTTCTTTCGTCTGCTACACTATTTTCTTATGACTCAGAGCTGAAATAAATATGCCCAATGAAAATATAAAGTGAATGAAATTAATAGTTATTAATATAATATATCTTATGACCAAGAAAAAAAAGCCCAGCCATCTGCAAATGACTGATTTATGGATTTAATAGAAAGGGCCACCTATGGAAAAAGTAATATGGAATAAAAGCAAAGGAATTTGGAATCTATTATAATACCAGACTGAGGTGGCTCAGTCCGGGAAGACTCACGTGAACGCTTCCTCACTCCTATCTCTGCTGAGAAAAAGAAATACAAGAAAAAGTGACAAGCTGATGAAACCTGAGGATAAAAGCATTGTTCAGCTTTAAGAGAAAAAAATAGAAATATTCATTACTTACTTCCTATAGTGCTCCTCTCTGGCCTACGGAAGGAGGAAGCCTGTGTGTGGAGAGCCAGTCGGCTCTTGGCTTCATTTTCCGGGAAAAAGGCGAGGTAGCTTTTTCCACGCCTGCCTTTTGCGAACTTAATCCGGCGGTTCTGGGCAGCTGGAGCCTCTTTCCAGGGATGAATAATGGCTTTTAACGCATTTCTTGCAAATACTATTATGGATGTTCTTTCCAGTGTTTTCTGGAAAGATTTATTCCTGTAAACTCAATAGTTGTTGAGGCAAATGGTAATTTAATGTAATTCAAAGAACAGAGGGTCCCCATGCCAGGCCCTGCCCCTGCTCCCTTCCCACCGCCAGCTGTGCCACCTTGGGCCTGTCCGTTTCCCTCCTGATGCGGAACACAAGGGACATTTATTTCACCTGCCCCTTCCAAAATGACCCAGACGGCCTCTCGAGGTTTCTTCCCAGCCTGCATTTCCTGGGGCAGGAGATCCAAAGCAGTAAAGGTCAGGGCTGAGAGCCATGGGCAGCCAGTGCCAAGTTTTCATAGAGAGCCCAGCCATGCAAGGCGGTCCACTAAGCATTATGGCGGAGGGGTGAGTAAGATCGAATCCCCTGAAATGTATAGCTTTGTAAGGGAAACAGCTCTCATTCAGAGCAGCCTGGATGAGGGCTGCAGGAGGAGGACCCACACTGCGGAGCCAAGCTTCTGCTCCTCCCCTGCAGGCCCAGATGCTCTGCTGTGGCGGGAGGGGGGAAGGGCAGTGTTTTTGGTAAAATTATGGAGACCAATTCCATCGTCCACCTGGTCTGAGTGGGAACTCAGGGGACAGTGTACCCAACCAGGTGGTCATTGTCTTCTTGATCTAGGACCATGCCAGTTCACAAAGAGAATTTAGGTAGCTGGACCAGATTTAATTTGGGGTATGGTAGGTAGGTCTCCTTTCAGCTTGGTTGCTACCCAGAGGGTGTACCAGATAGGCTGACCTGGGCTTGCTGTTGGAGGAGAAAGCCATATCATGCCTGGAACACTGGATTTTCAAAATAGATCTATGAAGCCACTCACCCCTTTTATTCTGATCACCACCCAGGATAAAACCCTTTCTGGAGACAGTTGCATTCGGTGGCCAAACTGTCTGACTACATTGCGTGGCCCAGGAGGGACTAGAGGATATCTTTTCTTTCTTTCTTTTTTTTTTTTTAAATATTTTATTGATTTTTTACAGAAAGGAAGGGAGAGGGATAGAGAGTTAGAAACATCGATGAGAGAGAAACATCAATCCGCTGCCTCTTGCACACCCCCTACTGGGGATGTGCCCCCAACCAAGGTACATGCCCTTGACTGGAATCGAACCTGGGACCCTTGAGTCCACAGGCGGATGCTCTATCCACGGAGCCAAACCGGTCAGGGCTAGAGGATATCTTTTCGAGTCAGAGGATTTTAGAAGTGGTTTTTGAGGAGGTTAGTCCAATGTTCAACAATCCCTGATGGTGTGGACTGGAGGGAGCATGGACTACCCATAAAATGTCTTGACTACTGGCTTTTGTTGAATCTTTGCAACAAAAGGTGTACCATTTTCTGACTATACATGATCCAGAAAGCAGACAAACATGACAATTCAAGAGCCACAAGGTGTCATCAGAGTTGACTGATTGGACTACAGCAGCAACACTGTACCCTGAAAAAGTGTCAACCTTACGGAGATACCAGCTGTACCCTTGGGAGGAGGTCAAGGTCTGATACAGCCAATTTGCCAGGAGCAGAAGGGGTTAATACCAACACTATATGGCTTTTTCGCCACAAGACAAATGGACCAAGTTTTGGCAGGAGATGCAAATCACAGTGTTAGCTTCTGCATCGTCATTTTTTTACTGTGTGCCCCGTCTACGGTGGGGGGTGCATTGTCATGTACGGTGCAATAATGGATTCAAGTGGTAATGGTGGCAGTCTGCACGGTGCAGCCTTGTTTAGCTTGATTCTAGTTGTGCTCACCAGAAAATGGGCCCTTATCTTGGAAATCTACATGAGTGACAACTATGACTCATTTCCACAGTTCAGAGTCCCAAAGAAAAGTGTCTTCAATCTGATAGTCTGTAGAATTCCAAATGGCAGACTGGGCAGCTAGCACATTGACAACAATCAAGCGTCAGTAAAAATACAGCACATTTCATTAAGGGGACTATTGTCCAGGGCTGGGAGGACTGCTTTAGGTTCTGTTTACTGCATGGAGTAACCTCATTCTACTTTCAGTTCTGCATCCCTGGCACTGGGTTTCCTGAGCCACAACAGCCCAGAGGACACCGTTGGGTTTCAGCTTAGCCAAACCATCAGCCTAGGTAACTAGGTATTATGGGGAACTTCTGTAAATTGAGGGCTCCATTGAGCCAATGGCTTTCCTTCAAGTGGCAGTGTGTGTGTGTGTGTGTGTGTGTGTGTGTGTGTGTGTGTGTGTGTGAGAAGTTTTCCTCAAGGGGTAGCTACCATTTTGTCATGTGAACCCAAGATGCCACTGGAGCTGGGGCAGCTATGTTCTTGACCATCCCTTTTCCACTTTTCCCGAGGCTTGTGGGCCTTTCCCATCTTGTTAGTCATTGACACTGATTTGACCCAACTCCAAACAGGAATATTACAAGAGTTCCAATTTCCACAAGAGCGTAGTAGGAGGTTAATAGCTGCCTTCCTATTTTTAACAGGGGTGTACCAGGTGGCCACCTTGGGCAGGTGGGGATGTTGCACTGGCTTCCCTTTCCCCTTCTCAGATTCTATAGTGTTTCTACTGGACCACCTGGGCGGGGGGCAGGACAGGGAGGCAAGTTGTGGTGATGGTAGTGGTAGTGGGGTCTGTGCTATGTCCACTAGCACCTTTCATACGCCTCAGACCCTGAATAGGAGAATTCCTCTAATACTTAGGAGTAGGGAAATCCAAATGAGTAATGTATCAACTCCATATACATGCAGATGTGGAAGCCACAACAATACATCGATTCACCGGGGGCCCTTACCTGCTAAGTTATTTTAATGTCACCTCCCCACAGTCCAAGCCCCATTAGTTGAAATCTGGTAACATTTTCCCTACAGGAATGTGGACAAGAGTCTACATGTGGTGAGCTTGGGGCTAGAGCAGCAGCAGCCAGGGAATCGCTGCTCTCGCCCCCAGGAGGACAAGGCATGCCAGGTCAGGGGCAGGCCAGCCTGCAGGCATGGTGGGGTGGCTTTTTTCTCTCTCCCATGACTCTTTGCTCCAGCACCAGGACCTGAGGAGGATGCTGCTTCCTCTCCCAAGAACTTTCTGGCACTCGATGGGCGCCTGGCTTCTAGGCCCCATTTTTTTTTCTGTGCACGTTGTCACCATCCTTCATGCCTTTGGCCACCAAGGTACCCAGCACCCATCCTTGTTGCTGCCATGTTGGGCTGTGGCAGGGGCCGGGTACATGAGCCTGGTAGGGTTCCTCTATGTGGCAAAGCTATACGTCCACTTCAGTTTTTGAGCAGCCGCTTGCTTTTGGCTCCGAAACATTCAAAGTTCTAATGTTTGTGATACACTCAAAGCTCGGTAACGAATAGCAAGTTCCTCATTGCTAGCATTGGTTTTTATTTTGTTTTTTTCAGTGTTGGGGACTCCTTGACTCAGCAGTCTCAACCACATTGCCTTTCAGCCACAGGCTGTGGTCCCAGTTCCACAATAACATCTCCTCCTCTATCTGCCTGGAGGAGAGAGAGGATGACCAGCGCACCCTTTGGGCGGCTTGTTGCAGTCCTGCTTCTCAGCACTCAGCCTCATTGGCATGCAGGATTATGGGAACGCTTGCTCCCTCCCTTGTCTACTGCTTAGATGGGAGCATTCACTACACACCCTGTGGGTCTTCTAATATCCCTGAATCCAGCCCACAGAGCTCCTAGCAAATCAGGCCTCTGTCAGAATCCCATTCTCATCACCATCCAGCTGTGATCAGGAGTGGGCCCATGTGAAGCATTGACGGGGAGACTAAAAAGAAGAAGGCAAATCAGCAAGGGCAGGCGGTGTGACTTAGAAGGTGGGATAACCATCAGCCCTGTTTTGAGCCGCACAAAGACACTGATGTAAGGGCAAAGGACCGATGCACTGAGGAGGGAGGTGGGAAGCAGGAGGAGCTGTGTGTTACAATTCTCTGTCATCCTCCCTCGATCACACCTGCCCTGAACTAAAGACCCTATTGGCTCCAGATAGAGGAGGAGATGTTATTGTGGAAATGGGACCACAGCCTGTGGCTGAAAGGCAATGTGGTTGAGACTGCTGAGTCAAGGAGTCCCCAACACTGAAAACAAAACAAAACAAAACAAAAAACAATGCTAGCAATGAGGAACTTGCTATTCGTTATCGAGCTTTGAGTGTATCACAAACATTAGAACTTTGAATGTTTCGGAGCCAAAAGCAAGCGGCTGCTCAAAAACTGAAGTGGATGCATAGCTTTGCCACATAGAGGAACCCTACCAGGCTCATGTACCCAGCCCCTGCCACAGCCCAACATGGCAGCAACAAGGATGGGTGCTGGGTATCTTGGTGGCCAAAGGCATGAAGGATGGTGACAACATGCACAGAAAAAAATGGGGCCTAGAAGCCAGGCGCCCATCGAGTGCCAGAAAGTTCTTGGGAGAGGAAGCAGCATCCTCCTCAGGCATGTGGTATGTGGTAATAACAGACAACGTTTTGGCAAACATAGCAGATGGTTGAAGAGCCATTTGGGGATAACATATTGAGTTATTATTTTAACAACAACAATAACAACAACAACAACAACAACAACAAAACAGGATCCTACTACATACCAGGAACAGGGGCAGATGCGTAGAACCTGCCCTCAGGGGCTTACAGGCCCAGAGGAGAGATATCTGAGGAGAGACACAGGGATGACTTGGCCTACAACAGGCTCCACCTGCGCCCAGTCTGTACTTTTGGAAAATAGCTGAGACGTCCAATCTCTGGGATGGGAACGGGGATGGAATTGAAGTGTCAGGCAAATAACCATTGTCTCCATCACGTCTTATTCCACTTGGGATGCGTTATACAATGTCTACAGTGAGCTTAAAAATCGAGTTCACTATAACAAAATTTGTAAGAGTCACTATTATTTATCTTCTTATCCAGGAGGTCCAGGCGTTAAAGGCAATGTTTACTGTTTGACTGGAAAAACAGGGAGGCATCCCCGACCTCAGCCAAAATGAAAAGCCAGGATAGAAATTCTGTGCTCATGAAACAAAAACATTCCGAAACTGCAGACTTCAACCTCCGCGCCGAGAAATTAAGTTTGAAAACTGACGTAAATATTGGTAATGCTGCTTTGATGAGCCTGAATTCCTCATAGTGAGGTTAATGAATTAGAAAAACAAACACATCCCAGCTGACAGCAAAGGGAGGGGACAGTTCCTTGGGCTGGTAGCAGCCACGAGCTCGCAAACGCAGATTGGACATGGAGGAGGAGATGGTATACTTGGTCCTAAAGACTAACTTCCAAGAGAAGCCACAGGGAAGTGATCCAGATGAAAGGCAGTCTTCTATCTGACCCTTGGTCCAACTATACTGCTTGCCATTCCTTAAATATTCCTCCTCGGAGGCTTGGATATGCTGTTCCCACTGCCCTGGGTGCCCTCTCTCCCAGTCACCAACTCTGTCTGGTAAATGACCTTTAATCTTTTAATATTTAATTAAAATTCCATCTCCTTGGTGATGCCAGGCCTGAATACTCCAGGTAACTGACTTGCAAGTCAATGAAATTGGATTAAAATCCTGGTTCTGCTTAAACTCCTCAAGTTTCCTTTTGAAACTTGGAAAAAAATATAATACCTACTTCATAAGACTTATTAAATATTAATGAGATACCCCCTGAGAAGCACCTCGCACAGAGCAGGCACTCAGTAAAAGTGTGTTTCTGCCCTGGCTGGTTTGGCTCAGTGGATGGAGTGTCAGCCTGCGGACTGAAGGGTCCCAGGTTTGATTCCAGTCAAGGGCTCATGCCCGGGTTGTGGGCTCAATCCCCAATAGGGAACATGGAGGAGGCAGCTGATCAATGATTCTCTCTTATCATTGATGTTTCTATCTCTCCCTTCTTCTCCCTCCCTCTCTGAAATTAATAAAAAAATATATATTTTTAAAAGTGTGTTCCTGTCCTCAGTGTGATTACAGGAGTTTCTAGTCTCTATTGTAGTGGAGACCACACTCCAAAGTAATTTTTAAAAAAATATTTTTTATTGACTTCAGAGAGGAAGGGAGAGGATGAGATATCTACACTAATAAAAGATAAAGATGCTAATTGACCTTACCTTCACTATGCCCTAAGCCACACCCATCAGCCAATCTGAGTGACTATATGCAAATTAACCCAACCAAGATGGCAGCCTGCAGCCATGGAGCTGGAGCAAGCAGGAGGCTTGGTTGCCTGGGCGATGGAGGAAGCCAAGCTTCCCGCCTGCCCTGAGCCAGCTGTGGCCTCCGCTCATGGCAACAAAGTTTCAATTATAGAAGACAAATAAATCCCAGATACCTGCCTCCAGCCAGCCTCCACTGGGAGCTTGGGTGGCTGGGGGTTGTGGCCAGCCTAAAAACAGCCATCATCCCCTCACCCAGACTGGCCAGGCATCCAAGTGGGTACCCCCACCCTGAAGGGACTGTAATAACAAGCCTGCAAACAGCCATCAGCCCCTCACCCAGGCTGGCCAGGCACTCCTATATAATAAAAGGGTAATATGCAAATTGACCCTAACAGCAGAACAACTGGGAATGACTGGTCACTATGACACACACTGACCACCAGGGGGCAGATGCTCAATGCAGGAGCTGCCCCCTGGTAGTCAGTGCGCTCCCACAGGGGGAGCTCTGCTCAGCCACAAGCCAGGCTGATGGCTGCCAGTACAGCAGTGGTGGTGGGAGCCTCTCCTGCCTCCTCAGCAGCGCTAAGGATGTCTGACTGCAGCTTAGGCCTGCTTCCCACTGGCAAGTGGACATCCCTCGAGGGCTCCCAGGCTGCCAGAGGGATGTCTGACTGCCAGCTTAGGCCCAATCCCCCCAGGGAGCAGGCCTAAGCCAGCAGGTGGTCATCCCCCGAGGGGTCCCAGACTGCGAGAGGACACAGGCCGGGCTGAGGGACCCCCCGAGTGCACAAACTTTTGTGCACTGGGCCTCTAGTATATATATGTGTGCATATATATATATATATATATATATATATATATATACCAATGAAGAGAAAGAATCATTGATCAGCTGCCTTTTGTACACCCCACTCTGGGGATTGAGCCCACAACACAGGCATGTGCCCTGACCAGGAATCCAACCATGACCTCCTGGTTCATAGGTTGATGCTCAACCACTGAGCCACGTAAGCTGGGCAACAGTAATTTTTGATTGTCTTTTTCCTCCAAATGATTATAGGGTCCTGGAAAATAAGAAATGTGTCTTCTTTTTATCTTTGAATCTTCTGCACTAGAAAAATACTTGGCAGGAATAGAGACTCAGTAAATGTGTAATGAATGAAGAAAGAATAAGTGAATAAATTCACAAATGAATAATTAACTCACATCCCTTAATTTTATAGTCTTTAAGTTGTTGTTTTTTCAGAGAAGTATTAAATATTGCCTTCAGAAACCACATTATGTGTGTGTTTACATGCATATGCACATGTGTTTATGTGTACAAAATGCAAACATCTGTACATACATGTGTGCTGAAGACTGAACCTTTAGAAGATAAGGTCAAAGGCTATTGCCTATGTCAAGGTGGAAGCTGGGTTGAGCAGTTAACTTTCACCATTGGTACAGGTGTAAGGAGAGGCACATGTGTTTTTATGGTTGGGTTGGGTGTGCTTGGGTGTGGTGGTTATCAGTCTGACTCCTAGGGCATGTGTTTGTTATTGAGAGAGGTGTTTCGTTCCACAGATACTGGTGTGGGTGAGTGGAGCTCTGTGTATTCAGCCCAAGTGTATTAGGTAGGAATGCCTTAGGCTGCTAATGTGTGCATGGGTAGTCTTTTATGTAGTTGTTTATGGCACTAGATCTAGACTGCCTGGGGGCATTTGGTCTCCGATGACTCAATGGTTATTTCACAATCACCTTTATTGAGTGATGTACCCCATCCCTTCCATACTCACTGCCTGATGATGGATAAAATATGTGATAAGAATTTAATTTCTTTAACCTGCTAGAGGGAATGTGCATATTCCCTGACACCTAGAGAGGGTCTGACACATAGGCAAGCATCCATTCAGCAATTCATTCATTCCTGTTCATTCACCAAGTATTTATTGAGAATACAATGTGTCCAGTGCTGTTGTAGGTACTGAGCATGTCACTGTGAACAAGACAGCTAAGTTTTGGAGTTCAGAGTTAAATATATTATTATTTAGAACTTAGAACCTATATTAGAACTTAGAACTTCGAATCTATATTATTACTATGATGCACTCTGGAAATACACCAAGAGAAAATAAGAGTGCACCCTAGCTGGTTTGGTTCAGTGGATAGAGCATCGGCCTGCGGACCAAA
Organism: Myotis nattereri; assembly: GCF_964212035.1. Lineage (NCBI taxonomy): Eukaryota > Metazoa > Chordata > Mammalia > Chiroptera > Vespertilionidae > Myotis > Myotis nattereri. Next base: position 93,371,679 of record NC_138081.1, on the reverse strand, counting down.
GGGTCCCGGGTTCTGGCCACACGGGGAATGCATGAATGATGGGACATCAAGTTGAGGGAATGCAAGTGTCTATAGAAGAATGTTTTCTGGTTTTTTGAGTGTTATACTTAAGAATCACTGCCCAGCCTGTGAGTCTCCACTTTTACGCCTTAGTCATGCCCTAGGCACCACATGAAAGAGTTTCTGCACAATTTTCCAGCTGTTTGCAACTTTAATTTTGAAACAGTTGCCTCGAACTATTCCACACATTGCATTTGTTCTTCCTTTAGATTTTCCATTTTCTAGATTAACCTAGAATCTTGAACTTGGTGTTCAGACCCTGGGTTCTTCTGGGTCACAGTAGTTTTCCGTGCATTTACACTTGTTTAGACGGCTTTGGTTTAACCTCTGCCCCAGGTCACCCTGGCCCGGAATGGGGGACGTCCAAGCTTGACAGCAGTTTTATGAGGCCACCCCAAATCCAAGAATAGATTTTGAACAAATACAGTGCATTTCAAATCTTGTTTCTCAAAAATTTTCTCAAAGGTATGTACCCACAATATATTGAATTGAATCTTTCTTTAATACTTAAGGCTCTTGAATGAATTTGTAGTTTATCAGATTAAGCATTTGTCCTTCTATATTATAATACATTCATATAAAAAGTTTGTGATATTTAGATACTACCCTACACTTTATTAAAACACTCATTTATTAATATTCCAATCCAACCAATCAAGATGAATTTACTAAGCACTCATTATATATATGTCACTGAATTAAGATCCCATTTCGATGCTGATAGGTATAGGGGTTCCAAGGAGGTTCAATAGGGTGAGAAAGTGACATCATAGGAAATCCAAAACATAACACAATACATGATAGAAACCAAATTAGCGCGATGGGTAGTAAGCATATCAGAATCCAGAGCTGTGAGAAAGATTGCTGCCGAATGGGATGGAATCTGAGCTGGGCCTTGAAGAAGAGTCGGGATTTGAATGGGAAGAGAGGAGGGGGGCAGCCACAGGCAGGATTGGTGGTGTGAACAAAGCCAGAGGGGTGAGGAGGGACCTGCGTCTGGGTAACATCAAAGGGCTTCAGTTGTATGGATCTGGCAGAACCCTCCGTGGCTTTCAGGAGGCCATTGTGTCACAGTAAACTCCCAGTTCCCAGATAAGCATGATCGGCCGCAATCTGAAGACCCACATTGAAAAGCAGAAAGAAAAAAGTGGTTCTGGGAGACAGTGTGTTTAACTCTATAAAACTTTAATCACTCTTTTTTTAACGTCTAGGGAGAGGTATGCCCTTCATTAGTGATTGGACTTTTTATCTTTAGCTTTTCTACCAGGGAAAAAAATCTCTTTGGTTGCTTGACGCAGGTCATCCGTGGCCGTCCCTGGAGGATCGCTCTTTGTGGATAATTTCACTCGCTGCCCATTGCGATTAAGACCTTCGGCTGCAGATAATGACATTTTCCCTGGGCTGTTGCTTCTATGAACTCCGCGGTGACAGCTTATATTTAAAAGGTGAATTTGTGTAAACCCTGTGTCTGATGGGATTTGAAGTTTGGTGTGAAATGGGTTTGGCACAGCTGTGACTCGCAGGGTTTTGATTCTCCGCAGTTTTGCAGGGATGAGTTCACCATGTTGGCTGCATGATTTCTAGTTTCGTGCCTATGGAATTGTGATATCCAGTGGTTGGTACCTACCTTCCGGTTCTGGGTCTAAGTGCAGGAATGCACTTTCATCATGGTGGGATCACTACTGAGATGGTGGTCTGCAAAGGGTGCTCAGAAGAGAGTAGCTGGCATGGACCCCAATGGTAGGAATTGAGAAGGCAAGGCTGTATGCAGAAGGATAGCCTGAGTGCAGAAATAGGACCTCTATCAAAGGTTAGAGGTTTGAAGGTTGAGAGCAGGGCAGCGTGCCATGTGAGAAGTGGTTGGTACAGGCAGTTCTTAAAGAAGGAAGGGGCTGAGGCCACAGGGGATGCCTGGTGCCTGGTGTGTGATGTAGCTGAACCCCAAGGAGCCACCCCACAGAGATTGGACTCCAGTCTATAGCGGGTGGTCTCCTACGGTCGAGAGGGGAAGCTCTGTGTCAGGATCGCAGTGGAGAGGTATGGCTGGTGTTTCGGAGAGGTCAACGGTGCGAGGTAGGTGACTCGGCCATCTCTGAGCCAGGGGCATGGTGCATGGGGCCAAAGGTCCTCAGAGGGACGTGGTTCACGCATTCCACATGGCGCGGGACCTGAGTGACAGGCATTGGCGTGTTGCCTTGTGTGAATGGGATCTCCCCAAGCAACTTTACTTTTGATTACATTTCTCCTGGCTTCCAGATTGATACCCTTAAGTATGTTCAAGTGAAATCAGGTGTTTTTGTTTTTGTCCCCGTGTGTGTACGTGTGTGAGGTATTAGAAATCCTGTTGACTTTAAGCACAAGACATTTTCGTTGAAACGGCCATTATTTCAACCAGACTGAAGCCTGAAAAGCCATCTGGAACCTGAAACTGCTCCCTCTGTCTCCTGGGGACCCATGCCTCTGGCCTCTGATGCTCGCTGTGCATCAGAAGCATTCTTTCCATCAGGACTCTCTCTGCTTCTTCGTCTTGCACGGAGGCCAGCTTGGCCGCGGGCCCTGGGATCCATCAGAGCGTCCCTGGCTGCGGGGAGACTGGCTCACGCTTTCCAAGGGGGAGCCACTGTGGCTGGAGGGACCACCGGGCAGCACTGCCCTTCAGAGGCTGCAGCAAAGGGTGAGACGGTGCAGCCCGAAGCCCTCTGTGTGCTGTGCTGAGGAGGCTGACCTGCCTCTAGGAAATAGCTTTCGGAAGGCGGCGCCAGCATGGCTGGTCCTTCTAAGAAGAGTGCAGTGTCAGAGCCGTGGAATGAGGAAGGGACTCCCGGGGAGTGTGTGGTGGTAGCATCCCAGGCGGGAGCCACCCTCTCGGGCCTCGCATCACCCCAGTGTGCCTTTGGTCCTGGTGCGTGCCCTGCCCATTTCACTCTTCTTTGAGGGGGACCCCAATGTTGTGGCCCGATCCCCCCAAGCAGTGTGTACTTGCCTGTCAGGAGGTGCGGCTGGTCTCACTGCCACTGGAGGCTTGAACCCCATCCCAGTTGGCTGGGTCATGGGGTGGCTCAGCCTCCACATGGTTTTTCAGTTCCGAATGGGGCTATGAATTGCAAGTTCAGTGTAGAAGCATCTCTGAGAGGCCACATGAGGCAGATAGGCAGGCTTTGAGGCAGAAAATGGCCTGGATGTCTTGACTTTGAGTAGGCACAGAAGATGTAAGGTCTGGGGCAAGAACACAGACTGAAGCCCTCCACCTACAGCCCAGCCCCTTCTCTTCCCCGGTCTCTGTCCTTCCCCAGGAGGGCTCTTCACATGTGCAGACCCTCCAGCCCGCATGTCTTTCCTCGACAATAGTCACCCATTGGCCATCCTTCAGTCCTAGGGTGTGCACCCCAGTATGACAGCTGTAGCAGAGGAGGGCTGTGGGAGGGAAGGTGGTTACTGGCACCAACACTCCTCTTCTTTCTACCCCAGGGTGAACCTGAACCAGCTGGGCCCTGTGCTGGACAACGATATTCCTGAAAAGGTCACACACCGTACGATTTGGAGCCTGAATGGACTTTGAAGAGTCTCTGGTTCAATCCTCTCACGATGCCTATGAGACGCTGAAGTGAATGATGTGTCGGCTCAGGCAGTCAGGTAGTGGAGGAATCTTCAGCCACTCAGAACTCTGCTTTTCCCATCACTAAAAGAAAAGGGACTTGCCCTCCCAAAGCAAGTGCAGTCTGAACCAGGAATACACACTGAGCATTCTTTTCAAAGCTAAAGTGCCCAGTGAGTTTCTTAAATAAAGTATTGATGAAGAGGCTGCTCAATAATTAACTCCTCCATGGAAACCGAAAGCATTCCACTCACTCGGGTGAAACGCGGCTTATTTCTATGGCCTGGGTGGGTATTTATTTATTTATTTATTTATTAGCAACGCCATCTCTCACTTTTGAATGAAAACTTGGACCATGTCAGCGTCTCGCTGTTCCCGGCATTCCCTTTTCCATAGGAAAGAATGCTGTTAATGGCTTTAAGCTAAAGCAAATACTTCTTCCCCTTATGCTTGTCAAACAAGCCAAATATGTTCTTTGCTCTCTTGGAATTTTCTGGTATTTTATTTATTTTTTAATGGGCAGAGTGTGCCAGACAATGAAGCAGATTGCTGTGTATGTTTCACATGGATTAGCAAGAAGTCATAGAGCTTCAGAAGGTTTAAATTAAGCAACTTAAAAGTATTGGAAAGGAATCCCTTTTTAAAAGATTTTTGTTTGTTTGCTTCTTTGGTTTTGTTTTAAGCCAAATGAAAGATGCCTGGGGATGGGAGTTAGGGAGCGGGAGAGGACTAAGGGAGGGTTAACAAAAGAGCAGGAGGAAACTTTTGGGGGTGATGCACATGTTCATTATTTTGATCATAGCAAAAGTTTCATAGGAGCAATCAGACCGCAAAATGAATTTAATTGTACCCTTTAAGTATGGACAGTTTGTTTCATGTTAATTATGTCTCAAAAAGTTGTTTTTAAAAAATGAAACAAATGAAAAAACAGTTTAGACTCTTCTATAAAAGACTCAGAGTTGGGAAAGGAGAGAGAGATAAAGAATCAGTGACTCTGGCCCGACCCGCGTGGCTCAGTGGTTGAGCATCGACCTATGAACCAGGAGATCAGGGTTTGAGTCCCTGTAAGGGCACATGCCCGGGTTGCAGTCTAGATCCCCACTGTGAGGTTGGCGTGAGGCAGCCGATCCATGATTCGCTCTCATCATTGATGTTTCTCTCTCCCCCTCTCCCTTCCTCTCTGAAATAATAATAATAATGATAATGATGATGATGATGATAATAATAATAATAATAATAATAATAAAGAATCAGCAACTCTGCAGAACGTGCTGTTTAAAATGGGGATAGAGGGAGAGGGGAGCATTATTAGAAAAAGCTGCTCTCCCAGCTCATGGCTGAACACCAGACCAGAAGACCCGCGCCATGACCCAAGGCCATCTCTGCAGGAATGGCGTTTGATGGCTGCTTCCTGGTCTGCTTTCATCACACGCTTTGCCTTAGGTTTTCTGAGTGCCTTGTTCGTTTTTGCTTGAGGTGGGCCTTCCTTGTGTATTAAAAAATGACCAAGTTATTTGTCATAGGAGTACCACAAGGACTTGTGTTGGTTAAATGCAATTCTCCAGGTTATCCGAAAGGCCCTGGAATGTATAATTACAGATCAAACTCTTAACCATAATCTCTAAGGCACTGCTCCAGTTCTCACGTTTCTCAGGAATTCACTGGAATTCCATCGTGTCGGCTGCTGTGGGACCGAATGGGAGAGAGGCTCAGGCTCAGGAGTCGAGCTTCTGCTGAAACTGGCTAGAAGCAGGGTGACCATATGACTTATTATCCCAACAGAGACACTACTGGTATTTCTGTTGACAGCACAGACATAAACTGGGACAGTGCCGGGTGAAGCAGGGCATCTGGTCCCCTAGTTATAAGGCTCTTTGATCTTTGTTTCCCCTCTGTGTGTGCCAGGAAGCAGAAGCAATGTTCTCACAGACACGGGGTCAGGTCAGAGGTTGCCCACTGCACTGGCCTTGCTTGGAGCTGGAGAGAGAACAGGGGGAGAAAGGAAAACGAGGATTATTTACTCACCAGGACTCCTGGGGCCCTGGTGGCATGACCTGATTGCTCCTTGCGAGGCCTTTGGGTGACCCAAGCCTTTATTTTCTGACCCGAGAAGGTCTGAGCAATGTGTGAGTAAGTCCCGCACAATGGCAGCACACCCAGCCTTCCCCATTGGAAGGAAACATTGGTGAAGACAAGTGGGAATTTTCCACCATTCGGCTTCCTAACCGTCATGACCTTGGCAGAAAGCAACATTTAAGCAGATGCTTTTGATTATTTATTTTTTAATTATAATAATTTTTTTTTTTAGGTTGCGCTTCCTTTTTCTGTGCCCTTAAAGGACTGCCATGAGGCCTAAGTAGCTGGAACGTGAAAATGCAAGCATGGACGGCAGTGTCGCAGACATGAGAATTAGTCAAAGGCTTCCCGTATGAAAATATCTTTAATATCCTGCCTGAGTATCAGAGTGGCAGGATGTCTCGTGGATAATCTCTCAAGTCTACAGTAATTAGTTTTTATTACATCGTATTGAACAGAGCTTCTCACGTGGCAGCCTTTGCCAAACACGGTGGTGCACCCGGCTCTCTGTGATTCCGTTCCTCTCATCCGCCAGCCTCCTTTCCAATCCCTGCTTAGCCCACACGTTGGGTTCTAGCAATATTAAACTTCTGTGGCACCTGCAGCGCCCCACACCAAAGACTTTAAGGCCTTTGTGAACAGTTCCTTATCTCCAGGGTCTTTCCGTTGCCAGGTTCCCTGTAGAGAATGTATTTCTTTCTACCTGACTCCTGCTCTCCTTCTAGCACTCAGTGGTCCCTGCTTCCAGGAAGCCCTCTCTGACTCCCTCCTTACTCCTCCCCAGGCTGCCTGAGGATTCCTTGTCTTCTCCTCTCTATTCCTATGTGTTATATTCTTTTATAATTCTAAATTTACATATTTTATCTGACATGCATTGAACAAGCATCCAGAGAACGGAACCTGGTGTATAATGTTCTCTCTTTCTCTCTCTCTCATGGCCAGCTCCGTTGACACAGAGTTGGTGTTTCCAGGGCCTCATGAAATTGTACGTGAACCTGAGAAAACAACCCGTTGAAACATTTCCAAGAAAGACAGGTGGGCAAACGATTCCTGCTGAGAGTACGTGTGACGCTGTTTACATTGCTGCTCACGAGCCGAGCTTTGCTTTCCCATTTCCTCCGAGTAAATATGTGCCTGTGTTAGAGAGAAGCAGATGCACAGGCTCCACGCACAGGGCTGCTCTCAGCAGGACCGAATAACACAGGCTTTGTTGACCCCACGACATCGGGTCCATTTTTAGCTCTCAGTTCATCTAATGTTAGTTTTCGGTTTTCTTGGAGCTGAGAAATGCCACACATTGAATGGCACGTTTTCAGGGAAACGATGATAATATAATGAAAAGGAAATGTTACTTCCATACGAATATTAATGAATGTTTTTCCAATGCCCTTTTCGCAGGAGCAAGCACCCGACACTTCAGGATGACAGCTTTGTTCCTAAGGAGGTGTACCCCTAAATTAGTGGGGTTCTGAAAAGACTAGGGAGAAAATACTTAGAAAAGTTAAAATATACTTTGTGGGGTTTTTTTTTTTTTAATGTGGGGGGATTAGAAAGAGTGGTGTAGGTCACCAAACCATCCCTTTAGGGTTTCATCCATCTGAGGAGGGACTAAGGGGTGAGTTGCTGTTGCAAAAACCCAGGTTGCTGTGTTTTCTCTTAAAAACTAGCCCAGGCGTCCAAAGGCCTATTGTTCTGCAGCTTTCCGAAATCTTGGTGAATATTACATGTTCATATAAACTTAAAAAAAAACACCTTATTATTCCAAGAGCTGGGAACCAGGACTTAAGGTTTGTGTAATCTGTTCCCCAAATTGATGTCCCTAAAAAGTTAGCAAAAAGCAGGGCAATCTAGTCTTTGACTTTTCTGACTGTAGGACAGAATGTTAAGCAGTGTGATCTATTTATTAAGTGCATATGAGGTATAATTATTTCCTACTATACAGATGAACCAATGGAATGGCTAGAATATTCAGAGAAAAATCTTAGGTCAATGACTCAAAAAGCAGATGGGTAACTGAACAAAGGAAGGTGGTTCTGGATCTATCACTCAGAGTACCTTAGGGTTGCTTTTTGCCAAAGCTTTCCTTTGTAGAATCCCAAAGGCTCAGGAATGATCAGTTCCAAGTGGGGCAAGGAGGGAGCATTAGGCTTCTGTGGGTTCCTCTCTGAGCACAGGCTGAGGCACCTGTGTAATTCTGATGAAACATGTATTGGGTAGGTTAATTACAGTGCCTGCTGCCATGAGGGGTTTTTTTTGGTTTTGTTTTGTTTTAAATAGAAATAGAAACCACCCTGGTTCCAGCGCCCTGCTTAGTGAAGCAGAATCTACCTCTAGCTGTGCAAGGGTTGCCTCCGATGGGACCAGATTGAGCACCCAAACCATGGCCAGATGTGAAGGGCTTTGCCTCATCCAAGGATAGTAATTAGCTAAGCCAACCAGACTAGTTTTCTCTAAAACTATTTCTAGAAAACAGAGTAGATTCCAGAAAGATGGAGCAGACACATAGATTGAGGCAATGCCACTTGGATCTCAAAGGGAGAGTACTTGGGCTATGGGAGAGATGGAGAGGAGTGGTAGCACAAGACCTGCCAAATAATGTCATAGCCACCCACATATCTTTATATTTCTCCATTTTTCTTGAGGTGGCCTGAGCATATCTCTGCTCCTGATAATCGAGGGTCTAGGCCCACATCCAAAGGATAAAATATGGCTGCATGTAACCCTCCATCCAAGAAACAGAGAGAGCAGTTGCTAATCAGAGAGTCTTAACAGAAGGAGAAGTGGAGAACAAAGACACAAGCTGCAAAGTGTCAACTCCTTCAAAGCTCCAAACAAATGCCGGAGACTCCTGAGCCGATCCTGCCGGCCCTGTGAGACAGTGACCTTAGCGAGATCAGCTGTCATTGAAGAGGGTGTGCCAAAGATAAAGAACTGGGAGTTCTAGTAATTATGCGATCCCGCCACATCGTTAGGAAGTCAACTTTTGGCCAGAAGACAGCAAATATCTTCCCCATGATCATCAAAAGCTTTTGGTTTCCTGGAACTGCTATTCAAATTCCAAGCCCTGGCTGGTGGTGTTCAATGGGTTGGGCTTCTTCCAGTGCACCAAAAAGTTGCTGGTTCAGTTCCGGGTCGGGCACATGCCTGAGTTTTGGGGCTCCATCCCTGGTAGGGGGCAGGCAGGTGGCAGCTGATCCATGTTTCCCTCTCGCATTGATGTTTCTCTCTCTCCTTCCCTCTCTAAAAAATCAAGGGAAAAATCTTTTAAAAAATTTCTAAGTTTCTGGGTAGAAACATTGAAATTTTGACAATTCAGGCAGATAATATATATTCCATTTAAGTTATTTTCTGGAGGGCAGTAAATATGCATTTGTAAAGCCCTTCTTTATAAAACATACAAAGAAATATTTAATTAATGTTTTGCGAAATAGTGGTGGCGGTGGTTGAGGATTACAATGAGAGTGCAGATAATTATGAAGAACGCAATTTCTAAGCACAGAACCAATTTGGGTCTCTTCACTAGTCAATTAAGCCAAGAGCCAGAATGGCAAGGGGATGGCTATTTTATGAAGGGTGTCAGAGACGTGTACTCACCTATAGTGGCCTTAGAAGTAGGCTTTTGGATCTCACATAACTTGGAGAAGGATAGCATTGTAAAAAGAGATCAAAAAGTCCATCCGAAGCTAATTGTGTACAGATTTGTAAATTATATAGTAAGACCACACACTTCAATTATATTGGCAAAGTCAATTACATATAATTGCAATTCCAGCTCATGTGCTTGCATAATTTAAATTGTACTAAAGCTTTATTTCGTGGAGCAAGTTTCAGCACAGGGACATAGCTTTCAAATAACTCTCTAATCATATTGCACAATAAAAAGTTTTAACTGCTTTTCCATGATGATGCTACTTCATCCACTTTCAAACAGGAAACATGTCCAACTGCCTTTATAATCCATATATATAGGGTAAATTTTCTGTGAAACCAACCAGAAATGGCATATTTAATCACCAATAAGTCATGCATCAAAATGAAATACTGGCTTGGTTTTTCCACTGAGCCTCACCAGCCAGGCTATTTTCAAAAGAAGTTCTTCAGAAAAACCTTTTGAGTTGCTGTCAGAACAGCGCAAAACCCCTGGAGTTGAGGCAGTGTTGCAGTCCCTGAAAGGCTGGGGGTGTTCAGTAGGAGATTGTTCTCCTAAATTCACAGGCATCTGTGAACTCCAGCCATTTAGAACACAACATTCCCGGAGTTATCCTGGTAGTTCATGTCTACACCTACCACGAGTACCTAGAATGCCCTTCCCGCTTTTCTTCATCGATGTCTGTCTTATTTACCCTTCACAATGCCCCACAAGCATCGCATACTCCAGATTCCCTTCCCAAGTTAACCATTTATATTTAGCTATTCCTTCTCCATTCCCCAAACTGCCCACACATTTCTAATGTAACAGGTATGCAATGACTCTAACCATTTCTTCACTTCTCTTCCTCTCTGACCATACTGAAATCTCTTTTTTTGGGGGGTGGAGGGCGGGTAGGAACCTTGTCTTACTTATGTGACTTTGTGTTTCCAGTGCCTAGCAAAGTGCTTGGCATGTTGCAATTACCCAATGAGTGATTTTTTTCCCCCTGAGAAGGTGGTGGTTTTGAGAATGTGGTCCAAAAGCCACTGTATCCATTGAAGTTCAAACAGAACATCAGAGATGACCCTAGACATTTCAAACAGAGCACATTTAATGCAGTGAGTTGGTGTCAGATGCCCTAAAAGAGCTGGAAAGGCAAAGACTGAAGAAGGGTACCTGAAGGGCATCAAGGTACAGGGGTGATGCCCACAGATCAGAAGCTGAGAGTATTCCTGGGCTAAGCTAAGCCTTTGTCCTGAGCCTCCACCTGATGTTGCACTGTTGGCTTCTGGATCAACTGAGGAGGTCTTCTCTACCAGCTTGGGACCATTAACGAGGTGGTTACTTCCTGGGCTGCCCACGTAGCTCCCCACCCTACTCCCATCTTAACGACTCCCCCAAACTGCTAGCAGCTGCCAGTAAACAAAGGCTTCTCTCTGCTTCCGATTCGTGCTTCTTTCTGACAGACCTTATGAGACAGAGCTGAGAGAATCTGGAGAACGTGGTTTGCAGACTTCCCGCCTCAGTGGCACAGAGAGCTGGTGCAGAGCTGAGAGACAATAGTCGCCCAGACTTCTGGCGTGCTGCCCCATGGAGCCCCAGTTCTGGAACCCATTGTGCAAGATACACTTCTTGGAGCTTTCCTGCAAAACAATACTGATTGATTAAAAAGCATGAATGTATGTCAAAGACATTTCACCTCTTACCTAAAGACTATAATCAGATTTACCCCTGACACAAAACTGGGGGATAGAAGGCAACTCTATGAAGCTCATCAGAATCAACATTCGAAATTATCTCAGTAGACTGGAAGTAGATTTGCGGGTCAATGAAATAAAATCTAATGGGAGTAAGTAAATGCAAAGTTTCATTTGGTTAAATGTAAAGCTCATGTCTTTTCACTTCTTTAACCTACGGGAAATGTGTGAATCATAAATGTGATATGAACTGTATGATGGGGCTTCTAGAAAAACTAGCTACAACTGTCGCTGCATTAACAGGAATATGATTTTCATGTCTAGGATGGTAATGACACCACTGCACTCTATTTTGTTTATATTGCACTTATAGTTTTAACAATTCCTTTCAACTGTGAGTTTTCTGCACACAAAATTCAAATTTATAGCGATCTACCTCAGCATGTCATTTTGGCAAGGGGAAGGGATTGGAGTCTGCATATATAAGAAGCTCCACTTCGTTGGTCGGTTTTCTACCAGACTATGGTAAAGACAAAAGGAACATTGGCACGTCTTGCTTTTGCTTTAGACAAGTGTTTCTATATTCCACTGTGCCCATGTCCCTTTCTGCAGACCACTTTGTCATTCTCATTTCTCTGTCACAAAATTAAATTTATTGAAGTATTTTACACACACATTTTATACCCTTCAATACAGTGTCTTACATGCAACACAACAAATAAAAAGCAATTCAATATAAAATTCTCAGTTGCTATACAAGAAGATATAATGAAGTAGTCAGAGACCTGCTTCTTGTTGCAATGGATAGAGTCAGATTTATAAGTAAGAATGATATTTAACAGTATTTCCCACACTTTGTCTTTATATTTGACATTTTGAAATGAGGATTAAATAAGTACATTTGTTTTATGACCCAGAATATAATTTATCTTTATGAATGTTCTATGGCTGGGTGGAGTGTTCTAGAAAAAGTAATTCGACAATGTTATTTATAGTGTTGTTAAATGTTTCCTGAGTTTCCGTTTACTTGTCCTATCAGTAACTAAGAGAGTGGTGTTGAAATCTCAAATTATTTTCCTTCTCTTTTTAGTTTTACCATTTTCATTATTTTGAAGCTCTGTTATTAGGTGAGTCAACATTTAAGATTGTGTGTCTTCTTGATGAATTCACATATTTGTCATAAAAAAAAGTGCTGCATGTTTATTCCCAGGAATACTCCTTGTTCTGAAATTTACTTCATCAGATAATAAGACAGCTCCTTCAACATTTTAAAATTTTTGCTTAATGTTCTCAGATGTTTTTTCCCACCCTTTAACTTTTAGTTTATCTGTTTAGTTGTATTTAAAGTGTTTTTCTCACAGACAGCACTGTAGGCCTGGTTCTTTTTTAAATCTGACAATCTTTGTCTTTTAATAGGTGTGTTTAGATTATTTACATTTAATATAAATGCTGATATAGTTTGGATTAAATCTATCATCTTGCTATTTGTTCAATTTGGTTTTTGTTCCTCCTTTTTTTTTGCTTGCTGCTTTCCTTTGGATTTATTAAGGTTTTTAAAATGATTATTATTTTTTTCATCACTAGTGACTGACCAGCTATACATTTTACCTCAATTCTTTTTTTCTTTGGTGATTGCTCAGAGGTTTACAGTGTACATCTTTAACTTATCACATCCACCTTCAGATGCTATTATACTACTACACGTATACTGTAAGCACATTACAATAGAGCATCTCATTTCTTCCTCCTGTGCTTTGCACTATTGTTTCTTACAGGTTGTTGTCATACATCATGCTATTTTTGTCATACATGCCCTGCAATACATGCTATTATTATTGATTTTAATAATAATTGTCTTTCAAAGAGATTTAAAATGAGAAAAAAATATATTTTAATACATTTCCACACCTTTATAATATCTATGCTCTTCCTTTATGCATATCCAAATTTCCATTGGGTATCATTTTCCTTCCGTCTGAAAGAATTCCTTTCCATACTGCTTGTAGTAATACACCCTTCAGGTAATACTTCACACAGATTTTGTACACCTGAATAAGTCTTTATTTCCATTTCATTCTAAAAGCTATTTTCTCTGGGTATAGAATTCTAGATAGAAAGCTTTTTTTTCTTCAGGACCATGCTTTAAAGATGTTGCTCCATTGTCTTCTGGCCTACAAAGTTTCATTTTTGTTTTTCTGTATGTAATGTGTCCCCATAATTCCTACCCCAGAGCTTTTAAGATTTTCTCTTTATCACTGATTCTATGATGTTTGTTAGCTTGGTTTCTTTATGATTATTTTTATTTGACTTCCTTATGCATCCTAAATCTGAGAGTTTGTAGTCTTCATCAAATTTTGACAGTTTCAGCCATTATTTCTTTAAGAACGTTTTCTGTTATTTTCACCCATTCTATCTGCTACTCAGTTATACTCCATGTTCTAGACCACTAGGTGTTCCATTTGTCACTGATGCTGTTTATCTTTTTTCAGTCTTTCTTTTCTCTGTGCTTCTGTTTGGAGAGATACTATTGCTTCAAGTTTACTGGCCTTCCTTCTGTAGCGTCTAATTGCTGTCAATACAATCTAGTGTTTTTTTCCTATCAGTGATCACATTTATTGTTAGAATTTAGTTAAAGATTTGAGAGAAGCCTTTTGCAGATCTTTGGAGCTCTCTCTCTCTCTCTGTGTGTGCAACTCGCTCCTTGCCAGTCCTTTGCTTCACAAATCATAGTCACCCTGGCTCCTTAACTGTGCTGTCTCCCTAACTCAGTGAGGTCGCTGGGCCCGGTGCTGTGGCTTGGAAACTGCTCCAGGCAGTAAGCTGGGGCAACTGTAACACTCACCTCCCCTGATCTCTCCCATCAGGGATCACAGTCTGACCAGCACTGCCAAGCTGGCCCATGTCTGAAAACAGTTGTTTTATGTACTTTGTTCAGTTTCCATGGCAGGAGAGTAATTCCTGTACCCATTAATACTTCATATATGGGAGTGAAAGTCTAAATACATACATTTGACTGTTAATTTAGTATCACTGTGAATGCAACAGATACAAAAAAAAAAATAGGTGCTCTCTAATTAGTGCATCTAATATTAATAGTATGAGCATTTGCTGATGGTAATTTTCTTCAATAGTCAATTTACTTTTGGGAGATTCCTGAACAAAACAAGTCTCAATATTCCTTCAGATTACATGATGTTTGCCTTCCTGGAGAATTCTGTGTATATTCAAATGGTGCAAAATACTTTGTGTTGAGAATTGAAGTGGAGCTCGGTTCTGAGCTCAGATAATATAAACAGGTTTTCCTCTTACAGGAAAGTCACATAGGCTATGAGGCCAGAATCCCCTGTAGAACTAGCGTGTGGCATCCTTGGCTCTTATGGGAAACAATGGCTGTCATAATTAGTATCTTTTACACTTCGCATATTCTATCTGTTGTATGCATAACCAAGTGGTAAATTTGAATCTGACATGCCATTGCAAATACAATAAATAGGTTATATCTTAGTTGCAGCCACTGGATCAGGTAAATGGGAAGATACTTAATATTGTGTTTATCAAGATAATCATTGTACTTTATAATGAGGGAACCTTTTTTTTTTTTTTTTTTTTTTTTAGTTTGCCTTCCAAACAAACAACTCTTTCTGCCAAAAGGCAACATAAAATGCCCCCCACATCATCACAATCCATTTATCCAGTCAGTATGTGCCAGGTTTTGAGGACATATGAGTGATACATGAGACAAGAATCCTGCCCTCATGGAGTTTACATGCTTACTGAGGTTCATGGCAGAGACCCTGTGGCCACCAGAGGAAATACCCACACGTCCCTTAAATGGCTAAGGTAGTTTCCACATCACACATTTCTGTTCATAAGAACAACAGGTTATAAAAAATTTTAGAAATTACAAAATGGGAGCAAAAGCCTCCATTCCAACCTTTTGGTCAAGATTCTATACTTAAAGACTTTACTCTAAGGAAATGTTTAACCAAAGTTGAAGACCATACCTTCAGGCAAAGTTTGGAACCAACTTTATTAATAGGTTCAAAGAGATCTTCAAACTGTACTGCTCAACCCACGTTGCTGCTTTACTGACTGAGAGAAAGAAACCGGCTCCCTCACAGAGCTCAGTTGCCCATGATCCCCTGGGCTTTGGGGAGATTACTGGCTTGGCCAAGACTGTGCTTTCAAAGCATACTTCCTCAGGCCTGGTAGCCTGGGCTCTGGACTGATCACCCCTTGGCTTATGGGGACTGATTCTGTGGGCTACCGACTCTCTGATGCAGCCCCAGCTCAGAGCCACAGGCACAATGCACTTTGTCTCACTCCCCGCGGAGAGCCACGACAATACTGTGGATGATATTCAGAAATCAGAGGCCCGCAACTCTATGGAATATGTAGCTACACACAAAAAAACACTTGGAGTCAGGAGCCACAGGTTCAAATCCCTGACCCAAGACCCATTTCATGTGGGTTCTGGGGAGAACCAGTTAATTTTTCTCCTGAGGCTCAATGACCTCAACTGTAAAAAAAGGGACACTGATGGCCTTGTTCATGGAGTTGCTATAAGGATTATGATGAAATCATGTATGCCGGAGTGCTTTGTCAGCCACACAGCACCATCCTATGTAATAAAAGTGTAATATGCAAATCAACCAAACTGCCAAACAGTGGAACGACCATCCGGGTGACCATCCGGATGACCATCAGACGACCATCCAGGACCACCCTATGACACCCACTGGCACCAGGCCAGCCAAGGCGGGTGTGATGTGATTGGCCAGGGGCCTGGCCATCGCCCCATGATCGCCCCACAGAGGGAGGCCCAGGCCACTGACCAGCGGGCTGCAGCAGGTGGGTGGGGCCTCCCTCTGCAAGGGAAGCCTGGGTCCTGGGTGCTGGAGGGAAGCCAGTGCTGGCAGCAGGAGGAAGGAAGGCCTACTTCTTGCATGAATTTTGTGCATCGGGCCTCTAGTATACATATATACACTGTGAACATATACACATTGCTGTCGTGGTAAGAGATGAGTAAAGTAGGTGGTCTGCGGAAAGTATCCAAAGCATGAAAAATCTGTAGACCCCTGGCCTGCACATCTGAATGCAATGTATGTGTTGCTGAGTCAGACAACAGTAAGCTGTTGCTGTCAATACTATTTCCGATCTTCACCTCCCTTTTGGATTTGTAGTCACTGCTTGCAGTCTAGTCTATGTGTGATGAAGTTTGACGAGCAAGAGACAGGGAAGTAGGGGCACATGAACCCCAGCTTCCCTTGCTGGATGAGGGAGCTTTGTCTGGGGCTGACCTTCTCTGGGTTGGGGGAGGTGCCCGGGTAGCTGTCGCGAACTCACCTACCTGGGGTAGACCCAGCACACCTGTGAATCCCTTACCTTGTAGGGTGGTACCCGACCTGGGGCTGAGGGGGCATGCTCGCTCTGTGATCTCCGCAGCCTGGTGAAAGATGGTTACAGCTCTGCCTGCTGTGTGGGAGTTGATGATGGGATTACAGCCTCCCTGGACAGGTGGCAGGCATGTGTGCCTGCACGAACGAGCACTTCTTGCTGGATCATCAAGATACAGTTCCCTTTTGGGGATGGGACGTTGTGGAATCTCATTCCTGTTTGAGGCTTCAGCATCTGTGTTTCATTGTCAATCTAACCACTCTTCAAACAAGAGATCTGGAAAAAAAAACACTTTTCCAGGAAATTGTCCCCGTGCTATTGACTTTTACTTTCTGGGAGATCACTTTCTCCCTACACCCAGCAGTTTCTCACAAACACCAAATCCGTGTCTTGGGATAATTGGACTAAACTGGTTTGTCAGTTCTATTTACAAGCTCCTTTCGGTTTACTTGTTGTTATTTTTTGTTTACTTCACTTCAATTCTGTGTGCAATATGTTAATAATTTCTGTGGTTTAGAAAAAAACCCATAAATCACAGTGTTTCCATCATGCAATCATTATGATAATAATAATCATCTATTTTCTAGACTATTATGAATCAGATTCTTTATGTACATGATCTGATTGAATCCTCATCATGTTCTGAGTAGGCATCATTATCCCCTGTTTACATGTGTGTCTTAGATATGATAATTTGTTT
This sequence comes from Myotis nattereri, assembly GCF_964212035.1. Taxonomy (NCBI): domain Eukaryota; kingdom Metazoa; phylum Chordata; class Mammalia; order Chiroptera; family Vespertilionidae; genus Myotis; species Myotis nattereri. The sequence continues at coordinate 93,354,523 of NC_138081.1, read as the reverse complement.
AAAGCTCTGTAGTTAGTAACTATCAAAGCTGGAACTGGAACAGAGGTAGGTTTAAGTCCAAGTCCGTGTTCTCTCCACTGTCCCACACTCTCTCTGGGATCTGTATCCCTCTCGGGCTGGGCCGTGGAAATCAGTGCTATTTATGAGTCTCAGGGCAGGTTCCCGTGAGCTTTTCTGTGTGTGTGGCGGGGTGTGTGTGTGTGTGGGGTGGGGGGGGGGTGGAGAAGAGGGTACAGGTGGTTCCAATCTTTACAAACCAACATAGGAAGTCTACCAGGAAGCAGATAATCATGAAACACACTAGGCGCCCAGGGCTGGGTCCAGATTGTGGATAGTGAGATGTAGAGCATAAGCAATGAACTAAGTCGCATGGTTGAGGACACCAGGCTTTTGGATTCCTTTTGTCCCTGGAGTAGCCAGAGTAATCATTTCAAAACACAACTCTTAAGGTACTGCTCACACAAGAGTTCCATAAAAACAAGACATGTCAACGGGAAGTGAACGTTCTGATCAATTCCAACTTCCCAAAGTGTGGGAAGACCAGGGCGTCACTGGATACGAGCCCCCAGGGTTATAGATAGCATCGCTGAGTCACTGAAGATTCTGTCCTAGCGACAGGCTGGGCTCCGGTCACTAATGGACACTGCCCAGGGCCCCGCTGGGGGCATTTCTATTTGGACCACACCTCTGGATCCCTGAGGACAGGGGGAGGACAGGGCTGCGGACGTCACTGCAGACACCTGCACAGGCCAGGCCCCGTTGGGGAGTTATCTGTGTGCAGGCAGGCAGGCCGTGCCCTGGAGTTAACTGCCTCTCGGTGACGAAAACCCCAAAGACAGATGTTTCCTACCGAACACAGTGTACCACAGAGAGGTCCCCGAGAAATGTCAATAGAGCCAACTTTGAAACAATATTCAGTTTGTGAAGGGTTTCTCTAGAATAATCACGTCTCATTATTAAAACCAGAGCATGAAAGAAGGACAACCGTTGCAGCAAATGTTCTAGTTTAGAAATTTCCCCCAGGTGTCCCAGACTCAGAACAAAAGGTGGGATAAAGTAACAAAGAGGCCAGTTGAAGGACCACCCAAATATTGAGGCCATGATGAAAAGGAACCCCAGGAAGAAGCCTGTGAGTATTGCTGATTATTATTAGGTCTCTGGGACTTTGTGTACGTTAACTGAACTTGACAATGAACAAGAAGCTGATTGTTTGGGATACAGAGCTCTCTACGAAGCTAATATTGACTTTCCTCTCTTCTAATACAGCACTTTGCTTAGAGTTTTGAAAACCAGAACTCTCTGCAAATATCCTGTTTGATTTTTCCCCTGAAAGCATAAACCCCAAATACAAAGCCCATTAGTAAATCCAAGAAAAATAATAATTCTTACTACGTGCTGAGTACCTGCCTTATGTGTTATATATTATCTCATTTAATGTTCACACACACACACACACCCCACACACAGCTAAGACAGACACTGTTATCTGCAGATTCCTGTTTATAGGTGAGGAAAGGGACATTGGGGAAGCTAAGGGACTTGTTTAGGGTCATCTGGATGAGAGGTGGAAATGAGGGAGATGGGGATGGAATTCATGCTGAACTGCAGACTTCACAGACTCTTCCTAAGAGAGTCAAGGAACCCTACCTCCCACCCCCTGCCCCCCAACACTGTGTGGCTGGTCTCGGTCCCCATTGCTGACATTGTTATCCTGGTGAAGTCTGTTCAGATCAAGGTAGCAATAGGCAGGAGGCAGGGGGAAGGCAGTAGGAGACTGAGTTGTGAGAGTGGAGGCGCTAGAGTTAGTATTCAAACAACTACACTTGTTATGAATATTTGCATGTTAATTTTGTCACCTCCTTCTGATCTCCTCCCCCACCGAGAAGTTGAACTACGGCAGTGGTTCTCAACCTTCTGGCCCTTTAAATACAGTTCCTCATGCTGTGACTCAACCATAAAATTATTTTCGTTGCTACTTCATAACTGTAATGTTGCTACTGTGATGAATCGTAATGTAAATATCTAATATGCAGGGTGGTCTTAGGTGACCCCTGTGAAAGGGTCGTTCGACCGCCAAAGGGGTCGCGACCCACAGGTTGAGAACCGCTGAACTACGGCTTCCACAGCTGGGTTCCCCCAGGTGGGGTCGAGTCCTTTAAATGAAGGGCCACACTGATGTTCTCCTGCTGGGCTGTATTTCTCCTGTTTCCTAACGGAGCCAATCAAGCGGGTGCTTGATCAATTAATTAGCTCCACCATCGTTGAAAGCATTACGTTTTTGTTACCAAAAGACCAACGGAGAAGTAAATAGGCTTCTCGCTTGACTCTGATTGTACTGAGAAAGCACATCTTTTTTTGCGTTTCTGTAGAACCGAAGACCAGTTCTCTAGTGCCTGATTTGAAACTGGGTGGCCATGTCCCCAGGCCTGGGCCACCCCCTTTCTCGACACCCTGACCGTCACGCCTGCCGTTGGCCTGAGCGTCCCTTTCTGACGCGGCTGAGCGACCTGAGCTCTCAGCGAACAGGAATCGCCTCGGTTTCTCGAGGCCCCCGAGGGTTCTCTCTGGATCCTGCCAGGCAGTTCGGAACTGGTAAGTAAAACCCCTTTTCTACAGAATTTTCTATAAGTTGACTCCTTGGCTGAAGCCCTGGTTGCATTGTCTCTGAAGATTAGCATGATTTTTTTGGTGGATTGTGAAACAGCCTGCGTCCGGGGAACTTGCATTGGTTGGCATGTGTGCCTGAAACAGCTTAGAAGAGTTGGGGTCGGGTGATATTTAATACAGAAACCAGGCCTCAAGCGGGTTTTCCTAGTAGATACTGTCCACATCTCCCTGTGATCCACCCTAAAAGTGTTAGAATCAGAGCTGAGAATTTCCTTCCTCGGGCAGGCCCCACTTCTTGTATCTCCTCTGTTTGTTTGTTTTTTCTCTGCTACATGTTCTCAACCTTGGCTGCACATTAGAACCATCTGGGAATCTTTTTAAAATCCTGATTTCTGGGCCTCATCCTCTGGAAATTCTATTTCTTTGTTATGGGGTGGGGCCACAACATTAGTCACAAAGAAACAGAATTTCCGGAGGATGAGGCCCAGAAATCAGGATTTTAAAAAGATTCCCAGGTGATTCTAATGTGCAGCCAAGGTTGAGAACTGATTTACACTGACTTCCAATACTTTGTAGTCACATACGCTATCACCATGCTCCACGCCCTCACCCTGTGCACCCGGCTGGCATGATTATCCCCATTTAATCACTGAGAACACTCAAGGTCAGAGGGCTTGTGGCCACATTACTCACACCTGTAGCCGGTGGGCTACCCGCTGGGAGCGGGGTCATGTGAGTCTACCGCCGTTCACTTTCCACTGACACAGGGCCAGCTGGCTGTTTAGTGCTGGGTTGGGGGCTTTTGTTTTGTTTCTTGGGGGATGAGGTTGTGGCCCGCAAAGTAAGAACATAGGACCAGCCCGTCATAAAAACACAAAGTAGAAAAGAGAGATCACTTTTCAGGATGTTAGGAGAGCAAATGTCCCATGCCACCCAGAAAAATTACAGGATCCAACCTCATTTGGCACTTCCACGGAAACACACTTGAAAACGATGGTGTCATCACTCTCGTGACATTGCGACTGACCAGGTCTGAAGTAATGAGTGCGTTTGGGCCCGTCCAGATGTTATTCTTCGAGTGGGTCATTTCCCCTCATTGTGTCCACAGCGCGGTTATTGAAACACAAAGCCATCCCTGCAGATTTCTGGTACCTGATGGAAATTTTCCTGGACGCTCGTCTACTTCCTGGCAGCAATTTAATGGATGCAGAAATATGAACTGGACATGCCTTCTGGTTTTGACGTGTCCTCAAATTACAGGGTTCTTGCCCCTAAACCTAACAGCTGGCATGCGCAAAAAGACCTGAAAATGTCATTGAATAAAGTTTATTTGAAAAAGTGTCCACCACAAAATGTTATTTTGACATCTGGTTAAGACATAAGCAGCTAAATTGCCTCACCTGACTTGATTTACAGTTTATGAGGTCACACTGCCAATCCTAAAAATCTGTCTTGTATTCTAATCACAAAAATCCTATGTCCAGCATCAGAACTAGAACTTTACCAGTAACACTGAAATGAGCTGTGGACCCACTCAGATCCTATTCTTTTATCTCCTAAATCCAGAGCAAGGGATACTATATATGCATTTCCTTGCTGTTTATAATTTTTACTAGAGGCCCAGTGTGTGTGTGTAGGGTGTCCCTCAGCCTGGCCTGCGCCCTCTCACAGTCTGGGAGCCTGGAGATTGCCCCAAAGAGGTAGGCCCTATCCACCCAGCCAGGGCTCCCCGCAATGGATTCCCTTCCCAGCCCCTCAGAGGGAGGCCCTGTCCACCCACCACAGTGCCACTGCTGGGTAGCCTGGGCCTCCCTCTTTGGGGAAATCCATCGATCCATCGCAGGGCTCCACGATCAATTGCCCAAGGAGGTAGGCACTGCCCACTAGGCAGGGGCTCCTCGATGGATCACCCCTGCAGAGGGAGGCCCCGCCCACCCACTGCAGCCAGCCTGTTGGTGGCCTGGGCCTCCCTCTTTGGGGCAATTGTGGAGCCCCCTGATTGATCCATTAACCTCCCTTTAAATGTGGGGAATGTTCTTTTGTAAAGTTTTACTCCATAGAATCCTTACATAGTAACTAGTAAAAAGTAGAAAATATCTCAATCAGAACAATAATTATACTTCTTTTACTCTGATTTGCTGAACATATACATGAATATTTATAGAACATTTTTCCCCCCAGAAAATATATAATAATAAATATAAGCTCAGTTGCCAGTTTAAACCCTAGAAGAAATTTCATAATGATACTTGTCTCCTCTCTTCTCGCAGAGAAATGCTTTTGGCACAGCGCTTGGGGATGTGATGGGTCTCCCAGGGCGTTCCAGCAGTAACTGGACTCAGCAGCGTTAGATACCCTCAGTTACTGAAACACTAGCTCGTCACCCAAGCCTGTTTGCAGAGGCGAAAACCTATATTTTGGGCTCTCTCCGGACGCATCTGACTGCTCTCCCCCCAGTAAGGAAGCCAAGTTCATGCTTGCCAGGGTGTTACTACTCTTCAGGATTATACATTAATCCACACAATTAACTTGAAGCAACTTAGTTCTTTTAATTGTGCTGAGGCATCTAAAGAATTTGATGGTAAGACTGGCATTTGTTTATACTCAAAACATACATGGCAAGAAGCTTACGTTAGCATAAGCTTAATGACTTAGAAATGCCATGGTTCTAAAATGAAATCATATCACCAACCACATTTAACTCAGGTAGAAGCCCTGACTTTTCATAATGAGCGAAAGGAGTCATTCCCCTGGGGCCAGGGCATGGTTAAGATGAACACAGAAATGATATCATCGGACTTGGGGCAATGGACCCCATGCATAATGTATGTTGCATCCTTAATAATGGGCAGAGTTATCTGGTGTCTTTCACCGTGAGAAGGAAAAGACACAGGTTTAAGTAGAATTAAATGCAAATTATGTTCAGTCTTAAAGCTTTGCCTTTTAGAACTGGACTCAAAGAAGCAGTAGTCTGCATATGAGCGGGCTCAGGGAAGATCTGAAGCCGTCCACCTTTCCCCATGCTTTACCTCCACGTGATAATCTAGACATCACTAAATGTGGGGATGCTGGGACAAAGAGGGGTGCTGAAGCCGAGAGCCCCAGAGTGTCTACAGAGAGAGTCAGCATGGTAATACAGCACAAGTGGGGCGGTTCTATAGGTGTACAGGTGGCTGTCAAGTTAAAATGTGGCTCACAAACAAAATGCAGTCTTGTTTTTTCCCAATATGCACTTCGCTCAGGAAGAGAAAGGCACAGCAAGGGCGTGGGAAAAAAGTGGAAGGTGAGGCAGGACCCGGGTCTAATCCCGGCTCACTGTTAACTGGCTCTATGACTTTGGGCATAAAATGGAAGCATTTTAGACATTTTAAAATGTGCACAGCTGTGCAACTTTAAAAAATAAATGGAATTCTCTTAAAAGAGGTATGGGATAGTGGGAGAATCGCTGGTTTGGGCAACAGAGAGGTCGGGATCTGAATCCTGGCTCTGTGCCTGAATTTCTGAGTTGTCCAGGCAAGTTAGTTATGTCTTAGAGATTCCAGCCCTTCACTCATAAGTAATAACAGCCACCTCATAGCGTTACCTGTGAATTAATGATGTGATACTTGTAGTGCAACTGGATCATTGCCTAAAACATAAAAGGTACTCAGTGAACCAGTGCGATTGTTCTTATCCGTATAATGGGCAGGGTGTGAAACATGATCTGCAAGGTCTTGTACAATTTAGACAAAATTCTTTGTAATGTTATCAGCAGCTCTTTTGCCCCTTAGTAATCTCTTCCTTACTTCAGACTTGGCAAGAACATCAACCTCTTTCCACTGTTTTGGAAAACCTATTTCAGTCTCCATGAACCGGGACCACCTTGTACCCAGTGGTCCAATCAAACACAATATCCTTCTAGTTCATTGGTATCCTTCAACTCATTCATTTCTCCCCACATCCCCTGCCAGGAAGAACTACTGTTTAGACAATGATCATCTCTTGCATGATATTGCAATGACCTTTTGAAGTGTTTCCTGACTTCCAGACTTGCACATCCTACTTTATCAATGGGTAACCATGAATGTGCTCCGGGTATGTTCATCCCCTGCGTCCTCATGGAAGCTGGGTGGGGTCTGGGGCCACCTCTTTCTGTTCCCCTTTGTGCCTGATAGTGTTACCATTTTCCATGCGTGTTGTTTGTGCAAAAACTCTCTGTACTGCAGCCAACGTGCTCTTGTAAAGAAAACATGTAATAAGTTTACAGCAGTCAGCTTAGGATCAATCAAAATTCCTAGCCTGCTGGGTCAAGTTCACTTCGGCAGCTTTAATTTATATGAGACTTGCCAAGCTATCTTGAGAAAATATTTTCCAAATTCTTTTAATTCCCTTTTTTAAAAAATTTTTTTGCATACTGACAAGTTAGCTTGGAGAAGTGGGCTTATGGAATTCTCCCACGGTATAGAGGAGGGAGAGGCTCCTGCCCCCATTACAGATGGAATCAGGAAAGAGCAGGGCAGGGCATGGGGAAGAAAAAGGGAAGTCCACCTGCCTTCTAGTCCTGGGGCTGGTGGGGAGGCGAAGGGAAACAGAGGGTGTTTGTGTGATGGGAAAGGAGAGGAAGAAGAGCCGAAAGTCTGCCCTGAGACTCAAGAGGGTGGGGGCCCATTACATCAGTGGGTTGTTTACATCCAAGAGCAGGGAGGGGAGCTATTACCACAGCCACCCCGGGTGCAGCCTCCGAAAAATACGGCAGTGCGGATACTTTCTGAGGTTCAGCCTCGATCCCTGTGGGGAAACGAAGCTGAGTCAGCCGCGGGCCCTTCTGAGGCAAGGAGACCTGCGGCCCTCGGCTCCGGGGAAGCAGTGAGGTGAGCCGGCCCTGAGCCCTGCTGGTCCGACCCCGCCGAGAAGACCCGATCACAGGCCCACCCACACTGGGATGACCAGGATCTCTGGGCCATTCTGTGTAGATCTGAGAGCCCCAGTGTCTCCCCCAAACCTCAATAACCCATCCATCCCACAGCTCTGTTCCTATACACCTGGTGAAAGAAAAAAGGGGTTCTATGCAAAGTAACCTCACAGGGCGACTGCTCATAAATGTCTAACTGGGCAGGTCATGGTGGGTAGTCACCCACCCCCCAGGCATGTCACTTTTTAGCAAATGTTCATCTTTGCTTTAAGCAAGACCTGTCCATTGTTTCTGTACATCTAAGTTAACACGCCCTGGAAATAAGCAATAACCACCCTCCGGAGGGCACATAATCTTGTTGACTATCTTGTAATTCAGTTCCCACCTTGCTTTCTCTCACCTCCATGCAATCTTCCTTCATGTCCCTCCTTAATTTCAAATGTATAAAAGAAAGTGCAAAACTGTTATTCTCCAGAGCATTCAAGATCTTTCTCCCCAGCATAAGTTGTCCGTTTGGCCCAGATAAACTCTTATAAAAATCCTCTACAGGTTTGGACGATTTCTACATCGATAACCTGGATACGATTTTAAGAAAGAAGCAGAAGAGGGGAAGGTGGCGGAGAGCCTGAGCGGTTCTTCCCGACAGGCACTTGGCATTCCCTAAATGGCCTTTTTAAGTTATTGGCCTGGACTGTGCTTTCAACAGGCTTGAACATTTAACTTAATTTGTTTTTCTATTAACCAGGCTTAGGAAAAAGACCAAAGGAAAGAAATTTACATTTTCCTGTACATCTCCATGGGAGCATGTGAAACATTTGGCGCACTTCCTGTGTTGGTAATGGTATAAAGCAGAATACAAAATTCTCCGTTGCCCTTTTCCACCCTCCACCCCTTTCTTCTGCTTCTAATGTTTTACAAAGTCAGTGGACGGCAGAAGACAATATTTTGAAGTTCCAAATTTGGGCAACTGATTGAACGAGCCTACAGTTAACCCCTGAGGTTGGAGTGAATTTGGAACTGGGAACATGATTATTAGCTTGGAGAAGTGGGCTTATGGAATTCTCTATGAGGGAGCTATGTTTGGAGAAGTGTAACTTGATGTAACTGTGCATTATCAACATGAAGGTATTGTTTTGGAAGTTGGGGATATGTACTTGGAGCTTAAGCAGGAGACTGGGACAGGAGGTACAGACGGAAGAGTCTCCAAGATCAGTGACAAGTGAAGCTATTGGGTTGGTTAAGAGCTCCCTTGATGAACAGTAAAAACATCTACTGAAGGAAAGGACCCATGAAAAAGACTGAGAAAATGGTGAAAGTGGATATCCTTGTCTTGCTTCTGATTGTAAGGAAAATGTTTTTAGCTTTTCACCATTGATTATGATGTTAGCTGTGGGTTTGTCATATGTGGCCTTTATTATGTTGAGATATTTTCCCTTTATTTCTACTATACTGAGAGTTTTTAATCATAAATGGGTGCTAGATTTTGTCAAATTATTTTTCTGCATGTATTAAAATGATCGTATGATTTTTATCTCTCATTTCGTTTATGGGGTATATCACATAAACAGATCTTGAACCAACTGTAATTGAAAAAATAAAAAAATTAAAAACAAGAAAAGAAAAAGACTGAGAAAGAAGAATATTAGTTAAGTGGCCAATTGGGAAAAAGCAAGACAATGTAGTGGAAGGAAATGAAGAGAAAATTTCATGAGTCTGTGATAATCTGGGTCAAATTATTAATCAGTTATTAATTTATTCAACCAGTACGAAACACTTATCATGTGCCTGGGAGGGAATTAGGCTCTGGGGATACAAAGCTGCAAAGTAGTTGGGCAGAGTGTGAATTTGAAAAGGACACTGGGTTTTGCCACCAGGAAGGCACAGTGAAGTTTTAATAAAGTGATGGGGTCAGAGGTCAAGCTGCAGTCGCCGAGGTGTGACTGGAAGAAAGGGAGAAACTTCTTTCAAGAAAATCCGTGGTGGAATGCAGGAAAGCCATGGAGCCAGTGGAGTTCACATGGGAAAGAAGACATGTCTTAGGGAGAGAAACATGAGTTTGTATGTAAGCTGAGAGGAATAAGCCAATGGGTTCAATGCATTCTTCCAGAAAATATTTATTGAATAACTATTCTGTGCTAGACACTGCTCCTATGGAGAGCGGAGGGCAAGGGAGCAGTGACTGAAACCCCGACCCCAGGGGGGGCCCCATTCTAATGGGAGGAGACAGACATAAACTCAGAACATACCTAATATTTTCCTGTGTTGGCAAATGCTATGCACAAAGGAGCTGGGTCATGTGGAGGGGCCACCTGATCTAGAGGCTAGGCCTCCCTGGGTGGACCCTGGCACTGAGGCCTAACTGGAGAGTAGGGATCGCCACACACATGTCCAGGTGAGCAGCCCTCCCTGCTGGTGTTACGGGAAGAGATGAGCATCTGAGTGAGTAGACTGAGTAAAGAGATCCTCCCTGCCCCATGTGGGCAGACATCATCCAATCCATCGGGGACCCAAGGGGATCAATGGTGAAGGAAGGGTGAATTCTTGTGCTAGGTTAAGCCCTGGTCTGAGTCCAAAGGCCGAAGAACCAGAAACTCAAATGTCTGGTAGCCAGAAAAGATGGGTGTCCCAGCTCAAGAAAAGAGAGCAAGAATTCACCCTCACAGACGCATCCAGAGATAATGTTTTACCATAGAATTAACCATCACAGGAGGGTAAAGGGAAGACTGGTTTGGAATAAAAGGGAAGTCATGGGGGTGGTTGAGAAAGGAGTCACCGGAAGCGATGGGCAGGATGGGAATAAGCACAGGTGTGTGTGTATAAGATTTGATAGGGATGCTTCTCTTATTTATTTTATTTTTCCAGCTTCATGGAGGTATAATTGACAAATGAAATTGTACTGTACTTAAGGTCTACATAGTGATATGTATACCTCATGAAAGGATGCTCCTTTGAGCTAGTCAACACGTCACCTCACGTATTTACTTTTTCTGTGTGTCTCCCCGCCCGCCCCCCCGCCCCAGAGAACATTTACGTTCTACTCACTTAGCAAATTTCAATTTTAAGCATGGTGTTGTCAACTATGGGATGCTTCTTTGAGACATAGAGGAGGAACATACCATTGGAGACATGTTCCATGACTTTGGTGGATTTCTGAACCTCTCTGAGCCTTTTTGTAAAGCAGAGCATTATAGGTGGGGTGCCTGGCACCATGGCAGGTAGATAGCGAGTAGGCTGTGCGTATGGGGAGAGAGAAAGACTTTGAACCGGGCCGAGGGAGCTGGAGGGATTCCCTCCCTTCTGAAGCATTGTCCCGGTGCAGAGGAGAGGGAGTTCTCAGAGAGCCTGGCCTGCAGTGGGCTCAGGGATAACATAGCCTGCTCAGAGGAGAGGGATAATATTTAGAGAGCTGCCACTGAGGAGGCTGGGAGGGGTCGGGAACCATGACTTCTAAGGCCCTTGCTAACTCTGTTCAGTGATATTTTTTCCCCCTGAAGTATTTTTTTAAGCCAACGGTTTCATCCAAAACTGAAGTCTCTCTGTACTGAGTCCAAGAAAAACAGAAGTCGTATTACAATTATAATAAGACTTGACAGGAAGTGGTACCCAGGGGAGCTGTCCTGGCATATGCTGGGGAGGAGGCCTGTTTCAGGAGGCTGTCCTTCCCTATCCATCCCCCAAGCTCACCTGGATCTGGTTCAGTCTGAAGACTCCAAACTGATCTTACCTTGGGAGCGATGGCATTGGGGGGTGAGGTGGGGTGGGGCGCACTGTGGGAAGAGGGAGCAGCCTATGCCGATTTACTTCCAGGTTCAATGCACATGTGGGGTTCCTTTACAGAGAACCATGGGACCTGGTTACATCTAATAAGAAAGAGTAAGGAATAGTCACTATATATGATGTTTAATATATAATTTATATGGCTCAAGCTCCAATTAGGTTATATTTTTATGGATTTAAATACCCAGCTCATTTTTTTCATTTAAAAACATAGCTTGAAAGCATATAACATTCTTACCCGAAAATATTACTTACAGTTTGTGCTTTTTTTTATTTTTAGTTTCCTTTGCTTGACAAATATATGACATATTATCATTAAGATATTGTACTTTTATTTTTTTTTAATGTCCACTATCTTTGGATGAAGTCATTAAGTGAATTAAATGTCTTTTTTACTTCTTGTTTTCTGTACATAATACAATAAAATAAAATAAAATGTACAAGTATTTTCATGGAGCTATTAACATAAGTTAATTTAATTCTTTGTGATAGTGATTTCACAGTTTTTCTTTTCTATAAATTGCTGTAGCTTGTTTTAATGAAACAACTTGTGAAATTTCCTGAAGTACTGTTATTTTTCCTTCCTTTCCTTTTTCTCACATACTTTCAAATTTAATTTAAAAGCTTGCAACATTTTTATTTTGGTGTTGAACTGTTAAGGTTCTTATCCTTTAAAAAGCTTTCTTACACAGGAATGTAAAATCCAGAATGAATTTATGGCCTGAGACTTGTGTTTAAATTAGAAAACCAAATTTACTGCTGATGAGTAAGAACAAGATCTTCACCCACGTAGCTTTCTTTGGCCTTTCTTGAAAAATGACCTTTTCCTGTTTAAATAGCCATTATTGGGAGAGTCATAAGAAGAGATGAAGACCCTTTCTGGGCATTAACGATGCTGTCTTTCTGATTTAAGGTCCAAGAAATCTGTCAACACTCCGAATACTGATGTCCTAGACAGATTCTTGGTTTGCAGATAGGACCAGAGGTCAGTGTTGTTGTGGTTGTTGGCCCGTGCAGCCCCGCTCACTGGCGCTGTGCCTCTCCTGGAAGTTCAGGTGGTTTCACTTTCTGGATGGTTCCTCTTCAGTTTCAGGGAAGCTGTAAGTTGCTTTGTGTAGATGTATAATGGCGCTACATATTGAATACCATGTCTATAAACATATGATATCACATGAGCGCACTGAAAAGCAGCTGAATTTGCCAATTGCCAATGCTCTAACCTACATTATAACACTATTTGCTTTAAGTATTTTCATTTTTTTCTTGCTATTTTTGGACTGTGGTCAAATGCACAGGGTAAACTATGTGAACATTAATTCAGATTGAACATGTATTCATGCTAGATTTCCATTCCTGGGAAAAAGTAAAACTATCCAGTGTGTTTGGTCAATTTCCTTCTCTTGATTAGTTTTATGATTTGTTCTTTAAATTCTGCCTTAATGATCACAGCTTAAATACAGTTTGACATTTGAACAAAGAAAGCAATTTGTTATTTTAAAGAACACAGGCTTATGATGGAGGAAAAGTGAACTAAACGCACTGGGAATTCAGAGTTTTGACCACCGGGGAGTGGATTTTTTTCCATCTGGCTCGGCGGTGATGAGAAAATTTGTTCAGAGGTCAGGGTCAGAGAATCAAGAAGTTCCTGAGCTATAGATAATCTTAAATTCTAATCTAATCTAATCAACCCTCCTAATTTTGTAGAGATGTAAGCAGGAGGGAAGGGATGTGATTTGTCTGAGGGCACTTAGTTGTTAATGGAAGAGCTGGACTAGGAATGCATTCTCTAGTGTCCAGATTCAAAACTCTGCCTATTGTAACAAATCATATAAATTGAAGCAGGGGCGGGGGGAAGGGGAGGATTAAGGGGATAGGAGCAGGATTTTGAAAACAATGATCTCTTTGCTGAGTCCAGCCTTTTTGGAACCCTCAATTCAGTACTGTCAAGGGGAAAAGGAGTTGAAATTTGCCATTTGTATTTAATTCCTTTGAAATCTGCAAGAGATTTGGAATTGAATCCCAATATTGACATTGATGATTTTGAGGTTAGACACCTTAATTATCAATTGAATGTGCTGGCCTAAGTCTATGGTTCTTAGACTTTACCAAACATCAGAATCACCTGGAGGACTTCTTAAAAACGAGTTAATGCCTGGGTGGCCTGGCTCAGTGGTTGAGCATCGAGCTACCGTTATGAACCAGGAGGTCATGGTTCGATTCCCAGTCAGGGCACATGCCTGGGTTGCAGGCTTGATCCCCAGTGTGGGGCATGTAGGAGGCAGCCAATAGATGATTCTCTGTCATCATTGATAGTTCTATCTCTCTATCTCTCTCTCTCCTTCCTCTCCGAAATTAATAAAAATATATTTTTAAAAAACTAGTTAAGCCCCCCAAGTTTCTGGTTCAATAGGCACAGGTGGAGCCTGATAATTTGCATTTCTTTTTTTAAAAAAATGTTTTTATTAATTTTGAGAGTGCACGTGAGAGAAAGAGACACAGATGTGAGAGAAACATTGATCAGTTGCCTCCTGCACACTCCTTGATCGGGGCTCAAACCCACAACCTGGGTATGTGCCCTGACCAGGAATTGAACCGGCGACCTTTAGATACATGGAACGATGCTCAATTAACTGAGCCACTCCAGCCTGACTGCTAATTTGCATTTCTGATAAGTCTGCAGGTGGTCTGAGGACCACATTTTGTGATCGAGGTCACCAAGGTCTTTTCTGCACAAAAACTCCTGCACCTTTTTACTTTAACCTTCTTGGCAAGTGAAAGTTAATACTTCATATTCCCTAACCTTGGGAGGGATGGGGCCAGGAGGTGTTGCAATTGTGGATCCAAGTTTTGTAAGATCTTCAATGAAAGACAAAAGTTATTTTAGTATGATATTAATCCTATATAATAAAAGGGTAATATGCAAATCAACCGAATGGCAGAATGACGGGTTGCTATGACGTGCACTAACCACCAGGAGGCAGATGCTCAATGCAGGAGCTGCCTCCTGGTGGTCAGTGCGCTCCCACAGGGGGAGCTCTGCTCAGCCACAAACTGGGTTGACAGCTGGCTAGCACAGAGATGGTGGTGGGAGCCTCTCCCATCTCTGCGGCAGTGCTAAGGCCCATGGGGAGCGGGCCTAAGCCATCAGTCAGACATCCCCTGAGGGTTCACGGACTGCTAAAGGGTGCAGGATGGGCTGAGGCCCCCCTCGCCCCCCAGTGCATGAATGTTGTGCACTGGGCCTCTAGTATAGTATAATGTTGAAAGTCACAGGTGTTATTGGAAAAGGAAGGTAAGATATTCTATCTGGCAAAAAGAAAATGTGGAAGAACTTGACTATACTGAATGCATTATAGGCTTCCCAGTAGTACCTTCTCAGGGAAGCCATTCTCAAAACAAACCCTATTTATTTAAATTGGAGGTAATGGGAGCTCCCAAAGAGAAAAATTAGTTGTATGATCAAAGCACTGAGTGAAAAAAGTCACAAAAAATTTTTATGACACTATCTCTAAACAATTCTTCAGGTAAGAGCTTTTCAGTTGCATTTTATTGATGTTCTGTCATAGTTAAAATGGCATGATGCCATGGTTTTAATCCCACTTTACTCTTTTCTTAAGCCTGAATACAATATGCTTGGTGTTTTATTGAGTTAAAGGTGCTTCTATAATCATAACCAGAAAAAACGGGGAAGTCCAAATGTATAGTCAGTTCGTTCCTGTTACAGATCTACAGTTTTGCCTGTAGCGGTTTTCCTGTGGGAGTCTATATTGGCTGAGATTGCTATGCTGGGGTTTTAGATATTACAGTTATATTTTGTACTGTACGAATTCTAATTGCTAAATGGATGCACCCCTTCTTGTTATACACTGTTTATTTGTTTTAGGCCAGGTTTTAAAATAAATATTCCCCAAACTTGGAACTTGACCATAAAAAGTAAAAATTGCATTTAAGATGTAAAATATACTCCCAATATAAAATAATTTATTATTTTACATTTATTTCATTTAATAAAATGACCCCAAATCTGATTTAAGCCACTTAAGAAGAGATGACTTTCTTTTTGTGGTCAAGATCTAATGCACAGGTATCTACTTTCATCTTAATGAAATAGGGCCCTTGTAAAATGTAAATTTATAGAAAAGAAAGAAAATGAACACATACCTCTCAGTGGGCTTTCTGTTGACTGTGTAACAGTTACTGTTTTATCTGGTCCTGCCTTGGGGGGAAGATATGTGAGGGAGGGTCTTGGAGTGAAAAGTTGCCCCATTGATAATCTCAAAACCACCTGGGAACTAGCCTCAGAATAGTTGGTGGGTGTCCTGGCCACTGTGTGCCTGGGCAACCCTTTCCCCTGGAAACGCAGGCAAGTTCTGCTGCTGTGTTGAGCTTAATTAGGGCTCCATAATCCAGGGCTTTCTTTCTTTTTTCTTAATTTGGTTGACTTTTGACATAGAATGGTTGTGTCTTAGAAGTAAGACTATCAGAAGTTCAAAATGAGGCCATGATAATAATTTTTAAAGGTCAGATAATAACAAAGGTTGACAAGGATGTAGAGAAATTGGAAGCCACGTGTTTTATTAATGGAATGCAAAAAGGTGCGGCTGCTTTGGAAAAAAACAGTTGGCACTTCCTTAACTGGTAAAACCTAGAGTCACCAAATAATTGGGTAGTTCCGCTCTTTTTCTCCCTCCCCCTTCTCCCCATACACTTCCAGACTCTCCACACTAGAGTGCAAGCTCCGCGGGTGTCCAGGCCTGGCTGTCCGGTCATCACTCTACCTCCACCATCTGGAACGGAGTTTGGCACCCAGCAGGCACTCAATGTATTTCAGTTGAATAAATCTGTGAGACAGGCATATTGTTAAGTCGTTAAGAGCACAGGCTCTGGAGTTACCCTGCCTTGGTGTGAATTCTGCTTCCGCTCCTACCGTGGGACCTTGCACTGGTGACTTAGCCTCTTTGAACCTCAGTTCCTCATCGATGGAATGGGGCAGTATTAGCACATCACAATCACTTATGAGAGAAAATTCATTTAACAAATTGTTATTAAGAATCGAATGTACAACACTCTGAGCCATGTAATGTGGGCATCACCTCTATAGATGAATAAGATGTGGTCCTTGGCCTTAAGAGAATAAGAAACTTTTCACCCTCACAGGGCAGAAATCTGTAAAAGCCAAAGAAGGGGTCCAGGTCTGTGAGGAATAAATACACCAGCGTGAACTCCCACATCAGCCAAATGCATTAGGAATCACCAACTAGCCAAACTTTGTTCCCAGTTTTTAGCAACAGGAGACAAAAATTTTGAAATGATTTTTTTTCTAAAATATTGTGTTAGATGTAAAAAATATTAATTCCTATATGTTTCAAGTGGACAGATTCATATCATCACGAGAAATTTTTATTTCATGTCTAGCCAGTTTATTTAAAACCAATGAAAATTAGTACATTGAACGCAGAACATATTTTTAAAAATACAACTTTGCTTTTGTCTTCCAGTCCTCATTGAAAAATGTATTTAGTGGGAGTGTGTTTCCTGTCCCTGGATCATTAATCGGGCAGGTCCCATGATTATGGGGCTCACTCTTAGACGTTTGTACTTCTAGAAGGTTGTGATCACTGTAGCAGGTTGTGCCTTCTTGACTTAAAATTCTTCCTAAACCTAAATCTAGAACATACTGTGTGTGTGTGATTTTATCGTCCTAATATAGACAGTCCTACATACAGTCCTATAATCCTATCATTGGGCAAAGGGCCAAGTATCAGCATTCTGCTTTCAACAAATAGTAAACGCATCTTCATTGCTATTCTGTTAAAACTGGAATTTTAGTGCTTGCCATCTCTATATTTTGAAATATACACATTTTTGCCCTCCTCTTTTTTCTTTTAAGCCTACCATCTTAATGAAAATATAAAATTGTGTCCTACAATTTCCTGGTGCATTGTTAAATGGTCAAAGGCCATACAGCTCCTTATATCATAATGACAGGGCCCACGGCTGCCTGACCCTTGTACTATGTGGTAATGCCTTTGAAATAAAGGCTGGATTTATTTATTTTTCTATTTCCCCCCCCGGCTCTAAACTTGTCACATAAATTAATAGGAGAAAAATATTTCTCTATGTTCTGTGTTCCTGGAAGATGATTTACAAAAAATTAGGTCATTGTCTATCTACACCCTCCACAAAGAAATAAAGTTTAATTTATGCCAATGTTGTTTATTACAATAGCATGAAAGATTGGGGGAAATTGATGTAAAATCAGGACAGTCTCTCAAAATCAGGATTTCTTTATAGCTAAACATCACATGAGGACCTTCTGTTTGAATGTTTTAGTTTGCTACTGCCATTAAGTAACTCTTCGATCACTGCTCCAGATGCAGGTATTGTGGGCAAGTAGTCAAGATTCCCACCTTTGCTCTTCTTTAAAGTGAAGTGGCATTAAAAGGGAGAGATGGGAGATACAGAGGAGGAAAACACCACACACACACACACACACACACACACACACACACACACACCCCTGCACGTTGACCAGGGGCTGCCTCTGTGGCAGCCCTGCAGGCTCAGCTGGTGTGCTATGGCCTTTGTTGGTCTTGCTCAGGGCAGGGCCACAAGGCCCCACTGCGTGGCCACACATGAACACCCAGCTGCGTGCCGTCATTGTCAAAGAAAACAGTACAGGTGAGCTCACAGAGACCTAGTCATGAACACAATCACCGCAGAGATGCACGGTAATTAGCACAAGTGTTTATAATTTTACATAAATTGCTATAATTATGACAATATTTTAACCAAAAAGAAAACACAGCTTCTTGATTTCTTGCTGTGGTTTATTTGTACTCAGTCCAGAATGTTCCCTGGAACACATACCATTCCTTTCTGACATCATCATCACCAAGTCTAGCTGCGTGTAGTATTAGTACTTGGGATTCCTTTGCCTTCTATGGCATTCCTCCTATATCTCCAAACCAAAGTCCTCCCTATGTGTCCTTTGACCCATACCCTGTCTCAGTTCCTCTCACCATGCTCCTGGTCACCAGGTCCCACACAGTGAGCAGGAAGTCAGGGGGCTGTGGGTCCCAATGGTGGGCGGGTAAGGAGATAACAATTTGAAGGGAAGGGAGGCCAAAGCTCAGGGACAGTCATATAGGAATAAAAGCATCCATTGAGCTTAAGGGCTGGCTCCCCGGAATGCTTGAGTATTGATCACGTGTGTTGAGGGAGAGGCATTAGGAAGAAATGAGAGGGCCCTTCTTAGGTGCCATGTTGACCCTTAGCCACCATTTCCACCCAGCCATGCAAAACCATGGACTTCTAACCTGACACACAGGGGACCAGGGGCACCCTGGACACCCCCGCCTAGTATGGGGCATGCCTGGGAGGAATATTCTACACCAGCGGTTCTCAACCTGTGGGTCGCGACCCCTTTGGCGGTTGAACGACCCTCTCACAGGGGTCGCCTAAGACCATCCTGCATATCAGATATTTACATTATGATTCACAACAGTAGCAATATTACAGTTATGAAGTAGCAACGAACATAATTTTCTGGTTGGGTCACAACATGAGGAACTGTATCTGAAGGGCCAGGAGGTTGAGAACCACTGAGCTAGAGGATAGCTGTTCTTCTTATGAACTTTTCTTGCTCGTTGCTTCTTACTCTCTCGCCTTGTGGCCTTCCACATTCAAATGATTTTCCTACAAGCGGAACAGGTTCATGTTATTTATAATGCAATAAGCACGTCTCTAAATGACCCGGTGGTTCTCAAACTTTTCAGTCTTAGGACCTCTTTACACTCTTAAAAATTATCAAGGACCCCAGAAGGCTCTCATACGGGTTTGTGTGAGGTGTATCCACCAACATTTACCCATACTAGAAACTAAAACTAAGAAAATTGTGAAATATTTCTTTATAAATTCACTTAAAATAGTAATAATAGTGTTAACCGAAACAACATATTTTTTAAATAAAAAAAATAACCATACCAAACAAAAAGACTTTATAAGAAGAACGGCATTGTTTTACATTTTTGCAGATGTCTCAATGTCTGGCTTAACCGAAGACAGCTGGCTCCTTATCTGTGTCTGCATTCAATCTGTTGCTACATCACACACATGCAGCCTCTGGAAAACTCCACTGGGAAAAAGACAAATAACATCTTTGTTTTATCCTGAAAAAATTTTTTGATATTGTAGAGCACCTGAGAGGCAGTTAGGGACCACAACGTGGTCCCAAAGCACATTTTGGTCATTATTACACCAAATCATCATCATAAGGCTTAAAGGAACCGAAGAGATGATTGCTAATAGTCACGTTAACAGTGAAACCACCCCAAAATGTTGGTTATCTACAGGTGCACTTGTCGATTGTCCTTTTGTGACTATGCTACTGAGCATTTTATGTGATTATTTTCTTTTATTATAAATTCCATCATTTACATATCATCAGAAGAGCTTAACATTTGGAAATAAACAGTATGGTATAGTGGTTAAGAAAAACAGCTTTACAAAGTATTTTTATAGAGAATACTATATGCTACTATTTGCATTAAAAAAACAAAGAGTAAGAGATGCTTTAGTCCGAGTCGGTTTGGCTCAGTGAGTAGAGCATCAGCCTGTAGACTAAAAGGTCCCGGGTTTGATTCCGGCCAAGAGCACAGGTCCCCAATGGGGGGTGTGCTGGAGGCAGCCGATTAATGATTCTCTCTCAACATTGATGTTTCTCTCACTCTCTCCCTCCCTCTCTGAAATCAATAAAAAATTTTTTTTAAAAAAAGAGAGAGTTGCTTTATAGATTTTCTAGAAGAATCTATTAAAAGTACTAGTAACAGTTGAATATCTGGTGTAGAAAAAATGGCTATCACCCATTTATAATTCATGATTTTTTTTTAACAAGGCGTATGTATTCGTTTCTCAATTAAAATATGTAGTGAATAACAAAAAGAAAAGAAAAACAACAAAACCTTTAGATTCAAGATTTAGCTTAGAAACTTAGCAACTTATTACCTACATGACCTTGGCCCAATTACTTGATCTGTTTAAAACTCATTTTTTCTTACATGTAAATTGAAGTTATTGATAATACCTACCTTATCAGATTATTAAATGCAAAAATAAAATATCTTGTTCTTGGCCCATAGAAACATCTGTTTTACTTATTTTTATCATAACGATCACTTTTTAAATCAGAGGATTATTTTGAGAGCCATTAATCATTCTTTAATCTTTCTTTTATTGGGTGATTCTAAAGTTTCATTAGATGAATATAGTAATGCAATTACAACAGTGATCTGCTCATTGAGGGGCCGTTTAAAAGCTTAGATTATTCTGTCAGCTTTTGACTGCATCTTATCTTTCTGCCCAACATCATGCTAGACTTCCAAATCACACTTGTATACCGCACACCTGTCCTCGGTCACCCTACCCTGCACCCGGCTGGTGGGTCCATTGTTCCTGCAGCCTACGGCAGAATCCCCCAGCTTGAGGCCAGCCGGTCTGAATTGACCTTTTGCCCTTTTTATGCTTGAATGGGCTTCATTAGGCCCTGTGGTTCCTGTACTGGATTTGGAATCATCTATTTTTAGTAAACCTCTTATTTGTCGATTATTGAGCTCAGCTACGATGGATTTGTAAGTTCCGACTCCTCTGGTTTTGATTCTGTGTGTGTTTCAGTCCCAAATGCATGACTCACTTCCTGCTTAACCTAATGTGCATACGATCATTTCCTCTGTGCTTTCCATCCTGTCATCTGGGGTTGGTCTGTGGTGGCCACTTCACAAGTGTCTGCCTGAGCTTCCGCTGCTGCTTCTTGGTGCCTAAGGAATCTGAAGACTCCTATCTCAATAATGGACGGGTGTATCAGAGGAGCCAATCACGTGGCTTGGTGAGCAGTGGACAACACAGAAATATCACTCTTGGTCCATGTGAGATACAGTGTCCTCTAGCAAAGGTGGGTCTGGTTGAGACAGCATTCTGAAAGGGTGTCCATCTTCTACTTGGGTCTTTTCATGTCATCTTCCCTTTACCTGTGTGTCTGCCTCAGTGTCCAAATGTCCCCTTTTTATAAGGACACCAGCCATCTTGGAGTAGCGTCTACTCTAATGACATCATTTAAACATGATTATGGAAAGATCCAACATCCAAGTAAGGTCACATTCTGAGGTACTGGGGGTTAGAACTCCAGCATGTGTTTAGTTGTGGGTCACAATTCTCCCCTTCCCAGGCAGGACTTCTGGGATCCCAGCTACTTAGAGTATGGTCTACCAGGGGTTGCATGGGTTCCAGATGGTTGTGCCCTCCTAGCTCCATAAATGCCTTCCCCTCGTAGGGAGGGCCAGATCCAGGGGAGGACCCCAGGGGCCTAGTCTGGTAGTATTGTACTCTATAATGCAGCACATATAATTATAAACTGCAACAAACTCTGCCCCACCCTTTCCCCCAGCCTTTAGCACTTCAGAGCAAGCTGGGCTATGACATCCTGCCAGCATCTACAGCCATCTGCCCAAAGGCTTTCTTTGGCCCACGGAGCCTGCCCTGTGCCAGGGAATTCACACGCCCCTGGAAGCAGCTCTCAACCCAGGACTGAGGGCTGTCGGGACATAAATGGCTCAGCCCCCTCTCTCCTTGTGAGAAATAATCCTGAAAGTAGGGTAAATGTGTGAGTCAACATCAAAGACTTTACCCCCTATTTTAAAATCTCATTTAAGAGATATTTGTTTAATGTGGAAAAAATTAGCACTGAATTGTCACATGTATTTTTTTTTCACTATGGATTTTATGAATGGTCTGTCTCCTCCACCTTAAAAAGCAAGCTCCAAGAAGACAGACTTTGTGTCTGTTTGGTTGACCGCTGTATGCCCAAGTCAACATGGGGCCGGATGTGCACACGTGAGCAGTGCTGTGGGGATGTGGAGTATGAGAGAGCAGAAAATGGCAGTGCTCACGGGGCATGCTCATCATCATCATCATCATCACTTTACGTTTGTATTATTATTGTTATGACTTCACATTTGTCTTAGGAAGCGA
This sequence comes from Myotis nattereri, assembly GCF_964212035.1. Lineage (NCBI taxonomy): Eukaryota > Metazoa > Chordata > Mammalia > Chiroptera > Vespertilionidae > Myotis > Myotis nattereri. The sequence continues at coordinate 93,332,223 of NC_138081.1, read as the reverse complement.
AGTTCTCATTCCCTATGATGCTGCATTTCAGCATCTTGTTTTGCTTTACCACCATTTTCCTTCCCCCCAGTATTATGATTATTGGAGAGCTGTTTGTACCTGGCTCATGATGTTTATTGGTATTTAAATTTCCAAGGGAGAAATGTGGTTGTTGCCTGATTGGGCCCATCATAGTTACCACCCGGCTACATATACACTCCTTAACCTCCTCTCTGCTGTCTCCTCTTTCAAACATAAGCTCATCCAACAACTCTGATTCTTTCCCCAGGCAACAACAATTCATGAAGAATCCATCATCACTTTTCTATTAAAGGTGGAATCCCCTTCTGAAGTCTTTTTTTTTATGTAACTGACTTATTTGTGTGCTATCGTTTTTCTCTGTTCGTTCCCTTCTTCTCTTTTCATTTTCCAGGATTATTTCCTTCAGGACATGTAAGCCAATCTGGTTTTAGCTCAAACACATGATACAAGACTTGGCATTAAACTTTTCTCCTTCTGAAGTGTTTATCTACTTTCAATTTCACTGACCTTCCATAGTTTCCATCTCTACACGATTCAGCCAGAAAGCTGAATTAATATACAATTCCCCCAATTCCCTAACGAAGGAAGAGTGTGATGATCTTGTCTGCTACAGTAACATTTTATGGGGTGGGTTCTATTTTTTTTTTAGAAGATATCTAATTTTTAAATATAGCACTTCATTCACCTCACCTAACACAATAGGAGCTTGTGGTGGATACTCAACTCCTTGTCGAATTGATAATCACGGGCTTTTTAAAGCTGTTTTGGACCTGAATGGTAAAACACAGCCTCATCATTTACTAAGCATTTCTTTAATGTCCAGGGAGTGCAAAGGAAGTACAAGGACACAATGACTGCCATGGAAGAGCTCAGAGGAATTGTACCGCTTGGACAAAGGGTCAATTTAGTAGAGAAGGATTTAGGTGGCTATGGGTGGAAAATAATTAGATTGATTATATGGATCTTTAGATGCAAATAAGAGAACTGCCAGAACAAAGAAGACCAGCTGACTGATCTATCTCTCTGTATTATACAGAGGACAGCCCAGCTTGCTGTGTTGAAAGTGAACACTGGACTATTGATTTTGGCTCTCAGAAGACTTACCACATTGTACTCATGTTACAGCCTCTCAACATTTTCAAGTTATCAATCAAGTTAATCACATGCTTGTGGGAACTCTTAGTCCACTCTCCCACACCAGATTCTGGTGTGTGTGTGTGTGTGTGTGTGTGTGTGTGTGTGTGTGTTTTGTTTGGTTATTATTTTGAATTTTGTTTAACTTTCCATAGAACTCTCTCTTCTCACACTTGTGTATTGGTTAACACAATGTGGAAATTATAGAATTTTATCTTCAGTGGAGTCTTTTCCTTTTGTCAACAAATAGATTTCACAGCTACTGTGTCTATATGGTAAAATTACCTTAACATTACTGTAAACAGTATTAACATTTAGCCCCTTTGATGAAGTTTATTTAGTTTACTACTGATGAAACAATAGTTGAAAAAGTTTTTTATCCTCCTCTCTTTTGTTTGTTTGTTAATCTATGCCAGGGATATTTTTCCATTGATTTTTAGGGAGAGTGGACGAGAGAGGGAAAGACAGAGAGAAACATTGATGTGAGAGAAACACAATGATTGGTTGCCTCCTACAAGAGCCCTGACCAGGATCTGGGCCAGGGAGGAACCTGCAACCAAGGTACATGTCCTTGACTGGAATCAAACCTGGGACCCTACAGTCACAGGCCAACGCTCTATCCACTGAGCCTAACTGGCTAGGACTATCCTCCACTCTTTATCTGATAGAGATTATGACAAGCTCATAAACTGATTTGTACATTCAAGAAATGTTTATTTGAGCACCTATTCTGTGCCATGCATTGTTTTTCACAGTAAGTGCAAAACACTAAACAAAACCACAAACACAGACATTTTTTTCTTGCAGTCCACACATTCTAATGGGATGGGATTGACAACAGATAAATTAATAACATTTGAATAGTGACATATACATTTATGTGATAGAAACCTTTTTATTTATTTACTAGAGGCCCGATGCACGAAATTCGTGCAAGAGTAGGACTTCCTTCCCCTGGCTGCTGGCACCAGCTTCCCTCTGGCACCTAGAAACTGGGCTTCCCTAGAAGACCTGGCTTCATCCAGAAGGTCATCCAGAAGGACATCCAGAAGGACGTTTGGTCTAATTAGCATATTATGCTTTTTTTATTATAGATTTTATTTTAAAAAACTTTATTGTTGAAAGTATTATACATGTCCCCCCCCCTCCAGAAATCTTAATGTAGAAATGGTTCAAATTCCTATATTAGTTATCTATTACTATAGAACTTCCCCCCCACCCCCCCACCAATTTAGCAGCTAAAATCAATAACTGTCTATTATCTCACCCACTTCCCATGAGTCAGGATCCAGGATCAGTTCAGCTAACGGTTCGGCTCAGGGTCTTTCATGAGATTGTACTCACGATGCTGGCCACGGCTGCAGTTACCTGAAGGCCACCTGGGACCGAAGCATTGCTTCCCAGGTGGCTGACTTCCATGGCTGGCAAGCTGGTGCTGGTCTTTGGCAGGGGCCTCAGTTCCTCAGAACGTGGATGACTCTGCCCGGCTGCTTTCGTGTTCTCACAACATGGAGGCTGGTCTCCTCCACAAGAAGTGATCCAAGAGAAGGACAGGCAGAAGTTGCATGTCCTTTAAAACATTGTCTCAAAGTCACACATCCCCACCTCCGCCATATTCTGTTGGAAGCAACTCACTCAAGGGGAGGGACCTTAAGCTCTACTCTTATTTTTTTAAAAAATTATATTATTGTTGAGAGTATTACAGATATCCCTCATTTTTCCCCCTTTGCCCTCCCTCCACCCGGCTCTCACCCCACCCCATTCCTCCCCTTGTCTATTGTCTGTGTCCAAAGGTTATGCATATTTGCATATAAATTCTTTGATTAATCTCTTCCCCCAAGCTCTACTCTTGAAGGGGAGATATCAAAGAATTTGCAGATGTTTCTAAAAACCACCCTAATTACTCCCATACATTTAAAAACATATTGAACAAATAAAAGGGTACATTTCAGAGATATTTCAAAATCAGTTATGCCATGTTTTTTGTATATTGTTTGTTAGCATATAATGCCTTATTTTACAGCTGCTGTTTTTTATTGTTTATTAGCATTGCGTTTGAACACAGAATCATTGAATACTAGGTTTCTTGCGCTTGACGCTTTCCTTGCTGCTCTGGTTTCTTTGCTACTATGCTGCCAACCCTGTTTAGGGTGCCATTAGTGAAAATGTTTGATATTGAAAAACATTTTTTTGGTATTAGTTGATGAATTTAAGACCACTTATTATTACCTTACTTTGGCAATGAACATGATGTGTCTAATGACAGGGAGACTCAAATTACATGGCTCAGAAGTAAAATAAAATCCCCCCGGTTCTCAAATAAGTTCCTTTTGGTGGGGCACCTACAGTCTATAGCAGTGATGGCGAACCTATGACACGCGTGTCAGAGGTGACACACGAACTCATTTTTTTTAGTAGCTAAAACAATAACTGTGGAATTCAGGATTCTGTACACAAATGCTGTATGATGGAATGAAAAGTTAAAATCGTGGTCAGCTACATGTTAGCCGGGAAACCTGGGGAGAAATCGCATATGGCTACTCAGAGGACATCCATAACATCTAGAGACATGTGAGTGAAGGAGGAATGCTTTGGCTCTTTGGCGATCACATTTGTGTATTGGACTGGAACACCTGAGAAGTCCCCCACGTTGGGGCCCTCGTGTGATGACGGTTCCAGGGCCTGCCTCTTAATGACCGAAGCGGTAAATTTGGAATTCATCAGGTTCAACTTTCCTCCACGACTGGGCCTCCCCTCTGGGCAGTCTTCCATGCGAAGCCGTTAGGGAGCTTTCCAGGCACGGCAGCTGGACTGGACATGGCAGTGAGTTAGCCTCTGCACCCTTGATGACAAATGGTTCTTGTCAACTCCAAAGGCCCCCTTTTCCCAGAAGGGAATGCTTTTAAGTTTCTTAGCAAATTAATTAATAACTGGAGATAGCACCTTCTTTAAACTGTTCCCACTTTACAGCAAATAAAGTGCCAGCAGACGAAGAAATCAGAAAAAAGTATATATATAAGATAATCACTTAAATGTCAGGCCTTGTCAGTCATGTGCAGATTTCATCTCTGTTCCTGGATCCTCCCCTACAAACAAGCTGTTGGTGGAGCCAGCTGTTAAAGGGCAAGGGGTGCAGGAGAGGTGCCTTTTCTGCCATTGCATCGCTGGCAAGTTCAGTGCCATGAATACCCGAGACATTTCTACTTGTACGGGGAGGTGGACTGAAGGGGGTGGAAGGTCACTGTTTCAGAGAGACATCAGATTTTATACAATGGGTGCAAAATGAAAACAAAACAACTAGTGCCGGTCAGAGCCAGTTTGTATCTGAAAATTATTTTGTGTCGGAGGAGACAGACCTCAGATGTATTTATGCTGATTTTCAAACAATGGTAAGCAGTGTTGCAACAGTTAAGTTGACGATGACATAGAGCTAGGAGAAACTTTATAGATGGTTGTTTTCGACCCCAGAGACATGAGATGACTCAGTGAATCACTGCTTAGTGAAGGGATGTGGGCACAGCGAGGACTAGAACTTTCTGGAAAAAAACAAACCCACAAATTTTGGATTTTCACTCTTTGTAAAAGAGTCATTTAATTATAGGTCATTTTGTGGATATGTTTTCATCGCGGGGGGCCGGGGGGAGGGGGGGAGGGAGGGGAGGAGAAACAAGAGCCACAGAACTAAATAGAATATACGTTGTAAAAATGTTGTTGTAAAAACAATCCAGTGAAATTAACTTTCAGACAATGGTTGCCCGTGAGACCTTCTCGGGGTGGGGAAAGGCAAGGTGAAGGTTGCTGGAACTGAGCTATCGGCTTGGGTCCTAAATGAACTTGGGGTCCCTTACTTCCTCCAGGTGACATTTCTTTCTTGGGGAGCCACCCCCTCCAGGAGGAGCCAGAGTTGGCTTCTGATGGCTAGTAATAATAATGAGTGCTTATCTGTGCATGTGATTTATTTATTTATTTTATTTTAACACTGCCCCAAGTGAAACCCTCAGATTGACAACCAAAGTCTGATTTGTGATCATTACATTAGTGATAGCCCCTGACAAGTGGAACGACTTCATTTTATATTAAAATCTATAAGCAATACCCAGCCTTGAATCTTCTCCTTTTTCTCCCCGAATTACTGTTCCACGTCCTGTTTTCAAAGGCAATGTCAGCAAGTGAGGCTATACCACCATGGTGAGCCCCATGGACTCTACAGCAGACAGAAAGGACTTCTCCAAGTCCCTCAAGCAAAACTGCCTTCTCCCCCTTCTGCCCTCAACAACCGATGTCTCATGACCAGAAAGGAGAATTTTGAAGCTGGAAGGATTATTAAAGTTCCTCTGAACTGGATTTTTAGATATATAGTCCCACGGAGGCAGACTTGGTCAAGGTTACATGGCTGGCTAAGAGACTGAGGTAATACAGTTAGTTGGGCTCAAAGAGTTCCCCTTGAAAACATGAATTCTCTGAGCAAAGGACCATCTTCAGCCAGCACCTTAGTGAGGATGAAGTTCTCTAGCCACCGGACATGGGCACACATGGGGAGGAGGCGGTCCTGGAAGAGGAGGTGATACCGAAGGTGACCCCTGGCCGCCTCGATGGTGTAGGCTGTGTCCTCACAGGTGAGGCCAGCACCATAAGACTATTTCTCCTTGTTTCCTGCTCCACTGGGCGGTCTCTGTGTGGCACCCACAGGAGATGTCATTTGGAGCAGGACAGGCCTGAGGCCTGCTGGCTTCCCTCCCTGGTGTTGTATGCAGGTACCCTCTTGGCTTCACTACACCCAGCAGCAGGGATTTCATGGGACTCAGGGATCACAGCTTAAGCACAGCAGGGCTTTCTGTTGGCCTGGAAACGGAGGTTCCTCAGCTCCTGGAACCTCCCCCACCCCCACCCACAACTGCTCCTCTGGGACTACACTCAGGAGAAGGAGAAAAAAGTGCAGAAGGAATGGGTATAGCCCCCCTTTCTCTGTAACTAAAAACAAAACTTATATGGAACTAAGTGGAAACAAGAGATTCGATCTGGGAGTTTTTTTCCAGAGTGGAATGAACACTAAAACAATTACTGTGGCTATCATTGGTGAGCTGGTTGTGGGTTTCAACCATTTTGCTGACTTTTTGGCAACAAGTGTGAGTTTTCCTGTTCAATTAGGCCTTGGGGAGTGCTCTTAAAATCCTATGGAATCATCTGACTCCCTACAGGAAAAGCCTGATTGGTATTAATTTTCGTCCTTTCCCTTTGATGCTGACGTGGACTGAAACACTTCCTGCTTTTCTCATATGTTCGTTTTCTTACCACCTTCCCCTCCCACGCCAAACGATCATAGTGTTTCCAAATATGAGGGTCTAGTTGTGGAAAATGAAGGCATAGGGTCCCGTTACAGGCTTACATGTCTAGGGATCCCAAATGGGAGGCATACATGTGCTTTTAGTGGGAAATCTGGATGTGCTGATTAGCAGGGGCCGAAGAAGTAAAATAGCCTTGATAGACTAAAACTAGGAGAATTTTCCTTCTCTGCGTGCAACGGTAGCTCCATAACAAAGAGCAAACACCTTTCAGATGGAACCCAAAGTTCACTAATGGTGCTGAATTATAGTTTGGCGCCTGTGTATGTATTTATTTTATTTGATTTAAAGTGGCATTATAAAATATTTTTGTTGTGCCAAACTCAAATTTGAAAAACACAAAGTAGTAAACAATGATCTTTATGTTCTTCTTGTTAACACTTTAGAGAATTTTGTAAAATTTGAGCTTGCTGTGTTCATATCTGCATTTTATTTCTCATGCTACAAGTTTACTTTGCTAATGAAATCATGGTTTTATTTTGAGATTTAGAATGATCTCAATCAATCTCTCTCTCTCTCTCTCTCTCTCTCTCTCTCTCTCTCTCTCTCTCTCTCTCTCTCTCTCCTCTGTCTGCTATTATCAGCATGCAACTTGGGTCTGAAACAAAAATCATGCATTCTGAACCTCTTGGCATTATGTGTACTCGTTGGGGGGTTGAGTCCCGCAGAGTTAAGTGGAGGCCGCAATAACAACTGGCGAGATGGCCCGTGATTCTTTCTGGTCGCCCTGCAACTTGATAGCTGGAACAAAAAGTCTCATAAATCCGTGGGAGGAAAACGTAGGCTTGATTGTTCCTTCTTCGTCTATAACACGCGGCTTTGGTGGTTGTTCAAGCCCTTGCAGGAAAGGGAGCTCAACTTGTTTGTCATTGCCTCATAGGACGACTCTTAAAAAAACACAGCTATAAATCCTGGAAAAGGGGATTTACCAGTGTCAATGCTTCTCTTTTGTGGGAGAAAAGTGCAATCAACGTCTCTAAGTCTGATTTAAAATAGGTGAGGTTTTTGAATGTTTCCTACCCACTTGACATTGAACTCTTGAGTTACTGATAGGGCTCAGAAAAAAAAAAAGCCAAATATCAGTTTTCCAACTGGAGGAAGACTTCATTAAAGTGATGGAATGATCAAAAGAATTCGAATAAGTAGGGCAACCCTTGTGAGACTTAAGGAAACAAACAACAACAAAAAAATTAAAAAAGATGAGGACTTACTACCAGAATTACCTGCTAGGAAACCTGGCACATTTAGGAAGAAAATTACATTACCATGGTGTGAAGTATTCAGACCAAATGGAATTAAATGGAAGATAGGATCATCAGCAACCTGGATAACTTATTTAGCCAGTGCCTTTGCAGTGAGTGATGCCATAGATAAGAATGAGTATTTCTCAAGATATAAGATAACACCAGAGACATACATGAGGCAATTATATGTGAGGAAAATATGACATAATTTTGAATGTTCTGAAAATAGTAAAAAAGCAACGTGATGGGAAGAAAATGATAATCTTAGATTGTGAGATAACATTTAATATGTGGAGCACCTTGCTCTACTTACTCATTTTTTCTTTCATTTTGGAAACCATTGTTTTGGACTGGGGAAGGAGACTGGGTTTTTACAGATTAATAATTTGTTTAAAAGTTTGCTCCCATGTTTATCAAATAAATTCGTCATAACACCAATAGAAAATGCTCCATCCCTAGTTCTCAAATAAAAACAAAGAATAAAAAAGAATATCACATCCATCCTTAAAATTCCCGTGTCTTGGTCTAGCAGGGCAGGCGTTTCCTCTCACTGAAGGCTGCAGAAGAGAACACCCCATCGCCCCTGCAAAATCACAGGAGGCCTTGGATTTCTAAGGGCTGCTTGCGTGTGTTCAGAATCCTCCTTGCGCCTAGTTTAGTGTCTTACAAGTAAATAGTTCATGGATTGAATACATGACCGAAACACAGAAGGAGACCCAAAGTCAGAAGACAGCAGGAAGTTGGCAAGAGAAATCCGGGAGACCTGGGCTCTGGTGTCCCTTCTTCTACAAGTCCAGCCTGAGTTACAGAAGGATTTGTGCAGCTCCTGGGTAAGTGCCAAGAACTGTGCTAGCCATCACGGTGCCGCTGAGGAGGCCTGCTTCTGAAGAAGATGGCATAGCTGGGGTTTGGGAATGTGCACCCGGGTACAATATAACACCCTTGCCACAGACGACAACTAGCAGAGAAGAAAACTCAGCAAAGCTCTAAATCAGGGGTCCTCAAACTATGGCCCGTGGGCGACATTCGGCCCGACGAAAACATATATCCGTCCCGCTGGGTGTTTTTGCTACCGCTGCCTGTGGCTTAGCAGCCGACTGTCTGGGGCCCGCAGTGCGCATGTGTGGAATGTGCGCCGCACTCTCCGACTCCCCTCCTTCTCTCTGTCTCTGACTGCTGCTCTTAGTCTGGGGTGTGATTGGACGAGTCATGAGCTTGCCTGTGCAGAGCCTGCTGCTGCCTGAGGACCTAGGTAAGAACAAGTTAGGAATTTTTTTTTTTTTTTTGAAGTTAGGAGGTCTATTTTTTTTTTATTATTTTGCAGTTAGTAGGGCCTTCTTTTTGAAGTTAGGAGAGCCCTTTTTTTGAAGTTAGGAGAACCTTTTTCCAGAATGAAACATCTGAAATCTCCAACCAGATCTAGACTAACTGATGCACATTTTCATCACTTGTTACGACTAGCAGTGACAAATATGGAACTGGACATTGACCATCTCATTAGCCAAAAGCAGGCCCATAGTTCCTATTGAAATACTGGTAAGTTTGTTGATTTAACTTTACTTGTTCTTCATTTTAAATATTGTATTTGTTCCTTTTTTTTTTTTTACTTCAAAATAAGATATGTGCAGTGTGCATAGGAATTTGTTCATAGTTTTTTTTTTTTTTTAAACTATAGCCCGGCCCTCCAACAGTCTGAGGGACAGTGAACTGGCCCCCTGTTTAAAAAGTTTGAGGACCCCTGCTCTAAATGATCGTTTTGTATCCACTTTAATGTCCTAAGAGACTGCCTTTACGCCAGCAGTGACTTCGGATGTCTTCAAGTTTGCCTCTCAGCCAACAAGGCGGGCCTCCCCAAAACTTTCACAGGCTAACAGCTGTAATTAAGGTAGAAGGCTTTATTTAAAGAGTAATTAGCCTGTAGGACTGGAAGTGTAAACAGAACGCTAATTCATTTAGATAGGTAATTGGTGTTCCGGTTGGAGATCTTAGCATGGCCTTCCTCTTTAGCTATGACGTGTTTATGTCCTGAGTGCAGACAGTGTATTGACCCAATGGGATGAAATTTAGCAAACTTTTGCTTGGCTACCAGAGTTTTAGCTGTAAACTCTCCTGCAAGGAGTAATGCAAATGCGCTTGAAAACATTGTGAAAACATCAAATAAAATTCTATGGAAAAGTCATTAACACTTGACCTCTCTTCATCATTACAGGGACCATATGGCCCAACTTATTCATGTTTTTCCAAAGTAAGTATTGTTAGATCCCCTCTCATATTCAGTAATGTCTTGATTTGGAGATAAATTATGTGGTCACTTTAATCATCATCATAAAAAGACACAACATATAGTGATTGCTCTAACTAAAGATGTAATTTTTTTCCATGACAAATGTCAAAATCCTTCTCCCTACTTATTGCCATAAAGATACCTAACAATTGATGCTATTGAGTTAAAAAAATATTTTTTAAGGACAACTACTCTACCAGGAATTTTATCATTGCCTTTGCAAAGTTTCCTGGTCTGCCAATAACTCGTTAAAAAAATAAAAATCGTTGTACTTGATAGCTGCATATCTGTGTTGTTGTGGTTTCTCAGTCCTATAGATAAATTTCATGGACGGTGGGTCTGATATTGTTTTCCTTTTTAAAATGTTTCTTCTTCCTGTTTATTGTATTTCACCACACCATACAGCGGATGCTAGGACTGCTGCTGGCCATCTCTTCAGCATGTGCATCCAAACAGACCTGTATCAACAGTGCATATCACACTAATTCAACACATATTTAATGAGAGCAGTGGTTGGCACATAGGAGGCACTCACAGATATTTATTGAATGAATAAGAACCAACCACACCTTTGGGTTCGTGCTAGGTGCTACCAGCTAGGTGGTAGGAAGTGGGAGAGGAGAGAAAGCTCTGTATCAGGTAGGGTCTGCCCTCGAAGGGTTAACAGTGGCCAAGCGTAGGATATAAATATATTAGCCACAGTTGAATGTTAGAATCATTAAGTGCCAAAGAATCTCTATGAGCAGGAGGTAGAACTCGCTGGGGCTGTAGAGGAGATATTGGGGGGTGGGGGGGGGGTTTGAAGGAGGAAAGGTAAACATTACACTTTTGGATTTTCCCTCCGATCAGGGGTAGCTCTGGCCCCAGATTGAGACTCATGAATGTGGAAGGACCCTCCTCATGTCAGTCACTGAAATTGTGCGCATGCTACTTTTTTGGGGGGTGGGGGTGGGGGAGGGCATAGTGGCTGACAACTTCCCTTCATCATGGATGACTAATCCAAAAGTGCATTAGCTCACTTTGCAAATATGAATATATAATTCGGCAATATATAACCAGTAGCATTCAAAGAGAAGTGAGTTGCAGTGGCCACTATGTTATCCAAAATATAAAGTAAAATAATTTTACCGCAAGGCATTTCAAACAAGGAAGGCCTCATGGCAGAGCAAGAGCGATACAAAGAGTTTAAAACGAACGGGACACGCAGATCCTCCTTTTGTTTGTTTGTTTTGAGTGTGTTGTTGCTCACACCGAGGCAGACCGTGCTGCTGCCAACAGGGCAGCACCTCACTCGGGCTCTCGGGGTGCACGCACGTCTCCCGTGCGCCCCCAGAAAAGGAAAGTTCGCCCCGGCCGCCCGGGCGCGCGCGCAGGGCTCGGAGAGGGAAAGTAACCCGAGCCGCGCGTTTCGGGCGGCCCCACCCCCGCCCACGAGTTTCGCTGGGCTCGCCCCGCCCCCCCTTTTATTCCTGGAGCGGCGACCGGAGCTGAAACTTTGTAACCCGAGCGCCGGCTCCGCTCTGCTCGCGGCCCCGGAGGGAGGCGCGGAGGAGGACCTGCGGCGGGAAGGCTCGCGGGCGCGGCGCACGGAGCGGGACCGGGGAGCACGCCGCGCGGAGGAGGAGCCGCAGCGGGAGCCGCGGGCAGTGACCCCGGCCGTGGGCGCAGCGGACCGGCGGGGGGCGGCCGGCCCGGAGGGTCCCAGGCCGAGGAGAGGACCGGGGGCCTGGGGTCGCCGTCCCGCGTCCCCGCAGCGGCGATCGCCCGGGAGCCGCCGCTGTCTGGCTCGGGCCGCGGCGGGAGGAGGCGGAGCGGCGGGACGGTGGCAGCTGGGGCCGCCGCCGCGGTGTGTCCCGTGGCCGGGAGAGGGCCGCGCCGCCCGCGGAGCCGCGCTGGGGTGACCCGCTGAGCGCGGCCATGCAGCCTTGACGGGGCGCAGGGACAGCGCGCGGCGCGCCCTCCTGGTGGGACCGCGGGACCGCGGGCGCGGGCAGCAGGACTTGACCGCCGACTCCAGCCCCGCTGGGAGCGAGGATTTGGCCATGGAACCCGTGACCAAGTGGAGCCCCAAACAAGTGGTGGACTGGACGAGAGGTGAGCGGACGGGGGGCCCGGGGTCTCCAGCCACGGAGACGGGGTGCGCAGCCCTTGGTGCCAGCGAGATGCGTGGAGAGAGCCGCGCGGTGACCGTGCGAACTTCTTTCTTCAGAGGGGCCTGTGCGCCCCCAGCTCTGGCGTGGGGGTGACGGTCGTGGCAAGCCGAGGGGAGCCCTCTTTTTAAACCAGGGAGGAGCGCTGCCTGTCCCTGGAGGGTGAGCAGGCGGTGCCCCGCGTCCCCGCTGCCCGTCCTGGGGCGCGAGGCACAAGGCGCCTTTGTGTGGGTGCCTCCCCCCGGACCTCGGAAGCGCCGCTGCCCGGCGGGCGGTGGGACGGGCGGCGGGAGGGTCCGCCGCTCGCCAGCCCCTGTTTGTGTCGGAGGAGAGAGGGCGGCGCGGGAGCCAGCAGCGAGGCGTGCGCGCGGCGAGCCCCCTGGAGCCGGGCTCCCCGGGACTCGGGAACTTTTGCGCCGGGACCCCGGGGGGCTGCGTGTTTAGGCCGCAGGGAAGCCCCGGGAAGAAGAAACGTGTGTGAGCCGCCACCCTGGTTACGCCGTGTCGGGGACGAGGGGCAGCAGGGGGACGGGGAGGCGAAGGGGGTGGGACAGGGGTAGAAGCTTGGACTCCGAGCTGTCGCGCGCGTACTTTTGACTTGCCCGAGATTTCCAGGAAAAGGGGATAGAGGGTTCTCAGGCCCCTGTACTCTTCTAAGAGAACCGAGCTCAACCAGTATGTTCATGGGTCCCTTACTGCCCGCCCCCCCCCCCCCCCCGCCCCCCAACTCAGCGTCTGTTTCAAGCTATTGCCCTTGGTCATGTCAGTGAGCCTGTGAGGTGGTAACCTGGTAAGACCAGGTCATCTTTCCAACCGCCTCACCGTGGCTGGGGCATCCTGAACACAGCTTGGCAGCCTCTCCTTCCTCCTGCCCGCGGTAGGTGGTGGGTGGAGAGCACGTGGGGAGGGATGTAGGGGAGGTGTCCCTGGGGGTGTCTGCCCGGTTCCTGCTTCTCTGGGAGAGCGAAAGGCTACACTCTCCCCTGAGAAGAGGTTTGTCCGGTGGCCAAGCGTACTTGGGCTCTTACTTAAAAACAAAGGTGAAAACAGCAAATACTTGTGCATTGGGTAAAAAGTAACTAGCAGGTGTCCGTGCTGGGTGCCAACATTAACTTAAAGTACCCAGAGCCTGTTTTGAAACGGGGTTTGTTCCCCATCGAGCGACTCGCCCAGACTGAGTTGGTCGATCTCTTTTACCTGTGAGTCTCTCTCTCATAGAGGCAACCGAGGAAGCTGATGATTTGGGCCGTCTTTGAACCTGGGAGCTGTTCTACCAACATGGTAGCCGGTGGCCACACGTGGCTGTCGAGTCCTTGAAGTGTGGCTGGGCGGAGTTGTGACATTCTGTAACTGCGAAGAGCGCGTGGCCTGGGCATGTACACTGTCCCGTTAGTAGTTCTGAATCGTTATCACACGTGGAAGGGATAGTATTTTCGAAACATGGGGTTAAATCCAACGTATTCCTGAAACCAACTTCACCTGTTTATTTTTACCTTCTGAAATGGGGCGCCTGACCCGTTCCCCAGGTGGCTGCCGTTTGTGGCTTCCATTCTACTGCACAGCACTGCTCCCCAGGAGCGGAAGGGTTACAGCTGGTCACGCTGGCTTCCCTGAGCCGCTGCCAGACTCCTTGATAATGTACAACCAGAAAAATGCCAGCAGGCACACAGGAAGATATGGAGTGAGAGCTTCACACCCTCAGGATTGGTCTTTTTTTTGGGGGGGGGAGGGGTTCCTCTTGGGATTGGGAGAGAAGTGTACATTCACATCCTGTTGTGTTTGTTTAGCATCGAAAAGGAAGAGCACGTTTAAGTGATTTTGGAGCCCAAGATTGCTTTCATCCGGGAAAGTTTCCCGCTGACCTGACGGCGATTGTGGGTGCCTGGGTTGGATACTGATTAGGTTACATACCTGTGGTGAGCACGTGGCAGCTTTATACAGAATGCCTGTGCCCTTTTGGACCCTTAAGTACAACCTTATAGAATGACCTCCAGACTTTCTGTGTTAGAACGTAGAAAAGGTAAAAGGAGCGAGTATGTGGCGAACTCTTAGATGACAAGAGGCGACATGTTCCCAAATTGCACGGTACCTGTCTTGAATATTTCTCCTAGTCGTGACGTGAAAGTATTGGCTTTTTAATGGACTATGGATGTATGCAAACGCGTTTGCTTATAGGACTATTTTTAGCTGTCTTTGCCAACCTCTCTACTCACCCCCCCATTTTATAAATACATGCTACTGATAAGCAGCTCTTCCTGTAGACTTTGCCACTCCTGGTATCGCATGGTTCTATGGCTGCGGTGATTCTGAGCCTGGAGAATGCTTTGGAGTCAGAACTCTCTAAACCCCACTGCAGTCTGCAGCCTGCGCTCATATTGACGTCATTAGGCAGGTACCTGCGTTAGGAAGAAGGTTGATGTCTACAGAATGAATTCAGTCATCTGTTTTTTATGATGATTATTATTTGTACTAATCTTGGCCATACTGTCACCCATTTATCATCACAGTAGATCCTCACTAAATATTGAAATGTGTCAGGCACAGGTCCGAGCACTGTAAGGATTAGTTCATCTCCTGTGCACAGCCACTCGAGCTAGGAACTATGATTTCCATTTTGCAGTTGAGGAGACGGAGGCATCGGTTAAGTACCTTGAAGGATGTCGCGTAGCTGGGAAGTGACAGAGCGGAGTGCGACCCCAGGCGGTTTGGCTTCATGCCATCTTCTCAGGAGGTCTGGCCAGGGGCCTCTGGATCTTCACCTCCTGATGGCTAGGCCTTCAGCGTTCCCACGATGGGAGTTACTGATACCATGTGTTAGGAGGAGAGTTGTCCGGTGTGTGTGTGTGTGTGTGTGTGTGTGTGTGTGTGTTATCCACATATTTTGTATACATCAGGAAAGCAAGTTGTAAATCAAATTAATTCATAGTTCATGGCACCTTGCCTTTCAAATAATTCAGTAAAGTTCTCTTCATCATGATAATTGGAAAACATTCCCTGAAGCATTTATTATGTGTCAGACACTGGGTGAAGTCCTTTATTTAGACTTCATTTAATCCTCAGAAAACCCAGTGAGTTGCACGGACCGTTATGTGCCCATATTAAAGACAAGGAGAGAGAGAGAGAGAGAGAGAGAGAGAGAGAGAGAGAGAGAGAGAGAGAGAGAGAGAGAGAAGGGAGAGAATGAATGAGAGAATGAGAATGAATTCACTATGGGCCCCATATTTATAAGTGCCACTGTACCGGGCAGTGGTTGAGTGGTGAGAGTGCGGGCTCTGAAATGAGACTCTGGGTTCATACCCCACTTCCACTCCTGACCGTATGTGAGCTCTCAGTCAACCACCACTCCTTGTGTTTATTGCTTCCTCTCCTCTTTTGCCCTGTAGCCAGGTCTGCCGGAAGGTTGAGTCCTGCATTGGGGGCACCAGTCAGTGCTGAGGACATTTCCCCGCCATGTGCTCCCTCAGAGGACCCAGGACAGGACTTGGAGCTGGTCAGGAAGGGTCTTGACTAGTTGCGTGATAGATGCCTCTGGCCAATATCATGAACACGCAAATCATATTTTCTCAACTTTATTCTTTTTAAAAAATGTTTTTATTGATTTAAACATTTTTATTTATTTTTAAATATATTTTTATTGATTTCAGAGAGGAAAGGAGATGGGGAGAGAAACATCAATGATGAGAGAGAATCATTGATGGGCTGCCTTCTGCACACCCCCTACTGGGGATCAAGCCCACAACCTGGGCATGTGCCCTGACCTGGAATTGAACCATGACCTCCTGGTTCATAGGTCAACGCTCAACCACTGAGCCACACTGGCCAGGCTGATTTTTTTAGAGAGAGAGGAAGGGAAAGGGAGAGAGAGAAACATTCATGAGAGTGAAACGTGGATTGGCTGCTTCCTGCATGCCCCCTCCTGAGGGTGGAGCCTGCAACCCGGGCATGCGACCTGACCTGGAATTGAACCAGCGACCGCTTGGTGAATGGGACGATGCTCATTCCACTGAGCCACACCGGCCGGGGCTCAACTTTTTTTTTCTAACAGTCACTGGACTTCCAGGGAGCATAGCATTAGAACTGGCTCTCGCTGTTGACAGCGACCCATTGGGCACCTGGTCCATGACTGGTCCAGGAGGATTGCTGGAGACAGAACCGCAGGCCAGTGCATCGGACTCTGCATGCTCACCAGATCCCGGCGGTCCGTGTGCGTTGCAGTGTGAGACACATGGCTTCAGCACGCGGCTGCGAACTCGTCTCACACTTCATGGGCGGGTGCTCTGTCCTATCCGACATGGGCTCAATCTCTCCTGTTTAAGTTCTGCAGCGATGCTTGGCGAGGCCAGTAATGAAAGCCAAGATAGCCTTCCGGTGAGTGCTTACATTTATGAGCACCACCTAGCAACAGCCTCAGGTGATTCTCAGCAACCCCATGCGATAGTTCCCCTGAGCATTCTTGCATGTTTCTTGGGATTTGAAGAGTTCTCCTCATCACTTTTCTTTTTAAGACAGGTAGTAGGAAGGGCGCTGCGGAGTGGTCGGTGGGCTCTGTGGTTGACAGGTGTTCTCAGGATCCTCTGTTGGCCAGTCGCTCTCTCTGGCCATCTGCCACTGCATGGTGTTCACCACACTGAGCTGACTTTGGCGGGGAGATGTCGTTGATGGAAAATGACACAGTGTCATTTCGGGAATAAATAACCAGGGAAGTATGGGTTGCACCGAGCCGGTGTCTCAGTTCTGTGTCCTTGGAGATTGGAGGTGACCTCTCTGTGCTCAGGCTCCCCCGCACTCCTCGCTCTGAGTTCCCATCATTGTGTCGAGCCGTGGGGCCTCCCTTTCCCGGCTCACCTCTTCCGTGTCACGGCCTCCACGTGTGACCCTTCTAGCTCTGGGACATTCATGTTCTCTCTCAGCTTGCTTTCCAGCGTTTTCGTCACCGGGGTAGCCATGCGCTGGGCTTTGATGAATAAAGCCAGTGTGACTTACATGACACTCGCAGAGTTTTCCCGTGTTTGTTCCCATTCAGCTTCTCACAAGCCCAAGGGCTGCACAGCGAAGGCACATCTCCACTGCAGACGAGGAAACGGAGGCTTTTGGACAGTAAGCCAGGAGCTGGGCCAGACGGCGGGCTTCTGTCCTGTTGTCCGTCCAGCCCTGCTTCCTCTGGCCCAAGTGGCTGCACTCCGTTCTCGTCTAGGCACCGAGTGTGGGGAAAGGGCGGCTTCAAAGAACTCCTGACTTGTGTGTTTCCGGGTGAGCCCTTCAGGGTTTACACTCCTGGGACGCATACCTTTTCTTAAGTTTTCTTTTTTAATTCCACAGCGTAGGCAGGGATTTTTAAAAAATTCTCTACATATTTTGGGTCTGACCTTTTTGCATTTGCGATACTGCCAGTTACTTGTTTTTATTGGAGTTGGTTGTGTTTTATTGTTACAGAACACAACTCAGCAATGAAATGAATCATTTGACTCTAGTTGTTATTTTTATTTTGAGGGTTCTATTACAAATTCTTTGTCTGATACAGTGAACATTTCTGGTTGGTAGAACCATACACACACACACACACACACACACACACACAATGCATTTAACTTTCTTAAGCCACATCTGCAACTTTTATGGCCCCATTTCCTGCTTGCCTTTGATTCTTCACAGCTTCTTCATTTTACCCGCCTTGAGAGGGACTGTCAGGCACTCACAGTGAACAAAGCACAGGCTTTGAAATACAATAGAACTGGATTCAAATTCTGTATCTGGCACTAACTGGTTGGAAGCTTAGGTAAGTAAGTAAATGATCTCCTCCAAGCCTTCCTGTGTTTTCTCCTCTGTAAAACTGGACTGATGATCACCAACCCACAGGGTTTCGTTAGAATTGGGAGAGGTAATCCGGGGGCAGCACTTTGCATAATGCAGCAGCACGGGAGTGTTACCTTTCGCAGGCTTACTAGAAATGGATGGCGAGTCCATCCTCCCTTCCGTTGGTGTATGGGCGGTAAGTGAAATCAGCTCCATCTTCTGCCTTCTCCTTGTTCGATACTTTCCTTGAGGACCTTAGACGAAGGTGGGGTCATAGAAAGGTTTAGTGGTAGCTCCCTCGGAAAAGGCGTGGAAGGAACACTTACGTTGATGACAGATCCCACCCTGTCGTGAAAAAAGGGTATCGGTCACTCAGATAATCCCTGAGGTCATACTGAGCCCCAGGTACTGTGCCAGGTGCAGGGGTCCAGCTGGCCCCTCCTGTAATGCAGTAGCTGGCAAACAACAATAACAATAAACAACAACAACAACAACACAACGGAGCAGACGAGCAAGAAATACCAGCTGTTGACAAACTCAAAGTAGAGCAGAGATGTGAAGGCGAGTGACTGGGGACGAGGGAGACTTTTGGATGATGTCATCGGGGGTGCCTCTCTGAGAAGGTGACACTGAGGCATGGTGACAGGAAGGAGGCGGCCGTGGGAAAATTAGGGGGGGGGGGAAGCACTGCAGGCAGAAAAGCACGAAGTGCCAAGCCCTGAGGTGCGGATGAGCTTGGAGTGTTGGAGGGAAGGAAGTGTGGGGAGTCCTGGAGAGTAAGGAAGGCGGGTGGGGTGGTGGTGGGTTTGGAGACACACACAGAGAGTCATGTAGAGGCTTATCTCGGTCAGGGCCTTATCGTGTAGGGTCTTATCTTGGTCAGGCCTTTGCAGTTTTTCCTCTAGTTGTTTTGGAAAGCAGGGGAGTGAGTTGATTCGAGTTGCATTTGGGGGCAGAGATGAATCCAGGAGCCCAGCTGGGAGGCCCTGCGGGATTCTGGAGATGGTGGTATCCTGGCGGCTCCGGCGTTTGAGAATCCAAGGTCTGGGTACAGTTGGTTCATTGATAGCTCCCCATCCCAGCAACTTTAAAATTATATTTGAAAGTGGGAGTGATCGATCGCTATATAAATATTTTCTTTCCCTGCCTGTGTTAGGAGAGCTCCCTGCGCCCCCCGCCTCCCGATTCCTCTCTGGTCATGGGAAATAGCGAGCAGCAAATCTGTCTTTTCGCATTCACATGCTTTGTTCACGTCCTTGTTCTTCGCTGGCACATTTTGCTGGGAGCTACAGTTTCCGAAGCTGTTTATTCATCTATGAATGGGGTTTTTGTGAAAGTGGACTTAGCCTGGTTTGTTTTCTTTGACATCAAGTGGCTGATTGCACAGTTTTTTTAACCTGGGGATCACAAGGGCACATGCAGTTGTGTTTATTAGATCAAAACAGCTCCTTAGAATGCAGATCAGTCGTTCGGAAAAATGAGAGAGCTTTTCCTATATGAACACATAAACATGTTGGAATCAAAGGGAGTGGTAGAGAGATCTGATTTTAAATATTTGGTTCCATTGACAGACTGTCAATTAAAAAACATATTTCAGAGTGGAAAGGAGAGGGAGAGAGAGATAGAAACATCAGTGATGAGAGAAAGTCATTGATTGGCTGCCTCCTGTACTCCTCCCACTGGGGATCGAGCCCATAACCCGGGCATGTGCCCTGACTGGGAATCAAACCATGACCACCTGGTTCGTAGGACAACACTCAACCACTGAGCCAGGCTAGCTGGGCAGACTGTCTTAATTTTGCTTTAGAAAATAGAGCCACCATACTTTTGGTCGAATAGATGGTATTTTGAGAAATTTTCAACAGGTGAGAGGTGAACACATTTTTAAACAATGCATTGCTTCTCAGTAGGGGAGCATGAGGTGGCAGGGATTGAAGGTAGGCAGGCTTGGGAAAACCTGGAAGTTTCCCTCTGCACACCTAGTTCCCACCCCTACCTTGTGGGTAATGTGTCCCAGCGGAAAACCCCCGTGAGTTCTCTATCAGCAAAGGCCCTGATCATCATCATCTGAGTCATGCTTTCCTGAGAGAAACCTTTTTAGTCCAAAGGAAACGTTCTATTTCCTATTCTCAGAGATTTGCAGCAGAGGGGAAATTCAGTGCTTCTGCGTTTAGGTGAGGATGTGCGCGTGCCTGCGTGTGCGCGTGTCTGTCGCTCTGTGTTTCCAACTTTAACTTGTGTTCACGGAACAGTCTTTCATATTCTCAGAGTAATTTTCTGTTATGTCTGAAGGACTGCCTGGAGTATGACCTTTGCAATAGAGGAAAGCTGGTTTAATGTGGAGAGTGGACCAGACTTCCAGGGATGTAACACCTGTTAGAGTTGTCAGCACCGTCTTAACATGGATTCCAACTGGAGCCTGAAACTAACCATGAGCAGATGACACGGCTGTGAGCAGTCTTGGTGAAAGTGACTGACTACACCAAAGCCTTAAATTGTTTGTAATAAGTGCTTGAAAAAACATACACATTCCTTGCGAGTAAGACGTCTAGAGACATACGGTATGAAAGGGTTTGGTTACAAGCAGCCCTAGGCCAAGTCGGAGAATCCTCTAAAAAGCTGATTTGTAAAGAAAGACCCTTTTTGAAGGTGGAGAAATTCTTCATTCTTTTTGGCACTGTCTGATCGGGACTCCGAATGAGCACCCCTAAGTGGAGATACGACTATTGTACCTGCCTCCTGGTATTTGTCAGATGAGATGTTCACAACACCCTTTTCCAGCCACGTACACGTCGTGCCTCCCAACATCTTGTCACTCTTGTTCTTGAACTTACTTTTTCCAGCATCAACATCCCTGGGGACCTTAGGCATGTGAATTCCTGGGCCCCACCCCAGACCCACGGAATCAGAAACTCTGCTGTCTCCCAAACCCTGGGGCAGGGGCCCAGGATGCTCTGTTATACAGCATTCGCCAACCTTTTGGACCTCATGGACCACCAGTGGCCCGCGGACCACCGGTTGGCGATCGCTGCTCCAAAGGTTTCCTTAAACCAGAGGTCGCCAGCCTTTCGGACCTCATGGACCACCAGGCAATTCTGGTGCTGGGCAAAATGTATTTACTTATTTATTTTTAAAATATATCTCTGCTGATTTCAGAGAGGAAGGGAGAGGGAGAGATAGAAACATCAGTGATGGGAGAGAATCCATTGATTGGCTGCCTCCAACTAGGGATGGAGCCGCAACTCCGGCACGTGCCCTGACTGGGAATCGAATTGTAACCTCCTGGCTCATAGGTCAGTGCCGAACCACTGAGCCATACTGGCCAGGCAAAAAATGTAGAACCACTGGTCTATACCACTCACGTGAAGTGTACAAAAACAAATGGTGTGGGTCAGACTGGCCCCCATAATTCCTGTCTACAGTAGGTTTTCAGCTAATATATGACGGGTTAGGAAGAAGTTTTCCGTAGGGATGGTGGTTGTTTCCTTCAGTGGGTGAGTTAATGCACCCAGGTCTGTAAGGGCCCTTCCATAGCGTGGGCAGGGAAGAGTTAAAACTGCTGTCCTCAGCGGCTCCACCCCAGGCCCTGGAGTCCTTGTTGCCCTGTGAGGGCTCAGCCCCAGGAAAACACAGGAGTGGGGAGTGTTTCAGGGCTGTTTAGGTTTTGTGTGGAATTTCCAGACCTAACAGAGGAGCAGAGTGTAAACCCGTCTTCCCCATTCCACTTGGAGAGCGTGGATAATTCTCTGTCACTTAGCACTCCGGTTTTCGCTTTGAATAATGCAGGCAGATACCAAGAGAAGTGAGGGACAGAAAAAGCAGGAAAGAGAAATACCCAGGGTGGCAAGTATGTTACAGCTCCAAGTAAAAAGCTCTCTTGTCTTAGTGCATGGACAAGGAATCAGGGCAGATGGAGTTTGGGAGCTCCCTGCCCTTGACAAAGGCCAAGGGAGTCAGTCTAAAATAAAAAGAGATACTTGTAGGAGTAAAGGCTGAAGACCAGGAATGGCACCGAGACTTGCAACAAGAGTTGCAAACTCAGATGCCTACAGGGGCCAGGCAGGCAATGTCAGAAATTGAACTGTGGGGCATGTGAGACAATAAGGAGTGGTGGAGACTGTGGCAAAGACAAAGACACGTTTATTGCTCAGTTTCTGCTGACTATGCACCTACAGTATCTAGGTCTTCTGATTTATGTTTCAAATAAAGCTGGAAATCTGGATTTTTATGTAACACTTACCAGTTTTTAGAAAACTGCCCATAGTTGTTGTTGTTTGTTTTGTTTTTATTTTTGGCATAGGAAAAACAAAATATATCTGTTGGCCAGTTCTCTCTGTGGACAGCTGTGACCAGATGTTAATTGTCCAAGTGAGAAACATACCTATAAGATGTGAATACAGTGAATTATATAGTCATTCATCAACTATTTAGTACATCTGTTCATTACTAGGACTTCATTTTGCTACTTAACTAATTCCGCTATTTCTAAAATTGCAATATGTAATTCCCTGCAGGTATTGATGAGCCAGAAATACACATCTACATTGATAAACACAGCAGACCATTGCAAGTTACTCTTCAGTGTAAAAACAGGAATTTTCAGGTGGTCTGGGAACCACAATTTGAGAGCCACTGTAGGGAGTGGGGAGGGGTGATTAGAGGCCGAAAGACCAGCTGTAGGAGGCATTTGGGGTGGACTCTCGGTGGGAGCTGAAGAGGCCTGAGCTACTGCAGGGGCCTTGACAAAGAGAGCAGGGAGGAAGTGCTGAGAGAGGCATGGCCAGGAGCAGACCGGAAGCCTGCGCAGGTCTGAATGTGGGAGTGGTGAGACGGGGCGTGATGTCCAGGTTTTGTGCCCCAGTGCCTTAGCACGGCAGGAGCATTAAAAATGTGTTGACTTCTGAGAGGAGCTGCTTTGTGGGTTCAAGAGTGGGCACACCTTAACGATACTAAACCTCAGAAGCCATTCTAGTGGGGAGATGATACATCTTGCATGGTCCCAACATCTTGCCTGTTTTAAACACTTAAAAAAAACAACAGGTTTTTTTAGCAAGTGCCCTCTCTCATTGCAGCACTAGAATAGTCTCATGTTAATGAAGTGTAAATATCATGCAGTTTCGCACATGAAATGTGTTAGAATAGGATAGTGTTAGCTGCGATTCAGGTCCTCACCCTTGAGTGTGAAATGATGCAATATACATGAATATGACACCCAGACACTTTTCTGTACAGCGCTTTCTAAGCCATAGGACACAGAGTAAACGAGAGAGGATTAGGGCAGCCTTTCATGGGGACAGAAAATCAGTGTTACAAATGCAAACTGCATCCCGGACTCATCGCCGAAGTCTTAGCGGGATGAGCAGTCTGGCTGCGATTGCTATGTGGGTGGGTGAACCGGTCCCTGAGATGAGTGCCTCCTTTGGGTTCCAAAGCGAGTAGAAGGCCTGACCAGAATAGCGCCAAGGTGGGTAGGGCTCTTTAAGGGCCTGACAGGACAGGGAGGGGTGGCAGGTGCTTTCTCAGCAGGCATGATGTGGCCCGTTCCCTTATTCATCAACCAACCCTTAGAGATAGATGCGATTTCTTCTGTGATTTCCGCCAGGCAAAGTTAACCTGATTCTTTAATAGTAACAAGACTATTCAATAGCATCAGCTATGAAGCAGTAGCTTATTTTTCTTAAAAAAAAATCTTTCCCGGTGCTCTGCATGGCAACATTTCCATGAAGACTAGCTAATTTCTCTTCTCTGGTTTTTAAATGAATACCAGTTCCATGTGCCTGGCATTCTGGAATAATGCTACCCGTCTTTCCCATACATCCTAGCCCTGCAAGTGAGGTTTTCAATCTGTGCCACTGGGATTCATTAGGGGAAATATACTCTAACTGGAGGCCCGGTGCACAAAGTTTGTGCAAGGGTAGGGTCCCTAGGCCTGGCTGGCAATCAGGGCCGATCTGTGGGGCAACTGGTGGGGCTATTGGGGTGGGGTGGGGGGGAACTGGCACCTGCCTTGGCTGGCCTGGGGCCTGTGGGCTGGGGGCAACTCCTGCATTGAGCGTCTGCCCCCTGGTGGTCAGTGCACATCATAGTGACCAGTCGTTCTGCCCGATTTGCATATTGGGCTTTTATGATACAGGATTCTTTACACCCTCCATCTGTTACATAGAGTGACTCGTTAACTGGCACTTTTACCAAGTCCGGGGAGGCTGAGAGTCACCGTGCATTCACTCAGCAGGTATTTATTGAGTGCCTACGGTGGACGGCACTGTGCCAAGAGCTGAGGAAACAGCAGAGAGTGAAACAGGCAAGAGCTCCTGTCTTTCCAGAGCTGATACTCTAGTGCAGTGGTTGGCAAACTGCGGCTCGCGAGCCACATGCGGCTCTTTGGCCCCTTCAGTGTGGCTCTTCCACAAAATACCGACTTCTGCACATGGGCCTGCGCATGGGCCACGAAGTTTCAATCTCACTGTATGTGCACTGTATTTTGTGGAAGAGCCACACTGAAGGGGCCAAAGAGCCGCATGTAGCTCACGAGCCGCGGTTTGCCGACCATGGCTCTAGTGGGATGGATGACAACAAGCAGAATTCTTAGGACAAAGAAAGGCTATTTGCTGTGGAAAGGGCCAGAGTGGACGCAGAGGGAGTGGGGTGCAGTGTGACCAGGGTGGCCGGGGAAGGGTTTCAGTGGGCAGTGCAGCTGTCACGTGGAAGAATGTCCGTGGCAGAGGGAAGAGCAGGTGCAGATATCCTGAAACAGGTGAGTGCCTGACACGTTAGAGGAGCAAGGAGGCCAGGGTGGCTGGAGCCGAGTGAACAGAAAGGAAGAGCAGCAGGAGAAGAAAGAGAGGAAGACGAGAGGGGAGACCAGAGGGTGCAGAGCCTCAGGGAGCATCCCTTCTATATATTTGGTGTTTCGGGGGAGCTGTTGGAGGGTTTTGAGCCAAGGAGTGATATCAGATTTACATTGTAAGATTACAGTGGTGGCTGTATTGAGAGGACTGAGGGCGCAAAACTGGAAGCAGGGAGCCAGTTAATACTTATGGATGAAGATGTGCAAATTGGCCCTAACCGATTTGGCTCAATGGATAGAACTTCGGCCTGCGGACTGAAGGGTCCCAGGTTCGATTCCGGTCAAGGGCATGTACCTTGGTTGTGGGCACATCCCCAGGGGGATGTGCAAGAGGCAGCTGATCGATGTTTCTCTCTCATCGATGTTTCTAACTCTCTAGCCCTCTCCCCTCTTCTCTGTAAAAAATCAATAAAATTATTTAAAAAAATGTGCAAATTGCCAGTTATAAAAACAGGCACAGAGATGTAAAGTACAGAATAGGGAACATAGTCAATGAAATTATAACAACTATGCATGGTGCCAGGTGGGTACTGGAAATATTGTGATCACTTCTTAAATTATATAAATGTCTAATCTCTATGTTGTTCACCGGAAACTAATGTAATATTGTTTGTCAACTAGTTGAAAAATAAAAAAAATTATTAAAATAAGTTGGAAAACAAATAGATGCTATGGCGATGATTCTTGGACCAGGTGGTAGCCATGGCCACTGCGAGAGGTGCCGTGTGCTGGGTATTTGGAAAGGCCAATCGGGTGAGCATGGGAACTGGGGACTGGTGTGAGAGGAATCCCGTAACGTTTTGGTCTGGAGTTGGAAGGATTGATCTGCGGAGAGGTGGAAGTGTGCGGGAGGAGGAAGTTAAGGGAATATTGAAGTTTAAATTTGCAACGCCTGGTAGTCCGCCCAGTGAGGTAGGTTGTTGGATATATGAGTCTGGATTAATGGAGGAGGTTGGGACCAGGTAGAAATTGGGTGGCCATTGGGGTATGCCTGGTGTTGAATCTTTGAGACTGGGTGATGCCACCCAATGAGGGGCGCAGGGAGACAGGAAATGTGGGCGGTCCCACCTTTAGAAGTCTGGGAGGTGAGCAAGCAGCAGAGACTGCTGTGAAGTTGCTTCCATGAGTAGAAGGAAACCAGTGAGGGCGGTGTCCTGGGGCCAGGGAGGAAGTGTCCCCAGAAGGAGGGAGGTCGGCTGGGCCATACTGCTGTTTGGCCGGAAGGGGAGGGCTGAGAATTGATCATAGTATTTAGCGGGGTGGAAGATATTGGTGAACTCGACAGGGTAGTTTTGGTGGGTTGAAGGGGGCAAAGTCTGAGTCAATTCAAGGGCAAATGGGAGAAGGGGAATCGATGTCCCAGGAGACCACCCAATGTCAGAGCACCTTCGTGAATGAGCACAGTGGTTTCATTCTGAGTAGATCATGTACTGAATGCATTCTATTTTAATTCTTTAAAACCTGTAGTCAACTGTTGGAACTGATAACAGGCTGGTAATTCTATATTTGATAAATTGGGACATGTTACGCGCTCCCTGCACTGCAGGTTACGCAATCTCTTACTTTATACTAGCAAAGCCATCCGTTTAGTGAATGGCTATACACTGATAGCTTCTCTCTCTCTCTTGACTCCATTTTTTGGAAATGAGTGTAAACAGATTTCTACGAGTTCTGTATTATTCCATACTCGACCCATTTAGGTAGAAAAGCTTTGTTCTGCCTGGGTCCAAAACCTTGGAAGAATTCCTTGGTGCTGTTGGTTTACTTTCTTTGTAAGATTTACCTGAAATATTTAGAGTGCCATGAAATCACATATACATAATGTCTGTGGTAGCCCAGAGGTGGAAGCCAGTTGTTAGCAGGAAAGTTGGTGCAAATAGAGATAAACCAATCAACTCTAAATATTAGTCATCAAAAGGTATTTGTTGAGCACCTATCATTTGTAATGTCTTCCAGGTGCAGTGCACGGAAGGGTCCCTGTGCCTTCTCTTGAGTGGAGTGCACAATCATTTAAGCTACGGGCATCCTCAGAGTGCAGAGGAGGAGTATTTGACTCAGATTTGAATGAGTGCAGCATGGAGGGCTTCTTGAAGGAAGTGCCATCCAAATTGAGACCTGTAGGATGAGCAGGAGATAGTCAGATGTAGAGTGGGGGAAAGAAAATATTTGTCAGGCCCTAGCTGGTTTGGCTCAGTGGATAGAGCGTCGGCCTGCAATCTGAAAGGTCCCAGGTTCGATTCAGGTCAAGGGCACATGCCCGGGTTGTGGGCTCGATCCCCAGTGGGGGACTTGGAGGAGGCAGCCGATGCATGATTCTCTCTCATCATGGAGGTTTCTATCTCTCTCTCCCTCTTCCTTCCTCTCTGAAATCAGTAAAAATATAAAACAAAAAAACAATTGATTGGAAAAAAAATAAAATATTTGTCAGAAAACTGGCAGGCAAGGGAGAGCATGGCATTTAGGTGCAACCGAACAAACTCGATTGTGCTAGCTAAATCTGCTGTGAGGTGAAGTGAGCAGAGAGGAGGCTAGGGGAGTGGGGAGGCCAGAGTGCCTCTCTTTATGGTACATTGCATTATCCTGGGTTTTGGACCCCGAGTGAACTCGTCACTCTGAGGCAGGGGCAGCTCTGAATCTCAAGGAGACGTGCCAGTTAAAGACTCTGCAAAAGTTAACCTGACTTCCTGAGTATTTGTTTCCTTTGATCTGTGACATGTGACACTGATTGGACTTCCCGCATCAGGAAACATAAAAACTTCATTAAAGAAAGAAGGAACTACTGAAACATGGACTTGAGTCCAAAAGGAGAGGGAATCGGGGCTGCCTGGCAGTGGGGGAGGTTGTGGGCAGTGAGGGATGGAGAGGAAACAGCCCGGGACAGAGGAAGGGAGTGCCGCGGGGCGTGCCTGGAGGTCACACCTTGAGCTGTGGGTGTTCTGTGTGTCCTATCACCTGTAATCTGCAGCCGGTGGCTGATTAATGATTAATCACTGTTTCTAGCTCAGCTATAGTGTTGTCTTTATGTGCCGAGAGCCTTCGCTCAGTGGGGTGAGCCAGAGTGTAGCATCGCGTGTGTACAAATGTACTCCTTAGAAGCGGGCAGAAATATCATGCAAGGGTTAGGAAGGCTCCCCCAGCCCCAACTTCTCATGGATGCTCAAGCTTGTAAGACATTCTCCCCCCCCGCCCCCCGCCCCCCACCACCTTTTGCGCTTTTAGCTTGGTGCAATTCACACTCAATTTCTGAAAACACATGGCATTTTAGACCCAGGCCCAGATGAATCATACTGGCTCTACCAGCTCCAGAAGCAGCCACGTGGGCACTCACTTCTGAGGTCCTGAACTCGGAAAGAACACACAGATTATACTTAAAACTAATGGGCTTGATTGTGGTCGGATGGGAACCAGGGAGCTCCGCGCCCCCTCTGCAGGGCGGGGCTGCCCTCTCCCTCCCTTGCATTGTTTCCCAGCCTGTGGTGGGTGGGGGACTTTGCCACATCATTCCCGGCTTAAACACACACTCGGGCTGGGAAAGCTTCTCTCTCTAGCAGCCAAATTACAGCTCCCTGCAATGTGGCATCTAGAATACTTGAACAAGGGAGAATTTCAGTTTTTAATAGTTACCATTTAAAAAACATCAGCCAGTTTTTCTTTCCTCATGCGCCCCCTCCATCACCCCAATAATTTGGGAGTATGTGATCCCTTGGGGGACATTTATAGCGATTACTTTAATCAATTGAACATCCTTCTCTGTGTATTAGAGCAACTTAAAATTCTGTTTTATAATTTCTTTTTGCACCCGTGGGCTTGTTTCACACCCCGAGGGTGCTTTCATTTACCTTCATCCTTTCTTAAAAAAAGCACCAGAAGGGATACTGCGAAAATATTGTTTTAAGATAGCATGCACATTGGTGTCTTTTTTTTTTTTTTTTTTTTTTACTATTTTCTGATTTTAAAATTCACTTTAACTTGAGATCAAATGTCGTGGTCCAGTTCTGCTATAGAGATTCTATCCCCTAAAATCATGTTCTAATGACTCAAACAGCAACAGATCATTGTCTAAGACTAGTACACAGGGGAAAAGAAGCATAAATGCCTAGTAAGCAATCTTAGGAATTCTGGGAGAAGTCTAAGGATCCAAGAAAAATCCATCTTATTAAATGCAATTGTGGTAGACTTCCTGGAAGTGATAAAAGCAGGGAACCCAATCGTTCACAATGACTTTAATTGTCGTGAGCAGATCTGAAAACAATTTTGTGGGTTAAGGTAGGTGACTGTCATCTCTGGAGATAACCATGTAACTGTAATGTTATAAAAAACATTATAAAGCTATTTTTTTCTTATAAAAGCAGACTGTGTACTGTAGAACTTATGGCTGTAATTGTTGGTTTCATTTGCTTTTTACAAATCCAAAGTTATAATGAAAGTGACATATTGCCATGAGATGTAAGGAATAGAGCTCTTTTTTTGTTGTTCCATGTAAACTTTTTTAAAAATCTCTTTTTAAAAAGAGCGTTTTCATCCCATAGCCAAAGGATAGGATGAACATTTGCATTTGAGGTGGCCGGGGATGGATGGTATCTGTGTATCTACTCAAATTAGGTTCGGGCTGTGCAATAAAGTAACGCTTGGCAGGCAGGGTTCTCAGGGGAATGTGTCTGCTCTGATGAAGGGAGGAGCATACCCTTGTAGTTAATTGCCCGGATGGAGGATAACTGTTTTACTCTTAAGGATTTTGCCTGGGAAAAATATGTATTCATGCATGCATAACCTCTCTCTCCCTCTCTCCCCCCTTTGTCTGTCTTTCAGTTGTATACTCTGTGTTTGTGTGTGGGCCATTCCTCATTCTGTTTATGTTTAAATATATTTTTATTGATTTCAGAGAGGAAGGAAGAGGAAGAGAGAGACGGAAACATCAATGATGAGAGAGAATCATTGATTAGCTGTCTTCTGCACGCCCCCTACTGGGGATTGAGCCTACAACCTGGGCAGGTGCCCTGACTGGGAATTGAATTGGTGACCTCCTGGTTCATAGGTTGACGCTTTGACCACTGAGCCGTGCCGGCCGGGCCCATTCCTCATTCTAAACATTTGTGGCCACTGTAGTATAGACGGTGGTTAAGACCAGGGTTGGTTGCCTAAGTTTGAATTCTTTGTCATCTTTATAGAGGTGTGATGTTGGCCAATATGTGTGGCATTGTTTAGTCAACTAGCTTATGTCCAAATTTGGGGTCATACTAGTACTAAACCTTTAGGGTTTATGTTGAGGGTAAAAGTGAGAGAATACTGGTGAAATATTGACCACAATACGTGTCAGTGCTTAGGAAAACTCTAGCTATTGTTTTGTTGCATAGACTACAGGAATATCATGGGAGAGAAAATTCACATTTCCTACAGAATAGTTTCAAATTAAACGAAGATACCCTGCCCTTTACCATTGGTAAATTACAAGTTGGTGAGAAGAATGGTAAAGAGAAGATTGGGTCACACTCCCCTTTGGGGAGTATGCTGATATCAGTGACTTTGAAAAGAGATGCCAATTCCATCTCTTAAACTTCAAGATGCAGATGATTTCTTAAATCGCTCTCCCTGGTTCTTCCCCTCAGGTAGTGTTCGGATTCTTGACAGATGCTAGTAGTTATCTGTAAAGTCAAGAGGAAGGTTGTCACCAGCTCAGGCTCTTTAAGGTCATATTTCTTGTTTTATCACGATTAATTTTTCACAACTTACTGCATATCCTGCCTCCCTGACGGTGGCTGTTGATAACGAGTGAGTGTGGCAGGCGTCCTTGGGCGTGTCCACGGTGTAGCACATATTCCACTGACTAATAGTCCCCTGTCATCATCTGGCCCGCAGCCCCACACGGAAGGCGCTCCTTCTCGCCAAGCCCAATTAAGGAAACCCGCTTGGTTTCTTCTTGGAGCCAAGAAGTTCTTTCGTAAGATCTGCTGCTGTACGGACTGTGGGAATAGCTCTCAGAACGGGGATTATTTCTGTGCTTTAGTTACCAGATGGCTTCCCCCAGTTTCAAAATCTCAGAATGTCGCAAACTTCTCAAAGGACTTTGAGGCGACAGGTGCAAAGGGGAGAAAGAATGGTCCCCACTGGTCTTGAAGAGGCACCTGTGCAGGCTGGCACCTGTGCAGGTGGGCACCTGGACTGATGTGAAACCTGCTGTCAGTGCTCACGGTGGATCAGGGTTATGAGCAAGCCTCACACCTGCTGTTTGCTTTGGGAGGAGTAGGGAGTTACAGAAGAAGCTTAAGGATTTACCTGATTTGCTTTTCTATAGATGGAATAGACTATGAGGCACCTTTGCATCGCGGACGGAGGTTTGGGGACGTTTGTGCACCTTAGTCGGTGTGTGCCTGCTTCCTGAACGGGATTGCGGCAGTGACTGGTATAGAAGAGTTGCCTTAAAACTGGCTAGATCTGTGTGTTAGCCAAAGAGCACCATTTCTCCCTTGAGAAACTTTCTTCTAGATCAGTGATTTCCAACCTTTCTCATCTCATGGCGCACGTAAACTAATTTCTGAAATTTTGCAGCACACCAAAATAAGGTTCTAGTTTCTGTCGATCTGACAAACAAAAAGGTGTAATTTGGGTTCATTCACACTGGGTGGTTATTGTTGTGTTGGCTGTTGTCATTTTTTTATTTGACAGCCTGAGGGGAAGGAGGTCAGTGCCCCTGACTAAATAACTAGTCAGGCAGTGCTTTTATTTTATCTTCACCGAGGATATGTTTATTGATTTTAGAGAGAGAGGAAGGGAAAGAGAGAGAGAGAGAAACATTGGTCATTTGCCTCTGGTATGTGCCCTGACCAGGGATGTAACCCAAAACTTAGTTATATGCCCCGGCCAGGAATTGAACCGGCAACCTTTTGGTGTACAGGACGATGCTCCAATGAACTGCGCCACCTGGCCAGGGTACATTGCATGTTTTAAAAATTCTTGTGGCACAACCGTGTGCTGTGACACGCCGGTTGAAAAAATCGCTGTTCTAGATCAACTTCCAACTTAATGTATTTGCCTAGTTATTTTATGTTTATGTCCTTAAAAAATACATATATTTTTAAGATATCTATACCTCAACAGTATTATGGCTTTAGAACTCTGTGTATATCCGTAATGAATAGTTTAATGCACAGTAATTCTAGATGCTATTAATTTCCAAACTTGTACACGGAATTTAAAAGCTGCAAAAATCCATGGAAATTTCCATAGGATAGAGTTAATAGCCAAGCTAATTGGCGGTTCTGTCTTCCGTGGAACTGGCCATTGAGCTTTCTAAGAAAGTAGGGCTGATGAGTCAAGCTAACCACCCCCCTGCAGGGCCTGAAACAGCCAGGCCAGGGGCAGCCACCAGGCCCGGTGGCTGATTTACGGTCTGTTTGCAAGCCCGGAAGAGCCAGGGTTTGCTTTCCATGTCCTTGGCTGCTCAGAGTTGCAACAGGGGCCTTTGCCTCAATTCAGATAACAGCAGTTTATTTTCATTTTCATACTTTTCCTCATTTTATTTGGGGGAAGGTATAGGGGGAAATCATGTTAGGTTTGAGGTCAGGGAGACCAGGAGGATCCTCATAGTAAAGAACTATTAGGTCTTCGGTGGTGCTAAGGTGCTAATCCTGTTTAGTTTTGTGAACCGGAAGATGGCCTGCATATTAGGAAAATGGGGTTATTTCTTGTCCTCTCCTGGGACTGTGGTTCCAGCGCTGTGAGTTCCATGATTTTTTCCTCGCTAACGAGAACTTTGAGGGTTGGTGATAACCCTGGATCATAAAGTCCCAGTACATGCGCTTTTGCATGAATACATTGTTCCATTTTATAAAGAAACTGGCCCAGAGATTCTCTTGGCTGAGACGTAGTGGCAGGAGCTAGACTGGAACTGAATTCGCCAAATTCCTAGTTCCAAATGATTCTGATCATCCTATTTTCCCAACCTCACCCTCATGGCCCCCACCTCGAAATCCTATATGATTTACGGCCTTGTAGGTCCCACCCACCAGCAGTAGCATGGGCACCCAGATCCATAATTCTGTTAACTGTCAATGGACTAGACGCGGTGTCGGCTTTTGTGGGTCTGGTGATCAGGAGCTCTCAGTCTAGCAGGGAGATGCCAGCATGAATTATTACACAACAGGGTGTGGCACATTCCATAACGGACATGTCTGCAGGTCCAGGAGGTGTTCAGAGGAGCACAGAATGCCGTGTGTGTGTGTGTGTGTGTGTGTGTGTGTGTGTGTGTGTAGCTCAGGGTTAGTTGTGTGAGGATGGTTTTAAAGGATAAAGAACTGGGTTGAGAGTGGGGCCTTCTAGGTGAAGAGATTTAGGAAACCCAGCAGTCCACTGGCAGGGCTGGAGGGGAAGTTGGTAATGGGATCACGGCCAGTGGCAGACATCACTTAGGTTGTATTCACATTGTCCACCCTCCCCAGCCTTCTTCAGATGGGAAGAGGCTTCCCAAGTTCACCTGCAATCCTCTAATTTCTTGTTGGGCTAATGTGAAAAGTCTTTGACTGTGAGGGCTGGTGTCATGATGAGTGTGTGTGTCAGGTGCCCGGAGGCTCCGTGGCTGAGATGGGATCGGAGAAGAAGGTTCAGGAATCATGCTTTGCCTGGAGCTCAGACACCTAGAGGCAGAGGTCCTGTCTGGAGCCTTCCTGCCCTCCCAGGAGGCCGTGGGGGTGAAGGTGTGGATGCAGGTTTGCAGGTTCAGCTTCCGGAACCAGACAGAACTTCCCTTCAGTGTTCTCGGCCTTGGAGGAAACAGATAAGGAATGATAGGAAGCAGCTGCCTCTCACGTGGCCGGCAGAAATGCAGCCTCATGGAGCAGCTTGCTCATCTCAGGAATATGAATGGAAAGTCCTCACTGATTAAACCTCTGGGGGCCCTGATTTTACTTTTATTTGTGCAGTAATACAGACTTTATTTTTAAAATATTTAACCATTATAACTCTAAATAATTTTAAAAAATATCTAATTTCCCCCTCCCTGGTGAACCCTTCTTGTTTTTCAGAGTTGTGTGTGAGCACCTAACAGAACCCTTCCTAGGCATTTGCATAAATGTTTATACATATTCATGTTTAATTATTTCCATTGCTATAAATGGACTCAGGCATAGTTTGAACCCGATCCATAGTTCTTTATTTTGCATTTAATACCATCTTAAAGACCTTTCCACCTCACTCCATTTAGTTAAACCTTGAACATTTTAGAAGTGATTTTTAGATAATGAAACTTAGTTAACTTCATCAGTACTTTAGGAGTGGTTGTATGAATCCAAGTGCCTCTAAGAACAGGAACGGGTCCGGCCCGCCCACATTGGTGCTGAGCGCAGACGGGGGCTGCTTTATGGCAGGCTGGCTGGCACCTGGCAGAACATCTCGGGTCAGCCTGACGAGAGAGGACTGATCTCTTGCTCGGAGAGTTTATTACTCAGCTCTGCTTCGACAAATATTTAGCCTCTTCTTATGCCAGGATCATATCAAAGTGAGAGGTGGCACCATATACAATCATGAGAGCTGTGAATGTGGGACTTACATCTTTCTCCAAAGCTTGCTTTGTAATGTTGCAAAGCCTAGGAGAGGTTGATCAATTTTTGACCCAAAGGAATTTTTATGCTGGGAAGTGGGACCCAGAATTGATAAGGGAAACCCTTTGGGAGAGGAAATGGGTCAGGTCAATGCTTTGATGATATCAATGGCCTGCTGACATCATAGGAAGCATTTGATGGCAACTTGGTAAAATTATCTTGTACATTTGAGTTTGCCAGACCCTTGAAGCCCATGGCATTGGGGGCGGCTCCCCGAAGGGCAATAGCAATTGTCGCAGGAGCAGCGGTCGCTGCTGGAATGCTGTCATCATGACCTCCGTGCTTGTTGTTTAGACAAAGGGGGAAGGCGCCTTCACAGCTTGACAATATGCCAGCCACCTGCTGCCATTCTTTTTCTTCAGTGCTTTCAAAGCCAGCGGAGCCTGGTCTTCAGTTCACTTTTAAAAATAACACAGGATGGTTCAGTGGTCGAGCGTCGACCTATGAACTAGCAAGTCACGGTTTGATTCCTGGTCCGGGCACAGACCCTGGTTGCTGGCTCGATCCCCAACGTGGGCATGTGTGCAGGAGGCAGCCTGTCAATGAGTCTTCCTCATCATTGATGTTTCTGTCTCTCTCTCTGAAATCAATATCCCTTCCTCTCTGAAATGAGTAAAAATATATTAAAAAAATAACGCAGGCATGCATACAATGATAAAAGCTTAAAAATGATGTAATTATGAAGGACACATGGCAACATGAGCTGGTTTTCCTAATCTTCTCCATTCCTGAAGGCAACGCATTTCTTATATTCCAATTGCCAGCTGCTGCCTTGAAGAGGGACATTCCAGAGGGCAGGTGGACGTTCATGGTCAGTTACTTAGGTCTCTTATTGGAACTAACTCTCATCAAATAAACATTAGGAGGACCTTCAAATTTCGGGAGGATGTGGGCCTAAGTCACGGCCTTCTGAAGAAATCATACTCTCTAGACATGATGGCACATACCCAGTTCATCGCTGTAACCTGGGTCTCAAGGAAACGGGGGCTTTGTGGGACATAAGGAGTTAAGAACATGGTGTATCTTCTGGGGGATGTGAAATTGCTATTTACAGTTTAGGAGTTCCACCTCTTAGACCAGTGGTTCTCAACCTTCCTAATGCCGCGACCCTTTAATACAGTTCCTCATGTTTTGGTAACCCCCAATTTCATTGTTACAAATTGAACACAATTAAAGCATAGTGATTCATCACAAAAACAATAGGTAATTATATATGTGTTTTCCAATGGTCTTAGGCGACCCCTGTGAAAGGGTCATTCGACCCCAAAAGGGGTCGCGACCCACAGGTTGAAAACCGCCGTCTTAGACAGTGGATGACGGGCACATGCCCACTCAATGGTGAACATGGGTTTACATCTGCATTTGTTCATTTATTAAGCACCAGTCAATCTGATTACACAGAGAACAAATCAAGGAGACAGCTGTTTCCCATCTCCATCCTGCTTTTGGGGACCCCTCACTCCCCAGTTAGAGGCTTGACTTTCCTGGGGAAGTCACACTCCAGGACGGGCGCGTCACCTGCAGTGGAGGGAAGGCAGAGCCAGCTGGGGCAGAAAAGCCTCACCCCCATGCTTACTGGTGCCGTGACCTTGAACACAGCTTTGTGGAGCTGCCACCTGCAAAATGGGGCTACTGAGACGTCCCCTGGTGATTATGAGGGTGATTGAGACATGGGAGTGAGCGCCCAGCTGATGGTACAGAATACAGAAAGGCCCAGGAAAGGTACTTGTGACTTCTTTCTCTCTTTTCTTTTCTATCCCTTTGTCATGAGGTGGGATGGGCCTAGCCCCAGACGTTCGGGTGCTTGGTGCTCAACATCGTTCACCAGGGGCAACTTTCTGAGGCTGACAGTCCACAAAGAGAAAGTTTCCTTCTCCAGAAATCTCCCTCCTGGAGTTGCAGCCACGCTGTGATGTAGTTGCCTCCCCCGTCGACCTCCGTCAGGAGTCTGGGGCACTAGACAGTTACAGTGAGTTACAAGTTCAAAGTCTCAGATTACTTTGGCCCAAGTTTGACATTGGAAAGTCTCCTCCAGGTGCTTCCTCTTGAACCAATCAATGTAGAATCCCACGGGGAAGGACACGTTCTTTTTAAAAAATGCCGTTTTGAAATCCGCCAACACCAACCTCTCGCAGTCCATCTCTGAGTTCCACGGTGCACATTCTCGCCTGGCTTTTTCTCAGGGGCTCGATCTGTGCGGTAATCATTGTCAGCCCTGGTTTGACTCATGCATTCCTCGCGGCTGCAGTCAGATGCGTGTTTATGTGAAATATGGAAACGATTTCCCCCTCCTCTTTCCTTTGTGCTGGAGTTGGGATGGAGCGGCTGAAGTTCGCCTTTGTTGTTTCTAAGGGCTCGTCCGTTTCAGGGCTTGAGGAGGGCCAGCTGGCCGCGTGGCCCAGGCGGGTCCTCCTGAGACCTCGCTGACATCCCCGCAGCTAAAAGCTGACTCTGAATCCAGCATCCGTGCCCTGTGCCGGGAGGCCCTCCCTTCTAGAACTTCGAGTCGCCCAACGTTGAAAACAAGTTGGAAACGAAAACAAGGGTCGAGGAATCGGTACCGGAGGAAGGATTTCTTCCCCTGAATGTGTCTCCTTTATCCGGAGCCATATGTCTTGTGTCCTGGTCTCTGCTTAAAACGTTATTTTTCTTCTCTTCACCTGCTCTTCTGCTTGGGTCCCAGGAGGTTGGGGAAGGGATAGGCTGAGGTTTCAAGGTCCGGGGTGTAGCTGTAGAAAAAGAAAAGCCAAACAAGGGTGCGTGATCCTCCCCGTCTTAAACCGTTTGCCCTCCTGAAAAAGAACGTTTTGTGAAAACCATCCCAGGCCGTAAAAGAGACTGTAAGCCGCTGGCGTTGTGTCCAGCCTGCTGTTCTCATTATATGTTGAGCAACCCTTTTAGTGCCTTGGCAGACAGGGTTTCTTCCTTCACAGCATAATGTTTTCCCAACTGCGGAGTTAGAGCTGCTTCAGAGCCGTGACACATGGCCAGGTGTCAAGATCATTTTATAGGGGAAGAAACTAAAAAAAACTTTTAAGACGTGCAGCTTTCAAGAAGAAGACAGAAGTCAGTTTTGCAGAGAGTTTAAGTAAAAGGGCACCCGTGGGTTTACGCTTCCTTCATGGGCAGGTCTCAGAGAGGGCCCCAAAGAGGACGTGCATGTTAGCCACTCCTTCACCCGTCCCTCAAGGTGTAGCTGTGCGGAGGGACCTTGAAGGAGCTCGGGTTTACGGAGGAGCCAGAGACATGAATCAGAATATCTGGTCCAGGGGGCGGGGAGGGGGTGATGGGCCCCGCGGGGTGGAGGTGGTGTGGCCGGGGGCCCAGTGGAGGCCCCCTCGCGGAGGAGAAGCTTCAGGTGAATCTTGGAGGATCGCGAGGCCGTTGCCAGATCAGATAGGAGCGTAGGAGGCCTGCAGAGGCATGAAAGTGGGAAGCGGCAAGGTGTGTGAGGAGAGAGAATCCTAACTCGGGGAGGCTGTAGCTGGAGGGTGCGAGAGGGAGAAGGATGGGCGTGGAACTCGGCCAGGTACCCCGGGCCACCCCTGGGAGGCCTTTGCCTGTCATATGGTCCTGCTAGTGCCTTTAGGACTTGGCCCTGCTCACTTGCGAGGCCCTTCTATGATGAGTTGATACTTTATCTCCTTTCCCCTTCTTCCTAGCACTGAGCACTGACCTGTTACAGGTTGGGGTTAGTGTGATTGCTGCCTGGGTC
The DNA here is from genome assembly GCF_964212035.1 of Myotis nattereri. Classification (NCBI taxonomy): domain Eukaryota; kingdom Metazoa; phylum Chordata; class Mammalia; order Chiroptera; family Vespertilionidae; genus Myotis; species Myotis nattereri. The sequence goes on along the minus strand of NC_138081.1, from coordinate 93,294,100 downwards.
CAGTCACTGGGATGGAAGCCCCACAAAAGCACTGACTTCCTTCTGGCCTGAACCGTCTCCAGCGCCTCAAAGTGCCGGCCGTTGAGTGTTGAGTTGGGGCTTCATCCTCTGAATGTTGGGGAGGCATCAGAGGGAATAAATGGGTCGCATGAGCATAGTTGGGAGGTAGGAAGAGTAGAATGAATGACACATCGAGGCGATGCCAAGTGTTTTGGGAGGGAGCTCCTTGCACATGGAGGGTCAGGGGAGGAAGCATGTCAGGGGTCGTGCTCCCCGGGCCACTTTGGATGGGCCCAAGCTCTGCCCACCTGGTTGATTATCAGTAGCTGGTATCAATCTCATTTTACTGGAGATGTTTTTAAAACTCTAAGAATTTGAGAGAAGTTCTGAGAATTACTTTTCCTGTTTTGCAAAACCAATAGCTGCCCAAGGATTCCAACAGAGGTCAAGATGTCATCATGTTACCTAGGCGTGTGCTGTATGACGATGTTTTGGTCAACAACAGGCCACATATACTGTGGCGGTCCCCCAAGATAATAACGGAGCTGAAACATTCCTATAGTCTGGTGATGTCGCCATGGTCGTGTTCTAGTACAACGCGTTCCTCCCGTGTTTGTGATGCTGCTGCTCTAAACATACCTGTAGCTGCTAACTGGCAGCATGGCACAGACCACTGTGTACAGAACATAATACTTGATAGTGGTAATAAATGTCTGTGCTACAGGTTCGTGCATTTACTATACTATACATTTCATCATTATTTTGGAGTGTGCGCTTTATACTTATATATAAAAAAACAAGTTTTCTGTAAAAGTGTTATACCAGTAGCACCCGCATAGAGCTCATGTTTACTGTGTCTCTTGGAAGAGGCATGTTCTCTTGTGCTTGATTCAGTCTCCTGTCGTTTTCTGCAGTGACATGCTGTGCAGGCTGTCCCATTCAGCCTAGGTGTGGAGAGGCTACACGATCTAGGTTTGTGTGAGGGCACTCCGTGATTTTTCACACAAGAATAAACTGCCTCATATTGAATTTCTTGAAATGTATCCCTATGAAGTGGCACATGATTGTGATCATTTTTTTTTCATTTATTGATAATTCAGTGATAGACTTGATCTCAATTTAATGATCTTCCTTTGAAATGCATTGAATACTTTGAAACAAAATGAGTTCCTTATGTAAAAATAGGTTTTAATAGACTTTGTGATAGCCGATCTCATACCTATTTGTGTCTTGCAGTTAGGGTGTCTGCAAAATGAAAAAAGATAAGAAAGTGAACATTCTGCACATTTTCAGAGATAAGTGATATGATGTACCAGCCTGTTGACTGGGCTTGGAGGAGTTCCAATGCATAAATTTTCCTGGTAACTAACTGAACGTTATCACTTTAAGACTTGGATATTTTTTTATTTTCCACTCATTTTGGCTAGAAATCGTTCTAAAACAAATGATTTACTTTCTTGTGTTCAGAAACAGAGTGCATTCAACATTCCATGAATTTTACGTAATTACTGAAGCGTTTGTTTACCGAAAGAATAATGTAGTGACGCTGTGTCTCTCTTGGTGAGCGACTCTGGAATGTCATCTTTTCAGCTGCCCCGGGTTTTTAGGTAGCAGATGCTCCTACCAGCACCCCGCGTGTGCCTTTCTTGAATTGACTCAACTTGTCTCTCTGAAGGCTGGGAAACAGAATAACTTACTTGCTTTCTAAAACGAGATTAAATAGGCTTTGGGTGAGGCCCTGTGTGAGAAGTCCTGGGTGAGTCCTGTGAATGTACTTATCATCTAGGCTTAACATCTCAAAGAACAAAGGACTTATATTTTTCAATTCTCCCTAATATTAAACCATCCATATCTGAACAAAATTATACTGTTATTTCTATTGGCCACACTGCTGGGTTTGCAGAGTGAAAAATAACCCCCCAGGCCTCTTACACTGTTTGTCTAGAGGGCTCTTGGCTTACCATTGGGTTCCCAGTGGTGTGAGGTGAGGTGGCTGGAGCTGTTACTAAAGGTTTGTTTTTTATCTTCAATAACGATGATAATTTATTGGGCATCTACCATGTGTAAGGCATTGTGAGCAATGTGGGGAAATGACTTCTTCCTAGAAATTCAAATTCTAGTTTGGAAGAGGAAGTAATGGAAGAGAATCAGTTAAAGGCTGACCTTGAACTGAAGGGACAGCTTCCAACATAACTCAGAGCTGATGGGAAGAGGCCCCAGGGAAGGTGCAGCAGTGGGATCAGCCCTGTTTGTCAGAGGTGTTGCATGTGGTGTCCAGGTTAGCATACCTGAGTTCAAGATTGTCTGTACACGCCAGGTGGGTGGGGTGGACAGCAGGACCGGTGATCACTTCCACGTGGGGAGGGGGCGGTTCACGGAGTGGGGAGGATTGGTGTTGGATCTTGACTAATGAGTACAATTGCTGTGTTACAGAAAGCGAGGGAGGGCTGGCCAGGAGGAGCATAATGCCCAGGCTGGGGAGGTGGAAAAGGGCCAGGTGTGTGTTGCAACTCTGATTTGTTCTGTTCTCAAGAGAGCTTGTTCATTCTCCCGGCTTCTCTCTCTGAGCCTCCGGGTGGGAAGACAATGGGTTCTGGGGTTGGATGAACTTGGAGCTCAAGACCAGTTCTACCACTTTCTGGGGGTGTCATCTTCAGCAATTTTTCTGAGTCTCTCTAACATCCACTCCCTCATAAAAGGCAGGGAGATAATCAGACTGATCTTGTCGACGCTTTAGAAAGGTAAATGAGACTTGCATTTGACCACGTACTATAGAAGCCTAGACTATGCTCAGTAAATGGTATCATTTTCTTGGACCAGCCCTTACTCAGGGCTCCTGTCTGGAGCCTCTTGATGCCCACAGGCTGTGCCCACTTACTGACTCACTTACAATCAGCTCAGCAGGTGCAAGAGGAAATGCATTACCTCATCTTCTTCCTACACTTCTCTCCCTTTTCAGATCTGTTCACCCTCTTATGTTGCCATTTTCAGTCTGGGTAGAGTTTGAATTCTTACAGTTAACCTAGTTCAAACTCTTTGGTTAACTTTTGCCTTTCGTATGACATCTCTAGTCTGTCATCTGATCCTGTCCATTTTTTTCTCTTGTGATGCCTTCATTCCCATGTGCCCTGGGCTCCCATCACTTCTCAACGGATTGCTCAGAGGCTTGTCCGAGGGAGTCTCTGACTTTACCCAGCCTCTGTCCATCTAGCACATTCTTCAGATACTACTGCAATCCCCGTGCCTTCCATAGTCCTTTGATTTGGCCATTCCTGTTCCATCTAACCTTGTTTTTCATTAGTTCTGCGTATGATAATAGGTAGTATTTGTGTGTGCTTTTTGTGTGCCAGGTATGCGTTAAGGCTTTTATTTATTAACCCAGTTTTCTTTATAACAGCCCCATCAGGTACTATTATCCTTGCCATTTCGTAGTGGAGGAAGCTAAGTCACAGGGGAATTAAGTGATTGCCCAAGGTTGAATAACTAGTCAGTATTTGAATGCAGATGACTTGGCTCCAGACCCTACATTCTTAAGACCTGCTCTGTCTTCCTTCTCTTTCACCCATATAGACTCCTAGAGGGCCGGGGCTAAGTCATCCACCTCTGCTCACCACACTTCATGCATCTTCTTGATACATAATAGGCACTTACTAAATGCATGCACTGCATAATTTCCTCCTTTCTCCTCTGAGACCTACTTCACATTGCTCTCTCCCAGTATCATGGTGAGAGATGGAGGAGGGGGAAGTGCTCTCCTACAACCTCATACAGTTTGGGGTTCAGATCTCAGACCTGTACCAGTGATCTGACCTTTGTCAGGCTGTGTTTCTTAAGCCACTCTATAAAATGGGGATATAGTAATGCCTGCCTCATAGAGTTTATATCAAGTGTGTCAGATGCTCTGATTCTGTTTCTAGCACATGGGAAATGGTCAATAAACATTAGCTTCTACAAGTAGTTGTATTATAATGCCCTCCCGTCCCACTTTCAGCTAACCCTTGTCTGTTCTTTTAGGCCTATTCCAACTCGTATGTTCTCTATGTCACTTGTGTAGCTTCTTCAACTTACAAAGAACTGGATACTTGTTCCTGTTTGACCACTAATTAGTTGTGTGACTTTGAGCCAGTCACTAAATTTTACAAGTCTAAGTTGGATCATGGTGATAACAATTTTTGTTGATTAAATAAGGAATATGTGACTGATTCTAAGCACTCAACAAACTTTCATTTTCTTGCCTTTTTCCCTTCTTTGTCACCAACTCCTTCTCCACTAACCAGCAGAAACTTCATAGCAGCTCATCAATAGACTCAAGAATCTAACTTAGTTGTTTGGAAATTACATGGAAGAAAGGGAGGCTTCTGTTGCATGGGATGGACTGGACTGTGGTCCGTCAGCAGGAAGCTCATGAAGTTGAAGAGCTCCTGCCCTGTGTCCTTTTGCCTTTTTGAAATGTACTCTCAGTGGTCATTCTAAACATGGCGAATCCTTACAATGAATAACAACTTTGACATCCTTTGAATTCATTCATTCAACAAATAATTCTTGTGTAGTTACTCTATGCCACGAACGGTCCTAGATATTGAGGGTATGATGATAGACACAACCAACCTGGTTCTAGTTTCCCTGGAGCTTGTCAATGTTGGGGAGACAGACACCAACCATGCAAATATCTATAATAATGAAAGCGTAGTATGCTAATTAGACTGGACAGCCGAACGACCTTCCAGACGTCCTTCCGGACAACCTCCCGGACAAAGCTGGGGCTGTGAGGGCTGAGGCAAGCTGCCGCAGCTGTGAGGGCTGAGCCCTTTGCACAAATTTTGTGCATCGGGCCTCTAGTTAAGTTATAAAGTGAGATGTGTTATGAAGAGAAAGCAGAGGTGTCATGATTCATAATAAGCGAGATTTAGTGTTGAGAGCCGGGAAAGTATTCCCATTGGAAGGAATGTTTGAGCTGAGGGCTCAGTAGGAGTGTCCAACCAGGGAGTCAGTGGAATATCTTTAAATGTAGCACTCACTCTTTTTCTTTAATGCATGATGCTATTTAGTATTTTATTAAGCTTGGATGATGACAGATGATAATTAGTCTTCATTCTGGAGGTGCCCAATTATGCTGTCCCTGAATGTTTTTTATCTCACTTGTGTGTTCGTCAGGCTGGAGGAGGGATGCTGGAAGAATTTGATCACAATCAGGCATTGTGTTTTTATTACACTTGGGGCCAGTGCTGTCAGTCAGGCCCAGTGTCGCATTGTAGGTCGCGTTGCCTGGGCTTGCCTACCCAATGGCAGGTGCTCTTCATTTTCATCTGTATTATGTATATTTGTTCTGAAAGTTGCTTTTGTTGAAACTTGAAGAGCCAGGTGCTTGCAGCGAGAGAATGGTCAGACTTACTGGAAATTTGAACACAAAGAAGGGACACCCCTCAGCCAAGTGTAACGAGCGACCCAAATATGACAGTTGTTTGGGGGCATTGTCCTTGCAAAACCCCCAGTATAATTATCATTATGGAATTGATTTTTTTATTTTCTTTTTTACGAAAGGTATTTCCTGAAATGTTACAGCCATCTTCCAAGATGAGGAGCCTGTGATAGCCCGAGAGATGATTTTAGATTGTCTGACTAATTCAAAGGAAGACTGCAACTAACATTTCTTTAACACCTGTCACTTGCAATTTCCCTTTTAACATGAAGAAGCAGGACCTGGGAGACAATTATATCCAGCTAATTATTTTTTCATATTTATGTTTGTGGTACTTTCTATTTATGGCAAGTGATACCAATTTATAGCAGTGATTTAAAGACTAACAATGATGTTTAAATCCATTTTTTTAAAAAAATAACTACTTAGCCCAGCCAGTGTGGCTCAGCGGTTGAGCGTTGACCTAGGAACCGAGAGGTCGTTGGTTCGATTCCCGGTCAGGGCACATGCCTGGGTTGTGTGCTTGATCCCCAGTAGGGGCAATGCAAGAGGCAGCATATTGATGATATTCCTCTCTCATCGATGTTTCTATCTCTCTATTCTTCTCCCCCCACCCCCCATCTAAAAAAATTAATAAAAACATATTTAAAAAAACCTAAATACATAATAGTAGAAATGACACTCAAATTTGGCAAAATCAGAAAGTTGGTTCTAGAATGAATGAAGATTGGGAATACTGCCTTGGTGTAATCTGGATTTCCCCCCTGCTTTCTGGCATTTGGTTTCTATGTCTAAGGGCCTATTTTAAATTTGGATGTTAAAATCTGATGAGACCATAAAATATTACTTCATACCCACTTGTATGGCTCTAATAAAAAAGATGGATAATAACAAGTGTTGGTGAAGATATGAAGAAATTGAAACCCTCGTAAATTGCTAGTAGGAATGAAAAATGGTGCAGTCCCTTTGGGAAATATTTTGGCAATTCCTCAAAAAGTTAAACATAGAGTTACCATATGACTCAACTATTCTATTTCTAGGTAGGTATATACTGGAGAGAATTGAAAACATATGTTCACATAAAAATCTTACATGAATGCTCATAGCATCATTATTTATAATAGCCAAAAGTAGAAACAACCTAAGTGTCTATCAGCTGATGAATGGATTAAACATGATGGTATAACCATACAATGGGATAGCCAAAAAAAGGAATGAAGTATTGAACATGCTAAAATATGGGTAAACTGAAAAGATTGTGCTAAGTGAAATAAGCCAGACCTGAAGGCTTCGTACAAAATGTCCATTATAGGCAAACCCACTGAGATAGAAAGAAGGTTAGTGATTGCAGAGCTTGGGTGAAAGAGGGAATGGAGAGTGTCTGCTATAATGGGTATGGGTTTCTTTTTGGGATGATGGAAATATTCTCCAATTAGATAGTGGTCACACAGCTCTCTGAACATACAAGAAATCCCGTAATTGTACACTTTAAATGGGTGAATTTTATGGTATGTGAATTATGTATGTGTAACTGTTTATAGAAGCCTTTATGTTGTCACCACTGCCAATTACGTTATCCAGTGGTGCCCATGTGGCCTTCGAGCCAGAATTCTAACATAGACTGACATGGGTGGGTTCTGCCCCGCTGTGCAAAGCATAACATTATGTTTTTATCTTCACAGTAGTCCTCTAAGATACGTGGGTTATTCATATATAATAGAGGAGGTCGATACTTAACGAAGTTGAATGGTAGAGTAGGAACTTGAAGCTGGGTCTTTACACTATACTTTGTACTATAATTTATAAACGAATTGTCGCACACTTGAGCGGTAGCTGGCCAAGGTCATAGTTGCAAAATGGGGTGGAAGATGAAAATGTTTACTCTTGCCAGATTAACTCACTTACTTGTATTCTTATCCATACTTTCCTTGATGCCACTCATAAATATATTGACTCAAGATGTCTTAAATAACAATATTAGAGTACTTCATAAGTTACAAAGCACTCTTAAGCACAGTACTTCACATTATCTTAGTTTGAAGCTAGGGAAAGTGAGGTATAAACGTAAGTAGCTGTCCTAGACACACAGGAAGTTAAGAAGTCAAGTTGGGTTTTAAGTCAGGTTGTCTGACACCCATATCCATTGTATTTTCTGGTTGTTTTGGAGTGTGTGGATCCATTCCTTCTTCATTAATTCAACAATTACTTTCTGAATGTCCATTATGAGCAAGAGTCTGTTCACGGAGCTGGAGATATATAGGCAAAGACACTCTTTTTTAAAAAAAATATATTTTATTGATTTTTCACAGAGAGGAAGGGAGAGAGAAAGAGAGTTATGAACATCGATGAGAGAGAAACATTGATCAGCTGCCTCCTGCATATCCCCCACTGGGGATGTGCCCGCAACTCAGGTACATGCCCTTGACCGGAATCGAACCTGGGACCTTTCAGTCCGAAGGCCGACGCTCTATCCACTGAGCCAAACCGGTTTTGGCAACAAAGACACTCTTATGGTGCAGTTTAGAGGGAGGAGACAAAAAGAAGACCATTAGCCTAGTAAGCATGGTCATTTCAGATAGCGATGTTTTAAGAAGAAAATAAAAGGTTGATATGATAGGAAGTGATTTTGATACATGTGAGAACAAAGATACCTACCAAGAAAGGTTCCTAGTGTCTGACTGGGCTCAAATGTGAGAACAGAGCCTACCAGCTGTTTTAAAATGGGCCTCTCATGCAAGCTGCATTTCAGAGAGCAGCCTGCACTAAAGTGCCTGCCAGCACTGTGTCCCTGCTGGCTGAGCCAGTCCTTTCTTATGAAGGAGTTTCTGGAATTGTATTTCAACCAATAGGGCTGAGACTTTCCCTGTCCAATCAGAGCTGTGCAGCTATATTCCCATTAGCATCTTTACAACCGATCAGAGTGACTCCATTCAAACCAATCAGGACATGGCTTTTGGGACTGACTAATCAAATTGTGAGGATTTGGAATCCACATCTGCATGAGAGCGGACCCATCAGGGACCAGGGGCGGAAACGTGTGTGTGTGTGTGTGTGTGTGTGTGTGTGTGTGTGTGTCTTTAAGTCAGCTATCCTCTGGCCCTTTCCACTGAAGACCGAAGACTGCATTTCCCCAGCTGCAGCTGAAACATGGAGGACTTCTTGCAGAGCTGGGCCTTGTCTGAGAGCCACCTCCTACCTTTGCTGTCCCACAGCCGTGCTGTTTGACAGTTGAGCTGTTCCCTAGCTGTGCTGTTCTCATAGACGTGCTGTGTCACTACTGAGCTGTGTGTCCTGAACAGTTTCCTTCTTCACCACACCCAAACTGGGGATTTCTGTTAGCGTTGAGTTCGTGACAACAATCATTAGTTGGCGCATAGATGGACTTTTTTTTTAGATTGAATGGTCAGGGAGTGTTTCACTGAGAGGTGATATTTGAGTTGAGACCATAAGTACCTAAGAAAGTCAGCCAGGCAAAGATCTGGCTGAAGACTTTTCTAGAGAGATGAACATTTAGTACAGTGCATATCCCAGCATTTCCTGTGTTTCTTAATCAAATTTTGAGACTTGAGTTTAAACCACTATTCTAGTCTTCTGTATACACATGTCATTTTCTACTTTTTGGCAGAATGTACATAAATAATAATCATAAAAATAAATTTCAAATTAAATGCTTACTTTTTAATAGAAAAATATCAGCCCAGATGTGTGATTTTCTATCAGGCATAAGCCTCGTGCAAAATTCCCTCGTAGGAATATGAGCTATGGTTTTTGCTTGGATGACTAAATGGATGTTTTAAAGCTCATGAGAAGAAAATGTCATTCTATCAGTGGGCCCTCATCAGGACCACCTACTGACCATATTTTTCATGGGAATCCCTGAAAGAGTTCATAAGCCCCCCTCCTCCCACAAGTGCTGTAGGGTAGTGTCTCCTTGATGCTAAGTCTATATATATATCTCGAAGCTGACTCAGATGGAAATCTTTGTTCTAGGGAAAATCTCATTTTTTTAGAACCCCCAAGCAGAAAGCTTTTGTTTCGTTGGTGTTGCCATGCCTCTCCAAAACAAGAAACAAGGAAGTGAAAGGATGGAGGTGGTTTGAGTGAAATATCCTTGAGTTTTGGGCTGGTGGTGGTGGTGGTTGGTGAGGGTGGGGTAGGACGTTCCATGGAAAAGGTTTCCGTGCCTGTTGTTTCACCTCAGGACTGGTCTTGGGAATGATTGTCAAGGCCCTTTAGGCTCTCAGTGGAAGCAGAGTAGCATTTACTTTCCAAAGCTTCCTCTTCCTCCTTTCTGTCTGGTACCTGCTTCCTGCATTCCCACCCTGTTCTCTTTGGTTAACTTTTTCTTTTTTTAATATATTGTATTGATTTTTTTACAGAGAGAAAGGGAGAGGGATAGAGAGTTAGAAACATCGATGAGAGAGAAACATCGATCAGCTGCCTCCTGCACACTCCTACTGGGGATGTACCTGCAACCAAGGTACATGCCCCTAACCGGAATCGAACCCAGGACCCCTCAGTCCGCAGGCCAACGCTCTATCCACTGAGCCAAACCAGTCAGGGCTGGTTAACTCTTTTTCATGGAGCAGCACTCCCAGACTTTCTGACCCTCTGTAAAAAAACCCGAAAAAAGTGGAGGAGAATAGCTTAATAATACATCTTTCTTCATTCATCGTTGTCCCTTCCCCACACAAGTTTTCTTTCAGGGAGTTCTCAGTTCACTGTCTTAGGGCAAAGCCAGAGTCCCAGGCTATGGTAGAGTGGACCCTCCAGTCTCCTGGTATTTCCTCGTGTTGCAGCTTCGTTGCTGGAGCGTGCTCCGGTGGGGCAGGTGCTGCGTTCGTTGTTGTTTGTGGTAGGATGCAAGTCGGTACAGGAGCCGAGTGAGTGGACTGCTCTCTACCCTGGGAGTGGATCACAGGCAGGGTTTGTTTTTTTCTTTTTTTGTAGCCTCAGGATATACACGTAGGTGTGCACCTGCACTGACAGCGACTTCTCTCTCTTGTTCGTAGTATTGCTTCTGCCTTTGTCATTGTCTGGGATGCTCATGGCATACAGAAGCATGTCTTTTTCTAAATTCAGGTTTTTGGAAAATAACTTTGGGAAATATAGGTGGAGAGGTTTGTGAATTCCACAGATATTTAATCCTTTAAAGGCCACCAATTTTATTGGTGTATCACTACCCTGTCTGGTCACCTCTGGCCTAAAGGACCAGTTTTAGGGCCACATTCAAAAGTGAAGAGGCTACAAAAGAATTCCATCCAGATTTCTTAGGGGAAAAATAGAGCCCATCAGTCTCACCTGTATTTTGGAGAGTTAATAAGGAGCGCAGGACACCAAATCCTGCCGACCGCTCGTGGATAACATACTCCCCATGTAGGAGCTGGAGTCCCGGTTTCTTAATTTTCTCATTTGACCCAATGGTGTTTACATGGCCATTAAAATTTCTGAGGGCCATCGTGGGCAGTAAACTAAGTCAGCTAATGACTTGTGCAATTTCCTGTCCCATAAAACTCTACTTTCCTTGGGTCAGTTAAGAGGACATCTCTGACCATTCTGCATTGGAGGATGGACAGGCAGTATCTGGAGGTGCAGAGCAGAGACCCTGGTGCCCGTCCCTGTGGGTGTGAGCCCTGGTCCTGTGTGGCCCTGGGCAAGTCACCTCCCCTCTCTGTGCTCCAGCTCTTCATCTCCCAAGTGGGACACTTATGTGGGGACATTAGGGAGATTAAGGGATTTATATACATTCCGTTTTGGAAAGGTATCTGCCATGCAGTAAGTGACATTTAACCTTTTGCTACTATAATATCTATCATTTTATATGTTTAGCTTCCCTCTTAATTTTACGTCTCGGAACACTTGATTCCTTCTCATCCGTAGTATTTGTAAGCTCTACCAATCTTACTGTATTTTGCATGAAAGACTCTAGAAGTTGTTTGGACATTAGTTCTGCAGGGCTGAGACCGAAAGCCTCCTGTGTTCCCACCAGATGCAGACCTCTGCGTCCTTCACCTGCATTTGCTGCGGCACCATGGCGATGCCCTGGAGAGGATGCTGGTACCTTAAGCTGTAGGGCTCCTTCTGGCCTTTGGCTCTTTAGTGTACGTTTTATTTAAAAAAAATTTTTTTTATTGATTTCAGAGAGGAAGGGAGAGAATCATTTATCAGCTGCATCCTGCACGCCTCACACTGGGGATCGAGCCCGCAACCCGGGCATGTGCCCTGACCGGGAATCGAACCATGACCTCCTGGTTCCTAGGTGGAGGCTCAACCACTGAGCCACGCCATCCAGGCTTAACATTTGATTTTTGTTACAGGTCCATTTAGGAGGTGGTATTATTACCTCTGTTTTACAAATGAGGCAGCTGAGGGACTTGCCCCAGGAGTCCCGTTAGCAAGAAGCGGGACTGAGGCTGCAGATCAGGCTCCTAGCTGCTGCCCTGCCATTTTCTGATATAAATCATAAGACAGTGTTTTTCATAATCATAGAACACTGTTTTCCTTCTGCACGTGGGGCTTCTTTGGAAGCGTAGGGTTATTTGCAGCCAGGCTTGGTGGCGGTGGAGGAAGTCTGGCCCTCTCTGGCTCCCGTTCTGTGGGAGCCTCTGCTTTGTGATTCTTTTCACATTGAATTATCTGTTTAAGTTAATTTGTGTAAATGGAATGTGTTTAATTTCCTTTTACTTAATTATGTGTTTCTCCCAGTCCTGCTAGCCTTTCTGTAAGTTCCCTTTACAGAAAGCTAAAGAACCGGCAAACAGGCCAATAGGTAAGAGTGTAGGGTTTATGGCAGATGCAGTAAACCCAGTTTACTTGAAATTGGGGGTTTTGTTTCCCTTCTTTGTGGGACTGCATAATAGTTTGATTCAGCTATTTATAAATGTTTAATTGTTTTTGAAACAATAGAATAACCGAACAATAGGCCATAACGTATTGGAATAATGAAACGGGGCAATACTCTTTAAAAGCTAGTGTATTCACATATGTGTCCCGTGAGGGGAAAGTCTTAGCTCACCCTGGGTTCTGTTTTCGGGTGGGAAGCAATGGGCTGTTTCTGCCTGGTAATTCTCCTACATGTCGGAGAGCGTTTGATTAGCCGAGGAGAGATCATTTATATTCCCTCAGAGCCCTCGAGGAGATTCCGGCCCCTTTTTTGGGCAAATGTTCTGTATCTGTCGGTTCTTAATCTCTGATCATTTGCACCCTTCGTCCTATTCGGAATCATCATCCCATCTCCCATCTCAGCCTCTTTTCTGTGTCTAAACTTTTTCCTTCTAGCTCTAAAGCTACTTCTGAAATGCTGCTTCTTCAGTGAAACTTTCACAGTGAGTTGAAAGAGAAATCCGGCCTTATCTTTACTTCTACTTCTTCTTATTCAGGGATGAAGTTTAATGAACTTCCATTGTACACAGTTTCTTCACTTTAATTATAACGGACTAATTTATTCTGCACATGGAAACTGTTTGGCACAGTGAACACAAATTTCAATTCAGTTGGTCACTGGACCTTGTTTATTTCGTTTAAGGGAAGAGTTGATCACATGTGGGTGAATATGAATTAAAATGCTACTGGGTTTATGTTGGCTTGCTAGGACTGCCATAACAAAGCCCCACAGACTGGGTGGGTGACACAGTAGAAATTTACTTTCTTGCTGTTCTGGAGGCCGGAAGTCAGAGATCAAGGAGTCAGCAGGGGTGGTTTCTTCTGAGGCCTCACTCCTTGGCTTGCAGACGGCCTCTTCCCTGTGTCCTCACATGGTCTTCACTCTGTGTGTCTCCTCTTTTTTAAGAATGCCAGTCATACTGGATTCAGGTCCATCCATACGACTTCATTTTAATGCAATTTCCTCTCTAAAAATGTTACCTCCAAATAGTCATGTTCTGAGCAACTGGGGGTTAGGACTTCAGCACATGACTACTAGGGAGACACAATTCAGCCATCACAATAGGCAAGGGAAGAGAACAGCCTGACGGAGAGGAGTGTGGGATATTGGTCATGGTCTGGCTTAGAACTGGGCACTAGTAAGTGATTTAGGGTAAAATTCAAAAGAATTCATCTTTGGTCCATACTTTCCCAACTTTTTAGACTCATTGAGATCTGAAGTACCTTCTAAGTATGTCTAAAATTCCGTGATTCTTACTGATAATTTAGGAAGATGGTTGGAGAGGCGTTTTTATAACCCTGTATTTGCTGGTAGAATGCAAAAGAGTGGGCCTTTTGTCAAATAGACCTTGATTTGAATTCAATCTCTTTTCTTCTGTATGAAGCTGAAGAAAACTCTGCTATAAAAATCTTTCTCTTGGCATCTTGTAAGCTCTGTGACTGTGGGTAGGTAATATAGCGTCCACAAGCCCTACTTCAGCCGTCTGTGTGTGGTGGACATTGAGTTCTCGGGAGGCTGTCTTTGGCCCTTGGTCATTGTCACAGCTGCCTGCTGCTGATGGGTGCTGCCCCTCTGCCCACGCCCTGGGTGGCCCGGGTGCTGAGACTCAGCCCCTGTGACCCAGGCGGAGCATCGCCGTAAATGCCTGCTGACTTGCGTGGCCTCCACAACCTGCTCCACTCACATGTCATGGAGACCACTTGTGGCTCAAGGCGGTCCAAGTGGAGCAAAGTTTATATCAATGTCCCCAACCTCGCTTGCTGTGTGATGGAGCCCTTCTGCTAGACAGATGTCATTTCAGGGAGGAATGATGACTCATCTGGTTACCATAAAATTCATTGTTTCTTACCTCTTCTTTCTATATTTAATAGCCCCAAATGGTTATCAGGAAATTGTTCCTCTTCCTATATCTTATCAGGAGGCAATCGGGGTAAGTTTGTGGAGCAGAGATGTTGTTTAGCCTAGAACATTAGATTTTAAGACCCACAAACTTTAGTATTGCCCGAAGTAAGTGCTAGACTTTTATCTACCTTTCTAGTCCAGAGAGGACCCACATAGCAGAGTGCGTGTGTGCGTGTCTGCGTGTGCGTGTGTGTATGTGTGTATGTGTGTGTGTGTGTGTGTGTGTGGCGGGGAGGAGACAACAGCATGCTTTTCACATTCATTGTTCTAGTTAAATTGAATTTTTATCCTTTGTGTTGGGATTGAGTTTATAGCAATCTAGTCGTTTAAAACACTAGATGGCTATTGTTATTAGACTACAATAGTTGAGCCAATTCCGGTAAAATTTTATTTCAGCAAAACCATTAAAACAAGTTGACCAGAAAGTTCTCTGTCCAGGAATAAAATTCTCAAGTTCTATTTGGCATACCTATTTTAATCATTATATAAGAACATTAGAATTCAACCCTGTTGGCAGTAGTATTTGGTCTGGAAAATTCCCCTAAGCTAACCCACTTAACTGCCTTTCTCTGGTACCACTGCTGGATTCTGTATTCATCAGAAGTTTTTCAGTTGCAAGGTACAGGCATGTAGGATATTCTGGGGCATTTTCTCTCTCTCTCTCTCTCTCTCTCTCTCTCTCTCTCTCTCTCTCTCTCGGATTTATTTCTAGAAAATGACTGCCAGTATCCCCAAGGTTGTGTCTTTATGGCTTCCATTTGGAAAGGAGGAAAGAGCCTCTATCTTCTGATATATCAAATATCAAGGAAGATTTATTTATTTATTTATTTATTTTTTAAAAATATATTTTATTGATTTTTTACAGAGAGGAAGGGAGAGAGATAGAGAGTTAGAAACATCGATGAGAGAGAAACATCGATCAGCTGCCTCCTGCACATCTCCCACTGGGGATATGCCCGCAACCCAGGTACATGCCCTTGACCGGAATCGAACCTGGGACCTTTCAGTCCGCAGGCCGACGCTCTATCCACTGAGCCAAACCGGTTTCGGCTCAAGGAAGATTTTAATTGGTTTCTCTTGAGTCATATGGTCATCCCAGAACCTAATACTGGCTGGTAGATGAAATACTGTGGCAAAGCATCTTGATTGGCAGGCCCACTGGGATCACATGGGCTGGGAGAGCGATGCAACCCCCAAGGAAGAGTTGCTTAACGAACAGCCACACATGTGTCTCGTACAGATAAGTGGCACTGCAAGTCCTCAGGCGGTTAGTGTTTGTTCTTTTAGTTGAAGGGGAATGGGAAGGTAAGAGTCATAAAACTGAACTGGATCCCTTTGGAAACTTTAAGCTGCACCTTTAAAATCTGTCTGAGATGAGAAGATGAGGACACACTTGAAAGGTCCCTCAGGTGGGATACATGTTATATAGACAGTCGAATAGTGGAGCATAATGGGTGACTTCTTGGAGAAAAGGCACACAATAGCACTGATGACCTGCTTTGCTTTCCCGGTAGGCTTAGATGACTGCCTGCAGCAGTACGTCCACAAGTTTGAGCGAGAGAAGATCAACGGCGAGCAGCTGCTGCGGATCGCCCATCAGGATCTTGAGGAGCTGGGTGTCACTCGAATTGGACACCAGGAGCTGGTGTTGGAGGCGGTCGACCTTCTCTGTGCACTGGTTAGTTCAGGAAAAGGTGATCTGTACCGGGGTGATGTTCTTTCGAACTTTGTTCTCATAAAACTCCATTGTTTGCCATTGAGCTTATCATTATCTTCTTTAAAAAATATTTTCATTGATTTCAGAGAGGAAAGGAGAGGGAGATAGAAACATCAATGATAAGAGAGAATCATTGATCGGCTGCCTTATGCACACCCCCTATTGGGGATTGAGACTGAAACCCGGGCATGTGTCCTGACGAGGAATGGAACCATGACTTCCTGGTTCATAGGTCGAAGCTCAACCACTGAACCACACCGGTTGGGCCATTATCTTCTTATTGATTCATTGACGTGAGCTGGAGATAATGTGAGAAGGGAAGATAAAAATCATTTTCTAGATTAAGAGTTGGCAAATGGGGCCTGTGAGTTAAATCTGATCCATGTCTATTTTTGTAAATAAAGTTTTATTGGGCCACAGCCATGCCTGTTCATTTAAGCATCGTATGTGCCTGCTTTTATGTCACACGGGCAGAGTTGAGTATTTGTAACAGGGACCATGGGTCCCCCAAAGCCTAAAATACTATCTTGCCCTTTATAGGAAAAGTGTGCCTATTACCAAAAAACTCTTTTAGTCTTATTTTTAAATCTTGTATAAAGAATAAAAAGATAGAGATAGTCCTGAAAGAAAACGTCTACTAAATTGCAACGAAAAAGGGGTTCTGATTTCCACGTCTGTTTTTGTTCCTATAGAAAGCATTTTTATTCTGCACAGGCATTCATGATATTTAAGTAGCTGAGGCCTGTGGGTGAAATAATCAACCTATCAAATGGCAGCTAAATGGGAAAAATGTGGATTTAGTTCCATTTCCCAGATGACTGGGCTTTGGCTTGACCGTGACTGAGTTCAATCCTGCCAGGTGCTGACTCTTGCATTACCCCTGTGGCCGCGGAGGTGGCTCTCGGCATGGGCTGAGAACACCGGCACGGGCATTGTGCTTGCAGACTGGCTGCCACGGGCTGGGATCCATGTCTGTCTGTCCTGGTGCCGTGGAAGGGTTTGCACAGACCGGGCCGCATGCAGGCGGGGGTAGCAGTGCCCGGAACCCGAGCCAGGGGAATATACAATGACATCACCGAGGACTGCGGGAAAGAATGTGCTGCCCAGGCCGTGGCCAGCGCGGGCCTGCGCTCCGTTGATTATATAACACGCGCTGCATCGTGCGTCTTCTTTTGCTTAAAATGGACAGAGCCTTGTCTCCTGCTCGGAGATGCGCCGAGCTCTTGTTTAGAGAAGTAACGGGGAAATTATTTGATAAATGAGCCGCCACGAGGGAGACGCCCTGGCTAAGCGGGGTGAGCGCTGGCCTGGGAGGCGGGCTCCCTGCCCTCTGACCCTGGCCCTGCTGCTCGCCCTTCACTCTGGGGTCTCCAGGGAAACGGGGGTGTCTGCTTCCCCTGTCTGTGCGGCCCCGTCCCCCTGGATGGGCCGTGGGCTAGCGTGTGTGTTTGCACTGCCCAGGAGATGTCTAAGGGCCCTACAACTGCATTTTTTTATAATACAGCGAAACATGTTTGAGTTCACTTTTATTATGCTTTCCGGGAACGATGCTGTTCAGTCTTCTCTGCTCTTTTTTTTTTTTTTTTTAATTGATTTCAGAGAGGAAGGGAGAGAGAGAGAAACATCAGTGATAAGAGAGAATCATTGATTAGCTGCCTCCTGAGCGCCCCACACTGGGGATCCAAGCACACAACCCGGACATGTGCCCTGACCGGGAATTGAACCGTGACCTCCCGGTTCATAGGTTGACGCTCAACCACTGAGCCACGCCGGCCGGGCTCGGCTCTTTTGAACCATCTCTCTCCGCTTTGTGGTGGGGCTCGCAGGCCAGGCAAACCACCTTGAACTCCGCAGTGAGAAAGGGAAGGAGGACGGGGACTGAGGCACGTTGTGTTCAGTGAGGGCAATGATAAAAAAACCAGCTGCCTCTCCTGCTTTCCCCTTTCCCTACCCCTTCAGCCATTAGACTGGAAGGAACAAAGCTGGACGCACGCCAGAACCCAAAGCTGTGTTTTATCTCCTACAATTTCCTCCTCATTTCCTTTGTAGACAAAGTTCTGACCTCAGACTCCTTCTGGACATGCTTGGTGTGCAGGGCGCTCGAGGATGCATCTGACGGAGGCTCAGGGAAGCCTCGCATGGACGTGTCATTTCTGGGCTGGGGAGGGTTTTAGAGAGTTTGACTGAAATATCATTTCGTCTTGAGATCATCTCCCTTTGAAATATTCTTATGGCAGTGAATATATTCATGATACTCTCGGTGTAACTCATTTACACCACGAATCCGTTTGCACCCTTAATCCATTTATGCCAGCCATAAATCGGCGATCATTTTTTGCCTTGAAGAATTCGTCCCCCGGGCAGTTAGTTCATGTGTGCTTACACTTGGCCCTCGTGTCATAAAAGGGGTTTTTATGTAAACGTAGTTTGGCGGATGTTGATGTTATGATGGACAGGAAATGAATAGAATTCGAGTAAGGAAAAAACAAAGCCATTAGAAAGTTTTGGAAAGAAAAGGCCATATAGAATGGATAGGAACCTAAAACAGGGAACAGCTACTGGTTAAGATTCCAAAACCCGTGAGCAGATGGCCCACAAATAGCTGGTCCTGGGGAGAGAGCGAGGAGAGAAACCGCCTTTGTGAGCATTGACCTTGGCGGGCTGGAGGGACTTAGGGGAGAGACTTGGATTATGAGACGGAATCGGGGCCACTTCCCAGGGGTGAATTCAGAGTCTGAGCCCCGTTTCCTCCTTCTACCCCAGGGCCCAGGGCAGCGGGGACAGGCTGCTTTTTCCAGTAGGGTAGCTGTTCGCCACGTGACTCTTTCAATTACGATGAAATAAAATGCAGTTCCTCAGTCGCACTAGCTACATGTCAAGTGCTCAGTAGCTCCGGTGGCTCCTGGCTACCATGTTTGGACAGTGCAGCTGGAGAACATTCTCGTTATTGGTGATAGTTCTATTGGAATATCTGGAGGGTGCGATTGAGAGTTAATAATGTGCAATTGTAACCCATTTTCTTTGCCAAATCAACCAGACCCTAGTTACCTGAAGACCAAGGCAGGGACAGATGTATTTTCTTGAGGTCGATGTAGGCTGAGAAAGTGGGTAAAGTTGGAATTAGTCATGTGTTCAGGATGCCACCTACAAGTGTGATTAAGTGAAACAGCTGTAATGCATCTACCCGCCCAGGGTGTGTCTGCACGCTCTGTACCCTTAAGATTATTCACTGGTCACCTGTTACCCACGGGGCAAAACGTTAAAAAACATTACCCTTTTCTCTGGGGAGAAATCATGCAGGGGGAATAATCTTTCCTGGCAGTTGGTTTTAACTTGATCTTTCTTATGAGCTTATTAAATGCTTTCAGGAAAACATAAAGTATATTTCTTAGGTTGTAATTTAATCGATGCAACTCAATAAACTGGTTTTGATTGTATGTCTCTGACACTCCTTAATCAAGAATGTTAGATCATGGACAGAACAAGTGGGAATGGGGAAAGAAGGTAGAAGTTGTGTTAATATCTCCCTTCCTGCCCCAGCCAGTTTGGCTCAGTGGATGAAGCATTGGCCTGCGGACTGAAGGGTCCTCGGTTGATTCTGGTCAAGGGCACATGCCTGGGTTGCAGGCTTGATCCCCAGTAGGGGGCGTGCAGGAGGCAGCCGATTGATGATTCTCATCATTGATGTTTCTCCCTCTCCCTCTCCCTCTCCCTCTCCCTCTCCCTCTCCCTCTCCCTCTCCCTCTCCCTCTCCCTCTCCCTCTCCCTCTCCCTCTCCCTCTCCCTCTCCCTCTCCCTCTCTCTTCCTCTCTGAAATCAATAAAAAATATTTTAAAAAGATTTCCCTTCCCTAGAGTGTGTACAGTGTAAGGCACTGGAAGAGTGAGCATCTGTCTGTTTTGTTTTCTCCTGTCTCGTGTGTCTCTGCCAGACCAGGAAATGGCCCGAAGGCTGACTTCGAATGGAGTGACATCTGTGTGGAGAGTTTTTAGTACACGTGTTGACTTTAGGAGGCTCGTTGCCTTTCTTGCCCAGTTTGTATTTTCTTGATACCTTACCTTCAAGCAATTTCTGAAGGAGACAGGTTTTAGGGCAAAGATTGGTGAACATAATCAAATCTGTTCTGGGAAATTATTCCTTTTCTGTCTCTCATTGTGGGGCACTGAAGCCAATACTCCTTTCCTGGTCATGTTTCTACGGTAGAAGCTCTCTTGAGCTGATACCATCAGTTTGTTTTCTTGTTACCGTGGAATGGAGTCATAGGGAAAGGAATTTCCCTGCCTTTCTTTGCTCCACCTTCCCTTTTTTTAAAAAAATATATTTTATTGATTTTTTACAGAGAGGAAGGGAGAGAGATAGAGAGTTAGAAACATTGATGAGAGAGAAACACCGATCAGCTGCCCCCTACACATCTCCTACTGGGGATGTGCCTGCAACCCAGGTACATGCCCCTGACCGGAATTGAATCTGGGACCTTTCAGTCCGCAGGCCGACGCTCTATATAGCTTCATCTATTCATCCTTCCAGTCTCATGGCTTGTTTTTTTTTGTTTGTTTTTTTTGTTTGTTTTTTTTTTGGGGGGGGGGAGAATAAAAAGAACCAGCAATTAGAGTGGAAATGAAAAGAACCAGTTAATAAGAAGCTGTTATTTTAATATCAAATGTGGTAGGTTTGTAGGAGATTGAGGTTTAAAGCTTCTTGCAACACTAACATGCATTTAATCCCCTTAGAGTTCAAGAAGTAACTGCTGTGTGTAGTAGTGAAAGTTCCCAGTAACTTATGGTGACGTTGGCATTCAGAAAGCAGGCTTTCCTGCTTTTAGTTCAGATCGCTTGCTGTGAATTGGCAGGCTGAGTAATTGACCGAATGAAGGGACAGTTCCTTTCAGCGATAGTCACCAGTCCTTTAGGCCAAGCTGTGTCATGTGGCTCTTTATCCATTTGCTTGTGAGTCCGATTCTCTGAATTGAAAGGCCATGATGCAAGTCCATCTTTTCATTTCTGTCTTCTCTGTTCAAGGACAATTTCATATGCGAGTCTCTAGAAAAGGACAGTGAGTGGAAAACGAATGAATGGAAGGTTCAGGGAGAACATTTCCGTTAATACAGAGCACTCATTTTTATTATGACATTTACAATTTATTTTTAAGGTTTGCAAGAGAGTTTTTAGTTCATGGATCTGGGAGCTTTTTTTCCTTGTATTGGTACCTAACTCTTTTTCAAGATTTCTATCTAAATTAAAAATAGACTTTTTATTCAGCTAGGAAGCAACATATATTGAAGCATCACATAAAAGCTAGTTAAAGTTTTCATTAAGGTAAAGCCTTGCTGTGATTGTTATTACCTTTGTTCATCTTGGGATGGAAAAAAAGAGCTCCCCGGTATATTTATGCTTTGTTTATCGTGATCTTAAGACATGGCTGTCCTAGGGCGGTAGAGATTGGGGCTGTGAGAGAGGAGGGGGCTAAGGGACAGCCTGAATCAGGGGGCAGAGCATTGCTCAGCCCGGGAGGGCCTGCTGGCCTCTCAGAGGGTGAGGCCTGGCTGGCTAAAGGAAGCTTCGAACACAGGAGAGAACTGGCGAGTTAACCAGGTCGTTGGTTAGAGCTGGATCTAGCATCACTGGCCACTGCCCTTTCTTCTTGTCCCGTTTTCTGCGTTATCACTTTGCTCTTCCTTGGGCAGGAGGTGTGGAAGGGGGGCATGCCGCATCGTGACCGGAAGCTTGTACCCTCAGTGCAGATGGCGCGGGTTCGAACCCCACCCCTACCACTGGTTAGCTGTGTCACTGCAGAACTTACTGAATGTCTCTGTCCCCCAGGGAAAACATCATTTCCACCGGCACAGGCTGTTTACCTGAGATGATTCTTGTCCAGCACTCAGCCCAGTTCCTGGCACAGAGGAAGTTCAGTCCTGTGGGCCATGAGATTAGTCCCAGTGGTTAAACAGTACCATGTTCTTGCCGGGGGCCACTGCTGACACAGTGTTATGTACCCCAGAAAGGTCTTCGCTTTTTGTTAAACTGATTAAACAGATGGTAATACAGAGACTCATCTCCCACCTCCTGCCAGCGTCGTCTCAGATTGATGTGGTGTTTCCTGGAATTTGTTCTTTATCAGCCAGGGAGGCGAGGCAATGTTGTCATATGAAATTGATTTTTTTTAAAAGCACCCAAGTAAGTGGGGCATCGTTCAGAAAGAACAGCGGCTAGAAGCTCCCGAGACGGAAATTACATCTCAGGTGAATTGACATTCAGTTAGTGCCGCTCTGCTTCTGGGAGAGTCTTCTCTGATGGAAACGCATCCCCGCAGGCCCTGTTTTATTGCCTGGGCTGGACACACAGTGGTGAGCTGCGCGCACAGCCCCTGCCCTCGCTGACCTGCATCCCAGTGAGGATGGCGGCAGCAAATACGCTGGTTCAGAGAGGTGACAGGTGAGGCGCCAGGGAGTGACCTGAGGGGTATTGGCAATGTCCGCAGACATTTTTGGTTGTCACAGCTAGGGAGGAGGGTGCTACTGCTCTCTAGTGAGTATCGGACAGCTGAACATCCTGCCGTGTACAGAATCCTCCTCCCACAACCCAAAGAGTCATCGGACTTTCAGTGTCAGTAGGACCCAGGTTGAGAACTCTGCTCTAGATAGTCCAGGAAGCCTCAAAGAAGAGCAGGGATGTTTGGGCTAATTTGGATGTTAGTGAGAGGGGCCTGTCCCTGCCAAGATCTGTCCAAAGAGGATTTTGAAAGAGGAACTAGCAAGAACAAAGTCCCGGAGGCAAGAGTAGGCTGGGGGAGGGACAGTGTGGCCATTCTAGGTGAGATCAGCACTATGGGCAAATGATAGAGGGCTTTGTGGCCATTGTAGGAGTTATTCAGGTTACTCCGTGTGCTTTTGAGTTAAGATGAGAGTTTGGAGACGGTTAATTGATTTTGCATTTTTCTGCTTGATTTTATTTTCCGCAGAATTATGGCCTTGAAACCGACAATATGAAGAACTTGGTTCTGAAATTGCGAGCGTCCTCCCACAACTTACAGAATTACATAAGTAGCCGGCGGAAGAGTCCAGCTTATGACGGAAACACGTCCCACAAGCCCCCCAACGAGTTCCTGACTTCTGTGGTGGAGCTCATAGGCGCGGCCAAGGCCTTGTTATCTTGGCTGGACCGGTGAGTTGCGGGTTGCTAGACGGTGCTGTGAAAGCAGGGCCCGAGGGGCACAGAGGCCTGTGCTTCGTCTTAGGAGCACGAACCATCGTCCCCTTCCTTTGCCTCCCACGGGGCCCCTGCAGGCGTGCTGGGTCAGAGGGAGGCATCCAGGTCCCCTTTGGGACTTACTGGAAAGTGACCGGCAGGGCCACATTAACCTCAGCCCAGAGAAGCGTGAAACTGTGCTAGCGTGTTTGACTGACGTCAAACATTAATGATGATTTGGCCATATGAAGGCTGTTGGTTAACTTCTGAAGGGACGTTAATTCTCTTGGCTCATTTTTAATGTATTTTTTTTTTTTTTTTTTGTCTAGCACTTCTCTCTTTCCTATTCAGACGCCCGATTTGTGTGTTTTGAGAGGAATGGTTACATAACATATAACTTAAGCCAGCCTGTTGAGGAGCTCTGCTTGTCGGCATAATGTGGGATCCCAGTGGGGTCCCCTCCCCCACCCCCACACTTTTTAAAAGAGAATATGTTTTGCCTTCTAGGGCCCCATTTACAGGGATCACGGACTTCTCAGTCACGAAGAACAAAATCATTCAGCTGTGCTTGGACCTGACCACCACAGTCCAGAAGGTCAGTGCGTCGCTGTGGCCTCCTAACCGGTTTTTCCTCCCCTCTCCCTTTTTCCTCTTCTTCACAGGGTTACGTGCAGGTATGAGGTATCATGCTTTCTCTCTCTCTCTCCGTTTCCCCCATTAGAACTGGGGAGAGATGAAAGCCTTTATATTAGAGGCATTGAGTAGATGGTTTCTGAAAATGGAACCAAACCAGCGGCCTTTACCTCAAAGATCACCTTCTCTAATTTCAGAATAGTTGAGCGAATGATCCTGCACTTTCTCTAAAATGTCTGAGCACTTAATTTTTTTTTCCAAATAGAAATTCTGGAGTAACTAAATTTCACTATAATCTTTGTTCTTAGTCTTCTTTTCGTTTTGACCGCTGGTGGTTGGGTTTACCAGTCAGGATGGATAAGCTAGGTTATGATGCGATAACAAGTAATTCCCAACCTCAGAGTGCATTTCTTGATTATCTAGATCAGTGGTTCTCAACCTCCTGGCCCTTTAAATACAGTTTCTCATGTTGTGACCCAACCATAAAATTATTTTCGTGGCTACTTCATAACTGTAGTGTTGCTACTGTTATGAATCGTAATGTAAATATCTGCTGTTGGTTGACTTCTGAAGGGACGTTAATTCTCTTGGCTCATTTTTAATGTATTTTTTTTTTTTTTTTTTTTTTGTGTAGCACTTCTCTCTTTCCTATTCAAATGCCTGATTTGTGTGTTTTGAGAGGAATGGTTACGTAACATATAATATGCAGGATGGTCTTAGGCGACCCCTGTGAAAGGATCGTTTGACTGCCAAAGGGGTTGTGACCCACAGGTTGAGAACCGCTGATCTAGATCCAAATGGGTCAGTTTGGGGAGCTGCTCCATGCTCTTCACTTGAGGACATAGGCTGGCAGAATAACCAGCATCTCCTGTTCCTTGTCCCGGGCAGAGAGACCATGGACCTCGGAGGATTGTACGCTGACGAATGTTCTCATTTGGAAACGACACGTGTCAGTTTCACTCACAACTCATGGGCCAGGCCTCGGGCCAGGAAGATTTGTATCAATCTAACTTTAACTAGTTTCTGTGACCTGAACTTTAAAATATTTCTTATTAGACCCTCAGCTCATAAGGTCACTTCTTGTCCTATTCCCTGGCACCTAGCAGACACTGTAAAATACTTTTGAATGGAGTTGAGGCTGTAAAATGTAAGGAAGAGGTTGTTCTTTTTTCACGTTTCATTTGTTTCTAAAATTCTGATTCCACATTAGTTCCCACCGCTGATTTGGCAAAAAGTAGAGCATGTGCTTTGCTCATTGCTGCCTGTGCCATGTAACAGGTGCAGTTCTGAAGGGCTAGGCGCTTCCTTTTTGTTCCTGGAACATGGGGAGTGGAGTCTGGCTTTGAGGTCCAGTCCTGGGCAGCCATTGAACTTAAGGCACATGTGACTTCACCACTTGCTTTCCAGGCCATGTTCTTAGGAGCTCAGAACTGCTGAAGTGGCTCTGAGTTTCTGCTCTGTTTTACGATGTGTAAAGTAATCTTGACAAAGCTAGTCTGATACCACTCACGGTACATTAATCACCCAGCCACTGAGTCCTGGCATTCGTGAGGGAAGACGTTTATTTCTCTGACACCTTCAGCTTTCTTTTTCTTCTCTGCTTCCCTCTCCCCACTATATTCTACCCCCTATTTTGATTTTTAAAAGAATTTACTTGTGATCAATGAAAAGGACAGTGCAAGAGTCAAAGTTAAACATTGTAATTGGCAAATGGGAACGTTTTGCTCATGAGTGTGTCAAACAATGGTTGTTGGTGCCAATTCAGTGCCAATAGGAGTCCCCAATTTGGGGTGTGGTGAAGAAGAAAAAACTATTTCGTGTAAAATAGCTCGGTTGTGATCTAGCAGGGCTGTGAGGCAGCCCTGGGGCCAGGGCCCTCTCTGGCTAGACGGCTCTGCTCTGTGTCCTGCCGGTCTGCTGCATTCTGTGCTCCCCGCTGGTCTGCTCCCCTCCTGTCCATCCAGACATCTTTGGTGTTTCAGCTCAGCCAGGGAAACAGTGTTCAGTCATTGATGGAAAGGGCAAGTGCACTCTCCTGAGCCAGAGAGGAGCTGGCTTGTATAGACAGAAGTCCCTGCCCCTGGTCTCTGATTGGTCTGTCTTCATGCAAATGAGGACTCCATATTCTCACAGTTTGATCAGTTTGCACTATCCTGATTGGTGAGAGTAAAGCTGCTCTGGTTGGTCAGAGCTGTGCGGCTTTGATTGGATGGCGAAAGCCTCAGTCCTATTGGTTGAAATAGGATTCTAGGAACTCCTGTATAAGGGCTGGCTCAGATGGCACAAACACAGTGCAGGCAGGCAGTGCGGTGCAGGCTTCTCCCTGAAGTGCCGTTTGCGTGAGAGACCCCTGTGTAGAAATGGCTGGTAGGTTCTGTTGTTTTGTTTTATTTTGTTTTAATTTGAGCCCAGTTAGCCACCAGGAGCCCTTTTTACTAGGCATCTTCTTTCTCAGCGTTCACAGGTGCCTTTGTGTTTTATTTAAAGGTTCTAGACTGTTGACTAATTCAGGCTGCCCTTGCTCTAGGGTAGGGAGAGGAGGAGAAAGTGATGACGTTGAAGGCTGAGGGGGCATTTGTTTTCAGGAGATGAATCTGCTTTGCCTAAGCAGGTTGGTGTTGGCGTTTGGACTGTTCCTTCCATAAATATTTATTGAACACTTGCTATGTGCCTACCACTCTTCTAGGCAGGAGGAATATCAATGAATAAGCAAATAAAAAAGTCCCTGACTTTATGGAACTTACAGTTTCTGGGGGGGAAAGAAAAGGAAAAGATAAATAAGCAAAAATATAAAGTTAGAGGAGTCCTTAGGAGGGAAGGTACCGGAAGTATTAGAGTGGAATCCTGTTTTAGGCATGTGGCTAGAGTAACCCTTATGGCGAGGAGGACATTTGGGAAATCCAGCCAGTGTGATGCTGCTTGTCTGGATCGAATGGTCTTACTGCATCGTCTTAGGACGATGTGTTTTCCTTAGAGCCGTACAGGTGATTGTATGAGTGATGATAACAAGATCTCCCTCTGGGAGGTTGAGGTCTGGGTCCAGTTACCTCCGGAGCAGGGCGCCCACTGAGTCTCCTCCTCACGTTCACCTGGCTTTGGGGCCTCATGACATCATGGCTTTTAAATGTCTGTTCAAATGAATGAGATAAGCTGATGTTTAAAAAAGCTGATGAGAATTTGTCTTTTAGGAGAAATTTAACCCAAATTTAAAGGATACTAGAGGTATTGTTTTGTTTGTTCGTTTGTGGTTCATTTTTTTTCTTTGTTTTCTCGTTGGTGTTCATTGAGCGTATGCTTCAGGGAAAGATAGGTTCAAACCCTGCCTCTCCCCTTAATTAGCCCTGGGACCTCAGACAAGTCACTGAAAACGTATGAGCCTCGATTTTTTCATCTGTAAAATGGAAATGCTAATATTTACCTTACCAGGTGATTTGATGAGTTTTCTATACGGTATTGTTGAGAAAAAATAAAGGGTGGGTGGGTGGGTGGGAAATTGTAATAGGAAGATAAACAGTGACCAAAATATCTTTTTAATGTATGTATATATATGTATTTGGAATATATACATGCATCCAAAAAACAATACACCAAGGACTATAGAAGCACAGTGGGGGGTTTGGGAGAAAAACTGAGTTTACCTTAGTAGGGAGAGAAGTGGAGCGAAGCCGTCCATCTATCCTCCCAAAATTGCGATGACGTGAAAACTGGAATCACAACGGCGAGATCCGGGAGGACAGTGGCTGGTGCTGAATTCCAGTGTGGAAACAATGAGACATGTAAAGCCCAAGAAAGCAGTGGAAACAAGGCTAGCCCCGAAAACAGGCGAGGAGAAAGCCAGGAGGCCGTTTACTGCGTCCTGGTTGAGAATCGGTTGTGTACTGTGTGTCTGGCACATGTTACCACGTATACTTCTCAACAGCTCTCTGAGGCCGATTTGATCGCCCCTGACTTCCAGAGAGAGACACAGAGGCCTGGGGAGGGGAAACAGACTCGCGGGCTCCTCAGGTAGAAAGAAGGCAGCAGAGGGAAGGGCGTGGAGGGAGGGGCCGCTG
The DNA here is from genome assembly GCF_964212035.1 of Myotis nattereri. NCBI lineage: Eukaryota > Metazoa > Chordata > Mammalia > Chiroptera > Vespertilionidae > Myotis > Myotis nattereri. The sequence continues at coordinate 93,266,310 of NC_138081.1, read as the reverse complement.
GTGGCTGCCCAGGCCGGGTCTCTGCCAGGCAGGCTGGCCCCGGTCCGCTGGGCCAGGTGACCGAGCCGTGTGACAGAGCTCAGCCCATTGTCTGGCTCACGAGGAGGGGACTTGGTTCCAGGACTCCCTTTTCCATTCCCCGGCCTTCGTGCCAAACAGCATGCTGTCGGGCCTGCAGCTGCTCCCGCCTGGAGGAAGGGTGTGGGGGCCCACGTGCAGGGCCGTGAAACGTGAGCCCTTCCTCACACGACTCCAGCCATTCCTCCCGCCCGTGGCCCTGCTGCCACAGGGAGAAAGCCATGCTCTTGGTGGCTTCTCGGATCCCTCAGAGGATCAAGTATGAGGAACCGTGAGGTCACACACCCACCTTGCCTCTTGGGCCCCGGAGCGTGGAGAGGCGCTCTCTGCCTGTGGGTGATTATCTCCCGGTGATGATGTGCTCATATCATGTCGGGATTTGTAGGGAAAGGCCATAAATACAAATGATTAGTTCCATTTCTGGCCTCAGAGCACAGAAGGGTTCTGTTTTTCTGGAGCTGACATTTAGTTAATGATCTGTCCTTCAGAGGGTGTTGACAGGGCATGGACCATCGTGGTAGTTAACTCGTTTCGTGCCACCCTCACATCGGAGGAGGAAAAGCGCCGTTCCGAGCTCTAATTGGTCCTCATGTTTACAGAGGCTGTTCCCGTGGTTAGAATTTATATTAGACTCACCGTGTAGAAATGCATTTCTCGGTTTCTTTTCATCTCCCTTTTCTCACTCGGCTGCTCTTTCCTGTGATTGTTTCTCACATGTGTACCAGGGAGAGACATTTTTGGAAAAATGTAAGGAGACCCTGAAAATCAGATGATGAAATCACCTAGGGTAGAAACCGGTAGCTCTTTCCATCCCCACTCCCGCGTGACCTCACATGTTGGTGATTGAAGGGAAACTGACAATTCCAGCTGAGGTGATTAACATCCTCCATGTACATCAGACAATTAGCATCTTCCCTAGAATGCCCCGGCCTGGGATTATACTTAGTGGTGCTGAAAAAACAGAAGAATGGTGCTGGCCTCCTTTTCTTCTGCATGCACGTGGCCTCCTAGCCTGGGGTCCTGGGCCGCAGCAGGGTGTAGAAACGGAGGGAGTTTCGCTTTGGCTGCTTCTGGACAGGACAATGGTGGTTCCTATAATCAGCTAACCCGCTTCATGCAGCTTCAAGTCTTTTGTTCTTAAGCTGAGTAAATAATGCTTTGCGTTCCAGCCCTTTATTTAACGTCATTAATAGCATACCTCAAGACCACATTTTTGGCACTGGGTTAAATGAATGTTTTGTTGAACCCTTCTCATCTGTTAAGGACAGAAATATCTGATGTAATCTCAGTGGTGCTTAAAATAAATGTTGGTGGCTGAGCCCTTATTTGAAAGCTATTCTTATAGGCAGGCCCAGAGCTAACGACACCTGGCTTGTTGGTCCCGTGCTAGCTGAGCCCCAGGGTCGCATTTGGGAGCCTTTGTCAGGTTTCGTGGACCTTGGCTTCTGGCTTACTCTCCGCACGGTCTGGACAGCAAGATCTCAGCCCAGTGATTTTTGTAGGTTTTTAGGTTAATTAATCAGTCAGATGGGCTCCTGGGTTGAAAAGGCCTTTGCGTCATGATTGAGCAGAGCCTTAGGAGGAGTCGAATGGCCACTCTATTCCCACTCTATCCTCTCCATCCAGGTCTTTCTTCCATCCATCCTTCTGTCCACCCAGGACTTCTCAGACTGCAGGGTCGGGGACATGTTGGGGACCATCTTAGCTGCAAGAAATATCTAGATAGCTTAAGCCAACAGTTTTAGAAAAATTTTAGTTCTTGTATTTATTTTTCATTTTTCTTCTTCCCTTCTTTAGGATTGTCTCGTAGCAGAAATGGAGGATAAAGTTCTTTCCGTAGTAAGTATACGTTCTCAAAGTTACTGCAAAATTCCCTTTCCCAAAACAGTGAGAATTACAGGAATTAAAGCAAATGCATTGTGGTCCGTTACTTCAGGATATACTTTGAAATATTGGCTTTCGGGATATGGGTCTATTCATGTAGATGGAAAGGAAAGAATAAAAGTTACTTAACAACAAGACCAACTACTGTGCAAATTCCTGTGCTGAACTTGGATATATTGTTTTTTCCTATGAACATTTCATCAGTGTGCAGTTTTACTTAAATGGATGGCTAGCCTGTTAATCAGGGTGAAACTGATCTGCCGATTTTACTTGAGGACGGTTTTGATTTAAAAAAAAAAATTCTTGGCAAAAGCCTTCTGATGCGGGGGATGTACTGTGGCTGTTTAATGGCATTTTGTAACTATTCATCATCGCTTCCTCCTTTTGACATGAGCTAGCCTGTGCTCTTTTGATAAGGCCTTGCTCCTACTGATGTTGAGGAATTTAGCAGTGAAACTGCTATAAATATATTTTCCATAAATAGGGAGGCTAAACAAATTGGAGGAATTAAAAAAGTGTCACTTGTTGGATTCTCCCCCTTGGAAAAAAAATCACTCTTTGGAATTTCCTGATTGTTTTGGTTGTTTAATTTTGAAAGGTTAGATGGATCTGATTGGAGGGAGTGACCACATGTGCCCACTATGATTTCTACACGGAGACCGTTGACTAGGGATCCTCACATTGTCTCCAGAATTTCACTCTGTCAGTGTTTAGCATTCAAAGAATGCGAGCATCACCATCGTCAAAAAAGATCATGGACCTGAATTTAAAACACAAAAACTATAAAACTCCTGGAAAAGGAACAGGAGACTCGTTCTAGGTGACCCGAGGTTTGGTGACGAGCTTTGAGGTACAACACCAAAAGCATGAACCATGGAAGACAAATTGACGACTTTAGACTTCATTAACATTTAAACCTCTGCTCCATGAAATGCAGTAAGAGAAGGAAAAGATAAGTTCCAGACCGGAAAAAATATTTTAAGAACACATATCAGATAGAGGAGTTGGATCCAAAATATACAAAGAACCCTCAAACCTCAGTAATAAGAAAACAAACAATGCAGTTAAAAAGTGGGCAAAAGATCTGAGCAGACACCTCGTCAGAAAAGATGTACGGCTGGCAAAGAAGCATCGGGAGAGATGTTCAACATCACGTCTCATCAGGGAACTGAATTAAAGCAAGACTCCACTGTACACTGAGTAGAATAACTAAAGTTCAAAACACGACAACACCAGACGGTGGCAAGAACGTGGAGCAACAGGAACCCTCACCTGTTGCTGCTGGGAATGCAACATGCTCCAGCATTTTGGGAACAGCCTGGCAGTTTCTGACAAAATTAAACATACTCTTAACCCTGTGATCTAGCAGTTGCAATTTGTAGGTATTTATCTGAAAGAATGAAACACTTATATCTACAAAGACTTGCACAGAATGTTATAGCAGCTTGGTTCATAACTGCCCAAACTTGGAAGCAACCAAGACGTCCTGCAGTAGCTGAACGGATAAACAAACTGTGGTCCATCCAGACAATTTATTGCTGAAGAGCATTTGGCAATAAAAAGCCATGAGCTCTCAAGCCACGAAGGGAGATGGAGAGACCTTAAATGCATGTTACTAAGTGAAGCCAGTCTGAGAAGGCTACATGCTGTATAATTATAACTATTTGACATTCTGGAAATGACAAAACCATGGAGACTAAAAAGACCAGTGATTGCCAGGGATTCATGATGGGGGAGGGGGAGAGAGATGACGAGGTGAAGCACAGGGGATTTTTGGGGCAGAGAAACTATTCTGTATGATATTGTCATGGTGGATACAGGATACTATACAGTTGTCAAAACCCATAGACCTGTACAGCACAAAAGAGAACCCAGTGTCAATTATGGACTTCAGTTCATCATAATCTCTCAGTATTGGTTAATCAACTGCAACAAATGTAACACTGATGCAAGATGTTAACAATATCTTGTTATTATTAATTACACTATAATGATATGACTATTGGAAACTGTGTGGAAAAGAAAGTATGGGGGAACTCTGCACTTTCTGTTGAGTTTTTCTGTAAAACGAGAACTGCTTTAAAAGACAAAACTGATGAAAATAAAACAGGTGCAGGTAAAAAGACTAGACCCTTGTCAATATTTGGTATGCAGAGAATGTGAATGATCACTAAAAAGTTACAGAGGTCTGGGAATCGATGATTCTCAGCTTGCCAGCCGGTGCCTGAGTGGCTGTAAACGAGATAATAGGAAAGCTGCCCTTTTGAGGCAGAGCTGCGAGTGGCACATTCCCACAGATGCTGATAAACATGGAGTTAAAGTGCCATGCATTCATGGAGCGGTTGTGGAAATGATTGCCGGCCAGAGCTAAAGATGATAGGCGAAGCGCATTGCTTTAAAATTCAACTCCAGATAAACCTGGTTAATGATTGAGCCTTTCCTGACACTGTGCCTCTCCAACTCTAGGTCAAGGTTTTGAATGGCATCTGTGACAAAACAATCCGCTCTACCACGGACCCTGTCATGAGCCAGTGTGCGTGCCTGGAGGAAGTCCACCTGCCGAACGTCAGACCCGGGGAAGGCCTGGTAAGCACGCCGACAGCAGTCGCACGCCGTCACGTGTGAAAGCCTTTTCATGATGCCCCCTTGCTTCCACTATCGATAGAATTCAATTAGACCGTCTCCCGTCATGTCGCTAGGAATTTGCCATCTTGACCTGTTTGGTAGGCTTTGTGGCTTCAAAGTATAAAAATAAGATCTGACTTTGGGTGGTGGGCACATGGTGCAATATACAGATTTGTAGCATCGAAATCCACACATGTTCATGTGGGCCAATCTCACCCCAATCCATTAAAGAAGTAAAATTTTAAAAATAAAAATAAATGAGGTTTAAAACTGCCCACTCAGACCTTGAAGGGATTGTCTCCACAGCGTCACTTTGAGGACTTAGCGCTGCAGGGACATAGAAAATGTTGCAGAGAGGAAGCTGGTCTCTGGGTGCAGAGGAGACTGCTTGGGAGGAATGACTTTTAAAAAAACACTCAGACATGCTTCACTGGTCATGTCTGAGCGCTGTAACACCAGGCCCCGAGAATACACACAGGCAGATGCCTCGCTACCTAGCTCAGTGCCTGGACACCTGGATTGCCCGGTCCCTGGCATGCAGCCCATGCGATTAACATGCTGAAGTTTAAGTGAAGAAACCCTGAGGCCCATTGGTGAGCTTAGAGGCTTTCGGTCAGGGTTTAACACCAGCCCGCAAATGATTTAACCTCTTTACATGGCAGTTTCCTCCTCGGTCAAAAGAGAATAATAATAACAGGGTTGTTGAAAGCGTTAAGTGAGATGATGGCTGCTGAGTGCCAGATGCTGGACACATAGTACAGGTGCAGTGCTGGTGGCTGTGGCTACTGTGGCTGCTGTGGAGGGGGAGGAGGAAGGGGAGAATGGGGAGGAGTAGGTGGAGGAGGGAGAGGAGGAGGAGGAGGGAGAGTGCCTAGCAGCTGTGTGGAGATATCAAGGCAGTCTCTGCTCTCAAGACAGAAAACCAAAAAGCAACCCAGTGTCGGCAAGCCCTCGTTCTCAGTAAGTAGAACTATGCGTGCGGAGACTGCTCGGCTTGGGAGTGAATGGTGGATTATAACAGACTGGGCAGGAAGGCTTCTTCAGGGGAGTTTACAAGTACATGAAGCGGAGAAATGGCCTGAGTGGGCAGAAATGGAGTTGCCATTTCAGACGGTAAAGTTATAGCAATGCTCTGGGCGGAGGAGTACCGCATGTGGGGAGAAGCTGCTCACTCTGAGGATGAAAGCAACCAGAAAGGAGAGGAGTGGGGAGAACCCTGAAGGTGTCATATTTGAGGAGGTTCTCATTGGAGAGGGTGTGGGTGACTGAGGAGGGCGAGTTCAGGGTCAAAATGACTTCTTGGGAGGATCTACGCTATTGTGGTTTTGATACCTATTTGAGCCACTACTCTTTGCCCAATCAACTTTCTGCTCTCTTTCCCCATCTTATAAAAGCTCATAGCCCAACCGGTGTGGCTCAGTGGTTGAGCATCAACCTGTGAACCAGAAGGTCACGGTTCGATTCCCTGTCAGAGCACATGCCCGGTTGCAGGCTCGATCCCCATCGAGGGCATGCAGCCAACCAGAGTTCTCTCTCTCATCTCTCTCTCTCTCTCTCTCTCTCTCTCTCTCTCTCTCTCTCTCTCTCCCTCCCTCCCGCCTCCCTTCCTCTCTGAAGTCAATATAATCAATAAAAGTATATTTTTTAAAAAGTTCAATGAACATTTTTTTATATCTGACATGTCAAACTGCAGAAACGTGTCCTGGATGACATGGCGAACTCACTTCTGAGTGTGCCTGGTCTGGGCTGTTAGTGGCTTGAGTAAGTCCCCGGCCACAACTGCTGATCTCAAATGTAACTGACTATATTGTGTCACCAGACAAAGAGGTGGTCAGGAGAGAACAGTCCTCGTTTGAAAGGCCTCATTCATGCTGTGGGGCTGAGAAGATTCCTTCCAAGTCCCCAGAGCTATGGCAAAATTCGGGGTGCCTGGGACCCAAGCGGCAGCATCAAAGAGATGCCGCTTCCCATTGCTTTCACGAGTGTTTCGGTTGGCGTAGCTGCCCTTCGCGGCTCTCAGGGTCGTGTTTCACAATGTTTCAGGAGGCTTAACAATGAGTATTGTTCTGCAGGGACTGCCTTTAATGTTTGATAAGCTCAAGTCCCACTTGGGGCTGTATTTCTGAATGTTAATATATCTGTGACTCCCTCTAGGGCATGTACATCAAATCGACCTACGATGGACTGCACGTGATCACTGGAACCACGGAGAACGTAAGTGCCTGTCCGTTAAATGGAAGAGCTATTGGATGTTTAAACCAATTAGACACAGAGACCCACGCTTTTCATTCAAATGTGTGTTATCTGTAGGGAGGGCGTGGGTGCCCGTGTTGCTTATTTCTGTTGCTAGTACACACTGCTTATCACCAGCTGCTGTCAATATATTATTTAAATTGCCCTTTATTGCTCTTGTTCATGTACCTTGCCCAGTTTCTACCCCCACCCCCTTGTGTTAAGTATTCCTTTTGCACCCTGGAAGTGTTCATGCATGAATACAAAAACAATGATCTCTTTGCTGTCGAGAATCACTCAACAGAATTGGTAAGCAGATGTGTAAAATATGGTGTGTTTTTTTTGGTTCAGTGGAATTTATGTGTCACCAAAGCAACTATTTTGGGATGTTTGCATGACAGATTCTTTTTGTAGAGTTGTATTTCATAATATTTGGCATGATAATGCAATCCCCCCCCCTCCCCCCCAGACTTTGAATAGAAAGAACAAGGCTATTTCTACTGCAAGAGACTTTTGTACACTGTCATCTTTCTTTTGGAAATTCTGCTACATGAATGGTATTTCTTTATAGCCCTTCAAACATTTTGAATTTGTGAGAAGTAGAGCTAAGTGAATGCTTTTTTTTTTTTTGTGGCAACCTATAATATGGCTAGCTTTTAAATGACATTGATATGAAACTTAGAGTGTTTGACTAGCTTCCAGGATCTGTGTAAAGGAAGCCTGTGTCTGTGGAATTAATCTACTGTTTAATCAACTAAGACAAGAGGAAATGATTTCTTAAAATAGAAGAAGTTTGGTACCGACTTTCTAATCTGGTGAAAATATGTGTTGAATTTAGAGCTTCAGCTGCTAGGTCTTTTGATAAAATAAAATGGCATGAACTTTGATGAGAGTTTGTGACACACAGTTGATTTTTGTAGTAAGAAAATGACATTGCTTAAGGCAGTCAATGAATTATAGATAAATTGTGTGGTTCTGGCAGATGGAAAAGTAGAAGATGGTAGTGGCTTTAAGTATTCTCTGTTGAGCTATACTGAGAACCACTGGGAGGTTTTTGTTTTTTTTTTATTGAATGAGAGATATGGGAAGGGGAAGAGAGAGAGAGGCATTGATTTGTTATTCCACCTATTAATACATTCATTGGTTGACTCTTGTATGGGCCCTGATCAGAGGTCTAGCCTGAAACATTGGCATATCGGAATGACACTCTACCCGGCCGGGGCATCACTAGGAATTTTTATACCACCTCACCTGATAGGCAATAACAGTACTGCTTTTAGGCTGGGGAGGGTGCAAAAGAAAAAATGCATAAGGATTACGCAATTCATCTCTTATCTTTATCTGGCATTTTGTATATTTCAGCTGCAACATGACAAGAATATATTTGTGTACTGCTCAGTGCGTTGTTTTAGGGTTGGATGGATTCAGAAGGACGGTGAATGTTATTTCAGTTTTTTGAGGTGAAGTTTTGCACTGGCGATCTGGTGATTGAATTAACAACCAGACCTGTGTGGTTCCAAATTCTCTCTGGTCTTGAAGCCATTTCAATCTTAGATATATGTGTAGAACACTATAACATGTTTTCAGAAGGCACACAGATTTTTTGTCTTCAAAATGCACCCCCCTTTTGTTTGAAGGATGAGAGTTGAATGGGAGACTAAATAAGTTGCTTTTGAACCAAAGGAAATGGCAAATGTCATGATACATTTCCTAGAATTCCTACCAGACTCATAAGACTGGATGAGTGATTCAGGGTAGTTGATCCAAGTCATCCAGAGAGAGGTGGTTTCCATCCAGCTAAAGGTTGAAAAAAATGAACACTTGTCTTATCCTATTTGGTAATCCATTTGAGAATATCATTCATTCTTTCAGACATTTAGCCATATTCACTGAGTTCCTGGAATGTGCTGAGCACTCGCTAAGACTTGTAGATGGGGGTGGGAGGTTTAGGTAAGAGTCCACTGCTCAAGGGCTTAATCTGGATATTTTACCGTTCATGCTGGATGAAAATGCCAGCCATGGGTCGGCTTTCCAGCTGTCACTTAACTCTCGATGACTTCACAGTCAGAATGTCTTCATGGAAGCCTGTGGTGGGTGGTAGTGGGCAGAAATCAGCCACTGCGTTGCCAAACCCATTGTTTCCATAGTCCTCTACCTTGGACTCCAGGCTGAAGCAATGCCAGGGGCCATCTCAGTCCCCCAGTCCTCCCCACCCCCCCGCTTTTTTTTTGGAGGTTATCTGAGAAGCCACTATAATTTTTTCAAGGTCAGACTGAACAGTATCTAGTGATTCTCTATCAGGCTTCTTTTATGATGTTGGTCAAAACCTTTACAGGAGTCTTGACATACTCCTGTCCCCCCTGACCCCCAGAGATGAGGTGGGCATTAGATTAGCTTCTGAAGAATGGATACATTCTTCTTCAGGTCATCACCCTTCTGCTGCAAACCAGAACAAGCATCGTTTTTCAGCAGCCCGCCTCCTGGTGAAGATAGGCAAGGGCTGTTGCCCTGGGGAGACTTTTGGTATCGGGCTCTCTCTTTACCAGTGTTCTGCCAAGCACAGCCCTTAATCACTTGGTAGGTCATTTGAGAAATGAATGCATGGAGATCCTTAGCAAGGGGAGTCAATTCAGGACATTGGCTTGTTTTTTTTTTAAGATTGCACATCTGTAAACAAAAGGCCATCTTTTATAATGCGATGCTTACCTTAAAGGAATCGTTAGCCCAGGAAGATGAACTGGAAAAGTTGGTCTGTCGCTGTGGGTTAAACACCTGCCACACAGGGCAAGAGGAGCATTGACACGTGCATTTATTTTTAATTCCCTCAGAGAGAGATTGAAGGGAGGCCAACTCCCTCTGCTCTCCACGATGCTAGTGTCTCAGGTGAGGCGCTGCTGGTTGGTATGGCAGCATGTTAAATGTTTTTTACAAACAACAGTCACACCCGTGCTTTGTGTTGGACCCAAATGAATCAAAGGGAATGTTTCCTCAGTTTCCTGCTGCTTTTGCTCATTTCTTGTTGAGCCGGTCACGACAGTTGAGTGAGAAAATGAAGCAAGTGTGTCTTGAGTTTAGTTCAGAAGCCCCATTCCCCGCCCTGTTCAGAGGTGCTATTTTTTTTTTTTTAAGGAGAGTTGTAAATTGTTGGCGATTCAGCCAGTTATATAAGGTACCAAATAAAATACTCTGGCCTAGACAACATTTGACTATCATTTGAAATCAAAGGCTTATCTTTTCCTTCTCTTTTGTTCATATAATATATCTTTTTAAAAAAAATATGTTGGTATTTTTTTTAATTGATTTCAGAGAGAGGAAGGGAGAGGAAGAAAGAGTAGAAACATTCATGATGAGAGAATTACTGATCAGCTGCCTCCTGCATGCTCCTTACTGGGGATAAAGCCCGCAACTCAGGAGGCATGGGCCCGAACCAGGAATCGAATCGAAACCTCTTGGTTCATGGGTTGATGCTCAACCACTGAGTCACACCAGCCAGGCCATATAATATATTTTAATTATAAATGATTCTAGTTCAATTAAATGAGCAAAAATACTATGGCCAAAATATTTTACAAGTACATTAATCAATATATCTATATGTACACACATGTGAATATATCTATATTTGCAAATTTTTAATAAACTATTATCTGGCAAAACAAAGTCTGGAAGTTTGTTTCGACAGCTGAAATGTGTTTATTTTGAATTCAATCTAAAAACGAAAAGAATTTAAACTTGTTGTCTCTAACGAATTTTTCTCTTTTCACCATCTTTCTATTCTAATACCGCTGTGACAACCTGTAAAACAAGGTTGAGGAACAATAAGATTTAGCTTTAACAATCACTTAATAGGAAGGAGGTGGGATGGCGCAGTGATGGAGTGATGGTCTTTATATGTTAAACAGTGGGTCAGCTTGCACAAGATTACCTTTGCTAAGAGGAAAGGTAAGGTGTCTTTTAGATGAACCACTGGCTTTTGTCGGCTCATCATGTCGACAGTGTGCCCCACTCTCTGGTAGGTGATGCGACCCTGGCTGTTGTAACTGGCAGATTATCTGTTATAACAGACCCCGGATAAAAGATAACACAAGTATTCGTTCGCCAGGTTCTACAGACGATGTAGTTGCAGGGAACACATGTACACCATGTAATAAATTTCTTGAGAAAATTATATTTCCATTGCTCATTGTCTACAGAAGAAAGAAGGAGGAGGAAGTAAAAGCAGAAAGAAATATAAAGCTTAAAAAAATAAGACGCGTCTCTCTGTTTGTTTCTAATAGTCTCCTGCAGACAGATCCCAGAAGATTCATGCTGGCGATGAAGTCATTCAGGTTAATCGGCAAACTGTGGTGAGTTTTTCACGGTGAATTAAGACTTAATGTTCCCCTCTAGAACTTTTAACTAAATCCGGAGCCATTGTGCTTGAATTTTTAAAATTTTCACTTTATATCCCATTTTCCATCATTTTAAGTAGTGCTAAGATGGACATATTCGTTTCAGCCTGTTTGTACCTATTTGCTAACCAATGTGTCTCTATCCTTGAGACACATTCATAGATTTTATTTATTTATTTTGCCTTATTTCTGAGTGAGTCCCCTCTCTTCATTTTCTGTCTTTGAAGGTGGGATGGCAGCTAAAAAACCTGGTGAAGAAATTGAGGGAGAATCCCACCGGAGTCGTGTTACTGCTGAAGAAGCGCCCCACGGGTTCCTTCCACTTCACCCCCGCGCCCCTGAAAAACCTGCGCTGGAAGCCGCCTCTCGTGCAGGTGTGTGGTCCGTTCCCACTGGCGGGGATAAGCCTTCGCCTGGTGGCGGGGCCTGGGCAGTGCTAAGTGTCTGAGTTGTCCCCAAAAAGCAAGATGAGAATTGGGAGGAGCTTGGTGTCAGGAGTCTGAGCATGCATAATTCTCCTGTAACCCTACTTATGTGAAAATACGCAGTCTAGCTTTGCACCGAACAATATAGTAGCCACTGGCCACGTGTGACTATTTAGATACAATTAACAGTCCCGTTCCTCCGGCTCACTGGCCACATTTCAGATGTTTGGGAGCCACCTGTGGCTGGGGGCTGCCGTTGCTGCCCCAAGTTCATTCTCTGCCCTCTCTCTCACTTTCAGTGCACACTGAGGTAAGGTTTCCAGTTTCAAGGCTAACCTTAGAGAGGCCACGTGGGGCTGAGTCGGGGGTCGGGGGATGGGGATGGTGGGGGGAGGGACGGTGGGAATAATCCACAGGGTGCGAGCAGTCATCCATAGCTTAGACGTCGTTTAGAATTGCCAGTCTTGGGTAATAATAAGCAGCAGACCGAGTTTTAGTGAGTTTTATTATTTACATCAGTCCTTAGCATTTGTTTCCTAAACCATGGAAGAAAAGCAATGACATTTGCATGCCCTTTGCCCTTTTCTAAGATTAGGATGGCAATTTGTATGTAACTGATTTTTTGCCAAATCTTCAACTGGAAGGAATGGTAGTAATCTCAAGCCATCCATTTGGATACTTGGTGATGCACAGAGCACTGGGAGTGCATTTACTGTGTTCCGTGTGTGTGTGTGTGTGTGTGTGTGTGTGTGTTGGTAAATAACAGGACGTGGAGAGTGGAGCAAGGAGGGGCATGGAATAGAAATCTCTTCTTAAGTAATAAGTGAACATATCAACCACACCCCTGATGCTTCTGTGTGCATTGCTCTGTGCAAGGTGTACCATCTTTCAATTTTGGGGGGATTCTCAGAAAGTGGTACATGACATCTCAGAGGTCTTCCTTCATCATCGGCAGATGACGGGGGACTGCCAGCTGTGGGGTACCCAGAACAGAAGTTGGGCTCTGAGGAAGGGGAGGGGGGGGGGCCGGGTGGGTAAGGCATGCTTCCTGTGGAGGTGGGAGCACTCTGGAGCCTGGGACGCCAGGCGGGGTTTGGCAGATGGGCGGGCATGTCCTAGAGGAGACAAACGCTATTGTTGAGGCACACCCACAAATGCCATCGGGGAAGGGTGTGTCTTACACAAGGTTTCCTAGAAGCAGAGTGTGTGACCGATGCTTGTGAAACTGATTTCTGAGGACATGTGCTTCAGGTGAGGGAGGAAGGCAGGCAGATCAGGAGCAGGAAGCCAGCAAGGTGGCGTCTCAGGTATAGTCTAGCCTCGGCCTGTTATGCAGGTGGAACCACAGAGCCACCGGCTCCTGTAGCTGTGCCCAGGAGGGGAGCTGTCAGCCGAGGGCTGTTCTCCAGAGAAGGGGACAGCTTTTAGCAGCTGACTCATGGCAGCTGGGCTCGCTGGGCCTGTGGGTATACAGGCACCACAGCCCTCCTGCAGGAGTGTGTGATGAGACATGTCCCCCACCCCTGCCAGGTATTGTGACAGGTGTTGGGGGGGAAGACCATATTCACATAACTTTTATTATAGTACTAGAGTCCCAGTGCATGACATTCATGCACTGGGGGGTGAGGGGGGTTCCTCAGACCGGCCTGTGCCCTCTCCCAGTCCAGAACCCCTTGGGGGATGTCCGCCTGCCAGCTTAGGCCCGCTCCCTGGGGAGTGGGCCTAAGCTGGCAGGCGAACATCCCCCTTGGGGTCCTTAGAGCTGCCTTAGAGGCAGGAGAGGCTCCCACCACCTCTGCTGCACTCACCATCCATGAGCCCGGCTTCTGGCTGAGCAGTGCTGCCCCTGTGGGAGCGCACTGACTACCAGTGGGCAGCTCCTGCATTGAGCACCTGCCCCCTGGTGGTCAGTGCTCGTCATAGCACCAGTCGTTCCACCATTCAGTTGATTTGCATATTAGGTTTTTATTATATAGGATATTGTTCTATCTTATTATTACTTATTATTAATCTATTACTGTGCCTAACTTATAAATTAAACTTTTCATAGGTATGCATGTATGGAACAAGTATAGTCTACATAGGGTTCAGTACTGCCCAAGGTTTCAGACATCCACCGCGGGTCCTGGAACATAGCCTCCTGCATAGACAGGATGGCACCCAGATTGTCTGAGTTCGAAGCTCACGCTCCCAGTCAACGATAACATAGTTAGCCATTTGTATTCACTCACTCGTCCAATCCTCACTGCCACCCTGTGCAAGAGGTGCTGTCAGTATGGCTGTTTCAGATGAGGGATCGAGGGCCTGGGCGGTTACATGATTTCCTCAGAGCTAGGATTTTATCCCAGGCACCCGGTTTGCGAACCTGTGTCTCACTAAGCATCTAGTCTTTCAAGACTCCCAGTGAATGGTGAGTGTCTCAGAGAAAAAGCAAGCTGAATGTTGCTAACAGCTGCCAGCATGCACCGACCTGGCGGCCTCGTTACCCGGGGTGGGGAGTGGGGGAAGGTGGCGCTGGCTTTGGGGAGGGGAGACGCGCGCCAAGAGCAGTCTCGGGGGTAACCTGCACCCTGTGCACCTGCTCCTGTTCCAGACCTCGCCTCCGCCCACCACGTCGCAGTCCCCCGAGAGCACCATGGACACCTCGCTGAAGAAGGAAAAGCCGGCCATCCTGGACCTGTACATCCCTCCGCCCCCGGCCGTGCCCTACTCTCCCAGGTAGGTCCCTGTCCGGTCCCTGTTCGTGGAGAGTCTGAGTGGGTGTGAAGATCATGAGAAGAAACATTGCCGAATTCCATGTGACAGGGCTGTGTCTTAAAATTGCAGTTCAAGAGTGCGACCCTAGGAGTGGGGGCTAGGGGATGGGGATGGGGGGTGGATGAAGGTGGTCACAGGTGCAAGCTTGCTGTTATAAATAAGCCCTGACCTGGCCGGGTGGCTCAGTCGGTTGGAGCCCTTGTCCAAAAGGTGTTAGGTTCAATTTCCCATCAAGGGCATGTGCCTAGCCCTGGTGGTTTGGCTCAGGAGAGAAAGCATCAGCCTGCACACCTAAGGGTCCTGGGTTCCATTCCTGTCACGGGCATATGCCTGGTTGCCAGCTCAGTTCCCAGTAGGGGGTGTGCAGGAGGCAGCCGATCAATGATTCTCTCTCATCATTGATGTTTCTGTCTCTCTCCCTCTCCCTTCTTCTCTGAATCAATAAAAATATATATATTTTTTAAAAGGGCACATACCTAGTTTGCAGGTTTGATTTCTCGTTAGGGCAGGTATGGGAGGCAACCAACTGATTGATGTTTCTCCTTCACATTGATGTTTCTTTCTCTCTCCCTCCCTCTCTCTATTCCTCACCCTTCCTCCCTCCCTTCCTTTCTCCCGTCCTCTCTCTCTAAAATTCATAAATACATATCCTCTTTTTTAAAAAAAATAAGTCCTGGAATATAATGTACAGGATGGTGACTAATTTCCAATAATGTCATCTTGTATATGCAAGTTGCTGAGAGAGTAGGTCTTAAAAATCTCTCATTACAAGAAAAGAATGTGTAACTGTATGAAGTAATGGATGTTATTTAAACTTATTGCAGTGATCATCTCCCTCTCTCTCTCTCTCTCTCTCTCTCTCTCTCTCTCTCCCCCTGAAATCATTATGTTCTACACCTTAAACTAATACAATATTATGTCAATTATATTTTGATAGAACGGGGGGGTGCTTTGATTCTTAGGGGGGAAGTGTAGAGACAGACCCAGGTTTCAGGGGCCTTGTCACTTTGCAGTTTGGTGGGGAAGGGGCTCCTCATAGAAGTATGTGTTCTTGGGAATGCACTGTTTTGGCTCCTCCCTGGACATTGGGAGGGGGTGTTCGGGGTTCCCTGAAGCCGAAGTTTCATGAACTACACGGTAAATTCATCTCTGGGGAGGAAGGTAATAGATATTTCTGGGACATTAGCTATAGTCACAGCTTTATTTTGCTGAGAGAGGTGTGTTCTTCATGGCACTTAAAAAATATGGATGTAGGTGTGGATGAACTCTATTTGCACACACCTGTGTGTATGTGTGTGTCTATTATAAATTCTTAAAGCTCATTGCTTTATAATGGCTGCCTTAAATGTTATATGATATAGCGAGGATGGTCATACTCGATATTATATAGGGGGTGATTTAGGTATAAAACACAGGCTTATTTGTGTCAACTTATATATTTGCATATGTTGGTAAACCTCGAGAACCTGGCCCATTCATTCAGTATACATTTGCTTAGTGTCAGGCCTGGGTTACCATTTGCATAAAACAGATGTAGTTCCTGCCCTCCCCTCCCCCCCAGACAACTGCCAATGGCTCAGTCAGCTGTTCTAGAATCAATTGAGAAATATGTAATTATGCTATAATATTTCCTAAGACAAAGTTTGGGTTGAACTTAGGGTGATGTTTTACTTTATATTAGAGTTTTTCACTTATTTCTTTCTTCTTCTTCTTCTTTTTTTTTTTTTTTTTTTTTTTTTTGGTAAGCTAAACTATTTGCTTCCATTGTATTTGCTCCTGGCACAAAGAAGAATTAATGTCATTTTCCTCTTCTTTGAGTCTTGGTTTGCCTAGAACGTATTATAGCATGTAGAGCAGTCGCCGTAGGTGATCAGGGCTTTCTGGTTAGGAGATAGGACTCTTCCTTGTAGACAAAGACTGGAGTCATGTGGCCATGGGATCCTACGTGTGTTTAGAGCAACAGGCAGTTGCCTTTGCATATGCAAAACACAGGAGTGTCACTGATGGTCAGTGTGTGGGCTGTTGAAACTGTAGGAAAGACACCCCCCCCCCAACTCCCAACCCTGAGTGTTCTTGTCTGGGTCTCAATGACTGGTCACAGGGCAGTGGTAACACAGAGGGCGATGTATATAGTGAGCAGGAAGAGGAGCTAGGGCTTTTAATCTACTTGGGGAGGCACATATGCGTGCGTGCTCCCCCTCCCCCAACACATGTCATTAACGAAGGATATTTTCTGAGGCATGAAGAATGCAAATGGTTACAGAGAATGAGGGGTGAGTCATGGAAGCTTTGTGAATGGGAAGTTCTAGTCCAGGTTGAAAAGTGTGGAAGGAGACAGATTCATGGGGGAAGGGTGCACACAGGCAGCTGGCTCACGGGGGACACCGCCCTGGCTAGGCTGATCCTCGGACGGTTTTGGACCCAGTTGATTCTGTAGTTTGTCTGGTACTTTTTTACAGGGATCACCTAGTGGGATTTACTAAATGCAAAACATGTAACCAGCTGGTCACTTGGACACATGAAAATTAATTTCAACTTTTAGTATAAGCTGACATTTAGAAAAAATGAAGTTGCAATCGAAGATCCAGCGCTTGACAGTTCCCGTACTTGGTTCAGAAAATAGACACTCTCCACTGGGGGGCTATAAAGGGCCCTTTGTGTCTTTTTTGACATAATTTTCAAATCTAACAGCTCCATTCACAGCAAGTGTCTTTTTACCTGGATCTTGGCAAAGACACTGCGCTGGGCATGAGAG
This sequence comes from Myotis nattereri, assembly GCF_964212035.1. Classification (NCBI taxonomy): domain Eukaryota; kingdom Metazoa; phylum Chordata; class Mammalia; order Chiroptera; family Vespertilionidae; genus Myotis; species Myotis nattereri. Next base: position 93,249,163 of record NC_138081.1, on the reverse strand, counting down.
AAAGGGCTCCACAGGTCCCACCTGAACCCGAGATTCCTGTAGTGAGTGGTGACCCAGTGATAGGACAGATGTTCACGGAAACCGGGGCCCTCTTTCCAAAGGTACATGTGTACCGTTTGCGCACATATGAAAACATGTATTTTCCCTTATTTAAATAGGAGGATCATGATATTTGCCTTTATTGAATAGGGCCTCTATGTATTTGAGAAACAACTGGGATTGAAAAAGCCACGCTTTTCCCCCAGTGGAAAGGAGGTTGGCACCTCCTATGGGCGCCTCCTGTAAGCGGCTCTTTGTAAGCCAGTGCATGACCTCCCACTGCCTCGCAGGAACGAGAACGGGAGTTTCGTTTACGGAGGCCTCAGCAAGTGTAAGCGGCCGGCGCCTGGCCCCAAGGGCTCCGAGTCCCCGAATTCCTTCTTGGACCAGGAGAGCAGGAGACGGAGGTTCACCATTGCCGACTCCGACCAGCTGCCTGGGTATTCGGTTGAAACCAACATTCTGCCCACAAAAATGAGGCAGAAAACACCGTCGTACGGTAAGTGTCTGAGTGTGTGTTTGGTGCTGCTGTCTCTTCCCCAGCCCCCTCCTTGTTAGGGACGGCTGGCTGGGTTTGGCAGGCGCTGAGGGGAATCTGAGGAAAGCATAAACCTCAATGTAATTCGAAGTATGAGTCCTTTATTCCTTCCTCCAAAGCGCAGCCTTGTTGAGTCATCGCTCCGCTTGGCATCAAAGCCTGGTGGGTGAGATCACGTTCCAGTTTTAAATCTCAGAGCTTGGGTTTTAGCTGCGGAGTGGCCCCGCTCTGCGCACCCACAGCCTCAAGTTCAGCGCCCCCTGTCCCCGTGGCTCGCTGCGGAAATGCGATGCTTTCAGTTATTGTCCTTACTTTTAAATATGTGACTGCTTCTGCTTAAGTGAGTGTGATCCTGCAGGGGTGGCGGTCTAGAATACAAATGAAGGGGGTGATGATTCTCTGAGCCACCCAGTCACCCACTGTCACCTTGCTCCCTCCCACCCCCCCAGGCAAGCCCCGGCCTTTGTCCATGCCTGCGGACGGGAGCTGGATGGGGATCGTGGACCCTTTCGCCAGACCTCGCAGTCATGGGAAGAAAGGTAAGTTTAAGCAAATCACCTCAAATCAGGAATCAGAAGACCCAGGCCCCAGATCTCAGTCCTGTTCCTAAATGTTCTGGGATAACTGGATAGAGGACTTCGCCTTTCTGAGCCGCATCGTCTTATCTATGAAGTCAGGAATGCGCAAGACCTCAGACCCCACGTATTTCTAGAATGGCAGAATGATGCAGTCCTATTAGTGCTTGTAAATCTCCTTAGCAGTGTGCGCTTTGAAAAGGCTGCAGACATTAATGGTCCGGTTTCTAAACAAGTAGAAATAAATTATTCATTATGTAATCTCATCCTAAATTTTATGATTACTGGAGTCTGTTTGATTTTTCATGAACAAACATGGATTCCCCCCTTGTCCCCCCAAATCCTTCTTGTGTCAGAGGGTACTTACGGTTAGAAAAGCAATTTGTGTTTAGTCCTCCCTATGGGCAGTTACTGGTTGTTGCACTGGTCTTGAGAAAAAGGTTTAAAAATAAATATTCTTATTTTTTTGCCAGTTTTATTGGAGTATGTCGGCACTGGCAGGGCATTCTAACATTGCTTTTGCAGTGCTAAAACAAAGCAGGTGGCAGGTTGAAGTCCACAGGCTTTAGATGGCGAAGGGAAGGAGAAAAACATTCTGAAAGCCCAACTTTCACAGTAATTGACCCCTGACATCTCCCTGGGACTTGGTACCGTTTGTCACCGGAGTATCCGTATCACCTGGGTTATGCTAATGTGGAAAAGGCAGAAGACACCTGTCTGACGTCCAGGGCACCTCCAGTTACAGGGAAAGTCTGTGGAGCAGTCAGCAGGTGGCAGGCTGTCCTTTGTTTAGATTTTAAAATGTCAACATCTTTCTTGCTGGTCTCAGCCTTTGAAGCTCAGATGTGGCCTTTTATTGCCTTTATGTCCTGAGAGATGGGGTGAGAGGCGGGTCGGGGAGTGTGAAATCAGTAAATGGAAAACCTACCTGACCCCCTGTCCCCACTCCCGCATTTTTCTTGTATGATCATGTTAGAATGAAAGGTACAAATAACAGCTTTATTGCGATGGGACTCACATACACCATCATGCTCACCCTGGGGTGGGGGCATCTGAGTGCTCTTCAGGATGGTCCTGGTGTTGTGTGTCCGTCACCATCTCTAATTCCAGCACATTTACCCTCTGGAAAAGCAGCCCTAGGCCTGTGGGCAGCCACGCCGCATTCCTTCCTCCCTCAGCCCCTGGCAACCACTCATCTACGTTCTGTCTCTGCATTTGCTCATTCTGGACGTTTCATATCAAGTGACTCATATGTGGCTTTTTGACAACGGGCACTTTTTTATAGTAACTTTTGCCCTTTGATTACAAATGCAAATCAATTACTGGAAGAACATCTCGAAGGTGCTCACCTGCATCATGAAACTCAGCATCAGGCTGCTTCCCCCAACCGAGGAACCATCAGGTGCAGGTGTCGTGTCTCTTCCAGCTGTCTTCATAGATACAATTATACACTTGGGAAAAGCGTGCAGGGTGGGAGGCAGAGAAGCTCACTAACACTATGGAAGCTGAATATTATCTAGAACATTTTTAATAGCTGCATTAGTATTCCATCTCATGGCTGTCACACCTATTTATTTAGTATTTGTTGGACATCTAGGTTACTTCTGTTCTTATTCATTCCCCACCCCCATCGTAAACAATGCTTCAGGTAGCACCCTTGTACGGAGATCTTTGCACATTTTTAGAGGTAGAATTTTATGGTGAAAAGAATGCCAAGTGGCCTGCGTTGTAGGTTTCTATTCAGTTTCGTAATCACCCGTCACCGATCCCAGGGGTTCTCCTAGGGTGGGATCAGTCTTTCTGCTGGGAACTGTCCCGAGTAGCAGAGCATTAAAATGTTTTGGATTCCCTCCATGAATGGTGAACAGTGCCCGCCCTTCATTCAGGTGACAGCTATTAACGTGAAAGAAAAACAACAAGACATTCAAACCCGTGAAGAATTTTTGTGAGTTTATTTGAGCCAAACTCTTGACAGTTGCCGGGAAGCAGTATCTCCATGAATGGGGATAGTGCTCTGGAGAATGGCGGGTTTTCCTGTATTTTTATACATTGCAAGCAAAGGAGGGACGTAGGTGGGTCACATGAAATCCACTGGTGATAGACTAGAGAGGCGGCAGAAAGCAAAGAGAGGGGGCAGGGGGAGGGGTCCTCTGGGATTGGATGAAAAGTAAAATGATAGACACATACTTAGGTGGGTGCAGGAAGAATGAACATGATAACAGTGAAGGAATTTGTGGTATCTGTCTTAGCGCCCAGCACATTAGGTTGTGCCCCAAGGGGTCCAGAAAACGGGAGGTTATGTCACCCAGACATTTCAAGGGTATGTTATCATAGATGCAAAAAGACAGATAGGCTCAGTTAAGGTAGAGGTTGACCTTGTCAGTGAAGATACCAGCCTAGGACGTAACTATCCGCCACAACTGCTTTTAGTTAAAGTTTAATTTCAGACCATCCTTTGTGGTTACTGTAGGCCTCTGAGTTTGCAAGACCTCCATGCAGGCCTCCCCTGAGCTTGTCAGGTTTGCATGTGGCCCCTTTCGTCCACACATCCAAAGGCACCCCCACTTTTTTGAATGCTCCTTAGGGGCGCTCTAGCATAGGAAGCCTGTTCTAGGAGCATGTGCTATGTGCTGCAAGCATCGTGAAAGGACGATGGGGAAGGAGCATGGGGTTAGCAGCTTTCTCTCTTGGTTTCAAGTGAAGTCATGAAAACCCTCACCCTGGTAACGGAGGGCGGCTTGCTGTCTCTGCTCTGCCCACCTGTCACCTCTCAGGTGGGAAAGCAGCCCAAACTATGATGGCCCTCGGCCATTTCTACTTTCCACACCCCCAGGGGGTGGGCCTGGCCGTCAGCGAGGCCTCCTAGCCCATCCCTGGGGGAGGGCAGGCTGTGGTACCGCCATCAAAGGGCATCAGAAGGTTGAGCGGGCTTTGGGCCCACTTAGGCGGTGCACGGTCATTTTAATGGACTTGTGGTCTTTGTCTGACAGCAGGTGAGGATGCCCTTTGCCGGTATTTCAGTAACGAACGGATCCCGCCGATCATCGAAGAAAGCGCCTCTCCCCCCTACCGGTTCTCCAGGCCCCACACGGAGCGGCAGCTGGTCCGAGGCGCGGACTACATCCGAGGCAGCAGGTGCTACCTCGGCTCAGATCTCCATAGCAGCGCCACCATCCCGTTCCAGGAGGAAGGGACCAAAAAGAAACCCGCCTCGTCGGGGGCCAAGGCCCCGGCCACGGAACCGTCCCTGCTGGTCAGCTGGCTCACGCGCCTGAAGCTGTTGACTCACTGAGCCCTGCCCTCGGGGAAGCCCCCCTCCCGCTCACAAGTGCCTTCCTTCCTAGTGGGCCGCCGTTCTGACTTTCATGCACAGTATTATGTAGACACCTTTTGCAGATTCTTTTGTGTGTGGTTTTTTTTTTTTTTTTGGAAAATTGTGTGCCACCCTTGTCGGATGGTGGAAGTAAGTGGGTGGGAACCGATCCAGAGGCCCTCGGCGCCGGCTGGTGGAGGCGGAGGGAAGAGATGGGTAGAGATGGCTTTTCTGGCCTCATTCGCGTCGGAACCCGGAGACACGCTACAACCCAGCCCGCAGCCTCTGCCGGGATTGGGGCAAACGGGAGGACCTGGGGCATTGTTGGTTTGGGGGCGGGACAGAGTCGGTGGCCATTGCCGCACAGATGTATTGGTTTGTGGTCCAGCTTCTCCGCCCGAGAAAGCCAGTGGGGAGAACGCTTTGGTTTTGCTTGTGCAAGCGCCGGAGCAGCTTTGCCTTGGCGATCCCATGACCCGGCAGTGTCTGCCGCAGAGCAGGGGTGCGCGGGCAGATGGGTCACACCAGCTTCACCTGCTCATCCCAGTCTCAGTTCAGGGCGATGAACACACAAACACACGGAGAGGGGGCTGATCACACACACAGCCCTTCTGTAAGGCCCCGAGGGTGTCCCTGTTACATGTTATCGTCTTTGAGGGAAGAGAAGCTGTAAGATTTGCTGGTAGCCAAAGTCTCCTTAAGAAAAACGAAGCAGCAGGACTTCAGTTTGTGAAAGAGACGTCAGTTCGCAGTGTGACCTGTTCAGCGTCCGTCTTCCAGAGGAGAACGGACCGCCCTTCAGTCGGCCATGTTGTGCCGATTAGAAAAACCTCGGCGAGTGTCACGGTCACAAATTTTCAAGTAGCATCAGGTATTTTGGAAAAGTGTGTCTGGGTATTAACTCTTGTGTAAGCTGAATGTATAATATTTTGTTAGAATGGAAAAGTACTATCTTGTTAATTTAAGTGTTTTAAATACAGTTGTATATTTTTCCTACTCGTAGTCACACGGAGTGGAAGTATTTGTTTTGCGCCATGCACAAAGCTAACAAAAAAGAGAGTTTGGGGTCGGTTCCGATTTACAAGTGGCTGTTGCGACCACGGGTGTTCCTGTGAAAAAGGAAAATGAACCCTCCCAAGAATTTGGGATTTTCTGGCTTAGAAATGGGGGTGTTGAGGAGGCCTGTGTGAAGTCACATGACATTTGGGGAATTTTCTCAGGTATTGGTAGGCAGAGCTGGTATCCTCCAGCCAGAAATCCACCCCCCACCATATCCCCAAATGGTTTATTTTGCCGAACTTCCTGAAACTCAGTGACTTGGAGGTTCCCTGGAGTTAGTGAACACCTTCCCTTTAAAATGGTCTTGGTGGGTGAGGGAAGAACAGCCCTCACCGATAAGAGGGATTGGAATCAATCGGGCGGCCCTGCCAGCCTCTCAGGGTTTCCTGGGGGATGGGGAGGGGTTTGGCAAACCAAGGCCAGGAGAGGCTGGGAGTGTCCAAGCCTGGGGGCAGAGGTCTGCTCAAGGGCCCGGTGACCAGGAGGGACCTGTGGGAAAGCCTTGCCCGTGTCACTGTGAGTGTGAGCTGGCGTCGGGCCCAGAGAGGGGGGTGGGAACACTTCCGCTCACTCCCTGGGTGTAGGGGCAGACTCTTAGCATTGCAGCGCAGCTCAGTAATGAGTGAAATAGCTGAGTGAGACCGCTCGGGGGTCTTCGCTGGAGATGCGCTCCTTTTCTGTGGAGAAAATGCCACTTGTGATCTCTTGACTGTTCTTGAAATGAACTTGCAGAAGTCAGTCTGAGCTAGGCCGTGCCCAGCTTAGATGGCTGCAGCAGATGTGTTTCAGACTGGCCCCTGGGGGCCCAAGGGAAGGCCAGGGAAGTTTCTGGGTTCTCTACCCTCAGTCAGCCTCTGCAGATTCATTTTTATTTTCACTTGGGGTTTTCTCCTGAATTGTGTTTAAGAGATAGATGACTGCTTTAAAAAGTTTGTATGTGTCTCTACTGTGGAGATATATAAGCAATAGTTTAATACTAACGTCTTAGCAACGAATGGACACTGCTAACCTCAATGGTAACCCGGGTTTATGGAGGACAGGTGTTAACATATGAAGATGCAGAGTGACTCTTTTTGACATGATACTTTAAAATAGTGATTTTTTTCAAAATACTACCAAACCAAATTCAACACATGCATCTTTGTATAATAAATATTTATAATATCACCTCAATCATTAAATAAAAATCAAAGACGATAAAACCTGTCTTTGCACATAGAAGCAGCACCCTATTTAATATTCTGAAATGAAATTAGCAGGCCCTATAACTGGCCTCTATACACACACATCCATTTAATGTCCTAACTTAAATATAAACGTAGGAAACAGTTATGATGCAATAATCATTTTAATACGTAAATGTTCAAACGCAGTTATGTTACAAGGGGCAGTGAAATCATGAAACAAGGGGCATGCTTGGATCTATATGTGAAATCCCCAGGGACGTGGCGTCTGCAGACGCTGACCAGTACAGGCCTGCTGTGCTGGCAGCTCAGTACCAGGAACAGAGTGACGTCAGCAGTGATTTTCTAAGATGTGGCCAATTCTTGCTAAAGCTCTAGACAAAACAGAAGTCTACAGTAGCGACACCCACAGAGTGCTTCCTGGTGGCTGTTCTAAGCCCTCACAGCTTTATCAGGTGGGTGCCATGGGCTTTCCCCTTTTACATGCCAGGAGTTACCCGAGGGCACCCAGCGGATAACAGGTGAGCTGGCGTAAACTCTGAAGCGATCTAGTGCTGGTCCTTGCTCACATTCTCTTTGCTATTCAGGCTCCCCTCATCTTACAGAATATTCTGATTACGTTCCTGAAAAACCCAACACATACTAAAACAGGGCTAAGAATTCCCTGTGTGTTTATAGATAAAATCAGATTATAGCCCCCAATAAATCTAAGCTGGGTTTCCGACCACATCAATATTTGGCGGGGGGGGGGGGCAATTGAACATTGTGCTCATGGGGGACCGATCTTTGTTGTGAGGGTCTAACCCCCAGGGCCGGTGCAGTACCCATGCTCCATTGGTCACGCAGCTCGTGGCTCTCGCCATACTGTGTGGCGAGTCAAGCTTAGTAGGACCATAGCACATGTTTGGTGATACCTTAAAGGGACTTACAAATAGATTTTATAACCTGAAGGGTATGGGATTAAAAAAAATATTAATCTTATTACAAAATTCTCGGTTTTGTGTTAGGGGTTTATTTATTCTGGGTCAGAATTATTGCTGGAAGTGTGCCAGTTGGACAAAACTTTGACAAAAGTGAGGTTCAACGTAAGTAAAGGAAAAAGAAATAACATTGAGTTCAGATTTGCCACAGGGCCGTGTAGTTCTCGTGTCAGGGATGGGAAGTCTGTCCTGAACAGTGTCTGTGTGTGTGTAGAAGAGAATTTCTTCTTACTACAAAATTCCTTCTGCAATCTGGCCTATGGCTCACTGATTTGGAGAGAGGAGAGAGAAGATTTTGTCGATAATCGAAAATAATGTCCCTGGGCCAGGAGGCTGTCATACAATCTTGCAGAACCTTAGGGGCACCTACTCTGCTCCCCTTTCATAGAAATGCACATGGTGTCGGGTTATTAGGAACTGAATTCTGGTTGTGGTGATCATTTCTAGGCCTCTTCTAAAATTTCATGGCAGTGTTTGGGAAGCTCATCTTCTGAGTCGCTCATCTGTTTACGCATGCTGCCAACTTGCAACAGACCTCAGGGCTTAAACGTGTGAGGCGACCACGGCAGAGGTGGGTTTCCATCCTACCTTCTCTTCTGGGGCGCACCAACCTCTCGCGTCACTGCGCCAAGGAAGACAGCTTGCAGCCTGAGGCTTCCTGCTGGGCTCACAGCTAAGGATCGCACACACCCTCCTTTACTGAGCTGCTGCTTTCTCTGAAAAGCTGTGAAACGGAAGCTGTGGGGGGCAATGAAGATGTACACCTCAAAGGGATTTTAAGAAGAAGAAATACAGCCCTCCTGAAATCCCGGCAGCCCAGGATATGAAGATTCTCATTTTCTCTCCCCTGTCCTGGAGCAGAGGTTTCTGCAGGGATTAAAAGAGAAAACATTGAGGGGGAAATCATTTCTTCTTGTTTTTTCCATTGACTAGACCGTGGTGGCTCGCGAGCCACATGCGGCTCTTTGGCCCCCTGAGTGTGGCTCTTCCTAAGCCTTAGGAGTACCCTAATTAAGTTCATAACAATGTACCTACCTATATAGTTTAAGTTTAAAAAATTTGGCTCTCAAAAGATATTTCAATCATTGTATTGTTGATATTTGGCTCTGTTGACTGATGAGTTTGCCGACCACTAGACTAGACCAATTATCAGGGACTTACTTTATGACAACTGTATTTTCAGGGTGACAAAGACTGGATTTTATGAAATTCCTTCACCATGTTAACAGATCTTGGTCTGAACATTTTGATTAATCTTAACCATGAAAGAACTTTAATATTAAGTAATATTGTCTTTGAAGTAAAAAGTTATCCTTTTTCTTTGTGGGGACTGGGCTCTATTTTCATATCTCTATATATAAAAGCCCAGTGACCATTACAGTGGAATAACCAGAATGACCATCGCTATGATAAGCACTGACCACCAGGGGGCAGACACTCAATGCAGGAGCTTCCCCCTGGTGGTCAGTACGCTCCCACAGCGGTAGCCTTGCTCAGCCAGAAGCCGGGCTCATGGTTAGCGAGCACAGTGGCAGTGGCAGAAGCCTCCCCTGACTCTGCAGCAGTGCTAAGGAGTGGCAAGCCAAGCAGTAAGGAGCGAGCAGGCGGGCGGTTAGGAGGGAGGGTCCTGGATTGTGAGAGGGATGTCCAACTGCTGGTTTAGGCCCGACCAGCAGCTGGACATCCCTGAGGGGTCCTGGATTGCGAGAGGGTGCAGACTGGGCTGAGGGACCACCCCCTTATGCATGAATTTCATGCATCTGGCCTCATATATATCCTATATAATAAAAGGCTAATATGCAAATTGTCTCCTTGGGAGAGTTCAACCAACCAGGAGTTAGACCGTTTGTTATGACATGTGCTGACCACCAGGAGCCAGTGCAGAACGTAGGAACAGGGGGAGAAGTGGAACAGAGCAAGGCCTGGGTTGGCAGCCAGCAGCCAGGGGAAGGAAGGCCCTGATTGGCTCTGATTGCTGGCCAGGCCTAGGGACCCTATTTGTGCACGAATGTTGTGCACCAGGCCTCTAATATATATATATACACACACACACATACATACACACACTCACGTACATATATACTTATATATACATACATACAGCCGAGGCCATGCCAGGGTAAGAGTGGATGGGTTTCAGGAATTAGGACCAACGTAGAAGTCTTTGAATTTTAGAATTAGTCTTGGAGAAGTTAGAAGCAGTTGCGGGCTCGGCTTTTGAAGTCTGGCAATGCAGCTGTCCCACTCTACCACTGACAAGCTCTGGGGCTTGAAGCCAGTTACTTATCTCTGCCCCCCAGTTATCCATGTGATGGGGATAATAATAGCATCTACTTCATAGGCTCATAGGATTAAAGGAGTTAATGTCTGTAAGGCCCTTCGTGTAGTTGGGCACACAGCACTTAATAGATGCTGATTATAGGTGTGGTGTTTGTGCCTCTCCACCGCTGGAGAGTACGGCATTCAGAACCGCTCAACAGGGAATGTGTTCATTCCCTTGTCCCTAACCAGCAAAACAATGCCATTGTCATGCTGTCAGAACCTTGCTATGTGTTCTGCGGCCTGGAAGGGGGAATTTTACAAATCTGAGTTACTCAGAAACTAGGGCTGAGTCAGAACTCAAGAAGCCATATTACGTTTATGATTGGACATACTCGGAATAATAGAGTATTATTTTAAAGTTGGCTTGATTGATCATTAGTGTGTTTCCTCTCTTTAATCACCCCAACTTTCTTCAGCAAAATGATGTAGGAAAACCAGGGACATCATTTTCCCCATCTTCTAAGTGGCTGAATGACTTTTGCCTCTCATCCACAGTTAAAGTGGTACCCCCAAACTTACTTCTGTTTCATCTATAATAATAAAAGCGTAACATGCTAATTAGACAGACCTTCCAGATGAAGCAGGGGCTGCAGCCACGGGATCGAAGGAGGGATCCAGGCAGCCACCACAGCTGCAAAGGCCTACTTTTGCATGAATTTCGTGAAAAGGAATCATGTAGGATGGTATTTCTTTTGAAGTTCTCATGAAAAAGAACTCTGATATAAATATAAAACAAGTGGATTGTGCTGCCTTTGTGGAAGCTGAGTAAGACTGTCCTTGGAGATGCCTCCCCCAACATATGCTTTGGTGGGTCCAGGGAGAAATAGGGAGAGAAGCTCTGGGAGGGACAAAAGGAACTGGAAAATGGTTGTTAGGCTCGGCTTTCATTTGTTTGATTGAGTTTTGCCTGACTTTCAACCATCTGGGCGTGTGCAGTGTATGAGCCAGGCTGGGAGCACACACACCAACAGGTGCCTCGCTAGTACAGATAAGCAGTCATGAATGTTGTTTCTGGACAGACTTTCATGAACAGAGTCGGGTTCTGGTTGCCCGTGCGCTGAGGTGTATTTCTCTGCTCCACGGGAATAGGGTGGCGCTGTAGCCGCACTTTCTAAGGTGGATTCCCAGCCCCTTCCCGGCTGGGGCTCTTGTGTTCACCTCCCTCCTCTGTTAGGTGGAACCACACAAACATGTGCATATTCAGCCGCAGTAAAATAAAAGCCTATCCAATCAGCAGTCCGTATACTATACTTCAACCCAGCAGATCACAAATGCCAGGAGATCCCATCCTTCCTTCTTTCTGACAAAACTCATTTCTGTTCTGTATCTGGGGTCCCAGTTGCGTTTTGTACTAATTGTCTCCCTCCCTGGACCTCTCACCTTCACTTCCCTGAACACCTGATGATAACCCCCACATGTGATTGTCCTCATCTGTTTATTTCCCAGGAAATAGCCTGTTTTATTCCAGGAGAAAGGGAAGACAATTGTGGATTGACTGAATTGGCATTTTATATTATTTGTGCTTGTGGCGATGCCGAGGATAGACATTCAGAACAAATGAGGAATTTTGAGGAAAAAAAACCACAAAAAAACTAGAACCCAATTTTTGGAGAAGAAAATAAGTAAACCAAGGTTTGCTTGATTTAATTTGCTTCCGCTTTTGCTCTTGGGCCGTTAACTAAGTGGAAGAACATTCAATGTCATGTGTTTAGAGGACTTTTTACTTGGAAGTGCCACCTTTTGGCTTCTCATTGAAGGAAGTCCACTGAAGCCTGCTTAAAGTGTATTCTATTCAGTGATGTTAACTGAATTAGACAATATAAAGAAGATATAAAACACAATGCCAGGGTGCAAGATTTGGTTTGTGTCTTAGTTTTAACTGACACACAAAAGAGGTAATTTTGCTAATGCTCTTCCTTACACCCCTTACTTGGCACTTAGTTCTGTTTTCTTAAATCCTAAGGATGGACTCATCTTTCTATGTCCCATCACCTACGTCAGCGGTCGCCAACCTTTTGGACCTCATGGACCACCAATGGTCCGCAGACCACCGGTTGGTGACCGCTGACCTAGGTGACTCTCAAGGTCATCCCCATGAGGCTCTCCTTGACTCTACTCTGGGAAAAATTAATCTCCTATTGTTTTCTATTAATCTCCTATTAATTAATCTCCTATTGTTCTCATAATCCAAGCTGGAGAGGCAAACATCTAACTAACAGGATGAATCAATGCATTTGAGCCTTTCTAAAGCGTTTCTGTATAGCTCACATGGTCAGTAGAGCAAATATTATTGAAGTCACTAGATGGTAAAATTAATGACTGTGCAGTCAGAAAAAAAATTAGAAAAATATATTAAAGCTTTCTGTGGGAAAAAAAAAAGACTTTATATTAACAGATTTTCCCCCCAGACTACTACATATAGAATTTCATTGCATTGGCTCTCATTCTAAAGAAAAACATTATACCAGGTGTCAGAACTCAATCCTATTTATAGGAAGAAAAAACCTTGGCCATCAACAACAGCTTCTCTGGTTACAGGATTACAGTAACTGCTGGGGATGTAAGCACTTTCAGAAGTCTACAGAGGACTCATTTAAGACTTACACAGCCAGTTTCCAATTAGGCATAGAAAAAGTAACAGTGGGGCGGAGGGGTGAAGACTTTCTACACATTTAGACACGATGGAGGACCATTCCAGTTGTGTGACGTTTCGTGGAAGGAGAGTAATTTGTACCTGAGAAAACCAAGTGCCTAAATACTGAGGCTATTGACTAAATGGTGAAAGGGTGCCACGCACCCTCATCCCAAGGGGGTGCGTGATGGAACCATTGGGAATATTGTTGTTGTGTTTTTGAGACAACAAACCGATACCGTCAGAGACTTGAGAGCCTGGTTTTAAAAGAATGTTGGCCTTTGCTCACTGCTAAGTTGTCCTTTGCTCACCTGAGTCTGTGGGCTTCTCCTTTGTTGATGTATAAACACAAGCAGAGATCCGGCTGCCCCGGGCACCCTGCACTCCAAACACATGACAGGTAGCAGGAGACGTTGGACTACGAAAAAGAGAGAGGAAAAGGGAGAAATATCAGATGATTAAATAAAGAAGCTCCTTTGGAAATTGCGGTTAATGATGAGGACACTTACTGGACTTCTTTACGGTTGTTTTTTCCTGATGAATGCATCCGGGGACTTTTATCAAAAGCACTCTTGCAGAATTAACTACAAATGTGAGCTACACTGACTGCATGGGAGATGGGATTGAACCCTGTCCTTGGCAGTGGAATACGTGGTGCACATACGACAATACTCTGCTGCTGTCTGTCTCCTTGTGCGGGTAGCACTGGTCCTGACCTTCCCAGACTCCCCTGCTGCTCTGCGTGCCTTTCTTCCTCTTGCCTTTTTGCTTTTTCTTTTTAAAATTCTTTATTATTGAAAGTATTACATATATCTCCTTTCCCCCCCCATTGACTTCTCCCAGCCTGCTCCCACCTCTCAGCACAGGCCCTCACCCCCGCTACTGTCTGCGTCCATGGGTTATGCGTATATGCATGCATACAAGTCCTTTGGTTGATCCCTTACATCCCACCTTCCCCCTACCCGCCCCCCCCCCCCCCCCCGCAGACTTCCCTCTGTGGTTTGATAGTCTGTTCGATGCTTCTATGTCTCTTGCTTTTTCACGTTTGCTCTGACTTAAGGCCTCTTGCTCTGCTCTTTTCCTTTGTCTTCTCCTGATGCAGCTCAAACCCCAGTCACCCGGTTCCCCAGATTTGCTCTCTATGCCAGTGATGGCGAACCTTTTGAGCTCGGTGTGTCAGCATTTTGAAAAACCCTAACTTAACTCTGGTGCCGTGTCACATATAGAAATTTTTTGATATTTGCAACCATAGTAAAACAAAGATTTATATTTTTGATATTTATTTTATATGTTTAAATGCCATTTAACAAAGGAAAATCAACCAAAAAAATGAGTTCGTGTGTCACCTCTGACACGCGTGTCATAGGTTCGCCATCACTGCTCTATGCCAACCCTTCTCCCACCCTTTGGTTCCTGCGCCAGGAGAAGATGCAGCATAATTATTTGGCAATTGGAGGACAAACAACAAATAGTCCAGCCCATGCAGCTCCACAGACGTCCTCTCAATGGGCTCTCCTTTTGAACAGCGTGGGCAGATGAAAACACATTTGCCAAGGAGACGAAGAACAGAGTTGGGCAGTTATCTGATGGCTTTTCTAAAGTTCAGGAAGGAACAGCTGTCCTTTGTTGAGAATTCTACTGCTTCTTTGTTTTCTGTTTCATGGATTTCTGCTCTTTTATTTCCTCCTTCCTTTTCTTTCCTTTGGATTTATTCTGTGTGTGTGTGTGTGTGTGTGTTTAGACTTACACTAGGCTCATGCTGTAACAACCCCCATAGCTCAGTGATATAACACAGTAAGAGTTACATTTTCCTTATGCAGCAAAGTCCCGTGTGTATGTTCCTGACTGGGCAACGCACTGTGACAGCCGTCCTCTGGCTAGTGACCCAGGGGCTCAGGACACTCCTTCCTTATGGTTTCTCCAACTTGAGGCGTCAGGCTTACCCTGGCATTATCCATCTGGCCAAATGGAGTGTGGGACATGGGAAAGTGAGACGGTAGAACAGAGTGGGCCTAGAAAGGACCGTCATGGCACCTTAATTGCAAGCGAGGTTGGGAAAGGGATATGGGTGGGACTGATGGTCTCTGCCATGTGCCTTTATTTTTTAAATGAAAATGCTTATTGTTTTCTTTTAAAAAATTTCAAATGCAGTTAACATTTGATATTATTTTATCTTAGTGTCTGGTGTACAGCATAACGGTTAGACATTTGTATAGTTTACGAAGTGATCCCCCAGTAATTCTGGTACTGACCTGGCACCACACGTAGTTATCACAATATTTTTGATTATATCTACCATATTTTTAAGTGGATACTTAGCTTATTAACATACTTTTCTTTTTTAACATTAACACGTAGACTACAAATTTCCCTTAAAACATTACTTTTGCTGTATTTCACAAGGCTTGATATACAGTGTTTTCATTATCCTTCAATTCCAACTAATTTTTAATTTCCATTATGATGTATTCTTTGGTCCATGCCTCATTTCGAAGTTTATTTGTTTTTATGACTTCGGGATAGGGGAGGATTTCTCACACAAGACAATAAGAGGGCCCACTGTAAAAGAAAAGGCTGAAAAATTCAACTACATTAAAGTTAAGAACTGTTCGTCAAAAGACACTGTAAAGATAATTTTAAAAAGGCTACAGATTGAGAATAGAGAACAAATCAGTACTAAAATGAGCCAAAAGCATTTCACCAAAGGGAAAGAAATGGCCCATATGCCCGTGGAAAGATATTTGTTAGTCACGATGGGAATCTAAATCAAAATCACAGGGAGACATTCTCCTATACTTAGTGGACTGGCAAAAATGCAGTAACTGAAGAATACGAGGAGGAAGTGCTAGGAGGGCCAGTGGGATGTCATATGCATTGCTCATGTGAAATAACATTGAATATTCATATATCATAGGACGCGGCCGTTTCGCTCCTGGGTATGTATTCTGAGGAATAAAACGACTTGAGAGGTAAATGCTCAACTGTAGGAGACTGATCCCTTATAGGATGGTCTCCCAGAAAAGGAGTTGGGCTCCCGCAGAGCTCCATGGAAATTGCCTATGACCCCTTACTTAGGGTAATAAATTCTGATTGAATGCGAGGCTTAGATCTTATTTTTCCGGGGCTACCTGTGGCGGGGGAGAGCTGGTCGTTCCCTCACTGTGGATGCTAATGAAGCGAATCGTGCTGCTCTTGGCAGTGTCACTCAGCTGCAAACTGGTCATCTGCTGGTCAGGCCAGGGGAGGGCCTGGCTCTTCCTTAATTTTGCAGCGTGAAGGCCCCACAAGGTATAGGGACTCTCTCCTGGATTCTGACTTTGGGCTCTGGTAGACCTTTGTCTACTGCTGAGATGAGATGACGGGGACCTCCGTTTCCTCTGCTGCCTTTTTTCCTGGGTGTCCCCAACAAATGGTCTCTAGGTGGCCTATTTGTGCAGCCTTCCCATCTGCCTTTGTTTGCACACCACAGGCTCATGTCCATCAACAAAATACCGTATCCATTGTGGTTTATTCTTACAATGGAATAATCTGCAGCAAGTGCAAAGGGATGAATTACGGTTGTTCACAGCAAAGAGCTGAATTTTATTAACATAGTGTTGCGTGACAAAAGTACCAGAATTCAACTTACAGTATAACGCTCTTCATAACTTTCTAAAACAGGAAACATTGAAGAAAATATTAGTGCTACACCCTGTAAGTAACAAATGGAGAAAAAGGGAATGATAATGACCAAGTTCAGGATCTTGGTTCTATTGGGTGGGATGGCAAGAGGCCGGGAAAGGAAGGGACCTACAGGTGGATGGATGGATGTAACAAACTGTCATATTAGCTAGATCTTGCTGGAGTCAAGGATAAAAGTATTGGTGCTTTACTTGGGAGATAAACACCCAGGGCGACTGAAGAGAGAAAAAAGATGTGAAGCGATACAAAGTGTGATGGGATGAACTGTGTCCCACCTACCCTCACTCCTCTCAAATTCACATGGTGAAGTCCTAACCCGTTACCTGGGAATGTGGTCATATTTGGAGGTGAGGTCTTTAAAGAAGAAATGAGGTCTTCAGGATGGGCCTAGTTCAGTATGACTGGCATCCTTATAAGCGGACACTTGGACACAGGCATGTGTGTGGACACATGTGAAGGTACAGGGAGAAGACAGCCCTCTCCAAGCCAAGGAGAGAAGCCTCAGAAAAAACTAACCCTGCGGACACCTTGACCTGACTTCTTGTCTCCAGAACTGTGAGGATGTTCATTCCTGCTGTTTAAGACCCCGCGTGTGGTCCTTTGTTGGGGCAGCCTGAGCAGATCAGGCACAAAGTGATGCACAGCCTTATTGGCCTTCACTTCCAGACGAGCCACAAGGAGACACAGTGGACGGTTGAGTCCTGCTCAGTGGGGCTTCTCTGGAAAGCTGTACAGAGGGAGGATGAAGAGGGAATTTATCCTCTGGGGCTGCCCATCTCCGCTGTGCCCATGGGAAGTTAAAGTCCTCGTGCTTTCATGGGGTGTCACTTCCCCTCTTTGGTGGCTGCTCAAGTTGTTAGAGCCCATGCCATATAGTGTGACCTTTCACCTGAGTCCATGAAGGGCAGGGGGAGCGAGAACCTGGGTGCATAGGGGGTTGGCCTGGCTGCAGGATGGTCCATCGAGGAGACCCCTGACCCTGATCAGCCCTGACTGGGGAACCAGTAGCCCAGGTGACTTGGTCAGTTGTGGGGCGAGGCTGAGGCAGAGCAAGTGGTGAGGGTGAAAAACCTGGGGGATGCTGAGAAGATGGGAGGAGGTGCACGAGATTCATGATGGGCCAGTCACTAATATTCTAGCTCTTGGTTAGGATACTGGGTTTATAGGTATTCGTTTTATTATGTTTAAAACAAACAAACAAACAAACAAACAAACAAACAAACATAAAAGAAGGACAAGCATGACCTGGTGGTGATGATGATGGTGATGATGATGCTTAAAGAATCAAAAATTCAATTGTGATTCATTCAATTCTGAGTTCCTGAGTTTGTTTGTTTTTCTACCAAAGAGAATAGCAGTTGCTTTTCAATTCTGAGAACCCCTTACTCTTCCTTACCTCCAGGGCATCAATTGGTTATTTTGAAAAGCTCATTTAAACACGTTTGGGGAGAGAATCAAATATCCTGTAAAAATTCAACAATTACTACTCAAACCAGTTTTATTCATAAGCTATTATTTCAGAGATTAACAAAATAATGTACAATACATTTGACTATAGAAAACTTTCTTTTCAAATCAGGCCTAATAAAATAATTGCAAACGTGTGTTTTTAATTTCCAAGGCCTGCCAGTTTCTTGTGTTTTGTTAAATGAAGAATCATTGCACATGCATGTTTATATCCACTGTGTCTTACTCACATGGCTACAACATACATCAGTCTGTGTTTATCATGGACCCTGAACTTGACAAGCATTCTTGCTTTTCTAACATTCCTTTCCTATTGCCTCAATAAATAATGTACCCAATAAAGCACCTTTCTTTCATTTTCTTTGCAGCAGTGCCTGTTATTTTCTTAGTTATGTAACGTTGTGCACCCAGTGGTTGGCCTTCCCTTTCTCTTGTAGTTTACTTTTCAGTTGGAAAAGAGTGAATGAAATGCGTGATGCACTGATATGGCGGCTGACAATGTCAGTCACGCACAGTGCTGGAGGAAGCAGATGGCATCCTCCAAAGGGATCACGGATGAGAGTCTCATGAACGGGTAATTTACAAAAGTGCCGGCAGATGCAGAGAATCCACAAGGGATGGAGAAGCATCACAGGATGAGCAAGAAGGACTGAAGATTCGTGGAGGGAGAAGTTCCTGTAACCCAGTGAGGATGTGGTAGTGGGAGAGGGGTGGGGACACCCATTAGGAGCCATGATCTTTGGTAGAAGATCATACCAATGGCCCGAGGAGGAAGGGAGGGAGGACGAGAGAGAGAGGACAATGCGTGCCTGACCCTTCTCTCTTTCTGCCGCTACCCCCTCAATTGGCAGGACCCAGCCAGAAACAAGAGAGCAGGAAAGTGTCCATGGAGAGCACTTCCCAAAGCAGGGGTTGTGGTGGTGGAAGAGTGACAAGCACATCTGAAGGGACAAACAGAAAACATCTGGCACAGTGACAGAGCAATTGCTACAATGGTAAGCACATTTTAAATCATTGTTTTTCAAAGGGAGTAAAGGACCTTACTCTCCATGTTTTGATCATTGCCATACAGGGTGGGGCAAAAGTAGGTTTATAGTTATTCATGTGGCACATAATACAATAATTAATAAATAATAATATTAATACAAGAATAAACTCTGTTTCACATACTCACAACTGTAAACCTACTTTTGCCTCACCCTGTGTTTGTTCAGACTTTCCTTTTTTCCTTTAAAATTTTAGGTTTTGATGACTTAGTCCCATTGGAAAAGTGAAGAGCTGCCCAGGCAAAGTTGCCTTTGCCCCTCAGGGGACAACTGTCATCATTTTTTTATTCTAGGGACTGACAGGCGGAAGGGTGCTGTAGGAATGTGAGCCCCTTGTTAAGAAACAGGGGTGAGGGCTAATACTTTTGTATGAACCTTTACATTTATGCAATCCAGGCATGATTTAAAATTGCTTTTAGCTGTAAGGTTTTCAGGTTGTTAATCCATAATGTAGAAAGATGTCTTTAGCAAATACTGTATGATCTCACTTAGATATGGAATCTTAAAAAACAAACACCACAAAACTGCTCATAGATACAAAGACCAGATTGGTGGTTTCCAGAGGTGGGAGTCGGGGTGGGTGAAGTGGGTGAAGGGAGTCAAAAGGTGCAAACTTCCAGTTATAAATAATAATTATAATACTGTAGTGTGTATTTGATAGTTGCTAGGACAGGAGATCTTAAAAGTTCTCATCACAAGAAAATAATGTATCTATCTATGTATGGTGATGGGTATTAACTAGACTTATTGTGGTAATGACTTCCCAATTCATACAAATGTGGAACCATAATGTCGTATGCCTGAAACTAATGTAGTGTTTTATGTCAATTAAAAGAAGAAAGATGTCTTTAGGAAATTTAACTATTTCAAAATGGAATAAACTAAGTGCTCTACTTTATAAAATGAGCTGCTTTTGCATTGTGTCTTGTTCTTTTTAAAAAATTCTGAGTGTGTTGAGGAATAAATAAGAGAAGAAGAAGGGAAGTTGATGTTTGTTTCTTCAGGGAAAGAAGAAAGTCTCTAGAATGTATGTCAGCTCACAGAGTCCATTTGAAAAAGCTGTTGCTTCTGCCACTGCTGCTCTCCTTTCCTGGGAAGGTTGTCCTTTTTTGTCCCCAGGACAGACATGCCCCTTCTGCATGAATCACCAGGGGCTGAGATTTGCTTCTGTTGCTTATACCATGCTAGAGGCCCAGTGCTCAAAATTCGTGCAAGAGTAGGCCTTCCTTTACCCGGTTGCTAGCACCAGTTTCCTCTGGCACCTGGGACCCAGGCTTCCATCGCAGCCCCGGCTTCATCCGGAAGGATGTTCGGTTTAATTAGCATATTACGCTTTTATTATTATAGATAACTGCAACATCTACAGGATAGAGGGTCTAAAATATGAAGGTAATGTTTGAGCAGGCTCACAATACATGTTGAGTAGATTTGGGAAATAATTAGACAGAATGAGACTCTGAATATGTAAGATTTGGAGAGAGAAATATCCCTAGAACCAGGTACTTGCCCTCTAAAGATATACTTTTCCCAGAAAGTGGGGAGATAGAATAGAAAGAGTAAGGAAGAGGCCTCCTGGTTCAAATCCTGTATCACTAAGTTTTATGTTTTATTAAAAGTTTATGTAACAGTGGAAAATTGTAACCCACCCATCATTCTTTTGACACTGTCTCTGTAAATGCTGACTGTGACTAATATGTAGCTTGTAGATAAACAGCATGTCTGTATAAGAACCCTAGGAACTAACTTCAGAAGGTACAGATGCCGACCTTCAGTCACCCCAGTTCTGGAAGATTTGCTGACCTTCTACTGTACAACCAGCATGACAAAGACCAGGATAATGCACAGCAGACCACCACTGGACCAGTTTGGAGGTCCTATTCAAATGGAGTGTGCAGTCCTGGAACTCCCCTCCCCTCAATTTCTTTATTCTCCTTTGCCTTTCCCTCCTTATAAGATTTTCTGCCTGCACTGAGATGTTGAGATGGGCTCTGCAACAAGAGTCCCCCATCTCCTCAGGTGACTGGCACTTGAATAAACCTCTTTCCCCTTTCACCAGCCATCTGTCTAGAGTTTGGTTTTTGTAGCAGCAGGCAGCAGAACATGGGTTTCAGTTACACGGATAAAGGGGAAGGGGTGCCATGAAAATCCACCCCTAGACCTAAGGGGTTTCCCACACTGAGCAGAGAGCTGCCTGCTCCTGGAGGGCTGGATCTTCGCTTTCATGATATCTCCTGGAAGCCTAGAAAAATGTCTGGCACTTTCTGGTGAGAGATTCAGTCATAATTATCTCGTGAATTTGATTATTCAAGAGAAGGAGAGGGCTTAGAAAATATTACTTGGTGATGTTGATGAACCTTGTGGAAAAATTCACCCGTTCTTCAGGTGTTTGGCAACTAAACAAAGTTTTACTGTATATAAATATTTTTAAACCACTGCTTTGTTGAACTTTCCCAGATTTTTGGCTTGCTAACCCAGCAATGACAAGGCTAGCATTGTTTTATAATTAGACATATGGCTTTCTACCTCCTTAGAAGATTGTAAGGAAATTCCAGACACTCTGTGCTATCATATCAAGCATTCCAGAAAGCAAACAAAACAAAATAAAAATGTAGTCTACCCTTGTTTTATGATGACAGTTACTGTCAGATGTAGAAGGGCAAGAAAACTTTTCATTGGATGGAGCTTATTATTTTTTGGAAAATAACTAAACCAAATGACTCTCAAGAGGAATGGTTAGGAACTTCTGAGTAACAACTTTCTGCCATGGCCCCATTGTTTCGGCCACTCTGCTGCTTCTCACTCTTGAGTCACGAAGCGTAATTTCATCTTTGGAATCTCAAAAGAGATGTAAAGTGGTACACCCCAAAGCCATGAGATTTCTTACAAAAATGTGGAATTACTTTCTTTTGCCCAGGAGATGAAAATGCTTACTTTTGCTCTTTACAATGTGCTCTTTGCTCAGCACATTGGAATAGTTTACAAACTATCACACTTTGGGGATCTTTGGCTTCCTACCCTCTTTCAAAGGAAAATATGTACTAAGCATTGTAGTCAGCCCATAGCAAGACCTCCAATGCTCTGTCACCAAGTGTTCATCCCTATGTGATTTCCTCCACACTGAATAGACATGACCTGTGATACCATTGGTGATATTATGGAAATGACAGCATGTGACTTTTGAGGCAGGTCATAGAAGATATCGAGGCTTCCAGCTTGATCTCTCTTGGATCACATAATCTGGGGGAAGACAGCTGCCATGTGTGAGAACACTCAGGCAGTCCTATGCAGAGGTCCGTGGGCCAAGACATGGAGGTTTCCTGCAGCACTCAGCATTGACTTGCTGTCCACGGGAGTGAGCCAGCACGGAAGTGGATGCTCTACTAATGAGTGCAGCCCCTGCCAACATCCTGACAGAAGACCCCCGACCCACCCAACAGACCACCTCCCCCCCATTTTTTTTCTGGGGCACCATTTTATTTTATTTATTTATTTTTGGAGGAACCCAAGGAATTGTATTCTTCTTCTAAGTTTAAGAATTTAATAATGCATGGTTTGCATATCCATCATTTTATCCACTTTGTAATTTGACTATTTGTTGAGTTCTTTACATAATTAATGTGTTCACATTTAATTTTCCTATGTAAATTACTTTTTCTTGCTTCGTTTTTCCAAATGTGTTTTTTTTCTTTTTCTTAAATTTTTCTTTTCAATTACAGTTTACTTTCAATATTATTTTGTATTTGTTTCAGGCATAAAACATAATGGTTAGATAATCATATACTTTACAAAGTGTTCCCCTGATACTTCCAGTACCTGACAGGCACCATAGAGAATTATTATAATACTATTGACTATATTTTCTACTCTGTACTTTACATCCCTATGAATATTTTGTAGCGATCAATCTGTACTTTTCAATTCCTTCATCTTTTATACCCAGTCCCCCAAACTCCCTCCTCTCTAGCAACCCCCAGTCTGTTCTCTGTATTTATGAGACTGTTTCTGGTGGATTGCTTGCCTCCATTTCATTTAGTTTATTTTTTGGAGATGTCTTCTTTCATTTGGGGCATATTTCTTTGTCTCCCCTTTTGGCTGCCTCTCTGTGTTTGTTTCTGTGTATTTGCTAGATCTGTTATGTCTCCCAATCTTAGTAGGATGGCCTTTAGTATTAAATTTTCTGTAGGACCCAGTGGCACAGTCTCCTTGATTACCTGAGCTGGGCGCTCCAGGAAATGTCCCTTGTGTGAGTTATATGAGCCCTCTTATTGTTATTGGGTCTTGATTGCTGTTGGCCCTTCAGTGCATGGAGTCAACCCTCAGGCTGGTTAACTGTGAGGATCAACCCTGACCACAAGCTGCTATGCAGGTGCTGAGCACATGAAGTGGAATTTGCCTCAGCAGGGTCTGGTGCCTGCTGAGAGCTCCCTTCGGATGTGCTGCTTGTGATGGTGACTGGATCCTGCCCTGATGTTGTGAGCGTATTAACTGGGTGTGTTGGTTCTGGGGCCTCTTCAGAGGGAGTCTGGTGCAGGTCAATTTCAGATGCTACTTGTGAGCCATGGGAAATCTATTTGGAGCTACAAAGTGATGCCCAGTTTGTGACTGCCTCTGCTGGCCTGGGTGTGTGTGTGGGAAGGGCCAAGCTGTGCACCAAGGCTGGCTTCCCCCAGCACCGAGCCCAGGGGAAGGTCAGAGAAAGGCCCAAGGCACCCTGAGGTCTACTCCCACATGCCTCCGTGTGCTGGCTGCCTGTTAGGCTCAGGCACGTAAAGAGCTCTAGAGGTATGTGAGTATGTGAGGTAGGTTCTCCGTGAGTCGCCAGGTAGGGGCAAGTGGTGTTCCCAGAAGGATACAGATTTAAACTCGGTGCCAGTGCTGGGCCTGAGGTCACTTAACCAAAGTCCCAGGGTACACCAAGGCTAGCTGCCACCCACTGAGTGCCCTCAGACCTTTGTGATGGGCTGATGAGGTGTCAGGGCGTCATGGGAGGAGGGCAGCAGAGTGTATCAGGCCCAAACTGACCAAGATTTGGCCGTGCAAAGGGATAACTCTATTGGTCTGGTGCGCAAGTGAAAAATGGCCCCTGTCATACAACCACACAACACAGTTTGTCCTGGATTCTGCCCAGATCGCCTGGAGACTGCAAGCTGCTAGGAGTCAGGAGGGTGGGGCTAGTGGATCTCCCATAATGAGGAAGCACCAATCAGACGCAGGGAGGGTGGGAGGAATGGCCTTCCCAGAGCCACACCACTCAGCCTCTGATATTCCCTGAGTCTGCCCATACCTCCGTACCCCAGGCCCAGGCAGCTGACTGCTCCTCCAGGCTTGAGTGCTGCAGGGCAGGCCGATAGGGAGTCGGGAGGGTGGGGCTATTGCATTCCCCCAGGCTGATGCCACATGGAGAGGAGCGATCAACCCAAGAAAGATGGCATCGGTGGTGTGGGAGAGGGACTCAGCACAGGAACGCTGATGGCTGTCCCTTCAGTTCTCTCCCCGGAGTCACCGACCCCAGTCTCTCCACACTCCGCGCTCTCTCAACCAAAGCCCAGGGTGAGTGGCTGTGAACAAGGTTTTGTGTGTTGACCCTTTAAAATGGTGCCTGGGTTTCTAGCAGATGTCTGTCTCTCCAGGGCAGGCGGACAGAGTCCCTGCCGTTTTTCACAACCAGATATTATGTGGGCGCCTCTTCCCTGACCTGGTGCTCTGGGCTGGGGAGCCTGGCATGGGGTTGAGACCCCCCCCCCCCCTCCCCGCCACTACTCAGGGGGAACCTTTGCAGCTGAGATATCCCTTTAGATTCTCAACTGCCGCATGGGGGTATGGAGCCAGCAGTCCTTTTCGTGTCTCTGCCCTTCTTGGCAGTCTTGATGTGGCTGCTTCTGTAAATCCTTTGTTCTAAGACTTCTGTTCAGCTAGTTTTCAGGTAATTATTCAGGTCGATTGTTCTATATTTTAGTTTTAATTCCAGTGTGATTCTGGGAGGAGGTGAGTGTAACTTCCTCCTATTCCACCGCCATCTTGGATCTCTCCCCAAATTTCTTACTAATAGAAACAAGGTAAGGAAATAAATGTTTATTTATTAAATTTTAGAGGATTTGTTACACAACTGCTACTAATATACCAAGAGATGGTTATTAACTAGGATTAAGAATTAGTCATTAAGAATGATCAGAATAGGATATGAGATGGGACTCAAGTTCAAAGAATAAAGTGTTTCTTTACTACATAATTTTCACTAGGATTTAGGAAATCAAGACAATTCAGGGACCCCGAGTTTGGGAAGGCTGATTTGTAAGCAGCTCATGAGTTACAGTAGAGTGCGAATGAATAAAGGATGAGATAAGAAATGGGGTAGGAAAAGAAAACGTTTGTTTTTAAAATTCCTACAACTTTATTAATGGCTAGGGCTCTGAACGTAGTTGCAACGAATCCTTGAAGAGGAACATACCAAGCAATATACATTCATCTGAAAAAATGCAGAGGTTGGGTTTCAGGCTGTCAAGGCTAAACTCTTGGTGGGCTGTCACTCATCACATGCCCACTCGTGGTAGAAATTGAGCGTGCATTCCTGAAGAATTCAGAAAAAAAGTCTCAACTCCTTCAAAACAGAATTTCAGGGAACCACTACAACTATTGGAAACTGTCATAGGGTAGAAGCACTTGAAATAGGATCTGTTGTAATCCTTCCTTAGAATATAGCAAGGAAGGGAGATGCTATTGCAAGACCAGAGTCAAGAATTAGGAAACCACAGACTTCTGCTCCCAGCAGTCTGAACTACTAGGTACAATGGACAGGCCCCTAGCTGGGTGGCTCAATTCATTGGAGCATCGTCCCATACACCAAACATTGTGGGGTAGATTCTCAAGTCAGGGCACATACTTAGGTTGCAGGGTTGATCCGGGAGGCAATTGATCGATGTTTCTCTCTCTCTCCTCTCTCTCTAAAATCCATAAAAACATATCCTGGGTGAGGATTTTTTTTTTTTAAAAAAAAAAAAGGTAGGAAAGTGTTTCTGAGGGCAACATTTTCCGTCAGCCCTGGGATGTGGAGCCTGAGTCTTGCCCATACAAGACAAAGTCTCACTCATCAGACTCAAAGGAGGTGAAAGTGGCCTAAGTAGTCACCTAACTCAGCGAATGCAAACACACACCCTCTTCGGAAGAGTCTTGGGGGAAAGGGAGGAGATGGGACCAGGAAGGAACTCCCAGGCAGCTTCAAGGATATTGCAGTATTCCAGTTCTTAAGTCGCAGGGTGGATTGCGTTGGTATCATTACTTACATGCAGTTCGCATCTATTTTTGGCAGTTTTATCTAAAGCACAATGGAATAATAGATAAGACAACGCAATCTGTTTTCCTTGCTGGGCGGATGCTTACTCATCCTTGAGGCAGTACAAGCAATTGCCTTTTCAGGGAAAACTTTTCTTTCCATTCTTTCTCCAGATGGATTAGGTGCCTCGCTCCTCTGCTATCAAAATACACCATGCACACCTCTGTCACCGCACTCCCTGAATGGTGTCCTAATGAGCGGTGTGTCTGTCAGCTGGTCCATGAGGCTGAGAATAGGGCCATCACCTGTTCAGAGCATGCCCGACGGTGATAAATCCCCGTGGAATGAGGAATGATAAACAAAGAAAGCTAACTGAGGAATTAAAACTTTATTAAGGATCCAGTAGAGGATTTTTTTTTTTTCCAAAAAAAGAGTAATGATTTCAACCTACTTTTGTAAGGTAACCAAGTGTTGATCAGAATAAAGATATAGAGGTACAAGCTGCCAAGGAGAGACTGTCTGGTCCATGGTCCAGTTGGGGGAGGAGTTGCTGGAGGTGAGACTGAGGATTCACTCATTTATTCAGTTATTCAAAACAGGGCCTACTGAGCACGTGCTATTTGGTAGGCACTGTGGCAGAGACTAAGGGTATAGAGATAGACAGGTCTCTGAGTTAGGAATCCGATCGTGGGGGTGGGGAAGCATTCCGAGAGGGGAAGTGACTGAGTAGGCTGGGCTGTGAGAGAGCAAGGCTTTTGAGTGTGTAGCTAGTTATTCGACATAGAAGTGGCACATGTTCAACACGTAATATGTGCTACTAGACTGAGGGAAGACATTCTGCATATTATTTATTCTGAGGCTGAAAACTGGCATGAAAAGAGCAGCTACATTCTCAGCATATTCAGCTTGTTGTGGGGAAAGGTACTTGTTGTAGGGAACACCCAGAGTTTTAGAAATTGTTTGTTTTTTTTTGTTAATCCTCACCTGAGGATATTTTCCCATTGGTTTTTAAATTTTAAAAAATTTTTTAATTCTTTTTAGAGAGAGTGGAGGGGGATAGACAGAGAGAAACATCGATGTGAGAGAGACACATTGATTAGCTGCCTCCCACACACACCCCAACCAGGGCCGGGGATTGAGCCTGCAACCAAGGTACGGGTCCTTGACCAGAATCAAACCCAGGACCCTTCAGTCCCTGGGCCGATGCTCTATCCACAGAGCCGAATGAGCTAGGGCCAGAAATCATTTTTGAATTGCAGGTAATCCCAATGGGGTGGTTACTGAAAGTTTCCCTTATATGATCCCTGATACAGAGGCATTCATCTGCATTTAGCAGTATGAATGTATGTGCTGTGCTGCCAAAGGGTGACGATGCTAGAAACATTCATTTTTATTCTTTTCGAGGGACACATGGCAATGGAAGGCGGGCAGGAGGTGAGGTGGTGTCACCTTGGGAATTCTCATTAAGAGCACACATATCAGGGTTTGAGCAAAAAGTGGTCCAAACCCAGTGTAGATGAAAAAGGGCTCTACCTCACAGGGGGATCTGATCATAAATTCCTAACTGGGCACATTGCGGTGGGTAGTCACGCCCCAGGCATATAACCTTTTTAGTAAAAGGTTTATCTTTGCCTTCAGCAAGCCCTCTCCATTGCTTTTGTGCCTCTAGGATAACACACCTTTGAACTAAGTGTAACCACCCTCATCAGAGCACAGGATCTTGTTAACTATCCTGTAATCCATCCCCGCCTTGCACATTCCCTCTTTAAGTTCAAATGCAGAAAAGAAACTGCACAAAGATGGGTCTGAGAGCATTTGAGATCTTGCTTCCCAGTGACTGTCATCAGTTTCGGCTCAAATAAAATCTTATAAAAATTCTTTGCAGGTTTGGATGTGTCTCACGTCGACACCTGGAATTCATGTTCCCATTGAAAATAGAGTAGACAGTCCTCTCTTTGTTCATATATGTGACCATGTAAGCCGGCACTTTGTAAAGTGAC
The DNA here is from genome assembly GCF_964212035.1 of Myotis nattereri. Lineage (NCBI taxonomy): Eukaryota > Metazoa > Chordata > Mammalia > Chiroptera > Vespertilionidae > Myotis > Myotis nattereri. The sequence continues at coordinate 93,221,057 of NC_138081.1, read as the reverse complement.
CTTAATCAGTGGGAAAAGTTACCATCCTGTGAACTTAGAAAACTTTTGTCAAAACATAGAATGCTCTGTCAGATAAATGTATAGGGAAAGAAAAACAATAGTAAAACTGATATATACGTAGCACCAGGGCTTTCTTAGGGTAAGTCAGCGTCTCTGTGGGAAAAAGAACTCCGAGGCAGGGGCAGAGTGGAGCTTCTGTGCCTGCGAGGCTGGGCCTGGCCCTGGACGTGGTGGATTTACACGGGGATCCAGCATGAGCCAGTCTCTCGGCACCAAGACAAACGTGCACATCCTTTCGTTCTAACGTCTGCTGCATCTGTACATGCCCATCACATATGGTTACATTGTAAAAATAAGTTTTAATCCTTAAGGACATTGGCTTGAGTTACCTTGAGAATCACCTTCCAGATTGTCATATTCCCTTTAATGTCAAGTAAACAAGGTCTCATTATGTTTTGCAAAGTTGAATATGGGAAGTAGAAGGGGGAAAAAATAGCAATTTCTATAGTGAAGCTCACAACTATTTTTCCCTGCTTTATTAAAAATCCTGCAAAGTGCTGCTCTCCACCTTAGCTCCTCCCTGGGCCAAGGAAGGTTTGAGACCCATTTCATGGCCTTCCCTCTGCATCCGAGGCTCTAACACAGCGGTTCTCAACCTGTGGATCGCGACCCCTTTGGGGGGTGAACAACCCTTTCACAGGGGTCTCCTAAGACCATCGGAAAACACATATAATTACATATTGTTTTTGTGATTAATCACTGTGCTTTAATTATGTCCCATTTGTAACAATGAAATTGGGGGTCACCACAACACGAGGAACTGTGTTAAAGGGTCGCGCCTTAGGAAGGTTGAGAACCGCTGCTCTAACAGAGGAATGAAGGAAGAGGCTGCGGTGTCCTGTGCTTGCTGCTCCAATGGCAGCATTCGCCACTTGGGGGCAGAGATCAGTTCAGTCGAGACTGAGAAGTCAATGACAAAGTCCTGTGATTTACCTTCTGAATTGTGGCAATTTAATATCACGAACATGACTCGTGTGGATTACATGTGAACTAAGTGACCAGAGAAATGGGCTTTCTTACAAAACTGACACATGTGGTGGAAGCAGGTGAAATCCAGTCAACATAACGCCTGGCAAACAGGGACTGAGGTAGCAGATCCCAGATTTTAGAATGTGTTGTCTAAACATTTTTTTTTCTCTCCTCCAAATTCAATATCTATCATTACTGGTTCTTTTCAACAAATATTTCAGCAAACTAGAGGCTCCCTGGGCAGGTCGCTTAGAATCTCGGAGGATCCACTCCGAGGTCAGGAGATTGGTCAGAGAGGTATCGCCACTCTGCTGAGGATGAGTTCTGAAGATGGAGGGAGCTGGCAGGGTTGGAAGGAGGACGTGGGTCTGAGGAATATTAGATGTAGGGTTAAAGCGATAAAATTCAGTGACTTACTTGTGAGGGTAGAGAAGGTTCTGGAAAATCTAATGTCCCCCCCTCCCCCCCTCTTTGGCTCACTCAGCTGAACTAAGCATGTGGAGGACATATCATAGCTCACATTCTGGACGAGGTCTAGCTACTCATGGGATATACAAGCAGGTGTGTATTACACACTATTATAATTAAGTGAGAAGAAAGTCTCCCCCAGTAGATTGTCGGTAGGCTGAGTAATGGCCCCCCAAAGATGTCCATGGTCGAATCCCTCGAACCTGTGGCTATGTTATTTTACATGGCAGAGGGGCTTGGCGGATGTGATTCAGTTCAGGATTTTGAAATGGGGAGATTATTTTGGATTATCCTGGTGGGCCCAATGCAACCACAAGGGTCCAACAGGAATGTAGAAAATCAGAGTCAGGATCTTCAAAATGTCCCTTAGAGGGCGGTACAAGCTCAGGGAGAACCACTGAGCTGATCACCAACTGGCTGATCTCATGAAACATCTCTCATTGTGTGGACTGTCATCCCCTGCCTCATCTCTCCTGTCAGGGCCAGAGCATATGCTGTCTCCTCTGTGAAGCTGGTCCAACCAGCTTCATCCCTTCCACCTCTGACCTCTCACAGCCCTGTTTGGCGTCAGTCCCACGTCATCTACCCTGTGCTGCCTCCTGTTCTCCTTGTCCCTTGGGTCTCGGAGCTCTCCTCCCATCCCAACTACACAGCCCTCAGGTTGTGGCCCAGTGTCCTGCCCATCACCGCTCAGGAAATACATTCCATAAATACATGTAGAGAAGCAGGTAGGGGTTTTATATGGATTAGTGGACCAGGTGAAAAAAATTTCAGGCATAAATTAGAGATGATGGATGTTACATGTGTTGGAGACAATATATATTTTTCAAGAAAAAATCTTGAGTATTGATATATTTTCATGTATAACATTAAAATGTTCCCTTCACTGATTTGCACTGGCTGGGGCTCAGGAAATGACTTGAGTTATTTGTATCCATGTTTTGCCGACATAGTCCCAAATCCGTAGCACAGCTGTGTGTTACATGTTCAGAGTATGAACGTAAAATGAATCTCTTGCTTCTGAGAGGGTTGGTTCTATCTGAGTTTAAGGGATCTGACAAATTCGCCTGAGCTAAGGTTCACTAGTGAAACTTAAAGTCTCTCTCTTAGAAGAAATGACAATACAAGAGAATAAAACACCTTAAAAACAGGAATAAAACTTTAATGATGGCTTGACAGGTGTCGGAGAAAGAATCAGAGATGTCTTAGGGATGGTGTTGAGGGGCTCCTGGCATGCCCCAGATCATAGCTTTCCTGGAGATGAATTATGTTCCTGGATCTTAGAGCATAAAATTGTAGCCCTCACAAGCAACGTATATGTAAGCACCAGTTAGGCACAGGGTCATTTCCTGAGGGCCTTGTACTAGTTCATCAGGGGACAAATTTAGAAAATGACCGGTCCCTGCTTTCCAAGAGCAGAGAGTCCAGTTAGGAGCCAAATGTACAAACAGGCCCTGCCTAAGATGCAGGGCCTAGTTCAAAATGCAAATAGGGCATTCCTCCACAGATTAAACATTTCAAAAACGTAATATCAGAGTCTTAAACCAAGCAGGGATCCTTCTAAGGTCAGGGACTTGAGAAGGCACAAGAGGCCTATGCTTATAATTACAACAGAATTTGATCATGTTTGCATAGAGGTATGTACAGAAGACTGTGTGAGCACAGGGGGGAGTAGCTTAGCCTCTGCCATGGGGAATGCTTCTCCAAGGAAGTGACTGGTGGGCTAACCCTTGAAGGATGGGCAGCTGGGGGCTGGGTGATCCAGGCAGGGGAGCTAAGGGAAAGCAGCTCTCCTGGGCCACCCTCTGCACCCCAACCTGCTCACAGCTTCCCACTTAGTTCTTCTGTTTTGAATCCTTGTCATTTCCATGCACTGTGTTCACGCTCTTCTTTCTTTGTCAATTTCAGACATTATCTGTTGACGCCAGGAACAAGAGATGAGGCTGTGGCTCCCCTGAGAACTTCCTCATCTCCATCCTCCTCCCATTATCATGAAATCTTCAGTTTAGTGTTGTCAGTTACTTGGGTGACCTTGGGAACAATACGCTTACTCTTGGCTGCTTGCCCATACAATATCTCTAGACTCCTCACCTTCAACCTCTCCTTCTACTCCCAAATTTTCTAGTGCTCTCCAATGGAACTTTCTGGACAGTTTCCATTTATTTAGAGAATTCCCCATAAGGTTGCGTGGGGGCGAAATGGCTGTGAGAGGCTGGACCAGGTTCTCCACAAAGGTGTCCTTCTCCCTGAGGAGAAGGCCGTGGCTCTCTGCTGTCCTTCATCTCTTACTCCTCCCCATCATCCATCTTCCAGAAACCTGTCAATATCTTTCAAGCTCTAATTTTCTCTCTCCAACTTTACTCCTGTTATTGTGGGTTTATATAGTTTTTATACTTTTCCTATCATTAAAAAAAAAGAATCTGTGATCAGTTCATCTTGAACTGCAAGTTCAGACACCATGAAGATTATTCCGCTTCTATAAATGAGGTGATGATGCTTTGAGAATTTAAGTGACTCCAATCCTGGCCCCATCATTGTAAATTACATGCCCTCTGGGGATGTCTCTGAAGATGGCATCTAAAAGCCTGATGAGAAACAAGGCCCTGCGATTAATGGATTAATGTCACAGAATACCTTTGATACCATCTAGGACTTCGGGACGACTCAATGTGAAGACAAGAGGAGGCAGCCCTTCCCAGAGACAGAAGTTGATCCAATCAAGAAGCCACTGAGGGAACTTTCATCTTATTTCTCATCAAAATGCCTAGCACCTTCTTTTAACCCTTTCACTTGTCCACAGATTTATTTTAATTCTTATCTTCTCATGAAATGAATCTAAAGGAAAGGAGAGGAAGTATGAGACCAGAGACTGAAGTCGTTTTTAAACTATTATCTAGTCTCCAAAGGAAAGCTTTTACCAAACAGGAACTTCGTTATGTAGTCTCTTTCTCTGCTCCCCAGCAGCAGTGCTTGTTTTTAGCACACTCGTCATTGACATGGGGATGGCGAGGTGTGGGGCATGCTGGGAGGCAGGCTATGTTTAATCTGTAAATTTAAAAACTTCTGGAAGAGCAGAGGCACAAAACAAGGCCTACAAAAGATTTTCCCGTTGCTTTTGAAAATGCTGCCCTTACATCTATTGCCAGTTAAACTGCCAACCAAGTAACACTGGTTTCTGTCAGCTGTTGTCAGCACATCTTCAAATTAGGAAGATCTAAAGTCAACTGAGCTATTTCCTTCTCTACCCAGAGTGACCCTTTCTCTTTACCCCCAGTTGTTGGAGACCAGGAAACACACCTTCCATTTGCCCTGGCCCAAGCAGTTCACTTTACAAAGGAGGGATCTGCTTTTCTGCCGTGTGGGGTTGGTGGGGGCTACAGGCAAGGAAGCCCTGTCTGGTCACTCTTAGGAAAGAGCGGATTCATTGAGCATCAAGAGGAAAAAGCCAGTGTTGGGAATTCTGATCCTAATGGGATAATGATGAACGTGATGAAACTCCTTGAGAAAAGTCTACCTCGGCTTGTTTTGAGATTTTCTCATGCTTTTTGTTAGGTGAAAAGTTGTTCTTTTTATTGAAATGGCTTCAGCCACCTTCCAGATTCTAGGCTTAAAAGAGGTTGATGATAAAAAGGTGGCATTTCAATGAAACACACTGAGAACAGCTCTGCAAATGACCTCACCCTCCGTGCCTGGGAGTGAACACCTTTGCCTGCAAGACAGGAAAGCAAAACCAGCAATGCTCCATACACGTGTCCTGGTAATGAACACACACTGGGTCATGTGTAGTGACCAAGGCAGTCAGACAGATAGGATGTGCCTGCTTTGCATGGATTACGTCCTGCATCTTGGAATCAAGGTCAGGTTCAGTGACAATAAGAAGGAAGAACAATACAATTGGGGAAGTGGAGATGACACTTCCCCTTCTTTCGAAAGAGCTTTACTCTCTGGTCAGCTTCTAATGGCAGTCCTGTGTACTCGGAGCCTCTAGAGGTGTGGCTGCTTCGAGTGGAACCCTCAACCTTTGCCTCAGAGGATTATGAGTTTTCTGACTTCAGGGAGAAAGAGCCAGCTCCTTGATTTACTGTCTTTCTATTGCATGTAAGTATAATCACTTCTTGGCCGATATGTGAGAAGTCATTGCTTGGCATTTCCAGATGATAAGACAGTTGATACCCTTGCACTCTGCAGAGCAGTGAGTTCTACAGTGTGACTCCTGGGATGTGATGCTTGTGCAGCTCTTTATAAACCCGCCGCGGTGGGGTCGAGGGCTAAGGGCGCGCTTACAATCTCTCAGTGGCCTGAAGGAGAGAGTTGTGTGCTCGCTCTGCTTTCCTCTGGTTCTTAAATGGATGTTGTGTTGACGGCTGCTTGGACTGCAGACCCTGGGTTTGATTTAGAAAGAACAATGCAGCATCTGTTTGGGTCCCGAGGAGTTCATTTGGGGTGACACTCTGTGGCCGCCCTCCTTTGAGAAAGTGTCCTCTTTGGGGAGAATCCCCCTTTGTATGTAGGCAGCTGGAGGGGATTTTTACTTTTAGATAAAAGTCACAGACTTGACAAAATATCTCTTTATGAAAATATGACTTAGGTGATGTTGGGTTTTGTTTCCCTAGGGCACCTGGAGTGCTTGTTTATTTTGCTTGTATACATGTGACAAAAATTTAACTGTGGGAGTCAGAGTTATAACCCATGAAGGCATGCATCCTTTACGATAGTAGTGGATTTTGTTAGTTTCTGAGTGCTCCTAATACTGTCCTAGGCATTGTACCATCATGCATAGTGTCTGATTCCTCTATAGCTATTTATTTTACATAGAAAACAAACGGAAAGAACACAGGTCCCCTCTTGCTCACATCATGCAAGTGGCGAAGAAAAGGACTTCAGTTTGTGCATTTGTTGATGTACTCATTCTTTAACGTATTTTTAAGATCCTTTTTTTTCTCCCTTTATACATCAGTGTTTTTTCTGGAGAGGGTTCATGTACAAACTATTGCAGGCAAGCTGCATTAAGCAAATACTCATCATCTGAGTATGAAAAGAGGAAGCTCTTTCCTGTGGTGGCTCGCTGTGGCAATGAGCGATAAGAAATTACTTCATGACTATTGCCTGAGACTTTCTTTTTGACTCGCGTATCCTTCTTGAACAGCTCACTTCTGCTTTCTATCCATCGTGGAGGCTAGGCAGTGGGAGCTGGCAACCCAAGCACAGACTGACAGTTTGCAAGCAGGTTAATATAGCAAGTGGTGTGTGAGAGCAAATCCTAAAAAATAAGTTTTGTGAGGTTGGAAAAGATCCTGCACGTTGGGATTACTGTACTCTCAGCCCTCAGAACAGTGCCTGCCACAGAGTATGCTCTCAGTTGGTATTTGTTGAATGAGTGAATGATTGGGATTGTGCATGAAATGAGTGTGGTAGGGTAGCCTTTGCTTCATCTCTGGGGCCTAAAAACTCAAGGAAACGCAGGTTGGAGATCAGAGTGAAGCAGGAGAGGAGGAGAATATGAAAGTGGGAAGAGATGAAAAAAGATGATGAGAATATGGTGGTGAAGGTGGAGGTGGAAGTTGTGGTCGAAGTGGTGATGATGGAGGTGGTGGTGCAGAGTTGGAACTGTTGGTGGAGGTGATAGTGAAGGTGATGGTGGTGAAGGTGGTGGAGATGGTGGCAGAGGTGATTGTGTTGGAAGTGGTGATGATAGAAATGGAGGTAGATATGATGGAGCGGGTGGTGAGGTGGTTGTGGTGGAGATGATGGTGGTGTGAAGGTAGTGGAGGTGGTGGAGGTGGTGGAGGTGGTGGAGATGGTGGCAGAGGCAATGGTGGAGGTGGTGTTGGAATTGTGATGACAGAAACGGTGATGGTGGTGGAAGAAGTGGTGGTGAAGTAGAGGTGATGATGAGGAGGGCAGTGTGATATAGTCAAGAGAAAACAAGCTTTGGGTTAAACACATCTACTCAAAATCTGCATTTACCATTGACTAGCTCTATGACCTTTGAACCTATAAAGTAGTGATGATAATAAGTTGACCTTTTTGTGTTGTTGAGAGGGGATTGGAAATATTAGAAATATGATTGATTGCATAGTGCCTGCCATCTCATGGATCTTCATCAAATGGCCATTATCAATATATTTTCTTCAATTTTTAAATCACCACGTCAGACTTAAAAATTTAACCTCCAATTTATCTTGTCTTCTTTGTGCTTTTTGGTATTTTCTAAATGTCCTGAAATGAGCATTATTTTTGAAAAGAATCATTTATTAAAAATAAATGTTATAAGAGATTGACCAAAGAACTTACATGCATATATACATAACCCATGGACACAGACAATAGTGTGGTAAAGGCTGGGGTGGGGGTGAAAGGGGGGTTGAGGGGGTCAATGGAGAGACAAAAAGGGAATATCTGTAATACTTTCATAAATAAAGATAATTTTAAAAAAATAAGAAAAAAAATTAATGTTATAAGCCTAATTGTCAGTATGGCTAAGTCCATGGTGGTATATTTATATAAAGGAATAGTATCAATAAAATGATGTTCATGGAAATATTATTAATATTAATGCTAATTAAAAGAAGCAGAAACACATTTTCAACTATGTAAAAATACTGTAGAGAAGCAAGATTGAGATAAATATGTTAAAATGTGAACATATGATCAGTGGGTTTATAGCTGATAGTTATATTGATCTTTGTATTTTCCTATTTTTTCCAGATTTTTTAAGTAATGGAGCATATCAGGACTATCTTAATAATATGAAAAAATGTTGAATTAAAATCAGGGAACCATCTTTTAATTTTCTACCAAAAATATAACAAATGCAGCTTTTTAGTTATACAGTGCTAAAGTTTGTGGTTCATTTCAGTCTAAAAGATGGCACTTCTGACTTACGCTATATTCTTTATGGGGGATACCCTTTGAAAGTAAGACAGGTGCAAAATCATGTGACAGCTCTAAAGTAAAGGGATGCAAACAAGGTCCCATCTGGGGCTGACTGGTCTAATTAGTTCCTAGAATCACACAAAAGTGGGTTATTTTCTCTGGACGATTTATAACGGTCTGTAAACCGGTATTGAATGACTTTATAGCAAGTTCAATAGTCAATTCAATAGTTAAGAGATCTAAATTAAATTTAGATTTGCCAGCATAAGAGTAATTAATTTTATAGGGAATGTTGACTTATCTTTATCATCTTGGTATAGATGGGGAGAGATGAGAGAAGCATTTTTCTGGAGTTGAGAAAGAATTCTTGTTGTTAGGACCTTGGCCATCCCGCCTCACCATGCAGCTTGTCACTATGATAGAGTCCCTTATCAGACACTTAACCGAAATAAAATATTTTGGCTTGTTGGTATTGAAACATATCTCCTATCTTTGTCTTAGATATGATCAAGTGGGAGATAGTTGATAGACAAAGAGGCAAAAAGATGTGAGCAAAAATCAGGACTCCTACACTGACACAGATGTTAACATAGAAGTAGTCAAAAGTGCAACATTAGCTAGTTTAAACTCACCCAAATTACTAGAGTAGATGAACTCTTTCAAAAAAATCTGAATAATAATAATAATACAATAATAATATATAATAATAAAAGCATAATATGCTAATTAGACCGGACGTCCTTCCAGACGACCTTCTGGACGAAGCCGGGGCTGCCCGGGTCTCGGGTGCCAGAGGGAAGCCAGTGCCGGCAGCCAGGGGAAGGAAGGCCTACCCTTGCATGAATTTCATGCATCGGGCCTCTAGTAATAATAATAAAAGACCAGATCTTCAGTGAAAATTAGTTAAGATTAGAAATGAAAGAATTAATTAAACAGATCCAATCTTATGCTCAGTGGTAAAAACCAAATAACCCAGTGTGGAATATGAATTCAAATAGAAATAGCAGTACAGTGGACTTTGAATAGATAATCCATAGCATTTTGTGAATATTTCATGTGTGGAGCACTGACTAAAAACCAGTGATATTGTGAATACTTGCTATGTTCCAGGCACTGTAATCGGCACTTTTATTGTTACTTGAACAGTTCTCAAAGCCATCACGTCTCAAAACAGCCCTGGGAAATAGCACTGTTTTTATTTCCATGAAGCTAAAGCTAAGGGAGGTCAAGTACCCTGTCTGAAACCACCCTGCTAGGCAGACAGAGATGGGATTCAACCTGCGGTCTTTGTGTGTCTCCCAGCCTGGGGCCTTAACGACCATCATACACAACAGATTTTCTTATATAAACTAGGGATTTGAGGCCAAGGATTGGGAGACAAAGGGTGAGTATGAGCAGATTCGCTTTCTACTTGGAAGTCGTAAGTGACATTCCTTTCTATTGACTTATTGAGGAGGTAGTGGGAAGGAATTCTTCCTTCTTCTCAGGGAACTTTCTGTGTCCTCACATGATTGCACATATGTGGTTGTCAATGTGGCCAAGTTCTTAGGCGGCTCAGTGGCGTCATGTGGGGAGCGCTTCTCAACCAGCAGGAACAAAGGGGTTGGGAGGGGCAGTGGCATTCATGTCTCTGAATCATCCCTGGAGAGTCCACAGCTCAGTCAAGATACGTAACAGCCCTGTCATCACAAGGATCCCTCCTGGTGTCCTTTTATATTAATGCCCTATTAAGTTTGAAGACGTCCAGGTTCTATGTTGAGTGTCAATGGGCCCACACTGACACTCTCTATACAACAGGCTCTAGTGATTCGTAGGAGCAGCACAGATCTAGGTGTGCGGACCTGAGGGCTCCGTCCAGAACACATAACAGCTGTGTGTCACCAAGCAAGGCACTTACCTTCTCCACACTTAAGGTTTCTCATCTCTAGAAGAGGAGGTTAAATCTGCCTAACCAGTATGGTTTGTTGTTTGGACCAAATGAGATTAGGTGGAAATGCTTTGAAGAAGGTCAAAACAACACAAACCAATGGGGCCTTCTGTCTTTGCACCTGCTCCAGTTTCTTTCCAGGTAGAGACTCAAGTGGCAAATAAGAGCTTTACTGGCAGAAGAGGATTAGATTAAAGGTGGTAGGGGGTGTTGTGGGTTGACTTGTCTCCCCGCCACCCAAATGCGGAAGTCCTAACCCCCAGTACTTCCGAATGTGACCTTGTTTGAAAACAGCGTACCTGTGGATGCAGTTAAATTAAGATGAGGTCACAATGGAGTGGGCCTTTAAACCGATGACTGATGTCCCTCTGAGAAGTCAGGCCTGTGCAGGCAGAAACACAGTTGGGAGAACACCAAGTGATGATGGAGACAGAGATTGGAGTTAGGCAGCTGTAGGCCAACAAATGCCAAGGAATTGGCGATGAGCACCAGAAGCGTAAGAAAAAGCAAGGAAGGATTCTCCCCTACAGGTTCCTGAGGGAGAACCCCACCCCCCAGCACCTTGATTTCAGATCTCTAGTCTCCAGAACTGTGACAGAATACATTTCTGTGGTTTTAAGCCACTAAGCCACTAAGTTGGTGGCAGTTTGTTACTACAGTCCAAGGAAACTAACACAGAGGCAAGAAAGACAAAAATAAAAAGTCATTTTAAAATGCTAGTGACAGACTCATCTCTATTGCTGGCAAGCACTTCTAGGGACCAAATCCAACATGACTCATTGCTCTCACTGTAACCTGTGACACTGCGCCGCCAATAGTAGAGTCACTTCATCATTGAATGGGGATGAATAATAACACTCAACAATGAAACACATTTACAAAATGAAAATCAGGCTATTGTGAAATCTATAAAAGGGTATCCTTTCATAAAATGAGTCTAGCTAGGGATTCCAGATGATTATACCAATGTGGTCATTTGCTAGATATGGAGCATTAGTGTCTATTGGGGGGGGGGGCGTGTATAGTCTCCCTTAAATTGCATATTGAAAGAAAACTTTAAATATTCTGAATTGGAAAATGATGCACTGTGATGGCATTTGGTTCACACATAAAACCGAAAACTCCAATTGAAGCATACAGCAAATGGAAACTCCCCAGTGAATGGAAACGGGTCACTTTAGTGGTTTCAGTTATATAGTTGTTGATTCCTTTGATGCATGAAGTTAGCCTGGTACCTGCATAGCTATTTTAATGGCAGCATAAGTAGCTAGAATTTCAAGCACACTCTTAGGTTTCTCTGCAACAAAAGAGTCTCTTAAATCCCTCTTTTAGTGGAGTTTAAATTACCCTAATTCCTGTCACCATAATTATCCCTCGCAGAACAACGTTCCTCTTACCAGGAGGACATCATTGTGGCAAAGACAACTCATTTACTCTGCTCAAAACTCAAAACATCTTTTTGCTCCCGCTCTTCATTTTAATTTTCTTTAGACTCATTATTAATTTTATTTAATCTCTTTCAAAATCACAATAGAAATTTGTGACCAGATAGATTCTTTCAAATTTGAACAGGGTACAATTTCTTTTTTCCCAGACGGTCATGAAAGAAAATAATTTCTTAGGAGTCTTGTGCAATGCTCTTGAATATCAGAGAGGAGAGAGCATTTAACCATTTACAGGCAAATTTACATATTGATATCGAACCTTGGCCTAAAGTACAGACCTCTCAGAAGGAAAGAAACGGGCCTGACTCGACTTGTTCCCAGAAGTCTCTGTTTCACATTGTTCACTCCTGTAGAATACAGTTTGGTGTAAGGTGTCACGACTCACCCAGAAGCCATTGGACTGCACTTCCACTAAGTCACATTTTAAGGAAGAAACCTTTAATTCTTTTCAAAACCGAGCCAATGGCTTTGAAGATGTAAACCATACTTTTTGGGCTTTTAGTTTATGATTATTCTGTTTGCAGAATTCAGAGCACAGCACAGGATGGGGGAGGTTTGCAATAGTCCTTATGGTCTGATGATCACATGGAGTGTCATTACTATCATGAATATGTTTGAAGATTCCACTCTTAGTAAATGAAAGGTTGCAGCAGGAACATTTTCTGCATTCACTTACAGTGCAGCGCAGCTATAACAACCTTGTTCTTCACCACCTGCTCAAAGCCTGAAGCAAAATATGCTCAAGTTCCTTATTTTCTGGTTCCTTGTTAGACCACACATCCCTGCTTCGCTTACCGTCCTAACAAAACAAGCGAAGTATTGCCCTCAGTCGGGAGAGGGAGTGAGTGTTAATCATATGACGAGTGCCCAGTTTTGAATATTTGAACATTCAACAAATGCCTACTGAATACCAAATATTTTCCAGGGATTTCGTTGCGAGAGAGCATCCTTAAAAGTCCCTTGTAATCATGTGAATGAATAACACCTCTCCTGGGTTAGCCTCGGTTACAGCCATTCCCTCAGAGAGCAGGATCTGAACTGGAAATCTCGGTCAAATGTAGCCAAGGCTTTCCAGCTGGAGCTGGATTCCCCCTAGAACACAAGCTGCTGAGATGGCCTGCGCCTGGATTTTCAACTTGATTAATCAACTAGAGCCGCTTTTGCGTAGGCAACTGGGACTTGAGAGGGAATGGTCCAGCAAGGTTTGAGCGAGGCACTAGAGCACGGCTTAGTTTTATTTTGTGAACACTCACAGCATTCCACAGTTACGTACAAGTCAGTTAGTTGCCTTGACGGGCATGCCAGCTATTCTGAGCCCGGACGCCAGCACAAGAAGACAGACAACCAGGGCCTTCGTCAAAGCAGGGTGAGTGAGCAGAGCACCAAGGCTCGGGGAGTCCCTCCAAAGTCACTCTGCTTTCAAGTTGCGGTGTCCCCATCGTAGCAGAGTCCTGGACACAGGTGATAGTCATTTCCACTTTGCATGAAATACTTAATCCTGTGTGCTTTGTGTCGGGAGCAAATTAGCAAGCGATTTCTCTCTTGATCCCGGACTGAGTTCAGGCCTTGAGCACCACTGTCTACTCCCCACGGCCTCCTGTTTCTTACCATGTGGACGTGAGCCTTGTGCCAATGGAGGGAGGCCCCTGGGCGGGGAGGAATCCTCAACAATGCTGGGAACTTCCTAGGCAAGCCTTGGAGAGAAGGCAGTAAACAGGGCCCAAGAGGGCTCCTCGTTTCTAATTATAGTTTCTCAAACAGGCTGCACAGAGAAGTTTCACACGTTAGCATTTCAGTGTCTGCCTCTTAGGGATGGGCCAGAAGAAGGCTGTTTTCTCAGAAGTCTTTTTCTAGACTTTCTCTTCGTTTTGTTTTATTCTTTTGAGAAGGAGATCTCCTTCTAAATCCTGTTCACGTGGAACCTCTGAGCTATGATCGCTCTACAACCTACCAAGGGCGTTTGTGCATGTTTTCCTATATCGATGCAAAGATTCTGTGATGTCTGTGGGGCCGGGGAAACTAAAGCTCGGAATGGGTAAGTGGCTTGTGCAAGGCCATGATGCTAGTGAATGGCCGACTGAGACTTGACTCTGGTTTACTGTTTCTTACAGAAGGTTTGGCCCCTTCGGAGTATTCTAGTTCCCGACCTTTAAGAATAAATTGTCTCTACTGATTTATCACCTGGGTAAAGCGTGAATTCCAGTCTAATTATCTCAGTGTCTCACAGCCTGCTTCATCCCATCAGGTATGTGTTCTGAGCCTTACAATTGGGTGTTTGGAGGCCCCTGCTCACCTGTCATGGAGGCCTGATGCCGTAGCTTTCTCTATAGAATCAGATACCAAAATCCATTTTAGTGAGGAGGGCCTTTAGACTCCATTGACTCTAACCCTGCCACTTTCTGGATAGGGAAGTGAGGTCAAAGAGATTTTGTGATTGCCCAAATGTGTACGGCTTGTTAGAGGCGATGCTCGGTTCACGGCCTTGACTTAATATCAGACTCCTAGACTCCCGCCACTGTAAAATCTGGGTTAAAAGAAATACATTCTTGGAAGGGAAAGGCCTTTTCAGTTGTTACGAACCACTAGCACCCGTGTGTGGTTTAGCCAATCAAATCTTTCCAGCAGAGAGCTAATTTGGATTCCCAAACCATCTGGCCTACTTGTCTCATCGCTTTGATTCGATTAGTACCTAATTTAGACCCTCTAAATGTTAATTGCCCAACAACAAAGCCTGCATCATATCTTTCTGAAGATTCAGCTTTTCTCCTGTAAAAGGTCCTTCTATATAATGAGGTCTTGTTCTCTGTGTATGAAGATGGTAGTAATTTACTTAATCTCATCCTTCTTCTCTCCTAATTAATACTCTCTTCTGTGAAGGCTGCATATACAGCATGCTGGGGTTGAGGGAGGTCTGTGACTGAGGACAAAACCTTAATGAATTGTGTTGTCTGAGGCTCCAACCCATGACTTAGTTTCCGTAACATTCTGAAGACCATCAGGAAACGAAGCTGATCTAGTTTTGGAGGCTCTGAATAAGAGAGAGGCCTGTTCTTCTACAAGACAGGAGTTAATGCTGGCTTTTCCATTAGATCAAATTTATTTCAAGTCTTTCGAACCACAATTCCCTCCAGGGTTCCCATCAGGCCTTCTTCAAGGTCAGCTGAGCCTTGAGATGTTGTAAGACGTTTGGGGGACCTTCTGGTCACACAGAGTTTTACTGACGACTTTTTATGACCCTATAATACACCTGTTTTACAACAGAGCCCCTACCCAGTCTCACTTTCTCTCTTGAGCCTCCCTCATTAAGAGACATCTTCTCTTAGGCTCAGAGGGTATTTGTACTGACTTCCTGCCTGGTGGTTTCTCCAGGGATTTAAAAGTCTGTACAAGATCCAGGTAGGGAGGGCACTCCTAATTGGCATAGAAGACATGAACGTTCAAGCAGAACCTCTACAAAATGCTTGAGCCTCCAGTCCCATTTACCAAAGGAGAGAATCTCCCCAAAGTTTTTCAAGATTTTTTAATCAAAAAGTTTTTAAACACACACTCACACAAATGACCAATTTTAGCTTCTTGATGTACTACATTTAGACTGTCAGATAAAAAGTTGCCATTCATGGGCTTTCCCCAGATGGTGAATTTGCCTCATAAAAAGTTATCAAGAGGATATGAAGCATGAAAATGTCATGGTCCTCGATTTTTCAATTGCATTTGACCTACATATGAATGAATGAATTTGTAGCAGGGTTGTCTTGGTGGGAACTGCATCCTTTACATATGGAAACAAAGGATTCCTTTGTGAAGGTTCACCTTTAGCTAGTAGACTGTAGAAAATGTGGTGTCAAACTTCAGGACTAAACCAGGTCCTTGGTGACCCTGGGAGCCTTGGAAGTAGGGACAGTGATAAAAGCCAAGAGATCATCAGAATTTTGGAAGACCAGGCTCCATGGCTGAACATACTTAATGAGGGGAACTGGAAGAGAAAATTCTTGGGTTGCCTTTCAAGTTGCATCCAAACAAACTTCCTTGGACAGAGTGTTAGTTGAAAGAGAGGCTATCATTTTATTCTTTATATTTTTATTGTTTTGGGAGAGGGAGAAAGAGATAGAAACATCCATGATAGAGAGAACCATTGATTGGCTGCCTTCTGCACGCCCCACATGGGGAACTGAGCCTGCAACTCAGGCATGTGCCCTGACTGGGAATCAAACTGTGGCCTCCTGCTTCATAGGTCAATGCTCAATATTGAGCCACGCTGGCTGGGCCAGAGGCTATCATTTTAAAAGTCCTGTTGGTATTCTGTTAAAAGCAAGGTTGTTTCCTATCACATTTTGATTTGGGGGAGTGGTTTGAATTGGATCTCTTGTCCCATTCTTAAAACAACAACAGCCGGATTTTGCATTTGTTGTTATTGGGTATAGCTGAGTTCTATCACAGAGGATTATCCTTATAGGGAGTAATTTGATGGGTAGTATTGTATTTCAATTGTTCTAAACTCACACATACTTAGTCTTTTCACTTTCATCTTGCCAGAGGACCAAGAGTGTGCTCCTTGTGACAGAGGTATGTTGAGCTGTATGCTTGCATGTGGAAGCTTCATGTTAGCTGGTAGCTAATTAGAACTTTTTACAGCACAAATTCCAGAATGGGGCCAGGAAGTCCTCTGGAGTTTAATGAGAGGAAAACAAAGATTCAAAACTGAGACATCCTGATTTGAGCTCAGATGATAATTTCCCCTGATGTCAGGAGAGTTGTTCCTTTTTGTCATTTGCTTCTTCAGTCTTTCTTAACACAAGACTGGCTATAGAACTTTCCTAACACATGTAGATACAGATGCTTGACAGTCAAATGAGGAGGGGCTCCATGAGAAAATAGCCCATTTTCTTACTTGCATGCCTGATATAGGAAGTCATGACAGAGCCGTTAATGTGAACAATTACTTAAAAATATTACTCTTAGTTGATTTTTAAAATAGTAATTTTTAACCTTTTTCCTGTTTCCTGGAAAAATTAGAACCTAAACTTAGATGTGTGTGTGTGTGTGTGTGTGTGTGTGTGTGTGTGTGTCTAGTCTGGTGTCTAGGATTATTTCTTTGTGTCATCTTATGAGACTGATGCTCAGAGGCCTTGAAAAAGAATTAAATATTTTTTCTTCCTATTCATAAGGCACCAGTCAGTGTTTTAGGTTGAGTAGCACTTCATGTCACATTAATTAATCATAGAACATACACTGGAATTCAGTAATAGCTGATTATTATTTATTTGACTGTGTTTCAAAGCAATAACATTGAATGCTTCCATTGCTTAACTTTTCTAAAGTGAGACCAAGAATCTAGAATAATGAAGAAGAATGGAACTCATCTGGTCTCAACTCTTAGATTTTAGACATGAGAACGCTAAGGCTGAAGAGAAGCTAAGTCTTACGTGAAGTCACAGGCTAACCTGCATCAGAGGAACGAAAGAAACAGTTCTCCAAAAGTTAAGCAAACTTCTTCATCTAACATGCTAACGTAATGTGATATTGCAATATTGCAATGCTAACATGCATTGTTCATCCCAAACGTGGGGAAGTTTTTAACTGTGGAGAAATTCAATAAGCAGCGTTTCCCAATTCACTGGCTAAGTCACCCCTTTCTGACAGAGCATTGGGCAAGCCTAGTGTTCATCAACCATACTTGAGAAATAGTGTTCTTTAGCTTACCCAATCCTTTAACCCAACTATTGTATTTTTTATAAGCGAAGCAGCTGTAATTTTACACTTTGTTGGCATAGTTCTAAAGCCACAATAGAAATGAGAGCTGAGGACACTGATGGAAATCATATGCATATGGATAACAGTAAAAGACTTTGGGATTGCTTTTCGTCCTGAATCTTTAGGACATAACTTAGATTTGAATCCTAAAATAATGAAATAAGTGGTAAGGGAGAGGCTTATTCAATAAGTAAACCATAAAATGGAGGCATAGAGATTACAAATATTTTGTTGCAAGGAGAAAAATATTCTTAAATTATATGGATACATATGGAGGCATGAGCCACGGACCTCTTTTTGCTTCTTCTCACTCAACAAGGCACATCCAAATTATGATGAAGACAATTGTGCCAGTTCCAAAGAATGTGTTTCTATAGTTACCATTTTCTGTAAAACTAAATATATTCACTTATATATTTAAAAATCACATCCAAAAAAAAACATTGTTGTTACAGTCAAGACTGTGCAGACTGGTTTCATTTGAAACTTTTGTTTTTCCTCCCCCAGGGGCATGTTAGAGGACAGAGGTTTACCTTGGTCACCCAAACTGTATTCCCAGCACTCACCATTGTGATTGGCACAAAGTAGATGCTCAGTAAATATTTTTTGACTAACATAATTTAGTTTATTTTATCAAGTAGTTATGTTTTATTTTTGAAAAGGTAATGCAGACATACATTTAAAATTTTAAGCATTGTAAAAGAACATGCAATGGAAAGTCTGGTTGCCACCATAGAATAACCACTGTAACCAGCTGGTACAATGTTCTTCTAGAATATTCTATAAATATTTGAGCATGTATACTTTTGTGTATATATAGATATACACATACATAATTATTTTTACAGAGGTAGAGATAACAATCTACAATGCAGATTATTCAACATCTTGATTTTGGCCCCACTTAAATGTCTATCTTAATGACAGATATCTTGAGAATTGCCTTCTGATAAATGAAATTTATCTCACTGACATTTTACTTTTCATCTCTTTGGGACTGAGGTTGATATTTCATATGTTCTAAACTATTAGAGTTTAATTTCTATAAACTGCCTCTAAGTTCTTTGTTGGCTTTTCTATTGGTTTCATGGTCTTTTATAACTGATTTGTAAGAGGTCTTTATATATTAAGGAAATGAGCTCATTGTCATATGTGTTGAAATACTTTTCCCAGTTGATCATTTTGTCTTTTGACTTTAAATGGTATTTTTTTCTGTGCAGAAAAAAACCCTTTTTTATGTAGTCACATTCACTAATCTTTTTGGAATTTGTGTTTGTATATTGTTTCTAAGAGCCCTTTTTATCCCCTCAAAGAAATAATTTTTTCTGTAATTACTGATAATAGTTTCATTAGTTTATTTTATTTTACATATTACGATATTTGTTTCACCTGAAACTTATTTTAATGAAAGATAGTTTTATTAGATGTTTTCCACGTGGCTAGTTAGTTGAATAAGCCACATTGCTCCTACTGATTTGAAATGCTAACTGTTGTATAGTCTAAATTTCAATGTATTTAAGCATTCATTTAAATTTTTTTTTAATATATTTTATTGATTTTTTACAGAGAGGAAGGGAGAGGGACAGAGAGTTAGAAACATCGACGAGAGAGAAACATCGATCAGCTGCCCCCTGCCCACCCCCCAATGGGGATGTGCCCGCAACCAAGGCACATGCCCTTGAATCGAACCTGGGACATTTCAGTCCACAGGCCGACGCTCCATCCACCGAGCCAAATCAGTTACGGCCATTTAAATTTTTTAAAAAAAATTAACTTTGTTAGTATGGAATATTTCAAACTTATAAAAGTAGATAACATCAGTGAGGAAGATGACTTGATAGGCAAGATTTTTACATTTTTGGCCTTATCTAAGCCTAGAAACTTTTATTTCTTTCAATCTAGCAACTTCACCTGTATAACTTGGAAATAGCAAGGGTGTGTGCGTGGATAGCAGGTATATGGGGAAATCAGGAAGTTTGGTACCTATCCCATAGTAGTTATTCAATAAAGATTGCTGTATGTTATATTTCATGATAGAATATATCAGAAAATTACTCAGTTCTTCATAAAATTCTATATGAAATTGGAGAACCCATTTCAGGACAGAAATTGCCAAAGGGATCCACCTATACTCAGGATTAGTAAACACTATTAAAATCACTGGACATAGCCACCTGACCAGAGGGCTGACTCAGCTGTTTTACCCTGATCAGTCAGCATTTCATGTAAATGAGATCTTGTTACTGCCCTGTTTATAATCCTCCACTTAGATATATTGTTTCACATCCTTAGCCTGAGCCTATAAAGACACATGTGGTCTGGCCCCAGCCTACCTCTGACTTTGACTTTCCTCTCAATCACCCTCTTCTAGCCACCCTGGTCTTCTGCTTCTCAAATTTATTGAGATTAATCCCATACTAAGATGTTGCCCCCCCCCCCCAAAAAAAAAAAAATAAAAGGCCAGTTTTATTGAGTATAGTTGATGTTTAATAAATAGAACATTTAAAAGTATACAGTTAGATAAGTTTGACCTTCTACAATCATGAAGCTATCATCACAGTCAAGAAAATGTAATTCTTCTCTGCAATCTTTCTTATTTTCCACATTCTCAGGCAATCTCTGATGTGCTTTATATTACTACTAGTTCCCCGGTGCACGGATTCATGCACATTGAAAGGAAATTATTAGAAGGTGGCTGTGGGGTGGGACTGGGTGAGAAGGGCAGGACATGCCCTGGAGCCAACCTCCTGTGGCCCCTCCCCAGCTGGGGCGGTGCTGAGGTTTGAAGGGCATCTACAGAGTGAGTGGGATCTCTCCGGCAGGTGGGGTCCCTCGGCCTGGACCGCAACTGGCTCTCTGACATCCCCTGAGGGGTCCCGGATTGCGAGAGGGTGGTTCTTGGGTGACATCACCCCGAATCGGGCTCCCTCCTCTCTGGTTCCAGGATGCATCACCCGAGATGCATCTGGTTCCAGGATGCATCACCCGAGAATCGCTGCTGCCAAGTCACCACAGCTTGGCAGCTTCTGCATTGAGCATCTGCCCCCTGGTGGTCAGTGTGCATCATAGCTACCGGCCGGTGGGACAGTTGGACGGTTGCGTAACCTTTTATATAGATAGGTAGATTGTTTTGTATTTCCTAGGATTTTAAGGAATCTTTTTTTTGGTCTGGCTTATTTCACTCATTATAACTATTTTGAGACTCATCCATGTTGTTACATATGTCTACCTTCTATTTATTTATACAATGGACCAATTTTCCATCATATGGGTATACCATAATTTGTTTATCATTTTTCTGAACAATATGGTCTTCTGATCCATGGACATGGTATATCTCTCAATTATTTAGGTCTCCTTTAGATCTTCTCTCAGCAATGCTTTACAGTGCAGAGATCTTGCCTGCTTTTGTTATAAATATCCTTAAATATTGTTCAGTGGTATTATAAAGGGAATTGCATTTACATATTATTTTCAAATTAAGTGCTTGCTATTAAATAGAACTATAATTGCATTTTATATTAATCTTTTATCTTGTGACTATGCTAGATTCAACGATTAATTCTAATGTTTGCTTTTATTTTAAGATTTGTTAGGATTTTGACATGAATTTTTAGGATTTACTAAATGACATTTGGGTTTTAAAAAATAATTTAAAAAATATATTTTTATTGATTTCAGAGAGGAAGGGAGAGGGGAAGAGAGAGAGAGAGAGACAGGAGAGAGATCATTGCTCGGCTGCCTCCTGCACACCCCATACTAGGGATTTAGCTCACAAACCAGGCCTGTGCCTTTACTCGGAATTGAACAGTGATTTCATGTTTCATGGGTCAACGCTCAACCACTGAGTCACACTGGCCAGGCTGCTGTTACACTTTTTAATCAGTGTGACAGGAATTAATAATATTAAGGGTCATTTAAATTCTCATATACACCAAACAGTTTATTAGAGCAGGATTTTTAGGCTTAAGAATGAAGCATTTCTTCACTGCTGATGTGGCCAGTTGCACCCATTTTAGTCTCTCTCCTTTCCTTTTATCCAGTCACTTCCCGCCCCCCCTCCCCGCCCCAGACTGTAATGAGCTGTGAATGGCCAAAAAAGAATCAAGAATAGGACAGGAAAAATCAAGGTCTTGAATTAGACACAAACTGGAAAAATAAGTCTCCAAATTGTTAAAAAGAATTATTCCTTTTATTTTTGTTTCTTTGATACATATGAACTATGGTCAGTTTCTAGGATTTATAATTACTCAGGAGTTTTTGTTTTTTGTTTTCATTCTTTTAAATTTTACTTTATTTGCCTATGATAACAACATACAAATAACATGGGAAAACAGATTTGTGGCTTGAAACCCAGAACAACAGAATGAAAGTCAGATGAGATCAATTTATTCTAACTTAGTATTTTGAAGAGAATATTCTCATGATTTAATTATGCTTTATATTTCTGGGAAAATGTCTGAATTTACAATATGATTGACTTCGTTTGGTTGGGGGAGAGTTAGAACAGATGTTTGTGTTGTGATTTGAAATGTTGGGGACCTAGAAATGACAACCCCTTGAAAGCCAGGAATTTTCTGTCTTTGCATTTGGCAAGCCCGGGCTTGAAGTTGGGCCCTGGGAGCCTGAGACAAGCCTGACACTTGTTTGTATAAGGGGGCACTTTCTTCAGATGCAATCTTGCTAACCTTGGAGTACACTCCCAAAGCCAGTTGTTGCTTTTGGAGGCTTTTTTAAAATTTAAATTGGCTATTTCCCCCTTCATCTCTCAATTTTATTTTGTGCTCACACACTGATAAGAGGAAGATATGACCCATGCTTTGGTTTGGCTTGGGAAGTAGTGATTGATAGCAGGAGAGAATCCTGAAGCCAGAGAAGGAGACAGCTTGAGAGGGGCATCTTATCTTCTGTTTTCTTTACATAGAAATGTCTCAAGACAAGAGTAAAAACAATGTTTGGGACAAATATAGTAAAAAATGTTTAGTGGGCACATTTTCCAGTGGTGTGATGATGAGAAACAGATGTAGATGCTGTTAAATCATGTCAAGTATGAACTGCCGGTGTACCCCGTGTCTATGTGCAAATATGTAACTAGAATAACAGTCACACGAGAACTATGGAGTAATCTTGGAAGCAGGAAGCCACAAATTATACGTCTGAAATTTAACATGCATAGCTTATGAGTCCAGATAAGTAAAACCAAATGAAGAGACAATGAAAGTTTTATAAATAGTTCATATTTTTGGTGGGGGGGGGGGCGGGGAAGAGGAAGAATCAGCAGGTTTAATTATCATCAGAGCACTAAGAACCACATGATAGACATTTAGTTATACATTTAAATCTAGAATGTATATCCACTTACATAGGAAAAATTACCGTGGAGTCATAGCGTATCCTTAATTAGGTTCTAAAGTCAGCGTGTAAGGCAAACATCATCTGTATTCAGACTTATCCTTGATCCTCGCCCTGGAAGGCACTGGTGGGAGCCATTCGTAGTTCTACTAACACAGCTAATGTAGGGACAGATCCCTATGTCGTCTGTAGGTTCTGTAGGGCTTTAGTTTCTGGGCCAAATGGGGAAAGAAAAGGTAATTATGGTCACAGGAGCATGTTGCATGGAACATATGTATCTTTAAAATCTGAAGCACACTGGGATTGCAGTCAGGTGGAAATGAAAACAGATTTGCATTTTCCATCTCGCCCATGTTGGGGGTTTATATTCCTTGAGGGGAGGCATAGAATGAATTTGCCCTATTGTATTGCTTTATATGTTTTCAGGTTTAATTTTCATTTCAGCAAAATAATATCATCTCATTGCCTTTAATGCTTTAAGTGACTTCACTGAAGTGCAGTCTCCACCTAGTGAAATGCACAGGTTGTCAGCGCTATAATTCTGAGTTTCGACAAATACGTAGATTCATGTAACCTACACGATCACCAAGATGCAAAGTGTTTCCCCTCATGCCCCATCATCCTCCCTCCCGCCACCCTCTCAGAGGCAACTGTTCTGATTCCTTTCTCCGTACGTTCACTTGTGTTCCAGAACTTTATATCGTGGCCTGTACTCTTATAAAGATGGCTTCTTTTGTTCAGCATAATGTGTGAGATTAATTTATGCTGTTGCATAATTATCAGTAGTAGTAGCAGTAGTAGTTTATTTCTGTGTATTGCTGTCTACTCAGTTACATGGCAGTATCACCATTTGTTTACCTCTGTCCTTGTTGATGGATATTTGTGTCGTTTCTAGTTTGAGATTGTTATAAGGACACTATGGAAATTCATGTATGAGTCCCTGTGGCTGTGTTTTCCTTTCTCTTCAGTAAGTACTATAGAATAGAACTGGTGGGCATAGAGTATGTATGTTTAACTTTGTAAGAAACTGCCAAACATTAAAGAAACTGATTGTAGCCTTTTACACTTCTGCCCGTAATGGTTGAGATTTCTGGTTGTTCCTGATCTTGTCAACATCCTTTAAATGTTGCCATTATCATGGTATCTCACTGTGGTTTGGTACATTTTCCTAATGATTCACTATGCCGAACACTATTTTACTTGCTTACTGGCCATTTGTACATCTTTTGTGAAGTATAGTTCAATCCTTTGCTCTCTTCAAATTGGTCTATTTGTCATTTTATTATTGAGTTGGAACAATTCTTTATATATTCTGGATAGATATATGTTTTATGAATATTTTTTCCCAGTTTGTAGATTGCTTATTTTATTAATGTCATTTTTGATAAGCAGACATTATTTTCTTTTTTATTCAGTGCTTTCTATATCCTGGGTAAGATATCTTTGCTTACCTCAAGATTTTGAAAATATTTTTATAAATTTATATTATACTAGAGGCCCACAGGTGTGTGGTGGGGTTCCTTAGCCTGGCCTGTACCCTCTTGCAGTCCAGGAGCCCTCGGGGGGTGTCCGACTGACAGCTTAAGCCTTCAGTAGGACATCTTTAGTGCTGCTGCTGCGCTCACCCTGGCTCTGGCTGAGAGGCGCAATGACCACCAGGTCCTGCATTGAACATCTGCCCCCTGGTGGTCAGTGCGTGTCATAGCGACCGGTCTTTCGGCTGTTCAGTTGATTTGCATATTAGCCTTTTATTATATAGGATTCTAGAAGCTTTGTAGTTTAAAACATTTTTTAATCCTCACCCAAGGATATTTTTTTCCATTGATTTTTTTTTTAGATAGAGTGGAAGTGAGGGAAGGAGGCAGGGAGAGAGAGAGAGAGAGAGAGAGAGAGAGAGAGAGAGAGAGAGAGAGAGGGAAATCGATGTGAGACACATCAATCAGTTGCCTCTGCACACACCCTGACCATGACCGTGACCAGGGATTGAACCTGCAACCCAAGTATGTGTCCTTGACTAGGAATACATGATATATGAGTGAATTCTGTAACCACTGAGCAATACCAGCCAGGGCAATATAGCTTTAACTTTTTTTAAATTAATTTTTTAGAGAGTGGAGAAGGGAGAGAGAGAGAGAGAGAGAGAGAGAGAGAGAGAGAGAGAGAGAGAGGAAAATTGATATAGGAGAGACACATTGATTGGTTGCCTCCTGCAGGTAACCCCCACTGGGGCTGGGATTGAACTTGCAACCCAGGTACATACCCTTGACTGGGAATCAAACCTGTGACTCCTCAGTGTGCAGGCTGACACTCTAACTACTGAGAAACATGGGCCAGGGCTCCAAGGAATTGTCTTTATGATCAAAATAAAATCAGATTAACTGTGTATAGACTATACACATGTAAGTGATGTGATGATTAGCAAAGGGGCGGGGTTCAGCCCCTTCTCAATGTCAGAGGAGCGTCAAGGTGACCTGGCCAGGCCACCGTGTGGAGTAGCGGCAGCACCAGGAACCGCCATGAAGCGCCAGCTCCCGGGGGCTTTCTGGCTGCTGGCTTTTCCTATGTGCACACACATAAGACACATCGTCTCGGAGCTTGTTTGCTTACATAATTATCCGTAAAAACCTTACCGACTGAAACAAGGGCTGGGCTTCCCAGGAACTGGGTTTAACTCAAAATGTCTTTCTTTAATAGAGACAATGGCATAGACAAATCATAAAGGGGAATGTTTCAGATATTGAACAGAATAGCCCTTTCTAACCCCTTAAAGCATTTTGGAGGCATAATTTATAGAGTGTTAATTTAAAATACTATCGATCTATTCCTTAGATTCGTTGGGACATTTGTGGCACCCATTTGCTGTTATAAAATAAATAAAAATATATGCTGAAGTGTAACTTAAATTAGATTTTTACAATTTAATTGAGCAATATTTATTTTCGTATTTAGAAATTGATATATCCATTTATTGCTAATATGAAAATAAAGGCAATAAGGAGAAGTTGGGTTAAGGGACAGGGAAGATGGTGGTGCCATTCATCAAGAGGAGGATGAAAGCACAAAGATAATGAGTTCTTTTTTTTACGTGTTTAAGAAACTGTGTTACATGAAAATGGGGGATGGCCAGTGGGCAATTGGATGGATATCACTGGAGTTCAGGATGTAGCTCTGGCTTGAGATATAGTGTGGGGCTCATCGGGAGTGGTGATGGTTAAATAAAACATAGAAGGAGAAAGTAGGAGCATGACCAGGGCCCCAGAAAACACTGATATTTAAGAGATTAAAAGGGACAAGAGCAGGCAGGAAGTCTGAGGAGAGACGACGACGGGAAGGTGGGAAGAAGGCTGGGAGAAAGTGGAGTCCTGAGAGCCAAGTCAAGGGAATATGGAGACGGACTCCCGTGCTGCGGGACGTTAGTCACAAGGATTGGAAGTGCCCATTGAAGTCTGCAGTGAGAAATGCCCATGAGCTTGGATGTGAGCCTGCTACAGCTGTGAGCCTGAAATCCAAGAAACAAGGACATGGTGAGAATTGAAGCAAAAAGCAAAATTCCTTTGAAGGAAAGTCTTAACAATGAGTAGTGAGTAATCATGGCTTTAGCAGGAGGAATTTTTTAGAGGTGGGATTTAAAAATGGTTATGCATTGAGAGGAAAGAATGGAGACACATAATATTTAATAAATGTTAGTTTTTCATTTTTGCAAATCATATTATTTGCAAAAAGAGACACGATGTTGTAGCAAACATTAACCCTGTACGTCCCTTTACAAAACTTTACTCATCTGAGACGACTTGATATACTTGTAGGGCAGTTACTTTTTTTAAAAAGTGAGAACTATGAAGAATTACATAATCCATTCCTAATGGACCATCTTCATGTTCCTGAGTTGCAGATATCACAACTAACCTTAAACTGAAAATGTTTTCACTCTGTAAAACACAACAAATTAGAACATTCAAAAGTATTTCCGATTTGTGGGTAATCTAGAAATTACAAATGCATATTTCTCTCCCATTGCATTCCAATGGCAGCTGATACATTTATAATTTGTTTAGTAATGCCTTTTCCCAGAACAGAGAAGGCTGCTGGCTTTTTCATATGTGCACACATATAAGACACATTGTCCTGCTGTCATTGACCCAGGCAAGTTCGCCACACTCTACTGAGATTAAGATGAAGTATGACTTATTTTTCATTGTGTATAAAAGTCACTGATTTGTAAAAATGAATTAAGTGGTAGAATTTAAAATTCGTGGACCTCATTGGAATATGTTAGAATGGAATATAAACACATTCATCAAAACGTTTGGCCCCTCCTCAATTTTTCCCCACAATTCACTACCCTTTCTTTTCAGTCCTCTCCCCTGAAAATTGCTGATGCTTCAGGAGAGCTATTAGATTTAAAAACTGGTGGTCTTCCAGGAACCCTGGTCTTTCATTTGCACTTGTAATTTCTAGATTATCCATAAATCGGTAATGCTTTTGAATGTTCTAATTTGTTGTGTTTTACAGAGTGAAAATATTTTCAGTTTAAGGTTAGTTGTGATATCTGCAACTCAGGAACATGAAGATGGTCTGAGTCCATTTCTAATGGACTACGTAGTTCTTCATAGTTCTCACTTTTTTAACCCTCAGAATGTGACTGTATTTGGAGATTGGGCCTTTAAAAAGGTCACTGAATTAAAATGGGGATGTTGGGATGAGCCTTAAATCAAACCTGCAATGCCTGGATCTTAGACTTTAGCTTCTAGAACTGTGAGAAAATACACTTCTGTTGCTTAAGCCACCCAGTCAATGGTATTTTGTTATGGCAGCCCTAGCAAACTGTACAAGCACCCATGTGAAATAACGTACACAGAGGGACACAAATACAACTGTGAATTCTGTATGCATCTGCAGGAAGAGAGAACAGTGAGATATATTAATAGAGATAAAGTGAGACTTGAGGGCTTAAACAAACCTAGTTCTGAAAACTGAGTCTGACATTGACTAGAGGTATGACTTTGAGCAAATACATTATTTGACATTTCTGAGTGTCAGATCTGTCCTTGATAAAATGGGTCACTCTGAGGATCACATGTGAAAGCACCTAGAATAGAGCCTGGAATTAGTATTAGCATAGTCCCTAGTATATGGATATATATTAGATAGTATATCTAGTATATAGTATGGCATAGTCCTTAGTATTGGTGTAGTTCTTATTCCATAGTATTAGTCCTCCCTGCCTCTTGGCCACGGAAGTGCTTTCCTGAGAGGAGTTGATAGAGTTAGGTGAGAGCTTTTCGATAGAGGATGTCACAAGTCATATCTGGGTTTTAGTTTTGTGACTGCACAAAAATGAGGGGATTGCATTGCATTCTTGGATTGAAACCCAAGGACAGGACATGTTTCTCACTCTAAAATGTTATAGTTTTAAGAAATTGAAGGAAACAATTTTGGATGAAAAAGCAAGAAAGGAGATTCTGGGTAAGAGGCATAGTGTACACTAAAGTGTTAAGAAATGATGAGAAAAGAAGCATGGATGAGGCCGGTTGGACTGTCGTGGAGAGCTTGCTAGAATTAGATGGCAGGAGCTGGTGGGAAGGGAGAACAAGGAAGGTGGGGATGGTTTCACTGGCTGAAAGGAATGCTAGGGACAGGGAACCATTGTTGATTTTTTTAAACCAGTGAGATGTCATTTTTGTGGAAGAGTGATCTGATAATTATGTGTAGGCTGGGTAGGTACAGAAAAAGGCAGAGGCAGAAATGAAGGGAGAAGCATCAAGAAATGAAGGGAAAAGGGTGATGGTCATGGAGACAAAAAATACCTGGTGAAGAAGGTACTGCAGACATTACTAAGAGATGGTATTGTAGGTGAAGGAGATGGGAGCCCAAGTAACTGACAGGCAAGTGTGGTGAACCAGGCTACTTATTCGCAGCTGTTTGTTTTTTTTTCTCTCCTAAGAAAGCCACCAGACTGGGTCAAGGTTGGGATGTGTCAGCTGAGTGGATAACCAGGGGCCACCAACCCTCTCATTTATTTTCTGACGATTTAAAATAGACTATTAGGGTTGCCGAAGGAGGAACACACGAAGCCAAAAGGGGCAAAGAATTATGAATTTATTACATCATTTGGATACCAGATAGACAGAGCCCCCAAATGTCACCAGCACCCAAAGATGGAGAGTCAGAGATTTTTAAAGGACTCCAGGTGGGCTTTTTCTGGGCAGAGAATTCTCTGTGCAGGTCTGGATTCTGGGAAAGTCCAGAGGGGAGAGATAATGGTCTTATCACGGTGAATGTGGTCTAAGCAAGTGGAATGTCCATTGTGAAGTGGCCTAAAGGTCAGTTCCCATGGGAGGGGGTATCGATTCAATTATTTGATCAGACCTAACACGGATTATTTTACACATAGATAGATGGACTGTCTAGAAATGCAGACGAGGATTTTTTCTTTTCCAAATTGAAGATCAGTGGGGAATTTTCCAAGTTAATGTTTATCAACCGAGTGTGGTGCTTGGCGTCAGTAGAGTCATCAGTAGGTCACTATCTATGGATCTGGTCGTCTCTGCCTCTTGTTTTTCAGGATTTCTGGCTTCTGACGCAACTTTTTTACTGTACGAGGTTAGGAATCTTCTAATATAAACAAACTTTTACTTATGATATCTAAATAGTGATTCATTCTTTTATTCATTTATGATGTCCTAAGAGTTGGGAATGCAAAGGTCCATGAGATGCCAGTCCTCCCTTCAGGAAACTCCTGGTCTAAGGGCTGGCAGACACAATCTGGACCAGTCCATGAGACGCTGTGACTGTGCAGCAGCATACCGCTGCATTCAAAATCTCATGGAGACCTAGAGTTACTAAAGCTGTTGCCACTGATCAACAATGCCTCGCTGAAGTTAACACCACACCTAAAAAAGTATATATATATGTTCTTATTGATTTCAGAGAGAGAAAGGGAGAGAGAGAGGGGGATAGAAACATCAATGATGAGAATCATTGATTGACTGTCTCCTGCACGCCCCCTACTGGGAACTGAGCCCAAAACCCAGGCATGCGCCCTGACCAGGAGTCGAACCAGTGACCTCCTGGTGCATGGGCTGACACTCAACCACTGAGCAACACTGGCCAGTTGTTAACTCCATATTTTGAAGGTGATCTGTACATTTGGGTGTTGCAGAGTCAATAAACAGTAAAATAAAGAAACTTGGGAAAAGATGGGAAACAAATAATTATTAAGCATCTACTAAGTGCCTGGCATGGAAATGGTGTCAGTTCATCCTTACAAACACCATGGGACCTTTGTAGTCACTTCACAGATGAAAAAGCTGAGACTTGCGAGAACAATAGCTAGTCGGGGGCAGGAGCATATTTCAATATGTGTCCACAGTCCTTCCACCACATCGTGTGGTTACAACTAAATGAGACAAATAAAGCACGAGGGAAAGAGGAAGTGGGAACGCTTGGCTTTGCTGCCTCTATGAAAATGAGCGTATGACTCAGAGGTTTCTGACGGCAGGACCTAGTGGTTTGTGTAGTCAGGTCTGTAAATATTTCAGTTACTAGATTTGGGAGATTTTAACTCAACAACAGGGCTGGCTGTTGACCAAAACCTGGGGTAAGCATTCCTTGAGTTGGTATATAGACATGCCAGTGAGCACAATGAGGCCTTTCTGGAAGAATTCCACAGAAAAACAAGTATGATTGGATCTCATTTATTTGAAAGTTTTCTATACTATAAACTCACACACTTAGTACATAGCACAGAATCAGCAAATAAGTAAAACTTGTGAACACCCAAAAAGATGTCATAAACAACAAATAAATCTCATGCATCATACCATTTATTTCATTCAAAATGTCTTCAAGTCCAATCTGTTCATTATTGTATATTTGGTTTCCAAATCAACTGGAAGATAAAAGAAACTTTCATTAGGATTATTGAAAATAGTGAGAATGATGTCTGATGAAAAAGGATTGAACAAAAAAAATAGAAAAAGCAGCTGTAGGAACTCCAAGATGTCAGCATCAATTCCTATCACAGTCAACTCCTCTCAGTGGGTCCTGGCCGTTACCCTTGTAATACACCCATTCAAGAAAGCGATGTTTTTCAATGTTGACCCAGAGTCATCAATATAAGATTAAACTCATTTCATGCTACGTTTCCAAATATGTAGGAGGTATACAATATGGTATACAGTATATTTATAATCCATTCAGTTGTCTAAAAGAACCATATGAAAGAAGTGTCATTGCTTAAGAGGATAAGAACTCAGTCACCCGCGAAACCTACTAGTTATTCAAAGTGGTATACACTCCGAGGATCGTAGATAATCTGGTGTCTTATCCTTTGCTCATGAACTCCAATTTCCAGCTACAACTTTCATGGGAACAGGGCAGGTGGCCCAGGGATGCCATCCTCCTGTTGGCGTGAAGGAGAGAGGAGACACTGCATCCCCAGGGATCCACTGTGCCTCCTCACTCTCCACTTCCCACTGAGTGGCAGGTCGGGGTGGGGTGATGAGAGAGTCTCCCCAGTCTGCCTTTACTCCCTTTTCTGGAACCTGGGAAGTAGGAGCAGAGGCCTTCTTGGGGTGGTCTCACCGTATGTATGCTGTTCCTCCTACACACCCACACAAACACTCACATTCCTTTGTACAAGGTCCTCTTTGCAAACATCACTGCAGTAACTAAACATAACTGTTCAGTGTGTGGAGGTAATTTTACGAACAGCCTTTTGTTTCACTTCCTTATTCTTGCTCCCTTCCCATTGTGCTGCAAGTGCCAACGTGTCTGACAAAAAAACCTTAAAAAGCCTAACACACAAGGGAGAAAAAATAAACAAATAAAAGGAAGGGGCTTGGATAATTTGCAAAACAGATAATAAGTATTTACACAATCAAGTGGTGAACCAAACTACTCTCAGTCTGAAGGCGGATGTAAGGGTTAAGACTCAGGGTGAAGGATTTGGGGGAGGGCTGAGATAGGGTTGGAGCCAGCAGATGTCAGACACAAATACGGAAGGGCCCAGGAGATGAGAAAAAATGGCTTTGTTCTCGCTCAGTGATAGAAATGCTGACCCAAAGGTTCTTGTTTCTTAAAATTTTATTGAATTTATTGGGGTGACATTGGTTAATAAAATTATATAGGTTTCAGGTGTGCAATTCTAAAACACATCATCCGTATATTGTATTGCGTGTTCACTGCTCCAGGTCAAGTCTCCTTCCATCACCATTTATCCCTCCTTCACCCTCTTCTACTCCCCGCATCCCCCCTTTCCTCTGGTGATCACTGTATGTTTTGCTTATATGGGACATCTAATGAACAAAATAAACTAACAAACAAAATAGAAACAGACTCATAGATACAGAGAACAGGCTGACGGCTGTCAGAGAGGAGGGGTGTTGAGGACTGGGTGAAAAAGGTGACGAGATTAAGCAAAATAAAAGAAGAACGCCTCATAGACCCAAAGTTTCACAAAGTTGTTAAATGCCTTTTTGGAAATGCACATGCAGACTTAAGAAATAGACTTATTGCTTGTGCGTCTACTGTGACCTTATATTGTCAAAGGCACTAGAAGATTCATGCAGCTTCTTATATTCTCTTTATTTAAAAGAGAATGCCAATCAAGAGAAACCACCGTTCCCAAGTCACATTTGCAAACACTCTGGAAAATGGTACCTAAACAGTTTATGTTTGTCAAAGAGTTACACCTTCTTTTATGTCCTGGACACCCCTTGACAATCTGAGGAAGCCTAGGGACCCCTTTTCAGAAGTATAAAACAAAATGTAAAGGAATGAAATATGTAAAAACATAATAAAAACATTTGTGATGTAGTCATATATGTGCTCCTTTATTAATGCATTAAATAACAATGTAGCAGCAAGTCTAATAACATTTTAATGGTAATGATGAGCATAAATGACATTTGAAAATAGTTGCAACAACCATAATGGGAGATGAAAACACCTGTGATTTCTACAAGAAACAAAATCACAGATGCTGCTAATTCTTAGGTGGTTTGTTGCCAATACTTATATTTGAAGGACATATTAAATTTCGGTTAGAGATGTACATTTAGTGAAAATGTACATTCAAGTGTATGGACTCCCTGATTTCTGCCCACAGGCCCCTTGGTGTGTCCATGAGCCCTAAGTTAGGACCCCCTGGATAGGAAAGGTGTTTCTGTAGGATATGAGCATGGTTGAGATACATTAAGTTTTTTCAAATAAATATTTGTATATACTTCCGAATGCTGTTATGAACATCTATATTTTAAATCTTAAAATGGAAACATCATTCATTCAGTCATTTATTCATCTTTCATTTACATTCTTACTTAATACCTTCCTTGTTTTTGAAAGGACTTGAGGCAACTGGCAATATATGCATACAGAGAACATAATCTTCTATATATATAAAAGGCTAATATGCAAAGTGTCCCCTCGGGAGTTTGACCGACTGTGAGAATGAGAGTTCGATCACTTGCTATGATGTGTGCTGACCACCAGGGGGTGGTGCAGAACATGGCGAGCAGCCAACTGCAGCTGCAGGGTCCTGAGGGAGCGAGGGAAGGAGGAGGCAGAGAGGTGGGGGTTGGGGGGAACCTGATCAGCCCTGATTTCTGACCAGGCCTAGGGATCCTACCTGTGTATGAATTTCATGCACTGGGCCTCTAGTAAAATTATAAGTAAATGGGTAAGTAAATGGAAAAATGAACAAAAGAAAGAATTAGCATGAAAAGTAAGAGGTGTCTTGGAGTGAAATTAATATACAAAATGTATGTGGGAAGGTTCTAGACCTTTACTAGAATACAATGATGAATTTGGTTCCAAGTTGATGACATTCAGTGAGCAGGGTAGGAGACAATTAGTTATAGACTTGTGATCACATCTGTAAAATAAAAGGAGACACCCAAATCATTCTCTGCTAAACTGGAGAGAAATCTCTTCCATAGGCCTTGCATCATAATAATGGCCTTAATCAGCTCAAGCTGCTCTAGTGAAATACCGTGGACTAAGTGACTTAAACAATAGACAAGTATTTCTCATAGTTTTGGGAAGTTCCAGATGAGGGTGCCAGCATGGTTGGGTTCTAGTGAGTATTCTCTTCCTGGCTTACAGGTAGCTGTCTTTTTTTTTTATTTTCTAAATTTTTATTGATTTCAGAGAGGAAAGGAGAGGGAGAGAGAGAGAGAAACATCAATGATGAAAGAGAGTCACTGATTGGCTGCCTCCTACACGCCCCTCACTGGGGATGGAGCCTGCAACCAGGCATGTGTCCTGACTGGGAATCAAACTGTGATCTCCTGGTTCATAGGCTGACAGTCAACCATTGAGCCATACTGGCCAGGCCAGATGGCTGTTTTCTTGCTGTGTCCGCACAGGGAGGAGAGAGCATGATCTCTCTCTTGGTTAAGGGCATGAATCCCCTCATGAGGTATTCACCCTCACAACCTAATTACCCCTGCAGGGCCCATCTCCAGACACCTCCCCATTGGGGGTTAGGGCTTCCACATATGAATTTGGGGGCTGTACAATTCAGTCCTTAGAAATGATACGCTGTGTCATGAGATTAACAGTGCTTTTAAACACGTCCTTTGTTTCGCTGGCTCTCTTTTAGGCATTCTCATTGTACGGGAAATCAATGAAATATATTTCTGCTGGCCTAGCTTAATACAAAAATGAATTGTAAAATACCTACGGTAATTTAAAAAAATCTTTTAGAGTATTACTTATTTATTTTTTTAGTACTGTCTCCTTGGAGGCCTTTAATCTTGCAATGTAGATTAGTGATTATTAATTTTTACATGTCATGGACCAATTTGAGACTCTGATGAAAGCTAGCACACGTTACACTCTGCATACAATTTTAGCGAATCATAGACGCCTCTGTGTAGTAAATAACTCTGGGACCTGGAGTAATAGCCATGCCTTCAGACATGTCCTATAAATATTGTTTATTGCAACTGAGCATCTGACTTGCACTGAGAACCAGCCAGATGGACTTAAAGCTCCTGACAAGCATGGGAAGGCAGTTCTTCGATGCTGCAGATTAAACAAAGGCGGCAATAGCTTGACGAACAGGAAACCCGCCAGTACATTTAACAAAATGCAACCCCAGCGCTTCCAGGTTGGAGGGGTGCCTGGATCAGGCAGCTTCAACTCTTGTTCAAAATTCTTGTTCCTTAGAGGACCTGGCACATTTCAGGCTCCCACCATTGCGTGGGGCCAGGAGATAAGGGCCCAAAGGTGGACACGGCTCCCCCGCAGCCCACCACATCATTTGCCATAGCCCAGCCGAGGTCAAGCTCGAACATGAGGGATCGGGGACACCCAGGTGGATCCAGATTTTGTGGGGCCCAAAGCTTATACGATTTGAAAGGTCTTTTTTTTTTTTTAAGGAAAAATAGTACAAAATTACAAGGGGATTTGTAAGACACTTAATATTTAAAAGACATGACAGAAATAACAATAAATTTCAAATTTTAGAAAGCTGACAACATACCAGAAACAGCACATTATTCAGAAAAATAAGATAATTTTAAAATTAACTGCCTGACATAGCTCTAAATTATTATTCCCCGACCTGTTTAGCTGTCTATTCCGTTGC
This sequence comes from Myotis nattereri, assembly GCF_964212035.1. Lineage (NCBI taxonomy): Eukaryota > Metazoa > Chordata > Mammalia > Chiroptera > Vespertilionidae > Myotis > Myotis nattereri. Next base: position 93,185,614 of record NC_138081.1, on the reverse strand, counting down.
CTCTTTGATATGATAATGATTTTGTAAAGTCATTTTCTCTAGAGAGCATAGAAAGATAACCCAGTGTGTTCTCTAGCCTAAGTTGATCAGAATTGTTCATATTTATTGATTATTTAGAAAGACTTCTTTTGACCTCATAGTGTATTACTGATAACATAAAGTTTCAGAATTTCCCCCTCATGTTTCTTTCACCTGTGAGCTTGGAAATTGGGAAGGATTCCCCCCAAATGTGACTGTGGTACTGTCATTAGGAACTTTGGGTCCTTCTGCTTCCCGTAGACACAGGACCTGTTCATAGTGTAGTATGACCTCTGGCCCTGAGCCAGTCGTACCTCCGGGCCAGGTGGATCGGTCAGGAGGGTGTGGTGTTGCTGGAAGTTATTGCTATGCTTGCATATCTAGCAGTACCTTCAGATACAAAGGAGGGACTGTGAGCAGCTAAATCCCCCATGAATTACAAAGCAAGCATGCCTGTCTCTAGGTGTGCCCGCTCTCCGAACCCAGGTGTCCTCCGTGCCTTCTATCTCCCAGCTACTGCTGGGCTGCCAACAGCATTGCATGTAACAGCCTTTCTGTGGGAAAACTGCTGTGAAAGTAACAGCAGCATTGCTAAGGAGCTTCTGAGATGAAGCACTGAGACAAATAGTATACCTTTTTTTTTAAAAAATATATTTTATTGATTTTTTACAGAGAGGAAGGGAGAGAGATAGAGAGTTAGAAACATCAATGAGAGAGAAACATCGATCAGCTGCCTCCTGCACATCTCCTACTGGGGATGTGCCCACAACCCAGGTACATGCCCTTGACCGGAATCGAACCTGGGACCCTTCAGTCCGCAGGCTGACACTCTATCCACTGAGCCAAACCGGTTTCGGCAATAGTACACCTTTGACTGTACGTGTGTGTGTGTGTGTGTGTGTGTGTGTGTGTGTGTGTGTGTGTTGCTGATGCAGGTAACTTCTATAGGAACCACTCATTCTCTATTAATAAAGAAGAGACCCTTAACAGTTCTTCATTCTTTAAAGCAGGGGTGGGGAACATCCCTCCCGTGGGCCGTATAAGGCCTGCGAAATCATTTAGTCTGGCCCTGCCGAGGCATTAGGGGGGAGTTAATGAAATGTTTGACCAAATACAGCAGGCTAACTTTTAAGCTGATAATTTTGGATGGCCCTCGAATGATGTTATAAATATCCAAATGGCCCTTGGCAGGAAAAAGGTTCCCCACCCCTGCTTTGAAGGAAGGTTGCTCTCCATTTCGTTTGCTTTCTTTGGGTTTGCCCCATTCTTCAGTTGAATTAACTGGGCAAAGTCTATATCTTATATGAGCACAAACAGTGTGCTCTTGATTTGAAATTATATCATTGACTATAATAACTCATAAAGTGTTTGGAAGTTTAAGTGAGCTTCTGGCTTAAGTTATTAGTAAGAAGTTGAAGTTATTAGTAAGAAGTTCTCTACAGCCAACTCTAAAAGGGCATTTTGGGAACAGTTTGAGAAAATGTTAAATCGAAGTTGTGCATATATGAAATATCATTAAAATGCGTACTTAAATTTTTTTATAGTTCTTTAAAGGTGAGTCAGATGATCCTGAAACCTGTGTTTTCCTATTAGCAGGGAATTTTGAGTTAAACAAGCTTTGCATCCTGCCGGTTATGTCACTCATTCCCCAAATGAACACAGAAATGTCAGCCGATGACATATTCGAGACAGCTCCGGCTTAGAAATATTACTGGTCTTGTCCTCAAAAGCACTTCTGTGCCGGTTTTCAAGCGCTGAGCGGCCCATGTGAACTTTCACATTGTTCCGCACCCTAGGACCTACGCTCAACAGCTGAGACAAGAAAAGAATGCTCCTCAGAGATTACGGCTCATTAGGGTGCTGTCCAAAATCTCACGCATGCCTGATAAAGGTAGCGAAGTGTCAGGGCCTCCGCTGTGATTACAGGATCTCAATGTGACTTGTCAAGTAGCTCAAATATTAGCTCTAATCCCCATCTGTGCGGAGCGCGAAGGTTAGGCCTTGTAGACACAAAGCTGCAGACGTTGAATAACCTTGTTACACTGCAAATTTTCCAAATGAATGAAGAGAATGGAGCCGGAAACACACGAGTTAAGAGCGTCTCTCTCTGGATGTCAGGATTCTGGGTGGTTTTTGTTTTCTTTTGTTAACTTTTTCTCTTGCATTTTTAAGTTTATAATAACGAAAATGTGTATTTTTAATACAAAAGACAATTTTCTTTATTAAAAAGTGTCATAGTGACAGAGGCCAACCTTGGAGTAAGAACGTGGTGGACACAGTTGCTGAATATACTCCGCCTCCCCCATTGCTCAAGAGTAGGCACCATTGTCAGACTTTGCTTATCAACTTTGGGTTTAAAAATATGCGCATGGTAGGAGTGGCCAGTCAGAGGCTGCTCTGTGCAAGAAAGATCAAACAACTAGAAATGTAGTGACTTTATGCCAATAAGGAAGAGAAGGGAAAGCTTCGGTGCAAAATACAGATTTAGCATCTGCATCCAACTCACCCCTCCCTCCCTCCATTGGGGGTGGGTGGGAGGGGAGCTGTCAGCCTCTTTCACTTTAATGTTACTTTGCCTTTACCCCAAACCACTGATATTCGGGTAAATAGTGTTTTGGTCAAAGAGAGGTACAGAAGGACAGTTTTCCTAGGTGCAGGGAGCTGGCACAAATGAATCTCTATTCTGGGATGTTTCTAGGCTGTGGAGTGGAGTTTTAAGGTGGGCTAGTGAGGCTGGAAGTGATATTGCCTTTGGAAGTGAAAAGCAGAGAGTGGGAAGCTGAGAGGTGACTTTTGTTCTTGGTATTCTCCTTGTCATCTTCATGTCCTCTCCCGTGGCAGGGCCCTCTCCCCGCCTCCCTCCGCCTGGCCCCTGGCTGGTCATACTCTACGGTAACACACCATCAAAACTGCTCATACCAAAGGCCTCCTTTCCTTCTTTTTCCTTTTCTTCCTCCCTCTGCTTCCCTTCATCTTCATCAAATGTATATAGCGTTCACAACATACCAAGAATCAAAACACAGAAAAGTTGGGGCAGCATGAATTCTGCCTCCTTCCTAGAACTAATAACTCGGAGCATGGCATTTCGAGCCGTGTCGGGATGAGAGTCTGCCAGCGTGATCTGCAGTGCTGGCTGCAGACAACCAACTGCTAATGTGCTTGTGCCCCTCAAAGCAGGTCGCCTCCTGGCTGGCGGAGAGAGTTCAGTGAACCGTGGAGCCGCTCAGGATGGCCCGGGACACAGAGGGCAAGGCCAGGTGCATTGTGTGGGGCCCAAGGGTCCCGGGGAAGAGGGGCTCAGCTTTTCTGCAGGTGTGGTTTAGGCATTACAGACTTGACTGTGGGATTGAAGACCCCCAAGGGAGCTGGACTGGAAGGAGAGCCCTGGGGAAAGCTAAGATGAACAAGGAGTCTGGCTGGGGTGGAGGAGGCATGGCTGTGGGCGCAGAGGTTGCTGACACAGAGTCCCTGTCCTGAACCCTGCCCACCCAGTCCCCCTTCTAGACTGACTGGGTTCTGGAGGGAGAGCTCTGATCGTAGCATGTACCACTGTGAGTTCTCATCAAAGTCAGAAACAGATGTGTGTATGGGGGTGTCTAGAGGAGTTGGGGGCAGCACAGGCAGCCATCTATGAGCAGTGGGGGCAGCTGTCCACAGAGCAGAGGACTCCAGCTAGAGCAGCAGATTTCAGGGCAGTTTCTTCATCTGCTACATGGGAGTAAAGACAGGCCTTCTTCACGGGATGGTTGTGAAAAGTGAGTGACTCATGTGTGCGCAGCTTTTAGAACATGTGGGTACAAATTCAGTCCTAGTCAGAGCTTAATAAATGTCGGCTACGGTTATTTTCATCATTGTTAGTTTTGCGAGATCTTTCTCTCTACACTTATCTTGTACTTATTTTCAAGTGGTTAGATCGATTCTATGCGAGCCAATAAAATGCATTTTGGCCACGTTCTTGCGATTAAGCCAAGAAATTGCTTCTCAGGATGTACTACAAAAGGGTTAGATTAAACCTTAAGCAGATTGAATTTGAGCAAAGTTTTAAAAATAACTGTGAAATCTCCAAGTTGAATTTTAGTGCACACACAAAAAAAATGGACAGTAATGTCACATTTTGCTCTAGAAAGACTGTGAATGACTAATAACACCTAGTGAAGGTTAATATAATATTGAAAGTGGTAATTTTCACAGTTTTGAACTAATTTTCAAAGACATAATTGGAATAATTTTCAATAGACGTCAGTCTTCATTTCTTAGGAAATCACAGTGATTAAGGTAACTGCAGGCAGCCGTTCTTATTGTTATCTAAAGATAATAGGAGTCTGTTGAGGATTGGCGAGGAAAATGAATGATACATGTTCTATTAAAAACTTCAGAGCTGAAATACTTTTCGTCCCTCTTTCTGTCTGGCTATAATTTATGTAGTCAAGGCATAATCACCAAATGCATCTTCCTTTACTGTATTAGGCCTAGAAAACCGATTCAAATGAAGAATTAGAAGAATGCTTTTCTTCTAGGATGAAAATATAGATTCTTTCTTCTAAGGAGGTGCATAATATGCCAATTCAAAAGAAAATGATGTTGCACTTACAGAACTCTAAGGAAGTTTAAAAGAGAGATTTGTTCCTTATTTCCAGGCTTATGTCTCTGCTTCCTTATGAAATTGAACACTGGACAAAGATAATATCACACTCATTACTGAGGCAGTTGAAATTACTCTCACTGTCAAGTGAAATATTCAGATCACTGAGTGTTAGGGGAAATGGTGCATGGATGAGAGAGTAAATGGATTTTGATCTGTCATCTCAGCTTGAGGCCTTCTGGAAGTGGTAAAGAGTTTTTATCAGTGAAAAATAACACACTTTTTCTTTGAGTTCTTTCCAAACTCAAAATGCTTTAGATAGTACATCTGAGTCTGAAGAACAGATAAGTCACCCTGGCCTGGACATGGGTGGTATTCTTTTTAAATTGCAGTATTGCTAGAAAAGTTATCTGGCATTTATCCCCATCAGTGCCCTTGACATATAGTGTGGGAAAACCTGTTTGTGCTCTTTCTGGCTGTAGCGTCTACTTAGACATTCATGCTATCGGTTATGAACCAATTACATACACAGATACGTGAACTTTTCCTGACCCTAAACTAAACAATACTGGGATTGTGAATTCCAAGGGTTAAAAAAAAAATCTAGTTTGATATGTTAAGAAAATTTTATATAAATGCTGATTACTACATCTTGAAACAATGCTGTGTTCACTGCTTTGGAAAGTAGAAGGAAGTGATATAAAATCTTACCTGAGGAGAAGGGAAGAGCTGATGTATTACTAGGGACACCAAATGCAAAGAAATCAACATGAACAAAAGCCAATGAGTTGACATTTAATTCAGCTAACATTCATCTACTTTTGCGTTGTTTCTGGTTTAACGATTACAATTTCAAATCATTATAATTGAAAAAATGTTTAAAGTGTAACATCGAATTGCCTTGTAATTTAACATAGGAACACTAGAACAGTATGGCACAATGTTTAGACAACAGGGAGTGCAGATTGTAGGAGAGAAAAATGTCTAGATTTATTTGACATAAAAATAGAGGGCTTCTTGCTCTGTAATATTTACAATATTTCTGTGCTTAAATTTTGGCCACAGAAGTAGTCTTACTGGTTTTATAAACTTGGATAAATTTCCAGCGTGGCTCAGTTGATTGGACCATCATCCCATGCACCAAAAGGCAGCGGGTTCGATTCTGGTCAGGTTGTGGGTTAGATCTCCAGTCAGGCATGTGCAGGAGGCAGCTGATACATGTTTCTCTCTAGCATTGATGTTTCTCTCTCTCCTGCTTTTGCTCTTGATCTCTCTTCCTCCCTCGAACATCAATTTTAAGCAAAGAAGAGATGAAAAATGATTAAAAATACTTACCTCATGGTGTTGTTGTACCAACTGAATAAATTAATTCATCTCGAAGCATTTTATAAATTGCAAACTGTAGCACCAAATTTGCTTTATAGGAGACAGTCATTAGGTGTTATTGAAAGAAAATGTCAGTTCAACCTATTTTGTGCTTTTCCTAATATATAAAGAGAAGGGGAAGCATTCCAATTTCACAGTGTGTACCTCTGCCAAATGTTCACCTCGCCTAATTGTGAGGGAACAACTAGACAAGTGTCCAGTCTGAGGGACATTGCAGAGCAACTGGCCTGGACTCCACAGAAATGTCAATCATCAAAGACAAAGGGAACTACATATACATGCCAATATGCAGAGTAGGGCAAAGGTAGGTTTACAGTTGCCTGTGTGTGAAACAGTTTATTCCTGTATTAGTATTTATTCATTAAGGTATTATTTCCACACAAACAACTGGAAGCCTATTTCTGCCCAACCCTGTATGCAATAAGTGATCTTTGATTGAGTCCTGGATTTCAAATAAAATATACAAATGGCAAATGGCTAATACAAAGATGTTCTACATTGTAGGCCACCAGGGAAATATAAATTAAAACAAAAAATGTGATACCACTACACGTCCCATGGACTTTGGGAAATTATTATGTGTCAGTGAAGATTCTTCCTGGGTAAATATGTATTGTCCTGGAGAGCAATGTTGATAAGGAGGGAGGCTGTGCATGTGTGGGGGACGGAGGTATGTGGGACATATCTATGCCTTTCTCTCAATTGTACTGTAAGCCTAAAACTGCTTTTAAAAAGAAATTTTAAAAAATCTGTGTTTTTAAAATACATGGTTTAGGCAATAAGTGGAATTATTATTATTGCTAACATGAAACATTTTCCCATGGCAAAATGCCAGGAAAACAGATCCATGTGCATGCCTTTCAAGGTCCTGGCATGCCTCAGAGATGCTGCTGGTTCCGTTCCAAACCACCAGAATAAAGTGAACATCTCAATAAAGAGAGTTCGGTGAAATTGTTGGTTTCCCAGTGAATGTAAAAGTTATGTTTGCACAATGCTGTAGTTGATTGTGTGAGCAATACAGGAGTTATGTCTAAAACAACACTCTATCCACTTTAATCAAAAAATACTTTAGCTTAAAAAATGCTAACCATTATCTGACCTGTTGGAAAAAATGACACCAATAAACTTGCTTGCCCAGGGTTGCCACACACATTTAATTTATAAAAAATACACAAACACATAAAAAACAAACAAACACCAAAACACAAAAACAAAAAACAACAAGACCTGCAAAGAGAAATAAAGTTAAGCACAATAATGCAAGGTATGCCCGTACTTAAAGCAAAATAAAAATGTATCTTGGGGAGTGTTCAAAAGGATTAGGACATTATTTTCACCTTATATTTTAGAAAACATTTAATTCCAGGGGCTCTCAGCTTAATGATTCCCTGCTGGTTTACTACCCAGGTCTTTTCTATGAGAAGAACTTTCTGTCTCATTCTGCAGGAGGGACACTGGGGAGCAGCTGTAGTGACGACCAAGTTACTCTTTTGTTGCCACTTCGTGGAGTTGATTGACATGGAAGGATTCTGACCGCCTCTTAGGCAGTTGAGTTCAGGTAGAAATCTCACGACCCCTTCTTGTCTTTTTCTTGTACAGATCAGAGGCAACATCACCGGATCGAAGAAGCTCATAGCTCTAGGTATGTAATTGAAAATTCTTCAAAATTCATTTGTTAGTGATATTTCTGACCCGAAGGGCCTGTATTCTACTTTGTTATTCTAATCTGTGAACCAAATCATAATAGCCTAGGTATATTTATCACTAGGTTAGGATTAATGCGGACGGAAGCTAATAGTATTGATAAATAACCAATTATATTTGATCTTCTAGATTTTCCTTGAAAATGGACTTGTGGTGGTGATTACTTTTCAGTGGGAGAGTTGTTTAGTAAAGTGATTTGTTTATGGAATTAACCCCCTCAATGATTAGGAATATACCATAATTATCAAAGTATCATAGAATTATAATTATATGAAAAATCTATTTTAAAAGCAACTATGTGTTTAGATGCCCAATAGTAAATTGAATGCTCTACACATGAAGCATGTATTGATCTAAATTTACTAATAATTAAAAATAAAATATTTATATTTGATATAATATAAAAATAAAATAATTTTAAGATGATCCTGATTTTAAAGTAAAAAAACAATGATATGGGCAAGGGTGTAATTTTTCTTGTTATTCCTTTGATTTTCTATTTGTAAAATGATTTGAAAAGAATTAGGTATTTTAGCTCCTGACTGGGAAATATATTTCTTGTTTGGTTTAACTCCTTTTTAAGATGAAATACAATTCTAAATTTGCTGGGGAACACAAGGCAAGCATTCTCTTCACAGCTCTCTATCAAGGACACATTCTTTCCCGACTCTATGGATATAACTGGAATTCTGGTATATTTTCTGAAAATATTAATGTATTAATTTGAGTGCTATTTTTCTCTATGAGCCAAGCAACAACAATAATAATCACTGTTTCTCCCATTATATGCTTCCTATCACTTTAAATTTTCTTGTAACTGTCTTTGAAGCATTGTCATTGATGACCTATTAGTCACCATCATTCTTTTTGGTGACTATTGCCCTTCCATAGTTGTTAAAACCCATGGCCCTGGTGGTCTAACTCACTCTCAAAATATTAGTTTTGGTGCATATCTTAGTTGTTCAGAGGTCTTCAGATATATATTCCTATTGTTTCCACACACGTGTACTAAGGTAAGCACTTATTGATGAGACAGATTGTATAACTCAGTAAATGGGACTCCCATGTGCCTAGTCTAGTAAAGAATGCTTTATTTGCCATAATAGTTGATGTTTCATTGAGGAATTTTAAGTGATACTTTTCATACTCAAATATTTCATTGATGATTTACAAAACTGGTTACCTTAAGATGTTGACAAAAATGGGTGGATTTTACCATCTTCAAAAGTTGTCAAGTAGTACTTCCAGTAAAACATTTTTCTGATCCTCAGATTTAGGGCCTCCCATCATGAAAGGTATCTAGAAAAACGCTGGTTTGTCACCAGAAAAGGTGTGTTATGAGGAAACCCTGCATTGGTTGAAAAACTGGGTTAGATAAACTCTATGGTCTCTTGTAATATAAAACTTGATACTTCTTATGGAAGATGATAACCAACTACGCCACCCATGACCACATTAGATGACTTGAGTCTTGTTAAGCATTGAAATCTTATCTTGAACAGAAGCAGAGACATACTATCTAATAAAAGAGTAATATGCAAATTAACTGTCACTCCCTTACTCCGTCACAAAGATGGCGGTGGCCATGGAGCTGGAGTGAGCAGGAGGTTTGGGTTGTCCTGGTGATGGAGGAAGCCAAGCTTCCTGCCTGCCCTGGCCAGCACTGGGCTCCCCTCAAGGCTACAAAGTTTCAATTATAGAAGATAAATAAATCCCAGATACCTGCTTCCAACTGGCATGGCCTCTACTAAAGGAAGGGCTGGGAACCCAGGTTGCCAAGGGCAACCCAGGCTTCGAGCCTGACTAAGGCTACAAAGTTTCAATTATAGAAGTTAAAAAAATCCCAGATACCGGCTTCCAGCCCGTGGGCGTGGCCAGCCTGAGAACGGCCCTCAGCCCGTCACCCAGCCTGGCCTGGCACCCCAGCAGGACCCCTCCCCATGAAGGGGCTGTGGCCAGCCTGAAAACAGCCCTCAGCCCCTCACCCAGGCTGGCCACACCCCCATGGGGTGAGGGTCCCCGCTGGGGGGCTTGGCCAGCCTGCAAACAGCCATCAGCCCCTCACCCAGGCTGGTCAGGCACCCCAGCAGGATCCCCATCCTGATCCAGGACACCCTTCAGGGCAAACCAGTTGGCCCCCACCCATGCACCAGGCCTCTATCCTATATAATAAAAGTGTAATGTGAAAATTGACCCTAACAGCAGAACGACTGGGAATGACTGGTCACTATGACACACACACTGACCACCATGGGGTAGACGCTCAATGCAGGAGCTGCCCCCTGGTGGTCAATGTGTTCCCACAGGGGGAGCTCTGCTCAGCCACAAGCCAGGCTGATGGCTTCCAGCACAGCGGTGGTGGCGGGAGCCTCTCCCAACTCCACAGCAGCACTAAGGATGTCCAACTGCAGCTTAGGCCTGCTCCCCACTGGCAAGTGGACATCCCCTGAGGGCTCCCAGGCTGCCAGAGGGATGTCTGACTGCCAGCTTAGACCTGATCCCCCAGCGACCGGGCCTAAGCCAGCAGTGGACATTCCCCGAGAGGTCCCAGACTGTGAGAGGGCACAGGCCGGGCTGAGGGACCCCCCCGAGTGCACAAATTTTTGTGCACCAGGTCTTAGTAGCATAATAGTGAAGAGAGCAAGAACTGAACTCGGATGGCCTGGGTTTGAATCTTGTCTCCCATACTAGCTGTGTGACTTTGGTCCCATTATGTAACCCTTATGTGCCTCACTTTGCTCACTTATTAAATGGACATCATAATAGTACCTCATAAAGTTGGTGGGAAGATCTAATGAGTTAATATGAATATAGCTTCTAGAACAATATTTGGTAGGTAGTAGCAAGGTGATCAATAAATGTTAGTTACGATGGTGATGAACAAACACTACTGCCAACAGCAGAGGCATCTGTGCATCTTGGAGATTTTATGCATTTGACACTAATCCCCCAAATTTATGGCCTTTAAGAATGAAGCACAGCCCTATCTGGTTTGACTCAGTGGATAGAGAGTCAGCCTGTGGACTGAAGGGTCCCAGGTTTGATTCCAATCAAGGGCTCATACCTCGGTTGCAGGTTCACTGCCCTGGTAGGAGTGCATGTGGGAGGCAACCAATCGATATGTCTCTCTCACATCAATGTTTCTCTCTCTCTGTTTCTCCCTCTCCCTTCCACTCTCTTTAAAAATCAATGGGAAAATATCCTCAGGTGAGGATTAAAAAATAAATCAGTAAATAAATAAAATGGTAAAATTATTTTTTAAAAAAGAATGAAGCACATCTGGCAATGATTTGTACAAATTCCCAACAACGAATTTCTTCAGGGATCCTTATGCTTTGATTGTGCTGGCTCCACCGGAAGCCCACGTGAAGGCAAAGATTGACTGTTCACTGCTCTCTGCTTATACCAACACTGCGGGTGTCACCTCCATCATGCTGCTTTCCTCACTTTCAAGGCTCCATCTTCCATCTTCCTCTCATTGCCTCCTCTCATTGTGTTTTCTGGATTCCAGATATTGTAACAAGGGTCTTGCTGTTGGCATTTTTTGAGTCAAGCTAGATGTTTACCTAAAAGAAAGTCTTGAACCAGCTACTAGAGCAATCAATTGTCCTCCAACTTGATGCAAAAGCATATGAATAATTTTCATCTTTTGCATTGTCATTAAGCAATAGTGAAGGAGCCTTGTTTATAGAGTCACTCTGATATATGACAAGCATAGTTCTTAGTCCAAGAGCAAGTAGTGGGAGCAAACTTTCTATTTAGTTCTCATTCATGTGTGTCTAAATTGATGGCCTCATGGTTATTTTGAGTTCTGTACAGGATTCTTTTTTTTAATTTTCACTTTTAAAAATTGTGGTGAAATACACATAAAATTTACAGTCTGAACTTTTTAAAGTGTGTGGTTCAGTGGTATTAAACATTCATGTTGTTGCACGACTACCATTCCCATCCATCCCCATAACTCTTTTCATCCTGGAGAACTGAATTTTCATACCCATTAAACCAGGGGTCCTCAAACTTTTTAAACAGGGGGCCAGTTCACTGTCCCTTAGACCGTTGGAGGGCCGGACTATAGTTTTAAAAAAAACTATGAACAAATTCCTATGCACACGGCACATATCTTATTTTGAAGTAAAAAAACAAAACAGGAACAAATACAATATTTGTATTTGCACGTGGCCCGTGGACTGTAGTTTGAGGACCCCTGCATTAAACCATAAGTCTCCATCAATCCCTGCTCACGCCCCTGAAAACACCATTATACTTTCTGTCCTTATGATTTTGACTATTCTAAGTATTTCCTATAAGTGGAATCATATAGTATTTATCTTTTTGTAACTAGCATCTAGCATATTTGACTTAGCATAATATGTACAAGGTTAATCCATGTTGTAGCATAGTGCAGAATTTCATTCCTTTTTAAGGCTGAATAATATTTTATTGTGTGTATATACCATATTTTCCTACCCATTTATCCACTGATGGACGCTTGGGTTGCTTCCATGTTTTAGCTATTGTGAATAACATTGGCATGAATATATATGTACAAATATCTGAGACCCTGCTTTCAAATGCTTTTGTGTATACTAGTATACCCAGAAGTGGAATTGATTGATCATATGGTAATTCTATTTTTAATTTTTTGTAGAACCACCATGCTGTTTTCTACAGTGGCTATACCTTCTTATATTCTCACCAACAGTCTTCTCAGAATTCTTAAATATAGACTGCTTGTCTGATTATTTTGACATAGTCTTACTGGGCAGTGAATATTGTGAAGTTTTATGTGAATACATTTTGGAAACAAGGTTATAGTTTTCCTATTATTTTTTTCCCTGCTGTGCCATTGAGGGTTATGTTCTAAGATCTATTTAATGTTAATTTATGTTCCCAGGTGATTTGGAGTGTCAGTGGACTTTTTCCAGAGCAGAAACATGTTATGCCAAGTCTCATACCTCTAATGGAAAAACAACTTGAACTCCAAGAATTTCTTGGCTGATTTTAAAATAAGCTCTATGTTAAACTCCTGTGTGCTGGCAGTAAAGGAATAGATGACCACATGTGTTTTATTTTTGAAGGCTCATAATATTTTTGCACAAAATATACCAATGTGAACAGGAATGGGGACAACTACATTACACAGAGAATTGGCTAGCTGAAGACATAAAACTATCTAGAGGTTATTCTTTGAAACAGAAATTGCAAGCTTTTCAAATTATTGAGAGGGCAGGTTGATATGTGAGCTGTTATTTTTTCTAGTTAATAATATTTGTGCTTTCTTAAAATTGGTTCAAAAATATGAAGATAGTTTTCTAAGGGATAGGACCCAATTCCAAAACCGATAGGTATTAGTGGAAAATCTCAAAATAGTTTGAGGTTATTTCCACAAATTAGTGGGGTACCTTTCCAGACAGTATTTTTTGTTTGTTTGTTTGTTTGCATTTACTGTTTATGTACAGTGGGAGGAGAGAGTAGGTGGGATGAGCTTACCCTGGGAGCAAGTGGTTTCTTGGTGACAGACATTTCATTTTCCCTTAGTTTATTATCCTCCGTAGAAATAGCAATGCTTTTCCTAGTAAAATCGCCTTTTAAAGTGTCCAGAAAAGGGATTAACTACCTTGTGTGTATGCCAGTTCACATAGGAAAATTTTAAATACAACTTTAAAAAATTTAGAAAGGACTTCTGTTAATGATTAGTGAGGCACAGGAAACTCTCGTTAGTCTAGGCTAGCTGGGCTGTGGTAGCAAATTAACCCCGACCTCAGTGGCTTCACACAGTAAACTTTCATTTCTTATTCACACTGCATATCCCATGCTGGTTACATGAAAACATGGTCACCTCGTGGCACTGCCATGGCAAAAAGTGGCTTCAGGGTTTGGCATGATGAGAAGAGAGAGTGTGGAGCATGCATACTCGTCTCCAAACTGGAAATGTCACAGGTCACCTCTCCCCTGACAGAGCCCATAGGTCAGAAGTAGTCACGTGGCCTCTCCTAACCACATGGAGCTGGAGGTCCTTCCAGGGGCAGAGAAAGGAGAGACAAACAAATACAGAGAGCTCTGGCAATTTCTTCTTCGGTGAACTTTGCTGGAAATCCTCGTGTTAGGCATCTCTGTAAAATAACTCTCCTTCCTAAATCAGTCAGATGTATAATTCCTTATGCTTTACAATACAGTTAAGTTATTTTAATCTTTTAAAATGAATTGCACAATTTTTACTTTTTAACTTTAGGTAGGGATAAATAAAGCAAGGATTATTGAGGTTATAGATAGATGTAACCAACAATAGAAAAAATGTCCCTTGAAAAAAGGGCCTTTATAGGTTTTTATACCCACAAATCATTATTAATAGTATGTTTTTTCTTTTCAATAAGACCATAACTTGAAAGAAAATGTAGCTCCAAACACAGTGAGAATTGACTGCAAAATCAGTTCACGGGATATTGAACTAGGGATATGGAACTATACTTAGAACAGTTTTAAAGTTTATTTATTTTGTATTATTTATTTATTTTGTACTTAGTTTTTTTCCCCACCATTATATGCTCGGCCTCCTCTAAATTTTAATTTCATGTTTTTCTCCCCTTCTTGTGTCTCATGTTTTTCTCCTTAAATTTCCTTTTCACTCTATTGAATTGTTTTATCAAGCAATATTCTCGTTTACAGTATCTGAGGAATAAACATCTCCGAAAATGTCTTTATCTTGCCCTCATGATCAATTGTGTGCCTGACTGGAAATAGAATTTTATGTACCAATTTCTTTTCACTCAGAACTTTGAAGGCATTGCTCGAATATCCTTTCATGTCCTATGCTGCAGATAAGAAACCTGATGGCATTCTTTTCCTGGTTTCTTTGCAGATAACACCTCTTTATCCTGTTGTAAACTTCTAGATTTCTCTATATTCATTGGAAAAGCTGAACTTCCACAAGACATAGTCAAGTGTCCATCTTCCTAAATCCTTCTGGTTCACCTTGGGTGGCACAGGAAGATTCCTTTTCTTCCCCCCTCTCTCTGAGCTCTGCCTCCCAAGGTTTTGCTTCCTTCTCTATTCTCCCCACGGGAACCAAGATGGGCACTGCTGGCCCCAGAAAAAAGGCAAGTCTCCCTTTTTAGTACTCCGGGCAGAATTTCCTGGTTAGCCGGACTTGGTTCATGTACTCTTTTCTCAATCAGACATTGTGGCAAAAGTAATAAACACTTTGGCTCATTTGCCTCTTACTACCCCTACTGCCCCCCGCCCCCTCTGCTTTAAGACATTCTTACATCGTCTCTGGATTAGCTCAGCCTCTTCACTGGTTTCTTGGTTTATGTCTTGCTCCCTTTAGCCTCCTTTCAGTGCTGGAGCCAGAGCCATTACCATGGGTTTGTTAGATGAAACCCTGCAATGTTTGCCTATTTTACTTCAAGTAACACAAAGTTCCCAACAATAGCTTAAAGAACCATCCATGACGTCCATGAGCTGGCCTCCCATAACCCCCCTGACCTCATCTCCTATTACTCTCCTCCCATTTCTCACTCTGCCTCCGCCAGGCTGGCCTCCTTGCTATGCCTTACACATGCCAGATACCTTCCCAATTCCATGTCACGGCCTTTGCTTTGGCTGTTCTCTAACCTTGCATATATCCTCAGGCTGTTTCTTCACCTCTTTTAGTCACATGTCAGCTATTTAGTGAGCCCTTTCCTATCCACTCACTTAAAACGACAGCCCTCTATAATCTTCCCTATTTTATGTTTTTCATTTACCTTCACTATAATATACCATCTATTTTACTTACCTTGTTGGTCTACCCTCACTAAATGTAAACCCCATGAGGGCAGGAGGCTTTATTTATTATGTTCAATATGTGTTTTCAGGCTCTAAAACTGTACCTGACACACGGTCAGCCAATACATATGTGATAAATGAATGAATGAATGAATGAATGAATGATTGGCCAACCGAAGTCATATGCTTGCTCCTGCTTTGGGGATGTGGGGCCGTATGATTGACAGTGCCATAAGGAGGGACAGAGGCAATTCCTTAAAGAAAGGGGGCTGGGCAGATAGTTAAAAATGTTCAATAAAAGATCCCTTTGGTGATCATTGATAAAATGGGGGTTTGTATTAAAAAGGGATAAGCTTAGTAGGTGGGAGAAAGCAGCAAGTTCTGAAACCTGACAGCAATTTTTAAATTTGTTTGACTTTGAATTTTGTGTGTATATAATTGTCCTTTTAAAAAAATTTAAATTCTTTGTTGTTTAAAGTATTACGTAAGTCTCCTTCTTTCTCCCATTGACCTCTACCTAGATGCCCCCCACCCCAGCATGTGCCCCCATCCCTCCCCCCCGCTCCCAATCTGTGTCCATTAGTTTTGCTCCTATGCATGCATACAAGTCCTTTGGTTGATCTCTTACCCCCTCACCCCTCGCCTTCCTTTATAGGTTGGACAGTCTGTTCAATGCTTCTATGACTCTGGTTCTATTTTGGTTCCTTAGTTTATGTTGTTCATTATATTCCACACATGAGTGAGATCATGTGATATTTATCTTTCTCTGACTGGCTTATTTTGCTTAGCATAATGCTCTCCACATCCATCTATGCCAGTGGTTCTCAACCTTCCTAATGCCTTGACCCTTTAATATAGTTCCTCATGCTGTGGTGACCCCCAACCACAAAATTATTTTCGTTGTTACTTCATAACTGTAATGTTGCTACTGTTATGAATCGTAATGTAAGTATTTGATATGCAGGCTGTATTTTCATTGTTACAAATTGAACATAATTAAAGCATAGTGATTAATCACAAAAACAATATGTAATTATATATGTGTTTTCCGATGGTCTTAGGCGACCCCTGTGAAAGGGTCATTCGACCCCCAAAGGGGTTGTGACCCACAGGTTGAGAACCGCTGATATGCTGTTGCAAATGGTAAGAATTCCTTCTTTCTTTTAGCAGCCTAGTATTCCATTGTATAGATGTACCACAGTTTTCTAATCCACTCATCTGCTGATGGGCACTTAGGCTGTTTCCAAATCTTAGCTATGGTGAATTGTGCTGCTATGAACATAGGGGTGCATATATCCTTTCTGATTGCTGTTTCTGTTTTCTTGGGATAGATTCCTAGAAGTGGGATTACTGGGTCAAATGGGAGTTCCATTTTTAATTTTTTGAGGAAACTCCATACTGTTCTCCACAGTGGCTGCACCAGTCTGCATTCCCACCAGCAGTGCACGAGGGTTCCTTTTTCTCAGCATCCTCGCCAGCACTTGCCATCTGTTGATTTGTTGATGATATCCATTCTGACAGGTGTGAGATGGTACCTCATTGCTGTTTTGATTTGCTGTCCTTAGTCCTTATATGTTACATTAGTCTTTAAGGGTTAGGTAATTTTGCCTGAAAAAAATTATGAAGAAAATATTTTTCTCTGATTTCCTGAATGATTTGCTTCTAATTCAATTACATTTTTATTCCACCTGACCAATGTATGAAAATATAAGTTAGACTTGGGCAAAGAATATTTTGTTTTTTCAGGACAGTAGGAAGCAAGATGGATTATCAGATAATCTCTCTATATTAGATTTCTTCTTAACTATTTACCTGCATGCAAATAAAATTTTTGAAGTTAATTTCAGGCTGAATAATTGTCAGGTTAAGAGCTATATCTTGGGAGTCTTTATTTATATCTAATTTTTCCCCTTTAATGAGTCTTGCCAGAGCTCTATTTTATTAATTTTATTCAAAGAAGTAGCTTTGGGTTTCATTAATCTCCATATATTTCTATTTCCTTGATTTCTGCCTTTATTTTCTCTATTTCTTCCTTGGGTTTGCTATTTTGCTACTAGTTCAGTTTCATGTGGTGAACCCTTAGCTTGTTTATTTTCATTTCTTCTTATTTTTTGATAAATATATTTAAGGCATAAATTTTCCTCTAAAAATTGCTTTAGTTCTGTTCCCTAAATTTTTTGACATGCACTGTTTTCAATGGCGATAAATTCTAAATATTGGACATCTTCTATTGGATTCATTCTAATGTATTTGGAATTTAATGATGTTGTTCTACATGTATCTCCTTAAAAAAATTATTTTCATGGTATTTGTTGCTGATATGTAAAAATGTTATTGATTTTTACTTATTGGCTTTGTGTTTAGCAACACTTCTATGTCGAGTCTTTAGTTTTAGTACTTCATGTGTAGATTATTTTTCACATGTAAAATCATATCATCTGAAAATACTGACAGTTTATTTTTTAATCATTATAATTCCTACTGCTGTTTTAAAACGAACACTTCTGATACAATGTTGTTGAATGATAATGAGCATGTTGGTTTATTCCTAATACCAAAGAAAAAGTTTCAACATTTCACCATCAAATAGAGGAAGTAAGGACCACCTTCCTGAAAAGAGAGGAGTGAAGACCTCTTTGTTTTGCCCATGAGAGGAATTGGGGAAGGGCGTGGCTTGGCTTGGCAGTTCATCTCTGACCCACGTGGTTTCAGTGGATGCTGTTGGGACAGGAGGATTTACTTCCAAGCTTATTATTACATCCACATGTCTGGAGCCCTTGGCTTCTCCTTCTCCCCATGATGCTTCATGTTTCTGGGAGTATCCACATAGCGGCCTCAAAACAATGGAATTTTGTAAATGTCTTCTGGCTTTCCCTAGAACAAGGATTCCTTTTTCAAATCTAAAATTCTATTCTATGAGTTTGAGCCCAGCCTGTGTGGCTCAGTGGTTGAGCATCAACCTATGAACCAGGAAGTCACGGTTTGATTCCTGGTCAGGACGCATGCCCCGTTTGTGGGCTCGATCTCCAGTGTGGGGTGTGCAAGCGGCAGCCGATCCATGATTCTCTCTCATCATTGATGTTTCTATCTCTCCCCCTCTCCCTTCCTCTCTGAAATCAATGAAAATATACTTTAAAAAATAAAATTCTATGAGTTTGGATCCATGCGCTCATATAAATTACAATCAAACATATCTATTAAACTAAAAAACAATTTCCAATAGAAAATTTTAACACAACCAAATTTCAGTAATATACAGTAAAGAAATAAAACCAGATGATTCCTTATTTTGATGACAGACTTTTACTTTTGGGGTTAGATGATGTTATCTAGGACAGTGGGAGGGTGGCAGGCGCATGTGCAGTTTAATGGGAGGAGGTGGGCGTAACACAGCGTGTGTGTAGGTGAGGTGTGAGTGGGAAAGCGAGTATGACATGAAGAGAGTGGGTTGGCCACAGGAAGCTGCGCCGACCACAGGAAGCTGGCTGGGGGGGAAAGTCTTTGGCTGTACTTAATTTAAAGGCAAGAATAAAATAATCTGAAGACAAATGGAAAGTCTCACACTCAAAGTCTATAAAGGGATGGAAACAAAAAATAAGCACACGTGTTCAGGAAAAAGTGAGCTGAAGGGGCTGGCCAGTTACAATCCACTCTTACTTCTGTGTTCTCAGACGTTGATACAGCACGAGAATCTAATTAAAATACAAATAAAAGAGAGTAAACTTCCTTTAGAAATAAACACGAAACATTCTTTTGTAAAGCTTAGATTTCTGGATCTATAATGCCAGTTGTTTTAAAAAATGCTATATTGAAATAAAAAGAATGTTAAGGAGTCAGAATGATATTTCAGGCTTTGGTGTCAAGCTACATAGTGTACTTACAGGCTTGTCCACTAGGTGTCTCTTTGCTTACATGTTCGGAGGCCAGTGAGAGCTCATCTCTTGCTGAAGGCCATAGTTTACTACATGGATTGTGTCAACAAATGTCTCAATTTTGGGGGCTATTTAAGAATGGCTTTAATTGAATAGTTCCTCTTAAAGAATAAGGAGATGTGTCCTGGCTACATCGCTCACTCTTGCTTTAGAAATTTTGAAGACATTAACCCAGAATTGTCAGCAGATGCAAAAATGCAGGTACTTGTTGGCAGGCTGAAATGGATGGAAGCCTCGGATTCAATAGCCTGCCCACCTAGGATTCCGACCAGCAAGTCAGCCCCACATTATTTATGAATGAATGGAGCCTTGGCAAGGATGCTTAATTCCGAAACAAACTGCTTTTGGCTCTCTAGTGTCCCTCTCCAGGAGCTTTATGTATGTCTTGCTGATCAGATCCTTTAAAATACCCAGTGGCCATTGATCTGTGGTCCTACACGTAGCCCTTTGGGTTCAAGATATCAATTACTGTGAGTCACATAAGGCCTCTCTGAAGTGTCCCAATTTGGTAAGTAGTGTACCCACTCTAACTTGTCTTAAAGTAGAGGCAGGATTAACGTAAGTCGACAGATATTTATTAGGTGCCTATTGTATGCCTGGCCTGGAGTGTCTACATGAATTACTGGACTCATTCACTCTGTAAGAATGTGATAGAGTTTATTTTCTGCAGAAAAATTAAGCACTCTGCTAAGGAGAAGTTGAAAAGGCAAAGATTATTATAAGAGTGATTTTCGATATTTTTCATCTCATGGCACACCAAAATTAATTACTAAAATTCTGCGGCACACCAAAAAAATATATGTTTTGCTACTCTGACAAAAAAACAGGTATAATTTTGATTCATTCATACTGGATAACTATTGTTGTGTTGGCTGTTGTCATTTTTAAAATTTTTTTATTTGGCAACTTAAGGGAAATGAGGCCAGAGTCCCTGACTAAACACTCAGGTATTTCACCTTTTAAAAATTATTGTGGCACACCAGTTGAAAATCGCCGGTGTAAGAGACAGCTCTGCTAATGTCCAAAGGGCCCTGAGCTTGGAGTTTGAAAACCTGAATTTAAATTCTGACTTTGTAACTTGCGAGCTCTGTAAAGTAGTTACTCTACCTGCTGTGTCTGTTAGCCTCTTCAGTTGTAAAAGTACAGCTAATGTTACTTTATGGAGTTGATGTGAGGGTGGAAAAAGTTCGCAATAATTCTGCCAAATATCATCATAAGAGCCTCCAAGAGAAGCCACTCCATGATTGGTAAAAGCACCCGTTTTCCATTACTAGGCACAGCACTTTAGTTCCTTGTGGTCCCTCCCTCTCCTGTCTGAATGGCCTTGGGCATTACCTTTGCAAAAGCAAAAGCCCCATTAAAGTGATATTTCCCAATGAAAGAGCTTACCAGGCAAGAGAGGAATCTTAGCTCCAACTCCACAGCAGCAGGTCAGCTTTTATAATAGTTTCCTTCTCCTGGCTTCCTTCCCGCCAGCAGTGGTCCTGGGCAGAGGCCACTTCTGCACAGCGTGCACCTATTCACCTTGATGTAAAAAGTGTGTTCAGTTGGAGGTTGTTTGTCAAAGCTGCATTAAAGGGACTGGCACCTCAGAGCAGTGCACACAGCAGTCCAGTTTCAGAGGCAGAAAAATATACTATCTTCCTTAGAGGGAACATGTCATCATTTTTCACATAGAGAAATTTAGAGTTGCAAATTACAGGGAGGTAAGGGCCATCTAAATTTGCCATTCTTGTCTGGCCCAGGTTAGTCCACTGTACCTGCTCTCACCCCATGGGCTGGGCCGAAGAGAACATAGAAATCAGGTGTTGTTATGTGGGGGCTGCCATTGGAGGCAGAGAAGGTGTGCTCGCGGGACAGACTGTGCTGGACCTAACCATTGACATGTTGCCTACCAATGCTCGCTGTGACCTCATCACTGGCCTGGTGGTCCTTTCTCTACGCGCTGTAGCTTCTTGGGGCAAGCACTAACCAGGATCTGACCACAAATCCCTTAAAGGGGACCTAAGCATGAAGCTAATTTAGACCTTAGAGCAGTGATGGCGAACCTTTTGAGCTCGGAGTGTCAGCATTTTGAAAAAACCCTAACTTAACTCTGGTGCCGTGTCACATATAGAAATTTTTTGATATTTGCAACCATAGTAAAACAAAGATTTATATTTTTTATATTTATTTGATATATTTAAATGCCATTTAACAAAGAAAAATCAACCAAAAAAATGAGTTCGTGTGTCACCTCTGACAACGTGTGTCATAGGTTCGCCATCACTGCCTTAGAGTGACAGGCTCCTTTCTGGAGTCCCTGGGATTTCTGTCACTGGCCTACGTGAGGAGGCAGGCACCTTGCACTGATGCCCAAGGTTGCTGCTAAGGGGTGTGTGTGTGTGTGGGGGGGCATGTGCAAGTATGTTTTGCTTGGCCTCTGCCTACTGGTATATAAATCATTTGAATACTCAGAAGTCAGAGTGTTAGACTGACTCTGGAGGGCTGGTGGGAGCAATCAGGGGCTTAGCATCTCATGACTGACAATCACGAGAACAGAAAGCAATATGCAGATCATGTATCTTATTAACCAATGACACCCAATACATTTAATAAAAAATAAATATTTCTTAAAAAGAGAACAGGATCAATCCCAAAGAGCTGAGGCCAGTGCTCTTCAGACAGCCGGTCGACCCCACACTCTGGTGAGAAGTGCCACAGTTGGGAGCAATGGGCACAGGGCACACATGGGTGGCACCTGCTGTGGCCTCAGAGCAGATCAGCAGGGCCCCGCTTGCCCCAGTATGCCGGGAGCTGGTCCATCCTTGCTGTTTCAAAGGACCTGGCATATATGGCATACTGCTCTTAATATGTTTGCTCACCTTCTTGGCCTTATGTGTTTTAACCAAGGTCTCCTCTCTGAGAAAGGTTGCTTCCCCAGGTAGGGATTTTCCCCTGAAGTTAGGGAGGGAATAAAACCCCTCAACTAAGTGCCAGGCGAGTAATTAATCACTTTAACTATGAACAATCATGCTTAAGCTACATAATCTTTACTCCCTGGAATGGAGATAAGAAACGCCCTAACCTTTGTAATAGAGATTGATAGGATTGGAATCAACTGGTATAAATACAGATGTAACAAGACAGCAGGAGACAGAACTTAGACACAGAACCTACACAGAACCTAGAGACAGAAGAACTTCACTGGAGAGAACCTGGCAAAAGATCCTGGACTGAACCTGACTACAGAAATTGGCAAGAGAACCTGACTAGAACCTGGTGACTGAACCTGGCTGGAGAACCTGGACAGAACCTGGCTGGAGAACCTAGCGAGAGAACATGGCTACAGAACCTGGCTGGAGAACCTGGAGAACCTAGCAAGAGAACATGGACACAGAACCTGGCTGGAGATCCTAAGCAGAACCTCTCTGGAGATCCAGACCAGAACCTGGCTGGAGATCCTGGATGGAGATCCTGGCTAGGCTGCTGATCAACTGAACACTGTCTCTGTGTCCTTCCTTCTTCACGACCGAACCTGGCTGGAGAACCTACAGAACCTGGCAATAGAACCAGGCAAGAGAACCCAACCATGCTGATCAACTGAACGCTGCCCCCGAGTCTTTCCCTCTTCGCCAACTCCATCCACACCTTTGGGGACCCCTGGACTCACTGGGGTTGGACCCCAGCACCAGTGTAAGGGCATGCTGTGGGCGCAGACCATACTCTCTGAAGTTTTGGGTTTGGGATGGCAGCAGAAGGGCAGGGGACCCCTCCAGTCCAGACAGGCAGGGAGCTTCATGCCTCCCCGAGATGCCTGGCCAACAGCTATTTGTTATTTGGTGCAGGTTGTCCCAGGAAAAAGAAGCAGATTGTTCGAGATCTCGTGCACTTACCACTGACTTGTTATTACGGTAAAAAAGCTCCTTTCTGAGCAGAGATTGACATTGGCTGAAAGAGGGCTTTCCCCCCTTTGACTTGCGGAGTTTTATGTCTAAGCCTTAATTGTCAGGACTGACAGCTTATGTGGGAATGCATGAAAAAAATGTAAGGAAGAAGCCTGCCAATCTCCTCAGATGGCGCATCACAGTATTTAGTGGTGCTAAAAATAATTGTAACCATCATCGTTTCTGTTGAACAAAGGCCATGGGGTGGACCTGGAGAGCAAATGCTAAGTGAAATGAGCCAGTCAGAAGAAGACAAGTACCATATTATCTCACTTATATGTGGAATCTAATGAACAAAATAAACTGACAAGCGAAATAGAAACAAACTCAGAGACAGAAAACAGACTGACGGCTGTCAGAGGGGAGGGAAGTTGGTGACTGGGTGGGAAAGGTGAAGGGATTAAGCAAAGGAAAAAAAACTAGACCCAGACAACAGTGTGGTGATTACCAGAGGGAAAGAGGGGTGGGGAGAGGTAGAAGACAGTAAAGGTCCAATAAATGGTGATGGGAGGACTTGGGGTGCTGAACACACAATGTACAGAAGATGTGTTATAGAATTGTATACCTGAAACCTATATAATTTTATGAACCAATGTCACCCCCATAAATTCAATTTTTTAAAAAAACTGTGTCTCATAAAGCCATCTGTCAGTTTATCCTCAAAGTGGAGAGACAGCAGCAAAGTAATGCAGCAAAACAAGTGGAAAGTTAACAATCAAAGAGAGAAAATAAATTTAAAAGAATGACAGTAGTTTAAAGCATGTGGAATCAGAGTGACAATGGGGCTTACATTTTTAAATAATTTAAATAGAGCCACTTTTTTTTTTACTTTCATAAACTTCCTGGATAAGGCAACAACCCCAGACTCCCCCCTCCCCATACATCACTGCCCATGCTCACTGGGAGGTCGCCTTGCATTTTGCTTTCATCTCTCCTGTTCTTCAGTGACAAGAGAAAGCTCCTGCTAATTGGCAGAGCTAATGGATTATTTCACGTCCTTTGCTTATCCAGATGAGCAAAGACGAATCTTCTCTCCTGCTTCCCAGGGCATTGCTTTGATGGACTACCATGTCCCAGCCCATGCCTGCTTAGCGATGGTTCTCACTGCTAGTTAGCATGCACCTTGTTGCCACATATATGACAAGCTTTTTGATGACTGAGACTTCAGCCTCAAGAACAAGCAATGCTTTCTGTTTCCTCTTTAGCTCTAGTTTCTGGATTAAGAATAATTCACATTGTTTGCTTGTGTTCGTGCACTTTCTATAAATCCATTTGGTGCTCTAAGAATATCTTATCAGCCCTGGCCAGTGTTGCTCAATGATTAGAATGTCAGCCTGCTCACGAAAGGGTCATGGATTTAATACCAGATCAAGTGCACGTATCTGGGTTGCAGGTTCCACCCCCAGCCCAGTTGGGGTGCATGTGGGAGGCAACCAACTGATGTGTCTTTCTCACATCAATATTTCTCTCTCTCTCTCTCTCTCTCTCTCTCTCTCTCTCTCTCTCTCTCTCTCTCTCTCCTGTCTCTCTCCCGCTCCCTACCTCCTTTCCACTCTGTCTGAAAAGCAATGGAAAAAAATATCCTTGGGTGAGGATTAACAAAAACAAAACAAAACAAAGTCTTGGGAAATGCTAGCATTTTACTTTTAAAGGACAAATATGTTATGAATTACTCTGTGGTTTTTTTTTTTTTTTTTAACATTTTAGTTCAGAGTTATGTTCTTTTCTATTAAAGCTCTGTAAAAAAAAAGAATAAACCTAGCCCACAGTTTATTTAAATGGGAAAAATGATCTATTTTACAATAAATTATCTTCTTTTAAAAAACCGTGAAAATGTTAGCCATCATGCTCATTTTCCTGCATCACTTTTGAAATTATACTGTCTATTGGGGAACAATCAAGGCAGCTGCTTTTGGATAAGTTGACCCCATAACTCCCTTTAGTGAATTTTTTTTTAGTTCTCAAACATTACTAATCTAGCAACCACCTTCTTTATCAATAGAGCATTTGTTGCACATCGATAGTCTTGGTTTATTTTCTCGTTTTCAAATTATATAGGACCAGAGTCCATATCTCTGACTTAGCTGACAGGAATAAACTTGCATTTTGTTTGTGCCTAAAACAGAATGGAATGCTTCTTCACACAGTCAGTTTGGGATGAGATAATAAAATACCATAAACAGTGACTGTTCACTATAGACATTTATTTCTTGCCGTCTGGAGGCAGGAAGTAGGACATCCTGGTGCCAGTGCAGTCAGTTCTGGTGAGAGCCTTCTCCTGGGTTGCAGACTGCTGTCTGCTCAGTGTGTCTTCATCTGGAGAAGAGACTGTGATAGCCTCTGCCCTCTTCTTCTGAGGGCACTAATCCCATTTAGGAGGGCTCCACCCTCATGATCTGATTCCCTCCCCAAAGCCCAACCTCCAAATACTATCACATTGGGGATTTAACTTCAACATATGAATTTTTTGGGGGGTGAGGAGGAGACACATATATTTAGTCCTTAACAACCAATATATATGAAGGTTAATCTTTCTTGTTTTTTGAAATTAACTTTATAATTCATTTTTTTAAACTAAAATTTTAATTTTTGTTAATTCTTACTCAAGGATATTTTTTTCCTTTGCTTTTTAACAAGAGTGGGAAGGAGGGGGGAAGAGGAGAGAGAGAGAGAGAGAAACATGGATGTAAAAGAGACATCTATTGGTTGCCTCCTGCATGTGCCCGGCCTGGGGCCTGGGATTGAAGCTGCAACCCAGATGCTTGCCCTTGAGGGGAAATCAAACCTGAGACCCTTTGGTGTGCAGGCTGACACTCTAACCACTGATCCACACCAGCCAGGGCTATAATTCCTTTAATGATGAAATGGGTTTTCCATTTTTTTAGTTACAGAGTTTATCAGAATCCATTTTATTTTATAGCATGACTTTTAAAAAAATTAATGACCTCGTTGTTTGGGCGAAGTCTCATGTTGTGGTCTGTTAAGTGGTCCTTTACAGAGGTAGCTGTCTCGAATAGGACAGAGAAAGCTATTCTCTTAAATTCTTAAACCAGGCATCAGAAATGTTTCTGGGGGAGTAGTGAGGGAGTTAAATCAACCTTGAAGTGCGGGAGCTATTTTATTTGATGAAACTGGTTATCCCACTAGCTCAAACCCTTTAGCTGTGTGCTAATTCCATTAGGAAAAACAGTTTTCTATAACGAAACTATTACTAAGTAATTGCTCCCATTGAAGGTAATTGCTACCACATACGGAGCTTGCATTGTGCCCTACATGTTTCCCATATGATATTTCATTTAATTCTCACAAAAAAACCAAGAACTTGGTTATTATTATTTCTGTTTAACAGATGAGGCAGCTGCTGTTCTGAGAAATTAAGTAATTTTCATAAGTTTCCATATTTAACAAGTGGCAGAGTGAAATCTGTTTGACAGGTCTGTGGGTACAGCAGTTTTAAAATATTATTTTTGGTTGTGTATCCATAATATAATTTGGAAACTCTATGTGCCCATTTATACGTTAAATTGTCATTTAGAGTTTTTGTCATATGTTTAAATAATTGGGAGAGATGTAATTTCTGGCAGATTATAAATCTTGATAGTAATAAAGTTTAGATTTCTTTTTAAATATAACCTATGTAATAAAAACATCACAAAGATTTGGTATGTCCTATTACTTTTTAAAAAAAAGTTATACTATGGTGGGGAGTCAGAGGTTAAACAATCAATTGCAAAATTAATAATTGAATACAATTATGAGAATGTCTATGAATAAAGATAAGGTGCTAAGAGCGCATCTAAAAGGGAGCGATGCCCATAGGATCAGGGAACACTTTCTTGACTAAATGACATTTGGCCTGAGGACTGAAAGTGCAGATGGTATAAGCCTTCTTGGGAGAGGGCTATTGAAGGAGAGCATGCACAAAGGTTCTGAGATTGGTAACAAGGTTTAAGGAATTTTTTTTAAAAAGCCAGTAAGTCAGGGAAATGGAAAGAAAGACATGGAAATGATTCAGGATGGGGCTGGAGAGGAGACAGAAGCCAGGTAGGACAAAGCCTTCCTTGTAGGAGATTTTCCTGGTTTTGTTCTTTATCTCAAGACTCAATGGCCATTGTAGAGATTTAAAGGCCGAGATGAATAGTCATGTGCATTGAGAAAACATCATTCTGGGCAAGAGAGAAAGCTGGGACTCAGGATGTTTATGGAGTGGCCCAAGCGGGAGGTGCTGGTGCCTTGGACTAGGGTGGTAGCAATGGATATAGACAGAGTGGACACGCTTAAGAGATAGTTAGGAGGTAAAAAGATACAATATGTACAAGAGAAATGTTACTCAAGATCCAACAGAAGCTTAATTCAGGGGTTCTCAAACTTTTAAAACAGGGGGCCAGTTCACTGTCCCTCAGACCGTTGGAGGGCCGGACTATAGTTAAAAAAAAAACTATGAACAAATTCCTATGCACACTGCACATATCTTATTTTGAAGTAAAAAAACAAAACGGGAACAAATACAATATTTGTATTTGCATGTGGCCCGCGGGCCGTAGTTTGAGGACCCCTGCTTAATATCAATGACCAAAGCTGTGTAATGCCAACAAATCCCAATGCTTAGAGGAAGAATTAAAGATAATTTATTTCTTTTTCTTTCATCTCCTCCTATGAGTTTTCTCTTTGGAATTTTATAAATAAGTGTTTTATCCAGGCTTATGTAATATGAATATGGCATTTTTGACATTATAAAAGGGGTATTCATTTCAAAAGTTGGGAACCACTTGTATAAGAAATTAAATCACAGGGACTGTAGATCCGTATTTGTGGCGTCACTAGGAAGAAACTGAAAAGCTTTCTGCTTTGGGGGAAGTTTCAGTGGCTTGTGGATGTTTAACAGGTTTCTTGCTTGTCAAAATCTGAAAATAAGACATCTTTTTTCTTTTTGTTTTCACCTGCTTTTCTTGAAACCACAGAATGTCTTGTTTTTCAGGTAATCCACTACAAAGTGTAATAAATACATCAAAAGTGGCTCATCTCCATATGAAAGTTGGGACTTCAGAGGCAGGGGAGGAGTTCTGTTTTCGAAATTGTTTAGTTAATATCACCAGAATAACAGTCGTGGACCCAATAGTTCCACATCTTACATTGCGTTGTTCATCATGAAGAGGAAAACATTTTTTTTTTACTTTCCAAAGATATATGTTTATAACTAATACAATAATAAGTACACAAATAATACAAGACTTGAAAGAGTACTGACAAATGTGCAGATGAAATTCTGACTTATTCTATAAACTCACTTTTAAACAGTTGGTTTATTAAGTTGTGCTTAAAAGGCCATTTAATGAGTTGCTTTTATTGTGAAATTTGTCAATTGAAATAGAAATGCCTACCACCGCTGCCCCCACGTTTTTATGGGCATTTCAACCCCCATTTATCTGAAATCTCTCTTCTCTTCTAGCTTTTGTTTCTGCCAATTTGGAATCATACATGGCTTCAGATGGCAATCTTCTCGTAAGTACCCTTTGGAACGCCCTGGGTTTTAGATATTAGTCATTAGTTTGGTGAATGAATAAAAATCTAGACAAATGGATTTTAAGGATGGCTAGGTAGTTATTATCCTCCACATCATTAGCCACAATGTATTTGAATGATCCTTTGTTTGGTTTCAAGGTTTTCTTATGATCACCAAGCATTTGGTTAAAACTCCTACCTATTTCCGACACATAATCAGGATTTTAATGTACTGTTCATGATTGTTTCTGGTTTAAGTTAACTATGGTACCAGGGCAACCTCTATGGGAACAAATTCTGTTAATTATTACACTGAAATTGTAGGTTTCTTTAAAAATAAGTTCAAAGCCATAAATTTACCTAAATTAGGTAAGTCAACTGAGCAAGTGTATTCTTTCTAATAGATGAGAAAATGTAGGCAGGGAAAATCGAGATGTTGGTATAAGCAGCACAGTGTTTCTCGTAGAAGGGGATTCAGGGTGGTGTGGGGTTGTATGTGTGCAACTTCTAGAAAATCTATGGCCTCATGAGCGATCCGTAGGTTCGAGGTTTTGGAGCAGAGCCAAAAACAGAATCAGAAGTAGGGTGTTGAGAGAAGGCAGGATAGACTTCCTGCCAAATAGGGAACATGGACAATGGTTTCCCGCTGCAAATTGGAGAGTGTATGTCAAGGAAGGTTGTGGTAATAGTGATGGGGAAATTGAATCAGACAGCTCCTGGAAGGAACACCTTACTGAAAAGCAGGGCAGAAGATAAACGATCTGCTTACTTTAACAATTTCATATGCCAGAAATAGAGAAGGAAACTTTAATTCTGATGCTAATTTTAAATGAAGTAAAATAGCTTGCTAGTGATAAAAAATGGTGGAAACTTTGGGAGAAACAGGACTGCCAAAAACTAAAAGATGAAAACATGAATTATAGTTAGTTCTGTACCCTAGGAAACGAACCATCCAAAACTTGCAGAAAAGGAAGTATGATCCATGGGATACAAACGGGTGGGTGTTGTTTGATAATAGAAATGTGAATAATCTCAGTGGAGATAGAAAAGAACAGCTAAGAGGATAAATGTGGACGCAATGGGAGGCTTTTGCTAAAATTAGATATACAAACATATGCACAGGATGTTAAAGGAGGCTCCTACGGTCAAGGGCAAAAGCAAATAGATATCACATATCTGTAAAAATACAGCCAGGAAGACTGAAGTTCAGAGTGCCCAAAGTTTATAAAAATGTTTAAAAAGAAAAAATCTAGAGCCCATGGACACAGACGATAGGTGGGGAAGGCCTGGGGTGGGGGATAGGGGCAGGCTAGAAGAGGTCAATGGGGGAATAAAGGGGACATATGTAATACTTTAAATAATAAAGATATTTTTAAAAAGAAAAAATCCATATGATTATAAGCACATGTGTGTGTATTATATGGGAAAATATGAAAGGGGAGAGTTAGGACTGTTGGATCCTTGAGAAAGGTAATGTAGTGTTGCATGCTTACATTGCTTCTCCTTTTCCGTTGCTCCTTCTCCTTGAAGAAGAAATAGAAATTCAGACAAGAGAACACCTAAGCACTTCAAATTAATGAATTCATTCACTCAATTATCCATTGAGACATTCTTTTAATGTTCACTGATGACCCCTCCTGACTATCAGGTTTCAGCCACTGTACTAGGTAGGAGGGGAGATTGAATTGTGACTTAAAACAAGTTGAAATATCTACATCTTAAAAAAAAAAAGCATAATGCTGGGTATGGGAACAAAGACTGCAGATGTGATTACCTAAGGACTAACGTATCATCCATATTATTCTCAATCTAGAGCTGTTACCACGGTAATATGTAACCTGCTGGGCACCAGTGGATTCTGTTTTTATTGGTGGGAACTCTGGCTATTTCTGGGTCATTCTCATTTCATGAGCCAACCTCTACTCCTAGATTCAATCAGCTCGGCTCTCCCGTGTGTATATTTACCTGTTATTTTGGTCTTCCCGCCGATGTGTCTGGGCGGTACTGCTTAACGTCTCTCTTAAGCATTTCTCCCAGCTGCTTTTCAGTGATTACTCTACTTTATCTTTCCATTCAGAAAATTAGTTCCATTTTCTGCTGTCATTTGTTTCCTAAATAAAACGTAGCACAGGAGACCTATGTTTATGCTAGGCCGTTTCGGTATGCTTGACACATTTGACCTAATCACATCTTGGATTTCACTTCATTTCCACTAAACTAACATTTATTGAGCTATATGTGTAGAGTGTTGCTTGGTGCTGGGGTATGAAGATGAGGAGCTTATCACTGGTGGGGGAAGGGCAATACTTTTAAGGCAATTTTGTTGATTTTGACCTGAGAGTTATCATGGAGGTTGGCATGGTAAATGGTGTTAATAAAATTGCTCAAGACACTAGATGCGAAGCATTTGAAATTTCATTATGAGTGTGGTAGAATACCAGTGTTCTTTCTTTGTTAAGCTGAGTTTGCTATTTGATAGTATTCTTTTCTGTCCTCTGAAGGGAACCAGCAGAATTTTCAAAGCTAAAACTTGACATAGAATCAAAGATATTAACTCACCAAGTTCTGTTGGTTTTACCTCCTAAATATTTCTCCACCGTCATAGACACAAACCTGTCCTTCCCTCTGCCTATCGGTTTCTTTGCCTCTACACCTGCCCCCCTCCAATTCCCTTGCCATACAACAGCCAGAGTGAATTTTCCTAACTGCAAACCTGATCATGCCACTCACCTGCAGACATCCGTTCCATGGCTTTTGCGTAAACTTTATACTTTCGAACGTAACTTACAAGGACCCTGCATGATGCAACTTTGCTACTCTGAACCCGGTTACTCCCCCCACCCCCCACCCCCCCATCCCCCCCCACACACACACTCTGTGGTTGATGTCTACTGGGTCGTACCTGCATGCGATCTTAGACCCACTATGCACAGGTCTTTATCTTTCAGACCTTTGTTTTTATCAACTCATGGGGTGCCTTTCCTGGCTCCCCAGTTCTGGGTAAATGCTACAATGAGCTACATCCTAGCCCTTCTGTGCAGACCTTATTATCCCTGTCTGCTTCTGTCTTCTGTGTTGATTTGGGAGCTTGCTTGGCATTGAATCTCTAACCCTTGACACAGTAATTTGGCAGTAATTGCTAATTTTGGTAGTTGAATAAACAAAACCATAATTTACCAAATTGTGGCCTGCAAAAAGAATGAACTGAATCACCTTTAGAACCATCATAGCTTGTTGGGAAAACTTCAACATGATTAGATTTGGTGCAGTCTCTAAACATCTCTAAAAATCCATTTGTGCAGCTCTTGATATTTCTAAGGCTTCCTGTACATCACACTATAGTGATAACAAAGTATTATACCCTAATTCAGTATTGCTAGTTTTCTTTTATGATTCATTACTCACGTAGATAAACAAAGAGACAAACAAAGGGAAATAAATAACAACCAGCATATATGTACCTTCAAAGCTTCATTAAGAAAGTTCTCTGGTCTCTGGTTTTAGCAACAGTATCTCAGCTAAGAAAGGCAAACAGCCTTAGTTAAAGATGACAGGCTCCAAGGGGCTGTGGCACATTATCTCCTTTACTGTTGTACATAATTCTTTCCCCTCAAGCGCCTGCGATTTCTCACTTTCACGATGGCTCTCGTGGGGAAGAAATGTCAGAATGATCTTACATCAAAACTTTATGACAGTGTTTGCTCAAGAATTCTTTTCAATAAAATTCCTTCATTAAATATCGCCTGAAAAGAAAATGTCAAGTGAAAACGTTTTCCTGAAACAAAAGGCTCTGCGTGTCAATCGTGGTGACTTTGCTGGGTTTCCACGCTCAGTGGGGCCATCTCTCTGACTGCCAATGGACTTGTACCTCTAGCCCTGTGGTTGGGTTACCTGCTGGTGCCTGGCCTGTCACCTCTGGCATGAACAGTCTAACAGCAAACTGGTACTTGTCGTGTTTGCCTCACAAGAAAGCCCTGCGTCATTGCTCACAGAACATTGCTCATTGCCCGGCCTTTATGTGTCCCGTGGGCCGTGAACAGGCCAGATAGGATTCCAGCCACCATGGGCACCTGCTCTGCCCCTTGCTCCATCTCCATGCCTGTGGCGTGTGTCTCTGATGTGATGACACTCAGAGATGAAGTGAGGAATATATATTTTCACTTCTTTTAATCAACTAAAAGCAGCTGAAATTGTGGCAGCCTGTTGTTTTAGGCGACAGCAACAAAAGTCCGAGCGGAACCGGCTGAGCCAGTGCTGCCGTGACAAGCCGGCCACACGGCGCACAGGCAGGAGGCCAGTTAGCATGTGTGCTGTTAAATATGAAGCAGGACTTCAAGTGAGACGTGCATGGCAGCCGTCTGGGTAGGGGCTTGGTAGCTATCCCTGCAAAGGCTCCTGTCCCTCCTCCCAGCCCCCCTTCTCCAGCCCATGCTTTTCTATTTTTGGGTTCCACATTCTTAGTAGTTGGAGGATATGGTTGAAACAGGATGCTGGAGAAAGCTGCTGTGGTTTTTGAGGAAATCGTATTTTAGATCGAAGTAGAGATTTGTTCAGCACCAGTCCATTTCACCTTCAAGGAAATACCAAGGTTCAACTCTCCAGGTGGGTTCAAAGTTAGTGTCAGTCAACCCCAGGAGTTTTTCTCCAGCATGTGCTGCTTTGGGGGTGAGAAAGCTGTTGGACCAATTTTTATGTTGCTTAACTCCACTGACATTATCTATGAGTGAAGGCATGTCTCAGCTCTGAATAATCAAGCAGTAGATGGCTTTTCAGATATTTGTTAAATCTCCACTCATTCAGGCACCACTATTAAGGCATCACGTAAAGTAGAAATGGACGTGAGACACAGTTAATCCTTTGGGGAATATTCACTGAGTGGCCCCCATGTGCCAGGCATTGGGTTAGGTGCTAGATTTGGAAGTAATGACAAGTTCCAGACCATCAATTCTCTCTTGAAGTCTGGATCAGTCATTGAATATAAACAGTTACCGTCATTAAACTACAGAGTTGAAAAGAGATTTGATAAACTTTAAGACGCAACAGGATTGAGTAAATGTGTGAGACAGGGGAAAGGGACTATCTGAGATCATACACAGGTTCTGGGTTGGACCATTGGGTGGATAATGTTACCACTATGTATGTGCCACACAGATATAAAAACAAATAAATTATAATATCCATTTCAGAGACATCAGCAAAGCACTGTGGGGGTACAGACATCAGAAGCAGAGTCACACAGGGTCACACAATAGGGCTAGGAGTCCAACTGGCTTGAGGCCCTTCTTGGCTCTGCTGCTAGTTATGTGTGATTGGAGGGGAAGCTACTTAACCACACCAAGATGGAGTTCCTCATCTGTGAAAAGGAAGATAAAAATGGTACCTACTATGAAAATCGTTGGGAGATAATATGTCAATTATTATAATAAACTACATTGAATGATCATAAGATTAATATAAGAGCTAATTGCCTTCTAAAGTCCAAGAAAGCTTCCTGGTGGAGGTAGCATCTGACCCGGGTCTAACAGGATGACTAAGCATTAACCAGATGAAAATAGGGAAATAGGGGAAAGGAATAAAATATTTGAAAGTATGAAGTTACTAAAGTGCCTGACATTTCTGCAGAATAGAAAAAAGTTGAAGGTACCAGGAAAGAAAATGAACATATCTTGGTAGCATAGTGAGGCTGCTATGGGCAGGGATTATGATTGCAAGATGGAACCTTATAAATGAAATGACTGGCTTCCATTCAGTAATGGTCCTGTGAGTTCACATTGTCACACTTCACTCTGTTGCGAACATAGAACACTGATAGGCAAAAGGAGACAGGAGACCAAAAAAGCACAATTAGGCTCAACAATGTGGTGATCATCTCTGTGAATAAGAAATGAATTGAGCATGACCGAAGCTATGGGCCTGATGAATGCCTCCACTGGAGACAGGAAGTAGTTTACCTCCTGTCCAAGGCAAGGAGGTAAAAAATGTTCCACTCATGTGAGGAGAGCTACTTCTTGATGACAATGGTAGGTGCGGCTCCCCCACTTGTGAAAGGGCTAAAGATGAAAACAGTTATCAAACCATGGCTTAGGGCAGTGATGCCGAACCTGTGACATGTGTGTCAGAGGTGACACGCGAACTCATTTTTTTGGTTGATTTTTCTTTGTTAAATGGCATTTAAATATATCAAATAAATATAAAAAATATGTCTTTGTTTTACTATGGTTGCAAATATCAAAAAATTTCTATATGTGACGCGGCACCAGAGTTAAGTTAGGGTTTTTCAAAATGCTGACATGCCGAGCTCAAAAGGTTCGCCATCACTGGCTTAGAGTAACACCCCAGGGCCTAGGGAGAGAGGAGATAGAGACTGTCTCAAAACCAGGACGTGAACCTAGACATCAGCTAGACCTAGGACTGGGTATGCAAGATTCTCCATGGTAGCCTCAGGACACCATTGTAGGACAGGTAACACACCAAGTGGAAGTAAATTCCAAACTGGTATAGAGGGAGCCAGGGAAAGGGAGAGAGGAATGGGGGGGTTGAGAGAGACAATTCACAATTCTGCAACTGTAAATTCTAAAACTTTTACAAAATGTTAAGACAGAATAAAAAATTAAAAATTTGAAGATAACTTTATTTAATGTGAAATCAGTTTTTTAAAGCCTGAATGTTAAGATTGTTGACAGAGAGTCTTCCAAACTATGTTTATTTCTTTAATTCCCACTCATTCCCAACCCACTGGAATTGGTCTCCTAGCCCAACTGAACAATGAAGCTATTTTTGCCAAGATCTCTAATGGACTTTTTCTTTCTCTTTTATTCTGGCAGCATTTGATGGTTTGGACTCACCTTTCTCTTGAGTCTCTCCCTGGCTCCCATGATAATCCCTCTCTGGATTTTCTTGGTTTTTCAGTGGCTGTTCTTGCTCAGTCTCCTTGAAGTCACCTCTTCTACTGCTTTTGTGCAATGTATTGATCTGCCTTTGGATTCCCACTTCTGTCCTTTGTTCTTCTACACATCCAAACTCAAGACTTCTGTTCTCTGTATACTGATGATTCCCGATATTATATCTTTATTGCAGATTTTCTCCAAATTCCTTGACCCTTAAATACTATACATACTATTTCCACTTCTGTGCTGCATGTGTACACCAAACTCAATATGCTTACTACTAAACAAATATATATACTTAAAACTACGCTCTCTATAGTGCTGTCATTTATTCAAACGTTTGAGCTAGAAACTCCAAAATTTTCCCTGACACTTTTGCTCTCCCTCACTGTCCATGTTCTAACTTCCTCCTCCCCCTCCCCTCCCCTTCCCCTCCCCCTCCCCCTCCTCCTCCTCCTCCTCCCCCTCCTCCTTCTCCTCCTCCTCCTCCTCCTCTTCCTCACCTTCCTCTCCCTGTGCCCACTCCCTTCTTTTGCTCCTCTCCTCTAGATCTTTCTC
Source organism: Myotis nattereri (assembly GCF_964212035.1). Taxonomy (NCBI): domain Eukaryota; kingdom Metazoa; phylum Chordata; class Mammalia; order Chiroptera; family Vespertilionidae; genus Myotis; species Myotis nattereri. The sequence goes on along the minus strand of NC_138081.1, from coordinate 93,149,352 downwards.
TCCTATCTCTTTCTTCTTCCCAGTCCTCCTTTCTTTATTTCTTCTATTTCTCTTCTATGTAGAAAGTGCCATTGTACTCAGCTTCCCCTTGAACTCTAGACTTGCTTCCCTGTCCTACTCCTTTATACCATACCAACAACAAAAGCAAACATCTTATCAAACTACTACTTTTGTAAGTTTTATTCTCAAAATAAATATTTGCATTTTGCCCTTGACTTTTGTGACTTTGGGCAAAATACTAAAACTCTATTTGTTTCGATTTCCTTTCCTATAAAGTGGGAATGAGAAAAATAGCACCTAAGCCACAAATAGGAGAATTCAGTCCCAACATTTATGAAAAGAGTGAGATCAGTGCCTACCATGTGGCAAAAATTATATGTGTATAAGCTTTGTGTATATTTCTTAGCTGTCAGTGTTTTCTATTACTATTATGATTAGACTGTCTATTATCTCTCTCCATTTTCCACTAATAGAGATTTTATAAAATATTAATCTATTAGGTAATATTTAAGGTAGGTAGTCTTCTGAAAAAATTAAGCAAGTTTTTCATGTATTTTCACAGGCAAAATTTTAATAATTAAAAGCTTTAAACTTCCCTTTAAGAATTCAGTTTAATTTTCTAGGACGGAGTAAAGATGTTTGTGGGGAAAGTGTTGGGGAGAAATATCCCTAACAGCTGTATCAATTGGTGTTGGCCTGGCCCTAAAATATATAGGAAATTCTGTGACTTGGTTAAAGTATTGATAGTTTAAAATTGACAGCAATTGAGGCTTTACACCATGGAAATTAGGTCAATGTTACAAATCAGGGCCCATTTAGCAGCATATCACTTTATAATTTTGCTAAATACCAAGATCATTATGAAGTTTGATGTAATCATGAACTGTTTTACTGTTAATTTTAATATAGCATGAGGGTAAATTGTGCCTGCAAGATTTAACAATCTATCTATATCAGGGGTCCTCAAACTACGGCCCGCAGGCCACATGCAAATACAAATATTGTATTTGTTCCCGTTTTGTTTTTTTACTTCAAAATAAGATATGTGCAGTGTGCATAGGAATTTGTTCATAGTTTTTTTTTAAACTATAGTCCGGCCCTCCAACAGTCTGAGAGACAGTGAACTGGCCCCCTGTTTAAAAAGTTTGAGGACCCCTGATCTATATAATAGAGGAATATGCAAATTAGCGGGGATGCCATAACATCACAACCAAACAGCAGGGACCTGAGGCTGCATGGCGCCTGGCCAAGATAAGGGACCTCAGGCCGCACCCCTGCCCTGTGAGGCTTGACAGGGGACCTCAGGCCACCCCCCTTGCCCCGTGGGACATGATGGGAGACCTCAGGCCGCACCCTCCACCCCGTCACTGTCACCGGGCTGGGAGACCTCAGGCCATGCCCTTTGCCCCACGGGGCTTGACAGGGGACCTCAGGCTGTGCCCCCCTGCCCAGCAGGGCTTGACGGGGACCTCAGGCCGCACCCCTCGCCTGATGGGGCTTGACGAGGGATCTCAGGCCACACCCCCTGCCCAGAGGGGCTTGATGGGGTTGAGGCCAGCTGGGTCTGGGTCTCACCCCATGGGGGTGGGGCCGGCCGGGTCTGTGTCTCCTGTGTTTTTGAAGCATGTGCGGGTGGTAGGCAGGGACTTGACTCTAGGTCCCACGGCATGCCCCAGACTCTGACAGGAGGGAGATTTTCATATACATTTTACTAATTTTTTTTCATCTCTGAGACTTCTATTATAGAGAAAGGACAAATAGCAATATTAAAATATTTCCTCTAATTAATTCCCTTTTAATGTGCATGAATTTCATGCACCGGGCTACTAGTTACTGTATATATTCGTAGTCAATGTAATAGTTATCCTGGGTGTTAACATCATTCAACATCAAAAGAGGTCCCTTTTTATATTTTGTACTGGTTTCTTTGTATGCTTGTGTTTTTGAGTGATTGGTGACCAAATGCTGTTTTTAACCATCTTAAAAAGTAAAAGTATTCTTTTATAATCAAAAGAAAAAATGTATTTAAAAGAAAAATTTACCCCCAACTTTAGAAGCAAGTGAGGGCAAACTCATAATTTAGAGTAATTTTTAAATTTTACCCATAACATTCCAATGGGAAGAAAATAATATGATAAAAATATCTTATTAGGCTCTGGATTATTGTTGTGAGAAAGAGTTCTAATTCCCCTCTTGAAAAACTATCTCATAACATGCTCAACCGGTGTTCGCCTTTTTTTTTTTTCACTCAGTGAAAAAACCACATGTAAGATCTTTTTGAAACTGACTAGTTCGCCAGTTCCACTTCCTGTTGTGAGGAGTAAGATGTATCTTCAACTCACTAAAGTTCTCAAGATTGTTTTCATTCTCTAATGTCAACCAATATAGGTTTCAAATTCATATATATCAAGTGAAACTGAAACTCCCTATAATTGGTTATTTCTATAGTATGCAGTCTGTTTCTCGTTGGGGAAATGGTTTCAACAGTTAATGCAGATTGTGAAATGATTTACTTTAAGAGAAGTGCTCTTAGGAGAGTTGACCCAGTGACTGAACTCCCCTTCCCCCCTTTAAAACAGTCTAAATAAAGTCCTTTCTTGATGCTGGTGATCACCCTGTTGTAGGGATTGTCCTGCTTAGAGCTCCCACTTCTCATCCAGCCTGAGCACGGGCATCTAGTGCAGACCAAGGACTAGTCTTGGGCAAGATTGAGACAAAGACTGCAGTTTGCTTTGGGGTTGTCTCTAGAACCAGCCTGAAGTCGTTCATAAGGGATGGGTGGAGGAGATTCACAGGTTCCCTTCACAGATCCTACAGCGGTCCTCTTGTGACTCTCTCTCTCTCTCTCTCTCTCTCATTCTTATTAAAGCTGCTCTTTTCCTGTGAGCTCTAGTAATGCAATTTCACCTTGTCAGTCTGGGCCAGAACCCTCTAGGAACGTCTCTGTACAGCTAGCTCCTTTTCCCCCTGTTGCCTTGGTTCTTAGTTGGTCTTGAGTACTCCCTAGCCTCTTCTGGACCCACTGCTTTCAAATCACTCCCACTATCCAAATTTACTCCCCTGCCCTTCGTCCTGGCTCTTGGATAAGTGTTAGCTCTCCAAATAATGTACATATTTGGGCTGAAATATTTTGTGGATAGCTACTATTGGTTTTACTGATCTCAGAGAACTGCATATAAAAAAAGCCATTTGAGGGAATGGTTGGGATTTTATTCCAGGATGCAGGAGTGGAAGGTATTTTGTGAAGTGGAGATGAGACTAGGACTTTGATATGATAACATGCCTAAAGCTTAGTCATGTGCCTTGACTGCAACATGTCCACTCTTGACTAAATTGAGGACAATTATTGCCTTTGTCATGTCCTTGTTTTTCCCCATAAGGATGATTAATTTCTTTGGGGATAAAATTTTATTCTAACACTTGTAAAATAAAAAGTCAGTTTGTGATTTTCCAGAAAATATAATTTAAGCACTTTGACTTCATCATTGTTGCTGAAAGAAATACAAGTTTTACTTATCCTAAAAAGTTATTATGAAATTTCTGTTTATTAGACATGAAGTATTTGTTTATATCTATAATCATGTAATGTTATGTATAATCGTATAAAATAATGATTTTTAGTTTTCAGAATATTTTCACATACAGTCTTATTAAATATTATGAGACCTTAGGATTGGAATTATGAGTATCTTGATTTTACAAATGAGGAAGTGGGTTCTGAGTGGTAAATGAATTTTTTTCTGGGTAACAGCTGCTAATTATGACAGTCATGAATTGATTTCAGGCTAAAATAATCCCATCCTAATTCTACTATATTATATTCCCTCTTTATATATATAGTAGAACCATATACAAAAACTATTGGATCAATAGTTAGATATGTAGAATACTAGCCAGATGCATCTGGAATAATATAAGGTGGCCTAACAACTTTTAGAACTGCTTTTCAATTATGTACAATTTTTTTTTTCAAATTCTTTACTTGTTAGCATAAAAATCTGTCATTTAAACCTGAGTAAATTCAGCTTAGATATTGTGGAGGAAAAAAAAGAAACTTCTTCAATCTAAAATGTTTTTCTTTCTACACACCCACACTCACCCTCCCACCCACCCACACACACACACAAAGAGGGCCATTTGTTGTTGTTGTTTTCTAGTTTTGCTGCTCGTCTGATTTTAACGAATGGTTTAAAATGTATAATGAAAAATGTGTATTTCAGATTTGTGTCTTATGCCTGATTTGAGTATTTGCAGAGCTATTATAAAGTAGGAGTCAATATTGATTTTTTAGAATGTGAGAATTACTCATGGGGACTTAAGACAAATAAGCAATTTAAATTTGCCTGTAGATGAAACTTTCCTGATAAGGAGGCTTGATGGCTACTTAGATCTCACCAAAGAGACTGGCATTCCTTTTTCTGGGATATTTAATTCCTGTGGTTTAGCTGTAACCCTACGTGGTAGCTGGACCATGAATTTTTTGGTCCGATGCAAGCCTGTAGTATTGTGAGACTGCAATGATTATCTTCCAGGTTTATTTAAATAATTGTTATTTAGAAATTGCAAGGAAAGAAGCAGGATAGATACATACGTTTTTTTCTCTCACAAAGAACTAAAAGGGAAATATAGACATATTTTTAAGAACTTCAGTGAGCAGTGTCCTGTCATAACTAAAGTGGTAGTGAGAAGGCTGCCTGTGGGTGGAAACAGGAAACATTAGTGATAAACGTTGTGTTACGTGTTGTTTTTTTTCAGGTTCAGCTTAATGTCTATTGATTCTAATTAGCACATTTTGTGCCTCAGCTATAGCTCCCCTCAGCTCTGCTTGGAGAGGTTTTTTTTTAGCTTCATCCTGCTCACAAACACTGCCACCTCCTCCCTCCTTCTCTCTTTACAAATGTTACAACACAATCTGAAATTTCCTCTTTTCTTCCCTTCCTGCATTTTCAGCAGGTTCCCTTGCGTCAGAAGCCGGGAAAGAAAACTCAAGGTAATGAGATCGCTTTTGTTTGTTCATCCCCTTTTTGCACGTGTGTGTTTCTTTTTCTCTTGGGTGCCTTCCTTGGGGTCAGCTTTTTGTCTGTCTTACTGTTAATGTCAGGAGGTGCACAGCAGATGAATGTTGGGTTATTTTGGGGTCGATTTTAAGAAATGCCGGCAGGCTGTTCATTTGGCTTAATCTCTGGTGGGGTGTCAGCAGGGCTTTGAAAGGCTGGCAGGGGGTCAGAGAGTGGCTGTGTCTTTGGTGGGCATTAACCCTTTTCTGTCAATTGCGTAACTACTGCTGTTCCTGCTGACAGGAGCTCTGTCTGTGCCGCGATGTGCCCGGCAGCCTCAGGATTTTAATTTTTCCACTTGTTCTTGTTGAATAATAGTCTTAGACTAACACTTGCATGCTAGTCTCACTGTTTCTTTGGTCATGTCTTGGTACCTTCTAAGCACTAAGTGAATGTTTAAAAATAAAAGAGATAAAAGAGACTTTTTTTTTGCACTTACTCTGCATAAATCTTGGTTAAAAAATAACCCAACTCCCAGGAGGTAAAAAATGAAGTTTCCTTTCTCTGTCATATACACTGGGGTAATACGTGACCATCTTTTCATGTAACTGTTGCAGGGTTTTTCACAATGAGCCGGAGGAGGATATCGTGTAAAGACCTGGGGCACGCGGACTGCCAAGGGTGGCTCTATAAGAAAAAGGAGAAAGGAACTTTCCTGAGCAACAAATGGAAGAAATTCTGGGTGGTACTGAAGGCATCCTCCCTCTATTGGTACAGCAATCAGTTGGTGAGTCCACTCTCCCTCCCATCCCCAGCCTCTCTCACCAAGGGTGCACTGAAGATCCTTGTTGAGCAGATGATCCCATTGAGAAAGTTAATTTTTTATTTCTGAGACTTGGAACAGAGGAAATAAACAAGTTCTAGAAACCATTTCTGGTCCAGTACATATGTAGGTCATTCTGTGTTTTACAGAAGAGAAAGCCACACTGCTTGACTGCCTTATCTTTGGTTGGAGAAGGCCATGCAAATGTATGTCCTAATCAAGGAGACTTTCCGTGTCTATTAATGTTACTATTCTATGCGAGATTCCAGTCATCTCAGGATTCATGTGGACAGCATTGGATATGGGAAATATACATTGTTAAAGTCTCTACAAGAAAAGGGACTCAGCTTTAAGACCTATTAGGGGTGTCAGTCCACAGACACTATTTTCATTTCTCCTCCTTTACTCTCTATTTCTCTGACCTTCTTTATTAGATGGGTTGGTTTTGGAATCGCTAATAGTCGGTGACTATTGTGTCTTGTTCTTCGGCATGTTTAGTGATGGTGTTAAATTATGCTTGGACAATCTTGATAAGAGAGTTGGCTAATCTATCATTTCGAGGCAGTATGCTTTTATGGTTTTCTTCACAGGCTAGTTTTCTGTTTGGAAAGGGCTAGGAATAAAGTTATTGTTAGAAGGTGTGCTGATCTTTCCTGGCTTGAGACATTTTGAAATCGATGATGTTGTTGAAAATTGAATGAGTAGAGATTTTTCACATGGGAACTCTCTCCATTAACCTCAAAGTAGCCAATGGCTAATCTCAGCAGAGATTGAGTTTGTTTTGGGAGTAAAGTGAAGAACAGCAATGGATATCCTTTAATCAACTAAGGAAAAGTTAGGAATTACTCTTAAGCCAGGACAATTATTTTTATACTAGAGGCCTGGTGCACGAAATTCGTGCACGGGTCCCTAGGCCTGGCTGGCAATCAGGGCCGATCTGTGGGGCAACTGGCAGGGCGATTGGGGGGCCCCCTGTTGGCACTCACCTTGGCTGGCCTGGGGCCTGCAGCTGGGGGCAGCTCTTGTGTTGAGCGTCTGCCCCCTGGTGCAGTGTGCGTCATAGCGACCGGTCATTCTGCTGTTTCACCGTTCGGTTGATTTGTATATTAGGCTTTTATTACATAGGATGACAGCATTCTTTTAACGTGACTTGTATGTGCCATAGTGCAAGCAACAGAGTATTAGAGCATGCAATTTTATAAATGTAAAATAAGTTCTGTGTATAGTTTGTGGGAAAAATTTTTAGTTGATAAATTCACATTCACTGATCACTAATTCACAAGCACCCATTCTGTAAAGAATAGGTTAAACTGGACCCAAATCCAATTCTAATGATGTGGAATAAACATTCCTCCCTGTGTTTCTCTCTGTACCCTCTCCAACACTCCTGTGCAAAACATGCTGTACAATTCTTCAAGTTCTATAAAAATACTAGAGGCCCAGTGCACAAAAATGTGTGCACTGGAGGGGGGGTCCCTCAGCCCGGTCTGTGCCCTCTCGCAGTCTTGTACTCCTCAGGGGATGTCCACCTGTTGGCTTAGGCCCGCTCCCCGGGGGATTGGGCCTAAGCTGGCAGTCAGACATCCCTCTGGTAGCCCAGGAGCCCTCAGGGGATGTCCACTTGCCAGCAGGGAGCAGGCCTAAGCTGCAGTCGGACATCCTTAGCGCTGCTGAGGAGGCGGGAGGGGCTCCCGCCACCACCGCTCTGCTGGCAGCCGTCAGCCTGGCAGCCATCAGCCTGGCTTGTGGCTGAGCAGAGCTCCCCCTGTGGGAGCGCACTGACCACCAGGGGGCAGCTCCTGCATTTAGCGTCTGCCCCCTGGTGGTCAGTGTGTGTCATAGTGACCAATCATTCCCAGTTGTTCTGCTGTTAGAGTCAATTTGCATATTACCCTTTTATTATAATAGGATATTTCCTCAAGCCTTTTGTGAGTTTTAACAACTTGATCAAAGATTTGGGAGGTTCACAAAGAGTCACCTTGATAAGCATGCAATCTCCCACCATCTCCTTTTCTCTCTTCTCTTTTGCCCTCCTGGATTCATTTATCTTCTTGTCCAGCATGGAATGGTTTTACCCAAATTAAGGCAACCTGGAGCTGGGGTCTCACCTGCTATCCTAAGGGATTTTTCCTAAACAAATACTGTTTTCTTCTTAAGAAGAGTTAATGTTAACGTAAACTTCAACCTCTTGTTTCATCTTATTTTAGGCTCTTGCTTTTAGGTAGTTGTGGCAAGTGAGAGTCTGTATCTTTTATAAAATGAGAGGACTTACTGATTTACATTTTAATAGCTCCCCAGGAATTTCCAGAGGTTGTTGGAAACATTGGGTGCTGATGGAGAATGGCGCATCTGTGGGAAATAACAAAGCTCTGATAGAAACGTGGCATTCATTTTCTCATCCAATCAAATTATTCAGCAGAGATGTCCCGGGTGCTGTCCTTGTCTTTATAGAATTTAAAGGAGCCCCTGCTGAACAGCACACAGTTACGGATTTGTGTTATTTGGCTTCATCAGCTCACTGGGATTAAGCAATGAATTACTATTTTGGGCATTAGGAATCTCCTGCCTCCACAGGGAGCAGCAATGTTGACTGAGGCCAGATTAGAAAGAGGAAGCGGAGACAGCATCAGACACACTCAAGCACCCCGGGCCTCACTTGCAGATGCATACAGAGTGATATTCAGGTAGCAAATCCTGTACCTAAGTAGAGTTAGATCAGCAACATTGAATGGAGAATAAATGTGTTGTTACCTGGCAACAGAGTTATCCTATTAAACTAGTGGTAGGTGATGGAAGGACCCTTCCAACTCCTTAATTCTGTGACTGTGTCATAGAGGAATATCCTTAGCCCAGGATGGTTGCCGTATGCAAATCTGACTGCACGTAGGTGACATGATTAGACACCTTGTTTCCTCCTTCCATAGGGTTCTGAGAGAACAACTCTAGAAATGAAATTTAGGGTAATTCTCCTGAGAAAGTACCAGTGACCTCATGGGACCCCTTTGTTGTCTCTACTGTTCCCTGACAGTGCCTGGGGAGACCACCGCCTCCTCCCCTCTCTTAGCATTTTTTGTTATTGCTGTCACCCAGGAATTGACTCCTGGCGTACCTTCTTTTTTCACAATGCTTTGCGGCTTCAAACAGTACTAGCTAGACTTCCTTGAGAAAAGTCAAGTCCAGGCACTCATTTGCCATTTTTCTCACCTCATATTATGTGCTTAAATGCGATACAGCACACAAGAATTGTATGCCAAGTCTTACAAAAGCAGATTCAAGTTTAATAGCCATAAAAATTCATGCTGTTTAAAATCCTGGGTTTAAAATCCACACAATTGTTTTTCCTTACCCCTAGGATAAAGTACAAATTCATTTACTGGCTTGTGAGAGTTTCCTGACCCATATCTCTCCTACTTCTCCACCCTCCCCACCCAAGCTTCAACTGTAGAACGTTTAGCGGTGAGCCAGGGCCAGTAAATGGGGCTCAAACATACAGTGCAGGGATGTGGATTGGATCCAGGAGGGAGTAGGGGGCCACTGCATATTCTCGAATCAGAAGATGATCTAATGAAATTGGATTGTGAAAATATGAACCCAGCACTCACTCATGGGAGGTATTGGAGAATAGAATAAAGAACCTTTCCGCAGGCCAGTGGGAGAGGGTGACAAAATGCAGGTGTTGAGCCATGAACTCCTGGACAAGAGTGGAAACTGAAAATTTGGGGCATACTACATGAAAGGCAAGATGTTGAGAACTTGGATATAGGGACTACACAGGGCAAAATGATGTTTCAGCAGCTGTCAGTGAGCAGTTCTCTTAAAATCCGAACACAGGAATGATGGAGGACCAGGAAGAAAAATTCTGTTACTTCCCTCATTATAATTTCAGGTATGCGGAGACAATCTTTGAAATGGACATTTGCCTTCATCTATAGGTTGTCTATGATGCTATCACTGTGTCCTGATATTTATTTTCCTTAGTAGTTCCCAGAATGTATTTCTAAAATCATGGTGTCCTGTCATAGTTTTATGGTCAGGCCAGTCTGTAGTTGGGGCAGGCAGTTTTTAATAACTCCTACTTGCTAAATTCATAGAATGTGGGAGCAATTGCTTATGTTGCCAATTTGTTTTCCTTTATATTTTTCCCAAACTTTTCACAATCAATTGTAAAACACCAAGACTGTGCAATCCCTCATGTCTTGGCTTGTTCTCAGGAGGCAATGATGTGCTGGCTCCTTTGGATGATGGCACTAGAGCGAATGACGTGGGCTTGGCTGTATCCCAGGCCCATCCTCCCGGTGCACGCCAATGACTGAACTGCCCACTCAGGGGACGCAGCACTGGCCTGCTGTCTCTGGTGGGCGATGCCATAGCTTCTGTCTGACTTTATCTTTCCTCGGTGGAATCCATCGTGTCTTGTTTCTTGAACATTTAAATTAATTTAAAATTGTTTAAAAATATTGTATAATAATATGTGTTCACTTAGAAAAGCTGGAATATATACCTAAGCAAAATGAAAAAGATAGGGAGGCAAACAGACAGAAATTAACAAGTGAATTAAGAGAATTTATTTGTTTACATTAATCACGATCCTACCACTTTGGTGTAATCACTGTAAACATTTTGTGATATTTCCAAACTTTTTTTGTTTTCCAAAAATAAAATGATACTATGCATAATGTTGTAACTTGATTTTCTCCCTACGCAATACATTCTCAACGTATTTCCATGGCAATAAGTATATATCCAAACATCATTTCTAACTGCTGTGTTACATATAGATTTATTATAGTTTATCAATCCACAGACTCTAAAATCAGAAATACCTTTATTCTAAAATATTTTAAAAAATATTTTTTCTTAATTTCAGAAAGAGAGATAGAAACATCAATGATGAGAGAGAATCATTGATTGGCTGCCTCCTACATGCCCCACACTGGGGATCAAGCCCATAACCTGGGTATGTGCCCTAACTGGGAATCGAACCTCTTGGTTCATAGGTCAACACTCAACCACTGAGCCACACCAGTTGGGCCTAACATCTTTTAAAATAGCTAACAGCAGGTAGAATACAGAAGCATACATATACTAACTTCAATATAAAGCAATACACATTTAATTTACCTATCAACATGTGTTTGTATAACTATTAATATATGTGTATAAATGTTAATATGTGTATGCATATATTGAAATGTGTGTATTTATAACTTAGTCACTCTTTTAAGCCAGCAGGAAGGAAGGTGGATTTTGTCAGCATGGTATAAAGGAGAAATGTCACCTGGATTCTAGTTCTGCATTTTCTTATGCGGCTGTATACCCTTTGGTCAGTGTTGTGACTCTATGCATCCATTTTTTTACAAATACACTGTGGCAAGAACATTATCTCTGCAAAATTCAGAGCGACTTTGAGAAGATCACATGCTTCTTAAAACAACATCAAAAAATCAAAGGAATTGATTACAGAGAAAGGCAATTTTGGATATGCTTTAGGTAAAATGTGCTTACAACATATTGTGATTTTAGGAGGCAAAAGAATTGTGGTAAGGGTTTTCAGACACCAGAAATGGGTTCTTTTGGTAACAGTGGCTTCTCCCATGCTCGAAATTCTAAAATTTGCCTCCTGCTCCTGAGTAAAGGGTGATTTTAAGGCATTAAACGGGGGAGTCAGCTAGACAGCCCTGGGGGCTTCTTCAGCTCAGGGTTGCTAACCTGGAAGGAGAGTTCAGGTAACTCATGACGGAGTGATGAGGGCTGTGTGTACATTTCTCAAGCAATAGCATGAGAAGTGGCCCCTGGGATGAGCTGAACTTTGGGTTGGATTTGAGGGTTTTCCTGAGAAGTCATTACATGAGGATTTATCATCCCTCTGGAGCGCGTTCCTTTAAGGGGCAAAGGCCCAGCTGCTCCCACAGACCAGCTCACTGATAAACTCATCTGTCATCGTGCTGCCGTGGCTAGCCTCCCATAGAGCATACTTTAAGAACACGTCAAAAAGGAAGCTATGCAGCAGAAATTCTTAAAAGTTGAGTACTTTTTAAAGGAGTCAGAATTTAAGGGAATCTATTTGAAACAATGTCTTCCAAAAAGACAGAAGGAAGAGTCTAAGGTATCCCTGGGTTCTGAATCAGGAGGACAGGCTCTACCCGGATGCTGCAGCCCTTTACACCTCAGGCAAACCGCCCACCTGTCTGGGCCTTCCTCCTCCTCCTCATCTGTTCAACAGAACTGTGGAGAAATAGCTATTACCCGGGGGAGGGAGGGGGGTGAAAGAGACGGTTCTCATCAGTAGCACATTAACCACTATTTTCATACTCTGAAGCTTATGCAACTTACTGTGGCAAATGGGTTTTCATCCTTTACTGGAAAATAATGACTTTTCGAGTAGCATTTTTAAAAATTGTTCTAATGCCTGGTCAGTGTAGCTCAGTGGTTGAGCATCAACCGATGCACCAAGTGGTCACCGGTTCCATTCCCATTCAGGGCACATGCACGGGTTGTGGGCTCACTCCCTAATATGGGGCAGGCAGAAGCAACCGATCAATGATTCTCTCTCATTGCTGAAGTTTCTGTCTCTTTCTCCCTCTCTCTTCTTCTCTGAAATTAATAAAAAATATATATATATATATATATTTTTAAAAGATTATGGTACACCGACTAACCGTGGTTTTAAAAGAACTAAACTTATTCTTTGTTTCTCCTAAAGTTTTAATATTGAAAGCAAATGCACAAGATTTTTACTTTTCTTAAGTGGAGTTCCTTTATTTACTCTTCGCCACTTCTGTTCTAATCATGAATGGTAGACGAACTTTATTAGATGAAAGAGATGTCATTTATTCGGTAATAGTGAGATTTAATCAATTTTCTTCTTATTCATTTAAAAATTTCCTTCCTACGTAGTGCTTTCTTTTCCATTGTGATGTTTCCATCTTAATTTCTCTTGAAAATAGTATTTCAGAAGGAAGTGACTATCTTTGTCTGCCAGATTACCAGAAAGTTCACTAGTACCTTAATTTCATTTAAAATATGACTCCCTAGGGAGAGAATGAGGAATGTAAGTAAGAATGGAGAGCGAGGAGAACTGGTTTACAAATAGAACAGAGTGCCAGTTGCTTCTAGCTACCACGAAATACCACCTCACATGCTAGTGAGGTGGTCAACCTTGGGTGATCGTTAGGAGGAAATAATGACGAGGGCTTAGGGTGCCAGGCAGCTGGGCTTTTGTGAGTAGGAACCGTGAGTAGAGTCATTTTCTTGGAAAGGAATGGCATTTTGGTTCAGGTTTCCCAGAAGCATATCCTGAGGAGAGAATTTGGATGCCAGTAGTTTATTTGGGAAGTGATACCGGAAATACTTGGAGAGGAAATGGGGAAGTGCAAAGGGTAGACAGCTAAGAAAGCTCATCTTAGCAAACAGATGACGACTGTGGGTAACTGAAGCTTCATTCTGCTGGGGGACTCTCAAGCGCCTGTGAAATATATGCACCTCAGACGGGACCTGGGGTCGGTGCACACCAAGTCCTGTGGTCACTGCTGGAGGACTCACCCTGGGGGCAGTGCCCCCTCAGCACCTCAGCACAGGTGGAGAAGAGGGATGTGGCAGCCCGGGCAGCCCTCCCCCGGAGAGATGCAGGTGCTGTCCGTGGGAGTCCTGGCCAGTGGCCCTGGGTGCTTAGGTCAGGGGGATGTGGTGGGTTCCCCAGCAGCACCTGCTACAAGGGATCTGCTTCCCTCGGAGCCCCTTTTTCTCTTGTCAGAGCCTCGGCATCCTCAGCGCCATCATAGTTACCACCATCGACATTTTCAGTCCATTTTTATAATTAATGCCAGGATCTGTGGGGTCTGGAGGAAATTGGGCCTTTCTGTTTATTTGCCAAAAACATTTACTAAATGTTTTCTAGGTAGAATTTCTAGGCATTTGTCAGAATAAAGTATCTTTTGGTCAAAATCCCATCATAGTCATAGGGTAATGTTAGATAAAACCAAATGCAAGAATCCATACTAATAAAAGGGTAATATGCTAATTAGGGCAGACGTCCTTCCAGACAAAGCTGCAGCAGCTGCGAGGGCTGAGGCTTAGGCAGCCGTGGGAGGCTGCGAAGGGCCCAGGCTCAGGCCGGCAGTGGCAGCATCAGCGGGGTAATGGGGTGGCACCTTCCCCTGACCCACCAGCTTGCTTCCTGCAGAGGCAACTTAGGTTTTTAAGGCCAAAAGCTGAGGCAGAGGCGGTTAGGGGCGATCAGGCCGGCAGGGGAGCAAGGTAGGGGCGATCAGGCCAGCAGGGGGGCAAAGTAGGAGCGATCAGGGCTGCAGACAGAGGCAGTTAGCCTAAACCGGCACTTGGACATCCCCTGAGGGGTCCCAAATTGGAGAGGGTGCAAGCTGGGCTGAGGGACCCCCTGCCCCCACGCATGAATTTTGTGCGTTGGGCCTCTAGTAGTTTAATAAAAAACATACCCTAAGTAATATATGAAGGCTATGGTGAGCTTACTAGCATGTTTGTTCTCCAAAGACGTTAAAATATTTCTTTCAGTGGCGAGTCTGATGCAAGGAGGACAGGGAAGGCTGACACACACAAGCAGCTGTTCAGAGGGCTCGGCTGACAATGGACAGAGTGAAAAACCTATGTTATTTCACCTTTGTCTTCTGGGACGTTCGTTCTCTTTTGCTTTCTTTTCGTTCCTTTGCCTAATTCTTTTCAGATAATGAAATCATGAAACCTTAGTTTTTTTATAGTTTTAACAATGTAACAGTATTATATACATCTATGTGAAATGGAGTTCACCTTGAGGTGCTGGATCTACCTGCTTTCTCACTGTGTGCTCTGCCTAAGATCACACAGTAGGTGGCTTACACTGAGACACTTGATACCAAGTCCAAGGTCCTTTCTTTGTGCCATCCATTGACTGCAAATTCTCTTCCATATTAGCTCCTCGTTGTGACTAAAGATGTTTTTCAATCTCACGCTTAGGATGATTTAACTGAGTTCTGGGTTCTGGTCTGAGGTGCCTGTCACTTCAATAATACCACATAACTTGCCCGTTGTATAATGCCCATTAGTTGTCTAAGTTAGAAACCGATCATTTCGTAAATTCTAGCACTTGGATGTTGATTAATTTTCTTCTGAAGTTTAAGATAGTGTTACCTCAATGGACTATGCTGAGCTCTCAATAAATGTTATCTGTTATTAGATGTTAGTCAAGATTATTATAGTTCTTAAAGGGACTTCAGGCATTCTTACTACCAGGTCTGCTTCTGATACCTAGAAGAAAACAAAACAAAACAAAACAAAACATCCTTTTTTTAAAAATTTTTCAGTGCCCAGTGCTAATTGGCTCAACCCTCTGCCTGGTTGCCCAGCAATATGTGCAGAATGGAGGTTGCCTTGGTGTGTAATCTGCCTACTTCCTTTTCAAAAAGGAAGAGGGCACATCCGACAGAACAAAGCAGTGTCATCGTGGACTGTTGCCTATGGAGGGGAGGAAGGGACATTTAGATTAAATGCAATTTTGGGGGGAGGGAGAGAAGGAAAAACTGCTAAAACTATATACAAAATAATAGCAATGTCACTTTGAAAGTCTTAGATTATATCCCACTATGTATAGTCAAAATTCTGTGCTCTGTGGGCCCTTGGAGTCATTATTTGTGGGGTTACATCACCAGGCTTGTATTCAGTTAGGTTCATTGGTTTCTATTCGTTTTTTAATTTTAGGAATTGCTTCTTTTTTTGGTTTGTTTTATTAATATATATCATTTACCCCAATTCCACAGTCAACACTATATTACAAATTACGGCCAGATACGTCTTGCTTTCTTCCCTATGCCTCTACCCTCTTCCTTCCTCCTTTTTTGTTTTTGTTTTATTTTTCCATTCATTCTTTTTGTAGATATAAGCAACTATGTATACTGAGTGAGGCATACCCGATTTCTCTTTCCTTACACAAAATTAGCATACGATATCTGTGGCACTGTACCTTGCTTTTTCTTTTGCCATTTCCTGGAGATTGCCCTATGAGCATATGTCATTTTCTTATCATTATTTTTGGCATGTGGATGCCACAGTTTATTCAACGCCGCCCGCCCCGCACCCCCCCCCCCCCCCCCCCCAATGATAGGCACTTGGATTCTTTACAGTCTCTTTTGTTGCAAAAATGGTGCAATGCACGTGTCATTGCACATCATTATATTAGGACAGATCCTAGGAGTGGGGTCCTGGATCAGAGGGTCCATGCAGTCTTGCTCGTTACTGCCCAGTTTCCATCCATTGCGTTGCTTCTGCATGACCACCAGCCGTGTCTGAGACCGTTTCTCTGTAGAACTAGAACCTTCACAATTGGCTTTATGTTTTCTTCCATCTCAGTTGATTTTAGGCCTGTGTTTTAGAGACTATAATTCAGATTTCTCTAGCGGTCACAAGCCTGTGTGTGCATGAGAATTTAGTGACAACTGTCCTAAGGTGACAAGGAATGGGCAGCTTTGCTTAGAGTTCAGACTTTGCCTGTTCCCAGGGAGCTGGGAGTACTGAGCAAACCACACACCCATTTGGAGAACAGGAGTGTGCAGCTTCTCCGGGTTCTGAGAGGCACTGGGTCACCTCACTTACATTTTATTTCAACTAATCCCAACAATGTTAAATTCATATTTACACATACACACAAAAGCATATTACAAAAAATCTATATTTTGTTTTCAAAATGATTTTCCCCTCAAAGTGAAGATTTTATTTAAAGACCTGTAATTTGTTTAGTGACAGGTTTTGAGGGGGAAATGCTGCAATGAAAGTCCATGTAGATTCTAAGATGCCTCTTGATTTCAGAGTTAGTACAGTGTAAAAAAATATCAGGTTTCTTTGAATCAAGGTAATATGGTTTCACTGAGAATAGAAAGATAATGATACTTTTTATTTTTAACCATGAAATACATAATATTTTTTTTCTATTAGACTTCATCTGTTGCTGGTTTGGTCTTCTCTGACTTAGCCTTTGAAAAATACACATCACTCTTATTTTTCTAGGTCTGCCCTTCTACCTTTCTGACTTATGCAGGTACTTAAGTCATTTTGTCTATTTTGCCACATAATGTGAAAAAGCCAGACTTTTTGATGGCAATGAACGCTCAATTTGTATTTAAATATTAAAATTTGATGTCCTATTTAAATCAATTTTAAAAATATGTCTGAAGGGTGGTGAATTTAAAATAAAATATTTTTGTTTCTAAAATTCCTGTAGTCCAAAACTGAAGCTATAGTTAGGCTTACACCATAGACTGTAAGAAATATTAAACCAATTATGTGTCTAAAGTTTGAACCAATCATATTGAGTCATAAGCAGGATCATCAGAGACCTCATATTTTACCTTCTTTCAAGTCTTACTGACAGCCCAATGGGAAGGATTTCATTGATAGCTTTTTATTCTCCAAACTTTTCCTGCATCTCATGTTTTGAAAAACAGCTTTATTGAAATATATTTTATATACCATAAAATTCATTCTTTTTAAATTTACAATTCAATAATTTTTGGTAAATTTACCGAGTGACGCCACCATCTTAATAAATCAATTTTAAATCATTTTTATTATAGCAATAAAATTCTTCATGCCCATTTTCATTTAATCTTCATTCGCACCCCCAACTCCAAGTAATCACATTCTACCTTTTGTCTCCTTACATTTGCCTTTTTTTCTACACTTCATGTAATGGAATCATACAGATTTCTTGTATCTAACTTTCACTTAGCTTAGCATAATGTTTTCAAGGTTCATTTATGCTTTTAGCATGTGCTCATAGTTCACTAAAGAATATTTCATTGTAAGAATATACCATACTATTTATTTACCAGTTGATGGATATTTAAATTGTTTTTAGTTTGTGTCTATTATGAACAATGCTGCTATAATATTTGCATGCAAATCTTTGTATGGGTGTATGTTTTCATTTCTCTTGGGTAGATACCTACAAGTGGAATTGCTGGTTCGTATGGCAATTATATGTTTATATATTTTAGAAACGGTTAAACTGTTTTTCCAAAGCAGCTTCTACATCTCATTTCATCACTTTATTGTCAGGGGGGAAAAAAACAGTTTCTTAATATTCATTCATTTATAAAACTCATTTTTTATTTCACAGGCATTGAACACTTGCCTTGTCCTAAGTATTAATGATCCTATCTAATAAAAGAGAGACATGGTAATTAGCCATACCTCCGCTACCCTTCCCATTGGCTAATCAGGGTGATATGCAAATTAACTGCCAGAAAAGATGGCGGCCGGCAGCCAGGCAGCTTGAAGCGAACATGAGGCTTGCTTGCTTCACTGACGGAGGACTCCAATGTTCCCTGCCTGCGGCTGCCGGCCTCTGAGCTTGCAGTTTGAAACATTGTTACAAATATAGAAGATAAACAAAACCCCAGAAACCTGCTTTCAGCCAGCCGGGATCTCAGAGCTGGAGTTAAAACAGTGTTTCAATTATAGAACCCAAACAAACCAGATACCTGCTTTCAGCAGCCGAGGCCTAAGAGCTGGAGCCAAGCCTCAGAGCTAAAGCTGGCCCAGAATAAAAAAAAAAGAAAAAAAGGAGTGGTTGGGAGCTTCAGTCACCCACCAGCCTGAAAACAGCCCTCAGCCCCTCACCCAGACTGGCCAGGCACCTCAGTGGGGACCCCCACCCTGAAGGGTGTGTGACCAGCTGCAAACAGCCATCATCCCCTCATCCAGGCTGGCCAGGCACCCCAGTGGGGATCCCCACCCTGAAGGGGGTGTGACCAGCTGCAAACAGCCATCATCCCCTCATCCAGGTTGGCCAGGCATCCCAGTGGGGACCCCCACCCTGATCCAGGACACCCTTCAGGGCAAACCAGCCGGCCCCCACCTGTGCACCAGGCCTCTATCCTATATAGTAAAAGGGTAATATGCCTCCCAGCACCAGGATCAGCGGAGCTGCGAGGCCTCCTGGCACGGGATCAGTGTGATAGGGGGCAGCACCCAAACCCCCTGATCGCCCTGTGGCTCTGTGTGTGACAGGGGGCGGGACCACAACCTCCCTATCCACCCTGCTCTGTTTGTGACAGGGGAAGGCACCCCAACCCCCTGATCAGCCCTGCTCTGTGCCTGATAGGGGGGAGCTCCCCAACCCCCTGCTCTGCCCTGCTCTGTGTATTACAGGGGGCGGTGCCCCAACTCTCCTATCGGCCCTAGTCTGTGAGTGACAGGGGGGAGCTCCTCAACCCCCTGATCAGGCCTGCTCTGTGCGTGAGAGGGGGGAGCTCCCCAACCCCCTGATGGGCCCTGCTCTGTGAGTGACAGGGGGGAGCTCCCTAACCCCCTGATCGACCCTGCTCTGTGCGTGACAGGGTATAGAGCCCCAACCCCCCTGATGGGCCCTGCTCTGTGAGTGACAGGGGGCAGCGCCCCAACCCCCTGATTGGCCCTGCTCTGTGCATGACAGGGGGTGGCGCCGCAACCTCCCCATCGACCCTGCCTTGAGTGTGACAGGGGGCGGTGCCCCAACCCCCCAATCGGCCCTACCCTGAGCGTGACTGAGGGTGGCATCACAACCTCCCGATCTGCCCTGCTCTGTGCATGACAGGGGGCGGCACCCCAACTCCCCAATCAGCCCTGCTCTGAGCCCTGCTCTGCACCTAGGGATTGGGCCTGCCCTCTGCCACCTGGGAGCAGGCCTAAGCCAGCAGGTCGTTATCTCCCGAGCGGTCCCAGACTGCGAGAGGGCACAGGCTGGGCTGAGGGACCCCCCCTCCCTCCCGAGTGCACAAATTTTTGTGCACTGGGCCTCTAGTATAATATAAATGACAGGAGTATTTCCTTCAAAGTACACACAATCTATTGGGGAAACAGGCACATAACCAGATAAGCAAGTATAGCAAGAAGTATTTAAGTGAAGCCCACCCTTGGTGCTGGGTGCTGAGGGAAGGCACTTATTCTAGGCTGAGGGAATGGGGAAGGGTGAGCACCTTTGAGACTGTGGAAGAATGAGTACATGTCCTATAAAAATATTGATGTTTTAAAGTGGCATTCATATTATATCTCAAAAGTGCCTCTTTCTTCGGCAGTCTTTCCTGTGTAGAAAGAAAGCTGAGGGATCAGTTATGGAGCTGAGATTTTACCAGATATGACTGTGATTTCTTCCCCAAGGAACTTCCTACAGTCTTGGGAGAGGAAATAATGTTTGTTGGGTGCCCATTAAGTGTTTTATTTACCTGAACTCATTTAAGTCATATAACAACCAATAAGTGATAAATCTATGATATGAACCTCAATTTACTAACTCCAAAGTCAAGCCTCTGTCCACCATATATGAGTGCTAATTAGGTTCCATCTTATGTGCTGTGACTTCCTAGAGGAGTAGGATGGGAATGATGCTGAGGATACCTATAGGCTCAGCAGAAAGGATAGCTCTGATGGTTTAGGAAGAGAGGAAGGGGCGGGGCAGGTCCTTTGGGCGCCATACAATGGCTGTCCATCCCTAAGCTGTGTTATCTTACTACTGATGGGAAGATTCTAGATGACTTTACAGGTGACTATCAAACTTCTCTAGTAAAATGTGTATCTAGGATTAGTCCAGTGCTGATTCAGGAAGATATCTTTTGATTCTCCTTTATTTCATCTATGCTCTCTTTATTCATTGTATGTAATCTCAATAACCTAACTGCAAGACTAAGGCACTGATTCATGTATGTGGTATGTATGTGTTTCAGGCAGAAAAAGCTGAAGGATTTGTCAACCTGCCTGACTTCACTGTGGAGAAAGCATCTGAATGCAGAAAAAAGCAGTAAGTTGTCTATTATTTCCCACAAAACTCTGAGCCAGGATAATACTATCCCTTCATAAAGTTCCTTGGGTGATGTGGTGATTTGGAAGTTAATGAAAGTAACACTCAATGTCTGAGAACTTTGAGCTTCATGGGTTGGCACCCCAACAATAATAGAAGCTTTTAACCTCTTATTTTCAGGAACTGCATTTTGTGGAGCAGATGGGTTTTAAAACCCCATGGAGCTTTGACATGGCATGTTGTTGACGACTGTGTCTGTGACAGAATTAAAAACAAGCTCCCTTCCAGAACTGGCAGGGAGGTCAGATGTCAAAGTTTTGTCCTTGTGAAGAGAATGACTAGTTAAATAGAATTCTCCAGAGCTGTCTATATTATAGCAAGACTACTTTTCCTTAGTTTATAATAGAATTATCAGTAGCAATCTTCAAATTGAATTCTCTTGAGATGTCTTAGACTTGGGGATGACACCTTGATGTAATGTAAGTTCCAAAGATTTGAGAACAAACAGGAAAAAGAGTCACCAGCTGTGGTCCTAGTTTTGTTGAGAAGGGAATAGCCCAGAGAGTTTGGACTTGTCTAGAACTCATGGCAGGGCTGGCTCTAGACCAGCTATCCAGCCTCCCAGTCAGGTGTTCTTGACAGCATCCAGCTGCATTTTGCATATGTGTCCTTTTCACCTTTTTCTTAATCTTTCTTCTACCTTTGACATCTTTTCCTGTTTTGTTAGAAAAAGGCATTTCCTGCCCTAACTGGTTTTGCTCAATGGATAGAGCGTCGGCCTGCGGACTCAAGGGTCCCAGATTCAATTCCAGTCAAGGGCATGTACCTTGGTTGCGGGCACATCCCCAGTAGGGAGTGTGCAGGAGGCAGCAGATCGATGTTTCTCTCTCATCGATGTTTCTAACTCTCTATCCCTCTCCCTTCCTCTCTGTAAAAAAAATCAATAAAATATATTAAAAAGAAAAGAAAAGCGCATTTCCTTTGATCTATGTTACTAGTATCAGCAACTGATTCGCTTATTTCTAAGAAAATGAATAAACTGGTGCTAGCTTTAAGCCCTTGCCACGATGGTGTAGCTGCACATATCCAGTGATACACAAGTTTGTGATGATTCTTGTAGTTTGGACCAAACTATTTATAAATGTCCTTGCCCCGTACTGTAGGACTTCCGGTCTAAATGGTAAAGGGGAAACACTTTATTATTTGTTATCTTTAATGTTTTATACTTTTATTTGAAACTAAGTCTACCTCATATGTTTTATGCACTAGAGAGTGGCTGGATAAGGTTTTTGATGGGTTATCACAAGTTTTATACTGGATTATTTTCATGTAAACAAATGCTCACACTTATGTGATTGAATTAGACTGTTCTTGAAGGAGCTGATCTAAGTATTTTGAAGTGACACCTCCATCACTCTATATTTTAATGTATTATCTCAATAGCAAAGAAGTTAGTAAATGAAAATAAAAGAATACGCCCGTATGTTTTAAATAGAAACCACTGACACAGTCCTGTTCTGGATGTTCATACGTGATGAATTAACCCTCTGTTCTCGAAATGAAATAGAGATTAGACAATAGGTATTTCATGTGACTAAATGACTTCCTGTAAAGTGACAAAGAAAGCAGGTGCACTTACTGTATTTATATTTGACTGATTTATTTTCAAACCCATTGATGACTCCAAGCACTGATTTTGTATGTGTCTGTGCTTTCCCCCTGCAAGTGCTTTCAAGATCAGCCATCCACAGATCAAGACCTTTTATTTTGCAGCTGAGAATACGCAAGAAATGAATGTGTAAGTAGAGGGAATTGCTAAATCCAATCTCTAGGGGAATAGTCTTACTTTGGACAGGTGTTTGAATTTTAATCAGATGTTCATATCCGTTATTGTTTTATTAACTTCTCATGCTTTAAGGATTAATCTCTTTAGCAGCTACAAAGTCTTCTTGCTTTCTTCTCTAGTATTTGGGAGCATTTTTTGGAGAGCTGTACATATCAAAACGGCTATTTTTGGAAGAAGTAATGAGAATCTTCTGAGGGAACCACTAAGTTGAGAAAGGAAGAGACAAATAATTGTAAGAGAATGTTAAAATGAGAATCAGAATCACGGGGAGAAGGCTGGAAAGTATTATATAACTGATCTTGTAGCTTTCAGAATTCTGGTCTTTATAGTGTCTCATATGTGCTGTGTGATACCATGATGATTCATGCATTTATTAGCTCTCCATGTGCAATCACAAATATTTTGCAGAACATTCTTGTTCAAGGTATAGCTGACATAAGTTTTATGCCCCTAAATTCCTGATTCCCATTTGTTCTGTTTAAATAAGTGGACTGTATGCATCTAGTACTACCTGCTTGAGGCTTCAGAGAGCACTCTAAGCTTTATTTTCAGGATTCTTAGTGTCTTTCTCTCTCTCTTTTTTTTTTGGGAGGGGGGTTGTTAATCCTCACCTGAGGATACTTTTTCCATTGATTTTTTTTTTTTTTAAAGAGACTGGAAGGGAGGGAGGGAGGAGGAGAGAGAGACACACACATAGATCAGTTGATTGGTTGCCTCCTGCACTCGCCCCCGGACAGGATGGGAGATCAGACCTGCAATCCAGGTATGTGCCCTTGACTAGGAATCGAACCCAAGACCCTAGTGCACTAGGCTGACAATGGCTACGGCAAGAATTCTTAGTGTCTCTTATTACCTTACATAATTAACTAAAATATGTCTATGGAACACCTGCTATTGTCCCATTGTAGCAGATCCAAGGCACTAGAAATAAAGGATGCAGACATGATTCATTCATGGAGTTTATGGCTTAATCTATTTTATTTATTTACATATAATGATTTTTCTGTTCTATCTGCCGTATATAACTTCTTTTTGCCTTCTTGCTCTAGAAACTTAAAGAAAAACTGCTTTTCACCAAGCATACACGAACAAGCACACACATACCTTATAGGATATACCGTGAGCAGTCCAGTCTAGCTAGAAGCCTTCTCATTGGTTCCCTACACTCATCTCCCCACCACGACCCTTCATGTGAGGGCAGAAGAGCTTCTTATTGAGAAACCCAGTGTTAGAAATAGCAAGGCAAGGAATTGACAATTGAGTCTTTCAAACAAGTCTTTTGTTTACTTGGAGAAAGAGAGAAGTGGTTTCTTCCCTCTTTCTGATTTTAGCTTTTCCTTCCTGGCTTTCTCAAGTGTCTGAAAAAAATAAGAGCAGACACACAAAAGGAAAAGATTTTTAAAACTTCACTGTCAAAGCTCTTTTTTATTTACATGAGTAACTCTAAATCCTATTGACTAGCAAGCCCTAGGGGTGAAAGGGGTGTGTGGAAAGCTTAATGTCTTGCCTAGCAGTATTTGGAGCCCCAGTTAGCCTGGAGCTGAGCCATCCATTAACCCCAAGTGGCCCCCCTCCCCCACCTCCCCTCACAGCCTCCTGCTGTCCCTGGCTTCTCTCAAACAGGGTCTTGTATCTCCAGCTTCCTTCCTGTCTACATCCTTCCTACCCATCCTGTGGCTGGATCTTTCAAAGTGGTTCTGTTCTCTCTGACGAGGGAAGGGTGAGACCGAGTTTACCAGAGAAACAGCTAGTGCTCAGTGTTTTGTTATCTGTGAATTTCTCTTCCGGCATCGCAAAATACATTTGTGAACCAGTACAAAGTTATTAAACCCGTTACAGTTCAGGCAGATTTGCTCTATAAACCACACATCTGTATTACTTTGCTTCTTGCTCACCCTCTTTTCCAGTTTATGTTTATGTTTCTAGTCCACTTATCGTCAGTTTTTGTGTTTTCCATTTGCAGAATCTGACAGCAAGCAGCGTTGCATGAGTATTAACTACTAGTATAACTAAGACATACACACTCTGCCTGGTCGGCTAAGTCAAAGCCTTTCGTAGTTACCGAAGCCAAGATCTTATTGCCAGTCTATGCTGTGAAGATCTGTTAATTTTACTTGAAATTATGTTAACACTTATCTTTCCAGCTTACAAGCAAGGTGTAAATTGAAATTTGAATGTAAGGTGTTCTGATCCCATAGTTTGGAATGACCTTTAGAGTTTAAAACTGTCCATGCGGCCACTCATAGACAAACGGCCCATTTTGTCTGTGCCCAAATGTATCATAATTTCTTTCATTTATGATACACTAGAGGCCCAGTGCACGAATTCGTGCATGGGTGGAGTCCCTCAGCTTGGCTGGAGATCGCGGTCGATCTGGGTCATCTCGCCCAGTCCCAATTAGGGCCGATCAGAGCTGGCCGGCTGGGGGGAGGGACTGCGGGTAGGTTAGCTGGCTGCAGGAGGTTGGCTGTGGGAGGGCACTGACCACCAGGGGGCAGCCCCTGCATTGAGTGTCTGCCCCCTGGTGGTCAGTGGGCATCATAGAGACTGATTGACTGGTTGTTCGGTGGACGGGTCATAATGGCCACGTAGGCTTTTATATACATAGATTGTTAAGTTTTATTATTCTGAAGATGGCTTTTCTAATAGCCATCAATGCAGAATCTCTTGGGGCCTCCAGGCTAACGTCTCCCACAAGGCTGTTCATGTGGTGTTGAAGGGTTTGTTCTGCATTAGCCCCTGAGGAGTTTCTTTTCCTACTGAGGTGGCCTGTTGGAGCCAGTACATCACGTGGCTGCATGTTTCTCAAGGGGGTGCCGAGATGCTGGGGAAGGAGGCGTGAGGGCATCTGGAGAGACGGGTTCTGCTTTAGAAACCCTCCTCTTTGGGAAACGGCACTTTGGGTGGTGACATTTCTCTCTGGGACGATGGAGGGAAAGGCAGTTAAGGTTAATAGCTGTGCCGTGTGCTCTGAAGGGGCCCTCGATGTATCAGGACAGGGTAAGTGGTGAAGGGGAATGAAAGAGCTGGTTTCTGAACAGAGGCCGGTGGTAGCTGCCTTTCTCCCACGGTGCTTGCGGGAAGCATGTGCTTTGTTTTCCCATCAATTTCTTAGCACTTGTGTTTCTCCAACACACACATTCCCGGCAAGTCAACATACAACACACTCCCGGGAACATCTGTCATCTTCTGTGTAAATACCAGTCTTATTGTGCATCCATCTATTTAGCCACAAATAGAAAATTTTCTACTGCCTCGATGTTTAACTAAAATGTTCTTAGCAAAGGAGGTGCTCTAAGCCAGTGGGTGCTGGAAAGAAAACGCTCAAACAAGATTCTGATCAATCGCCAGTTTTTCACAGCAAGTAACTGACCATGGAAATTACCAGTAAAAAGACACGGTTTTTGGGTAATGGCTGGGAGGAATCCTTTTTTATTATCAATACCCTTCCATTCTGCTGTTTCTGTATTTTCGTGTCATTGCTTGTTTCAGGCATTCTCAATTTAAAACCATTTTTGTCTTGATATGTCAAAATGTGTTGTTTATTTCACTTTTATATACTTTTTTGGGGGGGGATTAGCTTATATAATTATGAAATTATGTATAAACTAAGAATGAGTTTATTTTTGGTATTTTTAAAGTGAATCATTAAATTCATTGTGCTTTGCCTGATCAATGTTTAAAAATGTGCTTTTAAATATTTCTTTTAGTTAGGTGACACATAAAATATATTCTTGTAAAAATCATATAATACAGCCCTAGCTGGTTTGGCTCAGTGGATAGAGTGTCAGCCTGCGGACTGAAAGGTCCCAGGTTCAATTCTGATTAGGGGACATGCCTGGGTTACGAGCTCGATTCCCAGTCGGGGGCATGCAGGGAGCAGCCGATCAATGATTCTCTCTCATCATTGATGTTTCTATTTTTCTTTCCCTCTCCTTTCCTCTTTGAAATCAATAAAAATATAGATAAAAGAATCATATAATACAGAAGTATGCAACGTGAAAACCTCCTCATATCCCCAACTTCTCTCCCTGGGATTAACCACTTTTAACAGTATGCTGTATAGCCTTCCTGAGGCTTTCTTTGCATATCAGTTTGTGGATGTATACAGATACATAGTTTTAAAAGTACATGGAATCAGCCTAAACATGTTTTCACTTTCTTTTTTTCACTTCACAGTATGGTAGGATTTTCCAGGTCATTACAAGGCTTCCCACCTGTCCTTTTATTAGCTCCACCATAACACAGTCCTGATAGAATCAGTGCCATACTTGATCCATTTTCCTATTGATGGACAATTATATTGTATTATGTTTTATTTTCTTGTTTTTGTCATTTGTGTAATGAAGTTGTGTTTTGTAGGCTAGATATTTATAGTTAGACTCATTGGGCAAAAAGGATGGATATTTAAAATTTGAATACTATCATTGAATTGCCTGCATTGAATTGGCCACATCAATTTTCATATTCAACTCAAAAAAGATTACAATGTTTTCTCCTAAATTCTAGAAATCAAAAAATATTTAAAATGTTGCCCATCTAGTGATGAAAAATATTTTTCTGTGTTTGAATGTGCATTACCCAAAAAACAGTGGAAGCTGAGAATGTTCTCCATATGTTTATTAGCCATTTGCATTGTTTTGGTAGGATTTCCTGCTTCCTTGTTTTGTTGTTTATTCTGTTGGGTCTTGATGAACATTTTTCCAGTGCCAATGGCATGAGCTGGGCCCAGGTATTATTCCAGTTTTAAGTGGCCGTTAAGAGCCACTCATGGTGCTGAAGGGGTTTTCAGAGATGAGGCTGAGACTCACCTTTTCCTCGCAGGCAGTCCTATTTTATTTATTTTTAGCAATCCAGTTCATTTTATATTTTCTGTTAAAAAATGCAGCAAGGCCATGGCAGGTGGAGGGCTGGGTAAAGATTCCTAACTGATTGACAGGTGGGAATGTGCAATACTTCTGTCCTTGGTGTGTGGCCTGTAAGTTGTTCATGAGGCGTTACAGGTCTCAGGGAAGTGAAAGGGATACTAGTAAGTGAATCCTGAAGTGCATAGCATTGTTATTTTGTTGGTGTCGGTAGACTTAGGGCAGTATTAAAGGCTCTGGTTTCTCAAAAGTAATACACAATATGGAACATCTTTTAAAAATACAGAAAACTGGAAAGATGTGGAAAATTAATTGCTTGATGATCACCGCCCCCAAATAGTATTTTCCCTTTAAATAGGTTATATAGTTAGGAGCATATGAAATAGACCTTTTATATCTTTTAAAAATTCAGTGTTATAAAATATGTTCCTAGCAAAACCCTTGAGAAAGAACTGCAGTCACCTGAAGTCATAAGCCAAGTTTGAGTTCCTTAAGGGTCATCTAGTTCTATTTTTGTTATTGATGTTTAGTTGGAATTCATGGCCAACAAAATGGTAAATCAATAGAAGAGATGACATGGACAGTTTTTGTTTTACATAACATTATTCAGTTTAGGTATACTATCTAGCTCTAGCTAGATCTTTTACTGATTAAAATAAAAATTCTGGCTTAAAAATGTATCATCTTTTCTTTATTTTTGTGTGAAATGAACAGACATTTTAAGAATTACAGAGCTAAAACTTCAATGGTAAAGTTGCTAAACTTAATAATAAAGATTTTCATGGTTGCTAACAATTTCAAATGTACAATTGCAAAAAATATGTTTGTTCATCTATTTAGAATATGTAATGTTACCCACAGTAGTCAACTGGATAATGGGCCACCTCATTTCTTTTCTTTTCTTGCAAAGAATGCCCTGAGTAGCCTGGCTGGCATGGCTCAGTGGTTGAGCATTGACCTATGAACCAGGAGGTTATGGTTTGATTCCTGGTCAGAGCACATGCCCAGGTTGAGGGCTCAGTCCCCAGTGTGGGGTGTGCAGGAGGCAGCCAATCAATGATTCTCTCTTCTCATTGATGTTTCTATCTCTCTATCCCTCTCCCTTCTTCTCTAAAATCAATAAAAAATATATATTTTATAAAGTGCCCTAAGTAATGAAAATATTGTGAAACCAGAAGTCTTACGTTTCAATACCACAAATTTGTGCTGGAAATGTTTAGACTGACCGTAGGATTCTGACAAGTGTATTATAAAGTTTGGCCCAAAATCTTCTTTCATGGTCTAGGGAAAGGTGAATCTCTTTGGTCAAATGTTTATTTTCTATTTAAATTGTAGGTGGTTAAACAAGCTTGGATTATCTGTAACCCATCATGAATCCACTACAAAAGACGAAGGTATGTTCTATTTTAAAATTATGAAAATTTAGCAAGAAAATTAGAATAGGTTGAAAAAAACCATGTCAAGTTCTATACATTGCCTTGTCCTAATGAAACATTCGTTGGCATTTAAAATTATCTGAGAACATGCAGAGACAATCGCACAGACTCGCCAGCATGGAATCGAGCTTCCTCTGCTGGCTGTGCATACTGTTCACACTTCACCCACTCGTTAGCAACTGGAGGCTTCAGTGACATCTCACACAATTGCCAATGCAAATGTTTCATTGCCTCACTTACTGGATTCTTACTCATAGGCATCATCTCATCATGATCTAGACAGGTAACTTTCATCCCACTGTTTCCTCTCTGATATTTTAATATTTCCACCAGATGTGTGCTGAGCATAATTACCCTACGTTTGTATTAGGAACCTGAAGGTCAGGTTGGGACA
Source organism: Myotis nattereri (assembly GCF_964212035.1). Lineage (NCBI taxonomy): Eukaryota > Metazoa > Chordata > Mammalia > Chiroptera > Vespertilionidae > Myotis > Myotis nattereri. The sequence continues at coordinate 93,120,212 of NC_138081.1, read as the reverse complement.
CAGGCCGAATCTGTCTTTCAGCCCAGTCTGTAGCTTTCCGGGTTCACAACTACAGGCTTCTGATTCTCCTTAATGATGCAAGTGCTCCTTCATATGGAAAAGAAGAGGCGTTAGGTGCCAGGGTCGCAGAGCTGATGCTATTCTGAAATGCTCAAACCACATAAAACTTGGCAATTGGAACTAGAGAATTATATCTTTGGATAACCAAATCAATCAGTCTTAATTTAGACATAGAACGGTGGCAACTAGGCTTAAAACAATAGAGAGATGCATTACAATACTGTGAAATCAATGTGCTAACTGTCTCCCTGGTCCTATTTCCCCAAAAATAAATGGTTCTAGTTGTAAAGTCAGAGGGAAGGTGGGGAGGGTAGGTGGGTGGGAAGAGAAAAAATAAAGAACTTGTATCCATGTATGCATAACCCATAGACATAGACGATAGGGTGGTGAAGGCCTGGGGTGGGGTTAGGGGAGGTGGTTAGAAGAGGTCAGTGAGGGGAAAGGGGGGCAGATGTTATACTTTCAACAATAAAGATTTAAAAAAATAAAGTACATTGATATGTTGAAAAAAAATAACTACATAAAAGCCTCTCCTTATCCTGGTACCTAAGGCCTTTCATGATATGGCCTCAAGGAACCTTTCAGTTTATTTTTCCAGCATCTCTTTTAGGGGCTTCATATCGTTGCACTGTTGGCCTGCTACTAGCATCACTCTTGGCACCACTGATGGTTTGCTCATTCTTTCAATTTCAGCTCATTATGGTTCCTGGGATCAGAATTAATCACTATTGATTTTATGCTCTCTTAATATATGAGGAATTATTTTATTTTGCCTGAGCTACCTATGGGGAGGCCTCTTCCTGTGGGTTGGACGCCCCTTGAGGGCAGAAACCCTGATGTGGCCACTGGTTTTCCCTTCTCCTGTAACCCCCTTGCACCCAATAGCTCACTAGATGAGTACTTTCTGAATTGGGTTCGAATTGCACTAACCAGATGGACAGACCTCTGCTCGTGCATTATGGCGTAAGTGATAACCTGTGCCATGACCATGGAAACATTAAGCATTTTCATTTTTGTTATAGAATGCTACAGTGAGAGTGAACAGGATGATCCAGAAATAGCTGTGGAGACAGCACCGCCTCCTATCTCTTCGGAGACTTTGTCCCCCTTGGTATGTACCCACGAAATTAGTCTGCTATTCATTGATCAAGTGCATGGATGTCGTTCCCTCCAATTGGTTAGAAATGACCTTGACTGATAAATTTTTAGAAAGGCTAAATTAAGATACTTGCCAAAGAACAAGTACAATTCTCAGGGTGCTGATTTTGAGCCTTCTCCATAGCAACCCACTCGTATGACAAACTTGGAGTACTTGTGCGTGACCCACAGATGTATCATTCTCAGAGGATTCGCGGTAATAAAGACGGCTTCTCGGTGACAGGCCAGTGCTTGCATAGACTCATTTTGTAACTTTTATTTATACCTTACTTACTCTCAGAGAGAAATGAAAGGGCCGTGCCTAGGTGCATATGCTACAATGTGAAATTAATGTAAAGGTGATAAAGATACCAGCATTAAGAGAAAACTAGAGCCAGAAAGATTGCTGGAAGCCAGGAGTGGGTTTAGTGCATTAAATCTTCACAAGGAATGATTCTGTATATTCACTAGAGAACAGTCCAGGTTTGAGTCTAAGCTTTGAAAGTATCCAATGTAAGTTCGGGTTATTAATGGATTTTTGTTTGCCAAGTCCTGGATTTAAGGTGTTACATATCAATTAGATAATAACCTCTCCTGTTTTACCCTCTGCCAGTGCAGGTTTATGGTCACTTTTCTAATTTATTTGGCTAGCAGCCAAACCATAAATAAATATTTACTGAATGAATGTTTTTTAAAAAATATCTATTAAATAGGATTAGCCAAAATTAAATGAGATATAAATAAAATTAAGTTTTGAATATGGTAAATTTTGGACCAGTTTTTGAACTAGTCTTGCAGTCTATCCTTTCTTCATACATTCATAGCTTTTTGTTAATGTGGTCTTCCTCTTTTGGAATCAGTCTCTGAATTGTGAAAAATCTTTTATTTTATCTATATAAAACTTAATGATATCTCCAGATCTCAGAGGGTCTCCTAGCTCTTAACAATGTTCTTATTTGATTACCCTTTATTGCTCCTAAAGAAGTTGAGGGGGTCTTTAATAGATGTTCCTTGTTGATTTAATAGAGAAGCATATGTTTCCGTTGAATTTCTCTCTCTCTTTTTACTCCCTTTCTCTTTCTCCTATTTTAACCTGTAACATAAAAGGATTGGTTGGTTTTCCCTCCTTGTCTTCCTGAAATTCCTTCTCTCTCCTACGGTGCCCCATTTATGACTCTTGTATGATTTATTTTAGTTCTAAAATACTGTGATTTCCATTTTTTAATGGCAAATTAGTATCATAGATTACTAGAAGCATTGTCAGGTACCCAGGACTTTACTTGGTGAAAGTAAATGCAACCAATTATTGTCTTAGATGAAGGGTCATGACTCAGCCTCATTGTGCCATGACCGTCTCACATGCCATTACAGGGAATGCTGTTTTAAAACAAATAATTGAAGGGGTGCTTATGAGACCAGTAAGTTATGTCATTGAAGTGGAAGGATTCTTTAGAATTTGGGGGTCATCACTCATATGTTATTTCTTCAAGTTCTGTGTTGAGCATTTTCTGGAAGGCCACTAAGACTAACATTTTTTCTGAAGAAATATGTTAGAAATAGATAAATATTGAAGAGCTAGATTTTATTTTTCTTAGAAATAGAATATGTTCCTCATTCTTGCATATTTCCCAGGCAGATTTTGTTTCTTCTTGTTTCTGAAAAACAGACATGTAAGACACTTGGTTAACATAACATTTAAGCTTTTTATTTAAACAGATGAAATTTTAAAAATCATAGTAACTTTTTTCAGAGTGTGACTCAAGTTGTTGTTTTGGCTCAATCTCATGCAGTCTAGCTTTGACTGAGCTATGCAAGCCTAGGTAAAAACAGTACCCCGCCCCCCCCCCCCCACTCAGTTCTTGTTTTTTTTAAAAAAATTGGGTAATAAACTTTCATTTTGGAATGATGAACTTAGAAATATAAAATCATATTATCCTGGAAAATTTTCTCAAAAAATTTTAAAATCTTGACCTAAAAATGTAGTCTAATATCCAGTCGTTCTAATGGCTGTGGAGGAAAGATGAGCTGTAGGACTTCAGCACTACACGGACGTGGACCTCTGCTTCTAGTGGCTGAATCACAGGGGACACGACAGGGTCTTCAATGAGTGAACAAGAGGTGTTTGTTTATGTTCCTTTTCCTTGAGAAGGCTTCACAGGGTGGGTAGTGGACGAGACATTCATTTATTCACAGAGAAGTTAGAAATGCGAGCTTTTTGACAGGCCTAGTAAAAAAGCTCAAAATAGATAGGAGTCTGTAGGTTTTATGGAAGATCATTTGTAGAAATCACTATCCATGATTCCCTGAAATCACAAAAGAGCAAAAAAACAACCAACTTCGTCCACCTTTAAGACCCAATATTATAAATGACAAAGTGATTTAAGAGCTATCACAACCATTAAAAACCTATCCTGCATACCAGGTGGGGCAACAGTTGTTTGTATGGAAAATAATACAATAACTAATACATAATAAATACAAGAATAAACTGTGTTTTGCATACTGAAAACTGTAAACCTACTTTTGCTCCACCCTGCATTTTTCCACTAAACTTAATTTTAAAAAATCATTACCTGAAAACTTGATCTGTGATTACATGCTTATTAATTCATTTAACAAATATTTGCTGAGAGCTACTGTTCTGAATACTTGGGACACATCCGTGAATAAAAAAGACACTGACTCACTTCTTTGTGGACCCAAACTTCCAGTCGAAGGAAACTGATGCTTATTATCTGCTCTGTCAGTAGAAGTAGAGCAGGGTGAGTGAGGGGGGCCAGGAGTGCTGGAGGTCCGGTTGTCGCAATGAATAGGAAGCCAGGACTGGCCTGGGTGAGAACGGAGATCTGAACAAAACTCTTGAAAGGTGGTGAGAGTCAGCCTGGTGGATTTTTGGGGAAGGAGTTTCCAAGCATAGAGGACAGTGAAAGCCAAGATCTCCTTGGTGCATTGAGGATAATGCAAGGAAGCCAGTGTGGTGGGAGCAGCGTGACAAAGGTGAGAGCAGCAGGAAATGAGGATGGACGGGTGGTGGCCACACCATGTACAGCCTGTGCTGTTTGGCATTATTTAGGGAGCCTTGGGAAAGTTTCAGCAGAGGAGGGAAGTGATCAAGTTCCATGTTGAAAGGACCATTCGGGTTGTTGTGTGGGAGCGACCGTGGGAGGTGGGGCTAAGTATAAAAGCAAAGAAATCTAGTGAGAGACACGGTGGTGATTCAGAGCAGGGCATAGATGAGACATGGAATGGTCAGATTTTGAATGTAGTTAGGTAGACCACCCAATAGGTGATCCACCTGGATCCCACACAGGAGAAAAGGAGAATATAAATGTTGATAATTCCAGCTGCAGGAAGCTCATGCAGATCACTTTTAACATGGCAGTCACATATTTGGCTGCTTTTCACAAGTACAATTCCTTTACTAGTATATCCAAATGATGAAAAAAAATCAACGAAGAAGAGGTAAGTAAAAACAAACACTGCACACGGTGGCCATTGGGCAGTGGCAGAGGAGGAAGTCTCTTAAGCACAGGAAGTGATAAAATCCATTTTAGAAATTAAAATGTAATCCTAGTAGGATAAATCTTGCACAGCTGTTTACTAAAGTTTACTTGATCTGTTGATATGTGGACTATATAAAATAATTCAAATGCTTGCCAGTGAGATAGTTGTAAAAGAATTATCAGTGATTACATAGTTAAGAAAAAGAAAATTGCATGCTCTCTCTTTAAGATGCAAAAAAGTATCATAAGCTCTATGGTTTGAACATTTAACTGATTTTCAGATTCTTCTAAAATTGGCTCTTACATTTTTGTTTCTTGCTTTAACAGTTCGGCTTCTCAGCCTGCTCTTCTGGCAGTCATTCACAAGATGTGCTGGCTATCCCTCACCCTGTCTCGTGTCTTCCATTCCCACTGCCATTCCCCTGTTTGGGACCGCATTAGCTGTTGCCTGGGTTATGGAAGTAGCAGGCTATTTTTCTTTCTTGGTCTCTAATCTCTCCTCTTAAAAATCCACATCCAAATTAGTCTTTCTAAAGTGCAGTCAGATAATATGGATTCACCTATTGAGGCCTTTCAGTAAACCCTCACTGTTTATCAAATTAATTCTGGGCTCATTGGATTGATATTTAAGGTATCGGCTTCCTTTAAACCAGCAGTACTGTCTTGATGCTGATTCCTCCATTGTCATCACCTCAATGAACTGCCGGTTATTTTCCCAAAAACTTTCCAGACTTTTCTGCTCTCGCAGCCTGGAATTACAAAGTTTCTCCACTTGCAGGAACCTCGCACCCCCACCCTAATTCCACCTTCTAAATATCTTTCAAGACAGGTTCAACTGTGACTACTTTCATTATAGCTTCCTTAGTCCTTTAAGTCAGGATTTTCCTTCCTTCCTTCTGAATCTCTTATACTCCTACAGTGCATTGTTTTATGACACCTTTTCATCTGCCTTGTTATTATAGATTTTGTATATCTGATGTTTTTCTCTAATTATTAAGTTCTGAATATCATAGTCAGTGTCCAGTATCTTTTTCTTTACCCATAACACTTATGACTGCTCCTAACACATACTCAAAACCTAATAAATATTTATTAATAGACTGATAAATGGGTCAGGGGATGACTATTGTGACTTCATCCCCACTCTCCACAGATTTGTTGCTCTACAAGCATTTCCCTGTGAGAATTGGAAAGTTACTACTTCACACTTTTCTAGTGCTTTCAGATGGCTTTGCGAAGGATGGTTTTACTTGACTCACAAAAACCCTGTATTCATTTTACAAGCAAGGAAGCCACGGTCAGAGGAGTAAATATGACTGTCCTAAGTAGCATTTGCATGTTTAAACTTACATTTTATTAAGAATATTCTTTTATATTATTTCATTTGCTCCTCTCGGTAAATCTGTGTTAATCCGTCAGGAAGCTTAGGAATGTTTTTGCGTATGGACCGCGTACCAGAACCTGTTGCCTATAAGGGAGGCTGAATCGAGATAGTGTCTCTTCCATTGAGCATCTTGAGTTCTGAGTTGAGGAAGAGGCACAATAAATTTGTGATTCAAACAAAATAATCTCAAGTGTCGATAAATGCTCTGAAGAAGAAAAAAATAGGGCAATGTGCTAGGGAGTGGCCGGGGCGGGAATAGAGGATATTGCTTTGTATGTGCTGTCAGGGAACAGCCTGCTGAGGAAGTGGTATTTGAATTGGGACCAAAATCCTGGGAAGGAGGCAGCCAATGAACAATCCACAGAAAGCCTTTCTGGCACAAGAAAGGCCAGAGATTTTCTCAAAGAGCAGGAAGAAGACCAATGTGGCTTGAAAGGAGAAGGGAGGGGAGGTGGCAGCAAATGGTGCCTGAGGGACTGGTAGGGGTTCCTGTAGGCCTTCTCAGCCATAATGGAGACTTATGGCTATTTTTCTACTGCTATGGGCAGTTATTAGAAGATTTTCAGCAGGGGAATATTGTGATTGTTCTTTGTTTTAGAAATATTCTAGTTATTGCGTAGACTAGAGGGTGGACCGGGCAGGTGAGAGGTGAGTGATGGTGGAGATAGTAAGTCAATAGAGCAGGACTTGGAGGTAAAAGTGGCTTTTCGAAGGTCATGGACACGAAGGGTTGGATTGAGGAGGGAGTCTTTTGCCACTTCATTGCCCAAGATCATGCAGGTCAGTGACAGAGTAGGTAGTACACTATACCAAGGTCTTTGGATTTTTATGGTAATCTTACTAGCATATGATAGAAATACTTTTTAGGGCCAATGAGCAATTGACTGGTTTGTTTTTATTGATATAGCTAATGAAAGGGGGAAAAGGCTGTGTACAGTCTTCTTTTTTCTCATTTGGTTTCATTATGTTTAGTCTTAAGTTATTCCTGTATCTTCCATTTTTTTATATGATTTGAATAATATTGCTTAAAATTTATATGTTAACTCATTTCTTTCTAGTTACAAGATTTTGGTGGCCATTTAAAACTATTTTCCCCCATGTCAAGCTTGCGTTTTAAAACAATTCAAAGGAAAATATTTTGGAACTAATCAGCATTTGAACTATACTTTGATGAATAAAAGTATCTTATAGAGAAAATGGGGAAAAGTAATATTGAAATTTTAATTTAATCATGTATATATATAGTCTCTTTATTAACATTAAAATATTTAAAATGTCTTTAGATCTCTCATTAAAAAAATAAAATATTTAGCCCTAGCCAATTTGGCTCAGTGGATAGAGTGTTGGCCTGAGGACTGAAGGGTCCCAGGTTCAATGCCGGTGGAGGGCACCTACCTTGGTTGCAGGCTCCTCCCCCACTCGGGCCCTGGTCAGAGTGCTTGCAGGGGGCAACTAATCGGTGTGTTTCTCTTACATCGATATCTCTCTCTGTCTTTCTCTCTTCCACTCCCTCTAAAAATCAATGGAAAAATAACCTTGAGTAAGGATTTAAAAAACAACAAAAAACACAACAAAAACCAAAATATCTAAATCCCAAATGTTCTCAAATTTGTGAAACCACATCTAATTATTAATATCTAATAAATAAGATACTAATTTTGTTTGAGACTGTGAGAATGAGCATTTGTACTGCAGTCAGTACCTGTCACTCTTAGATCCAAGGATTAGGATTAATCACCCATAGCGGCTCTACAGAGAATTTCAGGGTCTCTTCAATAGCAGGTTGGACATCCCAGGGCTGTTTTTCTTCCTACAGCTGGCTCTCCAGTCTGCTCTTTGTTGGCATTAGTTTGTGACCAATGTGTCAGGCACAGATGCAACAAATGGAGATGCAAAAATGATTAAAACAGCCTGTTCTCAAGTAATTCACCAACAAAGATGAACAAGTCAATCAGCAATTACAGTATCAGTTGACCAATAAAATGATATTCCACCTGGTGTGACAGAAGTAAGCCCCAAGCACCAGGCAGAGGGACCTATTTTGCCCTGACGTCCCAGAGAAAGCTTCTGGGAGGAGCTTGCACCTGAACTGATACTAGAAGGATGGGCCCCTGTTAGCCACATAAGGGTGTGACTGTTGGTCACTCCTTTCTACCTTCATTTGATTTGCAGTGGGGAACTTATGAGCATATTACACAGATGGTTTACAGAAGGCATGGAGCGAACAGGTTTTGGTTTGACATGTAGCTACAGCTATTAGTAGCTACAGAATGGTAGAAATAACGAGCCATGATTTGACACCACACTGTCTATATAGCACATTCCCGTGTGGAATCCTCTGTAATGTTGCTGTAGGTTCACTTTGATTTGTACTTTGTCAATCTCTCTTCTAATGAAAACTCCCTCTGACTTGATACACGTAATCTTTCCCCCTCCTCCTCCTCCTCCTCCCCCTCCTCCTCCTCCTCCTCCCCCTCCTCCTCCTCCTCCTCCTCCTCCTCCTCCTCCTCCTCCTCCTCCTCCTCTTCCTCCTCCTCCTCCTTCTCCTCCTCCTCCTCCTTCTCCTCCTCCTCCTCCTCTTCTTCCTCCTCCTCCTCCTCCTCCTCCTCTCTCCTCCTCCTCCTCCTCCTCCTCCTCCTCCTCCTCCTCCTCCTCCTCCTCCTCCTCCTCCTCTTCCTCCTTTTCCATCTTCTCCTTCTTCTTTGGTTAATTCTTTTCCCATTTTAACATCACATTTATAAATGTTACGTGGTGGTACAGAAAATGGAAAGCATTTGCCCTGTGTTTGAGTAGCACCACAAACAGGAATACTGTCCACAGGCATTTCTGATGCTCACTTATCATGTTTTTCCTTAGTCCTTTAAGCAGACTTTTGAGGTTCATAGAGGCGCGTGGAATGTGCTGCAGCAGGTGTGCGCAGTTTTTGGCTCACATATCCATTTCGCTATAACCTAATTAGAGAAGCATCAGCAGGAGCAACAGAAACTGCTGGAGCGGCGTCTCTGCAGAACAGGAGGCTGAGCACATGGAAGCCAAGCTTTACCCAAAGAGCTCACAATTGGGGAGTGTGTCAGGATTGGGCCAGAGTAGGTATTTTTGTAATATTTATTTTATAGGTCCTGCTAATGAGTAAACTATTCCCGGCTTTTATTTGGATAGTTTGGCAAGTAGGCATTACTTTCTGCAGATAGTTGGGTTTTTATTTAGTGAATTACAGGTCTTTCTTTGATCTCTTAGAATTTAAATGGTCAGAGTGATTGAAAGCAACTGGTTCCCAAGTTCACTGATGTATTCCTGAATGGAAAGTTTTCATGTCTTCAAAAATATATTATTAAGAAGATGCATGCGATGAGTCAGTATCTTAACTAGATAATTTAATGTCATGCTACTAAAAAGTGGATTTATTGATTATTTGATGATCCATGTCTAATATGCAGCCAACCGGGCACATATTGGCCAAATAACAGGCTTTTCCCATCAGAACTCAGAGCTTTGAACTTGCAAAATTCTTGGGACAGTTTTGGTTTGGAACAAAGTCAACCATTCTGAGTTAGTTGCACTGATTCTGAGGTCTCTGAGTAAAGACCTAGTTTACTTTTTGGCTTCTTCCCTCTAACAATTTCTTCCCTTACACTTCCTTGGAGTTTTGAATGTTTAAAATTGATGGGAATTTTCCATAGGATGATATAATGAAACTAAACCATAAAATGCCTCTTCTGTCTTACCTGCCAATGGAGATATAGGGTGATCCATAGACCACTGGTGTTTGGATTTATGGATTTTACCGGTCAATAAAATAAACAATGGAAGGACAACATATAGTTATGAAATCTTTATTTTGATGACTATAAATAAGAAAAACGCTAATATCCACCATCACAATTTTCTAAATTTACAGGGCATCCCCCCAAAAATGTTTACACACTTTATAGCTGATAGCTTAGTTGATGTTTCTTTCTTTTCAGATCGAACCCATTGGAATTAATCATTATTCAAAGCGTGTATACATTTCTGGGGACACCCTGTATTTTAACATCAAAATGTAACAAGGATAAGATCTCAGAATAAGTGAAGTGTTTACCAAGAGAGGACAGTTGGTGATGCTGCATTGATATTTTCTCCATGGACTGGTGAAAATGTCACCAGGGATTGTCATTCAGCCTTGGACTGTATGTTAGGAACTGCTTGCAGGAGACCTACGTCATCAACCCACTTCACAGAGTCTGTGGGGCAGTGTTTGGTTTCTCTGTAATGAAATAGGAACCTGCAAATGTATCCTTGTCTGCTTTGGCAAAAGTCTATTATTGAAGTTTTTAAAGTATTGAAGAGTGAATGAGGTAACATTATTTCACCTAACTATGTAGCTATGAGCTGATACTGGTCATGTGCTAAGGAATATGTGAAAGATACTTGAGGATTGGTCAATATATGTGGTTTGCTCACGTTACTGGTCATCACTCAGTTAATATTATTTTGCTGCATCTCTGGTTCCAGTTTTTGCTTTCATTTCTTAATCACATTTCTCAAGATTTTTTGCTCATTTTAGTGATAGATTGCAATCTCCTTTTTGCTCAAAGAGTCCTTCAGTATTCCAAAGAATTCCCCAAAGAGGCCTGTTAAGTTTCTGGAGAACATTGAAGAATAAGGTAAATCATGATATGGAAATTTTTTCAGATCCTTGAACAGTGAATTTCAAATAATACAAACCAGTTTTTAGAAAACGGCACCATAATGCCTGCCATATGGATATAAATATCACACACATTATTTTGACTATTGGCCACTTTTTGAAACAATGGATTACTTTCATTGAATATTAAAAGTAGAAAATACTTATATAATCATGACTTACTATTTTTTTCAATTTTGTGTGTGCACAATAGGCAGCAGAGCAGGCATCTTCATCTTCATCCAAACTGAGTGAAACACCGGGTTCTTTCTCTTCCCTGGAAAATACCGTGAAGGCAGCCAGCACTTTGCCTACCTCCTGCTTGAAAGAAAGACAGTCCTTGACCGACATTAACAGTTCCTCTGCTGCTGAAGATGTGGGACAATCTATAGCAATTGCTGTGGAGATTCACCCACCTGGACCCTCAGAGACAGATAGTCACAAGACCCTGGAGAAAAGCTTGGCCACGTCAGAAAGCGGAGCTTTGAACTCTTTATCTAGTGGTGACACGTCTTCATTGAGTAGCAACCTAGACCATCTTACTGTCCCAGACAAGCCTATGGGATCAAAGATGATAGACAGAGGTAAACTAATAAATTGTTTCTTTTTCCTTAGGGAATGAGTATTTGGGTGTGGATGCAGAACTCTAACGTTAATTTGTTAAAAGAGTGTTTAAAGTCATAAATGATGATGATTCAATCATTAAGCTGCCTTGTGGGTTAAGCGAAGGGGCTATTTCTTTAGAGGAGTTTGCATGGAGAAAACCCCAGCTTCAAGGCCATTCATTATTCTCTATAAGTGTCACTAACCAAATGCTTACAGTCAACTAGAGGCATGCGATCATAAAATAATACGTTTTTTGCCAATCTGAGGAAAGGCTTGACTCTTTTTTTGGTCCCATGTTCTATCTCTTAAGCTTGTAGGAAATAGATCAGGGTTTTGTAGACTGATATTTATAACATTACTTCCTTGTTTCCACACAAACTTAGAGCAACTACCTTCCATGGACCACGACCACAGACAAAGTTTGGGCTAGCTAGTAGGTTCCCGAAGGTGCCCATGTGGTTAGCAGGAAGACAGAGAATTTGCTTACATTTTGGAGGGCAACAATAGAACTTTTAAACACTCAAGGGAGCACAGTTTATGCTTTTGAAAACAAAATTTAAGTCTTAGCAAAGGAAAGAGCTAATGGAATGTAGAAATGAATAATGTGCATCTCTTAATGCTCTGTGATAGTAGGTTCTTACGTTTTATTCAGTCTAACTTTTTATTATTATGTTCAATTATGGTGTGTCTTTTCTGATGGTTTCGTGCCTTATTCATTCTGGTAGAGAACAAGCTTACCTGATATAACATATTGAGCAATGATGCAGTGATGACTTTGGTTTTTATTTTTTAAAAATATATTGGTATTGATTTCAGAGGTGAAGGGAGAGGGAGAGAGATAGAAACATCAATGATGAGAGAGAATCATTGATTGGCTGCCTCCTGCATGCCCCACACTGGGGATTGAGCCCTCAACCTGGGCATGTGCCCTGACTGGGAATTGAACCATGACCTCGACGCTCAACCACTGAGCCACACTGGCTGGGCTAGTTTGCATTTTTTTAATGTACTGTTGAGAGAAAATTGACTGGCTACATCCCCATGGTACTTATAGTGGCCTGATGGCATAGGTGACTGTTCTGCCCCCTCTCCTAGCCTAATCAGGGAAAGTTTTTTTTTAAAGTTCACAAGTTGTTATATTCTATTAATTTAGTATTTGCTATCAGAGTAATTAAGGTCAAGGATTGCAACTGCAGACCCAGTTGTGTGTGTTTTGTGTGCATATGTGCATTGTTTTAAAGAAGCAGACCCAGTTGTGTGTGTTTTGTGTGCATATGTGCATTGTTTTAAAGAACGTGAATTGTAATACTCGGGTTGGGACCTCATTCTTCAGTCACCACAATTGTCACCACTTCCTGTGATGTTTCACACAGTTGACTTACCTGCCTGGCCTCTAATGACATTTTCAATTGTCACCCCTAATTTAGGCCAACGGTCTACTTTACATTAAAAAAGAGTGGAGCGCATGAAGTTATTGGCAAAATAACTTACTTCTAAGGGTGAATGAGGTAGGAAAGGGAAGAGAGTAAAAGTGATGCCATTGAGGGATGGAGAGGGGCCGAGTTTGGACGGCAAGGAAGGGAAAACGTAGACTCACACTGTCCTCGGGTTTGCAAGGTGCTGTCATGTAGAAGAATATGGGCTTCATTTGTTTCTCCTCGGAAGGACACAACTGAGGTCAGCAGTGCCAGTAAAAGGAGGTAGTTTTAGGTTCAGCCTAAGAAACTTCTTTTTAACACTGAGAACGTTCAAAATAGAATGTGCTCTTCAGAACGTAATGCATTCCTCGCCCCTGAAAGTGTTTTCTCATTCTGAGACAACCACTTTCACTGGCTGTTAGTTGCTATTGTTCATTGTATTTGGTTTTACAAAGATATACTGAAGAGAGAATTTAAGTATCTCCAACTCAATGGCCTCTAACTTGATACTTAGAGGATCATTCCAGATATAGGAGTGGCGAGACTAAAGAAAATATTAAAACGTGCCACATCTATTCTTTCCTGCCAAAAAACTCTTACTGTAATCGTTGAACCATAGGTTCTGCATACACACACACACACACACACACACACACACACACACATACATAGAACCCCAGAATGAGAATGGTTTCAAAAGCAAAATAGATAATAAAATTTCATTTGCATTCTTTCCCAATAGATAATCCTGCAGATTGAGTTGACTTTAGGGTGAATAACATGAGAGTCATGGGAACATGCGTGAAGCTCTTACCCATGTCTAAATGTCACTCTTGGAATGCATGTGCTGCAGAGCCTGGCTGGGCACGAACAACTTTTTTATTTGAAGAAAAGGAAGAAGCCTTGTATTTTTAAATGTTGAGTTAAGTGCTGAATGACCAACAAAGTCTGTATGCTTCCTCAAACCACTTGACATGAAAGTGCTCCTGCCAGGAGAAAGGAAGAGGAAATAAAAGTGTTCTCCTCTCACTGATTTGGTGGCAGTTGCCATATGCTACAACATTTTTGCTGATGATTTTTTTCTTGCTCCTGGGGGTTTGGTTAAATTCCCAGAAGAGCTAAACTACATAGAGTCATTGCTATGGAAACAGCAACCCTGTCTTTGCTTGTGCTTCCGATGACCTGCTATTGAGTAATCAGATTGTGTATTTTGCATGTTTTTAAACATGTGTGTGTGTGTGTTTGTGTGGTGGAGAAGGTACCTTTTCATTTTTGTGACTTTTAAAAATTATGTTTTATCTGCCAGTTAAAAAAATACACAAAAGCCCTGAAATTCCTGTGTCTGAAATATTGTTCAGGATATTTTCATGACAGGGATTGAAGTTTCGATGTCCTCCAGAATAGGAGTTGGGATTTAAAATTAAGCCCCAGTCTCAAGATGCATTTGTGGGAGTAAGAGGCTTTTATCCTAGAAAATAAAAAGATTCTTAAAGGTTAATAACTGAGTCCTGAAACAAGCAAACAGCATGTATTATAGCCTTCTTTTTATTTAGACAACGAGAGAAATATTTTGCAGTTGGTATGCAATTAAAATTGTGGTTGCTAGAATTCTGAACTTAAATATCCTGAACTTAAATATCCTCTTAGACATTTCTCCCCTGCTGTGCAAGCTATTAAACATGCACAATGCTAATTGCATCCTATTGCCTGCTCGCATTGGGAGTTGCAGAGCTCCAGAGGTGTCCAGATTCTTCCCCGAGTCTTTCTACAAAGCCAAGGGGCAAAGAGGCGATGGGGTTAATGGAATGCTCATCTCAGCTCAGTTTTACTCTGTGCTGTATCTTTCCTTTGGGAGAGGCCATTTAGCCCCTGACTTATGCCTGTGTGATGACGACTCGCGTTGTTGTCTCTATTTACGTTGTGTTAACAACGTGGAAACAATTTCATTATACTTACTGCATGAATTGAGTGACCATACCCTGGATGCTGAAAGCTAATAACCACTAATGAGACTAACACCCAATTTATGCAAATATATTTTCAAGTACAAGTACAGCCAGAATTAATCTGGGAATCATGTTGAATAAAAAGCAGTTTTAATGAAAAGACAAGCACACTAGAGCATGCATGACATCCCAAGAAAGTGGCACAAATAAGCCAGATATTAGAATTTTGCAAGTTTTTTTTTTTTTTACAGTTTGAATGTGAACAGTATAGAGGACATGTTCTTTTAACCAGCTACTTCAGATGTTGCTGTAGGAATTTTGTGGCATGTCTGTTTAGGAAGTAAGAAGATAATAATAAGAAAATGTTGCATACTGAACTCCATTCAAGTTAGCATTATTTTTATTACTTTTCTGAGTACCTTACATCTATTCAGGTCCTTTGTGTTAAATACAAAGATGAGCAAGATACAATTGCTGGTATAAAACATTCTAACATCTAATAGGGAGAGTGGGAGGAATAAGACACATTCAACCAAAGAAAGCAGAGGAAAATAGGTGTCACAGAGAGATACAAAGCACTTGAGAGATTTAAAGAGAGCAGGGACTCAAAGTGTAGAATGTGACATCTAAGTGGGAGGTTCTGTGCATAGAGATAAAAGACATGGGAAAGAGAGATGGAAAAGAAACTTAGATGATGTTGAATACTGGGCTAGTTGTTAGTTTATTTCAGTAACTAATGGATGACCATTCTAACCAGGTTAATCTAGTGATTAAATTATACTTTATAAAAAACTAGAGGCCTGGTGCACGACATTCATGCACTGGGGAAGTGGGGGTCCCTCAGCCCGGCCTGCACCCTCTTGCAGTCCGGGACCCCTTGGGGGATGTCTGCCTGCCAACTTAGGCCTGATGCCCCCGGGGACTGGGCCTAAGCTGGCAGCCAGACATCCCTCTTGCAGTCTGGGGCTCTCATAGTCCTGGACCCCTTGCTCCTTACCACCTGCCTGCAGCAGAGGCAGGAGAGGCTCCCGCCACCACTGCTGTGCTCACCAGCACTGAGCCTTCTGGCTGAGCAGCACTCCCCCTATGGGAGCGCACTGACCATCAGAGGGCAGCTCCTGCGTTGAGTGTCTGCCCTCTGATGTCAGTGCGTGTCATAGCCACCGGTCGTTCCGCTGTTCGGTTGATTTGCATATTAGGGTTTTATTATATGGGATTAGGTCAGCTTTCGAAAATGGAGTAGAAGAGAATAACAGGAGACTTACTCTCTTAGCTTCTGTAATAGCTGAGGTGGCTGTGGAAATAGAGGAAGCAAAGGTGAGCCATGAGGGGTTCTATAGCATGCCTATCAAGGTGAAGACTGAGCTTGGTCTTGTGTCTTTATTACTTAATGTAGTCCCTAGAAAATTTCCTAGTGATCCTGTTTTTTGAACTATGCTCTGAAAATGGGGATACATATTTACTATTGGGAAAATCTTGGCTCTATAATTGTTGACCTCAGTGGCCTTGGTCTCAGGCACAGGTGACCCACCTCTTGCTTTCTCAGCTCCACGAATGCCTTTGTGAGATCCTCTCTGGGTAAGAGGAATTAGTTTATTTTCATTGCTTTATAGTACTCAGTTGTTTTCATATACCACAAGAAATTGAACTATTGTTGCTGAACATTTTATTTTTTCAGCTTTGGGCTATTATAATAAACTAGGGGCCCGGTGCACGAAATTCGTGCACTGGGTGTGTGTGGGGGGGAGTGTCCCTCAGCCCAGCCTGCCCCCTCTCACATACTGGGAGCCCTCAGGCGTTGACCCCCATCACCCTCCAATCGCCTGATTGGCCCCTTGCCCAGGCCTGACGCCTCCGCCAGAGGTATCAGGCTTGGACAGGGGACCCCCATCTCCCCCCGATCACTGGCTCTGGCCCCCGCCCAGGCCTGAGGCCTCTGGCCCAGGAATCATGCCTGGGCAGGGGACCCCCATCTCCCTCTGATCACTTGCTCCACCCCCCGCCCAAGCCTGACGCCTCTGACCCAGGCTTCAGGCCTGGGCAAGGGGACCATCATATCCCCCCAATCCCTGGCTCCGCCCCCCACCCAGGCCTGATGCCTCAGCCAGAGGAGTTGACCCTCATCACCCTCCGATCACCAATCACCGGATCGGCCCCTTGACCAGGCCTGAGGCCTCCGGCAGAGGTGTCAGGCCTGGGCAGGGGACCCCCAGCTCCCCGCGGTTGCAGGCTCCGCCCCTGCCCAGGCCTAACGCCTCTGGCCTAGGCGTCCGGCCCGGGCAGCGGGGACCTGCAGTGGCAGCGGGGGGCGCCGCGATCGTGGGCTTTGCTTTAGGCCCAGGCAAGGGACCCCTAGCTCCTGGGACTGCCAGCTTCGACCGTGCCCAGCTCCCATCGCTGGCTCCACCCCTACTTCCTGCTATCACTGGCCAGGGCGGCAAAGGCTCCTGATTCTCCGATCATGGCTGGGGGGCAGGGCAAAGGCGGCCCCAGGGTCGCCTTTGCCCTGCCCCCCAGCTCTTAGCTCCCCCCTGGGTTTCCGATCACTGTCAGTGGCAGGGGGCTTCTTCCTGCTTTCCCTTTCGCCTCCCTGCATTGTGCCTACATATGCAAATTAACCGCCATCTTGTTGGCAGTTAACTGCCAATCTTAGTGGGCAGTTAATTTGCATATAGCCCTGATTAGCCAATGAAAAAGGTATTGCCGTACGCCAATTACCATTTTTCTCTTTTATTAGTGTAGATGCTGATATGAACATTCTTTTTAAAAAAATTAATAGAGCCCTAGCCAGTTTGACTCAGTGGATAGAGTGTCGGCCTGCAGACTAAAGGGTCCTGGGTTCGATTCTGGTCAAGGGCACATGCCCAGGTTGCAGGCTCCATCTCCAGTAGGGGACATGCAGGAGGCAGCAATCAATGATTTTCTCTCATCATTGGTGTTTCTATCTCTCTCTCCCTCTCCCTTTCTCTCTGAAATCAATAAAATTTTAAAAAAGAATTAAAAAAATTAATAGACATCTTTTTGAGCAGTTTTAGAGTTACAGAAAAATAGAGCAGGAAGTACAGAGAATTTACATATAATCCCTCTTCTTCTACACACAATTGCCTCTATTATTAGTATCTTGCATTAGTGTGGTTTACCTGATACAATGAACAACTAATATTGACAAATTTTTATGAACTGAAGTCCATGTTTTAATTTGGGCTCATTCTTTGTTCTGTACAGTTTTATGGGTTTTGACAAGTACATAATGCCACATGTCCACCATTAATCACAACATTATAAATAATAGTTTCAGTGTCATAAAAATCTGCGCTCCACTTCACCCTGTCTTCCACTCCTTTCCCAGGCCCAGACAACCACTGATATTTTTACTCCTTAATTTTACCTTTTTCCAGACTGTAATATAGTTGGAATCATACAGTAGGTATGGTCTTCAGATTGCCTTCTTTCCATTATGCATTTTAATGTCCTCCATGCATTTTTGTGGGTTAAAAAGCTCATCGCTTTTTATGGCTGAATAATATTCCATTGTATGGATGTACCACAGTTTGTTATCCATTCATTTATTGAAGGATATCTTAGTTTCTTCTAAGTTTTTGAAATTACAAATAAGGCTACTATAACACTGTGTACAGATTTCAGTGTGGGATATAAAAATTTCAGCTCCTTTGGGTAAATGCCTAGGAGTGCAATCATTGGAGTGTACAATAAGGCTACGTTGAGTTTTGTAAGAAATGCCAAATTGGCTGTACCATTTTGCATTCCCATCTGCAAGGAATGAGAGTGTCTGTTGCTTCATATCCTCACCGGCATTTGGTGTTGTCAGTGTTTTGGAATTTTGCCATGCTAGCAGGTGGGTTATGGTATCTCTTTGTTTTAATTTATAATTCTCTAATGATATAAAATGTTGAGCATCCTTTCCTATGCTTATTTGCTCTCTGTATATCTAATTTGGTGAGATAGCTGCTGAAATCTTTTACTCACTTTTAATTTGTTTTTTTTTTTCTTCTCATTGTTGAATTCTTTGTATATTTTAAATACAAGACCTTTTATATGTGGTAGCAAATAATTCCTCCCAGTCTGTGGCTTGTCTTTTCATGCTCTGAGTGAGAATTCTTATTCATATATCCCAGTCTACTTATGCCTGCTGTCATCTGATTCCATATGCATGTGTCATTTTTCTAGTATCATTTATGTAAAATCCATCTTTCTCCAAGATATCCACATGAGTCCCCAATGCCATCTTTGTTGTAAATCCAGTGCTGTTGCTTCTTAGACTTCTGTCATTCATCAGTCTATTTTTTCCTACCCTGACTCATACCCTTTTAGAAAAAGAGTCTTAATGGTTGATAGGGCAAGTCCTTCTAACTTGGTCTTTCTAAAGAGTGTTTGGGATATTCTTGGCCATTTAACTTTCATATACATTCCTTGCCTTGGCTTGGCCAAGCAGTACAATGCTGATAGAAATGGTGGTTACAGGCATTTTTGTCGTGTGCCTGATCTCCAAGGGAAAACTTTTACTCTTTCTCCACTACAACAAACTTAAAAGTAGGTACTTTTTTGTATATATTTTTATTGATTTTTTACAGAGAGGAAGGGAGAGGGATAGATAGTTAGAAACATCGATGAGAGAGAAACATCGATCAGCTGCCTCCTGCACACCCCCACCGGGGATATGCTCGCAACCAAGGCACATGCCCTTGACCAGAATCGAACCTGGGACCTTTCAGTCCACAGGCCGATGCTCCATCCACTAAGCCAAACCAGTCAGGGCTAAAAGTAGGTACTTTATTGCCACTTTATGGATGAAGAAACCAGGGCTTAAAGTGGTTAAGTAGACTGCTGAAAGTGGTCATGCTCCTAGTACGTGTAAAAATTGTGTTTGGAATGTAGTTTTGTTTGACTCCAGAGCTTGAGATTTTAATCACCTGATTAAGAATAATTCTGCATAAGTGATCAGCAAGACACAGGGTTGGGTTAGATGTGATGTGAGCCAAACCACATTGTATAACCAGAACAATTTCCTTCCTGTTTTATAACTACCAGTGAAGCAGTATAAGCTACTTAATGATAGAAACAGAAGTAACTAAATACAGATACCACTTATCGAAGGGGATTCATTCTGAGAAATGAGTTGTTAGGCGATTTTACTGTTGTGCACACATCAGAGAGCCCACTCACACTAACCTACGTGTATTTGTATGTGCTATACTTTTATACAACTGACATCCCTGCAGGTTTCTTTACACCTGCACCCCCACAAACTCATGAGTAATTGTAGTGTCTGGAGCAGAGTGGGCTGTGGAGGCGTACAAAGGAATTGGAGAACTCAGTGGCATTCTGGCTCATGAGGCACTACGTGGGTCCTGTAAGATGTTTGGATCTTTTTCCAAGTGCAGTGATATGTTTTTGGAGAAATTGAAGCTGGCGGGTGTTATGGTGTGGTTTACATTTTTTAAAATATATTTTTATTGATTTCAAAGAGGAAGGGAAAGGGAGAGAGAAATAGAAACATCAATGATGAGAGAGAATCATTAATTGACTGCCTTCTGCACGCCCCCTACTGGGGATTGAGCCTGCAACCCCGACATGTGCCCTCACCAGGAATTGAACTGTGACCTCCTGGTTCATGGTCAATGCTCATTTTTAAGAGATGACTTCACTATATGGAAAATGGGTATTAGGAAGCTAATATAGACCATGTAGCTATTGAAATGGGCCACAGTCAAATAATATTGGTTGGATTAAGGTGGTAGCAATGAGAGTGCAGGGGAGAAAAAATACACATATTTGGGATATATTGTAAAGATAAAATATGAGAATGTGAGAATGTAAGACTCATAAGGAATTCTACTGTGTTTAAGTCCATCCCCAGCACACAGTGGACATTAACAGAGTATTTGATGGATGAGTTGAATAAATGAATGAATCAGATGTGTGAAGAAAAGAGAGGAACCAAGGATGAGTCATAAATTTTCCAGCAGTTTCAGGCTCCTGTAGCATTAGATAATTTCAACTCCATAGGATTATGATTTTCTGGGGGAAAAAATTTTCCTAGTAGGGATTTAATGGCCATATTTAAATACATAACTCTAAATATGTACAGTGGGTCCTTAAATAATGTCATTTCATTCGACATTATTTCATTATAATGTTCTTGAGAGGGTATAGAAACTTAACTCTTATTTATATCAATTAGCCTATGGTAACATAGGTTTCAGCATACATTTCACTGCAGCTCCATGAAACTATAGGCGAGGTTAAGTGAGGACTTACTGTACATTAAGGATTTTCTACAATAATAGAAATAAGAAAAAGAGAGCTTCATCTTGAAAAGGTAAGGGCATTTATATGTTCCAAACCTTCATTTTCTGCTTAGTGAAACTGAGATAGGGTAACTTTTCCTTCCTCTTACCTCAGTGCTCTTGTCCTTTCCTCCTTCTGATCTTCCATTTCTATCTGTTGTTCTCACTTGTCTCTATCATGGAGCCACATGGATGATGAATCCAGTATGTTATGGGACCAACTTGGCATATTTCTCTATAGTGCATTGAATTTGTAAGCTTGGTTTTAGGCTATTTTTCCAGCTATTTCCCCCCATTTATTTCCCATTCAGTCTCCACCTCATAAATATATTTTACAAAGAAAATGAAAACCTGTCCATATGCCTTTTTAATATGCATGCCAATATTTTTTGTTTTCTTAGGATGTGGGCAAATACAGAAGTTTTATGACTGCATTATATATTTCACCAAATCCTGGGTGTTAATACAATTAAAAGAATACATTTTAAAGATAAATAGGATTATTTGTTTTGAGAAATAAGGTTTTATATCAGATGCTCAGACAATGGATTCAATCATAGTTTATTTCCAAAAATTACAACCACAAGAGATAATAATAATAAAACAAAAACAATATTGAAAGTTGTCTCCTAGATTAGATTTTCTCTTATCAATGAAAGCAATAATACAGTAGTAGTGAGTTGCCTTACTTAATAGAAACATCAAACATCCAAGAGAAAATAGGTACACAACTCAGCAGAGATGGTAAAACAAATATGGAAAAATGAGGAAAATTAAAGTGAATCTACTCTTTTCTCAGACTTACAAGAGCACAAGTAAAAATACTAGCTTTATACTTGAATGCTTACTCTAACTTTCTCTCAATCTATTTTCTCTCTTACAGAATTTCTTTTACCTGCCATTTTTCAAAAAATCACCTCATTCCCAAATACCATTCTTCCAACTTTGCTTGTCTGTTTCTAAGCACTTATATCTTTGTTGCATCCAGGACCACAGTCTACCATGACCTTGACTCTCACCTTCTGCTCCCAATTTTACTTCCAGGTGTCTAGTTCAAGTGTCCAAGCAGAGAATCCAATTATCTGGCCTGTTTACCAGGTTTCTGTCTAGCTAGCTCATGAATTTCCTGCCCTGGGGTCTGGTGCCTTAGTTCAGCCAGCTACCACCTCACAGACTACATATTACCTATTGTGAAATAATCACTATTAGAATTTATTCAAAAGAAAGTATAGCAAATATATTCATAGTATAGCATAGTATCTAAGACAATGAACTTTGGGTCAGAACCTAGGTGTGTCTCTTTGTGATCCTGGTCAAGGTTTTTAACCTTTCTATGTATGGACATAGAAATCTTTCTTTCGTGTTTGTCAGGATTAATAATACTTTCCTCATGGGGTTGTTACAAAGATAATGAGATACTGTTGGAAGAGCAGTTAACATAATGCTTCACCCACAGTCAAAACTTCATACTGAAGCTGTCGCCACCAGCATGCACAGCAGCAAAAACAGGCAGAATCCCCCTCAAAATTATGCTCTGTTAATGTTCTAGGTCAGTAGCATCCTGACTACTAGTAAAAATTAGTTACCCAGATTTATCTTAGTTATCTAATTTAAATTTGCTCATCATTATGATGTAAGTCTTTTTGCTACATTGTAGAGATGTCAGAATCACTCAGAGAAAGCCTGCAAAATGCTTTTAATCTATTGGCATCAGATGTTGTATGAAATAACATTTGTAAAGCCTTAAAGCTATACAGCATGTCCCAATGGCTCTCATGATGTCTTCTCTTTGTAACCGGTGCCTTCCGTGGTCCTTCCTTTCTCCAGCAGAACGTTGCTGTTCTGTAGAAAAAGGGAGCACTGTTTCTGCCTAAACCTTTCCAACTGTTTCATGTTTGGAAACTAACATTGTCTACTCTGGAGCATCGTTTAGGCTTTTTTAATCTCCAAAGGTTCCCTTTCAAATTCTAATATGAAATATGGCATATGAATTCCCCTTGTCTTCTGAAGCCAGAATTTATGTTCTAGGAAGAAAATAAAAACCACATTCTAGAAAGCACGAGGAAACACTGAACATAAAATAGTGGGGCGGCAAAGTTGAAAATACAGCTTTTAAAGAGAGGACCTGCCGACAGTGAATTCTTGGCCTCCAGGAGCACCCCTGGCCCATCTGATGCAGACGGTAGGCTAGAATACATGGGAGGAAGACAGGGGAGGAGCACATTCATTTGACATAATCTTGGAAAGGAGTGAACTTCTAACCATTAGTTAAAAACGTTGTTATGTATAATTTACTAATGTCACCAAGAAAGATTGTGTTAACAAAAAATACCATGTCTTTCCTGAGTCTAAATTATTCGATTACTGACCTAAGTTTGGAGAAAGTTTACTCGTCTGTCCCCTCGAGGCGAGCTGAGCTGATCTAACAGATGTAAAGTGTCACCAACATTCCCCTCAAAATCGTGCCAACTCAACATATGAGATACCATGCTTTAGAGCAGGGGTTCTGGACATATTCCTGTGAACAAAGCTGTAAATAGATATATGTTTTCATTAGGATGTGGCTCAGAGCAAATAGACAAGCCCCACCTTTCTCATTGTGACTCCAGTCCCTTTCTCTTCCGATGAGTTGAGGCTGGTGACACAATGCTGACATATTGATGACACAGTCTAGCCTTGTTACTCGTAAGTATGGTCCATGGGCCGGCAGTGCTGGCATTGCCTGGGAGCTTGTTAAACAGTTAGGGTCTCAGCACCATCCCGGCCTGACTTAATCAGGACATGCATTGTAACACAATCTCTAGGTGACTTTTGCCTGTGAAAGTTTGAGAAGACTGGTCTAGAAGCACCTTGTGGGATTGAACTTTTATTCTTGCTTCCATCATGGATTTACATTTGGGAAAGATTACTTAGTGTGTTTCAAGAATCTCCATTTTTTCGCATCCATACATAAAAATAGTTTTCACGTTTCTTGGCAAAGCACTGGTGAGGCTAGATGAGATAGACTATGAAGTGCCTTATGTGGAGAAGGGAATTAAAGTCTTGTTAATTTACGGAAGAAGACTAAAATACACTCTGGAGAGGAAGGATAACAATTGCATTGGAAACACTTGGCTGTCCGACAGAATTTGTTTATTTCCTATCAGAAGCCAAGGGAAGTGGAAATTATTAACCTGGCTTCTGTTTCCAATGGGAGAGAGAGAGAGCGCAGTGGTATTTCCTGCCCATCTTTTTTCTTGCTCTTTTTACAATCTGGTAAAATAGGAGAAATAATCTTGTGCTTCCTGATATGTAACTATAATTTAGAAAAATACTGACATAAGAATGTGAAAGAGAGCTTTTTACAATATTACTTTACAGAGAAGCCCCTTAAAGGTACAGGAGTAGTCCTGTGGGCTAACAGGCCAGTGCTCATCTTCCATATAGCAACCGGGAAAAAACTCACCTCTGCTGTGGGCTCAGGTGCAAGCTCTGTTTCATTGTGTGCTTATATCCTTTTGTTCCCCTATGATTCTATTTATCATCTGTTTCTGTTTTTACTGAATGCTCATTTAATGGCCCTGTGAAGGCCTAAGCACCAGCCACTAGCAGCAGTGAAAACAATATAAAGTCCTTGTCTAGGTGTGGGCATGGTTAGATCCTGAGTATCTAGCAATACATTGTACGCCTCTCAGATTACGACACAAAAGAGCCAGTAAGGGTATTTTTATTTGACGACTCGCATCACCATTTTTATTTTATTGTCCTCACGCTTGTGGGCTCTTCTGGAGTCAGGTTATTAGAAGTTAGACACAGAGGCTTTCAATTTAAGGTTTCTGCTAAGGAGAGATGATGGCTGAGAAGTAAGAATAATGCAATAACTTGCCTTTCATTTTCCTCCTTATTTCTCCAAGAGCTTTAACCTTATCTCACTATTATCTCAAATTTCAAAATGGACCCAAAAAGAGAATACTATTTGTTCATATTTTAGGTGGATTCTGTATTAACTTTCAATAATCTTAATAGGTCCACTTCAACTGTGTGTTAATTTTAAAGTTACACACACACACACACACACACACACACACACACACACCCCTACATATATTCTCATTGCTAATGTTCCAAAGTGGAAGTAAGGGAAAGAAATATGTGTGTGTAGAAGAAAGATACCGCTGATATTTTAACATAAAGATAATATATACCCGTATAAGTATGTTAAACAATAATACAATTATCCAAAAGGCAATCCTTTTTTCATTTATGGAATGTATTTTATGTCACATTATTTTAAGATTCTAATTATTTTTATCTTTACCAATTTAATATCTGTTGAATTAGATACATAATCTTAATATAATCACTTTACTAAAACTGACATAATTACAAACTAATGTATTAGTCAAGAGTAATTTTATTTTCTATCATACATTTTAGTAGAATAACTTCCCAGCTTAGTGAACAGAGAGAAACTTAAAGAATCCACTCTGTGTGTCTTTGCTATATGCTTGCTTGATTTGCTTCTTGAAGTTTCTTAAATATGTATTACTTACTTTAAAAATACTGTGGTCCTGAGGGCTATGTATTTAGACTTTATTAGAAGTAGAGTCCCACCTGCCTACTAGCTATAAAAAACACAGGGTTTCACAGAAGTAGGTTTACAGTTGTGAGTATGTAAAACAGAGTTTATTTTTGTATTATTGATTATTGATTATTGTATTGTTCTCTATAGGAACAACTGTAAGCCTACTTTTGCCTTGTCCTTTATATAAAATGACCATTTTCTGGTGTGTCTGAAAACTGCGAGGGTTCCAACCCTAATGTCCCCTTTGAGACTCAGATGTCATTGTATTTAATTTTCTTAAAACTTCCATGTCTCCAGCTTACCTGCAGGACTGCTAGCATGCTTCGTATTTCTGTGAAGGTGTTACCAGTGGTCTTGATGATCTCATAAAAGTTGACTTTCTTTACAGCTTTATTGAGATATGTTTCACCTATCATAAAATTCACACATAAAAACACACAGTTCAGTGTTGTTAGTATATTCACAGGGTTGTGTAACTGTGGTCATAATCTAATTTGAGGACATTTTTAGCACCACATAGAGAAATCTGTACACTTTAGCTGTCAACCCCCATTTTCCTCCCTGGGGAAACCCCTAACCTATTTTCTGTCTCTGTGGGTTTGCCTATTTTGGACATTTTATATAAATGGACTCATATAGCATGTGGTCTTTGGGCGCTGGCTTCTGTTACTTAGCAGAATGTTTTCAAGGTTCTTCCATGTTGTAGTATGTTCATTTTTTTTAAATTACTGAATAATATTCCATTGTGTGTATAGGCCACAATCTGTTTATCCATTCATCAAGTGATGAACATTTAGGCTGCATTTAGGCTGTTCCAACGTTTTGTCTCTGTGAATGGTGTTACTTTGAACATTCATGTACAAGTTTTTGTTACCACTCTTTAAAAATGTATCTTTATTGTTAAAAGTACTACATATGTCCCCCATTTTTCCCTTTTACCCCTTCCACCCTGCACTCCCCCAGGGCACGTACCGAAGTTTCAGGCTCGAACCCCAGTGTGGGGCATGCAGGAGGCAGCTGAACAATGATTCTCTTTCACCATTGATGTTTCTCTCTCACCACGCTATTGTCTGTGTCCATGGGTTATGCATATAAGTTCTTTGGTTAATCTCTCCCTACCCACCCATCCACTCCCCACCTCCCCTTTTATGTTACCGCTATATATATAAAAATTGATTTCAGAGAGAAAGGGAGAGGGAGAGAGAAGGCTCCAGTAAGCTGAGAGCTTCAATGGTGTCACTAAATGCATGTCTCAGCCATGTCCTATAGATTGGCTCCATTCTCATGATTCCTGGAATCTTCTAGTTCACATCATCACACCACCCAGTTTAGGAAAAAAGGGAGATTGATTCTGTGATAACCCCAAACCAAATTTCTTTGGTAAGATTTTAACTGGGTTTATTGTTATTGAGGTCCCTGGCTCCAGCTGGCCTGCTCTGAAACCCATGCTCATTCCTAAATCAATGACTGTGGCCAGCATGTTGGAGCTGCCATTGGATTAACCTAGCACAAATGGTCCCCTGCATCTCGGGTAGAGTTGCTTCACTAGAAGCATTTGGGCTGGGGCTGGAAGGTTTGGTTAGGAACGTGAGTGGAGGAAGCAGAAAGAATAACCATTATCTGCTCAAAGCCACAGACCACAGGCAGGTTTCTTCTTTCAATGGCAGTTAAATGTCATCTGGGAAAGTGATTCTGAAGCCTGAGGGTTTAGTTTGCTAGGGTTTGCCTGTGCCATCACTGTATTTTTGAAGCACATAACTCTTTTGGTTTCATAGGTTCACAGATGGAGAGGAATTTTGCCACAGGATGAAACATTCCTTGGGTCTCTCCAATACCAGATATAGATGATATTTGGATTAGATTTTAAACTTAGCATTGATGTTGGAATGGGTGAAGACTTTGGGGATGTTGGGATGGTATGAATATGTCTTGCATGAGAGAAGGACATGAATTTTGGCTGGCTAGATGGTGAATTATTATGGTTTTGATTGTGTTCCTCCAAAATTCCTATGGTGAAGTCCTGACCCCCTGTACCTTAGGATGTGACCTCATTAGAAATCGAATAGGTGCAGATGTAATGAGTTAAGATGAGGTCACTAGGGTGAGTCCTAGTCCAATATGACTGGTGTTCTTATAAAAGGGACACATTTGGACTCAGAGGCACGCACACAGGGAGAACACCCTGTGAAGACTGAGTTTTTCTGCCGCAAGCCAAGGAACCAACAGAAGCACAGAGAGAGGCCTGGAACAGATCCTTCCTTCCCTAGCGTCTTCAAAGGGAACATGACTTTGCCAAAACAAAGTACCGTAAACTGAGTGGCTTAGACAACAACAATTTATTGCTTCAGAGTTCTGGAAGCTGGAAGTCTGAGATCATTGTGTCAGCAGGGCCTTGTTTTAGGACCACAGTGTCCAGAGTTCTCACCTTGATTTTAACTGGGTTTATTGTTATTGCTTTTATTTTAATAGAAGAAACAAAAGTGTCTGGAGATGATGAAATGGAGAAGCTCTACAAATCATTAGAGCAAGCCAGTCTATCTCCTCTTGGGGACCGACGACCTTCAACCAAAAAGGAGTTGAGAAAGTCCTTTGTGAGGCGGTGTAAAAATCCATCCATAAATGAGAAACTCCACAAAATCCGAACCTTGAATAGCACATTAAAGGTAAAAAATTTCAAACTCTAGATGAACTCTGTGGATGTGGGGTAAAGAATGGCTGGTTCTGCAGAGATTCATGCTAGTCACTGTGTGTGTGTGTTTGTGTGTGTGTTTTGTGTGTGTGTGTGTTTTTTTTTTGTGTGTGTGTGTGTGTGTGTATGAGGGAGGGAAGTAAAAGCAAGTCCAGTCTCTGTGGGATGAGGTGACCTTTGGTGTTCTTGAAGCACGACAACACTCACAGGGGTAACTCATCTACTTTTCTACTAGGCCTTGATTTTTATATTCACGCTGATATAAAATTTCAAATGTTAAGCTCCTTAGAAGTCAAGGACCATGTGTAATAATTTTTGTGTGTGTACCTTTTTACCTAGCCCAACAGATGTTGATGAGCGCTTAAGATAGTTAACTTGTGAGAATAAACAGTAATATTAATAAGATCTTGGGATTCCACTGATTTATCACAAAGTGCCCCTATTCTGTACTACATCCAGAAGAAATTTTCTAGACTTCAAATACAGCAAAGACTTAGTGACTCTCAGCTGTAGGCTCTGCAGCCAAGATATGCCACGAGAGCTGAGCAGTAGGAAATATATACTTCACGGTAATAGACCAGCAGATGTTTTCACAATGGGAATGAGGGAGAGTGTGCAGGATGTACTGACGCTATTTTCAGGGCCTCCTGTAACTAAAATGAGTCCTCATAACAAAAGCATTCTGCTTTTACATTTAGATTATAGCATGAACAGGAGGAGGCCAGGATACTTGGTCAACTGGTCCTGAACTAGCAAAGGATTTATAGATTCTGAAAAGCCTTGATAGATCCTGCAATTAAATTGTTTTGTGCATGTCCTTCTGTATCAAGAATTTGAGTCTCTTTCCAGATAGAGATATCATCAATCAAAGCACAAGGGTACAAAGACATGGCTGAGTGACTCTTAGTCAGATGTCCCAGTTAGTCAATAGAAGACCTCAGCACCCTATAAGGCTGCAAAAATGAGGCTGAAAAAGAAAAGGGAAAGGGGTATTTTAATTATAAATATTTTAAATAAAATCCAAATGCAGAAAAATTCCCTAACATTTATTGATGAAAAACATCACTAGCACACATTTTAAAGGCAAATATGTTATATTTCACATTATGTACAGAATTGATAAATGTTTGGTTACTTGATGTACTATGCCTTCATATGTTGGGATTTTACTAACTTAATTGTGGTAACTGCTATAAATGAATACATTTTTCATTGAACAAATATTTCCCAAATCTTACTATGGACCAAGCACTATTCTAGGGCACTGGAACTATTGAATGGACCCCACCTGACAATGGAAACGGAGGAAAACAGTTAGAATGCAGTGTGCTAAGATGTTGTAGTTGATACAAGCTTAGGGTGCTTTGGTAGTCCAGATGAAGGCAGTAGCTGCCTATCTGAGGCCATTAGGGACAGTGCTGACAACTGACAAATGAGTAAGAGATGAAGAATATCAGGATGAGCCCAGCTGGTGTGGCTCAGTGGTTGAGCGCCAACCTATGAACCAGGAGGTCATGGTTCGATTCCCGGTCAGGGCACATGCCTGGGTTGCAGGCTCGATCCCCAGTGTGGGATGTGCAGGAGGCAGCTGATTAATGATTCTCTCTCATCATTGATGTTTCTATCTCTCTCTCCTTCTCTCTTCCTCTCTGAAAAACAAAACAAAATAAAACAAAAAAGAATATCAGGATGAGAAGGAAGGGCATTCAAGGAGGAGGAACTGGCTTGGGTAAATGTATGTCAGTGGATCATGCTTTAGTCTATGTTGGGAGACATAGGAAATAGAGGCTAAGGAAAGGATAGGCAGTGCAGGCCATTTCTAGAAGGAGAAAGACTGTGTTCTCCACCTCTCATAGAACAGCAGGCTCAGGATTCCAGACCATCACAAGACCATGTCCTAGCCTGGCCACTGAGAGGCTAGGTTTATACACGGAATTCAAAGGTTTTAGCCGCCTCATGTGGTTCTCTGTGATCTCCTGCTCTGTGCCCTGTGGCCATATAATTGATGAATCCAGCTTTTTCCTTTCTCCCTGTGCATTAGATATCTATTGCTAGGTAACAAAAAAAGTCTTAAAACTTAGCAACCATAATCAATAAACACTTATTTCCCAGTGTCTGTGGGTCAGGCATCTGGGTGTGGCTTGCTGAGGAGCTTCTCCCTCAAGGGCCTGTGATCCAGGCCCCCTGCTGGGACTGCATTCATTCCTCCACTAGGGGGGTCCATACTCCCAGGCTCTCTCATGAAGTTGTTGACAGAATTCAGGTCTTCACAGGTTGCTGGACTGAGGGTCTCAGTTGTTCATTGTTGGTGGGAGGCCACACAGCTCCTTGCCCTGCAGCCCTTTCTCAGGGTAGCTCCCAAAATGAAAACTGGCTTCCTTGAGAGCAAGTAAGACAAGGAGAGCGAGTGAACAAGATGGATCATATGCCCATGTCAGTCATGACATCCCGTTACATTCACAGTATTTCCAGTATTCTGGTCCTTAGAAGCCAGTCACCAGGCCAGCATGGATCCACAGAGGGGGATTATCCAAGGGCATGAATACCTGGGAGCAAAGAGCACTGGGCGCTATGAGAGGGGTTATAATGCCCACTGAAGAACCACTCTGTACATTCCTGGAAGGAACCTTCCCACAGATCCCTTAGGCCTCACGAAAGTGCGACGCTGAGGCTGTGAAACATCATCCATGCTGCCTGTTCCTATCAGCCTCATAGGAGGGAGGAAGACATGATTGTGTGGAACTTGACTTTGGTGAAAAAAATGCACATCAAGCCATTCATTGGACAAAGATAATTTAGTACTGTTTATTTATTCACGTTGGAAGGCTATAAGAATTATTTTAACCATCTTTAATTAATTTTTAATTGAATATATTGCAATGACATTGAATAATACATTTATACCAGTTTCTGGGGTACAATTCTATAACACATCATCTGTATACTGTATCGTGTGTTCACCACCCCAAGTCAAGTTTCCTTCCATGACCATTTCTTCCCTTTACCCTCTCCTACCTTTCCCTATCCCCCTCCACCCCTGGTAATTACCAAACTGTTGTCTGCCTATGAGTTTTTTTGTTTGTTTTCTTAATCCCTTCACTTTTTCACCCAGCCCCTCCCACCTCCCTTCTGATGCTGTCAGTCTGTTCTCTGTATTTATGAGTCTGTTTCCATTGTGTTAGTTTATTTCGTTCATTAGTTTCCACATATAAGTGAAATCATATGGTACTTGTCTTTCTCTGGCTTTAAAATGCAAAGCAATCAGGATGGTGGTTGTCTTTGAGGAGGAGGGAAGGATATGATGGGAGGGGCCACAAGTACAGCCTCTGAGACACTGGTAAGGGCCCTTTTTTGACTTTGGTGATAGTTACAGACTGGTCCATTTTGTGATAATTCATCAAGTACAAGCCCTATTGTGTGTGTGCCGCTCTCTCTATATGTTACATTGCAATATCAAGATTTATTTAAAAAACACAACACACTTCAAAGCTCGAGTGTGGACAAGCAGAGACAACAGTTTCATGCAGGAACAAGGGAACTGTTTTAACAATGGTGTTTATATTAGTGATAGGCACATTCCATACATAAAAAAATATCCCTGTATAGGGATTGTATTGGACCAAATGTGGAAACTCTTCAAGAACAATGAGCAGACTATCATGTCATGCTCTAATATAGATCTTAGGAATTCCTGATAGCTCAGCATCCACTGGCTTTTGGCTAAGTCTGCCTTTATTTCATGATGAATGATTACTGGAATAATTAAGGGGTCTGCTTGAAAGTTTATCTCAGGGTTTCCCTGGTCTATGTCAAGAGGAACTAACCCTTCTTTGCCCAACTGCTCCGATAGAATACAATTTCAATGCTTAGGTGTTGAATCAAGTTAATCTGCTGCATATTTCGAGTGAAAAATGAAATTATAGCCTCTGTCTTTCGCAGTATTTTTTGGAAGCCCTACCAAGCCCAGCCTACCTGCCAGAAAGCAAGGATGATGTTGTAAAAGTGGCTCAAAGCATTGGGAGAGCAGGACCCAGCGTGATGCTGCTGAGTCCAGGGTGCTAGGTCTAGGAAGGAGCTCTGAGGGTTTGTTGTTCCATTAATTCCCTTCCTCTAAATTCTTGTCTGCAGTGTTTTTCTTTTATCCATTAAAAACTAACACAGACTTGAGCCAACTGGTAAGACATTTGGATTGTTTAGAACTCTAAAGCATGTGTGGCGTTAGCCCAAAGTTGAAGAGACCCTTTCCTAGAGCCTTTTATCGGATTTAGAGGGATGATTAGTGCATTTTTGCCTTTAAAAATTAATTTTCCAAATTTTGTTCAACTGCAAAGATCTTGTTTTTCAGTAAAATATTAGGATCTCTCTCTGAACAGATGTCAAAATTTCTTTAGAGCAAAACTAAGTATCCTTAAATAACTTCATATGAATAGTACTATGGTGTTAGAGGATGAAAGCTTTTTTAAAAAAAAAATACTGTTTTTTGATGGAAGCATAAATGTTGAGAACTCGGAGAGAAGAAAGGAAACTCTCCGGACCCTGGCTCGACTCTCTGCCAGAAATCCTCCCCAGCTACCAGCTTACTTCGCTGCCCTCTGCTTCTGGTCCTGCCACCTGCTTGTTATCCTTCTTCGATTACTTTCCTACTGAACAATTTTTTCTCTTTTCTTAAACCTAAATATATCTTTTGATTTTCATCTATTATCACATCCTTATTCACTTGATTCAAGATGATAAATCTCATCACTCAGACTTCTGTATGGGCGGGGCCGGGGGTGGGGGGACTTTTCTCTGGAAATCTATATTATTCTGGGCAATCTAGAAACTGGAAAAGAAGAATACAAAAATGTAATAAAACAATAGATTTGAGTGCCACTAACATTTGTGATCATCTATGACCAGATACTTCATTTGGGTAAAACAAGTGCTGACAATTCTAGAATCCTTAAAACTATGTGGAACTGTCTGTATAGTTAGACAGATACAGATATGTGATATACATATATAACATATAATATATATACTAGAGACCTGGTGCATGAAATTAGTGCACTCGGGGGGGGGGGGGGCGTCCCTCAGCCCAACCTGCACCCTCTTGGAGTCCGGGAGCCCTCAGGGGATGTCCAACTGCCACAGAAGCAGGAGGGGCTCCCACCACCACCACTGCGCTCGCCAGCCGTGAGCCACTGGGCACACTGACCACAAGGGGACAGCTCCTGCATTGAGCGTCTGCCCCCTGGTGGTCAGTGTGCATCATAGCGACCAGTTGTTCCACTGTTCGGTAGATTTGCATATTACCTTTATATAGGATATATATATATATATATATATATATATATATATATATATAACGTATAAAAACATTTTTTTTGTTTACGGAGATGATTTTTGGGGGTTCCAAATAGTGTTCATGATGCAAAAGAAATTAAAAAGCAAATGAATAAGTAGCTCATTCATTTCTTATTTCATATATTAATTTTTTCAACAAGTATTTAGTGAATGTCCACCATGTGTCAGTCATTCTTTCAGGTACTTGGGGATATAGCAGGGGGTATATCACACAAAATTACCTGCCCTCATGAAGCTATATTTAGGTAGAGGGAGAAATAAACAAAGTGAGTAAGTAATTTTATAGTATACAAAGTGATGATAGATTTATAGAGAAGAGAAGGTAGATAAAGAATGTTGAGGGATCGCTAATTAATTAGGATAGGCATGAAAATCCTCTTTGAAAGATGGAATTTGAGTAAATTAATTGTGTAGATGTACGTAGTGAGCGATAGGAACTGGGGAGAAATATTCTTCTCATTGTTTCTTTTCCTAAAAACAATTGAACAAGGTCATCAGCTGCAAGGGAGGATGGGGGCAAGGCTTGAGTAGAGACAGGAAGTTTTGAATTAGTCCTTTGGAAGAGGGAGAGAGGAAAGGGATGAGAAAACGTGATGAAAGTCCACTTACTGGCAGTGGTCATGAATTTGAACTGTAACCAGTGAACACAGCTGTACATTTTTAGCTACACATATGCCATCCTGAAGGTAGGTAAAGAGAGTGGCTCATTAATATATATGCATTGAATGTCTTCCTGCAATTGGCATTGTGTTAGGTATAAAGAACACAGCAACGAATGCAATATGTTTATTATCGTCTTCCTTACAAACCTGTAGAATAGGTGGTACGAGGAATCCATGAACATCTACACATAACATGGTGAGCAACAAACGGTGCTCCAGCCCACGGAACCTTGGACATGAAGAGGAACCATTAAGGGGCTCAGCATTTTAGGTGGATCCCGGCACTGCCACGCGGAAGGTGGATTTGAAGTGGAGATTAGAGGCAGGGACCCCTTTAGGAGGCTGTACAGCAGATCGAGTGTGGTCTATTGGACTTAGTATCTGAAATTAGGGTGATAGTCATAGGGATGGAGGAAGCAAGAATAGATTTGAGATAAAATTGTTAGGACTGAATGATCTTTTTTTGAATGTGGAAGCTGTTGCATCTTATTTTGACCTCATTTCTTGACTACAGAAAACTTCCCTAACCTGGGTCCAACATTTCAGAAATGCGTGTCATTGATTACAGAGGAGGCAGGGTGAGGTGAGATAATAGGAGTAGATTCTATACTCTATTAGCACCAGCGCAGTATATACTATTTTCAAGGAAGGTTAGTAGTCTTTGAATAAAAAAAATGGCCTGTATAGTTATTCTGCTTTTATTAATTAAATAAATGTGTGTGATTTATTAAAAATTAAGATAAAATACAAAAATATATATTTTTTATTGTCTTATATCTTAGGGAAAGCACTGTTTTCCATTTTACTTGGTGAAGTTTGGCTGGCCACTGAAATAATGATACAGTTATGAGTTTCAGGAGGAATAATGGTCACACTAAGACAGAACTATCACTGTGGTGTGCAAAAATGGATTAATCAGAGAAGCGTCACATAGGAGACCTTGGCTGTATGTCTAGTTCTTCCACTGGGTAGGATACCTAACAGATGTCCTGCCATATATCTTAGGATTGTTGTAGGGATTTGAATATTAACGGGTAAACACACTTTGATAATTTTTATGAATATGTATGTGCAATTATTTGTACAAGGGATGAAGGTGGCTTATTGAAATTGAGATACTCACTACAATCCCCATCCCCCCCTCTTTTTTCTTAATTGGACAGTGTAAAGAACATGACCTGGCCATGATTAACCAGTTGCTGGATGATCCGAAGCTGACAGCCAGAAAATACAGGGAGTGGAAAGTCATGAACACCATGCTGATTCAGGACATCTATCAGCAGCAGCAGGACCCTGCGTCCGCATCAGCCCCTGCAGGCTCCCCCTAGGGAACTCCGGAAACCATCTTCCTCTGCCTCTGTTGAAAGTTCTGTTTGACAACAAGCCAGCATTCTCTGCCCTTCTCCCCCCAAGCAACTCTTCAAGATGTTGCAAGAGCTTACATTTTTCCTTAAAAGGAAAACTGACACCAGTTCCTCAAGTATCAGCTTCCAGTAGAGATGCAGTCTTGATGAGGACCAGCACCAGGAGCAGCAGGACTCCTTCCAGGTGTGGCGTTCCCATGGAGACTGGAGGGATGGAGTCAAGTTGAACAGTCTTTGTGTTCCTGCTGGGAGCTCAGTTATGCCAGACTCTAGGTGGAATGTGAAAACTCTAGCTTCTGCTCCCTGCTCTCAAGAGAATTACAACAGTCTGTGGACGAAGGATCACCTTTTTTACCATAGAAATATTCAGTTCTCCAATTCTACTGCGTTGGGCAGCTGAGTTCTCCAAATCATTTTGTTGGATGAAGGAATGTTTTCTATGGCAGCAACTGGAACAGGACAAATGTTTTTGTGGAACTGAAATCCCCTGCCCCTGGTCCAGAAAGGTGGTACCTTTTCCACGAGTGGAGAAACACTTCATAGCGAGTGGGGTGTGGGAGAACCCGAGAAGGAGGCGTGTTCTGTATTCCCCTCACTCAGAGGACAGCTTGATGGCTTCATACTTCATCAGCTGGGAGTGGGGTGGGATCTCATTATCTCTCCTTTCCACAGAACAGCTAACAAAAATGTCTCCTTATTCTTGGAGGCCTCCCCTCCTTCCCAGCGTTTCTGAACCACTGTAGGAGGCAGTAACAGGTCCCGCAAGGAATGTTTGCTGCAGTTGTCCTTGGGTGTGTGCCTGTGCACAGTATAACTTTATGTCTAGGTTCCCCAGGATAAATATTGATGAGATCATTCTGTTATCTGAATTGTTTAAATACCTTTACTCCAAAAAACAACAACAACCAGCCAACAAAAACGACAAGAGAGTTAAAACATGATTGTTTTATTTTTGTATGTTGATGTCACATTGTGTCCTATGTGAATAGCCATCTATAATGTTTGTTATTTAAGTATATTTATAGAAGTTCAAATTACTAGTGTCTTAAAAGATGATATACTATTCTATGTTTTGCTCAGTATATATTCTCAAAGGATATACATTTTTGCTTGAGAAAAAATAGAAATACTATTGATGATTGATTCATTGGAGTTATTACATATATAATGTATGAGGAATGCTCAGGAAATCTTGTGGGATCAATGAGGGGGCATGCAATAATTATTTTTCATTTTCTGATTTATTTCTTTCTCTCTCCCACCCTCCCTCCCTCCTAACCTCCCTCCCTCCCTCCCTCCCTCCCTCCCTCCTAGCCTACCTTACTCCCTGCAGAGGGCTTAAATTTCTCTGTTTTAAGTCACCCCCTTAACTGGAAATGGATTTTCATCTTACATTATCCCTTTAAACCTTATGCCATTTATGCCCTAAACCAAATGAAACACAACTAATGTAGTCTTTTGCCTAAAGACCTGTAGAAATTTAGGGGTCTGTTAAAGAGAACTAATTTCATTAGAGAAGCAATATGAAAGTCTTCCCTTACTAATCATCATGAATATTTTTCACCATAAAAGTAACCACAAACCACCAAAACCCCACTTTGGCCCTACCCCTAGCAAATGGTCATCATAGCACAGTTTTCTGTATAGCATTTAACCATGGCTTGACATTCAAATGGAAATAACCCCTGAATTTTATCTGCAAACTAAATGGAAATAGTTGCTGAATATTTTCCCAAGCTTTACTAAGACGTCTTAATACTTTGCAAAAAAAAAAAAAGAAAAGAAAGTAAAGAAAAACAAAACAAAAAACCGCCAACCTAAGCATTAGGAAAGAAAAAAATCAAACTAGAGAAAACACACACACAAACCCAAAAGAGGAAGCAACCTGTAGT
Source organism: Myotis nattereri (assembly GCF_964212035.1). NCBI lineage: Eukaryota > Metazoa > Chordata > Mammalia > Chiroptera > Vespertilionidae > Myotis > Myotis nattereri. The sequence goes on along the minus strand of NC_138081.1, from coordinate 93,082,664 downwards.
GTTAGAAGCTTGTGTGAGACAAGAGACCAGGGCAGTAAACTCATGAAAGCTCCTACACCAAGTGGAACATGCTGGGCGAGGTCACAGGCCACACAGAAGGGGGTGCCAGGCCTGGGATGAGTTACTGTTGGCACCGGAGAGCAGTAACCATTCATGTCCTCAGATTGGGATCTGAAGCTTCTGGTAGGAGAGGCCGATGCTTTCATCTCTCCTCTGGAAATGATCATTTAGCAGTTATTAGAACATTGATTGTGTAGGACTCACAATGTCAGCCACCTGTGGCGGGAAGGAGACGTAATGGAGGAAATAATAATGGAGTGTGACATACTGTTTTCCCACCTTTGTTCTCTGGTTCCCAGCACCAACCTATACATGTCAAGAGTTGTTTTTTTGTTTGTTTTTTTCACCCTAAATTGAATTCTTCCAAAAGCTTTTGACTAGGGCTTGGGATATATTTCAGTGTTCTGTTTTGGCCTTTCATGAATACACATTTAACTGACCTTTTAGTAGACTTTCCCTTAGAACCATCCAGAAGCAAAATAGGTTCATGAGATTACTTAATCAAGCCGTTCATTATTTTTCAAAGTCAAGTTAGTCTAGAGATGTTTGCTTTGTTAGTTAAAGCAGCCACTTTGCAGAATCTCCCCAAATGGGAGTTAAACTGAACTGTACCATTTTGCATCCTGCTCTCCTAGAGCAAGGGGAGACTGCTCTACCCACACCTGTAGACATAGGGTCTGAGGGCTGTGGATTGACCCAGAACCATGGCTGTTCAGTAAGGAAGTAGAGAATCTCTAAGCGTAACCAGGTCCAAAACTTGTGGGCACCTTCTATTGATTAGGACCTGGATCAGACTCCTCCTTGGGGTTGCCGGGAGGACCACTTCTCACCACTGTTAGTCTGTAGACCCAAACTGGTGCCTGCTATGATACCCTCACCTGCTCTATTGCAGCACATGCTAAATCAGATGGCCCCATATGTGGGTTCCATCTTTTTTGCTTTTAATAATTCTTGGTTCTGCTACAATCCCAGCATAGTATCAAAGGCCTGGGAAGAATCATAAAGCACATTTTTGCAAAGACTCCAGGAAGCCTAAGAAAGAACTTATGTTTGAAATGAGATTTCAATGTGAACCAATGCCTTATATGTATGCAGCACTTTATAGTTTGCAAACAGTGTGTTTCAGGCTCCCAGTGGTCTTCATGGGATGATTGTGGTTTATTACTGCTCAGTCTGATGGAGCGAGGAAACACACTCTGAAAGGTGAAGTGCTGGGGAGGGCCCCAGGTGGTATAGCCAGGACTTGCACTTGTTCCTCCCTCTGCCCTGTCTTTGCTCAGTTACTGTTGCGTCCAACTAGTTGGACTTGGAGTGCCATGCCTTTGTGCTGAAACGGGCACATGCTGTGGTGGCTTTTGCAAAGTCATCCATTGGAACCCCCTGGGGAGCGGGGAGGGAGCCTTCTTTTCCTTGAACACAGTCTCTTCCCACAGGTTACTGTCCCTCCCGCAGTGACCTGCTGACTGTGAATTGGGGTTTAACCTAAGAACTCTGGGCTTCTTTGCCTTCCTTCTGAGAAGTCTACTGTTTGTGAGGTGCTGTGAGACCCTTGGATGAAAGAGATACACTTCAAGAAATGGAGTGCATTTTTTTGTTTTCCTTTCAAAGAGTGCCAGGAGATGTCAGAGACCGAGCTTAGTGGCTTGGGGCCACTAGTCACATAATTGTGTGAGGATAATTTCCCCAGAAAGCCTTTAAATCACAAACAATATCAGAGATAAAACATAAAAAAACCCCACTTTTATGTCTTTTAAAGAGAGATGACATTGAAAGGTAATATTTTGATACAGCCACACTGAAGATTTAGTGAGCAATTTAAGTACATGGGGTGCCTATCTGAAAGTTACTATTTATTGAAGAGCTGCCATGTCCAAACGAAGTTGTAGGATGTGTTTCTTCTTCAGTCTAGTAGAAAACGGTATTTGATTGGGGTGTTCCCATGTATTTCCCTTCCAATGTTTTGTACACTTATCTCACAAGAGAAACCAAGTCCTAGAAATGTGAGCTGACTGCCCTGCGTGGGCTTGTGGAATATGGAGTTGAAACTGGACTGTAACAACCCATGTGAAATGGACTGGGAGGGGACAGTTCTGGTTTCACACTATGACGCCAATCTCAGGGAACAGGATATTGAGCGGCTACACGTTTCTCTACATGCTGAGACAGGAAGCTATTTTCTTGCATCCTCTGCACATCTTTCTTTACCCTTCCCCATGTTACCACAGGCCACAGAGAAAATATTAAAAAAAAAAAAGGATTTTTGTTTAAAAAAAATAGTTCTTGCATTTCCCTTGCTGTGAGGAGACGTAACTGCTCTGTATTGGTATTTCTTCAAGTCCAAAGGGGAAGCATGCCCCATGGAAACACAGCACCCCATAATAAAACCAAGATTATAAGTCACCATGTATGCTAATGTCCTTGCATGAGGGGGATGTGACTTGTAGCACTGCATGGTCTTTGGGGGCAAGATGTTAATGTGGAAATGACACCTTCAATTTCATTGTGCTTTCATTCTCTGTCACCTACCCTCTTGGATTATTCTGAAAAGTGTCACGGCTCATTTCTCATTTCTCCTGCTTTATTTTTTTGAGGTTGACTTGTAAGATAAAAATAAAACAAGGTGAAATATATATACATAGTAAAATTATATGGAAAAAAATTAAAATATACTACTGGTGTTCATTTTCTGCCCGACCTTGTTGTATTCTCAAAAAAAAAAAAAAAAAAAAAAATTCTCCAGGAAGTGTTTGAGGGCTGGGTGTTTATCATCTGTAAAGGTTACAGCGCCCTCTAGTGCCAGCCACTAAAATAGATGACTGATATTTTTTATTTTTAAAGAAAAGATCTAATTCTGTTGGGAATTCTTTTTCAACAATAACTGATGTGGTCTCCTCCAATGGGCCTCAGCTTACAGGTTTGTTAGCACAGAGATATTTATATTTTTCAAAATTATTGGTGTACAAACTTAGACTTGCATATTATATATCCCTTATCATTACTCAGCACCCACCTCTTCCTTAGAGATTTAAACATTTATTCAGATTATAAAAAAGTTACAACTTGCAGCACATCAGTAACTTAAAATACATAAGCTATTTCCATGAAAAATAAACAAAACTAATACTGAAATAGCATAATTAATCACCTTTATTTTGGATCCACTGATCAGAGGAAGTTAGCCTGCATTTGAACTTGATTCATAATTCCTTGATTGCTGTCTACACAACGCATTGTTTTATCTCTCTCTCCCAATTCTCACTTTACTTGTTGAGCTCTAGCCTCGCTTTTTTCCAACTCACAACCACCAAGTACAATGTTTAGGTGCCATATGGAAGCAGTAAAAATTATTCTAGACCAGGGGTCGGCAAACTCATTAGTCAACAGAGCCAAATATCAACAGTACAACGATTGAAATTTCTTTTGAGAGCCAAGTTTTTTAAACTTAAACTATATAGGTAGGTACATTGTTATTAACTTAATTAGGGTACTCCTAAGCTGGCCTTTGCTAAAAACGTCCTCAATCTGATTGAGGTACGTTCGCTGAAGTCGACCCCTTCCAACTCTCCCATCCACACTCGTATACTTGTTTCATCTATCTCCTTTCGTTCATCCTCTCTATCTGTCCAAACCATCTCAACATACCTTTCTCAATCCTCGACACTACATCTTCTTTCACTCCACAACGTTCCCTAAAATTAACTTAATAAACTTTACTTAAAGTTTTAAGTCAACTTCGCACAGTATGGGCGCGCCCGCACGTGGTATTTTGTGGAAGAGCCATACTCATGGGGCCAAAGAGCCGCATGTGGCTCGCGAGCCGCGGTTTGCCGACCACTGTTCTAGACCAAAGGCAAAGGTATAGTCACTATACGATAGTGTGCTCCTGATTTCTAGAGCAATCCTGCGCCAGTTTCCTATTGCTGCTGTACCAAATTACCACAAATTCAGCAGCTTAAAATGTGTTTTCTTATAGTTCTGGAGGCCAGAAGTCTGATGCGGTTTTGGTCCCAGGATGGCGTTCCTCCAGGAGGCGCCAGGGAGAATACATTTCCTTGCGTTCTCCAGCTCACCCCAGTCTTTGCTTCATCTTCAAAGTCAGCAATGTTGTGTCTCTGCATCTTTCTTCTTAGTCCTGCCCTCCTCAGCCTCTTAAAGACCCTTGTGGTTACATTGGACCCACCTGGAAAATCCAGAAAAACGCCTCTATTTTACGGTTAGCTGACTAGCACCTGGATTCAATTTCCAACCTTTTCATTCCCTCTTGCCCTTAATTCCCTTTGTAACATACACACAGGTCCCAGGGGGTGGGACATATCCATGATTTTGCCCACCATACATTTCTACTTCAAATATTCTGCTTCATCCCCCTGAATCATCATCATGCCCCCTCCCGCCCCCCTATAGTTATAGGTTTAACTATAAGCATGAAAGTCCTTTTTGTCATACCATGTGATTTGAATTGGATTTTATTAAAATGTGGATCACCATAGAAGAGGTAATTCTATCTTTATGAGTAGAAAAGCAAAAAAATTCCTAGCTTTTATTTATTTATTATGATTTTTTTTGCTGCAAAAAGCTTTATTGTTTCATTTGGTCCAATGCATGGGAGAGGGCTCCAGGGCGGTTAAAAGAAGGGCCAGTGGGTTCGGGGCAGAGGCTCAGGCAAAAGCCAGACCCCAGGGGAAGGCAGAGCGGCTCCTCAAAGGCCTCTGGGCTCCACAGGCTCCTGGTCGTGCTTGAGGGGGAACCTTTCGAAGAGATACTTGCCCAGCCCAGCCTGGGGGCCGCAGCCTGTGGCGGTGAGTCAGGTGTCACCCATCGCCTTGATGAGTTTCACCTCCTCACCCCGGAAGTGGTTCTCCAGGAAGTCACAGGGCTAAGGGCCTGCAGCTCCCGAAGGGCCAGGGTCAGGTCCTTCTCCAGACCGCTGGCGGCTTCCATGGTGCCTGGAGTTTTGCCCACTCATCTTGGGGAGGCGTCAGCACGTCCTGGAAGAGAACTTGGCCACGGCGCTGGTTTTGCATCTTTAACAGATGCTGGCCGCCTTGTGCTAGAAGTAGCCCAGCCCTGGAGAGCCACATCTTCCGGTGGAAATAGAAGCCCAGAGAGAGGTAGGTGTGGGAGGCCCGCAGGGGCAGGCTGGCCAGGAATTGTGTGTAAGGCAGTGTGCTTTATATACAGGGCGAGGCAAAGGAGGTTTACAGGTGTGAGTCTGTGAAACAGCTTATTCTTGTATTAGAAACAGTTTATTTTTGTATTGTTATTTATTAGTTATTGTGTTGATTTCCAGGTGAACAACTGTAAACCTGCTTTTGTCCCACTTTGTATATTATCTTTTTAAAAAAAATTTTATGTGAGGTAAGGTTTATCCTTTTGGTAAATGAGGAACTAAACGAAAGCTCTGTGTGGTAGATGCTATGCCCCGAATTGTGCAACCAGTGAGGGCTGGAGGTGGAAAAGGTTTGATTCCAGTTTGGTTTTGACTCCATTACTGAAACTCAGACCTAGCTGTAGGGCTAGTACTCAAGAGCTGAGACCATACAAGGGTCCTCCTTTCATCCTTGCTTCTACCGTGTCTAGTATTGGCCTATAATTGGAGTGTGGCAAATAATGATTGATTTGACCACATCAAAACAGCAGCAAAACGGTTAGGGCAGTGGTTCTCAACCTTCCTGATGCCGCGACCCTTTAATACAGTTCCTCATGTTGTGGTGACCCCCAATTTCATTGTTACAAATTGAACATAATTAAAGCATAGTGATTAATCACAAAAACAATGTGTAATTATATCTGTGTTTTCCGATGGTCTTAGGCGACCCCTGTGAAAGGGTCGTTCAACTTCCAAAGGGGTCGCGACCCACAGGTTGAGAATCGCTGGGTTAGGGTGTGGCAAAAGGGCAGCCCTCTGCAGGGAGTTTGCAGAAAGGGTGCCCTCTCCCAGAAGGCAGTCAATAGGGTGGTGAGTGTAGAGGTGGCGCCCCCTGTAGGTTGAGCTATTAAATCTAAGTTCAATAGTTCCAGAGCTCTCTGGGGCTGCACCTGATCCTGGGGAGGACAGTGCTTCTTAAAAATAAATGGTTGAACTTTATATTATTTTTAAGGTTGATGATGAAATAAATAATAGGTCTGGGAATAGTGTGAGCCTGAAAGTTGTAGTTCTTAAAATTTCACTTCCTCTGGGGCGGATAAAAAGCTGTGGTTCTTTTGTTGTGATAATGATGGACTGTCAGCCTGCGTTCTGCTCCCTGAATAAATGCTGGTAATTGCTAATTGTTTTGAGAAGAATACTGACTCATAGCCTCACAGCGACTTGCATATCAATGTGTCAGAAACCTCCGTGCTTTCTGATGAGAGCCTGAAGGTGTAGCTGGGGTCTGCACTTGCTTTTTCATCTTTCTGTGGGGCAGGTCGGTTCAAGTGCAACTTTTGCCAAGAGATATCATCCTCCGGACGCTTAAAATGTGGACAGTGGGATCATACTCTTTGTTTTCGGCCGTTTTGGTCTGCAGATCTTGTCTTTTGTTTCATATACAGTGGAGAAGATGAAAAGGATTGGATTACCTTCCTACAAGCGGGGTGTTAGTTAGGGTTGGTATACTAGTAAATGGTTACCCACACTTGTGAGGATCCGTAAGTGTGTGGACAAAAAGGGGCCACATGTTAACCTGACTAGCTCAGGCAAAGCCTGCATGGTGGCCTTGCAAACTCAGAGACATAAAGTAACCACAGAGGATGGTCTGGAATTAAAACTTTTTAAATTAAAAAGCAGTCTATGGTGGGTAGTCTTGTCTTAGACCCGGATATTCCCCGACAAAGATCAACTTTGATCTTAACTGATTCTATTGTTCTATTGTCTTGTTGTATCTACCAAAACATACCTTTGAATGTCAGGGTAACTTGTAACTTCCCTTTTTCTGGAACCTTCAGGGCACAACCATTGTGCCAGGATGCCAGGGCTGAGACCACAGATTCCCTCATTGTTATTGTCATCTTGTTAATTGATGACTGTTAACTGCACCCACCTGTGTAAGAGAAGCATGTGTCTATCATTTTACTTACTATCCCATCCCAGAGGTCCTCTCCCCCCTTTGCGTTCTCCTCCCTCACTCATCTATCACCAATGGATTTCATGTAACCCACTTATATCTCCTCCTTTGATGGTAATTTATAAAAATAGGTAAAAAACTTCCATTCTCCAGAGCATTATCCCAATATATTGAAATTCTGCTTCCAGGCAATTGTTGACAGTTTGCCTCAAATAAAGTCACAAAAATTCTTTACAGGTTTGAATGTTTCTGACACTAACAAGTGTCTTTCACTCCGCTTCTTTGAAACTATATTCGCCTGCCACATATTTATGACTATGTTAGACCCAGATGCAGCCACTGTGCCATCTTCCTTTTTGTCAGGCTGTCCGGGTAGCCCCTGCATTAAGGGCTCTTTCTGACTCTCCAGTGACCAGGCCAGAGTAAGTCAACATGATCAGAGTGAATGTGGACATGGGCCCACTAACAGGGTCACTGCTATCCATTGCTGCCCTTTTCTGTTGTAGTCATTCAGCTCGGTGTAGTTTCCGGTTTGTAGTTTGCTCCAGGTGCAAAGAAACTTTAAAGGCAAGAAATTATAAGGGGAGAGCTCAAGGAGTTGGAGATGCAACCGTAAAGGGGGACCTTTATAAGTCCCCAAAGGGAGAAAGAGAACCCCGCTCCCGACCTCTCCAATGTCATTCAAGGTACGATCCTCTTCTCATCTTTTATGTTGGATTCTGACATCTGTTGCATGATTCAGAAGCCATCCATTCCAGGACACTGACCCCTCCCTGCAAACACATAGGAGAGAGCTCCTGATCCCTTCCTGTGTTCAACTGGGAAGGCACACATGTGAGGATCACCTGGGCATCGTTCAAAAGTCCCGATGACCAGGCCCCACCTCCAGACACTGACCTTATAAAATTCATCGAAAGCAGGACTCAGACATTTTAAATTTTAAAACAATCAGATGATTTAAATGAATCAATGGGGTAAGAATCACTTCTAGACAAAGGGATTCTAAAATATTAACATTATGGAAAACCACATAACTGTCTTTTTATTATTGAAAGCTTTGTATAATATGTTTAATGTAATATTCATGACAGTTATTAGTGATTTTTCTGAGGCAGAAACAGTCTCAGAGAAGTTAATCTCTTTACTTAACCATAAAAATAAATAGAAAGTCTTGCATAAAGGCAGGCTACAGAAAATAAGCATATTTAGAGATAATAGGTATGCTTTTAAGAGTAAATATACTCTATCTCATTCTTTTTACTAGTATATTTAGCTGTAATTTGTTTTTTTAACTATAAATTCAACTCTAGCTTTATTTTTCTAATTATGGGCTTTTATTTATATTTCCTTGCCTGCCATCTAACGCTTTGGGAGTAGTTTGTGAAAGAAAGTGTAATGTAGAAGTTAAAGCATAGTTTTAAAATAACTTACTGTGAGAACCCTGATCAGAGTACGCCAGATATTCAAGCCAGTTTGCCATTCCCATGTGCAAAGGCAATGACACAGCAGTTTCACTGTACGCACTGCACAGGCGTACCTTTCTACAACCCAAATATTGATGCCACGATCTGGCAAGAAGCCTCTTTTGTGAGAACTGGTATAAAGATGTATCACTGACCAGCCAGTGCATGGCTACTTTGAAGAACTCTTTTGTCTGATGGCTCCTTGTTAGCAATGGCTACTTGGTCCGCAATCAGGTCTCTCCTATATGCCTACGACTGCTCAGATCTTCTTCCAACACCAGGCATCCACGGAAGTCCGGCTCCTGGCAGGGGAATGAGGCCCAACACTTACTGTCTGGGTTACTTGGGAGACTGTAGTCTCTCAGCTTTGGTTTCCTCATCTGCAGAGTCCAGCACCATCCACATGACAGAGGGGTCATGGAAAGCAGCTACCAGTTTTCTCTGCACGTTCATGTATTTGAATTTAAAGGGCTGTGCATTTTCGTTGCACCTGCATTTCAGAATGTGGCTTGGCCACTGCCTGTGGGGATGTTGGGCAGCAGGAAAAGAGGGCTCAGGAAGGAGGCTTTTGGTGCGACAGGAGGTCCCTTAGCCGTTCTAGAGAGGGAGTATAAGGTAGGCCTGAGAGAGTTAGATGAGCTCAGCCTGCAGAACCACTTGGCTCTATCTAACATCAGTTTCCACATGATTTAGCTGAAATTTGGTACCATTGTTTTACTATACGAGTCAAGGACAGGTGAATATCAGAATTGGGAGGGGCGAGAGGGTGCTGACAACAGGCCAGGAAGACAGCACCAGCGACAGGTTGAACACAGGTAGGACTGTGCATGTATCCCTTTGATATGGCTTTCCACTCTTTTATGATATCCAGGACCCACAGATTCACCCAGCCATTTCCATATGACCCACCAGGACTCTCTGGGGTACGATGTCTCAGGCTTTCTGAATGGGCAGAGCTGACTTATGTCTTTATAGGCCTCATCAGTCGAAAGATAATGGTTCGCCTACTCTGTATAGCAAATCAAAACAGTGAAAATAGTCAACACTAAAAAATTCCAGTGAGCATTTGAGTTTTTTTATTATGATTACATGGTGCTCTTTAGGGAATACTAATATCAAAATCCTTTCCATTTTCTCTCTCTATCTTGGTGCTTTCAGTGTGCCTGCTTTGACTGTCCTCTAAGAAAGTGCATGCCCGGTTTTGATGGGAAAGCTTGAGCACTGGGCTGAGCCAGGGAAATTTGGAATGAAGCCCACACGACTTCTTCATTTCCCTGAGCCTCCCCGGTGTGTCCCTGCCAAGGCTGAGAGGATGAGGCTTGGCTATGAGGCCCAGGTCGCTCAGAGAGGTTGGGCTCCATGGCTGGCCCAAGCCTTTCATATGCTGTCCATGGAGCCCCTCACCAGGGAAAGGATAGAACTGAAGTTCCCCCTGGTCTGGGCAGAGATTAAGTCCATCAGTCTCCCCCACGAAGCGTACACAAACGTAATAAGGAACAATATCTCTTCTCATAGACTTCTAGTTATTCTGGTCTTTTTTGCTTTTTCACAAAACCCCTCTAATTAATTCCATGATACATACAGCAAACAATGCGTCCTCAGGATGTGGAGGGTAGATTTGACCTACAGGAAAGGTCAAAGGCTCAGTTGGCCATCAGAGTGCCCCTGGAAGCCCCAAGACCCCATAGGAGATGGGAGGGAAATAAAACAGGGCTCTGAGATGACATCTCAATATGAAATCTAACTTAAACAGCAGTCCTGTCACTTACCTTTGATAAGTGGGTTAACTGCTGTTCACATTTCTTCTTTCAAAGAGCGTTTCTTCTTGGACTCTTGTCCTAAAAATGCTTATGAATTTTTAACTAAGCAGCTCAGCCAGCTGGGCTCTGGGAGGGAACTGTCTGTGCCGGATCGCTCCTGCTATCTGGGTCAGAAGTTGGAGGGGAAGGCGTCTGAGTCATGGTTGAATATCTTTTAACAAGTTGCTGTTTGGTGTGCAGCTTAGTGTACATAGTGTGGCTTCTGAAGTATTATGCCTCCAGTACTTTCAGCACTTTCCGTGCGGAGTAATCCCCTGACTCAGGGGTTGGGAGAAGGGGGAGGGATGATGTGGGTGGGGTATTGGGTGGGTACTTTGGGGACAACTCCAGTGCCAGAGTCATTGTATCTGCTCTCATCACCTCGACATCCCAGGCAGCCATAAACTGGTTCAGAGAGAGAGAGAGCACTTTTCTGCCCAAACCAAGTCTTGGACTGAATGTTGGTGCATCAGAAAGAAGTTCATATCCACAATGATATGTAGGGCTCCTGTGTTTACTCTGTCATATGAGGAGTCCTATCCCCCAGCAGTCCCTGGCATAAAACAAACTCATCTCTGTTTTGGGGTTCCAGAAAGAATAACTCATTTCCCCACACATGGTAATCAATACAACCCTACTTTTAAAGTGGGCATCTGGGGATTTAGGTGGATAGAGTTGGGCATGGATGCTGCTTCCTGCTGATCTTTCAAAAATACAGATCCAATCATCTGACTTCCCTGCTTAAAAATCTCTGGTGGCTCCCTACTCTCCTCTAAATAAAGCATACATTCCTAAATAACATTCAAAGTCCTTTAAAATTTGGCTTCAGCCAAACTTGAAGCTTCCCCCATTGTTCAGCCCTCAAACCCTATACAGCCGTCATAGGCCATTTCCAGCAGGCAACACTTTATATTAACATCCATTTGGCCTTTTCTATAGAAATAAGTTGATTCTAAAATTTATATGAAGCCCTAGCCGGTTTGGCTCAGTAGATGGAGCCTCGGCTTGCGGACTCAAGGGTCCCAGGTTTGATTCCGTCCAAGGGCATGTACCTTGGTTGCGGGCACATACCCAGTAGGAGGTGTGCAGGAGGCAGCTGATCAATGTTTCTCTCTCATCGATGTTTCTAACTCTTTATCCCTCTCCCTTACTCTCTGTAAAAAAAAAATCCATAAAATATATTTTTAAAAAAATAAAATAAAATTTATATGAAGATGTAAAGGACCAAGAACAACAGGTCAATCATGAGGACAAAGAACACCGTTGGAAACCTTACACTATGAGGTGATCATGACTCATTGTAAAGTTATGGTATATAAAACCGTCTCAATAGACCAATGGAATAGTTTGAACCATACGTACAGGGTTGCCTGAATTATTGCATAGGTATAGTGTAATGCAGAGGAGAAAGAATCTTTTCAGTAAATGGTACTGGGTCAATTGAATGTTCATATGGAAGCAATGAACATTATACCTACTTCATATCATACATATAAATAGTTTTCAGGTGGATTATAGGTTCTGAATGATAAAATCTTGAAGCAAATATAGAATATTTTCTTCAATTTGTAGTGGAAAAAGATGTCTTAAATAGGACATACAAGCCACTGTTATTGATAAATTTGACTATATTAAAATCTAGAACTTTCATTCATCTAATATGCCAGTTAGTAGAAAATTAAGACATACAGTGGGAATGACTTTCCACACATATATCCATAGAACACAAAGAGCTACAAGTCAATAGCATGTGACATATAACCCAATAAAAAATAGGCAAAAGCTTATCTAGTCATTTTACAATAGAGAATTCCCAAATGCCAATAAGGTTATGAAATGCTCAGCATAATTATATCAAATAAATGCAAATTAACTCATAATAAGAGATCACTGTATACCAGTAAGATGGCTAAAATTGTTAAAAATGGAAAATATTAAAAGTTAGCAAGGATGCATAACACTGGAAATTGTTCACACACATGCTAGAGGAAGAGTAAACCTTAGAAGACCATTCAGTATTAATTATCAGATCATTCCACCCCCAGGCATGTACCCAAGATAAGTGCATATGTATGTGCACTAGAGATATGCACATACTAACATTGTTTTTGATAGCCTGAGACAGGAAACAACCCAACGGTCCATGAACAGCAGAATAAATGAATAAATTGTGATATATTCACACAATGTATGAAGGCCCTTATATGCCATGCAAAGTGACTGGACTTTAATTCTTAGCTAAAGGAACCCCTTTCAGAGGTTTAGAGCAGAACAGAGCTATAAGGCAGGAAGTTGCATGTGGGTAGGCCGAGAAGATATTTTCATGTATTGGGATTTGGATGTAGGTTTTTCTTTTCAGAGGGTTCATGTCTATAACTATTTTCAATATGTAACTGGAGCTATCAATGGTATTTTGAAATAGCTGTTTTCTTACAATAAAGTGCTTTTATGTCGAGACTACTTCCACATTCAAAAAAATCATTCCTAACAATTTTTACTATGCTCTAAATGTCGCCCTAGTGAACTTCCTGTTCTTTTTGTTTGTTTGAAAAGAATGTAACTTCATAAGATATCAAATTTATTTTTTAAGAGTAGATTAGAAGTGAATGTAGCTACCTGGCAGTGTTGCTCAGTGGTTGAGCCTCGACCTATGAACCAGGAGGTCATGGTTTCATTCCTGGTCAGGACATATGCCTGGGTTGTGGACTTGATCCCCAGTATAGGGCGTGCAGAAAGCAGCCAATCAATGATTCTCTCTCATCATTGATGTTTCTATCTTTCTCTCCCTTTCCCTTCCTCTCTGAAGGGAATCTATACTAATAAAAGGGTAATATGCTAATTAGACTGGAAGACCTTTTGGACGTCCTTTCGGACAAAGACATGGTGGTGGGGCTGAGGCAGAGGCAGTTAGGGGCGATCAGGCTAGGAGGGGAGGGCAGTTGGGGTCAAGCAGGCTGGCAGGGGAGGGCAGTTGGGGGCGATCAGGCCAGCAAGGGAATGCAGTTGGGGGTGAGAAGGCTGGTGGGGGGAGTTTGGGGTGAGCAGGCCAGCAGGCAGAGTGGTTAGAGGCAATCAGGCAGGCAGATAGGTGAGTGGTTAGGAGCCAGTGGTCCCGGATTGCGAGAGGGATGCCTGACTAAACCAGCAGTTGGGCATCCCCCGAGGGGTCCCAGATTGGTGAGGGTGCAGGCCAGGCTGAGGGACACCCCCCCCCCCCGTGCATGAATTTCATGCACTGAGCCACTAGTAAAAATATATTAAAAAAATAAAATGAATGTAGCTACATATATTTGCAACTACAGATGTTACAGCAGAGGATTGATTTTTCAGTTTGTTCAGCAGTTCTAGCTGAAAGAGTCATGGTTTTCAAGTTTTAGGGACAAAAAATGGAAATAATTTACAAAGAGAAACGCTTTCATTCATTTTGAAGAGCTAATCCAGAGCGAAGTCATCCGTTACTCTGATTCTTGTATGCCTGACCTACTTTGCATCACTTAACCTGGAGAATATACTTTTGAAACAGGTCAGCTATCATGTATGAATGAGAAAGACAAGAGAAAAATCTAAATTTGTATCACGATCAGGTTTTCTTTATTAGATATATATGTGTGTGTGTGTCATCATACATTACATGCAAGAAAATTATAATACAGCCTAAAATGTTTATGTATACGGGCACAACAAGAGTAATACAATGCAAAATTTTATTTTACATATAATTACCTAAAACAATCAAGTAGGAACAATGTAAAAATAATATAGCGATACGCTCACTGATACACAAGTCACCATTTTGATCTGCTCATGAGACCACTGTGATTTGGTGGGTCATCCTTTTGAAAGCTACAGCGTATTATTCTCCCCTACCTGGAAAGGTCCATGACCTGGGAAATGATAGCTTAGTCTTTACTGCAAGAGAAAATAATTTTCAACAGTGAAAAATAATTATGACGAGAATAGCACACTAATTAAACAACAACAACAAAAACCCCCAGACAAACAGAAAACTAAAGCAAAATTAGCGGGCCATCAAAATAAAGAATGTTGTATTTCTTTAAACATTTCTTTTTGTGTGCTACCACAGCCAACAATCTATTCATTTGTCTCTATTTCTGTGGCATGGGCACATAGGTGAAATACTGCACAGTTACCCAGGCCAATATATTTGACTTATTGTGATAAAGGCAGATATGGGAGAAGATCTGAAAATGAACACAGGAAGCACGTTGTGCTCATTGTTAAATACAAATCTTAGATACAAAATCTGTAAAACATGAACTATTCTAGATGCAGTGTATGTTATGGTTGGGCACGCCTATATGCTCTTTAGATATTTGACTGCTGCAGAGAATCCATAGGCCGAGCAGCAGGTCTGTATCTTTCCTTTCACCCTCCAACACTTCTACGAAAAATGATGGATTATGCTCTTCTCACAGACCCTTGCATGGGAGCCACTAGATTCTAGAATGATCACATTGGTAGAGAGTTGATTGCTTCTGTTAGGTTTGGCTTCAAGTTCAGAAAGGAAAGTAGCAATTCTGCTGCCATTTCTATTGCTGGGAGAAAGGCAGTTTGTGGGCTAGAACCTGTTAAAAAAATATTTGAACTAACTCAACCACAAAGAGTCTTATTTAATGAAACATATTCTTTATAATATTTTTATTTTTCCCACAGAAAAATAAAATGAAGTGCTTTCAGTTACCTGAACTTCTAATGTAATTAAAAATGTACAGCACATCTCTTTTCTAATGGAAATTATCGTTGGAAAGTACAAAGGTGTCATTAATGTTACCAAAATGTACTGACAAGTGACAGAGCACCTAATGGTTAGATTTACACTTTTAAAAACTTGCCTATTTTCTACGTTTGCTAGAGCAGATTTTTCAATCTCTTTTTTTGTAAAACTCCAGTTGCGAAATTTCTGGTTTTTCATTTAACATAATGAAATGAAAATAATAAGATCACTTGTAATTTTAAGTTTTCAGAATTATTAAGTAGATTAAAAGGTCAGAAAATGCCTTGCCAAGGGAAGGGTGAGTTAGTGGAAATTGGTAATTCTTCTTTAATTTCCCCCCAATTAATGAAAATTTTTATACTGATATAAACATATAGTAAGTTTATTTTGGTATATGTAGATATATGTTCCCTTTATATATATATCCCATTTATATTGGTAATATAATGGGAATACATATACCAATATTTTAAATTTAATTCTCATTAAATTAATGGGGATTTATATTCTGATAGTCATAGAATAGAAATTTTTATGGTGGCACTATTACATTATAAGTTGCAGCACTGAATTTTATGGACCCAGGATTTATGATAATTCAAACTTTTCAGTGAAACTGATGTGTTGAGTGGAGATAATAGCATAATTTGAAATTCAAATTAAGATTTAAATAGAGAAGGTACAGTTGAAAGCATCTTCTAATTTTTATTTTAAGTTTTTTTCCAAAGTATAAATGTAAATAACTAGTCTGCAAGGAATTTATTGATTGTGGACTTTCAAATAAGGAGCTAAGACCTTGATAAATTTAATTTTAATGATTGCTTTCTATTTGGATTACAATCCTATATAATAAAAGGTTAATATGCAAATTGTCCGCTGGACCAGGAGTTCAACCAGGAGTTTGACCAGGGGGCAGGGCTAGCTGGCCAACAGCCTGCAGCCCCTGCCCCCGGCTGGCCTGGCCCACATTGGCCCCAATCAGGGCAGGCCAGCCGGACCCCACCTGTGCACAAATTCGTGCACCGGACCTCTAGTTACCATCTAATTTTTAAGGATCCATTTTGCTACTGTGTGTGTGTGTGTTGGTGACATTTATTTTAAAATAAACTATATAAAGCAAAACACCTGATTATGGATTTTCTCAAACAGTGGGCACTCAAACTCAAATTATACTTGTATGTGGGAGTCTCCAATATTATGAACTATTGCCAGGAGCTTCTTAGACTTAAAAACATTATAAAATTCAGATACAGATCAAAATTATTTTTTTTTAGCATAATAGAGTCAAATTGACTTCTGTTTATAGATTGAACCTAATCTTAACTTCCCATTTTTACAAAGATATCTGTGTGCCATACAAAAACAGAGAGGGAACACTGTTAGTTTTTAAATTTATGTCGCAAACAGCATGGCTGTCACCAGGCAGTTAGCATTTACTGGATTTCTAACTCTCCCAAGGCGCCGCCTGAAACATAAGGTAGCCCTTTTCCTCACAGTGTCTGTCTTTAATTGCTCAGTCTAAGTGAGAAACAAGCCAGTTAGTGGACAGCCAGCATGATCACTTCAATAGTCTTCAGGATCAATAAGAAACTAGCCAACTTGATTTCCCAAGTTTCTACTGGAAGCTTCAGCCTTGTTATAAGAAAATGATACTTTAATAGAGATACTTATATTTTTTTATGTGCATATTAATACGTATAGGTCAAGTCAGGTACAAGTAACTTCAATGGACTTCCCCAATTCTTACTTTTCATGGGAATTTTATTGTTGTGAACATTACTGAAAATGAATAAATCATCAACCAGTATTAAGAATTATATTATGCCATTTGGCTTATAAATTTGGTTTTGATAAGGTTTAGTTCATTCCTAAAGAAGGAAGGATTTCATAATAAAGGTGAAAAAGAAATCATATAATCAGATTATTTCCATCCCTATTCCTCCCCATAAATGGATGGTATTTATTAAAACAAACAAAAATCATTGGGCAGTTGTTCATGTAAACAAAAGTTTTTCTTATTGTTGTTATTTCCCTCCAATCCATGTAGAAATGATGTGATTGATTCACGGATAGCAAGGGCATCCTAACAACACTTGTCAGATTCTACTATTTACAATGTTGATTTTATAAATCCTGAAAATAACCTAATGTTACTTGAAACTCATTTATTTAGATGCAGTAACTTGCATGGAAAGTACCCAGCTGGGTAGGAGGCCTATTGGTTTTCTCCATTCCCTTGAGAAATAAGGGCCATGAGTTTCCGTAAAGCAAGCAAATGAGTTTTGAGTTAATACAGCAGTGATCAGCAGCAGCTTCCCACTGAGTCAGAGCACGAGGAGGGCCTGGGGGCAGATGGGAACAAATTGTCTCACAACCAAAGAGAGTAACAGGAAGGACTTGTTATTTTTCTGTTTTCTCAAAGGACCCCTGCAGAGGCAGGAGAGGGAGGGCACTAGGAATCGAGTTTACTACCTGCGGAGAGGCAGGAGAACAAGAATAGACTGATGGGTTTCCTGTAGTAGTCAGGATATTGGAGGTTGAATTCTGACAGATTCTAAAGTCAAAATTATGCAGAGAAGGGGGCCATTGTTTGATGAAATGGTAATGTAGGTGGCCCACCATTGATACCATTGTAATTAGCTAGTTATTAATAACAGAAAAGAAGCAAAAGGAAGGCCAGACATAGGCATGTCATTTGGGAAGCTTCACCAGGAAGCTGCAATTTCACACTCCCCAGGGAACCACCAGCCCATTCCCTACAGCTCACTGGAGGAAGGGGTCCAACAGAGGGGGGATGAATACATGCGCAGTAAAGTTGGCATGACATACAGATGATTCCTGTCAAGCCTGGGGAACCGTGGATTGGCTAGAACAGGAAGGGCCATTGCAAGCCTGTGAAAGTTTGGGAATACATAATCCACCCCCATCCCCTCCCCTAAAGGAGCTCACTCCATTGGCTCTCTCTTGGCTCTCTGCTTTCTTTGGCTTTGCTCCTGCCTGGGCTTCCCTCAATGGCCACTGCAGATCTCACATGCAGTGGACTGATGGAGTGCAGCAGAAAACACACCCTAAGCTGGCCTGATGCTGTATCAGACTATGCCTTAACAGGATATGGAAATCTGGACACTGGCTTTGATTTTAGTTCTTCTGGAAGCAAAACAGGACTCCTTTCTTGGTGGGACAAAAGGAAATGGGACCTTGGAAACTCAGGGGTTTATTTCCATAGAAATAAAGCTTTCTACAATATCTCATCTTCCGGTGTGAGTCTCAGGAAATTCCTTTTCTTGGGATATCACCAGAGCCCACTCCCACTAGCAACTGGTGGAGATGTGGAGACCTCCCCATCGGTAATACCATGATGTTAAGCTGTGAGCAAAGGTATGTCTCAATTTTCCACTTTATTCAGGTGATGCTGACTCCCTGCTCTAGACATTGCACAGGGAGATTCATTCAGTACAGAAAATAGAGGAGCATGTATCTGTGATGACAAACATTCCAGAAGTAAAATATCTTGAGCAGCAGCAACAAAAACAACCAACCAACCAATAAACAAAAACACATCAAAGAGTAGGCAAATACCAAACAGGCATTCTGAAACTCCTGTTTTATCCAGTTCCCTTTACAAATAGAAACTCTTCTCTTTTGGAAGTCTCTGGTAATCAGATTCCTTAGACTGACTAATGTGCTCTGATTTCAAAGAAGGTCTTGACACTGGCAAGAGATGGGTCATATGTACCACTCTGCCAGGAAAAGTACAGAACTTAATATTACATCTCATTGCTATGCTGTATGATGGAAAATTCATGCAAATTGCCTTTTATTGTCTTGGGAGTATAAGAACTCTAGTATGTCACTCAAAAAAAAAAAAATCAGTGGGATTTTCACAGTTTTAATTCTGATAGAAGATCCTTTAAAGACTTCATGAAGACAACTATACGCCTATAGATGGGAATATCTCTGGAAGCCAAATCTACCCAGGCGCTTGAAGACTGGAAGAGGTACCTGCTGATCTCTTGGCCTGGTTGTTTGGGTGTCACAGCAGTTCGGGCAGTGACATTCCAGCCATATCTGGATATATAATGTAAAAAATATCTCTGCAAACCAGAAGCCCACCTCTGGTTTCCAAAGGGAACCCAAGATGAGAGAACCTGTGAGATAAATGAATTTTGAAAATATTGCATAGTGTGGAGGCACTTCTGCCCTCCTCAAAATGGGGGAAAATCATTGCTGTTCTCAGAGATTCATCAACTTCTTCCTCCACTATGGATGGTGAAATCACAGTCATCAGGTCACACAAATGTAATCATCTCTCCCTTTTCTCCAAAATTTGTTAATTAAAACAGTTTTACTCTACTTAAATTATGAAGCACACTCACACTGCTCAGTGTGTGTGATTGTGTTTGATTTTACCCAGACTCTTAGGAGGACAGCTTATTTCTTTGGATTTCAAAGAATATCTTTGTCTCCTTTCTTTCTTCCCTTTTTCTTCTTATAGTTCCCTTAGTTTGTATCACTTTTCCTCTCATTTTCATTTGGCATTTTGTAATCTAGTGTTTTCATTGAAAATTTCTAATATTAATGGGTAATACTAATCCTACTTATGTATTTGAATCAAAACAATAGACATTTCTTTTAAGTGACTTGAAAGCAAGTATGATAGCCTGTTCTGAAGATTTATATTTTTTTTACAAAATTCAAATTGCAAGGCAAGAAGAAACAAGTTGTAGGCACTGTTTCAAGCCACCTTTTACTGGCAGATTTTTGTAGCTAAACATCGTTATTACAGTTCATGTGATAATACTAAGATGCATTTTCTTCACTGCCTCCAAAATGACCTCTGTGGTCCTTCCCTGGACCCATAAAACACACACACACTTTTCTTTGTTAACGATGCACACATTGCTAAGAATGTGTTACTATAGATGGGATTTAAGCAATAACCGTCTTTCTCAATTGCACTGGTTCAGATGTCATGCTCATGATTGTGGGGTGAGAGGCAAACTATATTTGATTTATGTGATAGCCCTGCATGACAACAAATCACTGAGATGTCCAAGCTTTGGGATGTGCGGACAGAGGCAAATTCAGTCACTGCAGAAATTGTGAGCCTCCCTCCTCATGAGATCCACTGAATATTACCCTTCTTTCGAAACCCAAACTGAAGACACCTGATCTGAAGAAAATAAACATATCTATGCTTCCAATGAAAAATTTGGCACTGTTGTGATTAATATCAGACAATGTTTACACCAACATAGGACTATTTTATGTTGTTTTCACAACTACAGAGTTCTCCTAAAACAGAGCTGTAAATCTATCCAGTGAAGCTGCTTGCACTCAAGCTTGGTTCTGGTGGTTGATACCTGCCCTGCAAATCATCTGGGTGCTTCTTTGAGAAAATCTCTTTGTATAAAGGGTAGTAATGCCAGCTACTTTCTCTAAGTAGTTGTGAAGTGTGCTGCCAAATAATTCGAATGGTGGAATGATAAAAATGAGTAAGCTCACCCCTTCCTTCCTTATCCAATATTGGTTCTACTTGAGCCTTAACTCAATTTTTCTAAACAAATAAACAAATGTCTGTGTTGTCTAAGAACTAGTAGTAGACTCCGGGAACATCTTAATCTAATGCCAGAGACTTTTATTTTTTTCTTCAAGCATATGAGGATCTCTTTTGGATATGAATGGATCAAAGACACCTAAGTTTCTGGAGGTTGGGAGTGAAGGAAGAGCTCACCTCTGGTACCACATAAGTTTATCAGGCTGTTCCTTTTAGGGCTGGGGTCAGGGGCATAGCCAAGCATTGGTACCCAAGTGGGTTTGCTGTGAAATGCAAGCCTGTACCTCTCTCAAAGCCCAGAGGCACAGTAACTCTCCCAACGTCCTCTGTAATTTTGTAAAGCTTAAGTGCAATTTCAATGCAGAATTTAATGAAGTTTCTATCCCTTATAGGAAATGCAAAGTGAGTTGAAAAAATATATCATTAAATTTGTATTAAATGTGTGATGAGAAGAACCCCAGAAAATTGATCTTTCTCTGAATATATGCCTAGGCTCTAGAATCATCTCTTCATATATTTGAGTCAAGAGATGCTTTAAGAGATAGATATATTCATTTAATGATTTCTGAACTCTTAAAACTCCTTTAAAATGCATATGCAGCCCAACCAGCGTGGCTCAGTGGTTGAGTGTTGACCTATGAACCAGGAAGTCACGATTTGATTCCCAGTCAGGGCATATGCCCGGGTTGCAGTCTCGATCCCCAATGTGGGGCATGCAGGAGGCAGCTGATCAATGATTCTCTCTCATCATTGATGTTTCTATCTCTCTATCCCTGTTCCTTCTCCTCTCTCTAAAATCAATAAAAATATATTTTAAAAAATGCATATGAAGCTATTAAATGTTTATTTGAAAAGTCCCTTGTTGTTAATAGGAAGCACTTTTTTAAAAAGATGCCACCATTTAATTCCTTCAAGACCTTTACTTTTAATCTACCCTTAACCCACTTTGAGTATTCTTAAAATCTCAGTGTCAGTGGTCCTTATTGTAACCCAAGTGCCTAGGACACAATAATATTGTTGGAAGTAAGTTGAATTTGACCCATTTGCTGCTCCCTTTAAGAAATGTTACAGAATTGCATGACACTAGTTTGAATATTTGCCATACACTGCAGCCCACTAAGTATTTGGTTTTGCTTAATTCTTAAATAGTCAGTAATGTACATAACTGGAAAACAATGACTGTGAGTTGAAATTATTTCTAATTAAATTCAACTGGCTCTTGGATGGATATCCCAAAGTTCAACTCTTTGACTCATCAGGTTAGGTCCTAAAGTCCTAATAACAATGGTCTTAAATATAATCTGGATGCCATATTCTGTGACTATGAATCCTGAAGTATCTTACACAGAGAGAATACAGTGGTAAGGCCAAGGTACCCAGGTAGGTCCACATTTCTTCCTACTTCTCCTAACCTAAGCAGTATGTCTTATCAGAAAAAAAAAAAATGATGTGAAGAATCTTTGTTAAGGATCTTGATGTGTCTTTGTTAAGGATCTTGATGTGTCTACAATGGCAATAAGAATTGCCTTGAGACACCCAAAACTATAGGCTATTTCCTGGAAGGGGGCCGTGCTTTTGGCTGCATATAAACAGGAGCATGTGTGGCCAGTAGAGAAGTTGAGAAGCTGAGACTACCAAGTCCTACCCGCAGTTTGCTTTGGAGAGAAGGCTGAAAAGCTTGGGAAACCCCAAGGGGTAAAAGCAGCTTCTGCAGTATTTACGGCTGAGGCCACCTCATCTTGGTGATTGCTGGCAGACTGAGAATGTCTGTACAAATTGTTCACCTTCGTTATAGGAGAAACAACACGTTTTGAATGAAACATTTAATCCAAGCATATGGGAAGGGTTTTACTTTACTTTTGAACAAATAAACATACTTGACTTAAGGGCTTTAAATGCTTTGGGACTTTGTGACCAATGGGGTCAGAAAGGATCTTTTCTTTGTGTCTCAGTTACTTATCTTGACAAGGCTTTGTGTCTGTGCTTCTAAATTTTAATTTTTCCCTGGATCCGGAGATGAAAAGGGCACACGATGAGAACACTGAAAAGAGAATTCTGTTAGCATCTTTTTAGGTAATAATAAATGAACTAAGTGTGCCTTTTCAATGATGAAATTTGCAAGTGAATGGATGTCAGTTTTAGCAATACATGTCA
The DNA here is from genome assembly GCF_964212035.1 of Myotis nattereri. Taxonomy (NCBI): domain Eukaryota; kingdom Metazoa; phylum Chordata; class Mammalia; order Chiroptera; family Vespertilionidae; genus Myotis; species Myotis nattereri. The sequence goes on along the minus strand of NC_138081.1, from coordinate 93,059,850 downwards.
TATTATCTAAGGAAGTGAATACCGTGTTACCAACGCACACCTAATTTTTGGAAGAGTTTATTTTAAAGCTGCCAACTGTCTATTTCAATGTTGAGAAGTGTTTCCAACGGCCAAATTAAGAGCCCAACTTCTTTTGATGGCACTGTCGGAAGGCCATTCTGTCACAGGTGGAGTTTGTAGTGGAGGCATTTCCTGTCTTCTCCAGAGGCAGGTCACTCTCAGATAATCGGAGTGGTGGTTCCCATGAGAATTCACCGAGTTTATCTCTATTTTTTGACATTGGTAGTTTTCATTTGTAATTTTCACTGTAAATAGAGAGCACTTGCTAGATAGCAGGCCAAGCTTGTTATATTCATTATCTCACTTGGTCCTGACCACAGCCCAATAGTTTTGCTATTATTGGCCCTATTTTTAAGAGGATACTGGATCTAACAGAGCTTACATATGTTGCTCGAAGTCACGAAGCCAAAAAATGCCACAACGTGTGCTTAGACATGGATGCAGATGACTTTGAAGCTTAAACTTTTAGCTTCTTCACAAACTTTTTATTTAACATCATCAAATTGTTAATATGGATCAAGACTGTTACAACTAAAGGTTTAAAACAAAAATTAGAGTCCAGCCAGCATGGTTCAGTGGTTGAGCATTGATCTATAAGCCAGGAAGTCATGGTTTGATTCCCAGTCAGGGCACATGCCAAGGTTGCGGGCTTGATCCCCAGTGTGGGACATGCAGGAGGTGGCCAATCGATGATTCTCTCCCATCATTGATGTTTCTTTCTCTCTCTCTCTCTCTCCCCCTTCTTCTAAAATCAATAAAAATATATTTCAATGAAAATACCACACACACAAAAATGAGATCAAATACCCAGTGACTCACTCACATGTGCCCCAGCTGAGAGTCTCATCTCCCTCTTCTTTCCTTCCCAGTGACTGGCAGGGAGAGAAGGCTGTAGGAGCAAAGTAACTATGAAGGCTAAGGTTAAAGGAGAAAACAGGACCTACTTGAGATTAAAATCTCCACAGCAAGTAATTAGATGAAGAAGCAAAACTTCCACTTCACATCTACAATCTGCATTACTGTGCCACCGAACTAGGAAGAAATCCCATCTACAAGGACAAAGCAGAACAATGCATTTTCTTTGCTTTCACATTTCATAAGAAACTTGAGCCCATCTGACTGAGTCAAGGCTGCTACTTCCCTATTTGCCAGGGAATTGCAAGGTAGTTTTAGCAAATTTATGATAAAAGTGGTTTTGATTGAAACATACTTATTTGCTTTGAATTTGAGAGCTGGTCATTAGGCGGAGCTAGTGATCGTTGAGAAACAACCTTATGAGCAGAAAGCAGTACTATAGCATCCTTTGAGAGAGCTCATGCTATTATAGATCATTAAAAATGAATTTTCCTCCCCAGTGACTTATATACAAATATTACATTTCCCCTTATTGTGTTTCATTTGAATTATTCCTTTTACTCATGGAAGCCCTAGTAGTACATATATATAAATATATATATACACACATACATCTATTTAACATTCTAAATTATTTTAAGGCCCTAGTTTTACTTTGATCAGAAAATGTGAAAAATTAAAAAAATAATGCATATACATCCTGGGACATAATATTTGAGAAATGGAGGTTATTAGAGGCAAATATAAGACTTCATTAGAAGGAAACATTAAAACACTTATCTTGGCTTTTGTTTTTTCTTCGTCCAGTTGATACTTGGGTTGGGTCCATATAATTACAGCCTATCCGATCTGAGACAGTAAATACAGTTATTCTGATCCATGACAGCTGTCTTCCTGAGACATCTACTTTGGATGTCTGGTGCATATTTGTGCCTTGTTAGATTGAAGGCAGATGCAATTTTAAAGCTGGTGCTACTGGCAGCTTGTAGACTCAGGAATGCTCTTATCAGGGAAGTGGACACCTAGTTTTCAACCTGTGTCTTCATGGATAACTACAGTCTACTTGAGTCCTTTAGTAAACGCAGACAAAGATTCATAGTGGAGAGCTTTCTGGCATGGGCCATCTGACTTGAAGGTCTATATAGATCAAACAAAATGAGTGGTTGCCAAATCTCTGCGGTGTGTCATACCAGCCAAAGAGAATTGTCTTAGAGAAACTACTCAGAAGACTGACATTTTACAAAGAAAATCTTGGCATTTAGGAAAGATCAGAAAGACCAGCATATCGGTGCAGACATTACATAAACACAACCTTCAGGAAAGTATTCTTGGGTCATTGTTAATATTTCATGTCCAAGTAACAATACGGGATTGAAAAATAGATGATCTATTTTTCTCTATGGTCATATGAGTCTATCTGTTTTGAGATTAAGCTTATTGAATCCATATTTTTAGAAAATTTTAAGCTGTTCTGAAAGTCAACAAAAACATCTGTCAATTTATCACTCTGATTCAAAAAGCACAAGTATTCTGAGCAGCATTAACAAAAGAAAATTATATGTAAAAGGAGCATGCTGTGTGGAGAAACTACTGAGAAATGAAGAGTACATTGTAGTGCTTGACTTCCTGCATAATAAAATGATGAGCTCATTGACCCCTATTCCCTTTTGAACACTTAGGAAGCACTTGCAATGCACAAGAATCAACCTTTCTGCAGCTGACACATTACTGGGTTTCAGATTGCCTTTCATGTTAATCTCTTCCCTGGCAATAATGGAGATGTTTTTCTTTAAAATATAGAACCAAGAAACGAAGGTAGAAATGAAGTCTTATCCAGAAGATACTTTTAAGGTTAACATTAAAGGTTAAAAACAGAGCAAAGTATTGTCTTACAGAGGACCAGAAAGTCTTGGACGTCCACACAAGGTGCTTTGATCAGAGGTAGCATTTACTTCACGTGTGACTATGGTGAATTAAGCAATCTGTGGTTTTTCTTTGATGAGGCCATAAATATTTGCTTGAAAAAAATATTACCTACAGAAAGTTCATCTTCCATGATGACCTGAATTTACAGACTGTAGCCTGTTATGGTCCCGTTGGGCATCTTCCTTGTGATTATGTACACAGGCTGAACTCATTAGTCGTTCTTTCCTTCCCAGTGCTTGCCTTAGTTGGGATGTCTCTCTAATGATGCAGAGTGAAGTGACCAGAGAGGAGTAAGTTTTGATGACTCAGAGCAGACACATTCCTAGAACATGAAAACTTCCCACACACTCGGGCAGTGACCTGCTTCCACATAAGATGGTTGCATCTAAGCTCAGTGAGGGTCTCAATGACAGGAAGACCCAGTTAGGGCAATGGAGCAGTTTCTACTTCCAGATTTTCCAGCTAGAAGAAGAGAAAAAAAACAAAGACAGTGAGCATTTCAGATTGGGTTATAGCACACAGTTATTGGGCATCTTCTATGTGTCGGAACTGTATTGGGAGTCTTTGTGTATACTTTTTCCTGCAACCCTCAGAGTTTCTCTTAAATGTCACAATATTATATAATCTCTTGGGTCATTATTCATAATCTCTTGGGTCATTATGAATATGCTATTGTATTTGTATACACTAATGAATAAGAACTATATACTAATCATCAAAGATATATTTTTGATGGCTTCTCTTAAAATATATATTTTAATGCAAACTCTTCCCCCACCCCCCCTCTGTCCTTGACCCTCTTTTTCTCTCCATATCCTCACACTATTCATGATTTGATCAAAATTTCAAAAGAAAATTGCAGCATGTTTTGTTTTTATTTCTGGACAAAGACATTTTTATTTTCCCCTCAATTCTCAAAATTAATGGATCTTTTTCTGAAGAAATTGGTTTGAAGTTCTGGGATTTCCCCACCCCCACTACTCTTGTGAAGCTAGCCTCCCTGTCCTCTGATGGGGCACAGTTTCTGTAAATTGTCACATAAGTAATGAAGTAGGTCGAGGTGACCACAGCATTGACCTGTGTGTGACTGCTTAGTCCCAGGGAGGTTTGTTTGCTGCTTGCTGCAGAAGAGCTGAGCTCTACACAACCCTCTGTGTGTGCAACCACCATGAGGTTCCACTGCATCATCCTGTGGGAGTGTGGACAGGGAAGGTACTACCATGAGAAACCTTCTGCTGGCCCAAGGGTGCAGAGAGAGGAGTGAGGGGCCCACCTCTGTCCTAGTTGCTGATAAACACAAATTGAGTTGATGGATAGAGGCTGAAGGATAAGCTCTAACCAGCTGGCCGAATGATGTCTGGTTGCTGCTTGCTCTCCCATGGACTAGGGGTCTAAGAGAGCACTCTGGGACTCACCAGCAAGGAAAGTACAATTGCACCCCATCTCAAGTCAAAACTGGAAACATCTAGAGGACAATATGCCCCTCCAGTGGGTAGAGAGATGCAGCCCCACAGTGAGAGGGAAAGGAAGAAAGCCCAGGGGTGTTTTGATCAATAGACTGAGGAACTGACAGACACACGGCTGATAGAGGAGTGAGGAATGTTATGCTCTTAGAGGGTAAAGGAAGCACCTAGGTTGTTTGACATTAGTCCCCATGATTTAAGCCACTGTGCATAGTATTTAATTGGGACAGCATCATTCTTCACAGTGAGGTTTGCCACTGTGGAACCCCATTTTAATGACTCCATGATGGCTAACCTAAAGAGACTTTCTTGAGGATAGTAAAATCCCATGAAATTCCATGGAAGAAGCTGTTCAGAGTCTGAGGGCGGAAGTTGCTCTAGACCGGTGATGGCAAACCTATGACATGCGTTTCAGAGGAGACACGCGAACTCATTTTTTTGGTTGATTTTTCTTTGTTAAATAGCATTTAAATATATACAATAAATATCAAAAATATAAGTCTTTGTTTTACTATGGTTGCAAATATCAAAAAATTTCTATATGTGACACGGCACCAGAGTTAAGTTAGGGTTTTTCAAAATGCTGACACGCCGAGCTCAAAAGGTTCGCCATCACTGCTCTAGACTGCATCGATCCTAGATGGAATGACAGCCTGATCATGATTCTTATCTAAAAAATGACTGATGAAGTTTTTAAGATTGCCCCCTATCCCCCAGGGCATCCCACTTCACTATCTTTCTCACTGTGAGGCCCTGTGCTGGAAGCTGTGTTGATTTAGGGCCATAGATGTCCAGGATAGTACTTCCTAAACTGGGACTCTGGAACCCAAGACATAGCCCAGGACAGAAAAACACAAGGCTTTGTGGATATGCCTATTCAAATCAAGGTTCCCAAAGTAGAGACTGAAGCGATGATCATCAAAGACTTGCAGCTCAGATATGAGGCTCTGTTGGGCTCCAAGGAGGCAGTTAGTCGTTCAGGCAGATCAAACTCTGCATGCTTCTATAGATCCAGATGCCTCTGTGGAGTCACACTCTTTCATGCAGGAACCAGAAAGCCAGGTGGCTGCCTTAGAACAAATGGCTCCCTCAGAACTTCAGTCCTGCATTGGGAAGCCTTTAACGTGTCTTCATTCTCAAGAGATCTCAGAGGGTCTTACCCCTTAAGAAGGGCAAAATGGAGAAGGGGAGAAAGATAAGAGTGGGCAAGCATAAACTTCTTTGTCTTTTTGATATCTGTGCTCAGATGACTAATGTACCAGGCTCTCTTGAAGGTTGAGGACCACTCATTTACTAGCCATCTTTGAAACAGAGTCAATTAGGGAAGGCAGTGACTGTGACATTTGAGTGGGGCTGTTATGACCACTTCTGCTGCTCCCAAGGCTATGTAATTGGTATTGATAATTTCCATGCTTGCTCTGTGAATGCTCATAATGTCCATGGGAGTCATGCCCAGTCTGGAAGAGCTACTTATGGAGAGGTGAGGGTGGGGCACAGACACAACAGATGACAATTCAGCTTCAGGTGCCCTTCTGGTAGAATAGCCTTGTGTGGCCAATGAGTAAAGCTCTCAGGGTCTGGAGACTGATGGAGGATCACTGCCAACAGAATTCAGTTTTTGCTTCTTCCGTTCTGGCCGTTCCAGACATGGTGACCGCAACTGGATCAGGTGCCCGCGGTGTCACCTGGAATGCCATCTTGGGCTTTGGTCACGTCTTTTTTCTCCGTCCCTTTGGCACTTGAAAATCAAGATCCTTACCCTGACTCAGCTTCCTAAACGTGCTTCCTGTGCAGCCACAGTAATACTTAGTTTCTCCTGTGATTGGCCACCGATGAGTAGGTCAGAACCCAGAACTAGCCCCTCTCTTCTTGCAAGTGACTTGGTCCTACTACGATGATGATTTTATGTCAATAATCCCCAATGAAATTAGCAGGTGCTAACTCATGCGAAGGCCCAGGATTGGTCATTAATTCTGATAAGATTCAGGGACTAAACACCCAACTCAAAATTTTGGGAGGAATGTGAGTAACCACTTAAAAGTGGATCCTAATGACAGTAAGGAAAATATTTTTTGTGCGATGGCTTCCCACTACCAGAAAGGAAGCTTGGCACTTCATTGCAATATTCAGGCATTGAGGTAATATGTGCCTTATCTTTGCATGCATTTTGTTGAGGCAGCAAATAAGCTAATTAGAAAATCTGCCAAATTTGGAAGGAGACCTATTGGTGGCTCCTTGGCACCAATAACTGCTGGGGTCCAACCCCAGCGGGTCCAGGGGTCCCCAAAGGTGTGGACGGAGTCGGCGAAGAAGGAATGACACGGAGACAGCGTTCAGTTGATCAGCATAGCAAGGTTCTCCTGCCAAGTTCTGGTCTGGATCTCCAGCGAAGTTCTGGTTCGGATCTCCAGCCAGGTTCTGTGTCCATGTTGTCTTGCTAGGTTCTCCAGCCAGGTACAGTCACCAGGTTCTAGTCAGGTTCTCTTGCCAATTTCTGTAGTCAGGTTCAGTCCAGGATCTTTTGCCAAGTCAGGTTCAGTCCAAGATCTTTTGCCATGTTCTCTCGCTAGGTTCTGTCTCTAGGTTCTGAGGCCAGTTTCTGTCCAGGATCTTTTGCCATGTTCTCTCCAGCGAAGTTCTTCTGTCCCTAGAGAACGTTCTGTGTAGGTTCTGTGCCTAGGTTCTGTCTCTCTCTCTGTCTCTTGCTGTCTTGTTACATCTGTATTTATACCAGTTGATTCAATCCTATCAATCTCTATTACAAAGGTTAGGGCGTTTCTTATCTCCATTCCAGGGAGTAAAGATTAAGTAGCTTAAGCATGATTGTTCATAGTTAAAGTGATTAATTTCCCACCTGGCACTTAGTTAAGAGGTTTTATTCCCTCCCTAACTTCAGGGGAAAATCCCTACCTGGGGAAACAACCTTTCTCGGAGAGGTGACCTTGGTTAAAACACAGCGCCAAGAAGGTGAGCAAACACATTAAGAACAGTATGCCATATATGCCAGGTCCCTTGAAACAGCAAGGATGGACCGGCTCCCGGCAAATAACCACTTGAATTGGGGAAGGAATACTTTAGGCCTTGGAGGTACTGGAGGGGGAAATGATGGACTCTTATCTTTTTCTCTAAACTCCAGTCCTGCAGCCTGGTAAAATAATCACGTGCTCCACTGAAACGAGCAGCAGCTCTGACTGCCAACCTGACCTGCTTCAGGGCTTATCACTTCAGCTGATATGCATGGGATCAGAAAAACTCATGTGGGCTTGGCTGGCCCTGAGTTACTCTACGTGCCTGATATTATCAAAGGCGGCTCCTAAATATGAAGTCCCTTGTACATGTATAAGCACAGTCAGGCTCATACCAGTTCCTATGCTTTTCCTAACACCTGAGTGCCCTGGGGTTATACCATGGCTGGCTTTCAAGGCAAAAGCTATTTGGTGACAGTGCCCATATGGAATACCCAAGTTAATGTAGTAGTCATCCAAATTAAACTTATCCACAAATCCCAAATCGAACCTGTCCCCTTCAGTTACATGGTTTCACGTGGGGAAGAGTGGGCCACAGGACATCTCTCTATCGCGCAAGGCTGAGCAGTTTGAAGCATCATTGCCCCCCTGCAATGATTGGCTGCAACACCACTCCTTGGGTCACGTTCCTTTTGCTAGGCCTCCAGGTAAAAGAGTGCTGTTCTACCTGAGGGATACATGGATTCTTGTCCCCATACGGCAGTGTGAGTGTTGTTCCCTGGCATCTGAGTCCACATTTGAGAGACAGGTCACGAACCTGTCTTTAACTTGAGCTACCATAGCCAATGAGACAGAACAAGCCATAGGAGATCCATCGCTCAGGCTAAACTCCTTGCTCATACGTGGATCCATCGATTGGCCTTGGACTACATTCTGGTTGGTGTGGTTGCCAACCACTCCTGTTGGGTTCTAATTAATACCAACAGTATGGTGGCACAATCCATGCATACCATAAAAGAGGAAGCTCAATGGCTATCTGAGCTCAGACCGATTGGTCCTCTCTGGGACTAACTCATTTGAGTCTAGGATCCTGAAGTGCATGGCTGAGGTCAACACTGCCGATCTGATCTGATCCTGCGGAGGGGGATTCTGTGAATAATAACCCTAATCAAGTATTGTTTGAAATAAATGGAACGGATTTGTTCCTAGCCCTTGTCAGTATGTTTAACCCAAATTGCTAATGGGATGATATAAATATATGAAAATTGAATTCAGCCAAGAATATGTCCAGCCGACAGGTGAATTATTGGGAGAGGCAGTCCACCACGCATCCCTGCACAAGCTTGCCTACTGAGCTGAAATGCAAGGCGTAAATATCTTTTGACTCTGAGTCATTTCTATAGTCACACAGCCAATTAAGAACATTTGCTGCCAGACCACATGAGGACCACAGCATGACCACTTTGTGGTTGCCTGCCCCTGCTCTCAGGGGAGAAGGATAGGTTTGTTTACTGATTGCTGCAAAGGTGCTGAGCCCTTGGCTCCAGGCTCTTCAGCTTTAGTGCAAGCCACTGTGTGCACAGCAGCCACCTGAGCCCATTGTGTTGCACCATGGGGCATGTGGGCCAGGGAGCCAGCGCCCCTGTGCTGATGGGTCTGCTATTTGCTGAGCTGTTGGTAATAAACTGCTTTCTCTGGTCCATTGGGTCACATTGTTTACTGACATCCATACTGTTGTGGCCAGCTGACCTGCCGCTTGCTGGGATCTCGTCTTTGGAAGCTTGTAACTCCCCACCGTTTTCTAAGACTGGGCTTCTTTCCTGACAGTGACCACAGCAATGTTACGCATGTCAGTAAACTTGACATTTGACATCGATACAGTATTTTAATCTACTATCCGTTTTCCAGTTTTGCCAACAGGTTTTTAAGCTTGTATTTATTTATTTATTTTCAGGAAGTCAATGAGCAAATCCTTTTGGGCTATTTTTTTTTTTTAGACTATTTGGGAAAAAAAAGTTTTGGAGAAACTTTTAGATTGGAACTGAAGCCTATTGAAAGCACTTTTCATTTCTATCCATGCAGTGCTCGGAGATGCTCCCTACCCCTGGAGGGAGTGGAAGCGATCGCCCTTTCCCACTTCATTAACCTGTGGGAGGGAGCAGCGGTCTTTAGAGGGGAAGTGACATGCCCAAGTATATTGGTCAGGGAAAGCTGGCTTAATATTTTTCTTTTTTCTTTTTCTTTTTTCTTTTTTGCAGCTACTCTCTTCCACTTCCATTGTCTCTTCCCTATTTGTGATGCCATCCAAAGTTGCAATTGAAACTAATAACAGCCTTGGGTACTGTTGAAGCGGATCAATGTTTCAGTCAATAACACGCTTCAAAATTGCATTCATTACAGAACCATCGAAGCAGAGCCACACGGAATACTTTTAGAGTTGATGACTCAGTGGCAAAGTTCTCCATTTAACTACATCATAGAGAAATAGTCTCTTCTTCCAAGCTCCATTGCAGCTTAAAAAACAAAATGCAAATATATAGATATATGCAGTACACACACATACACACACACACACACACACACACACACTAGGGCTTTTCAAAGTCTTAAAATGTTAATATATAGTATAAGTTCTTGAGACCAAAAATAAGAGAGGTAACATTTTCTAGCATTTGCCTAAAGAGCTATTTTTCCATGGCTCACATATTAACATTTCGCGCAGTAATGTTCTGTAGGACCCTGGTAGAATTTGTAAAACTAATCGGAGCGCTATCCCCTATGATTCTTTAAGTATCAAATCTTAACACCGGAGTTCCTGTCACATCCCAGTCATGTAGACAAAATGCTGATGCTAAATGTTCGAGACTTCCAGTAACCAGGAAATCCTTATATCTCAAAGTTTAGAAGAATCTTTCTTTGGTTGTATTGAAATCCCTTTCCCTGTAACTTCCACCCTTTAGCTTTCATTAGTAGAGTTGTATTGGATAAGCCCAATTCCTTATTGCATCCCTTTAAGTATATGAAGATCACTGTTTTGTCCAGAGTTTTCTGTTTCCCAGGCACACTTATTTCAACCATAGTGAGGAATTCTAACTCCCTTCACCTTCTTGGTTGCTCATGTCTGAACACAAGCTAGTTTATTAATTTCATTCCTGATAGTGAAGCTAACATTTCTTTGGCCCTAGACACTAGACATTTGTTGATGCAATCAAGCTGTAATTGCAACAGTTGAGATGGACTGTATCATATTGTTAGTCCATGAAAGAAAACCTCGCCTGGCTGGCAGGCTCAGTAGTTGAGTGTTGACCTATGAACCAATGTCGGGTTCAATTCCCAGTCAGGGCACATGCCCTGTTGCCCAGGTTTCGGCAGGATCCCCAGTAGGGGGCGTGCAGGAGGCAGTTGATCAATGATTCTCTCTCACCATTGATGTTTCTGTCTCTCTCTCCTTTCCTCTCTGAAAATAATAAAAAATAATATATATGTATATTTTTAAAAATCTCTAGGGCTTTTTTGTCCATATCTGCAGTCATTCATATTTTATATTTCTACTAGAGGCCAGGTGCACGACATTCATGCACTGAGGGGCTTCGGGGAGTGGGTCCCTCAGTCCGGCCTGTGTCTTTTAGCAGTCTGGGATAGCCTTTAGTGCTGCTTCAGAGGCAGGAGAGGCTCCCGCCACCGCTGCTGCACTCATCAGCCATCAGCCCGACTTGTGGCTAAGTAATGCTCCCCCTGTGGGAGTGCACTGACCACCAGGGGGCATCTTCTGCTTTGAGCATCTGCCCCCTCGTGGTCAGTGCACATCATAGCGACCGGATGCTCCACCGTTCGGTCAATTTGCATATTACCCTTTTATTATATAGGAGAGTTGGATTTTTGGATTGAATTTTTTCTCTGGTAACTTTTATAACTTAAGTTTGGTTCATTATCCTATTATATTCAGCATTCCTCCATTGATTGAATGGTTAAGATGGCAATCAAAGTTTATAAATCTATGTCACTGTACCATATAACCAGATCATAATTCAACATAGGATAGAATTATAGAAATTAACAAGAGCTTGCCAAATCTCTTGACTTCCCTGTCCTGCGATCCTCTAAGAAGATAAAATTAGTTTTGTCATAACTAATTCTTAGAAAGCTTAGTTGCTTTCTAGACATTACTGCTTCCTTTCTAAGTGCTCTCAAAATATATTTTAATAATGTGATCTAGGTTCTAAAAACAATAAATGCAAAGTGGTTTTCAGTTGCCACAAAGTTCCCATTAAAATTAGGACTCTCTTTCCCCTAGATTTTTAGGCTCCTCCCATTTTTTGCTTCTGAAGTTATCATTTGTGTTTCATTAATTATGTATCATTTAAAAGTTCTCTTACTGTTTTAAGATCACCAGGAGATTTGAGCTCATCCAGAGCCTCCTAGTTCTCTAACAATTATCTTCACCTTTACTAGCCTTACTTCTTTCTTCATATTTTAGGATAGAGATAATTTGCTCTAAAAGAGAAACTTGAAATAAAATGACTTGAAGAAGTATGCACAGAGAAATCAAATTGCATGAAGAGCATGGAAAATGAATGCCTACGTGTGAGTCTACTTAACAAAAACCTAGTAGCGATGAAGATGATAAGTTGAACAGGCGTGGAATGCTACAGCTGGAGCTGTGACTGAGCCTTGAAATACACAAAATAACCTGAGACCATTTTTTTTAATGCTTAGCCAAGGCAAGATCTCTTTGGGCACTGAATCCAGTTCTTGGCCTCCTCATCAACAGCACTTGTTAAAAAATAAAATTGACACAGCACAAGTGTAAATACGCATGTGTTTGAACAGTGTAACTTCTGATCAGAGGATCAGCTAAGAGAAAATGAAGGCCCCCTCCTGTAAGTATTTTTTAGGTTCTGAAGGATGAGCCTGAGATAATATCAGTGTGTTACATAGTCATTTAGGTTGTCAATCAGTTGAACATGAAAGAGGCCATTCCCACCACCCCTCATATCTCCTGAATATCATGAGCCCTCTGATTATTCATTCAGTCCACAGATATTTTTGGACGAAATTGTCATGTGCCAGACAGTGTGCTTGGTAGATACTGGAGGCACAAGAAGGCAGATGTGGTTCATGCCCTCGAGAAGTGATGGCGTGTCCCATGCAACATGTGCCTCCTGTAGATGGTTAGCAATAGTGACCACAGTTACTTCTCTCCCTATATCCACACCCCTTTGCAATGTGACAGCAGCATCTACCATCCATAGGCAGAGTCTGTTTGCCACCCCTTGAATCTCAAACCTGTGCCCACCGTGTGAACAAGCCTGGGCTAAGCTGCGGGAAGAGGAAGGTCCATGTGGAGCTAGCCATTCTTCCTGTGGGCATCCTCGATCCGCTAGTTGACAACTGATCTAGAAGAACTGTCCAGACCACTGCAGCCCAAATTACTAATCTATCGACTCTCAAACTAAAAAAAATGGTCCCTTTAAGCTACCGAATTTTAAAAAAGACTTGTTATGCAGCCAAAGCTGACTGACAGCTCTTCAACATGTAAGTATGATTCAGAGTTTATTTTGGGTCCAGAATTTTCTCATATGGCTTATCCAATTACCTTGATAACTGCCAACTCTCCACTTCACTTTGCGCTGTATGGGCATGGTCTCAGTGTACAGTTGTCAGAATACAGACACCCTGGGAAGGTTTGATATTGGCTCTCTGATCTGCAGAATATGAAGTTGGCTAATGTGCTTGAGATGTGACATATACCGTATATTTCTTGGAGAAAACACAAATACACAAGCAGACACAAACATCTACAACAATACAAACTTCAAACAAGCAGTTAAAAAGTTAATGCAAATCCAGTTAATCCAGTTAGCTTTGTTTCCTAGCATAATGGCTCAGGATGTTTAAAAAAAACACACAAAAAACCCCCCCACACACAACAACCTGTTTGTCACATTCTGAATTTGAACAACAAATCCACTATGTCCTACAGACACAGCCATAAAGTCTCTGATTTCTCCTTCAAATAATTTTATTATTTTGATGTATTATTGAAACTCTCACCAAAGGCTGATGTATCCTTCCAGATGTCTGTGTAACTGCCTTGATTCTAATGATCACATTAGTGGCGGTTAGCAAAAGGATCTTTGATTTATCTTAATTTTCAAATATGTCAGAGTGTCTTTTCCTCTTTTCCTGGCAGCCGCTCGCTCTTTGTCCGGCTCTCCCAGCTGGGCATTTTGGGAAAGCAGCCAATTCCAGGGCTAATGTGTTTCTGCTGTGATCTGACACTGATGCTGTTTCATGGAGGCAGCAATGGAGATAAGCGCTAATTGGATGCATTTTTAAAGCAAACCTTTTAGTTACTTAGAACAGAGCTTCCCCAATTAGCTTCCTTTCTCCTCTCTCTGGCTATGCAAGAACCACAGTGATGTGAAAACACTGGGTTTGGAAGGGAGTCAAGGGCACTGCCCAGGGCCACTGAAGGACAGCCATGCTGAAGTCAGGGGAAATGCTCCAGCAGGCGGCTGGGGGCTGAATTGCCAGGAGAGCAGGGTGAGTGGAGGATACTGGGAGGATCAGATGTGACAAGAGGCCCAGGCAGTGGGGCAGAGGCCCAGGGTACACTACTGACAGACACACCCTAAAGTGCCAGATAGCAGAGGGAAGGTGTGAGTGGGCACTCAAGGAGAGAGAACCAGAGTTTTATAATGGCCATCTTGGTCTCCAATGGAAGTATTTTGCTTCAATGGAACATATTTCAACTTTAGAACTGAGACTTTTAAATTGCATTCTTTAATATGTTATCCCCAGGCTGAAGAAAATCTATTTAAATCCCTGCCCTCTTTAAGTTACTTGCAAGCTTTTGATAGCTGCCCAGAAGGAGAGCTGCTTAGGAAAGGAGGCAGGTTTGAAGGTCTTAATGTGGAAAAAAAAATAAGAGAAAAGATGCAGGGTAAGAAACCATTTCTTTCTGGCTTTTATTTCTGAGATGGATTCAGAAGTGAGACATAATAAGTTAATTTTCCTTTGGTTGGAAGTGAGTCTGCCATAATTATCTCATCCTCTCTGGGGGTTCCAGTTCCTGTGTTCCTTTCAGCATTATTTAATAGCAGGGGCATGAGGATTAATGACCCCTCTGGGCCCCAGGATTGCATCATCCCGTGGCCAATTAGAAAGGGTGAGTCTGGGTTTGGCTGGGTGGCCGCAGTGGGAACAGTGAGGTGGGCGTGGTGGGGAGACAGCGGAGAGGAGGCAGCTAACTCCCCTTCCTCTCCTGCTATTCTCTTTCTAGTCCTTGTTATGGAACCATCTGTCCCCATAGGCCCACCCCTTGCCCTAAGAACTTTATCTAAGCTTCTGACTCAAGAATTTACTCTACAGGAAGTTTGAATTTGAGTTCTGGGTTATAAAATTACACAAGCTGTAAGTTTTGGGTGCTGGCACCATTATTTGAAAATTTATTTAATTAACCGCAATAATGACTTGATATGCTTGATTTACTTTAAAGGCCAGACTCCAAATTTTGCAAACCAGTGGCTTCCTAAGCCAATATTTAACTTAGAGATGGATTTTTCTCTTTCCTCCTTTTTGATTCCTCATTTAATTGTAAGATTGTGTGTAAACCTTGAATCTTTCACGCAGGCCATCATCTATACTCTTCTGCACGTAGGAATACATCTTCCAGCAAATCATCCTTCCCCATTTTGTTCTTTCTTTCCTCCTTTGCGGTGACACTGATTTGCTGGGAACATCTTGTACCTGTCACCAGAGTCAGCGAAGAGCTGACCTTTCTCTTTTACCACAGAACCAGAGCAGGCCTGGCTTTGGAGAAGTGACAGGGATGTTGGAGCGATATGCATAAAATACATGACATTGCTGGGGGGAAATGAGGAGAATTCTAGATCAGGGTCACTTCCACAATATGCTAAGAGTCGTTCATTTTGAAAAGAAGACAAGGCTGTGGAGATAATGATTTTTAGAGGCTTTACAGGTTTCTAGTTGTCAGGTCTCTAATATAAAGGAAAAATGCAAATATATAGAGTTCGGCTGATAAATGAAGCATCCCTCCAATACAATGGTCAAAGTTTGCTCCCCCCCTCCCTCTATGTTCATGCTGAACCCCAATCTCCTTGTTACTGGTCTCTTTCTAATGGATTGAATCTTGGATTGGTACAAATCCAAGATTTGTACCAATCTATCATTTCATATCATCCCCAGTAAGTGTACCCAAGTCTAGAAGCTGCGTACCTGATGGTTAGTCCTATCCACTGTGTTGGCCGTGGAGGGGTGGTCTCTAGTGTTCTGACGAATTCGAGTGGAGTTCTGCTGCTCAATGGTGGAGGAAGTTGGGATACAGAACTCTCTGAAGCATCGTTTGAAGTTTTCGTCCAGAAATGCGTAAAGGACTGGGTTCAGGCAGCTGTTTGTGTAACCTAGAGCAATGCAGAAGTGCCAGGAAACAGTCTGAAAGGTAGTTTCTGGGATTGTGATCAAGGCTTTAATGATGACGTAAATGTGAATGGGGGTCCAGCAGACGATGAACACAGCTACGACCACCAGCACCATCCTGGTGATTCTCCGAAGATTCCTGTCCTTTTCTTTGGAGCCAGAGAGCATACGGACACTCTTGAGGCGTAAGATCATTAGTCCGTAGCACACCGTAATGATGAGGACAGGCATGATGAAGGCGAAGATGAAAACACAGATTTTCAGCAGGTTTTCCCAGTACCAGGCTGGGTGAGAGAATGTTAGTGTGCAATCTACGGAACCTAGGTGAAAAAAAAAATTACAAGGAAGAATTAGAAGCACCATTTAATTATGACATTAGGTATTAACATTGCCATCTTGCTTACTAATTTTTAAGCTTGACCTTAGCTAACGTAAGTCTATTAGTATACATGCTAGTAAAGAAGTATGTAAAGAAATGGTGGGAGAAAATCAGCTCTCTGTTGATTTTTAGAAATAGTTTTATTTATTTATTTATTTATTTATTTATTTATTTATTTCTAAAGATCTCATTTTGCTGTCCACTTTGGTCACATTAATTTTCATTCAGCCAACAATTATGGACTTCCAACTATGAGCTATGTCCTCTACGGGATCTATGTTGATATACAAAATATAATCACTGTCCGAAGTCTATAGGACATTCCAGCTAATGGATGTTTTCACTCTACTTTTTGATGGGTGGTTTATCATTCTGACATGAGGTCTAGAAAGATACATTTTTTTATGGAGCAGCCACTTGAAATTATAAAACAAGCCTCTGCTTGCTTTGGGTTTCAGTTGTAATTACTCTTGGAAGAACTGTATTTTTATTTTCTCATCATTTTGATGAAATGCAGAGACATCCAGAACCAATAGATTATATTCTCTTTGAAATGTTTAGTGGGCTTACAATCACAGGGAAAATTCCCATTTCCAAAATTATTCAAAGGCATTTTTCTAGAAAACAATTTTATTAAAATCACAGTTTGACTAAGACATTGGAACACTCCAAAAAATTCTAGTTGGCTTATGACTTCACCAACATTTGGTTCGATACACTCTCCATCCCTCAGGCCTGCAACATCACTCACCATGCCTATACTTTGTTGTCGCCATGAACATCACAGGCAGGCCGATGGCTGAGGAGAGGACCCAGTTGCAGACATTGATGATTTTGGCATTGCGGGGAGTACGGAAATCCAGGGCCTTGACCGGATGGCAGACGGCGATGTAGCGATCCACGCTCATGGTACAGAGCGTGAATATGCTGGTGAACATGTTATAGTAGTCTATGGAGATCACGATCTTGCAGAGGACGGTTCCAAACGGCCATGTTCCCATGAGGTAATTGACACTCTGGAATGGCAGGGTACTGGTCGCCAAGGCGTCGGCCAGAGCAAGGTTAAAGATGTAGATGTTGGTGGCCGTCTTCATTTTGGTGTATCTAGAAAATGAAGGAAGAGCGGAGGCTGCGTCAGAAACAGGCAGCAATGTGAAATACTGGTACCCTTCCTATAATTAAAAAAAACAAACCTGCAAGGATTAGCGGAAAGCATTTGAGATTCATTATGGAAGAACTGTTTTCTTGGAGGGGGGAGAGAGAGAGAGAAACATCAGTGATGAGGGAGAATCAACCTGGGCACGTGCCATGATCAGGAATTGAACCATGACCTCTTGGTTTGTAGGTCAATGCTCAACCACTGAGCCATGCCAGCCGGACTGTTTTCTAATATTAGATTGGCTATTTATAGCCATGTGCCTATAGGCTAAATATATAATTTCTCTACCTATCAGTTTTCTTACCTATAAAATGGTTATGATAATAGGTATCATACTGATTTATTTATAATGGGCCAGGCACAGGTAGCTCTTAGTCAAGTATCCAGACACTGGATAATAATTCATTTTAATTCTAAATATATATAAAATTCAGATTTTTATAGTTAAAATTGTGGAGCATGGTGTGAGAACATGTCCTTATGTCCATCCATGTGCCACTTCTCTGGAAATGAAAGGAGAGATGCTTCCGTTATGGCTAAGAGACTTTGCTTAATCATCTTTAACTTATCCTTTTAGGAAGTACTTATTTCCTGCTTTATTTGATTTCTGCTCATTCTACTTTAGGACATGAATAGCATTTCTTTGATCAGAAGTTTATATCAAAATCATGTTTTGCTTTCTTGATTCCTGTATTCTGATATAACTAATATTTATGTCACATAGACATATATTACTAGGCTAAATCCTTTGATGTATATAAGCCATTATAGTAGGCTGGAATAGTCTTATTCGTGACTTTAGATCTTTGTTTGCAGATATGTAGATTATTCATCTCTTTAGACCAAATGACTTCAAAAACAGCATCAGAACATCGTCTCAGGAGATAGTACATTTGGGTTCATAGATAAAGATGTTCTGTATTTCTTATAAATACTTAGTTTCCAGAGCTTGGAAATTATTTGCTTTCAAATTTGAGAGTTCTAAAAGAAAATGAAATTTCTTCTATTTTAAAATCTAGTAGTTGTGTATGTAAAAAAAATCATGTGTACATAATGTCGAATAATGTTATATCCCTAGGTATTTCTTACATATTGAAAGAACAATGAAAATGATTTCAAAATAGGATAAAATAATTTTACCAATATTAATATTAGAAAATTGTTTTTTGAAGAAACCTGAGCGTATGTTGTAGATTACAAATATTATAGAGGGCAAGTCAGTAAAATTATTATCTATTGTACTTAGTACAATAAATATAAAGCTTTATCTATATTTTTGGGGATGATATTGTATATATAATCATTCAATATAAGTAAAATATAAAAGACAGCATGAACATAAAAGTTAAATGAAATAAAGATAGAATTGGATTATCCATTTGGCACAGAGCCCAGCGCAAGATGAATACAGTAAATGCTTGTTGAGTAGAATTAAATATAGGAGGAAGGGTTTGGGTGACTTTATGTTTTTTGTGGTATAATGAAACACACTTTAACAAGGGAAATCTTAAGCTTTTGAAGTAAAAGTGAACAGGGAATATTCCTTTTGGCCTTGTCAACTGGTTGTTAAATTAAAAGAGAACTTTGGTCATAGAAGGTCATGAATGATGAGGAGTAGGATCATGAAGGATCTTTGAAGACCACTTTGTGTGACTACCTTGCATCATGGCTGGAGAACCTGAGGGACAGAAAGCTGTGCAAACATTTGAGATTTTCTCCCGTTTTTCTAGATTCCATCTAAAACTAAAAATGTGCCTCTATGCTGTATGCTGGGCCATGTGTCATTTTGGGAGTGCATTTCTGAAAATGTTGTAGTTTGTCCCAGAAATACTCGGCGCACTGTTAGCTAAAACAAGGTAAGCATGCAAAGCTTTTTCATATTCTTTTCAAAGATGCCCATGCCGGGGCCATTGGAAATCCTGAGACTTAAAAAATAAAAATCCAATGTTGTAGCAGAATTACATTTTTTTAGAGGAGCGTTGAGTTTGTTCCATTTTTTTTTTACTCTCTAATAATCCATAGTTTAATACTATCAACTCTAGGATGCACAGTCCATCTCTTCAGTTCTTTGACTGCCTTTCCAACTTTCTTTTGAACATCTGCGCCTGCTATTGGCTTCTCAAATGCAATACTTTCCAAAGTGTGTTTTTCCTTTCTCATACATATCACCACGATCAGTGACAGCAAAATAATCAGTAACAATTGTTGGAGCCAGGATTCAAGCCCAGGTTATTTGTGGGTCATTAGCTACAATGCTTTGCTAGTTAATAACCATCTCTTATTATGTTCTATTTGCATCTCGTTTCACGAAATAATTTCTTTCATCCCCTGAAGATGTTAAATATGTTATTTTAAAGTCCTTGTATGATTGCTATTTAATCCTGTTTCTTTAAGTAAATTCTTTTGTTTGTTGTGTCCTTTCCCAATGTCTTTCATGGTATAGTCATTCATTCACAATCCGATTATATTGATTTTGAGTTGACCCTTGAAGTGAAGATGCCTTAGTAGATTGCTTGCTGTTTCTGCTATGTGGGTTGACTGGGATGGGAGTTGCAATTAGACTGCACCATACAGTTTCCAGAGCATTGCTGGTCTCCTAGGTACAGCCAGTATCTCTGCCCCAAGCACTGCACTGCACCAGTTTTTAAATGGACATTGTGTCGCCTTTCTGTGTCACCTGTAGACAGGAAAACACACCAGCGGCAACTGACAAGGCTGCCACTACTGTAGAAATCCACTCCATTGTGGAAAACCCTCCTTATGAACTCATATTTCATGAATGAAGTCATCAATGACCCTAACACTCTTGACCTGTCTCTGTTGCATCATTCACTTCTTTCAAAAGGAGAAGGAATGGCTTTTATGTTTATATGTTAAGGTTGAAGAATAGGATATACACTGTTCTGTCCCTTCCACAGTCTCTTCCTAAGGTTCAGCTGCACAAAGGAAACACATATGGTAGCCAGCTATTCCAGGTAGTAAGTTTTAAAGGGGTTGGTCCCCATATTAGGAGGTTAGCTGTGGTCCAGGTCTGTGACTAGATGTGTTTGTGTATTCATTCTGGGATTAGAATTGGGAAGCTATTATAACTGCATAGCTAAGTCACAACCACCAGCAAAGTATTTGCCAACAATAAAGATGATGTATTTTTTTTCTATCTGCTGATTCATTTCATCTTCTCTCTCAATTTGTCCGAACATTAGCAGGGGAAGAAGGAGTGACATTTCATAGGATCCTTTAAACATTCAGTCTGCCTACCAAGAATTTCCCCATCATTTTCATAAATTTGTGTATGGCTCTTCATTGATCTATTGCTTTAATTTGTTTTCTTTAAAAAAATAATTTCTAAAAGTTGTTCTAGAGGTTGTTCTCAATCAGCCATCCTGAAAATGATACATTGCATGGGAATACCTTTAAACAAGGTTTTAATCTGAGTGTTGTATAAAAGCATATCCGGCGCTCTTAATGAACTTGAGAATAACTTTCAACCTTTAGCATGCTTGCACATGAAATCTTAGTCTTGTGTAATAAATGTGACAATTATATGGAAATCACATTTTGTCTTTTAGCCTGTAAGCTTCTGGAGTATAGAGACCATGATCAGTCTGTGCTCTGCTGCCTGCTTGGCTGAGCGACATGATGAGTCCTCCTGACCCTAGGCCTGCAACTAGATGTCTCTTCAAATAAGACATTCCTGTTCATCTCACAGAAATGCTTTCTGCTTTCCTGTCTCATGTCACCTTACTACTCCCCACATTGATTCCCATTATTGTCTCCCTCCATTGGCAGAGGAGAAGAGAGGATGGCATGTACTGTAATAGTAGTGAGGTTGTGTAATGGTGAGAAAGAAAAAAGCTCCTGAGAGCTTTTGGGGAGCCAGTTTAGTTGCTAACAGCCAGGCTGTGGTATTCATTATGGAACATAATTCTTTAGAGTATCAACTTCAGATGAGGACTTTCCATGACTGTGATGCAAGAAGCCAAAAGACGTCTCTATAACCAGACCTGACCAGAGGTAAAACCAAATCACCTGAACCACAAAAATGCCCAGCCTCTCCCTCTCCTGGTTAACACGAAGTGTCCACTGCTTCTTATTCAATGATTTAGAAGCCTGGTGCATGAAATTCGTGCCTCTGGGGGTGGGAGGGAGGCCCCTCAGCCCGGATTGCGACAGGGCATAGGACAGGCCGAGGGACCCCATGGGTGAACGATCGGGGCCAGAGAGGGACATGGGAGGTTGGCCAGCAGGGGAGAGACTGCGGGAGGGCTCCAGGACATGTCTGGCCCATCTCGCTCAGTCCCAATCAGCCTGACTCTAGCAGCAAGCTAACCTACCGGTCAGAGCATCTGCCCCTAGTCGGTCAGTGAATGTCACAGTGACTGGTCAACCGGTCAACTGTCTGCCCCCTGGTGGTCAATGCACATCATAGCAAACAGTTGAGCAGCCTTAGCATTTCATTAGCATATTACACTTTGATTGGTTGAATGGCCAACCAGATGATTGGACACGTAGCATATTAGACTTTTGTTATATAGGATGACTCTAGCCTTACTCTGCTAATTCAGCCTCTAGATAAGAAATTATTGATGCCCATGTGTCAAATGACTCTTGGTTTCAGTAATAACCTATCCAGACAAATCTCTGCTTCCTTGAATTTCTCCTTAATCACCAAACATAAACTAAAATCCAGGTGGTGTCCCCTCTCCCCTCCTGAAGCAAGCTTAATAAGCCTAGTAGTTTGAGCTCCAAGTCTATTCCTGGTGGGTTTTGGCTGGTGAGCATGGGTAGCAGAGTGTCCTTGGATCCTGAGGTTGTCCCAGCAGCAGCAGCCAGCAGCAATTAGCAATTGGAAGGAAGCAGTGGGAATTTTCCGGTGATGTCCACAGATGGGTACAAGCCACTTGGAGAGCACAGTAGCTACAACAGCTGCCTGCACCACAGGAGTCTTGGCAAACATACTCACCCATTGTCTAGCAGATAGAACCCACTCCAGATGAAAGCTCGGATTGGATATCATCTTACTTTTTAAGGGGCTGCTCTTCTTTTTCAGAGCTCCTGACCATGCACTGCAGCTGCAGTTGGATCCTCACCATGTCCTAGGTCAGCGGTCGGCAAACTCATTAGTCAACAGAGCCAAATATCAACAGTACAATGATTGAAATTTCTTTTGAGAGCCAAATTTTTTAAACTTAAACTATATAGGTAGGTACATTGTTATTAACTTAATTAGGGTACTCCTAAGGCTTAGGAAGAGCCACACTCAAGGGGCCAAAGAGCCGCATGTGGCTCACGAGCCGCAGTTTGCCGACCATAGCCCTAAGGTAACTCTCTACCTATTCTGCATTCCATTCCTTCAATTAGTTATTGATTGTGGTCTTTAGATCTAGCAGTCATTAAAGCAGAAACCTACTTGCTAATTGTAATCAAGTGGTTTCTATTTACAGTGCTTATTTTCTGTATCTTCTATAAAATGTTTGCATTTAAACATTTAAGTGTTAAGAGATTAAGAAATAAAAATCCCACCTTTTAAGGTAGAAACATTCCTGGTGATTCTTGAGTCATACCAACTGTTTACTTGATCTTAAGAGCAGGACCAATCCCATCAAAGTGCTATGAACCTACAGATCAGTGAATAACTAAGTTACCTTGATTTTGTTAATTTCCCCCTGATTTGGGTTCTTAATCAAGTTAGGAGTAAAATACTCTTGCATGGGCAAGTAGGAAACACATTGGGCTTGGAATTAAAACACATAGGTCTAAGCAAGGTTTTGTGACCATGACCAAGTGGCTGAACTTTAATTTCCACAATTGTAAAGAGGTGATTATATTACCCCTAAAAATTACCATTAGAACAAATTAAATGATGATGGTGACAGATGCTATTTTTGGAGTGTGATAACCCTAGCCAACCTCACTGAATCTTTACTTTCCTCCAAGCATTACTGTAAACACTTCACTTGGGTTTTATGACTTAATCTTCATTACAGATTTATGAATTGCATGTTATTACTTCTTTTGTACGTGAATAAACAGGTTCATGGGGGTTAAATAACTTGCTCAAAATCACAGTGGCAGAGGCATAATTTAAATCCCTATCTGTTTGTTACAGTATATATTCTCCACTATTACATTGCACTGTAATAATATGTATCATATAACCTATATGATAAATTATATTTATGTATATAAAAGGCCAATATGCAAAGTGTCCCCTCGGGAGTTCAACTAGAAGACCCGGAGTTTGATCGCTCGCTATGATGTGCGCTGATCACCAGGGGAGGCCCCAGCCAGCAGCCAGAAGGCCCTGATCGGCCCTGATCATCGGCCAGGCCTAGGACCCTGCCCATGCATGAATTTCATGCACTGGGGCTCTAGTAACTTTATAAAGTACAGTAAGCATTTCTACATATATTTTTGTAAATTGATGCTTGCAGAAATCCTATTAGTAGCTTCAACAATTGTGGTTATGTTTTAATATTAAAGAGAACTGAGGGTTAGGACAATTGTCAGGGACAAAAATGTTTAACATCGTAAATTTAAATATCTGAGTGTTTGTTACTATGCAAGTAAAATACCTAGATAATTTAAATTTTGGGGGGGTAGTTTTGTGTGTAAGTGTGTGTGTGTGTGTGTGTGTGTGTGTGTGTGTGTGTGTCTTGTAGATATAACCATTATCAATGCTTAATAATAGCACAGCATATTGGAGAGAATTATATATCAGGATACTATGTAAGAAGCTGAAATAAAAATATGATCATTGCTTTTTTTAAAGAATATATTTTTATTTATTTCAGAGGGGAAGTGAGAGGGAGAGATAGAAACATCAATGATGAGAGAGAATCATTGGTTGGCTGCCTCCTGCACACCCCCTGCTTGGAATTGAGACTGCAACCCAGGCATGTGCTCTTGACCAGAATTAAACCTGGGACCCTTTAGTCTGCAGGCCAACGCTCTATCCACTGAGCCAAACTGGCTAGGGCTAGCATTGCTTTTAAATTTTGCAACAGAGGTTTTTAATTAACATCCATGAAGACTTAATTTCAAAGTCCATTTGTCAAAACTGTGGCTGAGCTATCCTTGTTCATTCCTTTTCATGTGTGATAGCACATTCTGATATCTACTAGTAAATACCGGGGGTCCCCAAAAATGTATTCACACATTAACAGCTGATAGCTCAATTTTGAGAATGAAATGCATTTTAATAAACACTGCCTTTATAATTATTGAAAATATGTGTATACATTTTGGGGGGACACCCTATATTTTGGTATTCAATGAATTCCTGCAAAAGTAGCTGCTCCAAAACTTTGGGACAAATTGAAGGAAAATAAAAGTTACGCAGTTAGCGTCTATAAATCTTGGCTTATATGAAATTGTACATTATGGTGACTGTTTTTCATCTGAGGAGTAGACAAATCTTTATCATGTAACTGCCACGCTGAACAGGGATTTTCCTAGGAAACAGAAACTATTTTCTTGAGGTTTTTTTCTAAGTAATTTTAGGCAGGGAGATTTTTGGAAGGCATTTTTCTTCCCCTGTGGAGAATTCAATAGCATTTGTTAGAAGAAAATATGATTCATGAATACAGCGGTAATGTGGCAAAGCAAATAAGTCCCATTAGTTTTTAAAATCTAAAATTTCAGTCTCATGGTCCAATAAGGGTTATTAAATCAATTAGAAGTGTCCTCCAATTTGGACCAAATTCATTTGGCACTAACAACATTTTTAGTTGTAAATTAATGTCTATAACTGTATTTTTAATAGGAAAACTCCAAATATGACCTTGATTTATATTTTTATAAAAAAGCCTCTAATACAATATTTTATTGCCTTTCAGAATCATCTATTACTTTTGAAACTTTCTCCGTTTTAATTTTCATAATATGTGTGTTTTGATTAGATCATTGCACATTCATTTTTAAAAACCTGAAGAATATAAAAAGTAAAGTACAAATCACCATAGCCTTAACAGGTAGAAGCAAACTAATAAAATTTTATGTTGAATACTCTAATTTCATGGTCAAAGTTATACATTTCACAGTTCTCTTAGCTAAAGGTAAAATTTATATTGGACTTCATTTATGAAATAAAACATCTACAGCTTTATAGACATGTTCTTAATTTTCATAGAATATTATTTTGTTTTTATAATACTTTTTTTCTGGATAAAACCCTCTGAGGGTCAATATTAAGTCAAACATACATTTATGTAACATCTTTTCTAATTTTAATTTTTGCCAAGTACCTTGCCAGGCAACCATTCTTAACTGATTTATGTCCCCCCTGCCTTGGGGGGACCGAAGGTCTGGTGAGAGAACATAACCAACTGTTTCAAAACAGAATGTTAGATATGATGGCAAGGTAGGAGTGATATGGCAATGTTGAAAGGAACATTTAACCTGCATTTAGGTGCCAGGAAAGTTGTGATTATTACAGTTTTGTGTCATCAGATGGAGAGTGCCCGTGAAAATATTAAATTTACTCCTTGGGGTCATATGGCTGGTCCATGCTGCTGAAGCTTTTAAATCTGATGATGGCAGGAAGGCCTTAGAAGAGGGCTGACCCCCAAATAAGCTTACCTATTATCTATGTTCCAGATAGACTCATTGTTTCTCTAATGAGTCTATCATGTGTATGTTTTTCAGAGACAAATATAAACCTCTGTTATGTACATTTTCACTGGCAAATTTTACTACTCATTTAACTGATAATAATTATCACATTTTATTGCCTGTTTATTTTTTTTTTTTTGTGAAATAGGACTTCTTTTTCCTGACCTAAGCCTTGTATTTTTCTATTGAATGGTTGGACTATAGTAGAGGCCAACAAAGCTCCTTTAGTCATCCAGTATGACTTCCTGTGTGTACATCACTACGATGATTTTACTTGACCAATTACCCCCACCAAAATATTTTCAAATATATTTTTATTGATTTCAAAGAGAAAGGGAGAGGGACAGAAAGATAGACACATTAATGATGAGAGAGAATCATTGACTGGCCGTCTCCTGCACACCCCCTACTGGGGACTGAGCCCACAACCCAGGCATGTGCTCTGACTGGGAATCAAACCTGTGACCCTCTGGTTCATAGGTTGACACCCAGCCAGCCAGGCCTCACCAAATCAAATATTTTGATTTGTTAAGTTCCACGTCTTCATCTAATTTAACTAGAGTGTTGACCAATCTATTATGTTTCTAATAGATTAAACTTCCCAAACTCTTTGAACAAAATGTCTCAGCTATACCAAAGCATAGTTTCTATTTTTTTGTACTAGAGTTAGAGTAAGTTTTTTGACAGAGTAGAGGACATATATATTTTATGTAAAATATGGTTTAGCACTAGCCGGTTTGGCTCAGTGGATAATGTCAACCTGCAGACTGAAGGGTCCAGGGTTTGATTCTGGTCAAGGGCAAGTACCTCGGTTGCAGGCTCCTCTCCGGCCTGGGCCCTGGTCCAGGCTCATGCAGGAGGCAACCAATCAATGTGTTTCTTTCACATGGATATTTCTCTCTGTTTTTCCATCTCTCTTCCACTCTCTCTAAAAATCAATGGAAAAATATCCTCGGGTGAGGATTAAAAAAATATAAATGTTTTAAAAGGCAATTAAAGCAAGGGCACATAGAAGAGCATGTTCATTTGTATTTGAGTTTCTAAATTGGTGAGAAAATAATTATAGTCTGCTGTGGAAATTGTCATTTGTGTTTTATTGTACTTTTTATTTCTTAATTACATTTGACATTCAATATTGTTTTCTATTAGTTTCAGGTATACAGCATAATGGTTAGACCTTTATATAATTTACAAAGTCATTCCCTGGTAAGTCTAGTACCCACCTGACATCATACATAAGTTATTACAATATTCCCTATCATGTACTTTACATCGCATGATTATTTTGTAACTACCAATCTGTACTTCCTAAACCCTTCATTTTTTTTCACTGAGCCCCTCAATCCCTCCCATTTGGCAACCATTTGTTTTCTGTGTCTATAAGTCTGTGTTTTTTTAAATTTAGTTCGTTTATATGTATTAATATATGCTTTGTGGCATTGGCTCATGTACTAGTGTCTTGTGGAAATGTGACATACTTATTTATAGGCAGAAAACTTTGTTCAGAGTGGTAGTCCTTTTTTAAAAGATGGCATGAATTTCTCTGCTGATACTTATGTTTTAAATTCCACACAAAGGACAGTGATTTAAAAGAACAGAAGTGTCAGGTCTCACATCTAGCTTGAGCTGTCTGCGGCCTGTCTTCCGGGACAGGGTCTTCAGAAGTAGGCTGGCCATCCTTCCAGTCGGTGACAGAGGAAGACATGCCCAGAGCAATGAGTCTTGTTTTCCCCTCTGAATCCCATTCATTCAGTACTCTTCCATTCATTTAGTACTCTTCCATTTCACTCTACCATATACTTACAACTTGTAAAATGTTTACAATATCTACTTTGAGAAATACTTATAAATTACAGTCAACAGAATTCTTTTTCATTGTTTTGTGAAAACTAACCATGATCCTCTCCTCACTTTTCCTCTAGCTGTCTATGAGATGAACACCTTTAGATAAATCTGTAAAATTGGATGGAGACAAATCTGAAGTTATCCCATTGCTGGGCTTGGTGATAGAGGAAGATGAATTATAGTAATTGTAATAAACCTTGGGGGTGATGTTTGTCTAATACTGTGGTTAAAGAACACTAGGTTAGCTATTATGGCTCAGTCTTTGGCATTTATCAGCTGGTGAAGTTGTTGAATTCTCTTCCCCACTGGACTGTACTTTTGGAGAGAGGGAGGACTGTACCTATTTTGCTCACTAGTGTATCTGGAGCTTCTAGGAAAGAGCTTTGTGTACAGTTAGTATTCAACAAACACAGCAAATAAATAAATGAGCCTGTCTATACTCAAAAACATGAAAAATCAGATTACTCAATATAATGAAAATTAAATTTGTATAAAACTTAAAGGCATTATCTTTATTCTTGCATATACATGTTTTGTTTATTTTACAAGTAAGTAAAATTAAGCTTCCTTTTGTCATCAGAAAGACCATTTGAAGGGTCTCAAATAATGTTGAATGCTTTTAACAGGGCCTCTTATTTCAGTGGCCTGGGATCACCAACATCACCAGAAACATGCTCACATTTAAATTTATTCAGCCCATGTGGTTTCCTTTTCGGAGGCGATGGGGGCTGAGTAAGTATGAAATTATAGTGTTGGCAGTAATTTCCCTTGTTCTCTTGGCAGGCACAGTCAGGTTCTGATGTTCAGGTTATACTGCCGGCAGCACTTTTCAATTAACATTGAATACTCCCCCACAAAAATGCTTAACCTTTCACTGGCACTGAACCCCACCTTCAGGGAAAAAAATGCTCAGAAGCAAAAAAGGCCTCTATTGACCACCTTATTCTGCACAGTTGCTACACTTGGGGTACTCTCAGTTCTCAGAAGCTCTGCAAGCCTCAGTGGTGTGTTTTTCCACCTTGCAGTAGTAGAGTTTACTACTGGGGTTTAGGAAGTTGACAAACACTGCCTGGGAAGTCCTGGAAAAATGCGTAATGAAAGTGTGAGGCATAGACAGGCACCCAGCCTCACAGTATCATCATTAATTCTACCTCTACCTTTTGAACCGGTTTTATTATGATTGGCATTACTGTGATAACAGAACCCAGGACTAGGCACAGGGATGGTATTGTATTAAAATATATATATTTTTTTAATTTCAGAGAGGAAGGGAGAGGGAGAGACAGATAGAAACATCAATGATGAGAGAGAGGCATTGATTGGCTGCCTCCTGCACGTCCCACACTGGGGTTCAAGCCCACAACTTGGACATGTGCCCTGACCAGGAATCGAACTGTGACCTCGTGGTTCATAGGCCCCCACTCAACCACTGAGCAACACCGGTTGGGCAGGGATGGTATTTTAAATGCCTAAATTTCCAAAGTTAGTGTTCAGAGAACATCATCATTACAAGTGATTTCTTCTAATTCAAATAAAGGACTCTGCTTGGTAAAAAGGAGTTTCATCACATGCAGTCATTATTTAGACAGATTCTGTTCTGTAGTTTTGACTATAACACCAATTTAAATGTGAAATATTTAAGTAACAAAAATAGCTATTTTTCTCCAAAAAGTAATTGGGTTGTCTATTTTCTTCACTGAATTCATTGGACAGCATAAAAAGAACTTATTAATAGGGGGTCAAGTAAGTTGTAAGTATCTGTCCTTAGAATGCTTTCACATCATCATGGCTGCCAGGAAGATGACTGTGGCAGAATCCAGTGCATTGGGAAGGAGTGGACTGGAATGGAGAATGACAACAGTGACACCATTCAAAGCCTTGCTTTGCTTCTGCAAAACTGTGACTCAAAAGGATAAACTATATTTCAAAATATTAGAACAGATAATATAGCTGATGTACGAGAAGGCCAGCGCACTAGGTGAATGATGAGATCCAGGTGACTGATGGTGGGAGCCCAGTGAGAAGGCAGATAGAGTCTCAGTGGGAGAGAAGCAAATAACAGAACTCCTTACTTTGGTGGAGCACTTTCAGAGTTTTCTGCACACTTCTATGTATCTTATCTAAGTGGGACCTGAATTCCATGAGATTAAATATGATCTTTATTCTTTCAGTGCAAGTGAAAGATTTAGGGAGGTTATGTGACAACGATAATGAGAAAGGGGCAGAGATTCAAACTTGAGTCTTATTTCAGGTTTCTCACTCTGTTCACTTTCTTATGCCTACCATGCAGAGTCCATTGGAGAGATTTAAGGAAAAATTTAAAACATCTTGAGCTTTCTTGAGAGATGATTTAATTTACAACTTATTCAGTAAGTTGCTTCCTGGAGTTCAGAGGAGTAAGCATATGGACAGAACTCTTAAACCTCCTTGCCAAACGGGTCTCATTTTTCTTATTCACAAAACGGAAAGTTTGTCTAGATCTGTGCTTCTCAATATTAGCTTCACATTGAAACCACTTTGGGAGACTTTAGACCTCCCTAAGTCCGGGGGCTACCTCCAGAGATTCTGATTCCATTAGCCTTGGGCAGAGGTGGGTTTTCATTAAAAAACAAACAAGCAAACAAAAACAAAAGAAAACACTTTCCGGGTGATTCTAAGATGCAGCCAAGACTGAGAGTCACTGAAATGGAAGATGTGGGAGGCCTTCTTCCACGTGTCAGTGTGTTGCCAGGATTTATGCCATAGCTCTGATGACCCATGAATTTTTCAGAAAGAAACTCACATTTTATTATTCATTTTATCCTGTATTGGTTCCTGGCTAGAATTTAGATCTAGTTCTCACTGAAGAGATTGTGGAAACTGGAGCATTCTTCAGCTGGACTATATGTCATCCAGTTAAAACTCTCTGAGGGATGTAGTAGTGTGAGAAGCGGCAGGCAGCCGCTCCTGCTCATCCCGGCCCTGCTGGGCCTGCCTGCACCTTCGCTGCTTGGTAGCGCTGCTGGGGAGGCGGGAGAGGCTCGCATGGCCACAGCTGTGCTTGCCAGTCATGAGCCCCACATCTGGTGCCCGTAGGTCAGCTGAGAGGAGCTCCCACTGTGGGAGCGCACTGACCACCAGGGGGCAGCTCCCGCATTGAGTGTCTTTCCCCTGGTGGTCAGTGCACGTCATAGCGACTGGTCAACCGGTTGTTTGGTCGTTTGGTTGTTCGGTCACTAAGGCTTTTATGTATATAGATACTTATTGAATTTTAAATAATAGCAGAAAGTGAACATTTTACCTCAATACTTTAAAAGATGCAGCATTATATTCATCTTTTAAAATTTTATTAAATTGATTGGTATGACATTGGCTAATAGATTATATAAGTTTCTTGTGTGTAATTCTAAAATACATTATCTTTATATTGCATTGTGTGCTTACCACTCACAGTGTAATTTCCCTCCATCACTGTATGATTAGCCCCCTTTCCCTCATCTTTTTAAAGGGACAATAATATCGCTGAACTGATCATTTTGTAGATGAAACTCCACAGCCTGGAAACAGTACAGTTACAAGTCTCAGCTAAACAGACGTACTTTCTTCAATTCTCGGTTACTTTCCTCATCACTTCATTGGTCACTGAACTATCTTTTTTTCTGTTTCACAGTCATCTTCTCAGAGTGTTGCCTGACCTTGGATTAAACACTTGAGTTGCCACAGGTTGGTGTTGGGGGTGACCTTTTAGTGGAACTTTCAGTACAGAGAAGTAAAGCAGAATATCATGTTCCCAGTAAGGTAAAATGTCACCAACCTTTTCCAAGTCACTAAGAGGTCAGAGGTAATGCCTTTAAAGCAGACTCACCTAACCAGGGCCCTCTTAAACTCTGGAATAACATCAATTTGCTTCTTTCACAGACACTTGCTTCTCTAGTGGCTGTCTCTTTATTGAAAAGCATAAACTAGAGGGGAGAAAAATGATGAGAGGAAGTACCAAGAGATGCAATAAAAGAGAATAAAATATAATGTTTCAGATGGCAGGGTTTCTAGGTGCTTTGGTAATTTCTCCTCATCCTTTATTCTCCAGGATTCCAGAGATAAAGATAGGGAAATTTATTATTTCCACATTATTCCTACTAACTAAACCTACTCTGTCATTCTTTAGTAGAATTAACCAAAATCATGATTTGCCACTCTAATAAAAAGAAATTATACCGGTTAGAGACATTCAGTGGTATTGAAGTAATAAATAATCTGTCCTTGGAAGAATCATTTATATTTTCTGTGCCTCAGCTTACTCACCTAGCACTGATAATCTCTAGAGTCCCTGTTAAGTCCTACAAGCTTATGATTCCATGGATTTTCTAAGGAAAAGGAGAAACATATTTTCCCTTCATCAGGCAGGCCTTTATGATTTGTATTATCATAACTGCAAAGTGAGGTGCAGTGTTTATCTTTGATATGAATCTTTGTATTGGATTACATAAGTGAGTTTTTATAAAATAAACGTTTATAAAAACAAATTCTTTTAAAAAAAGCAAATGTTTACAAAAATAAATTCTTCCATTGATTGTCTCCCTGCATTACCTTCAGTTGTTAGCTTTCTTCTCAATAGATGGTGCTGTTTTCTCAGAGACGCTACTTACTCCTCATCAAAAGATCAGGGAAATTAGTATCACTCTTTAATAATCATTAATTAAAGAAACCAGCCCTCTAAGTAGAAAGACTCAATTACAAGCAGCATGTAGTACCTAGATAATGAAAGCATAATGGGGAAAATAAACTGGTAAGTGATAAAGGAGGCCTGCTGAAACCTGCAATATTTGCTGAGTAGATGGAGCAAATATTGTAGCCAAACATGAAAATTCCATGTTCATTACATAGAACACATAGGACCCCGAGTAGGAAGAAAATCTTAAATCAAGAACCATTTTAAAGTGTAAAAACAGTGATCTACTTTCACAAAAGTGAGTCTGTAGCATTCCGTATTAACATGCATGATTTGAACACATGCATCAACACTAATACAATCGACCTCGATCTCAGTGAATCTTGAGAGCTGGCACACTCTGTGCCAGCTCAGCCGGGAGCACCTGGGAAACAGAAAATGGACCTCAAACTCTTTCGAAAAAATATCCCTGGATAAAACCACTTTTCATCTCTGAAGAGCAAACCATGACAACATCCTATGTAATAGTATCTAATCCAGTTTCATGCTGCTTTTGGTCACTTCTAACTGGTTGCCCTTTGGAAGCCCTGAAACAGACATATCCTGCACTTTTCCTGAACCCAGCTCAGCTCTGACTGAATCAGCCCCCGGCAGAGCCGCAGCTGCTGATTGAAACCTGGCAACACAACTGTCGTATTTGTTACAACAAAGCAACACTGTGGAGAGACACAGGAAAACTTCCTCCATGCGTGTGGCTGCAGGTGGAAGGAGTGGGGTGAGGGCTGCTATGAGGAGGGAGGCAGGGTGGGGACACGGTGCAGCCGGCTGTACAGAAGCCAGCATGAGCAGGGAAGTTGCCGAGTTTCATCTCTGGAAAGGACGGAGTAGGAGACCTGGCCCCCCAATCAGAGGAAATAAAGTAGAATTCTTCCTCCATTACAAATTACTGTTTCCAGAGCTTCTGCCTGAAGAAACTGTGGGAGTGTGCCCAAGAGTCCTCTTGGCTCAGATTAAGGGCGCTCCAAGCTATTATTTTTTATTTTTGGCCAGAGCTTCATAGCTTTTACCAAAGCAACTTCTCTGTTTCTGAAATTTTGGATGTTTCTTTATCAGTGGGGGGGAAATAGAAAAGTAGGCTTTTGCACTCAAACAACCACCCATCTGTTGCCCCCCATTCCCTCCTGTTTACCTCCCTTTTCTCATTTTCCCACCACTCTACCTTGGGGCTCAGGTGTCCCTTTGTGCCCCCACTTAGCAGCTGAAAGCTCCGTTCGGAGCTCAGGCGCCTTTCTTACCTGACAATCACATACATGACCAGGAAGTTTCCGAAGAGACCCACCACGCACACGATGGAGTAGAGGGCCATGATGGTGACGGCCGTGATCGTGGAAGGGCTGCTGGTCGGAGGGCACAGGCTGTCGCTCCCGCTCAGCGCCGTGCGGTTCGGACCGCACGGGTCGGACAGGTTGCCATCCATGTGGGAGAAGTTGACCCAGGAACCCGGGTTCGGTGCTGCTGGGGCGCAACTTGCAGAGTGCGCGAAGGGGTCAGAGCAGTTGCCGGGGCTCCTGGGGACGGCGCCGCTGTCCATGGTGCTGACAGCCGGCTGGGACCACGTTGGAAGGTTCACCGCGAGCACAGGCACTTTTCAGGAGCTGCGCGCGCCTTAGCAGCTTCCTCCAGCCGCTGCCAGGGCTCCTGTGATTTCGTGCAGAGCCCAGCCCTGGCGAATCCAGGCAGGAGCATCAGGCAGGAGGGGAGAACTGAGCGTCTGGCGTTCTCCTCTGCTTGCAGCCCTCTCCCACCTCATGAGCACAGGCACTAGTCCCCAGCCCCACACCGCTGGAGGGAGGGGAGGGAGGGCAGTGCGGGATCCAGAGGCTGGAGGAGAAAGAGGGGAGAGAAGGGGTGGATTTTGCGCACAAGCGATCCAAGGAGTTGTTCTCCCCACTCGGCACGCTGTCCAGCACCTCTTAGGAGGGGCAGGACGGAGAAGGGAGTTGGAAGGAAGGCGTGGAGAGTGAGGCAGACAGAGAGTTTCTGACGGCAGAAACGCACAAGGAAGGGGGCTGACATCACTCTGTTTTCCCAGCGCCGGGTTGGTTTCTCTGTAGACATTGGCCTCAGAGAACTGGAGCAGCCCTTAACTCCCCAGCCGCTTCCATCCCTACTGCCTATCGCAATCATTGGGGTGCAGGGGACACAAATCCCTCTTCTCTAGTCTTCCTTCCTGCACATGCACGAACAGGTAACTGCGCTTTGCACATCAGCAAATGGGAATTTCCAACCCTGCAAACCTGCCTGAAGCCAGAGTGATTCTTTCCCCGAAAAAGAAATGAGAAACATGTAATAAACTTCTGTGAAGGAAACCCATTATGTTTCCTCCTTAGTGCCTAGGTTTCTCCTAGAGTAGAAGCTCTAGTTGCATCTGATTTATGTCCGGTGGGGAAGAGGCACCAGGGCTGGTTACAGAAATCAGGGGGTTGGTTGTGGCATCCAGGGAAGTCATCCAAAAATAATGCTTACCCTCCGAGGCTTAAATCTCACAGATCCTTTTGGAATTATCCACTTTACCTCCAGACCTCCTGTAGGGACACGTGCTTCTCAGGAGAACCGTGTCAAAAACCAAACGGCATTTGAGTTCACTCGGTCTGTTTTCTTGTGTAGAGATTCCAGGAGGAACCTCACAGATATCTTAACTGGAGTGGCCCACGCCTGGTCGAGGAATACTGATACATTTTAACATGTGATGCCTCATTTCCAAGCCCATAAACACTTCTATCTTAGAAATAGATTTGTAAATCAATCAGGGGTAAGGTGGCTGTTTTTATTTTTTGTAAAGTTCAAACTAATTCTGAGGTTATTCTCGTTTTTACACATGTGTATATTTGTGTATGTATATATATTTGAACAATAAGTATTGGCACTAAATACTACAAATTACTCCCCATTGGTTGTAGAAAGTCACACTCTTAGGAAGCAGAGAGTGGGGTGCGTTAGGAAGCTTGGAAGGAACGTTTAATTCTAATATCACTTTTATTATTCTCTTGAAAACAGATAACTCATAGGTAAACTCTGCTTATCATAGGGTATTTTACCAATGTGCAGTATTTTTTTATCCTTTTATATTAAAGGGAATGCCTTCAGCATCAAAAGTCTACAGAGAGCTCCTAGAAACTAATAAAATACCTGACCACATTTTGCTTTATGAACTAATATCAGTTCACTCGCATTGAGCTGAAATCTGTTTGCCATTATTCAGTCTTTTGAGGACACACAGAACCAGCCTAAGCTACATCATGTGAACAACAAAGGGTACAACATAAATAGCCCTGGCCTTGAAGTTGAATCATTTGTGAATCCACTATTTGTCACTTTTTAGTTATTTGAGTTTCGGTGTGCTTATTTACCTCACGGGGTGACAGTATTTTAATCAGTAAAAAAAAAATTGATACCTCATATATCTGTTAGTAGGATTAACTGATATACACACTGGAATAACAGCTGTTTAATAAATGATAACTGTTACTATTATTACATTTCATGTATTTGAAAATAACAAAATGGTTTCTTCCACAAGTTAAACATTAGCTTCCTAAGGCTGTTTCTTATACGCTGTAGTTTTGGGTTCTTTCAATAGCTTTGCCTCTTTTCTATGCACATAGCTTATCTATCTGCTCCTACAGTACAGCTCCAGAGCTAAGAACAGTGCCCTAAGTTCGGCCTGACCAATAAAAGCTGAGCAAGATTATAAACTTCCTCTTTCTACCAATACAGTTATTGGAAGGTCCCACTTCCCTCTCCCCCTTTTTAAAGCCACATTACTCTCTTGACTCTCCTTAGAGTGAGTATTGGCAAAATTCCCTAAACATGATCTGGCTCAGTTTGACAATTACTTATTAAAGATGTACTCTGGACAAGGTGTTGAAGTTTAAAATGATAGATTCAATTGTTTTTGAACACAGGACTTTGCTTTTGATACCTGATGAGTCATGTTTTTCCTCTCCTATACATTTATGGTTGTTTTGAGTTTGGGTGTGTTTATTTACCTCACTGGGTGTTGTCTCAGTACAACAGTAGAGGGTTTTTTATTTTAAAAGTATATCTTGTTAGATGCAGTTCATGGTTCAAATCTAACAAGATCTTTTGGAATGGTGATTGTCATCTTTTCTGTGCATGTTTCCTACTTTATATGTTTTATTTACCTCCCCTGCTTTATATACTCTAGAAATAGGTTCCTGAGGGTAGGCCTGTTCACTACCTAAAGCACAGTGGACTCCCTCTTATGTATGTAATTACATATATAATATTTTAATTTAATTAACACATAATTAGCATATATTAA
Organism: Myotis nattereri; assembly: GCF_964212035.1. NCBI lineage: Eukaryota > Metazoa > Chordata > Mammalia > Chiroptera > Vespertilionidae > Myotis > Myotis nattereri. The sequence goes on along the minus strand of NC_138081.1, from coordinate 93,023,149 downwards.
AATGAGAGCTATGGACTGAATGTTTGTATCCCCCCCCCCCAAATATATAAGTTGAAATTCTAACTTCCAATGTGATGGCATTAGGAGATCCCCCTCCCCACCCCATTAGGGGGTCTTTGGGAGGTAATTAGGTCATGAAGGTAGAGATTTCATGAGTGAAATTGTTTTCCTTAGAAAAGAAACTCCAGAAAACTCTCCAGTTCTCTTTCCACTGAGGGTTAATGATAAGAGAGCAGTCTACAACCCAGAAGAGAGCCCATACCAGAATCGGATGGTGCTAGCATCCTTGTCGGACGTCTAGTCTCTAGACTTTGAGATATAACTTTCTGTGGCTTTTAAGCCACTCAGTTTATGACATTTTGTTATAGAAACCTGGACTGACTCAGATAATAACATCATCTAAAATAATCTGGGTGATTTAAAAATCAAAACACTTTTATGAATACTTTAATAACATTTTAAAAAATTCAGTATATTCCATTAATCAGCCAGAACTTAAATGTACCCACAGATAGGCTGGCCGTGTGACTTTTCCTCTAGAATTAGTCAAAGAGCAGCCAATTACCATTGCCCTTTACTGGAAACATTATTTTTCATTCTGTAACAAATACTATTGTATGGATTAGGCATTTGAACTTTGTGCTTCAACTATATATTTTAACTGAAATGTGATGATTTCTTTTTCGATTACCCTTTCTTGAGTTTTATTAAGGATAACTATTTCTCAATTTTCAATGCAGGATTTTCTGGAATCGTTGCAAGTATTCGCTTAAATTGCACTAACATCTATATCTCAGTAACTCACATCTATTCAATGTACAATTTGGGAAAATACAGAACAAATTTAATTTATCTTTCAAATATCTTAAGATAGCCTTGAGAAACCCAGGGAAGAGCTGTTATAGAAATAACCAATTAATATCACTTAATATATACTATAAAAGATCTCAAATTGTAGCTTCTATTACATCTTAATTGCCCTATCGGGTGTTTTCCCTTTTCTCCATATTTGCATATTTCCTACCAGAGTGATCTCAAGTCTGCTGTGAAATCTCAGGTCTCTTGTGAAAGGAGGTGAACTGTGTATACATGAGTCAATTTACTACAAGCCTAGTTATTTTATGTAAAATAGATTCTAGCCGTATAATGTTTAATTTCCTTTATATGTTATCTAACAGAAATACATGCCTTTTTTTTTGATAATTCTTGCTTAGCCTAGATTTTCTATTTGAAAAGCAAAACAAAATATTTATCTGTCAGTCAAAATTTAACATTGATATCAAACCCATATCATACATTTTTCCCCTAAAATATTTGCTTCAAAGCAGTGCAGTTAGTTATAACTAGCATGGAGCAAGGCAACTGCTAGAAGTTATTGCTCTTTCTTAAATTTCAAAACATATTGGCTTTAGTTATTCATGTAATTGCCATCATCTCACACTTATTTTGACAGCTTACTTTTTAAAAAAATCCTCACCCAAGGAGTGAGGATATTTTTTCCCCATTGATGTTTTGAGAGAGCGAAAGGGAGAAGTGAGGGGTAGAGAGAAAAACATTGATGTGACACAGACACATCGATTGGTTGCCGCCCACAGGTACCCCTACTGAGAATGGGGATCGAACCTGAAACCCAGGTATGTGCCCTTGACTAGGAATCAAACCCACGACCCTCCCGGTGTGCAGACCAATGCTCTAACCACTGAGAAACAGCTTACTATTTTATTTATTTGTTTGTTTATTTATTTATTTTTGAGACTGGCTCTTAATGGACCACATAATTAACAGCTATTAATGTGGAATATAGACAATGACTGTATCTATTTATTTAAAAGCTACCAAAAATATTTTTTAAAAGAAAACATTGTTCTAAAGTAGTCTACACATGGTTAGAAAGGAAAACTAAAACAATTTTAAAAGTTATTGTGGTCAGAATATGTTTTACTTTTTCTTGTTACCTATAATTGAGACCTGTTACTTAAATTCAAATTGCTTGGCCTTAAGTTGTGTGTGTGTATGACCATGCATAAATGAATGCACACACACATGCACACACTTAAGCATACATCCATAAAGTAGTTTATATTCATATTGAAAAACCACACTTTTGTGAAACTTTTCATCTGTTGACGCTCTTCTCTCTTCTCTTTTGCCTTTAGTTCATTTTTTAAAATTTTAATTCCTGTAGCTAGGAGGCCTACATTTCCCTGTGTTTTCCAAGCTTCCAAAAGCATCATAAAGTTAAGAAGTAACCACAGGAATGCTAAAATGATTTCTACAAAGCTATACTTTGGCATAAAAATCACTTATTCCATAGCCACTTCAAGAAAACACAAACATGCACACATACATGCCTCATCCTTTGATTCTCAAGGTTGTTAATTACTCTTTTTGTGTTTGCTGTCCCTCATCTGTCTGCTCTTACATCAAAAGGACAAGGCCGAAATCGTAACATTCAAAAGATGAATAGAAACAGACTCATAGATACAGGGAACAGACTAACAGCTGTCAGAGAGGAGGGAGCTCGGGGAGCTGGCTGAAAGAGGTGAAGGGATTAAGAAAAGAAAACAACAACAGCTCATAGACACAGACAACAGTACGATGATGACCAGAGGGAAAGGTGGGAGGTAGGAGAGGGTTAAGGGGGGATAAATGGTGATGGAAGGAGACTTGACCTGGGGTGGTGAACACACAATACAATATACAGACGATGTCTTATAGAATTGTACACCTGAAACCTATATAATTTTATTAACAAATGCTGCGCCCATGAAGTCAATAAAAATTACAAAAAGAAAAGAAACACACAAAAGATGAATATTAAGTAGCTCTTACTCCTGCTCCTTCAGCAAATTCAATGAAAAAAAGGCTTCTACAACAAAACATGTCAGCCCCGTCTCCCCTGGACCATGCTGTTTCAGTAATGTGCCTTGTACTGCTGTGTTTCTGTCACAATATGAGCGGATATCAGACTTCTATGCTCCAGGTTTCCGGGAAAGATTCTGATGGGATGCCACGGCCACTTCTCATAGAATGACATTTATTGCACACAAAACCCCCAAGAACAAGGGGCTGCAATTATAGAAAAGTCAGGAGTCTCTGTCATCACAGAGCAACCCAGTTCTGCCACATCTACTTGACTGGATTTTCTTGTTCGTAGGAGGAAGGACAATTGGTGCAGGTAAAGTCATGCACTCTGGCTGACCCAGCTGCTCCTCTTGTTTGCTTTCCCTTCTCCCGGCGTGTTTTTAGAAGGCAGACTCGGTGTAGGCTTACAATAGTGCGGCAGATCACACTTCCCCTCAGTTTTGTGGTTTCCAAATGAGCCTGGAAACCTTCCCAGCTTTGGTGCTGACGGGTTTAGTCATCATCCTTCTCTTTACAGGAAGGCAAAACTTACTGGAGGGTGGGTGGGAAGGGCTTAAAAAACAAACAAATAGATAAGCAGTGATGGGCCAAAGATGATTTTGTCAGGATTTAAAAATTAAAACCCTAGAGGTCTATTTGTTCAGATATAAGACAAAAGTGGCTTGGAGTGATTTGACTGAGAAGCATCTTTGTTCACTAAAGTCACTAGGAACCCTATTAAAAGGGTGACCTCGCCACAGAGGGAAGGACCATTCTTAAGAGAAGGCAGTATAATAATGGTTGTCATTCACTGGGGTCTATGGTCCAAGCACTTCTTAAAAAAATATGTTTTTATTGATTTTAGAGAGAGAGGAAATGAGATGGGGGCAAGAGAGAGAGAGAGGGAGAGAGAGAGGGAGAGAGAGAGAGAAAGAAAGAGAGAAAGAGAGAAGGAGAGAGAAAGAGGAACATCTGCATGCCTCCTACTGGGGATCTAGCCTGCAGCCGGTGCATATGCCCTGACCAGGAACTGAACCAGCAGCCTCTGGGTGCATGGGACGAGGCTCACTCAACTGAGCCACACTGGCCAGGGCAGGTCCAATCACTTTTTAAACTTATTTAATTTTCATAACAATCCTATGAAATCAATATTGTTATTATCCCCATTTTATAGGTGGGAAAACTGAGACAGTAGAAGAAGTAATTTGCTCAAGTTCACAGAGTTAACATGGAGTGGAACTAGGAATCTGACTCAGGCAGTCTGATTGCTAGCTTACACTCCTAACCACTCCCCTCTACTGCTCCATTCTGCTATATCTTTGCGAGCACTGGCTTTCGAATTGAACAACCAGGACTTTGTCCCTGGCTCTGGTACTTAATCAGCTGTGTATCTTTGGGTAAGATAGTTAACTTCCACAAACCGTAGTTTCCTCATCTGTAAAACTAAAATGATAAGGTCAACCACGTTGTGTTTAATAGGAATAAATGGAATTCACTTGGCATTTACTTAGATCGAAGCTGTTAAATGAAAACAAAAAGTCCCTTAAATTAAATGCTATGTTTTCATATTAAATAATAAGATAGTTTCTTGACTACTCCCTTTCAACTACTCGCTCTACTCGTTCTTCCAACTGTGCTTACTTACCTACTCTTTGCCTACCCATACCTTGCCCCTGTGTGGGAGAAGAACTAAAGAACTCCTATACTGACTGAAAAAAATTCTCATGTTTGGAAAAAGGTTGGCCTTTTTTTTGCAGTAAAATTGCAGGAAAAGCACATCTTGAGGTTCAATCTGAGGTCACTCTCTCTGTCTTCGGTCTGCTAGAGCTTAGTTTTATACAGTTAGAGAAAAGCTTCCATATCAACACACATCACAGGAATTACTGCAATTGTACAAGAATCTGCATAAAAAACAATCTCTTCTTGTGAAATGAAAAGGATATTTTTGGTGGGAGAGTTGTTCTGTAAAACCGTGTTGGTACTAATGAGTTTCTGCAATAGGTTGGTTTGCACAAATACTGATAGACAGAATGGCTTTTGACATTTCTGTGAACTGCCAGAAAGCCTTCCCTCCTTGATAATGCTAGGCAGCTTTGATTTCCTTCTCTAACTTATTTATATGCTTCAAATTGGTACCATGGCAAATGTTCAGGGTCTATTTCAGTGACAAGAGTGAGGCACTATGGTTTCTAACCTACATTCCTGACCACTTCCCTCTACTGCTCCATTGTGCTATGTCTTTGGGAGCCTTAGCTTTGCAGTTGGACAAGCTGGACTTTGACCCTGGTGTGCGCGTCACACACACACACACACACACACACTCACTCACACACACACTATAGAATCACCTATCTTTCAAATATCTTTCTTGACCCCATGTTTTCCTTTATCACCCCACTTCATTCATTTCTTTCAAAACCATTTTTGCTAAGGTATTTGTCACACATGCAGCTCTATTTTCTCAATTTTTACCTCTTTCTAACCTATTCAGTCTGTCGCTTCTAGTGCTTCACAAAAAATCTTAACAAAATTGTTATTGACGTTTAGAATTGATGCATGTATTTCCTCAACCTACTTTCATTGTCCTTCTTAAAACACTTTCCTCTCTTAGCCCTTATGACCTCGCACTGTCCCTTTTCCTCCCCCTTCCTTTTTGGTACTCCCCTTCTCTGCCTGAAGTCTAGATGTTGGAGTTTTTTGGTGATTGGTCTGAGTTCTCCAGAAAAAGGGTATCTATCTATCTATCTATCTATCTATCTATCTATCTATCTATCATATTCCTATCTTCATCTTCATCATCATCTATCTGGTATTGGCTCAATTGATTATGAAGGCAGAGAATTCCATGGTCTGCCATCTGTAAAACAGAGACTCAGGAAGACCAGCCATGTAGTTTGAAAGCTTGAGAAACAGGGATGCTGAGGACAGGAGAAGCTCCATAGTTGGACAGTGTTAGAGGGCAAATACTTCCTTTCTCCTCCTTTGTGTTCTGTCCAGGTGCCCAGTGGGTTGGATGATGCCCATTCACATTGGGAAGGCAATGCACTTTACTAAGTCTACCAATTCAAATGTTAATTTCTTCCAGAAACATCCTCTCAGACACATCCAGAAATCTTTAACCAGATCTAGTCAAGTTGATTCATAATATTAACTATCACACTTGAGGATAAATCTTAGGTTCCCCTGATTCCGTTCTCTCCTTAGGTGAGTTTCTCCAGTCTCATGTCTTTAAACATAAACTAAAATCCTAACAACTATCAAAATTATATTTCCATTTCAAGCTGAATTATTTAATCAGCTGACTACTTAATACCTGTATTTTGATAGCTCCTGGACATTCCAAACTTATAGAGCCCAAAACAGAAGTCCTGACTTTACCTCCAAAACTTTTTTGACTTAGTCTTTTTCTACCTCAGTAAATGACATAATTGTTAACTTAGTTGCTTAAACCAGCAACTTGAGATTTAATGTTGGCTCCTCTTACTCCTATATCCCCACATAGGCATCCATCAACAAGCTCTCTAGTCCAGTGGTTCTCAATCTTCTGGCCCTTTAAATACAGTTCCTCATGTTGTGACCCAACCATAAAATTATTTTCATTGCTACTTCATAACTGTAATGTTGCTACTGTTATGAATCATAATGTAAATATCTGATATGCAGGATGGTCTTAGGCGACCCCTGTGAAAGGGTCATTCGACCGCCAAAGGGATCACGACCCACAGGTTGAGAACCGCTGCATCAAACACATAGTCATCACCCTCTGCTTCTCCATCACTACCACCTCAATGAATCTCACTATCATTCTCATCTGGATTCCTAAATTAGCCTCCTACTTGATATCTTTGTTTCTACTCCTTTCTTCTTCCAATTGATTATACAGAGTTAGAGTGATATTTTAAGAACTTGAAGAGGATTCCGCTATTTCCATGCTTTAAACCCTTCAAAGACTATTGCACCTAAGGCCTCTGTGTGGTTGACTTCTGCTTGTCTTTCAGCCTCATCTGGTTCCACTCTCTCTTCTTTCAACCACAGGGGCTTCATTTCATATTCTTGAATGCACTTAGTTTTTGTCTCTTAACCTCTCAGAACAAACATAGCTCTCTGTCAATTCTCTTTTGTGCTATTTTTGTAATTGATTCTTTCCATTCAGAAGGTCACTTTACGTGGTACTCTCTTAGATAGGACATCCCTATATTATCAAAGTTGATTATTTTGTTATTCTCTAGCATGGCCCCTTGTTAATTTTCTTCATAGCACCATATACCAGATTTTTATTTAAATATTTACTTGTTTGCTTGCTTGCTATCCATTTCTTCACTAGATTATATACTCCATTAGTACAGAGACTTTTTGTTTCATGTATTATAAACTTAGTGTGTCACATAGTGCTTTGACTCAATAAAAATATCCTAAGTAATGTCCTGGCCAGTGTGGCTCAGTTGGTTGAGCATTATCCCATGCAACAAAAGTTTGCCTGTTTGATTCCTGGTCAGGCCACATACCCAGGTTTCGGTTTGATCCCCGGTTGGGGTGTATTCAGGAGGCAGCTGATCAATGACATTTCTCTCTCTCTCTCTCTCTCTCTCTCTCTCTCTCTCTCTCTCTCTCTCTACCTCTCCCTTCCTGTCTCTCTAAAATCAACAAAAACATATTTAAAAATATCCCAAATAACTATGTAAGTTAAATGAAATGGAAAATTGCTTTGAGCTATGGGTGTGTGTCAGCATTCCTTAGAACAAAGCAAACTACAGGACAATTATAGTTCTAGAATTTGTGACATGATTTATGAGCTTCCCAAGTTTACATTTATTAAAACCTTTATGAACTTCAACCCACATACAATATGAAGTCCATAAAGCAGCAGTAAAAGGGGAGCACAGCCGAGCACTGTCCATAGTCTCTGCTTCCCCAAATGATTCCCAGAGTAAGAACATCGCTCTAATATTTTTCTAACTGCAGAAAAATGTGCCCATAAGAAATGAGAGCTATCTAGACACTCCATTTTGTGAAATGTGCTTCCTTTGATGTGGCTGATCGGAGAATTAATAGGCCATAGCAGTTGAGAAAATAAAAGGAGGGGCAGACTTAGATGCCTTTTAATGGAAGAAATCTTTCTTCTTTCCCTTTTTCATATATGAAATGAAAAATAATATTAAGGAAATATCAATCTTTACTATTCTCAATAATCATCCATATTCTTGCACCAATAGTTAAATACTTGGGCAGAATCAGGGTAAACTATGTCATACTAGGATTCTTTTCTTATTTGTGATCAGTATTTTGTAAGTTAAAAGTCTCAACTCTGGGATTTCTGCTCCCAGTGGAGATTCAATAAAAGGAACTAAAGTGAACCTCTGAAATAACTATAATATAAATGAAAGTGGTTTTCAAAATATTGAGGACAGTGATGACTGGGAGATGGGAAACGAACAAGGTGAACTTGAACATTGCCGCAACTTCCTGCCTGGAGAAAGTTCCAACGCTGCAATACATAGAGAGAAAACCCAGACAACACCTGAGCAGGTAGAGCTGGTAGTCCATGGAGGCCAAGGTGATTTGAGTTGGCAGGGCAGAGTATAAGAGAAGAGAGAACTGCATGTAGAGGTAGCTGCGGAGTTCCCACTGAAGTCATTAGGTGTATACTGATAAGTACATGCATCAGAGAAACTGAGACACAGGAAGAACCACCTAAAGGATTAGAGAAAACAGTACTTTAGCTGGGGTTAAGAATAGGTCCTATTCCCACCAGTCAGAGTGGAAAACCTCTTAATTCATGGGGCATCAAGAAAAGTCCTCAAAAGACTTTAATCTCAGTAGTGAGGAAAATTCACCATAGAGTAAATATTGCTCTGGTTATGTTTAAAAATGTTTAAAAGCAAGACCCAAAATAATTATACGATTTCCAAGTGATTTATCTCTGTCCCAGAATAAAGGTAAAGAATATTTATAGAAATACAAAAATATCCAACATACAACAAGGTGAAATTCATAACATTTGTATATAGTAGAAAATTACCTGGTATTCCAAAGCACAGGAAATATGATTCATACGGAGGAATAAAAGTAAAAATCAACTGAAACAATTTCAAAATGACACACATGACAGAGTTAGTAGATAAAAATATTAAAGTAGCTATTGTCATTATAATCCATGTGTTCAAGAAACTGAGGAAAGATTGAACATATTAAGTAGAGACATAAAATAATATTCCCCATATCAAACTTCTCAAGATGAAAATGACGATGTCCAATATGATGAACACAGAATGAGATCAACAATAGATTATACATTACAGAAGGAAGAAATGGGTGACCTGGCAGAAGTTATGAATAAAAATATTCAAAATGGAAATTGAGAAAAAGAGTGAACTAATTAAAGTTAACATCAGAGGGTTGTGGAAAAACTTCAAGCAGATATCTGCATCTACATCTGTATACATATATATTATATATTATATAGTATAGCATTATATAATGAAGCCATCAGAGGATAAGGAAATCAGAAAAATATAAAACAACATAAAAATGATAGAAATAGATTACAAGTAAAATAATGAGAAAATATACCACGACAATACAAATCAAAAGAAATCTGTGGTGGCTATATTACTATCAGACAAAATAGGTTTTAGAATAAATATTACCAGCACTGAAGAGAATGATTGTGTGATGCTAAAGGGTCAATTATTTGAGAAGACTTAGCATTCCTAATTATTAATGCATATAATATCAGAGCCTCACTGTATGTCAAGCAAAAAATAAAGATTGCAAGCACTACAAAGAAAAGCAGACAAATCCAACTGAATATTTCAACACCTCCTCTCAATATTAATAGAAGAGTAGACAGAAAACCAGTAAGGATGCCGAGAACTTTAATAATAATATGCTCAACTGCCAGCGTGTTTCTCAGCATCTAGAAGGGTTCAGGAATCTGGAGAAGGGCTGTGAGTAAATTAATAAAGAGACTAGACATGAGATATAAATTTGGAAGGCATTGTTGGGGGTGGGGGGCAGGGAAGGCTTAGCTTTAGTAACTAAATTCTCTGAATCTCTGGACCCCTAGCTTTTTATTAACACAAATTGCCCTAAGGCAAAGCAGATATACATATCAAAGGTAAAGTTTGGTAAACAGTAAGATTATCAGGTTGGGGGAACTGCCTTTGGCTGTTCAGCTGTTTGGCAAGCAGCAGGTAATAACATGTAGATTTTCAGGTTTGGGGAAATGCCCTCAGCTGTCTGGCAGCAGGCAATAATATGTATCTTCAGTCCTGCTGAATGAAGCCTCAAGGTTCACCAACCTTTTGCATTTAGGACCTGCTGGAATTAGCCCCCAGCACTCAACCAATTTGAAATAATTTATATTTATAGAGCAAGCCCTTGAAAAAGACCAAATTGCACAGACTAAAGAGGTAGTTAGAGGAAAATTTATAACATTAAAGTTCTACACTAGAGAAAAAAAATACCCTCAATTTCCACTTCAAGATACTAGAAAGAGTAAATTAAATAAATCCAAGGCAAGCAAAAGAAAGGAAATAATACAGGTAGGGGGAAAATCAATGAAACAGAAAAATAATAGAGATTAATGAAAACAGAGGCTGACTTTTGAGAAGAATAAAATCACAGGAATGTCACTTCCCTTCCCAACCCATGTCCCTTTGTGGGTTTTTAAATATTAGGTAAGAGTACTTTTAGAATACTTTATCTGGTGCCTCCATAAAGTATGTTTGCCATTTGGCTGACAGAAATGAGCATTGTTGTCCGTCTTGTGTGAGTGTCAATTACTCTTCCCTCTAAGCCCTGGTATGGTTCTTTCCCCAGCCTCCGATCTTTTACTGACTCACATGCGCTGCTCAGTACGGTGTCAAATACGCAAGAGGATCTTCTGCAGAGTTCAGGATTCTTATTCTGTGCAGTCCTCTTCTTTCTAGAATTATGTTTGGTGAACTCTAGCTGCCTTGCTTTACTTGGACTCCTCACAACTCAGATTCTCTGCCGAGGGTCGTCCTTCCCCAAGTGGTGGCCTGGAAATTCTTTCAGGGTCTAAAGCTGGGGCACTTATAAGGCTCATCTCATTGCATTTGTCAGAGATCACTGTCCTTTTTGCCATTTGTCTAATGTCTTTTTTTTTAAATATATTTTATTGATCTTTTACAGAGAGGAAGGGAGAAGGATAGAGAGTTAGAAACATCAGCTGCCTCCTGCACGCCCCCCACTGGGGATGTGCCCGTAACCAAGGTACATGCCCTTGACCGGAATCGAACCCGGGACCCTTGAGTCCGCAGGCCGACGCTCTATCCACTGAGCCAAACCGGTTCTGGCTTGTCTAATGTCTTGAGACATTGTTTTATATGTTTCATTCTTTTTTGATTGCTTCAAAAGGAAGGGTTAATTAAGTCCCTAGCAGCGATTTTCAATTCTTGTGTGCCATAGGAATTTTTAAATCATGCAACGCCTGACTATTTAGTCAGGGGTACTGACCTCTTTTCCCTTAGATTGAAAAATAAAAATGACAACAGCCAACACAACAATAGCTGTCCAGTGTGAAAGAATCAAAAATCATACTTTTTTTTGTTTGTGTGTGCCATGAGATGAAAAAGGCTGAAAATTGCAGCTTTAGTACTCCAGTTGGCTAGGCAGAGAAGCTTGAATTTTTTTGCTATATTCGTATTTATGTTTGTCATATATGTGTTTTTTCTTTGTACTTATTTGTACCTGAATTTTTTTGATCTTTTCTTTTCAAATAATTTGTGATTTTAACTGTGTCATTCCATTACCTCCAAAGCAGAATTAGAATTTATACACCCTTCATTTTTTTCCTTTTTGTGGCTGCACTAACAGTGGCAGTTAAAAAGTGTTTGATTGGTACAGAATACTGACAGGCCTTAGAATTAAAATAATTAAAAACTATACTTTTTTTTTCAGGAAAAGAATGAAATATAACTATTTGGGACTAAGTTAAAACTCCAGACAGCAATTCCCCAAGTGCTTTGGGTATTCAATATTGGTTTGTAACCATAAGATACCAAAAAACACATGGAAATCAGTCCATGTGTAAATGAGAATGTGTTCAGAATAGAAAACTCTTGTAGGTTTTTAAAAATTTCACATTTCATGCTGCTATTGTTTAAATATTTCGTATCATCTTGATTTGATTTTAAAATAACTTAAGGCAACTGGTGATACATATAAGTTAAAACTTTCAATGCTCTCTAGCCAAAGACCATCTGAAATATAACTGTAGTTGAATAAGTTGCATTTATTGCTTGTTTCAGCAAGGAAAGATGTATACCATCAAGAACTGTGAGTCAATTCAGTAAGAGAGTTTTAGAAATAACTTTTAAAAGTAAGATTTGGACGTGGGTTTATTTCTATTGCAGAGGGTTGAGGAATCCCTCTTGGATTGGATGCTGTCAGAGAATAGTTCAGGGGGTAATTCTATCTTAATAAATCTTATCTCAAAGGAAGCAGATTAGATTGAGGCTAAAATTGTGACCATTCCTATTAGCCAGGATAGGGGATGTTTAGACATTGTTATTGTTTAGACAATGTTAATATTTTTGTCTGTATTAAGACGTGATTATTGTCTTGTTTTTGTCTTGATCCATCAGAGTCCCAGATTGGCCTTGTCTGATGTTGATGTTGTCTGAAAGAAGTTACATTAGTTTTTAGGAGAATGCCAGGGTTTAGCTATGAGTTCCAGATTAGCTGCTGGCCATCAGGGACTGATTTTCGCTTTTCCAAGATAAATGAACTTGGTAAGATAAATTAATCACAGAGCAATTAAAAATAAGAAACGCTCTTAAGCCCAAAGAATGCACATTATGCAAAATGTGTGCCATTGTATTAGTCAGATATTCTCCAGATAAACAGAACAAAAACTTTGTTTAAATTTTTGTTTAAATGGTTTATTTTAAGGAATTGGCTCACATGATTATGGACACCTAAATGTCCAAAATCTGTAGGGTGGGCTGGCAGACTCCATAAGGCCAGTGTTTCAATCCAAGTCTGAAGCCATCTGCTAACAGAATTCCGCATCGCACAGAGGAGGTCTGTCTTTCATTCTATTCAGGTCTTCAACTGATTGGATGAGGCTCACCCACAGAGAGCCATCTGTCTTAAAGGTTAATGTCATCCCAAAGCATCCTCAGAGAAATATCCAGGCTAATGGCTGACCACATATCTAGACACCATGGCCCAGTCCAGTTGGAACAAAATTAACCATCAAAACCATGAAATATGATACACTTGCTAGAAAAGGAGCATAAACTGTTATTTGTTTCTCAGAGTCCAATAACTAGTTTCTCTGCAGAAGTACAACTCTTCCTGTTGCTGAGATCAGAGGTACCTCTCCCACTGGGTTCTCATAAAATGATAGACAATTCACATGGTTGTTAATAAAGAAGATGTCAGTCTGTTTTGAAACATTACAGTCATGGGTGTACTGCTTTAGAAACACGCCCCACTCTGGTCCTGTAGCTTCTATTTATATTTAGATACATCACCACATGCCTGAGGTTCTACCAGAGAGGCTGCCCTGGTTCTCCACAAGTCAGCATGGCTTGTCAAACGTCTGAAACGGATGATGAAAATACCTGGACTGCTCTCTCTAACCTTTAATACTAAGCACAGTACAAACACAGAGCATGATGTTTGTATGAAAGATGAAGCCAATTTTGAAGTAGATTCTGTAATTAGACTTCATCCGTGTGAGCCAGATTGATCACGTTTGGCAGATAATCAGATCAAATAAGTGTGGCTTAGAAATTGTCCAAAAGAATAACTATATCTTCTAAAGTTCCTCAAATATTCATGGGAGAATAAGAGTTTGATAAAAGTTGAGAAGCACCTGTTCCTGGGTATGGTGTGAGAAGCAGTCTATGCTTGGGGCCAGTAATCATTTGAGACCTTCCAATAGGAAGCAGTGAACTCCGTTAGAACATTTCACACACCCACCCTTACTTTTGTTATTTTGCATTGAGGCTAAATCTCTTGCTTTGTTCTTACATTGCTATGGACCCCTTTCTCATTCCGTTGGGAATCTTCAAACTCCTTTTGAATAGAGAGCCCATCTTTTATTCATTTTGCAGTAGTGGCAAGCACTACAAAGGCATTTCAGAAACAGGAGACATCTAGCACTTAAAGATAGTATTGATGTAGTCCCATTTGTTTCTTTTTCTTTAGTTTCCATTGCCCTAGGAGCAGTATCAGTGAAGAAATTGCTTTGGCATATGTCTGAGATTTTGCTGCCTGTGGATTCCTCTAATATTTTTATGGTTTCCCATCTTATGTTTAAGTCCTTTATCCATTTTGAGTTGATTTTTGTGTATGGTGTAAGTTGGTGGTCTAGTTTCATTTTTTTGCATCTGTCTGACCAAGTTTCCCAACACCATTTATTGAAGAGACTGTCTTGAGTCCATTGTATGTTCTTGCCTCCTTTGTCAAATATTAATTGAGCATAGTGGTTTGGATCGATTTCTGGGTTCTCTATTCTATTCCATTGGTCTATATGTCTGTTCTTGTGCCAGTGCCAGACTGTTTTGAGTACAGTGGTTTTGTAGTTTACCTTGAAATCTGGTATCGTGATTCCTCCAACTTTGTTTTTTCCCCTTCAAGATTTATGTAGCTATTTGGGGTCTTCTTTTATTCCATGTAAATTTTTGGAGTATTTGTTCTAGCTCTGTGGGATATGGATGATCATCTGAGAGATGCAAATCAAAACAACAATGAGTACCACCTTGCACCTGTTAGAATGGCTATCATCAACAAATCAACAAATGACAAATGCTGGTGAGGATGCAGAGAAAAAGAAACCTTTGTTCACTGCTGGTGGGAATGAAACTAGTGCAGCCTCTGTGGAAAACAGTTTGGAGTTTCCTCAAAAAATTAAAAATGGAACTCCCATTTGACCCAGTGATCCCACTTCTGGGAATATATCCCAAGAACTCAGAACCATCCATCAGAAAGAATATATATGCACCCCTATGTTCATAGCAGTATAATTTACAATAGCTAAGATTTGGAAACAGCCTAAGTGCCCATCAGCAGTTGAGTGGATTAAAAACCTGTGGTACATCTACACAATGGAATACTACGCAGCTGTACAAAAGAAAGAACTCTTACCATTTGCTACAGCATGGATGGACCTAGAGAGCATTATGTTAAGCAAAATAAGCCAGTCAAAGAAAGATAAATATCACATGATCTCACACATATGTGGAATATAATGAACAACATAAACTGATGAACAAAAATAGACCCAGAGACATAGAAACATTGAACAGACTGTCAAACCTCAGAGGAAAGGTAGGGGAGGGTGGAGATGGGGAGATCAACCAATGAACTCATATGAATATATGTGCATAACCAATAGACACAGACAATAGAGTGGTGAAGGCTTCCAGGGAAAGAGTGGGAGAGGGCAATGGGGGAAAAAGGGACATATGTAATACTTTCAACAATAAAATATAAGAAAAACCAGAAAAAATGACAGCAATAGAGATGAAAATGATTTCGTTTCCTTTTGCTACTAAAAGGAGCAGAGAAATGTCTTCAAAATTGGAGATAGTTTTGCAGGAAGACTTCTAAGAAAAGGAAGATGTCCCATGTTCTCAATGTCATGAGACTAACCCAGTGAACAGAGGAGATCGGTAGGGTAACTTCAGGCACTGTGACAGGGGAGATGAGTAGGTAATTTCAGGAGTGTAAGATCCAGAACACAGTGGGGAGGAACTGATTTGATCTCTCAGAGCAGGGCTGTTCCCCTGATGCTGGTCACCATGGTTCAGGAAGGAGGCAGTGTGCGTAACAACAGATGTTTGCTCTTGGTAGATTTGGTATTACAGGATGGGTGAGCTTTCTGAGTGCTTCTGCTTTTGCTGCTGAATAATGTTTCAGGGAAAAGATGTTGGTATTTGGGGGAGAAATAAAATGTTGTGAGATAGTGTGAGCAGAGCAAATGGATTACTGGAAGTGTATTTGAAGTTCTGAGTTTCCACAGATAAGCGATCTGATCTATCCCGTTGCTACATATTCTGCTGTTGTTCCCTAAATAGTTAAATTTGGAATTGTTCTAAATGAATGTTGCCATAAAATTTATTTTTGTAAACTGAGTGACTTGCCTCAAATTCCATATTTGTTGGGGACAGATTCAGGATGGGTCACCATTGTGTGAGATACCGGTCAGGATACCTTATTAGGACTTATCGTTGTGGAAGTTTTAACAACATAATATAGCAACGTTATTTCAAAGTATTTTATTTCATTTTGGAGGTAAAACATGTAAATGTGTTTGTTCTGCATTTTCTGAGTTGTTGAAGTCCTTTACCTGCCCTCAGGACGGTTCCTTGCTCTTTGGATAAGTGAATCATTAGCAGTGTGTTACCATTCTGTGTTGCTGCTCTAGCCATCTTGCCAACACATTTTCATCTATCCACAAATGTGATTTTGTTTTTCTGGCTTATTCCTTATTTATCAGTGAAGAACCACAGAATTACTGAAAGCTCTTAAACTCTTGACTACATGGGTTAATGGTATCCAAAAAAGCCTAGAGATACACATACACACAGAGCAGGTTCTCAAATAAAGCCATTTCCTTCCATGATACTTCGTTATAATATTGATGAGGTGCTGTGGGAATTTAATTCTTCTTTATACCAGTAGTCTATGGCAAAACTGGTTTCACTGTAGGTCATTTTGCCTAAAGTCACAGAACCTATCAAACGGTAGTTGAGCACTTACTGTGTGTGTGTGTGTGTGTGTGTGCATGTACATATTTATATCACTGCTTTTAAAAATATAATCACTCAATTGTTCATGCAGTGGTACATAAACAGAATGCTGGTGGAAGTTTAAGTTTTAAAAATAGACTAGTTACTGTATTTTAAAAATAAATAGGTCTACCCATCATTGTAGAAGAAAAAAGTAGGGATGACACACTAATGAAATCCAAGGAGAATTAAGAGGGAAAAATGAGTTGTCTTCCCCAAGGGCCAAAAAGAAAAATTATGACAATCTAATTTTGAGTCATAACTTAGATAAAACCAAAAGATTTTGTATGAAAACAAAATCTTACTGGTCAAAACAATAAATAGTGATGAGTCATAAAACACATACTGATTCAGAGAATATATTTATAGAAGAATAGGGGCCCAGTGCACAAATTCGTGTACCTTGAAAGGAACTGTGGGTCGCGAGGCTACAGTGGGCACAGGGGCAGGTCTCAGCCCATCCTCTGCGCCCCTGCCCAGCCCCTCCAGCCAAGGCCCCCAGTCCTCTGTCTGCTGGCAGCCCCGCTCCCACCGCCGCCGCTCCCATGCGCTGACAATGCTGGCCCCACTCGCACCCACTGATGGCATAGAGTGATTGGGGTGGGCGCCAGCAGCAGGTGTGAGTGGGGCCGGCACCATCAGTTGGTGCGAGTGGTAGCTGCTGCCCTGATCACCCGTCAGGATCAGGGGGAGGTGGAGAAGCCCTGAGGAGCGATCAACCAGCAGCTGCTGCTCGCACCTCCTGATGGTGCCGAGCGATCAGGGCTGGTGCCAGGCACTAGCACTGGGTGTAAGTGGGCCGGTGCTGCAGCAGGTGTGAGCACTGGGTGGAACCATGGCATGTGGGAGTAAAGAATTTTCAGTATCCAACAGAGGCTCGCCCCGATGACAGCGACCAGCACCCCGCCTTGGTCTGGTGCCCCCACTGACCTGCTCCAACATCCCACCACGGCCGACACCCGCCATGTTCCCTGCTCTGCTGCCTGCTGCCGCTGCCCGTCATGTTCCATGCGTACCCCCTGGTGATCAGCGCACATCATAGCAACCAGTTGTTCGGTCTATTTGACCATTAGCCTTTTATTACATAGGATAGGATAAATTTTGGGGGACTAGTTCAGAAATGCAGTAAGCGTTTGGATGTTAAATAAAACCCTTTGGCTAATTTCAGACTGTCCTTTTCTACACTGCAGTGTAGTTATAATTTTAGACAAAATATAGGACTTTTCACTTGGGGTTAAAAACACCCGGCTTTGAGTCATTCACTTGCCTAATAAGCAGTAGCAGCATTCAGAAGTGATAATGGGCAGATGATTGAACATGCTCTTTAGCTTCCTTAGCTTCTCTAGGGAATAAAAATTTCATTCTGTGGAATGAGAACGAGCTTTCGAAGTAACAGTGATAGCATTCAGAATTTTCCCAGCTCTATGTCTCTAGAGAAACTACAGAGTGCAATCAATTGAACTTTTGGAAATGGGATGGGTAAGTGTTCACAGGCTGGGGTTCAACTCAAAGCAAAGCCTGGCAAGGAGTTATCTGAGCAGGGCATGGCCATAAACCAATTATTGTGAGACTTGGGGCTGAGGTGGCTAAGGGAGCTTATGGAAGTTTTCCATACACTAGATAGGAAAGCCTAGAGGGTGCTGGGATGTCTGCCTTTGTAAAGGTGTAATAGAACAGGACCGGGATATTCTGTCTCTCAGTATAAATACTGAGAATGAGAACTATTACTACACCTGAATAAAGCAATACTAAAGAGTCCTAGTTTGTCTTTTCTTATCTATGACATAAAGCCACAAGATACTAACTTTCACTTTAATTGCCTTAGAATGTTTCACCTTTCTCCTGATATATAGGATGGATGTGCTTTAGGGCATGCTTTTGATCTATTGATGTTGGATATGGATGTGGAATGCAGGTACTATGTAACAGTGATAGTAAAGCTTTCATTGTGCAAGGAGAGCTATTTCAGATGTTTAATGCTCAAAGGGAGACACAGGAGGAAGACTCTCAGAATGAATGACTGCTAGTTTGGTATCAAGGCCATGCTTATAACAAGGGGGAACTATTTCTCATCTTCTTATATAAGCACTTTTATTCAGAAGATATGGAGGACCTAGTCCTGACTCCATTCTGTATGCCTCAGGAAATAAAAAGAAATCTCCCAAGATTTGGGAAACTAAGAAGATTTAATTTTCATGAAACTATAGAGGCCAGAGCTACTAACTGATGGTCCTGACACCTGTGATAATTCTCCTCACTTGTGGTGCTTAGAGCAGCCATATCTACAGGACAGAAACACTAAATTAAGTCTCATCCAGAGGGCCATGAGAAATGTCTTAGAGAGAAAAACACACAGCAGCAATCACAACAAACCTACTTCTAGAAAAAATACAATTTCTTGATGGTTAAATAAGTCCAACTCTCAATGTATTGTTCTCTCTCCCATAAATAGCTGTTTAAGGAACACATTGTTGAAAATAAAACAAAAAATGCTACAATAATGGACGCAGAGGAAATGGGGCTCAAGGGAAAGCCTTGGGCTCCACTGGGGTCCATGTGGGGAGAAGCTGCAGTGCTTTGGGCACTTGGCCTGGAATTGTGGAATGAGCTCAGGAAAGTAGCAGACTGGGAAGAACGTACTTCAAGGAGCATGGTGTGCTGAGTCTCCCATCACCAAGAGGGGCAGCAGGAGCTGAAGGAGGACTAAGTCATTCTCGTCCTTGAGGCCAGCGTGGTTCAAGATTCCGAGGGGAAGGGGGACTCCCTCCAGGGGAATGGGCAGGAAGTATGCCCAGTTCTGTGTTGCCAGCACTTCAAGATAGAAGCCACTCCGTGTGTTCATTCACTGTCCGTAATGACTGGGTGTAGAGTAATGCATCTCACAGGAGGGGGTTCAATACCTGGAACAAATAATGACCAATTAAAGTAAATAGGACATTTGGTACAATAGAGCTGATTTTATAAGCAGATAAAAAAAACAGGGAAAAAACACCCAGCTTTTAAGGAGATATAAAGCATGACACAGAATATTTTTCTGGAGTCACAAACCATACTTTCCCAAATAAATCCATCCAGGAGTCACTGCTGAGACCTGAATTAAGAGCCTTTAAGGCACAAGGTGCTGGCAGACTTCTGTCTGTTCTTGTTGGTGCCCCAACTCAAAAAAGAAAGCTTTTTTTTGAGATTTTCTTTGTTTTATCAGTGTTATCACCCAGCACCTTGTGCCTCCCGTCTGTTGGAGTTGTCATGCCTCAAGTCAAGAAGAAGCTTTCATCCTTCTTAACCCCGACAGTTCTTTGTACTAATGCGAGGAAACAAAAACGCTCAGGTCCAAACATTTCCAGTGCTCACTAGGCCTTCAGATGTGTGCCACAATGGGAAATTTCTAAATATTCTCAATCCTGTTTTCTCACAGTGTAACCTTACAATGGATGTCTATGAAAGAGAGTAACAAGAAACTTCAAATAAAAATAAAGCCTTTGAGGTTAAAGAGCATGAATTCTCTCAAGGCCTAAAGATAGGGAAATAACAATTATGAGAAAAATAATGAAAAATTTAGTTGCTAGGTCCAGGAACCTAGAATGTGAATAATCCAAACAGGAAAGGAAAGAACTGATAAAGAATATACATTACCTAACAAAGAAAAAAAAAATCCTTGAGCTGAAGATTGAGTTTAATCTGCAAATCGAAAGGGCTTACTACATTTCTGGTAGGAATGATGAAGAATTTAACTTGCACAAACATATTCTGATAACCTTTATAAACTCTAAGGATACACTAAAAACTTAAAAGCCAATATAGAGAGAATACGTTTCCTACAGATGAAAAATATAGTCTAGGGATTGGTTGTTCATTAATAACACTGGATGCTCTAGATCAGCTGTAAACCATCTCTTGACCACTGAGGACAAAAAAACGTGAATGGAAATTATTGATCTAGCAGGGTAGAAGAACTCAGAAAGGCTTTCCCAGAGTACCAGTAAGTACCCTTGAAACAAACTAAAAATCCCCACATAACTACACATGAAATGTTTAAAGACACAAAGAGTGACAAAAATAAACAAGCAAAAGGCAATGAAAACATAAATGGGCAGATCTGAAAAGGAAGCAAATGTAACTTTGAGAAATAGAAAATATTGAAATAACTCAAAGGATGCAGATTAGACATAGCACAGAATAAATGTGCTCTCTGGTACTACTGCAGTAATTAAGGAGAAGGCACCCCATAGAGACAGGAAATGGAAATTATGAGAAAGGTTAAGATGTAGGGAGAAAAGAATGTGGTTTAACCTATGGAAGTAGACTTCTGGAAAAAGAGGATAGAAAAAAAGTGGAGAAAAGGAACTACTTGAATATAGATAATATAGATTAAAGAAACAACCCATAGATTTTTAAAAGAAAGCAAGACATCCACCAATCTGGACAAATAGGAGAAATTAATGCTGATAGAAAATTGTGGTGAAACTGCAGAAAAGAAAAGGTGAAGAGGAAAATCTTAAAAAAACATCAGAGATAAAACAAGTCACATACAAGGAATAAAATTTGGTCTGTTAAAAGATTTCTCAACCAAAGAAAAAAAATCAATGCCAGAATCCAATAGCATAATATAAAAGCTCAGAGAAAAGATATTTGACAACTTAGAATTATGTGCACAACAAAACTATTTTAAACATAAAAAATGAAAACTTTTCAAATAAACAAAATACATTATATTAGAACTAAATGCATGAAAATTCATGTACTGGAGGGGGGGGTCCTTCAGCCTGGCCTGCCCCCTCTCACAGTCCGGGAGCCCTCAGGGGCGGGAGGCAACCCGGCGATGAAGGGAAGGTGACGCCCCCATCACACCTCCGCTGCTGCCACTGCTGGCAGTGCAAACCGTGGCTGGCCCTGGTTACCTGAGTCTCAGGCGGCCTTGGGCCGCTGGGTAGCCACCATCTGAGGCTTGACTGTGCCTCAGGCTGGCCCTGGGTGGCTGGGGGTTGAGGGCAGGTCCGGCTGCACCACGCGTGTGCCAACCCCTCCGCCCCCCTGGCGGGGCTGAAAAGACTAGGGAACTCTGATGGGGCTGAGGGGACTGGGCGCCACCATCTTGTGGCTATGGGCACCGCTATCTTTGTGACAGTGTGATGGCCAATTTGCATATTCCCTTTTTATTAGATAGGATAACTCTAAGTTATGATCCAGTACAAATCCACTTCAAATCTCAGTGGCTAAAACATTAAACATTTATTTCTTAATTGTACAAATTTTGCTATGCTTTTCTCAAAGGTAGTTATTTCCAAATGTTTTACTTAGCAATTTGTATATGTGTATCTTCTGACATCATATTGGCACAGAATTCTCATGCATCAGGAGGAGAAAGAGCTTTCACCTCCTTGACCAAAAAGTAGTGAAAGGGCTGTACTGAACTACGCAAGACTCTAGAGCAGCGGTTCTCAACCTGTGGGTCACGACCCCTTTTACAGGGGTCGCCTAAGACCATCCTGCATATCAGATATTTACATGACGATTCATAACAGTAGCAACATTACAGTTATGAAGTAGCAACGAAAATAATTGTATGGTTGGGTCACAACATGAGGAACTGTATTTAAAGGGCCAGAAGGTTGAGAATCACTGCTCTAGAGTATCATGGAAGTGAGGGATTGCTGAATACTAATAATGTCTACCAGAAATAGAGACAAAATTAAATTCTAAAAGAGGAATCTGAGGAAGTAGGGGAATGACTTTAGAAGGAAAGACTGAGGTAAGAAAGAATGATGTGCAAAGAAAAAATCATTGCAAATGGAACACATCTCAGAGTGGAGGAAGTAGGGGTGATGGAAAGAGATTAACCAAAGAACTTACATGCATATATGCATAGCCAATGGACACAGATATTAGTGTGGTGAAGGTCTGAGGTGGGGTCGGGGTTGAGTGGAAAGGGGCCAAAGCTAGGGGGCGGGGAGGAATGGGGGACCTCTGTAACACTGTCAACATTAAAAAATTGTAATAATAATGATGCTAATTTATTAGGGCCAATATGACAGCACTAGATTGTGAAACAATAATAGCATGTCGGGGAGGGGTGAGGTTGATCTACATTTAGGTACTCAAAGTTCCTATAATGTTGGAGGGTTAAAATATAGAATATAGACATTGTGCAGTTTAGTAGGTATGGTAATAAATTGTCTACATTCCAATTAGATAAGAAATAAAATTAAATATGAAAAACAAATAGAAAAATACCATAAAAACAAAAAAGAAGAAAAATAGTAAAAATACCTAAAGGTATTCATAATAAAATTAGTGAATAGGCAATATTTACTAGAAAAAAATGAAAAAACAACAGATAACAATCTTTCATAAAGAATTATTTGGTCAAAGAGGAATTCTGTACCAAAATAATTTATATCTGGAAAATAAAAATAACTAAAATAATCCATATCAGTACCTTTGACATATAGAGGGAATAAAATAACTGTAAGTAGCCCTAGCTGGTTTGCCTTGGTGGTAGTGTGCCGGCCTGAGGACTGAAGGGTCCCAGGTTCGAATATGATCAAGGGCATGTACCTTGGTTGCAGGCACATCCCCAGTAGGGGTTGTGCAGGAGGCAGCTCATTGATGTTTCTAACTCTCTCTCTCCCTTCCTCTCTGTAAAAAATCAATAAAATATATTTTAAAAAACAACTGTAAGTAAATAATTAAGAAAGAGTGAAAAGAAAAAATCAAGCACCTGACATGAGAACTTAGAAAAACTCAAATAAACCTGAAGAAAACAAAGAAATGAACAGAAATAAAAGCTGAAAATAATGAATTAGAAAATGAAAGTTATTAAAAATAACGAATCCGTGCTGGTTCTTTGGGGAAAAATACAAAGCTATAAAATTGTTAAAATTGTTACCAAAACCAATCAAGAAAAAGAAAGTATACACCAGTAAAGAATAAAAAATAATAATGGGGAAATGACAGAAGATACAAAGGAAATTTAAACATGCGGAAAAGAAGGTTCTGCCCAGAGACTGCAATTTAATTTGTTGAAATGCATTTTCTACAAGTATGTAAGCTATTCAAATTGCCTCCAGAAGAGGTGACATACAGTACTAAATGCTGCCTCATTCTGTGCCAGGCACTGTTCTGCGAGCATTACATGCTTTAATTCTTTATGGCTTCACAACAACCTTATGAGGTAGGCATTACCATTATTTTTATCATTCCTATGCTTCACTGACGAAATGGAGGCATTGAAGGGTAAGTAATTTGCCTAAGGGCACATAGCTAGTAAGTGATGGAACCAAGAAACTAACATGGCTTCTGACAGGAGAGTCTATGCTTTTAGCCAGGTTAGGGCATTGCCTCTAAGAAAACATTAGCAAGCAAATGCTGCAGACGAAATGGCTGTCAATGTGTTACTTTCCATAGAAGGCATCAGGCTAGAGACAGGCAAATACCTGGCTTGAAGCTTGATGTAGTCAATAAGGTCTAACTAGTTTTAGAGAAGAGAAACCAACCATAAAAAATTTCCAATTCATTTTATGAAGCTTTGTAATAACTTTGATATTAATGCCCCCCAAACATAGTACATAAAAATAAGTCAACAAACCAAGCTCACCTATGCAAACTGATAGAAACGTTCTAAAAACATGGAATTCTAAGCAAATGGAATTGAGCAATACATTAACAGCATAAGAAACTCCATTTTATTGTAGTTATATAACAGAGTTTCAGCACTAGGAAATATAGTAATTGAATTTGTTAATGAATACATTGAAACATAAAATTATTAACATAAGGCCGAATATAAAGTTGATACAGATTTTCTGTGACTAATTTTTTTTTTTGGTTAAATGTCTTGGAACAGGAAATTGAGTCATCCACTGATAGTCTATATGCAATAACTTTAGTACTGTGCTACCCCAGGCAATGTTTTCCTTAGAAACATTGATATAGAGGCCAGAGCAACGTGGTTAAATATTGAGAGAAAAATAATAAACACAATGTAATTCAGCTTCACACTCATGAGAACCACTATAATTAAACAGACCAACAATACAAAATCTTGGCAAAGAGGTATTGCAATTAGAGTTCTCATATATTGCTCTGTAGAGTGTAAATTAGGACAGCCACTTTGGAAACCTTTTGCATTGCTTTACCTCCTAATCCTAAATATATACACAACACTTGACCCCAAAATTTTATTTTACATCTAACTACCTATGCATATACTGTATAATACACTAGAGGCCCAATGCACGAAATTCGTGCAAGAGTAGGCCTTCCTTCCCCAGGTGCCAGCACCGGCTTCCCTCTGGCACCCAGGCTTCCCTCCAGCTGCCGGCAGCCACCTGGAAACCGGGCTTCCCTTGCAGCCCCTGCTTCGTCTGGAAGGTCATCTGGTCTAATTAGCATATTGCGCTTTTATTATTGTAGATGTTACATAAACAGACTCAAGAGAAATTAGTGCATATATCCATGCAAATATGTTTGTAAAATTCTTTGTACAATTTGTAACAGAATATTCATAATAACCCTAAATTGGAAACAACTCAATTGCCCATCAGTGGTAGACTGGATAGATAAATTATGATGTATTTATTCAGTGGAGAACCAACAGCTACAAAATAAAACTATGGCTACTTGCAACAACATGATAAATCTCTCTGTCATAATGATGAGTGAATAAAAGTAGACCAATGAAGTATATAATGTATGATTCCATTTATATAAATTTGAGGAACAAGCATAATTAATGTGTGGTGGTAGAAGGTTACTCTTTGGGCATGGAAGTTAGGGTGGATAGTGGGATTTGGCTGGGAAAAGGCACTAGGGAACTTTCTGGGGTGCTGGAAATATTTCATATCTTGATCTGAGCAACCATTAGAAGGGGTGACACATATATCAACATTCATCTAACTGTACACTCAAAATTTCTGCTTGACGTCAACGAAACATTAAAAAATAAAATGTGCTAAAAGTACAAAACATAAAGGCAAAATTTGAAGGGTGTGAATACAACCCAAGCAGATATTCTATTATACAAATACTAGTAACATGAACAAAGGCATAGGCTTAGAGATGATTCTGGCACAACACAACTAAAAAGGATTAAAATCTTAAATATATAAAATTATTACATTTAGAAAAAATAAGGCAAAAAAACTAGTAATTAGTCAAAAAAAAGATGTATTAGGTCAATTGCATTCATAGGGAAAAAAACCATGAATACCTAAAAGTTTGTAAATATTGTTCAATCTCCTTAGTAAGGAAAATGTTCAAATAAAAAAAGCAATGAAATACTAAGTTTTGCCTTTTAATTAAGGTCAGATGTCAGTGGGAAAACTTGAATTTCTGCCTGCTTCTGAAATATAAATAGGTTTAACTATTTTGTAAAGCAAGTTGTAGTGAATTTGTGTGTGTACATACGTCATGACTCATCCACTCCATTCTTTGAGATGCATGCTTGAGAAAAACCTTCCATACGTACACGAGGTTGTTGTCCAGTATTGCTAGCAGAACCAGAGTAGGAAAGAATCTAAATGTCCAACAACAGGAACCACATAGGTAAAATATATTGCAACCCAGCTGGCGTGGCTCAGTTGTTGAGCATCAACCTATGAACCAGGAGGTCACTGTTCGATTCCAGGTCAGTGCACATACCTGGGTTGCGGGCTCAATCCTTATTGGGTGTGTGCAGGAAAAATCCAGTCAATGATTCTCTCTCATCATCTCTCTCTCTCTCTCTCTCTCTCTCTCTCTCTCTTCTTTTTCTCTGAAAATAATAAAAATATATTTAAAAAACACACAAAAATGTGACATTGCAAATGATGGAATACTATACTACAGTGAAAAGGAAAATATATACAGAGGACAAGTAGGATGCCTCAGAAGAGTATTTTGAATGAAATTGTGAAGTAACATAAATAAATGAATAGCTCCCAAGCCATTTTATAAATCATATTACCATAATTTATGATTATATGATGGATTGATGTGAATATGAGGTGATATTAGAGATGATACAAAGAAATAAATGGGAGGAAAATAAAAGCAGGTTAAAATAAATTTAAAAAGGGGAATATAAGAAGCAAGCATTATAGTGTGCCATAAACTGTAGCAAATTGCCCCAATTCTATGCACTTGAAAGCTAAAAGAATAAAATAACCTCCCAGAAAACACAATAGAATAACAAACTATTTCCTTTTTCCTTTAAGTTGCAATTTATGCAGCTCAATCACATCAACTATGAACAAATTGCACAAGGCCAGAACCATATCAGATGTCATCCATAATAAACCTTGTTGCTGAATATTGTTGAAGTTCAGTGTATGTTTAGTTTATGTAATATTATTTGAGAATGGGGGTATTTGTTTGAAATTAAAATATCATTAAATCTGATTTTGTTTGAAAGGTAATGTCATATGGATTTTCAGATTTCTAACTATCTAGATGTCAGAAAAATTGGCCAGATTTATTTTACTAATCTAATCTGCTGGTATAGTTTCTCTAATGTAATCATATGCTTTAAGAAAATCTATAGCAATACTCCTTTACCTATAGAATTTAAGTAATCACACTAACTAGTCAAATCTTCAAGCAGAGAACTGAGAGCATGCTTGATTAATACTCCTCAGAATGGCATTGAAGTGATTTCCTTATTGTATATGTGGGGTTTTTTTTATTGTTACAAGAGACTAGGGAAGGTGTGTTGCTAAAATAATGTACCTACTCAAGTCCTAGTTTAATGAATGATCAATTCTGGCAAGGAAAATTCTACTTGTTTCACCCTGAGAAAAGCTATTCAGCACAATTTGATCGATTTAATTAACACCATGTTAAAACATGAAAAACTTCAAAGAACTGTACAAATCACAAGTTATAATTGTCACAATTTTCATCATATCATTCTAATATGTTAAACTTGTAAGCAACTAGTTCCCCTCAGTTCATTTTGTTAAGTAAGGAAGAAGCAGAGTGATAATGAGTTGCAAAAGGCCCTTATTTTATTTTAGAGCAAATCTGCAGGTGTTTATCCTCTGTAGATCAACAGGTCACACCCTGGAGATAATATCAGCACAACATATCCATTCTTTTCAGTGGCGCCATTTTTGTTTCGTGTTGAGAAAATCCATGATGGTCTCTAGAATGTGGAGGACCAACTACGAGCCCAGTTGCCTGGTTTCAAAGTCTAACTCGGCACTCAGCAGTCTGCACCACCCTGCATAAGGCGTTTTATTTGTCCGTGTCCCAGTTTCATGTGTTAAATTGAGCAAATGTCATTATGACCTCCTATTTTGAGTCTAGTTAATCAGTGCCAAGAATATAGTGAAAAGAGTCAAAGAGTCCAGCAATATGGAGCTTACCCAGCCACCCGTGGTTGCCTTGGTTGTAGCAGGAAGGCCCCCTGAGTTCTGGGAGCAGGGCCGTGACACCCACAGGTTCTCTGCAGGCGGTGAACAAGATGAGCAGCATCACTGCCGCACCCTGGTCAGCACCAACCACCTTGATAACATCTTTACCAGCCAGGTCCATAGTGTGCTTCTGCCCGTCAGGATCAAGGGGTCTGTGTGCTGCTAGGAGCGCCTTTCAGGAGCCCCAGGGTTAAATCCGCAGCTTTAGTTGCGTGTGCATTGAGGCGCACAGGCTCTCCATGGGTTTAACAGCCCCATTTGAATTTCTGTTTTCACATGTATCAGATACTTTTATCCCTTGCGGCCGATGTATCCCTTTGATAATGTTGATCCTCCCTACAGATATTGCTCTAACAATGTATGCTTGTTCTGCAAATTAAACCTTCATCAGTAATTTGAAATAATTTTGTTGCCAATGTTGAAGTGGATTTCAAAAATCCATCCCCTTTGCATAAGCAATTTCAGCATTAATTTGTTAATGAAGCAAAAAGAAAGGCTGTTGGAATATTCACATATAATTTTCTACTGTGGTAATTTATTTTTTTCTGCAAACTTATTGTGAAGAGCTTTATTGATTGATGATCATATCAATAACTTGAAAATATCATTAAAAGCCTTGACCAGAAACTATACCACCATTTCAAGCACAGGATCTAATATTAAGAAGACATATTTACAAAACCCAGTTTCAAATTTCTCATTTAAATTTTGAAAAAAGCTGCAATTTGATTATTTTATAGAAATTTATAATGAAATCTAAGGCTGAACACATTTTTATAATAATAAAATAATATAAAAATGTAAGCACTTTTTTTTTAACCAAACACCATAGGGAATCCATTAATATGACCCAATCCCCCAGTATTTAGAATAAGTTTGGAAGGTGCTTTACTAAAATACGACATAAAGCAAAATTGAAATATACTGTGAACGTTAAAATAGAAAGTATATTTATATCATTGATAAGGGAAGATGCCCAGGCAGGGTAGACATTACTAGTTCTCACCAATTCTGCATCTGCTTGTCATGCCCGGGTGTTTGGAAGACTATGCCTTGCGTCTCTTTATGGTTATACTAGTAGCCCTGTGCATGAATCTGTGTGCCAGTAGCTCACTGCCACTGTCCACTAGCTCTCCGCCTGCTGCCCCACCCTCCTATAGCTCCCTCCAGCCCCCTGCCCCCCTCCTGTAGCTCTCATGGCTTGCTGCCCTGCCCCCTCCTGTAGCTCTCCGCTGCCAGCTTGTAGCTCACTGCCCCGCCCTCCTGCTGATCTGTGATCCAGTCATTACCAGGTCTGTCATTATGCTTCCCGGAGTAATGACCATTTGCATATTACATCTTTATTATATAGGATATGAACAAGTGACTAGTTCTGGATAATGTCTTGTGAGCAGAAATGACACATATCACTTCTGGTGTGAGGTTTTAGTTTCCTTTCTCTATTCCTGCCATAGCAACTGGCAACATTCTAAATGGTGGAGCACTGGTCACCCTGAACTCTTGAGGGACTGTGAGCAGCAAAGTAGTTGTCCCCAAACTCAATGACCTGAAGCAAATCTTAACATTTATGTGTGAATCCACTGATCACTGGAGGTGACTTGTTCCCTTAAGTGTTTGCTTAGCTCATCCAGACAAAGTTACCAAAATATTACATTAAAAATACTTTGAAAAATTGAATGGGGTTTATTCAGACTGTCTTAGGAATTATTTTTAAAAAAGATAGATGCTATAGTAAAATTATGGGCAAGTGTCTTGTACAGAAGAGAGGAATCACAAATGTACAATAAGTATATAAAAAAGCTGATTAGAGAAATGTAAATTAGGATATAATGAGTCCTAGCCAGTTTTGCTCAGTGGAAAGAGTACCCGCCTGCAGACTGAAGGGTCTCTAGTTCGATTCTGGTCAAGAGCATGTACCTTGGTTGCAGGCTCGATCCCCGGCTGCGATCAGGGTGTGTGCGAAGGCAACCAATCGTCTTCCATCCATGCTTCGATCTCTCTGTCTCTCTCCATCCCTCTCTCTCTAAAAATAAAAATGGAAAAAATATCCTCAGGTGAGGATGAACAAAACAAATAAATAAACAAACAAATAAATAAATAAATAACAATTAAAAAAGAAAAGAA
Organism: Myotis nattereri; assembly: GCF_964212035.1. Taxonomy (NCBI): domain Eukaryota; kingdom Metazoa; phylum Chordata; class Mammalia; order Chiroptera; family Vespertilionidae; genus Myotis; species Myotis nattereri. The sequence continues at coordinate 92,993,022 of NC_138081.1, read as the reverse complement.
AATAATGACATATGCCAGAATTGCTCAATTCAACAAACTGACAATGTCAAACGTTAGCTAGGATACAAAGCAAGGGGAAACTGGCAAAAATGTAAATTAAAACAACTCTTTTGCAAAACAGTGACGATATCTGCTATGACTGTACTTAGACCCAATGACTCAGCTATGTATCGACGGGATATCAATGTAAAAGATCCAGAACCTGAAAACAAAAGTAGACTAGGTAATTAAATAGTGGTATATTCACATACTGGTATACTACTCACTCATAGAGGTAAGCAAATAACAGCAAGACATCATTATGTGCATGTAGCTCATAAACATAGTGTTGGCTAAAAAGAGCCATACCTAGAAAAAGACATACTGTGTTTTTCCTTTTCATAAATTTCAAAAATTTTCAAAAGTATCTTTTACATTATAAATCAGAATCATTATGTGAGGAGGAGGGCGTAGTGATGGTGAGGTGGTCCGAGGCTCTTTCTGTATTGTTATTGTTGCTATCTTCCCATGAGTGGTGGTTACCAGGGTGTTCATTACGTGATAATTCATTGAGATGACTATTTGTTCTATATCTGTTTTCTGTGTGTTTGGTTTATTTAAATATAATGAATTAAAGGGAATGTTATTAAAGCAAAATGTCTTTCTGACAAATATGTGTGTAAACATATAAGTCTAGGAGTATATATTTCAAAGAAATACCATATGGTAAAATTATAGATGATTTTATATTTTTCAACATATTTTATTTTATATAGTTACACATTTTTGTAATTTGAAATAAAATAAACTATTAAAATAAAACAAATATTTCAACCTTATTTTAGGCAATGTAATTTTCTTAAAGTTTCATACCTCCTTTGATTTTTTCTTCTTTTCTGGGAGCATTCAATTTAGCATACTATCTTAAAAATAGATATCTGCATTTCTTTTGTATTTAACTAGTATGGTTTTAACAATAGTGCCTTTTTAGAAGTTTACTGCATCACCAGTAATTTCATTTCAACTTTATTAAAAAATTTAGTAGGCTTCCTGGGAACTTAGCCACCATTTTTATTAGTTTCTATCAAAAGTACATTATTAAGAGTAACACAAACTGTTAGGATGTGAAATCCCTTTAGTAATTTGAGGCCTTTGCTTTTAGAAAGTGTTAATGTGAATATCTACCACAATTAGTGCCACAGGAAGTCAGTTCTCTTAAATGCATGCAAGTGCACATAAATACATATTTTAAACTTTGCTTCTCTCTATGCATTAATTAGTTTGAGTGAGCCTGGTGCTTTTTATTATTTCAGAACAAATTTTCTCATAGAAAATTATAACTAGCCCAGCTGATATGGCTCAGCAGTTGAGCGTTGACCTATGAATCAGGAAGTCACAGTTCGATTCTGGTCAGGGCACATGCCTGGGTTGTAGGCTCAGTCCTCACTGTGGGATGAGCAGGAGCCAGCCGATCAATGATTCTCTCTAATCATTCATATTTATATCTCTCTCTCCCTCTTCCTTCCTCTCTGAAATCAATTTAAAATATTTGAAAGTTATAACTAAATTAGGATTTTCCAAAATAGTTTGGTGGGAATAGTTTTGTGATATTATATCTCTCTCTCTCTCTCTCTCTCTCTCTCTCTCTCTCTCTCTCCAAATCATTTGAGAATATTTAGGACTTTAAATAGTCCTGCAAAATGTGAACTTCCTTCATTAACCTTAACATATTCTTTCTCAAATTTATTAAAACTGACTATTTTCCCCACTTACTGATGTTCTCAACATTCCCACTTCATGCAGCACTGGTTTACTTCCAAGGCCATACTCCACAGCTCCAGTTTCATCAACACCTGATGCCCTAGCTGGTCCTCTGGTGGAAAGTCATCTTAGTAATTCCTTGCCAGAAACCACAATAAAAATGCAAATGATTCTTGCCTTTCTTCTATCTTTCCTTCAACGCCTTGTTTTATTCAGTTTTAATCTAGATGGTAAAACCGGTATGGTCAGGGGTAAACTATTAAATGCTGTTGTTTTATCTTGTTTGTTCCCACACACTAGTGTCCGCATAACCTCCCTTGCCCTGCTTCTCACCCATCGTCACCCCTCCTCTGCTCAGCACCCCTTATGGTCCACTCAGCCTTTCCCAGTAATGCTCTATTATCTAAAAGAGGGCATTCCTCTTTTCGTCTACCCCATTACAACTTCCATTTTTGGGTACCATTGTTAGGAGAAAATCATTTCCACCATTTCACACAGGGAGAGTCAATATAGCCTAATGCATTTTCCTCTTAGAATTGCACTTTTTTTTTTTTTAACAATGAGACCTTCTAAGTATAGAATTAGACATGATGCAGTGATGATCAAGTACATTTCAACAGGAAAGACCCTGGGTAGATATTTGTCAGAATATATATATAGCCCCTCATGTAGGAGTGATAACCTCCAGTCTGTGTAAGTTCTGTACCAGGCTCACCTGGCTCCCACGGGCTTGAACAGCAGAATCCAATCCCAGAAGGTGCATGTCCACTTTCACTGCTCTCTCTCGCCCAGGGCTGGAAAGTATGGTCAGAAGTGTTTTGGGGCAGCCCATGAGCTCAGGATGCTTTTTACATGTTTAAATCATTGAAAGAATGTGGAAAGGAGAATAATACATGTGGCACATAAAAATTACACCAAACTTCGATTTTGGTGCCTACAAATGACGTTCGCCAGAACACAGCCCCTGTCACTTGTTCACCTGTTGCGTGCGGTTGCTTTTGTGTAGTAGAGTGGGCGGTTGTGGCAGAGTGCATTTTGCCTGCCAAGTCTAAGATGCATCATCTGGCCCTGGAGAGACAAAGATTGCCTAACCTACAACACTGGAATCACCCACATGGGCCGGGAGAACCAAGTCCAGTTTCTGATCTAAAATAACACTATGGGCCTCTCTGTGGAGGTTCTTCAGGAACCAGGGTTGATTATTATTTTTAAAATTTTCTTTTTGAGGGCTTAAGGTTTCATACCTTACATTGCCAAAATAAGACCCGCATTTTATAACAAATCAAAGACTTAAGGATTTAGAAAAAAATTAAAATATTTTTATCAAACCTATAAAATCCCTCTGTTAGAAATAAATGTTATTAGCAGTTTGATGTTTATATTTCACAAGTTGCTCTAGCATTAATCAAACAGAAACAAGCAAGTACAGAATATGGGTATTGCGTTGTGTGTGTTTAAGAACTATACATTATACATATATCTGCAACCTAAAGGGTGGACTCTGGTAGATTTTATATAGTGCATTGTTTTTAGTAGCTCCTGGTAGCTGATAGTTTGGATATACCATAATTTATGCAGCCGTTCACTTTTGGACACATGTGCGTTTTGCCTTCAGTCTACTAGCCTAGCTGTGGCAAGCAATCCTATATAATAAAAGGCTAATATGCAAATTGAGTTACACATGTGCTGACCACCAGGAGGTGGTGGGGGATGAAGGAAGGCCTCGGCCGGCAGCCAACAGCTGGGGAAGGGAGGCCCCACTGGAAGCCAGCAGCACTAGGTTCCCTACCCATGCACGAATTTCATGCACTGGGCCTCTAGTATTACATATAAATCCTTACGTGATGGAGATTTTATTCTCTGAGAATCCCCAATGAAGGATTGCTGTATCAAAAGGTTTGTGTAATTTTTTAAATGTCTAGCTTTAATTTTATTAATACAAAGAAGATAAACACTTTTCTAAGAATACCGTAAGAAATTTAAATACTATTTATGACATCCATGTCAGATAATGCAAATTTTATCACACACACAGCACTCAGGAGAAAATCAATCAAGGACTGGGCTCAAAAGAAACCTTAGTATATTCTAAAGAGTTTCTGTTAGAATGCAATGCATTTAGAAATCAGTAATAATTAAGCACAAGAAATTCCAATTGTCTGAAACCTAATAACTTTAGTTCTAAATAACTTACCAATTTTTTTCTGTGATTATTGCTTTATATATAAAAATGTTATCTTCTTGGATTATTATTTAAAGGTTGGTTACCTTTTTAATTAAATTTTTCCTTGGCTTTGGTAAAACAACATTTTTTTTTTAAATTAGGAAAAACCACTTTGAGATCTGTAGAAGAAATTTTAATAATATTCATTTACTTTGACCAGTTTTCAAATGTTTTCACATGAACAGTGGGATATAAAAAGTGACTCTTTATCTGCCCTTTCAGTTAGGCTGGGGGGGAGAATCCAGCCTGGGAAATGTTTGTGATCAGAGACATACATACATGTAAATTTTTCTAGAGTACAAATACTTAGTATAGTTACAAAAATAATTTAAAATAAAAGCATCTATTGATTTATATATTTATTGCAATTGATTATTACAAAGATTAAAATTACTGGTCATTTTAATATGTTTTCATGTGCTATGGCAACCAGATAGTTATGTTGGAATCATCGTGTTTGCTATAAAATAATTGTCATTCAGTATATATTGACTTTGATCTTTACTATGATGGAGACTAGACAATTTCTTTTGTCAACAAGCAGTCTTTCCTAATGCATTATTAGGGCACCTCCTAATGTCTTTCAACATAGAGAAATTTACATGTTTATTTGTGGGTATATACATCTTTTTAAAAATAATTTTATTTTTGTTGTCAAACTATTACAGATGTTACCATATTTCCACCTTCCCCTTTGCCCACCTTCACCCAGTCTCTGGCACATCTTAGCAGTCAATCCTCTCTCTTTCATGCATTTAAATAATGAGACTCAATAGTTATCTCAGATATAAAGGGGATATGTTCATATCCAAATCCATTTATTGCAGGGAATGAGTAAGGAGATTTTTGCAGAGTAAAGCATTCACCAAGCATTTGTCTAAAATTTCTTAGTTTGAAAGCTTGGAAAGCAAGATTTCCAGTTACCAGAAATAACTGTATGCGACTGTTTTACACAGAGCTGAGAGACATCAGAGGTTCAGTGTAGTTGTGACAAAAGTTGACACACAGGGGATTACATTTAAGGGAAATGTCAGTGATAGATTTTATGCACCGATTTCTACAGTAGGAAAACTCATACAATTTTAGAATTTACAGTGAAATTAAGTTGACAAAGCATTTAAGGGAAGCCAAGTATCATGGGTAAAGGAGGAACAGTTCTCAAGAATACATGAAATTCTAATTCACAGTTTCTGTCAGTGTTACCAACTTCAGCATGAATAAAAATCCCCAACTGAGGTAACATCTCTAACAGCATGAAATCATTGTTCTTACCCATTGCATGGGTTAAATTAAACCTTAAAATTGTTCGCTCTATCTATCATCTATCATCTATCTATCTATCTATCTATCTATCTATCTATCTATCATCTATCTGCTATACCTATAATCTATCATTTATCTAGGAAAGTGCAACTGGTAGTTACAAAACAGTCACAGGATATAAAGTACAGCACAGAGAATAAAGTCAATAATATTGTAATAACTATATGGAAACAGGTGGAAACTAGACTTATTGGGGATCACTTAAATTATATAAATGTCTAACTACTACGTTATACAACTGAAATTAATATAAAATAATATTGACTGTCGACTGAAATTGAAAAATATTAATAAGAAATGAAAAAAAATGCAATTTAAGGATTTATTGCAGCCGATTTTTGCTCACATACACCTTGTAATTTTTTAAAGTATTAAGTTTACTTTTAAATATTGCTAACGAGCTTACTGTTGTGTTTCCAAGTTGCCCTTCTAGAGTATAAGCACATCAACTTAAAAGAATAAAATAAAAATATTCCTTTATAAGACCATTTGAATTCACTTAAAGAAGAAACCAACTCAAAAAAATTGCGTAACTTGAGCAGTGTCATACATCTCGTTAATGGAACTGCTGGGGCTCAGACCCAGGTTACCTATTCCCGAACCTAGCGCTTTTTCCATAATAGATGACAAATGAGAGACAGAAGAGATTGTACTTTCAGGAATAACTCAGTGCTCAAGAGTTTATTAAAATTATAATTCTATGTTTCAGGTCTCCTATGTTATCACTGTCTACTCTCACCCACCTGAAACTCCAACTGAAGGGGCAGCTGCAACTCATGTGGGGAATTCGTGATTGCGTCCAGACTAGACTGGCTCATGTCCATGCTGTGGTTGGTGCCTGTTATCTCGGTAACACATTCTCGGTTCCATATCGAATGCTTTTATTTAAGAAAAAGAAAGGAAAGAGTCCGTTTGCACTTAGTTCTTTTCTTCTATTAATGGCTGTTTCTGTAAAGTGCATTCACAGAAAATGTTTCTGACGCTTATTAACTGGGCACCGTGTTCCCCCCCAGGTCAGAGGAATTTCTGCCGTCTAAATGGCTTGGGGAAAGAATGCAGAGCTTAAAGGAAAAATAAAAAGGTTTATATTGTACTGTACTGTACTCTCGTGTACATGGATGTTAAATGCAGGATGTTATTACTTCAAATAATTTTGTTGCAATTAGAGATTTAGCCACTGGTTTGCATATGGACAAGGGACATGGGTAGCAAAAAAGAGGAAGAATTCTAGATGCATCTGAAAAGTTCATCTATTGCTATGGAAACAGATACATCCTAGCAACAGCTGCTTGGTACATAGTTGGCATGCAGTGATTAAGGCCTTAAATAAGGAAAATGAGCCATGAAGAAATCTTTAGTATATATATATATAGAAATTATATTTTTCCAGGTTTGAGATAAATAATGAAATTTTAAACATAAATATAAAAAAAGAATAGAAAGTTACAGAAATCAAACTTTAGCTTCTCACCATCAGAGACCCAGAATATTACTTAATATATTGTAATAGCTACTGTTGTCCTGATTGCAAGACCAAATGCCACTTAACAGATGGCTGATATTAGTATTTTTGCTGATTCTAGAAGATAATACTTAACCATGCTTTAATACATAGTCTGTGTTCTCAGCAATTCGTAGAGTCTTATTAGTATAAGGTATTCCAAACACCCCTAAATAGAAGGAAAAAATTCAGACAATGACTTAGGTTTTTTATTAAAGTTTAAAAGATTGCAATAATATCTTTTTAATTTTAATGAATAAAATAGTTTTTTTTTAATTCTTTAAATTTTCTGGCTATGTGCTTTTTTTTTTACATGTTTAAATAAAATTTATTTATACAAAATGAAAATACCAAATATTTGTTATAATTTCACATCACTTTGTATGAGTGGTGTGTGTGTGTGTCCCCAGAATATAGTTTAATTAATTAATTAAGTAGGGGTTGCCAAATGGTGGTTATGCAACTTTGTATTTTCCTCCTCATTTAACACTTAAAATACGTTTACTCTACTATTTGGCTATAGTGATAAAGCTTATTTACCATTTTTTAGTTATTTGCTAGTTTTCCAAACAGTAATTGACTAACAATTTTAACATTTTACTTGAAATCTTTATAAACTAATGACTGGCCATAGGTCATGATTTTCAACCCATTTTACTTTTTTTTAATTTATTTTTAAATATATTTTTATTGATTTCAGAGAGGAAGGAAGAGGGAGAGAGAGACTGAAACATCAGTGATGAGAGAGAATCATTGATTGGCTGCCTCCAACACGCCCCCTACTGGGTATAGAACCTTCAGCTTTTTCACGTGCCCTTGACTGAAATCAAACCCTGGACCCTTCAGTCCACACTCAGGCTGATGCTCTATCCACTGAGCCAAAACGGCTAGGGCTCAACCCATTTTAGTTATTTTTCTTATTAATGTTCAAATTGTCCCACTTTTGGTCAATGGGAGCCTCCATATGTTGACTCCTGAGTTCTTTGGATGACACTCTTCAAATCTTTTCTTTAATATGTGGTTTTATCAAATGTTTCAGGCTCAGCTTTATTTGTTCCCACACTTGAAATCAGCCATTTCTCCAATGAACTCTTTTATTTCATTGAATAGAAGGTAAGGAATATCATGTTTCAAATTTATATTACCCATTAAAATTCATGGCTGTGGGGAGTTTACTTAGTCTTTTCCAAATTATTTTGCTGGGGCTGACCAGTAGCCCCTGAATGACGGATGAACAGATTACTCCCACACAGTTTCACTGTGAAAGAGAGGGCTAAGGGACAGCCTGGCTAAAGGAGCCAGGCAGCCTTGATTGACTGCCTTGTTAGGCTTTTATTGGAATTTTTATCTTTAGATACAATCAGTAGGGTGAGTAACCTTGGGAGGATACATGCGTTTACATTGTCCTCTAGGCAAGGGCATCCAGAGATTAAGCATAAGGATTTCAGTAAACACCCGGGGGTCTGCACAAGCACAGACTTGTTTGGAAAGGTCAAGGAATAATTAGGGGTGCCACCTTCGACACTCCCCTAAGACTCCCCTAAGTCAGAATTCTGATAAACAGGGCAGGTGGCCTTCCACATACTTCCCTTTTATCAGAATGTCCTCCTTACCAACTTTCCAACTAAGTCTCATGCTTCCCAACATTATTTATGTTTCTTCTTACTCCTACACTGAGAATCTTGATTCTAAAGGATATTGACTATGGTAGACTAACACAGTTATTTATTTAATTACCATATAATATATTCAATGGTGTCAGAATTAAAATATAGGCACTACCAAAAGCAATGTGATTTACAAACATAGCTCAATTTAGTTTTCCAATTCTTCTTTCTTTTTGCCCTAAGGCTGTATGTATTGATGGTAAATCTGTATCATGTGTTCTAAAATCACTTACTACAGTTCTTCTCTGTGTGGTCATATCACTGCCAACTACATATGTGGTTAGGTTCAGTTGTTTTATTTTCCTAAGATTTTTTAAATATTGAAAAATTTTGAAATTAAATATCTTATTTTTAATTATGCAAAATATTTTCACAATTTAAAAATCAAAACCAAGTATACTTAAAGAAGGTAATTGTCTATCTTATTTCCTTGTTACTAATTTCTCCTCTATTTATATAGGTATCTATTTTTAAAATGTTTATTTCCTTATATTTTTTAATATCAAATATACACACCTATAAAATAATTACATAATTTTTTAAAGATAAATTGTAGTATACTATACTGACTCTTTTTCAGTGAAAAATATTTCTGTGAGATCAAGTAGCATATAGAGTAGTATATAGAGCAATTTCTCATCTGTTTTTATAGCTACACTAGAGGCCTGATGCATGAAATTTGTGCAAGAGTAGGCCTTCCTTTCCCTGGCCGCAAGCACCGGCTTCCCTCACAGCCCCGGTTTCGTCCAGAAGGTCGTTCCATCTAATTAGCACATTACGCTTTTATTATTATAGATGGGAATTCATTGTGAGGTTGTGTCATGTTATTCAGCTAGTTCCCCACTGATGTACATGCTAAATTGCTCTCATAAATATTCTTGCAACACATAGTCTTATTGAGAAGCCTTTCTTTTGGCCAGTATATCTGTGAAATAGTTTTAAGCAAGTGAAATAACTGGGTCAAAAGACATATTCTATATGTCTTTTGCTAGATATTTTAGAGTTATTTTCCATAGCATTTGCTCTATTCTCCTACTCTCTAAATGTATATAAAAGTGCTTCTTTTTCTAAAATTGTACTAGCATAGTAAGTATTCTAATTTTTTGCCAAAGCAATAAGTGGAAAATGCTCTCTTGGTATAGTTTCAATTGACATATTCTCTTTTTTTGTTTGTTTGTTTGTTTTAAATATATTTTTTATTGATTAAGATATTACATATGTGTCCTTATCCCCACGTTGCCCCCTACCCCCCCCCCCCGCTCATGCCCTCACCCCCCCCGTTGTCCGTGTCCATTGGTTAGGCCTATATGCTTGCATATAAGTCCTTTGGTTGATCTTTCCCCCTTACCCCCACCCTCCCCTACCTTCCCTCCAAGGCCCGACTGTCCAATCAATGCCTCTCCATCTCTGGATCAGTCCTTGTTCATCAGTTTATGTTGTTCATTATATTCCACAAATGAGTGAGATCATGTGGTATTTATCTGCACTCCAGTTCCATCCATGCTGTGGCAAATGGTAAGAATTCCTTTTTTGCAGAAACCGGTTTGGCTCAGTGGATAGAGCATCGGCCTGCGGACTGAAAGGTCCCGGGTTCGATTCCGGTCAGGGGCATGTGCTTGGGTTGCGGGCACGTCCCCAGTGGGAGATGTGCAGGGGGCAGCTGATCAATGTTTCTCTATCATCGATGTTTCTAACTCTCTGTCTCTCTTCCTTCCTCTCTATAAAAAATCAATAAAATATATTAAAAAAAAAGAATTCCTTTTTCTTCTTTCTCTTCTTAAAGAATACCTTTTAGCATTTCATATAATGCTGGTTTGGTGGTGATGAACTCCTTTAGCTTTTTCTTATCTGTGAAGCTCTTTATCTGACCTTCAATTCTGAATGATAGCTTTGCTGGATAAAGTAATCTTGGTTGTAGGTTCTTGCTGTTCATCACTTTGAATATTTCTTGCCACTCTCTTCTGGCCTACATGGTTTCTATTGAGAAATCAGCTGACAGTCGTATGGGTACTCCCTTGTAGGTAACTGACTGTCTTTCTCTTGCTGCTTTTAAGATTCTCTCTTTGTCTTTTGCTCTTGGCATTTTAATTATGATGTGTCTTGGTGTGGTCTTCTTTGGGTTCCTTTTGTTTGGGGTTCTCTGCGCTTCCTGGACTTGTAAGTCTATTTCTTTGACTAGGTAGGGGAAGTTTTCTGTCATTATTTCTTCAAATAGGTTTTCAATATCTTGCCCTCTCTCTTCTTCTGGTACCCCTATAATTCTGATGTTGGTACACTTGAAGTTGTCCCAGAGGCTCCTTAAACTATCTTCATATTTTTGGAATCTTTTTTATTTTTTCTTTTTCGGTTGGGTATTTTTTGTTTCTTTGTATTTCAAATCTTTGACTTGATTCTTGGGATCCTCTTATCTCCTGTTGGATCTCTGTATATTAGTCTTTATTTCAGTCAGTGTATGCTTAATTTCTAGTTGGTCCTTTTTCATATCCTCGAGGGTCTCACTAGATTTCTTGAGGGTCTCACTAAATTTATCAGCGGTTTCCATAAAATTCTTGAAAAACCTTATTATCGTGGTTTTGAACTCTATATCCAGTCGTTTGCTTTCCTCCATTTCTGTCATTTGTGACCTGTTTGTCTCCGCATTTTTTATGCTTCCCTGTGTTGGTAGAGTGGTTTTGTGTGCTAGGTGTCCTGTAGGGCCCAGTGGCTCAGCCTCCCCAGTTACCTGAGGTGGACACTCTTGGTGCACCCCCTTGTGGGCTTTGTGCACAGTCTTGTTGTAGTTATGCCTTGATTGTTGTAGGATCACTGGGAGGAATTGACCTCCAGGCCAATTGGCAGTGAGAATCAGCTGTGTCTGCAGTGGGAGAACTTCTGTGCTGAAGACACCCTTCTGGGGCAAGACTTGCTTCATTGGGGCTTTGGTGCTCACTGAGTCTGCGCCCTGAGTGTGTCCCTTATGGATCTGAGGAGTTGTAATCTGGATGGTCCCACTCTGATCACTGGGTACACTGGCTCTTGGATCTAAGGAGGTGCTAATTTAGCCTCTGCCTGAGTTACCCAGCAGGAGCTACGAAGAGAACTGCAGATTCCCCTTCCTTTTTTGGAGTTTGGAGGTGCCCTGATGAGGCCCAGCTGTGAAGCAATGCAAGCTGCTGTGGGGCCTTGGACCTTCTCTTGGAAGTTCTGGGTCTGTCTGGCCCAGCTTCAATTTGTTAGGTAATTTTCAGGTTGCAAAGTCCCAGGGCATTCATATGCAAAAGCCTCTGCCACAGCCTGGTCAGGGCGGGGTCTCAGGGAATCAAAGGGCGGAGCAAGCAGCTATGGCTGATCCTCAGCCCTGCCCTAAGTGTCCTCGCGTCTCAGTGTCCCGATAATTGCTGCAAGCACCTCTGAGGGAAAGCCGCCCTCAAGTTCAGAGTTCTGCCTGCTGCCAGACAGTCCAGTTTCTCCCCGTATGAGTCCTGGGTCCCCAGAGACTTCCCGGAACCGGAGTTTAGAGCAGTTGGGAGCTTGTGACTCCCTCCTGATTCAAAAAGACAGCCACGTCCTCAGGTACCAGCCCCTTTCCCTGCATGCGCTCGAGCCTCTGTACCTTTGCACTTTACTTCCGCAGCTCCTCTGAGTCTCAGTGTGCTTTTCTCTTTTCTTCTAGTTGTAGAATTTACACTCAGCCAGCCTTCCTGTAGTTCTGGATGATGTCCGTTTTGTCTTTTCGTTGTTTTTTTGAAGTTGTTGTGGGAGGCAGCAATTTCCCAGTGTTTACCTATGCCACCATCTTAGTTAGTTTCGACATATTCTCTTATTAGGAGCAATATTGAATACCTATTCACATGGTTAAAGCCATTTGCATTTTTTATTTCCATAAGCTGGCTATTAATTTCTTTAGTCTACATTTATAGGGCCCTTGGCTGTTTTCCATTTTAGTACTTACCATATGAAAATATTAACTATTTCTCTATGTTTTAAGTTGCAAATAAGTAATTTATCTTAATATTTTGCTTATGGTGTTCTCATCCATTCAAAAGTTGTTGTTTTTTCACATGACCAGATTTTTGTATTTCTTTTACTTATTCTTTTTGTCTGGATTTTGAATCTTAAATGGGTATGTTATTTTCATTTCAGGTTATAGAGTAATTTATCCGATTTTCCTCATGTACTTATATGATTTTACTTTTTGTTTAAATCTCTGATCCATTTGAAGCTTATCTTACTGCATGGTGGGAGTAATGGAACTAGCTTTACCACTTACCTAAATGGCTATCCAGTTATTCCAACCACCTAATTTAAAAATAACAACCAATACTCACAAATATATAGTGGTTATTTATTATATACTAGAGGCCCAGTGCACAAAATTTGTGCATGGGTAGGGTCCCTAGCAGCTGCTGGCTGCCAACTGGGGCCTTCCTTTATTTGCACTGCCCCTTGGTGGTCAGCGCATGTCATAGTGAGTGATTGAACTCCTGGCTGGTCAAACTCTCGAGGGGACACTTTGTATATATATATATATAATTTGTGTATGTATTTCAGAGTTTTTCCATGTTTATATCTGAACAAAGCACCAAATCCTATGTTGTTTTAAAAAAGAGACTTTACAATAGACATTTGAAAAAATGCTCAAGGTCACTAATCATTAGAGAGATGCCAATTAAAACTACAGTGAGGTATCACCTCACACCTGCCAAAATAGCTACCATCAATAAATCAACAAGTGCTGGCAAGGATGTGGGGAAAAAGGAACCCTAGTACACTGCTGGTGGGAAATCAGAGTGCTGCAACCATGGTGGAAAACATGGATTTACAATAGCTAAAATCTGGAAACAGTCCATGTGCCTGGATAAAAAAAGCTGTGGTATGTTTACACAATGGAATACTATGCAGCTGTAAAAAAGGCAGACTTCTTACCCTTTAGGACAGCATGGATGGACCCGGAGAGTATTATGTTAAGCAAAATAAGCCAGTCAGATAAAGACAAGTATCATATGACCTCACTCATATGTGGAATCTAAAGAAATATATAAACTGATGAACAAAATAGGTCCAGAGTCATGACCGTTGAAACAGAGACAATGCTTTTGCAAGGGTCTTATTTCCTGGACACTTAACCTGGTATTGAGAAACAGGTCTTCTTTGTGTTATTTTTTTAATACTATGAAAACATATCAATTATTTCCTTCTGTTCTTAAATACATTTTTATAGTGATCTAGCATACGTTGACTTAGAATTTATGCCATTGCTTAACATAAGAATAAGTTATTTTCTAGGTAAAGTTACAAATACACATTTAGGTTTCAAAACCTTGACCTCATCAAGTCAAATCTACAGTTATATCATGGAAGTAAGCAGCAAGCTCTCTAGAAGACAGTGACAGACCGTATTCCCCATAAATAATCTGTACAATCAGTATTTCTCTAGATGGACAATTTTTCTGAAAAACGCTGAAAATTAGAAAAGCATACAAAATTAAATTCTTAAAATTTTCAGAATTGTTGATATAGACATTATCTGTATCACCTTGATTATTTTAATTTAAAAATTACTTAATTTCTAATAACCATGTAGAATATTTATATATAAATTCAATTTATATTACACAGATCTGACATTGCATTTCATAGGTATAGAAAAATGATATTCCATAGCTATGGCCAGTTGACTAATTTATTTTGCAGTCAAAATAATAATATAAAAAGGAACCCTGCTTCGAACTATGGGTTGAGGGATTCTCCAGTCTTTCCTAGTCCCAAAATATCTCCCTTCACTACCTGAAATGAGGGTAACATTTTTCAGAAGACATATTTCTTTACACGAGGCCCTGAAGGACTTATTTAAAATTCATTTAAAGTGGTAAAATGTAAAGATTGATTACATTGAATAATATCTTAGCTTAAAAATCAAGCTATCCTATGCAGTAGGTTCCTGAAACTATAGATCCCAAGATGAGCAATTTATAATTAGGTAGTAGAAAAAAAGGGCTATCATATCTTACATTTTGTAACTAACTCTGGCATAAATCTCACTGTGCTTACAGAGACGAGGCTGCATAAAATTATTAGTAACTTGGGAAACCAGGTACTTACAGGAGGCAACTCTATGGTGTCAGAGTACGGTATAGCAAGATGTAATGGGTGTCTTCTTTGAATAAAATTTGCATAATACTATTCATGTACTGTCTTGTTATACAGTAACTTATGTATATGTTTATACGTGTATTTTATGTGCATGCATGTGTGTACAGTGTAGGCATGACCATTTATATTCCTGTCTGCTGTTTTGTATGAGCTCCTTGCATGTTCTGTCACTGCAGAACAGTGCCTGCAGCAAAATAGGTGCTCACAAGTTTGTCAAATGAATAAATAAATAAATAAGAAATGCCCAAACTTTGCCTGCCATTTGTGCCTAGGTCTGTTCTTGTGCAGGAGTCACCTGCGCTTGAAGACGGGCTGCAAACAGATCCTACAGTTTATTTATTTTTATTTTTTAGAGAATTCCCATATGGCAGAATTTCTCTGCATGGAATTTCGCATGGAGAAAAATATTGCTACCTTGCTTTTTGTATTTCTGAAATGGAAAATTGACCATTGCATGGAAAATTTTACTATGTAGGAAAAAAACTGCGGTGACCAGAGTTCAGCGTGGACGCTTCAGACATTGGTACTTGAAAAAAGAAGAGAGTCCTAGGGCTAATTAGCATGTCACCATCAAGAGCGCCTCTTGAATAATAACGCGCTGTGCTCTCTGCTGGGATAACAAGATGTGAAGCCGGTCTTTGTCCCTGAATGGCTTGGACTGAAGTGGAGCAGCTACATCAGTCATAAGAGGTAAGATTCAGAGTCACAAAACTTGAAAGAGATATTTAATTTTTGCAGGTTTCCACTGTGATGCACGCATTTTAAAGGCAATTTTCTCACGCGAATAGCAGCAGAAGCCATTTGCTAGTAATCGTTTAGTATATTTTCTCATGCTCTCATTCGCGTACAGAATATTCTTCTTTACTTTGGCAAGTACTCACAGCAACTTCCTTTCTGAGCAAGGAGATCAGAGATGAACACCTCACTTGATTAACACTTCACTTGTTAATGGCGTTCATTCTTTCCTCTGAGGGTATTCAGAAGCCTGAGTGAACTATAACCAAAAGAACCAGTGAAACTTAAACACAGAAAGCCACCGTTTAGCAAAAAGTATTCTGATACAACGTAAAAGGTAACATTATGTTTACAGATAAACTATTATTTACAAATACTACAAGTTGATTTACTTTTGATTGAATTATAGCAAAAGGAAGTATCCATGTTTGAAATGTTTGGGCCTGACTTACCTACACAAGTTTTTATCTAAGAGAATGGGGTATAAACAGTGGAGAAAAGAGAAAAAATAGAAACATGGGGGAAAAACAGTAAGTGAAAGACCACATGATGTCTGACAAAATTGAAATGCAGAAAGTGTATCTGAGGCACACAAATTAGAATCGGAGGCAGCGATTTGCATAAATAAGTACCCATTAAAACACTTCAAAATTGATTTATCCTAAATCAGTTGAGGATATTAAAAAAACAAACGTATTTCAAGTCTTCACTTTGCACTTTATGCAAAAAACAACCTCACTTCAAGCACATTAATCAGTTCTCAGTTAAAACTTTCCACTTCCTGCGGGCTGGGGAGGGCTGTGGGAAGGTTATAAATGTATTAGTTTGGCACTGGCTATGCTAAGATTAGACAAAGTGGCAGCACGCCATTACCAGATTCTTTAACAGATTCAGAGATGAAAATACAGCCCAGACCACATCAGAGAGAGAAGAACTGCGGTGTTTAAGAATGATGCTGGGAGTTTTTGACATGCAGTTCAAGATCATGACCAGAGATGGCGCTGAGTGTACAGGGAACCTAGGGCCAACCTGAATCAGAAATTGGAAAGCAATCTCCCTAAAGTCTGTGGGCATGAGTCCTCATGTAACCTCAGCAGCCTATCTGCGATAGCGAACCTGGATGAAGGGAAAGGAGAGCGTCAAGGACGAATGAAAAAGACTTCCGTTGGGGGAATTTCACTCTGGAAAGGAGAAGGAATGGAAACCCTGGCAGGTTAATAAGGCGAGCAAGAAGCAGGGAGGGCCTGTGAGGCGGCAGGAACACAGACCTTAACACTAAGAGAAGAATTGGGGCTTCAGTGTGATTTCTCAGGTTAAATAGGGAACTTTTACTCATATCTAGCCAGTCTTCATTTGGCAGAAGGTCCAAAGGAGTTTTATGTTTTTATGTTATATTCTAAGTGTAGGCTGTTTTTTTTTTCTTTCTGTCTTTAACAAATAGGAATACAAAAAAAAATCATTTGATGTAGTCATAGAGTACTACCCCCAAATTCTAATTAATGCATTTTAAATTTCCTCTTGGCTAACAGATAATCATAAAAAAATATCCAACTTAAGTGAGAAGTGACGAACTACATAACCTGTAGGAGCAGGGTGAGCTGCTGTGTATATCCCTGCGCTAGTAATAAGGAAACACAGAATTAAGAACTTGACATAAAAGTATAGAGAAAAACATTTCTCAAAGTCTCCTCAATAAATGTACAACCTTTTACAATTATTTTTATGCTTTTTGTATTGCATAACCCTCCATTTTTTAAAATAAATTAAATAAAAATCAAAACATTTCCCAGTCCTACCAAAGGGTTTTCAGTAGGCAACAGAAGTGTGTTCCTTCACCTTGCTTGTACACCTTCCTCTTCTGTCTCTCATTGGGTTCCATAACTAGAGCATGCACAGCTGTGGTCAAAAGGCACCCAGGGCTCTGTCCTTGCTTTCCTAAGTGTGGTCCATGAATCAGCAACATCAGTATCACTTGGGAGCCTGTGAGGAATGCAGAATCTCAGGCCTCATCCCAGATTTAATGGACCAGGACTTGTATTTTA
Source organism: Myotis nattereri (assembly GCF_964212035.1). NCBI lineage: Eukaryota > Metazoa > Chordata > Mammalia > Chiroptera > Vespertilionidae > Myotis > Myotis nattereri. The sequence continues at coordinate 92,975,658 of NC_138081.1, read as the reverse complement.
ACAGCATCCACAAGTGATACGCATGCAGCGTCTTCATCTGATTTTAAAATTAGGATAATGCTGGCCTCATAAAATGAGGTTAGGAGTCTTCTCTCCTCTTGGAATTTTTGGAATAGTTTGAGAAGGGTAGGTGCTAACGTTTCTTTGAATGTTTGGTAAAATGTGCCTATGAAGCCATCCAGTGCAGGGCTAAAATCTACACTAATAAAAGACAAAGATGCTAATTGACCGTACCTATGCTACACCCAGGCCACGCCCACCAGCCAATCAGAGCGACTATATGCAAATTAACCCAACCAAGATGGCGGCTGGCAGCCACGGAGCTGGAGCAAGCAAGAGGCTTGGTTGCCCCGGCAATGGAGGAAGCTAAGCTTCCCTCCTGCTCTGGCCAGCTGTGGCCTCTGCAAAAGGCAACAAAGTTTCAATTATAGAAGCTAAATAAATCCCAGATACTTGCTTCCAGTCAGCCTCCACTGGGAGCTTGGGTGGCTGGGGGTTGTGGCCTGCCTTCAAACAGCCATCAGCCCCTCACCCAGGATGGCCACACCCTCATGGGGTGAGGGTCCCTGCTGGTGGGTTTGGCCAGCCTGCAAACAGCCATCAGCCCCTCACCAGGGCTGGCCAGGCACCCCAGTGGGGACCCCCACCCTGAAGGGGCTATGGCCAGCCTGCAAACAGCCATCAGCCACTCACCCAGGCTAGCCAGGCACCCCAGCAGGACCCCCCCTCCCTGAAGGGGGTGTGGCCAGTCTGAAAACACCCATCAGCTCCTTACCCAGGCTGGCCAGGTGCACAGCGGGCCCCCCCACCCTGATCCAGGATACCCTTCAGGGCAAACCAGCTGGCCCCTACCCATGCACCAGGCTTCTATCCTATGTAATAAAAAGGTAATATGCAAATTGTCCCTAACAGCAGAGTGACTAGGAATCACTGGTCACTATGACACACACTGACCACCACGGGGCAGATGCTCAATGCAGGAGCTGCCCCCTGGTGGTCAGTGTGCTCCCACAGGGGGAGCTCTGCTCAGCCACAAGCCAGGCTGATGGCTGCCAGTACAGCAGTGGTGGTGGGAGCCTCTCCTGCCTCCTCAGCAGCACTAAGGATGTCCAACTGCAGCTAGGCCTGCTCCCCGCTGGCAAGTGGACATCCCCCGTGGGGTCCCAGACTGCGAGAGGGCACAGGCCGGGCTGAGGGACCCTCCCAAGTGCACAAACTTTTGTGCACCAGGCCTCTAGTTGCTATAATAAAAAAGGCAGACAAGAGAAAATGTTGGCAAGGATGTGTGGAAACTGGAACCCTCGTATTTTGTTGATGAAACTATAAAATGTTACAACCACTTTGAAAAGCAGTTTAGCGGTTTCTTAAAAAGTTAAGCATAAACTTACCATAAAGCCTGATAATTATACTCCTAGCTACTTACCTGAGAAATATAAACATATTCACGTAAAGGCTTGTTCACAATAGCAGCATTGTTTATGATTGTAAGAAATTGAAAAAAAAAATCAGCTCGTGAATGGATAAACAAATGTGGTATATCCATATAATGAAATACAATACAGTAGTAAAAAAGGAATAATCTACTGATTCATGCTACAATATGAGTGAATTTCAAATTACACTAAGAAGTTAAAGATTGCATATTGTATGGTTCTATTTATAAGCCATGTTCAGTCAAATCAAGTCTATAGAGAAAGAAGGCAGAAAAGGCATTTCGTGGGGTTGGGACTAGGCAGAGAGGTTTATAACAAGTGGGCACAGGGAATCTGCCTGGGATGATAGAAACATTCTAAAACTGGATTGTAGTGATGGTTTCCCAGTTCTGAAAGTTTAGTAAAGATTATTGAATTGTACAATTAAAATGGGTGAATTTCATGGTATGTAAATAATACCCCAATAAAACCGTCTAAACAGATAAATTCGAAGACAGACTGAAAACATAAGGACTTACCTTGACTGCCTTTCTTAGATTATTCTGGTTTACATTTGTACCCAGTATACATCTTTTCAATGTTATGTGATTCTGCCTTAGTCACTGTTGGTCCCTAACCTCCACGAGGGTCATCTTATTGCATTCTGACGGAGTAAAATCCCACTTATTCCAGTTGTTATGTAGTGAAGAATTAATCTTGCCCAAGAAGAAGTCTGGCTTTTGCCCAAGTCCTTACATTTTCTTGATTGATAGGAGTGTCTTTGTTTGCCTGGAAGCCTTGGCCACTGACAGCCTAATGATGTGATTTATGATGGGCGCTTTGGGTTACATGGTATTAGTTCTGCTTCTGGAAAGAACTAGGAACTAAAGGTATCAATCAACACGCTCTCTGGGAGAGCTTGGAAACTAATGATCAACTGCACAGACTATATGTGATCAAACAACAGTAAAAACCTCTGGCTGCTGAAGGCTCAGGTGAACTTCCCTGGCTGGCAATGCCCCACGCATGTTGTCACACACTGATGCTGGGAAAGCACTGGTCCACAACTCACGGAGAGGACAAGAAAGCTCTGGAGTTAGTGCCTTTCCTGGACTCTGCCTCTGCACGACTTCCCTCGGATGATTTTAATTTTCATCCTTTTCTTACCATAAGCCATAAACGTGAGTGTAAGCTTTCAGTGAGTTCTGTGAATCTTTCCAGAAAAGGATCAAACACGAGGGTGATTTTGGGAAGACCTCATACCTACAATTGGTGTGAGAAGTGAAGTCGATCTTGTGTGGGACTCTATCCTCGACTGAACTCTCATAACAAACAATCATTTCTTCTTTGTAGATCCCAGCTGACATTTGCAAATGTTGTTTTTGTACCTTTAGAACTTCAGCAAATAAAATGCTGTTGTTGTTTTTTAAAGAAAGCATTCTGAACTGCATTTTTCAGCCCTTCAAAATAATCACACCTTGAGGATAAGGCCTTATGTTTTCTCTTCCTGGAAGTTGACAATTGATAAGTGATTATTCAAGTCATAGAAAATATCTCCAAGACAAGATTCTGATTCTTTTGTGCAGAGGCTTTATGCAGCACACTCCTCCTATAAATACCAGGAGAGGCAGCTACCTATAGTTCAATGTATACTGAAGACAATGACAGAAGTTTCCATCTTAACTGATATAAATGAAGGAGTTCTAACTCAGACCATTGGCGTGTTTGAGAGAAGCTTTAGCAAGCAGCTTAGTCTTGAGAACTTACCAGAAGTTATTCAGGGTCAATCATGACATTCACAGAACTAAATGACTTATAAATTACATGTATGCATAGTCATATCACACATATTACTTAAGAGATTTCAAAGGGCTCTCACATAAATTACCTCACCTGATGATCGCAAAGATCTTGTGAGGCCTGCACAGACAGCTAAAGGACATTAAAGGACTGGCTCTGATTTCCCTAATCATTGAGAGAGGTCTCATTTATGTACCAGGACACAGTCCTTGTAAGAAGAAGTTCCTCATGCAAATTCCCAGTTGGGAAGACCACGTGACCTTCCCATTAGCAACAGATTGGACAAAAAGTGGGCATCTGACAAAGAGGCCAGCTCGAACTTTGTGCCGCAGACTGATGAGGGAAGATGAGAAGGATTGACCGGATCCTTGCTCCTGGGGAGATAAATTGTGAAACAAAGTTGCTGGTGCGGAAGATAAAGATGAAGAAAGCCCATGAGATAGAGCAGAGCCCTGTGGGCTAGCAGCAAGTGAAAATCATGGAAAAGACAAAGTTATGAGTCAAACAGAAGTCAAGATGGAAAGAGAATGGCACTAGAAGACATTTGGTACCAGAGTAGAAATAAGCAGAGATGCAGAGGTATTTAATACCGCACGCCCCCTCCCTCCCCACACACACTTTGGAGGACATAGTCACAAAATCTGCATCTCTGCCAGAGAACTCTAGACGGCCAGGATTCTTCACAAAACGTGCTCTGGGTTTCATGGTGCCCAATGTTGACTAAACCTGGGCACTCATTCTTTTGTATCTTTACAATAGCTTTGCTATATCTTCCCTGCCATCATTAACATAAGATCTAGCCTTCTTTTCTAAATTACACCTCTTTTACTCTCAAATACACAGGGCTGAATTATTCATAACTTGCCTCAGAAGTGGTTTATTGCTTCAGAAAAAAAAAATAACAAGTTAAGATGTTTCCCACAAATATGCATCTAACATATTACTCACATTTGTTCTGAAATTCTTGCTTCGTAAATATTTTAACATAACTATCAGACATAGCACTTTAGCTTCATGCTGCTTTAATTTTGAAAGTTTGCTTTACTTGTGCTAGCTCTGGGCTCTGCTACAGAATCTTAATCTCAAAAACTGATAAATACATGGTACCTGGGCCTCCAGAAAAGCCCACTGGAACTTAGTGTAAACAGAGACATGTTGCCCCAATAAACTCAATAAAAATAAAAAAAAGAGACATGTGATTCTATGAACACCCCACCTTGACTTTTTATACCTGATCTTCCTTGTTGCTTAGGCTGAGGAATGTCTCAACCATGTACTTTTTTTTTTTTTTCTGCTTCTTTCTGAATACGTGGTGGTAAAATATCCTGACACATTTTGATGTCCTTAAAAAGTGTCATTGGTGTAGATAGATGTGAGCTTTTCTTTTTTATGTTGAGAAAAATTCTCATGTCTGTTTAAAACACTTGCTTATTTTTTTAAAAAAATAGTCTGCAACATACTCCATGGACATGGACAGTAGTTTGGCGAAGGCCAAGGGATGGGGAGTGGGATGTGTGTGGAGGTGGGCAAAGAGCAGGGAAAAGGGGGACACCTACAATAATGTCAACATTAGGGAAGGCAGGGGTGGGTGGATGAATGAGATTAACCAAAGAATTTATATTCATACTAGAGGCCTGGTGCACAGATTCCTGCACTGGTGGGGACCCGCAGCCTGGCCTGCACCCCCTCGCAATCCAGGACCCACCAGGGGATGTTGAAACCAGCAGTCTGACATCCCTCAAGGGATGTAGTAGTGCGCGAAGCCGCAGGTAGCTGAGGAGGAGCCCGAGCCCTGGCCAGGCACCATACTGCTCCCACTCATCCCAGCTCGCTATGCCTGCTGCCACGGCTGCTCTCATAGCCCTGCCATGGAGGCAGGAGAGGCTTTCAACTCCACAGCTGTGCTCACTAGCCATGAGCCTGCCGTCTGGCGCCTGTCAGCGCTCCTGTTCTGGGAGCACACTGACCACCAGGAGCAGTTACTGCATTGAACGTCTGCCCCCTGGTGGTCAGTGAACATCATAGCAACTGGTTGCTTAGGGTTTTATATATAGAGATATGCATAACCCATGGACACAGATAATAGTGTGGTGAAGGCCTGGGGCTAAGGGCAGGTGTGGGCTAGAAGGGGTCAATGGGGGGTGGGGAGTGGGAAGGGACATCTGTAATACTTTCAACAATAAAGATTTAAAATTTTTTTAATAAAAAGAAGTCTGCAGCAGCCACGTTTATCCTTTTTGTATACTTTATTTCTATCCTTTAAAGTTTCTTGGTTCTGTCTGCATCTGAGGCTCTTGTTATCTCTTTTGATTTTCTCATCCCTTTTTTGGGGGTATACCAGAAGTTTGATGATGGTGTTGGTAGAGAGCATTATTCTTATTTTATGAAAGAGGAAACTGAGTTTTACAAAGAAGGTACTTGTCTAATAAAAACATGAGGTGGCAGAGCCTGTACTTGAACCTACATCTGTCTGGCTCTAACCCTGTGCTAATAATTTCTCTACTATTGATTGTTAGATCTGGCAACCAAAAATACCAATATTAATACTTAGCTGTTAAGTACAGGATATTTAATTGGACCAGAATTGCCTGACTGTAATGTCTGAGTTATGTGCACATTGGGCTGCTTCACAGAAGTAATTCCATTTCGCTTGACTCTGTCTTTACATCCTGTTTTCTCATCCATTATTTCAACGTCACCTCTGAGATGGGTAAGCCAGGTACTTACTCTCCAGGTAAGTAAACCAGGGCTGAGAGAAATGGAAATGACAGACCAAAGGTCACAGATCTACAAAAAACATGCTCTCCAGGGGCTTGATACTAAGATGTTGTCTTTATGTGTCATCATAGACGCATAAAATCAAATTTAAACTCCAGGTAGCATTTTCATTCATACTAACACACACATGACAAAAGTTATGCTTCAAATCCTCCGTTTACATAAGCTGTCCCCCCAACCCCCACTCCACCCCAATCTCTCTTTCCTTGTCTTCATTGCAAGCAATGGCATCAGAAGAGGATTCTGTCTGCAGGGCGAGTCTCCAAGGCCAGGGGCAGCTCTTTGGTGGTGTTGATTAGTAAAACTCTGTTCTGGGGCTGGTCTTCTCCTTATTCCTGGAGCAGTGAGTGAAAGGGAGTTCTTGAAAGGAAACCACAGTACAGTGTGCACAAAGTCAGATAGAGGCTGGATGGTTCACTGGGCAGCATCCCCAGCGGGGTCAGGCGGGTGCTCGCTTTACCAGCGAATAAGACCATGGAGCATCTACTGAAATATTCCGGGTGACGTGGCTAAATGTGGGTCCACATTTTAAACAGTCATCAAAATTACATAGGAATTAAATCCCCAAGAAACCATGGGGATAAAACAAACCTGGTTTGTAATAGGCAGTCATTCTTATAATCAAATTTTAGGGTTCCTGAAGCACAGAGTAATAGCTACTTGAGTAATAGCTGATGACACCTCTGGGCACAGTTTGCAGGAATGTCTTTCACAGCCTCCAGATCTTTTCTCCCTGAGGTGGCAGACTAGCTCTGCATCCTGCACTTCTTGCCAGCATGACAGAGCCTTCATTCTTGAAGAGGACCCCGTCACAAGAAAGGAGAGCTACCTTCTGTGGTAAATTTTCTACATAGTACGACTGTGATAACTTTGTTTTTAAATAAATCTCTTCCTGATTCTGTTTTGCATGTCCTATTCTACCACACTGAGTTTGCCTGAGGAAAACACATGTCTTTTTAACATACTACAGTTTCTCTGAGACATGCATTACAATGTGTGTGTGTGTATATATATATATATATATATATATATATATATATATATATATATATATATATATATTCCTAGGCTCTTTGTTTGGAGAGAGACAAGTAAAGATGTAGGGGCAGTAAAAAGAGACAAGGGTTTCTAACAAGTCTAAACAACTAAACTGCCATTTTCAGATGAAGGCCTGCAGAAGAGCCGTAATTCCTACTGTTTTGTTAGACATGACAGCATGTAGCTTCCAATCTGAGGAAAGGCTCACATGGTGACAGTCCCTATTATCAAAGTTTTCTATAGGCTTGTGAGTTATGCTGTTTTTGCTCTTCCAGCATGCATATCCTTTCTGTCTGGTTGCTGTGTCCCGACTCCCTTTGGGAAAAGGATCCACTTTAAAACATTTTTTTTCTCTTTAAATATCTTTTTTAAAATTAAATTTGTTCGCCCCTGCAGACAGAATCCTCTTCTGATGCTATTGTTTGTAAGATTGGTTAATAAAATTTAGGTTTCAAGTGTACATTTTTATGATACATGATCAGTATATTGCATTATGTGCCCGCCACCCTTTTTTTCTGAGCAGCCTTGTCATATGTCAGTCAAGATGCTATGATCTTCCCTAGCCAAGTTCTGGTAAGCATGTGACCCAGGCAAGGCAATCGAGATCTCTTTCCATGTTGGGAGAAACCAGGGAAGAAGTCCATTGTTACAGAATTATCCATATGGTGATGTGGGGACATTCCCTGTTTCTCTCTGTTCTCACTGTCCAAAGATATGCTTCAGTTACTGGCCGGTAAAAAGCCTAGTTTGCCAGTATCTTTCAAAAATAAATCTTGCCAGAAAAATAATATGCAAAAAATAAAATAAAAAGATTTCTGTTTGTTCCTTTACTAATTAGTCATTTGTGCCTCTGATCCATTACCAGCCCTCAACAGAACAAAATAGTTCTGGAGAATTTTGAAAGGAGCCCCATTTCTCAACTCGTCCGCAGGCCTTCTTCAGCTCCCAGTGTCTAGTACTTGGCCTGTGGAACTTGATGGCGACTCCCCCCAACGGGAGAAAGCCTTTAAAAAAAATGACAACACACACACACACACACACACACAACAGATGCTCACAGAGAACCCGAAGCTCTGATTTATATGAACAAATATCTCCTGAAGATGCAAAAGAGGGAATTTCAATTTTAAACACAATAAATAGAGCAAGAGACAACCGGGAGTGGGGCCAGTTCCTCAAGTTCCAGGGACAATTTTTAATATTTTAATAGGAAACTCGTCTTTTGTGATCATGTTCTAGGATTTCCTTTGGATTCACATATGTTACTTAGTGAAACAAATATAAATGTCATGAAAATGGTATTTTAAAATGTCATTTTTTTCATTCATTTATCTGCTTTTGGTTTTTGCTCAATAGATGAATTTGATACATATCAATTAAGCATATAAAAATAACAAATATGATTACTAAATAGCCATGTAATGTAATACCACATATAAAAATAATATAATGATAACAATAAAAATAATTAATAAAAAATATTTTCTTACCGGTATAAGCAATTGGGACATTAAGAAAGCAAAATTGAAATTCCAACCCTAGATTAAGTTCACGGTTTAAAGGCAGTCATATCTAGAATCCTCATTATATATTTAGCACATAAAATGGACCTGTAATCATCTGACCAGGATTTGTCCTCTTAAGTAAATTTGAATCTGCCGTTATATCTCTGCATGAGAAAAAATAATGAAGACATTTTGGAATTGGTTTCTATGGAAACCTGTACTTTGATTAATGATGGATTTCAAGTGTATCATTTTGAGTCCCACTGGTATAATGTTTGAAGAAAAAAAAAAGAAGATAGAGTGAAAGAAGAAGACTGGAAAATTATCGGTCACATTTCCTCAAAGACATATTTTCAAATCCTAGATATGAGAGATGCTGGAAGATGCACCAAATTAATTTTGGGCTATAATCAATAACGAGTTATTAAATCCTTATTAAGTGCCAAGCACTGTCCCAGAGGCTATAGCAGTGAATAAAAAAAAAATAGAATTTAATAAAAAGCTTTAAGCCTAACTTTATTAAGAAACTTCAGGAATAATTTGATGTTTGAGTTTTGAATTATTTGAATTTTGTTATTTTCTTACCTATATTCTTGGGACATTTTAATAAATAAATTCTTGATGTACTTTGTTAAAAAGTATGTGTCTTTTCTTGAAGAGTCATTTTTTAAAAATATCATTAACCTTTACTTAGGTAAGTGGAGAACTTGTTTCTGCTTTCATCCTTTGTTCATTTTTTGTTGAATTGCAGACAAAGGTTTTAAGACAACAGTGAAGTTAGCGGTGTTTTCAACAGCAGTAGTGTGACATGTGAGCCAGTGCTTTTGCTAAGGGACAACACTTTTTCAAAACAATATTCTTATGGTTCATTTACCTAACCTTTAATCATTTTAAACTGTATGAATACATAAAACAAGCCAAGATCAATATTTATACAGGAACTGGTATGAATAGCATAAACTAGCTGAAACTACAACTTACTGGTCACATATAAAATGTGTTTATCATAAATGTAAATACAAATACTATTTTTAAAGTTAGGTGATAAAATACAATAACAGTTTTCACTGGTAATTTTCAATTTTGGTTCATATATATACTTATTATACAATCTTTATTTAATTATTATGTATTCTTTGGATTACAGTTCAATTGACACCTTTTTTTGTTGTTTTGTTAATCCTCAGATGAAGATATTTTTTCCATTGATTTTTTTTTTTTTTTTGAGAGTGGAAGAGAAGGGAAGGGAAGGGACACACAGAGAGAAACATCTATGTAAGAGAGACATATTGATTGGTTGCCTCCTGCATGAACACTAACAGTGTCAGGGATTGAGCTTGCAACCGAGGTATGTGCCCTTGATCAGAATTGAACCTGGGACCCTTCAGTTCACGGGCCAACACTCTATTCACTGAGCCAAACTGGCTAGAGCTACACTTCTTAAGTGTCATTTTATCTACACAATGCAACTATGATTTGCAGCAATTTTACATGCATTTGTCAGCTTTATGTATGTGTTTTCTGGATCATATTGAATGAATGAATGAATGAATGACCGACCAACCAACCTCTTAGCTAAAAGCATTACTCTCTCCCCTCATCCCTGCTTATTAAATGAGTCATGTTGGGATAATAGTAGTAATGTTTCTACAACTTCATTCTGCTCCCTAGACATTCTATGGTTGAAAAACTTCACTCATGAGCTTTCAGAGATCAAGACAATGTCAACAAGGGTCATATTAGAAAGAGTTCTTAAGTAAAAGATAGGACCTATTGCAATGAATTGTTTTAATATATCATTTTTTCCCCAGTAGTCTCTGAGCGTGGGTACAAACTTAAACAATAAATGCTGTGTATGCTCTGATTGTCCACCTACCAGCTGTTTCCTAGTCTATCTTCCTCTCCTTGGACCTTCCAATTCTCTGAGACACAATATTAAAATTAGGCCAGTTAATAACCTTGCAATGTCCTCTAAGTGTTCAAGTTAATTAGTCGCACATCTACTTCTGGTGAAGATGCTGTGACGACTGTTGAAATGACGACAAAAGATTTAGAATATTACATAAACTTAGCTGATTAAAGCAGAGGGATGGCTTTAGAGGAATGACCCCAATTTTGAAAGAAGTCCTACTGTGGGTAAAATGCTATCAAACAGTGTCACATGCTACAGAGAACTCATCTGTGAAAGGAAGAGCCAATCAGTGCAGTAAACTTTATTGTTGTCTTAAGAAATCTCCACTGCCATCCCACCCCTCAGCACCAACCAGCTGTTGGCAACAATAGCAGCCAATGACATTGAGGCAAGACCCTCCACCAGCAAAGAAATTACACCTCGCTGAAAGCTAAGATGAAGGCTAGCCATTTTTAGGAATAAAGTATTTTTTAAAAAAGGTATGCACATTGATTTTTAAACATAATGCTATTGCACACTAATCTCTACATATAAAAGCCTAAACCACCCTTAAGACTGGTTAACAGGTCACTATGACACGCACTGACCACCAGGGGGCAGATGCTCGATGCAGGAGCTGCCCCCTGGTGGTCAGTGTGCTCCCACAGCCAACCTCCTGTGGTCCCTCCCCGTAGACTAGGAGAAATGGCCCTGAGCAGCCCCAATCGCTGGCCAGGCCAAGGGACCCCACCCATGCACGAATTTGTGCACTGGGCCTCTAGTAAACTATATTATAGTATAAACATAATTTTTATATTCACTGGAAAAGCAAAAAAGTTGTTTTATTGTGAAATATGCCTTATTGTGGTGATCTGGAACCAAACCCCACAATATATCTGAATTATGCCTGTACATGTTTATCATTCTCATGGATATTTGTGGTTACTGGTAGGTTGAAGAAAAATTTCTCTTTTTACATGTTTCCTGCATAGGGTAAAAATGGATGATTATACAATCACAGGTGCTTCAGAAATTCTAGTTCCACCAACTATTATTCTATAGCTAAGTGGAAGTATATATTACTTTATCTGATTGTAGGGTATGACAAGAAACTGAATTGAAGGTAAGTATTTCTGCAAGTTCAAATATATATATTTAACTAGGTGTACTTCAATAAGTTGTCATAAACTGCTGTAACAATTATATAGTTAGAAAGTAGTAATACCTTTCTCATTTACGTTACCTGACAGGAAGAAGGCCCATAATGATATAGTCAGAAAAAAATGCAACTTTGGCGAATTCAACAAGAGATAGAGGAAACATAACATCCAGGAGTAGCTATGCAGGAAGAATTTCATGGAGTCTGGAGTAGGGGAAGGCATATGAGTTTCTGGAAATGAATAGCGAGGAAGAGAAAGATTCAAAAAAGATTCAAGAAGCTAAATAAGACAAGAACACTTACATGGTCCAGCAAGTGAAAGATTGAAACAGGAAAATAATAGACATTGAGGGAGACCTACTTATAAAAGAAGCCCGAGTTGAGAATGAGTGATATCACATGGATAGAGAGCAGCATTCAAGTGAGGCCAAAAAATCCATTCTGTGATGGGTGAGCCCCAAACTATTTTGTAATCTATATACCTGCACCTGCCAATTGTATGTATTGTGTATCCTCATTTATCCTCATCATCTTTAGTAAAGTGGTTTTGGATTCAAGAATTGTGTAACTGCTCTAAATGTGGAGATTTATATGGGGAGACATTTTTGATTTATTTCTTTAAACAATGAAAAATTCCAGAAAATGCATCTAACACACGTTTCGCATTCTTAGTACAGAGATCCCAATTCAATTTAAGAACAATTCTAAGTCTGAACATATTCTTTCACCATTGTCCTTTTCATCTTCAAATAAGGTTGTTAGAACTGAAGAACTGACCTGAATATATCTTAGCCAAGTCATTCTAGAAAACCCTTCATTAAAAAAACAAGTTAATGTAGAGCAATCACCATAAATGTTAAGATCTTTTCATTTTAAAAGTGTTGAAACACTTAATATGTTACTGCAATAATAATTATTATTTATTAAAATTTTTACTATATTTTAGTGTCAAAGAAAAATTGCACTGGACTAGTTAAACAGAAAAGGAATACTACGTTACTCAAGACTGTTACAACAGTAGAGAGAGATCAAACCCAACACTGTTTATTTATTTATTTATTTATTTTTTAAATATATTTTATTGATTTTTTACAGAGAGGAAGGGAGAGAGAGATAGAGAGTTAGAAACATCGATGAGAGAGAAACATCGATGAGAGAGAAACATCGATCAGCTGGCTCCTGCACATCTCCTAGTGGGGATGTGCCCACAACCCAGGTACATGCCCTTGACCGGAATCGAACCTGGGACCTTTCAGTCCACAAGCCGACGCTCTATCCACTAAGCCAAACCGGTTTCAGCCAAACCCAACACTGTTTAAACAAAAAAGGGAACACTTTTAAATTTGGGGTGAGCTAGTGGGAAAGTGCTGGGTAATTTTGGGGAGGGTACACTGGTCACTGTGTCAGGTCATTTGTGCTAGCTCATTAGCTTAATGAAATTAGGCTCGTACCCTCCCATGGAGACAGGCAATAGGGGTGCTATCTCTTTTAGTAATGATATTTCAAAGAGATGACTCCCAGGTCCTTGAGAAATACATGCCTGGATTGTAAAACTGGCAGGAACCAGGGAGAAGATTTGCTACATATCAAAGAGGCAGAGAAATAATTTACTAGAGAAAGTTGTCAAAAGGAAATTTTCTAAGAATAGGAAAGTCAGCGGCCTGGAGTAAGAAATAAGTCTGTCTAGAGTTTTCATCAAGCTGAGGGGAACACTAAAGCATCTTGGTCACTAAATGTTGAGTTTGTGTATATTTAATTTTTTATAAAATGTGCGTCAGGAAGATTTACTATTAATCTTTGCTTCAAGGTTAAGTTGAGGAACCATGGGGTCAAATAGATCGTCTAAGATCATTCATCTTTTAAGTGACACAATGATGCTAGAACCTGGGCTGCCTGGCACAGAGTGTGTGGCTTACCCACTGCATACCATGACTTTAGAACTGCCCATTAAAACCAACTACATTTTTCCAATTGAATCTCCACAGTGACCCTATGAGATTGTCACCAGTTTACACAAAGGGAATCTCAGACTCACAGAGGGTGATGACTAAAAGGAAACTTGACTAGCTATAGCTGGGAGGCTCCCATGACCCCCTCCTTGGTTTGATTATTTTGGCTAGAATGGCTCGTAGAATTCAGAGAAATATTTTACTTACTAGATCACTGGTTTGTTATAAAAGGCTATAACTCAAGAACAGCCAGATGGACGAGATGCCCAGGGCAGGGTACAGGGAAAGGGTATGAAGCTTCCACTCTCTCTCAGGGTGCCACTCTCAGCACCTCCACATGTTCAAGAATTCGGAGGTCCTCTGGACCCTGTCCTCTTATGTTTTTAATGGAGGGTTCATTACATACTTAGTCAAGATTGATTAAATCATGGGCATTGGGCAATTGATTCCACCTCCAGGCCTTCTCCCCTCTCCAGAGGGAGTGGGGGCCCTGTAAGCTTCTATCCTCTAATCCTATGGTTGGTTCTCCTGGCAACCAGCCCCCAAATAAACTGTCTAAAGGTCATCTTATTAACATTACAAGAAACACTTATGTCACTCTCAATACTTAGGAAATTCCAAGGATTTTGGAAGCCGTGAGTCAGAAACTGAGGCCAATACCAAATATATAAAAAAATATATTTTGGACATCTGAATGACCAAATATATGTTTTTCTTATAAAATCCCAAATGGTACACTAAGGAATACAGGATCCAATGATTTCCATTATCATTTTACATGAACCCAATCGATAAATCTCACATGCATTTGAATATTTCAAAAGTAGTTTTTCACAAAATGTTTTCAAAACACAAGAACCATTTAATGGTTAAGATTTGACATTAATATTTTCCCAGACCTTTTAAAAAAGTATATAATGGTTACACATATTCATTACAAATAACAATAGAAATAGGTACATTTAAAAAAATCATCCCAAATCACATTGTCCAGAGGTAACACACAGGCTTTGTGTGTGCACATATCCTATTCTCCACCCCATATAAATCTATGCACACAGAAATGTTAACCTTTGTAAATAAAACATTTTATGCATAGAGATGGAGATATGATAATATATAAGAAATATAAGGATATATAAAGATAATGAAATATTCACTCATGGATGTACCATCTCATTTAAAAATAAAACCTTACTACCATTGTTGAGGTCCCCTGTATGTTTCTTCCCAGTCTCATTGCTGCTTCTTACCCCAGAGTTAAGAATTGTTAAGGATTTGTGGTTATTATTCCCTTGGCATGTATTTTTAAGCAGTATTCTGTCTAGAACATGCAGCTAAAGTTCATTTATTTTCCATGCCCTCACATAGCATTTTATGACTATTCCACAGTTTATTTATCCATTCTCCTTGTTTCCTTCTTGGCTCCCTTTGTGGGACAGTGTTTTGTTTTATTTGTCTCAGCTTGCCCTGTTAGTGGCTATGTAGCTCTGTCCAGAATCTGGTTTCATACAGATTCTCAGGCTCTGCTGCTTACATTGCACAAAGAGGCCCAATGATCATTCCTGTACCTGGTCACAAGCAGTCAGGGCCCAAGGTCTTTGGTTTAGGTCTTACCCAGGCATGCCCTACTCTTCATAGTTACCACCAGTGCCAAGTGAATGGCCATGCAGACTGCAGGCTCTGCACACCTCCAGGAGGCGCCACTCGCAAGCAGTTCTCACAGCTCCTATTAAACTTTAGTCTATTTCTCTTTGTTTTGGCATCCTTGTGGTTTCAACAATGCTTTTAAAATACCACTGTGTGTTTATCCAGTTAAAAAGCAGCAAGAATTTTGAGAATATCTAATCTGCTTTATAGCCTGACGTAATGTTATTTTTGTACACTTGCTTTTCCAACTGAACAATTTTATGACCATCTTTCTGTTAAATAAATCCACTTCTACTATTTTATATTTAATTGTCATACATAAGTACATTGTACAAATATAGTTGATACTAGTAGCCCTGTGCACAAATCTGTGCACCAGTAGCTCTCTGCGGGGCCTGGTCGCTCCACGCCTGCTGCCCAGAGGCTCTCCGCCGGGATGATGACGCAAGTGTTCTGTGCCCTGGCCTGACCAGAGGCCCATCCGTGGCTGGGAAATGCAAACGACTTCCCTCCTGTTCTCAGGAACTCCAATAAAGGGCTTCCTTCCTCTTTCCCAGCCAGCTTTCACCCCTGTGCCTCCACCACCAGCCCTTCTTGTCACACTATCCTCCACCCCTCCTCTGGCCGACCGGACTTGACCTTGCCCAGGAGTCAGGGGCCACTCGACTCTGCTCAGCTCACCGGTTCCTTCTCTTCTTACTCAAGTGTTCCGCGCCCTGGCCAGGCCAGAGGCCCATCTGTGGCTGGGTACAGAACTCTTGCCTCGTCGCCACAGCTATGAAGCAAGCATTCTGCCAGGCCACTCATGCTGCCCACTCTCAGCGGCCATGCCCCCAGGACTGAGGGACTCCGGCCGGGTTGAGAGGACTGGGTGCCGCCATCTTGGGGCTATGGGAGCCACCATCTTTGTGACACAGCGATGGTTAATTTGCATATTACCATTTTATCAGATAGGATATTTTATTAATGCCATGGTATCTAACTAAATTTATGGAATTTCAAAATTTTACACGTATTCATAATTATGTACTTAAGATAAATTGCCGGATTACCTCATGAAAACTTTTCAACATTAAAACACAGTTTTAACATTAACTTGATTAAACATTA
This sequence comes from Myotis nattereri, assembly GCF_964212035.1. Classification (NCBI taxonomy): domain Eukaryota; kingdom Metazoa; phylum Chordata; class Mammalia; order Chiroptera; family Vespertilionidae; genus Myotis; species Myotis nattereri. Next base: position 92,959,366 of record NC_138081.1, on the reverse strand, counting down.
AAACAAAGTTTAAATATTTTATATTCTTGCCTACTAAGTATGAAAGGTATTTTCCTTATCTTCACTCACACTTACTATAGCCAAATCTTTTCAATCTTGATCAATGCATACGAATACCTAAAGGATATTTCATTGTATATATACAATTTGTATATCTTTGATTACTAATAGTATTCAGTTTTTAAATTTAGATTTTCATCATTTATATTTTTTCTCATTGAATTCTTTATGTCCTTTGCTGATTTTTCTATTGGACTATTTTTCTTTGAAAATAGTGTTTCTTGTATGTCAAATATATTATAGTTATAACTTCTTAGCTTAATGATTTGCATCTTGCTGCATTTATGCTGATTTTGGGTCTACATGAAATTAAATATTGTCTGGTTCTATTAATGTTTGCCATTATGTGCTCCTGCTTTGATTCTTCTATTAACTGTCTGTTTACTGAGGGCATGGCATGCATCTATGAAGGTGTTAGGTACAAGATGCTGGGTTGGTTAAATGAGATACAGATTAATTTCTTCCCTGTGCCAAGATTTCCATACAATTTGCTTACATTTTATCTTTTCCTTTATATGTTGTACTAGAGGCCCAGTGAACAAATTTGTGCACAGGTAGGGTCCCTAGGCCTTGCCAGTGATCAGGGCTAATCAGGTTCCCTGTCTCCCCGCCTCCCAGCCTCCCCGCCTCCCAGCCTCCCCGCCTCTTCCTTCCCTTGCTCCCTCAGCACCCTGCAGCCCGCTGGTCACCTGTTCCACGCTGCCCCCTGGTGGTCAGCTCACATCACAGTGAGAGATTAAACTGGTCTCCCAGTCAAACTCCTGAGGGGACACTTTGCATATTAGCTATATATATATATATTTTAAATAAATTCATATATTTATAATACATTTTGACCTTTAATTCTTTTTCCATATTTTGGTATAAAGCATAAGATAAACACTAGAGTTATTTTTCTCCATAATTGTATCTAGTTGTCTTAGTGATATTTACTTTTTGATTATTTTTCTATTCATTTGAATGCCATTATTTTTGTATATTCTTAGATTTATCATTGGACTGTCTATTTTATCAAATAAATATATCAGTTTGTTCTTCCACTGGCATTAAATTCATTCAGTTATGTGACAACATGATAGCTTTTGTATTTTGTAGAGCAAATAACCACTGTACTCCATTCCTCATTTATTTTAAAGTTACCAAACTGCTCATATCATGTGGATAGTATTGTAGATTAATGTTGGAATCATTTTCAACTTAGAAAATCCATGGGATTTAAGTGGCTTTATGTTACACTTAGAGATCAGCTTGTGGTTAATTGATAAAATTTGGTTTATCTGTGCATTATCGTCTCCTTTTGTCTCCCCAGACCCAGTCTCCCCCCTTCTCCATCCTGTTTCATGTCCTGAGAGGCTAACTTTCATGGACTGCTTCAAATGGTAGAGCCCATTTCAGTAGGTCTAGGCTATGGATGATGCTGGCTGGACATCAGGTGTCAAGGCAAGAATGAAGTTTGGTTATCTGTCTCCTCCTGTCCTCTCCCTCAGGCCATCGCATATCAATGGCTACTTCCATTGGCCTTCATTGCACAGCCTTCTCCTGCTCTTCAGCCCAACTTCAGATGACTGCTTCCGTCTCTTCATCCTTCCCGCCTATGGGAAGTGATGACTCCAAGCCTTGCTAACCCAGGTGCTTCACCTCCCTCGTGTGCTCCCCGTAAGGATCCCCTTGGTCCTTTCAATGACCCCTTTGAATGTGTTCCCACTCCTGTCAGGACCTTCGTGTTTCCTCGGAGCCTCTCAACTTTATTTCCTGTTTTGAAAGGTGGTCAGTCACACACCAACTCTGGAACACTCTCAAGAGCTGACCGTGATTTTGCAGTGAGCAGTTTATCAACTTAGAACTCATAATGGCAATTATAATAGTATAAAGTTAGGTGTTGTTTTATAGTTTAGTATTAATTGGGCAATGTGACAAGGGAAGTATATTCATCAAAAATAAGTGGCGGTTAAGAGGTTATAAAACAGCCATTGTGGATCTCTTCTACAAAAAGATAGTACTGCAAGAATTCCAAGGAAATTTAACTGAGATGGAGCATATCAATTATATCTATAATATCACAGAACAAACATTAATTCTCATCTTCTTATATGTACATGAGTGAGTAGAAAACAGTTTCATAATGCCATTAAGATGTCCTTATTGTGTAAGAATATCTAAAACTATATTATATTAAAATCCCATATGTCTACCACCATGCCAAGGCACAAAACCCTGGGTTTGTTCTTGTTGCTGTTATTTCTTTTTTGTTGAACCAAAGAACTTGTATGCATAGATGCATAACCCATGCATAGCCAATATGGACATAGCCAATAGGATGGTGCTGTCATGGGGGAGGGGAGAGGCCTAGAAGGGGTCAATGGGGGGAAAATGGGGACATATGTAATACTTTCATCAATAAAGATTTAATTTTTTTAAAATGCCACTATTAGGAGTTCTTTGTCTAATTTAGAAATTCAGACATTTCAATAAAAAATGATAAACATTAAAACTCAAGGCTATTTTTCATTTTATAAATTATGAATGTATTGATGTCCCAAATATTAACTGTGTATGCTTTTACAAACACACACACAGATACCAGCAAATATAATTTCATCTTTTCTGTGTTAGAAGAAGCCACGAGGGGAACTGCTACTTTGTTCTTAACTTGCAACAATAATGCTGAACTAGTTAGTGAAGTGATAATAATGGAACATGTAGGAGAAGTCATGTTGCCATGATACAATTTTGAAATAAAAAGTAAGATTTCACAAAGTTAGGCAGATACTGGTTTTACTAAAATCTTTCAGAAAATTCGGAGGAAATGAGTTTTGGTTAAAGACTCTAAAACTATGGCTCAAGATATAAGACTTGGGAAAACATAGATAACAAAACTGATTTCATTAGAGTGAAAAAAATGGAAGAATTATAAATATGTACGTTCGAATGGCTGTTCGAAATGCATTTGTACAAACAATGGACATATGTGAAAATAACCTAAAATGGTTTGTAGAAGCAAGGGAAATAAAATAACTGGAATATATATCTGTGCAATAAGAGTAAACCTGCTTGGAGTGGATGACGGTAATAACAGAATTAGACAATTCCATTTAATTTAAATGTTCTTTAATAAAATAATTATTTCTAAATCAGAAGACCATGATTAAAAGAGAATATGAATCCAAATTACTTTAAATAACTCTGGGTCTGCATTAAATTTACCAGAGGGAACGGGAAACAAAAGAAGTTGCTGATTGAATTTTTTTTTTCCCAATCACCTGGGAGAGATTTTAATTAGGTGCCCCGAGGAGGCGCAGGTGTTCTGGGAACAAGGAGGAGGAGCCCACACTGACCTTGCGGCTGACACCTGACCTTCGGCCTAGGAAGAGCAGGAGGGAGCCACCCCACCGGAGTCTGGAGAGGCGCCCAAGACCGAAGGACAGCGAAGCTCAGGGGTAAGGAGCGGCAGGGATTGCGCGTGAAACCACAGCAGGTGACAGTGGCGGGCGTAGAAGGCGTGGGGCAGGTGTGGGAGATGAGGCTAGAGGCAAACGGGCCAGGTGATAGGGCCACATACCCCTCGCTGATTTCCTGGACTTCATCCTCAGCAGTAACAAGAGAGAAGTTCATGGTAGTGTGGCTGTTTTCAGCTCAAAGCCATGTATCTCCTTCCTTGAAAGTTGAGGGCCTATTTTGCTGCCAATATTCTTGTCACAGCAGCTCTTGCCAGGATAGACTCTGAAAAATGAAATGCGGGTGGGGTGTTCCATTGTTCAAGTTGAATGCAGTGCGCCTGGGGTGTCCCATTGCTCCAGTCGAATGCCCTGGGCCTCTCGGAGGAGGGGCACAGGAGCCCTCTGAAGTTGAGTTTGTTTTTTTGGAGCTCTGTGCACCTAGTTGCTTGCTCACTGTGCCCAGGTGAGTGAGGTTATAGCCAGCTGGCCTTTGTCAGCATTTCTTTAACAAATGAAATATCCTGGTTGGTTGGTGGATATTGTGACATGGAAAGGCAGGTTGCACTTGATATTTGTCACAGAATCTTGAGCTCTGGGACAATATGCGAGCCTAAAACTCTCAGGATCTGGGTTAATTTCAGTGTTCTAGTCAGGCTGATTTGACCAAATATGATGATTATCTCAGTATCATTACTATCTAATTGATCTGAGGGAAAAGTGCGACATCTTTGGGAAATAGATATGATAGACTCTGACATCATAGTCAAGAACTTCTGATAGATCCCCTGTTCTCTGTAGAGGTAGATCTATCTGAGGATTATCCCCAAATTTCCAGAGCAGGACAGCCAGGGCTACTGCTCTGCCATGGGTAACGGTAATGACACCCCCAGCGCTGAGAATCCAACAACTGGCTTCATACCTGAAAATTGTGTGCAGTGGCCATTCTCATTCTCACACTTGTTACCTAAGAAAAAAACCCGCTTTGCAACACTTTGAGTTGCAGAGTAACAGAAAACACATCTATTTCCTCATTTTTAGTGCAGGCTACTTTCTTTTGAGTAAATACATCTTCCCAAGTAAAGGCCATTCTAGCCAGGGAATTCTAGCTCTGCTCAGAAAAAAGCAAAAACAAAACACAAGCTCACAAAAACGGACTAAAAACATCCTCTCTTAAAAACACACACACACTGTGTTTTCAGGTGTTCTTATAATTTGATAGCTGTATATACTATGGCATGCTGACCAGCAAAATCTGGTTTCCATCTGTTACCATGTATTTGACCCCTTGACCCATTTCGCCCTGCCCTAACCCCCTTTCCCTCTGGTGACCCCCAATCTGTGGTCTGTATCTGTGAGTTTGTTTTAGTTTAGTTTCGATGGTTCATTTGTTTCTTTTTTGTTTTATATTCGCATATGAGTAAAATCATATGGTTTTTGTCCTGACGTTTTCACTTAGCATAGTACTCTCAAGGTCCATCCATGTTGTTGCCCAATTTTGTATGGCTGAGCAGTATTTCATTGTATAGATATAACACGTCTTCTTTATACATTCATCTGTTGATGGACACGTAGGTTGTTTGTATATCTTGGCTACCAGCAAATAATAGCAGAGTCTTGATGAAATGTTTGTGGTCCCTGATTCTTGGTTTCTGAAGCTGCTTTGGGTACCGCCATTCTTTGGGCCTCCTGTTGATTTGTTTAGCTCTTCATCTTCCTCTAATAAATTCCCTTTTTCTTAAGCCAGGACCATATTTTATTGCTTAAAACTAAGTAATCTTGAAAGGTACAACTCTACAATCGGTCATGAACTATATCAATTTATATGAACTGTTTACTACCTATATAAAGTTTTTATAAATGAAGATAAATTATAGATGTTAAATATTTATGATTATGCTGTCTGTGAATTTTATTGGATTCAAAGTAATTTTATTAACAGCTTGGTCATCTGTCAATAACTTTATATAAATATAGAAGATACCTTTAGGCAATAATATCTTAGATGAGTTTGGGTAAGAAAAAAATCAAATCTGGGTTTTTTTTAGAGGTTTTAAACAGAAAAGATTGAATTTGTATGTAGAGAACAAACATTTTGAACTTTTTTAGGTTTTTGAAATCTCCTCATTATAGATAGTTAAATCAATCACACTGTTAGGTTATGGGATTTGGAACAAATAGCTGGCATAGAAATTACATATTTAAGTCTGGGAAGCTAATCATATGTATCCCCTGTGGTATTTTAGGCATGTAACACTTAATTTCCCTGCTTAATAATCTAATATTCTTTACTCAGTGACAGCATTTGGTATATTCTATGGAACTATCCTGAGGGCACTATTGCATAAAATAAAATGAAAATGAAAATTCAACACTTCCTCCACATTGCACAGCTATTCAGCCTTCGGTACCTTGAGGCCTTAATGTGATATAGACAGTCCTTGTGTACGCGAATGATCGCCGAGATAAAACTATTCGAGATACTTTCCCTTCCTGATGACTAATCTTTGGAAGAAATTGTCTGAAAAAAAGGAAGATGTGGCTCCTTAAAATGTTTCTAAATGTCGTATAGTTTAAACTACATTTGTACATGGTTTTCTCTGGTGCCTGAACTGTTGATATGTGATGGAGGATGAAGGGGTTCTGGAATCAGAAGGATTTCCTATGGGTATAGTCATGTAAGATAATTGTTCTCGTTTAAGGTAAGTTTAACTTCATTGAGTGGTGTAGCCAGGCAGTTGGTTTTGGTTATGAAAGGGCTCTAATAATTGGTTAAATTGTTTATGTTTATTGTGAACCGTTCCATTGGCAGTTTAGTTTAATTCAATTTAAATTATATTTACTGAATATAACTATATTTCTAACAATACTTCAGCCAAATATGTGTGAGTTGAAGGAAGGAAGGAAGGGTTAAAGAAAACAAAAATGTACATAACTTCTTATTTTTTTTCTATTTTGGATTTCATAGTTTTATTTCAAATTTCTCAAATGTAAATTGAAAAAAAAAATTAAATGAAGCAATACTTACCAACTCTATAGTTCAACCCAGGAATACTTACAATAAAATTGGACAGCCATAATATTTTCTGTCTGCCTTTATTATTTATTAGCCTTTGGAAAAGTACTGATGAAGTTCAGATGTAGAACTTTTGCACATTGCATTATAATTTTTTATTATAATTTTTTATTAAGAAGTCCTCTTGGTAGACATTGCATTACAAAGTTTCTTTCCTTATACACAATAGAATAATCTTCTAGCTAAATTATATGAAAAGGGAGTTGATGAAAAAAATATGGGGTAGTTCAACGAATCAGTGGAAAAAGATACAGAATCAGCCTCAAAAAGGAAAAATGGTAAAGGTGTAGGTATTAATGTGTAGAAGGTAATGGACAGCCTTTTTAGGGCATTTTACCCGGGAAGAACAGATGTTCTTAGAATCTGTGTTGTTTTGCCAAAGATGCACATTCTGGGGACACAACTTCCGACCGACTTAGCTTGGTGTAAGTCTACCATCCCCTCATTGGCAGGGGGCGGGTTGGGCATTTTGCCATGACTGAGTCAAACTGGGAACAAAACAGAGCACTGAAGCAAAATAAGGGTTCTAGTACCAGAAAAAGAGGGAATGGATGCTGGACGGGGAAAAACTGCAGGTGCTTACAACATACATCAACCCCTTGTGGTCCTGGGCTTACTTAATTAGCGTGCATTCTCAGAGCTCAAACTGTGCTTGACATATACTGTGCAAATCAACAGTCACTGCACGAGGCAGCCCTGTAGAGCCATCACTGTCATTATGCACGCTGCCTTATTCCTCTGGCCTCCTGTTATTGCACTCCTTTGTATAATGGGTCAAAGATTGCTTTCTCGGATGATGAAGTGATATTCACCTAGACTTTAACTATGTTTTCCACTTATCTTTAAGAAAGTGATAGAAAAATTATGTAGTAAAATAGCTCATAAAGACTATTCGTGGAAAGGGCAATCTAAATTAGACATATCTGTCTTATGGACTATTTCATTCTAAGTTTCTATTGTAATTTGAAGGACTACTGGTGAGAAACTTTAAATTTTAGGTTGGTTATCCCCCCCCCAAAATATTAATCTAAACCCATACAAATATTAATTAGTAAGCAATGATTATGACTAAAAAGTGGTTTAATTTTATAAACTTTTTGGATTTTTGAGGCTTAAGGTTTTCAGTCAAGATATTTAGGAAGTTGAAAAAAAATGAAATGGCCAGATTATAATTTTAAACTCCTAAAAGTCACACATTTTCAGCTCTAATTATACTATGTAATTGAAAATGCAGGCAAATCAATCAATTATCCAGTATGAGTAGACAGATTGACGAGAGATGCAAAAATAATTTCACTGTGTAGTCAAACACTGAGAGTTCCTAGGAAATGCAGATTGCTCAATTGGGAGTAGATCAGAAATATGAGATTTAAAATACTGTTAAACAATTTTTCCTTTCCTCTTTAAACGATAATCACGTAGGTTATATATAGGACAATGCTTACCACATTATGAGCGTCTGGAAACAGATGCAACTGTATGAACTGAATCCTGATTGATTTTAAGGTTAGCGGCTGTGCTTGGCAGTTTTACAACAGTACATAATGACATGATTCACGCCTGAGACATTTAGGATTGTCACCAACTAGGATCTCCTGCTTTGTGCACAATCAAATACAGCATAGTCCCAATGTCTTAGAGGCCTGCTATGGACAACATGGAATATTCAGAAGAGGGTGTGACGTCCGCTTGCTCAGAGGCCCTGCCTCACCCTCACTGATGAGTAGGCAGATATCTGGGGAAAGACAAGATTTCCCAGATATCCCAGTGATTTGGGATAAGAGGATAAAGTCCGGGTTTCTGAAATTCCTTAAAAACCATGAATTGTCTTTCCTATTTGGACTTAGTAGCAGGGGATTCATGTTTTAACTTAATGTTTTGACACCTGTCACTTCTAGTGACCAGCACAGTACATGCGATTAACAGCCTCATGGAGAAGGGAGCCAGGGCCTCCTGGTCAGCACAGTGTACCTTCAGTCTGGGTTCTTTGACCTTCTAACTGTGCGGCTGCGCCAATTACCTTCCCAAGGTTAGTTTACTCATCTACCAGTTGCAATAAGAACATATGTGTTGGGATTACTGTGAAGGATACATACTAAAATATATGCAAAATATTTAGTATAGTGCGTAGCATCTGGAACAGGGGAAATCCTTAGCTGAATGTATGCCAAGAAGGACACAATTTCAGATTATTTTCTTCCTTATTATCCTGTAAACTTGCCTAGTACCAAGTGGGCACTGATGTCAGGTTTTAATGTTTATTAGATGTAGTTTGTACTAATTGATTATATTTTAATTAGCTATTCAGTAGGTTGAAAAGTGTGTCCTGAATCTTAATTATCTCATTGTTTCTATAAAACTCTGAGTTAAAAAATCCCTACACATATGTTTAAAGACTGATATTTGAACTTATTCAAACCTCCCTACCATTTCAATTAAAAAACAACTGTGTTGCCCAGACTATATAGGTCATGTAGGCAATATCCCTGTTATAAAGGCACCTGGTTGAGGCTTACTGCTTTGGGGGTTACTCTATGTTCATGAAATGTCACATTTGCTTTAAAAGCCACCCTGATTTGCTGAACACGCTCACAGCTGCTCCCTAGTGAAGGTAGCATTGTGATGACCACCACGGACAGCTTAGTGACTGTGGAGCTGGAGAGACCTATCCTGCTACTTCCTGGTTGTGTGAGCCCGGAAAGTCACTTCATATCTCCTAGGTTTGGTTTGCTTAGCTAGAAAAGGGTTGTTCAGTGAATGACGTAAGTTTATGCCCCAACACTTCCCAATACAATATAGCACTCAATAAATTGTACCTCTCTTAATATATTTATTGAGATAGAAATGACATGCCATAAAATTCACCTATTTGAGCCACACATTTTAGTTTTTAGTGTCTTAAATGAGTTATACAACCATTACCATCATGAATCTTAGATCATTTTCATCACCTCAAAAAGAAACTTCTGTACCCACTAGCAGTCAATCCCACTTTCTCCATTAGGGATCCACTCTCCCCCACTTCCCAAGCTCTAAGCAACCACTGAGCTATTTCTGGCCTGTGGAGCCACGTGTAATGGACATTTCAGAGAACTGGAATCACACAATATGTGTTCTTTTGTCAATGATTTCTTAGCAAAATGTTTTCAATGTCTGTCCATGTTCTACCATGTATCAGTACTTCATTTCTTTTTATTCCCCAATAATATTCTATTCTGTATGCCACTTTCACCCATTTATCAGCTTATGGACATTTGGGTTGTTTCCAATTGATGGCTGTATGAATATTATGAACATTCGTATGTAAATTTTTACAGGGACACACATTTTCATTTCTATGGTGTACCTAGGACTAGAACTTCTGGGTCACATAGTAAACCTATACTTAACATTCTGAGGAACTGCCAGGCTGCTGTTCACAGTGGCTGTACCATCGGCACCCATTTTCTTTGTATTGTGATGATTATAATCAATCCCCTGGTGAGAATAGCTTGGGATTGCCCAGATATGAGGCTGGAGAGATGCATCCTCAGAACACCTGTCTGCCTAACACCTCTCTCTGTAGGGGACTTGGAGAACTTGAACTGCTTGTTACTAAGTTCGTTTATCCATTTATCTGTAACTCCTAGAAAGATCAGAACATTCATCCCTTAATGAGCCAGTTTTAGAGTCAGCAGAAAATTACAACCTCTGAATAAAATTATTTACATCTTCTTTTATTATTATTATTATTATTATTATTATTATTATTATATCAGGGAGACATCATAAAGCTAAAACATATAATTGCCTTTTATTAAAATAAGTACCGATAAAGTGCCAACATTTTATTTATTTTAGAAATGACTATTTGGTTGCTATAGAACCAAAGGAAAGAAAACCAAATTCTAAAAGTTTTGAGTAAAACCAGCAGGATGATAACAGTCCACAGGGATTTGAACACAGAACGATTCTGCTAACAAACAATGCAGTGGGCACATGAAATGACCTGCTTGCCCTTAAATAACTTAAATTATAATTTAATGACCAGAGCAGCTCTTGATGTCATGGTCATTGAGTCAAATGCAACTCATGCCCTTTACATCCTCAGTTTACCATGAAGCTGGCACTCAGATGGGAGACCAGGGGGAGGATTCTTCATCAAATCAGTCATTTGCCAACAGGAATAAGGTTCGTTAATTAAATGAGTTACTTAGATTTAAATATATGCAGTTAGAGACATTGGTATGGTGTATAATCAGTGCTTTCAAAACACCTCCATTTAGTGGTAGAGAAATCAGTCGACTTTATTTTTCAGAGTGCTGTGTTATTTATTTTAAACTCAAAAATCAGCATTTTAATCTTGTCCACTGCCTGGTGTTAACTCTTCTAAGACCACTCATTAAGTGGAATTGGTGTGGAAATAAGATGAAGTTCAAGTCAGAAATCAGGTAGGGTAATTGGCTGCAAATCTTCCACACCCCTTTTACTCACTCCAGCAGCCTGTATGTAGTGAGTTAAATGCTCACTGTAATTTAAGGGTCATCGGATACCTTCACCACAGTCTTTTCTTTAAAAAGAAAAATGTACTTGCAAACAACTTTCATTCTACAAAGAGCTGCTAATAGAGCCCAAAGCAGAAGAAAGCACACCATCTGTTTTAATTTTGGAATAAACAGGAAAGCACTGAACAGTGCAAATAACCAGGGATATGAATGCCCAGACCCATTTAAGCCCGGGTGAAGTCCGCTGGTCCGCTCGCTGCGTCATCCGTCAAAGTCGGGTAGGTTCAATTGAAGTGGGTATTTGTATGAAATAAGGAAAGCAGTTTGCAGACCAAGCAATCCATTAATGTCATGGAACAAAAGAAAGTTATATGCTCTGCACAAAATATTTTTAAAAGGCAATGTAGGCCATAAGCAATTTGGAAATGCATTAAACTTTTCAGAGATTTGCCATCGCACATACCATGGCCATGACCACAGCTACACATCATTTTGCAGGTAGAGGAGAAACTTTAGTAATAGCAACTACAGAGCCACAAACTTTTTCATATTCTAACTCATGCCTCAAGAAAGATTTTCCTGGGCTGGGTGACTCAGTTGGAGCATTGCCCTTACACCAAAAGTTTGTGGGGGCACATACAGGAGGCAACCCATAGATGTTTCTCTCTCACATCGATGTTTCTCTCTCTCTCTTTCTCTCAACATATCCTCAGGTGAGGATTAAATTTTTTTTAAAAGATTGATAAGATAGGAACATATGAATTGGTTACTTATGAGGTCAATGCTGTAATTAAAACAACGGAGTGCAGTACTGTCTGAGATATAATTATTGGCATACAAAAACAGCGCAGTGCTCTGGACTTTAACAATAAGAACATCTATTTAAAATGGGAAGGTCAAAATTGTCATCCTCTGTTGAGTAGCAGGGGAAAAAATAATAAACAACTTCAGAAAAGAGGATTCTAATTTTGGGGGTTGGAAGTATCCAGAACTGGTCTTATTTTCCTTCTAAATTGTTGAAACATGAAATAAGAACTAAAAATTATCAAAACACTACTGTCAGCAATTCCAGAACACATATCTGTCCTACATGTGTGGATGCTGTTATAATTTAGCCTGCATACGGCTCTGTTTTGTATTGTCTGCTATGAAGTTGACACTCAAATATTTGATGATGATTGACCAACATGAATTAAATAAGTTGGAATGGGATAATGTCACCTATAAAAATATGGTAAGATCAACATGCCCCTTACCATGCTGAAAAAACAACAATACTCTATTGAGAGAAGTTAGAATAAATAGGCATTTGCCAGCATCCGGAGATTTGGGTATCTGTAACTTACCCTAGTTGAAGGGATGTTAGATACTCTGTTATTTTGTACAAAGCCATTAGGGGTTATAATGCTGAAGCATTCATTGTCTGACAAACTAAAATTGGAAGCAAATTTTCTTCTTTCAGTGAGACTAAAGGCCATATAATTTGCCAGTCAGACTTGCAGCATTATTTTTACTCTACCAAGGCTTATTCATTTTCTTTTCAAGTGACATTTTTTTAGTGAACTACCAGGACACAGCAAGTCAAGGCCATTTCTAAAATAGTCTGTTCTCAATGTAGATTATCATTGCCCTTACATGGTCAGTCAATGTGTACCTATTATTGGGCAGAAAATATACCAATTCAAATTTACAAACAATATTCCAAAGTAGAAAATGGTCACCTCTTTTAGAAAAATGTAACTTTCATTTTTTTTCAAGAAATGACAGTAATTTTATTTTACAAAAGGCACTATCTTAGTGTCAACCACAGAAAGAAAAGGTCTCAGTAAAGGGGATTCAATCATCTCCTAAAAACGTGTTTTCACCTCCTAGCACAACCCAGGGCACTCATCAAATGTTGGGTGAATGAAGGAATCAATCAATAAATGTAATGCCCTCACTTTTGAGGAGCTCAAAATCTCTAAAGCAGTGGTTCTCAACCTTCTGGCCCTTTAAATACAGTTCCTCATGTTGTGACCCAACCATAAAATTATTTTCGTTACTACTGCATAACTGTAATGTTGCTACTGTTATGAATCGCAATGTAAATATCTGATATGCAGGATGGTCTTAGGCCACCCCTGTGAAAGGGTCGTTCGACCGCCAAAGGGGTCACGGCCCACAGGTTGAGAACCGCTGCTCTAAAGGAAGTATGACTCAGGTCTTGTAAGCCTGTTGGGGAAGTAGAGCTGATGGGAGCTGGTGAGGGGCAGGCTTCAGAGAAGAAATGGGTCTTGAAGGATGAGTAAGAGTTTGTCAGGTGAAGCAGTAAAATATTTTTCAGTCAGAGGACATCATTCTCTAGAGCAGGGGTGGGCAAACTTTTTGACTCGAGGGCCACAATGGGTTCTTAAACTGGACCGGAGGGCCGGAACAAAAGCATGGATGGAGTGTTTGTGTGAACTAATATAAATTCAAAGTAAACATCATTACATAAAAGGGTACGGTCTTTTTTTTTTTTAGTTTTATTCATTTCAAACGGGCCGGATCCGGCCCGCGGGCCGTAGTTTGCCCACAGCTGCTCTAGAGTCTTAGAGGGAAAACTTGGTGCTCTGGAGGTAGACGTGGCAAGGTTCAGAGTTTCAGGATGGGAGGTTGGTGAAGGGGTTGGTTAAGTTGAGATAAAGAGGAATTGTATTTGTCTGTAATATTCAAAAGTGAAATGCAGACCACAGTGGAGTTTTTAAAGGGAGGGGTGTTCTTTGAAGGTTTAATAGCTCCCTGTTTACAGGCTCTGCTTTTTGGCTTGCGTGTGTTATCTCATTCGATTCCCCCGCACCAGGGTGATGAGGTACTTTCACTAATGGGTAAATTAACAACGGGAGAATATAATAGCTTTCTAAAGGTCACACAAGTAGTAAGAGGCAGTGGAATGCAAAGCAGCAAAAAGTGACATTCGTCTATGCAAGCACTGGCCCAGGACTGCGAGTGTGGAGCCCCAGAGCAGGCTGGCGTAGGCGGGCATGTTCTAGAACAAATAGAACTAGACACATGGCAAAGGAGGCTGACTCAGTGTGTTCTTTCCCAGCACAAGGCATTCACACTGTCATCCCCATTTTGTTGTTTTTAGTGCACATCTAACCTGAAACTCCTCCTTACCACCTCTGGTCTCAGCACAAATCACTTTAGCAGGTTTTAAGCAACTCAGTGCAACGCTGCAGTGCACAGAGAGTAGGCATTTCCATCTGCATTTTAATTACATTTTTGTCACCCCTAGGGTCTTAGTTGAACAACATCTTTTTCGTGACAAACAACATCGTTTGTTTGTCAGTCTGGTGAAGTATGCCCAGTGTTCTCGATCCAATCTTTCTCTTTTTCTTACCATTTAAAACCCAGGACAACTTTAGCTATATAGGAGGAGACAAGAGTGGTGAGCCTTCAATAATTTTTAAATTAATGTGTCTTAACAATGGCAATCTGGGTGGAAGGTTAGAGGACAAGAGATTGTCTTGAGAATTCATTTGCAGAGTTAGGGTGTGTGTGTGTGTGTGTGTGTGTGTGTGTGTGTGCGCGCGTAGGGTTGCTTTTAAGACTTTTATCATTATAAAACTTTAATTAACATACTTATTAAACGTCCCCTTTATGCCTTCCATTTTGAGACAAAAGCCTGCCTTGCTGAAATAAAGCGTTACAGCTTCTTTTCAAGTTTTAGCAGCAAAGAGTTCTGTGAGGATATTTCCAGGTGAGAGAATCAATACCTACGTTATCACTTTAAGCATCTGCCAGGTCTTCGTTTTCCCTAGAGTTTAGCTATTAAACAGTCAGGCTGATTGCAGCCACTGAGGATAAAGGACTCAAATTCTGACTGAAATGTTATTTTCTTTAAAGTTTGTCTTTGTCATTTTCAAAGACATGCCACTTACAATACCTGTACTTTGTAGCAAAGACAAAATGACATTTATTCCTGTTCCATCAAATCAGACAGCTTCTGGGCTGTAGTTAACCTTTGAAATCAATGATGAACAAATAACAGAATAAGCACATTTCCAAAGGGTCTATCCCATCTTCTTTAGAAGGCTATTTCTTTTTTTTTAATTTTGTAAATTTCTATTTACAAAAAGGTATGTTGTTTGGAAATGATTATACTTTCTTTTTTTTTTAAATTAAATCTTTATTGTTCAGATTATTACAGTTGTTCCTCTTTTTTCCCCCAATAGCTTCCCTCCACCCGGTTCCCACCCCACCCTCCGCCCTCACCCCCCCCTCCACTGTCCTCATCCATAGGTGCACGATTATTGTCCAGTCTCTTCCCGCATCCCCCACACCCCTTTCCCCCCCAAGAATAGTCAGTCCACTCCCTTTCTATGCCCTGATTCTATTATAATCACCAGTTTATTCTGTTCATCAGATTATTTATTCACTTGATTTTTAGATTCACTTGTTGATAGATGTGTATTTGTTGTTCATAATTTGTATTGTTACCTTTCTCTTCTTCTTCCTCTTCTTAAAGGATACCTTTCAGCATTTCATATAATACTGGTTTGGTGGTGATGAACTCCTTTAGCTTTTCCTTATCTGTGAAGCTCTTTATCTGACCTTCAATTCTGAATGATAGCTTTGCTGGATAAAGTAATCTTGGTTGTAGGTTCTTGCTATTCATCACTTTGAATATTTCTTGCCACTCCCTTCTGGCTTGCAAAGTTTCTGTTGAGAAATCAGCTGACAGTCGTATGGGTATTCCCTTGTAGGTAACTGAGTTTTTTCTCTTGCTGCTTTTAAGAGTCTCTCTTTGTCTTTTGCTCTTGGCATTTTAATTATGATGTGTCTTGGTGTGGTCCTCTTTGGATTCCTTTTGTTTGGGGTTCTCTGCGCTTCCTGGACTTGTAAGTCTATTTCTTTCACCAGGTAGGGGAAGTATTCTGTCATTATTTCTTCCAATAGGTTTTCAGTATCTTGCTCTCTCTCTTCTTCTGGCACCCCTATAATTCGGATGTTGGTACGCTTGAAGCTGTCCCAGAGGCTCCTTACGCTATCTTCGTATTTTTGGATTCTTTTTTCATTTTGCTCTTCTGGTTGGGTGTTTTTTGCTTCTTCGTATTTCAAATCTTTGACTTGATTCTTGCGATCCTCTAGTCTGCTGTTGGAACTCTGCATAATATCCTTTATTATGTTGTAGGTATCACTGGGAGGAATTGACCTCCAGGCCTATTGGCTGTGAGAATCGGCTATGTCTTCAGTGGGAGAACTTCTGTGCTAAAGACACCCTTATGGGGCAAAACTTGCTTCAGTGGGGCTTTGGTGCTCACTGAGTCTGCCCCCGGGGTGTGTCCCTTATGGATCTGAGGAGTAGTAATCTGGATGGTCCCACTCTGACCACTGGGTACACTGGCTCTTGGATCTAAGGAGGTGCTAATTTAGCCTCTGCCTGAGGCTACCCAGCAGGAGCTACGAAGATATCTGCAGATTCCCCTTCCTTGTTTGGGGTTTGGTGGTGCCTAAATGAGGCCCAGCTGTGAAGCAATGCAAGCTGCTGTGGGGCCTTGGACCTTCTCTTGGAAGTTCTGGGTCTGTCTGGCCCAGCTGCAGTTTGTTAGGTAATTTTCAGATTGCAAATAGCCAGGGCATTCATATGCAAAAGCCTCTGCTGCAGCTTGGGTGGGGCAGGGTCTCAGGGGATCAACAGGGCGGAGCAAGCAGCTATGGCTGATCCTCAGCCCTGCCCTAAGTGGCCCCCAGTCTCAGTTTCCCGGTAATTGCTGCAAGCACCTTTGAGAGAAAGCCACCCTCGAGTTCCTAGTTCTGCCTGCTGCCAAACAGTCCAGTTTCTCCCCATATGAGCCTAGGTCCCCAGAGACTCACCCGGAACTGGAGTTCAGAGCAGTTGGGGGCTTGTGGCTCCCTCCCGATTCAAAAAGACAGCCGTGTCCTCAGTTGCTAGCCCTTGCCGTGTGCGCCTCTGTACTTCTGCACTTTACTTCCGCAGCTCCTCTGAGTCTCAGTGTGCTTTTCTCTTTCCTTCTAGTTGTAGAATTTCCACTCAGCCAGCCTTCCTGTATTTCTGGATGATGTCCGTTTTGTCTTTTATTTGTATTTTTGAATTTGTTGTGGGAGGCAGCAATTTCTAGTGTTTACCTATGCCGCCATCTTGGTTTCTCTCTGGGAATGATTATACTTTCTTAAAGTCTCATTTTCCAAGATAATCCTATCTAATAAAGAAGGAATATACTAATTGAATCTCATGCCATCGCAAAGATGGCAGCACCCACAGCCAATAAGGAGGGAATATACTAATTGAATGCCATGCCCTCAAAGATGGTGGCGCCCACAGCCACAAGATGGCAGCACCCAATCCCCTCAGCCCCACCGTGCGCCTGCCTCTGGAGTTCCCCAGTCCCCTCAGTGCCCCAGCTGCCCAGTTACCTGAGGCTCAGGTAACCAGGGCCGGCCAAGACTTGCACTGCGGGCAGTGGCAGCAGCATAGGTGTGATGGGGCGTTGCCTTCCCCGGATCGCCAGATCGCCTCCCGCCCCTGAGGTCTCCCGGACTGTGAGAGGGGGCAGGCCGGGCTGAAGGACCCCCCCTCCAGTGCATGAATTTTTATGCACCGGGCCTCTAGTTTTTTTATAACATCAGAGAAGAATTCGGAAATCTGAGTGGTGTCATTTACTGGTTGTGTACCTTAAGAATACTAAGATATTCATAATATCTATTTCTTCTTCATTTTAAAAGAAGATGGAGTTTATCTTCCAGAATTATGGTAATAATTAAATAAAATACTATCTGTGGAAACATTTAAGAACTAGATAATATTAATTAAAGGTAATAAAAATATATGATTTCTCCAATACTCTCCTCAACACCTGGAAGAATTAAGTACTTGTGTACTGTTGGTCTCAGCACTTGCATAGCATCAATAATATTGCTTATTGCCACATGACTGTTCTAACTTTGTAGTTTTCTGGTTCTTCAATTTCACAGATGTTTGAGGACAGGGATCATTGTCTTATGTATTTTCATCCTCAAAAGCTAACTCACTTAACAAGGATTGTTATAATAGAAGCTGCTATAACAAATAGAACTAGACAAATCTCAAATTAGTGTTTGATATTTTTCCAGCTGCCTTTCCATATTGTGCCTGTCTCTGACCCATCCTCTTATTTCTTCCTCCCTCCATCTCTCAAGTAGGTACTTACTTGAATAGTTAGTCACTCAAGGAGGTACTTACTCATTCCCAATAAATTGGTACAAAATGTAGAGGAATTTTTCATAGCTGCAAACTTTTCAATAAAGAAAACTTTGAAGTCTCCAAAATAAACCTAAAAAAGTATAAGTTCGGTCAACACTTGCAGTAGTGAACATCAGGATGGGTATTTTGGAGCTAAGAGAATGGGAAAATGATACTTAAATCATGGTTGCCTTCTTTTAAGGGTTTGCTTGCTTTTTCCCACATATCAGCCACAGATTCATAGCATCAACTCTGTATTCAAATAGATCTTTGATAAACTTGATTATGATAATGTAATGAAAATGAGTAAAAAATAAAGAATTAAAAAAATAATGGAGCATGTAATTTTTAAAATATGTTTTTGTTGATTTTCGAGAGAGAATAAGGGAGAAGGATAGAGAGAGAAATAAATTAGTGAGAAATTTCTATTGGCTGCCTCCTACATGCTCGCTACCAGGGATGGAGCCTGAAACCTGGGCATATGTCCTGACAGGGAATCGAATTGGTGACCTCTTGTTTCATGGGTATACACTCAACCACTGAGCTACACCAGCTGAGCAAAGCATGCAATTTTAATTTTAGAAATACAGTAAGGAAAAATAAGGATTGTATCTGCTTACTGAGCAATATGTGCAGACAGAAACCACAAAGAGCAGATTTTAAAACTAGAGACTTTATAAAAGAGATTTACTATAGTTTTTTTTATAGTCTGAATCTTTACCATCTGTGGACCATGGTTTGCAAAAAAAATTTTCAACATGCATACACAAAATTGTGATAAACAATTCACAGATTCATTTTGATTAAAATACATAATTATTACAGGTGCATAGGTATCAAACTTATGGAATTTAAAATACTTTTTATTGAATAAAGCAGACATTTCACTTATATAGATTTTTTTATGGTATGTTTTGCTCGTAAACTTTTAAAATGCTAGGAACACGTTTTAGTCCATTTCAAGTATTAGAACAAGTATGTGAATGGTTTAGAAAAGTGCTCAGTATTTTGACTTATAAGAGATAACTTGCACAAAGAAAATGTAAGCAAAAATCTCTTTTTAGGAAATATTTGTAGGTATTTTAGAGAAAATTACAGTCCCTGTAAAATATTCATGGTACTTTATTTTTAAGGCCCATCCAGTTAATAATTTCAATTTGTTTCTCATCATTGTAAGCTCAGTAAAAAATGGGTCCTGTTGGGACAGGTTGGGTCTATTTGCAATTTGACACATCATCTGTGTATTCACACAATGTCCATCTGTGTGGTGATCAGCTGTTCCAAAATGGCTCTTGTCCTAGGTGCCTATTCTCTAAACAAAAAAGAAATTAATAGAAATCAAACCAGAAGTATTGGGGCATTTTAAAGACTTAGAAAGTTGTTTTTCAAATATTTGTTATTTCAAAACTTCTTGAAACTAGAGCAAACAGAGCATTCAGAATTATAATAAAAATGTAAGCCTCCTAATCTTATTTCTTTATTTTATAAACATGATTGAAGTTTTAAGAAGTAAAAGAACTTGCTCAAAATTCCACACTTTCTTTGTGGGATAGAGTAAGAACTCTTATGTTCTTTATACCAATCTAAAAGTATTAATTAAATGATGAAATCTTACAAAAGAAATGCAAAGTACATCTGGAAAATGTATATTAGCATACCAAAAGTTCTATATGATACAACTATATAATCTATTTTTTGACATTTTAAAATAAATGATTATTTCTCTAGTTGGTTGCTTTTCCAAATTGTGATACTGTCCTTCAGAGTAAAAAAAGGTAGCACTGAATTAAAGCATTACATCTTTGGCGTCAAAGCCAGATAATGTCCAGTATTAGTTAAATCACTGAGTATTTCCTGTAATGCAGCATTGTGTTGGACTCTCATTAAGTAATTGTGAATAAATGACATTGTCCCTGCAGACACAGAGTTTATAATCTAGTAAAGGATGCGGAAAATAAAACAGATCATTATAATAAAGGCTGATGTCAAAGCAAAGCAAATCTGAACTCATGTGCGAAGAGCCTTTTCCGAAAGGATTATTGCCATAAAGAGAAGGGAATAGTGTTATGAGGAAAAGCATTGCAAGGGCAGATCACCTCAAAGGCCAGGCAGAACGGGCTTTTCTTTCATTGAGAGAAGTAGACAGGGAGAAAGAACCAGGCGGGGAGATGGGGGGGGGGGGGGGTTGCCAAGTACTAGTAGATGTTTTTCTGTAGGGTCAGTGATTCTCTCCAGAGGGCCCTTTAGGACAAACTCTTCTGTGTTTCAGTGCTTAGGATGGGCCAAACTTGAGGGGCCTGCGGGAAGGAGAGAAACCCAATTAAAGTTCGGTTCAGGCAAATTAGTGGACATTTTGTTCTGATCGATCACTGCAGACAACCAAGTGAGCTCATCACTTAGACAAAAAAATAGGAGCATGGAAGGTCTGGGTCTGGCCTTGACCTACACGAACAAGTGGGTCTATCCACAAGCCTAACTAAGTCATGTGGAGAAGGGCAGCCCTTTGTACTAAGTCATCTTCCAGAACACGATGAGATGAGTGGTTTTATTTAATTATGTCTGTTTTCCAGGAACATGGGGTTCAGGCAAAATTGTAAATATCATTCCACATTGCCTGGGATAAATGCTATGTTGAAGGTCCTCAGAGACCTATGAGAACACAAAGATGGGTCAGGGAGGAAGTGAGTTTGAGCACTAATTTTAAGAATTAACAATAGAAGTTAAAAAGGCTAGGGATCAGTGAATTAAAAGCCAGGGAATGAATCATTTGCAGGCAGAATAGGTAACCTTGTGTTCGAAAGAGTCCAAAATATGCTCTCCCCGCATTCATGAACTTGCACCATTAGATTTTCATTTTCTGTCCCTCCTGCTGTGGTAGCTTCACTGAGCAGAGGCACTGGGGAACCAGGGAGTGGCTGATGTTTATTCAAAAGGTCTAGGCTAGTCAATGGCAGGACTCCAGCCCCTAACAATGAGGGTGGGCAGACCTACATAAGCACCAAGGCTAGAATCCAGAGCACGGAACTGTGTTAGGCAGCCTGACGGGGATACGCATGTGGCTCAGGCACATGCCCGGGCTCAGAGTGTTGGGAGGAAGAGCAAACAGTTTGGAGGATTCCAGGCCTGGGGAAAAGGATTTCCACCAAAACATCTGTCCCATTGTTAGTACTACATCTGCTAAATGGATTCCCTGCCTCAGTGAGGTTGAACTCAGGATTTGAGGCAGCACCTTGCCATCAATAATGATTAAGCACTTTGCTGAATGGCTTGTATATATAAACTCATTTCATCTCCCAACAGCCTTGAGTTAGGGACTGTCTTTATCTCCATGTATTTAGAGGTGAAGAAACTGAGGGACAGAGAAGTGGGAACACTGTCCCAGCATCAGTGAGTAATGAATGTGAGGGACCTGGGCGGACACACTTAGGCAATCTTGCTCCTGAGTCTGAGCTCTTAACCACCACACTCTGTGGCCACTTGACATTGAGGCACCAGAGTGACCAAAGTCAGGGGCAAAAGAATTTGCTCTGGAGCTTGTAGGGATGTGATCTAACCTGAAGATTAAGCCCAGAGTGCATGCTGCCTCAGGCATTTCTCAGTCAAGGTGCCCAGGGCTCCTCCCAGAGGCCTGTGTCTCAGATCTATTTATTCGAGCAGAAGAGAGAAGACATCAGTCCTTCTTTCTATATGCAAATGCTTCTAGCTGGATTAATATATCATTGAGTCTTCAGCACATCATACGAACATTGCTTGCCTTCCTGTGATCAGGCATCCTGTGTCCACTCCATGAACAAAATTCCATTTTTATATTGATTTCACCATTAATCATCCAGTTCTGCTTTGTCTGGTCATTGGAAGGCAAAGCTTGTGGCTCTTTTATGGATGGTACTTAGAGAAAGATGAAAAATCTTGAAGATCCCTAAAGAGAAGAAAGAGGGCACTGGGATGAATGGAACGTATCAAGAAAGGAAACCTTTTTTCCCAATGGACTTTATGTTGGGTTCAATTAAGATCTGAATTTAAAGTCAGTTTTCTGTGTGTTACAGCTGCTGCTGCTAACAGTGACAAGATGGATGATCCTATTTCTGATTCTCAGTGTCTCCTGAGTAGTAAATCTTCATTGATGTATGTAGTTTCAGCAAATTATCATGTTTTTAAAAATCTGGCCCCAGCCAGGTTGGCTCAGTGGATAGAGCGTCAGCCTATGGACTGAAGGGTCCCAGGTTCGATTCCAGTCAAGGGCACATGCCCTGGTTGCAGGTTCGATCCCCAGTAGGGAGCATGCAGGAGGCAGCCGATCCAATGATTCTCTCTCATCATTGATGTTTCTACCCCTCTCTCTCCCTCTCCCTTTCTCTCTGAAATCAATAAAAATATATTTTTTAAAAAATCTGAAACAATATTTTGTGTCTGAAGACAAAATGTGGTAGGATACTTCTCCTTGGAATTTTAAGGGAGTTGTTAAATTTTTAAGCAGCTGGTCCCTCTGGAATTACAATGAAATATATCACAGTCAGTCAACTCAATGAGCTATGGGCTCATCAATCTATGTGTTTTTCTCTCTTCATGAGACTCTGTTCAAGAATGCCCTAACATAATCCACCAAGTTCTGGTGCATCTACCGTTATTTCATAGCCACTTTGATTTGAGGGGATGGAAAGAAGGTATCTGTCCCAAACATTAAGAACTCCTTCATCTAATAATTATTGCAGCTACCTTTCCCACCAAGATTGTTTTAATATTTTTTTTCTACTATATCTATTCTTTATTTAGACCTTAGCAGAATTGGATGTTTCGTGGTGAAATCGATATAAAAATAGAATTTTGTCCATAGACTGGCCATAGAATACCTGATCATAGGAAGGCAGTGTTTGTGGTAGATAGCTTTTTATTTAATATGGCTTGAACATTATTTCCTGGCCCCCGTATGTGTACCAAAAATGCTTTATTATTTCCTTTGTGTGACTACCATTCTTACAGAGCTTGCTCAACATCTCTGCCTTTAGTTACCTGCTGTTTCACTGGTTAAAAAAAGGGTACAATCGAGCAAAATCACAGTGTCTGCATAAGGAACCTCCTCAATTATTAGCACCTCTAGAAGAGGGTCAGGACTGCTCTCGAGCAGTGATTCCACTTTCCCGTATGATCAGGCTGGCTCTGCCCAGATCTTGCAATAAAAAGGAGCGAGTCTGACTGTGAATGGCAGTGTGCACTCCCACCCACATTGGGGATACAGTACCGCTATCTTCTTGTGGCCACCCCCTGGGCACAGAGATGGAAAAGGGCATATCGCATGTGCCTCCATCTGGCCCAGCTCTGTTTCTTTCCAAAATAATACAAGTCCTTCAAAACCCTGTATTGTTTCCATCTATTGTTTCTGGAAGTCCTTTATGCTAGTAAACTCCCAGGATTGTTTTCCAGGTGCAGTTTTAAAGACTGAGATATTGCTTGTTTTTTTTTTTTTACCTTCTATGGAATTTTTCTCTAAACTTGATGGCGGCCACATTGAGACCATTTTGGGGACTAGGCTTCTCTGATAGGATTAGGCAATGACCTTCGGGACGGGGCTCTGCCCTTGGGGAATGGGCTCCACCATTTGGGGTTAGTCTAAGCTCTTGGGGGCTTGGCTGGGCTCTTGGGGACCATCTGAGATAATAGATGCGAAAGTCCTGAAGTCTGTGTTGTTGTTTTTGTTGTTTTTCACACAGTTGTCACTTACTTGTTTGAGAAGTTTTGGGGGGCTTTTCTAATTAAATACCTTTCTGAGGTTTACCTTTACAATTTGGGGTCCAAATGCAGTTGGCATTTCTAATCCTAAGACTCATGGTCTTTGGACGGTCTCCTTTTCATCTAATGTTTACTTTAAAAAACAGTAACATCTTGCCTATACTTGCAGGTTTGACTCCCTGCTAGGATGCATACCTATGTTGCAGGTTTGATCCTTGGTCAGGGCACCTACAAAGGCAACTGATTGATGTTTCTTTCTCAAATCGATGTTTCTCTCTCTCTCCCTCTCTCTGTAAAAATCAATAAAATGTACCCTAGGGTGAGAATTAGAATAGTAATAATAGTAATGCTTGTGGCTTATGAGTGTCCTTATTTTTAATTAATCTCCCATGAGCTCTGATTGGAATTTGTTTCATATAAGGATTTGAAGAAATTCCTGCAGGTTGATTCCAAAATTAGCACCTTAACATACTAATGCACAGCACTGCATTTTCAGGGCAGAATTTATAACTTCAGCTTTCTTATTGTTTTCCCCCAAGTTAATTTACTAATCCTCAGCCAGCACTTCTATGAGAAGGGAAGAAAGTGTGGGGGGACGCATTCAGCATTTCTGGTAAACAAAGGAAACCCTTCCTTCCAGAAGGCTCATTGAAGAAGTGGCAGGAATATTAGAGAGGTGACTCTAGAATAGAGGAACAATGTTTGAAAATCAGGGTGGGTGTCAGAATACTGCCACAAAAAGCATTTGCTAGAGGAGGATCCAAAGTTCTCAGCTTAGATATAAACAAACAAGAGTAAACGACTGGTGTAATAAGCCCCTTACAGTTCTGATGAGCCCCCCACCCCAATATTCTAGTTTTGGTGTCTTACAATCATCTATATTACAGACCTGCTTCTCACTTCTAATTAATGCCAGACTCCATTCTCAAGAGCCCATTTCCTTCCCACCTTCAAGGAGACTGATAAATATCAGAAGGCGTGTGGCCCTCTCAGCCTGTGCCCTTTAGAAGGAAAACCTTCTGGGATGCTTTAGTGCTGCTGGCTGGCTGGAGCCAGATGGAGAATAAACTGGCTGAGAGCCTCGGGGATCAGCCATGGAACTGCATTCTCAGAGGGCAGAACAAAGAAAGGGCCAAATATCAGGCCTTGGCGTTTGCTTTGCACTTTTAAGCCATGATGTGGAGCGGGTTGCTGTGGGGCTGAACAATCCTTGTGTGAAAAGATCAAATTAAAAGGCTGTGCTCAGTAGTCTGTTAGACCTCAGGCATTCCCTATGCTAGTCTGCATTTTCTCTAACGCAATATTCTAATAGGCTCGACAGTCAAAGATTTGGGGATTCTTCTATGTAAATTTGCCTCACATTCCTTATTTGCAAACTGAGGGTCCTGGGATAACTGAGTTCTATGATCCTGTCCAGTTCTTGTGGCCTCTGTGCCATTGGTTGGTGGAGTGTGCGTGTGGACGCTCTTCCCGCATCCATGTGTTTCTGGTAATCTAATGGGAGTGGGCGACTCTCATCTCAGCAGTTTATGGAAAGTTTTATGTCCAGTTTCTTATATTTTAGTCCATAGTGGATGCTATGGCCTAAATGTGTGTGTCCTCTGCCTTTTTAAAGAACCATATATCATTTCTTTATATATGTATCTTGAATTGACTCTTTATAACTCCAGATTTCTTTGAACATATGGCTTCCTCTTGGTGTGAAAACTCTTATAGTTAACAGTATAAAATCATGAGATGCATATTGTAGAATAAACAATATGCATTCTAAAAGAAAGCTTTATTACCTTATCTGAATTGGCTATTCAATGTCAGCCACTTTAATTTTTCATGTGAGTCATTAGAATGCTTATATACTTGACATGAATATGAGAAATTCTGAAATAAAGTAAAAAGTTTAAACTTAAAAATATTCTGCATAGGAGTATAGGGATATGAGCTAAAGGTTCATTCTAATGGCAGTCCAAGACTTCTTTTGTTTTTTAAATAGAGGTATAACCCAAATACAATAAAGAATGGAAAGTATACTGATCATAGTTGAGTTGGTGAATTAGTCATGTTTGCTCATGTGTCAACAATTCAAATAGCAATGTAGCTCATACCCAGCTCCTCAAAGGGTCCGGATGCTCTTTCCCATTCCAGATCTTCTGCAAGTAGAACTACTATTTTTGACTTCTGTCGCCATAGGTTAGTTTGCTTATTACTGAATATTAATAAGATCCTGATGGATATACTCAATTGTGTCTAACTGTTTTTGCTCAATATGTTACATGTAGACTCATCCATATTGTTTCATATAGATGTGATCCATGTATTCTTACAGTATATAATATGTTGAAAGCAAAGGTCATGATCCAAGGTTTACATTATTTTTACCAAAACATGAGAAAGATGATATATGCTATTACTTCCAAATAGTTTATGACCATCAAATCTTGCTAATATATTTTACAAAAGCTTTTTAAATACAGTATGTTCCTGTTCCTTTTTCTGGTGTTTTATAATTTTCTTTGTATATTGTGATAAAATCCCTTCTGTTTTGTTTACTTTCTCTTTCATGACTAAAGTTAGGAATAGAATCGTGTCTGTAGAGAATCATTTTTAGAATGTGTGAGCATGCCTTAGACACAGTGAAAAGAGCTCACAAGGGAGAAGAGATGAACAGGCAAATCAGATAGAGCTGAGTGACCTGTGTTAAAGCTGTGAGGAAGGACCAGTGACTACAGCAGCCATTGTTGGTGCACCCAGCTCTTGAGCACCACCAGCTCTGGTCACTGTCCCTCAGGTTCTGCATTCTTCCTGTTAGTGGCTCCCATCTATGACGTTCAGAAGATGATCTTTTATGACTGGGATTGGAAATAGACTGCTGAAAATTTTTTTGTTCTCAAAGGGACACCTTTCAAGGTCTAATTTATTCTCTAGAGCTCCCCTGGTGGCCATCTGAGGCTGCAACTGCTCCAGCATTATTCCTTTGTGTGAGCTCTCTTTTCTGTTCTGCTTTCTCCAAACCCTTTTCCTAAGAGCACATTAAGAAGTTCCAGGCGGCCTGGCCAGTGTGGCTCAGTGGTTGAGCTTCAATCTATGAACCAGAAGGTCATGGTTCGATTCCTAGTCAGGACATATGCTGGGGTTGTGGACTTGATTCCTAGGGGGGCCCTGCAGGAGGCAACTGATCAGTGATAAACTCTCATTGATGTTTCTATCTCTCCTCCTTTCCTCTGAAATTAATAAAAATATATTTTAAAAAAAGAAGTTCCATGTACAAACACTTCATCTCAGGGTCTGACTCTGGAAAACCCCAATTAAGACAGGCACATTGGATTCTTTGATGCTAAATGGAGACAAAGGAGAGATGGCAAAGATACAGAGTGCTTTGCATTTGAAGGGACAGAAAGTCCATTGTGTTCACTAAAGGTGATCTTAATTTAATTAAAATAAATGAGAAAAAATGTATTAAATTGTAGCAGAAGGTGGTTTGAAGACACCACCATTTTCAGGATTCTTCCAATTATTAGTAAAAAGATTTCAGAACCACTCTTAGAACCTGGCAGGGATTTTAAATAATTGGAGTCTTCATAAAGGTTGGGAGGATTATGGCAAAAGTGTGAAGTGGTGTCAAAGGGAGAAGTAATTTGGAACATGGAAGGAACAGAGGGCAGGCCTTTGAGGTGCGGTTGGTATGGGGTTCAGGGACTGGAATGCACCATAAGTCAGTGGGGTAGCTGAACCAGGTGGACATGCGATGCTGGTGCCTGGAAATGCAGATTGAGAGTGTGGAAGTGGCAATAAATGTTTATCCTAAAGTTTATTCTTTTAAACTAGTCTTGACTTCCCCCTGCCAAAGTGTAGCTACTTACACTTAAATGGAATACACATAGTAGTTTGGGAGTAGAAGTGGCTTATTTTTTTTTTAACTTCATAACACACAAATTAAGATTATCTACAGAATAACTTATGCCTTATGCATCAATAACCAACAATAAATCAAAATGCATTTCTTCCTTTATTCAAACCTCAACAATACCCATAATTTGGTAAATTTGCTTATTCTCTCTTTGTGAGCTGCATTAAAAGAAAAATGTCCATCAGTTTATGAAAGAAATGCATTCAAGTCTCACTGGGAGAGGTGATCCTGATAGCGTATGCCTGTGATGGATACTTAATATACTTAACAGGTTGGTCATTTAACAGAAGTTTCTGTAGTACCCCAAGCACAAGGCATCTGCATTTTCAAAGCTACTTTCCAGCAGGATTCTAAACACAGATCAGCCCTCTCAGAAGATGAGCTCATGGAAGGGCATGAAATGAGGTTGAATTGAAATGAAAAGAAATAGGATTAGGGAGAATGAGCCTCTACCAACATATTCTCTCTCTCTCCCTCTCCCCATGCCAGACATCCATGCAGAGATTATACTTGAATCTGTGGATAATAATCCCTGATCTCTTAGTCTTAAAGTATTTCCCAATTAATTTGGTCATTTCATTTGCAAGACAGGTTACAAAAGAAATAGGTGACCAGCAATTGTCAGTTTCTATTCAACTCCTTTATAATCAGACTCTGGTATCTTGAATACCCTGTATAAAGTATTACTGAGCGTGGCAGGGTTTCCATCTTTTATCACAGAAAATCACTTTATTTGGATTCCATGGCACAGAGCAAGAGTTCCCAAATGATCAAAAATGTCAATATCTCCCATATCTGTCTAGCTAGCTCTGTAAATATTAGATGACTACATTGAAAAGAGCACTTAGCTTTTGTTAAGTTACTTTCATTGTGTTGGCCAGCAGCAATTTTCAACCAATGTGCTGCAGGAATTTTTAAAACATGCAATACCTACCTACTGAGTCAGAGGCACTGACCATATTTTCCCCCTTAGATTGTAAAAAAAAAAAAAAAGAAAGAAAAGAAAAGAAAAAAGAAAGAAAGGAAAGAAAAGAAAACAGCTAACAATAGCCGTCCGGTGTGAATGAATCAAAATTACACCGAATTTTTTTGGTTAGAATTTTAGTAATTGGTTTATGTGTGCCATAAAATGGAAAATTTGAAATTTGCTGACTTGCAGGGATAAACTCAGCACAGGAGGCTAAATGTTGCCATTTATTGGCCCTGGACAAATGAAACACTTTAACCTCTACTGTGTAAAATTAAAGAGATAACACATTTTGATGTTGACTACGAAATGTAAAAAATTTGCATTAGAAAAATTAGTCCTGTCACATTTGTTAGAAAGACTGCTTTGCATACTTTAATCAGAGATGTTTGACTTGTTCTACATTAAATGTGGTGGATTTTTATTTGAAGGAGATTATGAAGAAGGCCAGCACTGTTCATGGGGAAAGCAATCTTAGAAAGACTTCATTGGAGGGTCACATTTCCTCCAATTGCTATTAAATTCATTTCTATCAAATGGAACTACTTATTACAAATGATTTAATGCTTTTTTGGGAACATTTACTTCCTAGGTCAATTTTTATTGAGGAATTATAGTTTCTTTATTAAGTTAATATAGATTTTTCATTAGTTAGATCATTACTTTCATGTTACTCGGTCTCTGTATATCCTGCAGAATACATGACAACCTTATGTCTAAAGAACTAATTTCAAGCAATTGAAGATTAATTATATATTATGCAAAGTAAAAGGAGCTTTAAAAATTAGTTACCATCCCGCCCACCTTTTTTTAAAAAATTAAAAACACGTACCAAACACCTGGAGAGTGAAATAATTTGTTTAAAGGGACTGACTAGGTGGCAATACATCTGGGAATTGGTGCCTAGTCTCCTGACCTGAATACAGGCTCTAGGTTTACTTCTGGGTACACAATGTGTTTTATGAAAATTGATCAACAAACTCCTTGCATCAGTTTTGTTCTCAGACATCCACAACTATCTCTACTGTGGGGAAGTTTCTAAAAACTTTAAACAGTTCCCCATTTTAATCATGTTATCATGGTAAAAGGGTCCATATATTTGCATCCTCTTTTCATCAAATAGTATGAAAGAACCACCACATATGACTAAAAGTGGAGACAGTATTGTTAAACATGAGTGTAAAAACATCTTGCAACATCAATTTGGAGAGGATTGTCTTGGTTCTTTAAAATCAACTTTTAGAAAACAGTGGGATTAAATGTAGTTGAATAGCTTGGTAATACTGTCGTCAGTTACTTTCATTGTGTTGGCCATTTTTTTGGTGTTAGCTCTGGTTACTGGTATCTCCTTCATGAGCTTGTTGGTCTCAAAGGCTAGATTTAATTTTATTTCTAATTCTATAGAAGTTACGAACAGAGATTCTGGAAACAAAATGCATGGGTTAAAATCCCGTCTCTAATATGAACTAGCTGTGACACATCCTGAAAAAAAAAAATCACTGAATTTTTCCGAGCTTCCCATCTGATAAATGTAGATAATATTAGTAGCTACCTCATGGGGCAGTTGTCAGCATTATATGAATTATTTCATTGTAAGCATAGCAGTTGTATAAGTATTTAATAATTCTTTAATAAATGTTAACTATTAATGTCATTATTACACAAACCTCTGTGAATATGGAAAATGACAAATGTGACTTCTTGACAAAATCACGTGTGACAATGTAATATAGCCATTTTTCTGACAGTCCTTTGTAAATATACATTTAAAAGTAAATAACATTGAAAACAATTTTGAGCCAATATCACTGCTAAATACTGCCTCTGAAAAATGACTACAAGTCTTATGAAGGTACAAAATTATTTAAAAAGTCTCCCTAAATAAGATTAACAAAAAGAATGCAATGATTGATAATATTCATAAACATGACAAATAGTTTCATTTTAACTAGAAAGCTTGACACATCATTATCCCGCAGTAATGCAGTCAAATTACTTTCCTTAGTAGGGGAAATATACAGGCTGGAAGGGTGATAAATGGCTGCTTTTTAAATGCAACGAGTTCAGAAACTTTAACTTGCGTGGCAAATTAAAAACTAAGCATGATTCAGAGTGGTGACTCAGAAGGACTCGAAGATGACTTTTACATTTTGTGCCAAGTACAACAATGCTGCTCTCTGCAAGGATCAATACTAATGTATTTTACCTGCACTTGAATGCATAATCAAATCAACTATCTCTTGCTTATGAAATGCACTATTCCTACTTGAATGTTTTAATACAAAACCTTCTCATCTGTACCTGGAGGCCCTCTGTTCAGGACTGGGGGGAAGCTTGGGCAAGAATTCAGTGGCGAGGGGTCACTGTGAGTCATTACCTCCTGTAGCTCTTGGTGTTTGGCAATCCATGGGGCTGGAAGGGGGGCGGTGGGGAAGTTACCTGGTGCTTTCCAACACCTCCTGTCTAATGTGGATGCAAGGCAAGGGGAGCTAGCTGCCTCTTCTCCCCAGGGAGGGGTCCAGTAGTGGCTGGCAGCTGGGGTTTAGGAAGGTCTGTTCTTCCTGGAGCACTGCCCTTTAATATTGACTCTTGCCCTGGATGTCTGCAGCTCTGCATGCCTCTCTCTGGGCAAGCAAATCAGTTTTCTTCTGCCTTGAATTCTCTGCAGACTACAGCAATGAGACAAGAAGAAATATGAGTCACTTCAAGCTCGGCCTGAAAGATGCTACTTTTCCAGCACTCGGATGGATGCTTCTTTTTTTGTTTTTTTTTTTTTTTTTTTTCATGAGTACCTTGGAACATGCTCCTTTAATCATTATTGCTTAATATTACATATTACCTACAGGTTAAGATGCTATTTAAAAAATTATCTTTGATACATTAATTCATTGTCTATTAAAACACTTTGAAAATTGTGAGAGCTACCCTTATACATTATAAAGGGAAAGTTTGCTAGATTTCAATCTAAAATATCCCATACATTACTTGACTATTTTGCTATCCAGACAAATGATAGTGACACTTTGGATGGAGATTCATTTCACTGTTATAATATAGTCAGGTCATACTATTATGATACCAGTGCAAAGAGAATTGGATTTCTAACTATCTTTTTCTGAGGCCATTTTCTTTTAGTCATTAGATAACTTGTCAAAGTAGGAAGCAGTAAGGTAGAACCAGCAATAATAGACAATAAGCAATCCGACATCTGGTATTTTCTGGACTGAGCCCGGTTATATCTTAGTGTTATAAACACACAGCTGCTCCTCTATTGTTCTTGGGAGAAACAGGAAGACATAAGTCAGAGGTTAATTGGACGATTAGGGTGGTCATGCTTGAGCTGGACAAAAAAAATGCTTTGCTGATCAAAGAAACACTGTGGAGATGGAGATGATTGGCAGGGGTTTGAGGATGGGGTTGGATGTCACATGGACCCTTCTGTAAAATTCCTTGCAGAATAATTTCAGTGTAGAAATTCTACTTCATGGTGTTCTCTTGCTCCCAGCTTTTTATTAAGAGGAGATTTCTGTTTCCTGCCACAATGGAGTAACAGGGACTGGGTTACCTTCCTGCTATAAAGAGATAATAAAACTGAGCAAAAAATATAAAATGATACTTGTAGATATTGGAAAACAGGCATCTGCAGAAGAGGGGAAAAAACACACAGAAAACTACCTAAACTTGAACACCTGTGGAGAGCGGCAGGGAAAGGTAGGACAGTGTCTGAGTCTAGGAGACAGACATTGGCGTTAGTAACAAGATCTTCGCAGGGTTCTTTGATGAGCTGTGAATGTTTACTCCATACGGAAGTGTTCATATACAGGGTCACACTCAGTGAAGTTAGGTAAAGAGTGAGTCTTGAGTTTTTGCTGAATACAAGGCTGCGCGTGGGTTGAAGCTCAACAAGAACAGGGGAAAAGAGCTCCTAGGAGCTGGGAGTCGGGTGGATCTGAGAGCTGGCACGATCTGGAGTTCTAACCAGCCAAAGTAGACGTTCTCTTCAGTCACACAGTGAGTTCAGTAAAGATGTCAGGATGACAAGCTGTAAGAGTGTGGCTAAGTCATCCTTAGAGTAGAACTACCTTACACCCACTCCAACAAGCCCTGAAAGCATCAGGCGGAACCACAAGTCTGAACTGACTACCAAAATAAAGCCTCCTACCACTCACTTAAAAAGAGAGCAAAACCATAACATTCAGTAACATCAAATAAAAATATTTCAGTACCCACCAAAATGTACTGGGTATAAAATGACAAAGGAAAATATACAACCCATAATTATGCGGAAAAGCATTCAAGGGAAAGGGGTTGCTTTATGTAGAAATCAAACTAACGAATTCCAAGTAGGAAAACAGGAACCTGTTTCAGGTGAGCAAATGTCCAACTCCTTTCTGCCCTGGAGACACGTGTCTCCCTCTGGATTTGAGACTGCCTGTTTGCTCTACAGCTTTAGGTTTCTTTTAAACCGCTATGAATTTTCACCCCCCACCCCCCAGACTTCTGTAAGTGTGGGAGCAATGCTTTGTCTGGTGCTCCCCAGCTCCAAGCTGAACAAAATCCCCATGTTCTTATAATCATTAAACTTGATAATATTTTTTTTATAATTTATCATTTTCTTCCTTCTTTATAACAAGATTATCTAAGAATTTCTTGATATACTGTTTTAATTAAGGTGAAATTATAACTCTAAAATATTAAGCACATCCATCAGTGAACATGATAACTTTTCACTTATTCAGCCTTTTACTTTTGTTCTAAAGTTTTTTAATTCCCTTTTAACATAAGATATATAGTTCCTGTTAGATATTCACTTTATACCAAGAGACACTTTTTGTTATTTAAAATGTGAAATTTAATTGGATTGCATTCCCTAATTTGTTCTTACTCTGTATAAAAATGTTTATTCTTCATTCATTATTGTGTCTCTGCATTTTGATGAACTCTATTCATTTGACAATTTATTCTCTTAAATTTTATCTACAAATAAGTACAGTATGCCATTTTTCCCAATATTAAATTTTCCTTTTTTTTTTAATATTGACTAGTACAGTGATGACGAACCTATGACAAGCATGTCAGAGGTGACAAGCTAACTCATTTTTTTGGTTGATTTTTCTTTGTTAAATGGCATTTAAATATATAAAATAAATATAAAAAATATAAGTCTTTGTTTTACTATTGTTGCAAATATCAAAAAAGTTCTATATGTGACACGGTACCAGAGTTAAGTTAGGGCTTTTCAAAATGCTGACACGCCAAGCTCAAAAGGTTCACCATCACTGGATAGCATCTTCAATACAATTAGTAATGTTTGGGTTGGTTTAGGGATAATTGCATTATCTCAACTTTAATGGGAAGTTTTCCATTATTTTAGTATCAGGTATAATATTTGGTATAGATGTCTGATAGTAAAACTTTATTATTTAAGCAAAATTTAGTTCCTAGTTTTAAAACAAATGTCATAATTTATAAAATGCTTTTCACCTTTTCAGAAAAAAAATGCATTCCTCCTTTAGATTAATAATGCACAGTGAAAAAAAGTTCTACTGTTAAACAATTCTTGCAGTCTTGGGATAATCTTAATTGGTCATGAGCTTTTAGTTCATGGTGGTCCATGCTATCTCTGTTCTGTTGGGTCCTGGCGCAAACAGAGGTCACAAAATGACATTGTGTGCTGAATTCTGCAATAGATTCCTAAGACAGGACCTTTCTGTACTCTACTCTTTGTAAGAATGCCCCTCCCACAGCCATCACAACAAGAGTGAAGATGGCGCTCCAGAATTATGCAAACTCCTGGCAAGACTCTCCGGTCATCATCTAGGCATCCCCTTCCCACCCCACCTTAAACAGCCTCACTACCACGATCTGCCTCCCTGACCATTAGCGCTGACCTAGCATTCTGTTTCTTTCTGCTTCTATTGATAACCAAGAAGCCTATAACTTCCAGTTTCACCAGTGGTTGAGCATCGACCTATGACCCAGGGGATTATGGTTCAATTCCCAGTCAGGACACATGCCTGGGTTGTGGGCTTGATTCCCCGGTGTGGGGTGTGCAGGAGGCAGCCAGTCAATGATTCTCTCATCATTGATGTTTCTGTCTCTCCCTCTCCCTTCCTCTCTGAAATCAATAAAAAAAGAAGCCCATGACTTCCAGGTCTTCACATATACTTCATTCCTTAATGAGTGTGTACATCCCTCATGTGACTTTCCTCACCCCTCGTTGCCCTCTGAAACTCAAAATTTATAACAGAATTCCTTCTGCCCTCATGTTCTTCTCTGGATTTTTTTAAAACTTCTCATCCTTAACCTATTACCTCTAATAGTACTAATTCTCCTATAACGTTCTCAAATGGTGGCTGATGTATCTCTTACTAATGTCATGGCACTGGACCTTAAATAGAGGATTTAAGAATCAAGAATAGTCCTTTTTTCTTCGTATTGTCACTACCAAACCATTCTCTCTGAAAAGCCTAATGCTCTGAAGTCCATTACCGTAGTATTTACACCAGTGTATGCATACCACTCTCCACTCACGTGTTAGAAATCTACAGACTTCACTGTCAGTGAAGAGTTCAGCTTCTATATCTAAGTCTATCCAATACTAGCACCTTCCCTCATTTCTCTCCAGCATGAACAATCTAGCACACCCACGTGTTTAGTTATTGTCCAGATAATGAAATAACCTTGGAGACAAGTCAGCTCCTGGAACTTTTTTGCCTTGGTGATTAATAACTGTTTTGTCTGGCACAGGTCTGATCAATCAGATTCATTCTAAAATGGTTGAGTCAATAATGAATAACTCCTCCAAGCCATCTGTGCAATTTTATCATATAATATCTGGAATCAATAATAAGGAAATTATCCTATCATCATAATTACTGTGGTTGGATAAACAACTACTTCTGGGCAAGAGGAAGAGTGGAGATAAACAGATGTTGGGAGTCATTTCTTTTATAATCCCCTAAAACAACAGGAGCAATTTAACTGCTAGACATGTCGAAGGGCAAAATCAAAACTGACATGCTACAATAGTAGGAATTACATAAACGGCTCTCTTTGGCCTAGGCTCCCTGTTTACAAAATAATTTTTTTCTTTGAAGTGGCACCCACAGTGAAACAATCTTATCTATTTATATGTGTCTTAGTGAGATTTTGACAGGATCTTAGAATATCTCCCCTTAAAAATCATTTACTTTTCACTAGAGTTAATGTTGAGCACAATATATCAGAGCTTTGTGTATAAGCCAGGAGAAATCAATTTGGTTTTCATCATACATAGATAAATTAATTTTCTGAAAATTAATTTCACATAAATATATTAAGGAGGGCTGTGATTTCAATTACCCTGAATTTAACTGGATTTTAATACTGGGTATTCCACTACTAATGGACTAAGATCCTGGGTATTATATTAATCTCTCTGTGCTTCCCCCCCTCACATATAAAAGCGTTTACAGGAAGGGTGTTTTAAAGTTTAACCTATGTTTGCTATCTTCATTTTTGTACCTTTTAATCAGTGCTCAGTCAAATGACCTCATCTTCATCATCCCTACTCAAACAAATTTGATCCTATTAGCTATATCTCTTAATTGATAAATTCAAAGATTTCCTCTCCATCTTCATTCCCTTGAGATGTCTTCACCATTAAGCATTTGGTCTTTCTTTAATCAAGAAATTATTTTTCCTTGATGTCTGATACTGTTGTCTTCTATTTCTCTTCTGACTCCATGAGAACTGTTTTCCCCCTTTAAATGCAATTATTCTCAAAAATTCTTTCTTGGTCACTTATAAAAAAATCACATAACATACTTGCTTTGAGTAATAACTCCAGATAGTACCTATTTAATGATGACCCTACATTTTTACCTCCAGCCTTAATCATATCTCCAAAATCCCAGACTATTTTTAACCCCCTATGCCACAAAGTATTCTAAGCTGAAAGCCTTCAGTTATTTTCTAATCATCTCCACTCTCATCATCACCATCACTGTCATAATGTAATATAAATCTTTTATTGAACAGTCACTGTGAACCAGGGATCGTTAAGTGCTTTGAAAACATTATCTCATCTAATAATCACAACCACTCCCCACCCCCGCCCCCATAAAATAGGAGAATATAAGTGAGGTTAGACCAATTGCCTATGGTCTCATAGTTGTTGGTGGCAAAGCTGAAACGGTAGCCTGACTTTATTCGGCACTCAGACCTCTGAGTGTACTAGTAAACGGCCACACTCCACTGCTGCTCTCCCGGGACGCCAGCATTTCTAAGTGCGTCATGAGCACATCTGCTTTGTGGCTAAAATGTGCCTTGAACCTGTCTCATCCTGTGGCTATTGCTTTACTTCAAACTTTTTATTATTTATTTATTATTACTTCTAGATAAGTGAATTGGAAACTTATTCCACATCAAATCAGATTTAAATTTAAAAAGTTAAATTTATCTTCCTTGGTTTTCAGGAAGATGATAGATATTTTTAATAGCAGCAGACCGTCAAACCTCAGAGGGAAGGTGGGGGAGAGTGGGGGTAAGGGGGAGAGATCAACCAAAGGACTTGTATGCATGCATATAAGCCTAACCAATGGACACAGACACCAGGGGGGTGAGGGCATGAGTGGGGGAGGGTGGGGGGGGCAATGGGGAGATAAGGACACATATGTAATACCTTCATCAATAAAGAAAAAAATAAAATACATGTGGTCCATTATTTTTGGATAATTAAGAAATTATAATAAAATTTGTGAAAAATGGCAAGTAGACTAAATCTGATTTTGCTACTATCATGTCAATGGTAAAAAATGTAGTGTGCACACATTTTTTAAAATTTATTTATTTGAGAGAGAGAGAGAAGAAGAGAGAGCGATAGAGAGAGATTGATTTGTTGTTCTACTTATTTATGCATTGATTGATTGATTTTTTACTGTGCTCTGACCAGGGATCGAACCCACAACCTTGGCATATTGAGATGATGCTCTAACTAACTGAGCTACCCAGCCAGGGGCGAACATATTTTTAAAAATTAATTTGATCTTATTAGATTAGTAAATCAGGAAAAATTAAAAATTCAATTGGGATTCAACCATTTGCATATGTAGTGAAGAAAAATATACAGCATATAATTTAGAATGAACTCTAACTTTTTATATTATTATACTTATATAAAAAATGTAAGAAGAAAAAATGGTTTATTTTGGGTCCTATTCTTCAAAAGTAGTACCATGTAATGTTTCCTGACTCATGTACTTATAACATCTTTATTCTTAGAATGCTCTAGAACTAAAAATACGCTCTTTCTATGAATTTCTTTTAATAATAGATGCTGCCTAAAACGTAGAATTGAATGGAGAGATGAACAAGTATGCTTTTTAGTATATAGCTAAGACTTTTACGTTTGATATACTTTTATCTTAAGTGAGTTTTGTTTGTTTTGTTTGAATTGTTTCACACTCCTGTTTTTTATTCATATTTCTACTTTTGGCCATGATGGGGCTATAATCACTGATCTTAACCTGCCAATATAAAGAGAACACTGGAAAAATACATAAATTCACTGTTGTCAGACACTGGACAGAGAAATTACATGACCGTGGTTTTTGAGAGCAGTGATACAAATAGGGTAGTCAAAGGATTATCCCAGCGTTATATCTGGAAACAATTTCTGGACCATAAAAGCAGAGAGCTGGAAGCCAAACCAAGCCTGTAGCTTCTCTGACTAGCATCATAATCAGGGCACTTTGATTCAAAATGAGATTCCTTTTTCATCAAAGTGGCCATGTTTCTTATGTAACATTTAGAAATCCTGTCCATATTCACCAGACTTTCGATATGAAATAAAATGAGTGGACTTTTCAAAGTTGAAATCTATTTTTACTATAAAAATCCAATGAGATCTCATTCATTTTGGTTCCAGGTTTCAATTTTTCTTCAAATAGTATTCCCGAGGGGCCACCTCCTCCCCTACATATGAAGCCGGCCTCAATTAGAGAGGCAGCTCTGAGTGACAGAGGGTGCATGAGCACCCCAGCAGCTCCAGTCTCTATCACACAACCTGAGACACGCTGGAGCACCCTCCATCTCCCCGGCAAAACTCCAAATGCAACAGAAGAAATCACCTGCAAGGAAGCAAATCGATAGAAAGATTATTCTTCCATTAAGAATTAATTTCTTTTACCTTAGAATAGTGCACATAATCTATGAAGTACCTGTTTCTAGCAGGGTATAGATGTAGCCATACTGCTTATAAAAATAATTCTGAAATTGCCCACTTTAAAGATTTCAAAATTGTCCCACAGAAAACAATCTAGCGTTTTTTGAAACTATTATGTATATATGCTTAGTGATACTGGTAATCAGGAACAAAAATTCTTTTTTTCTTGGTGTTAACATTTTTTATACTTGAGATGTCAATCATATTCAAAAAACAGCCTGAACTGAGTGAACCACGTTAGTAGTAATAGCTTTTAAAACTATCTTCTACATCATGTTTATAATAACTAGTACTTGTACAAGAATGAATTAGTGTCAAATATTGTCAGACCGACCCAATTTGCCAATAAGGAAACTGAAGTACAGAGTGGTTTCGTGATATGTTCACAAAGCCAACATTTAACACCCGACAGTTTAGCTCCAAGGCCTAAGTGCTATTATCTTGACCATAAACACATTTTTAAAATACAGAAATAATCAAGAAATATAGAAGGCACCCTCAATGTTCCTAATATTGATTACAAATGTTCACTTTTTTTCTATTTATCATTGTTGTTGACATAGTTTAAAGGAGAGAGTAGGTGACATGCAACTTGACCAGGGCTGTGATCAAACCTTTTAATAAACTAGCTACCTAAATAACAGAACCTTATTATAATGTCAATTTAATAACAATTATTATGTGGGCTGCCCTGGCTGGTGTGGCTCAGTTGGTTGGGTGTGGTCTTGTGTACCTAAGGATTGCTGGTTCTATTCCTGGCCAGGGCACATGACCGGGTTGTGGTTGCAATCCCTGGTAGGAGGCATGTGGGAGGCAGCCAATCTGTGTTTCTCTCACATGGATGTTTCTCTCTCTCCCTCTCTCTCTAAAAATCAATAAGAAATATATATATATATATATATATATATATATATATATATATATATATATATATATGCCCTAACTGGTTTGTCTCAATGGATAGAGTATCGGCCTGCAGACTGAAGGGTCCCAGGTTCAATTCCAGTCAAGGGCATGTACCTTGGTTGCGGGCACATCCCCAGTAGCAGGTGTGCAGGAGGCAGCTGATCGATGTTTCTCTCTCATCGATGTTTCTAACTCTCTATCCCTCTCCCTTCCTCTCTGTAAAAAATCAATAAAATATGTTTTTTAAAAAAAATAAAAGTGGGCCAATTTATGTGCATGTTGAGTCCAAAATCCTACAGCCTCTATATAAGTGGTGCTGTTGACACTCATTCTAGCAAAAATAGTAGGGAACAGACCATGAAACCTTGCTTATAGTGGTGTCTATTTAAAATTGGGACTTGCAACATCATGATCGCTGTGTTACACAATAAATTCCTCCTTAGTTGTGTGGGTATTGTTCATTTTTTCTAGAGGAAAATTGTTTATGAAATGTTCATATTACCAGAAAAAAATGGGTTTAAATTGAAGCATTCAATCTTTTGAAAATATTGAGCAGCGAGCCTCCAAAAATGGTTTCAAGTTTTTAGTCTATTAACCAGTTTTGTTGGAAAACATGATTCAGAAATAGTAGTTACTGTGGTTAGCTTCTTCAGACAAAGACAGACAAATGGACAAAGGAGCTAGCTACGCAAACAAGTCAATACAGCCTGACTTATATTAATTCACTTCATTTTAATGTTTTTTGTCAAGTGTTTTTCCCAAACTTTTTCCAGTTTATTTTTTTCAACTTCATAGGAAAATGGTTTTTGTGGTTTTTTTCTGAGACCTACTTATTTTTTTCTTTAAATTTGATGGGTATAATTGCTTACGATTCCCCTTGTAACTCTAACTTATAATTAAAATATTCTGTTACGGAGAAGCTAGTCCAGCTGGCCTATATGCATTTGATTCCTTAAGTGCTTCATTTATTCTTCAATTTTCTAAAACCTTAGTTGTATTTCATTATCTCATTTGCAATCGGCAGCATTATGAGCATTCATTATAATCACCTAGAGAAATCACCAAGATAAATCATTTCTCACTTCTTAGCTTGCTTCATGAAATTCCTGCTTCCCTCATAGTATTTTTTTAAAATAAGACAAACTTGTAAACATACTATTTTTATTTTGTGAAACCTCATTATATCTGAAGTACTGTGAAATTAACATTTTCTCAAGAGGTTTTTGGTTTCAAAGTCCATGAGAAATGCCTTTTGTCACGTAAGTTATTATAGGCTGCCCCATAGCATATCATTCTTAGGTCATCTGCTTGGCTTCAAAGTGGCTGGGGACATTTTGGACCTCACATACCAGAAGATGGAGCTCAGTCAGTAGCAGTTCTCTAAGGGAAGGTACTGATTTAATCCTTATTGTAGAAATGAAATTGTTCTCTTGATTCACTTGATGTTTTTCTAATGAACATTTTGCAACATAACTTAGTAAGGTCCTCAGAAAGTTTTTGGGAGTGATATGCAGCATGTTGCAATAAACTTTTCTTTTTCAGATGTTATAGTTGTATCAAGAGAGATGCTATGATCAGATTTAGGGTTAAATTTAAATGGATAAAAATTTGAATTAGAATATTATGCCTTTATAAAATCCAGGTAGCATTAATGTCCCAAGATGTAGAACTCAAATTGAGAAATTTAAAGAATTTTAACAAATCTATATATAGTGCCTAAGCAACCGTCTGACTGGTAGCTATGACGTGCACTGGCCATAAGGGGGTAGATGCTCAATGCAGGAGCTGCTAAGCTGCAGTGACTTGGCAG
Source organism: Myotis nattereri (assembly GCF_964212035.1). Taxonomy (NCBI): domain Eukaryota; kingdom Metazoa; phylum Chordata; class Mammalia; order Chiroptera; family Vespertilionidae; genus Myotis; species Myotis nattereri. The sequence goes on along the minus strand of NC_138081.1, from coordinate 92,917,587 downwards.
CTACAGTTCTTGGGTGAGGCACCCGGAACCAGAGAGGAGGGAGCCTGATTCCTGAGTGTGTCACCTGAGAACCGCCCTCTCTCAATTTAGGACCCCTCAAGGGATGTCAGAGAGCTGGTTTTGGCTCAATCCCCCCAGGCCAGGCCAAGGGACCCCCCACCAGTACACGAATCTGTGCACCGGGCCTCTAGTATTAAAATAAATTCAGTGTGAGTGTACACAATATAAACTATGAGGAAACTGTAGCTAACAAGAAGGAAGTGATTAAATGGGTTACATAGCTGCCGGGGTCCAGCCCCAGCGGGTCCAGGGGTCCCCAAAGGTGTAGACGGAGTCAGCGAAGAAGGAATGACACGGAGACAGCGTTCAGTTGATCAGCAGCCTAGCCAGGATCTCCAGCCAAGTTCTGGTCTCGATCTCCAGAGAGGTTCTGGTTAGGATCTCCAGCGAAGTTCTGCTTAGGATCTCCAGCCAGGTTCTGTGTCCATGGTCTCTTGCTAGGTTCTCCAGCCAGGTTCTCCAGGTTCTCCAGCCAGGTTCTGTAGCCATGTTCCCTCGCTAGGTTCTCCAGCCAGGTTCAGTTACCAGGTTCTAGTCAGGTTCTCTTGCCAATTTCTGTAGTCAGGTTCAGTCCAGGATCTTTTGCCATGTTCTCTCGCTAGGTTCTGTCTCTAGGTTCTGAGGCCAGTTTCTGTCCAGGATCTTTTGCCATGTTCTCTCCAGCGAAGTTCTTCTGTGTTCTCTACACAGAACGTTCTGTGTAGGTTCTGTGCCAATTTCTGTCTCTCTTCATTCTGTCTTCTTACATCTGTATTCATACCAGTTGATTCAATCCTATCAATCTCTATTCCAAAGGTTAGGGCGTTTCTTATCTCCATTCCAGGGAGTAAAGATTATGTAGCTTAAGCATGATTGTTCATAGTTAAAGTGATTAATTACCCTCCTGGCACTTAGTTGAGGGGTTTTATTCCCTCCCTAACTTAAGGGGAAAATCCCTACCTGGGGAAACAACCTTTCTCAGAGAGGAGACCTTGGTTAAAACACATAGTGCCAAGAAGGTGAGCGAACATTTTAAGAACAGTATGCCATATATGCCAGGTCCTTTGAAACAGCAAGGATGGACAGGCTCCCGGCACATAGCATAGCAAAAATTTATGAAATTAAAACTAAATTTAAAAATGAATGAACTTAAAATAAGTGGCATCACCTGTTACAGACATTGTAATAATAATGTCTGGGATTTAAGGTAAAACCTTTTCTGATCATGATGTTTTCCTCCCACCTTCAATAGTGTGACATTGGCATTTCTTCATTCTTATCTGAAGGCTGTCAGTGTTAGCCTCATCTTTTACTCTGTTGATTCCATTGTCAGTGGAGACAGTGCAGCTGCCCTGCTCTAACTGGGAGATACCAGCAGGGAACCAGTGAATCAAAAGAGTGACAGGTGCCTGGCCAGTGTGGCTCAGTGGTTGAGCATCGAACTATGAACCAGGAGGTCACAGTTTGATTCCCATTCAGGGCACATGCTCAGTTTGGCTAGTAGGCTTAGTCCCCAGTGTGGGGCATGCAGGTGGCAGCCGATCACTGATTCGCTCTCATCATTTATGTTTCTCTCACTCCCTCTCCCTTCCTCTCTGCAATCAATAAAAATATATTAAAACAAACAAAACAGCGACTAGGCAAAATTGTACTCCATGCACAATCTGAGCTTCACATAGTTTAATTTTTAAGAAAGACATAATAAAAATGGATGAACTAAGAAACCAAAATTAATATCAGAAAAATTCCAAAAAAATTAAATAAATCAACTCACAGTAATCACTGATAACATTTTGACATACTTATTATACTTCTTTTCAAAAGCTGTTAATCTCAGAAAAGTATACATAATTTATTACTTAAAATAATAATCACTTTTACTAGAGTTAATCTGTAGTACTTCATTCCTGCAATAATTAGATAATTGCCATTTTTAGATAAATTTCATCTGTAGTGTGTGATAAGTAAATGAAATCATCTTACAGTTAGCTTTCCATTTCCTAGATTAATGGAGATGCACCTCCACTGGACAATTTTGTATAATCTGCCTGGAGACGTCTCTTGCCTACACTGATCCTTAGTGCCATTATGATTATGATTTTTTGTGTGGTTCAAATATGAAGAAAGGATCCAATTGCTAGAACTGCATATAAGGCGAAATCATGTAATCAGGAACAAGGCAGGAGGTTCAAGGCCAGAGAAATACGGGTCACAAAGTGCTTTGTTGCTGAGCCCACATCTTTTATATCAAAAAGCGTAAGGACAGTTTAGAAAGATCAAAATTGCTCTGCTGTTGTTGAGTGAGTCATAATGAAGGAATGAGACAACAGAGGATTTTCATTAGCTTTCAAACCTTATCATTCTGAAGACCAAATAGGTATCACAGTCAGTCTGGCCTTAATTCCTGTTTTAAAAACACAAGGCTGTTCAACAGTTGTCGGGGTCCAGCCCCAGCAGGTCCAGGGGTTTCCAAAGGTGTGGAAGGAGTCAGCGACGGAGACAGTGTTCAGAAATCTCTACTTGTTTACACTGTTCTTGTGAGTTTCACTTGTTTTTGTTCTTGTTGCACTTCCCTCAGCCCATTAGCTTCCCAGGTAAGATCTAGGGAGCGTTGTAAGGTCAAGCCTAATTATGCTAAGAGGACTGTGCCCTCTAAGCTGGGACTTGTTTGTGACTTTGCCAGCAGGTCAGTCCGAGGCTTAACCCTATACCTGCTCCCCACACACAGTGACTGATGTTTTAGGGAATAATTAAAGCATTACATGAATTTCATGTTTGCTTATGCAGGATTTCATCTGCAAGAAACACTAAGGAAGCTAGAAAACTTACCTATGAGAACCCAATAACATTGAAACACATAATACACATGTATGAAAAAAACATGACAATACCAAAATAAATACATAAAAGCAACAATGACAAACACACGTATGCACACACTTCAGCATCGACTACCTACCTTGGTTCATTGTGCATATTACGTGCCACAGCCACCCCATCTGGTGTTAACAATTCCTCCATATTTCAGGTAACTCTCAAGCATTACTTTCACAAAAATTCACAAGCTCTCACCATTTCCGATCTTTTTCCAGTACATACTATATACAAATACTGTAGTATTTATTATAGTATTTGTATATTTTTAAACAATTTAATATGTAAAATTTGTTGACAGGAGAAGATTTGACTTTTGGTGCTGGGCACATGGTGCAATATACAGATCTTGTAACATAGAAACCTACATGATTATGTCGACTAAAGTCACCCCAATAAATTTAATTTTTAAAAAGCATACAAAATAACGAAAAAACTTTGTTGTGTTGTATTAGTTTGTAATTTATTTTTAAATACCTTACAAAGTTTTTGAGTATTGTGCTCCTAATCCCATTTTCCTTATACTTCCCAAAGTTTAGTTAATGATTTGCATAAGGCAGAAACCTGTAGAAATGCATGTCATGTTACAGCAGAAATTACTGTATTTTATCATGAGGAAATTGATCACTACATGAAATCTTTCTTATTTGTTAAACTTATAAATATAGTAATAAATTTTAAATAAAAATGAGGATATAGATTACTATATAAAAACTTTTATTTGTCAAATTTAGAAAGATATTAAAACAATCTTTGGACTAAACCAATTGAAAAAAAATCACTAGATAAATCATCCCAATTTTATTTCTTGAATGCTTAAGAAAAAAGGTAACATTGAGAACAAACTATTATAAAAACGCATTAATCTCTCGAACAATCACATCTATGTTACTACCTTGAATATTTATCGTAAAAACTACTGTAGAATTTATCTAATATGGATTTTTTTTCTTTAAATATAAAAAGAAAAATACGTTAGTCTATTTAAACATGGACAAATGCCAGGCCAATTTATTCTGCTGGTTAAACAACTGATGACTCACAAAGTATATTGAAGAAGAAAACAGAATAGAAGATAAATTGAGCCCAAAAGCTCCCAGCCACTCCCTAAAGTAGTTGACTAGAACTGAGTGATGACTGATGTCTCTTAAGCATCTTTTGTAGAGTTTTTAAAATGGCAGTGTTTTCATTTTAAGCCAGGAAATCAGTTAATGTGGATCAAGTTATATTACCAACATCTAAAGCATAGTTTGCACCTCATCAACATTTTCTGAATGCAGGGACTTCGAATTTGATAGGTAATTTTATTTTATTTTTTATTGATTTTTACAGAAAGGAAGGGAGAGGGATAGAGTTAGAAACATCAATGAGAGAGAAACATCAATCAGCTGCCTCCTGCACAACCCCCACTGGGGATGTGCCCACAACCAAGGTACATGCCCTTGACCGGAATCGAACCTTCAGTCTGCAGGCCGATGCTCTACCCACAGAGCCAAACCGGTTAGGGCTAATAGGTAATTTTATTAGAAAGCTCAGCTGTTTTAATGCTTACTTACTTTAATTTGCAGTTTTCCTACTTTTGAAGTCCTTCTCTCCACATTTCTTACTGATGTTGAAGTGCTTACAAACATATAATTGATGTGGTCAGCCTAAACTGTTAAATTTTAAGAGATATTGTTGATACCCGTCAACTAAAACCAGCAGGAACACACCGTCAGTCAAATAGTGTTGGACTTATTGGCTCATTTCAATGAGGGAGAAAACACACAAGGTAGAACTATGTGGTGCTCAGTGGTAAGGATGTCAGGAGGGGCTTGATATGGGTTGGAGCGTAAGTGATTTGGAGAAGAGCTTGAGGACTCATGGTTTGGCTTTGGATTGCATGATATTAAAAGTGGAGGTGGTTCTATGATCTGATGTCTTTAAATTTTTATCTAGAAAGCAGGAAGAATGGACTGGAAGTAAACACTAACCAGTAAAGAAACAACATTCGCTTTGGCCAGGAGAGGGATATGTTTGATCAGTTTTGTGGTTGGTGAATTGTTATGTTTAGTGCTCAAATGTGAGTATAAAGTGTTCTTGCTAAGCAGAACAAAATCAAAGCTGACTATAAAAGATAAACGAATGTTGTCTGACTCACTGCTCACCAAGACGATAAGCCTTAATAATGGTGAAATGCTGAAATGATTCCTTTTGTTGCCAGAAATATCAATTTCATTACAGCTGGGCTAAAGTGATTATCTTTTTTATTTCTCCAGGATAAACAACTATTCCATATTCATATTCATTTATTGAAAGTCCAGCTTTTAACAAATAAAATCCATTGGTAGACACATATATATTTCTGGCTGATAATATTGAATGAGCTCTATCATTTTATCGGGACTTTCTTTAATTAAATGTCTTCAAAATAAATGAGACAAAGAACTGATCATATAATTATGAAAAAGAATCTTACTTTGTGTGGAACTTCCAGTCTATAAAGACTTTTTCACTTTTCAGATATTTAGTCAGATCTTACCTTAATTGATTTGTTCAATAACCTTTTGAGGTAGGTAAAGTAACTATTATATTTAAACCCCAGGTCTTTTGTGAAATTAAATTAAAATGGATAATTATTTTTAAAGGAAAGTAGTTCAAATTACACTAAGTAAAATTTTCTTTAAGAAAATTTATTTTAAACTAATAACCTCTATTGTTTTATCATCCCTGAAAAATTCTATATTGGCACACAGAATCATCTGCAAAGTTTGCTATTTGAATCTAGACTTTTCCTATTTGTGTCACCTGACAGAGTTGTCACCTCGGGCAATGAAAGGGATTGGACCATGCATCTCTCAATATCCACACGGCTTTTTTAAATGTCACCCCTTGAATTCCAAGAGCAACAGAGGATGAAGGCAAAATTTGGAAGCACTTTTTCAAGCTTCTGCTTAGGTCACACTGAGTAGCATTTATTTACCCAAGTTCATAGCAGCACAATTCACCATAGCTAAGATTTGGAAACAGCCTAAATGCCCATCAGCAGATGAGTGGATTAGAGAACTATGGTACATCTACACAATGGAATACTACGCTGCTATAAAAAAGAATAAATTCTTACCATTTGCAACAGCATGGATGGAACTGGAGAGCATTATGCTAAGCAAAATAAGCCAGGCAGTGAAAGAAAAATACCACATGATCTCACTCATTTATGGATAATAAAGAACATTATAACCTGATGAACAAAACGATAGCTACAGAGGCAGAGAAGCATTGAATAGGCTGTCAAACTACAGCGGGAACCCTGGAGAGGGCTGCGGGGGAGGTAAAAGATCAACTGAAGGACTTGTATGCATGCATATAAGCATAACCAATGAATGCAAGACACTGCGAGGGGTGAGGGGTGAGGGCATATGTGTGTGTGTGTGTAGAGGGGGTAGAGGAGGCCAGGGGAAGGTCAATGGGGGAAAAAAGGTGACATATATACTACTACTTGTAATACTATAACAATAAAAAATAATAAAAAAAAAACAGACCAGAATGAGGTTGCTGAAAAGTCACATTTCTCAAAGAACAGGTACTATATATAAAAAGAATTGCATAACTAAAGACATTTTTGTAATAAATCTATCATTGTTGCTAATACATTTTTAGATATCTTAAGTACATAGTGGTTGTAGGGTCAAGCTAAAAACATGCTAGAGTCAACAAGTTATTGCAAAAATTTTAGTCCCACGAGTCAGGTAATTTGTGCTTAAAATTTGCTCCTTTATTCTGAAATTTCTAATTCCAGGTAGATTTGGTACACCAGCCTCTAACTTGGAACCCTTGTGCGTATCTTCTTCACTCTCTATGTTGCCAAGGATACATTTTTTAATACAAGATGTTTGTAAGTTGAGTTTGCCAAATGAACAAACTTTGTAAATCAATTCTTTACGGTAGTTTTTTTTTTTCAGTATTTCAGAATAAAATAGACAAAATTGCATTTGCATAAAAGTAAAACTATAGTTCACTGCCGGGGTCCTGCCCCAGCAGGTCCAGGGGTCCCCAAAGGTGTGGACGGAGTTGGCGAAGAAGGAATGACACGGAGACAGCGTTCAGTTGATCAGCAGCCTAGCCAGGATCTCCAGCAAAGTTCTGGTTAGGATCTCCAGCCAGGTTCTGTGTCCATGTTCTCTTGCTAGGTTCTCCAGACAGGTTCTCTAGGTTCTCCAGCCAGATTCTGTAGCCATGTTCCCTCGCTAGGTTCTCCAGCCAGGTTCTGTGCAGGTTCTCCAGCCAGGTTCAGTCACCAGGTTCTAGTCAGGTTTTCTTGCCGTGTTCTATCCAGGTTCTGTAGCCAGGTTCTGTCTCTAGGGTCTTCAGCCAGGTTCTCTCTAGGGAAGTTCTTCTGTCTCTAGGTTCTGTGTAGGTTTTGTCTTCTAAGTTCTGTCTTGTTACATCTGTATTTATACCAGTTGATTCCAATCCTATCAATCTCTATTCCAAAGGTTAGGGCGTTTCTTATCTCCATTCCAGGGAGTAAAGATTATGTAGCTTAAGCATGATTGTTCATAGTTAAAGTGATTAATTACCCTCCTGGCACTTAGTTGAGGGGTTTTATTCCCTCCCTAACTTAAGGGGAAAATCCCTACCTGGGGAAACAACCTTTCTCAGAGAGGAGACCTTTGTTAAAACACATAGTGCCAAGAAGGTAAGCAAACATTTTAAGAACAGTATGCCATATATGCCAGGTCCTTTTAAACAGCAAGGATGGACCGGCTCCCGGCAGTTCACTTACCTAAAGTAATTTTCATGAGAACATTGAATTTCAATGAATGGCAGATTAGTTCAAAAGGGAAAAATGTATTTGTGAAGTAGGCACTGATTGAACTTGAAGACTCTAATTCTAAAGTGGATTTAGACACAGAATCATGTGCTTTCAAATTACATATGAGAAGTATTTTGAGGTCTCGTTATCTTTGAAGGGTTTCTGAAAGAGAAATGTATGCTCTCATTAGTGATGTTTAAACTTTTAAGTTTTAATGCCCTTGGAAAAAGAGGGGAAGGAAAGAATTAGTAAACTGAATTGGAACTGAGGTTTTCAGAATAATGGATATGTCTCTGAAGGAAATTAGCTGAAAACATATGTTTTATGGAGTTTAGAGGAGTATGATGGTTAATTTTATGTGCCAATTTGGCTAGGCTAAGGTATCCAGATGTTTTATTAAATATCAGTCTAGATATTTGCATAAGTATTTTTTTAAAAATATATTTTATTGATTTTTTACAGAGAGGAAGGGAGAGGGACAGAGAGGTAGAAACATCGGTGAGAGAGAAACATCAATCAGCTGCCTCCTGCACATCCCCCACTGGGTATGTGCCTGCAACCAAGGTACATGCCGTTCACCAGAATCGAACCTGGGACCCTTCAGTCCGCAGGCTGACACTCTATCCACTGAGCCAAACCGGTCAGGGCTGCATAAGTATTTTTTAGATGTGACTAACTTTTAAATTAGTAGGTTTAAGGAAAAGAGATTATCTTCCCTAATGTGGGTGGGCCTTGTCCATCAGTTGAAGGCCTTCAGAAAAAAGAAAACAACGAAACAATAGAGGTTCCCCAAGGAAGATAGAATTTTGCATCCAGATTGCGTGCAAACGTGAGACTGCCATATCAACTTTTCTCTGAGTCTCATTTTGGGTTTTTGCAGCCCCAGAAATCACATGGGCTAATTCTTTAAAAGAAATCTCTCCCTTTTCATATATAGCTCCGATTGGTCTATTTCTCTGAAGAATCTTGGCTGATACAAGCAGTTTAGAAGGGATAACATTTTCCCCATTGACATAGTAATACTTACAGAATAGATAGGTTAATACCTCATAGAAACTATGTTAATTTACATATGGATTTGAGTATATATTGCTTATCATTTAATTCAGTGATTTTCAACTGGTGTGCTGCAAGAGTTTTTAAAACTTGCAATACTTGACTAATTAGTAAGGGGCACTTACCTCTCTTCCCTTAGATTGTCAAATAAAAAATGACTACAGCCAACACAATACTAGCTGTCCAGTGTGAATGAATAAAAATTATACCTATTTTTTGTTAGATAGGCAAAAAATATATTTTTTGGTGTGATGCAGAATTTTAGTAATTAGTTTATGAGTGCCATGAGATGAAAAAGGTTTCATATGCCCTCATCCCCCTGTTGTCTGTGTCCATGGGTTATGCTTATATGCATGCATACAAGTCCTTTGGGTGATCCTACCCCCAACCTCATCTCTCCCCTGCCTTCCCACTGAAGAGGACATGTGCCAGGGGGAGGTCAATGAAGGACATATGCAATACTATATGTAATACTTTAAACAATAAAATAAAACTTAAAAAATGACTCCCAACAATCCAACCATGAATAAAGGAGCTCCTTTAACTGTGAAAAAAAAAAGTTTTCATATAGCTGATTTAATTAAGTGATCCAAATTTGCATAACCATTTAGTGAATACATACTGCTTTTCATTCAATTTTTAAATTAAGGTTTATTATTTATCTTATCCCTAGAAGTACTACCATGTATGGTTGTACATATTTTTTGCTATACAAGAAGAATATCCACCTGACAACACAATACAATACACAGTAAAATCTTTGCTCCATGGTAGAAATTGTGTACTCTGGCAGTGGGATGCATCCACTTTTTCCAGTTTGTACAAGATTACTTCCACCTGCTAATCTATGATTCCATGGCATTTTGTCTACCTAGAGTAGACGCTTTTTCTGTATTTCACAAAAATACTATTTGTGCTAGTAAGAGTCTTATATCTAATTATTAAGAATTTGATTCCACTTATATGTATACTTTCATTCTATGATGATAAAGCTATCTTAAAAGGTTCTGTGAAAAACAATATGTTTTGGTGTGATGCAGAATTTTAGTAATGGGGAATAAATATGTAAATTTAGAATAAATATGTAGAACACTTATTGGCAGTTTGAAATGAAGACCCTTGACACTTGGCACCATTTCATATTGATATTTAGAATAAATATTTAGAATAATGTAGAATAAATATTTAGAATATTTAGAATAAATATGTAGAATAATGTAGAATAAATATGTAGAATTGTACAATAAATATGTTTTGCACCAAAATTAAAAGCTAACTCTGCATTTTATGTTGCCTGAACTAATAAATGTAGAAGCAAGTATAATAAATTTTCTCTTAGTTAAAATATTGATTTGCATATTTTCAAATGCATATGAGTTATACCAAGATTTGGACTAAAATTTAATTTTTAGTGAGATTTTCTGTAGAATTAATAGAAAGTGTTTTTTTCCAATAAAACAAAATCATAGTTATTAAAAGTTATCTTGCCTCAACCTGATTAATATTGATATTTTAATTCACAGTTAAAAAATAAAATTAAATATATTGTGTTCTAAGCCCTAAACTTTTCATTTAACAGTCCTATCTATATATATCAAAGCCTTAGTGACTGTTCAAATGAGGGACCCTAGTCCTATCTAATAAAAGAGAAACATGGTAATTAGCATATGACCGCTACCCTTCCCATTGGCTAATAAGGGCAATATGCAAATTAACTGCCAGCCAAGATGGCGGCCGGCAGCCAGGCAGCTTGAAACTAACATGAGGCTTGCTTGGTTCAGTGACGGAGGAAACCAACTTTCCCCGCCTGCCTTGCCGGCCTCTGAGCCTGCAGTTTGAAACATTGTAATAAATATAGAAGCTAAACAAAACCCCAGAAACCTACTTTCAGTGACCCGGGATCTCAGAGCTGGAGTTATACATTGTTTGGATTATAGAACCGAAACAAACCAGATACCTGCTTTCAGCAGCCGAGGCCTAAGAGCTGGAGCCTCAAAGCTAAAGCTGGCCCAGAATAAAAAAAAAAGAAAAAAAGGAGCCGTTGGGAGCTTCAGTCACCCCCAGCCTGAAAACAGCCCTCAGCCAATCACCCAGACTGTCCAGGCACCCCAGTGGGGACCCCCACCCTGAAGGGTGTGTGACCAGCTGCAAATAGCCATCATCCCCTCACCCAGGCTGGCCAGGCACCCCAGTGGGGACCCCCACCCTGATCTAGGACACCCTTCTGGGCAAACCAGCTGGCCCCTACATGTGCACCAGGCATCTATCCTATATAGTAAAAGGGTAATATGCCTCCCAGCACCGGGATCAGCGGAGCTGCGAGGCCTCCCGGCACCGGGATCAGCTTGACAGGGGGCAGCGCCCAAACCCCCTGATCGCCCTGTGGCTCTGTGTGTGACTGGGGGTGGAGCCACAACCTCTCTATTTGCCCTGCTCTGATCGTGACAGGGGAAGGTGCCCCAACCCCCTGATCAGCCCTGCTCTGTGCCTGATCGGGGGGGGGGGGGGAGCTCCCCAACCCCCTGATCGCCCTGCGGCTCTGTGTGTGACAGGGTGCTGCGCCCCAACCCCCCCCCCCCCCAATGGGCCCTGCTGTGTGTGTGATGGGGTGATGGGGTAGAGCCATAACCTCCCCACCGGCCCTGCCCTGAGTGTGACAGTGGCGACGCCCCAACCGCCCCCCACAGGCCCTGCTCTGTGTGTGACGGGGTAGAGCCATAACCTCCCCATCGGCCCTGCCCTGAGTGTGACAGGGTGCAGCACCCCACCCCCTCATCCGCCCTGCTCTGTGTGTGACAGGGGGCGGTGCCCCAACTCCCCTATCGGCCCTACTCTGTGAGTGACAGGGGGGAGCTCCCCAACCCCCTTATCGGCCCTGCTCTGTGCATGACAGGGGGAAGCGCCCCAACCCCCTGATTGGCCCAGCACTGTGCGTGACAGGGGGTGGCGCCGCAACCTCCCCATCGACCCTGCCTTGAGAGTGACAGGGGGCGGTGCCCCAACCCCCAAATCGGCCCTACCCTGAGCGTTACTGAGGGTGGCATCGCAACCTCCCGATCGGCCCCGCTCTGTGCATGACAGGGGCGGTGCCCCAACTCCCCAATTGGCCCTGCTCTGAGCCCGACCATGGGCTGCACCTAGGGATTGGGCCTGCCCTCTGCCACCCAGGAGCAGGCCTAAGCCAGCAGGTCGTTATCTCCCAAGGTGTCCCAGACTGCAAGAGGGCACAGGCCGGGCTTTGGGACCCCCCATCCCCCCGAGTGCACAAATTTTTGTGCACCGGGCCTCTAGTTCTTTTAATAATAGAGTTACATTGAGCAGGCACATACCCAGTGGGGAGTGTGCAGGAGGCAGCTGATTGATGTTTTTCTCTCATTGATGTTTCGAACTCTCTATCCCTCTCCCTTCCTCTCTGTAAAAAATCAATAAAATATATTTTTTTTAAAAAGAATATAGTTATATTGTATGGGTCTTATATATTGGAAAAAGGAAAGGGAGATTTAATAATTTGTCAAATTAGATCAAGCCAAGTGTATGATCAGTTAAATATAAACTCATTGTTTATCAATTATATGACTTAAATGTTCCCTATCATTAAATGCCTCTTTAATTTATTTTCCTATGATTTTATAGTCACAACTCTAGTATATCCTATATCCAAACCTGGATAGTCATACTTTTTTGTAAACTCATCTTATTTTGTTACATCAGTTAGAAATGTTAACAGCATTGACCTAGAAACCAACACTTTGTAATCTCTCTGCCTCCTGTACTCATTTGCTCATTATTTCTTTCAATTCTACCTTCTACATGCCTAATCTTTCCCTAACTGCTCAATTCCATTGCCACTGACTTTTCACGAGAACTGTTGGAATACAGTAGGGCCTTGACTTACGAGTGTCCCGACTAACGAGTTTTTTGAGATACCAGCTGTCTCTTGGCCGATTTTTTTGCATTGAGTTGATAGAGTAATTTGAGTTAACGAGCTCCTTAACAAGCTCCTTAACAAGCTTGGTCTCGGAACGAATTAAACTCATAAGTCAAGGGCTAACACAATAGTAGTTCAGTGAGCAGAGCAAAGGTAAAGATGTGGAATGGGACTTAGATACCAATCTGTTAGCATTGACTATCTCAGGGGGCTGGGGCTGAAATAAACAATACGATTTTACTTCAAAAATCTTTGTAACATTTCCCTGGTAAAAAAGAGAAAAACACTTTTGAAGATGCCCTATTAACTAGTCCTTCTGTGACACTTTAAAAAACCTGTATCAAAACCACAGTATGGTGCCAATTTCCTCGATATCATATGTATGGCAAGGTTAGGAGATAATTGCTAGCTGAAAGCCAGGGAAACCCAATTCACAACAGAGCTTTTCCTCAGGGCAAACATACATCTTGATGAACTCTGCAGACTGGGTTTTTAATTTAAACTGATAAGAACAGATACTACACTTGATCTTAGCCAAAAGGCCGAGAAGCGATGGGGTTTTTAATTTAAAAGAATAACACGAAATCGTTGTTATGAATATGTAAAAATGGGTGCATATATTTGTATATATACATATATGTATAGCTGTATGAATGTTCACACATGCATATTATAATATTTACATCTTTGTAATAATCATGTAAGTTAGTTTCTTTACATTTTAAACAAACAACACTTAAAAATGCTTCTGTATATCTCTGATGTCAAAAACCAGTTCACAATTTTAGTGTGGGCTAAAATTTTCTGAGGGAATGATCAAATTATAATGCATCATTTGGCCCTATTCTATTATAATGTAGGTACTATGAGGGGAAGAATAGGCGATTGTACACATTGGAGGGAAAGGGGGACACAACTTCCTCTATTAAGGATATTCTGAGATACACGTCAATTTGAATCTATTTACGTGGTCTAATGTTACTGTACTTATTATACACAGTTAATCTGTTCAGAGTAAAATTGCATTTTACTCTATCCTGAAATGTTTAAGACAAAGTAATGAAATGTGTATGTATGCGCTGGTCATGAATTGTCCCACTTATCTTTTGTTGTTGTTATTTTACCCTGAAGAATATTTAGCAATTATGAATCCATCTCACAGGCTTCATTGAATCTTCTGTGATCTCAATAATACTTTCCAACCAACTAAAAATCAATTTCCTAAAAGAAAATCAGTTTGAAGAGGATTAGAGCAAATCAAGGAATTGTTGAGTCCTGCCAATTTAAGAGAGGTCTCCAGTTTAGTAGGAAAAAAAAAGAATATCAATATGAAATGGTGCCAAGTGTCAAGGGTCTTCATTTTAAACTGCCATGAATGCTTAGGTGTTCAGAAGACAAGCAGAGTTAATGTCTATTATGCATCTGTGCCTAAGCAAGAGCATTCAGGTCTTGATAACCTACCACAGCACGCAAAAGCAGCAGAAGAGAACTTTGCTGATGGACTCCAGTTTTCCCTTTGTGACTCAGATTTAGCCCTGGAAACAACCACTGAGTTCATTTAGGACAATCTGCTTGTTTCACACATGAGGAAGCTGAGCCTCAGCAGGCTTAATTTTTAACAATTATGAAGTGAGGTCACAGCAGATCAGGAATCAAACCTAGATCTCCAAGCCGGGACTCTCTTCACTCGCTCTGTGTCTTCTGCGACTCACTATTGTAGAGTTGACAATGACAGTTCAATTTCAGTGTAAGAAGGTGGATGGGGAGTTGAGGGTGGCAGGAGTGGGAGAGAGAGGACGTTCTGTGTATCCCAAGTAACAACAACTTAGAATGTGGCTGAAGCCCTATCTTCGGAAACCCACTGGCTGCGAGAGATAGGCCATGGCCTGGTAGAGGTTTGCCATCAGTTCTTTCTTCCTGTCAAGCATCAGCAAACGAGTGACTCTAGACATTCCCCAGGTAATTGCTTTCCCTTGCAAAGAGAGCTGATGAGACCCCTCAACTTCTGTTGACTCAACCATTTTCAAAGACTTAGGCTGACTCTTGGTAACATCTTATGGATTTACTGATTAAGAATTTAGCAAAAAAAATATTATTTTCTCCCACTCTTAATTTGGCACGCTATGCAGCACCATTTTAAGTTTCCCAAAAAGAACTTTAAAAAAATTATGGATATGGCCAAGATTGCTAGCTGTCCACCAAAAATGTGTGCCCTTCCTTCCATAATGGGTAGTTATTTTTGGGAAATGGCTACCTTCCAAAAACTTCACCTGCTTCTCTAGCTCAGTTTAAGTATGTGGCTTCCAGTCAATGAAGTACAGGTAGAACGATGTGCATCACTTCCAGTCCTGTTTTTCAAACATGTCCCATGAGATGCTCTTCCAGCTCTTTTTCTCCTTCTGGTTGTCTGTCATGGAGATTTTTTTTCCTCAGGGAAATCTTGGAATCCCCCAGTAGGAGATCACACAGCCTCACTTAGCCTAAATTTGAAATATTATATGAGGGCGTCTTCTAGCCCTCCCCCTCCTACGCTACAGATGTTTCATATACATTATATTACATTTTGTAGAAATGATTTTTTGGGGCAAAATAAGTTAGAGAAAAATATTAGATTATTTCTTTAGTTTCAGAAAAAAATGGGATTACCAATGACAGTCGACACGATTTGATGGTAAGCACACAGAACTCAGAGTAAGGTGACAGCTTCTAGCTCTGGGCCCATTAACTATTAGGTGAGCTTTAAAAAAAAATCACTTAAATTTTCTTAGCTGCAGTATACTTTTCTAAAAGAGATTGAATGAGACATTCATTCTCTAAGATTTATTCCAGATCTTACTGTCTTTTATTAGATATTAATATGTTTCACTGTTTCACAAATAATTACTCATAAGTTACATTCATAAGTACTCAAAAAGTAGTGCTAAAGTTACTGATTTTTACAGCTAATTTATTCCTTAGTCACATGAGCAATCAAATATTCTTTTTAAAAATATTTTTATTGATTTCAAAGAGTAAGGGAGAGGGAGAGAGAGATAGAAACATCAATGATGAGAAAGAATCATTAATTGGCTGCTTCTTGCATGGCCCACACTGGGGATTGAGCCTGCATATGCCCTGACCTGGAATTGAACCATGACCCTCTGGTTCATAGGTCAATGCTCAACCACTGAGCCACGCCGGCTGGACTATGTTGGGTTTGAACTACTATACACTATGAAACTTCTTTCTTAAAACAATTAGGCTGCCTGAACAAATACAAAGTTTAAGTCGAATGGGTATAGTTGGCATCATATAAAAATCTTGTTTTTAGGGATAAAATTTAATTACTCTTGTAACACCATTCATAGTTACAAATATATGTAGATATAAGCTAATTACCTTGTATGTTTGTGATCATTTTATAACTTCTTAGAAAGAGCATACATTTTATTTCTATAATTATAAAAATAGGAAATGTAAATGCACTAGAGATGATTTAACACACTAATTTTATTGATCAAGAAATTAAATCTTCAAAATATACAATAAGGTATGCTAATAAAATGATGGAATTATGTCTTTTCCTGGCTTCTATGGAGTATTTATTATAATAAACTCGGCTTCTGGGATAATAATTACAGCTATATTTTCCTCTCAAAAATGTGTTCCTAACATAATGAGTACTAAAAAAATGTTGACTGGATGATTCAATAAGTTTAGGATTAAATAAAAACTGAAACTAAATTTATATAAATTTATTATAGCAATAGATTGGATTAGTAGAATAATAGACTCTAAGCAAACTTAAGAAATTTCATTACAAAATAAAATTGTGATTACATATATTTTTAGGTAAAACATATTAAATGTTGAAAGTTATTCCTTTTAATTAAAGCCCAATTTAAATTGATTATCTTGTTAACTGTTATGATAAATCAATTTAAATATGATATATTTTCTAAGATGAAATGTGGACTGTCTGGTAGATAAATAAATAGAAAGATAAGTAGATAGGTAACTTTTTCTATAGACAGGAATTTGTGAGTAAGAATTCTGCCTGCACACTAAGTATGGAGACAGGCTTCAAAGAAATAGCCAAACAAATCAAATTGCTCTTTGTAAACAACTAGAGGCCCGTGCACGGATTCGTGCACTGGTGGGGTCTCTTGGCCTGGCCTGTGGGGAATTGGGCCAAAACCAGCTTTCCAACATCCCCTGAGTGGTTCCGAATTGCAAGAGGTCACAGGCCAGGCCGAGAGACCCCACCGGTGCAGGAATAGCACTGGACCTCTAGTATACATATAAGCTCTTTGGTTAATCTCTTCCCGGTCTCCCCCCTCCCCACTTCCCTCTGAGATTCATCAGTCTGTTCCATGTTTCCATGCCTGTGGTTTCCACTCCCGCATTGAGCGTCTGCCCCCTGATGGTCAGTGCGTGTCATAGCTACTGCTCGGACGGTCGCTTAGGCTTTTACATATATACTAGAATATATAGATTAACATAGTTATTATATATTTGAATATATACAATTTCATATACTTGTATCTTCTGTATTAAATTTTTAAATACAAATCACACTTAATAACCTTATTTATGGCAGAATGTATAGTTTTAATTTAAGTTGCTTTCACTTGCCCTTTCTATTTGACTTTTATAGTAAATATCACCTAACACAGTAAGACCATTTGAAAATCACAGTGACAGGATCTGAATCCCTTCCCCAAACAAAAATAAAGTAAATCCCTAAAACATGTTTTTCTTGGTTGTGTTTCTCTGTCCTCGAGATACTAAAAAGCGGAACTCTTCAGGTGGCCTTTGTGATCTCTATTATACCAGATACGTTTACCTGGAAGGTGAGCATAGCTTCCAGGTGTCCTGTTTAAGGAAAGATTTTTACTTACACATGACACCTGGAAGGGTAGGCTCACCTTTTTTTCACAATTTATGAGAAAAAAGTTGTCACACAACTCAACTCAAAAATACTTGTTTTTAAGTTCCAAATCAAATGTGTAAAGCTTTAGATATTTCAGTATAAGATACACACACACAGTGAAGCTAAAGGGAATGACAAAAATACTTTCATAATAGTGGTAACATCTGGGGGTTAGGAGGTTAATGTTGACGGCAGGAGAGATATCAAGAATTGTACTAAATATTCATCTAATCTGTGTGATGAGTACCTTTGTTTCGCTTATCATCACTAGTTATATGAAGAAAAATATACTAATACATATATATATATATATATATATATATATATATATAAAATATTCAACTAAGGGCAATAACAGATTGGAAAATAAATGTAAAAGCCATGTGTAAGGAGAAAATGAAGCAGCCACTAATAAATAAAGTCTTAAATGACATTGTCCTAATTAATTTAATATAAAAGATTGCATTTCTAATTAGTGGGTTTGCCTATTAGTAAGACAACCTAGATATTTTACTGCATTTTTATCACAAGTATCCAGATGCACTAGAGAACTTGATATAAATAATAAAAATCATGAAACTACTAGAAAAAGACACAAGTGATTAATAATTTGGAGAGGACAGATCTTTCAAATCAAGACTAGATGAGCTGAACAGGTTACAAGTGCCTCACTTCTTGTGCACAATTAAAGGGTTTGCTAAAACCCTTGTAATCAAGATAATATTTAAAATATAATATTTAAATTTTTAATATAGTTAAATGTTTTAAAAATAAAAACCAATGCAAAAAATCAATAATGAGTAAAATATCAAAATTTAAATCAACACAGGATCTTTATTATTGACTTTTAAAAATAATTTATCAATTAAATTGATTGGGGTAACATTGGTTAATAACATTATGTAGGTTTCAAGTGTACAATTAGATGTTACATAACCTGTATATTGCATTGTGTGCTCACCACCCAAAGTCACATCTTCCTCCGTCACTATATGTTTGACCCCCTTTACCCATTACTACCTACCACCTCGCTATGTTCTCTGTGTCTTTAACTTTTTATTGGTTCATTTTGTGCTGGGCTCCAACCCCAGCAGGTCCAGGGGTCCCCAAAGGTGTGGACGGAGTCGGCGAAGAAGGAATGACATGGAGACAGTGTTCAGTTGATCAGCAGCCTAGCCAGGATCTCCAGCCAAGTTCTGGTCTGGATCTCCAGCGAAGTTCTGTTTAGGATCTCCAGCCAGGTTCTGTGTCCATGGTCTCTTGCTAGGTTCTCCAGCCAGGTTCTCCAGGTTCTCCAGCCAGGTTCTGTGGCCATGTTCCCTCGCTAGGTTCTCCAGCCAGGTTCAGTCACCAGGTTCTAGTCAGGTTCTCTTGCCAATTTCTGTAGTCAGGTTCAGTCCAGGATCTTTTCCTATGTTCTCTCGCTAGGTTCTGTCTCTAGATTCTGAGGCCAGTTTCTGTCCAGGATCTTTTGCCATGTTCTCTCCAGCGAAGTTCTTCTGTCTCTAGAGAACGTTCTGTGTAGGTTCTGTGCCAATTTCTGTCTCTCTCTCTGTCTCCTAAGTTCTGTCTGCTGTTGTCTTGTTTCAACTGTATTTATACCAGTTGATTCCAATCCTATCAATCTCTATTCCAAAGGTTAGGGCATTTCTTATCTCCATTCCAGGGAGTAAAGATTATGTAGCTTAAGCATGATTGTTCATAGTTAAAGTGATTAATTACCCGCCTGGCACTTAGTTAAGAGGTTTTATTCCCTCCCTAACTTCAGGGGAAAATCCCTACCTGGGGAAACAACCAGAGACCTTCGTTAAAACACAGAGTGCCAAGAAGGTGAGCAAACATTTTAAGAACAGTATGCCATATATGCCAGGTCCTTTGAAACAGCAAGGATGTACCGGCTCCCGGCAATTTTGCTTGTTTGTTCATTTGTTGCTTTCAGGTTCATATCCCACATGAGTGAAATCATATGGTTCTTAACTTTTTCTGTCTGGTTTAAAGTATAATTAGCATACAATGTTATAGTAGTTTCATGTATACAACATAGTGGTTCAGTATTTATATACCTTATGGTGTCATCATCATGATATGTCAAATACTCACCTGCTACTGTGCAAAGTTATTATGATACTAGAGGCCCGGCGCAAGAAATTCTTGCAGAGGTATTGTCCCTAGGCCTGGCCTGCAATCAGGGCCATCTTCTCCGGCTGCCCGCAGCCGGCCCTGCCCCTGCCACCACCCACCCCTGGTTCCCCATTCGCCATCAGGTGATCGGAGCCTGCTGGCTGGGGGGTGAAACTGGAGGTCGGCCGTTCTGCCCACTCACCAGCCCCGTCCCCACCACTACCCACGCTCAGTTTCCCGTTCACCATCGGGCAATTGGAGCCTGATGGCCGGGGGAAGGGACCAAGAGGTCGGCTGTTCCCGCCCACTTGCCGGCCCCACCCCCACTGCGGGTCGCTCTCTATGTGTGGGGTGACCATGAACGGTGGGGTGGGGCCTTGGCCTGGTGCCACCTGTGTCCTTGCCACCCACCCCCGGTTCCCCTTTTACCATCAGGTGATTGGAGCCTACTGACCAGGAAAAGGGACTGAGAGGTGGTCAGTGCACCTCATAGTGACTGGAAAAGCGGTTGTACTGGTCATTCTGCCATTAGGGTCAATTTGCATATTACCCTTTTATTATATAAGATAACTAGAGGCTGGTGCATGAAATTCGTCCATGGGTAGGGTTCCTAGGCCTGGCCAGCGATCAGGGCCAATTGGGGCCTTCTGGCTGCTGGTCGGGGTCTTCCTTCCCTGAATGCTGGCTGCCGGTTGGGGCCTTCCTTCATTCTGTGTCACCCCCCGGTGGTCAGCGCACATCATAGCGAGTGATTAAACTCCTGGTCTCCTGGTTGAACTCCCGAGGGGACACTTTGCATATTGGCCTTTTATATACATAGATTGACTATATTCCCTATGCTGTACACTACATCCCTATGGCTTATTTATCTTACAACTGAAAGTCTATCACTCTTTGTGCCTTCACCTTTTCCACCCATCTACCTCACTCTCTCTCCTCTGACAACCATCAGTTTGTACTCTGTATCTGTGAATCTGTTTCTCTTTTGTCATCATTATTGAGTTTTGAATCAAATGATTGCTCCCAATTCAAAAGCCATGAAGAAACAATTAAAAATATAACATGAAAATGAAATGATAGACGGAGATAATGAAGAACTATCCATGCCAAATTTCTTGAAAAAATTAAAAAGAGGAGAGAAATTGAATATAAATTAATTATAATACATCTTAAAAATGACCAATTCGATATAAGAAATTGACAAATAATAAGAAATTTTTTAGAAAAAAGTCATAAATGTTCAATTAATGTATAAAGATGCTTAGCTTTATACATAATTAACACCCACATTAACTCAATAAGATATGATTTATACAATGGTATAATAGATTATAATCTCAATAGATCATATCATATAACTAATAAATTAAAAACATATGTATAAAATCCTTGATACCTGAACATATGGACATCACCTATATATCATCATGTAAAACATGAACAAAAGTAGGCAAATAACAGGAATATAAATTTGCTCAGACAGAAAATAAATTTAAAAATTTCATTTAAAGTTCATTTAAACTTTATTGGACTCAAAGAATAAAAATTGTCACAATAATAAGAAATGAATCTCATACTCTAGATTAGAAAAGAATTCATGATGCATGCTGTTGGTAACTCCTGATTTAAGGAAGGTTTGAGACACTTCTGTTTACAGTAATTTTAATTCTGGAACTTTCTAAAAAAATAATTGGGTAAAAGGCAGGATGTAAAAGCAAGTTCATTGCAGTGTAAACAACACGTGAAAATTGTGAAATAACTAAAAGGGCATTAGCCAAATAAAAAAGAAAAACCCACACATTTAGACCCTTGATTACATTCCTATTTATCAATTTGGAAAGATGTTTGTAATACAGAATACAATGTTATCTGTAAAACCAAGTTACAAAATCATGCACGTTATGATCTGACGTTTATTTAAACTGTGTGTGAATACACATTTTTTCCTAGATAATGTGCAGAGAATATTTGCCAAAATGTTCTTATAGGTCAACTCTGTGGAATAAGCTGACTTTCACTTTCTTATTCGCATCTTTTCATATTGCCTGTGAGGTTAGGTTTGCAATTCAAAAAGATTGAATTGATCAAAATGCAATTTAAAAATATAAGAGGGATACTTTTATTGAAATATGTCTTAAAAGTAAAGCTTTCCATGGAAAGTAATTCATTTGACCAAAGTTTAGTTACTTCTTTTATGCACTTCAAGTAGTAAAAATAGAAAAATGTCCTTTCAGTTTGAACTGGGATAATTTAGCCTGAACTCATTTGCCTCATGTATTTCTTCCCTGAGTGGGACATTCTCCTTTATGATCTCTATTGCATGGCTCAATTTACAATTTATAATATATAGATTGACATTATCTGGGGGTAAATGCAAATATGACACATTCTTTAAAAATCATGGTAGCAGGATCATGTGAGCAGCATGTTTTAACATCCCAAGTGAAGAGTGAACTCCAGTGTCTAGATTAAGGCCACCCAAGGAAGCTCGATTTGCTTTCATGGGTAAAGTCTAGAAAACGAAGTGTTTGAAGCTGTGAAAATACACTCAGATGCGCTCCACAAAGCAGCTTTCAGAATAGTACCAAAAAACCCTTCTTTTTGAAGAATAAAAAAATGCTGGCACATTGGGAAGACAGCTCAGCCAACTTGAATTGCTAGGTTTTCAAATTTTTAGTGTTGGTGCTGTCATTATGGTTGGTTTATTGTTGTTACTTTAAATATGCAGTGCATTCACATGATGACGATTCAAAATTGCAAAATGATAAATAGCCACCTTTTCACTATGTCACCAAGGATTCTAGTTCTCTGGCTTAAAGACCAGGACCTTCCAGAGACTCCCACTGTGAGTGAAGGAAGTGGGGTGGGGCGGGGAGGGGTTGATTATCGCATAATTTTAATTCACATACTTGTATTATTTTCTTAAAATGTGAGAATAGAGAACATATTTTTGAAACTGAATTATTAACTATCATTTCCTAAAACCGATGTAAAGGATTGAGATGTGGTCTATGTTGAAAAATAGAGTTTATGATTATAATTGCTATTTTTAAAAATAATACTTTCACTTAGCAAGTCCTTCTTTGGTGTCAGGTAGCATATCAAATGTGTTACCTTCGGTCAGTCCTATTCAAGACCTTCTGTATAGCTCTACTATCTTCTCCTGTGGACAAGTAAATCTGAACCAAAAAGAGTGTAGAATCAGCAACATGACATCGCAGAGTGGCAGTTACAGACTAGATTAACTGTAGAGTCTCTGACAGTTCTATTCTCTGATACCAGATGAACAGTTATCAACTCCACATGCTTCATTAACCACCTGCTATGGACTGAAAATTCCCCCCAAAATTATGTGTTGAAATCTAACTTCAAAGATAATAGTACTAGGAGATGGGAGTCTTTGGTAGATGGTTAAGTCATGAGGGTGGAGCCCGCATAAATGAGATTAATGCTCTTATAAATAAAAGCGGCTCCAAAGCCATCTCCAGACCCTCCCACCCTCTGAGGTTACCGCTAACAGAGTGGTGTCTGCGCACCAGAAAGCTTGCTCTCACCAGACACCATATCTGCCCACACTTTGTGTCTGGCAGTTCAGCTTCCAGAGCTGTAAGAAATACTTTCCTACTGCTCATATTCCCAGTTTATGATAATTTTAAAGCAGCCCTAACGGACAAAAACACTATCATTCTAAATTAACAGGCTATAAACAACAACAAAAATAAGTCAAACTTTGGAATAAAACAGAAATAGCTAAATTTAAGAAATGTTTATTTAAGGTAAGAACACTTAACTACCCTCTGAATAAATTTAAAATGCACAATACAGTGTTTCTAACTATAAGCACAATATTAATTGTCATGTGATCAGAAAACTTAGTCTCCATACATGTAGTTGGCCACTGAACTCCTCTACAGTGACATTCCAGGTTATGAATTTTCATGGTTCTGAACAAAGATTCTCTCCTGAGGAGAAAGTATCACCTCTGCCTGCCATGGGGAGCCTTAAAGTGTCTACACTGTCAGATTATGTAAAAAAACATTTCAATCATAGCAGGTAAAATTTTTATCAGTCCCCCGAAAAGTTTTCTAGTTTTTAAATCACCCCCTATCCTGGCTCAGACTAATGCTGTCTGAGTTGCTGTTCAAGACCTTCACACAAAGTGAATCAGAGGGTGTGTACTCTTCTGTGTCTGCCTTCTTTCACTCAGCACAGTGTTTGAGAGATTTATGCATGATGTTGCATGTACCATTATTTTTGTTGCTGGTTAGTACACTACGTACATTGGGGTTTTTGTGATGATTGGACCAACGTATTTACACTTTCTTCATATGAGTTGCAAGTATCCTCCCCCAGCTGTGTACTTGACCAGCATTATATCATTATGTCTAATTAAGGACACATGATGAAGAAGAAAGATTACTCTGTACTGGGTTTTAGATTTCTTTGCCCAATGGTGTTGCTCTGTTCAACAGAAGCTCCCTTTTCTTGCCCAGAACAAGGACAAAAGGAAACAAAACACTAAACAGAATTTAATGGGTAATGTTGAGCATTTCTTTTCTTGTTATTTTGAAAAGCTGTCAGTGCACCTGGCACTTCTTTAAGCATTTGTGATAATGTTTATACAATTAGGTCAGCTGCTGCGAGAGAAAGAATATGTTGGGTCTTCTTATTTGTTTGCCTTTTGTTCGTGTTCACTGTCCCTTTGTGAGAATATACCATTCTTTTTTGTCGTCTCACTGCCAGGATTTCAGAGAAAGTTCAAGCTGTAAAATGACATATTAACCTTATAATAACTACAATCTGTTCACTTCTGACAGCCCGTACGGTATTCTTTTGTTTTCTTTTCACTAGAAAAATACTTGATAGTCAAAAGCTTCCCAGGAGCTTCCATTCTTTTAAACAAATGACAAAATACAGTCCTATTCTTTCCGTTTATACCTGAAGCTGGAATCCTTAATGACATGCAGAAAGACTTGTCATAGGGATATATTGGCTTCTTATTTAATATGACATAGAATTGAGCCCATAACAGATCTCCTAAGCCTCTTACAACTAGAACTGTAAATAAAAAGCAATGCTTAGGGAATGAACTCACCTTAACCAATGACATCTGCAATGACCTACCCCCCATTTATTGAGATATTATTGACATAACATATATAAGTGTAAGGTATACATTGTGAAGATTTGATACATGTACATATTGGGAAATGATTACCATAATAAGGTGGGGTTTTATTTCTTGCTTTGTGTCGGTGTGTCTCACAATTTTGTATTGAATGTCACTCATATGTGTTAGAAATATTATTTACGTGTGAAAATGGAGCATCCCCTTCTTTTGTCATACCAGTAGCATAAAGGGGGTGAGAATGCGATCAGGAGTTGAGCTTGGCTTCAGTTTTACTGTTGGTATTCTTACCTCCAGTGAATCACAGATTAGTTGTGGATTATTACCAGTGCTGACAGTGAGCTCTGGGAATTCCAGAAGGTTTCTGTGTTCCAGCTCCTCTCTTCACTTTTGATGATGCCTGTATATCTGAGACTCAGAGAGAGCATTTCTCCATGGTCTTGCTCCCCACCTCCTCTACCCCACACCCTGCTGTAAATCTCTGACTGCTCCAGTCTCTTCTAGGCAGGCCCTGTGCCTCCTTCCTCAGAATTCCTGCTTCTGTTTCCTAAGGCAGACAAACTGTCTTTTAACTACAGTTGACCTTGGGCAGGATTTTCTTGCTCTTCTCCCAGGACTAGTAGACATTTGTTCGGGACTTGTGCCCAAACCTAAGTTTGTTTCCATATCTTGGCTATTGTAAGTAATGCTGTGATTAATATAAGGTGCATGTATCTTTTTGAATTAGCATTTCAACTTTTTAAAATATATACCCAGAAGTGGGATTGATGAGTCACAGGGTAGTTCTATTTTTAACTTTTTGAGTAATCTCCATACTGTTTTCCATAGGGAATGCACCATTTTGCAATTCTACAAGTTGATGTATGTATTGTGTTATATAGGAAAGTAAGTGGTTGATTTGTATATTAATCTTATACTTAGCAAACGATATAATGATTTATTTGTTCCAGGAGTTTTTTGGGTTAAAATAAGAAAACAGATAACGAGGGGTTTTATACCATCCTAAAGAATGTGATTATTATCTTGACTTTGGGTAAAAGTTGAAATGACAGGGTTGTTGTAAAAATTAAATAAGTTAACATATGTAAAGTTCTTTGGAAAGTGATTTGCACCTGTTAGGCATGATAATGGACTACAGCTTGATCTCAGACTTTTGGCCTCCAGGGACTGAGAAAATAAATTTCTGCTGCTTAAGTCACTTTGCCTGTGCTACTTTGCTATGGCAACCCTAGCAAACTAGTACAAACACTATGTGTTAGCTATAAACAGTAATTTCTCCAGGAAAATAGACTACCTGATCTCTCTGTTAGTTTAACCTTTTTGTATAGGTGATTGGGAAATACTATTCTTTTTTGCAGAATAGATCTCATGGTACACTTTCATGAATCTAAACTCTTTCACTCAGTAAAACCCCAAATCTAAAGCGCATAATGCAATGTGATTCATATCATGAGCGATCAATACTTCCCTTCCTCCTGCTGCCACAGTGACTGCAATGCCCAAGTTCTATCCCCATTGCTCCAATTTGAATCAATCATTGTGTGTTAGCAGCTAGAAAAGACCTTAATCTCCTGTTCAGGCAGTTCAAGCATCATCTTTGAACTGTAGCTAAGGCTACAGTTTCAGTTAAGAAATCATCTCTTTCCCCCAAATCCTTAAAGATATCACATATTTTATATTAAAGCATTCTGAGTTTGAGTGATTATATTCAGCCTGCTTTCTAAAATTTCTGATAAGAGGACAGTGCAGAGCCCTTAAATGATAACAATAGTAATGTAAATAATCAGAACAGCACAGATTTTAGAGTTTCAAGCAATCTTAAAAAGAATCTAACTCATTTCTACACTTGACTGACATGGTCACCAAGCCACAGAAATGATAAACAGATGCCTGGCCTGGTTCTCACGGATGCGCAGGAGGCTTCGTTCAGGTCCCCTCACTCCACCCTGGCTCTTTCCACCCAACCACAACATCAGTAATGAACATGAAATAGACTTTCAGGTGAGCGTGGAAATTGGTTGGTATGAAACATTGAAATTGTTACCTTTTCCAGTCAAAAGAAATCAGATTGAGTTTTGCCCTGCCTTGGGCATTACTAAACATCATTTCCCATGGCTACAGATGGTCTGTCTCTGGACACCATGAGCAGTTGCAGCAGCTCAGCAGGGGAATGCTGATGTTTGAGGCTTTTAAACTGATCCCTTGCAGTGATGAAAGAGGTGACAATGACAGAAAAACATCTAGTTTTATTACAGACTAGGTTTGAAGACTTACCTTATAAAAATGATTTTGAATACTCTGACTTGCAGAGTGATGTCATGTGAAGATCGATAGTCTGGCCTAGACAGTGGGTTTCCATTTCCTGACACTGCTGTCATCACTGAAGCACATTATCAACGAACACACTATAGGATAGTGATTATTTCTCCAGAAAGAAAGACATCCTTGCTCCTGTTACATTTAGCAACATAATGTTGTCCAAATTGCCTCCTCTCCCACAAAAAATCACTTGAAACTGAAGGAGAACTATTCAAAATATATGTATGAATTGCATATATAGATGGAATAAAAAGTCCATATCTCATTAACCTCTTTCCAGGAAATTGTTTAGTCTATCATAAACTATATATCAACGTGACTCTTAGGGAAAAATTGTGTATTTGAGGAACAGTTTCTTACCTCTGGTATCTCCTTAGCAAGAAGAAAATCAGACTTTTCTGGTGTCAAGAGAAATATGAAATTTAAGATAACATATGCTTGTCATTCTGATATTTCAGGCCTCTGTCATTTATTGATACTTTTCCCCCTTAAGGGGCAATTTCAAAAGGACTCAACCTCCCTTTCCTCCCACACAGCATCAGGCTGCGGAGTCATCAAACTTTAAGGAACAGGAGAACAACGTCAGATGTTGTCTCATTTCAACAGGTTGACAGTACTTCCGGCGTGATAGAAGGCACATTGCATTGTTCAGACAGAAATTTTTTATATTTCAAATTGTTTTCCTCCGTGTCAAGCTGAGTGGTCTTTGGTGTTTCATTAGAAAAAGGAATATTCCTCTTCCAGACATTTCTACCCTTTTGATTGACCTCAGTGTAGGGAATCTTCAGTGAAGTTGTCACTTGAAATTCAGAACCAGTTCTTATGCTTCAGAATGACATGAGTAACTCCCACATGGTGAGAGCATGATCATCATCCTGATTTACATGGAACCCTTTGGCAGCACAAAGGACATCTTTCTTACCCACCGCGACGTTGGACAGGCAGCAATTTTGTTTGGCAGGAGGGGCAATCACAGGGACCGAACTGAACTGGCTTACAAAGACCAGTCTCCAGGGAGAAGCAGCCGCCCTGCTTCAATGCCAACTCACATCTTGGAAGAAATAAAGTGAATTGTTTCCTCGGATGGCTTTTCAATTGTCTGCACAATATTGGAAGAGACTTTCATTTAATATTGCTTTTCAGTATATCAGTCACTTGTCTATTAGAAACACTGACATTAGCCACACATGAACAAAAGACAGAACTATTGTAGAGATGCCAATTAGAGCTAGTTAACTCTAACATTTTAAACTAGAGGCCCGGTGCATGGATTCGTGCAGCAGTGGAGTCCCTTGGCCTGGCCTGTGCCCTCTCACAATCCGGGACCCCTCGGGGAATGTCAGAGAGGCGGTTTTGGCCTGATCCCCACAAGCCTGATCCAGACAGGAGGGAGCCCAATCCCCCCAGGCCCAATCCAGACAGGAGGGAGCCTGATCCTGTGCATTGAGCATCTGTCCCCTGGTAGTCAGTGCACATCAGAGCAAGTGGTCTTTCAGTTGCTTAGGCTTTTATATATATAGATAGACTAAATAAAAGCATCCCAAATGAGCCACAACAAGAAAAGCTTGTTATTAGCAGGATGATCTTTCTCCTGTCCTTATCTTTGAAGAGAGAAAAGTCAAACTATGTAAGTTGCTTATTTAGAATTAGAAAAAAAAAAGGAAGGTCTATAAATTCTGTTTGGTTACCACAAACCTTACCCAGAATATTTTTAAAAAATAATTTGTTCATTTTATTGAAGGGCATTACAATAGTCACCCCTTATCTATGGGGTGACCTTTTCAAGCCCCCCATTGGATGTTTTTCCTATACTTACACACCTATGATAAAGCTTAATTTATAAATTAGGCACAGGACAAGTTTTACAATTACTAATAATAAGGTAGAACAGTTATAACAATGCTAGAGGCCTGTTGCATGAATTTGTGTACTAGTGGGGTCCCTAGACCTGGCCTGTGGGATTGGGCCAAAACCAGCTCTCTGACATCCCCCAAGGGGTCCTGGATTGCAAGAGGGCACAGGCCAGGCTGAGGGACCCCACTGGCACGATTGGGGCCAAGGAGGGATGCAGGAGGTTGGCCAACTGGGAAGGGGCCACATGAGGACTCCGGGGTGTGTCCGGCCAATCTTGCTCAGTCCCAATCGGCCGGACCTCAGTAGCAAGCTAACCTACCAGTTGGAGTGTCTGCCCCCTGGTGGCCAGTGCACGTCATAGTGGCTGGTCGGCCAGTCGACTGTCTGCTCCCTGGTGGTCAATGCACATCATAGAGAGCAGTTGAGTGGCCTTAGCATATTATCAGAATATTATGCTTTGATTGGTTGAATGGACAACTGGACACTTAGCATATTAGGCTTTTATTATATAGGATACTGTAATAAGTTATATGAATGTGTGTTATTTCCTCAAATTTAGCTCTAGTTACCATATCTAGTAATCGATTTATGTGGCATATTTCTCTGAAAATGTTGCCTGATGCTTTGTATGTTCATCCAGGAATGTCTGTGCTCTCAGTTGACCTGGTCCTACTTCAGATTCTGGGACATTATTCAAGAAAAATACATTAATAAAGTAAGAAAGCACAAAAACATCTTCCAGTCAGGAGTCCTTTCACCCTCTGCTGCTCTGAATTCAGCTGATCTGCAAAAAAATGATGTCTTTTGATAGTCTCATCACTGAAGATCAGAAACCGATGAGAAACTGGATTAGATCGGCGGTTCTGAAATTTTGCATCACTTTAGTACTTTTTAAAGCCTTTTTAAAAAAATCTTTATTATTGGTAGTATTTCAGATGTCCCCTTCTTCCCCATTGACCCCTTCTAACTCCCCCCCTCCCCTGCCCCAGACCTTCACCACACTATTGCCTTTGCCCATGGGTTACGCATATATGCATACAAATTCTTTGGTTAGTTTCTTCCCACCAACCCCCACCTTCCCTCGGAGATTCAAGAGCAGTTTTAGGTGTACAATAAAATGGAGAGGAAGGTACAGAGATTTCTCATACACTTTACTCCCCCCCAACCCCCACACACACAAGCATAGCCTCCCTCATTATTAACATAGTCCATTTTTACTAAGGATAAACTGATATCAATATATCATAATCACTCAAGGTCAAGTATGCATTAGGGTTTATTCTTATTGTGTGTTCTGTGGGTTTGGATAAATGCGCTATGACATATTCATCATTATATTATAGACTATTTTCACTGCCCTAAATACCCTTTGTGCTCTGCCTAGTCACCTCTCCCCTCTCACTCCTATCACTGGCAAACACTGACTATGTTTTTTTATTGTTTTCATAGTTTTGCCTTTTTCACAATGTCATCCAGTTGGAATCACAGTATGTAATTTTCAGATTGGCTTCTTTCAATTTGTAATAGTCATTTAATGTTGCTCATGTCTTTTCATGGCTTGATAGTTCATTTCCCTTTCAGCTCTGAATAACATTCCAACGTCTGGATATATCACAGCTTATTTATCCATTCACCTACTGAAGGACATCTTGGTTGTTTCCAAATTTTGGCAATTATATATAAAGCCCACTTGGGTGTTTTAAAAACAACAACAAAAGATCAAACAAAGCCAAACACAGCAAAAATTCAGCATCAACTTTTATGTGCATATTAATTACCTGGGGATCTTTTAGAATGTAGGTCTGGGGTGGGATGGGGCCTGAGTTTCTGATTTCTTATAAGCTTGGAAGGGACCTCCCCCCACGCAACCGCCCTCCCCCCACCCCCCGCCCCACACACACACACACACACACACACACACACACACACACTGCACACACAGAGTCACTTCTTGATTATCAAATGCTTAGGGTTTAGGAACAATTAACATATGTGATCTTATACTGACTTCCAGTTCTCTGTGATTGAATTTCCTCTGTTTTTATAGAGGTAGCATTCTAACAGGATACGTTTTAAAAATATATCTTTTTATTGATCTCAGAGAGAGGAAAGGAGAGGGAGAGAGAGCTAGAAACATTCATGATGAGAAAGAAACATAGTTCAGTTGCCTCCTGCACACCCCCTACTGGGGATTGAGCCTGTAACCCAGGTCCACAGGATGCTTTCAATACAATACTTCTGTTGCTGTGGGTATTTCTCATACAGCAAAATGAAAATGAGGGACTTGCGATTATATTCTAAGGTAATTTACAAGTAACACTCATATTTTAAAAAATCGAAAACATGAATAGCAGAAATTGATGTGCATCTACTCATGACTATGAGGGCTATACCAAATTGAAATGATTAAGTGTCTTTTTCCATTTATAGCTGAAATTAAAAAAAATAATGTAACAGAATGTGCAGTCACTAGCATGAGGGATTATTCCTATTAGCTATCGCTAGCATTATTAATATCTCGAAGCTAACCTGTCACTGTATATCATCTTTTATTATCTAATTTCAACTTGAGAAATTCCCTTTCAGCTCAGTATCAGACATTATTAATGAAAATTTTGAAAGAAAGATAAGTTCTATAAAGTTGAAGAACTCATTGATGAAAGATTACCTGGGACAGAGATAAGAGATTGCCAAACAAATGACTACGGTTAAATGTTGTCTAATAACTATCTAGAGAGATTAATTAAAATGTGTATCTGTTACTCACCATGTGGCAGGTTTAGAAACATGATATTTTAAGCTTCTCTCAGCCCCATAGTGGCTGGTTTGCTAATAAGATCACGCTAATAGTGGTCTTTGACAATCATATGATTTAACCTTGGGATAGAAATCAATTAGGGAACACACTAAATTCTCTGTGTGCTAATTGTGTTATGGATTTGTCTTGCTCTTTAGTGTCTGCTTCTACCATGTACTTATCTTTTTGGTAGAGGCTGCTATATTTAATTGTGTCCATCAGTTCAATCACCTGTATATTTCTGGTTACCAAGGAGGGAACAGGGTCCTCCAGGGAACAGAGACAAGAGCCCAGATAATTCTTTATCCTCTAGGGCCTTTCTTAGTGAAGAGTTTCAGTTCAGAACACATCTATCAAAATAAGAAAACTTCATTTTTTCTAATTTTTTTTGCACTGACCTAGCATCTGTCTGAGATGCCTAACTGCTAAAGAAATATAGCATTTTCTTTCTAGCTCAGATTTTATGTTGGAAACTCAAGCAATTACAGAGCATAAGGCATTTGATTTCTCGACTTCAGTTATATAAACAGATATTAAAAATCTTGATTATACCTTCCTACCTCTCACTTAAAATTATAATGATGGTCTATTGAATTTTCTCTATTATGATAGCAATGTTAAATGCATTCAGATTACATTTAAAGAGGCCTATATTTTTGAAAAGTAAAATATTTTTCCTTTTTCCTTTTGTGTCCTCACTGAATATTCACATTCATCTTATTTATGGCCATATAGACAAATTAAGCAGAATAACTGGAAATTTAACATTCTAGCAAGCTTCAATAATTGTCTGTATTCTCCCTAAAATGCTTCCTATTTCTGCAGCTATGCCTAAATTAATAAACCCTCCACACTTTGGACACAAGCCTGCAAACTGCACTATTTCCTTATTATACAGAATACAACTATTTCAAATCACCTTGCTCTCTCCCATATCTATTTTCTAGTTTGGTTGGGAGAACCATAGGTTTTATAGAATATGTATAATAATTGCAGAATTTGCAGGTACACAGGGAGATTTTGTGACATCTTATGAAAACACAGTGAAATCCGCATGCACAAAGCAGCTTGATCTTTAGAGAAGATCCTTAAGATCATGGACACATTTGCACCTGGAATGCATTAGGTAATCGGCGGAAGTACTAAGGCAGACAAAATGCATGATGGAGTGAGGGAGAAGAAAGAAGACTGTGACATGTCTGTAAGAAAATCATTTGCATTGAAACATGCAAAATACCTGCTGTACTATTTCTAACCTTTAAATAGCTTCTGAGTTTTGCATAGTAAAATATGACAAAGTATTCAAGAGAGAGGGCACATGAATATGTCTCCAGTTCTGTTCAGGATTTGGATCTTTTTCTGGGTGTACATATAAGTCAGGTGTATTTGTTTCTGACCCATGTTATCTATTTCTTACTAATTTCTGCTTTTCTGCTCATTTGAATTTTAATTCATTAATTACTACAAATGTTTTGCTTTCCTCAAAAATGCTTTACAAAGCTATGGCTGTAAAATTCTACAGCCCCAGTCTCTCTAAATTGGATATTATTGATCTGTAACTATCAGCAATTATTCTTCACACTGGGCTACCGGCAGGCATGGTGTTTTTAAAGCCCCTTTGGCATGGAGAAATTTTCTGGCTCAGAGTCTGAAGTTAAAACTAATTACTCATGTGTGCAGTCACTTTACCAATTCCTTTGCGACACCATTTAACAGGTTCAGCCAACAGTGGTGCAAAATACAGTTCTATAATCAGCTAAGAAAATTGTGTGGGTGTCTCCATTGGTGGCAGTTGGAAAAGAATTAAAATTGTACACTGACATGAAAACACACATGGAGCCCAGCTGGTGTAGCTCAAGGTTGAGCATCGACCCAGAATGTCATTGTTCAATTCCTGGTCAGGGCACATGCTGGGGTTGTGGGTTCAATCCCCAGTAGGGGGCATACAGGAGGGAGTCAATCAATGATTCTCTCTCATCAGTGATGTTTCTATCTCTCTTCCTCTCCCTTCCTTTCTCTGAATGAGCCAGCTGGGCTCTACTGAATCTTGATACAAATTTTATTTATTCTCAAGACACTGTTTTTTTTGGTTTGTTTTGGTTTATTTTTTTGTGGTTTTTTTTGCAAGTTAGAAGGTGGAAGCAAGGGTGTTACTTAGCTCTACACAGTTAGGTTTGCAGTCATTCAATTTGACAAAATAAAAGTATGAAAAATGACTAACATTAATCATATCAACATAATAAGATGATGTAAAGTGACTTAAAAAAAGATTATAAATAATACTGTCTACCACTTATATGCTACCATGTTATTGGAAACTACATGTCTGTCACATTACAGATATCATCTCTGCTTGCTTGAAAACTTGCTTGAAAATTATGCAGGTTATTTTCATTTTACAGGTGAGGAAACTAATGCTCAAATTCCATATGTAGCTCACCTATGAACCTCTCTACTGCACCTGGGCAATCTCTAGATTAAGTCTCATCTACTCCAGCTCTTTGCAGGGACCATGCTATTTCATGATTGAGGAGAGACTGGGTATGGAGATGCTCCATCTAAAGTCAGTACACTGAATTTAACACAAAGTAAGTTTAGAAATAAAAGCAATCATTCCGCCTGGCTGGCATGGCTCAGTGGTTGAGCCTTGGCCTAGGAACTAGGAGGTCATGGTTTGATTCTTGGTCAGGACATATACCCAGGTTGCAGGCTCGATCCCTAGTGTAGGGCGTGCAGTAGGCAGCAGATAAGTGATTCTCATCATTGATGTTTCTATCTCTCTCTCCGTCTCTCTTCCTCTCTGAAATCAATAAAAATATATATTTAAATAAATAAATAAATAAATAAATAAAACAAATCATTCTAATACTGCCTGGGATTTGCTGAATGCAATTATTTTAAGTTTCATTAAATAAAAAAATGACTCATTTCTCTGACATGTTTAAACAGGTCATTTAATGACATAATTTTAAATACATAATTTAAAAATTATAATAACCCATTTAAAATTAAGAAATATAATACATTTTAATGTCTGATCTCTATAAAAGTATAAATGTAGTTTGATAAGGCACTGAATTTTATAATTCAACTAGAGGCCTGGTGCATGCAATTTGTGCACAGGTAGAGTCCCTAGCCTGGCTGGCAATCAGGGCCGATTTATAGGGAAACCTGTGGGGCAATCAGGGGGCCCCCGCTGGCACCTGCCTTGGCTGGCCTGGGGCCTGCGGGCTGGGGGCAGTCCTGTATTGAGTGTCTTCCCCCTGGTGGTCAGTGTGTGTCATAGCGACTGGTTGTTCTGCTGGTCATTCCATGGGTCAGTCAATTTGCATATTAGGCTTTTATTGTAAGCATACTTTATAATTTCATTTTGGAGGATTTGAAGGAAAATAGCTCTTAGAATTTCCAAGGAAATTTAGAGAACAGACCCTTTGGGATTCCTCAGTGAATATAATCATGCTTACTGTTGGCATGCCTATAT
This sequence comes from Myotis nattereri, assembly GCF_964212035.1. NCBI lineage: Eukaryota > Metazoa > Chordata > Mammalia > Chiroptera > Vespertilionidae > Myotis > Myotis nattereri. The sequence continues at coordinate 92,882,283 of NC_138081.1, read as the reverse complement.
TTTAAAAAATGCCCAAGTGTCTCCTTGGTGTACTTTGGAATACACAATCTTCCACACAAAACTCACCTAAAGTCAAGTTTAGATTGCTCAGGGCTTGATTAATTAGGTTATAAAATTTCCAATTCCTGTCTGCTCCTATCAAACTACATTTTATACTTTTATAGCGATCTCTGCTCCTAAGAGACAATATATCTTTTAAAATTCTCCACTCATGTTGGGTTTAGAATTTACAATAAGCTTTAAATTGCAATTTACAGTTGAATTCTAAATAGTAAGGCATTTAAAATTCTTAGGTTCTTATACTCAAGAATAATAAAAGGATGATTCCAAAACTTGGTTCTACTGCTTAATAAGTGTATGGTAATTACTTCATCTGTACTATCATAATAATGAAACATCTGTGGTTCTTTTAGAAGAAAATGAGATAATGCTTATAAAGTCTTTAGATCATTATTAGCCTAATGCTGATTTCTCCCCCATGCTGCTATCTCATCGTACCTTCTCTCTTCTCATCATCTCTTTCGAGGATATATTTTCTTCTTAGAATCAATAGAAGTGTTGAGCAATAGCTCATGTTAGAATAATATGTAAGGGATGAATAAAGAACAAATATATTAATGTACCTCCAAAACTCTGGACTCTACTTCTTACAAGGTTGTCCATGCAGGCAGTGGCTCTGTGGTGTGTGGCTCTTTGATGAACTTCTCAGCGTTGGAATCCCTGATACTTAGTGATCACATAAGTACTTGCTGATCTAGTGATTAAATAATACATGGCAAAGGTGAAGCATTTTAGAAATAACTTGTGTTCTTACTTGGACTTGTAAAACTGAGTGTGTGTTTATCTTGGCTTTTGCATGGATCCCATAATACATGCCTGTCTTTACTCCTTCCATCTTCATCTAATTAACTGAGCTTATGCAGTTTCTTCAGGTAAACATATTAAGAATAAATAATTCCTCAACTATTGTTACATATTTAAAATAGATCCAGAAGTATACTGAAAGAACCTGTTCCTCCCCCCTCTTCCCACCTGTCAGGAATATTTTCAATCTGGCAAACTTTGGTTTTGGTGTGTGTGTGTATGTGCATGTGTGTGTGTGTGTGTGCGTGTGCGTGCGTGTGCATATTTTTAACATGCTAGGTAATTAACTGTGAGGAATTATTTTTTCCGGACAAGAAGCTGAATCACTCCCTTGGTGTGTCAACAGCTGAAACATCTAAGAAAGAGGTAGGATTGGAATGAGGAACTAATAAAGTGGCATTTGGTAAGGCAGGCAGTTCAGCCAGGCTGCCTTCATAGGGCATTAGTGCTATTTTATTTGGATTAGAAATAGCAAAGCACCAGTAATTTAAAAAGGGTTGTAGACACAAAAGAACTATGATACACAAAGAGCAATTGGTCAATGAAAGAAATTCAGAAAATAAGAAAAAAAGAGGTTTTATATTTTGAACTCCCTTTGCATATCATTAAACTGGGGTAATGTTTCAATAACTGGTTGCATTTATTTGGTTAGGATATAAGGCTGATAAAACCTACTTAAAAACAAAATAGTTCTTCTGGTGGTTTTATTCAGCAGCTCATGTATCTAAAATATAGTAAATCAACCTTGCAACTAGCTACTTGCCAGTGGCTGTAAATCCATTGGATTTGGCAAGATTAGCATTATTTATTCTCTGAGGCATGCAATGTTTAGTAAAAATATGAACAGCTTGCAAGCGGCAAAAACAAGTAAATGAATTAAATCATGAAATGAGGGTAACCATGAAGAAAGGGTAGATCAGGAGAATGCATGTTTTAATTAGAAGGAATATGAGTTTTTTAACATGCAAGAATATAAACTATATTATATTACATCTAGAAATTAGATGTAAATTAGAAATAACTCAGTTAATGCAAGAATTAAATAAGAAAAGTTCACTTATAAAATGCATTTCATCAATTGGAGGCATTTCACAAATAATAGTATCATTTCTAATAATAATATCTGCTAGTATACACAGTAATACTAGGTGCTATGAAATCACATGTATACATAATGCAGGTTCAGTATTAAAGAATAAAAGCATAATTTGCATATTCAATTTTAACCTCCAGTTGCTTGTATTAGATGAATGACCTAGTCAGTTCACCATCTTGCCAGAAACATAAATCATTTACCAACTATTCATAAATATACAGTTTATTGTTCAAGTTAACTGGATAAATAAAAAAATAGTATCAATTTAATGATCATAAAATTAAAGAGTGTTTGGTTTGGGAGAAGATTTAGAGGAAGGGCATTTAGTCTAACCTCTTCCAAATGCATAAATCCCTTCTATAAACCTCTGGACAAATGGGTTTCTATGCTTTACTTAAATGTGAATGAAAAAAAAATGAAATTTACTTTGCATTGATGGGTTACCTAGAAACAGAGTAGAAACTCATTTGCTGCCATTCTGCTATTTTCAACAAAGACCTCTATTTTAGTGTTTTTCCATCAGCATTTAAGTGTGGTCTCAAATCTCTTATCTACAAGAAAAGCACCATCCTGAAATTACTATCACCCCACAGAACAAATGCTATTTATATACACTTATGCATTTAATAGTCATTTTTTCCTGGCCCTTATGTTTTGAAATTATAAAATATTTCTTCTGAGCAGCATTTCTTTCTGTTAATTTTGAGATTACTTTTTGTGTTCTTTATTGTAGTTCTTTGTCCTCAATCTTCTTCATGTTTTTCTTCTCCTGCCTTCTGTCTAAATGATGCAATTATTTGGCCCTCTCATTTTTTACTTTAAACACCTCTTCTTGCTAAATCTATCCAGTCGTATGGTTTCAACTACCATCTATATACTGTTGACATTAATCAGTCACTATTAACCTTAGAGCCTTGAGTCTTTAAAAATAATCTAAACTCATAAACAGATGATGTCCATATAAGTTTATTCTAAATTCAAGTGGCCACTAGCAGGGGATATCCCTAGAACCAATCAATCACATTATATACCCAGGCAATAGCAAGCTATTTTATGTAATGCTTTTAAGAAGCACAAGTGGAAAGCTGACTACGCCCAGGTGTAAAATAGAACTGTTATGATGGATGTCAAATGAAGAACTGCCATCATGAGCTGGCTTCTGTCCAACACACTAAGTCATAAGGTTGGGCAGGTCCAGAAACTGTCAATTGTAACAAGGAAGTGGTACATCCAGAATCATGTAAACTGTGGAATCTCATGTCATCTACCTTGGTTTCGTCTCTCCCTAAGCTCTCATTATGGTGTGTTGGAACTTACGTATGTGTGTTGGGGGCAGATGGTTATCCAGTTTCCTATCTGATACCTGAAGGAGTTGGAAATAAGCCCAGATTTTTCAGAGAAGGGGATGTTAATTCCTCTCAGAAAATATCTATGACATAAGGAACATCTAACAAACCAGTATATAGAATGACCTGAAGTGGTGTTAGTCACCTGGTCAGACTGCCGCAGAGCTAGCACCATAGCCACAAGAATCGAGTATCCATGGTACCAGTGTGGAAGGCCACATAGACCTCCCACCCACAAGGAAGTGATGAGCTTTTATTGCATCCAACTTTTGTTGATGTCCAATGCCTAAACTGCCATCAGTCATCTCCAAGGATGACCACTCTGATTCATCCCTCAAAGAGGCAAACTAGCTACTTGGTAGTGTGAAAATATACCTAAACTTCCCAACATGTAATAACTCTAGTAGAATTTATAAAGATTAGCATTTCATTATTTAATAAGCTACAATTTTCAAGGAAGTTCTACTTTTGAGAACTTACCCAGTATTGATAGAGAGTTCAAATTTTCTCTTATCCTGAACTTTTATACTCAGAATATGTTCTGTTACTCTGTTTCATCAGTATTCATTTGGCATACTGATTTACCACCTACTTAATCTATTTGGTCTAAAGTATAGTTTATTAATATCATTTTTACGTGTAGTGCCCCAAACTTACAGTCCCATCCTTCCTCCCGATGTTAACAGAACAACATAATGTAAAGAAGGGGCACCATATCTTTGATCTTGAACACTACCCTGGCATTGATTCAGTCAATGGTTGTTTTGGAATTTTGGTCATTCTCATCACATTTCACTTGATGCCACACAAAACTGCTAAGCCCTTCCTACATGGGGTGCTGGTCAGCTAGCTGCACATAACTGTGCAAATATTGAAAGCTCTGGAAATCTGCTTATGCCAATAAATTGTAAACATTTTCATCTGAGCCTTTATTTCGGTAATGTAATCAAATAGGCAAGATCTCCTTTGTTTTGTTACCTAGATATTTAGAAACATGTGACATAAAACATCAGGCCAAACAATATATTCTATCCATCGACCAAGAAATTTAAAATCATGGGTATGTTGACTTTCTATTTTCATCGCAGAAAACCTAAGAGCAGATGATTTTGCATATAGATCTATTAACCGATGCCGTCGGAGCACTCGGTGATTTTTTGAGTGAGTACCAAATGGATTTTTACATGCTAAACTGATATTCTGCATTGAGAAAGTTTTCATAATTTTGGATTTACATCCTGATGAGTCACTGAGTTGTTTGTTTGAAAATGCAAACTTGTTTACAAGTCATGACACTATATTTATTATATGAGCTCTTGCTGAGGAATATCATTTAAAAATTATGAAATATTAAAGTTTACTTGCAAATAATAATACTATTAAAGATTCTCATTTGCATAAATGGAAATCATATATATTAGCTAACTACCACTTTTTACAAATAGTTCATGTCTAACGGAGAAAAAATGCATTTTTGTATGAAAATATGCCCAGAATTTTGTCACTACATATATGCTATCACATTACTCACAATAGTGGTAATGTAAAATTAATCATTCTAAAGCTTGTACAACAGACACTGATGATCATTTGTTTTAAAAATATTAGAATTCTTTATTATGAAGTTTTATAGTTTTAATATAAATCAAAAACTTTACCAAATTAAAAATAAAATCCTGCCCCTTTTTCCTAATCAGACTCGAATGTTTTATGATCATCTCATGTTTCTATGTGCACATTATTAATAACATGGGTTTCAATTTAAATGAAGCACATGTGGCAGATTGGCTCACTTCTCTTACTAGCAAGTTAATAACAATATTTTAGTGGAATTTGAAAACTTACATATCACTTTCGTATTTGCAACACTACTTTGGGCATTATGCACATTCAAACTTCTATCTAAATGAATCCTCCTCCATTTAGAATATGAGACGACACTAACAGTAAAAATGAGTCTCTGCCATTTATAGAAACCCATTAATTACCACTGATTGTTTTGTAGGTTATAAATATAATACATATGTATCTCTTAGAAATATACCATTGCAAATTGGATAAAATAAGAGAATAACTACAATTTTATTTACCATCACACGCTTCCTTTCTGAGTAAGCTACACAGGGTCTATTAGCTATCTGCAACAGAATTATTTTACATGCCTTAGTCAACTGTTCTCTGCCATCAGTTGAGAGCATGAGCTTAAAAGTCATATATCAAAATGCTTTTGTTTTAGTGGTGTCTATCTTGTAGGTTTTGTTTCCCAAGTGATATATGAAAATATTTCTAAATATTATGTTAATTTGGGTCAATGATCATATATGTCAACACAGTGGCATAATTAAAGCAACTATAACTTCTTTATCTTTAAAATATTTTTATGAAAAATCCCATATAAATTATAGTCAGAATTTTCCTCAATAATGTTGTGCCTTGATCTTATCAACCAAGTCTTAGGTAATAAACTGCTACTGAGTAGGAGCTGGCATTTAATGTGCAATGTAGTATAACTCCTTCTGCGTAATTTTACAGTTGGGAAGGAATGAAAGCCACACCATCCAGTTAGATCTCAAATCTTAATGTAGTAAACATTTACTATCACTATCTATTATGCTAGTTATGGACACTGAGGTTGAGGATCTCCATATTGCCTGAAATAAGAGGAGATTCCTCAATTCCTAGACTCCTAGGATAGCATTCCGATGGCTATGCTACACAGAATGTTTAATAAAGTCATACATTCTTAAATTTACAATAAAAAATCTTCCTTCACAGTAAAACAAAACAACACATAATAAAAAATGTGCACATTTTCCCACAAAACTTATCCAAAAATATGTAATCTACCCTAGCTAGTTCCCTCAAGTTAGCAGGCCAACTTGGGGTCACTTTAAACCTTGTCTCAATATTAATTCAGTGGGATTCTATATAGCAAAAGAGAGCCTAAAGCAGCAAATTATTATTTGAGAATATCATTTAATACTAGAAGTCATAGCTTATATTTGAAAATGAGGAAGACCATTAATTTTAATATTCATTTTCTAGCTCACTCAGAATCATTTAATTTAATAAGATCAAATGCATTGCTGAAAATATGTTCCCAAATACTCAACAGGGGTATATTGGTAATGAAAAGAACCTCAGCTTTCATCTTAATGATGTGCTGCGCTTTAACATTTAACGAATCGAGCAGTTTATATGGAGTCAAAGACTTGGCATTTGATATGAAGTTCATCCTTTCTAGAAGGTCATGTTTTCTGAAACTATATTGAACTTTAAAGTATTTTTTCTTTTTTTTCTAATTTACTATAAATTATATATTATTATAATTGATAGTAAGTTAGAAGCAAAACATTTAGTTTTTTTCTAGAGAGTTTTTAATAATTAGAAGCATCTCTTCAAAGATACTAAAAATAGAGTCCTCCTCAAACAAGATTACAGACCATCTTTCCTTTATATCCTTTAACAGGTAAAAAGTAAACTTGATTTTTTCGAGATGTGATTTCAAATTGGTTGATGAGATGAGAAAGTCCAATGAGGAGTTATCCAGTCTGAGAGCAATTCCATAAAATTATTAATTACGAGGGCTTCCGTCAGATCCTGGGTGTTTTCTTCATTGACAGTCTTCTGTAGAAAGACCCGGTTCCCCTCCCTGCACACTAAACACATGCATAGGTGTGTGTCACACTCATATACCAAGAGAGTTGTATTACAAAACTTACATTACCATTATATTACTGATTATTCCTATGCAGTGAGAAAAAAAAAAAGCATAACTGTCAACTTAGATACATGAATTCTAGTTCAAGATTTGCTATTTATTTTGCTAACTAGAGGCCCGGTGCACAAATTCGTGCACCAGTGGGGTCCCTAGGCCTGGCCTGGGGGATGGAGCCAAAACCGGCTCTCCAACATCCCCCGAGGGGTCCTGGATTGCGAGAGGGCACAGGCCAGGCCAAGGGACCCCACTGGTGCATGATCGGGGCTGAGGAGGGATGTGGGAGGTTGGCCAGCGGGAAGGGACCGTGGGAGGGCTCCACGGTATGTTTGGCCTGTCTTTCTCAGTCCGGATCGGCCGGACCCCAGCAGCAAGCTAACCTACCAGTCAGAGCGTCTGCCCCCTGGTGGTCAGTGCACGTCATAGCGAGCGGTTGAGCAGCCTTAGTATATCATTAGCATATTATGCAACCAGACACTTAGCATATTAGACTTTTATTCTATAGGATTAGTGCCAGAAAATAGGAATGGCCTTTTCTTATTAGAAATGGGACAGTCTCTAATAAAGAGAAACAAACTATAAAATAAGCCCAGTGTTTATAATTATATACATTGAAAAAATGGAAATCATTGCTATTAAAAGTAGGACCAAAAATATTAAGACTCTGGACTTAATGTGCAAGAAGAGAGTGTTTCATTTCCATATTAAAATTCCGATTCATATGCAACCTCGTAATTCTCTTTGAGTTTTGGGAAATTCTGATTCTGTCACTTGCTGAGCACAGAATAAAATTATGTTTTATTGCTTGCTTTCTGAATGTCCTTCTTTGACATTCCATATCTTATCCCCCAGTGATTCTCAATGATGGATGTATACCAGAATTAGAATTTATATTAGAATTCCTATTTAAAAGATTTGTGGATCTTTTAAAAATGACAATACTTGGGTCCTGCTTCTAGGGATTCTGATTTAATTGGTTTGGGGGGAGGACTTGAGATTATATCTTAAATATTATCCTAAATTAACTAAGGCATAGAAGCGTTTCCTAAGATGAAGAAAATGAAGCTATTAAATCCCTATGAAAGTAGCATACCTTCAATTGTCCTAACATCGAGGTCCAAATGAGACCTAAATTCTAGATGGAATAGCTTATAGATGTTAAAACAGGGTGACACAAAGCTAGTTTTTGGAGATGTTGGTGAAGATAGAATTATGCAGAAGAATGATCAAGAGGCTACCCTCTCTCAACAGAAAAGTCTCAGATGGTGAATAGTTATTCAATTTTGCTCAATATCATCTTGAATAAATGTTTAATCTTTTCATTGAACTTCTACATACATTGTCTATTCTAATATTTATTAGATATTTCAGTTATTCCGGAGATACTTTTATGTTTATTTAAAAGTTGAGGCCCTGGCCGGTTTGGCTCAGTGGATAGAGCGTCGGCCTGCCGACTGAAAGGTCCCAGGTTTGATTCCAGTCAAGGGCATGTGCTTTGGTTGCGGGCAGGAGGTGTGCAGGAGGCAGCTGATCGATGTTTCTCTCCCATCGATGTTTCTAACTCTCTATCCCTCTCCCTTTCTCTCTGTAAAGAATCGATAAAATATATTAAAAAAAAATAAGTAAATAAATAAAAAATAAAAGTTGAGGTAAACCTTTCTTACAGTGATGCAGGTAGAAGATAATATCCAACTGTTTAAAGCCAAAAAGTGAGTTTATTTTGGAAAAGTCCTTGGAAACCAAGATTAGTACCTTCCCTGTCATGCACCATATTCTTCCCATAAAAACAAGTATGCACATTCAACCTCTCTCAGTATGTGGACAGAGCACATAACCTTTCCTAAATTTTAGTAATGGTGATGGAATGACATGAATGTCCCCCAAATACCTTTCACAACTCATCTTGTTAGCATTGACATGTGTTTGGTAGATAGGTTTCCCACGTTCAGTTTCAGCATATGACTCACTAACCCTCAGAGAAAATCAAGCTTAGGACCTCAAGTTTCTTAGAAAAGCTTATAATTAATAAAAAAGCCTTGAGCATAATTGACTTAAACTCATGTAAAATAACATGTAATGGGAACCATTTCTGCGTAGATAATTTTGCCACAAAATAATGTGCTAGGAGACTGTGGCAGCCTGCCTCCAACATTTCAAAGGTCCACACCTCCTGGTATTCATGCCCTGTATGGCCTCCTCCCACATCACATTAAGGTTGGTGTGTGACCGATAGCATATGGAAAAAAATGATGGAATTTCACTTCTGAGATTAGGTGGTAAAAACACTTTGGCTTTCATCTTGAGTGCTTGTTGTGTCTTCCCCTTGGATCATTTTCTCTTGGATCTGACTGTGGGGGAAACCCATGTCCCATAGGAAAGACCCATGTAAGGAGGCATGGGAGCCTCATGCCAACAGCCCCATGAATTGAATTGGAAGCAGTATCTTCAGCCCCATTTAAATCTTGATATGACGGCAGCCTGGGCCGACTGCTGGACTGTAGCTGCTGAAGAGCCCTTGAGCTAGAAGTAGCCACCTACATGGTTCCTCAATTCCTGACTTTCAGAAGCTGTTAATTTTGGAGTTATGTTTTACACACCAATAGATAATGAATACAGAGAATATTAGGAAGAAAGAAAAATGGAGAGATCTGTTACAACTAGTGATCTAGGAGAAAGTTTGGAGAAGGGACTTGAAATAGTGCTTTAAAAATGAAGGGCATTTAAGAGAGGCACAGGCTGACTGAATAATTAATGCAGAAAGTTGGACTGTGGTGGGGATAATTGTTGGAAGCTGGAGAATTGGTTACTGGACCTTCCCATCCTTATAATAGAAGGCTAATATGCAAATCGATTGAACAGAGGAATGACCGGTCGCTATGATGCGCACTGACCACCAGGAGGCAGACACTCAATGCAGGAGCTGCCCCCTGGTAGTCAGTGTGCTCCCACAGGGGAAGCGCTGCTCAACCAGAAGCTGGGCTCATGGCTGGTGAGTGCAGCAGTGGTGGCGGGAGCCTCTCCCACCTCTGTGGCAGTGCTAAGGATGCCCAACTGCTGGCTTAGGCCCGATCCCCGTGGGGAGTGGACCTAAGCTGTCAGTTGGACATCCCCTGAGAGCTCCCGGACTGCAAGAGGGTGCAGGCCTGGCTGAGGGATCCCCCCCCCCCTCCCACACACACACACAATCCTGAGTGCATGAATTTCATGCACCAGGCCTCTAGTAAACACATAATGGCTGAAGATGGTAAAACTGCAGCGGGCTTTGAATGCTAACCTGAGCAGTTTGTATGTTGTCTGGTAGAAATCTATATTTGTAGAAAAGAAATTCAGCCCCTTCTGACAATGAAATTGAAGGAAAGAAACTACCACCAGGAAGACCAGCTAGCAGCTTGTCTGGGAAATAATGAAGCCTGAAAAAACTTTGCTGGGTGGGAATAGAAAGAGGGGGAGGAGGAACAACTTGATAGATACTATTTGGGCCTAATTGAAAGGGGTGGTGGCTGAATGGATGGAGGAGAGGGAGGAGGAGGAGCAATGCTTCATGTTTGGAGCCTGCAGGGCATGGAAGGAGAGTGATGTCTTTAATCTAACAGAGAGAACACAGGAGGAGGGAAAGGTGGGAGGACGATGCTGAGAGCTAACCAGGCACATGAACAATAAGACTTCCATTGGCTCAGTGCTCAGTGATTAACAAAATAATGTGGAGCCATTATATTATTTGTTCTTCACAATAATTCTACAGAGAAAAGGCAAACCTCATCTTCATCATTTGAGAGGTCAAGAAAATTAATTGTAATTAACTTGGTCATGATCACAGAATTGGCAAATAGCAGATCTGAGCCTGAAATTCATGTGTTCTCATGAATAGTTCTGTGTTTTTCCATTATATTCCCCTCTGACAGTTGCAGGTTTATACATTTCTCATTAGTGACATCAGCTTTACCTATTTTTAAAATATATCTCTGTTGATTTCAGAGAGGAAGGGAGAGGGAGAGAGAGATAGAAACATCAATGTTGAGAGAGAATCATTGATCGGCTGCCTCCTGCATGCCTCCTACTGGGGATGAGCCCACAACCCAAACATGTGCCCTGACCAGGAATCCAACCTTGACCTCCTGATTGATAGGTCCACGCTCAATCACTGAGCGACACTGGTTAGAAGCTTTACCTATTTTTTAAATTCTTTCTTTGTCAAGTTTTATGCTAGCTTTCAATAGGGTTGTGACAACAAATGAGAGACTTTCTTTTTGCACATAAGATCTGCAAGAGTACAAATAACCTTAACATGATCTATTTTGAATGGCTTTATTGAGATGTAATTCACATATTTAAAGTGTAAACTTCAGTGACTTTCAGTATTTTACATAGTTGTGTATCCATCACCACAACCACTTTTAGAGCATTATTATTACCCCCAAAAAATACCTACACCTCTTAGCCATCATCCCAAACCCTCCATTCTTCTTACCCTAGCCAACTACTAATTCACTTTCCGGGTCTATAGATTTATCTATCCTAGTGAGTTTTTATAAGTAGAATCTCACAATATATGGTCTTTTGAGACTGACTTCTTTCATTTAGCATAATGCTTTCCAGGTCCTCTCGTGTGGTAGCATGCTGCTGCATGACATTCCATTCCGTGGATAGACTGCAGTTTATCTCTGCATCGGTTTCCTCTTCAGATTCTCAACAGAGCTGTCTGCCTCACTTATTATCAGGGTCATGCAGGTTTCACAGTTTCCTGACTCAAGGGAAACAAGCAGCTTAGAGTTGGAAGTGAAGGAGAAAAAGGGCAGTGTTCAGTGGTCTCTCCTGCCCTTAGTTTCTAAAGTGTCCTGAATGTGAACAAAGTACCCAGGATTGAGAATGCAGATTCCAGTTCTCCTAATGACTCTACTGCACTCCTCAGGAATTACAGCACATTAATAGCCGTCATCTAAAATGTCACCTATTATTTTAGTCCTACATTATTGCATTCAGAAGAAGTTGCAGCTTTAATGATGCTTAAGGATATGTTAACCATTTCATGTTCTCTGTGGGTACTTGGTGTATTATTTTCTTATTTTTAATGTGGAAAATAATGTATGAAAATGGAAGAATTGAAACATTTAAGCATATTTAGGTTCAACAAAATTTAAATATATTAAATTGAAACACATTGATGGCCATCCTCATAATTACTCGACATTTAAATCAACAGTCTTGGAATCCATTACAACTAATTCAGCCTGTCTTCAGATTCAATATGTTTTCTATTTAATTAAGAGTCAAATTAGAGGAGATATAATTCACATCAAAGTCAATTACGAGCTTTGTAGAAACCATTTCAGAACATGCTATTCCTCTAGAATCAAGCCCTCACAGTCCACCTGGCAATGTGCCAAAGAGTAATTTAGAACTAACACAATGAGGTATTTACTATCTTCTGTGTAAAGAACTTATCAAAGACTGAGAAACAGAGAACATATTGAAATCTGTCATAGCAAAGCAGATGTCTTTCATATGATGTTGCACATTATAAAAGCAAAAAGGTAAAAATAATTCTGTTTTGAATTGTGAATTGTCCCTAGTACTCACTTAATGTTTATAGTGGTAATGTATGTGGGTATAAGACTTTCCAGCCTGATACCAATTATGCACAGTAGTATACATTTCTGGTCAAACAAGCACAAATAACTGGAAACATGAAAAGCAGCTTCAAACATTGATTCTGCTTGGGGGATCGTGTTGTGGATGCAGATAGAGGCTGGTGGGTTGGAGTGTGTGTGTGCACACAAGTCTGTGTATATCCAGGCTGGGGGCCAGCCACCGGAAGTCGGGGAATGCAGGCTCCTAATGAAATATCTACCAGAATAGAAAGCACCCTGACCCACTTGCCAGAATCTTTAAAATTTTATAGCTGATTCACAGTTTCAACCACAGCAGCTGTTTTATTATATGGAGATAGAGCTCAAATAAAACCTCTAGTCTGATAGGATAGCCAGTTGACCCCTATTTGTTCATAGAGCATAAACCATCACTAAAATTGATGTCAGTACTGAAAATGCAATGTGTCATCTTAACATCATAACTACATTTTAGCAGGCTAGAAGTAAAATAAAAATGTCAATAATGAATGTATTTACTAACTTATTGGCAAATAAAACTGAAATGAGAATAGGCATTAGAGGAGAAAGAATCTTTATACACCTGATAGGGACTAATCTTTCTTTTAAAGTTTTTAGTTAATAGTGAAAGAGAGGTATGATATTTCACTTATCAAAACCTTGAGATTGCAAATTATTAAAACTCATCAGACAGTGTATCTCAATCCATTTTGAAAACATTGATCTGTGAGATGCTCTTGAGAAGACCTTGAGTAGATAAATAAGCTTATAAACCGAACTTACTATCTACTCTCTCTTTCAGGTTCTTAATATATATTTGTGTGCTATAGACTGTAAGAAGATGTACTGAAAAATATCTGTTTAACTTTCTCTAATTAATTTTTAATCAACCAGTTTACATTTGATAGACCAAGTGTCATATAGGACACATTTTTACAAATACTATGATGACAGTATTTCATAGCTTTCTTACTTCTCATGTTCTGATTTCACATGTTAAAGGAGATGCTGAAAGATAAACATCTAACCATCTGTAAAATGGTGAATTGAGGGAAAGGGTCATCAGAGAACCCATCTTGCCAGATAAAATGCCATATATTATACATATATTTTTATATCAAAAATATATTTAGCCTAAACTCTCCTATATTTCAGGAACAGCTAGTTGTTTTATTTTAGGAGCTTCTAAAGCAGTTTTTATTACAATATATAGCACCACTTAATTTAATTGAAAAATCACATATCAAGATTTTTAAGAATGTATCAACACACAATTTTTTAAATATTGATATCCATGGACTCGTCAACCAAATTAATTAATATAATTTATCCCAACAGTCTTTAACAGGTTCTGTCATCCCTCACTGCTTGCATTCCCTTCCATTTCCCTACTTTAGAGTTAATCACTTCAATAATTTTTGTTTTATTATTTGTGAAACATTTTCATTGCTGAGTAATATTTTAGTACATATATTACATCTTCTTTATCCATTTATCTATTGATGGGCACTTAGGTTGCTTTCATATCTTGGTTGCCAGAGGGGAGAAGTGTGAAGGGAAAGGTGACATAGGTAAAGAGTATTTTCATACAGCAGGAGTGCACTGTTTTCTAAGAAACTGAATCTCAAGTAATGTGTTGCAAAGTATACAAATATACTGGTATTTTAAAAATATTTTAGTTACTTAGGATCAAATTTGCTATGACGATATGTTTGAAAGTCGCCCTAGAACAGTGATGGTGAACCTATGACACACGTGTCAGAGGTGACACGCGAACTCATTTTTTGGTTGATTTTTCTTTGTTAAATGGCATTTAAATATATAAAATAAATATCAAAAATATAAATCTTTGTTTTACTATGGTTGCAAATATCAAAAAATTTCTATATGTGACACGGCACCAGAATTAAGTTAGGGTTTTTCAAAATGCTGACATGCCGAGCTCAGAAGGTTCACCATCACTGCCCTAGAATATGTGTACACAGAAGGCAGATGAATCTTAAATGACCCATGATTCATCGACTTAAACCTAAGAAAGAATTCAATAAAACAGTGTCCAAGTTGAAAGTGTAGGCATGTAAAGGAAGTAGGTAATAGTAAAGTGTAAAACATTTTATTTGGATAAAATGTAAGCTTTATTAAACCTTTTGGGCAAAAATTTGCAATAAAAATCAAATTGAAATCGCACAAACAAGTTAGAGCTGATGAAGAAGAGGAACTGCAGCCCTAACTGGTTTGGCTCAGTGGATAGAGCGTCGACCTGCAGAGTCCCAGGTTCGATTCCGGTCAAGGGCATGTACCTTGGTTGCAGGCACATCCCCAGTAGGTGGTGTGCAGGAGGCAGCTGATCGATATTTCTCTCTCATCGATGTTTCTAGCTCTCTATCCCTCTCCCTTCCTCTCTGTGAAAAATCAATAAAATATATTTTTTTAAAAAGAAGAGGAAATGCAAATTAATGGAGTACCTTCCACTGAAAGGATGCAGGCATCCTGGGCAAGGCACCTGGGTATCAAATCGTCTTTCCTCTTAGGAGGTTTTGTTTCCATTCTGACACCAACGTTGGTGGCCTTAGAATCTGTAGCACAACTTATGTTTCTGGCAATTCCCTTGTTTGTCTTAATGACTGAGCTCTTGGGGTTGAATGATGAACAATATAATGTGCCGCTTTTGTTGTTTGAGGCAGACACTGGCTTAAAACTTCTTGAGTTTTCTAACACTAACCATGGTCTAAAGGTCCCTGGAGAATGTCATGTCTTAAATTATGCTTTTAGCTATTAGCAGATAAGAGATTAAACAATTTTATATCCTTGGGGGAAATAAAATAGATATGGACACCTCTGTTACAAATATAACACAAAAAAAGATGAGAAAAACAAGTATGATCTAATATACACCTAACAGATTGAAGAGGAGACTATTAAATATGAATTGGCTGAAAATTTTCCAGACTTGATCATATACATGAAGTTTTAGGTACAGGAAACACAATAATTTTTAAGTACAATAAATAAATAAATACCGACCAACTTGGTAATTATATGATGGAAAACTAAAAGCCAGAAATAAAAGGCAGATAAATCAAAAGTAAACATAATGAGACTACATCAAATATTTTTAAAATCAACAATAGAATCAAAATATGAGAGACTATGAGATTTTAAAATGGTACAGACACTCTGGACAAGAGAATGCCAGTTTTGTAAAAAATTAAATATGCACTTATCATATAACATAGTTATTGTAACCTTGGGGATTTATCCCACATAGATGAAAACATATGTTCACCCAAAATCCTGTGCACAAATGTTTACACAACTTTATTTATAATAGCCCCACACTGGAAAGAACCAAACTATGCTTCACAGGGTAAATGGTTAAATAAACTGTAGAACATCCACACCTTTAAATATTACTCAGCTATAAAAGGGACAAACCATTGGTATCTGCAACAATTTGGGTGGATCTTAAGGAAAATATGCTGAGTGAAAAAAATCAATCTCTAAAGGTACTACACTGTATGATTCCATTTTATATAGCATTCTTAAAATGAAAAATTATCAAGATTTAGAGCTAATAAAAGAGATTAGTATTGCTATGGGGATGCTTTGATTGCACCGTTTGTTCTGACTGTGTTGATAGATATGAACTACATGTATGCTAAAACTGCATAGAACAAATACATTTTGTGTGTGTGAGTGTGTGTGTGTGCACACGCATGCACAGAATGAATGCCTATAAAATGGCTTATTTCTGAATAAGGTCAATGAATGTTAGTTTCCTGTAGTGATGTTGCACTATAATTATGCAAAATGTCACCTTGGGGAAACTAGGTGGAGAATATACCAGTATCACTCCATTTTGTTTTTTACACTTACATAAATCTCAAAAAAAAGTTAAGTTTCTTTTTTTAAAGAGATGAAAAAGGAAAGGGGGAGAGGGATTGTCAGTTACCATATCTGATTCCACAATGCAGTTAGTTTGTAAGAGTATAATTACAGTTTTTTAGCGCTCAGAGAAAATAATCATGGACCTAGAATTTTCTATCTGACTCTCTTTTCATTTCTAAAACATGGGTGGACCTAGAGGGTATTTTGCTAAGTGAAATAAATGAAACAGAGAAAGACAAATACCATAAGATTTCACTCACATGTGGAAACTAAAAAACAAAACAACAAACAGAAACAAACTCATTGATACAGAGAACACTTAGATGTTGGGCCTATAGGAAAGTAGGCAGATTTCCTAATAGTATGGAAATTCAATGTAGTTGTGCAATGAGCATTAAGAAACATACTCATAATGAGGATTTAAATCAGATTCGTATGAGACATTCATGGTTGCAGTTTTTCCACATGCAGGTGACATTCTGCTTCACTGTCTGCAGTTACTGTGCCATGTGGGCTGTGCTTTTTGTTTCAGATAGTCAGCATGCATAATTAGAAATTCAAGGTGGCATATGTCAACATTCTTTAAGAGGGGCACATTCTTTTACAAAATTAAAAACATTTCATGATTTTTAGAACAGCTTTGAAATTAGACAACTTGAGCATCACTTTTCTTATATGAGTATTCTTGGAAGAATTAACAGACTATATGTGTTTAAAGGATCATTTGCTGTGTAGTTGATTGCAATTTAAATTTTATGATTTCTGAGTACTGCCAACTGAAAATATAAGAGAAATAAAACATACTAGTTCACATTCAGAAGCAAGTTATAATTAAATTGTAAATGGCAAATTAAAATAGCATCTTAAATTATAGCTAAAGTCCAAGTAATTCACTAAAAAAAAGAAACAATTAATTCTGTCATTGCCACTATACCTGTACTATCCTATCCATGTTCATTCTGTCTATGTTTTATGTCATGGGGCAATATAAACATTTCAAGATGTTTTCAACATCCTCTAATGAGTTTCTCTGTTCAAATATGTCAGGAAAATTCACAGAGCATTGATCACAACTGCCGGGAGCTGGTCCATCCTTGCTGTTTCAAAGGACCTGGCATATATGGCATACTGTTCTTAATATGTTTGCTCACCTTCTTGGCACTATGTGTTTTAACCAAGGTCTCCTCTCTGAGAAAGGTTGTTTCCCCAGGTAGGGATTTTTCCCTGAAGTTAGGGAGGGAATAAAACCTCTTAACTAAGTGCCAGGTGGGTAATTAATCACTTTAACTATGAACAATCATGCTTAAGCTACATAATCTTTACTCCCTGGAATGGAGATAAGAAACGCCCTAACCTTTGGAATAGAGATTGATAGGATTGGAATCAACTGGTATAAATACAGATGTAACAACACAGAACTTAGAAGACAGAACTTAGAAGACAGAACTTACACACAGAACCTACACACAGAACCTACACAGAACCTAGAGAAAGAAGAACTTCGCTGGAGAGAACATGGCAAAAGATCCTGGACAGAAGCTGGAGACAGAACCTAGAGATAGAACCTAGCGAGAGAACATGGCAAAAGATCCTGGACAGAAACTGGCCACAGAACCTAGAGACAGAACCTAGCGAGAGAACCTGGCTGAAGAACCTAGAGACAGAACCTGGCTACAGAACCTGGATAGAACATGGCAAGAGAACCTGACTAGAACCTGGTGACTAAACCTGGCTGGAGAACCTGGACAGAACCTGACTGGAAAACCTAGCGAGGGAACATGGCTACAGAACCTGGCTGGAGAACCTGGAGAACCTAGCAAGAGAACATGGACACAGAACCTGGCTGGAGATCCTAACCAGAACTTCGCTGGAGATCCTGACCAGAACTTGGCTAGAGATCCTGGCTAGGCTGCTGATCAACTGAATGCTGTCTCCGTGTCATTCCTTCTTCGCTGACTCCGTCCACACCTTTGGGGACCCCTGGACCTGCTGGGGTTGGACCCCAGCACACAACAATCATTCCAAAATAGCATAAGTGTATGTGGTGTATTGAGTTGTGTATCCCCCAAAACATGCTGAAGTCCCCTGGTACTTATGAGTAAAAACTTATTTGGAAACTAGAGGCTCCATGCATGAAATTTATGCGGGGGGTAGGGGGGAGGGTGTCCTTAGGCCTGGCCAGCTATCAGGGCCAATCAGGTTTTCCACCTCCCTGCCTCCCCCCTCCTCCTTTCCTCGCTGCCTGTGTGCCACCACTGCGCATTTCCTTGCCTCCCCACCTCCCCACTTCCTCCTTCCCTCACCACCCATGTTCGCCACCAACCACTCCCAGTTCCCCATCCCATTCCAGGGTCCTGCCTCAATTGGGCAATTGGGGTCTGCCGGCCAAGGGGAGAGATGGGGGGGTGGGATGGGGGGAAGCCCTCGGCCCCCTGGGATACGGGCTGCATCTGCCACCACCCACCCCAAGTTTCCCATCCCAGCCCAGGAGACTGGCTCCAATCGGGTGCTTGGGGCCTGCCAGCAGAGGAAGGGACCAGGAGGTTGGCCAGCAGGCCCCATTGGTGATCGGGGCCTGTGGGCTGGGGGCAGCTCCTGCATTGAGCGTCTGCCCCCTAGTGGTCAGTGGATGTAATAGCGACTGGTCATTCTGGTTGTTCCAGTTTTTCCAGTCATTCCGTCGTACAGGTCTCTTAGGCTTTTATATATATAGATAGTGTGTTTGCAGATGTAATTAAGATGTAAGTTAAGATGAGGTTATACTGGCATGGAATATGGCCTTCATCTAATATGGCTTGTGTTCTTATGAGAACAGGGAAGTGACACAATGACACACAGGGACTGTGTCATGTATAATCACAGGGCAGATTGCTGGGAGCCCCAGGAGCTAGGAGGTAGCCATGAAACAGATTCTCCCCTAGAGCCTACACAGAAAGCGTGGTCTGCTGACACATTGATTTCAAGCTGCTTTGCTCCCAAACTGTGAGAGGATGCATTTCCTTTGTTTGAGACCATCAAGTTGGTGGCACTTTGCTTCGGCAGTACTAGGAAACTAATACAGTGTATTTGGAAAATAAATAATACTAACAGACATTGAAAGAAAATATATTCCAGTCACTGTTTCGGGAGCTTTGATCATCTTTTTGTCTATTTCTCTTATGTTAAATAGAAAATGTGATTCACAGAATTGAAGTTTGCCTGAAATATAGAAAGTGGCAGAGCATAAATTTGAGTGCAAGTATACAAGTTTCATATACATTATATTACATTTTGAGGAAATGATTTTTGGGGGCAAAATAAGTTAGAGAAAAATAATAGATTATTTCTTTTAGTTTCAGAACAAATGGGATTACCAATGAC
Organism: Myotis nattereri; assembly: GCF_964212035.1. Classification (NCBI taxonomy): domain Eukaryota; kingdom Metazoa; phylum Chordata; class Mammalia; order Chiroptera; family Vespertilionidae; genus Myotis; species Myotis nattereri. The sequence goes on along the minus strand of NC_138081.1, from coordinate 92,862,405 downwards.
AATTGACATGATTTGACTGATGGTAAGCACACAGAACTCAGAGTAAGGTAACATAGTTTCTAGCTATTAGGTGAGCTTTAAAAAAATCACTTCAATTTTCTTAGCTGCAGTTACTTTTCTAAAAGAGATTGAATGAGACATTCATTCTCTAAGATTTATTCCAGACCTAACTGTCTTTTAGTAGATATTAATATGTTTCACTCTCTCACAAACAGTTACTCATAAGTTATATTCATAAGTACTCAAAAAGTAGTGCTAAAGTTACTGATTTTATAGCTAATTATTTCTTATTCACATAAGCAATCAAATATTCTTTTAAAAAATATTTTTATTGATTTCAAAGAGGAAGGGAGAGGGAGAGAGAGATAGAAACATCAATGATGAGAAAGAATCATTGATTGGCTGCCTCCTGCATGGCCCACACTGGGGATTGAGCCTGCAACCCGGCATATGCCCTGAATGGAAATCGAACTGTGACCTCCTGGTTCATAGGTCAATGCTCAACCACTAAACCACACCAGCCGGACCTTGAAATAATAATAAAAAAAACCTTGATTCCAAGAATTGGATTGACTCCCGAACTATTAAAAGATGTAAGTCTAAGTCAAGATGGTCATTGAGATAGAAAAAATAAACATGCAAATTAGTTTAATTTGGGGGCAGTCATCACAGAAAAGAGATTCACTGTTTTAAAAAGTTAAAGGTGATAGTAGAGCATCTGACACACGGTAAACACACTACAGTTTTTAATTCTATCCTTTGTCTTTGATCTTGTGAAAGGTTAAAAGTATAATTAGCCTGAAGTGAGCAAGTTCTGCTTTCATGTACCCAAGATGTATTCTGAACAAAATGAAAACTGAGAATGCTAGAGTGAAGATAAAAAAAAGTGGAAGTGAAATATTTCAACATTTTATGCTCATGGAAATTATATACCAAGGTACTGAAAATATTTACAGTTGTGATCATATAATGGGCCAATGAAAAACAGAAATCAAAAGGAAGAAAAGATGTAGCAACCACTAAAATTCCAGCTTCCAAAGGATCAGGCCCCATTCAACATCTAAAACAAGAAATTGCATGTACTATTAGCTAAGCTTGAGTTCATAAGTTTAAAGATTAGAATAATGAACTGGTTTTTAAAAATCCTTTAATTAGAACCTTGACTGTTTTATATTGTCACCAGTTGTTCTAAAATTATTCATTTTCCTACCTCACCTTTATTTAAGTAATAAAGAGATGCCTAAAAGCAGTTTTAATGGTCTGAATTGTATCCCCCTGAAAGTCACATGTTGAATCACTAACTCTGCAATGTGACTGTGTCTGGAGATAAGGCCTATAGGAGGTAATTGAGGGTGGGGCCTTAAGTCAATAGAACTGGTATCCCTATTGAAAGAGGAAAGGCCATCCCAGATCTCTCCCTCTAGTTGCCCACACGGGGAAAGGCCGTGTAAGACACAGTGACAAGGCAACCATCTGCAGGGCAGGAAGAGAGGACTCATTATAAATCCACCTGCTGAACCTTGATCTGAGACTTCCCAGTCCCTAAAGTGTGAGAAAATATACTTCTATTGTTTAAGCCACCCAGCCTGTGGCATTTTGTTATGGCAGACTAACACAGCAAGTGCTGAGACATTAATATTACATTATTTCAATATTTACATTGATTGGCATGGTTTATAAGAAATTCTTAACTTTAAAAAGAGATCAAAGTCTCCATTCCTTCCACTTTTCCCCTGGAAAATTAGATGCATTTAAAGAACCAATGAAATAATCAAGCCCAGCAATTGAGGCTATGAAACATTTAATAATAAATATTTGTTTTGAATAAAATAAAAAGGAAAATAAAGTAATATAAAACAATCTTTCCTGGGTAGAAATTTCCAAGTAAAAACAAAACTCATATGTCTCTCTACCTGTTGACTTCAATCAGTAATTATTTTAATGGTAGTAGATACTGAAACCTTATATATAAAAAGCAAAACAAAACAAAACAAACTCATAGGAATCCTTTATTATTATGACCTTGACATAAATAGCAACTTTTTCTTATTTTCTATCTTTAAATTCATCTTTTTCCACATTTTCTAACCCACTAGATACAAAGAGGTACAATCTGAATACTAATGTTTGGTATTGAACATGTTTAGTAATATAGAACTTCATATATAACAAAGAACATTAATATAAATGGACTTATTTAATAATAGAGCCTGATTTTGGAGGCAAATTTTATTTACATGATTCTTGCAGATAAAGAACAGATACTGTTTGTTTGAGTGAACCTTTAACTAGGATAAATTAAATGAATCAAGTTTACTTTGATTTATACATTCCCAAATGCATTTAATTAATTGGTGGAGTTCGGTGTCTCAGACCATGCTTTTATTCAGGAGTCAGAGCCTGTAGGTTCTAGTTCTCCTTGCATTGCTGCAGCGCTGTGACCTTGAGCAGACCCTTGACCCAGTGTTTCGCTTCTCTTGGAGAGACAGGGTAGCCGAGCTGTAACAGCACACACTCTGAAGCCAGTCTCTCTGGATTTCAATCCGGGTTCTAGTGCCTTTTGCCAGGATGACTTTGTGAAGTTTATTTAACCTCTCTAAGCTTCATTTTTTTTTTGTCTATAAAGTGACACAAATAAAAGTTTTAACTTAGGAGAATATTCTGAGGACTCAAATGAATAAAAATAAACTACTTTAAGCCTTGCCTGGTACTCCATAAGCACTATGTTAGCCCTTGCTAAAATAAATAAGACAGCTGCTTCACAAAAGTAGATTCTTTAATTTTTCTGGTAGTTTACAGAGCCAGTAGAACTTGCTTTTTTCAAATAAGAAACCAAAGCTTGGAGAGCTTCAAGGATGTATTGCAGGGTGTTCATTTAGTCAGACAGGATAATTTGCCAGCTAGAGAGATTTGAGAAATACAAAAAGACAGCTCAAAGTAAAAAATATATATACTTATAAAAGATAGTTAGGTAGCATCTAAACCCTCTGTGCTGAGGTAGGGCACCTGGTGATGAATTCAGTTTTAAAGATGGTGTTTGGTTTCCGGTGTGTTGTGCTCCAAAGCCTGTGCCCTTTCCATTATATAATCCGTGGCCTCAAGAAGATCACTTTCCAATGGAAGAACAAACAGAGAGAGACGCGAGTGAACTATGATGTAATGTGTATCCTGGGGTGCTGTCTCCAATACCGGACTACAAAGCGCCATGGGAATATTGAGGAAGAAGCAATAAGCAAACAAACTTCATAACCATTGAGCTGTTTGTGGCAAAGTACATAGTATTTAATCAGTGGAGAAATGGCAGGTAGACCTTGCCAGTGCAGAATTGCCTCTAAACTATTTTCTATTGACTCCGCGGTGAGTGGAATCATGGGACGTCTGTTCACGGAGTGCCTGGTGGTCCAGTGAGAAAGATGTGGGGAATATAATGAACAAAATAAAAGGTCAAACAAAATAGAACCAGAGCATGGATACAGGGAACAGACTGACAGCTGCCAGAGGGGAGAGTGAGAGAGAGGACTGGCTGCGAGAAGGTGAAGGGGTTAGCCAAAGGACATGTAGGCATAACCCATGGACACAGTGGACAGTGTGGTGATGGCTGGAGGGAAGGGGGGTGAGGGGCTGGGTGGAGGTGGGCAAAGAGGGGGAAACGGGACATCTGTAACAGGGTCAACAATAAAAATAGTTTAGAAAGAGAATTTTAGAAAAAGAAGTGCAGGTGTACGGAAAGGGATGTTTCTTCTGTCTTGCAAATTTGCAGGGGTTATATGGTAGACTCTGTGAGAAAGTGCTTCCTAAGATCCAAGCTGCAGAAAATGACATTCTCAATTCGGGAAAACTAGTAGTCTTGAATGCTAAATCAATATTTCCACTTTTACCAGACTGTGTTTGAAGAGCTAACATTTGGAGCTGCACTTGTGGTTAAACATTAACTGTTAAAGACACATTTAATTAGCATTGTCAGTTTCTTAATCCACAAATCATATGGCGAAGTTGTAGTATCGACCAAAAGGAAGTTAATACCCGTTGCACTTTTCCAAATCCTAAGAAATTGTACTGAATACTTGTGTATTCTATGATTCCATTCCAGTTCTACTGTAATATGAATTATGTGCTTTCTTATGGGCATTTTAAAAAATTTTAATATAATATGTTGGTTTAACTTTGAGTTTTCCAGCCTTCAGTCTTATTAAGGTCAAGTTTATATTAAGAGTAAGACAATTATTGACAGCCTATTTATGCATTTACTTATTTATCAAATATTTATTGGGTCTTTGGGAGTGTCTTAGGGCTTAGGGTACACCAGAAACAGAACTGACAATCTTTTCTAGTTTTCAACATGAAGAGAGAAAATCAACAACAAATGCTAGAATAAGTAAATAAATGTTAGATTTTAGAGGTTGACACAAGCTGTGAAAAAATAAAGGTACCTGAAAGGAATTAGAAGTGCTGGCTTGGGGAGAAATGGTAGTTTGAAACATGGTGGTCCAGGTAAGATTCCTTGAGAAGGTGACTTTTGAACTTGAGGGGATGTGCGTCACGTGTATATTTGGTGGAAGCTTCCAGAAAGAGGCAACTAACAGTTAAAGGTCACCAGTTGTGGTGGAAGAACAGCTAGAAGCTGATTACAGCTCAAGGAACGTGAGCACTGGATACAAGAGTAGGCGTTGGAGAATGAAAAGGACAGTGGATCATGAAGGAACTGACAGGCATTTTCAGGCTTTGGCTTCTACCCTGAGATGGGAGACATTTTCAGGGGTTCGCCAGAAAAGCAACATGAGTTGTTTCCGTGGTAGAGATGACCCTGGCTGTTGTGTTGAGAATGGCCCAGAGAAGTCAAGAGCAGAAGCAGAGTTCGCATTAGAAAGTTCTATTCTAAAGAGAAATGAAGGGCTTTTAGCTTCCCCATACCTTTTTCTTGACTCTTTTTCTGTTTATCAGTGTCACCTTGAGCAAATCACCACATCTCTCGGGGCGTATATTTTCTTACTTGTAAAAAGAGAAAATTGGTTCAAAGCGATTTTCACTTTTCTTCCCATTCTGGCAATGTGTGAGCCATAAATCTGCACATTTATAAAAAAGCAATTTCCCTCAGCGCTCCAGAAAGGACTGATGAATTTAAAGATCATTGTTTCATTTCCTAGCTTTTTGGCAGGCAACCATTGATTTTCAACTCAGAAGGACTTAAGAAATTGCTGAAGAATCTTATTTTAATTTGACATATACTTGCTGAGTTAAAATAATTTGTCTGCTAAAAACTGGTCTCATGTTTGTGACTTTTTGCCAAAGGACGATAGGCAAGAAAACATCCTATTTGATGGTTATGAAGAAACTTGATAGAGCTCAGGAGGAAATAATAAGATGAACCAATGTCAAAGTAGTGATTTTATTCAGTTAGGTAATAAAAAAGGATAGATTCAGGGACAAGGAAGTGTTGAAGATCTACATTTAAAGAATTCTGGCCCAATATAAAATGTTGTGTATTAAAAATGATTTGCAGAATATGAAAGCTTAACTGGCTTTTTCTTATAACATTACACACTTTACACATTTATAAAAGGTGTAACACATTTGTTTTATAGTTTCTTAATTAATATTAGATTGCTCAGTAAATCTTCCAATGTGATTTTTTTCAGTAGGGTGACATCTTATCTTTGAATTTTAATATTAAGGTGACATATTTAAATTTTAAAACATCTTATGCAAATTAAGTAAATTTTCAAATGTACAAAGTATTGATTGTTCTAAATATTTTCTTGGAAATCTTATGAAATCACATAGTTACTTGGGTAAAAAAATATGTAAGTTAGAAAGAAATAGCTCAGAATCCAGCCAGATGGATTTTACCTTAAAGTATGATTCTGAAACTTACTCTGTGTCCTTGAGAGAACTTGCTTTTCTTTGATCCTGAATTTCCCTCTAAGATGACATAATAGGATTAAAAGACATAATGTGTTAAAAGGCTTAACAAAGTATTCAAAAGATGCTGCAAAATGCTTCCTATTATACTTATTATTAATTCATTGAGATTCCTCCTCGACTTTTATTGTTGTCTTTATCTCCATGGAAACTGGATCCTGGAAAAGAATAAAAAAGGAATTTTAAAGTTATTTCCCCCCTCACATAGTCTCAACTGTTATGTGTGCTTTTTATTTTCTTTCCTAAAGTATGGTTGCAAAATGCAAAGAGAAAAAAGAGCTCTTTTGAAGGCCAAGGTGTTATTTCACATGTTTATTTTCACAGCTACCAGGGACATAGGGGGAAGAGAAGAGTTGAAGAGAGAAAATGTAACAGTTTAGCCCTTTACCATGTGAAATGAGTAGTTTGATATGTTTTCACTTCATAGGACATTAAATGTGATCATGTGTGTTTTCTTTTCATCAAGTTTTCTTGATTTTCTGTATGTCTATTTCTCCTAGGCTTTAACACTACCAGCACCTAAAAATATTGTATTCTCAAACTATTCCTTAGAAAAATTTTAATACAAATATCACAGTAAGAGTGTAATAATTTGTTGGTAGGGAATACAGTATATCATGATACTCAACAAAGGGTCATGGAAATGTGCCATAGCAAAATTTGAGTAACGTGAATACGTGTAAAATAACTGGAGGAGGACGATATCACTCGAGATATGAGAATTACAAAAGGAGTCCTATATAGTAAAACAAAGGAGCTAAAAGCAGAAGGAACATTTATTTGTTAATTCAACAAGTGTTTATTAAACATCTCATATGTGCTGAACTCTCCCAGAAACCACGATAGGGGGCGCTGGGGAGGTTGTTCATTGACCAGCAGCGAAGTGTTGCAGAAAACAAAAGTGCATCAGAATCCGGAAGAAAAGCCCCTTTTTCCTCCAGGACCAGCCTACCTTCCCCCCAACCCCTGCTAACACTCACCACCCTGCCCCTGAGCAGGGAAATGCCCTCTGCAGTAGCATCTGAGAGTTGTGAAGGGTAGATGCAGAGCTGAGAGGCAAGAGCTGACGCAAAGCACTTCTTCCAAAGGGCAGTACCACTCATCCCACCAGAGCCCCTCAGAGCCATGGCAGCTGTGTGTCTCTAGCTTTAGTGTGATATAACATTTCAAAATGCTTGTTATTTTGCTTTCAATTCTTACGTTCACACAAATCATTTCTGTGGTACCATGTCCAGCCATTTCTGTAACCTGAAAGTACTATCGGCAAGAACGTCTCATGGGTGAGACCTATGAAGCAAAATGGTCATTGCAACAAAAATTCTGTTTTTTTACTTCCTGGAAAAAGTTCTTAAAATATTTTTTTAAATATTGTATAGCATTCTACAAAACTCTTTCTTGGACATTTAAAATCATTCCATTAGATATAGAGCTCTCGAGTTCCTCAGCATTGAGAGAGATTGAAAAGCACCCAACATTCATCTTCTAGATGGTCTACTTAGTAAGTGCTTAGACAATGTTATGATGACGCAGCAAAAACCCTGAGACCATAGAAACAATGAGACGAACAGTGATGCCTAAAACATACAGAAGTCTCATATCCAGTAGGTGCTGAGCAGAGATGTGAGCTCACATCTGTCATACTCCATGTGATTTGCACTATGCCTTTGCTACTCGGAGTATGATCCCTGGAACGGCAGCATTGGCATCACCTGCGAGGTTAGGAGAATCTCAAGTATTATCTGAGACCTACTGCATCGCCATTTGCATTTTAACAAGTCCCCCTGATGATTCGTGTGCATATTGAATTTTGAAGAGCACTGTGCTATGCTTCATGGCCTCTAATTACTACTGAGAGCCTTTGCATATTTCAAGGGTCTGTGCTGGGCGCTGCTGAGATGTCAGGAAATTTGCAGTAAGCTCAAAATCAAGCTGATGAAATTCACCAGAAGATTTGATTATGGTGCTCAGCACATATACATAATCACATACATTTACACAAACACACACAGAGTCACACGTACCTTGGAGAGCTGGAGGGGAGGGGAGACAGAGAGAAAGACAGAGACGACCTATTGGAAAATGTAACAAAAATATAGATACTAATAAATGAATTTGATTTCTTAATTTTTTTAAAATATATTTTATTGATTTTTTACAGAGAGGAAGGGAGAGAGGCAGAGAGTCAGAAACATCGATGAGAGAGAAACATCGATCAGCTGCCTCCTGCACACCCCCCACTGGGGATGTGCCCGCAACCAAGGCACATGCCCCCGACTGGAATTGAACCTGGGACCCTTCAATCCACAGGCCGACGCTCTATCCACCGAGCCAAACCAGCCAGGGCTGATTTCTTAATTTTTACAGAATTAAGACATGCAATTCATTGTGATCGACAGATCAACATGCAAACCAATTCCTAACTCTTTCATGTGACAGATGTGAGACCAGTATGCCATGAGAAGAACAAATACAACAAATGGTGGATGTCGATGTCTCACTTATTCCCGGATTACTAGTTGCCAGACTCTTTGTTATTAAAACTCCAAAAATATTGAAAGGCCTCCAGGCATCATTTAGCCTGCATCTGGAAAGAGCTCCCTGTGTCAGAGTATTAAATGTATTTATCACTTCAAAGTCATTGCTCTGTGATGTTTGCATGTTTTTAATAAAGCAACGGGCATTACAGAAACCATGAGACAATTTCTAGGAAGCATTAAGCGAGGCCCTGGGAACTCATACTAAAAAGTGTTACAATCATGGGAACGATTGGAGGCTGGTGCGGCTGCAGTGTGTTTCCTGCTGCAAATTTCTGGCTCTTCGCACTCTCTTTTATTTCCTTCTATTCTATTTCTAAAAATACTTTATTGTAGAACCGAGATTTTTAAAACATATTCTTATTTAATCCCTTGGGGAAATATATATATAAAAGTGTGCATTCATAATCCTGCCACCCTGTCTATTCTGGTGTTTTGATAATGCCAGGCACTGGGCATGAAGTCATTGTCAAGAGGGTTCTCCTTAGGCTTACATTCAAGTCCTGGGAAGGGATTGGTTGAGGTGAAGCTAGCGCTCAGGTGATGTAATTGAAACTGACTAGATTGCGGGTATTGCGGGTCAGAGAGGACCTCTTGAAAAGAAGTTGGATTTCATGTTGTGTATATAGTCTGATATAGCTTGTTGCTTAGCAGCTTGACCTATGCTGTGTGACTCTGAGCAAGCTGGTTGGCTTTCCAGTGACTTCCTTTCTTTGTCTCCAGATGTTGAATTTGGTACTTTTAAAAAAAATCTTCAATGCCTCAACTTCACATTTTGAATATATAAAACATAATTACATGAACTCTATTTATATCTTTGCCTGCTAATCTAACATTTATCACTTCTGAGTCAGTATTAATTGATTGGCTTTTCTCTACATTCTGGGTCATTTTTCCCGTGCGTTTTGATTTGGGGGCTAGACATTTTAGATTTTATTTTGTTGGGCACTATGGATATCTGTGCTCTTATAAATATTCTTGAGCTTTGTTTTGGGATGCACTGAAGTTAACAGGAAATACATTGAACCTACTGGCTTTGTTTTTAGATTTGTTAGATGAAACCAGATACCGTTAGTCTAGGTCTAATTTGCTTCCCACTCCTGAGGTAAGACCATTTTCAGTACTTGATCCAGTCCTCTATAATAAAAGGCTGATATGCAAATCAACCGAATAGCGGAACAACTGGTCACATGATGCACACTGACCACCAGGGGGCAGATGCTCAATGCAAGAGCTGCCCCCTGGTGATCCGGGCACTCCCACAGGGGGTGCGCTGCTCAGCCAGAAGCTGGGCTCATGGCCAGCGAGCGCAGCAGCGGTGGCGGGAGCCTCTCCCACCTCCTCTGCAGCACTCAGGATCTCTGGCTGCCTGCTTAGGCAGGTATATATAAAGGGGGTATGTACTCCACAGATAAAATATGATCCTTCTAAAGGATATGGACCTAATTCTGCTTGAAAGTGAATCCATTTAAGAGGAAGCACTGAGAGAAAATGGCAAATTCAACAGATGATGACTGAGTAAGACGACTGCCGGAAGTCAAAAGCTTAGACAGAGACTTCTCGAGGAGTATCGCATATTCCAGGGCACTGTGATCGGTGGGTGTGAAAGCCATCCTCAGGAGGACTCATTCAGAACTTGAATATCTGATGCCAGTGTAGTGCTTCAAAACCTACTTCAGATTTTTATCTTTTCTTCTAACTCCCACATCTCCCAGCTGCGGAGCTTCCTACGAATGGTATGCGGAGAAGGTGGTGAAGAACGGAAAAGGGAAGACATGGTTCCCACACACCTCAGCCCCAGGCCCCTTTGGTAGGGTACCTTTCTTGAGGCAGTCCTGAGCTAGGGCAAATGAACCTTATGCTGAACCTATTATGTTAGTTTACACCAGAATGCTTTTATACTTTAACAGCGGTTCTCAACCTGTGGGTCGCGACCCCTTTGGCGGGCGAACGACCCTTTCACAGGGGTCGCCTGAGACCATCCTGCATATCAGATATTTACATGATGATTCATAACAGTAGCAACATTACAGTGATGAAGTAGCAACGAAAATGATTTTATGGTTGGGTCACAACATGAGGAACTGTATGTAAAGAGCCAGAAGGTTGAGAACTAATGCTTTAGAATTATCAGGAAATATGTCAGAAACCTACCTGAGATATCAGTTCAGGGCAGGAAAGATGGTTTTAAATGGGCATGATGACAAATATTAAAGTCATTCCAGCTTGCATCCCATGGGATAATAGAGTTCACCGGTTTGCTCAAGCTGGAACGAGTCTGCAAAAACTGAGTGAGCAAGCAAGCAACAAGCCTCCAGAGTGCAGCAGCGAGGAGGCATTAGCTTGTGGCAGCAGGGACCTTCTGGACTCCGCTGAGCTGCGTGGGGCGTGGAGAGGGGGTAGAATCCCAGGGCAGGTAGGAGGTTACGGGTGCCTGGGCAGGCAGGAAGCTTTCAGGCCCCCATTCACTGTGTGAGGACCTCAAGAAGGTGATCCTCAGGCCAAAGCTGCAAAATCACTGGGGCCATGCCTTCCGGGAGTGTGGCTGGGGGATGGGGCAGAGCTCCGTCAGATGACCTTCTACACACACACACCCACACACACACACTGCTGACCCACCGTGCAGCCGCCCACACTGCAGGAGCACCCCTTTCCCTGCAATGCCCTTCCAGTGCCCTCTACTGAGGAAGCATAGTACTGTGCTCACTGTAAAGGAGGGATTCCTGAAGAGATCCTATCATCACAGCATCTATTAAAAGAAACATTGGGAGCAGAGGCAAAACCTTGGTACCTGGGATTTTAAAGTAGTGAAATGAACCAGCACAAATAAATCCCCCGGAGTCTGACCATGGCTGCACATTAGTGTGTCGATGTGTTCCAGAAAGTAGAAAATGATCAATGGCCTCCCATCTGCTGAAAAGATCAGTGAAATGAAGTATGGCTGGTGTTCATTCACTTTGGCAAGATGGCGGTGATGAGTATTCTTGGCGAGGTCAGTTTCGGTGGCGAGCAGCCAGATCGCAAAGCTTTTCTCTATCTGCACCATCGTGATATTCACAGACATGCACAGACCACACCTGATGCCATCATATTACCGCCATCACTCACTAGCCTGCGTAGTCCTGTTTGCTTTAATTTCACTGCAGTGAAAATACTGGAGAAGCAAATGGGATGTTTGCTTAAATCTAGAGGAGCTAACTGTATTTCCAATTTTGTATAACACTAACATTAATATTGATTTCAAAGTATGGTTTTTAAAACTTCTCCAGTCTATTCCATGCATATAAAGATTTATCAACTTGTTCTGTTGCAAGAGTGAGAAATATATTTGAACCTAACCATATTTAAAGTTTTCAAAACGAATTAAATATTTTGTTGTGTGCAATAGTTTCAGTTTGTTTAAAAAATGACATTGTTTTTGGATATTGTCTTATTTATTTGTTTATTTTAAATCTTAATTTTTTTTACTTTTATTTTATTTTTTTGGTATATTTTTTATTGATTAAGATATTACATGTGTCCTTATCCCCACATTATCCCCTACTCCCCGCTCATCCCCCCCCACCCCCCCCCTCCGTTGTCCGTGTCCATTGGTTAGGCCTATATGCTTGCATATAAGTCCTTTGGTTGATCTCTCCCCCTTACCCCACCCTCCCCTCCCTTCCCTCCAAGGCCCGACAGTCCAATCAATGCCTCTCTGTCTCTGGATCAGTCCTTGTTCATCAGTGTATGTTGATCATTATATTCCACAAATGAGTGAGAGATCATGTAGTATTTATCCTTCATTGACTGGCTTATTTCACTTAGCATAATGCTCTCCAGTAAATCTTAATTTTTGAGAGTATTACATATGTCCCTTTTCCCCACACTGACCCCTTTAGCCAGCCCCCACACCCCACCCCAAGCCTTCACCACCCTGTGTCCATGAGTTACACATATATGCACAAAAGTTCTTTGGTTGATATTTTCCCACTCACCCACCCACCCTGCCTTCCCTCGGACAGTTTTATTCTTGCTGTCATTCTTAACCTCTTAATAGCAAAGAAGAAAACATGGTTTTATAGAGGTGATAAAATTATTTTAATAGACTTATGAATCTAGATGCCAGTGTTTTCAGCTCTTGATCTTCTATAAAATTAAATGTATCTTTTAAGACTACATAAAGGGCAAAATTCCATCGTGAAATGTGCTGAGACAGGGAAATGGCAGAAAGGTATTTACCCAACAAAACCAGAGATACTCCTTATCTGACATTTCACTGCTAAATATAGTGAGGTGAGGAAGAAATACAGTTTCATTGGCTTTAAAGCCTTCAGCATGATCTCAAATCACATTAATCACTTGGGTGTGTGGTAGCTTGTTTCCTGCCTCTCAGCCTGGAACTGGTAAACCAGTGAAGTACATTCTGGTTGTTATGGGAGGATTTGGGCATTTTGTGCAGAGCAGATATATAAAATCAACAAGGGGCCCTAGCCCCTTTGGATCAGTGGATAGAGTGTTGGCCTGCGGACTGAAGGGTCCCAGGTTCAGTTCCAGTCAAGGGCACATGCCCAGGTGGAGGGCTCAATCCCTGAGAGAGGGGATGCAGGAGGCAGCCAATCAATGATTCTGTCTCATCATTGATGTTTCTCTCTCTCTCTCCACTCCCTTCTCTCTGAAATAAATAAAAATATATTAAACTGTAAAAAAAGTAAGTAAAATCAACAATGGTATGGTAAATATAATTTCTCCTTTCCTGAGTACTTGTAAAAATCTATTTTAAAAAATGAAGACTTTAAAAATTGCTACCAAACATGCTTCTTTAAGAGTGGCTGAAATAGTAACAAACTATATTGTACCTGGGACTATTCCCTTCACACTGAATTCAATAGTTTCAGATAGGCAAATTTCATAGAAAGTTTTATCTCTGTCATACTCAACTAACTTAGCAAGCCTTAGTCATTCTATGGTTTAAAAATAAAAATTTGAATTTAATACTAAAATGTTATAAACTTGGAAATGTTTTTACAAGTTTAATTGCCCCATTTTCCCAAAGAAAGGATAGAATAAATAGCTTTAAGATACTTTCTGGTCTAATACTTTTAAATAAGTCTTATTAACTGTATTGAAATTCTTTTATTTAACTAATTCCTTAATACCCACTGAAGAATTTATTTAAAAGATCTTGTAAGAATTTATTTAAAATAATCTGTAAACATGATTATTTTTTTAAAAATCCACTAGAGAAAATAGAAAAGTGCTTTCACTGATTGTTTTGGAAAAATAAATCCATTCCCAAAGCAGAAGGGCATGTACAGAAAGATTGAAATAATGATTAGACTATAACTATGTTGTAATTTATGGTGGCATTTGAGTGGATGCCTTTATAACCATGGTCATTACCAAAGTAGTTATACTAATTATAACAACATGAATTTTAATTTATAAAAATGTAGTCCCATGACTGAACTAATTTTTTTTTAAAAAAAGATGATTATGAAACTAAACTACTAAGCTAGAAGCAATATAAACCAAATTGTTTTTATTAAATTGTCTTTCTAGCTCATAATAGTATGGCAAATTACTAGTTTATTAGATCATTTCGTTGTAGTGCACAATTCACCACTGACATGTGCTGTTTCTACTTCCTGTGGTCTGGAGCACGTTCATCTTTCAGCTTCATGGGCTTAGCTTTCAGATAAATTGAACCCCTAATCAAATCTCCTTTTTAAAACAGTTTTCTCCTCAACTGACTTCATTTTACATCCTTTCTCAGTCTTCACTGACTGTTTGCCTTTGATATTTGCAAGCAGAATATTGATTCATTTGAATTGAGAGGTTGGAGGCTAACACTGTGGGTGCCCTAGGCCACCAGAAGAACAAACAACTGGATCCTACTGCGAATCACACCTGCAGCATCGCTGGCTTTGCCGACACTGACCCTGTCTGACTTCTGGCTCGTCATGAGAAGGCAGAGTTCTTTGGAAAAGACAATAAGGCTGGGAAACATAGAAGGCAGCAGAAATGAGGAAGACCAAAGATGAGGTGGATTGACTCCATGGCAGAAAACATAGGCAGGAGTCTACAGGAGCTGACCAGGGCTGTGGAGGCTACAGGACATGGTGAAAGTCACTCATTCGTGAGTTGCCAGGTGTCAGAGTCGACTCAACAGCATGCAAAATATACGGATAGAGTATGACTAATAATGTCAATAATTATATTGGCACATTATATTTTTTCCCTGTGGATGGTTAAATTACAAGAAATTGTAATTCATTCTGTGCCCTTCTAATTAACAATAGCTGAGTGGAGAGAGAGAAAAAAATTCAGGTAGAGAGTGGCATAGTTTTACTCCATCAATAAATATGTATTGACTACATACTATGCTCCATAATATATTGCTTCTAAACATTTAATATTGGAAAGACTGACACATACTACCAACTACTAACACAATTTATATGCTACATGATCTTGATTTACATTTTCTCTGCATATTATTATGTTAGAAATTCAATTTACTAGACTATTCAAAGTGAAAGAATTCCGGAAAAAAATATTTGAATTTCAGGACACAAAATTGGCTTTTTAGTTTGGATAACCCCAAGTGTTCAAATGTTTACATTTGGAGTGGGAGAGATCTTGATCTCGGGCTATTCATAAAATATAGTAGGGGGAAAAAATGTCTGAAGGCGAATGAGTAAACATTCTAGAGCTGTTTTCTCAAACTTGAGCAATGCAATAAAGTATTTCACTGATAAAAGGATTTATCTGACTTTGGTCATAAGCAAAAGTATTATCTGCTATGGAAGTATGTACTTACATAAAACTATCTCTAAAGTTTGCTGAATCACTGGCTTTTGGAGGGAGGTCTGTTAGGAGAATCTTTGAATCAGAGAGTTCAGAGGAGCTGCCTGTAGGGGATCCTTATGGTCAGGTAATCAAACTAGGCTTTCCAAGCATGTAGGTCAGATGCAAACCTTAAGCATAAAACTAACCCTGGCAGTCACTAGGGTAATTGGGGCCTTAATCTGCACAGCACAGATTTCATGACCCTTATCTAGGCCAAGAGTCAAAAGCCAGACTTCCAGGCATCCCCTGAACTTGAGATAAAGCCATTCTAGTCCAACTGTAGATCAACTCTGTCTCCATATATTTTTGAATTAACCATGACTATACGACTTTCTGTGATGTGTTAGGTATTATTTTCTTTGACAGCATCCTCGATGCCATGATAAACAGAAATGAGGAAATCGTGTGTGGTACTCAGTTCTGTGGTAGCCAAATGGATAGACTCTCTTTTAAAAATGCTATCTGGGGGCGGCTGGGGAAAGAGGTCAATGGGGGAAAAGGGAGACTTATGTACAGTAATACTTTAAACAATAAAGAATTTAAATTTTAAAAACTATATTTTCCATTAGCTTTTTATAAATGAATACATTGACATTAACATACTGCTGTCTTCATTTTGCTTTGATCTGTTTTGAACTGTAGAACTTTTTTTTCTTCTTTTTGCTGTCTTTTATCTCCCTACTCATTCTTTTCTTACCTTATATACTAACATCACAATAGTTTACAGCAATTGTTAGGTCTGATTCAATAATCAAATCAATATCCTCTCCCCTGGGAAACTGACCTTCAGCTTCCCAACCAGCATTCCTTTTCTCTTAGACCATATTCCATTGCACTTAGACCACATTCCATTTGCTAAGACCAGTAACTTTCCCCTCCAGACTTGCCCAGGATCCAAACCTGCCCAGAGAATTCCCAGCTGAAAAAGCCTGCCTAGAATCCTTTAAAATCTCTGACTCCCCGTCCCTGGGGGCTGGCATCACATCTGGTTTTCAAATGAATTAGTACATTTATAATTCTTTACAACTTTCAGCCTTGTGTGTACCTCCTTCAGTGACCCTAACAGTAATAATAAAGGTTAAGTATATTTTAAATTTATTTTGTTTTCTAAATGCCTTTTATCAGGTTAAGGAAATTTCCTCAAATTTCTAGGGTTTATACTAAATGAATGACAACTTTGTTTAACTGTGTTTTTTTTCTGCATATAGGAGATATTTAGGTTGTTTTTCCTCTTTAATTTAGTAAGGTCATGAATTAAATTTTAAAAAATCAGGAAATGTGAAAACCTCAAATAATGTGTGAAAGAAAAAAAGTGCAAGTAATCATTTGGACGATTTGTTATAGCCTATAGGCAGTTGAGGAAGGAGCTATCTAATTGCTTTGGCTCACCTGGGAAATAAACAAACCTCATAATTTTTAGCTGTTTACCTGTTTATTGTTTTCTTCAGGGGGTTTTAATTTAAGTTCATTCCCTTTCACTAATTTCTTCTTTCCTAGCCATGGCAAAGAAAGTGTCTCACAATGATTTTAAAGTCAGGTTGAAATAAAAACATAAACATTTATCATAGTTGACATTAATTCTTATTAAACTTGCCTATTGATATTAAGAGGTTTATAACATAATAGGTTATTTACTTTGAAAAAACCTTGAATACCTCATCTTCCTTCCTTTCTGGCAGTGCCTTGATTACAATTTACTTTTGTCAGTTGGAACAAAGTCACTAAAAACAATCAGATTAAACATATTCAAACATAATTATTATACTTAATAATAATTATAGGTAGCAAATTAATTCACTGACTCCCAAGAGTGGAGCAGAATTGCTTGATTCTGTTGTGATCAAGCTAGAAATAGTCTGGTGAATTAATTATTCAGGAGAAAATCTAAAAGTGTCAATGTGCTTGAAGCTCAGGGGAAAAAAGGATAACGGAGGAAATTAGGGTAGTTCTCAAGGGCATAACCACTCCAGTTATCAGCTCAGGGGCTTGATTGGTATTTAGTTACTTTTACCAATTTCATGAGAGAGTTAGATCTCTAAGTTACAGGGGAAATAGGATAAGTATTAATTCACAAAAGGTATTAAAATGCTAATCATACTAGTTGTAATTATACTTGCTGTGACAAAGGAGTAAGAAAAATGGCAATATGAAAGAACAGTGTGGAAGCTGAACTCTGAATATTAGTTAATAGAAAAAGTTATCACAGTTTTATCACCTGCAAGTTGATATAAAATAACTTTGTGTTAAAATTTGCATCTCTGATTTCAAATGAGTTTGAGCATCTCTTTATAGGTTTGTTCACTTCTAATGTTTTCTCTTCCTTAAATTGCCTGATTTTCTATTGATTTGCTAACATTTTCTTAAGGATTTGCTGGAGTTCCTTGTAAATCTAGAAAATAACTCTTCATTGGTTCTAGACATTGCCACTGTCTCCCAGTCTGCCATGTCTATTAACTTTGTCCATCGCATTCTTTATTGAATCAATATCTTTAATGCTGTATGCTCACGTTCAACAGTCTTTTACCTTATGTTTGTAATTTCTAAGTTTTGTTTTATAAGTCCTCTGCTACTCCTTTTCTATGCTGTATGTTTTAATTATTTTCACATTTAATTATTTCACCTATCTTGAGTACAACATTTTTTTACAACTTTTTGTTGATGTCACTTTACTTTTTTAATATAAAATGAATCAGTTTCTCAATTTTACTACCTAAACTTTCCAATTAATTTGTGATACTATATTTTTATGTATTGTAGGGTTGGGTGTTCGTACATGCTCACAGGTACATAGTCGTCTAGTTTCCTTGTGTGTGTGTATTGTAATAATAACTTTCTGCTTGTTGACTATCTGGAATGTTGTTACCAAGCTAAGTTATCCCTTCTTCATTTGTTAAAACTTACTTAGTTATTTGTGGAACTTTATTCTTTCACTTTACATTTTAGTATAGGTTTACTGAGTCCCCCAAAAACCAAAGAGCTGGAATTTTTATATATAGATGATAGAATTGCAACGTTTTTCTCAATTTGACCAGAGAGCATCTAGGAATCTTAAGATCATTGTCCTTCATTTGTCTCAGCAAAAGCTAAAAATTAAGAAGGAATTATCTAGGAAAGATCCATAGACATGCCATTTAATGTTTTCCTTAAATAATTATTTGACATAGAACAACAAAGGCCTCCTCCCTTCCTCCCTTCCTTCTTTTCTTCTGTATCCTGAGTTGTGCTCTTAAGGACAGTATCACTCTAGACTCAGACAAGTAGAATCCCTGCCTTAGACCCATGCCTCAGAGGACCTGACAGTTTGGAGAATTTCAGATAAGATATGCTAATTCCCCCATTCCAGTGTTAAGGATCCTCCAAGACTGCACTATCACAGGGGCATTTGCAACACCATCTCAAGAAGGGACTCTTGGGGTACAGGTCCTCACTTAAATCCTTTGTAGAGCTTTCTAAATCCCTATGCACATATATAGAGAGGGTTGACAGTTCACCCCAAGGAGCTCCAGGACTTGTCCCCAGGGAGCTGTTTTGGGGCCTGTTTACCAGCCTCGGTTCTAAGAAGGCAGCTTGGATCACTTTTGCCAGTTAGTTTGATATCATTTCTCTTGAATAGAAGATTGGGCCACCAGGATGATGCTGACATACTCACGTTGGACACTGGATAAGTCTGGGTATCTGGGCACCACCAGCCTACTGTCAATCTTTGGACTTGAGCCTCCTATGTGAGCCTATGAATCAGCTCCTGCTCAGTGGAGTTTGACTGTAGTGGTTCCTTTGGTCTACAGGAACTGGGGGCAATGGAGTGATTTGTGGGAGGGGCTTCCACATGTATCTGCCCAGTACCCTGCGCATGGAAAGGAGAATGGAGATTATTTTCCTCTGAACTCAAAAGTCATTGTCTTAACTGCAGACTTTTACTAGATATACTAGAGGCCCAGTGCACAAATTCATGCACCAGTGGGGTCTCTCGGCCTGGCCTGTGGGATCGAGCCGAAACTGGCTCTCCGACATCCCCTGAGGGGTCCTGGATTGTGAGAGGGTGCAGGCCAGGCCAAGGGACCCCACCAGTGCATGATCAGGGCTGGGGAGGGACACGAGAGGTTGGCCAGTGGGAGGGCTCCAAGGCATGTCCGGCCCGTCTCACTCAGTCCTGATTGGCTGGACCCCAGCAGCAAGCTAACCACCTGGTGTTCAGGGCACATCATAGCAAGCAGTTGAGTGGCCTTAGCATATCATTAGCATATTATGCTTTGATTGGTTGAATGGACAACTGGACACTTAGCATATTAGGCTTTTATTATATAGGATACTTCTAAGTCTAACGATCTCACTAATAAAAATGGAGCTAAAGTTTCCTCCAAATAAGTGTCATTGCATTTAGAAAATATTCTTTTTTGTTGTTGTTAATCTGAGGATATTTTTCCATTGATTTTTAGAGAGAGGGAAAGACAGAGAGAAACAATCAATGTGAGAGAAACATCCATGTGAGAGAAACACATTGATTGGTTGCCTCCTGCAAGAACTCCACCAGGGCCTGGGCTGGGGAGGAGCCTGTAACCAAGGTATTTGCCCTTGACCAGAATCAAACCTGGGACCCTTCACTCTGTAGGCTGATGCTTTATCCACTAGAGCCAAACTGGCTAGGGCTAGAAAATATTCTTACTTTAGATTTAAAGTTTTCTCCAGAAATGAATTTAATATATGTTCTTTTAAAATGTGACTAGGCAATCATAATATTTATAGAAACTACATATAGTTATAAAAAATTATGAAGGATATTATATTTAGTAAAATGTAGGTATATGAATATAAAATTATTTAGAAGAACTAACTTTGTATTAACATATACCTACAACAATTTATAAGATTCACTTTTAAATACAAATTATTAATATTATGCAATGACATTTATTATTTAAGTTTTGAAAACATATTTACTTATTAGTCTTAATACATACCCCCTTGGGTATTTTTTTTTAAAATCCCTAAATATTTTATAATATGAAGAGATGAACATTTCATAGTCCTTAGAATTTTTTCAAGATGGAACAGCAATAAAAAACAATTGACTTTCAGAAAAACAAAATTAATAATAGCTTTCAAGTTATGCCTTTCAGCTCTTTGAGAAAAAAAATGTGACTCACTTTGCTCCTTTAGGTATAAATTCGAACTACTTGATTAACACAAAAATTTCATTTTTTCAAGTTGGTTTTTGTTTTGTTTTTCTTGTTTCTAAAGTTTTCTAAAGCTAGTCTAAAACAGTTTCTAAAGCTAAACACAAGCAAATTGAAGGCAAATACATTACAGAATTTATTTAAGAATTTTCAAATTGCTGTCTTTTTTTCTTTTTTTTGTAATAAATGCCTCTATTATATATTTCAGTATTGTGATATTTGACACAATATATCATTAGTCATAGCCTAAGTAAAATTTTGACCTCATATTATTATATAAGTTGAGATTGTGTTTTGTGTACACATTAAATTAATACTTATTAGAGCAAATGAGAAAATGACATTTGATCACAGGCTGTCTTTTTCTTCTCAGAAAAAGAGTAGAATGATTTTTGTGTGATTTCCTTAAAAGATTTTTAAAAATATATTGTTATTGATTTCAGAGAGGAAGGGAGAGGGAGAGGGAGAGAGAGAGAGAAACATCAATGATCAGAGAGAATCACTGATCAGCTGCCTCCTGCATGGCCCCCACTGAGTATTGAGCCCACAACCCGGGCATGTACCCTGGCTAGAAATCGAACTGTGACCTCCTGGCTCCTTAAAACTTTTTAATCCACTTCCAGGAAAAAAAAATTTAAAGGAGAAGGAAAATGAAAACTTTCAAGAGGACAAGAGTATAATAGATCCATCCATGCTGCTGCAAATGGTAGGAGTTCCTTCCTTTTTACAGCTGCATCGTATTCCATTGTGTAGATGTACCACAGTTTTCTAATCCACTCATATGCTGATGGGCACTTAGGCTGTTTCCAAACCTTAGCTATTGTAAGTTGTGCTGCTATGAACATAGGGATACATATATCCTTTCTGAGTGGTGTTTCTAGTTTCTTGGAATATATTCCTAGAACTGGGGTCACTGGGTCAAATTATTCTAAGTGAAATAAGTCAGTCAGAGAAAGATAAATATCACATGATCTCACTAATTTGTGGAACATAATAAACAACATAAACTGATGAACAAAAACAAATCCAGAGACAGAGAAGCATCGATCGTCTGAGCATCAGAGGGAAAGTAGGGGAGGGTGGGGGGAAGGGAGAGAGATCAACCAAAGGACTTGTATGCATGCATATAAGCCTAACCAATGGACACAGACACCAGGGGGGTGAGGGAATGAGCAGGGTTGGGGAGAAAAGGGGGGGATAAGGACATATATGTAATACCTTAATCAATAAAGAAAATAAAAAACAAAAAAAAAATTCGTAAAATGCAAAAAAAAAAAAAAAAGGAGTACAATAGAACCTTTCTCTTTTCTACTTGCTGACAACATTTAGGAAACCAATTCAGGTCAGTGTAATGAACCATTCAAGGCAGAGATAATGCAGATGGAAAGCAGACTGTCGGAGGAAAGACTGATGATTTTATCTCTGCTGAAGGGCAGAGCAAGCAAATATATACTGCTCTGAAACAGAGCCATAAATGAAGAAATTCAAATCATAGAATGTCAAATCCTTATTTTCATAAGTTCCAGAGGGAGAAAGTGTCAGACAGAAAAAAATAGTTATATTAAGATATTGCCATTGACATATAAATAAAGAATTCTTTCATCTTGAAATAATTTAAAACCTAGTAATAAGTGTGGGGGACATACTGTAATTTATCCTAGAAATAGTCATTATATCCGATGTTATAAAATAATAACTCATAATTATTTTTATCTGAAAATATTAAATTATATCTTCATTTGAAAAATAGGTCATATATACATATAAATTATACATTCATTGTATGTTTATGTATAATTCCTATGCTGTATTTTGCAATACCTGCTAGATGAAATGCTATATTATATTGGAATTCATAAGATGTCTTGGCAAGGAATCAAGTAAACTCATTTTAACAATCAGTATTACTTCTTCTGGTTGTATTTCACTGCACTGTGATTTATTTAAATTCGTCACCCTAATTTTCATCACTTCTTGCTAGAATACCTTTTTATTTAAGGGCATTTATTTTTTTATAATAGTTTTCTTTATTGATAAAGATATTACATATGTGTCCTTATCCCCCCATTGCTCCCCCCACCCCCCACTCACGCCCTCACCCCCCTGGTGTCAGTGTCCATTGGTTAGGCTTATATGCATGCATACAAGTCCTTTGGTTCATCTCTTCCCCTAACCTCCACCCTTCCCTACCTTCCCTCTGAGGTTTGATGGTCTGATCAGTGCTTCTCTGTCTCTGGGTCTGTTTTGGTTCATCAGTTTATGTTGTTCATTATATTCCACAAATGAGTGAGATCATGTGATATTTATCTTTCTCTGAATGGCTTATTTCGCTTAGCGTAATGCTCTCTAGTTCCATTCATGCTGTTGCAAATGGTAAGAATTCCTTCTTTTTTACCACATCGTAGTATTCCATTGTATAGATGTACCACAGGTTTTTAATCTACTCATCTGCTGATGGGCACTTAGGCTATTTCCAAATCTTAGCTATGGTGAAGTGTGCCGCTATGAACATAGGGGTGCATATATCCTTTCTTATTGGTGTTTTCTAGTTTCTTGGGATACATTCCTAGAAGTGGGATCACTGGGTCAAACAGGATTTCCATTTTTAGTTTTTTAAGGAAACTCCATACTATTCTCCACGGAGGCTGCACCAGTCTGCATTCCCATCAGCAATGCACGAGGGTTCCTTTTTCTCCACATCCTCACCAGCACTTGTCGTTTTTTGATTTGTTGATGATAGCCATTCTGACAGGTGTGAGATGGTATCTCATTGTTGTTTTGATTTGCATCTCTTGGATGATTAATGACTTTGAGCATGTTTTCATATGTCTCTTTGCCTTCCTTATGCCTTCTCTCAATAAGTATCTATTTAGGTCCATTGCCCATCGTTTGATTGGATTGTTTATCTTCCTTCTGTTAAGTTGTATGAGTTCCCTGCAAATGTTGGAGATTAAACCCTTATCAGTGATAACATTGGCAAATATGTTCTCCCATGCAATGGGCTTTCGTGTTGTTTTGTTGATGGTTTTTTTGTTTTGTTTTGTTTAGTTTTTTTGCTGTACAAAAGCTTCTTATTTTTATGTAGTCCCATTTGTTTATTTTCTCTTTAGTTTCCATTGCCCTAGGAGCTGTATCGGTGAAGAAATTGCTTCGGCATATGTCTGAGATTTTGCTGCCTGTGGATTCCTCTAATATTTGTATGGTTTCCCGTCTTATGTTTAAGTCCTTTATCCGTTTTTAGTTTATTTTTATGTATGGTGTAAGTTGGTGGTTGTTTCATTTTTTTGCATGTATCTGTCCAAATTTTCCCAACACCATTTATTGAAGAGACTGTCTTGACTCCATTGTATGTTCATACCTCCTTTGTCAATATTAATTGAGAATAATGGTTTGGGTTGATTTCTGGGTTCTCTATTCTCTTCTACTGATCTATATGTCTGTTCTTGTTCCATTACCAGGCTGTTTTGAGAACAGTGGCTTTGTAATATAGCTTGATATCTGGTATTGGTGATCCCTCCTACTTTGATCTTTCTCAGGATTGCTGCCACTATTTGGGGTCTTTTTTTATTCTAGATGAATATTTGGAGAGTTAGTTTTAAGTCTGTGAAATATGCCATTGGTATTTTAATGGGGAGTTCATGGAATCTATAGATTGCTTTGGGTAGTATGGACATTTTAATGATGTTGATTCTACCAATCCATGAACATGTTATGTTCTTCCACCTGTTTATGTCTTTGTCTATCTAGAATATCTTTGTAGGTATTTTCATATTCCTTCAGAATTTATTCTTCCAATTTTGCTTCAATATGCAAATGTTCTCTGTGTTTCTGCTTGCTACCCCGATGCCTTGGCTTTGCATGTATATTTGTAACACATTTTATAATCAATGTAATCATCAGAATGCTGAAATTTTTTTCCATTAACTGTGATCTTTCAGATGATTTCTGTATTAATTCATTTGATCATCACAATTGGTCTCACATCACAAGTGGCCTACAGAAAGGGTGTGAGAACTGTATGTATTCATTAAGAAGTCAAAGTCCAAAGAAACAAAGAGTATTGTGCAAGTTTGCTCAGCTCATAGGGGAGATGCCAGGATTCAGACGCAAGAGATCTGTTTCCAGGAGTCATGTCTTTAACCATCATTGGCGCACTGGCAGGAAGAGGTGACAGGTCTTTTGTGGGCTAATAATCAGAGAGTCTGTAGTTGCAAGGTAAGGATCTTCACCCATTATTTAGTCTTTGATATTAAGTAGTCACATGGGGCTCAAATGGAATTGTTCCAAGGGCAATAGAGGCATTTTTCCTGTGATGATAAGCAAGAGCCTTACCTCTCTCTCCTATGTAGTGAAGCAGTGTGCACAGGCTTAATGCAGGCTGCCTTTTTCTTGTGGATGCTGCTTGACATAACGAAGAAGGCTATAAGCTGTGGTCCTTGATCTGTAATGTCCAATGAATGTCACCCAAGGCAACATTTACAATCTGGAGAGAACTTTAGGTGATGGGTGGGTCTTGTTACTCTTTTTAGAACAGGTAAGATTGAGCAAAACACCAATAATGCCCTAACATTAGAAACTCCCTTGATCCTACCTCAATATTGAATGTCTTTCAAATATTGGGTAACTTTTAAGTGAAATAAGCCATCTGGATTTTTTACTTCATATTCTTAGAAAAAAAAAGAAAAGAGCTGATGAAAATGTAATAGGCTAACAAGAGCAGGATTGGAGAAGCTCATCAAAAGACACCTTTTTTATTCTGGTTGAAAATGTATAAATAGTTTAAGATGATTCCAATACAACTGATGTAAGACCACACATTTGAAAATAGTGCTTTTAAAAAGTTTACCAATCTCATGTCATTAGATTTTCTTAATAGTTCTTGGGAAGGGCCAAATAATTTCCTGTATTACATTTAAATAAACTGACTTTCAGAAAACTTACCATACAACATAAGAATCTGTGTAAGAATTAGAAGCCAGTGCTAATATGTCGCCCAATTATTGTGTAGTTACAACTTGTCAAACCAAGTATTTGGGCAAGTTCCATATAAATCCCTGCTTTTTCACTTTACTATTTATGCTTTAGTGTTATAAAATATTTTCCAAAAATTTATACTCTGAAAATTCTCTCTCTATCTCAGAATGCTTGCATCATTGCAGGCCGGGCTGAAGGACCCTAACCCCATGCACAAATTCCATGCACCAGACCTCTAGTAATTTCATAAAAGAACTTCTGTAACTCTTTCCATTTCATAATTTTAAAAATGCATGTGTCTTTTTTTAATTGAAATATAATTGACATATAGTGTCAATATTATGTTTTAGATGTACAACATGATTGGATATTTGTATACATTGTGAAATGATTACCACAGTAAGTTTAGTTAATTTGCATTTGACTTAGAGTTAAAAAGCATTTGACTTTTTAATCATTTTAGACAGAGCAGGTTTTAACATTCAAGTAATTTTCATCCTTCATTAATTTTGGCTTAACTATTTTATTGTAACTATCTGCAGTTCTAAAATATGCTTTCTTTTTCTACAGTCATATTTCTTGGCTATATAACTAGAAATTTAATAATGCAAAATACATTTTTAACTTGATAATTGTTCACATGCTAATACCAATCTAAATACATTCAGGGAGGGAACATCCCTGTTTTGATGCCTCTAGATTTTTGCTAAGCAAATTCTATTTTTGCCCTGTTTCTTTTTTATTTAATGACTTTGTTGTTTTTGTTTTGCTTTTATCTCTTAGTCATTGGGTTTCATTACAGCAAGAGAGAAAAATAAGTTGGTTGGGACGAACCACGTCGCCTAATCATAACCAGAGTTTTGTAGAGAAGGAAAATAAGAAAAAAGAAAACTAAGTTTTCTGAGCCAAATGCATTTATCGGTCAATGGAACAGCATTAAGTTCTTTCTTACCAAGTAATTATTTTAAACCTGAAAATATTATTTCTCTGAAAGCAAAATACATTATGAAGTCCACAGTGCTCTGCAGGGAACAAGACAACTAGGGGAGCAGCAACAGTACACTTTAGATAAGAAAGTGGTAAATTAATCCAGACCAAGAAGTTTGAACTCTCAGGCGATGACAGCCCAGAATGGTCAGAATCAAAGTTCGTGTTTGTGTTTTTTTCTTCTATATTTTTTCATCCTTTTAAAAAAATCTTTTCAAAATTGATTTTTATAGAGAGGAAGAGAAAGGGATAGAGCGATAGAAACATTAATGAGAGAGAAATATCATCAATTGCCTGCCTCCAGCACGCCGCCTACTGGGGATCATGCCTGCAACCTGCAACTGGGGCACGTGCCCTGAGAGGGAATCAACCCATGACCTCTTGGTTCCTGGGTCAACGCTCAACCACTTGGACACACTGGCTGGGTCAGATAATTCTTTCTTGATGGAAAGAATAAATAAATCCCACTTTACTTGGAATGGGGCACAGGTGCTCCCCCGCACATAATGATTTGTGGAGCCCCAGGAAGACTGTGGAGAAACATCCAGAAACATTTCCCCCACTGACTCAGGAATCTCTTCCGTAGCTTTTGGAGTCTACCCTTCCTCTCCTAGTGGGGTGCTTGTGTTTATTTTTAAATTTGTTTTTTGTCATTTTATTAATAAATTATTATTGTTATTAATGGCTTTGGAGAAGTTTTCAGGAAGCTGGTAGACAAAATACAATAAACATAAAAACTAGTGGATCTATAATAATAAAAATTAAGGTGCTGGTATGGTCACTTTCATAGTTCATTGCTATCTAAAACACTGGACTAGGCTCAACTATATAGCAACATAAAACATGTCCAAGAGTCACTATTGCCAGTACACTCCAACTGATGACTCCTGGTGTAGATATGTCAGTAATTTGGACAGCAAATAAGTAAGCCTAACAAATGTAGGTCTGACACTTAGATGCCAGAGTTTTAAATCTATTAATTAAACACTTATAACATGTCCACATTAAAATTAATTTTATGATTTGAAATTTCATTATTAAGATATAAGACAAATCAACAATGGAATGTGTGTGTATTCATATACATATATACATATATACAATCTTTGCATGTATATATTTACACATATATTTTTTAAAAATCTATTCAGTTACACTAATCAAAATATAGATATGCAATGGTGCTTCTTTTCTTTGAAAGGTATCTTAGTTTTAAATTATAATTATCAAAATGATGTGTGAGAGAATCAATAGGTGGTCAACGGAGGATAGTAAAGAATATATAAATGCAAACCACAAAGAAGTGGAATTCTGAATAAGTGGAACTTAAAAGGAAATACAACAAAATGTTCTTTTTTATCTGTTAAAAATTCTAAAAATGCTATAAAATAAGGTAATCATATAAATGGAAAAGATAAAAGAATGGACATAAGGGAAAGGCTCTCAATTTATTATTATTATTATTATTATTATTATTATTATTATTTAAATAGTAATGAAAAACTATCTTCACAGAAAATCTTTAAAAAAAAAACACCCACTGGGAATAATGAAGTTCAGCTATTTTTGCTAAAGCCAATTCATTAAATCTGAACACCACCAGCTCCCAGGAGGTCTCTGAGGAGATGCTTATGCAACTTTAGCAAGGACAGTGGGACAGACAATGTAAAGGGATGATAGGTTAGTAAAGCTGTGTGGCCTACCCTTTACATCTGCACTTTCTCTAAACATTCACATCTGCCCCAAATCCCTTACCCTGATGGAAAATGTTGAGATATTCATTTGGCTTACTTCTTCCCCATTATTCCATTTTTGGCATTTAAAACAACTACTAACTTTGTATTGAGCTCAAATATCCAAATCCTTTTATATAATACACATTCCCTTCTCTTCCACTGATTTATAAATCTGACTATTTGTCTTTTTTGAACAGTAACAGAGATCAAACTGATGGTTGTCAGAAGGGAGGGGCTGGGAATGAGTGATAAAGATGAAGGGAAATATAGTCAATAATATTGTGATATTATTGACAGATGATTACTAGACTTAATGTGGTCATCACATTGTAAGGTATAAAAATGTCAATTATAAAAATGTAGTATACAAAAATACTACATTAAATACCTGAAACTAATATAATATTGTACACCTGAACTAAATAATTTTGCATACAAATTCTATTTAAATAAAACATAACAGAAAAGGAGAGGTTCAGCCCGGCTGGTGTGCTCAGTGGTTAATCGTTGACCCATGCACCAGGAAATCGATGTGTTTCTCTCTCATCCATGTTTCTATCTTCCTCACCCTTCCTCTCTCTCTCTCTCTCTAAAATCAATAAAAACACGTATTTAAAAAAATTTAATAAAAATACAAGAGGTTCACAGAGAGGATGAAGATACCTTGAAAGAGTATTCCTTGGGTGGAGGGTTAGTCTGAACACCCACCCGCTTTCTCAAGGCTGATGAACAGATGAAGCTAATGCAGATCCATGTCTGGCAATTCTGGTTACTGGCTTTCAGTCAGGACAAGAGATCTCTCATTGTCAGAAATTGTTTCTGCCCTGCATCCTGTCCAGCTACCCCTTCTATGAAATAGTCTAGGCACATCACTGAAGACAAGAGGAAACAGCAACCTGTAGATGGTTTCCTGAAATTCGGTGTCCAATGAGCAGGCTATGATGGGAGAAGTGAGATACTTGAGACAAGAAGGAAAAACAGAAACAATATCCCCAAGGAGAAAACATCCACAGTGGTAAGCAGAGGGCTAAAAACTCCACTGCTCTGTGATTCCATCTGGGAACTCTACATAAGACTGCTCCCTGGTCTCTAGGATATACGCACTTTTTTCTTTGACTTTGTTGGTACCTCCAAGGCAATTCCTTTAAATTTTTCTAGAACTTTCTACGTATGATTTTCTATTCAATCTTAGTTTTTAATTTTAAAATGTGAAGGCTTGAAGGAAATGTGATTTATAAATCATAAATATTCATATAATTCACAGTCCAGGAGACTAAGTCATTGCTTTGAGATGATTAAATGTTTTCCATCATAAAATGCTTCAAAGAGCAAATTCCATGGAAATAAAGTTCTTGTATTAAATAGTGTATGAAACAGCATAATCTTAGTTGAGCCCCCTGTATTCAAAAGGGTAAGTTGTTAGTAGTTACATTAAATAAAATTGCCATTCTTGAAATAAGTTTTATAATTGTATTTATTAGTTTATCTTTTGGACTTCTACAAAAAGAAATTATGGAATTTATGGTTTCCTGACAGATAAGATCATATATAACAGAATCATTTTATTCTAACATGTTTCAAAGGCAATCAAGAAGAAATAGTTTTGTTTCAACTATTACTGTTACAATTACATTTTAAAAGATTTAAAGCTTAATTCAGAAGTTCTTCATTTTCTGATGGGTCAACATAATCTGATGCAACATGCTTTTCTCATTTGTAAATACCTTTTCAAAAAACATTGGTTTTTAAGAATTTAAGTGCAAAGATCCTGTCCCTTACTCAGGGTTGGGCTGTGAATCCCTCCCTTCCTTTCTTTTGACAAGTTTCTTTTGACCAGTAACTCTGAGGCTCAGCACTGAAGATGAATAGCATGGATGAAAGTTGCATTCATCTCTCTTTAGAAAGATTCCTGTAGCAGTACTTTGTTCTCCAGAACTAAAGCGGGTTGCTCACATCTCCACAGCCTCTGCCCGCTGTGTCCTGTGGCCTCTGTTTCCCTGGCGTGTTCCTGAAGCATCCCCTGCTCCTGACCTTCACTCTGATGTGTGAATTCCAGGCCCTTTCTATCTGCTCAGCTCTTGTCAGTGTCTGTTGCTGTAGGACTTCTTTGAAAGCTGGCATCACAGATGTCTCTATCTTCTTCTGGCCAAGGGCTTTGGATGAGTTCAAGGATCACTCTACATCGACTCCTAGATCTAAATGTACCCATCCCTCCTCGTGTATGTGTTCTAAACACATTTTTCCAAATCTCTGCAACTTGTTTCACCCTGAAAGTGTTTGCAGTCATTTCAATGCTAAGTCCAAAGTAAAGGTGCTTCTTCCCCATCTATGAACTCACAATGTATTCCATTCTGTGGCTTTGAACAAGTTAATGGAACTTTCACTTTGGTTTGCTCATCTCCAGTTGTTTAAGTTGAGGCAACAGTAGGTTTACGGGTGTTCATATGGAAAATAGTACAATGATTAATAAGTAAGAAAACAAGAATAAACTGTGTTTCACGTACTCACAACTGTAAACCTACTTTTGCCCCTCCATGCATAAATCCTTAGAGTCTGGTAGTTTTTAAAGGTTTCTCAAATATTTCTCCCTTAAACCCATCTGTCCCTAATCTTCCATTCTTTGCTTCCCATACATTTCCTGGGGAAATGGAGCAGGATTAGGATGAAGAACAGATCTAGAGGAGAATTTTATGCTATCTACTTTTTTTTCTTGGCCAAGATTCCATGATTTTAACTAGGGCCACTCACAAATCTGGGAGTCAGCTGGGAGGTGGCTGATCTCAGGAGTGGGGCCTTGGCAGGGTGGATCTGCTTTGAGCCTCAGGCTTGGCCATCACAGACCTGCTCAAAATTTTATTCTGAGACCCAAGCTGAAGGGCAGCAGCTCCTGGGACTGCCAGTCTCATGGCAATAACAAAGGCACAAAGGCCAAGTCCAAACACACAAGCACACACCAAAGCCCTACTTCATCATGCATCTTAACCTTCTACCCACCAACACAAATATCATGGCTTAGTTACTTCCAGAAAAATTTGTAAGTGTAAAGCCCAGATTTCAGGATCCCCAAAAGACCACCAGGGAGCCAGCCGAGTCCAGTGCAAAAGCAAAAGAGCCTTTATTCGAGCTAGCTCGAGCTCCCCATCCACCACACTCGCCGACGTAGCGGCAGGAGGCAGAGATAGAGAGAGCTCTGTTGGGAGAGGGGTTTTATAGGGGGGTTGGAATAAGGGGAGGAGAGAGGACTGTGGGCCCTGCCAATTGGCCAGGCGCAAGTCTGGGTCTTGTTACACAGGATGTGGTTGTGTCTATGGCGCGCACTTCCCTTGATTATCATTGGTTAGTTTAAAGAAATCCTAGGTGTGGCTAGCAGAGGCTTGGGCTTCCAGGAAGAAGCTCCTTGCTGAGCACATGGCTAATGGCTGCTGCCCAAAAATGGAGGATCGAGGGCAAGATGGAGGGCGTAGCCCTTGCCCTTTCATTAGCAAACTAGTTTTGCCTTCTAACCATTTCTTATAGGAGCTCTATCTTTAAAAAAAATTGTCAGTAGCAACTAGAAGAGAATGACTGTGCTCTACATTCATGTATTCATGCTTTCATGTAATAACTCTATAAAGTTAATTCTAAGTATTCCTATATAATTCTATTTCTAAATTAAATGTAATCTATATATAATTTGCAAAGGATATAATTTGAATTTTGTCCTCACTGGACAAGATGAAAAATCTTTAGTTCCATGGTTTTTTTAATTCTAATATGATATTATTCCTCCTTTTCCTAGTGATTCATATATTTCTAAATATAAAAGTATGCAGTCTTACTTTGCTGAGATTTCAAATTATATCACCTCTGTGATTCATCAAGTATCTCTAGGAGATAGGCAATTTTGTTTAAATTACTCCCAAAGTAATAAGGCTTCTTTTCTGGTTTTCCCAAAATCGAAAGAGATTGTGAAATGAAATAATGAAATAACATTTATGTAACAATCCCTGGGTCTCTTATGAGCATTTCCAGTAAGTCAAGTTCAACAGCATTACAATATGAAATGTGCTCTGAGAAGAAAGCATGTTACAGATTCCATATGCATGTCTCTGCATGCATACGTGTGTGTGTGTGTGTGTGTGTGTGTGTGTGTGTGCGCGCGCGCGCACAGCATTTACTTACAATAATTATTGGGAATGGGTAGATAATTTGACATACTTTAAAGAGTAATAACTTAGGAAGGATGGATCAGAAGAAGAGATGTAGGAAAATAGACACTATGTACTCTGCGTAGAAGTTTAAGTGGGACAGCCCTTCTGGAGAGAAATCCAACAATGCTTAGTAAAATTATGTAGGAATTGTTTCTATCTGACTCTGGAATTACACAATTTGAAAACACATGCAGGCAAGGAGGGTTGAGTTTTATTGATCAGGAAAAAATGCATGATGTCAAATAAGCAAAATTACTATATTATAAAATGAAGATATTCTCAATAACTCTAGTTATGGTATCCAATCTTCAAGTGTATAACACAGAATAGTAAAAAAAAAAATGTTTGCAAATGAAATAAGCAATATTAAAGGCCAAAAGAGATATTCTCTTATGAACTCTGAATGGGAGGAAATATTATGGAGAATAATAAGATTATAGGCAAAGTGCTTGGATAGTAAATTTAAAAAAAATTACTGAACCCAAATGCACAAGAGTAACTTGACTACTATATACTCTGGTCAAGATCAAACTTTTTATTGATCTATATAGCACCACCTGTCCTCTTAGCTTGAAATGAAATCACAAGCTGAAATTCTCACATAGGTCAAGCTGATACCTGAGCTGAGTAAAGCCCCACTGAATTCTACAGCAAGAGCACAAGTCCCTTCTCAAAGGCACATCTTCTATTTAGAACCACATTTTTATTGACACAAAAGAAAGTACCAGTGTGTGGGGTTTTGAATTTTTCAAGAAAAGATAGATGAAAACAAAACAAAACCAAAAAATGACCAAAAACAAACAAAAAACTATAGTATATTTACACAGTGGAATACTACTCAGCAATAAAAAAGAAAATCTTACCTTCTGCAACAGCACTGATGGACCTGGAGAGTACTGTGCTAAGTGAAATAAGCCAGGCGGAGGAAGACAAGTATCATATGATTTCACTTATATGTGGAATCTAAGGAACAAAATAAACTAAATAGAAATTCATAGATACAGAGAATAGGCTGACAACTGTCAGAGGGGAGGGAGTTTGTGCGCTGGATGAAAAACATGAAGAGATTAAGCAAAGGAAAAAAAAAAGCCTCATAGACACAGACAACAGTATGGTGACTACCAGAGGGAAAAGGAGTTGGGGAGAAGTAGAAGAGGGTAAAGGGGAGATAAATGATAATGGAAGGAAACTTAACTTGGGGCCATGAACACACAATACAATATACAGATGACACAGAATTGTACACCTGAAACCTGTATAATTTTATTAATGTCACCCCAATAAATTCAATAAGAATTAAAAATAAAAAAGAAAGAAAGAAAAATGCTTACATGAATCTTTTCATTTTTACATTTACTTGGTTTTTCTTCAGAATTCAGGAGTACAGAGTTAAATTAATAATTCTATTCTATAATAGAATTTAGATATTTAGATAGTGTTACACAATATGCTAGTGTATTATACACAGTTATGATCAATTCCCTGTATTGCAGTTCTTATTTTTCATCTAGTTTAATTATGTTATTTCATTTTATTATCCTGTTTACACTTACTCTGGTCACACATTTCTTCCTACTCCTTATGAACTTTTCTAGTGTTTTGAGTGTACATTGGCCATGGTGTACATTGTTATAAAATACATGCTTACAAAATGTGTAACATAGTTTTTGTATATTTCTTTAAATTAAGTGGTATTGAGCTACTGATAATTTTTAGGATTTAAACCTCAATATTACATTTTTAATCCACATTAGCCCTCAGTTGAAGCATGCTCTTTGTTTTCGTCACTGTGTCACTTGTGGTAGTATTATGAGTTAAATTGTTCCCCCTGGCTCACCAAAGGAAGACATGTTGAAGTCCTAACCACCAGGACTTCAGAATATGACTTCATTAAAAATGAGAGTTGTTTCACATTTAACCAAGGCTAGATGAGGTCATTGGGATGGGCTGTAATCAGATAGAGCTGATACTGTTATAAAAAGGGGACATCTGGACACAGAGACAGATACACAACAGGGAGAACGCCAGGTGAAGATGAAGGAGGAGACTGGAGGGATGCTTCTATGAAGACAAGGGATGCCACAGAGGACCTGTAGCCGCGGATGTGAGAGGGAGGCATGGGCCAGGCTGTCCCTCAGGCCTCACAAGGAACCAACCCTGCTGACACCTTGATTTTGGATGTCTGGCCTCTAGAACTATGAGTCAATAAATATCTGTTAATGAAGTCACTCAGTTTGTGGCCCTGTGTTGCAATAGCCCACCAAATTAATACTAATAGTCGTTTCAATTGTCTACTGATCCTCTTGTGGTAAATGCTGTTCTGATAAATAAGTATATATCTATCTCTCTAGAAGTCTCTGATAGCTTTTCTGAGTATTATGTCCTAGAATAGGAGAGTTGCATAATAGGGGTTGTATCCATCCACAATTTCTTTTACTTCCAGATTTCTCTCCAGAATTGCTCTACCAGGTTTTGTTTCCACGACAGTTCAGTCACAGTGTTGATTACTCAGCTTCCTAAACATTTCTAGGCTTGTCAGACTTTTGTCATGTGTTCCCAATCTGCACTGCATTTCCCCCTTTCTGGGAATTTCCTGTTCATAACATTGAGTCTTGTTCTAATTGGAGAGTAGGATGATTCTTTTCTTGAAATATTCAGAAACTGCATTGAAAGTACTTTCTCCCCGTCTTTTTGCTCTTTGAATTTTTTTAATGTTGACTTTGATGAGAGGAACATTTTATGAATAATTTTCTTTAGAAAAATGCATTAAACATTTATTTCATAGCATATACATAAAAATGTATAGCTTAAAATATGCCTGTGTGATGGTGGCCTTTTAAAATTCTTAATTCAGTTTAATACGTAACACATCTTTTCTTTGTTTTATGTGTTAAGAAGCTTAAAATTCCTTGTTAAAAGAGTTATGATAATTTCATGCATCAATTAATTAACCAGGGAGGTGTTTTATTGTTTTCATTAGTCTGAGCATGAATTTTAGTGTTCATGGTCAAGTTCTGTCAGTTGATTTTAATTGAAGAAGTGGTCATGTGGGCAAAAGAAGGAATCACTGGTAACATTTAATCTATCTCATTATTTTAAGCATTTATTTTCTTTCTTGCCTTTTTTTTTTCCTCACCTAAGGATATTTTTCCATTGATTTTTGGAGAGAGTAGAAGAGAGAGGGAAAGACAGAAACGCTGATGTGAGAGAGTCACATCTATTGGTTGCCTTCTGCACATGTCCTGACTAGGGCCCGTGCCAGGGAGGAGCCTGCAGCTGTGGTACATGCCCTTGACCAGAATTGAACCTGGGACCATTTGGTCCTCTGGCCAATGCTCTCTATACACTGAGCCAAACCAGCTAGGGCTAAGCATTTATTTTCTTGATGATAAAAATATTTTTGATACATACAACAGCATTGTTCCTTTCTGTAATTGATACATGTTCCACATATGGAATAATTACAAAATCTGCAGCTTTTGAGGGTAACACCACTTACTACCCAAGGTTCTCACAGAGTGTCTTATGCATGAGTATGAAATTCCACAGAACATTGCCTCAACCTAAGGGACTAAATTGTCTAGTATAAGAAGTTCAACAATGGATAGTTGGTAATGGGGTCCATTTATCTATCATATTAATCAGAATCCGTTTGCCTGTATATATGAAGAGCTGGTCTCTTAAAATAAGCTATAGTATCAGCTTAGGGATGAAATCTGTAATACTCAGCATCGTCCCGAGACTCAGAACCAATATGGTTTCCACACAATGCACTGTCCTTTGTTCATGTCCAGATATGACCCATGTAATGGCGGTATATAAAATGAAAATGAAAAAATGCCCCGTCCCTGTCCTCCCATATACCCAATAAGAGTAAATGCAGCAATGGAAGCTCACGATCAAAGGGAAACAATGGAAACACACAGTGGTCTCAGGACATAGGAATTCAGAAGCCCTTCAGGGAGTCTTTGGAAGCTTCCCTACCTTGATGGAGGCCCAGTTCATTAACTGCTCTATTTCTGCTCCCCAGAAAAATGAGGTCCCATGCCACTGTTTACCCAGAAGATCTTGTGTCCACCAACCTGTAGATCCACCTTTAGTGAACTTCTTTGGTTTTGGGGATTTCATCCTGCTTATGAGCTGTGTGCCTTTTGCGGCCTACTTCCTACTGCTGCACATTGACAGTGTAAAGTTATTTTAGAACTGGAATGGTTAAAGCCTTTTTTAAATTGGTCTCATTTATTCAGTTGCTGAGTAGGCTTTTCATGTGTATACTGGGGGCCCAGTGCACAAATTCATGCACCTTGAAAGGAGCTGTTGGCTGAAAGGCTGCAGTGGGCACAGGTGAGGGTCTCAGCCCATCCTCCATGCCCCTGCCCAGCCCCTTCCACTGTGGTCCTCTGTCTGCCTGCAGCCCTGCTCCCACTGCCACCACTCCTATGCGCTGATGACACCGGTCCTGCTCCCACCCGTTGGCTGCGTGGAACAATTGGGGCTGGTGCCAGCAGCGGGTGTGAGAGGCGGCTGCCGGCCCTGATCACCCCTCAGGAGCAGGGGAGGTGGAGAAGCACTGAGGGGTTATCAGGACTGGCAGCTGTCACTTGCACCCATTGCCAGCACCTGGTGCCGTCAGTGGGTACAAGTGGTAACTCCAGCACAGGCAGCCAGTGCAAGTGCCAGACAGGACTGCGGTGTGTGGGAGCAAAGAAATTTTAGTAACCACTGGAGGCTAGCCTCGATTACAGCGACCAGTGCCCCACCTTAGTCTGACGCCACTGCTCACATGCTCCACCATCCTGCCACGGCCAACGCCCACCATGTTCCGCACATGCCCCCTGGTGGTCAACACACATCATAGTGACTGGTTGTTCGATTGTTCTGTCATTCAGTCTATTTGCATATTAACCTTTTATTATATAGGACTAGAGGCCCAGTGCACAAAAATTTGTGCACTCAGGGGGTCCCTCAGCCCAGCCTATGCCCTCTTGCAGTGTGGGACCCCTTGGAGGATGTCCACCCCAGTGGGGACCCTCACCCCATGGAGGTTTGGCCAGCCTGGGTGAGGGGCTGATGGCTGTTTTCAGGCTGGCCACACCCCCGTTAGGGTGGGGGGTCCCCACTGGGGTGCCTGGCCAGTTTAGGTGAGGGGCTGAGGGCCGTTTTCAGGCTGGCCAAGGTCCCTGGTGAGGTAAGCTCCCAGCTTCTCCTTTTTTTCTTTCTTTTTTTTATTCTGGGATTTATTTACCTTCTATAATTGAAACTTTGTTGCCTTTAGCGGAGGCCTGCAGAAAGCTTGGCTTCCTCCATCGCCAGGGGCAACCCACTCCTGCTTGTTCCAGCTCCGTGGCCTTGGCTAGCTGAAAGCAGGTATCTGGAGTTTGTTTACCTTCTATAATTGAAACTTTGTTGCTTTCAGTGGAGCTCAGAGCTGGCCACGGCAGGCGGGGAAGCTTGGCTTCCTCCATCACTGGAGCAAGAAAGCCTCCTGCTCGCTCCAGCTCCGTGGCTGCCAGCTGCCATCTTGGTTGGGTTAATTTGCATATAGTCGCTCTGATTGGCTGGTCGGAGTGGCTTAAGGTGTAGCAAAGGTACGATTAATTTGCATGTTTGTCTTTTATTAGTGTAGATTTTTATTTATTTATTTTTTTATTGCTTAAAGTATTACAAAGGGTATTACATATGTGTCCTTTCTTTTTCCCCGCCCTTGACAATCCCCTGGCCTTCCCTACCCCCCAGTGTCTTATGTCCATTGGTTATGCTTATATGCATGCATACAAGTCCTTTGGTTGATCTCTTACCCCCCTCCCTCCTGCCCCCCAACCCTCCCCGGCCTTCCCGCTGCAGTTTGACAATCTGTTTGAGGCAGCTCTGCCTCTGTATCTATTATTGGTCATAAGTTTATAATAGTCTTTATTATCCATGAATGAGTGAGGTCATGTGGTATTTTTCCTTCATTGACTGGCTTATTTCTCTTAGCATAATGCTCTCCAGTTCCATCCATGCTGTTGCAAATGGTAAGAGTTCTTTCTTTTTTACAGTAGCATAGTATTCCATCCTGTAGATGTACCACAGTTTTCTAATCCATTCATCTACTGATGGGCACTTAGGCTGTTTCCAAATCTTAGCTATGGTGAATTGTGCTGCTATGAACATATGGGTGCATATATCCTTTCTGATTGGTGGTTCTGGTTTCTTGGGATATATTCCTAGAAGTGGGATCACAGGGTCCAATGGGAGTTCCATTTTCAGTTTTTTAAGGAAACTCCATACTGTCTTCCATAGTGGCTGCACCAGTCTGCATTCCCACCAGCAGTGCACGAGTGTACCTTTTTCTCCACATCCTCTCCAACACTTGTCGTTTGTTGATTTGTTGATGATAGCCAGTCTGACAGGTGTGAGATGGTACCTCATTGTTGTTTTGATTTGCATCTCTTGGATGATTAGTGACTTTGAGCATGTTTGCATATGTCTCTTGGCTTTCTGAATGTCCTCTTTTGAAAGGTGTCTATTTAGATCCTTTGCCCATTTTTTGATTGGATTGTTTATCTTCCTTTTGTTAAGTTGTATGAGTTCCCTATAAATTTTGGAGATTAGGCCCTTATCAGATATGACACTGGCAAATATGTTCTCCCATGAAGTGGGCTTTCTTGTTGTTTTGTTGATGGTTTCTTTTGCTGTGCAGAAGCTTTTTATTTTGCTGTAGTCCCATTTGTTCATTTTCTCTTTAGTTTCAAGTGCCCAAGGAGCTGTATCAGTGAAGAAATTGCTTCGGCATATGTCTGAGATTTTGTTGCCTTTGGATTCTTCTAGAATTTTTATGGTTTCCTGTCGTACATTTAAGTCCTTTATCCATTTTGAGTTTATTTTTGTGTATGGTGTAAGTTGGTGGTCTAGTTTCGTTTTCTTGCATATATCTGTCCAATTTTCCCAACACCATTAATTGAAGAGACTGTCTTGACTCCATTGTATGTTCTTGCCTCCTATGCCAATATTAATTGAGCATAGTCGTTTGGGCCAATGTCTGGGCTCTCTATTCTATCCCATTGATGTATATGTCTGTTCTTGTGCCAGTACCAGGCAGTTTTGAGAACAGTGGCTTTGTAATACAGCTTGATATCTGGTATTGAGATCCCACCTACTTTGTTCTTTCTCAGGATTGCTGCAGCTATTCAGGGTCTTTTTTTATTGCAGATGAATTTTTGGAGAGTTCGTTCTAGATCTCTGAAGTATGCCATTGGTATTTTAATGGGAAGTGCGTTGAATTTATAGATTGCTTTGGGTAGTATGGACATGTTAATGATGTTGATTATACCAATCCATGAACATGGTATGTTCTTCCATCTGTTTATGTCTTCCTTTATCTCTTTTTTCAACGTCCTGTAGTTTTCTGAGTAGAGGACTTTTACCTCTTTAGTTAAGTTTATTCCTAGGCATCTTAATTTTTTTGGTGCAATGGTAAATGGATAGTGTAGATTTTTAATCGATTTGATTTGCCAATAAGCACATTTAAGTGTGTGATTTTCCCCCTAGAAATAATTATCAAGCCCAAATTAGTTTTTGTCACTGCCCTAGTCCAGTGGTTGGCAAACTGGCCCCTTGAGTGTGGCTCTTCCACAGAATACCACGTGCAGGTGCGCATGTACAGTGCGATTGAAACTTCGTGGCCCATGCCACGGGGCCAAAGAGCCGCATGTGGCACGTGAGCCACAGTTTGCCGACCACCACCTTAGTCCATTGTCTTCAGCTTTTCTAGCTGCAGTCTTAAGAATTCAAGCGTGGGTGGGACCATCTTTGTTACTCAAAACTATTTCAATATTAATTCCTACTGTTTGTGGATTTTCTAACTTTTTGAAGTCCCATATACCTGGAGTCATTCTATGTACATTCTTTCTGCCTACACAAGCCAATGTTTACTTAAGTCCATTTTTTTCTTTATATTCCTTGTTACATTTGGCTAATATTATCTAAAATACCTGAGAAACATTTTATTTCATTCTGTTTACCAACAATTCAAAGTTTAATAGGTATTATGAGTTGTTTTCATATCTTAGGTCTCATAAATAATGCTGTAATGAGCACAGGGATGCATGTATTTTTTGAGTTAGTGTTTCTGAATTTTTGGGATACCTACCCAAATGTGAGATAGCTGGGTCACATAATATTTCTATTCTTAAATTTTTTGAGGAAACTCCATACAGTATCCCATAGAGCAGCCGTGGGCAAACTACGGCCTGCGGGCCGGATCCGGCCCGTTCGGCTGTTCTATCTGGCCCGTGGAGCCAAAAGAGCGGAGGGTTCTCTTGCTCTCCCCTCCGCTCCTTCACCAGCAGCAGTGTTAACATGGCAACGTCGGGAAACACGGCCGCAGCTCCTTATTCTGAGTCCAGTTTAAGAACCTATTGTGGCCCTTGAGTCAAAAAGTTTGCCCACCCCTGCCATAGAGGCTGCACCACTTTACATTCCTACCAGTAATGTACAAGGGTTCCGTTTTCCCCATGTCCTCACCATCTCTTGTTATATATTGTCTTTTTTTTTTATAACTCAGCCATAAAAAAAGAAGAAAATGCTACCATTTGTGACAACTTGGTGGATCTTGAGGGTATTATGCCAAGTGAAATAAGTCAGAGAAAGACAAATACTGTATGATTTCGATTATCTGTAGAATATAAAAAACAAACAAGTGAACAAACAAAACAAATTCATAGAAACAGAGAGGAAGAGGTTACCAGAGGGGCAGAGGGTTGGGTGGAGGGCGAAAGAAGTAAAGGGGATCAATTGAATGGTGATGGATGATAACTAGACTTTTCTTTGCCACAATAAAAATAAATAAATAAACTGAGGAGCCTGACGTTGCTCAGATCAGCTTCTCTTCTGATCAGGTTAGAAGTTGGGTGGGTGAAGGGAAGATAAAGGGCAGCAGCCAAGCCAGCACTCCTTTCCTTCTGCCCCAGATTAGTCGGCTCCTGGGACGGAGACTGGAATCGTTAAGTCTGGATATGTTTCCTACCTGAAAGTAAATCTAAACATTCCATGAGTACACACAATATTCAGCAGTAGAAATGGAAGTGTTAATAAGAAAAAAGAACAATACAAAGTCCCATCTAGAAAGGGCGGAAATGGGAAACCACATACAGAACAAAATATTTTGTCTTTTAGCAACAAATCTTAGTTGCTATGCCATTCTCACCTTGTCTCAGACAGAGGCCTGAGTCCCTGAAACAAAGCTCAATTTCCCCAAATCCTGACACTTTTCAAAAGTAGGAACTCTTCTGGGTGCCAGAGTGAACACACTGAACAAAGAGAAAAAACTCTTATCCTTGAGCAAACTTACATTTTGTTCCAGATGATACAAAATTGAAAGGCAGAAGATGCTGTGTGCGTCCTGAGGATAAAAGTAGAAGCGAGCCGAGTGGTAGGAAGCGCTGGGGTTGGGTGTGTGCATCTGAGGATAAAAGTAGAAGCGAGCCCTAACCGGTTTGGCTCAGTGGATAGAGCACCGGCCTGCAGATGAAAGGTCCCAGGTTCGATTCCGGTCAAGGGCATGTACCTTGGTTGCGGTCACATCCCCAGTTGGGGATGTGCAGGAGGCAGTTGATCGATGCCTCTCTCTCATCGATGTTTCTGACTCTCTATCCCTCTCCCTTCCTCTCTGTAAAAAATCAATAAAATATACATTTTTTTAAAAAAAAGTAGAAGCAAGCAGAGCGGTGGGAAGCGCTGCAAATATGAAACGGGCTGTGGGCCCAGGCTTCTCTGAGAAGAGATTTGAATAATAACCTGAAGGAAGTGAGGAGACAGCAGGCAGGATATTAGTGGGAAAACTTTACAGACTGAGGAA
Source organism: Myotis nattereri (assembly GCF_964212035.1). Classification (NCBI taxonomy): domain Eukaryota; kingdom Metazoa; phylum Chordata; class Mammalia; order Chiroptera; family Vespertilionidae; genus Myotis; species Myotis nattereri. The sequence continues at coordinate 92,820,222 of NC_138081.1, read as the reverse complement.
ACAGCCAGAGACCCTGAGGTGGGAGCGAGTGCAGTATGTCCAGTGGGGAAGGCGGTGTGGCTGGAGCAACGGGGAGCAGAGAGAAAGCAGTGGGGATGAGGTCAGATAGGAGGTGGGCCAGGCCAGGATGCGCTAGAGCACTGAAAGCAATTTGGCACTCACTGTGCTTAAGGCATGATATTATTTGTTTTAAAAAGATCACTTTTGGCCCAGCCAGTGTGGCTCAGTGGTTGAGTGTCGACCTATGAACCAGGAGGTCATGGTTCGATTCCCGGTCAGGGCATATGCCCAGGTTGTGGGCTCAATCCACAGTGTGGGGCTTGTGGGAGGCAGCTGATCAATCAATGATTCTCTCTCATCATCGATGTTTTTATCTCTCTCTCCCTCTCCCTTCCTCTCTGAAATAAAAATATATTTTTAAAAATACAATAAAAAGATCACTTTTGTTGTTTAATTGAGAAGCAGGTAAAATCAAGATGATTCTTAGCCACTAAGACTATGGATGGATATTGTTTTATCAGGGAAGGCAGGGGTTGTCCATCTGGAGGAGTTTCAGGGAAGTCTAGCACATTATGCTTCATCCGTTTCCCAAGCTCTTCTGTACACCAACGTGATTTTGTTGCTTTTCCTTGTCAGGGAAAGAGATATATTTTAAAATTTTCACATTATGTAATCCATTGGAGGAATATATCATCGGAAAGTACCTCAGATTTTTAGGGACAGGCAAAAAAGATCACTTTTAATTCTTAAAAACAGCCACCCAGTGAACATGAAACATCAGGAATGAATTTGAGTCTCAGTGATGGCATGGAGTTCTTCGTCCAAACTCGTGGTTACCTACTTTCAAAACTCATAAAGGGGTAGTTGGGCTTTAAAATTTGTTGCTCGCAGTTGTAAACATTCCTAACACATTTACCCTGCTCTACTATTTAGTCTTTGACCAGGTGCATGTAATTGTTTTCAGTAGAAGTTTAAATATCACCATGAAAATGCATACATCCAACCGCTTGGAAATTCCTGCCAAGATAGTTTTCATCCCAAAGATGAAGCTCTAAAACCCTGGACTGGCTATGAAGTCAAAAGACACCACAGTCTCAGCAGAAAAGCTCGCTGTGAGAATTAGAAATGGTTCCGAAAAAATACAAAGGTGTTTTGGGGGGCAGTAATGTCTGGTGGTGTCAGCTTGAGGAAAGGAAGTCCATGTCATTGTATCTCCTGCTGGGGAGAGGACATGTTATTTTCATTAACACTGTGAGGGGTGTTCTTCAGTGTCTCACTTGCTCTATCAGAGAGCTCACTATATGAAAACACACAATAATACATTAATTTGAAAAAACCCCTGCAAATTATATTCTAGAAGGAACAGAGATGAAAAGAGAAGGCAGCATTACTGTCACTAAGAACAATAAATTAGAGGTGAAGAGGTGATATTTGGGGAGGAAATTAGTTCTGAATAATTTAGTTTCTTTTGTTGCTGAATGTCTCTTAAAGAGTAGTTGATACATTAGTGCATCTGATTTATATATTATTAAATGTTCATGGCTGGTTAATATATTCTTCTCCTTGGAACTATTGCTATGGAACATGTAGAAAACTATTTTAACTAAAATTGAGTCTCTAAAAGTGAAGCTTATAGCCCTGGCCAGTGTGACTCAGTTGGTTGGAGTGTCATCCCGCACACCAGAAGGTTGTGGGGTGGTGGGTTTGATTCCTGGTCAGGGCATATACCCAGGTTGCAGGTTTAAACCCCAATCTGTGTGCTTACAAGAGGCAACCCTTGTAAGATGTGTGCTTACAAGATGTGTTTATCTCTTGCATCGATGTTTCTCTCGGTCTCTTTCCTTTTCCCTTCCTCTCTTTCTAAAAATCAATAAAAGTGAAAATTATAGCATGCAAACCCCAGAGACCTACTTAGGAGATGTTCAGATTCCATATAGTTTCCACTTCTTTCAAATACTACCAGAGAGGTGGCCAACTACTCCAATCACACCTGAGAACTGAGCTTGAGGGACAAAAGCAGTGGAATGAGCTGAAAGAATTTGCCTTCAGCAGTTTAAAGGCCACTGTAAAGATGGGCAACACAATGAAAGAGAATTACAGGCCAATATCCCTCATGAACATAGATGCCAAAATCCTCAACAAAATTCTAGCAAATCGGATCTAGCAGTACATCAGAAAGATCATACACCATGACCAAGTAGGGTTTATCCCGGGGAATGCAAGGATGCTACAATACCCACAAATCAAACATGATACATCACATAAACATAGTCATATCAATTGACCCAGAAAAAGCATTTGACAAAATCCAACACCCTTTCTTGATAAAAACTCTCAGCAAGATGGTAATAGAAGGATTATACCTCAACATAATAAAAGCCATATATGACAAACCCACAGCCAACATCATACTCAATGGGCAAAAACTAAAACCATTTCTGCTAAGAACAGGAACAAGACAGGGATGCCCACTCTCACCACTCCTGTTCAACATAGTACTGGAAGTACTAGCCATTGTGATCAGACAAGAAGAAGAAATAAAAGGCATAAGAATTGGAAAAGAAGTAAAACTATCCTTATTCACAGATGACATGATACTATACATAGAAAACCCTAAAGACTACATCAAAAAATTATTAGACTTAATAAATGAATTCGGCAATGTAGCAGGATACAAAATTAATGCCAAGAAATCTATGGCATTTCTGTACACCAATAATGAACTTACAGAAAGAAAGACTTAAAAAGCAATCCCATTTACCATCACACCAAAAAAATTAAGATACCTAGGAATAAACTTAACTAAGGATGTAAAAGACTTATATGCAGAAAACTACAGGACACTGAAAAAAGAGATAGAGGAAGACATAAACAGATGGAAGAACATACTGTGTTCATGGATTGGTAGAATCAACATCATCAAAATGCCCATACTACCCAAAGCAATCTATAGATTCAGTGCAATCCCCATTAAATTACCAACGGCATATTTCACAGACCTAGAAAGAACTTTCCAAAAATTCATCTGGGATAAAAAAAAAAAAAAAACAGACCCCGAGTAGCTGCAGCAATCCTGAGAAAGATCAAAGTAGGTGGGATCTCAATACCAGATATCAAGCTGTATTACAAAGCCACTGTTCGCAAAACCGCCTGTTACTGGCACAAGAACAGACATATAGATCAATGGAATAGAATAGAGAACCCAGAAATCAACCCAAACCACTATGCCCAATTAATATTCAACACAGGAGGCATGAACATACAATGGAGTCAAGACAGTCTCTTCAATAAATGGTGTTGGGAAAATTTGGACAGAAACTTGCAAAAAAAATGAAATTATACCACCAACTTACATTGTATATAAAAATAAACTCAAAATGGTTAAAGGACTTAAACATAAGACAGGAAACCAAAAAATACTAGAGGAATCCAAAGGCAGCAAAATCTCAGACATATGCCGAAGCAATTTCTTCACTGATACAGCTCCTAGGGCAATGGAAACTAAATAGAAAATAAACAAATGGGACTACATCAAAATAAAAAGCTTCTGCACAGCAAAAGAAACCATCAACAAAACAACAAGAAAGCCCACTTCATGGGAGAACATATTTGCCATTGTTATCACCAATAAGGGTTTAATCTCCAACATTTACAGGGAACTCATACAACTTAACAAAAGGAAGATAAACAATCCAATCAAAAAATGGGCAACAGATCTAAATAGACACTTTTCAAAAGAAGACAGAAGGAAGGCAAAGAGACATATGAAAACATGCTCAAAGTCACTAATCATCCGAGAGATGCAAATCAAAACGACAATGAGATACCATCTCACACCTGTCAGAATGGCTATCATCAACAGATCAACAAACGACAAGTGCTGGTGAGGATGTGGAGAAAAAGGAACCCTCGTTCACTGCTGGTGGGAATGCAGACTGGTGCAGCCACTATGGAAGACAGTATGGAGTTTCCTCAAAAAACTAAAAATGGAAATCCCGTTTGACCCAGTGATCCCACTTCTAGGAATGTATACCAAGAAACTAGAAAACACCAATAAGAAAGGATATATGCACCCCTATGTTCATAGTGGCACACTTCACCATAGCTAAGATTTGGAAACAGCCTAAGTGCCCATCAGCAGATGAGTAGATTAAAAACCTATGGTACATCTACACAATGGAATACTACGTTGTGGTATAAAAGGAGTTCTTACCATTTGCAACAGCATGGATGGGACTGGAGAGCATTATGCTAAGTGAAATAAGCCAGTCAGAGAAAGATAAATATCACAGGATCTCACTCACTTATGGAATATAATGAGCAACATAAACTGATGAACCAAAACAGATCCAGAGACAGAGAATCATAGATCAGAATGTCAAACCTGAGGGAAGGTAGGGGAAGGTGGGGGTAAGGGGGAGAGATCAACCAAAAGACATGTATGCATGCATATAAGCCTAAGACACAGACAACAGGGGGCTGAGGGCATGAGTGGGGGGAGGGGGAATGGGGGGATAAATAAAGAAATTAAAAGTAATAAAAAAGATGAAGTGATAGGAAAGACAAAAGGCAGCCATTTGAAAAACACACAGTAAAGAAAAACTATCAGCTTCACATTAAATCTGAAATGTTTTTGGATTCGGAACACTCCACTATAATGCTTCTTGACTTTACCTGAGTGTTTCTCTCAAACTGAATTTTAGGCTTTTTAACAATGTTGATATTCAAGATTCTGGCAGTGGGAGGGGAGCTCAAAGCCATCAGTGTCCTAGGTAACCTTGGAGAAAATAATATTCTCCTCTCTTTTTTCCCGCCATCATTCTTTTTTTTTTTTTTAATTACTGTTTTCCCCCTTAGGAATCACTTACTTTTGTACTTGACAAAGACTAAATATGCTTGCGTGCCACTTTGGGATTGATATTTGAATTCCCTATTCATGTCAAACCTGTGAATTGTTCAGACAAACTTCCAGTGTCCTTGTTTTCTCTTCTTTCAGAGGGAATGACTCACACACAATAGCTGATAACAGTTCATCGCACAATATTTGAAATGCTCTTTATCTCAAAGGAAGGCAAGAGTACTTGGCAGAGAGTAGTATTCAAATAACTGCCTCTTCTCTGAAAAAAATTACAGCCCATCACACCAGGACAAAAAAACATAGCCTCCTTGTCCTATCACAGGCAGGGCTGAAACATGAAATTAAAGCTCAGGTATTTCTGAAAGTAGAAATGTAAAATTCATGTTGAATTTTCCAAGTGCTGCTTATAATGAGTGGCCACCCATACTTTTCCTATTTGTTCATTTTGTGACTCAAAAATTTAGTAGTTCTCAGAATTCACTCTCGGATGTTCCGTCTCTGAGTCAAAATTCACTTATTCTGAATCATGGAAACATTTATTTCAAAGACATCATATATAAATAAGAATTTTAGGAAAAGTAGCATTGAAGAAGATACTTGCTTTCCTGAAAAAATATATCATAAAGCAAGTATTATGGATGTAATATCTCAAAACAGAAGATTTAGGAAACAACCACTGCTAGCTCCAAAGATTAGGAAAATAAAATAACATTTTACAACTTTTTAAATTAAAAAACAGCTTGTGTTTTATCATGGCCTACCCATGAAAGGAGCTAATGTTTTATGCCGTGCAACCCGGATTGCTCATTTTTCCTGTGCATTACTCCTCATTTCTCTCCTGGAAAAAGCAACATGGGCTCTTACTTTTTGAATAGAAAGTGGATTCTTCACTAAACGGGATTATACTGTGAAAAGTCACTTAGCTTTGCTTATGTTCCCCTTCTCTTTCATGTGGTCAGAACAGCCTGACATTTTGAGCTCCAACTATACTGGCTTCTTTCAGATCTAAGAATAAACCATGTTGTCTCACCAAAAAACTCTCATGTAACTTGTGGAAATCTATTTTTCTTTTAAATTTTTTTAGTTTTTTAAATGTTTTTATTAATGAGAGAGAGAGAGAGAGAGAGAGAGAGAGAGAGAGAGAGAGAGAGAGAGAAGGAAGGGAGTGGGAGAGAAAGAGAGAAACACTGATGAGAAACCTCCATTGGTTGCCTCCGGCACGCACCCCCCCCCCCCCCCAAGGATTGAGCCAGCAACCAGGGCATGTGTCCTGACTGGGGATCAAACCAGTGATCTCTCTGTGCCTGGGATGACATTCAAGCAACTGATCCACCTGGGTCAGGGCTTAAAGTTAATTTTCAGCACCACACCATATCCTCAGGAATGTCTTCTCTGGTCATCCACCCAACACTATCTGCCCCCTCCACTTACTACAATAAAATACACTTACCTAATACCTGAAGCTTCTCTTACATAGCACTTATCTGAATTGTAACCTTATATGTAAAGTAAATTCTTATTATCTAAAGTAGTTATGATCCATAAAGTTGCCATGGACACTTAATTAGTGAATAACGAACCATTGCACCTAAGGAAAACACAAGGTTAGGTCTTTTGTGGACCTCTAGTGACAACATTTTTGTCACCTGATCAATATATAGCCTTGTTTCAGTGTGTTTCTGTTTATAGATACCTTATTTAATATACGTACATTGCCAATTCATTGACATTGAACTTATGGCCAGCAGCACTATAAGTCACGCCTGAACGAAGTTTATATAACATTTACATTTTCTTCATTAGACACATCACAGCCTTCTTGTGCTTAGGAGGTTCAGCACCATGCCTGGTTTAATGTAATATGCAAAGAATTTTCTTTTGTGTGTATTAGTGGTAATCAGCATCAAAGCAGAAATTCTTTCACCTTCTGAATCAAAGCCAATTCCAACCAACACTTCAAAATTAAGTAAATTAAACCCAAGAGCAAAAGAAAAGTAAACATTCTGCTATAGTAAAAACATAAAACAATATTAAAAGTATGTCAGTGGAAATACTAGCAATAAATATAGGAAAATATCCCCCAATTTTTCTTTTTAATTTTCAGTCACAGAAATTAATATTGTTTACTCTTATTAGTATTTATGCAATTTACATGTCCAGTGTACATTCAGAATTCTTAGGATTAGGTATAATGTCACCAGGAATTAGATGAAGATAAAAATATTGTTTAAAAAAAACACCAGCAGATGTGTCTTTGAGGAAGCATTCAATTTGCTGTGATCACGGCAATAAATTCTCTGAGCAATAAGAGGAAATTCATCTGATGGCTTCTGTTGTTTTACTAATTTAAACATCTGTAAGATGCATTATATTGAAAAGATTGAACAGGAAATCAACTTAAAAGAAGCTTTTTAAAAGTGTTATAATTTCTAGTGTTCACTCACTTATAATGTGAACTAGAGGCCCAGTGGGGGTGGGTGGTCTCCTCAGCCCCAGCCTGCACCCTCTCCAATCTGGGACCCCATCTCTCTCACAATTCTGGACCATTGGCTCCTAACCACTCACCTGCCAGCCTGCCTGATCACCCCTCACTGCCTCTGCGTGCTGGCCTGGTCACCGCCAACTGCTCCCCCTGCTGGCCTGGTTGCCCCTCACGGCCCCCCTGATGGCCTGGTCACCCCATGCAGCCTGCTGTTCAGTCGTTTGGTTGTCCCTCACTAACCCCCCTGCTGGCCTGGTCGTAAAGCAGCCATCTTGTGAGGGCATGGGGGTTAATTTGCATATTACCTCTTTATTATATAGGATTGTCCTATAGCTGAAGATAACTTTACCAGCAAATTTTTTTGGCAGGCTAAAGGTTTTTCTTGCTTGCTTGCTTCCTTATCATAACCAAATTTTATTGAAAGTCATACTGATTTTTTTAATATATATTTTTATTGATTTCAGAGAGGAAGGGAGAGGGAGAGAGATAAAAACATCAGTGATGAGAGAGAATCATTGACTGGCTGCTTCCTGCATGCTCCACACTGAGGATGGAGCCTGAAACCCATGCATATGCCCTGACCAGGAATCAAACTTTGACTTTCTGGTTCATAGGTCTACACTCAACCACTGAGTCACGCCAGCCAGGCTGAAAGTCCTATAGTGAATTTAGCTACGCCTTATTTGTTTCACAGAGTATGTGAAACAAAATCCTTTGTTCTCTTCTGGCCGTTGATGTGGAATTTTGTTGTCATTTGTTGTTTCCCTCTTTGTTTATTCAATATCACACCGCCAATTTTCAGGTTTTGACATTGATACTCCCTCTTGATTTAAGAAACAATCTTATAGTTATCCTTCTCCCAATTTCTTACAATATGCTACTGATTTCTAATTTAAAATGAATCATACATTGGTGCTATACCTAAAAACTAAATGCCAAACCCAGGGTCACATAATTCTCTTCTATATTTTCTTTTAGACATCTGGTAGTTTTAAATTTTATTTTCGAACCTATAATACATTTTGAGTTAATTTTTTGTATATGATGTGAGGCATGTGTCAAGGTTTTATTCTGTTTTGCATATGGATGTCTGCTAAAGAACCACTTGGAAAACTATCCTGTATCCACTAAACTTCATTTACAACTTTATCAAAAATCAGTAGACTGCCCTGGCTGGTTTCCTCAGTGAATAGAGTGTCGGCCTGCAGACTGAAGGGTCCAAGATTTGATTCTGGTCAAGGGCACATGCCCGGGTTGCCGGCTCGATCCCCAATGTGGGGCATGCAGGAGGCAGCCGATCGATGATTCTCTCTTATCATTGATGTTTCTATCTCTATCTCCCTTCCTCTCTGAAATTAAAAAAAAAAATCAGTAAACTATATTTTTCAGTCTATTTCTAATCTCTCTATTCTGATCTACTGACATATGTATTTATTTAATCCAATTTTCTAATTACCACACTGTCTTAATTAGTGCAACATTATAATAAGTGCTTAAATCAGGAAATGTAAGTTCTCCTTGAATGCTGGAATCAGTTCATATGAGTTCAGAATTATTTTGACTGTTCATTTTTTTCCCTTTTTAATTTGTCTTATAACCACCATGTCAATATCTACAAAAATAGATTGCTTGGATTTTGTTTGAGATTGCTTTCATTTTATAGATCAAATCGGGGAAAATAGATATCAATAACATATAGTCTTTCAATACATAATTGACTATATCCATTTATTTATATCTTCTTTGACTCTTTTCATCAGTATATTGTAGTTTCATACATATAGATTGTGCACATAATTTGTTAAATTCATAATTAACTGCTTTATTTTTTGTTTATTATAAATGGTATTGATTTTTAAATTTTAGATTTCAATTGTTCATTGCTGATATATAGGAATACAAAAAAATAACTTTTTAATATTTACTTCATATCCTGGGACCCTGCTAAACTCACTTGTTAATTCCAGGATTTTGTATTTTTTATATATTCTGTTGGATTTACTGCATACACAAATATGTTGTCTGTGAATAAAGATAGTTTTATTTCTGCCTTTTCAATCTGTGTATCTTCTATTTACTTTTCTTGCCTTATTGCATTACCTAGGATTTCCAATGAAATTTTGAATAGGAGAGATGAGAGACAACACCTTTGCCTTGTCTCACATCTTAGTAGGAAAGCATTCATTTTCTTATCAAGTGTGATGTTAGCTATAGGTAGTTTATAAACACCCTCTGTTAGGTTAAGAAAATTTCTCCAGGCAGAATGATTATGAGATAAGTCAGAAACTTATTTATCTCACATAAGAATGTTTTGAAGTCTACTTGTCTACTTTGTCCAAAATAATGTATCTGCTCCATTTTTCTTTAGGTTAATATATGTATGGTATATCTTTATCCATTTCTCTTCTACAAAAATCTAAATCCTTATTTTCAAGTGGATTCTCACAGGCAGCATGCAGTTAGATCTTGCTTTTATGTCTGACTTGATAATTGATATATTATAACTGGTATGATTGAACAATCTGCATTAAAGTGATTATAGATACAGTTGAATTGAAATCTACCACCTGACTATTTTCTTCTCTTTTGTTATTGGTGCTTTAATTTTCCAGCTATTTTTATGATACGCTAGAGCAGTGATGGCAAATATTTTGAGCTCGGCGTGTCAGCATTTTGAAAAACCCTAACTTAACTCTGGTGCCGTGTCACATATAGAAATTTTTTGATATTTGCAACCATAGTAAAACAAAGACTTATATTTTTGATATTTATTTTATATATTTAAATGCCATTTAACAAAGAAAAATCAACCAAAAAAATGAGTTCGCGTGTCACCACTGACACGCGTGTCATAGGTCCGCCATCAGTGCATTACAGGCCTGGTGCACAAAATTCGTGCACTGGAGGGGGGGTGTCCCTCAGCCCAGCCTGCACCCTCTCCAATCTGGGACCCCTCGGGGGATGTCCGACTGCCGGTTTAGGACATCTTGTGGGATTGGGCCTAAACCAGCAGTCAGACATCCCTCTCACAATCTGGGACTGCTGGCTCCCAACCGCTCATCTGCCTGCCTGCCTGATTGCCCCTAACCACTTCTGCCTGCCAGCCTGATCACCCCCTAACTGCTCCCCTGCCAGCCTGATCGACGCCTAACTGCTCCCTTGTCAGCCTGATCACCCCCAACTGCCCTCCCCTGCCAGCCTGGTCGCCCCTAACTGCCCTCCCCGGCTGGCCTGATCACCCAAAATGGTCCTCCCCTGCTGGCCTTCTTGTGGCTGTGAGTGCCTCTATCTTTGAGGGTAGAACAGTCAATTAGCATATTCCCTCCTTATTGGCTGTGGGTGCTGCCATCTTTGCCACAGTGTGAGGGTCAATTAGCATATTCCCTCTTTATTAGATAGTATTATCACTTTATGATGTTACAAGAGGCCTTGTGCATGGAATTCATGCACAGGTAGGGTCCCTAGGTCTGGCTGGCAATCAGGGCTGATCGGGGTCTTCCGGCTGCCGGCCAGGGCCTCCCTTCCCTGGCTGCCGGCTGCCGGCTGCCAGCTGGAGCCTTCCTTCATTCTCTGCCACCCCCTGGTTGTCAGCGCACATCATAATGAGCGATTGAATTCCCAGTCTCCCGGTGGAACTCTTGAGGGGAGAATTTGCATATGAGGTTTTTATATAGAGAGATAGATGTGAGCTTATAACTTTTTTTGTTTGCTTGCTATTTTAATTGCCCTGTTTTTCAATAAAGAATATTTGGGGTGATTTCAAATATGCTGCTAGCTGAGTCAGTATATTTCAATATGAGAAGAATTCTATTTATGAATCAAACTAATAAGAAAATATACATGATTTATCATTATTAGTGAATCATCATTAGTAATTCTAATTTAACGGTTGCTATGACTTTATCATCACCTGGTCTTTCTCAAAGTCTAAGATATTTCTCCTCACTTTTCCTACCCAAAATATAATGTGAGCACCCACGAAATACTGTTTTCAGTTTTGAGAAAACACATTATAGAGCTCAAACTCAGAGCTCAGGGAAAAGTACAGTAATGTAATGCCAGACCCTTGAATAGACAGCTGCATTCACATTTGGGTTAGCTTAAATTGTTAGCAGAGTGACCTTGTGCAAATTACTCAGTCTTGATGTCTTCCCTTTTTTTAAATCTGAAAATAGGATGGTAGTTTTATTACCATAGAGTTTTGTCAGTATCAAATCAGCTTTTTAATGTAGCTCTTATATAGGACCTGATATGTGTTTATAAGGCAAACTCTTACCACTTTTGTCATCCTCATGTTTATCTCATGAGACAGACATTTTGCAATTAATCATATATTACAAATGAGAATACATAGGTTCAGAATCTACTTAATACTCCTGAGACTGGACAGCTTTTGGTGCCAGAGACATTACATTAATTCAAACTACGAAGAAGGATACTTGAAATATTTAAATGGAGATTTTTAGCATTAAAAAAATGCTGTCACATCATTTGCTTTCATAAATGCTTCCACTGGAAAACATTTTTATTTCTTATATGATAAAATTGAGTGCATCACTGGAAGAAAAAAGAAGAAAGTTCTGAATTCCTGGATTAATTTTTACCTTGATATTTATGTAAAACAAAATCTGCCTTTGTTAACTAGCATGGGATGTTTATGATGAAAAAGAACATCATTAAAATGCATATAAGCCTAATTCTTATGATTTATAGACATGACTGGAAAATTCATAATTGTTTCATGAGTAATAACTAAAACAATTACTCTGGATCTCCATTATTCACCGAGATAGATCATATTCCATTTTCTGGGCCATAAAACCAACCATAACAATTTAAAATAAATGAAATAATAAAAAATGTTCAGAGATCAATATGTAATTAAACTAGAAGCCAATAACACAAAGATGTCTGAAAAATTCCATTTATTTGGGAATTGACATACTTTTCAATAGACCATGAAAACCTCTGCTTCTGAGATGGAATAACAGGGATCAATTTATCTGAAACAGCCAAAACAGTGACAAGATATATGATGCAGGTTTGAAGACGCTGAGCACCAGGCAATGAAGAAATTAGATCTTTTAGAAACGGGGACCACATGAGGAGAGCCCTGCCAGGGTCCTAGTTTATGGCTTTAAGAGTCTCAAGGCCATAATACAGGGAGGAAGAACCCAGTCAGAGACCAAGGAAGCTAGAGTCCACAGGGCAGAGGGGAAAAGGAGAGAGAGCAGCACAGGCCTGCGGAGGGTCCCTGCTGAGTGTTCAAAGAGTACTGTTCAATATATGCTGATGACAAACTCCCTAAGGCTGGGGAGAGAAACAGCCAAAAGGATGTGAAGCAATAGCACCCAGATTAGTCCCGATTCCCACCAGCCAGAGGGAAAACCTCACATTTCCAGGACTACTCAGAAGGTTCCAGACCAGAGAACTTTTTAAAAATAGCATTGTCTCCTATTTGTATTTCTATTGGGAAAAGAATGTGATTCCTTTACCAAATAGCAATGTATTTTCTTAAGTTCTTGGCAAGAGAAACTTCCTTTGGTTTCTCTCAGGGGGTACCATCAGGAGGCGCACGCCGTGACTCAGTAGTCCCATCCCCTGAAGTTCCTGGATTCCTGCCTCTATTTTATACCAGTTGATTTCTGGATGACAATCTCCTTTCACGTGATGCAATGATGGATGCCATTTTTTTTTTTTTTTCATAACAAACCAGGAAATTGTGAAACTTCAAGTCCATTTGAACTGATATATCAAATCAAGCTTCTCTACTTGGAACACCCCCCCCATCAACAAATTTACTCTCATCTAAAATATGTTCAAATTTCCTTAGGTGAGTCACCTCAAAACTCATTCCCATAAATGTCCTGAGATATTAATTGCCAAATCACTGCCATTCTCCGTGTGTATTCGTTCTTTCCTTATCTATTAGAATTATGAAATTTAATTCCCTGGAAACCTGAGATCTGGTCTAGTGACTTGAACAGGATGGCATTATTAGTCTCCTACCAAAAAAAGCTCTGTCCAGTGGGAGATTAAGAGTTTAACAGATCTGGAGGGAACAAAATAAAAAGTGTAAACGAAGCTCGATGGGTTATTGCAGAAAGCTTCGGGGATCTAGGGTTCTGCAAGTTCTTTGAACCCTCCAACAGCACCATTCCAATTGTTAGGGCAGCACCCCTGATGCCAAAGTTTCATATAAGAACCTGAATCTGAAAGTGATACTGTGGTTATGTGTGTTTTTTTTTATTGTTTGTTTGTTTTAAACAATCTAGGTCTTTTAGTGAGAGATAAGAATACACGAATGAGCCGAGACCGGTTTGGCTCAGTGGATAGAGCGTCAGCCTGCGGACTGAGAGGTCCCGGGTTCGATTCCGGTCAGGGGCATGTGCCTGGGTTGCGGGCACATCCCCGGTGGGGGATATGCAGGAGGCAGCTGATCGATGTTTCTCTCCCATCGATGTTTCTAACTCTCTCTATCTCTCTCCCTTCCTCTCTGTGAAAAATCAATAAAATATATTAAAAAAAAATACCTTCTTTAAAAAAAAAAAAAGAAAAAAAAAAAAGAATACACGAATGAAATGATGTGATTTCTGGGAACAAATGTAAAGTTACAGAAAAAGGTAGGGCATGACTGGGAATGTAGTTGAAAAACAATTAGTCATGAGGCACTAATTTCTGAGCTCTATGTTGATGTGTGTATTATAGACTTCTCTATATTTTCATATTTGAAATATTTCACTGAAAAGATAGTACCAAAGGGGGAGTTAGAAAATTGATATGGCATATCTAAACAAATTAATTGAGAAGGTTTTCCATGGTTCTGAGAGGTGAGGGCAGTTAACAAGTGGAAAATATGAATCAGGCATTTTTGAATATTGAATAGTTATGGGAATGACTTCCCAGAGAGAAGTTCAAGACACACAGCAAAGCTATGAAGTCTTCTCTAATGTGATGGAGCATGACAGATACAATAAGGGAGGGACTGGTCTCTTCCAGAAAAGGGGGAATGTCTGTCTCTGCAAATAAGAGGTAAATAAACACACAAATAGACATATAAACAAGGGACAAAGGGTGTGGAGACTTGGGAGGTGAGAAAACACGGAAGTTGCTGTTTAATTGTACCTATTTGGTTCAATGAAGTATGAGGTGAGATCACCAGATAAGACTGTGTGTAGCAGGCTGGAGAGAAGTTTGGGAAGGGAGAGGGGTGTAAGATTTCTAGGCGGTGCTGAGGGCCATGAACAAGTGTGGCCAGTTGCATCATTGTTCCTCAGCCTGTTCCCAAAGCCTGGAGGACCCTCTCAGGTCTCTGCAGGGGCTGCATGGGAGGGAGTTTCTGAGCAGGCTGGGGGGTCTGTCCATTCTTTCTGCTTCCTGCTAACCTCTCCCTCTGAGGCAGGGCTCTGATTCTGAGAACTCTTCAAACCATCCGCCTCGCCCCTCAGACACTGGGTGCAGACCATGTGCACTCACTGAATTTTAGGAATTGTAGCTCAGTAATCATATTTTCTAGCTCAGCTGCTCAATAAGGCATATGAAAACACTTTCCCGAGAAAATGAAAATGTATTCAGGCATGCCAATTTTCTTTGAAACATACTTTTTTTCTCCCAAATTCACACTTTATCATTAAACAATTCATATGCATTTTTAAATTAGGAGTCTAGTAATTTAAAACTCATTTTCTAATAACTAGATTAATTATATCAAACTTGTTCATACAATATGCCAACACTTCCAATTAGCTATTTCTATTTTTAGATGCATAAATAAATTATAATTACCTATTAATTAGCAAGGTCTTTCAAAAGGAGAAATTAATTAACTAAAGAAAAATAATAAAATATTTTTATTGCAGATATGCTATTGCATTATCTGGAAGACATAAACAAAATTTACAAAATAGTTATCTAAGGGCTACTGCGATGAGTTCTATTTTCTAACTCAGTGATAGACAGGAGAAAAGAATAAAATCATTATCTGTGAGAAACACTTCATTATAATAGGTCCACTATATTAGCTGAGATTAAGTATTTGGCTCAGATTCTCTCAAAAAGTCAGTTCATCTGTAGTGTGATTTAATTGAGTTGCTTTCTTTAAACACTGATATGAATTTTGCAAATTTACATAATTTATAAAATGAACTATGTTTTGGCCTCATTTGTACTGTGCCACAGTGTATTCTGCCTTCAGTTACCTGTACGCACTTAATTCTACTTCACTCAAGAAACATTTTGTTAACAGAGGAATATCATTTAAGTATAAGTATAAAGTATCATATATTTTTATCCAGAGGTACAGGCAGGCTCAATATATGAAAATCAATCAATGTATTTCACCAAAGTAGGTCTAAATTAGAAAAGCATATATGGTTATGAAAATTGATTTAGATTTAATCTTTTTGTCTTTGCTTAAATATTTCTTAGCTAAGACATTAAAATCATGAGTTATAAAAGTCAAAATTTGATGTTAGAATTTAAAACTGCTTTGCTTGTAAATTTACTGTTAAGAGACAGAATGGTAGAAATATTTGAAAACCACATATGTTTTTGAAATTTTTATATCTAGTATATAAGAATTTTCAAAATTCAATATCTAGAAAACAAAACAATAAAAACATACCCAATAGAAAATGGGCAAAAGATTTGAATAAGGCACTTAACCAAAGAAAATATATGTTTGGCCAATGAGGACACAAAGAACGTTTAAAATCATTAATCATTGGAGAAATGCATATTACAAATATGAGATATCACCATATAACACATCAGAATGTGTCAAATTAAAAAGACCAACCATACCACATTTTGACGAGGATGGGGAGTCACTGGGCTTCCCTTACAGAAAGGATGAAAATGAGGCTGGTGTGACTACTTTGGGAAACAGTGGGGTGCCTCCTTATTCAGTTAAACATACACTCCCCATATGACCCAGCACCCATGTTTAACTAAGAGAAGGCAGCTATCAGTGAGTCAGGCAGCAAACTCCAGACACCAAATCTGCTGGCCTCTATCATGGACTCCCAGCCTCCATAGCTGTGAGAAATAACTGCTCATTGTTTAAACCACCTACTCCATGGTGTTTTTGTTATAGCAGCCCACAGTGATTAAGACAGGGCTGACTTGTATCCCCTCCAAATTTATATGTTGAAACCCTAACCCCCAATATCTCAAATGCGACAGTAGTTGGACATAGGGCTTTGAAGAGGTGATTAAGTTAAAATGATGTCGGTAGAGGGGCTCTAATCAAATATGACTGGCATACTTATAAGAAGAAGTAATCTGGGATAAAGAGACATCGGGGTGCACACACACAAAGGAAAGATCCTGTGAAGACACAGCAAAAGAGCAGCCGTCTGCATGCCAAGGAGGGAGACCGCTGGAGAAACCAAATCTGCAGACACCTTTATCTTGCACGTCTAGCTTTCAGAACTGTGAGAAAATAAACGTTTGTTGTTCAAGCCACCCATTCAGTGGTATTTTGTTGTGGCAGTCTTAGCAAATGGATACATCTCAAGACAGGATTATGTCTGCCTCTTAAAACAATAGACACTGAAAACTTTACAAGGAGGTTTTAAAAATGACCACCAAATCAATCGCAGAGAAATGTGTCCTGTTCCACCAAGAAATTTATCATTGGATTATGTATTAGCTTTCCTCAGGAGAAGGTATATTTCACAGTTCTGATTAAAATGGTATCTCTGGCCCTAGCCAGTTTAGCTCAGTGGATAGAACGTCGACCTGCAGACCGAAAGGTCCTGGGTACGATTCTGGTCAAGGGCACGTACCTCGGTTGCAGACTCCTTGCCATCTCATGCAGAAGGCAACCAATCAATGTGTTTCTTTCACATTGATATTTCTCTTTGACTTTCCCTCTCTCTTCTACTCTCTCTAAAAATCAATGGAAAAAATATCCTCGAGTGAGGATTAAAAAAAAATGGTATCTCTGAATTTTAGAAATGGAAGATCCTGTGTCCTTTAGATAGATCATACAGGGGCTTCAGATAATTTCTCAAGACTTACAGTTACTTTTGCAAAAATATACCTAAATAAACATGTAATTTCAGTTGAAAATAGTCAATAAGTCTTTAAACAATCTCTATTGTTCTCTTAAGAAAAAGGCAACCTTTCTCTGACATTTTCTTTAGCCAACAAGATTTCACTGCTTGCATATTCTCCTCATTATTCACCTTAATTTTCAATAGTTCTTTCCTTCTTAGCCCATTATCAGGAGTATGAATCACTTTTTAAATTTCCATTTTCTGTCTCCTTGGCAATAGGAAGATCAATTTCACTGTAATTTTTTTTCACTTAGCAGTTCAAACACACTTTGGCTTTTATCTTCTTTTAAAGTTTGCTAGTTTTATCTCCTGGTTTATTGCACCTAGTAGTTTACTAATTTTGAAAAAATACAGTATTTCTCTTTAGCACCGGCAATTTTTTGTTTCTTTTTAGCAACAATGTCTAACTCAAATTTGTGGTCCCTTAGACTTTGACCTAGCAAACTTGTCCTTTGATTATTAACTATTAAAAAAAGTTGTAAATTCTTCAGTAATTCACCAATATGTCAACTTCAAATCACAATGTAGTTTTGCTTAAGTGACTTTCTTAAGAGCTTTATTGAGTAGCTTTAGTAACCTCTTATGTAAACCCTGTGAAATTTGCCTGAATATTTCATAACGCACTTAACAGCTTACTGCAACCCTTTTTATTAACAAGCAAGAGAGACAAGCAAAATAACAGTTTACATGTAATACAAATGAAAGTCACATCAATTATGATGTTTTGAACAAGATATTGTAGGGAAAGTGGGGTGGCTGCACATAGATCCACATTGGAAAATCAAAAGTGTTTTTACCCTGAAGCTATGTGAATAGATGAGGAAAGAGTTTTCCAAATCAAAGGATAATTAAGTGAAGGTGTTCCAAACAAATCAAATGGCAGAGCTTCACAGCAAGACCTCTGTACTTTAGGGAAGGTCAGAAGCTCAAAGTCACTAAGATAGGAGAGGGGGCTGTGAGAAGGGAAAGGAAATGGCACTAGAAATCGTTATGTTGAAATCAGATCATGAAAGTGTTTGGCCACCAAAGAAATTAGTGATCATTTTAGCTTATGATGACAGTCAATAGAGGTATTTCTGTTGGTTAGTGTCTGACAAGAAATGGATGACATAATGAAATGCATAGTCATGAATGTATGAAAATCACAGTCATGAACGTGTCACAGTGGAGAATGATTTCAACTGGGGTGAGATTGTTGGGAGATAAATGAGAATGTTATACAATAACAGTCCCTTTGTTTTCTTCATGAAGCACCAAAAGTTAACAAATAATAATAATGATTCTTGGGGTTTGAAAAGACAGTAACAGCCCGGCTGGCATGGCTCAATAGTTGAGCATCAACCTATGAACTAGGAGGCTGTGGTTCGATTCCAGGTCAGGGCACATACCCAGGTTGCAGGCTCGATCCCCAGTGTGGGGGCATGCAGGAGGCAGCAGATCAATAATTCTCTTTCATCATGAAGTCTCTCTCCCTCTCTCCTTCTTTCCTTCTCTCCCTCTCTCCCTTTCCTTTCCTCGCTGAAATCAATAAAATATATTTTTAAACAAGAAAAAACAGTAACAAAAGCAACCAGACACCTAGTTGTGTGGAGATGGTGCTGAGAACCCTGCTAAGACTGATACAGACACAAGTCTCCTCAATGTAAAGAAAGCTATCACAAATAAAGTAACACTGGAAATTAATGTAACGCTATCTTTACATTTTTTAAGGAGAAGGGGAATGGGATAGGAAGGCAAAATTTGAGTGTCCTTGGATGTATTATTAGCCTTGGAACCTGCCTTTAATATGCACTAATAAAGCGGCTCAGTTTCATGCGTGGATGCAGGTAAAGCCCTTTCATGCATGTGCGCCATGGCCTGTGACAGGAGGTGGCTTCAGGAGTCACTGTCTTTGATGTATGCTCCCGCAGAATGTCAGTCTTCTATGCTCTTTTGAAACCTCCTTAAATCTGTGTAAGCATAGAAGCTGCCTGAAACACCAAGCCCTAAAGCACTTCTGTCAAATCTATAGAAACCTAAAATACATCTGTCACTCATGCTTGAGGTTCTATAGTGCTGGGCCTTGCTGTGACCTACGGTGATTTGTCCCTTAATACTATTAAGAGTTCCTAGACCAGAATATTTTTAAAAGCATGAAAAGCTGACATTGAGGTTGACTTTCTTTGAAGAGCCACAATTTATAGCCATCTCTGACATGAGCAATTTCTAGTGCTCTATGACCCTTCAATTTGGGTTGGAAACGAAAGCTACATATTTGCCATTTTTTCGTCTGCCATACACTGAAAGGCCATCGTGAATTTTTTATTGGCTTTTTTTTTACATTTCTGTGTCCAGGAGGACAATTATGTCACTAGCTGCTTCTTCAAAGCAAAAACTAGAAACCAGAAAAGAGAGAAAATCTGAACAGAAAAATATATAAATTCAATAAGAACGAAAGATAAATTCCACAGACTTTTTGAACACAAATAGCATTTTATGACTATCACACAATACATCTAGAAAATAATAATAGAAGATTTAAAAATGTCCCCATAGAGATATAGAAAGAAAAACACATTCTTAGTTCTTAAAGAGGAATTTCCAAGTGAAAAGGAAATACCTTTCGGTGTCAGATTCACAGAAGCCATTGCCAAGACCAACGTTGAGTGTTTTCCCTGGGCTTCTTTCAGGAGTCTTTAATCCGTACTGAGTTCATTTGAGTGTATGCGGTGGTGGGCACACAATGCATCATAAAATTGTACACTTGAAACACAAACTTTAAATTCTATGCAAATTAGAGGAACATGAGAAGATCAGGGGAATTGGCTGAGAAGCCACAGTGAGGAAATAGCTGAGCAGGATCATCCGAAAAAAACTGGAATTGAAATAGCCTATTGAGAGTAAAACATCAGCCTAAAAAGTCCCTTCCAGAAAAGAGTGTACCATTTGTTTATTGCCTCCCAAATGCACCCCAATCCAGGCTAGGGATTGAACCTGCAACCCCGATATGTGCCCTTGACCAGGAATCGAATCTGAAGCCCTTCAGTGTTCAGGCCAATGCTTTAACCACTGAGCCACAGTGGCCAGGGCCAGAACATTATTTTTTTAATTCAATGTGACTCAAAGTTACATATAACATATTTTTCTGCAAACTATTTTGTAATTGTGCATCATCAAAAAGAATGACCTGATAGTGGTGACAGTTCATAAAGAACCACTCAGGCACAATAAATTCTTTCTGTTGAATAAATAACTCAGACCTAGGATATAATACTATATTTCTTTACACAACTCAGTGAATTATGGTGGTATTATATTTTTTCTTATATTTCAGATTCTTAAAAATACATTATAAAGCAAATAATTGAAAAAGGTATTATATCCTAGTAAGTTTTTTTAATGTTACAGTAGCGGTCTCACAGTACGTATCACATTGTCATTAAGTGAGGTCCAAGTGAACGGCACACAACATTTTTAAATGGAAAATGTCACTCTTTGATACAAAAGCCAAATGTGTTTATTGCCACAGTCTACTTGGATTTCACACATTGTCATGCCAATGGAACCACAGAGATTGAAGACTAAACCTATTCTATATGAGAAGAGCTTCTGGAAATAACAACTAAGTATTCTCAACAGAAATAAAATCTATGAAAAGAAGACAGTTTTTAGGGGAAAAAATATTGATTCTTGCATTTTATTTTAGAACATTCCTTGTTAGTTCAAAGTGAAAACCAAAGAAAAGTTAAATTCAACTGAATGCAACAAGTTTTCTTTAGTTCTAAAGCATAATAAACAAAAAAGAAAGGTGTAAGTGCATTCAAGTTCCATGTTCATGAAACCAATACAAACTGCTTTATTTTTCTCAGTACCTTCTACTACAGTTTAAATGCAAACTGCTGCTAGTTCATGCTCTTTTTCCTTTTGTTGCTTTCTTTATTTTTTTAAATATGAAAAGCAGAAATAGGTTGAATAATCAAATCTATTAACATTTTACTCACCTACATTTTATTGTGTTTTTTTAAAAATATATTTTTATTGATTTCAGAGGGGAAGGGAAAGGGAGAAAGAGAGATAGGAACATCAATGATGAGAGAGAATCATTGATCCACTGCCTTCTGCATGCCCCCTACTGGGAATCGATCCCACAACCTATGTATGTGCCCTTGACTGGAATTGAACCTGGGATCCTTCAGTCCCCAGGCTGGTGCTAGCGCAACACTATTGTTTTTAATTCACCCACTGAAGAAAGCATTGTAACCAAAATGAATGATTAAAATTATGCTTCTTCTTAGTCCCAGGTATCAATTGCTTCAGGGCACAGAGCCAAAAGTGTGAGCAGAGAGAGAGAAAGAGAGAGGGAGACTACTTAAATCATTAAAAAGGTAATTAACACTCAAACAATGAAGTGGTCATTAAATCACATCTTGTATATTAAAAAAAATAGGTAACAGCCTATTCCATGTTTTCTGAAAGGCATTAGAAACATCTCTCTATCAAAATGCCACTTAATTGGGTGCTGCCATGCCTAAAATTCTGTAATTATAAATCTAGTCCATTGTTTCAATAAAATTGTTTTCCTCCTGATTCAAATTTAACCATTCCTCTCCTTCTCCATTGCCACCATCCATCAACATTCCTCCGGAAAATTCTGTTCCTTGGACCCATTTGCTTTCCTACCCTTTCTCTTCCATTTTATCTTCCCTGTAAGAGTAACTTGATAAAATATGTCAGGTCATGTCATCGTTTACCTAAAACACTTCAGTAGCTTCTCAGTGCACTTGAATAAAATCTAATTCTTATCATGCTCTACTGGGCATTACATTATTGAGTCACATCAACTTCTAAACCTCAACCTGTCACTGTTCCTTCCTCACCAGGCACCAGGCACACTCCCTCTTCCTACAATGTCACACTTTCCACTCTAAGTCATTCGCACTTGCTTTTTTGATCATCCCCAGATGCCATTTTCTCCAGACTTTTCCCTGACTTGTTTTCCAATATGTCTTCTCCATGTTTAAATCTTGCATCCCCTGTCACTGTGTTTCTTTTCCAACCTAAATTACGTGGGTTCTCTCTAGAATGCTTTATCACAAACACTAATTTTTATGGTTTGAATCACAATATAGATATATTTATGTATACATGTTTTTGTTGTTTAACTCTCCTAATTGAACAAAAACTTTCTGAGGGCAGGGACTCTGTATTTTATTCACCCATAACCTTTGGGCAATGTCTAACACATAGTGAACAACATGTTCTACCACATGTTGAATGAATGACTGAAAAAAAAGATTGAGTAATTTCAATTACATATATGTACACATGCAAACACAGAGTTCAAAACTTTAATGGAAGAATATATATTCTTATAACTATTTATATTCTTCATTTTTTTTTCATCTCTTTACAGAACAGACTTTGGCCAAACACATTAAGTATCTGTAATCTATAAAATGCAATGCATTTTCTCTCTGAAGATATTTCTTTTGATTGGTGATAAACCATTGTCAAAATAAAAGTTCACTCTTTTATTTAGTTGTGCAATAGACCTTTATAGTAGAAAATGTTGAAAAATAAGTTCATAAATCCTCAGGCTCCTTTGAGGAAAAGCTTTTACAGAGAGTGTTCTGTAAGGTCAAGATATGAAGAAGCTTGCGAGTGAACTTATATACCAAACCTTGTTTTTCTATACTGAGCTTTATCATGGTCTCCAGGAAACTTATAGGAATAGGAGTTAAGAGAAATGAAAAATAAAACATTGTGAAGGAAAATGTTCGGTTTATATACACTAGCAGAATGTATACCACTTTTATTACTGAATTTACCGGTTATTTGTCACAAATATTTTTATGTCTTAAAGTAATAATATTTTAAGTAATAATAAAATAGACATTGTTTCAAAATGTGTAGTGAGATATTGACTTATACTTTAGTATTAGATAGACCATGCTCTGAATCCTAACCCTGCACTTTTTAGTGGTGAAGGCGCAAGGAAATCATGTCATTAGTAAATTATCAAACTCAATGGGTCATTGTTGAATTAGGTCGAATAAAATATGCAAAAGAACTACCACAATTCCTGACACAGATCATACTAAAACAATCATGTTGTGACTGACTGTTTTTAGTATAGATATAGAGGAAGGAAGAACTTCCAAAATCACACAGACTTTGTTTCTGCCTTTTCCTGCTTACTCCACCCCAAGACCACATAATTTGAGCAGTTAGCAAAAGCTGCTGCGACATTAATTTAAGTCATATTACGTTTCTTAGGGTCCATCCTCTCCTGATCATTGAAACCATTCTCGCAGAATTTGGGGAGACAGAACTTAACTGTCAGTCCCTGCAATACAGCAGTTACATAGATTGATATAGACCTGCCTTCATAGAGTTTGCAGTTTAGACATAAAGAAAGCAATCAAATAATATCAATTGTATTATAAAACATTATTCTTACTTGAGGCAGATGCTGTTGAATAAAAGAAAAGGGTTCTGAAAGTCATATATAACATTCTGAACCATGAACTCATATAATAGGGAGACCTGATGGTGCTATTAGGTGTTGAGAGACAGAAATCATATGTTGCATTATTAACAGATGATGTACGGGTGAAGAACAGGAGCTAATGAGCAAAAATGTTCATAGAAGTCCTGAAAGAGCGTGATAGACCAGATGGGCTGTCATATTAGCAACGGAGGCAAACAGGGCAACTCATTTCATCATTTGTGAAAACGGACCAGGGATAAGTCAGTGTAATAGACATTGCAAAAAACAAACAAACAAACAAAAAACAATCAAACTAGGAAAAGTTGGAGGAATACAAGGACAGTGAGAAAAATGGGATCAATCTTCCCATCTAACATAACAAGTGAACACTCAGACACTAATCTCTCAATTATTATTGGAAAGTAACCGATTGTAGGGGCCACAATACTGGGGCTCTAGTCCCAGCTCCATCACTTTTGTGTGACCTTGGGCTCATGTCTTCACCTCCATTGGTTTCCGTTTATTCACCTGATCATTCTGACTAGTTAAATAGCCAATTTACTAACATTAATTGTTTCTGTTTTAGAATTAAGGGCATTGAAATATTGTAACACTTTATTTTTAAATGACAAATTCCATTATTATTTGTTCTTTCCCTGCAGAGAGGAAATTAAGTGGCTTCATTCTACAATGAACTCCCATTCTGTGGATTTTAACAGTGTTCCTTCATATCTAAATGGCCCTTTGACTGACAAAAAAAAAGTCTTGTGGGGAATCACCCCCACTGAGTTTGTCAGTGGTGCAGAGCTGTGGGCAAGACTAAATTGGGGACTGGATAAGAGCTCTCACCTGCAGTGAAGGTCCACAGGAGGGAAATGCCATCAGTGCAAGAGCTGCTTGGATGACAAAACGAGACACTGCGGCCTAAATTTAAGTGGAATTTTCCCATAATAGGCTTCCGGCCAAGCTCTAAATCACATACCTCCTACTAACTGTATTACTATAGAGACAGCTTAGCAATGGTAAGAACCTGCTTTCTAAAATATTAGTGTGGTGATTCCTTGGGCTTTCTCACTTTAAAATTTAATATGGATATAAATATTTCCCCAGGCTACTAGAATAGCTGTGCAGTCGGAATGCAATTGAGCAGCAGAACAGTGTTTCTCTGCGCCTGTCACTCTGAAACCATTCCTCTATCTAAAGAGTGTGTGTGTGTGTGTGTGTGTGTGTGTGTGTGTGTATGTGTCTGTGTGTATGACAGGTGGCCAGGGCCTAAGGAGGGAAGGGTTCCTAGGGAATTGCGTCTTGTTCTGCCTCATTCCCCATGTTTCAGAGTGACAGTTTTCAGGGTCACTGTAGCAATTTTCTGTAGCCGGAAACCTTAGACAGTAAAAAGTATAAATACTAGGATTCTACCCAGTGCAGGTCCTCTCCTGCTGGCATGCCAAGGTAGAGCTGTTTCTAGAAAGACCTTCTAGAAAGGCACCTAGGTCCAGAAGGAGTAAAATAAAAGTGTTACCAGGAGGAACATGGGGTTTCACGCTGCCCCCGTCAGAATGATACTTCAGATTCCGGGTTAATAAAGTAGATTGGAAGCATTTGTTAATTTCTGTTTACTGCTCACAGCCCTCTAAAGTTACATTTAAGAGGGTATTTTTTTAAAGGAAAACACCCAGGAAAAACAAAAAGAATGGTAGAGGAGATAAGTATAGACAAAATACTAGACACTATAAGTAAAACAGTTGGGTGAATAGAATAGTGGGATCCTGAAGGCAGCTAACCACTGGGAGTACTGAGAACAGACAACCCTCAGCTCAACACTGCTTTGGGAACAGCCTCAGCTGAAGAAAGTGATCAAGTTCAAGGTTATGCCCCTTCCATCCTGCTTCCAGTGACTGACAAACATTGAGATAAACCATATCAACTACGGGAGTGATTTCACACTGCATTCATACCTAAAGTGGACTTGTTTAAAGTGAGACTAAGCAGGGTTATCAGACCCAATCCCTGCAAGCCACATCTCTGACGTGTGCTATTTTTCTTGCAGTGCTATCATTTTATTTGCAAGACAGATGTTAGAGAACACCAGGTGAATGACTGAGCCAGCCCCACACAAATCCATGATGTGATTACTTCCCCTGTGTAATATGAGTGTCATGGGGAAAATTATATAAATCAATAGTTCTTTTATTTGAGGGTATAGTTCTTAGACATATGTTGTGAATGAGTGAACAGGCATGGTTTTTGTTTTGACAAGAAGAGTAGTGTTTTGTGGATCAGTTTTATTTAGTAATTGTTTGAAAAAAAATTTTCATTCCTAATATATTTGCTCTTAAAGTGCTACTATACATTGCAAACTCTTTATTTTCTCTTTGGCTAGCTATTCATTCATTTATGTTGACAACTTTTTGTGCCCTCATCCCTCAAAACTCCTCCAATGGTTTCTGTTTTACATTAATTTCTCTTTCTCTTTCTCTTCCATCTATACACATTGATCATTTTCTCCTCCCATAGATGTCATAAGAACAAAGATAATTGGTTAACAAAATAAAAAGTGTCAACTGTCCTAAGCAAGACATATACATCTATTTACTGTAGGTAAATGATACAATAGCAACGGCAGACGGTAACGACACAGAGTCATAGAAATACATCATTACCAGGCAGACAGGCAATCTATCAGCAATTCAACGGTCCTACCAAAGCACCCAGATGTCCATCTTCTGATAGCATAGAATTTCCCTGAGATCCTTTGTGAAATTACTAAATTTTCCCAAGGGCCAAAGCAGTGAATAATCTCTTTCAGTTTATATTTTTAGCATCTTTATACCAGTTATGAAAATTTATGCCTGTGGGAAGACAAAAGGTAGCTTAGATTTTTGAAGACTGAACACCATTTGTCCAAAGTTCTAAGAAAAATGACCATAATAGTTTAAATATAAACATGATTGTCATAATCCTGGCAGCATCTAAATAAATGCCTCAAGAACTTCCTTAGGATGTTATAACCTATTGATTGACAATTGTTAAAATTTGGACTATTGATAATATAATAATGTATTGACATTGCTCTCACATTCTTAACTGTAGCCTCCATTAGGATTTTATCAACAAGTTCTGGTTTTATATTAGTGGGTAGGGGAAGTATTCCTGGCCAGACATACTATTCATTCCCATAAAACATTCAAGAAAAGTTGACATAACTCCTTAAAGCTTGTTTAAGCATTCCAATTTTCATATCATCAATTCTTACATTTGTGTATTCTTTTAATCTGAGTCAGGGCTTCACCAATGGGTTTTAGTACCACAGTTCATGGGATTGCCATATCAAAGAGTTCTGGAAACTTCTCTTTCTATCTCCTGACCATTCTACCCACTCTTGTGTATAAAGACTTTGGGTCCCCAATGAAGTGTCAACCCAAGGAACCCTGACCCTTCGTCAATTTGTAATTTGATTGTCCTGCCTAACACTGTCCCAAGCAATCATTGATCAGGTTTCTCATTGTAATCTCTGCCTCTGGCTTTTAACATTTCTCCCATACAGGGTAAATAGACTAGAGTTTTTTGGGGCCCTTTAATATTGGAGGATCAAAAGGGGGTTGCTTTGGCCCACCAAGCCTTTGGTACTGTTTTATTCAAATATTGTTTAACTTCATAAATGTCCATTTTATTTATCCCAATTTTTAAAGGGAATTCTTAAGGATATTATATTTCTCTGTCCACTTTAAAAATGTTTGTCTTTCCATAGATATCAATAAAACAGCAATTATGATGAGAGTCTTTTAAAAATTTTCCAATATAGAAAATTTTCCAGTATAGCATTGATGGGAGGATACCTTAATTGCAATAGCAATGCAAGCCAATAAGGCTTTTTATGACTTAACTATGGGCTCAAGAGGCATCTATAAGAGGAGAGTAAAAAAAAATAATGCAGCTCTCACATGATAAGGTTTACTTCCAGAGTTAGAAACAGCCATTCCAAAACACATGGAATCATATATTTCCCCCTTTAGAACAGAAGAGCCCACCCATCTTTTAGATTCCCTAAGCTCAGCTCTATAGCCACCTGGCTGCCCACCAGATGTGTATGCATTCTCTGGCTGGCAGAAAATAAGTATTATGGGAGGCCCGGTTTTTACTATTTTTGAGAGAAAAGGAATTAACAAGACTCATGAATACTCAGACCAAATAACCAAGAGTCCAAATCCAAGGAATTAATTCCACAAATATTTGCTCCTGCTCATCTAAAATTTAGAAATGGGGTGGGGGGTGGGGGGTGGGGGGTGGGGGTGGGCAGAGTACCTCTCACCACTGTGCTTCCTCTGAACTCTACTAGTATAGGCAGAGATCTGGGAGTCTGACTTGGTAAGAATTCTTATCCCTTGCCAGCTCCTTTAGAAGTCCCAGGAACTTTCTACTGCAGCAGCTTTAGGGTGAGCAATGCCCAGCCAGTAAGGTATCTTGCTAACTGCGCCAACTGTGGGGTGGAAGACATTTTACTCTGTCTTTCTAGGGTCTTTTGGCTGGCCTAATCATTAAATCAACATGAGACAAATTGACAAGAGAAAATAACCAAATTGAAAGAACTACTTTGGGACTACATTTGAAGGGACCAACAAATGCCATTCTTTATACCCCTGAGCCCATCATAAATTTAGATAACCAGACTGAGCAGACTGAGAATCAAAGCATCACCAGTACTTTAAAACTCTACTCATTGCCTCTGTACTCGGCTGCCCTGCTATTGTTAATAAACATGCCCTTTGTATATGTTTGTTTTATAAGTACATCACAGTGTTTAACAAAAATAAATACTGATTTTTCTGCTGTTTTGGAAAGGCATTTAGTGGCTTGCATAATTAGGCTATGTTCTCATAATTACTCCCACAGATTTTTCTGAAAGTCAAAGAGTATAATTTAAATCTACTGAAAATGCTCTTCCCTTCTCCAGTTGAAACTAACTACATGCATATGGCAGAGTTGCTTTTACTCCAAAGATGCTAATGAACATTTCTGGACTCAGGGAATAATGCAGTCTGCAACCAAGCATATGTTTAAAACCCGCAGGATCTTAAAAGAACAATAACAACAATATTTGGCACATATAAACCAAAGCTTTTTGATACAATTATAAAGGAACAACTTGCATAGTCTTAGATATAAAAGGTTGATTTTTTTTGTATTTTCTGAGAGAGTCATCAACACAGGAACATCCAATATTGGGCTTGCTTCTTAACAATCATCCTAGTGGGTTTTCTGAGAGATTTATATCTAAGTAACATAAGTAGGAATCAAAGCACACATATATAATTAGTCAGAATAATGTCTGGAATGACAGTTTTGGTGTTCACTTTGAACCAGAGGCTTAAATGGAGCCTTTGTTTCCCACTAAAACCCACATATAATTCTTGGGACATTATTAATAGCCTCTAGTTGGCCACATGTAAAAACAAAGTCAAGGCAGGAGGAAGGGGAAGACACATTGGCCAGTCTGTCACAAGGCCAGGCCACATTAGCCGACATGATAACTAGATGTGACAAATGAAAAATTATACCCATCCTTCTGCACTGACCTCTTAATGCACTGGGACCCTAAGCCCTAGAATATACAACACAGGCAACATTGTGAAATTCTGTGTCAAAGATAAGAATTCCCTCTGAGTGAGAAGACAGAAGGAAGAACAATGAAGTATTTGGCATTCATGGCAGGCAAAGACATTATCCCCCTACAGAAAAACCGCATAATACAAAATTGTCCAGGAAAACATATTGCCTTCACCCTTTGTCCCATGTCTTCCGTTTCATTTGCCCAGAGGCTCAGTCAGTCATCACAGCAAAGACTCCTCAGTTTATTCACTAATTCAAGGCTTTATCAATGTAATTAAGCTAGTATTAATAAGGCTACCTTTTTTTCTTAAAATGTTCTCCCCCATGTAAATACCAATAATCAATAAATTTTTACCCTCCCTGGTTTGTCTCAGTGGATAAAGCATTGGCCTGCTGACTGAGGGCCCTGGGTTTGATTCTGGTCAAGGGCACATGCAGAGTTGTGGGCTCGATCCCCAGTAGGCGATGTGCAGGAGGCAGCTTATCAATGATTCTCTCTCATCATTGATGTTTCTATCTCTCCCTCTTCCTTCCTCTCTGAAATAAATAGAAATATATTTAAAATAAATTTTTGATTTATGTTCAGGGATTTATTTCATCCCTTGCCTCTCCCTTCCACTGAAAGTCAACAAACATTTGTTTCTTCCTCCATTAACCAGCCAGTGGTAAGTTGGATACAAGATTCAAGAGAGAATAATGAGTAGGAAAAGGAAGTGTGGCCAAAGTGGCTTTCCAGGTAGGCGTGGGTGGGGAATAACTCAATGAGTAAAAGTTCAGGAACTTTTGTTTCCAAGGGTAACTCCCGATGGGAAGGGCTTATTGAAAAGCTGAGAGAAGACAGAACCTGGGGAAGAATAAGGGCAAATTTATTTCAAGGGTGGTTTTTCCTCTATTTTCAAATGTTTACAAATACAGATGTCTGAAACAGCTGGTTTACCATCCTTAAATTTTGCTTCAACAAAATCTCATATAAAAGGAGTGAAGATGAATATCTCAAATAGCCATTTTATAGAGTGCTGAATTTTTGAGGAGCTAAAGAAAATAAAGTTAAATATAATCCAAATAAAGAGGATATTTTAGAAAGCCAAAGAGCAGCAAAGAAACCAACATAATATTCAGAAAACCAAAAACCCTAAACAAAAGATTCAGACAAACCACAGATGAAAGGAAATCAAAGCTTCAATTGACATTAAGTGCTGCAAACAGGATGTAAGCATCAAGTCAAAGGGCTGTCCCCAAAGATAGTGGTTTCCATAGGAATTATTTTATTTTAAAAGAAAAACACTAGTTTTAACTACTTTCTCATATATAAGTGATGCAGCAGAATATTTACTAAGCAAATATAATAGAAATATGTATTATTTTCAAAGTAGCACTTCAATCACTTCTAACAAGTGAACCAAAGACTTTAGAAGAGTAACTTTCACTAGTTAAAATAGTATCTTTGAAAGTATATCTTTAAATCTAGACCTGCTTTAAATCTAGTCTAAAAGAAGCATAGAATTGTATTTAGAGCTTGCTTAAATCATGGACTATCAAACACAGAGACACCATATTTAGCTCTGTTGGGTTATTCCATAGTAGACCTTAGACAATGAAGATCTTATCCAGCTCAATGAGGGAATCTTATTAATAAACATTATTTAAATACGTTTAACTATCTAAACTAATTGGAATGGTGCAGTTTATAAGTTGTTATGCAAAGAACGGTGGTTGGAGAAAACTTCAGAGTATTGTTTGTTGATTCCAAAGAAATAACCTGGAGGACTGGCTGGGAAAGACTGGGTTTATTAGGACTTACATGCACACTGGTGAAGTTTACCGCCAAGTCCCAACAGACCTGTGCATGGGCCGGCTGGTCAAATCTTATGGCAACCCAGACTTTGACAGTATGAGGTTATCTATAGAATAGAGAAAAAAGCAAAATTGGGCATTTGGTGTGTGTGTGTGGCGGGGGGGGGGGGGGGAGGGGGGGGGCGGGGGGGTGTGGCTGTGCGAAAGGAGAATGCAAGCTGTTTCTCTGCATGGTTTACAGTTCAGGCTCATGTTCAGAAGCAGTTTCTCCCTTGACCAAGTTGTCAGCCAGGCTCCCAAGGGCTCATGGTTCACTTACTTATGGCCTCCACTACATTCTCCCAGGGGGTGGGGGGGGGGAGGGAGTGGGAGTTGGAATTTTGGAAGGAGCCCATATTCCCATACACTACACAGAAGTATAAAGATTAAAGAAGTATTTTTCAGCAGGTGTGTTCGACTTATTAATTTTTCAGTAGTTCACAGAATAAGTGTCTCTGGAATTTTCCACACTAATTTTAAATCACCTCTCTTCAATATACACCAAATTTAAACATTATTTGAAATGGCTTTTAAACTTACTTGAATATTCATCTATTTATCTCAATCTGCTAGCAATTTTAAAAACAATAAAAAATAGGCTTGTGTAGCCCGCCCCATTCAAGGAACTGCAGCCTCCTGATCACCTCACCCTCTGTCTGAGAAACAGCAGCTGTGTAGTCACCTTTATTTGGGGTTATTAATATCGTGAATACATTTGTGTTCAGTGCCTGGTACATTGTGCCTTGTAGTGTGGTATTTTGTGCCTTTAAATCAACGCAGCAGATCCAAGCAACAGCAGCCTCCTGATCACCACACCCTCTGTCTGAGGAACAGCAGCTGTACGAGAAGCATCCCCCCACCAGCCAGAAGAGCCACCACAGTTGTGAACAGCACCCACCAGAGGAGCTGCTGCCAACTGAGGAGCAGCTGCTACCACAACCGCCCAAGGAGCAACCACAGCCCAAGCAGCCACTGCCACCCAGGGAGCACCCACTGAACAACTCAACATCTAGATATGTCAGTGAGATCAAACATGGGTAGACAAAGAAACCCCCAAAGGAAAGAAAAGGAGGACTCGCCAGAAAAACAGTTAAGTGATACAGAGGCATGCAACATGACAGAAAAAGAATTCAGAATAGGGGTCCTAGAGTGCATAAACCAGATGGAGGAAAAAATCAACAACTTATGCAAGAAGCAAGAAGAAACGGATGAAAAAATCAACTACTTATGCAAGAATCAAGAAGAAACAGATGAAAAAAATGAATAACATATGTAAGACCCAAGAAGAAATGAAGAGCGATATAGCTGCAATAAAAAACACCATTGAAAGTAAAAACAGTAGACTAAGAGAAGCGGAGGACCGAATTAGTGAATTAGAAGACAAGGAAGCAAAACACATCCAAACTGTACTGCAATTGGAGAAAAAAGTTAAAAGACAGGAGGAGAGCCTAAGGGAGCTTTGAGACAGCATGAAACGAAACAACATACGAATAATAAGGGTGCCAGAACAATAGAAAGAGGAGCAAGGATTAGAAAACCTATTCGAAGAAATAATATCAGAAAACTTCCCTGAGGTGGGGAAGAAAAAAGTCACACAAGCACAGAGAGTCCCAAACAAGGTGAACCCTAAAAGACCCACACCAAGACACATCATCATTACCATGGCAAATGTTCAGGACAAAGAGAGAATCTTACAGGCTGCAAGAGAGAGATGGAAAGTTACATACAAGGGATCTCCCATTAGATTATCAAATGATTTCTCAACAGAAACACATCAGGCCAGAAAAGAATGGACGGAAATTTACAAAGTGATGCAAAGCAAAGGACTGAATCCAAGAATACTCTATCCAGCAAGGCTATCATTCTAAATTGAAGGGGAAATGAGAAGCTTCATGGACAAAAAGAGGCTAAGGGAGTTTATCACCACCAAGCCAGCAATGCAAGAAATGCTAAAGGGACTGGTGTAAAAAGAAGAAATAAAAAGCTCAGAAAGAAAACAGCCACACAAAAAAAGAAGTGGCTACAAACAAGTACCTTTCAATAATAACCTTCAACATAAACGGACTAAATGCTCCAACCAAAAGACATCGAGTGGCTGAATGGATAAAAAAACATGACCCATACATTTGCTGTCTACAAGAGACCCACCTCATTAGAAGGGACTCACACAGACTGAAAGTGAAGGAATGGAAAAATATCTTTCAGGCAAATGGAAAGGGAAAGAAAGCTGGGGTAGCAATACTTATATCAGACAAAATA
The DNA here is from genome assembly GCF_964212035.1 of Myotis nattereri. Taxonomy (NCBI): domain Eukaryota; kingdom Metazoa; phylum Chordata; class Mammalia; order Chiroptera; family Vespertilionidae; genus Myotis; species Myotis nattereri. Next base: position 92,786,653 of record NC_138081.1, on the reverse strand, counting down.
GACCTCAAAGTGAAGGCCATAATAAGAGATAAAGAAGGCCACTTCATAATACCAAAGAGATCAATAAAACAAGAAGATATAACCCTGGTAAACATATATGCACCCAATGCAGGAGCACCCAAATACATAAAAAAAACTCCTGGAAGATATCAAAGGACAGATCAACAACAATACAATCATAGTAGGGGACTTTAATACACCACTGACATCACTGGATAAAACCTCTAGACAAACAATCAGCAAAGAAACTGCAATCCTAAATGACTCACTAGATCAGATGGACTTAGTTGACATCTTTAGAACACTTTACCCCAAAGCCACGGAATATACATTCTACTCAAGTGCTCATAAGACACATTCAAAAATAGACCACATATTGGGTCACAAGCAAAGTATCCACAAATTCAAGAAGATTGAAATCATACCAAGCATCTTCTCAGACCACAATGGCATAATATAAGAAATAAACTACAATAAAAACAACACAAAATACTCAAACACTTGGAAGTTGAATAGCATGTTATTAAATATTGATTGGGTTACCAATGAGATCAAAGAAGAAATTAAAAACATCCTGGAAACTAATGACAATGAAAATACAACAATCCAAAACCTATTGGACACAATGAAAGCAGTCCTGAGAGGGAAGTTTATAGCTCTACAGGCCTATCTCAAAAAACAAGAAAAAATGGTAGTAAATCATCTAACTCTACAACTCAAAGAATTAGAAAGACAGCAACAAGAAAACCCCAGAGTGAGCAGAAGGAAGGAGATAATAAAGATTAGAGCAGAAATAAATGACATAGAGACCAAAAAAAAAATAAAAAAATACAGAAAATCAATGAAACCAAGAGCTGGTTCTTTGAAAGGATAAACAAGATTGACAAACCTCTAGCCAGGCTCACCAAGAAGCAAAGACAGAGGACCCAAATAAACAAAATCAGAAATGGTAGAGGCGAAATAACAACAGACCTCAAAGAAATATAAATGATTGTTAAAAAATACTATGGACAGCTCTACTCCAACAAACTAGAGAACCTGGAGGAAATGGACAAATTCCTAGAAAAATACAACATTCCAGAACTCAATCAGGAAAAATCTAAAAATGTCAATAGGCCAATAACTATGGAAGAAATTGAAGCAGTCATCAAAAAGCTTCCAGCAAACAAAAGCCCAGGACCAGACGACTTCACAAGGGAGTTTTACCAAACATTCAAGGAAGAACTAAAACCTATCCTTCTCAGACTACTACAAAAAATTCAAGAGGAAGGAACACTTGCAAGCTCATTCTATGAAGCCAGCATCACCATAATACCAAAACCAGGTAAAGACAACACAATGAAAGAGAATTACAGGCCAATATCCCTCATGAACGCAGATGCCAAAATCCTCAACAAAATCTTAGCAAATCGAATCCAGCAGTACATCAGAAAGATCATACACCATGACAAGTAGGATTTATCCCAGGGATGCAAGGATGGTATAATATCCACAAATCAATAAACATGATACATCACATAAACAAATTGAAAGAAAAAAACCACATGGTCATATCAATTGATGCAGAAAAAGCATTTGACAAAATCCAACACCCATTTTTGATAAAAACTCTCAGCAAGGTGGGAGTAGGAGGATCACGCCTCAACATAATAAAAGCCATATATGACAGGCCCACAGCCAACATCATACTTAATGGACAAAAACTAACACCATTTCCCCTAAGAACAGGAACAAGACAGGATGGCCAATCTCGCCACTCCTGTTCAACATAGTACTGGAAGTGTTAGCCATTGCAATTCGGCAAGAAGAAGAAATAAAAGGCATCCAAATTGGAATAGAGGAAGTAAAACTGTCCTTATTTGTAGACGACATGGTATTATACATACAAAACCCTAGAGACTCCATCAAAAAACTACTAGACTTAATACTTGAATTTGGCAATGTAGCAGGATACAAAATTAACCCCAAGAAATCTGAAGCATTTCTATATACCAATAGTGAACTTTCAGAAAAAGAGACTAAAAAAACAATCCCATTTACCATCGCACCAAGAAAATTAAGCTACCTAGGAATAAACTTAACTAAAGAGGTAAAAGACCTCTACTCAGAAAACTACAGGATGTTTCAGGACGTTGAAAAAAGAGATAGAGGAAGACATAAACAGATGGAAGAACATACCGTGTTCATAGATTGGTAGAATCAACATCATTGAAATGTCCGTACTACCCAAAGCAATCTATAAATTCAATGCACTTCCCATTAAAATACCAATGCCATACTTCACAGATCTAGAATGAATGCTCCAAAAATTCATCTGCAATAAAAAAAGACCCCGAATAGCTGCAGCAATCCTGAGAAAGAACAAAGTAGGTGGGATCTCAATACCAGATATCAAGCTGTAATACAGAGCCACTGTTCTCAAAACTGCCTGGTACTGGCACAAGAACAGACATATAGATCAATGGGATAGAATAGAGAGCCCAGAAATTGGCCCGAACCACTATGCTCAATTAATATTTGACAAAGGAGGCAAGAACATACAATGGAACCAAGATAGTCTCTTCAATAAATGGTGTTGGGAAAATTGGACAGATATATGCAAGAAAATGAAACTAGACCACCAACTTACACCATACACAAAAATAAACTCAAAATGGATAAAGGACTTAAATGTACGACAGGAAACCATAAAAATTCTAGAAGAATCCAAAGGCAACAAAATCTCAGACATATGCCGAAGCAATTTCTTCACTGATACAGCTCCTAGGGCAATGGAAACCAAATAGAAAATAAACAAATGGGACTACATCAAAATAAAAAGCTTCTGCACAGCAAAAGAAACCATCAACAAAACAACAAGAAAGCCCACTGCGTGGGAAAGCATATTTGCCAATGTCATATCTGATAAGGGCCTAATCTCCAAAATTGATAGGGAACTCATACAACTTAACAAAAGGAAAATAAACAATCCAATCAAAAAATGGGCAAAGGATCTAAATAGACACCTTTCAAAAGAGGACATTCAGAAAGCCAAGAGACATATGAAAACATGCTCAAAGTCACTAATCATCCAAGAGATGCAAATCAAAACAACAATGAGGTACCATCTCACACCTGTCAGACTGGTTATCATCAACAAATCAAAGGACAAGTGCTGGAGAGGATGTGGAGAAAAAAGGAACACTCTTGCACTGCTGGTGGGAATGCAGACTGGTGCAGCCACTATGGAAGACAGTATGGAGTTTCCTCAAAAAACTGAAAATGGAACTCCCATTGGACCCTGAAACCAGAACCACCAATCAGAAAGGATATATGCACCCATATGTTCATAGCAGCACAATTCACCATAGCTAAGATCTGGAAACAGCCTAAGTGCCCATCAGTAGATGAATGGATTAGAAAACTGTGGTACATCTACAGGATGGAATACTATGCTGCTGTAAAAAAGAAGGAACTCTTACCATTTGCAACAGCATGGATGCAACTGGAGAGCATTATGCTAAGTGAAATAAGCTAGTCAATGAAGGAAAAATACCACATGATCTCACTCATTCATGGATAATAAAGACCATTATAAACTTATGACCAATAATAGATACAGAAGCAGAGCTGCCTCAAACAGATTGTCAAACTTCAGCAGGAAGGCCGGGGAGGGTTGGGGGGCAGGAGGGAGGCTGGTAAGAGATCAACGGAAGGACTTGTATGCATGCATATAAGCATAACCAATGGACCTAAGACATGGGGGGTAGGGGAGGCCAGGGGATTGTCAAGGGCGGGGGGAAAAAAAAAGGACACATATGTAATACCCTTTGTAATACTTTAAGCAATAAAACAATAAAAAAAAAACCAGTATGCCATATATGCCAGGTCCCTTGAAACATCCCTGCAGCGACTGCATCAAGCAGCCAGGGTGGATCGGCTTCCAGCAAATATACATAATGAAACTACCTTTTATCCACAAGGATACCGGGTTGAACAGGGTCCTCCCAAAAGTCATGCCCATCTGTAACCTCAGAATGGGGCCTGATTTGGAAATAGGGTCTTTGTAGATGTAATCAAGCTGAGATGAGGTTACACTGGATTAGGATGGGCCTATTCCAATGACTGGAGTCCCTATAAGAGGTGAATTCAGACACACACACACACACACACACACACACACACACACACACACACTGGCACACCATATGAGCATAGAGACATACAGGAGGACACTGTGATGACAGAGGCAGACTGGAGAGATGGCCAAGGACTGCCAGCAGCCACCAGGAGGGAAGTGAAAGGCATGGAACAAATTCTCCCTGAAAGTTTTCAGAAGGACCCAAACCTGCTGACACCTTGATTTCAAACTCATAGGCTATGGAAACGTGAGAGGATAAATTTATATTATTTAAGCCACCCAGTTGGTGGTACTTTATCACAGCTAGGAAACTAATACACAGAGTCCGGCTTAGGAAAAATGTCAATGTGAGGAAAGGCATGCTGATCCTCCCAATTCAGAGGCTACTCCTGATATCCTACCAGTTGGAGCTGCCTTTTGTGGGCCAGAAAGTACCTCTTTCCGATGCAATGGTCAGTGAAGGAGGTGAGAAGGAAATGGGTAGAACGACTCAGTGCAGCCCCAGATGGTGTGTTGTTCAAGACCTCTGTGTTTTATTGGCCATCTCTGCGGTGGCAGCACACGGGAGCCACTGCAGAGCTCCTGTGGGACTGAGAGAGTCTGAGGACCTAGCACCAGCTCCTGGTGCTGATGGGCACAGAGTGACTGCCAAACATGTGGCTGATGTGCTGGGGCTACGTCGGCCCGCACTGTTCCCAAGGAAGAGGAGTCAGCTGACCCTTGCCCGACTCTCACAACTACTTGGCCAATAAATGGGTCAGATCCTGAATGCTGGGCCATCTGTGTGGTGTGGGTGAGCCGGGCAATGGCTGGGGTCAGGCTGAGGTGAGATGAGAAGTCAGGGAGGAACGAGCAGGAACGCCACAGGGCAGGAAGGGAGGTGCTGCTGCGGATGCTGAGCAGACCACTTAGGCAGGTTCAGAACCAGCAGAAACCAAGAGAAAATAGAACCTGAGAAGCCAATCCTGGCAAGGAACAGCACCAGGGAGCCTCCCAAGAGGAGACTTTCAGAGCAGCAGGTGAGCGGGTGGGACAAGGGGCCCGCCCCTTCCTCTGGGGCACAGGCCAAGGCTGAGGAAACGGGGAGGGGTTTGGTGACACATCTCAGGACAGAGGAAGGGACAGAGACACTTCAGCATCGCATCTCCCTGGGAAGACGCTAAGAGGAGGCCAAACTCAGCTGTGCGAAAGGCCTGACTGTCCTGTAGACTTCCCTCCACCTGCGACCCAAAGTCCTACCCCACCCCCAACCCCATCTAGAGCAGCACCCAATGGCTCCGAATGACTGACAACGCATGTCAGAGAACAAGGAGAGAAAGGTGGGTTATGCAAAATTTCAGTTGCTTAAAGGACCAAGGGGCTACCTAGCGATGGGGAGTGGGGCTGGGGATCAGGGTCAAGGGAGAGAAAGAAAGAGATTCCAAAACAACTGCACTAACCAGGACTCTGGCGGCCAAGAGCACAGCCTGGTGGTTGCAACCTTGGAGGTGGACAGACATAGGAGGAGAGGAGAGTTCACTCCTGGAGCCTCACAACCAGGGGCCATTGTCAGGGGTGGAAGCTACAAATCCATAGGAAAGCCTCACTTAGAAACTTCTGCTGGAGTCTGTATGTACCTGATCAGCTCACTGTGAGGCGCTGCCTTACCTCCCGATTCAGGGCAGCTCCACCTGCCTCACGGGGCCCTGTCTAGGTGAGCAGGGAGCTACAGACAGTGTAAAGACAAGGAAGCTTTTCTTGGAGACTCCTTATGTGTCTTCCCTAGAGCCCCCCTGGGGTAGGCTGGTGCCGGAGGCTGGTCCACCCTTGCTGCTTGACACAGTCACTGCAGGGAAGAAACATCTGCACAGCATGTTTCAAGGAACCTGGTGTATATAGCATATGTTTGCTCCCCCTTGGCGCTATGTGTTTTAAATAGGGCCACCTCCCTGAGAAAGGTTGTTTCCCCAGGTGAGGATTTTTCCCTGGAGTTAGGGATTAACAGGACTAAGGAAGGGAATAAAACCCCTTAACTAAGTGCCAGGCGGGTAATTACTCACTTTAACTATGAACAATCAGGCTTAAACTACATAATCTTTATTTAGGATAATCTCCTTCAGTTACTTCCTTGTAGTTTAACAGAACAATAGAGTAACCTTGGAATGGAGATAAGAAACGCCCTAACCTTTGGGATAGAATGAATAGGATTAAAATCAACTGGTATAAATATGGATGTAACAGGAGAATAAAGAACAGAAACTGGCTGGAGAAACTGACTAGAGAACCTGGCTGGGCTGCTGATCAACTGAACACTGTCTCCGTGTCATTTCTTCTTCACCGACTCCATCCACACCTTTGGGAACCCCTGGACCTGCTGGGGTTGGACCCCAACAACACAGCTCAGCGGCTCAGCCTCTCGGGGGAGGGTCCTTACGACGCCAGCAGGGCCCGGTGGCCCCGGCTTGCTTCAGCCACCATGCCGCGCTCTTTCCTCGTCAGGAAGTCTGCCAGCTCCCACCGGAGGCCCAGCTACAGCAAGCTGCATGACTCTCCTCCAGAGTTCACCTTCCAGCAGCCCTACGACCAGGCCCACCTGCTGGCGGCCATCCCACCTCCTGAGGTCCTCAACCCCACAGCCCCACTGCCCACGCTCATCTGGGACTTTTTTCTGGCACCACAAGCCCAGCCAGTTGGCTGGGCCTCCCGTCTACCCTGGGAGATCCCCAAGGTTGTTGAGCTGACCTCGCTGTCAGAGGAGGACAGTGGGAAAGGTTCCCAGCCTCCCAGCCTACCCTTGCCAGCCCTGTTATCCTCCTCCACCTCAGCCTCTTCCCTGGAAGCCGATGGTTATGCTGCCTTCCCGGGCTTGGGCCCATTGCCCAAGCAGCTGTCTGGGCTCTCAGGGGCCAAGGACCCCCAGTCTCGCAAGACCTTCAACTGCAAATACTGCAACAAAGAATATGTCGGCCTGGGTGCCCTCAAGATGCACATCCGAAGCCACACCCTGCCCTACGTCTGTGGCACCTGCGGGAAGGCCTTCTCCAGGGCCTGGCTGCTACAGGGCCATGTCCGGACCCACACGGGGGAGAAGCCCTACCCCTGCTCCCACTGCAACTACACTTTTGCCAACTGCTCCAACCTGCGGGTCCACCTCCAGACCCACTCAGATGTCAGGAAGTACCAGTGCAAGACGTGCTCTCGCAGCTTCTCTCGCAAGCCCCTGCTCCATAAACACCAAGAGTCCGGCTGCTCAGGGGACCCCCGCTGACCCCCATGGCTGCTTCCTTGTAGCTTAACAGAACAATAGAGTAGTGACCTTGGAATGGAGATAACAAATGCCCTAACCTTTGGAATAGAATGGTTAGGATTAAAATCAACTGGTATAAATACAGATGTAACAGGAGAATAAAGACAGAATCTGACTAGAGAACCTGGCTAGGCTGCTGATCAACTGAAAAAAAAAAACAAAAAAAAACCCCAAAACAATAAAAAATATACCTTCACAGAGTGATTACTGTGTTCTGGGCACTGTTCCCCTAAGTTTAATCTACATAGCCACTCCCTGAAGTTTTATTATCGTTATGCCCTTTCACAGACAAAGAAGCTGAGGTTCCGTGAAGTTACGTAATTTGACAGTGGTTCTCAACCTGTGGGTCGCGACCCCTTTTGGGTTCGAACGACCCTTTCACACGGGTCACCTAAGACCATCGGAAAACACATATATAATTGCATATTGTTTTTGTAATTAATCACTATGCTTTAATTATGTTCAATTTATAACAATGAAAATACATCCTGCATATCAGATATTTACATGACGATTCATAACTAACAAAATTATAGTTATGGAGTAGCAATGATAATAATTTTATGGTTGGGGGTCACCCCAACATGAGGAACTGTATTAAAGGGTCGTGGCACTAGGAAGGTTGAGAACCACTGGCTTAAAAGCACACAGCTGGGACTCAAACACAGGCTGACCTCCTACAGAGACTGATCTCTTCATCATCTCATTATATAAATGGCCTCCCCGATGATATTGAGTGAAAAATAAAGATTAGGTAGATTATTGGGGACCATCATTTCTAGAGATATGAAATGATTCTCTTATTAGCTAGTTTGGGACTAGACCTGAATATTTAATAGTCACCATTATACTGTGCATTCTTTGTACTCAAATGACTATTTCTAAATTGCCTAATAATCCAGAGCCTACACACTCTACACAAATGCCTCTCTCTCTCTCTCTCTCTCTCTCTCTCTCTCTCTCTCTCTCTCTCTTAAAACACCTTGGATGGACTGTTTCTAGTGAAGAACATCGTAGCATATGCACTGATATTCATTATGAAATGCTTACATACAAAGAACCTCAAATAGAACAGCCAGGGGAGGATGTTGAAGTTGAATAGAATTACATAAAGAGCCCTGAATTATTATTTCTGTCTATTGGAAAGCTGGTTTTAATTGAGACTCCAATAAGAAAGCCACTCTTCCTATCAAAAATTACTTCAATATTATGATAAAAGAATATTGTCCTGGGGGGTGGGAGGGTGTCATTGGTTCAGAATTCAGGAGAGAGAGAGAGAGAGAGAGAGAGAGAGAGAGAGAGAGAGAGAGAGAGAGAGAGAGAAGGGGAATCAAGTGAGCTCTAAACTTAAGAAAAAACAAACAAGCAAAACCTTTTTTCTCTGGGGTAATTAGATATGTGCAGCACAGCCAACACATTGCAAAACAATATCTGCAAGGGAGTCATAGAAGAGAACGCACAAAAGGCCTATAAGAATATAAGAGTTGTTTAGACTCAGTGGTAATCAAGGGAAAGACTGATTAAAACACAGATCACAGTTAGATCAACAATACCAATTAGATTGTTTAGCCTTCTCTTCTTTTGCCCAATTAGCTCTCTTCCCTCAAGGAATAATTATCCTATTTATTCATTTGTCTTCTGTTAGCGCTGTTTCTCTCCTTCAAAAGTCTGGTAGTCTTTGAGAATCAATCATGCTTATGAATGAAGCCCTTGCTTGCTGTACATGGGTAGTGTGGGCCGGTGTTGTTCCTATTATGTAAGCCTGCTTCCTATTTCCCCAGTAGCCCTCCTGAATTGGAAGGCTGATGGTGAACTCTGTGTATGTGGAGTGAGGGCAGCTTAACTGTAAAGAACATGGCCAGTCTGTGAATTGGGATCCGTAGGAAAAGACTTTGAGAAGGGAAGTCCCGTGCAGACGACTTACTGGAGAATGCTCTGGAGAAATACAGCGGGAAGAAATACAGCTGCTGATCAACTGAAAAAAAAAACAAAAAAAACCCAAAACAATAAAAAATATACCTTCACAGAGTGATTACTGTGTTCTGGGCACTGTTCGCCTAAGTTTAATCTACACAGCCACTCCCTGAAGTTTTATTATCGTTATGCCCTTTCACAGACAAAGAAGCTGAGGTTCCTTGAAGTTACGTAATTTGACAGTGGTTCTCAACCTGTGGGTCGAGACTCCATGGCTGCACTGAGCAGAGATGGAAGCTGATTCACAGCACAGTGGCCGTGGGGCATCGGCCTATCCTACAGGGAGCTCTAGAGCTGGGTGACCCCTTTCCAAATCAAGGCAAAGAGAGAGGGCCTTGTGGATCTGAAACAGTGGGTCCGTAACCACCGACTGCCTGTAGGAAGGGGGTGTTACCATGGGTAAGGTAGTTCCCTTGGGAAATCCACCATGCACCTCTGATACAGGTGGCTAAAAGACCACAATTTGAGAAACTTGCTTTTGTGACTATTTTTCCTGTTTAACTTGGGCAAAATTGACTCAGCTGCATGCATCAGGTAGGGAGGGCAGAGATGTTGGCAGTATTTCTGTTGTTAATCCTCTGATTACTTATCCTGAGTCTATTCCCATTTTTCACGCCAACCCAGAGTGACTTCTTACCCAGAGTTTAGAGATTCTCCATAGCCCAGTGGAGTGAAAAGAGATCTTTGCGTGGGATCTAGACTTTCTCTGTGTTTGCTCCATGTTGCTCCCTCAGAATTATATTGTCATTATGATCCCATCTGCTCTGTATCTTCCAGAAATTTTTCATAAGCTCTGGGTTGCTAATGGCCTTTCTTTCTCATATTGTGCTGAAAGTATTTCTTGATAAATATTTCATTGTCAGTTCAATTGAATTTGTTGGGAAATAGAGTGAAAATAGAGTCAATTCACTATCTTCAACTGCAAGGCACATGATATTTAAATAGCATTAGCAGTAGTATCTTAAATGAGTGCTCTCTTATTATTTGAATGAGAAATTTCTCCCAAGGCAATAATGCTTGTATAGTCTTAATAGCAACATTTGCATATTATATAGTTAAGAATGAATTTTCTAACATTTTTATATTTATCACGCAATTTTATCATTAGAACAACCCTTTCTCAAGGATGAGTATTTTGGGCCCATTTTATTAAGGTGCATTAAATGACTGACTGTCCCACATAGTCAGGTAATATTCAAAGTTTCTGATTTTAATATCCCTGAGGCTTACTTTTTTGTTTTTGCTTGTTGGTGGTTGTTTTTAAAAGTATATTAATTATTGAAACACTTATTGCAATTAAAGTCCATATTACTGCAAAATTTTGAGGCTGAAGAAAATTAAATCTGTTGGGTGTTTTGATGTTAATAACTTAGTATGTTGTATTATAGTGATTAGCATATGCTAAAAATTAGAGTAAGTGATTTCTGTAAAATAACATATAGTCTTCATAAGAACATCATGAAATATGAATTATTACTATTGAAATTTTACTAATGGAAAAAGTGAGGTGCAGCATAATTTAGGTCACAGAAATTATAAGAGGTCAGACCCCAATCTAGGAAGTGTCATCCAAAATCTGCTTTAACTATCATATTTCACTGCCTCTTATATTGAAGAATCCTCTGTATATAATCTAAAGAATCACTGTTTAGGTGATCAGTTTAATAGTATTAATGCTTTTAGAGGAAGTTTAAGCAGTCTGCTTTACAAATTGCAATTCCAAAATCTGATCGCTGTCTTTTGTGGTATTAACTGACTCTGATTTTTGCAGCCACTGTTACTTTTAGTCATCTTGTCACTTGGGATGTAAGTATTAGGTTTGAATATTAATCTCCATTACCAGTCAAGAGCCATCCTATTAGAATTGCAAATTGACTCAGCAATAAAAGCAAAATATAAAAGTCTACTTAGGAAATTATTACTTTGATATTTCATGGTCTTAAAAGTGGTGTTGTGTGCATTTAATATGATTGTTTATTTTACTCTTTGATACTGATTTCACCTCCCCTTCTTAATCAGGTTTTACTTATGAATGCAACGTTTTCAGTGGAGTAGTTAACAAGTGACATTATGAAGGCCAACTTGAAGAAATCATTTAAATTTTAGTAGACTCTAAAATATTGGTTAAGGACACACCTGGTGTTGGATAGATTTATAGAACTGGCACAATAAAATATTCATGGAGCCTCTAGTTAATGAATAAAATAAGTTACAGTGCACCAACCACATTGACTCTTGAAATAACATTACAGGATATAAAAAAGCCATATTATAGGAGAAAAGCTAACTATTTGTGTAATTATATCTAGAATTATCTAAAGAAATCAATCTGTATAAGTCACTAATATTATAAAATAAACAATAGCTGGAGATAAGCAAATGTTGAAGAAAAATATGTTAGGGATGAAATGTTCCCTTACATTCCTTTGGTACCTCAAACATGTGCTGGAGGTCTAGGGCTGGCCCATTTCAGGAAGGATATTATTCAGTAAAATAGAGATATATAAAAAAAAGGCAGGGGAAGACTCTTACCTATTAGGAGAGCTTTTTTCATCATCTTAAAACATCACAAGATTTCCTGTGGTCAGCAGAGTGCTGTATCCTGACACAGTGAGTTTCTTGAACACTTTCATGCATGGAATAGCAGCTCCTAGCATTGCTGGCAGGTGCCCAGCATGTGATAGGAACTCAAAATGCAGCTGTGAAATAATTGAATGTATATTACTGGATTTTTAAAGTAAATTAGTATGTTATAACGTAATAAGAATATATGTTTGCTCTGGCCAGGTAGTTTAGTTGGTTAGAGCATCGTCTCAATATGCCAAGGTTCCAGATTCCATTCCTGGTCAGGGCACATACAAGAATCAACCAATGAATGCATAAATAAGTGGAATAACAAGTCTCTCTCTCTCTCTCTCTCTCTCTCTCTCTCTCTCTCTCTCTCTCCCCCTCTCCCCCCCCCCCTTCCTATCTCTCTCTCTGAACTCCATAAATATTTTTAAAAGAATATATGTTTTACAACTTATTGACTGGAAAAAACATTACTTTAAAATATGGGTTATTACGCCTTCTGTTTTCCTTTTCTAATGTTTATTGCCTCATGGGATATATAGCTTCAATTAGCATCCGAATGTATTTCCACCAGCCTATTTACCAATAAGATCTAGTAAGACAGATAAACATGTGATTGCATATTTCCAAATTTCCATGTTTACCCATCTCATTGACTTGGTCTTTAAACAACAAAATACAGAAACACCTATTTGTTACTTCCTGCTACTATAACATGCTTTTGGCAATAGCAAGAGGCAGTTACAGGAATTAATGGAGAACTGAACCTATAATCTACTGGCTTTTATGAGATAACATAGCCCTTCAGAACAATAATAATTTGTTATTTAAAAACTAAAAATAATGCTATTATAAGTGGTCAGAAATTCAAGGTATGCAATTTAATCATTGGCTCGTATTTTCTTTGTTTAGTTTCATTGCTAACCAGTGATCTTTATGTTTGAGATGATCCTTTAATCCAACATTTGAGTGGAAGAAAGAGGACTGGATTCAAAACCAGAATAAATGAATGTGTCGTTAGGTAATTATCATAAGTAAAATGAAAAAGGAACTTGGATTATATCACCTCTCATCTCCATCCAGAAAAAGTTCACTATATAATATAAATATAATCCTATATGATAAAAGGCTAATATGCAAATTGCCCCCACGGGCAGGAGTTAAACTGACCAGGAGTTAGACGTGCACTGACCACCAGGGGGTGGCACGGAACATGGCGGGTGTCAGCGACACGTCACTGGCAGCAAGCGGCAGTGGAGACACTGCTGGTCTTGATGGGCCCCAACAAGAATGGGACCACAGCAGGATGGTGGAGCAGGTGAGCAGGCAGCGCCAGGCCAAGGCGGGTGCGAGTGGGGGCCTCAATCGCCCTGCTGGTTGCCCCACAGATTGGCCCTGATCGCCAGCCAGACCTAGGGACCCTACCCATGCACTGGGCCTCTAGTATAATGCACTGCGGCTGGCCAACCAGCCCAATTGGGAGTGGGGCCGGCCAGCCAACCTCCCGATCGCCCCCCTCTCCCCACACCCTGATCGGGGCAGGCTGGCCAGACCCCACCCATGCACGAATTCATGCACTGGGCCTCTAATATAATATATAATATATTAAGCCTGATAATCAGTGAGCTTACTATGGAAAATAAGCAATAAAATATAGATGTAGCAGAACAATAACTGATAAGGAGTTCTAGATCCAGCTCCATCCTGAGCTCATAATATTAACTTTGAAATCATAAGAAATGTCTGGACTTCAGTTTTGTCATCTGTAAGATGGCCAACCAGTTTGGTCCAAAGTACCTCTAAATTTCCCTCAAGCTCTCTAAATCGTTCCTATCATTTATTTCTAGACATTGGGTTTCTTCTCTCAGACAGAATCTTTTTGCTGATTTGGACAAGGTTAAATGCCTGAGTCACTTTGAAATCAGAAGTGACTTAGGAAGCAGAATTGTCAATACAATTATACAACTCTTGAAGCTTCTTTTCAAATGGATCACATCTTGAGCCAGAATAGGCCTCCAGCAGATGGCACTATGCCATCATTGTGGGCCCAGGCAGCCCTTAAGTGTAGGCACTGTTCTCTCAAGTAGCAATCTTAATCACTGGTGGGTTTTCACAGTACCACGCTTTTTTTTGTTTGTTTAATGGTTATAAGATGAGCTTGATACTTTCTAATTTGAATAATTATGCTCCATTTAATTATCCTTTCTGCTGTCAGGTGAATAAAAGCTAAAAAGGGAATTTGTTCATTCTAAACTTGAGTAAATGACAGGGGGAGAGGTAATGAAGTTATGTTTCATCTGATGGAAAGATGATTGAATCCCATCTTCTCAGAAGGCTACTGGACCGAACAATGCAGTGGTTCTCAACCTGTGGGTCGCGACCCCTTTGGCAGTCGAACGACCCTTTCACAGGGGTCGCCTAAGACCATCCTGCATATCAGATATTTACATTACGCTTCATGACAGTAGCAACATTACAGTTATGAATTAGCAACGAAAATAATTTTATGGTTGGGTCACAACATGAGGAACTGTATTTAAAGGGCCAGAAGGTTGAGAACCACTGCAACAATGAGACTAAGCTCTATGGATGCATGAACCATGCCTGTTCATGTTTGCACCATGTTTGTAACTTTATGCCTTGCTGATTAGGAGGTGCTTCATAAATGTTTTGAATGGGTTAGCCACAGTGGTTAAAACCACTGCATGTAGAATGTGGAAGAATGTAGAGTTGGTAATCAGTAGAACTTTTCTACTGGTTACTTCAATTCTCTAAGGGAAGTAGGAGGTAAATTGACCATCTGAGAATGAAGATGAGGGAAGAGGTGTTAGAAGTTAGTCAGGCAGGGAAGTTGTGACATGGTTTCCAGGAGAGTGGGAGAATAAATGAACTCTACTGGAGTTCTGTAGTGTGGGTACTGACCAGGGTTCAGGATAAGCTGAAGCTTTTGGTTCTGATTTAAAATGAGAACACTAGTTGTGAGTTTATCTCCAGCTACATTTATAAGCATGGTGTAGACAGAAACTTTGATATAGTCGTAGTTGAGATTTCTCAGGCAAGATTCAGGGAGCAGAAAGCTTCTATGCACGAGAATGATTATAATGATTGGCCATATAATATAAGGTGAGTAAAGGGAAGAGAGAGAGAGAATGTCAAAGAATGAAAATGAGGAAGTATCAGTGAATTGGAAGACCTGGTCAGGTTGGAGAATTGTTGAAGTGTTAGATGAATCAGATAGAATTATAGGTGGTAGTGGTCAGTGAGAGGAGTATGTAATTGAAATTACAAAGATATTGCCAATTATTGGCAATGCTGAGTTCTGGGCTATGACCACTGAACGGAAGGATTGTTGAAGGACTGAAAGAAGTCTTAGAAAGTAAGAGGCCAAGGTGTTGGAATTATTATCTGGATGTATCTTGAAATCAATAGGAAGAAAGACAGGAGTAATGTGAGAGTGATAGTGAGCAAAAATATAAATCATCAAGAAAGAAAAAAGAAGAAGATCAGGCCCTCTTAGATAATAGCAACAATGCTGATGGTACATATTAATGAGATAATATTCAAAGATAAAGAACTTTAGGGAGGAGGAAAGAATGATTAGAAAACTATCATGTGTAAAAATAGAGCTTTCTCCTCAGAGTTCTTTTCTTTTTCCTTTTAGTACCAAAAAGCTAGTTATAATCTCTGTACTGAGGGGAGAGCTTGTTCACGGGTGGGCTGAAATAAAGGAGACAGAGTGAGGACCCAGAGGTTTTGTTGGACTTCTGCCCAAAAGCAATCTCTGTAGATATTTTCCTTGGGCATTTCAATTTTTCTAGAGAAGAGTATTTCAATATCCTTAGGAAGTGAAACAGTGAAAGGGAGGGACCCCATTATAAAAACTTCTATCTAATTTCTGTTTATAAAAGATTTGTTAGCTCCATCCCTCACTGCGTCCCCCTTTTCTCTAGTTCTAATTATGTAGAGTAAGTGTCCTGCCATTGTGGAGGAGAGGATAGTTGTTCTAAAGCACGGGCGAAGAAAAAATTCTAAGTCTAAGAAGTTCTTAAGGATATGCACAGCAAATGTCTTAGTTTTTGTCCTACTTCTTGCCCCCAGCTTCTGAGATTTCCAGACCTCCTAGTTCCTTAGCCTTTAAGGGTTTTGCTCTATAATTTATCTTGTCATTATCTTCTGCTGACCCTGGATTTTAGCTTTCTAGACTCTGCAAAGTTTCTTACTACTAATACATCTGCTTCCCAGCTACTAAAAGTTTATTGATGTTTCTCATTTGCTATGGTCTCCTCTCCTGCACTATTTTACTTATGGTTCATTCTTTTTTAAAATTTATTTCTGTGCTGTTGCTTTTTTTAGTGGAATATTTAAAAAGGGCAGAGATCCGCACATGTAAGTCCTCCTGTTAGTCATATCCCCTTTCCCCAATAAAAAATAAAAATCTGAATTTTAATGCAACCCTTCTAGTGTGCCTGTTAAAATGAGTATGGCCTGGGGTTCATGTTCATATGGTCATATTACCAGTGATGGTTTAGTTGTCATTGATCAGAAACCATAGATAAAACCAATTCTGTGGCTTTTGCCATTTTTCTCAAAGGAAAGGTGATTTACACTACTGTACTAGCTAATCCTATATGAGAAATGTCATTATCAAAATTTTACAGAGTTGCCAGCTGAAAACTTTTCATAGGATAATTCAATAAGCTTGTTAAATCAAGAAAAACACATTTGTCCTATGTCTCTTAGAATCCAGAGGCTATCATCTTGACACCACACCACGTGTCCTCCTTGGCAATAACCTCAAACTACCCTTAATTGCCTAGATGGGAGACTTTATCTGGGATATGTTATAATTTAATGAATGTGCATGAAAATATAATTACTGTAATTTTGTGTCACAAGTTTGTTGCATTACATTGAACATACTATAACCTTGTAAGAATATTGTGGTATAAATATTAAATATTATAACATATTAAAGTATTCCTTGTATCACATGATGATTTCAAACCTTCTGAGTACCTGTAAAAACTCCTTGATGAGTAATTTACAGATGGTTTCCTGAAGTGTCCCTTGGGGCATGTGGGTGGTGGTCAGGAATGTGGAGTGTGACTGAGGGAGGAAGGGAAGTGGAGTAGGAAAAATGAAAGCATGGACTGCATGCTTCATTAATGCCGGTGCCTCCTGCCCAGGCACACTATCCCCAATTCACTTCAGGGTGAGAGACCAAAAATAAATATAATAAAACAGAGGGCATTCTCTAGACTAAAAGAAAGTGAACTACCTTAAAAGCAATGTAAGGGTTTGAAATATTTGCAAATAAATTTCCTGACAGAAGCGAGACAAATGTGGTGCCATCATTCAGCAGATGAGAGGTAGGAATCCTTGGGGAAATGGCCATGGCTCTTTCTACAGAGTGGATTGCCATGCTTGTGTATTCCATCTGTGCTTCCCCGTCAAATCCATCACATCCTAGAGGGCGTTACAAAACAAATGTTCTTCTTCTAATGAGTTTTTCACTTCTGTTTCCCTGCTTACATTCCTTCCTCACCAACAAGGGAAACCCATTTGTTCTTTAAAATGAATTTGAGGTGAAATTCCAGAAGAAGAGTGGGTGGTGAATGCCTGGCAAGGTAAATAATTTGGTGAGACATAAAAATAATGAAATTTCAGCCATCTTCACTGGAGCTTGAAGGTTTAATTCTACTGAGAAATGTAGGAGAAAGAAAAATTGGCAACAAGAAGTAAAAATGTCAAGATTAATCTTTACTAAAGCAAAAAGTAGAATGATTTTCAGATGGAAGCTCATGTATGAGCCAGTGGTACCAACAATTCTTTTTACTATAGTCACTAGCCTCTGGATTGTGGCCTATTTTTACCAGTGTTGTTTAGCTTTTATTTTCAATGTGTAAAGAATATGAAGAGGAAACTCATGTCCAATATAATCAGGCCCCCTGTAGAACTCCATCTGCACCCACCCTTCCTCTTATCCCTTAGTTGGGCAGCCATAAAGACCAAGACGCTGTCTGAAGAGCACCCTCTACTCTATTGTGTGTCTCTAATGTTTGTGGGTTTTTTCTTTCTTATTTTTACAACATTGTAAAAGTTATCTCAAGAATTACCTGAAAATATTTCTAAGACATTCTGATAAAGATAGCTTTTGACACAAATCAGTGCTTCTAAAAAATACACATGAATGCAAAAAAAAAAAAAAAAAAAAGAAAAGAAAAGAAAAAGAAATTTGTACTGTGTCATTTCACATAAATGTAAGAGAACGGCTTTTGCATTTTACTCTACATATTTTTTGCATTGCTTTAATCATTGATGAGAGAGTGTATTTTTATTTGCCTTCTGTAAAAAAAAATATTTAATTAAAGAAAAAATTTACTTTTTCACCATCATCAAAAAACATAGGAAGTGTATACTTTGGCCCTGAGCAAAGCACTTTACCATAATGATTTGACTTGGTTTAATACTTAAAAATTATCATTTTAGCAATACTATTATTTTCACCAATATACTTTTGACACATGTGAGGCTTAAAAGGTTAAACAGCGTGCTCAGGGTCACACAGCTGAGAAGTGAGTTACATTAGTCCCTCTGAGTATTCATCGCCAATAAAGATTTAAACTGAATCTGCAACAATATACTTTTTTAGTAGAGTCTGTTAATGTAAAATCAACTAATGGTGAAATTTAAAAACTGTCCATTCAAGCCCCTATTAAACTCCCTTTAAAATGTTACTGATTTAATGAGCTTAATTAGAAACATTTAGTCACACGGAATAAATTATTCATTTTGGAAAAGACCAGTATAGGAGCCTGAAGGAAGTTAATGATACTTAAAACTCAGGGCACAATTGAGACAGCACATTTGTCTTGTAGAAAATATATACTCCCTGAGTTCATGGTGGACAAGTCTAAAGAAATCTTTAAAAAAAGACCAAAATGTGTCTTTTGACCCAAATTTGTATTTCTTTTTGCTTAATATATACCTCAGATAGCTGAATTGGCATTAAACATATTACTGAAGGTACAGATAAACATGCTGTAAGTACTCAATAAATAGTGGATTTATTCACAAAGTTTATTATGCAGAAAAAAATGTTTTTATTCAGTCAGAAAAAGTTATATCTACTCACCGGCTTTTTCATTCTGGGTTAATCTCATTTTATGGAAGACTAGACCTTGATGAGGCACCAAAATCAAAGTCCCATAATATGCTTATAGCTAATGAAACAAAAAGAAAAGAAGCCAAACAAACAAAAAAGCCCATATTCCTTAATCAAACATACCTAAGGAAAAGGTAATAGTTAATTAAATTCCCTGTAATTTTCTCCTTTTCTTTCCTCTTTGAAGTTTATTATACCTGAATTCTTCGTGTGTAGCAAGAGAATGTTAAATTACTTGTTTTGTGAGAATAACAAATGCTCTTTTTTTTTTTTTGCCAAGTAATATTTTTAAAAAACCAAAAAACAATGGGGTAAAGTGTGGCCATCCTTTGGGGCAGTTCCTGTATGCCATCTGCTATTGTTACAGAAAAAACCGGACCAGAACCAAACAGCGCTCTGAGAGTTTGGAGTTACACTTTATTCACCGCGGCGGGCCTAGGGAAATGAATCCAAATCTAAGCAAAGCTACAAGCAGAACTTCCCTTTTTATAGAAGAGCCAGCTCTTTGTGTGCTTGCTGGCGGCGGCCTTGAAAACTATACAGTTCTATCCTATTAACAAATGCACCTGGCATGGCATTGGATGTATCTAGTCTCTGGCCTACAAGGTCAGACAGCTAAGTTTATCTCCCCCACTATTTAAGCAGGATAGAAAGCAAAGTTACTTTTTCAGAATAAGAGGCTGTCCAAAGAATAGCAGAGAATTCCAAACAGTAGTTTTACAGAATAGGGGTTTTCCTTCACACTATGAGAGTTTTATTTATAGAATTTCACTTTACTTTCACCCTCTTGAAAACTGCTATACAAACATCTATCTCTAATATTGGTACATTCTTCATTGTAATAGGTGGCACTCCACCTCATACTATGGAAAATGTTGGAATACAAACAATAAATATCAAGATTTGGAGAAAGCATGCTACATCTGTCTGTAATAAAATAAGCCAATTGAAATGAAAACCTGGCATAGATGTGCCAAGACTGCCAGCAGAGTATGTGTCCTCTAGTCTGAACTGTGAAGATGTGTTGGGCTCACTGCTTTTCCATGCAGGCCCAAGCAGCTCCTTCTAATTTATAAGGATAATGAAACATATCAGATTGCTCCTCCTCACTGTTAGAAACTGTTGCATGAACAGAGTGTAGTACTATGACCTTATTCTTACCAGACATGTTCTAGTAAAATCAAATCAGAGCACAATGTGTCTAGGCAAAGCCTCAAATGTATTTTGCCCCCAATTGTCTTAATTTCAGATGAGAAATGTGTAATTTCCAGCATGTAGCTTGTAGGCACATGCATTACAGAAATGAATTTATGCACCTTGGGATGAACTGACTAAGCCTAATGAACTTCATTAGGAATATTATTTTGCCTGTCTCTATTGCTCCTGTTCTAGAACGGGAACAAAAATAAATGTCTAAAAGATTCAGCTTGATTAGAGTCCTGCCGTGTCTCCAGCAAGATGCTTTGCATAAGAAAGCCAATCAAGAAATACTAAACACCGTTAGCACTAATCAACATTCCTTCTTTTCATTGTTTATAATGGGATTTGGAAGAGAGGGAGTTCTAAACTCCTGCAAGTAACTGAAAACACATTAAACATTAGATTACTTGTTTTGTAAGGATAATAAATCCGTTACCCTATTTGTTGCTTAAATATTAAAAACATCAGAAAAGAATAGAGGCTGTCATTTAAAGCACTTGCTGTGTGCCATGCATGTGAGAGTTTTTATTTATATTATTTCATTTAACTTTCACCACCACCTCATAAGGTAGTAGTTAATGCCCCATGAATAGGCAAGGAAAATGAAAAGTTGGGAGGTGGAACATTTTGCCCAAGATCAAACTCGTCAGTGATGGGCCCTGACCCTGAACCACAGTTGTCTGAACCCTGCACCTGTTTTCTCATGGCTCTGCTACATTTCTTGTCAAGTATTGGACTCATAATAAATGTATTGATTTTGGTGTCCTGTAATTCCTATGAACTACTAGACGGATCTAGAGTCTTGAATAGACTTGAATAATCCCTATTTTTCCTATAACTTTGGAAGCCATATATCCTCACTTTCTTTGGTCCTGTTTTTAAATGTTTTTAAATGTCTGTCTACCATCTCTCTACGATTTCCTCACAATTTGTTTTGTCCTTCCAGAGCTTCAGATAACATTCTTCCTCTTCCAACACCAGTCTATTCTTTGGGGTGTTGCTAGAGTTTCCTAAAATATTATACATTTTAATCATTTTATTAATTTGGATATATTTGTTGATTCTCCTCATTCCAATCCTCTTAGTTTATTCTACAAAAGTTATTTTCAAGGCAGCCCTAGACAATCATTATGGAATCAACCCTCTCTCCTGCCCTCTTGCTTTCTTACCACCCACAGCCCATCTCTCAGACCTTCACTACTTATTGCATAACAGACAATGGTTCTAGATTTTATTTTACCCTCTTTCAAAAAAATTTCTGACCTTCCATGACCTCCATAAGTTTAAATATGCTGATCTTCATAGCTGGAATATCACCATCTGCTCCTTAAGTTGGCAGTGTATTCTAATTCTCCAAGTTCTAATTAATGCTGTGTCTTTGAACGACTCTTCTCAATCTACCATAGACGAAGGAGTTAAATTTTCTTTGTCCCCACAGCACTTTGCTTACATCTTAGAACTGTACTAAAATTATCTGTGTATCTTTTCCTAAATGCAAAATGAACTCATGTATTTTTTTTCTCCAATGCTTTATTTTTTATGAAAATTCTCAGTCCTAATTTCAAACAAATTTGACCATCTCGCGTGGACTGTTTGTATCACAGAAATGTCTTGCTAACTAAGTCACTCTGCCTCCTCTGTTCACTGCTTCATTCCTGTTGAGTAGAAATTGAATCTTTAACCTTAGCTCTCTGGGTGGAATTACCAAAATAAATCCTCCCAGCAGTCCTTTTCTTTGTTTTTTAATACTTTCTCCATAACAAGTGCAATTTCCTGCTGATTAAATTAAATTGAACTTCTCTATACAAGATTTTTTAAATTAAGCTCAGCAAAGAAAAAAATGAAATAAATAGTGTAAAATAAAATGAACCTACTGATCTGTGGTTACTCATTTCCTTTTAAATAAATATTTACATAATTTTACCCTTGCATTAGCATTGAAAAATATTTTTTACACAATGAATCTTCCTTTCCATCCAAATGGATGGATGACGGCATATCAAGTTTACATATATGAGCAATGGAAAAAATGCCAATACCTGTAGTCAGAACTACAGACAATTGTTGATTACTTGGAACTCTATGGATTGTTGACATTTTGCTCCCAGACCTCTATCATGTGTCCTTTATGGTCTCAGTCTGGCATCTGAACGTGGCTGACCACAGAGGAACTGGTTGGTGATGTTTCTCTGAATCTCCAATTCCTCTGAAAGATCTAAAAAAAAGAAAACCCTTATTTTCTATATTTTAAAAATAATTGTGTAAGATTTCATGCCCGTAATGAATCCCTTATTCTCTATTTACGGAGGTTTCTCTCTGACAGAATAGTGACCAATGCCATTATTGGCGTCAGATATTGGTCTGGAGAGCAGAACCTCCCAGATGGTCGTGTATAATTAGCTCTCTGATTACATTAAACAGCATTAATGACCCTGTTTTCATGGCTAAACCAGACACTGAAAGCCACACCATCCAGGGGCAAAGTAAGTACATACCTTTATTATTACCTATAATCCAATGCTAACAGAAGGCCAGGTCTTGTGTGTCCAAGTATTTGCTACCATAAAATATTTAGTGTAAAATAAGGAGAATTAATAGAGTTGATGGTTTGGTTCTTATGCACGGAGAACCTGGAGAAAGAAAATCATAAGCTCAGGACTTTAAATTCTAAGCTAATATTTCAAGTAAGGTGCCAGAGACTATACTAAAATAAATCCTATTTCCTATAGCTTCAGGATCAAGATTTCTGAAAGCTAAGGCCTAATTCTAAACTAAACTACAGATGACAGAATTAATATTCAAACTAAATTCCCAATTTCACAGCCTTTCTTTTATTAAAAGTATGTCAGAATTGGAAGCATGTGAGACCTAACAATCGGTATAAAGGTTTATGGACAGAATGTGATGCAGTTTAATACCTTAAGTCCCTAAATCCTATTAAGCTTCATTTCCCTGTAGAAACAACCTCCATGCCCCTCTCAGAATGTAGTCCTTCCTTGCCTAAAAACCTATAATTGCCTCCAATGAAGTAGGTGCTTTGCAGGGGATTGCTGATCCTCTTAAAGTCTTAAAACTGTATCATCTCATTGTTTCTATTGTTTCCAGACCTAAACCAGAATCCTGTCCTAGCAGTCTTCAGGAAGTCTGCTAGGTATGACTCATGAGAAGTCACCCTACACACAAAAAGAATTGCATGATGTCTTCCAATTCTTAACACAAACCTAGAGAATATGTATGGTACTATAACCTGGAAATATACTGTTGGATCAGGGTGAATATATTAATAGGGACATACTCTGCAGAAACTGTCTATTCCAGCCGTGGGCAAACTATGGCCCACGGGCCGAATCCGACCCGTTTGAAATGAATAAAACTAAAAAAAAAAAAGACCGTACCCTTTTATGTAATGATGTTGATGTTTACTTTGAATTTATATTAGTTCACACAAACACTCCATCCATGCTTTTGTTCCGGCCCTCCGGTCCAGTTTAAGAACCCATTGTGGCCCTCGAGTCAAAAGTTTGCCCACCCCTGGCAGTGTGTT
Organism: Myotis nattereri; assembly: GCF_964212035.1. Taxonomy (NCBI): domain Eukaryota; kingdom Metazoa; phylum Chordata; class Mammalia; order Chiroptera; family Vespertilionidae; genus Myotis; species Myotis nattereri. The sequence goes on along the minus strand of NC_138081.1, from coordinate 92,762,793 downwards.
AGCCTGAGTGGATGGGTCTGGCTTCAACAGTTTGCTTAATCAATATGTTGAGACCTGGACCTGTAAGTCATCCACACTAAATGGACTTCAGATTTTGGATTTTCTTTGGTATACTCTGAGGGAGCTAATCAAAGGGAGGTTGAACTTCTGGGTGGAATTGTTATGTAAGATCTGCTTACTCACATCCTAACTGCATCGAGTCTTTGAGAAATACATCGGTGAGGAATGTACCAAAATTTGTGTAGAGGTGTAGTGCCTCTTTTCTGCAGGTGAGAAATAACAGTGGTAACTGGTGCTGTTGAAGTGGACTTTCTAATTGAATAAGGATGATGAGATACAGGAGTGGCAGGGATGAGGTAGAAGCACTTACCTTCCAGAGACCAGGAAACACAATGGGTGGCAGATCCAAAACAGTTATCAGAATGAATCGGCATGGTTGAACCACAGAAAACTTTGATGTTATCTAACTGATCATAGTGTCCCTAGGAGTGAAATGGATTGGTAGCCCACGGAAGTCTTACTTGATTTGTATTACTGCAGTGAAGGAAAAATACCACATGATCTCACTCATTCATGGATAATAGAGACCATTATAAACTTTTGAACAATAATAGATACAGAGGCAGAGCTGCCTCAAACAGATTGTCAAACTGCAGCGGGAAGGCCAGGGAGGGTTGGGGGGCAGGAGGTAGGGGGGTAAGAGATCAACTAAAGGACTTGTATGCATGCATATAAGCATAACCAATGGACATAAGACACTGGGGGATAGGGGAGGCTAGGGGACTGTCTAGGGGAGGGGGATAAAATGGACACATATGTAATACCCTTTGTAATACTTTAAGCAATAAATTAAAAAAAAATAAAAATTAAATAAATAAATAAATAAATAAATAAATAAATAAATAAATATAACTGGGAAAGCCTCAGATCTCATGAATGTAAGTATGACCTTAATCAGCCCAGTAAGGTGTGTAGCATATCAACCATTTCCCGCAGTTGTTTGTAGAACTAGAGCCCTTGGAATAAAACATGAGCTCATTTATGCCAAATGAACAGGGAAAGTGAGACCATGGCTTAAGGAATTCACTATTCTCGCCATGTTCTCCATCTCTATGAAGCAGTTGGACTTTTTGAATTACATGGCATTATGAAGAAGCCAACTAGGGGACAAACTGAGTGAGAGCATCTTATGTGTCTGGGTTACAGGTCTATACAGGACATGCTCCCGGGAAGTGATCAATAAACATTGGTGTTTCTTCCATAGCTAGGATAATGGAAGTTCTAACAGAACAAGGGGAGGAGAATTGAAAGCCACGCAGGTCAGGAAACAAGAGATGAACCTGTCACTAGATGCAGATGACATAGTTTACATGGAAAATCCCCAAAATTCCAGCGTATGGCCAGCCCTCCATAAGCTCATGTAATTTCCACTAAAACTAGTTAGAAGGTTGATACCTTCATTCACTTCAAAGATTTCTGAGAAGCTGGAGTTCTCTGTACTGAGCTACGCTGAGGAACCTCATCCTGTCATAGAGGAGCTACTATCTCCTGGAGGAGGCAGCTCCATTCAGGCAACATGAGCCTGCTTAGTATTCAAATAATCATAGACCCTTAGTGTATAATGAAGAGATAGCTGACAAAAATTAATTACATATGGGTTGTGAGGCCCAAGGTTAATTAATAGGTTTCGCTTTGAAGTCATAGAAGTTAGTTTGAATCGCTACGCTCTATAATTAATGTCTAATTTTGGATAAGCTCGCTAAACATCAGTTGCATTATATAGAAAATGAGCCTAATACCAGGGTTGGGGTAAGAGTTAAATGTATTATATAAATAGCTCAGTTCAGTGTCTAGCACAGAGTATGCAAAAAAATAGCTTAGTGGCTCCTTTCATTATTATCGCTATTGTTTATTTTTGTAGTAAAGTAGAAAGTCATAGTCAGTAATGACAGTGGAAATTATCACATGTATTTCATGAGCTAAAATAATTTCCAGCTTGTCTTATTTCATATCCTTGAATTTTTTTTCTGTCATCTTATTTTTATCCTACATTTCTGATGTATATTATCTTGCTCTGTTATATCCAGTATTATCAGCTACTTTCAATTGGTTTGTAACAATGTGGACTATGTATACAAACATAGATAAATCTAGAAATGATCTTGGACTATAAATGAATAAAATGTTACAGAACCTTAAAAACTTGGGGTTCATAAAATAAAAAAGAGAAATGGAAAATATAGTTTCAAGGAATTAACACAGGTAAACCGGATTTAAAATGTATCTACCATTCTTTTTCTTAGCAAACCTAAATATAAAAACTACTAAACAATAAGCATTAAAAGTAAATTTATGAAAAAGAGAGTGATTTGAATAATTATTGTATGAATTTATTCCTTTCCCAACCACCCTAAGGAACACGGGTTGCCAATTTTGCATATTCCTCATTAGCTAGACTTTACTCTTTATACACCCTTGATCCCCCCGGCCCCCCCTAAAAAAAATTAATTCCATACTGTTTTTTTTCCTAGTGTAGATTCGGCACATAAAAAGAAAATATTGCTAGAAATAAACCAAATGAAGTAGGATCCTTAGAGAACTCTCCTAATTATCCATGAACACTAAATTTTTTATTGAATCATCAGTCTAATTGTATATTTGGAAAAATACCTGGGGAACAAAAATAGCATATACTGAGAGTATCAGAAATATCCATCTGCATTAGAAAGACATTTTCCTTCATAACCACATATACAGTAGTGTTCAAATATTGTAGAAAACAATTTTTATAGAAAATGTTATAATAACAATGTAGCATTTACTATTCTGGCTCAGTATATACTTGTAGATAGTAATCTGTTAACACAGGCATTTGAAAAAACGCTACCATATGGTGAGAGACACAAAATCAAAAACAGGAAGTGAGGTATAAAGGGTTAACAAACAGCATTCAATGTTGTGTTACCCATAATTCAGGCGATTTAGTCATTTTAGACATTTTTATGAAAACATTATACAGAATTGAAATTTTACTGTATTATGTATGATATTAAATTTGGGTCTTTTAAAAGCAAAGACCTCAAGTTTAATAGTTCATTAGTTAATGTAACATTTAGATATATCAAAAATCACTACTGATACTACTTAAAATTATAATATTGGATTTTTGAATTAATATTATTTGGTGCATTTTAAATGCTTATTTTAAAAATTTATATGCACTTAAATTTATTCCCTTTATTTTATTATTTTTTTTAAATCCTCAACCGAGGATATTTTTCCATTGATTTTTAGAAAGAGTGGAAGAGAGAGGGGAAGACAGAGAGAAATATCGATGTGAGAGAAACACATCGATTGGTTGCCTCCTGTACGGGCCCTGACCAGGGCCTAGGGTTGGGGAGGAGCCTGCAACCGAACTGATGTACATTGCCTTTGACTGGAATCAAATCCAGGACCCTTCGGTCTGCAGGCCGACACTCTATCCACTGAGCCAAACTGGCTAAGGCAAATTTTTCCCTTTAAATGTGCCTGTTTAGATAGCTAAGATGTAAAGGCACATTTCTCTTCCTTGAATATGCTTCATTCTTAATTGATAAAAATCTTGGGATACTGCAATGCTACGCACACCATTAAAACTGTAGGCTTACTCTCACTGGAACTTAGAATGCATTAAAATTGACCTTAAAAATCTCACATCTGAAACACATTTTTCTCTCTTTATGTTACCAATCGCTGTTATATCCAAAATAGATTTTAGTCATTAGATGTGCCAGTTAATAGTCTACTTTTTAAGGGAAAACTTTTATTCTGAAAGCAGAAGAGCCGAACAAGCAATGAACAAAAGAAGACATTTTACAAGCAGACTTTTATTGCAATCTTTTGCAGTCTTAAAATACAATCCTCTGGTACTTTCTTATCAAGGGGCTACATTATGGAATGCTTACCAGAAAATTGCATCTTACAAATAATTTCTGAATAGATGAGATTTATTTTCCTAAGATTACCCATACTGAACCAACTCATACATAGTTTCATACTGTTTTATGAACAGTAAACAATACACTGAGTAAATCATAACATGCACATAGAAGTGAAAAAACTAAATGTTCTAACTGGAATGGGTTTTGATTTAAACCATTAAATTGTTCACATCTACATGTAATTGTGAGGTTGCACAGAAGTACAGAAGTCATCTATTTACATGCATGAGCTCATGGTAGAAGGGCAAATATATGTTTCCCATAAATACTTGGAATTCAACAATTCCACTTGGAAATATTTATTTGGGTCGTGTAAGAATTTTTTTTTAATATATTTTATTGATTTTTTACAGAGAGGAAGGGAGAGAGATAGAGAGTTAGAAACATCGATGAGAGAGAATCATCGATCAGCCGCCTCCTGCACATCTCCCACTGGGGATATGCCCGCAACCCAGGTACATGCCCTTGACCGGAATCGAACCTGGGACTTCTCAGTCCGCAGGCCGATGCTCTATCCACTGAGCCAAACCGGTTTCGGCTTGTAAGAATTTTTTATCTTAAAATGTTGTGTAAAAAATACAAATACTCCAAATAAATAAAAGTTTCATAATACATTTTTATTGATCCACTCATCAATACATTCTCAAAGAATATTTTGCCAGCATAATTTACATGTTCTCTGTGCTTTGGATATTCCAGGCAAAGAACTCTCTATCAAGTAGCCTTGAGAGATAGGGAAATTGGACAGGGACAAAGCAAACACATGGGTGATTTCACAGGCACTGTTATAAAGCATTGTTTCCCAGAGGCAATGTGATGAGTGGGGCTTTGCCTTGGTTGATCAGAAAGGCTGTGTCTTATTTTCAGGTGTCTGTGGCTATGAAAAGATGAGGTAGAATCAGTATTTTTCTCTCTTTGTTTGCCTATATACATAAACCAGAATGAAAGCAAGGAGACCAGGGTGGTAGCAGTGGAAGTGGAGAGAAAGAAGCAAACGCATTCAGGAGATAATTTTGGAGCTAGAATTGACAGGTTTGAATGCTGAATTATTTCTAAAATAAGGAACTGAAAAGAGTCAAAATGGCTCTGGGGTCTTAGCTTTATCAACTGAATAATGAGGTAAGGTAAGAGCATGATGATTTTTTAATTTAAAATTTCTATAGGCATGTGCAGCAATGTAAGGAATCAAGATATATGTTTTGGTCATGTTAGCTTTAAGGTAACTTTTAGATCCCTGGAGTCATTGATTACGCCCTTTGATGTAAATTTGAGAGATCATAGAAAAAGAAATGTTTGAGGCATTAGCATTTATGTACTGTTTCAACTATATCAGAAAAAGAAAAAAGGATTATGTAAGGGGAGAGAATGCAGATAGAGAAGAAAAAAAGCAGGCCCAGGACAAAGACCTGTGATATTTCCAAATACAGGTGTCTAGCAGAGGAGAAAGAACAGCTCGGAGAGGATGGATTTCAGACGCTAATGACAAATGTGCTTTAATATGGAAAGAGCAGCAGCACTGGATGCTGTTGAGAGCTCACCTGAAGCAGACAGAGGTTGCCTTTGGGTGTGACAGTATGGAGGTTGTTAGCCACTGAAACCTGAGCAGTATCCATGGAGGGGTGGATTGAAAGCTAGGATCTGATGGGTGATGAGTCAATGGAACTTTGCAGTCCAACAAGGTGGATAGAACACATGCACTAACCTTAATTTTCTCCTAAAACTACACTAAAATGACAGCAAAGAAATTTAAATAATACAAGGTCAATATATGAAATATGAAATACATCTTCAAGATATTAAAACAACCTAAGTGTCCAACAATGGATAAGGAAGATGTGATATATGTGTGTGTACATACAAGGTTGTCTATAGTTATTGTCTTAACATGAAAAATCAAGACAATAATAGCAAAAACACTTACAGTAATATTTATGCATTAAATACAATGTGCTAAACACTGTTCCCCTAATTTTATCCTCACCTTTAGGTAATATTGTACCTGTAACGGAGAAGAGGCAATTAAAGTCCAGAGAGCTAAGTGACATGGACAAGGCCACAAGGCCAGCAAGGAGGCGCTTTGGAGCAAATCCTTCAGGCGAACTTCAGTTCCTGCCCCAAGGAGGTGTAAGTGTCTTCTCCAGAGAGCCAGGATCAGGGGTGAGTAAAATGGGAAGAAAATGTTTTCCTCCCCCAGTGTCTTTACTCTTTAATGAATATGTACATGTAATACTTGATAATATTATAAATTAAATTGTTTTAAAAGGAAGAACTTGCACCAAATTTTAATCTTGATTTTCTCTGGGTGTTGGAATTGTTAATAGTTCTTAATGTTTCTTTTCCTTGTCCATCTCCTGATTTCTTACATTTGACTCCTATTAGTTGTGCAATTAAAAGAATGTTTTATCAATTTTAAAAAGTGTGGATAGGAGTTGAAAAAGGAGAGTATAGACATGTCTTTCTGGAAACATTTTTCTACAAAGGAAAACAGAAATAGGATGTTGGAGATATGAGACCAAAATGGGAAATTCTAGAGCATGTTGCCATGGTGATGAAAACAGTCCAGCAGTAAAGGGGAACAGGGTGAGAGAGAGAGACATAGTGAATGCCAGGTGAAGTTCTGGAGGAGATGAGAGGGAATGGATATTAAATCTATAGGTCTTCCTGGGAGCATGAGCACTTCATCTCCATCATTACTACAGGAGTAAAGGCAGCAAGTGTCAGTTCAGATGTAGTTAAGTAGGTAGGTGCTCTAGGTGAGGAATTTTAACTCTGGTAGCCTGTATTTTTGAAATGACGTGTGAGGACACTTCACTAGTTAGTGAGCAGTGGGGAATAAAGTCAATGTTGATGAAAAATCAGAAGATATGAAATGCCCTGCAATTGACTCATTAGTGAAATCAATTTCTTAACCGTGTTGTTTGGCTATTTGAGATTTATGGTCATTAACTTAAAGTGAGAATAAACAAACTGAGCATGATAAAAGTAAGATACATAGCAGTTACCACATAATGTTGCCTATTATTTCATTGTCATACTGCATCCCTAACCAGAAATCTCAGAGCAGGGCAGAGTTCAAACCTCTAACCCTGGCTTCAGTCCCTTTCAGATATTCTGAGACGTAATTCCAAGTCATCTTCTGGATGCCCACTGTTTCCCCTGCCCTATTACAGATCTCGAATGCAGCATTCTCTGTCTACTTCCCACAACATATGAGCAAGCAAAGCAGGCAAAACACTCTCCCCATTTACTATCCTCATATTTTTGCTGGGGATGGAGAAAAAATTAGCAAAGGTAAAGCCAGGCTATAGATAAAAAGAGTTCTTGTCATGTTTGCCAATTGTTTCTTGTCGTGCCATATTTCTTTAAGTCCCTGGGAGGAAAAAAACCCCATAGGATCTATTTGTTTTAAAATAAGAGCTTCCACATTCCTTGTTCCTGGTACCATTGGTTGCTTTGTGGCACTATTGATTCGGCATCTGACTTCCTGAACCCATTCAATTGTTCCATAAGTTAGTGTTTAATCTTCATGATTTTAGATTTGCATGTTGAATTCTACTTTGCTGACCACTTGCCTGGGTATTGAGAGAATCCATATAACATCACTCATAGTTTTCAGTGAGGTTGCAGAAATAGAGTCAGGTTGAGTGACCTGTTCAAGATAATCTGGCTAAAAACCAGCAGAATAGGTCTCGCGTCTTGTTCCATTTACTTTCTCTATAACTTCAGTTCCCTAAGTCTACAATGCATCCCAATCACCTGGAGTGGTTCTTAAAGCAGATTTCTGGGCTCCAATCCCAAAGATGCTGATTCAGTAGGTCTGGAGTGACGCCTGAAAACCGAAACTTCTAATAAGTTCCCAGGGGATATTGATGTTGCTGGCCCTTTTCTGTAGAACAAAACATAAATCTTTTTGTCAATTCTGGCTCCAAGTCCAAGAATCTTACTATTTCTCTGTATCTCCCAACACGCTGATACTTTCTTCAGATGTACATGCCCTGATCTTAGGCTATTAAGGTGCTATTTCTATAGGTTAAACAAAATACTGCTAGTCTCTCCTTGCAGAACTGCCTTTAGACTTCTAGAAGTAATCCTTGGAAGGGTCTCCTGTTAATGATTTTATGTGATATCTACAAGATATGTGGAATTTCAGTTAAAGAATAGCTCCTCTATAGGAAATGGACTAGGAACTTCTCTAGGTTTTAAGATTGTAACATCCAGCCCGGCTGGTGTGGCTCAGTGGTTGAGTGTCAACCTATGAACCAGGAGGTCATGGTTCGATTCTGGGTCAGGGCACATGCCCAGGTTGTGGGCTTGATCCCCAGTGTGGGGTAGGTAGGTAGCAGCTGATCAATGATCCTCTCTCATAATTGATGTTTCTATCTCTCTCTCTTTCCCCCTCTTCCTTCCTCTCTGAAATCAATAAAAATGTATTTTTTAAAAAATATTGTAACATCCTTGGCTCTGTCCCCTACTACCCTGTGTACAAAGCCAAATCCATTCAATGCAATGTGACTTAAATTTCCCCAAACGTCTTCTGTAGGTATGGATATTTTAAAGCCATTCACTTATCTCAAGTAGTGTTCAGACTCACATGTGCAAAAACACTCAAATTATTTTTCACAGGCCGCAAGGGCAACATATAATTAAATTATTGTCAAGAGATTCTATTATTCCTTAAGAAAAATATACAGCAAAAACTAAACATTTTTAATCCCAGGTAAATTTCATGCATGTTTTAAATGTGAAAAATGCTTCTAAAATGCAAAATGACATTTTGAATTTAGCTATTCATATCTTATAGTTTAAATACTGACAAAATTTTAGACACCAGTATAATCATCCTCAACACTATAGCTGTTTGTATTTTGTATTTTTTCCGCTGCCAATTGAAAAAAAAAGCACTGGGAAGATACTTTTAGAAATTTAGACAATCTCTGGATAAAATAACATTTTTGCCAAAAATTTGTTTGAATGTGAGTTATGATAACCCCCAAAGAGATCTTCTTGCTTTAAAAACAGTAGATTTGAAAGTGTACTTTGACTTGGAACATTGTGCATAAAAAAAAAGAAAGAAAAGCATTAGAAGAACCTTAGATAGTATTTTTCATTAAATTGTCATGAAAGATTTCTAAACAATAAAACCAAGTCATATCATAAAAATGCCAACTATCAACTGAGATATGTATTTTGTGATAGGAGACATGAAGATTAAAAGTCATCAAAAAGACATTATTATGCCATGGAAGATGTTTCATTGGTTTGATAATAGTGATGAATTTATGAAATGAGTAATCTTCATAGCAATAATTTTCAGAAATCTCTATACCTGTGCATGTTTTTCTATTTCTCAATTTTGAATGTATGTCTCTATATCTGTATACAAATCTCTATTTAAGTTTGGAAAATAGTAAATTTCAAAAATATGAAAGTTATAAGATCATTTAAATGGTTTATATCTTCCGGGGTTCTTGTCCCAGCATCAAGAAGGGTTCAGGAAATCTGGAGAAGGCTGTGTGTAGATGTTAAATAAGAGGAGTCCAGAGACAAGAGATAATTTTGAAAGGCATTTGGGGGTCAAAGGAGCTAAGTTAAAGGAGCTAAGTTCTAAGGTCTTAAGTCTAAGGCCTTAGGTTCTCCTCGCCCCCAGGACCCCATGTTTTTTATTAACACAATTAGTCCTGAGGCGAGGCAGAGATATACACTTCAAAGGGTATACAGGAACATTGCCAGGATGGGGGAATTAGCCTATGGCTGTTCAAGTGTTTGTCCAGTAGGAGGCAACAACATGTAGATTAAGATGCCTGTTAGCTGTCTGGCAGCCAAGAATCAATTTAATGGATCCTATTCAGGTTTGGGGAAATGCCTTCAGCCATCCCAGATGCAGCCCTGCTGTCATACTGGAATTGGTCTCCAGCAATATCCTTGGAAAAACAGTAAAAGTTTCTCATCTAACGACTAAACTCTAAAACTTTGCTTCTTGGGTATAACAGTATTGGGGTGGGGCACTGAGGGTTATAAGCTTCAAGTTAACATCAGCCAATCTTTTATATCTCCATCTCTGACTTAGCAAATCCACATGTTTATCTTCTCCTGAATACTTCCTGCCTTTTAAAATTCCCTTCTCTTGGTTTTGTTACTAGTGGTGACTCATCTGCTAGCAATTCTCATTCAATGATTATTGTCTTCCTCTTCACCCATATTTGCTTTCACTAGTAATTCCATGATGGAGTATGCAATGCATATCCAATTCTTCCCTAAAGAAGTGCCCCAGCACCATTTAATATGGACCATCTCCAGAGATTGACTCCATTTATGTAACAATCACCTTTAAGAGTAAGTGGAAACAAGTTTTTGGAAAGGTGTCTTTCTTAATTAACTAAAGGTCATGAGGCTATCACGACAATGGATCTAAATAATAATGTTGATTTTTTTTTTTTTTTGGAAAATGCTATATGTATGGCAGTTTGTACTTCCATTGGGATACAAAGGGCAATATGCTGTCCCTTCATTTGTTAGCAGTCATTAATGTTGCAGTCATTTATCAGAGTAAAATTTTAATGCCATCATTAGACAGAAATGGAAGCCCATGGAAAATAGATGGCAACTATCATGGAATGGGTGAGAGGAGATGGTGACTCAGATTCTAATAGCGTCCGTCAGGCAGTACCCTGAACAAACTAGAGAGGACTTGATGGATCAGCTGGGCAGGAAGTTGGAAAAGGGAATGGCTTTCATGGAACTTGGAATGACAGTGTCCACTAATCAGCTGTGTAAGAGTTTCAATCAGAAAAGAGATTTTTGAAGTATAGATTTGAGAAATCGGCGTGAATATAGACGGTAATTGAAGCCACGGGAATAACTGGAATGGCCTAGAAAGAAAGAAGAGACTGGAAGGCACACAAACAGCAAATCCGTCCAGTAGAGCAGTTATTTTTTTGCCCTGCAGGTTATTGTTTTTCAGTTTTTCTTTATTAAATATGTATGTCTTTAAATAGGACATGTACTCTTCATTTGGATATAAACTACATTAACTACATGATTTTTCTGGTTCATTTCACACATTTATGCTAATTGTTTGCTATGCCTGGTGTGGTAAGGAGTGCACAGCTTTACATAGAGTCCCTCTAATATCAGCATCTAAGGGAAGAAAAGGAAAAAGGAATCTGAATAAAGATAATAAAGAGGCAATCAGAGAAAGAGAAGGAGAATCTGAATCTCATGACAGAGGTCAACCATGGCAAATGCTGATGCTATCAGGCAAGATAGGACTGAATAGTCCCTATGTTTTTTGTGACAGGGAGGTCATTGCTGACCCTTTGCAGATGGAATTAAGTTGGAGAGCTCAAGATGAGATAATTCTGGATTAGAGAAGGCCCTAAATCCAATGACAGTGTCCTTACGGAAGACACGGACACAGAGGAGAAGGCCATGTGGAGAATGAGGCAGCCTTAAGCAGCCACAAACCCAGGAAAACATGGAATCACCAGAAACTAGAAGAGGCACTCCCTTTCCCAAGCTATAGGTGAGGGCATGGCTCTGAAAACAGCTGGATTTATGACCTCTGGCCCCTGGAATTGTTGCGGGTGGAAATAGGGTTCTTTCAGGACGTCACCAGAAAAGCGACCCCGAGATCCATGTAGGGGAGGATGTGGTCTGGCTGTAAGATTTATTTGAGTGGAATTAGAAGTCTGCCCCCAGGTTCCCCATGTCTCAGCTCTGTCCCACCTTAAAAAAAAAGTCCAATCTTGTCTTCATCAGGCCCTGTCCAAAGGCTAGTGTCCGAAAATTCTGTGCCATTGGTTTAGTCCAGTCCAGCCTTTGTCACCATCTGGCTTTCTTAGTCTCTGTTCCCTGCTGTGCTCTGACAGGCACTGTGCCCAGGCCTTTGTGGTGTGCACAGGTGGCTGCCAGGGCCACACTGTAACAGGGAATAAAAACGTTATACTACTCCAACAATGAAATAGAATTAGAATAAAATGTACTAACCAACCGATAAAAGGAACCCACACACTGACAGTTGCCTTATAAGCATATTGCAGGCATCAGCAGTTCCAGTTCCTGCGTGTACAGGAAGCAGCCTTGACCATGGCTTTGGTTGACACAGATCACCCAACTGCGGGAATTGGGCTAGCACTGACCAGTTCCAGTCTGCTGACACGGAAGATCCACATTGGACCAGCGAGGACACTGCCTGCAGGTCCACAGCCCCTCCTCCTGATCTCTTTGTTCTGCTTTCCCTCTCCAGCTCTATGAAAACCCCTGCCTGGGCTCCTCCCCAGCCAGGCCCTGGTCAGGGCGTGTGAAAGAGACCACCAGTCGATCGATGTGTTTCTCTCACATTGATTTTTCTCTCTGTTTTTCCCTCTCTCTTCCACTCTCCCTGAAAGTCAATGGGAAAATATCCTTGGGTGAGGAGGAACAAAAAAAATAAATAAATTAAAATAAAGAAAGAAATAAAAGCCCTGCCTGCACTGAGATGCTGAGATGGGCTTTGGACAAGAGTCCCCCATCTTCTCCAGATGCCGTCACTCAATAAACCTCTTTTCTTTTTTCCCAAGCACCTGTCTCATGAGTTTGACTTTCATGGCAGCAGGCAATTGAACCTTGGTTTTGGTTACAACATGGCTACCATGGAGAGAAAACGCACAACGCAGGGCGAGCACATGTGGATCAGGGAGAGAGAAAGAGAGAGCACTTTGTTAAGCTTGGGTTATATTATCTTAGGCTTGAGAAGGACCAGGTTCACTTTCAAACTAACCAATCAACTTCCCAATTCTTCAGGGCTCTTGCTGGGTCCTCCTCCTAACCAATCCATTACCTAGATCTTTAGGGGTTCTGTGTTCCTTATTCAATCTAGTCGAGGGGTCCTCAAACTACGGCCTGCGGGCCAAATGCAAATACAAATACTGTATTTGTTCCCGTTTTGGTTTTTTTACTTCAAAATAAGATATGTGCAGTGTGCATAGGAATTTGTTCATAGTTTTTTTTTAAACTATAGTCCGGCCCTCCAACGGTCTGAGGGACAGTGAACTGGCCCCCTGTTTAAAAAGTTTGAGGACCCCTGATCTAGTCCTTTCCCCAGGCTAGACAAACAGGCCACTGTGGTCACCATCTTGGCTGCTATTGCACTTGTGCCCAGCAGGGGGATTTCCCCTTTATTGTTCTATCCCTCCTCCCAGTGAGCTAGGGGGAAGGAACCAGTGGTTCCTTGGGGAGAGTGTGAAGCTACAGCTTCCTAATGAAGCAGACCTATGCTCCCTAGTTGATTATGCTGAATGATGTCTTATATCCTTTGCCCGCTTCCTTTATTAATACCTAGCTACCTACACTAACAGGACTGTGAGAAGACATTTCTGTTGTAAGCCACTCAGTTTGAGGTGATGTGTGATGGTAGCTCTAAGAAAGAAATACAGAGGGTATTCCAAAAAGTTAGCAGAGGATACAAAGAGTTAGTTCTAAGTTGAGGCAATGAGTGGATGGAAATTCAACGTTAAGAACGACACACAGACATGGTAAGATAATGATAAATTAGGGGAAGAGTAGAATAACAACTCTTCTGCCCCTCAGTATTGGCACCTACCCTTTCTGCTTTTCGAATCCCTCTTCTCTAAGCCCACTTGGCCATTTGGCAGGCTTTATCCCACTGACAAGCTCACCATCTTCTGAGCCTCCTCATTTCATAGGCCAAAATAATGTAAGTGTCCAACAACATTATATAGGCAATGGCTTTCACGAGAGCAAAGGATGGAGCAGGTGTGGTGTGGTGTGAAGAAATATTTTATGACCACACACTAAGTGGAGATGCAGGCTGAGCACGCTGTAATAAAGAAGGCACAGGGTTTTAGAAACAGATGTATAAGGAGAGGTTATCCTGCAGCAACAAAGCTACTGGTTTCATAAATCGATGTGTTCCGTTGCCCAGTTTTGAGTTGCTTTTCGTTTTAAAAATAAAGCACGAGGTTATTAAAGAAAAGAAAGGGGTAAGTAAGGAAAGGGGGACTGCCTCTGGGTAGCGGAGAACTGTTTCTGGGGAATTATAGATCAAAAGTGCTGCTCCCCGCGGCAGCACACGCAGAGGATCAATCACAAACCGCTTTCTTGCTGGGGCTGAGAGGCAGCCAGCCAGGAAGGGGGAATCTATCTCCACTCTTTGTATACAGCTTGGCTTGCAAACAAGATGCCAGAGGGCAAAAATAACCTAATCACCCCTTCACTCCATTCTTTTCTTCCTTTTTTTTTTTTTTTTTTTAAGATATGCTCACTAATTCCACCAGGAGTTTTATAGCTCAAAACAACACAGTCAGAAAACAGCTTCACAAACCATCTGGCTAATTTCCCCCAAGACCAAAGAAGTAAGAAGTAAAGCTTTTCTTCCCTAGCACTGTTCCCAGATTCACAGCACGTATCTGACTGTGCCCGAGGGAATCTGTGCGTGTGGAAGGCTGGGTGTGAGAGATGGATGGAGTAGCATGGGCTTTACAATGCTTAACCATTTCATGACTTAATGCAGAAGCTTCCTGGAAGGGTAGGTGGAAGAAGGAGGGATTTCCAAGGCTCTATTTAATGAAGCATAAGAATAGCCTTCAATGAGAAAATAAAAGATCTGGCTTTTATGCACATGGGTTGTAAATAATAGGGATAAAAGAAAAAACAATTTGAAAAGACTAGTTATCCAGGCACTTGCTTACAAAGTAGTAAATGTTAAAGCTCCATTGGTTTTGATAGCATTGGAGGGGTATATTCCCTACGGCGGTGATAACTCAGGTGGTTCCCATGTTCCCATGCTGAATCCAAAGTCAAGTGTGTCCCTCAATTTGCCACCACCGGTGACAACCACTGATGACCATTTCTAAGGATCTGGAGTTTTAGTTGGTATATCCTACTAGATTGAAATGACTAATGGCAATGTTTTCTAAATAAGACACTTAAAAACTGAATTGTGCCCAGTGTGTGGCTTAGTGGTTGAGTGGCGACCCATGCACCAAGAAAGAGGTGGCTGGTTTGATTCCCAGTCAGGGCACATGCCCAGGTTACGGGGTTGATCCCCAGTAGGGGGCATGCAGGAGGCAGCCGATTGATGTTTCTTTTTCATGGATGTTCCTATCTCTTTCTAAAATCAATAAGCACATATTTTTTAAAAAATCTGAATCGTGATTAATTGCCTCTCAGATTTGGTTTATTTAGTCTAAATATACATCAATAATTTGAAAGAGGCTCTTCTATTAAAACATCTTTAATAACATGGTCACATTCATTTTTAAGACCTCTGCTCTCCCAACCTATATTAGGAATCACAAGTTAGATTTCTAATTTCATTCTACATAGCAACTTGTAGATCTCTTCCCACAATATAATGCTACCTATTTTTATTCCCCCTTAGAATTGTGTCTCTGTGATCATCTTATTTTTTTTCTTAACTTAGATGAAGTAAGTTTCAGCTAATCCTTGTGAAAGCGCAAGTTCTAAAATGATTTTAATTAAAATTCTAAGTTGATTCTGAAAACCTGCTAGTTTCATATTTAAGACATTGCCTCATTTTTTTTCTTTCAGCTAAAAAGAATTACTAAATGGAACTAATTTCACGCTTGCGACACATACTTCACTGTCTTGCTTCTTAAAACCTTTCCTCCCTCTACAGTCATGATACCTACTCAATAACTTCTTTTGGCCCAAAATTTGCTGGTAATTCACTGCAAATCCTCATTGCTTCTCCTCTCATCCTTTTTACCTAGCTCTTACCAGGTACAGCACTTTTCATTTTTAAATAAAATTAGACTTGCACAACAGTTGCAAAAGTAGTCTGAAGAATCCCCTATACACTTCACTAAATTCCTCAAATGTTAACATTTTACTACACTTTACCATTTATTCTCTTGATAAATTGATTGATTGACAAATAGGCAGCTAGAGGTGTTGATATAATTTTCCTGAAATGTTTGTGTTTTCAGCAGCATTATCAAAACCTATGTAAAATTATGACACTATTAAGTCTAATTTTTCTAGCAGGGAACAAATATTATTATTTTTTTAAATCTTCTGTTACTAGACAGCACCCTGAGTTGGAGGGGGAGGGCTGGTCCTCTTAGGCTCTTGTCAATTTCATTAGAAAAATTTCAGATGAGTGACAGAAGCATTCAGGCAAAGCAAGCAAATTTATTAAGGGAACACAGCAAGCGAATTCTTAAAAAAAAAAAAAAAGGCATGTGGTACACAGCATAAGCAGGCAACCCAGCTAGTCTGGTGAAGGTTTAGGGCAGTGGTTCTCAACCTGTGGGTCGTGACCCCTTTGGCGGTCGAACGACCCTTTCACAGGGGTCGCCTAAGACCATCCTGCATATCAGATATTTACATTACGATTCATAACAGTAGCAACATTACAGTTATGAAGTAGCAACGAAAATAATGGTTGGGTCACAACATGAGGAACTGTATTTAAAGGGCCAGAAGGTTGAGAACTACTGGTTTAGTGGTTTTATACTTTCTGTCTACAGGTTTCAAGGTTCCTCTTGGGCAACAGACCAGATTTAAGGTCCCCCTTTTACTTTGTTGAGGCTTTTCCCAGAATTTATGAGAACATCTGGTGATTTTATCTTGGCAAGTTCCAAGACTGCAGATTTCTTTGTTCAGTGGATGAGATAAATTCCCCTTTCCCCCTTCTCCTGCCTTAGCGGTTACCTTTCTTGCCTAACATCTCCCAAATGATATTTGTCCTTAGGTGTAGCTGGCATAAATGGCATTAATTGGGTCTTTGTTCTTTATTTTCCCAGGGCAGGGTGATTTAAGCTATGTATTCTCTGCTTAGAGAGGAGAGGTATTAACAGTTTGCCATCAAGTGTCCTTGGTTGGATAAGATAAGGTCTGGTGATTCACAAGGTGGCTGCAAGCTGCCCAAACTGTTTGGTCTTGTTTAATTTCCTTGCCTCAGTTTCCCCTCCCACTTGCCAAGGAATTTTCCTAGCTTCTTACTATTTTGCCACTTCTCTATTACTAAATTTAAAAGAAAGAATATATAACTAAACCATAAAAAGATGTTAGGTTATGCATGTTAAATATTTTTTTAAAAAAAATGAAGATGGTTTAAACAAAACAAACATTGTAAATGTAAAAATTATACATAAGTGCCCATCAGAAAGCTCATAAACTCAGTCAAAACACTGCATAGCAAAGTGTTAAAGCAGTCTCAGAATGGAAAAGGAACTATTTGCTTTATTTTATTTTTAGAGACTATCCTTGAAAGGACTATACAAGTTGATCAGAAGTAAAGACGAAATTGCGGGAGAAACTAAATATGCTAAAGAGGCTCCAAAGTAAAAGAAAATAGGATTTTCTTTCTTTTTCTATATGAGTCTGGAAAGCAATTAGGCCATCAAAGAGAGGCCTTGAACCTGGCACAAAAGTAAATGAGACAAAAATCATGATAATCTAATTATCTACCTCAGAGTTTATTGAGGAAGATACTTGAAAAATTCCAACTATACAATTTTCTTTGAATTCATGTCAAATTTTAAATAGAGTCATTGCTCAAATTGATGTTGAACCAGGATATTTGAAAAACTAAATTCAAGTACTTATAAAGATTGCATGCTGTACATGGGAAAGTTAAAAAGGGCAAACAACAATGAAATTGAGGAATAGAAAAAAATTAGTACTGACTTACCTATAAGAAGAATTCCAAAAATACCCTGGATACACAAGCCCGAGTCCTCTCAACATGGCAAGATTTAAGAATTAAAATGTCACAGGCAGTAAATTCTTAGCCAAGCAATCACTGGAGAAAATAATAAAGCATATTTTCTTGAAAAAGGATGTTGACAAATGCATGTTTGCCATGGACTTGAAGACTTGGACAAAGTTCCAGACCATTAATTTAATTCGATTATCATGATGAAGACTTACTAGCCATTATTCTGCTTTATTTGCTGGCTAAGCTAACTCTACCCTCTGAGAGAAAAGATACTTTGGAACATAAAAAAGATGATTGAAAAAAGCAGAGATAAAAAACACTTATAACAATATTAAATATTTCTATAAGTTATGTGGAATAATGCATAGTTCAACAAACTCTCGAGCCAGTGTTATATTTTTCAAACAGTTGAGTGTGATGAGGTCATAGAAATGGGCAAGCCATGCCCTTGCCCTGAGGTAGTTCCCGCTGCTGGGAAAGAAACAGCCTCAGACCAGTGACTGGTTTAAGTGAAAAGACAGAAGAATGCACAGGAGTTCCAGATTGGCTCAGCCTCCGGATTTGCAGATTTCATTAAGCTCTTTCCAATAGAGATCCCAAACATATGGGAACAAACAGAAGCCAGAAACCGTGAGACCGTTTAACTTAGCACTGATGGGAAATAACATCGACTTAAAAGTAAAGACACAAAAGCGGGTCCCCACCTCCTTAGATGATGTGCTCCCGACTCCGTTTTGATCCAGTTACTGCCTCTAAGGGCCATCGCAGATGAACTCCAAGAACACGGTGCCACCATCTGTACCAAATGTACTTCATGCAGCGCTTGTCCCTGAAACTCAGGAGAAGAGTCTACAGAAGCAACATGGAAGAGATTCAAAGCGTAGAAAGGCTGCCTGATAATGACTTTCACGAGACGATAACTGCTTTCCTTCAGACTTCAGGGAAATGGAAGTTTCTGATGTGCCTGCAATTATGGCAGATGGAGTTTACAGATGAAACGTGATTCTTCATTTTGAAACACCAGAGTCTTTGACTGAAAGATTCATTTAAGAAGTACTAAAACATTATGAAATTCATCCTGACTTTACCACTGTGTTCTAAATTCTCTTCCTTTTACATATATTTAAAACATTTTCTATTATGTTATCTTTTTTTCTGCTTATTATAAAGTCTTTATTAATACCCTGAAATTTTTTAAAATATATATTTTACTGATTTTTTACAGAGAGGAAGGGAGAGAGATAGAGAGTTAGAAACATCGATGAGAGAGAAACATCGATCAGCTGCCTCCTGCACACCTCCCACTGGGGATGTGCCCGCAACCAAGGTACATGCCCTTGACCAGAATCGAACCTGGGACCCTATCCACTGAGCCAAACCGGTTTCAGCAATACCCTGAAATTTTTATTCCACACTCAGTTCTCAGATAGCATCTGTTTCTCTGAAGGTAATTTTTAAATGATATCCATATTTCTGAAGATACTGTTGCTTCCATTAAGACTCTGACAAAAATCAATTTCTTTTCAAAGTCTTATTAAATGACTCATGAATCACCTCTTTCACGGATAGATTCTATCTCTAATATAGTGACAAACATATTGAAATAGGTGTTATCAGTTCCTCTTATCATTACCTCCCAAAAATTGACTTTATTTTATGAACAAAGTGGGAAATGAATTAATTATGGTGTCAGCAGAATGATCTCTTTGCTCTGATTATAAATGTATCAATCTTATCAACAACCACTTACGGCCCATTATCCACTCAGAATCTTGCTAGATTCTGGAATTAAGACCCTATTATCACCCTCAATCAGCCCTCTAGTTGAATACTGGCATCAGGAAAAGCATAGTAATAAGTTTTGATTTTTAGTGAGCCTAAAATGCATGGAAGGGACAGTACATTTTAGGATGTTTATATTTTATCCAACCTGACTGGATCTCAACCATGGTAGAAATTTTTATTCTCCTTACTTCTGGGAAATGGATTTTTTATTACTTTATTGTATTTTGCAAAAGAAGCTATTCACCATGATATGCATAAATGCATCAATTGCCAGGTAATTTTGAAACTACAGACAGTAATGAATCCAGAATTAAATTTGTAAGATAATAATGCACTTTTTTGAGCAAAGAAATGAAAAAGCAGTTATTTTGTGAAACAGCTATTTATAATTGTTAGAGGTCTCAGAGCTACTCAGAGACTATCACAGGAAAATCTACTTAATTCAGCCACTATTTTTTAAAATATTTTTTAAAATATTTTTTAAAATATATATTTTATTGATTTTTTTTTACAGAGAGGAAGGGATAGGGATAGAGAATTAGAAACATAGATGAGAGAGAAACATTGATCAGCTGCCTCCTGCACAATCCCCACTGGGTATGTGCCTGCAACTAAGGTACATGCCCTTGACCAAAATCGAACCTGGGACCCTTGAGTCCACAGGCCAATGCTCTATCCATTGAGCCAAACCAGTTAGGGCTAAAATATGATTTATTGATTTTAGAGTGAAAGGAAAGGAGAGGGAGAGAGAAAAAAACATCACTGTGAGAGAGAAGCATTGATTGGTTGCCTCCCATACACACCCCAACCAGGTATTGCACCTGAAACCTGGGTATATGCCCTGACCTGGAATTGAATTGGTGACCTTTTGGTATGTGGGACAATGCTCAACCAACTGATCCACATCAACCAGGGCTCAGCCATTATTTTTTTAAGGGCTAGCAGTTATATTGTTTCTCAATTATTTCATAATGTTTCAAATATTTTAGAATCTGTCCAAATAATATAAACAGGCAGACAATTAGTCTGTGAGTCCAGTGAAGAAATAAGGAAGGTTCTACTTGTTCTGGCATAGAGAGAACAACTCTTACCAAAAGGTTCCTCCTGCAAAGCACATTCTCTCTCTTTATGCAAAACCATAGGCTTTGCATTTCTTGTTGCTTTCTTTGTGTTCTATAAATGTGCCTCTAGCCTGCTGGTCTTAAGCAGGATCTGCACTAATAAAAGAGAAACATGCAAATTGGTGTCACTCCACCACACCCACCAGCCAATCAGAGTGACTATGCAAATTAGCCCAACAAAGATGGCAGTTAATTTGCATATGCAGGTACGGAGCGAAGACTGAAGACTAAAGAGGCTTGGCTTGTCCACTGCGGCCAGACCAAAGGCCTGGGTCCTCGGTGCCGGAGGAAAACCGGTGCTGGCAGCCAGGGGAAGGAAGGCCTATTGTGTGAATCTTTGTGCAACAGGCTTCTCGTATGGAAATAAACATCCATTCTTTCAGTCAGTTGACTCTTGCTTTATGAGCCTACACTATGTCCATCAGACAATTACCAAGACAATAAAACAAAAGGCATGCATAAGGTTTATATTTAATAGGAAGAAACAGGTGATAAAGCACTACTATATCAAATACTGACAACAAGATGTCAAGTGGGCTATGGGATATAGCAGTCCAAAGTTTTGAAGATAGAGTCAGGATGGAAATGTAAACTTGGGAATCAACTATACAAATATTTAAACATTTTAAGACTTAAAGTAAAGTCATGAGACTATATATCACCCTGAGGAGTTCATGTCATTAGAAAAGATGTGATAACTGAAATTGAACCGGGGGGCATCCTACGTGTAGAAGATGGGGAGGCAGGAGAAGCCATCAGCAAGAACAGAAGGAGGAGAGACAACTATGGTTTCTGGAGATAGAGAAAAAAATTGTCAAGGAGGCAGCAGCGGTCAACTGCATCCAAATAAGGTGAAGACCAAGAATTTTGTAATATGAAGGTCATCGTGGACCCTGGCATGTGCAATTTCAGCGAAGAAATGGATGAAAGAATAAAAATAATTAGATACAGGAAGTATAGAAAACTAATTTGGTTTGATTTGGTTTCTTTGCTTTTAAGATGAATAAATTTCACATGTTGATATGGCAATGATGGTGATCCAGTTAAGAGAGAAAACCTCCTGCTACAGGACTAAGAAAGAGGGAAGCTTTTCCGTACAGATGTCATTGAATAAGCCAGAGAGGATGGGATCTAGTACACGTCTAGAATGTTTAGCTTTAGTTAGGAGCAAAGCTCACTGCATCCATAATCACGGAAAGGAAGACAGTGCATGACCCACTGGGTAGTTATTGCTGTCGGTTAAATTGCGTGTTCTAAAAAGATACGTTGAAGCCCCAAGCCCCCAAGAATGCATGAATGTGACCTTACTTAAAAACAGGGTATCGGTGAATGTCATCAAGTTAAAACAAACGCATGCTGGATTAGCGTGGGGCCCAATACAGCCTCTAAAAGGAGAGAAGTTGGAACACAAAGCCACAGACACACTCCCTAGGGAGCCCACCGTGTGACAACAGAGACCAATTGGAGCTGGAAGCACCAAGGATGCCAGCAACTTCAAAAGCAAGGAAAAGGCGAGGAAGGACCCTTCCCTAGGGCCCTGAGGGACCACATGGTTCTACTGACACCGGGATATCAGACGTTTAGCCTCTAGAACAGAGGGAGAATACATTTCTCACTTTTTAGCCACTGTTTGTGGCACTTCCTATGACCGCTCTAGGAAACCAAGGCAGTGGTACATGCAGTGGTAATTCGCCTCTGATTCCCTACTCTGTATGTCACAAATCTTGGCAGTATTTTAATAGCTGTTTAACAAGGTTTCTGACATTTGTTATTAATAAGAAAAACAATAGGAAAGATGAAGGATCTGGGTAAAACAATGTTTCAGGGACATAGTCAAATAGGAAAGGAATGCTTCGATGAGATACTAAAATATGTGTAAAACTGGCTACATTTCTACAGAGCACTACAACCATAACACCTTTAGTTTTCTCTACCAGACTATAAAACCATACCATTGTATACATTTCTATGTCTTCATCTCCACCCCGAATGACAGCCAGTCACCAACATCTCACCCATTGCACACTGTTATTCAAGTATTCTGTAAGGTAAATTTAATTTCCTAAAATCCTCTGAGGAAAGATGATTTAGGAGCAGAAAAAGCTGCTTTTATTCAAACTGGTTAATTAGAAAATGCTCTAGGAATAATATCAAAGTTTCAGTCTTTTGTATTTTTCCAATTAGAATAATTTGGGATAATTTTACTTAATTGTAATGTAACCAAGATTTAAACCCAGACTGTATGTCATCAAAATAGTTATTATTAACTACTGCAAATACTCTGATAAAATCTAAGTCATAAAGACAAACATTTAACAGATTATAATTTAGTTCGCTTTCATATGATAATGAACTATTATAATGAACTATAATAAATAAATAAAATTACTTTCTAAAGACTAATAGTTTCCCATCTCTAGAAAAATTATCTTTAGATTTTCCTATGAGATGTCCACATTTATATGGGAGATTAACACATTGGCTTTCACTCTGCCACTCACTGCCCCAAGTCTTGAATTTGCATAAACTGCCTTTGCTCTTTCCTCTTCCAAACCAGCTTGTAATTATAGCCTTAATGTAAAATCTTCCTCAGAAAAAACTATGTAGTGACTACTTTCTAGAATAGACCAATTAATATTCCAGCCACTGACTCCAGCGTCTTTTTTATAATGTAACATTTGAAGACACCCTATCTATCTCTAGTGCTTCTAATTAACTCCTCATATTTTTCTTAACGATAATGAGCCCAAAACCTGACTACTTAATTCGGCCAATTACTATATTATTTAAGCAATATATGTTTAAAATTGAATTGATTTATTTAACACCCTAAAAATTATATATATAATAACATCCAGATAATATGCATTTTTTTATCTAGCGAAAGAAGTGGCTATTTTATGACCTAAAATTAAGCATCTGTTGATATTCAATCATATTTTTTATCTTGGATAGATGCCAATTGCCATTTTGCTGGGAATATTTCTTTACCTTTCCTAAATAATCTGTTGAAACATCCATTACATTGAGTTGAGAAAAACAGTAATTTAAAAACAATGAAGTCAATAAAACAATGCCACAATTCTTTGAACTTTATATTGTCTTAATATATTGGTGTTTGAACTTAGAGCAAAATCAATAAAGAGTTTGGTAATTTGATGACTTTAAATTCGCTTATTTTTTTCAAACGCAGCAAAAGTATATTTTTTTTAATGAACTTCACTGATTTTAATGGCTGGAACAAGCTTTACGTTCTGTGTCTTGGCTGGCTGCCTGCTGATTGAAAGAGTGAAGGTTCAGTTTAAGTGGGCCGGTTAGTCCATTTGGCCATAAAATAATATCATTGATCTTCAGGGTGCATAAAGACCTTATAACATGTCATTAGACTGTTTATATGCTCTGTATGGGCATCAATCAATCATGTAAAACATTTACTTATTCAGACTCTAGGCAGTCCATGATTAAAACTGCCATGAGGATAATTCACACCATAGTTCCAACTATAAACTAATGGTCAGGGTCCTACTACCACTCTCAACCTCTGATTGCTTTTTACTATGAGGGTTATTTGCAGCCGTAAGCAAACAGACGGCAAAAAACAAAACTATTTTCCTAGTTAAGATGTTTTTATCTAAAGTTAAAAGGAGTTAAAGACTGTCACCCCTATATATTACAAATTATCACATATAGTTAAACTGTGGCATCAAAATGATTTAATTACATAAATGATAAGTAATTTACAAATAGAAAGAAACAAAAATACAGATAGAGGAAAGAGAGAATTAAAGCAACTATAGAAAGATTTATAGATATGACAGCAGAGTCAAAATAAAAAAGAACATAAGGCTAATTGTATTTTATAAAATTTTATAATTATATTTTATAAAATATGTGACCCCAGAGAACCAAAAACAGGGAACAAAAATATATTCCAAAATATAAAAAGAAATTTTTCTTAAAATAAAAAGAAAACTGAATTTGCAGATTAAATGAAGTTTTAAGTTTGAGAAAAATAATGACACAGAAGGTTTGACACCTAGATTATTATTAAATTTAAAGGAAAAGGAAAGAATTCTTCAATCACCTTGGGAGAGGGAGAGGATTTCTTATAAGAGAGGAAAAAATCAGACACTTAGGATTTCTTCATAGCAGAAATCAAGAGTAAATGATAATAGCTACTAAGTGTTGAGGTAAAGAACGTTTGACCCTGAATCATATAATTAGTCATTTAATAGATAGCTGGCAAGCAAATATTCTTAAATATTAAAGATCTCAGAAAATATAGCAAGCACCATTCAAAAATTGATGAATTTAAAATGGACTTGAGAAAACTAAACCAACAATAACAACATATAAATGAAAGCAGAAACCATGCTAAAAGGACCAGTGGGAAACACTGAATTTTTATTTTTTAAAGCACACCACCTAAGGATCTATATTGAATAAGGATTAACAAGCTCAGATAAATCTTGAAAATATAAATTTAAATAATCATATTTTGAAAATGAGGAATCAAAATGGAAAAAAAATTCCAAGTGCTTTAATTTCTTCATCTTCTTTGTAGGGAGTCAAACAGGCAGCATTAAAGTTGAATAATCAAGGACCAGGAATGCATGTTACTTAGAGCTATAAATGGGATGGCATGAAGAGCACAGCCCGTCTGAAATGTGAGCCAGAGTTAGGAAAGGAAACTGAGAGAAAGACGTAGTTTAATATCTTCTCCATTTTTCCCAGCAGGAAGCCCCTCCACAGGAGGTAAACGATAAAAGTAGTTAGGTAGCCCTCGCCGGTCTGGCTCAGTGGATAGAGCTTCGGCCTGTGGACTGAAGGGTTTGGGGTTTGAGCCCGGTCAAGGGCATGTACCTCGGTTGCAGGCTCAATCTCCGGCTCTGGTCCGGGGTGCGTGTGGAAGGCAACCAATCAATGTATCTCTTTCACATCGATGTTTCTCTCTCTCTGTCTCTCCCCCTTCCTTTCACTCTTTCTAAAAACCAGTGGAAAACATCCTCGGGTGAGGATTAAAATAAATAAATAAATGAAAGTAGGTAGGTATATTAAACAACAACGGCAAGTGCTAGAAGAATGAAGGCCAATTATAAGCCTTCGAAATTACCACAGGGAAAATGCATTCAACTATCATATCACAAATTAAATAGTTAAGGGCAAGGTTTAGTATACGACATAGAGTTTTGTAAAAAACAAGCAAACACAAACAACAAACAGACAAAACAAAGCACAACATTTTATTGATAATGAATTTCTTGGGAGAGAATGTCATGAGGAAAGGGTAGGAGGAAAAAGTAAGAAGTCTTACAACTTTTCCTTCTAATATTCCTATGCTTCTTGTATTTTCTACATGCTTTACATTTATCTGCATTAATGAGTTCTACTTTATAGCGCTATATGTTAGTCATGAAAAGGTAATTACTAAGATATATGATTTACAAATCTCACAAACCTTCATATGTATGCTTTATATATATATATATATATATATATATATATATATATATATATATATATACTTGTTTCTGAACATCATTAATTACAAAGTTTATGGTCTACACTGAATGTATTGATTCTGCCCCAAAACACATGTAATTTAGCTTATGCTCAAATAGTCAGTGAGAGAGCAAGAGAGAGAACATTACAAGATTTTGCTGTTTTGTTTTCAATGTTTCTATCTTTTAATATATATATTTTTTATTCTTGACAGTATTACATGTGTCTCCCATTCTCTCTGCCCCCTGCTCCCCGACCAGGTCTTCACCACCCTATTGCCTGCTGTTGCCTGTGTCCATGTCTTTATTTTTTAAATTGCCTTTCTCACTCTTAGAAATGAAAAGTAATATAGTCAACCAAGAAGGGAGAAATTGGAGTCTTTTGGTTCACTACATATATCAGGAAAATTTCCTTCATGAAGTGGGATTTGAAAGAAAATGAACCCACAAAACAGAGTTCCATTAGGAGGCAGAATTGAGGGTGATTAGAAACTAGAAGGGTAAAATTCTGGTAATGAGTGACAGCAGTAGATGTAATCCCTACATTACATTGAATATGGCTGAGGATGTTTAGACAGAAACCGTAATGAATTAGGAAGGTTCGAGATTCAGTCATGAATGTGACTAGAGAATATTACCTGGAGAGAGAAGATGACCAATCAAAATAAAAACATTTGGTCCATATTTTGAATTGTTAATCAAATGTAGATGCATTAATTGTCTATTAAAGGCCCTAAACTATTGTAGGCATTTGAGATCATATACTTTTATCTGATGTGGTTCTACACTTAGTAATCTACAGTCTGTGAAGAAAATATTTTAAAAGTTGTCATAAAGAGGTGATGTATACCCAAAATTTTATGAATAAGGATAATCATTGCATTCTTAAATAAATATGGACCAGAGATATATGAACTCATCTTAGAAACAATGAATATCTCTAAAGCCTGCAAAACTTGCTTGGCACTTAATTGAATGTGTTATCTAAAGTAAGATTGTTTCTCTCAGCCCAGCTATAGTATAAAAAGGAATATTACCAAAACAAAATCCAATAATGCTCTGCTAACTGTCCATAAAAGTGGTAATTTGGCTTCAAAACAAGAGCTACCTGGTCCAATTGGCAGCTCCTAGCTGTGGAAATGGATGCATCAGACTTTCTTAGCCACAAAATACTGAAATTATGTAAATCCACCTAACTCATTTGGACCTCGCATTCATCAAGCTTCCTTCTAATTATAATTTGGCTTTTCACTTATCCTTTCAGGAAAAGAATTTGTTAATCAGAAAACATATTTGTATAATCCTTTTGGCTTTTATTATTCATACTAGAGGCCTGGTGCACAGATTTATGCACCGGTGGGGTCCCTTGGCCTGGCCTGCACCCTCTCACAATCTGGGCCCCCTTGGGGCCCAGACTGCAGCTTTTGGCCCGATCCCCACAGGCCAGGCTGAGGGACCCCACTGGTGCACGAATCCATGCACCAGGCCAGTTTTGGCCTGATACCAGTGGGCTAGGCCAAGGGACCCCACCATCCTCATTGGTGCACAAATCCATCCACCGGACCTCTAGTATGCATATAAGATCTTTGTTTAATCTCTTCCCGCCCTCCCCCTCCCTCCTTCCCTCTGAGATTCATCAGTCTGTTCCATGTTTCCATGCCTGTGCATTGACCATCTGCCTCCTGGTGGTCATTGCGCATCATAGCTACCGGTTGAACGGTCAGAGCATCGCTTAGGCTTTTATAGAGAGAGAGATTGTGAAATAATACATAAGCATTTTGGTCTTTAATGCCATTTCTTGTTTATATTTTTCTTTATTTAATCTCTTTAAACAGCTAGATGCATTATATACAAGAGTGTACCAAATGTATGTGTATGACAATGATTATACATCATAAAAATAATTAAGCAGATAATTTTGTAAGCAACACACAGCTTAGAAAAGAAATATTGGACATATTTCTAGAAGTGGAATCACTGGGTCAAATGGCAGTTCCATATTTAATTTTTTGAGGAAACTCCGTACTGTTTTCCATAATGGCTGCACCCGCCTGCATTCCCACCAGCAGTGCACCAGGATTCCCTTTTTGCCACATCCTCTCCAGGACTTGCCGTTTGTACATCTGTTGATGGTAGAGATTCTGGCAGGTGTGAGGTGCTACCTCATTGTCGTTTTAATTTGCATCTCTCTGATGATTAGTGACTTTGAGCATTTTTTCATGTCTTTTGGCCATCTATCTGTATGTCCACTTTGGAAAAGTATCTATTTAGGTCCTTTGTCCATTTCTTAGTTGGATTATTTGTCTTCCTTTTGTTAAGTTGTATGAGTTTCTTGTATATTTTGGATATTAACCCTTTATCAGAGGTATCATTGGCAATAACCTAAGAAACCCAAAACACCAATCAGAAAGAAATTATGCAGCCCTATGTTCATAGCAGCATAATTTACAATAGCTAAGGTCTGGAAACAGCCCAAGTGCCCATCAGTAGATGAGCGGGTAAAAAAAAAGCTGTGGTGCATTTATACCATGGAATACTATGCAGCAGTAAAAAAGGATCTCTTACCCTTTGCTACAGCATGGAGGGACCTGGAGAAGATTATGCTAAACATAATAAGCCAGTCAGAGAAAGACTAGTCTCACTCATATGTGGAATCTAATGAACAAAATAAATTGATGAACGCAATAGATCCAGAGACATAGAAGCATGGAACAGACTAATGAATCTCAGAGGGAAGGTGGGGATGAGTGGGAAGAAATTCACCAAGAACTTGTATGCATATATGCATACCCCATGGACACACACAATAGTGTGGTGAAGGCCTGTGAGGGGCGGGTGTGGAGTGGGTGTCAATGGGGGAGAGAGGGGGATATATGTAATACTTTCAACAATAAATATTTTTTTAGAAAGCAATAAACATTGCACAGACCCTAGGAGACCTATGCTTCCTGCTTTTCTGTACCCTTCTTCCTCTTTTAGGAAACCACTACCATGACATTGTCAATGATGATTTCTTTGTCTTTTTGTTTCTAGTTTTACTAAATCTGTGCTTATTCACATACAATAATTTTTTTAGTTTTTGAACTTCTTTTAAATAGTATCATACTGTATCTATTTTTTGGCAACAGGTTTATTTCTCTCATTATGAGGCTTGTGGAATTCTCTGTGGCAATACAGATAGATATAATCCATTTATTTTTATTGTTCTATAGCATTCCTATGTATGTATAGACCATAACTTATTATTAAGGGAAATTTTGTTCCCAGTTTTTGGCTACTATGAATAATGCTGCTGTGTATACTATTTATGTGTCTCCTGGTATCAATGTGCAAGGGTTTCCAGGCTTAAAAATATCCTAGGCCTTAAATTCTAGGTCCTAGAACATGTGCACCCGTGACTTTATTAGGTACCGTTAGGCGGTTTTCCCGTGTTTGTAGCAGATTACATTCCCACCAGCCGTGTGTGAGTCGCCATTGCTCCACCGCCCTTGATCTGCACCTTATTCATTCATGCCACCCAGGTGAGGAAGCCACGGCTTTGTCTCCTATCATTATATTTTGAATTCCAACTCTTTTTGCAGAGATCAGAGGCTGGAGTGGAATGGGCGTAGGGGCATGGCAAGGCGACCAGTGTCAGAGGGGTGTCGCAAGAAAGTTAGAGGAGTGGATGTCAGAGCGCATTCAGAGATGTCCTGTCTTGTAGGCAACTGTGAGAACTTTGGGTTTTACTCTGAGATGGGAAATGTTCAAGGGTTATGTGGGAATTGGGATGTAAAGCAACAAAGACAAATGCAGGAAAACTCAGCCCTAGCTGATTTGGCTCAGTGGATAGAGCGCCGGCCTGCAGACTGAAGGGTCCTGGTTCAATTCAGGTCAAGGGCCCCTACCTTGGTTGCAGGTTCCCCAGCCCTGGTCAGGTGTGTGCAGGAGGCAACCAATTGATGTGTCTTTCTTACATCTATGTTTCTCTGTCTCTCCCTCTCCCTTCCACTTTCTCTGAAAAATCAATGGAAAAATATCCTTGGGTGAGGATTAACAAAAAACAAGCAAAAAATACAGGAAAGCTCAAGATCCTCTTTTCACAGAATAAACCCCATAACGAAGAGATTCTATACCCTTTCCTACTTCAAATCCTAAGGCAAATACTTTCTCTTTCTTAATAATAAAAACCCCAAACTCATTATTAAGACAGTATTGATTAATCCAACTCACAAGACTGAATGTTGTTGTTTTTTAAATACTGCATGACAAGCAATGAAATGCAGTTGGAGAAAGTGTTAAATTAAACTGATTTCAATTAGAATAAAATATGTTAAAGTTTGCAAGTTATTTAAATTTGATGAAGGGGTTCATAAAAGTACATTTTACCATTGATGAGGAAAAATTGCAAAATATGACAATGTCAGCATACTGCTGAACTTGATGTTTAAATTATGGAAATCTGACTTATTACTTTATAATCATAACACATTTATTAACTTTGTGATTTTTAAATCACTCATGGAAATAGCTGACTGAAAGCAAGGTGGTTTGAGATGACTTTATGCAGTCTCTCTCATGGCCCCATGTTGTTATAAACCAATGAAATTTCTTCACAGCAACAGTTTAAGGAAGCTGGGACCGAAAATGTAAGTGTTTTATGAGAACTGTGGGCTTTATTCTCACCTTGCTCTGGGCATTCTGCTTTTGTGGCTTGTCAAAAACCGAAAGTGCAAATAATAATGTAAAACACTGGTAGTGTTGGAAATCATGAGATATTTCCGTTTGTGTTTGCTACTGGAGCTATCTACGAGTTTTTACTTTGTGGTCTAGCTTTCCCTCGAGGGCATCTTCATAAACATTAGTGAACTAAAATTGGGTTAAAAGGAGTGTGTTTGCATCACTTGTATAAGAGATTATTTGAAATGTGGTGATATGTTTAGCTTTATTTTTCAGCAATATGGGTTTTGCTTCAGATGTGTGAGCAGAGTTAGCAGAAAGGATCTCAGACTAAACAATTCCAGCCCCGCTAGGAGGCCAGTCCCATAGGATTCCATCGCAAATCTTAGATGGTTTATCAAATTTCCATTGTGTTATATTATTCATCTTTCATCAGGAATCCTGTTCTATTACCATCCATCCTTATACTGTAGTTCATAAGCTTTTTCAAATCATATATTCAAATTAAGAAAAGAGTCCTAAAATACAGGTACTGAATCCTTTAGGATTAGGTTCTTTTAGCTTTTTATTAAGAAGTTACCATTTCAGTTTCCCTGTTTGCAATACCAGTCACAACTTTTACTTTCTGTTATGCTTTCCAGAGGTTTTAAGAACCAAACAACCTAAGATATTTGTCAATGTGTTCCTTTCCTTAGTATCAAAATTTAAGGATAAGTATCTATGGAGTTCATGTTATTCTATGTTCTGATAAAGAAATAAAATATTGAAATATCTTAATCATAAGCCATTATTTGGAACAATAATAAGAAGGAATAAAATATAAGGAATGCTTATTTAGTTGATTCCAAAGTTCTATGTTGACATATAAAAATAAAACATATTCCCCATTATTTATATAATCATGAAACAATTAAAGCTATATATAAAACTTCTAAGTGTAGTTTTATATATATATATATATATATATATATATATATATATACTTCTAAAATATACACAAAGCTATGAAAACCACATGAAATATAAATGAATAAGTTGATTGAAACAAAAATTGCAATTATGCTAATTTGGTTATTAAAGCTCATTACTTTCACACTTCTATTTATACTTACAAGAGTAATACAAATTGATGAGCTCAAAGCCATTTTAAAAACTTTGGTCATTTCAAAGTCTTGCCATTAGAAATCCTCCCATGCCAACAAAACAGACTAAAAATATTAAGAATGCTTTAATCGCTTTAAGTGATATAATAAAACTTGGTTTTATTAGATATTATCTCCTGAAAATTAGAAACTATTAGGTGGTTATATAAAGTTTTTATTTTCAGAAAAAGAACTGAGACATAAATTTGAACATCTGTATTCACTATCACATAGCAATTGTGTTCTTTTAATCTTAATAAAATTAATTGCAGCGCCGTCATCAATGACCTTCTCTAGAAAGTTTGCAGAATCTTGTAGGCCTATTTCCTATTTTTTCTTTTTAATATGTTCTATTCTTAATTAAATAGGTTGCTTTATTTTTTCTGTGATTATTTGTAGGAATACATTGATATTTTAAGTGTTTTTTTCAGATCTTTGGTGGTAAATGTGAATAAATTCACATGCAATAAATTTAGAAGTAGCAGGTATTAGAATCATTTTCAAAGGCAATTGAAAATCTTCATGTTATATATAGTTTTCTTTGGATATTCAACTATTACATTTCTTAAAAAATAAATCTTCACTAAGTCTATTGATTTAGCTTTGATGTCCAATTTGTTTTTGCCTTTTCTCTTATTTTACCTCACAAACCCAAAAATACTAATACATTTTTTAAGTTTTGTAACTTACTTTGTTTTTTTAACGAACTTTTTCTGAGAATGTTCAATACAATATGATCATTGAGAAGCACATTACCTCTAGGTGTTCACATCTTAAGATAATTTAAAGGAATCAACATTCCTGATGATATCTTCACTACCGCTATCTAATGATTTTCGTTGTTATAAAATGACATATCACTGAGCTGTGGAAAATGTCAGAGAATAGAGCCCAGCTGTGCCCTGCATGTAGCCCATCGACATCAGTGATGGGCGGTCACCAAGCTCTGCTCCTGTATCCCCAATGACAGAGCATCATTTATGTTAGAAGCAAAAGAAAATTTTGATTCTGCTCATGATGCCATAGATACAGATTCTCGCATAATTTAAAACAAATATTCTGCTAAGTGTTTGCTGTCCTAGTAATAAATAAATCTCTAGGAGAATTTTAAAAAGCAATTCTAGAATTATGCCTAGCTTTATCATTGCTTTCCATCACACATTTTTCATCTACAGCAGAGCACTGAGCCCTCATTCTTTCCATTCTAACTCAAGCAGCAGCATATTATAAGAATGTCTGATTTTCTTTAAAATTTTAGTATTGATCCTAATATGCAGTCCCCAAATCATCCATTTTATCATTTGCAAAGGAAAAAGATAGAATGAGGGGAAAAATAATTGTTCTTATATTTTGTGGGGTGTTTTTTAAAATGGAGTTTCCTCCCCCGGACTGCTCCCAGGCATGCACACTGCTGCTCCTTTGTAAACTGTCCCCGAGTTTCTGTCTGAGGATCTTCCCTCCTGTCACTCTCCTAATGTTCATGACCAGTGATTAATTTAAACAGACACAGCCAGCTTATGTCCTTCTGTCACAGGCACCCAAAGGCTAATTTTGCCATCAAAACAAGAGATAAAGGGGAACGCCATGCATTCTGAAGCTCACTGGTGAAGTGTCTTGTTGTCTCAGGTACAGGAAGAAAATAGAAAATACCCCATATTAAAATATCACAAAGCCAAATGTAGTTCCAATGGACCCCTCCCTCCCTATCAACCCCTACATTTAGCTCTCTGTGCCCAGTAGACTGTGGATACCACCTCCACTGGCGGGACGACCACTAACTGCAGTGTTTTAGCGCCGTCTGGTGTTAGTGTCTAGAAATGCAGCTGCATTTACACCATGCTCAACGTGCAACACATGCAGATCTTTCTGATTTTTGCAAGGAATTTTCCACGGCAATGGCCAAATACACCTCCAAGTAATGCATATTTGTTCGTTTTTGAGGAAACAATAAAACCTCAACAACAGCCTTTAAAATTCTGCATCGTTTTATTTCTTTTGCACATTCTTATTATTTCTCTGGAGGAATTTTTTGAACAAAAATCATGTATAGCATGCTCGCTTTAAAAATATGCTCGTTAAGTAAATATAGACAACCCTCTAATTTCTGGGAGAGTTCTTTAACATTCAGATTCTTAAGGAAAATATTAACCATGAACAATAAGGAGCTGAAACAGAACTACTTCACTCATTTGCTAAAAAATATTTTTCCATAGAGAAACTCCAATTTTACAAATAACAAAAACACTCTCTGAAGATCAGCTTTGGAAAGAACATAATAATGTAAAAAAAAAAAAGCACCCTGAAATTAGTTTGAAATCTTTTCACAAAATTATTAAGTGCCTAAATGAACATTTTTATGCTATGAAGACAAAGATTAGGAGAAATGAATAAAATGGGGTTAACAGCAGAAGTAACCATGCAGGATTTACATAAGAGAGCAAAGTGAGCATCTCCTGCTACAGTGAGGGTCCCTTTAGCGACTACGTTTTCCCAGCATGCTAAGGGTAGCCTTAAAAAACCCTCAGAAGGGTTCCTTTTTCTACCCTTCTCATGTGTTGGAGGACACTTCCCATGTGAAAATTAAAATCATACACAGGGGAAAACATACAAATTACAAGCAAACCAATCTCTCCTGAAAGATATTTTCAAACATTTAAAACTCCACATGATGTAAAAATTATCCAAGCAAACACGCTGCGGAAAGAAAATAATTAAAAGCAGCAGCGTTCTCTAAAATTTAGTAGTTAAATTGGAGAAACATAAAAACTTTAAATATCCTTAGGCATCATGTCCTGTTGCACAGCCACAGTGATTTATCTTTACCATGTAAACTAGGCGTAATGATTATAATATATCAACCATCAGGCTAGAAAAGATCACTGCTTTGCTTTCTCTAATGAGCATTTTGAATTTCAATTGAACATTTTTTTTTAAAAAAATGCAAAGGTTAGAAACCAAAGCTTCTTGAATTGGAGCCCAAAATGTCACATTTGTTTAGGTCTTAATCAAGTAAAACTCAAAGGAAGTATTGCCAAGTTCTTATTCAATATAATGTAAGACATAATTACGTTTTAAGATGCAAGTATCTTTCTTAAAGTGGTAAGCCTTACCTTTGGTTCCAGTTCTAGATGGCATCTGAATATACCGCAATGCTTGTATATAATCCTGGAAAGGGGGAAGGTGGCCCTTGGGTTCGTGTGCAGGAGATTGTCCGGTGCCCTGGGTCCCCACTTACACTTGTAACACAATATCCTTTTCCCCCCTGGTCACTGGCACCTGCTGGCATCCAAAGCTGATGAATCTCCTGGCCTGTTCCTCCGTAAGCTCAGCGCCCAGTGACCCCTTCCTTCCTGACTCACACCGCCATGGTTTGGGCCGTGTCATCTGTTGGGTCCTATCTAGTCTGCAGCACTCTTTAGCTTGGCTCTGAGGCCTCACTGTCTTTTCTACAGAAGCCCTGTCATAAGCCACAGGTTCCAATCTCAGCTTCTTTCCCTGCTCCCCTGGGAATTTCTAGGTCCTGCCCAGGCCCCATGGGAGCTTAGAAAGAAAGAGCCTGGAGGGGCGCTGTCTCTTTTCTTTGTCTGAATGAACACACGGACACTGCTCCCCAACAACTGGGGTTGCCCTATTCACACTGTGGAGGGATCTCTCCCCGCATCCCCTAATGTGAAAATGAGTATGGGCCCTTAATACCAGCTGTATGGATTCCCTCCTGCATCCATGTTTCCCTTGAAAAAAAAATCTACATTTTCTCCTTGAATCATAGTAACTTTCCTTACATCATAATTTCCTCCTACCCCAGGATCATTCATACACACACACACACACACACACACACACACACACACAGACACACACATTCTTCACTAGGGCTCAAATAGTTCACCAGGAGGAAAATCAGATCACCAAGAAAAGAAAAGCATCCAGTTATTTCTAAAATTACCTCTATTCGGGTAGAACTATTACTTTGGCACTGCTACTTACATGGTAGATGGTGTTCTACACATTGAAGGAGCTTAAGGAAGACTAAGTCATTCATTTTCATTATCTGAATTAGTTTATTGTTTACTTTTGTCTCTTAAAAGCATTCAAAATCCCTCCTATGAACACCCCTATGTGTGCTAATGCAAGGCCATTCAAGCAAATACTCTTAAACATTATCTCAACCTCTAATGTGTGTTGGCATAGGGAATCTAATATAAGTTAATTAAAGTTTTCTCTTTCTTCATGTTCCAAAAGAGTTTATTACATGTACTGGACGTAACATTGGATTTTTACTTCTGTGGAACTACATTTTACTTCCAAGCGGTCTTCATTCATCACAGGATCACATTGGTCACCGGTACTTACCAAGGATCAAGATACCTTACTTGGACATACTAAAAATGTGTGTGTGCTTTTCATGTCAATTTTATGAGTTAGGCCATGTCTTGGAAGGTATTTGGAAAGACTTATGTTTAGGTGATAAAATGTATTGCTCATGTCCACGTTACAGTACGACACCGTGCATTATTTCAGCTTAGAAGGAAATCGGTGGTAACCGAACTGCAGACTTCCAGAGGCTTCTAGGTACCTGGTCACATGGTCAGATCTAGGTCTGCAGGTATGCCTCACACCGGGCACCTCCACGCTCCAACAACAGTCAGCAGTGACGACGTAGGCCAAGCAGAGCAAAGCGCGCTGTGCTATTTATGCTCGAGGGTAGAAGCCGCTGTGCTTGCTGCAGCATCACTTCACATTTCACCAGTGAGAGGAAGTCATGGGGAGAAGTCTGGCTGTCCTGGCAGCAGGATTCAGTGTATTTCTGTCAAATACGGTGTCCTTTCGTAAATGCGCTCGGTATGGCCCCGGGGCCAGCAGCCTTGAATCTGGCCCTGCCCAGATGACTTGATTACTTCTTGTCTCCTGTTTAGTTCCTCTGGCTCTAGTCCAATTCCCTTTCCGTGCATACTCCAAACAACTTTCAGAGTGATTGCTCTCAACTGAAAATCTCAGCATGTTAGAACCAGATCCTAGAGCTTTCAAGGCAGCGTTAAAAGCTCTCATCTTAGTTGGCAAGGCTGTGCATTGTCTCTCTTCGCTTGTAGCTACCCTGATTTTGGTCTTCTTGCTGAAGCTATTTGTCTCCAGCCTTGCTACTCAAGGTCCATAGCATAGAACCATCGCCTGATTCACCCAGATCTACGTATTTACAAATTCCTTCAGTAATGTTAGAGTTTGAAAAACACTTGTCTGTATGCTGTTAAATGCTCAGTGGGCAATAAAGTGACTTTCAAAAAGACTTAAAATTTAGAACGAAATTGTTATACATCTTAGTTTTTAATCATTTTTAGTTGGATTTTGGTTAGAATATCAAAATCATTCTTGTGAGAGAAATTGCCACCGGCAAGTAGCCAGCTCAATGTATATTGGCTGCATTCCTTTCTAGTAAAACAAATATTTTGGTTACTGGAAAAAAATAGGAAACAAGCAAGTTTTTACCTTTTTGTCCTCCTTGTGGATAAATGGGCATTAGAGTCCCGTAGGAAAAGCAACAGTGAATTCACCTCATCCCTTTTGGGGGTCAGTACTATCATGACCCCTCTGAGGGCCGTGAGCCACCAACTGAGATGGTGTGAACTAACACTCATGAGACCACAGTGGCCCGCTCCAACCCACACTGGCATGTTGGTCATCCCCCGGGGCCTGCACATTGTCACACCCTCACCTCCCCCTGGAGGCGGTGTTCTCCAGGCTGCTTTCTCCTTCTGAAGACCTCTCTTCCTGTCCCACTGAACTCTGACTTGTAACCAGGGTTTAACCAAATGGCTGCGTTTTCCCAGACGTGGAACCTTGAGTAAGTGAGCAGAGGGAAAAAGCAGACAATTTGAGGTCACTCATCACAACAGCAGAATGGGTCGTGGCGATGGCACTGCAGCCGGGTGGCTGCTACCCGGGGCCGCTCCCCCTGCTTGCCACTCCCCTGTCTATCCCCAAGCCTGGCAGTCCAGCCTCTGGGCAGTTTTCTTCAATAAACTCTCTCTCACCAAAAATCGGTTTGGGGTTTGCAACCAAAACATTGATGATAAACTCACCATAAAGAAAGTGGCCCTCAGGACTAGAGACTTAACGTTAGGACCGCGTCTACATGGCCACGAGTTAGAGGTTATTTCTAGCCTCGTGTGTGGCTAAGCCTGGAACTGCCTGCAACCCTGACAGGAAGGGATCGCTTTTCAGTGACAAAGTGTGAGATCTTGGTAGCCTTGCTGGGGGGATAACCATGCTGGTGGTAACCATGCTAGGGATGTAACCATGCTGGGTGCTAACCATGTTGGGAGGTAACCATTGGGGTGGTAACCATGCTGGGGAGGTAACCATGTGGGGTGGTAACCATGTGGGCTGGTAACCATGCTGGGAGGTAACCATGCTGGTGGTAACCATGTTGGGTGGTAACCATTGGGGTGGTAACCATGTTGGGTGGTAACCATGTGGGCTGGTAACCATGCTGGGGAGGTAACCATGCTGGTGGTAACCATGTTGGGTGGTAACCATTGGGGTAGTAACCATGCTGGGGAGGTAACCATGCTGGTGGTAACCATGTGGGGTGGTAACCATGCTGGGAGGTAACCATGCTGGTGGTAACCATGTTGGGTGGTAACCATTGGGGTGGTAACCATGCTGGGGAGGTAACCATGTGGGGTGGTAACCATGCTGGGCTGGTAACAATGCTGGGGAGGTAACCATGTGGGGTGGTAACCATGCTGGGCTGGTAACAATGCTGGGGAGGTAACCATGTGGGCTGGTAACCATGCTGGGGAGGTAACCATGCTGGTGGTAACCATGTGGGGTGGTAACCATGCTGGGAGGTAACCATGCTGGTGGTAACCATGTTGGGTGGTAACCATTGGGGTGGTAACCATGCTGGGGAGGTAACCATGTGGGGTGGTAACCATGCTGGGCTGGTAACAATGCTGGGGAGGTAACCATGTGGGCTGGTAACCATGCTGGGAGGTAACCATGCTGGTGGTAACCATGTGGGCTGATAACCATGCTGGGAGGTAACCATGCTGGTGGTAACCATGTTGGGTGGTAACCATTGGGGTGGTAACCATGCTGGGGAGATAACCACGCTGGATGGTAACCATGTTGGGAAAGTTACCATGTGGAGTGGTAACCATGCTGGGGAGGTAACCATGTGGGCTGGTAACCATGCTGGGTGGTAACCTTGCTGGGGTAGCTTGACTGAGCATTTTTAGAAATTTGTTGCAACTGTCTGATACATCAGGAAGCATAATGTAAAAACCAACAGTATAATAAAAAAGATCTTTTATCTCTGGTCATGGCAGAGCAGGTTTCAAAATCAATTTTCTTTTCGACATATCCAGTCGGTTCACAGTCCTTTGTAAAAGTTCTACACACATACACATTTTTAGCAATACCTTTGTTGCATTTATCACAAGATTTATTCAGTTCCCCATCGAAGAAAATAAATAAATCCCTTCCAAGTGCCTGCAAGGATATGTAAAGCGCTCTGCTAACGGTGGGCCTGGTTAATGGTCCATCTATTGATGCAGCAAATCTCAGATAATCTATAAAGCCCATAATTCGTGACACATGTGTCACGAAACAGCTTCAGTAAACCATCATATTTCAAAAAGGAGTTTGATAAGTATATTTCCCCAAATCTTTCTTTGTCAAAGAAATCTCCCAGAGCCTGCATTCATGCCTGCAGCAAGGAGCTTCAACATCCGGGGCTCTGGTCCCCAGCCGATTGCAATACTGTGCGAGCCTCTCCTTCTCAGCCTCAGAAAATACAGCAAGACCCTCAGCTGGACACAGCACTGGCAGCAGGCAGACACGTGTCACCCACAGCAGCAGCCTGTGACACTGTAACAAAGCAGACCAGCAGAGCCCAGACTTGTCCCTGGTGCTAGAGATATTTTGCTTGGGAATGATCTGTCCATCAAAGTAAATCAGGGGGTGCTGGGAAAATGCTTTAGGGGATACTGACATTCCTCTACTATGAGCAAGACTGCGTTATTCCCAAACTGGAAAAAAGGAATTCACATCTGTCTGAATGATTTCACTTCTAATTCCTTCAAAACAAAAACAAACACACAAAAAAACCTTGATTCAGGCTATTTTCATTATTATTGTCTTAATGTTTTAATTTTTTGGTTTTTTGTTTTTGTGACAGTTTTGACATTTGTGTTGTTGCATTTAAAATAAATCTGTCCAATAATTTGTTTTAGCTCATGGTACTTCTTGTTTGAAACATAGATAATAACCTAGAATTAAAATAAAAAACACAAATTAGAGAGTAAATTCTATAAGACTAAAGGCAAAGTGTATATAAACCCAACCAGTACAATTTTTACTTATAAAAGTTATTAAAACTCATGTTATAAGTAAGTCTAGATAACTTTAAAATAGCTGTGTTTATGGCAGCATTATTTACGTTAGCCAAGATTGAGGAGCAGCCCCAGTGCCCATCAGCAGATGAGGGGATAAAAAAGCCGTGGGACATCTACCCAATGGGTACTATTCAGCCCTAAGAGAGAAGGAAACCTTACCTTCCGTGACAGCATGGATGGACCTGGAGAGTATTATGCTAAGTAAAAATAAGCCAGTCAAAGAAAGATAAATATCATATGATTTCACTTTTATGTGAAACCTAGTGAACAAAATAAGCAAGTTAACAAAATAGAAACAGACTCATAGATACAGAGAACAGACTGACAGTTTTCAGAGGGGATTGAGTAGGGGGCTGGGTAAGAAAGGTGAAAGATTAAGAAAAAAAACACCTCATAGACACAGATAACAGTATGGTGATTTCCAGGGGGGGGGAAAGGGGTAGCTGTAGGTAAAAGAGAGTAAAGATAAATAAAAGGTGATGGAAGGAGGCTTCACTTGGGCTGGTGAGCACCACACAACAAACAGATGATGTAGTGTAGACTTGTATACTTGAGACCTACATGATTTTATTAACCAATGTCACCCCCAATAAATTCAATGAAAACTTACCAAAAAATGAAATTAAAACCTGAAGAGAAAAACAATAGATCGTGGAACCACGATGTGGAAGGAGGTTCCAGAGCTCAGTCATTTCATGTCCCTTCCTCCCAACAAAAAAATGTAGGAGCTTCCACTATCCGTATGAACGCCTGGCCTTGGCCCACTAGCCCCTCAGAAGCACCTTGCTTGTCTTTTGCCATAAAGATATACACAGACTCTAAGTAGAACTTTGTGTCTACTGGTGTAAAGAATTGACCTTTACACCTTTACAAAATGACCACTCATTTTGACCACATTTTAGGTGTTTAAGATACAGGATAGGTGCCTGGGAAGAGGCAGTCTTTCATTAGTTAAAGGAAAAGAAAAGGCTCTGTCATGGCCAAGGTTCTGGTCCCAATCAAGGACAAACCTGCCCACAGCACACCTGAACTACACTGCTTAACACTATTTCAAGTATTACCCCAAGCAGTCAGAGACGCTATTTGCTCAATCCAGTTTATTTAGGGATAATATTTAGTGTGTCTAAGAATGAAATGAGTATATGCTTCTTGATAAAGATTGTGGCGACATATAAAAGTAAATGAAATCACATTATCTTATCATTCACTGAGCATTTTCAAAGGGTTTAACAAAGAAATGTGGGGGAAACAAGTGGAAAACAGAATAGTTTCTTTTTAATCTTAACATTTTTTTGCATTTCATTTTGCCCCGTTGTTCTCTGTATTTATATTAGACACACTATGACTCTCTTCAGTGAAGGCAACATCACAGCTTGAGGGATAATATTTGAGTGGAAATAAAAATGTTAGTTTAAAATATTTATAATATACAAGACGAGTGTAGATGGAAACAATCTAGATTTGGAGTCTACTGATTTTCTGTGATGTCTTCAAAATTTCTATCATTCTTGGCTCCTTCATCTAAGCTAGAATATAACTTAAATGTATTCCTTTGAATATGATTATATACTGAATGCGACAAAGGAGATATCTGAGTATATCTCACACGACCTCACCACTGTGCTGACGCTCTTTGACGCCATCATCTCTCTCCTGGGATTGCATGGTCTGCCTAACTGCTCACCTGCTTTCTGACCCAAATAGCAGTCAGAATAACATTTTTAAAATGATAACTTCCCTGCTTCGGGCTGTCTATCCCTAGGGACTTGCCGTTAAACACTGCACATGGATCAAAAGCATTTATCTATTGTTTTTGTAGCCCACTGTAAATACAGTAAAGAAATATCTTTAATTCTAGTGACACAAAAAGACAAAAAAAGGGGAGGAGACAAAGAATATGAGATAATTTTGGGTAATAAATAGCACATGATTAAATGATAAAAAAAATAAAGTAGCTAGAAGAAATACCAATTTTTACTTGAACTTTTGTTAATATCTTTATTCCATAAATTCCTGTTATTAAAATCAACACTAAAGGAATGAAAGTCAATTCTTCACATATTTTTCTGCTACATATTTGGCTTTGGAATCTCAAAAATTAGATGAAATCACATTCATTTTGGGTTATCTTCCTTTCAATTTATGACCATATATTAACAGCACTAAAAATTACTTTTATATAAATTTGAAAAATTCATTTTCCAAATAAGCTAGGGTGTAAACAAAATGTCTCGGGAAATCTTTACACATTGGGAAATCGGTTCAATGCTGTAGATGCACTTGGCACATGGTATTCTCTCAGCAAAGCTTGAATAAGTAGATTTTAATAGACAGTCAATAGATAAATATTTGTATTATATTAGTATTTATTATCTGCCAAAGTAGGGATCTAGGCTTTATTTTTTAAATGTATCTTACATGAATTTTTTCATTTTTTGAAATTTATTTGTTCTTTAAATGAATTTGAAGCCATATATGCAAATTTCCATACTGGCTTTCAGTACATTTATATCATGGTTTCCCCATTGCTTAGTAATTTTGATTTAAATCATTTAGTTTAAGCATATCTTCTGCTAATATCTTTTAGTAATTCCTTTAAACAAAATAACAATAGCAGACATTCAAGAACTAAGAAAATATATAAGATGAGCATATCTTCAACACAAAAACTAAAGAGGAAGGGGATTAATTTGGCTCTATATTAATATAAACATCGTTTTAGCCATGTAGAGTTTACATTTATGGAAGAATCTGAGACAAGGCTGCCACTTTGATTCCCAGTCAGGGCACATGCCCGCGTTGGAGCTTGATCCCCAGCAGGGGACAATGTGAGGCTCTCACATCATTGTTTTTCACTCTCTCCCCTTCCTTCCTCTCTCTCTAGAAACCAATT
Source organism: Myotis nattereri (assembly GCF_964212035.1). Lineage (NCBI taxonomy): Eukaryota > Metazoa > Chordata > Mammalia > Chiroptera > Vespertilionidae > Myotis > Myotis nattereri. The sequence continues at coordinate 92,719,632 of NC_138081.1, read as the reverse complement.
AAAATCTATATTTTTAAAAATGCAAGTTCCATGAATTCGCTGTGCTTCCTTTCACTGCACATCAGATTGCTTTCAGAGGCCTCCTCTTCCCCGCAGGCTGGAGGCCTGGTGGGCGCACCGGTCCTAATGATCTTCCAGCCCTCTGCAATCTTCATGGAGGGTGAAACTGCAGGACTAAAAGGGGATCTGGCAGCCTCTAGTATTCCATCTTCTCATCACGATCATTATTCCTGAAGTCAGAAACAGTCTTTCTCTTCATTCCAAAAAAAAGAAAAAAAAAGAAGGCATGTAAAAGAAAAAAGAAAAAAAAAAAAAACAAGAACGCACCTCCTCCACAAATTGGCCTGTCCTATCCCTTTCTATCCACTGATTTTATTTCAGATGTAACGTACTTTGTTCTAACACTTCTGTCAAAACCTGCGTTGTATCAGTAGGACCTCAGGTTTTAGAATCCATGATCAAACAGGTATTGAAGGTGGACTACAGTAAGTCACACCTGCAGCTCTATGGCCTTGACCCCAGCTTCTTTGCAGGAGAGAAGGTTTTCCTGGCTCTGGTGTATAGCAGCACAGTGTCTGTAGTGCAAGTAAACAGCAGTCACAGGTAGTGAGATGACCAAGGAACCTGCTAGTGCCTTCAAATGCACGACTTCAAGATGGATCAAGTAAATATACCCTCAGCCCAACAGGAGCAAAACAAACATTGCATTGGCTCTGTGTCGGGATAAAAGTGATTAACTGATAAATGTTCTCGGCCATTTCTTTCCCTACCCTCAAAAAGAATTCTCTGCTTGGCCCCATTTCGGTCTTTTTTCAAACCCCTCTATTCTTCAAGGGAGCCTTTCTTATAGGACCAGGTGTTCGGGCTCTTGTGAGGGAGAACTGGAGGAAGGCAAGAGGGTCCCAGGAAACCGTGAGGTGCACAAAGGTGACGATGGCAGAGAAACGTGGGAGTGGGTTATGCTGATATCCGGGTAGCTTCGGTGTAAGGTAAATGGGAGGAGGAACAAAGGGGATTGCGAGTCTTGGTGAGGACGGAGTGTTCCCTTTACAAATTATTTTGGAATCACTCTTGCTTCCCAGGACATTCTTCTTTCAATTGTGGCGTGAGTCACCCAGGTCAATGTTTTAAAGTGTTACATGTGATGGTGCTAATAGGAGGAAAAGAGGGATTTTGAAGCCAGCTGCATTTTAGATTTAAATCATCACCGTGCATTTTCACTAAGTCTCCTAGGTTCTGGAGAGAGGACTGGAGGGAAGATCTGGGCCCAGCATGAGCAGGGGCGGTGTTTGGACCACCGCCAGGAAGGGAAAGGGATCGCCTGGAGACCACACTGAGAGTGGAATTTCAATTTGAGGGGAAAGTGTGGTTTGGTACTGGATGTTCCAGGCAGAACACCAGATCTGTGCAATGTGCCAGTTGACTAAATGGAGAAAATGTTTTAAATTTCCTAGTGAACGCTGACCAGGAGCTAGGATCTTAAGTGGACACCCAATTTCTTTCAACCTCTGTATGGCCAGACCTACTGGGGCTGGTACCGACCCCAGCTTCGCTCCACACAACACAGCCTCGTGGACGTGGCTTTGACTGGGGCCTCCCAGGCTGGACCCCCTAAGACAAGCTCTTTAACCAGAAAATGGAAACTTTCTTGGGAAGTAATTGGCAGAGTATAGACAGAAGGACTTTGGCACCAAGTTAAATCCTATCGCAGAGACTTTAAATAGATGAAAAAGTCTCACAGTCAGATAAAAGGTCGTTTCTGGATTCTGAGCCCTAGAGGTGGCCGGCTCTGTGAAGGTCTGCCCTAGAAAAAGCCAACTGTGGCAGGGGCGGGCACCGCAGCGGGGGTGCTAACCTCAAATGTAAATGCCTCGAGGCAGTTCCAGTTTTCATTTTTTGAGATAATGCCGTGCTGGCTTCTACAGTGGCTGCACCAGTCTGTATTCCCACCTTGACTTGGGGGGTGAACACACAATCCAACATATAGATGAAAGGAAGTGAAGGGATTAGCCAAAGAACAGATGTGCCTAACCCCAAACACTGACAACAGTGGGGTGCTGGCCAGAGGGAAGGTGGGGCGAGGGTGAGAGGGAGGTGAGCAAAGGAGGGGAGAATGGCCACATCTCTAGTAGCATCAACAATAACATTAAAGTTAAAAATAACAATATATAGATGATGTATTATGGAGTTGCATACCTGAAACCTATATAACTTTATGAACCAATGCCACCCCAATCAACTCAATAAAAATTAAAAACAAATAAACAACAACAAAGAAAGTCACATAAATGCCAGGGGCCCGGGAACAGTATCTGCTTGTTCCACTGGGAGAACCGTGACATGGCCTCCGCGGGGCCTTGTGTCAGGGTTAGGTGTGATTACACATATCAAAAGTTTTGTTTTTTTTTTAAGAGAATAATACTGGCTTTCAAAAGGTATTTGTTTCTCTCTCATGTAAGAAGGGAGGCAATGCAGTGGTGTTGTTTGTTCCACAGTTACTTCAGGAGTGGTCCCCATAGGCCTCCAGGGGTTCAAGGCCGCAGAGCGAAGGGGACGGTGAGAAGCTATCACTCTGATGCACCCTTTTACCTTTCTCTCATTGACCTGAAACTTAGTTAACAGGCTATATGTAGCTGCAAGGAAAAGCAGAAAAAAATGTATTATTTGCTGGGACAGTTTTATTTTATCATTGAAGCTATGTTAGGAAAGAAGGTAAGAAGGAATATTGAGGTTAAAATATATTAGTAGTATCTGACTCCAGACTGTAAAAATAGTATGACGGGTACAGAGGAGTCAGCTAGGATATTATAAATCAGACATGAATATGCATTCCGGAATGATTTCTATCCAGAGGAGAAGAGGTGGTGGTTCTAATGACTAAGTAGGAGAAGAATCAGCCAGAAGTCTCTTCAAGTCTTAGCCTCCCCAGCTAACCAAGGGCAACAAATGGAACACCTCTTTCCATGTTCAAATGCACACACACAGACTTAACATAGATGCAAAGATGTCAGCTAATAGCTTCGTTTCTTTAATGAGATAAGACAGTTCAGCTTCCTCTTTTTCTCCTGATTCAGTTTGGTAGTATTTTTCCAGAAATATGTCCATTTCCCCTCAGTTTTCAGATTTCAGAAATAAAGTTATTATTGCATTCTACGTTATCTTTTAATATATATTCCATCTAAACTATGGCCCTTTTATCATCCTTTTAAGAAATAACACAGTTATTTCTTCTTTCTTGTTATCTTGATTAATCTTGTCAAAGTTTGTCAAATTATTTTTCTTTAAAAGATTCTTCTGCCCTTTTTGATTCTCTCCATTGTAACTTTATCATGATTGCGTCTTTCGCATTTATTGTGTCCTTCAGACTTCTCTAAAATAAATATTTCAGATTAGAAATTTTCATGTATGTATTGTTTTAGATGCATCTGTAAGCTTTGGTATGGAATATTTATTCTATCATTTTGTTCAAAATATTTTCTAAATTCTGAAATTATTTCTTCAGCCACAATTGGTTCTATTTCTTAACTTCCAAATGCATGGCAGTTAAGAGCAATTTTTGTTAATGAGCTACAACTGAATTTCAGTCCTTGCAAACCCCGCGGGGTTGTCTCTGTCCATACAGTTCCCCGTGTGAGCTGTTCTCCTGGGGACTTGCCCCCAGGCTCAAGGCTCTGGCAGCCCATCCCACATCATCTCAGGGCTGGGGTCCTCCATGTTAGCAAACTGCCTTTCTGAGGGGTCTCTCAAGGATCTTTACCTACCATGCCACCCACTTACTCTCTTGGCTAAGGCCGCCTGCTTTCCCCGAGTGGAGAGAAAGGTCGGTGATCGGGGAGTCTGACACCCTGCTGTCTTTCGTGGCATGAATTATGAGCTCTAAACACCCTCATGCTGTGGGTACAGGAAGCTTTTAGTGGAATACTATTATAACTGTGATATTATAAGACTTATCTAATTTATTAAATTCAGTAAAACTCATCTTAAAGTGACTGGAAAAAACAGGAGACCTCAATTGCAAGATTTTATTCATGGTCTAGAGAAAAACTCAGATCAGGTTTAAAAAGGAGAAAAATAAAGCTGCTTAAGCGCTAGAAAACCCTGGAAAACACACACACTCTCTCTCTCTCACACACACACACCAGAATACAGAATGAGACTTTTCTTGTTCATAAATTTTGGCTAAAACCTCAAAACAGAGGACAATAGATAAGAACTCTGCATTCTAAAGAGAACAGCCAAGAAGCTGCCAGTCGTCTCTGCCCAGTGATTGCCCAGCAATGGCAACTGGTTGTCATCCTGTCCAGCCACATCAGCAGAAGATTGGGGTTTATTTAGAAGAATGAAACGGTGGGGATAGCAGGTGGTTGGCCTGTGTCTGACTATAAGAGGAAGAGTGTCACGCACTCCTCCCAGTGAGCTCCAAAGCCTTGACGATGCAAGAGGTCTACTCCCAGAGATGAAGTTCTCTGCGGGAGGGGGAGACTGGCTCCTCACTCTTGGCTGCCATGCTTGCTGAGCTGCTGGAAAGTGAAGTCTCATGCCAGGGCACCAACATCAACTTGAGAAACAAGTTTTTATGAAAGCTCAACTTTCACAGCCTAGCTTTTGGGAACTGATATTGCTCAGCAAAAACAGGGAAGTTCAGAAGCATCAAAGCCATGGGCAAGGAAAAGGGAAGAGTGAGAAAGGGTGGAAGAAGAAGTCAACTTTCTCCCTGCCCTTCTCTGGTACAGCTCCCCTAAGGATTGTTTCGCCTGCTCTGGAAAGGGGAAGTTGTACACTGAACTTTCACGTGAAAACTTGATAAAATCCTTAATACTGAAAAGTGGATGGATCTGCCTGAGGTATTCAAGGGTGAGGAAGGAAGATGTGATAGGACATGTTGGTTTGAAGGCAAAACGAGTTTCTCTCTTTGAGTTTAGTCTATTCAGTACACTACAAAGCAAGTATGAATTTAAGTGAATGATAGGTAGATATACAATTTAGAAAAGTATGGATAAGCATGTCACAAAGTATCCCAGCTTTGATAAATTTTAATTTTTATAGCCCTGGTTTTCCTAGTTACATCTGACATGAAATTTATTCATTGAGTTGTTAATGTTGCACTACCAGTTTTATAATGAATGCATTCATGCTATAGTATCTTTCCAATATGTTGATGCATTATGTGTACAAATATGTAATTGAACTGGATGATAGTTTTCTTTATATTACATTTTGCTAGGTTTGGTGTCAATGTTTTCTAATTTTATAGAAAGGTTTTGAAATGTTACAAATCCACATAGTTTAAACAGAATTCCTGCTAATTGCTGAATCAGTCAAGTTTTAAAGATAAAGATTTGGACATCACAATTGCCAACGTTTCGAAGTTGACAACATAAAGCTGACAACGCCTGGATTATGACAGCACTAGAGGATGGAGAGACATTTGCTCGCTTTCCTTATCCACTCATCTGCATCTCAACATCACCAGCCGAATGGCCGAAGCGGGTGTCTGCCTGCTGGCTGGAAGCAGCGGGGCATCGGACCAAAGATTCCACCAGGGGGTTTCCTATGCACTTGCAAGAATATCCCTGTAAGCGTGCTTGAGAGGGCCACACCCCTGAATATAATTCTACAAATGCTGTAAGACTGAACCATTTTTCCCTAAAACCCCAGTTTTCCCAAAGCAAACAGTAGAGCATGTACGAGCTGAGACTGAGGAAATGACAAGGGACTTGGAATGAGGAAACTGAAAGCTTCCATTACAGCATCACCTCAATGTGGGCAATACCTCACCTCTGTCTGGCGATGTATGCCCACTTCCTTGGGAGTCGGGCTCTGGTGACCACCAGCCCTTCCTTATGGTCGCATCTCTTCTCCAAACAGCCCTGTTCAGTTAGATCCATTTTAAGATAACCCCATGCTATCTCCCTTGCACAGCATCCCCATCTGGTCCCCAGACACCCATATCTTTGCGCTGTTATCTACAGAAGTATAAATGTCTCCAAACACAAACACAGACCTCGTTAATTCACTCTCTGGCCAAGGCAGCTCCAGCTCCAATCTCTCCTAACTATTTTTCTCCTAACAAGAGTCAGTACCAACTCCTTAAGCTGCCTCGTCTCCAGAGAGAATAGACACCTAAAGTAGGCTATAAAGCAGACACGATTTCAAAAATAACAACATCCTTGCCACTTGGAACACGTTCTTGGAACTACAGAAGAAAATAAGAAAAACTAGGAAGCAAAATCTAAAAAAAAAAAAAGAAGAAAAAGTAATACCAACTCTAGCGCTTCCTGAAATATATTATAAAGCTACAATAACAAAACTCCTGATCTTATTTATCAATGGTGTCAAGAGAGGGTCTGGGACAGGAGCTACAAGCACCCTGGGGTGTGAGCAGAAGTGAGTGTAGGTGAGCACAGTCTCTCCCAAACCCTTGGAGACACGGCTGGGGATGGGCAGAGGTAGACTTTCCCCGGATTGTGTTCAAACAGGGGGACTCTGCCATCCCGCTGCTCCCCACTGCCATGGGGTTAATCTCGTTGCCCAGAAATAAATCTCAAATCTGTCATTTAAATATTTTTAAAATGATAAAACCAGGGCAAAATAATATATGTATGCATATACAGCTATACACATATTTGTGTGTATTACATTTTTCAGATACAAATGGAAGCATACTATGCACACTGCTCTGCATTTTACCTGTTTTCATTTAATAATACACACATGTACATACATATACACACATATACACACATGCACACATATACAACATATAGCCATACATATAAATATATAAAATATTTCTCTGGAAAATAGATGAGTAATGATTGTCAGTGAAAGACAGAGACTAAATATTTTGTGCCTTTTAAAATTTTGCCCCATTTATTTATATTGCACATTATTTTTTAAAAATAAGTAAATTCTTAAGATAGTAAAAACAATTCAAACTAAGTGAATTTTAAGGAAATGTATGTTATGAACTGAATTGTTGCCCCCCAAATTAATATGTTGGCATCCTAACCCTCCAGTATCTTAGGATGTGACTATAGTTGGGAATGGGGTCTTTAAAGAGATGATTAAGTTAAAATGTGTCATTAGTTTGGGCCCTAATCCAATATGACTGATGTGCTTATGAGATGAGGAGATTAGGACACCCATAGAGGGAAACCCTGTGAAGACACTGGAAGAAGGAGGCAATTTATAAGCCTCACGACTCCAGAAAATACCAACCCACGGACACCTTGATCTCAGACTTCTAGCCTCCAGAACTCCAGACACAATAAACTTCCACTGTGTAAGCCACCCCATCTGTGATAGCTAATTATGGCAGCCCTAGAAAACTTTTATAGAAATACTAGAGGCCCGATGCACAAAATTCATGCAAGAGTAGGCCTTCCTTCCCCCAGCTGCCAGCAGTGGCTTCCCTCTCGCACCCGGGACCTGGGCTTCCCTCGCAGGTCCTGCTTTGTCCAGAAGGTCATCCAGAAGGGCATCCAGTCTAATTAGCATATTATTATTATAGATGTGTGTGAGTGTATTTATGTATACACATATATGTATATAGGCAATAATGCAAATTGAAAGCTGGGCTTAATAGTATTTTATGATTTTTCTCTACAGTAATTATTGAAACTGTACGTTTTCTTTACTATAGGATTTGTGTTAAGCCATTTGGCTTTTAAGTAAAACTCAGGGTATTGTCTTTTTTTCTTCTTCCACAAATGCTGAGTTGTGAAGGTCAATTACCCTTAATTACCTGGACAGAACAGATCAAAGAATAATATGACAGCCTCTTCAGATCTTAAACAAAATGAATTGGTCTCGTGTTTCTTATGAAAAAGATTAATTACCCTCAGAATTCTAGAATGGAGTAGCAATTAACATTTATTTCTGTTTCTTTCATTAATCCCAAAGTGGGATCCAACAGCTCATTTCCAAAGCTCAGGTACACTCATATCTGAGGCAGACACCTTCAAATCTCAGGATTTTTAATGGGAAAGTTAGGGCATTTCAAAACGGAAAGGATGCGGGGGAGGAGGGAGAAGCCTAGATTGATTTACTAAATACGAAAATGTTATTGTGAGTTATTGTAAAAGCACTTTAGTTCTGTTTTTATTTGTCATGCCTGGCTCATTTTCACAAGTTAAAATACACAACACATAGTGTGAGTTTTATAATGTACCCAAAAAGGAACCGAACAGGAATATCCCATGGTGAATCAGTGAGTTATTAGGGATATTCGATGTTTTAGGATGGCTTAGCAGGGAAATAAACTTCATGGGAAGCGAAGCAGGAGCCACACTCTCTCTGATACCTGCTTTTCCAGGCTCAGCACGTTTCAGAAGCAGCTGCGGTCATTGCTAACCTCCAGATTCCTTGCTCCATTTGCCTCACTCTGAATCTGCAGAATATTTCAACTTTTCCCAACCTGTGTTGGACACAATCGTGTCATTTTTAAAGGAAGAGAGATGCCTTCTACTGCGGCTTAAAGCTCCACTCTCTTCCAGCAGCAGCAAAAGTGAATTTTTTTTTAGTGTTTAAACTTGTTGATGCCAACGTTGACATTGAATTTAACTAATTAGGTGAGCATAATCTTCGCCCTAGAAGTTTACAATCCAAGAACATTTTGTTCTTTTATAAGGAACGAAAAAATAAGACCATTACACCAGAAGAACACTGATGTGAATATCACAGTTTTTAGCGGCATGAAGGGGACCAACTCATGATCATATGGAGATCCAGAGAGGGAGGAGCAGGTGAGGACAAGCCCAGGGGAAGTCGACGCAGCCACCGCCTGGATGTGGGCAGATATTGCAGTAGAGTGAGGTCTCAGAAGCTCTTGAAATGATAGGATAGAGCCATGTTTTTCTAGAGTATGTGATTTCCCACATGTTCTAGCACCTCGCTGCTCCTGACGCTGTATCTGTCCTTTTCCTGAAGGTTGTGGTTTGTACAGGTAACAGAGTCATAGACAAACTTTAGCAACTGAAAGGCCAGTGAAGCTGTCAGAAAGTATGAGTTGTAAAGGTCTTGGTTTAAGTAAATGGTAACCTCATCTCTTTTATGTTGTAACAACGACTGTTCCAACCATTAACCTGTTAACCTAAATAGCTATCAAAAGGTAGGTATGTGCACAGCACTAACCCACACCCCTTTCCAAATGCATTTAGAATTTTTGTCAGGCCTTAAATATATTTTAAAGGCCAAAGGATACTTCTGCATCTCTTGCCCTCAATGCGTGAGAAGTGGCATGATAGCTAGAAATATTATGGAATAAGAATGAATAAAATAATACCAGTGAGGGCCATCTAGAATCACACTATCCAATACGGTAGCTACTACTTACAGGTAATTATTTAAGTTTCAATTAGTTAAAATGACATAAAATTTTGAAGTCCGTTCTTAAGTCCCACCAGCCACAATTCAAGTGCTTAATAGCAACCCAAGGCTAGTAGGTCTCATATTGGACAGGACTGTCAGTGAACATTTTTATCGTGGAAGAAATCGTAGTGGGTGCTACTGATCTAGATGCATTTTAAGGTTGTTGTTGAAAGTGTTACGAGGTGGTTGTTTCCTCTGGATTATCTTGAGTTTCTACTAAATAAAACACAGAATAATTCTAGATGTGCTCTTTTTTTTTTAGCCTAGCACAAAAAGAGCTTTAAATAGCTTAGAACCATTAATTTTTATAACAACCTCAAACTTTCTTTTAAAAATTATTTTAAAAGAAACAAAATAAATTTTTTGGCAAAAAAAAAAAAAAAGTAGGATGCAAAAGAGAAGCTAAAACTTCACCAGTAATGTTGGAGGCAGGAAGGGAGGAGGACAGTTACTGGGTTCAGGCAAAGAGAAAAATGAGCATGTAGAATGCAGGAAAAGGCTCGGTTGCTAGAACTCCACGTGACACAGCCCAAGATAAACTACATTCTTGTAGAATTAGCAAAACTCTAGCTATGGGCAAACTTTGATGGTTCCTCCCATTCGTTTAGAGAGGCACTCTTTCAAGAGTGCAGTTCATTCATTTTGACTTCCTTTAGTAAAAGACATAACAGAAAGGAAAGAAGGTTAAACATATCAATTTGACCATTCTAGTGAAGGAAATCGGATTAATAGTATTACTTCATGAATTTTTTTTCACCCAGAGAAAATTTAACGACCCCAGTTTTAAACAGTCGCCTTAAATAACTTTGCCACCATCATTAGGGTATCTTTAGAGAGAAAGGGATGAGCCATAACCTCCATTTTAAAAGCATAGACTTTACCAATTATCCTAAATAATTTGTTTTGACGTTACTTTGCATCACCATAATTCTTCTTTCCACTCTAACATTGTCACTCTGGCTCTTCTTCACCTCGCAATTAAAGTCCTTCTGTGAAGCCAAATATAAGTAAAGCAGCTGTTCAGAGCTGAGACAGAGACAGGAAATTGTGAAGTGGTTTCCTTAGCAATGGGAATGATCCGAATGCTTTCAGGAGCTAATTTGTTGGCTTCTTCTATTTCTTCTCTCTGCCTCCCTTGCCATCCCTAACAACCTCTTTCACAAATCTATTTTTCTTCTGGCCTTATACACATGTTTGCTATTTACCGTAGGACGTATTTTGCATGACATCTGATATAAATAAAATGTTATAAAAATCATCTGAGAATGAGGAAGTAGGTTTGAAGAGTTAAGAGGAGCGTTGCATAGTTTGTGATAAAATTGACTATATTAAATTACCCTATGTATATATCCTAAAACAGCTAAAACTGATGGAACTTCAATGAGAGTTTGACAGCTCTGTAATCATTAACAGAGCACATGGCTCTCAGAAACTGATGGAGCCAACAGACAAAAGCAGTGAGAGTAAAAAGATTTAAATAACAGAATTAATAATCAATATCCATTGATCCAATAGTAGAGAGCCTCTTACACCATTTTCCCACAAAATAAAAGCATTTCAAATCTTCTACATGCAAGGCTACTAATAATGTCTCAAAAGACTTAATAATTATTATCCTATAGACCAGTGGTTCTCAACCTTCTGGCCCTTTAAATACAGTTCCTGTATTTAAAGGACCCAACCATTAAATTATTTTCGTTGCTACTTCATAACTGTAATGTTGCTACTGTTATAAATCGTAATGTAAATATCTGATATGCAGGATGGTCTTAGGCGACCCCTGTGAAAGGGTCGTTCAACCACCAAAGGGGTCGCGACCCACAGGTTGAGAAACACTGCCATAGCCTGTCCTCTGAGCCCATAGGAAGTTAGATAAATTAGAAATCAACTATCAGCCATCTCTTCCCCAAAAACATCACAATGAAAGTGTTATATAAAGAACTAGAGGATGGGACAAAAAGCAAAGCATGGCTCTTGTAAAACAATTCAGAAATAACAGAGATGCAAAGAAAAATAAACTGAATTCCACCACCCAGAAATAGTTAACATTTGTTGTAGAATCTTCCAAGCTACACAGAGTAATGCAACTCAATTTCCTCCAACCTCAGCACCCTGTTTGCTGATATCAACGGAGGAAGTCCTTCAAATAATCCTTCAAACCAAGGGTAAATATTTTCCCTAAGGAGAATTTTATGGAGTAAAAGATTAACCCAATACAATCTTTTTCATTATCGTATTATATAATCTACTGTTTTATTACATGACTATAAGGTCATGCTTACAAAGATTGCTCTCCATACTTCCAACACCTTTGATTCATCTAAAATTTAATATTGTTTAGGATGTGAGATGCACTTCTAAATTAATTGATTGACTTGCCTGTTTATTCTCAACATCATAAAGCAGTTAGCACATATTAAATAATCAATCTTTCCCCCCAAAGACCTAAAGCTGTATCTTTTCTAATCTGTTTATCCATGTTTACAGTTGCCCTTGTTATATATCAGAAAATACCCCCAAACTCAGTGTCCGATAACACTGAGAACTTGTCATTGCTTACAAGTCGTCAGGTTAGCTAGGTTACTTTCTGGTGATGGCTGAATTCAATCCACAGTTAGCTTTAGAATGGGTAGAAGACTCTAGGACAGTGGTTCTCAACCTTCCTAATGCCACAACCCTTTAATACAGTTCCTCATGTTGTGGTGACCCCCAACCATAAAATTATTTTCGTTGCTACTTCATAACTATAATTTTGCTACTGTTATGAATCATAATGTAAATATCTGATATGCAGGATGTATTTTCATTGTTACAAATTGAACATAATTAAAGCATAGTGATTAATCACAAAACAATTTGTAGTTATATATGTGTTTTCCGATGGTCTTAGGCGACCCCTGTGAAAGGGTTGTTCGACCCCCCAAAGGGGTTACAACCCACAGGTTGAGAACCGCTACTCTAGGATCTTCATCGGACACTCTCACATATTTGTAGTCAGGTGTCTCAAGAATAACCTAGCATGGTTTTGGTTGGGAAAACTGAGATTTCTTTCAATTGTCTCTCACATGCATATGTCTCTTAATATCACTTATGCTTGGCCAAGTGTTTATGCTGATCACAGAGAAGCAAGAGAGCAAGAGGAAGGCCGAATGTGTTAGAACCCCTCAAGTCTGTGCTTGTTTCACATTGGTGAGCCTCCTAGGGGTCAGAGTAAGACACACAGCTTAGCCAAGAATCAGGAACGAGGAGTACTATTAAATTATAGAGAAAAATGCAACGTAGATACAGGGAAGCCATTAGTAAAAGTCATTAATGAAATCAGACTACCTATGTCCAATGATTAAAGTTCTGTAAAGTAGTTTAATATAAGCTAGAGAAAATTTAACCAGCACAAATATTTTATAAAGTAGATTTTATTGTGGGTGCCACTTCTCTTTTCATTTCACTTTTTATATAATATTGACCATTTTTATTTACATATTTCTCTTTTAATCAAACATATTTTTTGATCTGGGTATTTTGTATTTTTCATCTATGAAATTATGTTATCTGAAAATAACAATACCCATTCTCATCTTTTCTGTTACTTCTTTTGTTTTGTTTCCTTGTCTAATTCAATGGGCTATAAGTTGTAAAACATTTCTTATTCCAGAATTAGATGTAAATGCTCCTAATTTTTCAACATTAAATATAAGGCTACCTATTAGTTCAAGATAGCTATTTCTTTTTTTTTGTCTTTACTTTTTAAATTTCATTTTCAATTACAGTTTACATTCAATATTATTTTGTATTTAGTTTTAGGTCTATATTAGTGTAGACCATCATATACCTTACAAAGTGCTCCCCAATATTATTATTGACTACACTAGAGGCCCAGTGCACAAAATTAGTGCACTTGGGAAGGGGGGTGGTCCCTCAGCCCAGCCTGTGCCCTCTCACAGTTCAGGAGCCCTCAGGGGACTGATGGCTGTGGGGAGCGGGCCTAAGCTAGCAGTTGGACATCCTTAGCACTGCTGCAGAGGTGGGAGAGGTACCGCTGTGCTCGCCAGCCATGAGCCTGGCTTCTGGCTGAGAGGCACTCCCCCTGTGGGAGTGCACTGACCACCAGGAGGCAGCTCCTGCGTTGAGCATCTGCTCCCTGGTGGCCAGTGAGGGTCATAGCGACTGGTCATTTCGCCATTTGGTTGATTTGCATATTAGCCTTTTATTATATAGGATTCCCTATGCTGTACTTTACATCTCCGTGACTATTTTGTAAAGTACCAATTTGTACTTTTTCATACCTTCATCTTTTTTAACCCAGCTCCCCCAACCCCTTATGCTCTGATAATTATCACTCTGTTTTCTGCACAAGATAGCTATTTCTCATAATGTGGAAAATTTCTCAGTTAAAGTAGTAAAGTTTTTTTGCTAATGCAGAATTCAGTTGTATTTAATACAACTTAGTATTTATCAAGATGATCAAAAACCCTTTCCCTTGGATACGAATGTGATTAACTATGTTAATAAGCTTTCTAGTGAGGAATTACTGAAAAATTCATTAGAGGTGTTGAGTTATTCTTATAATGCTTGGCTTGATTTACTAACATTTAATACTTTTGCATTTATTCATAAGTGTGATTCATCTGTCATATGGTTTATGTTTTGATTATGTTTGAATTGATTTCATGGAATTCAGCTCCCTTTAACACTGTTATATGGCAGAAAATTTTTCATTATTTCTTTCTAGTAACTCAAATGATCTCAAAGTTTTGTAGCAAGAGACCTGCAAAGACTCTTATTGAGTGTTCCAAATTTCTGCTGAATAAACTGCCCAATTGTGTCAAGTATTCAAATTTAATTAGCCAAGGGAGCAGTGTTGGGCTTCTAAGTGGTAACAGTTTGACCTTGTGGATGGATGAGAGATGAGTCCCCAGAGAGAAATGAATTGGGTAGATATCACCCAAATGCACCAATTGTAGAAATATTAAAGAATAAATATATAGGCAATAAAACAATTATCTTATTCTTACAACCAGAGATAACTGCTATTCTCATTTTAAAGCACATTCTAATAGATATTTTTCTATTTATCAAATACATATACTTTCTTTTAGAAAAATTTTGCACTTTTTGTAACCTAATTCGTTTTTAGTAGTAAGTCAAAGGATTCTTGAAATATTTATCTGAATTATTTCAGTGGCCCTTGCTATATAAAGATGACAGTTTTTAGTTTAAAGACTCTATGAAGTGAAATTTTTTGAATACTACACAGATTACAAAGTATACAAGTTTTAGGAATCTATATTCATACGGAAAAAGCTTTGGAGCAAACTGAAGTCCCCTCTAGAATGAGCCTTTCTATACTTGCTGGCTTTATTTACACCTCATGGCACATTTACTCATATATTTGCCTTCACAAGGTGTTTTCCAGCTTCCAGTTTTGTCTTACAATAATTTCAGGGTGAAACTCATTGCTGATTATGAGATTTAAATACTATATAAAATCTATCCTTTAATCTGCACACAATTCACCCATTTAGGCTCAGTTCAAATATTTCCCCCACTCTACTCATCTCCACTGACCACACAGGTAGAAGAAATAGTCTGTCCTACCTCACCCCTGAATTCCTGGCATATTTCCTACTTGGGGAAGAAAATCAACCAGGGTACCATTGGGATAAGATTTTATTCCAAAAATGCCCAGCATGAGAAGGCTCTGAAGGGTGAAGGAGCGTGCTAAATTGGGGGAGGGTCGGAATGTTTGATGGGGCTTTAGCTGGAGGAAGGAGGTCAGTCAAAGTTCAGCTAGTTCCGGAAATGGGAAGAGAGGGATTTTTCCTGGGGATTAGCAGCCATTGTTTGGACAGCCTGGATTTTATCTAAAGGATGAAGAGGAATCGTGTGACTTCTGTCATGTATGAGAGTGGGAGGAGCAGCTGCCAGGGGCAAGATCCTTTGGTAGCCACAGTGGAAAATTCTCAGGTCTTAAGTCCTTCAGGTTCACACACATCTATTAGTCATTTGTTATTTTTCATATGCCTGATAGTTAGGGTGATGATAAAAACTTTCTTCAACAGTAGGAGAATGAAAAGAAATACTACTAATAATTACTCCAGAAAAATAGGCATAAACCATATGATCATCACACATTCAATTGTTTTTAAATCAAAAAGTCATTTTCTGTTTGTTTACCCTGCGCAGTTAGATTTTAAACCTCCATCTAGCAGTAGAGTATGAAAGAGGCCTTAAAATAGCACTTGATAGGCAGTAGGAAGATGATAAACATAAGATTTCTCATGTAGATATTCTGTAATTATAGCTGCAAAGTCCCTTCAGGTAATTTTAATCCAGCTTATATTTAGCACTTCACCCTGGGCATACCTGTTCTATGTGCCACCTGCATCTCAAGGGCACCACAATGTTATTCATCTGGTTTCTGTTATTATTTTTCTCTTTCAGAATTTCAAAAGGAGAAAAAAATTATGTAACTCCTCAAGGTAAAGGAGAAATGCACTATATATGAAAATTAGGAAAATGTACTGACTTTAGACATTTTAATTTGTGAAAATGCATTATAGTTCGTGTCAGAACAGTCCTCACTCAAGTTAAGCATGATGGGCTTTTAAATAAGTAACAACAGTATTTTTAAAGTTAGACATTTATTCCAAATTCTCTATTTATTATGATGTGTATATTACAAGGAGATGCTCTATAGGTTATTTAGAAATAAATGGCTAAGAAACATAAAAGAAGATTAAAACAAGACCAGACCAAACTTTTTAAATGCACGAATGTTTAAATTATCAAATTAAAAATATACAAAATTAAAACACCTACATTTAAAGTGTTTTTTATTATTAGATAATTTTATAAGCCACTTACTCTTTCTAGAAATTTCCTTCTTCATAATAAAAGTGGAATGAATTTATTCAACTCAACAAATATTTAATAAACATTATCAATATGTGAAAATACCTTACTACTGAGTCTTTTTGTGTTTCTAATATTAATAAAACTGGACACCTCCAATCGAGGGGCTAATAGTCCAAGGCATGGAGACAGATATGTCAACAAATACATTTTTTGAAAACATACTTCTTTTTTGGTGACATACAAGGATCGATAATTCTACCCGGGGAATCAGAAATAACTTTGAAATTATTCAAGCTGAGGGAAAAAATTCCAAATTATATTTCTTTCAGCACTTGGTATTTTTAAATCACATTTTATTATAAAATTGATTTTTGATTATGGTTAATTTTTAAAATATATAAACCAATAAAATAAAAACCACTCATAATTCTTTCATTGGAAACATCAGTTATGTTTTATATTTCTTTTTATTCACTTTTCTTTTCATAAATATAATTTAATATAGAATTTGGGTAATAAAAATGTATTAACTTACTCTTTTCACTTAATATTATACAATGTGAATTATCTGTCATTACATGTATTTCAGAAACATACATTTTAATGATTGCTAAATATTCTACTTTAAGATTTGTCTTTAGTCAAATACAACAGAAAGGAAACATCTTTCTAGCATAAATACATCTATGCTTAACTCCCTTATGAAGACATTGTGTGAATGCATGCTTTTTTTCCTCCAGAATAAATTCTGGGAAGTTAAATTACTGAGTCAAAGAAAATGAATATTTTAAGGTTTTTGATACAAGTTACGCAAATGCCTCTAAGAAAAATTGCTAATTTATATGCCTGTGAACAACGTATGAGAATTTTCAATCACTTGCAAACTCAAAGATGCCATTATTATTTTTTAAACAAAATGACAAGAAAAGACTACTCATCAATTTAACAGGCTAACACTGAAATTTGTTGTCATTTTATTTTGCATTTCTTTGATCTCTAATTGGGTTAACCTTTTTCATGTGTATTTTCTACTCCCATTTCTCTTATTTTTTGCCTCATTTTGTGATGTACTCATTTTGCTATTGAGTTTGTACAATTACTTTTAGTATCTTGAGAGCTGTTTTAACATTAAAATCTTTACTCACTTGTCTGTCATAAACATTGCAAACATTTCCCCAGATTTGCTACTTACTGCCTTTTCATTATATTGTTGATCTGTCCTTTTTAAAAGATATTGTAGAAGAGTGAAATTTTGAACCTTAAAGATCAATCTGTTTGCTATGAACAAAGGAGTGCATATAGCCTTTCTGATTGATGTTTCTGATTTCTTGGGATATAGTCCTAGAAGTGGGATTACTGGATCAAATGGGAGTTCCATTTTTAATTTTTTGAGGAAACACCATACTGTTTTCCACAGAGGCTGCACCAGTCTGCATTCCCACCAGCAGTGCACGAGGGTACCTTTTTCTCCACATCCTTGCCAAGACTTGTCATTTGTTGATGATAGCCATTCTGACAGGTGTGAGATGGTAACTCATTGTCGTTATGATTTTCATCTCTCAATGATTAGTGACTTTGAGAATGTTTTCGTAAGTCTCTTGGCCTTCTATAGTTCCTCTTTCAAAAAGTGTCTATTGAGGTCCTTTGTCCATTTTTTGACTGGATTTATTATCATCCTTTTGTTAAGTTGAATGAGTTCCCTATAAATTTTGGAGATTAAAACCTTATCAGATGATACATTGGCAAATATGTTCTCCCATGCAGTGGGCTTTCTTGTTTTGTTGATGGTTTCGTTTGCTGTGCAGAAGCCTTTTCTTTTGATGTAGTCCCATTTGTTTATTTTCTCCTTTGTTTCCATTGTCCTAGGAGCTATATCGGTAAAGATATTGCTATGACATATGTCTGATATTTTGCTGCCTGTGGATTCCCCTAAGATTGTCATGGTTTCCCATCTTAAGTTTAAGTCCTTGAGCACAATTTACAATAGCTAAGATTTGGAAACAGCCTAAGTGCCCATCAGCAGATGAGTGGATTAAAAAACTATGGTACATCTACACAATGGAATACTACAATGCTGTAGAAAAGAAGGAACTCTTACCATTTGCAACAGCATGGATGGACATGGAGAGCATTATGCTAAGTGAAATAAGCCAGTTGGAGAAAGATAAATATAACTGATGAGCAAAAATAGATCCAGAGACAGAGAAGCATCAAACCTCAGAGGGAAGGCAGTGGAGGGGGAGTAAGAGATCAACCTAAGGACTTGTATGCATGCATATAAGCATAACCAATGGACAGAGACAGTATGAGGGTGAGGGCATGTGCTGGGGGGTGGGAACACTGGGGAGAGGTCATGGGCGGGGGGAAGGAGACATATGTAATACTTTAATTAATAAAACAAAAGAAAAGAAATAAGATCAATCTGTTTTTCCCTTAAGGTTTTGGCTTTGTGATCAGCTTAAAGAGCACTGCCCACTGCAAGATTAGATAATAATTGACTAAAATCTGTTAGTCCTTTACACTTTTATTTTCACATTAAAGAATTTAATTTTCTTTGCCCCCATCTAATGCCTTCCAGCTACTTAACGCTTTTCCCTGGAATTCTACATCTCTGATTCTCCTATCCGAAGTCTTCCATTTGCCTAATAAAACGGCCTGCTCTTCTACTTGCAACCCTTTTGCACTTTTTTATGTGACACTTTTAGTAAATTTGTTTTTTGCTGAACCTCACCTAAAAGCTTCGTCTTTAAATAGCCCTTTTGAGTTGGTTGTATGTGCTGTCAGGGTTTTTTCTTCACCTTTGTGACTTTAAAAATTGCCACAGAATATCTAGAGAAGGTGTCACTTAATGATGTTGCTTATGATAGCTGGTTTCTCTCAAACAGCCCACAAATCTTTATCCTCAGCTCAATGATAGCGCCTATGTTTGGTCTGGCTTCTTTTACCTTGTTTTATGTTCTTGCTGCTTCCTTTGTGTATTTTTTTGGTTTTTTGTTCGTTTCTTTTACTATGCAGAATTTCTAAAACATTTTATTTTACTGATATAATCTAAAGTGTTTCAGAAGACATATACTACATTCTACTAGTGTTAAACTTTCATTTTTTAAAGTTTTTCTCATTTATATACTGGTCTTTATTAATATAATCTGAGGGATTATATAGCAATTACCATTATGTGATTTTTTAAAAATATATTTTATTGATTTTTTACAGAGAGGAAGGGAGAGGGACAGAGAGTTAGAAACATTGATTAGAGAGAAACATTAACTAGCTGCCTCCTGCACAAGGGGATGTGCCCACAACCAAAGTACATGCCCTTGACCGGAATCGAACCCGGGACCCTTCAGTCCCCAGGCCGACGCTCTATCCACTGAGCCAAACCGATCAGGGCCATTATGTGATTTTTACTGTTACATATATTCTAAAATGCTTTAGTATTTTAAATGCCTTTGTTTTCATATTGTATAGAGAACATTTTTACTTTATTCCATTGCCATATTCCTCCTCATTCCATTTAATATTACAATTTACTTATTTTTATTTTTCATCTCTTCAGCTTCTAACTTTAATTACCTCTGTCAACTGGGGTGTTAGTGGATGATTTTTTAAAAGAATGTCATATAGCTGGCATTTTTTTATGAATCATTTCTATACTTGGATATATTGTTATCTACTAAGAATGCTTCGTTGTTTTAAAAAGGATTTCTGCGAAATCTATGAAATGACTTCTCTGTAATCAAAGAAATTTGTGAAAACACAAGCCTGTAATGTTTCTTCAGAATTCCTGATGAGAAATTCTTACGTATGTCCAAATTATGATTAATCCATTTTACATGAAAACATGTATCTATACCTATTCTTTCATTAGAAAGAAAGAAATTGCATGAACAACAGCTCAACTCTGAGGTTCAGCAAGAAACCCATTTTGATGCAGCCCCACAATTTACTACAAAAATTTCACATTTTACCCTAGATTTATGGAGTGTTTGATCCAGAAACACTTCAGTATGTTTAAGAGTTTCCTTCCAGGACCTTTGGCTCTTTGCCCAGCTTCAATCAAAACAACATTTTTATTTTCAAGTGGTTTCTTTCTGCCCCTTTGATGTAGTTTTAGCTTGTTAAATGCATGCTCAGTTCATTCCTTTTCTCAAGTTGGTTTCTAAAGGCAGACGGTATGGCTACACCAACTCTCCCACGTACCTTATCAATCCCATGGCTCCAGGCAGACATTCAGGTAATGATCAGGAGCGAGAAGGCGGCTGCGAGTGTTGAGCAGAATCCAACACATCGATTCTGGAATCTGACCTTAGTGAACCACTTGCCATGTTTCTATTTTCCCAGCTGGAAATGAAATGAAGTTTATGTGCCCCATCAAAACTTCTTGGTACCATGAAGGCTACAGAAAATTAACTTCTCTTTGCAAAACTTGGAGAACCTACATCATTTGTAGCAGAATATTGCTGAGAATAGTATGTTACAAAGGTAATTTTCAACTGGTGGTTAAGACTGCCCATACTCCCATGAATGTGTTTACTCTATGAATGCCAATGTTTGTATTTGAAAACTTCCATAAATTACTGAACTTTAATTTACACAGAAGGACACATTCGTCATGGCAAAATCTGTTGAATTACCGTGATGTACTTTGGCTCTAGCTAGATCTTGGGAAAGCCTATTGCCTTGTTAGTAGTTCGGATCCACATTAGATCTTAAACTCCCTAGGAGTATAAAGTCTGAATTTTCCCCACAGGATCCCCTGGATTCTCATAGTAAGTAGCTTAATGCTTGCTCAATAAATATCTGTGGAATGAATAAATAAATAAATGATTAAGTGAGTTAAGTCAACACTCAAGGAATAACTTTCAGTTTTTGATGCAAACCTCCACATTACTGGAAACATGAAATCTGCCGATAGATGATTCAAAAATGCCTATATCCCTAACCCTTCCATCCTTTTTTGCACCTAAGAGTCCTTCCTTCATGTCCATTTCTTAGAAATTCTGATCTCATGCTTATTTTAAACCTGTTGTTGCTAAAGCCTGGCCCGTCTCCCTCCTCCTCACCATGTAAACCGAAATGATGGCCTTGGCTCTATTCTCAGTTCAAGGTCACATGACTCCTCTCTGAGGCATGTTGACATCTCAAAACCAGCCAGCAGGGAATCGGAAGAAGCTGAGTCTTAATGATTTCCAGTGAAATATTTTCTTTGAAATTTTGAAAAATGTTCTTTGAGGTTGTCTCAGTTAGCTCTGCCTCCCCATAAACAAACACTATCAAGCCAACAGAAATAACCCCGGGTTTGCCCCATGGGAAATATCAGACTTTACTATAGGATCGAAATGTCTCTTACTCTGACCTTCCAGGAAACGTTCGGGGATTTGCTTGACAGAGAAAACTGATGACTCTGTTACATCAGATCTTGCTCTATGTCCTGATGAATAATATTAAAAACATAAGTAGCTTTTATGCATATTTTCAAAGTATTATATAGATATCAAGTTATTTTTTTAAATTTGAGGTGAGTTTGTGAGAACTTTCCAAAGAGGTGTCAAAAAGTTATTGTTGATTTTCTGATTCAAGTATGCAGACTTGGAGCCAGTGTTTATCTCCACCAATATCCCCACTGAAATGATGCTACATAAGTAACTGCATTACAGCAGACAAAATGGCTCATACAAAGATAAGAGATTTTTAACAAATGTCTGTTAGACAGAAACAGAGTGGAAGCCTTTTGACAGATTAAAAATATGCAGAGGAGGATGACAGCAAAGGAGAGTGAGAATCCAGAGTCAGATTGGTGAAGACAAGACAGAGAACGAAAGTATGATGTGGAAATACCTTCAGAACTAATGTATTTTTCCAGTTTTATTGCAGTATAGTTGACAAATAAAACTAAGATATTTAAAGTGTACAACATGGCCTGGCCAGCATAGCTCAGTGGTTGAGAGTCAACCTATGAACCAGGAGGTCATGGTTCTATTTCTGGTCAGGGCACATGCCTGGGTTGTGGGCTTGATCCCTAGTGTGGGGCCTGCAGAAGGCAGCTGATCAATGATTCTCTCTCATCATTGATGCTTCTCTCTCTCTCTCTCTCCCTTTCCCTTCCTCTCTGAAATCAATACAAATATATTTTAAAAAATAAAGTTGATGGTTTCATATACATACACATTGTGAAAGAACCCGCCCCCCCCACCACCACCCATGGAGTCAATGAACACATCTGCCACCTCTCGTATTTAGCTTTTCTTTTTTGGTGAGAATATTTAAGTTCTATTCTGATAGCAGATTTTAATTATACCGCAGAGCGTTATCAACTATGGCTACCATGTTATACATTTGGTCCTCAGAACTGATTCAGCCTATCACTAAACATTTATACCCTTTACCAGCCTCGCCTTATTTCTCTTGCCACTCTTCTGGCAACCACTTTTCTACTCTGTTTCTATGAAGACCGAATATCTTAAGCATGAAGGTCCCTTCATTTTCCAAGTTTATACTGGCAAACACCTGAGAGGTCCAAATAAATTTACCCTATTACCGTGGAAATATAGGGTTGATGGGATGGCTCTGGAATTCCAGAAGAAGTCACTTCCATTCTGGATTGTTGGGTACCCTACTCTGAGACTAGCTTTTGTCCTCATCCTCACGTTGGTAAGGACAGCTGAACAGCCCTTTTCCATGCAGAGAGCTCAGAGTAATATTTTCTGTTCATTGAAAAGACCTACCAGGGAAAAGATACACATAATCACAGGAGACTGGTTTCCTTCACATTCAACCAAGTCCTCCCTCCTTAAACATGAACAAATAACTCAAGATCACCATCTGAAGGGAAACAACATGAAATAAAAGCTCCAAAGGAGCAAACAGAACAGACTCACTAGTACATTTTTCACTTTTTGGATTCAAGGTGTATGCACATATCCCATCTCTCTGTGGTTGAAGAATACAATGTACTGTAAATGTCATCACCTTGAGAGTATAAACGTGAAGGTAGAGCAGACCTGAGGTGGGAGGGGAGGGAGAAGTAGAGGCAAAGCCAAGAGCAGAGGCATTGGCAGCAGCATCTTTCAAGGTGATAGAGGCTGTCAAGAGATATTGCTTCAACCTGATGGAATAAGGAAGACTACATTACTTAAAGGCATGAATGTAGCTAATAAAAGAATATCAAAAATTATGATAAGATGATGGAAAAGAGAGGGCAGTGTCAACTAAATCTTACTATTTTGAATGTATAAGTAAGTAGACATATCAACAAATCAAGTGATATGAGAGTAATCACTAGAACAAGCAAATATAGAAGCTATTAATATTTCCTGAGGATGGGGAGGGTATACAGGAGACTGCTGATGTTCCTTACAAGCCTTCTGTTTCATTTCTTATCTTGTACAGAAATTTCTTTAATTTTTTAAAATTAAAGCTGGACATTAGTGCGAAGGGAATTATTTTCTCTGACTTCTGGTTAGATGTCCATTGTTTAGATGTCATGTGCCATAAGTTATTGGGTTAGTTCCTCAATTAGTGCAGGTGTCATGGGATTGATTAAGCTGTCCTTAAGCACACGAACAGGTCAGATCCATCCACTTAAAAACTCCTTGTCAAAATCCCACAGGTATTGTCACAGAGTAGAGACTGTATGACCCAGGGGGAGAATCACCATCCTTGGCATCCAGGCATTAAGAAAGCCGACACACACCTCACAATTTTTGGCTCTGTCACTATTCTGTCTCCCCTAACTCCTCCTCTAAATGATTCTCTAATTCATCCTCTCTCTTCTCTTCTCTTCTCTTCTCTTCTCTTCTCTTCTCTTCTCTTCTCTTCTCTTCTCTTCTCTTCTCTTCTCTTCTCTTCTCTTCTCTTCTCTTCTCTTCTCTCTCTCTCTCTCTCTCTCTCTCTCTCTCTCTCTCTCTCTCTCTCCATAAGAATATGGCTCCCTTTATTCCTAACTTCACATTCAACCATGGCTTGTCTCTAGATCCATTTCTGGCTTCATAGTCCAATTCTAACTCCTACTTATTCCCTGGATTTATGGTTTAATTTGGCATTTTTGGTTCCCAATGAGCTTTGATGGCCCTGTCATCATCATCAAAGCTTCAACACCACAGCATGAAGCTGGCATAGACCAAATCATTTCTGCAAGACGCCACACAATTCTGAAGAAATTATAATGGCATGCCCTGAGGTCCCTGAACTGACAATAACTTGGGTAGCAGATTAAAGAAGTAACGCATCGCCAGGAAGCTGGGCAATCAGATGCAGAGCATTCATCATGCTCTGGAGGGTGTCTCAAGAGTTTGCCTCTGTTCATGCTAAACAAATAATTTTCTCTAGGACTTACTATGAAATATTTAAATCATAGTTTATTTTTAATGGTGAACTAAGTATCAATAGATATATAATGTACACGTCACCACTTTTCCTAACTGCACACTTTATAGTGTAGTTTCAAACATTTGTTTTACACTCAGCTTTGCACTCAGCAGGTGCTCCAGATGAATAAAGATCGACATCAAGATCATGCTAATGTTAGGCAGAGAGAGCTTTTACCAATGAAAAGTGCCAAAAAAAAAATAAAGTGTCATTAAGTATCTTAGTATTCAACCGGTAATTGCCTTATGGTGTTCAAAAAATTAAAAATCCTTCCTTTTCAATACCAAAAATAACCATGTAACCATTTATTAAATAAATGTATTGACCATTTAGTAGAAAACTGAAGTCTTAGAGTAAGGATAATATGAGTTGAATTCCTTCTCTCTTATTCACTAGCTTCAAAAACTTGAGTGAGATTCATCATCCCTCTGAACCGCTTCCCTAAACATCCAAATGCAGATGTAGTCTTCAGGGCTTTTGTTTACAAATAACAGAGAGCAACTCAGACTAACTTAAACAGGAAAGGAATGTATTCGAAGAGTATTTAATTGCTCAAAGCCTGAAATGGGTCCTGTTATAGACTCATAAAATGATAAAAAAAAAAAATTAGGGGAAGTGAGACATCACTGAGACCTACTCCACAGAACTCAGATTCAGGAAATCATTTCCCACGAATCCCCTGCATCATTGAGTCCCTACCCAGGCAAAAACATCTGATCAACCATGCCCCTCCACCTGCCTGAAGATAAAAATAATACCTAATATTTTATAGCACTCACCTCATGGTAGGTATTATTCTGAACCCAATGTATATATAAAAATAATTCATTTAATCCTCACAATAATCACACGTGGTTGTTTTTTTTTTTTTATCAGTTAACTACTGAAATTGTTCACCTTGATCAACTAATGAGATACGTATGATAATTATTGTTCATTTCACAAATTAGGAAACCAAGGCACAGAGATGTTAAGTGACTCCCCAAAGGCCACACAGTCGGTGCGTGGTAATGCCAGAATTCAAACCTATTCTTTACACTAATTTGTGTGCCCTCTGTGGTGATGAATATGCCAACCTCACAGATTATCTGGGTGCCGGATGCTCCATAATTGTGTGATAATTAGGTGATTATGTGATAATTTCCCTCAAGTCTTCATGAAACAGGGATCACTAATAATGAAATATTCCATAGTGGTTTGTTGAAGTGCTTATGCTTTACACGTACAGGCTGGCTTCCTACATTGAGTGGGCACAGTCTCTCTCTGGTAGAGAGAAACATCAGTGTCTATCAAAACTGCACAGACAATCGGGAAACACACTGAAAATAAAGTAAAAAATAGAATCCTGGCGGGCATGGTTCAGTGGTTGAGCCTCGACCTAGGAACCAGGAGGTCATGGTTCAATTACCCATCAGGGTACATGCCCTGGGTTTGCGGCCTCCGTCCCCAGTGTGGGGCATGCAAGAGGCAGCCAATCAATGGTTTTCTCTCATCATTGATGTTTCTATCGCTCTCTCCCTCTCCCTTCCTCTTTGAAATCAATAAAAATATATTTTAAAAAAAGAATATCACTTTGCATGGTGCTGTCTGTCCATTTCATATCACGATATTCAGAGGAAATGATAGTATTTGCACAGCACAAGGGTGAAGCAGAGCAGGAGGTTTGTAGCTGGAGCTGCCCCACATCCCACCTGGCTTCTCATAAGAACAAAAGATACAGGTTCCTGCAATCCACTCACAGTGCTTCTGTATGAGCAACAAGCAGTGCCCCGTCTGCCACAGAGAATGTTCTCAGATATCAATAATTAATATTTGAGAATATTCTAATAATACATTCTGTTTTCTTTTTTTAAATTACCCAAAGATTACTAACCAAACTCAAATGTTCTACTTAACTCATTTGCAGAGACTTTCAAATTTTTGCAAGTAGTATTTGTAAATTATGTTATGTAATAGGACTAACCTATTAACACAGAAGTTAAAGGGGAAGAACTGTTTCTTCTTCTTTTTTAAAAAATATATTTTATTGATTTTTTTACAGAGAGGAAGGGAGAGGGATAGAGAGTTAGAAACATCAATGAGCGAGAAACATCGATCAGCTGCTTCCTGCACACCCCCCACTGGGGATGTGCCCGCAGCCAATGTACATGCCCTTGACCGGAATCGAACCTGGGACCCTTCAGTCCATAGGCCGATGCTCTATCCACTGAGCCAAACAGGCTAGGGCCACCTCTGCCTCTTGTGAAACATCTCTATAGATGTGGTGGTCACAGAAGTTCACAAAACGCAGTGTGGGAAGTGCTGATTTACATTGAGTGCCTTCTCTCTTCCTCTCCCTACTGCTACACCCCACTTCTACAAACCTATCTTTGCTTCCCCAAATGTGCCATATTTCATCTCTGGCCTTTGCATATGGTATTCTCACAACCTCAAATGGCCTTCCCTCTTTTTGCCAATGCTTTGCCTAGTTAGCAGTGACCTTTCAGCAAAAAGTCACTGCTCTGACTCCATAGAACTGTCGTGGGTACTCTTCTTGGTCAGTCTCTTTGTCACTCCCTAGCATGGCCCTCTTCACTCCATAGCATAATGGCTTGCTTAGTGACAACACCGTAAGCATGACCACCTGCACGCCAGCACCAAGCTTAGTATTCAGCAGCAAAAGCTTATGTATTTTCTTCCTTCCTCAATGGTTCATTATTAATTTCCTTTTCTAACTTTGTCACCCGACATTCCCAGAATTAACTATTTTCTCTTTTTCTTTTAAATTAATATTACCAATGCAGAATAAAGGGGTGTTTTGACACTACTCTGCTAATGAGAGTAGAAAAACCTTTCAGTAATGTTGAAGTTCTCCCCCAAAGTAGACATAACCTATGAACAACAGGACATGACAATAATTTCAACGGGCCCCCTGGAAACTCAACTTGTGTATCCAACCTGCTCCTTGACATCACCCCTTGAATGACCAAAACCTTTCATTTGCTCTTGACTCCTCCTATTCACACCCGATATCCAGTCTATTAGAAAATTCTGTCTGGTCTACCTTTGAAATGTATAAAATATCCAACCGATTCTTACTGCCGCCACTACTTCTCGCCTGCTGCAAGCCAACCATCCTCACTGGGACCATTGCAACTGCTCCTACCTGGCATCCCTCCTTTCCCCTCACCTTCCTATAATCCTCTGTCACCCGGAATCCTCATGGCGCCCCTCTGCTCAGAACTATCTGCTCTCTGTGGTTTTACTTCTCAGTCAAAGTAAATCCCAAGGCATTTTCAATTGCCTACATGATCTGCGCTGCCACAGTCTGGCTTTTATCCTCATTTTAAATTATAAGTCATTCTCTCTCTCTCTCTCTCTCTCTCTCTCTCTCTCTCTCTCTCTCTCTCCAAACCTACATTTATTGTTGTTTTAAATGTTCCAGGCAGCCCTGCTTCATAGCAAAGGCAGTGAAGGAGGATTTTTGACAATTCACACCATTTTTGGTCACCTGGGCAGGCAAAGCTACTTGGAAAACCTGAGAACCTAACCCCATGGGGACTCTGGCACCATCCTGCCCACAACTCCCTACTGGGCATTTAAGGAAACTTTATAATAGCACAGTCTTCCCCATGACTGAGTAAAGTGGAGGCCAGCAAAATTAAGCCATAAATTATGAGGACAAACTGCTCTTAATGAGACTGTTGTGTGCCAAAATAAAATTGTTTCATAAAAAAATGAATCTCATTAGTTTGGATATTTTGGGCAAGACATTTAATTTATCTCTTTCAGAAACTTCTTTCCATAAAAACAAAAAAGACAAAAAACAAACAAACAAAAAAACAACAAAAAAACACCACAGTGTGAAAACCACTGAAGCACATAACTATTTTCTAGTCTTGAGTGTTTTTTAACACTAAGGAACAGGGAAGATACATCTATAATAGGAAGTCAGTTATATTCTAGGATTCCTGAAATCACTCAAACATTCAAATTAAAGTGCAAATGTGCTCCTCATAAAACATACTGCTCTGTTAGAGCCTCTAATGACTTGAGTACAATGCTGATGAAAAAGTAAGATGTTTCCCAAAGTAAGAGAGCATTAATAATAATGCATCAAGAAACATTCTCTGGGCAGCCAGGTTTCAAGATAAAGTCCCCAGAACGTGGCTATGCTTGGCATTTTGGATTTAAAATTTAGCACAGGAGCAACACCAGCCCTCCCAATAGCTCACAGGTGAGGCTGCTCTGCAGAAGTTGCCCAGAGTCTCTGGCTGCTGTCAAAGGTGATTCAACCCGTGGAGCAGGACAGGAGAAACACAACCATCTGTGAGGCATCTGGAGTGGGGGTGGAATTCATCCTCCACCCATAAGTGCCAAGAGTGGGAACCTTGTACTGAGTCTAAGAGAAGATGTGAATGTGTAGTATTAATTGTGTGCATTGCTATCATTATTACTCATTGTTTCACCTTTCCTTTATACCTCTTAGAGGTGTTTTCAGAGATTGCACCCTGATTTAAAAATATATGTTATTTCAGGGGGAAACGGTGTCCTAGCAATGGCAAAAAAAAAAAAAAATTATCAGCTATCTATCAAATCCATGAGTCTTCTTCCCCAAGTTCACCATCAGGGTCTCCAATCTTGTTCAAAACCTCACTTGCTGCAACCATAGCCTCGGCCTGCCCTGCTCCCCCGACCCCAGCCTCTCTGCCATGGGACTTCTCCCTCCTGGAGTGATTATTGGGCCTTAATATTTCCATTCACACCCAACTATGTTTTCTAAGATTATTAGTTCTCTACCCCATTCCCTCTCTACTGTCTGAACACTGTATTCTAAAGCAAATAATCTAGTTGAAGTTGCTTGCAGATTTTGGTTATGTGGGAACCAAATAGGCCTATCACCAGGCTACTTGAATTTGTAGGACAAACCATATCACATTTGATATAAAGATAGAGATAGAGATAGAGACACATAGTGGTAAAAATGTGTGACTATGACATAATGGCAGTGATTTCAAACTTCATTAAAACTCATTATAATGTTTGTAGATGTCTATGTTTGCAAACCTCCTCTGTATATATGTGAATATCTATCTATCTATCTATCTATCTATCTATCTATCTATCTATACTGTACCTTTCTCACCAAAAATTCTCTCTCTGGCAAAACCATTTCTACTCATGGTTTCCATTATCACCTATGACAGGTGACTCACAGGTGTAAATCTCTGGCCCAGATATCTCCTCTGAGCTCTAGCCCTGTCTACTTAATATCTTCTCAAGCTGAACACATATCACTTTATTATCCTGCTTCCTCTTCCCATGGGGCAAGGTGAAATACAGGGGAGACTCGTCAAGTGTCTTCTCTTGTACCACCATCCACTGAGGAGTATAAAACAGAACTCTGAGTCATCCTTTTCCCTTCTCTCTCCTTCACCCTCAATATCCTGTCTATCACCAAATACTGTGTATTTTATCATGCATTTTTCTCACCTAGTGAATCATCTCCATCTCCTTTAACACCATTATAGTCCAAGCCATATAGGAATCCAAATAAGAGGATTTTTATTTCAGTAGATCAAAGCAGGAGCTAAAGTTAGGAACATGGAGTAAAAATTACTCATAATCTAAAGACACCAGAAAACACACAGGGGCCAGATACTTCCTCGGGGTTTATTAAGAAGTATCCAAACCAGCCTCCAACCAGGATCCTACCATCTTCTTCCGGTTTATAAAAGCAGATGCTATACCCGGCAGGTGTGGCTCAGTGGTTGAACTTCAACCTATGAACCAGGAGGTCACGGTTTGATTCCCAGTCAGGGCATATGCCCAAGTTGTGGGCTCAATCCCTGGTGTGGAGCATGCAGGAGGCAACTGAACAATTATTTTCTCTTATCATTGATGTTTCTATCTCTCTCTCCCTCTCCCTTCTTCTCTGAAGAAAACAAAAAGCAGATGCTATGAGGAGGAAGAGGATTTTAGGAGGATAGAAGTTACGATTAGAGAAGAGTTCTGTCGTTTTGTGAACCACCAATCACCCTGCCAATACCGTTATTATCCGCAGGAAGTCAGGTAAGAGATTGAAGGGTGGCTCTTCTCTCTTGGACATTGCTGGAGTGTGAGTTGTTAAGCCAGCACCTCATGCAGGAGGACTGGCTGCTGGGAAAGGAAAAGTCAGCAGCAAGGTGTGGGTGGGACATGAGAGGTGGCATCGAGAGCAGTGAAGCTACTAGACCATGAGGAGGCCCTCGGAATCCTATGGAAAGAACTCACGCACGGGCTCCATCAGAGAAAATGGCATTTAGAAACTTGTACCAAAGGGAATGTCTTCAGCTTACCAGAGAAACAATGACGGTCAAGAGAGGATGGCACCATCATCAGCAAAAAAAAAGAAGAAGAAAGAAAGAAGAAAGAAAGAAAGAAAGAAAGAAAGAAAGAAAGAAAGGAAGGAAGGAAGGAAGGAAGGAAGGAAGGAAGGAAGGAAGGAAGGAAGGAAGGAAGAAAGAAAGAAAGAAAGAAAGAAAGAAAGAAAGAAAGAAAGAAAGAAAGAAAGAAAGAAAAAGGCATAATCTTCCTTCAGATCCCAGCACAAACACCATTCTCTCAAAGCATCCTGCTAACTAGGTTATAACCCATGATTAAAATTCTCTTGGTATCACATGATCTCATTCATGTGGAATCTAAAAAACAAAATAAACTGATGAACAAAATAAATCCAGAGACACAGAAGCATGGGACAGACTGTTAAATCTCAGGAGAAAGGTCAGGGTGGGTGGGTGGGCAGAAAGAGATTAACCAAATAATTTATATGCATATATGCATAGCCTCTGGACACAGACAGTGGTGTGGGGCATAGGGATGGGGTGTATGGGTCAATGGGGGAAAATGGGACATCTGTAATACTTTCAACAATAAAGATAAATAAATGAAAAATTTCTCACAGTACTGTGATGACGCCTTCTGGTATTTGCCAGAGGGGCACTTTTATATTAGTTTGTGTAGTTATTTAAATTATGTCTCTCTCTGTAATCTCCATCCTCCCTACCCGCAACATTATGCTTGGTGATGGCAGACACAATGTCTTTTGATGCTCATTTTTGTATCCCATCTATCTAACACACTATTGGGCACATAGTAAAAAATAAGTCAATGTTTGATACATCAATGCATTATGAAATATATGTATATTATCATAAAAAAAATAATAGCTACTAAATTTAAAATTCCCAGAGTTCATCAGCAGCTTCTCTCTTAAGCTGGGTTGGTGTTATTGAATATGCCAGTGTTCTTCAATATTTCGGTCAGTTAGTCAAACCATAACAGCTTAAACAGTTGACACTGAAACTCAAGATGCAAAGAAGACCTCAAGTTGTAAGCCTTTGATTCATGTGCTTCCGTCACAGAGATGCTACTCCAGAGCAGCCTCAGGTCAGAATCAGGAAGCCCCTAGATCAGCCGTGGGCAAACTACGGCCCACGGGAATCCGGCCCGTTTGAAATGAATAAAACTATTGAAAAAAAAGACCGTACCCTTTTATGTAATGATGTTTACTTTGAATTTGTATTAGTTCACACAAACACTCCATCCATGCTTTTGTTCCGGCCCTCCCGCCCAGTTTAAGAACCCATTGTGGCCCTCGAGTCAAAAAGTTTGCCCACCCCTGCCCTAGATAAATCCTCTAATGTGAAGAACAGAAGACAAACATAGGCAGACCCTCTACGTTCTAATAGTAAATGGAAAGGAAATTATACCAGCAAAAAAACACACAACAAAAAAAACACACAACAAAAAACAAACCTAAAACAGTGAGTATACAGTAAGTCTCCAGTAAATGTTAATTACTATAATCATTATATATGCATAACAGTTATGTTTGCTAATGAAGTATGTTCCTGTGCAAAATTCAGTTGCAGTTTCTTTCATGTCTAATTTTTTAGTTACATCGCTATTTTAAAAATTCTGACAAAGCGAATTTTTTATACTTTCAATAGCAGACTTGTCAAAAGGTTAAACTATTTTTACATTGTTATTTTCATTTTTCTTACATTAAAAAAAAATTGATGCCACACTGTTTCATTAGAATTCAGAGACAGCATTAAATCAGCTTCATTAATTTTATATTTCAAACTGGACACAGTTGAATCTTATAGACATGCAGCAACCAACCTTCTTGGCACCAGGTAATATGTGGACACTACCCAGATTTCTCCAAAGTCATTGGTTACTAGAAACTGTCCTAGCTCGGCAGTACTTTGTATTTCTCATAATGAAGCAAGGTCAATCCTAGAAAAACTTATTCCAAGTGTAAATTTGGCTGCTCACCTCTGGGAATACCATTTAGAAAATAACCTAGTATTTTTAAGTTTATTCTAAGGGTGATTAAATGATTTTCAAATGGCTGCTCCAGGTTGGGGAATTCTTTTCTTTCTAGAAAGAACTTGACCATTTTTCAACCCCAGAATGTCATCCTCAATCTACAAAATAGATCATAAACTAAGACGCAAAAGTAAAAACCACGCCTTATATGTACATCAAAGCTTCAGTCTGTGTCAAACAGTGACAAGCTTTAAAACGAGAAGAAGAAAAAGCCAGCATTCTTTGGAATATAAGTGCTCTAATCTTTCACTAGAAACTCTTTGATTTAGACATGTGGTGTGAGTGCTGCAGGCCCAGGAGTAGCATATAATTAAAAACATATTTAAGGCAAGTTTCTAAAAGACATATTTATACAATCCTCTATTTTACTCAACCCAAACGAACATATGTAATCCTATTTAAATATTAACCATTATCATGGAAACTATGGCTCCAATATGGCAGTAATAGCTTTCCATTAATTTGTGTTGAGACCAGCAAGGTTAAAAATCAGGATTTAGTTTAAATGAAAATGGCTGATTGCTTCTTTTATTTTTCCTGGAATTTCTGGGGTGAGCCATAATCTAACATGACTATCCCTTGTTATTATTCATGACTTTATCACTATCATTTATAAAGAGGAAATTATGTTTCTGTGGTTACTACTATGTATAAAATCATTAAGCATTAATTAATGTGAGCAAAAAGCAAACAAAACAAAAAACACATCATGATAAAAATGGCATGTTTTCTTTCTACAAGTGAAGCCTACAAATCGATCCAAATAATATGGGGGTGGGGGGATGGGGGTGTAGAGGTGGGGTGAGGGCAGGTGGAGGAGTGGTTGAGCCCCCTGGATGAGAATAGGATGTTCATGACTCATTGTCGGGAAGCCATGCGCTTTCAATTTCAATAATGGTGATGAGTTTGTCCTGAGTCATCCGCTCTCTGGCCCAGATGTTTCTGTGACTAAGTGCTTAATTTTCAACAAGTGCCTTTTAGCAAAGCAAACACATAGCACAAGATATTTATATTAATTGAAAATGTTTACAAAAATCAACAATGTATCAAATTACTATAATTTCTAAACCAGCTCTTATAAATATGTACAGATTTGCTTCACAAAACAATGGAGCCATGAACACTTTTCAGCCCTAGTGACTAAAGACTTCTCCTCTCTGCCTTCCAGCTGTTCCACGGGGAGCCTCAGCCCCCAGCAGTTTTCAAGGACAATTTCATATTCTCAGTGGCCGAGGTCATTTTACGGCTGTTCCCAATGCATTTAGGGATGTACAGATTTTTTTCTCCCCTCTCATTCCCTAAGACAGGAAGCAAAAAAGATTTTTCAACTTGACTGCCTGCTTGGAGAGAGCAGTGACGCACACTACAGCCTTCATTTCACATTAGGTTGCGTGGTTTCCTGTGAAGGCAACCTGTTCAAGGATTGGGTCATGAGAATGAGCACTTTGTCCCTACTTAACAATATGTTTTCATCAGTGAAGCCAAAGGCAGTTGATTCATTTGAAAAATAAACCAAAAATTACAATCCATATCTCCATAAGTCATGAGTACTCTTATAAAATACTTGTTGAGAACAGAGACCTAATTCATCTCCTTAGGGTGGTGTGAAAAGATTATAAACTGAGGCAACAGAGTCCTTTTGGGGGAACTGAGGTCTAAGAACAGAGAACACAGTCAGTGCCATATAGTTATGAGATTCTGAAATATTAGGCAAGGCTATTATATATATATATATATATATATATATATATATATATATATATATATATATTTAATCCTCACCCGGGGATATTTTCATTGATTTTAGAGAGAGTGGAAGGGATGGGGAAAGCCAGAGAGAGGCACATCAACTGCTTGATCTTGCACACACCTCACCTGACCAGGGATGGGGATTGAGCCCACAACCCAAGTACTTGCCCTTTACCAGAACTGAACCCAGGATCCTTCAGTCCCTGGGGCCAATGCTCTATCCACTGAGCCAAACTGGCCAGGGCTATGTAATATATTTTTTGAAAAAATGTTGCAACCAAAAAGGGCTGGTTTCTTTCATAAAGTGCAATGGGGCCCTAGTGGATAGAGCCTCAGCCTACGGACCAGACTTTAATTCCAGTCAAGGGCATGTACCTGGGTTGCAGGCTCCTCCCCCTCTGGGGCCCTGGTCAGGGCTCCTGCAGGAGGCAGCCAATTGATGTGTTTCTCTCACATTCATATTTCTCTGTCTCTCCCTCTCTCTTCCACTATCTCTAAAAATCAATGAAAAAATATCCTTGGATAAGGGTTAAAAAAATAAAATGAAATTCAATGGGAAAACCCTATCCCAATCTTTCTTTACAGATCTCACAATTAAATGGCCTGCTGAAACACTGGAAGGAGAAAATAAAAAGATATCAAACATAAAAAACCAAGTGGATCATCTCAGAAATCATTGTGTTGCAAGAAGAGTAGGACAATTTCAGTGGCTCTATTAAAGACCCTCCTCTACAAGGCATACAGGGATGTGCAACTCATTTTTATTAAAATCGAGTTTGGTACTGTGATTTCGGGTTGATGCACATAGTTGGGAATTATAACATGATGTACTCCTAAAATTCAAGAGCTTCCTCTTTCTTGTCCTGTTCTATTTATATTGTTTGTCCAGTAAATAGAGCTCATATAAGATAGAAATTAAGCATAGTTGATACTAGTAGTAGTTGATACTAGTAGTAGATAGTTGATGCAGTAGTAACCTGCATGTCTACCTGATTTTTCAGTGTCATGCCTGAGAACCAGAAAATGGAATTTTTGAAAGAAAGTGGCTCTACTTAAAATGGTAGGCATATCTTGGATAGGTAATTTTTTGAGGGAAACCTATACTGTTTTCCACAGTGGCTGCACCAGTCTGCATTCCCATTAGCAGTGCACTGGGATTCCCTTTTCTCTACATCCTCGCCAGCACTCATTGTTTATTGATTTATTGATGGTAGCCATTCTGGCATGTGTGAGGTGATATTTCATTGTAATTTTAATTTGCCTCTTTCTGATGATTAGTGATCCTTGTGTCCTCTTTGGAGAAGGGTCTATTCAGGTTCTTTGCCCGAAAAATGGGGCTTTGTCTTTAAATACCTTAAAAATGTCATCTGATCAACATGATTTCATAAGGCACAGATAAAAATACTTGCCTGTCATTATATATAGTCCTCTTTCTAATTCATGCCTGCTTTCATATCTTATTTTACTTTACTCAAAATGTAAACATTGGCATTAGGTTTTAAGAGCTGTTAGACATTACTAGTATACACAAGAATTAATTAATTAAACATAAAAGGAGTGATTCTAAAAGTCTAATGTCTATAACTTGGTAATTAACCTATAATTTAGGCATCCAGTGATTTTAAAGTATTAAATTCTGTACTCTGTGTAGACATGCATATCATCTGTACCTAATGTTAAGATAAATCTCTTTCTAAAGAATTTTTATTTTTGTAATTTATTCTCCATAAAAGTATATATTAATTTGGTATTTTGTTTATTAATTTCCTAATCCGTCTACACCATGACTGAAGTATATTCAACAGTCCAGTGACTATGAAACAAATATTCCTCATTTCTTATTAGCATTTCATTAAAAGTTCTAAAATAAGTAATGCAAACTTTTCTGTTTTCTCGTTTTAAAATGGAAGTCAAGTCAGAAAGAGATTGCTAATTTATCTTTAAGCTTTTTCTCTTATCTGTTTCCAAGAGCCATGCTCACCAATAAACCTCTCCCACTCACAGCATTGAAATAGACATGCTGCAACGGGAAAGGCTCTGGTCTGTGGTATGAAAACAGGAGTGGGTGCTACACTTCCACCTCCTTCTGGAGGATTAAACTGATACTAATCCTGAAAACACAAACAGAAAATCTGTTCCCTAAACATACTCTCACATACAAGTCATTTAAATAAGAGGGGAGGGATTCTTGAACAGCTTTAACTTTGACAAAGAGGAAAATGATTTTTGATTGCTAAGATAACAGTTTAAAACACAAATGATTATTGGTAGGTTTTGAACATGTATTGTCCAGAACAGGGGTGGGCAAACTTTTTGACTCGAGGGCCACAATGGGTTCTTAAACTGGACCGGAGGGCTGGAACAAAAGCATGGATGGAGTGTTTGTGTGAACTAATATAAATTCAAAGTAAACATCATTACATAAAAGGGTACGGTCTTTTTTTTTTTAGTTTTATTCATTTCAAACGGGCCGGATCCGGCCCGTGGGCCGTAGTTTGCCCACGGCTGGTCCAGAAGACACCAACAATGCCCTTTACTAACAATTCTTCAAGTAATAGGGGAAAGGAATTGATAGAATATTCCCCAAGACAGAAAGCAGGCAGATATAGCTGGCCGAAAAGTTAAAAACTGACAGGTATTGTAATTTTGTCTCACATAGACTTCTACCAATGAGGAGAAACACACTTTGATAGCACGTAAACGTTTGCGTTCCTGGATAGCATGTGCAGTCTCACTAACAACAATAAAAATAAACACCAACAAAAATGTCACCTGAGAGCAGTGTTTGCCTTTGATCTTCAAATAAATGATTCAGTTGTGCGTGAATCTGAGGGACAGAACTGATAAATGGATGATGGGACACCATGCCACCCTGCCATCACCCCTCGGGGCTCTCTTAAGGTCTGAGTGCATCAAGTGGAGAGGAGAGTTCACCTACGTGGGCCAAGAGAACTGCAGAACTTAACTGACCCCTATTCTCAGGAAAGGGCATTATCACTTAGGAAGTTCCAACTCAATTGGATCGTTAAGCATAACCACCAGCCCTATGGAGCAAATGCAGAAAACCCTCCAGAAAGAACTCTTCACTAATTTACTGCCTCTTAGTTGCAAAGAAGAGGACAACTAAGTGATGAAGGGGCTCTGCTCTCAGCTAAGTGCAGTGGCTATCTGAGAACTCTTAAGAAACACGTGGGTACAAGTACATACACATCCTTCAAAAGCATATCTGAGAGAAAGTGGCTGCCATACGAGTCGGCTCACTGTGAGACATCTAAACATCTCTCTGGCAAAGAGAAGTACTTGGATTTTTTTTTTTTTTTTTTATCAATCATAGTGCATCACCTGGAGGTCTCCTTTGCCATAAGTAAAAGAAAATCAAAATAATGGTGCTTCTAAGCTTCAATCATACACAAATACTTCTATCTGCTCTTGATAAAATAGCAGTGACATCTTGATCAAAATATATCTAAATTTGAGAGGATGGGGTTTAGATACAAAAACATATATGGTAATAAATGTGCTAAACTACATATTTTACAATATCCAATTTAATTTTTATTATTTTATATTTCATATAAACATCCCTAGACCTAATATTCAAAGATCTATTTTTGCCTATCTCCTCTACCTTCCAGGAAAGAAGAACCTACCCTTTCATATATAAAGTTAAAATGTGTACACAGACTCTTTTTTTCACATCAGGTCAGAGAAATTGATATTTTTCACTAGGAATCCACAACTTTACTGTGACTCAAAAGAAATAGCTTGTGTTTGTCTCTGGGGTCAGTTTTCCTGGATCCAACACTGCTCACATTATGTGCGATTAAACAGAGCGCTGTTACAATCCTATGGTAAAACCTCAAAATAAAATCACAGCAGAAGATGTGGTCAAAACCATGCCCTCTTCAACAAGTAACTGTTCTCCTTTTGAGCAACAGTTTTGGGCTCGCTCTTAAGGTCAAACACAGACTTAACACATGACCATGAAACACCAAGTAATCAAGTGACCGGAGAAGCACATTATCAAGTGGGTGTCATCTGACCTACCAGCTAAAGGAAGGCATGCCACCCAACTTTCCTCTCCAACTGGGGGTGGTATAGACAGTATCAGGCTTAGGGAGGTCCCAAGTACACAATACATGGGGGGAGGTACATACCCAGGATGATCATTCCTGCTGCCCCTCACTTACCCCTCAGCAAACACCTGGGTTGCACGCAGAATTCCTTCATACTAATTGCTTGAGAAGGAAAAACACCTGGTTGACAGGTGGCTCTTCATGATATCTTGATATCACACAACATTGCATTATTAATGCTGTACATTTTTCATTTAAGGTGCTCCTGAAAGACAATGGGGATGGGAACTCCTCCAGGAGGGAAGAAGGTCAAGCTGCATAGTCATTGTTGTGTCATCTCGGGTAAGTGATTCTTGCCATCTAGAGTTGGTAGGAGTGCTGATTATGGCGGGAGACAAGGAGGAGTATGTTGTTGCTGCTGCATCCCTCCTACTGCTCCCACGTACATTTGCACAAGAGAAGGAATTAATTCAACAAGCTAGTACAGGCAGGATCGTCAAGTGTTCAAATCTCTCAGGAGTAAATTTCAAGTTACTTGTTAGCTAAAAAAGCTGTCCAGTGAAAGTATTGGCTAAAAGCAAAGAAAATGTGAAATGAATAATTAGGAAAGAAATGATCATATATCAAATATGACTCTGTGAACAGCTTTATAAATGAGGACTCTAGTGATGACCCATATTTTCATTGATCTGCTCTGCTTTTATTTCTATAAGATATAGATAAGATATTTCTATAAGATTCCTTTTCTTTTCCATTCTCACTTTGACCAATGATATTATACAGGATGTATAGGTAATAATAGCACAAAGACTACAGAATATCAGGATGCTACTGAATTATGAATGGAAAGAATGAACATAAGGCAGAAATTAATGCAGGAAGGAGTGAGGCTGTGCTATCACTCGCAGAGGGAAGGTTTGTTTGGGTTTATACAGGAATAAGTTCATTATGTTAGACAGTAGTACTTCAAAGTTACTATGTAGTTATTTGGAACTGTAAATATTGGAAGATAGGTAAAGAAGAGAGTGAAATGGAGGAGAAGGAGGAAGAAGAGGGGATAGGAGAAGAAGAGAGATTGATAAGAAAAAAGGAGGAAGGGGAGCAGGAGGCGGAGGAGAACAGAAGCCGTCACAGCCGTTTTCTATGATCCTCCTGCTATAGCAAAAAGTAGAGGTAAAATATCCATTATGGCAAGACTACAAGATGAAGGAAGGTTACTTGCTACCATCTTATTTATTATTCAAGAACTTTCGAGTTCAGGGTTTATGACTGCAGCATAGCCTAACTCCAACCTGACTAATATGACACTCAACATGGTTTAGCTACAGTTTCTATATCCCAGTTAATACAACTCCATCCCTCAAAATGTTCTGCCTCCTCTTTTTCTTTCACATCCAACATCTAATCAATCAGTGAATCTATTGCTCTGCCTTCAGACAACATTCAGAATCGAACTTTGGAAGTCATCTTCCAAACGATCATTTATCACTTGAGTAACTGCAATAGCCATAAAATTACTCTCCCTGCTTCGTTACTCGTTTTCCTATAGTCTAATCTCGATACAGCAACCACAGTGATTCCCTTGAAATGTACATCAGAATTTCTGTAACATGATTGTGTCAGCAATGTAGTGGTTTTAAATGTCCCAACGTCTCCTGAAAACCAAATAGAAAAGCCAGTATGGCTAAAGACAATGTAGATAACACACCCAGAATATGGGTATATGCTGGTGACGTGTCCAAGATCAATAGCTGTGCAACAAGGGAGCAAGAAGTGAAAGATAATTAAACAGTTTCAAAGTCCCCAGTAAATATGCATTTTAAAGAAAAGGACTTACCCTGAAAGGAAATCTAGGAAGAAAAAACACCCAGATAAATTAATGAAATTAGACCAAAATCTTCACAGGCTCAGAGTTCCAGAAACGTGCCAAAAATGACCCAGATGTGAAGGAAACTACATGGATATGATGGGTCTAGTCTTTAATAAAATCTCACAAATATCCAGAAACTACTTCCCTCTTCTAGAAGGAAAGTGCCTCCTCCTACTGGGAACAGCCAAATTGAGCAAGAAAGGAACTGTGTGAATGAAAGAGAATTTTTGAGGAGCTCAGAGAAAAGAACCCCCAGGAAGTATGAGGTACATTAGAAGGCAAGGCCTGTGTATCTCAGGGACAAGAGGCAGAAAATCTTTCTAAATCAGACATAACTTCAAGAAACAGACAGTGGCTAACAAAGAGGGCATATTTTGAATCTTTACTGGTAAAAACAGAGAAATAAAATTTTAAAGTCAGATATAAAATAAGCTACCTTGTCCTGCATTTCTCCTACTATCCCAGGAAATTTCATCTTATTTGGTTCCTTTTTCAAACATGGGTCACACACACCAAGAAAGTTCTATCACCATGCAAATTACTACTTAAATATAAATGAGCCTTAATAACATTAAGATAAACAATGAGAATTCACCAGAAAAAATGAGGTCACAGAGCAGACGAAAACTTCAATGTAATTTTTCAACATTAGGAAACAATTAAGGCTTTGATACAAACAGCAGAATTAAAAATGTAGAAGAACTCAGAAATTAATAGGTATCAGAATTAAGAATAAATAAAAAATATTTCATAAAAGAACTAAAAGATGCAAAATCTTTGGCTTTAAAGATGGAAGACGACCATGGCCCAAGGAATGTGGGTAGCGCTGGAAGCTGGAAAAAGTGAGGAAGTAGATTCTCGCCTGGAGCCTCCAGAGAAGAACGCGGCCCTATCGAGCCCTGATTTTACGTATAGACTTGTGAGACTCATGTCGAACTCCAAATCTTGAGAAATATAATACCTGTGTTTTCTTTTAAGTCACAAGTTTGTGGTAATTTATTATCTCAGCAATAGAAAAACAAATACAATATACATGTACTAAAATTGCTTTTTAATGTATAAGAATGAATTAACACAAAATCCAGAATGGCAGAGTATACTGGGAGACTTCTGATGTACTACTGGGAAATGTTTTAAAATGTCTCAAAATGGCAGGTATATGAGGTTTTTGTATTAGTGTTCATTAAACTGTGCATATATGCTGTATTGTAAATTATTTATTTTATGTTAAAAAGGGGATTTCTAAAGACAAAAGCACTAGACAAGGACTGCATGCTGCATGGGAGCATGACTCCTGTAGCCTGAATGGACATTTGCTCACGTTGGGGATTTGTTCATCAACTCCATGACAGCACAGAGAGTCCAGGTGATGAAATGCCTTTCTGCTCTCTCTACCCTTTAAGACAGCAAAATTGTGTGAATGCCTCACGACTGTGCGGACATCAGGAGACTTACCCATGTCTGAGTCAACTTGCTGGCATCCCGGCCAAGAGGGCTGCCCATTCGGTGGTGAGGAGACTCCAACCACACGAGTCTGAAAAGGCACCCCCAGTGGCAAGAAGCGAGTGTGAGAGGGGTTTGCAAGTGCTAGCCCAGCAGCTGGATCTCAAACAGGAGGGAACTGTACAGTGGGAGGCTCTGCCCAGGCCGGCTTAAGAAACCGCGCATGTGCTCACAGCCAGCAGCCTCTGGACAGGTGCCACATGGATGAAAATGACAGCCCATTAGTGTCTGTCTCCAAAGCACATGCAGCCAACAAGGAGGGAGCAGTGGCCAAGACCAGCTAAGTAAAGAGATGTTTGCCCTTTTCTCTACATCGCTCCTCCCTGACTCCCTCTGACCCAGTGGAGCTGGCTCCCAGCTCCAGGCGGTGGGGGAGGAAGTGACAGAGCAGACTGTGCCCCATCTCCATTCCAAGTCCCTTGTGCCAACAGCCTGTCCTGCAATGGGAAGAAAAGGAGTTTTGGAAAAAAAAATAAAAATTTGAACTGGGCTGGAGTGGATTTAGTAATGGAACATGACCAGATAATCACGGAATCTGCCCAAGATATAGCATCACGGAGTGGGAAAAGGGGATTTGATATAGAACGTTTTAACACTAGAACGGAAAAGAAGAAAACTGTGTTAACTTAATATTCTACCAAACTGATACTGCTAAAAAAAAAAAAGTATGTAGATAGAAAAGGGTCTCATGACTCTGTCTAAGCAGCTAAATTTAATGTTCAAGTTCAAAGATGATGGGGATTGAAGCTCCCTCATCAAGTGCTATAGCTCAGCTATTCTTTAACCCTCGATAATTTATGTAAGCGGTAGTTTGCTAGTCTACAAAATATAGAATAAATCTTAAAAACTGTACCCCTCTGCTCACATTAAAAAGGATAATAATAATTTTAAAAAGGGCAATAATAGTAGCTATTTTATAGGATTATAAGGATTAGATCAAATTATAGGCACCAAGTAAATGCCCGGATGCTTGACACATAGCCAGCACTCATTGACTGTGAACTTTAATGACTGGCT
Organism: Myotis nattereri; assembly: GCF_964212035.1. Taxonomy (NCBI): domain Eukaryota; kingdom Metazoa; phylum Chordata; class Mammalia; order Chiroptera; family Vespertilionidae; genus Myotis; species Myotis nattereri. The sequence continues at coordinate 92,676,468 of NC_138081.1, read as the reverse complement.
GGGCATGAAGGAACTCAAGATTTTCTGGAGATGGTGACACTTGAGCCACTGGATCAATAATAGCCTAGAACCTGGCCCAGCAGGGGTATTGGTGATAAGAGCAGATGGGGACATTCCAGGCAGTGAGAACAACATAAGCAAAGAAACAAAGTAAGAAACAGAAACATCATGACGTTAGAGGGCACCCGCCCCTCTAACATCACAATGGTGTACAAACAGCATGTACACCACTGGGGATGATGTACACACTTTAGCATTGCTGAGGCATAAATTGTTCAAAAAATGTCTGAAAGATGGAGATAAATACTAATCACAAAAAGCCTTGATTATCCTATTTTCTATCCTTCTATGCTCTGCATCCCAGGAAGGGCCCAAACTCTAGTTATTATACATACAATGTCCTTGTCTACTTGGCTACTGCCTTCATTTAGAAATTCAAAAGCTCACACATGCGTAGACAGGATTGTGCTGGAGACAGATGACTCCAGCACGACCTGAGTTTCCCTGAATGCATTCAAGGTCTCGTGTCATGGTACTCTGCTCACACTAGCCTTCACGCTTGGAACAGGCTTACTCCTCACTTACGTGATAAATTTCTTCTTTCGAATTTAATTTAATTGTGGCCACCAATGGGAAGCCTTGCGGTTCTTTTCTTTTTTTACTATTTTGCAAATATTTATTGGCACTTCCTTATACATGGCACCGTGCAAGATGCTAAGGGTGCAAATGGGAGCAAGTGAAGTCACTGTCCACAAAAGGGAAAAGGCTTCTGAGGGAGATGGTCAAGTCAATAGGCAATTACTAAGCAATGTTATGACTCAGATTAGTACAGAGGGGGCGCTCTGAGCACCCGAGACTCCTACCCCTGGCCTTGGGGATCAAAGGTTTCCTCATGCCCTGAATTCTCCTGTGTTCCTGTCACACCCACTTAGACTGCTGAGAGGAAGGAGGAAGAAGAGAAAATGAAGTCGTGCTCAAACTTACTGTGATTTAGTATGTGTCAGAAGCAATGATAAAGCACTTTACATGAGTATCCAACATAATCCTCCCAACCCCAAGAGACATCCACTTATCATTCCCATTTCAAAGATAAAGAAACTAAGGTACTAGAAATAAATTAACTTGCTAATATCACTCAGCTAGTGAGTGGGAGAGTCAAAACTCTGGCCTTGAAGAGATTAACTCCAATGTGAGGATGTAAAACCCTGTACCATGCCCTATGAGAGCAGCAAAATGTCTCCATTTAAAAAAAGATGATTCTAGATTGAGAGCAATTGTCACAATTCACGGTAAATATTGTTGACATACCCTCATGATCCCATGTCCTTCTAGACCAGTGGTTCTCAACCTTCCAAATAACTTGACCCTTTAATACAGTTCCTCATGTTGTGGTGACCCCCAACCATAAAATTATTTTCGTTGCTACTTCATAACTGTAATTTTGCTACTGTTATGAATCATAATGTAAATATCTGATATGCAGGATGTATTTTCATTGTTACAAATTGAACATAATTAAAGCATAGTGATTAATCACAAAAACAATATGTAATTATATATGTGTTTTCCGATGGTCTTAGGCAACCCCTGTGAAAGGGTCGTTCGACCCCCAAAGGGGTTGAGACCCACAAGTTGAGAACCGCTGTTCTAGACGCTAAGAGATCCTCTAGGACGGTACAGGGATGGGCAAAAGTAGGTTTACAGTTGCAGTACAAATAAATAATACATTAATTAATAATGATACAAGAATAGTCTGTTTCATGTACTTTCAACTGTAAACCTACTTTTGCCCACACCTGTGTGATTCCCCTTTTATCTAGTCTCTAACAGAAAGATGACTCAAAGTTTCCACTCAGTAAATATTACCTCGGGAATGCATTAATGCAGATATGAATGAACAAATCCTTAAATGAATGAATTATCTTAAGAACGAGAAAGAACTGAATACATGGGAAAAGGCACAGAGCTTTAGAGGATGGTGACAGGTGACAGCAGGTCATGGGCACAGCTCCAGACCAGCATGGCAAGTTGTCAGCCTCCGAGCGGTCCAACCACAGGCAACAGGGAGATGTCCTGGCAGCTCAGTAGATCTGTCCGTGGACTTGGCAGTAGGAAAAAGATGGACAACCAGGCAGGCAGGAGGTTGGCATCAAGGATTTCGGAAGTAGGTGCAGGTAGTGCAGCACTAAAACAGGACCTGGTCCCATTTAAGCACTGGAGTCATCGAGTGGCACCCTATCCCAGAGAACAAAGGTAGGCATGCCAGGGCAAAGGAAACAAGCGGAAGGACAAGATCTGAAGCCTGGATTCGAGGTCAAAGCTGCACCAGCATGAGAAGCTGATAGATGCAGAGCCAGCAGGTTATGCAGACAGGTCTCTCTACAGCCTCTTTCAAGAATCCCTCTTGCTCTTTGGACCAAGAGGCCCTGCAAAGACTGTTGGTTAAGCCTGTTTACAGTAATTTATTGGTCTCAGCTGTGGAGATAGGCAGTCTGGAAGCAGGAAGTCAAGCACATCGTTATGAAAGGAAAGTTTCTGTGATCAGGCCAAAACCAGTGGAGTCATCCTTGATTCCTCAAATTCTTTTATGCCACAGATCCAAACAGTCAGCAAATCCTGTAAACTCTTCTTTGAGACTGGATCAAGCATCTGACAGCTCCTAATAATTCCACTGCTATGACTCTGGGCCATGCCACCATCACCCCTCACCAGCTTGATTACAAAAGCTTCCAGCCACACCCCTGGCTTCTGCTCTTCCCCTCACCCCACACCTCCACCTCCAGCCGTCCTCAGCACCAGAGACAGAGTGATCCTATTCTCATGTTGCTCCGTTTTCTCTTCGGTGGTCTTTTTCTTATTGATATTTAACAGTTCTTTGTAGGATTGTGTTATATACACATTGCAAATCATCTCCAAGGCGATGGCTTGTCTTCCCTGGCGCTCCATTCAAAACCCTCCAGCACCCTGAGCGACAAGGTAGCACATAATCACCTTCTCTTTCTCCTTCGAACCTCATCTCTCACAACTCCCTCATTTGTTCATTGCTGTTCTGTGTGACTATGATGGACACCCTCTCACCTCGGGGACCTTGCGCCGGCTGTTCTCTCTGCTAGAATGCTCTTACTCGGTCTCTTGCCTCCTTCACAGTTTGACTCAAACAACAGCTTTTCATGGAGACCATCTCTGGTTCTCTGTATATGATTTCAGAAGCCCTTTCCACTCACATATATACATACTATCCCCTTGCCCTAATTTACTTTTTCACTGTAGCACTTATAATTATCTAACTTGCTATATATTTCACCTACTTACTTGGATTTTTGTTTCTACCCATCACTAGAATCATGACCACATGATAAATGCTCAACATACATCCACCAAATAAATTTAAAAAGAGAAAGTTTGTAACACTTATGAAGGAGATCCTGATTATGACTTTATGATTAACTAAAATTAATAATTTTATTTTAACTTAAATCATAGAATCAATAAAATTGAGATCTTGATACCATAGGTATGTAAAGTGTGTGTGTGTGTGTGTGTGTGTGTGTGTGTGTGTGTCTAAGAGAGAATCTCCTGAGATATTTAGTAGCATTTTGGCTTTTTAAAATCAAAGTCAAAGACTTTAATATGCCAATGCATTTATTAAATCCCTAGAAATAATTTTAGATATCATGTTCCATTACCCCAGTTTATTTACCAAGTGAATCCATTGTTCTCAGAATGCCAGTTTTAAAAGGAAAATAACAGTCTGGGAGTTTTTCAAGAACAATTGTCCTGAATATGGAAGAATTCTCTTTTTTTAAATCATTTGACTTCCAATTTGTAAGAATAGAGATTTGAAATACTAGACAAATGTACCAATAGCATATCAGACATTGATGATAATCACAGTAATCTTCCTTGCTTCTTCTCAGATTTGGCCTCAGAATCATATTAAACACACTATTAGTAGTCGATTAGAGCTGGTACGAAGATGAAACAAATTTGCCATACCAGTGATTTTTAACTGTACCCCCAACCACAATGTAGCCTCAATCTACATTTAAAACTTAACTTTATATAACTAAGCCATACTGATCAAGTTTTTCTATGCGTATCCTTTAATTCCCATGGAACCAACTCAGAATCATGATAATAGGGTGAGATTTCTGCTCCAAACATCTCACCATATGCAAATGGGCCCCATTCTTTGCAGACCAGTCAGAGGGCCATGCTCATCCATCACCACTGAGCTGAGCATGATTTCTCTAGATTCTATGCTACTCATCACTATTCCTTGCATTCTGATTCATCTACGCAGTGTTCTCAGAGCCCAGCACACACTTTGCATATTGAAGGTGCTTAATATTTTCTATGTAGCTGTCAAGTAAAACTGTAACAATAACTTCCTCTTTGAGTATTATATTCTAAATCTCTCCTTCCTTGAATCCCTTTACAAATCTGCAAAGCCATTCAAAGCTAGTTCCGTGTAATACAAAGAAAGGTCTCAGTGTGTATTTCAAAAGGCCACTTTGATCATTTGTAATTTTTATGCTGTGCAGTTTAGAGTTTTGATTATATAACCAATGGTTTTATTTTATTTTTTATCATTCTCTGGCCTACCCACCTGGGGTAAAAAAGAAAATACCACATTATCTCAAGTGCTCTCCTTGATCTCTTCTGGTTACTTTCATGTATGTAAAGCCCATCTCACTTGGATTATAAATTCTTAAAGATGGTAGCCAGATTTTCCAGTGTATTGTTATTCCCCACACTGCTAGGACAGACGCTCTCTAAGAGCTGTTTAAGTGCGCTGCTGAATGTCTGAATGGATGCAATTTAAATAAGCTGGAATTCAGCCTTAGGTAAATTCAAATTTCTACTAAAATTTGAATATGAAGACTTACTCCTATGTGAGCCTATAACATATTCACAATGTGAAACTGGTTCACAGAAAATCAAGAAACCAAAGAACCTTTAACACCACTTTCGCAATGTGAATATGAATCTTCAGATTTGCAGCTTAAGGATCTTTCGATACGGAACTCAAAAATTAGTCAGCTGGGTCCTTCTAGATGCTAGACATCTTTAGCAAACTATCTCCACACACACACACACACACACACACACACACACACACACAAAGATCTGTGTTAACTTTACACATCTCTGAACTAGCTTTGCCATGAACCCAAACATAGTAAAGGTGCAAGAAACTATTGTGAAATCAAACCTCAGCCTCTCTCCACCCTTCCTTCCATCGGACCCTGGAAGCAGGTCTGATAAGGCAGGTGCCTGTTCCACAGTCCAGCTATTATCATCCACAACCTTCAGCAATCTCAACATAATATAACCTGGACCCTTAAATTCTGTAACTTCCTCCATCCACAAAGCATCTGACTGTAATAACGGAACATCACCTTCTCCAGGGTAAGATAAACATTTTGTTATATTTCAAGACAGAGCAGAGAATTATTGTCCAATCACATTATTTATTATGTGAAAGATGTGTTAAAAAAATGTGAATATGCAAGATCCATTGACCTATGAACCAGGAGGTCCAGGTTTGATTCCTGGCCAGGGCACATGCCCTGGCTGAGGGCTCAATCCCCAGTGTGGGGCCATAGAGGAGGCAGCCGATCAATGATTCTATCTCATCATTGATGTTTCTATCTCTCCCCTCTCCTTTCCTCTCTGAAATCAATAACAATATATTTAGAAAAATAAAGCACATATAAAATATGAAACTCCTTATCTTATTTTATATATTTTGGAGGCAGGTTACCTTCTCTTTCCTTTCTCTTACCTTCTTCAAATATTGATGAGGAAACACAAGCATTTTCCATCTAAATAAGTTCCCTGAGAAAAGCCTGTCTCTAAAGGTTTGATTAAAGCCAGTTGAAGAAACATGATAAGCCCTGTTTCTAAAAGTAAAGAAAAAGTGTGTTGAAACAGTCATGTTTTAATTATCCCTTCATGCTCCACTCTGGAGAAATTTGCTTGGATGAAGCAGTTAGGGGTTCCTAGTTTGAAACAAATTTCTTTGTTCTCCCTTTGCTTTCCAAAGGTCGCTCAGTTGTTGTTTTATTAAAATGAGCATGTGAGAAAAGAAGGAAATGAAATGTAAAAGATGCTACATAATATCTTCCTGAAATAACTTTTCAAGGGTATCAAACTCACTGAGGTAGATTCAGGTCTCTTCATGATGACAAATATCCCGAATTATGAGTAAATGCACTGTAAATATTTTGATGTTCTGTCCTTTTCCAATATCTCTGTCTGCAAATAGCTTGCCTATAACTCTCCTATGTGCCTTCTTACTATGAATTCATTACACCAAAATCTGCTGTAGATTCTCTTTACTTGAAAAACACGTTCATAATGGCATGGAAATGATGGTGATGAAATGCTGCTTTTCATAGTTACCACACAGCTGTTCAAGGACCAGAAGCCCAGTGAGCTCTGAAATTCTGCACAAAGAGAACGGAAATCCACTCCTGAGTCATATATAGTAATTTTATACAACATTTATATTTTTTGCAAAAAGCTTGAAGACATAATACCAGGCATATAGTAGACATTAATGAAGGCTCTCCCTCTCTCCCTCTCCCTTCCTCTCTGAAATCAGTAAAAAATATATTTAAAAAACAACAACAAATAAAGCTTGAATGGGTGATATCTGAGCAGGGACCTATAGGATATTAAGGAGCCTACAATGGAGAGATCTGAGCACAGAGGATTCCAAGACAGAAAGAACAGCAAGTATAAGCTAAACATATTCAAGAAAGTAAAAGAAATAGACAGATGTGACTACAGCACACATACCTGTGGTGTACGGGAGCATGGACAAGGCGAGGACAAGATTTTGTAGAGCCTCTGGGCTGTGGATAGAATTAGGGATTATATGTAAAATGCAATGAAAACTCATTGGAGAGTTTTAAGCAGAAGCATGACATGATCTGTTTATGTTTTTAAGAGATCACTCAGCTGTTGTTTAGAGAATGTGTTGCTCAGGACTGTGGAGGAGAGACCATCTGAAGGCTTGTGTGGTCGTTCAGGTGAGAGCACAGAGCTCTTGGACCATGGTTATAGCAATGGAGAGGGGAGAAGTGGATGAATCGGGATATATTTTGGAGAAAGAGAAAACATTAATTGGATGTGGGGGTAAAGAAAGAAAGAAAAGTAAGAATTTCTATGTTGTAAACCTGAAGTTAATATTACATTGTATGTCAACTATCATTGGAAAAGAAATTAATGAGAGAGAGAGAGAGAGAGAGAGAGAGAGAGAGAGAGAGAGAGAGAGAGAGAAAGAGAAGGGTGACCTAAATTTCTGACTTGAGTAACCAGGTGGAACAATTTGAAGAGGAACAGTTTGGAGGAGGTGGATAACTGGAGTTCTGCTTCTGAGCTGCCTGCTACACATAATAATAGTATCCACCTTGAAGCAAAAATAAAACAGCGTATGCAAAACAGGTCAATACCTAGCACACAGCACTTGTTCACTCAATATGAACTATTATCGTTACCCTCCATGCAGAGTTGCAAAGGTATTGAGGACGTAAGAGAGTTCTGTGAGAGATCAGGACAGAAGATACACATCTGGGAGCTTTGTAGAACTCAGTGCCGCTAAACAGTTTTTGGTGACGGGCTTTTATTTTGAATGCATCATGGGCTAACACTTTTGTAAAACCCAACAAAAACGAATTATTTTACAAACAAAATAAAATGTACAAAGTACAAGGGACTAATGTGCGTCGATGCCCAGGCAATGTCAACTCGCTAGGGCCGTTTCCAACGCTCCTCTCCGTTTCTTGCATTCATCTCTCATTACAGACCAATAAGGAACAATTTGCAGACCGACACCAGTTCAGGAAATACACTTTGAAGAGCACTAGGACTCATCATGTAACTAGAGAAAGGAGGCCCCCCGAGCAAACCCTGAGACATATTGAACTCAAGGGGGAAGGGGGGGGGGGGTGAGGTGCGTGCAGAAGGATGTTCCCTAAAGGAGTCTGAAGTAACCCTAACGCTGTTCGAATGCATGAGCGCACAAGCAAGGGAAAATCCTATCTATTTACGAGTGATCAGTTCTAAATAGATATAAGGAAAAAAAAAAAAAAAGCCTAATCATTCCTGCCAGGAACTCACTCCTCTTCCCACAGATGACACATCCGAAGAGTGACACCCGCTTGCTTCCGTAATTCTCCCTCACAAACACTTGAATCTAATCACGGGAGATGCAATCTAGCGCTCAGGATGCATTAAGTAGCCAAAGCGCCTTCGCCACCCAGCGAGGCTCGGCTTGTGAATGGAACAATTATCCGACGTGAGCGCCCGGGCTGTCCCCGTCCCTGAAGGATGCTCCAGGCCCCGAGCGTCAGCACCTGTCAGTCATGCAAGACGCTCGCCTGGGCACGGCCCCCCTCTGTCAGGGCTCTGGCTGCAGCGGTCCACACGCCGGAAACCCCACATGTGCCCCAGAGCAGAGGGGGCCTGAAAATAAACCTTCGGGGAAATGTCCGGCTTCTGGGCAAGGACGCCCACGAAGTGAAGAACTCTCCCTAAAGCCCGGCCTCCGATCGGCAAGACTTGCTGCGCTTCCCATGTTCTCGGCGCCCCTCCCGCCCCGCGCCCCCGGGACCCGCTGCCGGTCTGCCCCTTCCAGACGCGCTCGGGTTCCGGGCATCCCCCAAAGCGCAGGACAGGGTTACTCGGGCTGCGGCCGAACTTGAAGTTGGAGGAGCCTGGGCGCCAGCGCCTCTCATCAAGGAGGACTCCCCGGCTTCCCAGGCTCCCGGGAAGCTCCGACCGGAGTCTCCGGGGGCCGAAGCCCCCCCGAGACCCTCCGCACCGTGGGCGCGGGACCGGGGGAGCGCGCGGGGGCCGGGCCGTCCGGGGGGGCGGGGCTGTGACTCACGCGGTCCCACGCGGGAGGGGCGGGGCGGGGCGGGGCGGGGGGAGAAGAGGCCCCACGGACCCAGCCCGGCGCGGGGCCGAGCCCGCTCGCGGGACGCATGCGCGCTGCCAAGGGCTCCCGCTCCCTCCCCGCCCACCGCTCCCTCCGCCCCCGCCTCCCGCCTCCCCTGCATCCTCGCCTGCTCGCTCTCTCCTGCCCGCCGGGTGCTGAAGTTGGACGGATGGCAGCGAGCAGGCTCCGCTAGAGGACCGAGCCGCCCCGCCTCGCGCTCCCCGGAGCTCCCCGCGCGCTGCCCGCACCGCCAGGCGCCCGGGTAAGATGTTCCCTCCGCGGCCAAGCGGCGCGAAGTAAATGACAGCAAAATGTCTGCTTTGCACCAATGGATGCATTTGGTAAAGGTGGTGGGGGAGGGCGATGAAGGCACGAGGGGGCGGAGAGGGCCGGTGCCGCTGCCCCAGCGGGGAGGCCGCCGCGCCCGGGCGGGGAGCAGGGGCCGCGCCGCAGGTTGGGAAGTTGGATCCCGCGTTCGCTGCCGCCCCCCTCCCCCCGCCCCCGGGTGCTGCGGGAGGCCGGGAGCGCGTCCTGCCCGCCCTGGGAACCCTCGGCAGGGTCCCTAGAGGGGAGCTGGGCTCCTTGGGGCCCCGGCCGAGAGGGCCGGGCCGGGGGCGGGGGGCGCAAGGTCCTGCGGGATGTTCCTGGTGGTGGTTAGAGAACCGAATGTGAAATTAACAGTGTCCAAGCGACCGATCAGCTCGGGCGGTATTTTTTTTTCTTTCTTTCCTCTCTTCACCTTTGGGGAAACGCACTGTTCAGGTGAGGAAGGTGTAAAAGGGAGGCTGTCAGGACGCATATACCCCGAGCATCTGACATCCGTGTGTGCCGGGGTGGAGGGTCCCTTTTGTTCCTTCCCCTGCTCGGAGCGGATGGAGAAGGAGCGCCTGTGGGCTCTGCTAGGGGTGGGTTCCCAGCCGCCCGGGGACCAGGCGGAGGAACGCCCACCCAACGCCAGCCGCTGCCCGGCCCGGGTGGGTGGACCCGAGACCCCCGGGCTGTGGGTGATGGCGATCCTTTCTCCAGTCGATGGATCACCGCTTCCTAGCTGCCTCCTCGCCAGCTCCCTCGCCCTCTGCTCTCCCTGTGCTGCGGCCGAGGCGGGGCGCAGACAGTAGCGGTTTCCACCCCTTCTTGCTACCTCCCCGGCTCCGTGAAAGATGTCGGAGGGAGGGCTCGAGGGTGGCGGAGGGACCGCGCTGGCCTCGGAAAGCCGCGGTCACTGCGATGCTGGTCGCGACCCGAGGCTGCCGCAAGCGCGTCCCGGGCAGCCCGCGCCCTCCTCCGAGTCTCAGGGCGCCCGCAGGCAGAGCAGGGGTCGCCCTGCCCAAAAAGATGCCCGCGGCGCCCGGACCCGCCCTGCGCCCTCCGCCTCCAGCCCGCTCACCTGGGACCATCTGAGTCCCTCTGGCAGGGCTGCCCCGGGCTCCTGGCATAGTTTTCCTACCCTCCATGACCCTTTGGTAAATGCTTCCCTTTTTTTAAGAGCCACTGGAAGGCTTGTCTAGAGAACTTTGCAAGCTTCCCATAGCTGTGTCCACCTTTTAATCGTTTTCTGGCGAAGTCATTTCCATCCTGGGATAACGATCGCAAATAACGGAGAGAAATCTCCTAGTGGGGTTCCTGTCTAGAACAAGCATTTCTCAGACTGGATGTCCTCCGCATTTCCGGCATTCATTCATGTGGGCTTTGCTGGGTGATGAGCCCTTCAGAAGAAAATCACGTAATTGGAGAAATGAGAAACGCTTTTTCCTCTTGTAATGGAAAAGAATGTTTTCCTCCTAGTTTCATAGCTGCTAGACACTCTGTATGAATTTTGAAAACTCTGAGACACTTTAAGTAAATATGTGTTTCTAAAGTTCTTTGAGGTAATGGTAGTAGTTGTCCACGAAATATACATTATAGCACTAAAATCTAATGAAAAGGTGATGGTATTCATTAATTCACAGGAATGAAAGATGTGACCTTCTCCAGTTAAGTTACTGTTATTAAGCTATTTCTTCTGTTAGCATGAACTAAAACAGTAATTAGCATACTTGTGGTAGAGTCCATTTGTTCCCTGTTTTTATAGTCTTAAAAACTATAGTGAGAGAAACTATGGGAGGGTCATTTATTTGTGATTTTCGGAGATGAGGAAACAAAAACCAGTGTTTACTATTCAGAGTCACTGGATGGTGTCATTTATTAAATAAGACGAATCTCCATGGCAGTGACACCCAATCTCAGAACCATGGACACTCATCCTTCTTCTTGAATGTGTAGTCTGAAACAGTACCAGACCCCTTGATTCACAGAACAAAGAACATAAATTGTTGTGCCAGTTTCTACCCTCTCTGGCTCCAGTTCCTGGGCTATTCCTTGGTATTTAGTCCCCATGGAACAGAATTAACAAGGAGAGTTAACTTGACCTTATTGTATCAGCCGAAGCTAAATCCGAATCCATAAAAATTCTAGTTGACTTACCTCGTGGCCTACAGTTGCAGAGACAGTGGCCATAGCATTAGAAGTCAATCTGCTGAGAGACCTGGGCTTTTCTAGAGAAGGAGAAGGTGGGCTCGGACAAAGACTCATGGAGCCACGAGGGATGGGACTCCTCCCAACTGCCTTTCTGCTGAGAATCCTTTTCCTGATAGTCCAGTGAAGATACTGCACCACCCAGAAATGTAGGTGCGCAGGACCACTGTATACCCCGTGGAGGAGAATAACACTGTGTGAGATTAAAAAGCATTTATTTTACCTGGTCAGTGTAGGTATGAGTGCATTTACTTACAGGTTTAAAATTCTATGTTTCCAGAGGGATGTCTGGGATCCTCAGAAATATTATGAGTTCTTGTGGAAGGCTTAAAAACTAAAACAATCCTTTGATGTGGGTAGCCAGAACTTCTAGGGCGACATTGATGGGTACCTTCTTCCCTATCTCTCTCCATCTCTACACATCCCTCAAAGACTTTCCTAACATCCAGAGAAAGTCATTTAGACCGTTGTTCCTTCCATTGTGCCAACACCTAGCACAATACCTAGCAAAAGGCAGGTGTTCAATAAGTATTTCTTTTTAAAAAAATATATTTTATTGATTTTTTACAGAGAGGAAGGGAGAGGGATAGAGAGTTAGAAACATCGATGAGGGAGAAACATCGATCAGCTGTCTCCTGCACATGCCCTACTGGGTAGGTGCCTGCAACCAAGGTACATGCCCTTGACCAGAATTGAACCTGGGACCCTTGCATCTGCAGGCCGACGCTCTATCCACTGAGCCAAACCGGTTAGGGCAATCAGTATTTCTTAAATGAATACATTTTGCACAATTTACAAGGCTCACAAAAGTTTTCCAAGATTTAGGATTATATAATGTATTTTTTTTTTAAAGAATGCTCAAATACACTAGTTTGTGATCTTAAAGATTGTGTTCACGGTCCTACATCTTTTGAGCAAACGGTTTTTAGAATTGTCACTTTGTGACTATGTATAGTATTTTTAGTATAACCTTTATTTTGTTGATTTGTTTCCAAATTATAAAAGCGATATGTGCTGATTTTAAATCCCCTAGAACCAGTGAAATATTGTATAAACCTGAGAGTTTAAATTACCTGTGGGGAGGCATGATGTGATGAACGCTTTGGGTCAAGCTGACCTTAGCTTGTGCCCAGGCTCCTCCATTTAATACCTTTGTCACCAAGACCCGGTGAGCCTCCGTTTCCTCAGATATACAATAGAGATAAAGACTAAAGACCCACCTCCTAGCACGTGTCTAGCATGGACGGAGTACTTATAATTATCCCAACCCACGCCTTAAGAACTGCTATGGAAAAGACTGGTAGTTTCCCACCAGTTCGTATTCTATGGATAAATGGACTGTTTTTTTTTTTTTTTGAAGAGTTAGAATCATATTGTAGAACTTCATACTTGCTTTTAAAAAAAATTAATAACATTTTATTGGTGTTTCCCAATAAATTGAAGCTGGTATTTTTAATATAATTTAGTGACTGCAAAATAATTCATCTTATGGATGACTTAATTATTTAACCATGCTTTTATTTTTGAATTTTTATTTTCTTTCCATTATGTTGCTGTTTTAACTGATGTACATCCTTATGCCTAGGTTTGGTTTGTATAGCTGTGTGGCGTTTCCCCCCTCCCCCAGCACCTCCCACCCCTGAATGTAGACCTGATGCTTAGAACATCTAGTACTTACCAACATGATATCATCTTTTAAAAACCCTGTGCTAACTTGGTAGGTGAAAATTATATTTTTCAAAATTTAATTTCTTTGGTTACTAAGAATGCTGATTACAATTTTGACATGCTTATAAGAAAAAATTATAAGGATGGCTTGTTCAAGTCTTTTGCCCATTTTTAATTGGTATTCTGCTACAATTTTCTTATTTATTTGAGTGCTAATGTTATTTAAAAAAATCAAAAGAAAAGAAAGGACATGCTTAATGACAAAAACATATGTGTAGCAAAGACTATAGAGTTCATTGTGGCTGAGCCAGACTCCAGCTCAGATGGAACAGAACAAACATCATCAGAGGCTGGAGATGGGCCAGCCATGGGGTTAGGGCTGCGATGGTGTCTATAGCATACATCCACCTGCCCCGATGCCTGGGCTTTCCCAAGTGCACAGCTCCTTTCAGAAGCCCAGGATTGCTTCATAGTTGGGGTATGTCATTTTCTGCTTGGGCACCTGTGCACACACATTCACACCTTACTCTGACAGCTTGTATATGAGGAGTTCCCAGATTTTCATGGATTGTTTCTGCCAGTTGCCAATGTTATAGACCTTTTGAGTTTTCTTGAAATAAATGAAATTAAAAGGCAACATGGGAGTACATGGAGGTCCTATAGAGTATTAATTGCAATGTCTCATCAGAATGAAATCAATTACATTTAATTATAAAACCATGTCAGATAAGAATCACATCTCAAATTTTAAGCTGACGTGAAATTTGAATACTTAAAAGATAAGAATCTAATCTAGTGTCTTAATGAGGTCAGTGTCTATAGTACCTCACATTATTCAGTGCTCTTGTAAGCTCCTGGTTTTGACAGTGTTATTTCTATGACTTTGGACAAATTTGGTCTCAAAAGCTTAAATATTTAGCTTGAAAACATTATTAAAATCCCTTAGATATTAAACTACCTAGAAAGTGTAACGTTTTATAATTATTGCTAGTTCCAGTTTATCCAATATAGTAAAACCCTCAGTAATTCAGAATCAAAAGCCTGGTGTTTATAGTGAATGGGAGGCTCCAAGAGAAGCCATGAGTCATGGTGGAACACAAAATCTCATTTGAAATAGACCTGGATTTGAGTCCTTGCTCTGCTGTTCACTAGATGTGCAGGCTTTTTAAATTAAATTATGTATGTGCTTCATACTTGAAATTCTAGCATGAGTAATAAACATCTAAAATCTCTTTAAAATTCGTAAACTTTGTGTCTGAGATTTTTGAAATACCTCTGTGTCAATAAACAATTTTATTATAGACAATGAATGTGTTTCACAAAGCAAATATTTACTTCCTTGTATTAGGTCACAGGCTTTTCTCAGTATTGCTGATTGGCTATTGAAATACAAAGGTTATAATTCAGGAGTCATGGCATTACATTAAGCATTCACAACCCAAGGGAAATTATGACATAAATGAAATGAGCAGGTGAATGTTCATTTCATTTCTTCAGTCATCTCAGGTCTTCCTAATGGCATATTGGGTTAAATTTCATGCAAAATCTTTTGTGAAAGTTGACAACACTGTCCCTATTTATTTCTAGACTCAGCGAGAGGTGGGAGCTTGTTTTTGGTGTATTGTGAAAGGCTATCTAATCTAGAGATTTTATGAGCCAATTTTGGTTTGGGGAAAACTACCTCATGTCCCCACCCTGTTCCCTTCAACTCCCCTACTTTTGTGAGCTTCAGTTAATCAAGATCAACAAATATTCGAAAGTCTGCTGTGTGAAAAGTAGCATTCTACATGATTTAATTTAGAGAATGTGAAAAAGACTATGGAAAATTGCCCTTGAAAGGAAGGGACTTTGAAAGCAGAAAATGTAATTTGGTCAAAACAAAAACAAAACAAAACAAAACAAAAACAACCAACCAAACAAACAAACCAATTTTTGGATTCAAATAACCAGGATTTAGCCTTAACTTTATTGAGCCTTGGTATCATCATCTGTTAAATCGAAGATTCATTGTACATACCTCAACAATGTTGAAGGATTCAATTACATTTAGTCTATAAAAATACTTCAGATATATGCAGTCACTGTGAGATTGTTAGATATTATACTGGAATTAAATACTTAAACCCAAGAAACACTATGTAGGTGATGTGCTCGAAGGGATTTTAATTTCTTGCTAGTATTTGTCTTAACTAATGGCCCTTATTAATGTTGAAGCTGCTCTCTGTAGGTTTGCCATGTTACCCTTTTCTGACCAGCTTGTTAAACCGACCAGTTACGTGACTCATTCATAGAAATTCTGAGCACCTACTGTGTGCCAGGCTCTGTGATGTAATTTTTCGTGCAAAATTTAATTAAATATAGCCTCTTTCCAAAGGCGTTCACATACAGGCTTCTTCAACTTACTATTATTTTGCTTTTATCTAGTGAGCTCTGGCCATTCTAACTTTACAAGTCATAACTAAATACGCCTTAGGGGTAATATGCAAAGATCTCTTTAGAATTTAGCATTTTCAAGCCAATTGATTCCAAACGTAGAGGTCTTGGCCCCTCACAAAGGCTGCTGCGCAGAGACTCAGATAAGAGGAAGGGAAAGCAGGAAGTGGCTCTGCTGGTGGATGACCTAGCAACCACCACCACAGGCAAACAACAAAACACCTGTGACAATCCTCATTGTAAACCCAGCCCAACTCCCCTTGCTCCCTCATTACCATGAAGAAAACATACACACACATGTGCACTGTGCCTTTCCCCCTCCGCGGGGCCATTATAATTTAAGGTGTATTAAAACGTTGGGGTGTGCGTGAACCAAGGGAAAGAGAAAGAGATACCCCCACCCTTCCTTAGGAGCCACAATTCCCATGCAATGAAAATATTACAGTTTTCTCCCAATACTATTGCAGTTGCTTCTTGGATAATAATCTTTTTGTAATATAGTAAACTAAGCAGAAATCCAAAGTGCTCTCCCCAGATAATTTTTTTTTTTTTTTTTTAGAGAAAGAAAACCATTTCCACATCTACTTGTAATCACTAGGGTGAACTCTGATTCTAGCACTACCAGATTGATTGTGATATAGGAAGATTAGATATCACTTATAAAGGCAGGATAAAGACTTCACTCCTTCCTAGCAAAAGGTTGTAATATACAGTTAATTTGGCCAAATGCAATCATGAGTTCACTTGAAGGTAAGCCTACCCTACATTTCAGCCACTAAGTTAACTTGCTTGTCATTAAACCGCTAGCTGGACTGTTCAGAAATAACTGTACTTGCTAATTTGAGGTATGAACCTATTTCTCCGTTTATTTCTTCCTCTTTGTTTTTTTTTTTTTTTTTGGTGGGGTTTTTTTTTTTTTTTGAGTTTTTGTGAGTTTATTTGAGCCAAACTGTCAATTGCCCTCTCAGTTTATTTCTACTCCGCACTACCATATAATACTTCACCTGTGAGGTGGATATGATCAAGACTCACTAGGTAACAGCAAAGGAAAACAAACACCTTTTATGAGGGCACTAAAGCACAGACATGCTATAAAGCAAACTAGTGACCTACATAATTTACAAATTGTTATGACTAAATGAATGCTATATTTTGAATTGGAGTATTAAATACTCTAACTTTAGAGTATTAGATACTGCACTGTGAACTGGAGTATTACTCTTTTCCTACCTGTTGTGTGGGGAAAGCTTCATGCTTGATTTTCCCCTTTCTGTCTCTTTACTAGTAGTAGTAGTATTAATGTGTCTTATATCTCATAGATAAATTGAAAAGAGCATCAATTCTTTTTGTACATCTACCATTTTACATAAAATAGGTGTTTGTGTTATTTTTTATAATTTTAGGACAGTTATATAATTTTTGGTCTCAAATTTAAGACTTACCAGGAACTCAGGTGTTAAATCTGTCAGGGAAAAGTTGCTGTTTTATTCTCTTCTGGTAGTCAGAAATAAACTGACTTGATTGTCATATTTCTTCCAAAGTATGAGTAAATAATATTGGCAATTTTGATTCAAGCTATTGGAGCCCATGTTTTCTTTATCAACTCACGTCTAGTAGTCTGCATTTTTGCTGAAGAAACATCTTGGACTAAATTGCCTTTAGTAAACCCAATATCTAACGACCCACCAATATTTAAATAAATGAAGAGTTTAGTTGAAGAATATGTTTTCATATCATTTTAATGTTGAGAACAAAGAGAGAGAAAAATCCTTGTACACTAGAATTGCCTCCGAAGTTTATGATTTTGAAAAGATGATTTTATGTGTCACGTCTGAGTGTGTGTGTGTGTCCCCATTTTGTTCGTGGGTTGATAGCAGGAAACAGCTGACTGATGCCTGAGTAATTATAGCCAAGCGTCTAGGAAAAGGTGCACCCTTTAGGGGAGGTTCCAATGAGATACGAGGAAAAGTCAAGCAAAATGCAGGAAGGCTGGGCTCAGAACACCAGACGATTAGCTTAAAACTCATTATATCTAAAAGTATAGCATCATTCAATACATTATTATATAACTCTGCTGTATTATGTAACCACTTCCAGTTTTAGGAACTCATGTGACCTAATCTTAAGAAGGTAATTTTTTCCCATTAATTCAGTAATTTCATTGACTGAACATCTGAGTAATGCAAGTGGTGTTTTGTGAAGTAGAATTTCATTAAATAAATGTTAACTCCAGGAAGCAAAAAATGTGAAGCACTTTCCTTGACCTGACACAGGTTATGGTAAATAATTAAAAATTCTTGTAGGTGGTAACAAGATTCAATCACATTGATTAAAAAAAAAAAACCTGTTCCAAATATTTTTTAAAGGTAATGACTCCTAACTTCATCTTAGATAAAATCTATTTGATTTTTGTGTTGTAAACAGACCTCTGTATTTTGCTTTAAACTACCAGCCCTGAATAAATGCAGATGCTAAGCTGTGTTTTATTGAGCAGTGGGGCAGTTCAATGACTAAATGTCTAAATTATTTACTTTATTAAGACTTTGCCCTGGCTGGTTTCTTAGTGGTTAGGGCATCGGCTCTTGGACCAAAGGGTTGCAGGTCCCATCCCCGGCCCTGGTCGGGTACGACATTCCTCTCTCCTCTTTTCCCCTCCTTCCCTCTCTTTCACTCTCTCTAAAAATCAATGGAAAAAATATCCTGGGCCCAGCCAGTGTTTCTCAGTGGTTGAACATCAACCTATGAACCAGGAGGTCATGATTTGATCCCCTGTCAGGACACATGCCCTGGTTGCACGCTCAATCCCCAGTAGGGGGCATGATGGAGGCAGCCAATCAATGATTCTCTCTAATCATGAATGTTTCTATCTCTCCCTCTCCCTTCCTCTCTGAAATCAATAAAAATGTGTTTGTTTTTTAAATATCCTTGGGTGAGGATTAACAACAACAACAACAAAAAAGAGTGACATGTATGTGTGGAGAAGCTTGTCTGCTAATTGTCACTGACTGAGATTCTTTTTAAGGGAAGATAGATTTATTGCTGAGCAAGGTCACTGAAAGTAGTTATTCAGTGAAGTTGCTGATTCCAACCAAAACCAAGGTTGGCTCTTGGTATGTTGGCCTCTCACCACTGGCCCCAGGAGAGTTCTAGTCTGGTTAGACCTCAGGGAAAAAGCAGGTCCTGTGCCTGAGAGCAGAGCTCAGAGAGTACAATCCAAAAAATTAAGTTAGGGGCAAGCAGAAGTAATGGAAGGAGAGAGGGGTCTTTTTGGTGCATCTGTAAATATGGCCTGTTGGTCTGATTTCTCAAGTGTTTACATTAGATTTCCAAGTTTGTTTTCTCTATCACCTCTTTTGTTTCCTACTTTCTCCTTCATCATTAATACAACTCATTGGAGCCCTACTCTGTAACTGGGAAGAGTAAAATTAAATAAGACATAGCCAAGGCTTCGGGAACCTAAAAGCTAATTGAAGAAAGAAAATATGTATATAAATTGCTATTACTATTCTATTCTAGGAGAAAAAAATAAAACGCTGTGAGAATTCAGGAACTTCAGATGAATTTTAGATGGTCAGATCTGGCACAAGTTTCACAGAGCTTGTGAC
The DNA here is from genome assembly GCF_964212035.1 of Myotis nattereri. Classification (NCBI taxonomy): domain Eukaryota; kingdom Metazoa; phylum Chordata; class Mammalia; order Chiroptera; family Vespertilionidae; genus Myotis; species Myotis nattereri. The sequence continues at coordinate 92,657,298 of NC_138081.1, read as the reverse complement.
ATTTTCTCAAATTATTGAAAGACAGAAATTTGACAGGCAAAAAAGTCTTCCAGGCTCAAGGACAGTGTAAATAAAGACAGGCATAGAACTAAGAAAATTCAAAAAAATACTTTGTGACGTAGTTTTCCAGGAATATATAACACATCCAGGAAATCCTAGGATGATAAGGCCAGAAAGGAGACAGGTACTGGTGGGCATTAATAGCAAGGTGAACAAATTAGATCCAGAGGCATAGAAGCATGAAACAGAATGATGACTCTCAGATGAAGATGGGGGTAGGGCAGCAGTTCTCAACCTGTGGCTCGAGACCCCTTTGGTGGTTGAACAACCCTTTCACAGGGGTCGCCTAAGACCATCCTGCATATCAGATATGTACATTACAATTCATAAACTAGCAACATTACAGTTATGAAGTAGCAACGAAAATAATTTTATGGTTGGGTCACAGCATGAGGAACTGTATTTAAAGGGCCAGAAGGTTGAGAAACACTGGGGTAGGGGGTGTAGAGGTGGGTGGGGAGAGATTAACCAAAGAATGTATATGCATATATGCATAATGCATGGATACAGACAATAGTGTGGGGAAGGAGGGGGGTGGGATGGAGGAGGTCAATGGGGAAAAGAAGGGAACATCTGTAATACTTGCAACAATAAAGATAAATTTTAAATAATAATAAAAAATAACCCAGACTAATAAAAAGAGAGAAAGTATTAACAGTTATATATATATTTTGAATAGAGGTGAATAGCTAGAATTGCCCTTGATAGTCATGGAGTGCCATGCATGCTATGTAGGTAGGGATTATAGCCTGAGACCAGTCCTCCCTCAGTTCTGTGCAGTGGGTTGGGGGGGGGGGGAGGGCGGGGGGGGGGCGGGGGGCGGCCAGGCTAGGGGCAGGAACAGAGTTTCAGCTGTCCAGGCCTGAACTGGGAAGGTCCAAGCTAAGGCAGAGGGAAGATGACCTTGTGAGAACTTGTTTGACTCAGAGCCCTCAGGATTTGGTCTCCAGTGAGACTTAGAAGATATAAAAGGACCTTTAAAGTTGACATGGAGGTTTTGAGCCTGCATGTCTGGTTGATACAGATGCTATGAAGATCGGGAGAAACCAAACTGGTGAAGAGGTTAGGGAAGATAAATCGGCTGCGTTCAGTTTGGGCAACAGTGTGCCCTTCCATCAGAGTTCTAGCAAATGCTCAGCAGGCTGTCGATCAAAAGCCTAGGTGATTTCGTAGAAAGCAACAGGTGTGATTGTAGATTCTGTTAACGGAAGCACACCGTATCTAGAATAAGTCGGTGACCATTTTGTTCTATTCTGCATAGTCAAACCACAACTGGAATGTTCATTTGAACTTTGTTTTGGTGTGTTTTTTAGACACCATGGTTAAAGGTTTTCAATACAAATGGTAAAGTTACAAAAAAAACCCAATAATTCATAGCAGAAGTGATTGGAGGAATTTGTACTTTCTTAACCTGGAATAGAGTCAGTTCCTCTGAAGAATATGAGTGCTTCACCACTTGGAGAAGGGCCGTGTGAAATAATTAAACTAATATTAAGTTGCCCCAGTGATATAATGGGAATAATAAAACTACATGGCAGGCTTGTCAGGAGATAATATGGGCAATGCCTCTGGTACATATTTGGCATTTAGTGTGTCTCAGCTCTTATCCTTCCTCTTAAGAGCATTAAGACCAGTGGGCACATGTCATAGAGATAGATTTTGCCATTCTATTGGAAATAAGTTTTTAATACTCAGTGCTGGCTAGCTAGATGGGCTGCCTTGATAGGTGGTAAATTTGCAGTCAAATGCTTGGTGGACAAGCACGTGACAGAGATGTTGTGCGGGAATTTAAGGACTGGGAGGGTAAAGAACTTGAAGGCCTCATCCTCTAACTCTGAGCTTCAAATGGTTCCAGGGAATTTGGAATGCAAACTCAAGAGACAGGCTGGGGCTGGAAATAAAACTTGAAAATCTTTTCCCGAGAGGTGACAGTGGAAGGTGGTTGCCAAAGGAAAAAGTGTAGAGAGCACCGCGGGCCTAGAATAGAATCCTGGGCCTGTGGGAAAAGAAGGAAACTAAACTACATTATATGAATGAAGATACTGTTGTATGCCACGAGACCAAGCAAGTGTTGTTTTTCACCAATTTTATTAATTGTAATGTAAATTTCCAGAAAATATTGGGGAGGGGAGACGGATTTAAGACAGGAGAGCAGCTAAGCTTTGCCTTGTGGCAGAGAGAGTGAGTGCAGGACCAAGGCAACACACTGGATTTTGCAACGAGGAAGTGACTTGTGATTGTCTAGAAAGCACTCATGATTAATGATTTACACATCATCTATTCCCAGAGGGTTGGGGCAGCTTAATAAAAGCACTCTTCACACAGGGCAATGAAAATGAAACAAAATAAAGATAAGAAGCCACAGACAGAAATAAATGAGGAAGGGAGGGGGGTGGTGAACATGGCACAAACCATGGATGGGATTGTTATTGTAGCAGGAGCACTACATTTTAGCTCTGGGTTTCCAGCAGCCAGAATAAAAGGGTTACAGGACCGGTTCCTTACCACTCATTGGCTCATGAAAGGAGACAGGTTTGCAGAAGAGTTTTTGTTTCTTGGCACCAAATTCTATGGAGTGTAGCCCATGGATTCTTAGATAAGGAAGGTGACATAGTAGACAATGGGGTCAACAGTGATCCTGTGGATTCGCAGACTTGCTTTGAATTGCTTTTTCTTTTGAAGCCCTTGAAGGTCAAGTGCGAAGTATTGAAATGAAGTCTGTGATTATTTCAGACAAGTTGAGCATCTGAACACTGCTGAGACTGAAAACTCAGCCTATAAGACAGCCTGAGCGAGGAGGACGTCCTAGACAGAAGATTCCAGGGTTGCGCCAGGAACTCAGGGCAGAGAGGGCACTAAGGACCCTGCAACCTCAGGTCCTTTGCACCTGCTACTTCCTCTGCCTAAAAAACTTTCCCCCGGATCGTTCTCATCTTTCACGTTTCAGTTCAGGTGATACCTCTCCAAAGAGATCTTTTCTGGACTCTGCCTAATGCTCTCCCTTCTTCATCCACCCAGCTCAATGTGTCACTCTCGAACAACAATGCTTTATTGAATTCATAGCATTTACTGCTCTGTTAAATTGTTTTATTTATTATCAGTGTCCCTCCTCCCACATGGTAGGATGTAAGCTAGTACACCAAACAATGCCAGGAGCAGAGTAGGTGCTCAGTGTGTTTAAGGAATGAATAGTTTATGTATGGGGAAGAGCTCAACTCAGTGTCCGTGTGATCACTGAACACATGGTTGTGCTGGGGATGGAGTTAAGTTCTCCCTAAAATGTTAGCTGAGCAGAGTTGAAGATTCTGATCATGAAAAAATTCATACTGGGAATTTAAAACCACTGGGGTTCGGAAGAGGAGCAGAGATTCTCCGTACATTTTCCTGTTCACTCACAAGAAGCAGGGGTACTAATATGAATGGTACGTTTATGAATGTTCATTGAGCAGGTTTCTAAGGGGTGGATCCTAAGTGGGAAGAGTAGAAAGGACCCTACATTGTGGCAAAGTCCCTTTCCGCTCCCTTCGGAAATTTTGTTCCATATTACCCATTAAATGGTGGAACATAGCTATTTTAACATAAATAATGTCGCAGGACTCATTCTAAGAAGAATTTGCTCTTAGGGGCAAGTCCTTTTATGATCCCTCCTGGCAGCTAACAATAAAACCCCTATTGTGTTGAAATGTGTGTGTGCACAAGCGAGTGTGCCTGTATGTTGGTGGTAAGAAATGGATCCAAATGGCCTGCAATCTAAATCAAATCACTAACACATCCATAGAAAAGCAGAGGTACTAGATGAGAGAATACCCTTTGAGATGGAAAGGAAAGGAACCAATGGTATGAGACTGGAGCCAGGAGTAGGTGAGCCAGAGGCCACTGGGTGTAGACTGGTTGTTGAACAAACTATGGGAAGGTGAGGACTCAACAGAAGAGAGGTAACTGCAGCCTCAGGTGGGGAGCAAAGCCAAGAAAAGCTTTTGTTAGACATTTATTTCAGGTTTGGGGAAAACTAAGTTTGTTGGCAATGGGAGGCAAACTTATCAATGGAGAGGTTCAGGAAAAATGCCATGGAATTAGCACCAATTGTACCCATTCTTGAGAAATTGTACATGTGTCTTTATCAAAATTAAAAAGAAATATTAGGAAAAAGCATATACTATTTATTTTTATTAATTAATTCATTCATTCACTTATTTTAGGTTGGACCTGGTGCTTGGGAGAAATTTTGATTAATTAGGCCCTATTGTGGGCTTTGCCTGCAGACTTCAGGATACAAGTTAGCAGTTCAGAGATAGTGGAGTTTCCCCAAGGCTATGGACAGGTAAGGCGTTTTAGAACCATTCAGCATCGTAAGCTCTAAAGGAACCTTGAAACCATCTGAGTCCACAAAATAATGGGTCCTTTTTCCCCTCACCTCCTCATTATTAACATTTTAACTCATCGCCAGAAGAGAGATGTCTTGGGAAAAATATACAAATTGGCTTTTTTTCTAAAGACTACTGGAAGCATCCAAAATGACAAAACGTGTTTTCCGATTAGAAGGAGACAAAATGGAAAATAATTTGGTTCTCCTTCTATGCTGAATGAGGAGATCTGGTCATAATAGTAACTGAATTACTTGTCAAATGGCCTATGTTTGGCTTTTAAAACAAACCAGAAAAAAAAAATGACTCCCCTGATTCCATTGTGTTAAATTGTGCCACAAGAGGACGTCCTATCTAATGCGTTCCTTTGGGTAATGGGCGAAAAGTAAATTGCCAAAGTTTCAACCTGGTAAGAACACAAGTTTAAAAAATGGAAGTGAGCATTAAAAAGGAAAGCAGCCACCTCACTCCTCGTTGGAAAAGCAATCTTTGAATTCAAGGTGAAATAAGGTAGATTTTTATATGCTCATTCTCTTATTTGAAGGATGAATAGTGCACTGTCATTCAAAATAAAGGGGTAAACTGGAAATTGAAGTGCAGATAACAAAAATGAAAGAAAGAAATCAGTGTTTAATGGCAAATCTTTCAAATCACAAAGCAAAAGCTCAATTCATAATGTGATGTTTTATTGTTTGTGTCTAATGTTCCACTGTACTTGGCTTTTATAGCAATGATCTGGGAATGAAGAATGAGTGATTTGGAGAACAGTTGTAAGTTAAAGGGCTTCATGCTGACTGAGAGAGAGAATTTCTGTGTATGGTGTATCCAGTGAAATTGCTCTTTTAACAAATACTTATTGAGGACCCACTATGTGCCGGGCACTGTTCTGAGAGATTCCGACTTATTAATGGACAAAACAAAAATGCCTCCTTCCATGAAGCATCTATGTCTGATCAGTAATTTTTTTTAAAAAAAATGGCTCCTAGAGGGATTCCCTTTGTATAGCATTTAGGGTCCTTTGTAAAGCAGGCTCTTGAAGATGTGTCTATGTAGCATCCAAATTTCTGGGCACAAAGGGGAGAAGTGGGCTCATTTCTCTTAGGCTAGAAATCTGACTTCCCTCCAGTAATTTCCCAGGAATGAGCGCCTGTTTTATCTTCATCCCTTAGCTGTTTTATGCATTTGCCTGCCAAACTTGCTTCCTCTTCTTCGTGATCTAGGCCCTGAGGTACATTTCTGAGAATTTAGAGCACAATTAACAGAAAATTGAGATCGAATTTAACAGAGGTAGAAAACCAAAGGGAGTGTGTTCCTGAAATGCATATTTAGGCAGTAAGATAGGAAAGTGGTTTTATTGCATCTAAGCCCCTGGGGGGGGGGGGGTATGGAAGCTGTATACCGTGCAGAGCCAGACAGGAGTGAAATGAATGAAAATGAAGGAAGCTGTAAAAGGGAAGAGGCAGAGGTGGCTTAAAACTACAAGGAAGGAAGGAAGGAAGGACGTGGTCCTCTTTTTGTTGTTTTTGACAGGCGTTTAGCAGTTTGCCCTGTAACTGACGTGAGCTCAGAGTTTCCGATTATATTATAGGAGAAGCAATATTTCCTGAAAGAACTCATCTGGAGTGATCTGAGCTCTCGTTTTACCTGTGATCTGTCTTGGTTCATAATGACATGTACAGAGCACAGGATGGCTTTGTTTTCAAGGGTGGCACTGAAGCAAGAAATTATGAATTATCAGAGCTGTTAGGGATTCAATTGTTGCCAAGGGGAAATGAAGGGGAGAGATGTGAATGTATTTCAGGAAAATACATAACTGTAGCTAATGCTCTGGTTTGTATTTTTTTTCCATGATGGACTTGAACAGACATTACAAGTATTCCACCACCACAGGCAATAATTTCAGACTAAGCCAAGAAATTGGTATTTTTACAGCTGAGACTTTTAAATATTAATTTTTAAGTTATATATTATTTGGATGGAGTTAAAAATCTGCTTATTATTGTGTCTGATAGGCTAGAAAATGCAGGGTAGACTAAAAGTTTATTTTGTTTTATACCAACATTATGAAAAATTCATTATAGAATTTATTTAGTTCAAATTAAAAGAACAATAAATGCTTCATGGTGAAAGGAAATCAATTTAGATAAAATGTTAAACTTGTTTTTTGACACTTAATATATAACTATAATATGTGTTTGGTGATAGCATAGCGCAGTGGTCCTGAATACTAAACTACTAAAATGTCTGTTTAATCTTGAGATGGGATTCTGGAGAGCTGAGTTCTAGCTAGAGCTGTAAAGCTGCCCAGCAGCAACCAAGTGTAGTCGTAGGAGATCACTAGCAAGACCATCAGGACATTTATGGCTACTACTGCTAGTCACCTAAGGTTGCTGATCAACCGTGGGCCTGGATGCCTTCTGAAACAGTGAATTCTCTCTCTGAAAGGAGGATTTCAGATGCAGACTCCTTAGCATCCAAGGACCATCCTCTTCATCCTTTCTTCCACTGCTCTCCTAGTTACTCTGCCACTTCTGTGCCTTTGTTCATATTTTTTTCTGCCTGGAATGCTGTCTGTGTTTCCTTCCCTTCTCTATTCTAAATCCTGACCATCTTTTAGGTCTAAGTTAAAGCCCTAAGACCTTCAAGAATCTTCATCTGGCCACTTCCTAGTGACCCCTCCTTCCACTGAAACTGCCTGCATCAGAACAATGATACTTGTTTCCTTGCCTTCTTCATGAGCAAACCTTTTTCCTTACCATATTCTTAGGGAAGGGTGGCATCTACACAGTCACCCATGCTGGGCCACCAGCAGTCAACCTTGACCCACCTCTCACTCACATCCTGCTCATCTAATCTTTCCCTAACCTAGGCTTGGTCCACCTCTTGTGTACTTCTTATCTCTACCCCATTTTTCCATTTCTCCTGTCCCAGTTCACCATCATCATTTTGCCTGGACTATTGTAACAGCCTCCTTGACTTCATTCTTTCACTCCACCCGTCCTCCACAATGGTGGTGGCAGAATGACCAAGCATGTGAGTCCGGATGCTATTCTTAAAATATCCAGCATTGATTATAGGTCTGTGCTACATGTTTATTTATTAGCTGTCTATTAATCTGGAACACTATCAACACTCTCTAGATAGGTCATGTTTTATAAAACAGTAACAAGGTAGACACAGAGTAACAACTGTTTGCCAGGTAGCCCAAGACTAAATTGGACCGGTGATCTAGACCAGCCGTGGGCAAACTATGGCCCGCAGGCCAGATCCGGCCCGTTTGAAATGAATAAAACTAAAAAAAAAAAAATACCGTACCCTTTTATGTAATGATGTTTACTTTGAATTTATATTAGTTCACACAAACACTCCATCCATGCTTTTGTTCCGGCCCTCCGATCCAGTTTAAGAACCCATTGTGGCCCTCAAGTCAAAAAGTTTGCCCACCCCTGATCTAGACATACATGGAATGCCTAGGACAGGTTCATTATGTTGACCAGATTCCAAATTCCATGAGGCTACTCTGCCCAAAGTTAACATTTTGCTCTGTCCCAGTCTTTACATTGGCCTACAAGGCCCTATGTCAGTGGTCGGCAAACTGCGGCTCGCGAGCCATGTGCGGCTCTTTGGCCCCTTGAGTGTGGCTCTTCCACAAAATACCACGTGTGGGCATGCACGTACAGTGCGATTGAAACTTCGACATGCGCAGAAGTCGGTATTTTGTGGAAGAGCCACACTCAAGGGGCCAAAGAGCCACATGTGGCTTGCGAGCCTGTTTGCTGACCACTGCTATGTGGTATGTCCACACACCCACTTCACCCCTTGCCCCCAGTAGTTCTCTGACCTCTTAGCTGCTCCTGCAATTAGCCAGAACATTACCAATCCGAGTCCTTTGTTCTTCTGCCTGGAATGTTCTTGTCACAGCTATCCATGTGGCTCACTTCTTTATTGCCTTTATCTTGGCTCAAATGTCACACCTTTTCAGGGACACCTTACTTGGCCACTATATAAAATTGCAAACTCCCCCTTCTTATCCCCTCCTTCCTTGTTTCTCTCTATAGAAATTAGAAGTTCCATGTGATTTTTGTCATTTATACACTACTCTATCCCAGGTACTGAAACAACCTACATCAAAGTAGCCATTCAATAATTCATTGAATAAATTAATGAATTCATCTGACATGTGCAACATCTCTTCTTATATATCCAATATATTTCTCTTGGAGTAGTCTTTATGTCTGTGATCTAATTTCAAGTCTGGTAGCTGGTTAATGTCTTACCTTAGTCAAACATGGTTTGCATTAAGAGTCATTTATCTTGGGTTTCACTCCTGGCTCTGACACTTTCTAATTATGTGACCTTGAGTGAGTCATTCTATCTTCCTGAGTCCAGTTTTTCTCATTTGAAAAACAGGGCTAATGACACCTAGCAGATTACCAGGAATATGACAAACACTACAGCTATAAAGTTCTATAAACATGTTAGATGGTACCTATTTTTATTTCTTATCTGCACAAGGAACTGAAGAAACAACATTGCATCATGAAGAGTTTGAACATAATAGTCAAGCAAATACATACTTGAGTTCATTCTGTCTTTACTTATTAGCTATATGACCCTGAGAAACTTAATTTACCTCCTTTTCTACAAATAAGGGACAAATTTTATCTCAGAATTGATCAAAATTCTGAATTAGGTATATAGTGTATTATTTTAACAAATCCACGACACACACACTTTTCACCTTTTTACGTTTCAGAAATCAGTATGCACTTTGCAATCAATGATGTCTTCTGTTAAGTGAAATGTGGTATCTACTTCCAACTTTTGTATGTGACACAGGACGGTAATTATAGTTTAGAATCTCTCAGGTCATTCTGACAATTTTAAGACATTTTCCTCTCTTCCATTGGGAAAAAAGTGGCTTTCAATGAATAATAATAAGGTGGTGAATTGTGCCTTAATAGTTTAATAGCCATATTTTTTGGCAGCTTGTCATTAAAACGTGTTTTTTTCAATTTCATCTCAAAGAAAAGTTACACATTTCGTTAAAGCATTAACCATGAAGTCACTCTTCAATTTATTTCTTTGTTACAGAGGAGGGCACTTTGTTTTTCTGGGTCCCCCTCCCTGTGTCTTCACTCTAGTTTGGTTGATACTTTCTCTTTTCTTTGGTGTGGTCATGGAGGACAAGAATAGAATAATATCCTGGCAACCGCAGCAACCACACTTTAGCAGAACACAGTTGCTAGGAGCAAAGGGTAGTAGCTGCACTCAAGAGGTCACGTGGCTCTGCCATCCAGAGGAGCCAGTGGGCTGTGGCAGAAACCCACAGCCCCGAGCAGCATGCTCCACCCCGCTTTGTGCGGAAGGGAATGGAATATCAGTATCCTATCTTGCCCACTGCCAATGGGTGGTTAATATATTATGGCCCTTTTAAAATAAAATATGAACACAAAGGGAATAAAAAAGTTACTACTAAAGATGTCATCATAAAGAAATGTAACATTTCAGCCCATTATTCCTTAAACACTCTTCTATTAAACTGAGGCTATTAATGCAGTGTTATGAACTAGCAATAGGTCATTACTCTACTGTGACAGCCTCCTATACATCTTGTGGTTTGTTATAGTTTTCTGGTTTTGGTTCAAAGAATTGGAAAAAATAACTGAAGAATGCTATATGGGTTATTGTAAGAAATTCGACACTCATTAGCCATATCCTTTGTTCACTGAACAATAAAAATTCTGAGATGGATGTACTTAGCTTCCATAATGACTTTCAATAGAGAAAGCTCATTGCACAATTCATTTTACTCATTCAGCAATTATACTAGTAGTTGAGATTCTACCAAGTGCTAGCCACTGCGTATCAGGGCCATGACTAAAATTAAATGTTTTAGGATAGAATGCATAAAGCAAGACAACGTACACCGTGACAATAGAATGCCTAATATTTGCATTGTACTTTTCCTTTATTTGAAGGGGACACCAAAATGTTTTGGGCTCAGCTCTTATTAGCATTTGAAAGAAAGTAATATTCAGAAAATAAATACTTTTTAATTCATTCACGTAGGCCAGTCCTCTGTTGGCACCTGTGACTAGATTCTGTCACATGCACAGAGGGCCTGGAGGAACACTGAAAGTCCATCACTGTCTGGTGTACAGCCACAGGAGTGAGACAGGCAAAAGAAGACCCATGAACTCTCCCTGGGTAGTCTTAAGCACACTCAGAGAGTCATCTGTTCCCCACTCTTTTCATTATGTACTTAATGGGTTCTGGACAAAGTCTACGACTCATGTATACATCTATTATGTCCTATGTCTACATTTCTCAGAGTAAGGAACATATGACTCAGTTCATCTAATTGCAAGGCCTGTATAATTCAGCTACCCTCTTTTTCCCCTTCTCTGAAGAATTGATTAGCAGATTGACACTTAGGAAACCCTTTTATCTCATGAGCCTATGCCAACTGATTCTTTGATTCTTTTTTTTCCCCTTTGATCTGAACATTAGAAAATGAGATCACTGGCTTCCATTTGAGTGTGCTTCCAGCCAAAATAAAAAAATGGAAATAGGTTATAGAGTGATGTGTCTCTGACTTCAGTTTGGAACTAAAAAACATTATTATCTTTGACTAGGAAAGACTACAAATTTATATCAAACAAAAAGTTCCAGTATAGTTCATCATTCTACTCCTTTATCATCCAAATCACATCTCTAGGATGTAACAACTATGGAACTAGTCTTTCTGTGTGTTCACATGTGTTTGTGTATATACACACACACATTATCTTTTCAGTTTTACTTCACTTGGAAGATGTGTGAGATTGGGCAGTGTGTCTCTGGCATGTTACATTTCCTATCCTCCCGACTGGTGTCCCATCAGACAACATCACCTGGTGTCCACTGTTAGGACTTATTACAGGAGTTGGGTGATAAGGCTTATCACTTTTCTTAGTCGAAGGCTGTAAAGGAGCAGAATGCCTTCAAAGCACAAAGGCCAGTCACTGTATTGATGAATTAAATGCCAGAGAATGAGTTTGATATCTTGCTGGTAGTTACCACTGCATAACCACCCACCACCAATATTCACCAAGGGTGGCATACTATTGACTGCTAACATTAATCCTACCAGTTTCCATTTCCATTTTATGAAGAAATTTTGTTGTTTATGGAACTGACATCTGTCAGTACTTTTAAATCAATAGCATACAATATAATCACGGATAGGGTCAGATAGGATGGGATAGGATAGGATAGGATAGGATAGGATAGGATAGGATAGGATAGGATAGGATAGGATAATAGCATGTAATAAAATGGGCATAAACATTAAAGTCTGTAAGACCAGACTGAAATCTTAATTCCAGTGCTTAGAATATGGGAAAACTGCTTAAATCTTTCGGAGCTCAGGTTTTCATTTTAAAGTGAAAAAAAAAACTTTATCTGATAGAATTATAAGGAATAAATTAAGTAAAACCTCTAGCAATAATGTCAAGTATATATTAATACTTGAACTATTATTTCTATCCCATTTTCTATCTGAATTATAATTCCAGGATTCTAGTGAAAGATCAATATGGAGAATTACATCCAAATATAAAAAATTATCTAGTAGAAATAAGTTTTTGGAGGAAAGAACAAATAAACTGTGACAAATAGGAGCTTAGTATTGCCTCTTACACAAACAATATATAATGCCTACAAGAAGAATGTGGCCATGAATGGCACATAAATAAAAGCATTTCATCTTTAAATACATAAGTTGTGTCATATTACCCTCACATAAAATTTTGATTAATCAGAACACTCAGGGAATAGAGCTACTAAGTAAATGATCCACCAGGTTAATTAAGGTTCAACAAGTCTTAATTTCTTGGGGGAAAATTCTTGTCAAATTGAAAATGCATTGATTTACTTTTCTGCCCCATCAAGAGACTGTCCTGAATGTAGTCTTTGATTTGGAAACTTGGAGGAACTTGAAAATATTATTAAAACTAGTTTTCACTTGAAGGACTATAGATTCAAAGAGAAGAAACTGAAAGCGAAGTTGCCAAGTTACTTTTGAGGCAACCATGAGTCCTTTCGTACATATTTTTTCGTTTAATTCTCTCAACCGCTCTAAGAAGTATCATTCCTCTTGGGGAGTAGTAATTGTATAGATAAGGACACTGATGTGTAGTGAATTTGGGTCATGTACTCACAGTTACTGAGGTAGTGAGTGGCTCCAACAGAATTCTAAAGAAGTACTTCTGATTGAAAAGCCGAACCTCTTTTTTTCCCCCCTCCAACACTTTCTTCTTGTTCTTCACAAAGCTACTTGTGAAATCCAAAGTCACTTGGATTCCAGGAAGAGAAGAACTTAGTACAAGGCATACTTCCACTAGGACGGACAGGCCATCCTTTTTAATTTATGAATAAATTTTAGAAAAGAGTTTTTCTCAGAGTTATGCTTCTCTAATAATAGCAGGGTGGAAAAATAATTCAAATTGAGTCAGGATTATACTTATTTGAACTTCATTATTCCCCCAGAGGTATTTAAAATTTAGTCCAAATTTTCTCCACTCAATCTTTTTTTTAAAGATTAAAAGTTCTGAAAGTAACTAAATTTAAATCAATAAATATTAAATATTCTTTTAAAAGGAGACAAAGTCACTTTTTACAAACTCTGCTAGAAGAGAAAAAGAAAGAAAAGTATGAAAGTCTTGGATTCATTTAAAAAGTGAGCAAGGGCCCCAGCCGGTTTGCTCAATAGATGGAGCATCAACCTGCGAACTGAAGGGTCCAGAGTTTGATTCTAGTCAAGGGCACATGCCCAGGTTGTGGACTCAATCCCCAGTAGGGGGCGTGCAGGAGGCAGCTGATCTATGATTCTCTCTCATCATTGATGTTTCTATCTCTCTCTCCCTCTCACTTCCTCTCTGAAATCAATTATTTTTTTTAAAAAGTGTTCAAGGGAGTGTAGGGATTACACTTTTATTTCCACTAACTGCCGTGTGTGTGTGTGTGTGTGTGTGTACGTGTTTATAACTATTCTGTTAATTTTCATTCTGCAATCCATTATGTCTAAAATAATCATATATTTTATCATCCAAGTCAATTTCACTTTAGGAAGTGAAAGAGGGCATTGGCAACATTCACCTTAAGCTAAGAGTTGTGAATATGAACAATTCATGCAAATCAGATGGACTTCTTAACAGTGACCTCAAGAATCTTCCCTCTGGTATTTTGGGCCCTTCTTCCTCTCTTACTCCCTCAGTTCATCTCCTTATAATTATTCCTCGGAACATTATTGTTAGCAATCCTTCTTGCTCACTATTGCCCCTTCCTCCTCCCTGAAAGTCTCCAAACGTAAACCTTCCACCACTCATTGTTCCTGTCATCTACCTAGCTCCTGCGTCACTCTCCCTCATTTCCCGCCAGGTTGTGCTCTGGGCACACTGCCACTCTCACAACCTTACTCCTATTCTTAATGATATTGGAGATGCATCCTAGCATCCCTTCACCCCCTCCTTCCCTCTAATCTTGTTCTTTATCTTATGCTAGACACTCATTCCCACCTCATGCCTCCTTAAACTGACACGTGATGAAATTCTACAACTCTTCCATATCCTCCCTATTGGGCATCCCATTATCTGACCTTACCCATATTATTAACTCAACCTTTTCCCACACTGCTGCAATCCTTGGACCACACAGGGACCTAAACTCTGATCATTCATTGCCCTTCGTGTCCTTGGTGTCTTCTCACTCCTCCTGGGTGCTAAATCTCTTAAAATCCATCTGTGCACTGCTGTTGTCTAAACCCTACTAGGCACATAATAGTTGGTCAATAAACATCTGTTGAATTAAAGAAGAAAAGTATGTAAAGAACGTTTAAACCCACAGGGCTTTTTTCCCTGCCTTTGCTCTTAAATATCTGACCATTCTCTCATGCCATTATAATACATATTTTTATCAAAAACCACAAATGCCAGCTGAGTAGTTCACTGCTTTTTCCATAATTTGTCAAGGAAGTGGTAAGTCATAGTGTCTGTCAAGCGATTACATTTTATTCATAAGTTACAATCCAACAAGAGACTGAGTTGAAGCAGCCACAAAACAGATAGGTTCTAGCCAGTTCCCCTCTTGCCAATGCTATATTTAGAGGTGAAGCACTGTTATGAAGAAGGGGCAGTCTCTACCTTTGGCCATGTTTTTTTCAGATACTTTCTATCATGATTCTGAAGTCCTTAAAAAAAAAAAAAAGTTAATTTATCTGAGATAAAGTCAGGAGTTTTCAGTGTTAAGTGAATCCACCTGAACACACGAAGGCCAGTTCTGTGACTCTTTCATTCATCAAATTTAACATGTTGAAATTTTGTAAGGGGACATTTTCCTTATAGAAAAAAATATTCCCAAGTTTTAGGGATAAATATGAAGTAGGGATGTATGTGGCAATGGCCTTTTAGCAAGAAGCGTCTATGAGCTGCAAGAGACTTGAGAAGATCATCTGGTTTGATCCTCCTCCTGATATAGACAAGGTCGAGGAAACCCAATGAGATTAAATGTCGGTTTCAGTGTGATAAGGTCATGAACCCACGCTGACACCCAGGATGACCAGTTTGCAGCTCGTGCATACTGAGTGTTCAAGTGGGGAGCAAACGTCGCCAGCATTGTGCATGCATCACAAAATCCTCCCAATACAGTAGTCCTATTATCCTCCCCATCTTTTCCCAAATAAGGACACAGCCAAGAGAGGCTAATAGCATTTCTATATTACACAGCAAGTGAGAGACAGAGCCTGACTTCAGCCTCTTTGAAGTCACTTTCCCCAGAGCTTTAGGCCCTTCCCTAACCCTACAGGGGATGTGTCTTCTACCTGGCCACCTGCTTGTCTTCCCCTCACCATTAATACCCTATTGCAATGTCACTACTTTGGGAAGCCACTCCAGCCCTCTCTGCTGGATTTCAAAAAGACTTTGTTCATTCCTCCATCAAAGCCTTACTCTTGTGACAGGATGAATTATCTATTTAGGTCTCCTTCTTCTCTCAAGACTATTAGCTCCATGAAGACTCTCATTTTTCCCTTTGATTTCTTGGACTTAACATTTATTGATAGATGATGTCTAAACCTTGGTAGCTGGATGACAATAAGACAAACTGTATGTTTTGTAGAAATGAAGCTGATATATTCAAGTTTTGAAAGCAGTTTGGATCCTAAGTATTGTTTGTAGTTATTTGCAAACCAAGCTATCCGTATTTCTTATAGAATCTAAATAAGTGCCTTTCTATATGGGGAGTTCTGCATCCTTTTTACAAATCAGCAAATAGGAGCAAAATGTAATTAAATCTTTTTTGTTGTTGTTCATAATCTGTTAAGAAAGTTGGAGGAATGGCATTCTGGTAACCAGTTTGAGATTCTTCCTCCTAAAGTATTTATTTCAGAGACTCATTTGCAGTGGTTTTAGAAATTCAGTTCTATACCTATGTACAATAATGTATATAATTTAAAAGTCTGCTGTACTACAGATTCAGTTAGTAAGTGGACAGATATTCCTAGAGTAAATACATCTGGTATTCAATTTCAAAATTATTTAAATTGCAGCATTTTCCAGAACACACAGTAGAAATATTTAAAATAGTGAACATAACAGCCTACTTCAGAAATGTTTCTCCTGTTTCATTCATGCTGCATTCTCTTTGATACTTCTATTTTTTATTTAAATATCTGTCACATGGTGGGCAAGATACACCCCCTTACATTTCTTTTAAGAGACTTTTTCATATAAAAATGCTTCATTATGAAACTGCCGGGAGCCGGTCCATGCTTGCTGTTTCAAGGGACCTGGCATATATGGCATACTGTTCTTAATATGTTTGCTCACCTTCTTGGCACTATGTGTTTTAACCAAGGTCGCCTCTCTGAGAAAGGTTGTTTCCCCAAGTAGGGATTTTCCCCTGAAGTTAAGGAGGGAATAAAATCCCTTAACTAAGTGCCAGGCGGGTAATTAATCACTTTAACTATGAACAATCATGCTTAAGCTACATAATCTTTACTCCCTGGAATGGAGATAAGAAACGCCCTAACCTTTGTAATAGAGATTGATAGGATTGGAATCAACTGGTATAAATACAGTTGAAACAAGACAACAGCAGACAGAACTTAGGAGACAGAGAGGGAGACAGAAATTGGCACAGAACCTACACAGAACGTTCTCTAGAGTCAGAAGAACTTCGCTGGAGAGAACATGGCAAAAGATCCTGGATGAAACTGGCCTCAGAACCTAGAGACAGAACCTAGCGAGAGAACATGGCAAAAGATCCTGGACTGAACCTGACTACAGAAATTGGCAAGAGAACCTGACTAGAACCTGATGACTGAACCTGGCTGGAGAACCTGGACACAGAACCTGGCTGGAGAACCTAGTGAGGGAACATGGCTACAGAACCTGGCTGGAGAACCTGGAGAACCTAGCAAGAGACCATGGACACAGAACCTGGCTGGAGAACCTAGCGAGGGAACTTGGCTACAGAACCTGGCTGGAGAACCTGGAGAACCTGGCTGGAGAACCTAGCAAGACAACATGGACACAGGACCTGGCTGGAGACCCTGACAAGAGAACCCGGCTATGATGATCACCTGGACGCTGCCTCTGTGTCATTCCTTCTTCGCCAACTCCGTCCACACCTTTGGGGACCCCTGGACCCGCTGGGGTTGGACCCCGGCATGAAACAACATGTTTTCTCTCTCTGCTACTCAAGAGCTCTAAGTATTTTGCGAATGATTGAACAAAACTGGATTTCATTACTGTTGTCCACCCCCAGAGAATGTCCCTTAGATTTCTATTTTTTTCCCAAATTATTTAAATTATTTTTCTAAAAAAATGTGATGATTATTAGTAATCAAAATTATAGAAGCAGAAAGTAGAATTGTGCTTGTTAGGGGCAGAGGGGAGAGAGAATGTGGAGTTTAATGGACATAAAGTTGTGGCTTTATAAGATGAAAAAAGTTCTGGAAAAGGATTATGATGCAAGTAATACATTATGAATGTATTTAATAACAATGAACTGTACACTTAAAAATTACTATGATAAATTTTATATTAGTGTTTTTTACCACAATAAAAAAAATGGGAAAAAATAATTGTAATAGTCACCTCAAAGTCTGTTCACCCTGGAAAAATGCCAACATAAAATAAGAGTTGTCCAATGATATTTCACCAAAATGTTGGCAGATCTCCATTGAAAACAATTCAAGAGCATGGTGCTCCAATATCAGCCCTGTCACCATCAACTCAATATGCTTACCGAATGCTCATTATACTTGCAGCTTTCTGCTTAGGTCTTAGATGACAATTACTATAAAACACAATATTTACCTCATTGATTACATACTCCATGACAGACACATTAATGAGAACATAGGAATCCATACACAAAAATTAATAGCATATCCATGATGTATGAATAACAATGATATGAATATTCTAAAACATTATAATGACTCTTTCTGAAATTTCCACAAACACATACCAAACAAATATAAAGCTTTTAATGGACATATCTGAGGCGTTGCATTGCTAATAAAATTGTTATTTTTTACAGATAAATGCTCATCTTCTTTTATTTATGAAGATTATGTTATAAATAACATAACATTATATTATGTTATATATACATAAACCAGAAAGTAATACTCATTAGTGAATGTGGTAATTAAAAAAAGATTTAAAAATTTTTAACTGAACATCCTAATTCAAATATGTTTTACTAGAGGCTCGGTGCACAAAATTCATGCACGGGTAGGGTCCTTAGGCCTGGCCAGCGATCAGGGCCAATTGAGGCCTTCCTTCCCCACCCCCTCACTGCCCCCTGCCCCTCACTGCCGGCTACCAGCTGGGACCTTCATTCCGCATTGCCCCCTGGTGGTCAGCACATGTCATAGCAAGTGGTCGAACTCTCAGTTGGTCAAACTCCTGAGGAGACAATTTCCATGTTAGCCTTTTATTATATAGATAGGGATGTAATTTATAACAAAATTGGGTAGTCTGTTTGGGAGAAGGCATAAAAACCCTCCAATGAAAATATGGGGGTTGGGCCGAAACCGGTTTGGCTCAGTGGATAGAGCGTCGGCCTGCGGACTGAGAGGTCCCAGGTTCGGTTCCGGTCAAGGGCATGTGCCTGGGTTGCGGGCATATCCCCAGTGGGAGATGTGCAGGAGGCGGCTGATCGATGATTCTCTCTCATCGATGTTTCTAACTCTCTATCTCTCTCCCTTCCTCTCTGTAAAAAATCAATAAAATATATTTAAAAAAAAAAAAAAAGAAAATATGGGGGTTGGCAAGAGTAGGTTTACAGCTGTTTGTATGGAAATAATACAAAGAATATAATAATTAATAGATAATAATAAAAGAAAAAACTGGTTTCATGTACTCATAACCATAAACCTACTTTTGCTCACCCCTGTATATGTCTGTGTGTAAATACGGAGGGAGAAAGAAAGGAAGAAAGAAAGAAAGAAAGAAAGAAAGAAAGAAAGAAAGAAAGAGAGAGAGAAAGAGAGAGAGAGAGAGAGAGAGAGAGAGAGAGAGGAGGGAAGGAAGGAAGGAAGGAAGGAAGGAAGGAAGGAAGGAAGGAAGGAAGAAAGAAAGAAAAAAAAAGAAAAAAGGAAAGAAAGAAAGGAAGGAAGGAAGGGAGGGAGGGAGGGAGGGAGGAAGAAAGAAAGAAAGAAAGAAAGAAAGAAAGAAAGAAAGAAAGAAAGAAAGAAAGAAAGAAAGAAAGAAAGAAAGAAAAAGAAAGAAGGAGAAAGAAAAGGGGGAGGGAGGGAGGAAGAGCTGGGAAAAATTTTTGAGACCTCTGCCCTCCTCCCATGGATTGCTTATGTAATTTTCAAGTAACCGCTGTATTGAAAACACCTTTAAGAACTACAGGAATTAAGAATTGTGAAGCAAAACTCTCCTGTTTCCTTGTAACTATTTCCTTATAACATGGAACCAGCCTTCCTTAATGTATTCAGTGTTCTGAATTCCCTATAATTGTTTCTTTGTTTGTTTGTTTGTTTTTCCACCTCTGCAATTGGTCTTGCTTTTTGTTTTTGTTTGTTTGTTTTGCATCAAGGTAGCATTCTCTCTCCTTGACACAAAGAAAGTGGAAATTTAGTATTCTGAAGCTCCGATAATGTCAGGAACTGGTCAGTCCATTTTCCCTCCTTTTCTGGTTTTCAAATGAAAGCAAGTCATAGAGGGAAATTGAAACCATAACAGCTTCTCTAACACTTTGTTCCTCAGGGTACTTGGACTAAAAGGATCGTACAACAACAAAACACATCTATGGACAAGTTATATGAGTCATCAGATGCTTTTTGTGTAATTCCAAAAAACTCATACACTGAATTGTACCGGGATAATTTGTGAGCAATGTTCTGGCCTCTAGCATTTCCAAGTCTCACTTGACATTGTAGCTTGGAGGGATTTTTTTTTTAAGTGGACTGTGTCACTTTAATTTTATGATATCCCAAGCTCGTTCTGCCCCAAGCCATGTATAATTGTACATTCTTTATTAAAAGGAAGAATGGAGAAAAATGGGGTTGGAGGTTGGTAAAGACAAGAAGCACTCTGACGAAACTACCAAATTAATGGGGTGTTACTTACGAACACTGATACCAAAATACTGTCGTTTCCAGGAGAGAAACATAAGCTAGTGGTGAAGAGCACAGATTCCTGGGCTCACATCTGGCATCTTTATGTTTAGTCTAGAGCAAGTTATACCATTAACCTTTAATTTAGTTCCCAATCCTTTATATGATGGAGTTAAATACCAGTCCCTACTTGTTAGTGTGTTTGTGACAATTAAAACATTTAATGCTATATTCCATGTGTTTTGAATATTGCCAGTCATGCTGAAGCATTCTGAACTGAAAGAATATAGCCAATCAGGAAGGGACATGTAGGAGTTAGTGTTTCCTTCAGGGTAGCTGTAAATATGTTACCTATTACAGTGATTGTGGCATCACTTCTTCCTCTAGAGATCTCTAAACGGGATTCATCATTTCTTTTGAGCATAATTGATGTGCAGGCTGGTTTATAAAGTGGGAAATGAAGTCAATGATCGCTGGTGTTCAGTTTTACCCTGGTGATTCGATGGTAATTTTTCTCAGGCTTAGAATTAAATTTCAGATAGCCTATTAATTATAGAATACATTTTTTAAAGCACCCTATCCAAATTTGTCATTTGTTCTAAAAATCAGTTCACAGTGGGTATGGTGAATCATGGTGTCATGCGTTCTGCATCCTTTTTTTTCTTCTTTTTCTTTAGTATTGTCATTTTCTCCAGGTTGTGGACCAAAACACAAAAACAGGATACAATTACCACGGTGCATTTGGTGACTAAATCCATAAAAAAATTCTACAACCAATGAGTTTAGTATTAGTTAGGGATAGCTGATGGCTGGGAATAAGTAGAGATGTAATTATTCTTCAAAGGTTTATTTCTCTCAGACAAACACAGACAAACATGGATCCTAAGAATTCTGCTAAATTATCAAGCAAAAAAGTTGACCAGGTTAAAGGTACAGCCACTTCCTCAACACTCCACTTTCCTATGGGACTCCCTCTAAATAAGGTCACGTACACCTGCACAGTAAGCGTGTCATGTTATACTTGTAGACCCGGTATGTTTGCTCTGGTTTTGGAAGGTCAGTATCTTGGGCACTTACATTATTTTGTTAACGAAGAAAATGTAAGGGTAATGAAGTAAACGTGGCTATGAAACCCCAACATAATTTTTACTCATTGGTACGGGGAGAGCCAGACATTTTGGGAGTGATTTTCCCTTCAATTAGACCTGTCCTACTCGAAGGATAATCCATGGGTTACAGCTGGTCTATGGGGCTAACAGTTACTGATCAGTCACAGAATAGAAGTCAGTGCACTGCTCCCCTTATTCATTGGCAAACCCCTCACCTCAGTGTGGACCAGTACGAAGCCTCGTACAGACTAGAACTTTGAGGAGTACTGAGCTAGAATAGCGCAGGTTCGATCGGTTCTGCTAACCTGCCCTTTGTCCGTGTTAGGTGCAGGGGTCTGGCCTTGCCTCTACTGCTCATTTGCTGTATGATCCTGATGGGATTATTGGCCTTCTTTGTAGCTTGGTCTTCTCTGTATGAAGAGAATGTGACACCTGATAACCCCTGAGGTCCTTTTCAGAGCTAAAATTCAAATCTGTGCCATGATTGAGATTAGGTGTAGCCATGGCTAGCAAGAGAGAAAAGGCTAAGTAAGTTATGGAATTAAGGATTATACATTACAGTGGTGACTGTGAATACTGTATAAGATTGAAACACAATGATCCTAAGTGTAACAAACAGTAGGTCCTATACTATTTGCATATATATCCTATTGCCACTAGTAAAAATGCCTTACAGAAATGACTGAGCATGACATTTTTTAAAACCATAATTTTAAAAGCCTTGAGAAATTATCATGCCTGTGCATTGAATTTTTTCTTGCTGTGTTATCTGAATATTCATAACATGGTTACATTGTTCACTTATCTAAATGAAAATAGCACATAAATGCATTCAATTGAGTAATACACCCATGATTTTGAGTCTTTTTCTATATAGCTCATTGCATATAACTTTTATATACTCACCATTTGGAATTCCCTGGGCATTTTTCAGCTCCTCTTCTTGCACCAGTTAGAGCTTTTCCAGAACAAACATTCCCAGCCTCTCCGGAGTTCCAGAAGCTGTACATGGGACTGTACCCACATAACCTTCTATTACATTCAAGGAGGCACAGCTTCTAGCTGAAGTCATCTCCTTCTGTCCTTTGTCTTACATCCCAGTCTTCTCAGGAACCTTAAATCACTTTCATCTTTCAAAATAAAACTTCCCTCTAAGACTCTACATCCCTTTCCAGCTTTTCTCCATCATTCCTCTCCCCGTCACAGCCAGACTTTTCTGAGAGTTGTTTACGCCAGCTGGCTTCTGTCCTGTACCCCTCCTTGGTACCTCACCCTCCTCCAATCAGCCCAACATCTGTGACTGTGTTAATACAGCCCACCCTCTGGTTGCCACTGACCCCCATGTAAGTGTCTTGATTTCTGTGTCAATCAGATATAGAATCTACTCTAGTATAAAACAGAAAATTCATTTGTTAAGGGCCTGTTGGTAGCTCACAGATTTCTAAGGGGATCACGGACACAGGATCTATATCTAAACATCCAGAGCAAGGCCCGACAGAGATGCAATAGCAAAACACTGCTGTTTTTTTCTCTTCTGGATCTTTATCCAGGCTGGTGTGTGTGTGTGTGTGTGTGTGTGTGTGTGTGTGTGTGTGTGTATGCCCAGGTTGTGGGTTCGATCCCCAGATTGTGCAGGAAGCAGCTGATCAATGATTCTCACCATTGATGTTTCTCTCTCTCTCTCTCCCTTTCTCTCTGAAATTAGTAAAAATGGATTTAAAAAGTAAAAATAAAATAAAAATAAACCCTTTATCTGGAAAACTATATTGCAGATTTTAACATGGTGAAACTAACATTGTCTCCTCAAGATAAGCATGCCATTTTATAGTTTGCAGCAACAACAAAGATAAGTAATTTTAGCTTACAATCTCAGATTTTCTTTGTTACAATATGGTTCTTTGAGTTTAAATTTAGGTCGTGTTGTAGCAGTTCTTATGTTTCAGGATCTAAGGCTGGAATAATATTTACTGGTTCTGTTTCTTGTTTGTTTCTCCTTCTCCCCTCCCCACCAGTATGGTTCAAGAATTAATGAATCATGTTCATTAAAGATGAACTAATGGCCTTATTTCCATAAAAACAGACTTGCCATTCTGCCAGCTTTTCTTTCTGCAAGCTTGCCTGAAGAAAATGGTCCATTTGTTAAAATTTTAAAAGAAATAAGGCAGTGTTTATCTCCCATAAATCTGATTATGGCATAGACCTTAAGCTGTTTTTTTTGTGTGTGTGTTTTTTTAACAAAAGAGAACTTTTGTAAAATCTGTGAAGGAAACTGTATTCACCTATCCCCTAAAAACTGATGGAGAAAACTAACTTTCTTAGCTTCATAACATATTCATTGTAAATGAGACACATGTTTTCTTACCCTCAAAATTCAAATAAACAAGTAGTGATACAAGCTTTGCTTGGGGAAAATGGAGACTAGTATTTGTAGGGAGGTTTCTAGAGAGGAGGCTATTTTTCAGGTAAAGAACTGCAGACATCGCCCTCGCTGATTTGGCTCAGTGGATAGAATGTCGGCCTGGGGACTGAAGGGTCCTGGGTTCAGTTCCAGTCAAAGACACATGCCCAGGTTGCAGGCTCTATCTCCAGTAGGGGGTGTGCAGGAGGCAGCCAATCAATGATTCTCTCTCATCATTGATATTTATAGCTCTCTCTCCCTCTCCCTTCCTCTCAGAAATCAATAAAAAATATATTTAAAAATATATATTGTTCAAAAGTCATAACCATGTAAAAAGTTATAATCTGAAAATCTGACTTCTAATTGTCCCTATTCCCTCTACTTTATCCCTGCCCACCCTCTAACGGAACCACGATCACATCTGGCTTGTCCTGATCTTGTCACTTTTTGGTAAAAGTATATAAATATTTATGCAAATATGTATATGTATGTATGTGTGTGTATCACACTCACTCGTATTCTATTTCCTTTTATATACCCACACAAAACATGATTCTGTCCATTTATCTCCTCATTTAACACAGATGTGCTAGAAATTATTTTATGTCAGTCACAGAGATAGTTATTATTTTTACAGGTGCATAGTTCTCCATTTTGTAAAAGCAAGTTTTCCTAACCATTCAGACCCCGGAGACTATTGGTTTACTTAGAAGGACAAAGACAGAAGCCCCAAGGCAGCGCCAGTGTTCCTCTCAGCAGAAATCCATAGCGCAGTCCAAGCCGGTGAAGGCTCCAAGGCAGTCCAGCAGCCCTTCTCCCACATGACACACCTCAGAGCAAGGAGATGAGATCCACAGCAGGTGGAGTGGGAGTAGGAAGAGGGTAGGGGGGTGGGAAGGCACCATGGCTGTCAGGGAGCCAGTATCTCTTATAACAACTCCATAGGCATAGTTTTCAGGGTCCCCATAAGGCAGAAGCCTAGTTACAAAAGTCACCATCCTCAGTGAAGATATTTATAATTTATTTACAATCCCCCCTCCCCCGCCACCAATCTAGATGCAATTTACCAGCCACTGGTCATTTTCATCTCAGACGATATTGCTGGGATATGGTTGAAATCCTATTTTATCAAGTTGCCAGGAGCACAGTAGTTGTACAGTTCGCCAATCCTCACACAGAAGGGAAAAGATTTGACAAACACTTTATCCACAGAATGTTTCGTAGTTTATCCCGCCAGAGCCCATCTTCATGGACATTTTGGTTGCTTCCCATCTTTTTTTTTTTTTACTCTAAATTACATTGTAATGAATAACACGCACGTGTTGTTTCATATTTATAGAGATGAATCTTCAACATAGATTCTTGGAGGTGGGATTGGCTACATCAGCGGTTCTCAACCTGTGGGTCGCGACCCCTTTGGAGGTCGAACGACCCTTTCACAGGGGTCACCTAAGACCATTGGAAAACATATATATAATTACATATTGTTTTTGTGATTAATCACTATGCTTTAATTATGTTCAATTTGTAACTATGAAAATACATCCTGCATATCAGATATTTACATTATGATTCATAACAGTAGCAAAATTACAGTTATGAAGTAGCAACGAAAATAATTTTATGGTTGGGGGTCACCACAACATGAGGAACTGTATTAAAGGGTCGCGGCATTAGGAAGGTTGAGAACCACTGGGCTACATCAAAATATATATGTACTTTGGTTGGATTTGGCCAGATTACCCTCCATAAGGGCTGATTGATTGTTTTCCCTCTAGTAGTAGATAGATAGTAGCTCTTTCTCCATTGCTTTTCTAAGAGATGTTGCCTAGCTTTTGATTCATAAATCTGATATTTGGAAAGCAGCATAGCAATGTAATACAATTTGTATTTCTTTTGTTAAGTGTAAGGTTAAAGTTTGTTTTCTTATGTTAAAGTACAATTATATATTTCCTTTTAGTGAACCATATATGTATATCTTTTGTCCATTTTACTCGGTTTTTGCTTCTTCTTTAAAAGAGCTCTTTATTTATGTGGAAATTAACCCTTTAAGCTATAAATTAAAAATATTTTCTTTCCCTTGTCATCATCAGTCTATAGATTGTGCTCATGGTGGTGTTTTTGTTTGTTTTTCTGTGTTTTTCTGCCATTGAAATAATCTTTTATGTTTTTCTAGAATTTAATAATCATTTGCAAGACTTTCCCTTCTCCTGGTTTATAAGACTTCACACATGTTTTCTTTACTACTTGTATATTTTTAATTTTTGCATCTATGTCTGGAATATATTTAGAGTATATTTTGGTATACATTTGGAGGACTTAATTAATTTTAATCTCTCTCTAAATAGCTATTATTTCTTCTAACACTACTCAAAAGTCAGAAACTGACTTTCATTGTCATTCTATACTAAATTTCCATGTGTTTTTCTCTGTATATAGTATCAATATTGAACTAGGTTTACCTGTGAAAGATAAATACGAATGACATTTTACAAAATAAATCAAATTATTTTCCATTTATTTAAAGCTAGATTACTTAATTTGATCCATGTAAATAATCTTTCAATAGAGCACAGAATAAAATGCATGAGCTCATTTATTTGTATTGTCACTCACTCATCACTTTGTAAATTCACGTAGTTGAAATAATCAGCCCAATTCTGCTCTCTATTCTGATCAGCAACCAGGCTGGGCAGCTCATGGCTTCAGGCTTAATTCCACGTCCTGCCTCCCCAAGCTTCTTCTCACTTAGCAGTGTCTCAAAAGGAGAGCTCAGAGAATGGGTTTGGGTTCTTTTCCCCAAACTGAGGTTGCTATATCAAAGGACAACAATCAATCAATCAATCAATCAATCAACAAGCTATCTTGGATATTGGATTGCTGTATGTGCAGAAATTCTTTCTTTTTTTCCACTTCTTTTAGAGGAAGGGAGAGGGAGAGAGAGATAGAAACACCAATGATCAGAGAATCATTGATCGGCTGCCTCCTGCACGCCCCGTACTGGGAATGGAAACCCGGACATGTGCTCTGACCTGGAATGGATCCTTGACCTCCTGGTTGATGACTTGATGCTCAACCACTGAGCCACACCAGCCGGGCAGTACAAAAATCCTTTCTAAAATGTTACCAACCCAATTAATGATGAAATTAAGGGTTGCTGACAACATCTAATTTGCTAAGGCTAAGGAGGAATTTTTAATAAGTCGTATCCTGTTTATAACAGCTTTATGCCTGGTAACTGGGAAGGCAGCCTTTTCTGGCCAATTACAGCATTAAGGAAACATTCCTTTTCCCTCCACTCCACAGTCGTGTTCAATATGGTAACTGGAGAGTTTCAAGGCTTTCTGACATCTATTCTGCTTTTAATGGGGAGTTTTGTTGTGAGGAAGCTGTTGAAAATGAATAGCGCTCTTAAGAACATGTTTTATGTGACAAGTTTAAACAAGGGATGCAGAGCCAAACACAGCGAAGGGGGTGTGTTATTAGGAGAAATAGTAGTCATGTTGAATCGATTTTGTCTGCCTGTTAAAACTCGGAAACACCGACTTTAGCTGTGCTGATTATATGTAAGTGAACAGCCAGAAGTAAATTGTTGTACAACAAGCCACTGGAAACACTATCAGCTATCAGCTTTGGAAATGTAAAAAACTGTGTACATGTATGTCACCAGTGGGGACAGCTCTTTTCTGGGGGACAGTGGGGCTCATTTTCTCCACAGTAATTTTTATATGCTGGAAAAAACACTCCTTATTATATTTCAAGAGTGACATGAAACACATCTTAATATTCCTAAAAGACATCTGAATTCTAACACACCTCTTGCGTTTCATTTTCATCTTATTTTTAGGTCTAAGACACCATCTTTGGCCTGTTATGAACTGCACATAGTAGGAACTTAATATATGTATGTTTTATGATTTTCTGGTATTCATAAATCTTCAATTATAAGCCACAACCTATATGTTTTTAACTTTGGATCAAATATCTCATAGTTCATATCTAATGGAAACAAAGTACTGTAAATTTATTGGTATAATGAGCCATCAACAGGTATTTAAATAAGTACTGACTCTTATAATCTCCCTACTGGTAGAGAAATGTAGCTGTAATGATTCCAAGTTACTTTGGAAATGTATAGAAGCCTAGACCACCAGGAGAGATAGACAAAATCCAGTAATTCATGGAACAGAGCAATGCAAGGCATTTTCCAACAGCATGTGAATTGCTCACACTTTTTCACCCTCCTGTGCATACTAATATTTCTGTCTGTACATGACAAATCAATATAATCCACATTCACTGGGTGGCCAGTGACAGGTAGGTTCTATCTTAAGTAGATGCTACAGATGCAAATAATTCTATAAGTCCCCTTATCTTCAAAACACTTGTACAGAAAAGGCAAACACATAAAAATAAGTATCATGCCAAAACCGGTTTGGCTCAGTGGATAGAGCGTCAGCCTGCGGACTGAGGGGTCCCGGGTTTGATTCCGGTCAAGGGCATGTACCTGGGTTGCGGGCACATCCCCAGTGGGGAGTGTGCAGGAGGCAGCTGATCGATGTTTCTCTCTCATCGAGGTTTCTAACTCTCTCTATCTCTCTCCCTTCCTCTCTGTGAAAAATCAATAAAATATATTTTAAAAATAAATAAATAAATAAGTATCATTAACGTAAATTGAGAGGTTGCCATGTTCCCAGCACTATGCTTATTACAAGGATCTTTTCCTTTAATCTTCACACATCCTGGTGAATTGGGTAATGCTATTATCTTCATTTTATAATCCCATGACCTAGGGCTCAAGATGGTTTGGTAACTGGCCCAACACATAAGAGGTAGAGTTATAATTTGAATTCTCAACTACTATATTAGACTATAAAACGCATTTTCTGACCTTTGGTACAGACAATGAGTATTAGAACATTGCTACTCAGTGTGTGATCACACGTGATCCATGTGCTGATGGGCAAAGCCTTTGTTATTGGTTCATGACAAAGTAAGTAATGACATTGAGGCTAAACAGTTAGAAATGTTAAAGCAATTTGATGGTAAATTTATGTCTATTAAATATAATAGCAAAAACTAATTGGGTCTTGTATATTCCATGGGATCTTTTCATTTTGTTATTTATTTTTATTGTATTTAACCAAAATATAGCTCCATGGCTATTTGGAAATTAAAAAAACAAAGACAAAACAAACCCTGGTCCTTTACCACCAACAGTGCATCCAGAGCATTAGTGAGGCCAGAAAGTGTCATAGATGAAGTAGGAGTTACGATGACAAGGAGAATAGCTGACGATCATTGAGTACTTGCTATATGCTCATCATTGTGCTTAGTTTCTCTCTCTTTCTCTCTCTTTGAATGTGTGTGTCTCCCTATATATGTGTGTATACATATATACACACATACATATGTATACATACACACAACATATATGTATATGCATATGTATATAAACCATATATTCAGTACCATACACACATATATACATATATACGTGTATATGTATATACAACATATATGTATATGCATATAAACCATATATTCAGTACCATAAATATATATATATGTATATGTGTGTGTGTATGTATGTGTATATATATATATATATATATATATATATATATATGTATATATATATATATATATATGGCTAAGTGACCAACCATATGTCCATCCAACCATCCAACCGACTGGCTGGTACATATGACGTGCACTGGCAATTTAAAAATAAACGTTGACTCGAGCATGTGTGATATTTGTCCCCATCTGACACTGGCCTCCCACTTAAATTAATTCAAAGACAGTTTCCCGTGATGCCAGCATTTGTGATGACTATTAATAAATCACAAGGACAAACTCTAGACGGAGTAGGAATATTCTTACCTGAACCCTTTTTTGGACATGGTCAGTTATATGTTGCTTTCTCTTGAGTTTAAAAAGCATGTGATGTTAAAGTTAAAGTTGTAAATACTTCATCACAAGGGAAATTAGTCAAGCACTCTGGAAGTATTTTTACTCTTAATGTGGTATACAAGGAGATATTAAAATAAGTTTAATCAATTCATCAGTGATTCTATCAATGTTGTTTTTATATCATGTTTTTGTTGTTTTATATCATGTCTTTGTTGTTATATCATGTTGCTATTTTTTATTAATTTATATATTATTTTCATATACATATACATTTACTAATTTTCTTTCATCTCTGACACTTCTATTATAGAGAAAGGGCGAATAGCAATATTTAACATATTTCTTCTACTTAATTTCCCTTCAATGTGCATGAATCCATGCACCGGGCCACTAGTACATATATATCTGTGTGTGGAGAGAGTTATTTAATATCTCACAACAACTCTAGAATTCTGAGTACATATTTATCATGCCTGGTATATTTGATTATGTTCTGGATATTACTGCCAATATCCACTTCTCTCCCAAGAGTTACTCTTTGAAAGAAAACAAACCAAAACAACAGGATTCCATATATTACCAACTAGAGGCTCGGTGCACAAAATTTGTGCACGGGAAGGGTCCCTAGGCCTGGCCAGCAATCAGGGCCGATCAGGGCCTTCTGGCTGTTGGCCAAGGCCTTCCTTTGTTCTGTGCCACCCCCCTGGTGGTCAGCACCCATCATAGCGAGTGATAGAACTCCCGGTCAAACTCCTAAGGGGACACTTTGCATATTAGCCTTTTATATACATAGATGCTATTCCATGCATACGTAAGGGAGGAGAATCATTATGCTTCCCTAACCTACTCCCCCCCAAAAAAGAAAAACAACAACAACCTGTCATTTTACTTCTTAGCCTTTTCTACGTTTCAGATAGTACTTAGTGAAATGTGAATAGCACATCAGGGGCTTCTGGGTAGAGCCTTTATCCCTTCATCTTCACACACAGCCTTTCTAATAGTGGCTGCCCACTCTTCCTGGAATGAGGAAACATGTTTTGCTGTGTGAGTGAAGAGAGCTGATTGAATGGACTGCGTCGCTTGTGTACTGTCTGGTGTATTTATGAAAAAAGGAAAAAGATTGAGCTGCTATTAACTTTATAACATGGGCCAGTTGGCTGAAAACACTTATCTGAAAGGCAGATTGAAGGGAAGTAATAAATTTGATGAAACAGCCATAATAATGTGCTCTAGGGAAACATCCCCATAAATCCTCTTCGACAATTTTTTTACCTTGAATAGAACATGGGCTTTGGAAGAAGGTTCCTGGTTACCTGATTGTATTTTTAAATGTTCTCTTTTCGATGTCTGTTGGTGTGAGACAAACTATACAGAATGTAGCTTTGGAAACAGTAGGTAATTAACTCATTCAGATGCGGAATACACCTGAGGAGGTGGCATGCGAAGCTCTTCCTCATATGGAATCATGAAGAGCAAGCGCGAATCGGAGGCGGCCTACATGGCTTAGTTGTCGAAAAAGATTGAACAGCATACAAGGATATCGCAATAAACACAAACATAAATGGGATATGTTTTGTGTTTTAGCTCCTTCTGGGGATGCTTCCACATAGTATTAATCTCTTTATCCCCACTTAAGGTATTTATATGAACTTTTTTCTGTATGAAACTTCCACAGCGATTATCCCTG
The DNA here is from genome assembly GCF_964212035.1 of Myotis nattereri. Taxonomy (NCBI): domain Eukaryota; kingdom Metazoa; phylum Chordata; class Mammalia; order Chiroptera; family Vespertilionidae; genus Myotis; species Myotis nattereri. The sequence continues at coordinate 92,626,145 of NC_138081.1, read as the reverse complement.
ATTTTGTAGCGTCCTTAAATCCATGTATGAATAATTATTATTAGGAGGAATGGTCTCCGGCACACCCTTTTTCAAATATTGTGGTTTTGTTTTCTCTTCTAATTTTTTTTTCTTTTCCCATTTTAAGTCTTTTTTCTTTCCTTGTAGTAACTTGCTTATCTTTATGTGAGTTGAAATCATGAGCATCCCCATGATGCTCTCTGAAAAAGCAGTTTGATGAACCTGAAAATGAATACATCATGCAGATGAAAGTGCAGTCAGTACTTCCCTAAGGACACACGTATGGCTCCATGTTCATCATGGCATTTTTTTTTTTTTGAACGGACAAGGAAAGTCCTGGGGTTATGCTAAGGGCTCTCATTGTCCCCATGCAGTGTTTATGCCAAAGAGTGCTCTTACTGTAAGGTATTTTTGGTCCAATTTCTAAAACATTTACCCTAAGCTAATGCTGCCTTTCTAAACTAAAGCAAAGCCCGCATAAGTCAGGTAAAAATTGGATTTCTAAAAGCTCTACTGTGTGAGTATCAGTCTTCTTGACTTTCTAAAATTGCCAAGTAATTGAATGACCTTCCCCTTTATCTCAGGGCAAATCTGGAGTCTGTAAGAAAACCTGTGCTAGAAAGAAGCTTTCCATTTCTCTTGTTTCACTCGTTTAACACATATTGACTGAGCTCACTGGTTCTCAAGCTCATTCGTGCGATGAAGTTCCTGGAAGTAATGTCCTTTTTTACCACATATCGTTTTGATGACATGGACATCAAAGTGACTAATTTTGTGTGTATGTGTACAATTACATAAATGCTGGTTTATACGAGATTCCAAAATGCAGAAACATTAGTAGATAGATGCCAACATTTTCAGAAGAAAAAAGTGATAAACTTTATGAGAGACATTTCTCCCCATTAAATTAACTTCTTTCCTCTGAGCAAAATAGAGGCATGGTTCTCTGTGGCATAAAAGACTGGCTCCAGCTCATAAAATACCCCTTCTTGGTGGCAGCTTAATTGAGACACAGAATTACGCCTCCATGTGCATCAAGAACACGAAGATGAACGGCTCAGCCTCTGCACTCACGGAGCTCCCAGTCTTGTAGGAAAAGCACGCATGGCACAGCTACAGAACCATATGGAATTATGGGTCAGAGACGGTGGGGCAGGGCCCAGTAGCTTCCCACAGGCTGGGAGGGCCTGCCAAGACTGCCTGGAGGAAGTGCCTCCACCAGGTGCTGGGGACTCCAAAAGGGGGGAGACTAGAGAGTCAGGGTTCAGTACTTTAAGCAGGCTTGTATGCAAATTACCAGTACACTGGTGGGTGCACAGTGCTCTGTAGCACTGAGAGGAATGCATCAGTGTCTTCCCAAATGGGAAGAAATAAGAAAGAGACGGGATGATAAGTAAGATGAGCATTGAAAGGGTAGTTCAATGGTCCCCTCTTATTCGGGGGATACGTTCCAAGATTCCCCGGGGGTGCCTGAAACTGTGGGTAGTACCAAGCCCTGTGTATACTATTTTTTTCTGTATATGCCTGTGATGAAGTTTAATTTATAAGTGAGGAACAGTAAGAGACTGACAACAATAACTAATAATAAAATAGAACAATAGCAATATACTGAAATAAAATTGATGTGAATGTGGTCTCTCTCTCAAAATATCTTAGTGTACTGGACTCACCCTTATTGTGATGATGTGAGATGATACAATGCCTACGGAATGAGAGGAAGTGAGGTACTCAGAACAATACACAATTTAAAACTAATGAATTGTATATTTCTGGAATTTTCCATTTAATATTTTCAGACCACGGTTGACCACAGGTAACTGAAACTATAGAAAGTGAAACTTCAGATAAGGGGGAACTACTGTATCACAATTTTGAAAATAGCACACTAAAATATATGCCCCAATTCTCCCCCCCCCCCCCGAAAAAAAAAAGAAGTAAAAAACTGATTTGGACACAACTTTTATTGGCTAAATATGCTTGAGACAAGAAGACACATTGAAAGCTTGCTCCATTATATAGACATATGCGGGCTTGGCTAAAGCAGGGTAATTATCAGACATTTAAGACTGAGCAATGAGATGTTTCCATTCAAAGGGAAAATACATCACAACAAGGCATAAATATCTGTACATGGTGAGTGGCTTCCCTGTCCATCCCAGTGCTAAGGAGAGCCTCATAGGTTTGGCTTATTTAGCAAATACCTTTTGGCGGGCTAAACTCCGAATCAACAATTATATGGGAAAAGGGAATGCTTTCACAAAACATGACAAGATGGCTGCAATTATAATGAAGTTTGTTGGATAAGGAGTTGATTGTGGTTACTATGAGTCACTTGAGACCCAGTTCATTTTACATGTGATAAAAATTGCAACGTTCATGGTGAAATGAAAAAGCAAGCCATCAGTCTTCTTTCTTCGCTCATCAAGCCTTTGTGTAGATCCCTGAGGTAGAAGGATTCCACCCAATGGAAATAAAAACCTGCTCAATAAGAAGTAAAATGATGTCTCAGCAAAGAGACACTGGTGGGAATCTTCAACATCCCAGCCTGAAAACATTGTACGACACCAACTTGTTGGCACATTACGAATGACTCTCTCCAGTATTACCTTGAGAGAGCTGTCTTCCTCTCCTCTCATAGTCTGGGACCCCTCTGGGGGCTGTCCACCTGCCGGCTTAGGCCCTATCCCTGACAAAACAGATCTATATTATCTTCTAAATGGAATCACTTCAAATATTAGAAAATTATTATTCTGATTATCTTAGTCTTCTTTAGAGCTAACGCCTTTGCTGTAAAAACAGTATTCTTATGAGATGTTTTTGTTTTTTTAACACACCTCCTTCTGGTCTTCTGAAAACATTTCAATTTCTTTCTTAAATAGTTGTGACCAGACTTGAACATAATCATTGACAAGTCCAGAGACAAGCTGTCACCAGCACTTTATAGAATAAAGAAATGCTTCTAGTAATATATTCTAAATTCCCATTAACTTTTGTGTTTACATGGTACAGTTGATTACTACTGAATTTGTTGTCCAGAAAATGACCTAGAATTTTTTATATGCTCCCGTAAACCATGTTTCTCTCATCCTAGTCTTATGCAGTTGTTGTTTTTTATCCAAGTTCATATCCTTATAATTAATCTCTTACATTTCAGCTTGTTTTATTTTGCTCATTGCTCAAACTGTAAAGATTCTTTTAACTGAGATATAATTAACATATAACACTCTATAAGTTTAAGGTGTACAATGTGTTGGTTTAATACCCTTATACTGCATATTGCAATATGACTACCACTGTAGTTTACCAACACCTCCATCACATCACATATTTATGATTTATTTTTTTGTGATGAAAATATTTCAGATCTAGTCCCTTAGCAACTTCAAAGTATATAATACAGTATTATTGACTATAACCACAATGCTGGGCATTAGATCTCCAGAACTTATTCATCTTCTAACTGCAAGTTGGTATCTTTTGACCAGGATCATCCCCCTTCCCCCCAACCGCAGCCCTTAGTAACCACCACTATATTCCAATCAATGATGAGAAAGACTCATTGATCAGCTGCCTCCTGCATGCTCCCTACTGGGGATGGAGCCCACAACCTGGGCATGTGCCCTTGACTGGAATCAAACCCAGGACCCTTCAGTCCACAGGCTGACATTCTATCTACTTAGCCATACCAGCTAGAGCTAATTCAACTTTTTAGAATCCACATATAAGTGAGATCACACAATCTGCTTATGTGCTTTATTTCACTTAGCATAATGCCATCAAGTGCATCCAGGTTGTCATAAATGACAGGTTTCCTTCTTTGTCATAGCTGTATAATATTCCATCCCATTGTAATGCATAAATATAAGAGTAATCGTTTTATATTTCCTAACTTTGAAAGGAAAAGAATGTTCTCATATCTTCCTTTTTTATTTTGTCAATCACAATGTGCATTCAATATTATTTTTTAAAATATATTTTATTGATTTTTTACAGAGAGGAAGGGAGAGAGATAGAGAGAGTTAGAAACATCAATGAGGGAGAAACATGGATCAGCTGCCTCCTGCACACTCCTTACTGGGGATGTGCCCGCAACCAAGGTACATGCCCTTGACAGGAATCGAACCCGGGACCCTTCAGTCCGCAGGCCGACGCTCTATCCACTGAGCCAAACTGGTCAGGGCTCAATATTATTTTATATTAGTTTCAGGCGTACAGCAAAGTGATATATAGACACATATAATTTTTGAAGTGATCCAAGAAAAAACTGATAGTTGCCAAAGTAGATTTCAGCAAGGATTTGAGAAATAAACTCAATTTATATATCATAAATCATCTTCACTCTTGAATTTGCATTTAGCTCACTATAAAATTGTAGGTGATGGTTTTCCTCCCTCAGCACATGGAAAACACTACTCCCTTGCTCTTTGTCTTCTGGCATCTAGTATTGCCCACGGAGGCTATTGTCAGTACAGGCTACGCCCTGTGGGCAATAATTTAGCTTACTTCTTTATCTCACATTTCTGTGGTTCTATTAGAATGCATGTAAGTGTGTCTCTACTTTTATTAGTTCTGGGCAGCATGTCATGTACTCTTCTAATGTGAGGCTTTGTTTCGTTGTGTTTTCCTTCAATTCTGGAAAGTTCTCAGCCAAATTCCCTGAAAATAATACTTCTCTGATAATCCATGAGCTTTCTCCTTATGATAAAAATCTTATTGGGCATATGTTGGAGTCTTTCCATGCTACACTGTACTTATCTCCTTTGTGTTTCATCTTTTTACCTTTTGCTAAATTCTGGGCAGATATTATTCTCTTCAAGTATTTTTGATGACTATGTGTTTTTGTTTTTACATTTGTTTTTCATTCTCTCTTCTTGTTTTCCTGCTTGCCTATATTTGTTTTTATAATTCATTGTTCTCTTGCATGAATAGGACAAATGTTCTCATAGTCTTTCCTTTATCACATTGTTTACGTTAAACATACACATATTAAACTAGTTTTAGATGATTCCGTTTTTGTATTTGATCAGGAATGTAGCCATCTCCTGGTTGTTGAGTTGGCTCTCTATTTTTCAGTGTTTAGATTTTTTGTTTTCAAGAAACACATCAAGTGAGAGGTATATTTCTCACTCTCACTCACTCTTCATAATGTGATGCTTTTCTCTCGTCTCCACTGGTCCCTCGGTACCTTCTTTCATCAGCGTCTCAGGATCCCTGCCCCACATCCATTAGTGGTTCTGGACAGGTCTCTGACCCATGTCACTGAGCCTGTGGGCTGCTTGGCCCAGGGCAGGTCTGGATGCCTTTCTCTGCATCCTCTCCCTCCTGCAGCCTGACATAATTGAGTGGGATAGTGTTTTCAGCATCTTTTTATGAGTAGCAGACCCACAGCCCCTGACTCTGTGCAGGTGCCCTAGAATCTGGTCTCCCTGTGGAGAGCTCAGAGTGGAGCACTTTATACCTCCTGGAGTATGGGGCCTCTGCATCTTTCTGTTCCCACACCTGAATTGCAAAATGTCTCTGGCTTTAGCCCCCATTAACTGACCATTTTGTAGTTTTCTGGTCTAAAGAGATTTTATTTTGTTTTCAAGAATACAGTATTTTTAAAAAGTATCTGTCGTTGTATTTAGAACTAAAGATGTGATGTGTATTTGGTCACAATGCCAAAATAACCGGAAATGCTTTACATTTTTCATCTGTGTTGCTCTCAGTTACACATATGACCACATATGTATGTGATTTACATACATTGCATAGATCTGAAAAACATCATTCAGCAGAATTCATTCTGTTTTCAAAGAGGTCATAGTAAATTTGATATTATTGTACTAAAACAAAATTTCGTTTTTTATCCGCAACTAAGTCCCAGATCAGGATTGGGCTTATATATAGAAATCAATTCACTTGGTCTAATGTGTAAGGTCACAGGTATGGTACTCTATACCCCAATAGTTTTCTTGTTTACCATGATATGTAATATAAGTTCCGCCAGAGTCATTCTCCTTGATTGCATCCCTTTTTATCTTTTCACAATTCTCTATGAAATGAAAATAGATCTGGGTGGTGGGGGGAAAGGAGGTGATGCCTTTGCAACAAGGTTATGTAACAGAGCATGAGGCGCCTTGCCAGTATTATCGAGACCAGCCCAGGAGGGTGCACCGGAAGTGCCAAAGAGGAGATTGAATGTTTAAAAAAGAAATGTGAGAGAACACCAAAAACAAACTTGATCTTCCACACAACGTTCGGTCGTTAAAAACCTCGCAATGGTGATTTATGGAGCTCAGTTAACCTTACTGTAAACATCAGTGGAGAAATGGGAACTACACACCCCCTATAATCATTGAAAGGAGTTCATACAGGAAAGCAGATGTAATCATTGAATAAAGAAGGAAGTTAAAAATACATTTCCAAACCTTATATTTACCTTCCCAACTGATTCTGATTCTGTGGCGATATTGCTGCTATGATTTTATGCAGCAGGTAATGCTAGAAGTTTGTCCCCCAAAGCTTTTAGGATATTCTCCTAAAAACTTTTCAGGAGAAATTTTAATTTGACAGCCCAGGCCTATTCGTTATCACCTTCTCTAAACGCTCTTCCCTCCCCCATCTTTTAATCAAATGATGCTTCCTTACTTCCTTATCTTTATTGTGATTTTTCCCCCTACCTTATGTTTCCTCTCCCTTTTCAGCCAATCCGGGACCACCGTAGCTGAAATGCGAAAGAGGCAGCAGTCACAAAATGAAGGAACACCTGCCGTGTCTCAAGCACCTGGAAACCAGAGGCCCAACAACACGTGTTGCTTTTGTTGGTGCTGTTGTTGCAGCTGCTCCTGGTATGTCCTGTTATCTGTAAGATACCCTAGCGGAGTGCGGTCATAACGAGAGTGAACATCATGTCAGTTCTTAGGGTCATACGAACATCTCAATCTGCCTTCTTCCTTTAAAAGTAAAAATTGCTGGAGAACGTCATTGCTTTAATGCTAGCCTTTCCATATGCAAAAATGCATTTCCTCAGAATCTACACTTAAATTGATAGTAAAGAATGAAAAATTATCTTATATCATGTTTTGCCTCACCCATGTTTCTTTAAAGATATGGGTGAAAATAAGATTATGGTTGTATATTTATTTAACAATAAGCCATGTTCTCCAATGTTACAGAAGGTGCGAGAACATTGAGATACCATCTAGTAGTACTGGACGTATGTGCTTTAGTTTTACGCTATTTCATAGGGCGTTGCTCATTCAGTCCTAGAGTCAGAAAATTGAGTCAGTGTGGCAATCTCAGCCTCAGAGCCCTGACAAAGGCAGTACAAGAGGCGTCGCAGACTCGTGCTGACAGCTCTGAAGGCCAGGGGCTATGATGGGTATGAAGGCCAAGTCGGTTAATTAGAAACTCTGCACTCAGAGCCAGAGAATCTGCTTTCCATTGCGATTTTATCACTCACTGGCTCTGTGACATGAAAGTTGTAATCTCTGTCTTTTGGCTTCCTTGTTGGCAAAACGATGAAGAGTGACACAAGTTGAATCCCAAGGTCCCATCTAGTGCTAAATGTCCATGACTCAGGCACCTCAGAAAACCTGCTCCAGTTCCAAATTCTCAAAGGACCTTCAGATAAGAAAAGCAGTAAGACCCAGAGACCCAAGATATGTGCAGATGCGTTTTCTCAAGGAGATGTTAGACTAGTGGAACTTTCCCAAGAGCCATAGGTTTCAAGGTCCTCTAAGATCCAACTCACAAGGAGATCTGCTGGGTTAGCAGTGGCTTTCTAGAACACCCCCCTCTACCCCGCCACCCCCAGAACTATTTCAAGCCCTAGAGAAAGGACCAAATGCCTGTATGATCTCCACTAGTTCCCAGCATCCATTCGGGTTATTGTTACGATGTGGTGGCATGATGTTCTAGCATTGTGGCCAAAGTAGAAGGTGAGATGTGCCCGGTGCAGTGGTAAACGTGGTGTAGAACAAGCTCTGACCATCGAGAACACTTCATTTGCAGAAAACCATCAGATATTGTGATTCGGAGGATTTAAAGTAGGTTTTATAAATATCAAAATTGTCGCCCAGATGATGATTCTTTGTTAGGGAAAGTAAAAAATTATTCCTTTTATTTCATTCTTAAGCCTTGACTGTTTCAAATGGATGAAATAGAGTTCCAGAAGAGAGAAATATTTCAATAAAAACTTATTTTTTTTTCTGTATCACTCCTAAAGAGATCACCAACCTCTGGTCTTAACCCATGAAATGCAGTGGATTATGGCATGGTGCAAATGAGGCTTAATATGGTGGCTCTGAACTTGAACTGCCTGGGTTCAAAACTCATCCTCATCCATCACTATCTGCTTGACCTTCAGCACATTCCTTAATGTCCTCAGATTCCTCATCTGTCAAATGACAGTAGTAAGAATCCCTACCTCATAAGGTTTCTGTAAACATTAAATGAAATAAAGCACATACGAGCTGAGAACAGTGCCTGACACATTTAAGTATGCATTTAATAAGAGCTAGCTCACTGGGCTATTGAACACTTCATATTGGAAACATAAAATCGCTTTAAAGAGGAGTTGGTTTGAAATAATGTATGTTAAAAACATCAGCTTGTGGTTATAATACAAAAAATACATTGGAAAAGAAAGCAGATATTTTATTTAAATTCCATGTAAATATCTCAAATACACTGTTACACAGTGCTGAGAATTATACTACTTCTATTCTCATTTGCACCAGACCATGTTCCAATAATTAGTATATGATTTTTTATTTACCTGCAAAATTTAATTCTGAATTGCTTCAGGATTAAAACACCAAAACAGCCCTAGCTGGTTTGGCTCAGTGGATAGAGTGTCAGCCTTCGAACTGCAAGGTCCTGGGTTCTATTCCAGTCAGGAGCACATGCCCGGGTTGCGGGCTGGATCCCCAATAGGGGCCGTGATCAATAATTCTCTCTTATCATTGATGTTTCTATCTCTCTCTCTCCCTTCCTCTCTGAAATTAATAAAAACGCACACGCACACACACACAACAAACAAAAACACCAAAACAGATCAAGTACTGAAGATTCATTGCACTATATTCATTTGCTGTCAAACAGATATTTAGCAAGACTTGCTTTTACTAATTCTTAATGTGAACATTAAATAACAAAATATTCAACATGAATTTGTGAGCATAACATTGCCACAGAACATAGACTGTGGATGTAGAGCAGCTTTTGGAAACTGCATTAACTCTGTATACCTCTATGGTGACACATATGTGGATACATGCTGCATTGGGTGAGTTCTATTAGTTCTAGAGTATCATTGTCAAGAACTGTGTTTGTTAGCCATGAGCCATAGGCACCTGAGTGTAGGCCAGTGATGGCAAACCTTCTGAGCTCAGCGTGTCAGCATTTTGAAAAACCCTAACTTAACTCTGGTGACGTGTCACATATAGAAATTTTTTGATATTTGCAACCATAGTAAAACAAAGACTTATATTTTTGATATTTATTTTATATATTTAAATGCCATTTAATAAAGAAAAATCAACCAAAAAAATGAGTTCACGTGTCACCTCTGACTCATGTATCATAGGTTCGCCATCACTGGTGTAGGCTATAGGATGCACAATCTATACATTTATAAGTCTTCTATCTATATATATAAAAGCCTAAGCAACCGGAATGACCAAATGACCAGAACGACTGTTCAACCTGTCGCTATGATGCGCACTGACCTCCAGGGGGCAGATGCTCAATGCAGGAGCTCCCCCCGGTGGGCAGTGTGCTCCCACAGCCAACCTCCCTTGGCCCCTCCCCCCGCCCCGCTGGCCAGCCTCAATCATCCTGATCAGAATCTCCCACAGCTCCTTCCCTCCCACCCCTGCTGGCTGGCCCCAATCGGGAATCGGCAAGAGGCCCGATCAGCCCAATTGCTGGCCAGGCCAAGGGACCCCACCTGTGCACAAATTCATGCACCGGGCCTCTAGTATGTGATAAGCAAAGGTAATTTCTACAGTAAACAACTTGATGAAGAAAATGAAAGTTAAACTGTCTTGACCTATGGCTGTTATCTCATTGCAAATGAAAATGTCCTTTACACATGCATTTTCAAAAATTATTATTTTTTATACTTTGAGTTTAGGGGGGAAAAAAACTTGTAAAGGCTTATTAGAGTGAGAAGGAACAAGAAAGAAAGAAATGCTCTTCAAATTTTCCAGGCTAGGTCAAAGGAGCAGAACACACAGAAACACTAAAAAATGTAATTTAGGGACCAAAAAAAAGTTAGAAATCAAAATATGAGTAACTGTCATTTGTAAATAGAAGCAGTTGTCATGTAGCTGACTTTTCCTCCTTTTAAGGAAAGAGAGTGCTAGAAAAATAAATGTCTATATCTAGTAATAAATATAAATACCTCAACCTAGGCTCAGATGTTACGTTTGAAGCAATACAGCATTTCCCTCAAATTGCATTTCTCATTCATAGTTCATTGTCAACTCTTCTCCTATGTTTAAGGTTATCCCTTTCTTTATAAAATTATCACCACACTTTATTTGGGCGGGGGATATACACAGAGCAAGTGCATAACTGCTGAATATTTCCAGTTTCCTTCAAAACTATAAAAAATTGGGGTTTTGGTCACAGTGACTGATGAAGCTGATCTGCTCTCTGGCCCTGTCCAGGGCCACTTCCTTCGCCAGGTCGGCCTCTCTGTCTCCCTCTTCTCCTCACAGCCCTTGTTCGGGATGAGAAAAACAAGGGAGTGAGGTGTAGACCATTTCACCCGTGTTACATACATGGGTCATGGGAGCCTGAGTCTTGGCCATAAAATGAAGTCTCTACATTTGCAAATTCTATACGAGAGACCAAGGTTTTCCTGACCAGGAGAAGAGATAGTTTAGTCAGGACTTGTCTACAGGGTCAAGGTCACCATTGTCAAAACTCAATGTTCCTCTTACATCAGGATTCAAACAAAGTGACCCCCGCCTCTTCAGGTGGTTAATGTTTTTCCCCTTCTTCATGAGAAAGGAACCTTTGCAGGATGTGGGGGTCCTCATGAAACTGCCGTCTCTGGGACAGTGTGAGCTGTGAGGTCATTCAGACAGTTGCACATGGACACGTGTGAACGCACCTCGCAAATCAGAAACTGCTGTGCGCTCACAAAAAAAGGTGCCTCAAGGAGATGAAAGGTGGAGCTTTCAAAATGCATTTTGAGCTTAAAGCTCTTTTCCAAATTGTCCCCGGTCCTCTCCTAACATCAGAGGTTACATTAAAATAATCCAGACTATTCTTTTTTTTTTTTTTTTCAAATAAACTCTTTAGATGCTAATCCATCCCTGTTTTAATTCCTTGTGGCTCCTGGTGATGTCCTATCAAGCAAGACAGTGTCCATGTTTAGTCATAAAAAATTCAAATTCAAGAGATTTCAGCTATTCTCTCCCCCAAATGTCCCCACTGACTCTCATGCTGCTTCCTGGTGAGGAGAAAGTTCTGGGGGAGTGGGGGTGGGGAGACCCACCACTTGGCTGGCCACAGTCCCGGGCTCCCCCCTCGCAGTTTCCGAGGGAATTGTTCTGTCTGTAGCTATTTTACATATTAGACTTTGCTATGAGCTTTTGTTTGGAAGAAAAAATACCCTCGTTAAAAAAGCTGGAAAATGCTGTGTCTGCCTTCACAGAGAAGGAAACGGAAAGCTTGCCTCCTGTCCCGACTCCCAGCTGTGAGAGAAGTGGGACTGAAATGCAAGCTCCTGAATATCCATCCCTTGTTTTGTCCACTTGAAGATGACACTTCCAAACTTTTCATTTCCAGATTTGATCTGACCCATGCCCAAAGCTTCTTCCTTTACAAACTCTTCAAGGCTGGCATCAAACACAACTTTTCCAATCAAATTCACCATCGCATGTACTAATGTGCCTTTCCTATGCTATTTGGCCCAAATCAGAGCTCCTTCATTCTTCTCAGGAGAAATTGGTCACAGGCTGAGTTTAGTAAATTATCCCTGTGAAAGCTCAAGTCATCCCCCTTTGAACACATTGGTTCCCAGAGTTCCCAGACCATGGGTAGGCCTGACTCAGTAAATGTTAAACTCTTCATAAACATGCTTTTGGTTGTCCCTCTCTCCATTTATAACAATCACCGCAGCCTCTATAATTCAAATCTGCAAAAATAACGTCCTATTTTATCCTCTGACGCTGTCACATTTCAGCTCTCTGCCAATGGAAACACTACGATGCATGCTTTAAAAGCCAAAGGATATTTTTTGAAAGGAAAAACAAATCCACGTCTGCTCCATGGTAAAGAAACCGCCCTCTGGAAATAAATCTGCTCACACAGGCAAGATGAGTCATTTCATCCAAAGCACTAGTGAACAGAGTATCTTCCCATACCTGTACTCCTCAGAGACCCGATCCATTGCAGATCTGTAATAATAAAAGCATAATATGCTAATTAGACCGGATGTCCTTCTGGATGACCTTCTGGACAAAGCCAGGGCTGCGAGGGAAGCCCGGGTCCCAGGTGCCGGAGGGAAGCCAGTGCCGGCAGCCAGGGGAAGGAAGGCCTACTCTTGCACGAATTTTGTGCATTGGGCCTCTAGTAAGAACATAAGTTAGCTGCATAGGACTTCACAGCACTTGTAATCAGATCATCGTAAATGCCATTTACAAAAAATTCTACAGTTTTGAAACTCTATCTTGCATGGCATAGATAAATTTTCTTAAGTATATTAAGTATATTTTTTTATTGATTTTAGAGAGGAAGGGAGAGGGAGGGAGAGATAGAAATGTCAGTGATGTGAGAGACACATTGATTGGCTGCCTCCTGCACACCCCACACTGGGGATCAAGGCCACAACCTGGGCATATGCCTTGATCAGGACTTGAACAGTGACTTACTGGTTCAGAGGTCGACACTCAACCACTGACCCAGGCCAGCCATGCTAGATAAATTTTTTTAATAGCTTCTTTTTAAATTTTTATTTATTGATTATTAGAGAGAGAGCAAGGGAGACACACACGCGCGTGCACACACACACACACACACAGATTTGTTGTTCCACATTGGTTCCCAGAGTTCCCAGACCATGGATAGGCCCGAGTCAGTAAATGTTAAACTCTTCATAAACATGCTTTTGGTTTTCCCTCTCTCCATTTATGTATTCATTGGTTGATTCTTGTGTGTGCCCTACTGGGGATTGAATCTGCAACCTTGGCATATCAGGATGACACTCTAACCAAATGCGCTAACCCAGCCAGATCTCCTCAATAGCTTCTGTAACTTACACAATCAACGTTATTTCTAAACGCCATTTCGCCATTGCATAGATAAGTTTCCTTAATAGTTTCTATAACTCACACAATGACATCTACCAGAATGAACCCAGGTTTCCCAGGCCATGTACACAGAACCAAAAAGTGGACATTAGGACTATAGACCTTCTATATGTCATGAATTTGTCAATTCACTCATTACAATTTATTATTGCCTGGTACTGTTGTATTTCCTTAGATTTCATCAGATTCTCCCTGCTCTACAGAGATAGGTAACAGGTTCTCAATAAGTAATGGAATGTTGACATGAATGTTGGGGAGTACTCCCCAGGTCATTCTCTAGAAAAGCATAGTATTCAAGCTGCCTCTGCCAAGTCTGTGTTACATATGACCTGAGTGCTACCTATTAGGAAACTGCCAGAACTAGAAGAACTCCTTGACCGTTGCCATTAAGGCAACTGGTACTCTTGACTGTGTTTGCTGGAAATGCTTGTTTTTTCCTGAGTGTCATATTGCAGTGTTTAGATCAATAGAAAAAATAGATGTGAAGAAAACAAAATAATAGATTAAAATATTATACTTGGGTGTTATAGGTTTTATAAATATCACAGTATACATATGGCATAATATTTTCATATAAATGGGAGTGGAGAGATAACAGATTCAAGAAAATCTTAGGGTGTGCCATCAAGAATTTGCAATAGGTGAGAAAGAGGAGGAAAGCATAACTCCACATTGCTTGCTCAAGTGGCCAGTTGACAGTGATTCTATCAAATGGGAAAATGCTGGATGGAATAGGAGGTTGTTTAGCCTAAGGGGATGAGTTGGACTTGCTCTGTTGGAGGTACCCAAGAGTTAGTTGTGGAAATGAATTTGAAGCTCACCAGGCAAGTTTCGATTAGATGTAACCATCTGGAGCCATCGCTATGCAGTATACAAGGGAGGAGAGTGATGGCCCAGCATGGAGAGCTGGACTGAACCCTCAGGAATGGGCAGCATTTAAAGAGAGAACGGTGGAAGAGCTGCCAACACAGAACTCAGAGGAGAGGCAGTCAGAGAGGTACAAGCACAGCATCGGAGTCCAGTCTCACAAAGACGGGAAGGCCCAACGGGATGAGGACTGACAACATCTGGCCAAACGGGAAGTTAGCAGTGAACTCGGGGAGAATGAAGCTGCTCCTTAATATGTATAGGGAGGAAGAGTCTAGAGAGAAAAGCTGCCGACAGAGAAAATGAGTGTCCCCCCCTCAAAGGTCTGGGGACATGCTGACCTTTCAGGGTAAAAGTTCAACTTGGGGGGAAGCTGGGGTTCCCTTCTTGACTTAATCAAAGCAAATTATTCCATTTTTAAAACAGTAAGAAGTTCAGCCCTTCCAAATCCAGGCCAAATTTACTAGCTATCTGGACGGCATTTAAGAGTGTCCCCACAGCCTCTCTGAATCAATAATGATACAAAAGAGGAGGTTATGACATGGTGCTACTACCCCTACCCTATCTATAAGATGTCATGGTTGTACTATCTGATTGAAATGAGTACTAGCATTTTACTTGTGTCCCTCTCCTAAAACTCTTCATTATTTGTTTTAGGCCTAGCTTATACTCTTTCACGGTATAAGCCTGGTAGACCCATTAAAATGCCTGCTATTTTAGGACGTCCCTTAAGAGTTATTTATTTTCTTGTCAAAACGACAATAAAATCTACTTCTCTTGAATATGGAGTTGATTTTTTAATAATTACGCTTCATTGGGTTTGATAAATATTATAAGATCTGGTGCTGTAAAATCCATATTTATGTTTAAGCGATCCATATATTACTATATATTAAAGTATATCTCATTTCCAGGAACATGGGTTCCTAAGTAGAGAGCAAGTTTCTGCCATTGCTGATTTTTGTATGAAGCAATAGCCTTTTTAAGAAAAGCCTAATATGCAAATCAACCGAACGGCAGAACAACCAGTGGAACGACCAGTCACTATGACACTCACTGACCACCGGGGAGCACTCAATGCAGGAGCTGCCCCCAGCTCACAGGTCCCAGGCCAGCCAAGGTGGGTGCCAGGGGGGCCCCCCAATCACGCTGCTGGTCGCCCTACAGATCAGCCCTGATCACTGGCCATGCCTAAGGACCCTACCCATGCACGAATTTTGTGCACCAGGCCTCTAGTAGATTATATAAAAGTACAGAACCATTTTAATCAACCCATTTTCTAATAGTGGAATAATAATTCCATGTGATCCATCCTAAATAGATGTAGTCTTGCCATTTTATGAAGATGACACACAAATTTTAATAACACATCTTCCTCATATAAAGCCTATTTCCAGAGGCAGCATGGGGTAGGGAAGAAGGATGACACTGGCATTACACAGATGCATCCTTGTTTCATGAAATACACTGTGAAACCTCAACCTCTCTCAGCCTCAGTTTCTTTACCTGTAAAATGGGATTAATAACATATATACATCAGTTAGTTTGGGGTTCAGTACATTGTCAGGGCTCCAAAAAAGCCATAATGTATTGTTTCTAACCTCCTCAAAAGTCTTAGGCTGAAAGGAAATTAGCAGACTTTGTAGGATTTGACCACTGTATGCTTAGCATATTCTATTTATGCTAGAGGCCCGGTGAATGAAATTCGTGCACTCAGGGTGGAGGGTCTTTCAACCCAGTCTGCACCCTCTCACAGTCCAGGAGCCTTGGGGGATGTAGGGCCTAAGCCGTCAGTTGGACATCCTTAGCGCTGCAGTGGAGGCAGGAGAGGCTCCTGCCACCTCCGCTGCACTTGCCAGCCATGAGCCCGGCTTCTGACTGACCACCAGGGGGCAGCTCCTGCGTTGAGTGTCTGACCCCTGGTGGTCAGTGCACATCATAGCAACTGGTCGTTCCACCATTTGGTTGATTTGCATATTAGCCTTTTATTATATAGGATGATGCCAGTGAATGTAACAGAACCTGTTTCTGCATTCTGTACTCCTGGTCCTTTGTCCCCAACTCTCAGGTCAACAAGCACAGGTATCACTCAGCATCCTCCAAGCAGGCACCACATAGCCCCAGGATCCCCAGAGCATTGTAAGGTCATTAGATACTGGGGCCTTTCCCAGGACCATTGCCCTCAAGCCCACACATATTCACACTCACAGTAACTAGAAAATACCAGGAGAGGAACGAATGGCTGGATGGAGAAGTGACCCTTGCACCTGTCAGATTTTTTTCCTGAGTATCAGCCACTACAGTCCTAACGTTTTCATTCTGGTTCTTATGCTAGGGACACATGTTAACTAAAACCAGAAGCTTGAGCTCCAACTTCACGGATGCCTTTAAAGACTTGGATGAGCACATGCCATTTTAGTAAAAGTGTCTACTAACTAAATAGAAGTCCCTCTGGCCTTTTCACATCCAAGATATTTGCTTTCCCACAAAAGCATCCTCTAACTTAATTATGACTTACAGGGAAAATTACAGTGCGTTAAAGGAAGAGCTCAAAATAGAATTTCAATCAACCTGAGAACTGAAATAGATTCTGATGATTGGTGTATGTTATATAAAGTGTATCTAAATATCAGTCCTGTAATTCTCTTAATTTTAAGGGGAAAAAACACCTTAACTGCAGTTGGCATCAAATCAATGTGTCGATGAACCTGAAATACACAGCTTGGGGTTTAAAGTAAAAAAAAATTGTTATCAATAGAAAAAGGGAATTTTTGAAACCCATCTTTTCAAACAGAAGCATGTATAAAAGGAAATTCGTAGCAAAGAGAGAGTATGAGAAAATGAAGAGAATTCTTCTTCGTTTCTATGCATAAAAAACCAAAGATTAACATTTACATACATCCCTGCCCCTGTGGTTTAGTGGTTGACTATCAACTTATGAACCAAAAAGTCAGGTTTGATTCCTGCTTAGGGCACATGCTTGGTTTCAGGCTTGATCCTCAGTGCGGGGTAGGGGAAGTGACGGAGGGCGGGGGTGGGGGCAGGAGACAACCAATCAAAGATTCTCTCTCATCATTGATGTTTCTCTCTTCTCCCTTCCTCTCTGAAATCAATAAAAAAATATATATTTTTTAAAAAACAACATTTATATACAGCCTGGAGAGCCAGCCAGAGAAAGAAATACCATATGAGTTCACTCATATGTGGAATCTAATGAACAAGACAAGCAAAACAGAAACAGATTTATAGATACAGAGAACAGACTGACAGCTGAGAGAGGGGACTGGGTGGTGGTGGGTGAAAAGGGTGAAGGGACAACAGTATGGCGATTACCAGAGGGAACGGGGGGTGGGGGAGGTAGAAGCGGGTAAAGGGGGATCAATGGTGATGGAAGGAGACTTGACTTGGGGTTATGAACACACAATACAATATACAGATGATATATGCACGTGAAACCTATATAATTTTATTAACCAATGTCACCCCAATGCATTCAATAAAAAAGTAAAGCAAACAAACAAACAAAAACATTTACATACAACCCAAACTGGAACTGAAATTGCTTTTCAAAAACATTTTAAATAAAACAAATACTTTCTGCCTGTGGGTAGTTAACCTTTTCGAATTAATTTGCTCCAAGAATGTATGACCTAAGATACATGTTACCCAGCAAGAGACATTAGAATTCAAGATAATTTATTATTGGAACAAATAAGTACAATGTTAATAGGATTATGCCTGCCTTTAAAAAAAACCTGAAGTATTACTTCTAAATCAAATGATTTGGGGCCAGGGAGTATCCAGAACATTCTCTAAACACCAAAAAGGAAAATGGATGTTATTATGCACACCTCTGAAGATTAAATTTGTCTCCTTCGAGTTTGATAATTTCACTCTCAGAAAAATTGAATGACTTTTTTCAAATGCTTTAAAACATATAATTATCAAAACTCCACACACAAAAGAATAGATTTCCCCCCCCCCCAAATAAGGGTAATTACTCCCAGAAATTTTTTCAATTTTATTCTGATTTAAGTAAAACATATTTATAAGGGCAACACAGCCATCTAGTGGACAGATTTTTCAATAGCAGATTATTTAATTTTGAGAGAGGTTCAAGTTTATGACACAAAAGCTTAAGCCAATTGAAATACTTGTTTTATGACACATGATACATGTTATAAAAAGTAGGTGGAGTATTTACAGGGGCGATATTTTTTTTAGACATGTGTTGTATTATATTTCCATACAAGTTTCTAACCACCATTCTCATCCCCACATACAGTACTCCATTCAAAAAACAAGTCTTACCAAAATGTATGAATGAAAGAGAAGAGGTTCAAGTCAGAGGCCTGACTCTACCTGTGTTTTGAGATGTCTGAAATTATGGGTGGTGTATGTTTCTTGCCCTGCTGGTGCCTTTTTTCTGCCTTGTGTGGCATCTTCTAAGCCATGCATCAATGCTGTTCTCTTGCCTTCTCCCTTCTCCCCAAAGGATCTCTGCTGATGGGAGCAAGTTGTACTTCCTGGGAGACTCTTTGCAGTAGCAATGCCTAGTCTTCAGTCATAAGAAGCATCACCTCTTCTCTTTGTCTTCCAGGCTTTGCCGTCTAAACCTTCTCTAACAGCCCTAGCTGGTTTGGCTCAGTGGATAGAGCATTGGCTTGTGGACTAAAGGGTTCTGGGTTTGATTCCCATCAAGGGCATATGCCCTGGTTGTGGGCTTGATCCCCAGTGTTGGATGTGCAGGAGGCAGCCAATTAATAATTCTCTCTCATCATTGATGTGTCTAGCTCTCTCTCTCTCTCCCTTCCTCTCTGAAATCAATAAAAACATATTTTTAAAAAACACACAAACAAAACTTCTCTCCAATATCTGTTGTACAGTAGGTCCTCTGGCAATAACTCCTATAGACTGATGGCTGTGGGGAGACGCTGATAGAGGGGGCATTTGCCCTTAATACACTGGTTTGTGACAGGTTTAACCTTCCCAAACATTTCAGAGCAATCAATTTTTGTATATAACCAAAAAGGTGACATTCCATAGTTAATGTTTTCTATAAAGAGAAGCAGCATTGCATAGCGAAAATAAGCATGAGACAAAGAAGTCAGAAGGCACGCATGCCAATGGTAACACTGACATGTGTTGGTGTGGGCATTGCTGGTATGAACGTCAACCTTGGGGACTGTTTCCTATTAAATAAAATGGGAATGATTAATAACAAATCCCTGCCTACCTTACAGGACTGTTATGAGAAAGAAGTAGCAAGGCAATGTATGAGGAAGTGTTGTATAATAATGGCAAGGTGTCAGTCTTTATTTCCTCAGGTTGAGGTAAAAAGGTCTTTGGAGGAAAAAAAGTTCTTTGGTAAAATTGGAATTATCATTTTAATATGCAACCAGTTGGCCCTCCCATTCAATTGAGCATGTGTAATAATTTGCCTTTTTGTCACAGTTTTTAATCTTTACTTTGTAGCCTCGTGCAGTAGGGCACTACCATTGTCCGCGTTAGAAATGAGGAAAATAAAGCATGAAAAGCCAAAATCATCTTAAAGGAGGTTTGGTCTATATTTGGAGTTTCCTCCTTGTGGCCTTGGCCCATGACATAACTACACCTCACTGCCTATTCTAATGTATTGCTTCCACCATGAAACATCTGATCTCTCCGTTTTGTCCTACATTTATAACATTTCTCTCTTTTTTTTGTAACTTCCAGCCTTCACACATTTTCCCCCCTCTATGTGGAACTCCCTTTGTCCAAGTCTCCATCCAGCAAATGCCCATTCGTTGTTCAATCCAGTTTAATCATTACCTCCTCTAGAAAGCCTTTCTCAGTTCTCTCATGCAGAATTGTAGATACTGCGCCTGTGTCTGCAAAACACCCTGTGCAAACCTCCCTCTTAGCTCTCCGTGCAATGCCCCGTGATGCTTACTCACCTGCTAGAGCTCCTCGATTTCACAGCCTGTCTTACTGATCTTTCTTTATTGAGTTGAGAGAGGGAAAGAAGCATCCGTATGTTGTCCCACTTATTTGTGTATTCATTGCTTGCTTCTTTTATGTGCCCGAACTAGAGATGGAACCCTCAACCTTGGTGTATCAGGATGATGCTCTAATTAACTGATCTACTCGGCCATGGCCTCAGGGATCTTGAATTTCCAACCCAGGCAATGTTGCATAAACCAGGTGTCTCAGGCGTGTTTATAAATTGTTGTCAACCACTAAACAAAGCTGTGGTATTATTTCACCGTGATATTTTGATTGAGGAAAATGCAACATTTCAAGGATAACCTACCGATTCTCTTTCAGAAGCTGAAGGGTGTTGACCCCGCTTTTGCACTGGGAAATTTGAGGCAGAAGCTGTTAAATAAAAAAGGAAACACTGAAATAATGATGTGAGCATACTAGAATATATGCCTTAACAATGACAGGGGTTCCTTCTTGAACCTTCATGTCATAGTGCATTAAATTTAGCCATCTTATTGATCTCTCAGTTGAGTTTTTGTACAAACATGTAGCTTTGCGCTCAGCCACTATCCCAGAGTTACCATGGCTACTGCACTGTCTTCACTTATTTGCCCATTTCAACGGTTCTCTCTAAGAACCAGGTGTTTTCTCTTACAAAAGTGAACTGTCTTCCAAAATAGGCCCCGCACGTATCCATGATGACAAATCAGTAGGTAAATGCTATAATGGGCAGCCAGCGATGTTTTCCTCACCCCACTCTCCGAGCTCCCTGAAAACAAACCAAAAAGTCCATCCGTGCACAAAGAAGGCATTAAATCCTGATTTTCAGTAACATACCAACTGTATTTCTCCCATCTCAGAGTCACCATCCTCCAAAATGTCTAATGGGATTATAAGTGCTTATTGGTGCAAATTTAGCCTAGGTTATTGGCATCCTCTTCCTTAAATATTTAAGCTTGATCAAGACTCCCACTGTGAGCATTGTATATGCATTCTGTTCTATTTATAGCTTTAGTTGTTTAAAACGTAGAAAGGTTCGTTCGTTTAAAATGTTACAAACACTGTAAAAGTAAAAAGTTTCCACATGACTCCTCATTATTGTTAAACTTGATGTTTTTCTTTTAGAGCTTTTCTCAAGCACATACAACATGTATATGTTGATCTAAAGCAACTTTATCTTAACAAAACCCACTGTATTACTTAGAGCAAGACTAAATGAAATTGGGGACAGACATTAGTCATTCCCAAGACATAAATGGCAGTCTAGTAGCAACTTTCCTATCATTTTCTCCATTTCTTTTTATCTTAAAATGGCATTATCAGTGGTTCTTGACAAATAAAACTTTGAAACTGATTTTTTAAGAATTGGTTGATTAACAGGACACTTGTCAGTTTCTCTCTACAGGACTATTTTGTGTCCAATATTATGTCAAGAAATGGAGCAAACAGTGGACAGTTAAGCACTTATTAAATGTCTATATTAAGTCACTTTAATACATATGTGAGTCCATATTTTACCATCTGTAAGAAATGAAAGATATAAACACAACCCAATATTTCATAATGATCACTCTAATATGGTGGCATTTGGGATGTTTGTAAATATCACAGAAACAGATAGGAGAGCCAGAATTCATGTTCAGAAACTTGTCAATCATGCGTGTGGATTCCAGATTTAATATTCCACAGCAGACACCATAGAGAAAAAAATTATTTTAAGATGTTGTATAAAATGGAGAATTCTTGCATTTGTGTGTCACACTGCACTTGTGTGAAAATGTAACAAAAATAATTTTAAATGTATTATTTAATCAACAGAAGCAAACTTTTTTTTCCTATACTTTTTATAGGACCTCACGATGTGTGTGTATACACACACATATATAAGCTCAGTAAAGCTTGGCAGAATGAGCATTCATTTCCTATTTAAATATGATCGTTCTAGAATAGCGGTTCTCAACCTGTGGGTTGTGACCCCTCTGGGGGTCAAAAGACCCTTTCACAGGGGTCGCCTAAGACCATCAGAAAACACATAAAACTACAAATCGTTTTTGTGATTAATCACTATGCTTTAATCATGTTCAATTTGTAACAATGAAAATACATCCTGTATATCAGACATTTATATTACAATTCATAACAGTAGCAAAATTACAGTTATGAAGTAGCAACGAAAATAATTTTATGGTTGGGGGTCACCACAACATGAGGAACTGTATTAAAGGGTCGCGGCATTAGGAAGGTTGAGAACCACTGTTCTAGAATGTATCAAAAATTTTCATATTTTATACATTTGGCATCATTAATTTCTCTCTTGCTTAAATTCTGCCCGTTGCTCCATTCTCTCCACCCTCACCCCTGCACCTGATAATGAAAGGAGGAATTCATGAGACATTTTCTCTGCTTCCCTTGCCAAATGCCAAACTTTACAGATTAAGAGTAACTACTTGCTGGAAGCTTTCTCCCACTACACTCCTTCTTTCCACCACAACCATATGGAGTGACCCTTTTCTTCATTCACATAGTGAGTAGTGTGTTGTGTCAGTGCCTGTCAGGGAGCATGGTTCATAATAGTTACTCAATAAAATCAGCAAGGTCATTTGCCAGAATCAGGTTCAAATTCCAACCATACCCATAGTTAGTGTCTGACTTTGGGCCCATGTAACACACAGCTCTGTGATTCACTGCTCATCTATAAAATGGGGATGATAAGAGATAAAAGGACAGTGCCTGGCATATAACAGGCACCGGAAAATCACAGTTCCCGTATCTTCTTGTTGGAATAATGAACGAATGGATAAAAGAAAGATGCTGTCGGAACTTCTTTTCCCACCTGACAGGCTCCTGTGAAGCTCCTCAGCTTCTACATAAAGGGATCCGTTTGCTAAGCCAGTAGCTTAACTTTTCCAAGTCATCCTCCCCACCTGCTTCTTAGCATCTGCCCAAAATCTCCCTCATTATGTCTAGTCTGCATCTAGAACCTTGGATCTTCCACCTTAAGGGGCTACTCAGTTACAGTGAGCCTGAATCAGACCATTCTCAGTCTTGTTGTGAACTACTGTGCATGGGATTGCCCTGGCTCCTGTAATCCTATAGAATTCCTAAATTTATGTCCAGAGACACAGAGATTCCTCTCATCCAATGCTCTCCTATTCAGAACCTCTGGAGGCATCAGAAATTGATTAACTAGGGTGAAAGGGCAAAAACAGAGTCAAATATAAATCCAGTAGTTCCAACTTGAGTGGATGGAGGAAGGATGGTATCCATGGGGGAAAATCTATCAAAGCATATAATCATGTAGGTATCTCAGGGATTTTAAGTAATTTAAATTATGTAAGGATGAAGTCAGAATGTATAATGGTATCCGTTTTTGAGTTCTGGTTTATTTTATAATTTGATTAAATAATTATTCTCTTTCCCTTAGTTGAAAGGGGCTTACCCATCATTTAAAAATGGCATTGCTCTTTTTGTACACTAAATATTCTCACATCGTTGAAAGTAAAATTCTTCTGTGGAATGTTTTCTTGCAAATTTTTTCTTTTCTTTCAATAATTGGTTTTCCCTAGACAAAATAAAGTGTTATGCTACATTACAGCCTCACTGTTAGGAATGAAGAGAGAGCAGAAACTGCAGAAAGACCCACGCTTACCACCAAAATGGAGAGTATCCAGGTCCTAGAGGAAGGGTGAGTGACTCACATTATAATTGTTTCTTGTATTCAGATACTGATTACCTTGACTCAGTACTTAAGTATCAGCTCTTGCTTCCTGTTACTCCTCAAAATGGTTTGGTGAAATAAATTTACAAGCTGGGAGATCTTGGTGATTGCAATTGCTTTTCATTTACTTTTCTATTAGCTATGTTAAGCTATCAGCTAAAATATTGCCCGACTTTTCTCTTTCGAAAATAATGATTGTTCCATGAGTTAGCTCCCCAAATTGCCCTATTTCCTGACTTCTCTTTTCTGATAATATTTCCTGAAGTTGTTCTCTTTATGTGGGAACAATGTAAAACACACACACACAAAAGGCATGGAATTATCTAAGTCTGTCAGGAAGGGCACCCAGCTGGCATCCAGCCCCATGTCCTTCAGAACAGACTCTATCCAAGTATTTTATCCAAAATGAGAAGTTGAATGCAGAACTGAATCTATAGAATTAAATCAAAACACGAGTAGAATATTTGTGGAATTATAGTGCTTTCTTTTTCTACTTATGAGAAGGTTTTAATGTTGCTGCTTCATAGTAATTTTTCTTCTTTTGAACTTCTTAAATGAATGAGGAAGTTCAGACAGTTTTGAATATCAAAAATCTGTTTAAAATACTTGCTCAAAAAGGTATGTATACCTTCTTTGACTAAGTTGGAAACTTATTAAATAGACCAATGAATGAGAAAGCAAGATCAATCCTATATAATAAAAGGCTAATATGCAAATCGACTGAATGGAGGAATGACTGGTCACTATGACGTGCACTGACCACCAGGGGGCAGATGCTCAATGAAGGAGCTGTCCCCTGGTGATCAGTGCGCTCCCATAGGGGGAGTGCTGCTCAGCCAGAAGCCGGGCTTACGGCTGGCGAGCACAGTGGTGGTGGCGGGAGCCTCTCCTGCCTCCACAGCAGCGCTAAGGATGTCAGACTGCTGGCTTAGACCCGCTCCCCATGGGCTTTCAGACATCCCCCGAGGGCTCCCGGCCTGCGAGAGGACACAGGCTGGGCTAAGGGACCCCCTGAGTGCATGAATTTCATGCACCAGGCCTCTACTTTAACCATAAGAATCTCTAGTTCATTCTTTTACTTCTTAGATGTATTATAAGCAAAGGGAGAAATAACTGGTGGTTTCTCCAGGGAAGTAGTCACTGAAAACCTGAATGTAGATTTCTAAAAAGTCCTCATTGTCATTGTAAGGGCCCTGGGCTCTGTCACTGTGATATCTCCATTCATGGGTAACAATGCATTTATAATACAAGGTGGGCAAAAGTAGGTTTACAGTTGTGAGTATGTAATTACTAGAGGCCTGGTGCATGAAATTCATGCATGGGGGAGGGAGGTCCCTCAGCCCAGCCTGTACCCTCTCGCAATCTGGGACCCCTCGGGGGGGGGGGGGGTCGGGCTGAAACCGACAATCAGACATTCCTCTCACAATCCGGGACCACTGGCTCCTAACTGCTCACCTGCCTGCCTCCTGATCACCCCTAACCACTTTCCATGCCTGCCTGATTGCTCCTAACCATTCGCCTGCCTGCCTGATTGCCCTTAACCACTCTATTTGCCTGCCTGATCACCCCTAACCACTTTCCTGCCTGCCTGATCACCCCTAACCACCTCTGCCTCGGTCCCCACCACCATAGCTTCATCTGGAAGGACGTCTGGAAGGTCGTTCGGCTGTCTGGCCTAATTAGCATATTATGCTTTTATTATTATAGATTGCATTACTTTCCACAGGAACAACTGTAAACCTACTTTTGACCCAACCTGTATTTAATAGAATCATTATTAAAGTTTCGGAAAATATGTGACAAGTGCACACAATGTATTTTAGATCAAGTGATAAATGAAAAAAAAACTGCTAGAAATGAAAAGAGAAACTGTGTCTTGTGGCTTCAAAATGAAAATCTACATCAGATGCAAATGAAAAATTCAGTTTACCCTTCAAACAATGAATGTAGAGACTGTTTCTACCAACGTGCAATATACAGGATGTCCCAAAAATGTGTATACACACTTTAACAGCTGTTAACTCAATTGATACTTCTTTCTTTTCAGCCAGACTAAGCTTTAAACAAAATAAATTTATCCTAAAATGCTATTGGAAGTTCGAAAACACAGTTGAAGTACAGACACTACCTTGATAATTATTCAAAGTGTGTATACATTTTAATAGCTGATAGCTCACTTAATTTTCACTCCTTTTCAGGTTTAACTGATTTGAAATAATGCATTAAGCCAAACTTTAAACAAAGAAAATGTATCCACTAGACTTTTTATGGGGATACATAAAAGATAGTTTACTGTACAAAACCAGCAACCGTTGACAAATACTGAAAGAAATGATTCTTGATGTTTGCAATTCCATTGCTTCGAGTTATCAGCAGTGCCTGCACCAGAGCAGTCATCCATTTGAAAACAGGCATTGACAAAAAAAGTCATTCATTCCGGTAGATTCTTTTAAATTTTGAAAATGAACTGTGTTAATAAATACAGACTTTATGATCATTCAAAGTGTGACACCCTATAATAAGGTTTGAACAGTTCCAGTCTCCATTAGGAATCCGCTGTGACCACGTGCATAGTATGTATAGCCACTTGCTATTTGAACACTAGGTTCCCTGACATGCGGCTTGCCTCACACTCATTTTTGTCAAGACCCATTAGGCCTGATGGCTGATTTGCCAGAGAATACCGAACTGAACTGAGTGACAATGACCACTAGATGGCAGCAATTGAATAGCATTTCTATTTGCTCCTCCTCAGCGCCGCCCCCCCCCCCCCCCCCCCAAACCTTGGTCAAAGTCACCTTTGATTATGGGCCCATTCTCTCTCTCTCTGCAGCCAAAACCCCACTACAGATGAAGTCTTGTCCTGGTCTCAAAATTTTGACAAGATGATGAAGGCCCCGGCAGGAAGAAATCTTTTCCGAGAGTTCCTCCGAACAGAATACAGTGAAGAGAACCTACTTTTCTGGCTTGCCTGTGAAGACTTAAAGAAAGAGCAAAACAAAAAAGTCATTGAAGAAAAGGCCAGAATGATATATGACGATTACATTTCGATACTATCACCAAAAGAGGTAAACAACTGGAAAATATTGATCTGAGTTTCCTAAGACCAAGGGTGAACCTACAGGCACTTCTGTCCAAGTCGGGTAACAGGTAACGCATGGGGTGTGGGTGGATGAGGAGGCTTCCCTGGGGAGAAAATAGGGAGTCCATTGTGAGGATCCCCCTGCGTGTGTGCTTGAAGGCTAGACTTCCCCACTACGCTTTGATCATTTGTCTCTGGCTGACTCTGTGGTAGTCTCATTGCTTCTCAGAACTAACACTAGGAAGCCTGTTGAAAATACGATTTGCTGTGACTTGAACTAAAGTGGAAAAGAGTTCGCTTTGGGCAGTGTTTCTCAAAGTGTGATCCCCGCATCACCTGTGTGACAATCACCGGGAGCATTTGTTTGAAAAGCAAATTCTTAAGGTCTACCCAGGACTTCTGAATCTGACACGTTTGAAATAGCCAGGAGCCTGCACTTTTAACAAGTTTTCCACCTAAAGATGAGTTTGGGAACCTCTGGGAGAGGGCCTCAAACACACACACAAACAGCCACGTTTGTTGATGCTTATGATACATTTTTTACGGAACTGAAGAATGAGCCCTATGATCCATTAAAATCTTGAGCAGAGATGGGATTAGTTTACTTATTCTAGTTTTGCTGTTATTGAAAGTACACGCTATTTTTCCCATTGCCACAATGTACCTAATAAATTAGGAGCATTTCAAGCAAACAAATTAACACCTTTCCATTAACTTTATAAAAATTAGTTTGCTCCTGAGAAATGTCCCTGCTGTTTGAGTTCAGAGCTGTTGGGGAGGGAGGGCTGAGTGGTCTGTCTCTGGTGCTGAGCTCCAGAGGTACTTTCCAGCATCTGAACTCAGAGGTTCCTAGAATGCCTTGTCTTCTGCACACCACCCTCGTAAGCCACTGTGGTTTTTGCCTGAGCATTTAAATGTCCTGACCTCGTACTTTTCTGCTCCCAGAGTTTAGCCTCTAACACTTGATGGGGCCCCAGCTGCCTTACACTCTTACCTTGAAATCTATAAAATGGATTAATGTCTACTTTAGCAATCTCTACGGTTGAAAGTCTATATAAACTACTTCACCTCTAATGAGGTATACCTAAGTAATTCACTTTTTTATTAGATTATAAGTGTCATTGATATTCCAGAGTACGCCAATCGTATTATCTCTTAAAGATGAGAAACCTTGAACTGCATACAAAAAGACTGTTTTGTTTTTTTATTTTCTGTATTAACATTAGAAAGGTATTCATAGCAACAAGGTAGGGAGAATTTTTTGTGTAGCCTCGATACATTTATTCCAGGTGCCTTTGTATTTCTAACACCATTATAATTCTGCATCCTAAAAATACATTCTTCAGGCTTCTGGTCTATCAAAAACCTTAGCATTTAACTAATACTGCTTGGATTTTATTAGCACATTAACTTTTTTTCTCATTTTTAATTTAATATTTTATTGCATGGCAATTATATCAAATAATTAAAGTGTGCCCAGAAACATGCTTCTCTTGCCCATAATCCTATCTAATAATAGACAAACATGGTAATTAACCATACCTCTGACACGCTTCCCATTGGCTAATCAGGGTGATATGCAAATTAACTGCCAACCAAGATGGCGGACGGCAGCCAGACAGCTGAAGTGAACAGGAGTCTTGCTTGCTCCAGTGATGGAGGAAGCCAAGGTTCCCTGCCTGCCGCTGCCAGTCTCTGAGCTGCACTCTAAGAAACAATGTTGCAATTATAGAAGCTAAACAAACCCCAGAAACCTGCTTTCAGCCAGCCGGGCCTCAGAGCTGGAGCTGCAACAGTGTTTCAATTATAGAAGCCAAACAAACCCAGATACCTGCTTTCAGCAGCCGAGGTCTCAGAGCTGGAGCCGAGACTCAGAGCTAAAGCTGGCTCTCAGCTCCAGTGACAGCCATAGAAGGTAAATAAATCCCAGAATAAAAAAAAATAAATAAATAAAAAAAGGAGAGGTTGGGAGCTTCAGTCACCTACCAGCCTGAAAACAGCCCTCAGCCCCTCACCCAGACTGGCCAGGCACCCCAGTGGGGACCCCCACCCTGAAGGGGGTGACCAGCTGCAAACAGCCATCATCTCCTCATCCAGGCTGGCCAGGCACCCAAGCGGGACCCCCACCCTGATCTGGGACACCCTTCAGAGCAAACCAGCCGGTCCCCACCTGTGCACCAGGCCTCTATCCTTTATAGTAAAAGGGTAATATGCAAACTGACCCTAATAGCAAAAGGACTGGGAATGACTGGTCACTATGACATACACTGACCACCAGGGGGCAGATGCTCAATGCAGGAGCTGCCCTCTGGTGGTCAGGGCGCTCTCACATGGGAGGAGCTCTGCTCAGCCACAAGCCAGGCTGATGGCTGCCAGTACAGCGGTGGTGGTGGGAGCCCCTCCTGCCTTCTCAGCAGTGCTAAGGATGTCTGACTGCAGTTTAGGCCTGCTCCCTGCTGGCAAGTGGACATCCCCTGAGGGCTGCCAGGCTGCCAGAGGGATGTCTGACTGCCATCGTAGGCCCAATCCCCCAGGGAGCAGGCCTAAACCAGCAGGTGGTCAACCCCTGAGGGGTCCCAGACTGCGAGAGGGCATAGGCCAGGCTGAGGGACCCTCCCCTCCCCCCCGAGTGCACAAATTTTTGTGCACCGGGCCTCTAGTCTATATAATAAAAGCCCACCAACCGTGATGTTGGAAAAACCAGAACGACTGGTCGCTATGACATGTACTGACCACCAGGGGCAGACAAACATTGCAGGAGCTGCCCCCTGGTGATCAGTGCGCTCCCACAGCTGGAGCTCTGCTCAGCCAGAAGCCAGGCTCAGGGCTGGTGAGCACAGTGGTGGTGGCAGGAGCCTCTCCCCTCTCTATGGCAGTGCTGAGGAGCGGGAGACAAGCAGTAAGGAGTGAGCAGGCAGGCTGTTAGGAGCAAGGGGTCCCGGATTGTGAGAGGGTACAGGCTGGGCTGAAGGAATTTTGTACATTGGGTCTCTAGTTATACATAATTACAGAGTCTTACCCAATCCATTTCTCTTCCCAAAATATGTAATACTTAATATGTGTCATCCTAAAATGATAATTGCCTAGATTATCAGTCCATTCCTTTGTACAATCTAGATATCATCTTAAAATGATGACTATTCCATTTTAAAATAATGTTAGTAAAAAGAAAACTTAGTTTCTGTTAAAAGTATATATAGTTTCTTTACTTTAGTCAACATTTTCTAATTTTTAGTTTTTTATGGGAAACACTTTCCCATTGTCCTCACAGATCCTGATTTCCATATGTCACTGAGCTTTGCAAAATACTTAATTTTTCACAAAATTACTTCTTCTTTGAGCCATAGTTTAGCAAAATCATAGTTATTGATTATTGAAAGATAAACTATAGGATTTTCATTCTCTTTGTGAGAGTAATGGAGTTTTGTTCTAGCATAATTTAGATTTGAACTTGAGTTTCCCACAAGTCATTAAAATAATATTTCCTGATCACAAACACAATCTTTGCTAAATTAAATAGACTAATATTTAGTGTAATAGTCATATCTATGTTCTCCTTTACTTTTTTAAACCTGTAATTAGGTCATACTCACTCTCTAATATTCTGAAAATACTACAAAGAGAGAGAGAGAAAGAGAGAGAGAGAGAGAGAGAGAGAGAGAGAGAGAGAGGTAAAATTTAAATTTTTATCATTGTTACTTGTAAATATGCTGACTTGTAAAGAACATAACATAGAATCTAAGTTTTGGACTGTATGAAGTGCCTTTGTTTAGCCAGTTGATTGCCTTCCTGTCAACATAGTAATCAAAAAGGGATAGTCAAATGGGGGTTTACAGTTGTGAATACAGGAAACACAGGGTTTATTCTTATATTAATAATTTATTAATTATTATAAACCTACTTCTGCCCACTCTTGTATTTGGTTATTGTTTTTCAGCAAAAACAAATAAACCAAAACCATTAGGTATTTGCCATTATAAAAGACAATGGTTAAAAAGTTATGTGTTGAGCCACAGTGTAGATATAGTATATATTTACGCTTGAACCATGTCAAATGGCTTAACTCACTGATACAGTATAGCATGCCCGTTGTAGCTATCCCAGAGCCCTTTCCAAACTCTTACATCTCTCTGACCTTTCTATCCATTTCTAGTCAGCCTCAACACATTACCCATTATCTGACAATACTGAGTTATCACCCTTTACAATTTGTTAGCCTGCGCTGGAGAGAGCACGTAGCATTGAGACAGCCCTGACTGGCCAGCGGTGGGGCACTGGACTGGTATGCAGGTGCACAGGATTCTAGTCCTGGCTCTGCTTCACCTGCCTGAGGGACGTGGATAGATTAGTTCTCTAAATTCAAAAGGGGCACGGAGAGGAGTAAACCAAATCGGGAACCGCAGCTGCAAGGCCCTTGGACTGCTACTCCACTCTTCCCCCAAATGACACGGTTAATAAATCCCGGGCCTCCTAACTGTGTCCCCAGATTCAACCTCAGAACATCTCACAACACTGTTCTCCGAGCAGCCACCACACACCAAGTGGGGTCGGAATCTCTTCCCATTGAGGGGCTAGATAATCTGGCCTTTCTGCCTCTGAAATTTGGTAACTGCTTCCCTTTAGTCCAAATACTTTAAAGAATATGAACATCTGAATCCTTTATAAAGTGGTCGTGAGTAAATACTAAAAATTATCAGGATTTCCTTCTTAACCAGAACTTCATTTTTCTCCACGAGACTTTCATTTTATATTAACTGGGTTGAGTTAATAATGTTTCACTTTGTTAAATGTAGAGAAAGTCTACATTTTTACAATTATTCATATGTATATGATTTATTTATTGCATGGAGACAGTATGCTGAAAATTGCATTGCATTGTTTGTTTTAAGAGCACGTGTTTATGGACTTTTAATAATTCAAACATTATGTTATAAAATAGATGCTTGCAGTCAGGAGTCAATGTAACTACCATTTCTTGCAATAGCATACATTTTAAGAGGAGAAGGGCCAAATTTTAAATTAAAAAATATACTTTAAAAAAACAAATAAAAAATAGCATTTCCTTCAAAATTCAATTTTCTTTTTTATGCAATGTCCTCAAAGAAAAAAACAAATGGGGGCAGTAAAGAGGAATTTCGGGCTAATGGCATCCCTGCAGCACATGGCAGATGCTGCTGGCAGCTTATATTTATTACGTATTGAAAAGACAAACCCAACAAAGTACAGAACTTTAATAAAAAGTCTGCTTAAAGGTATTACCAGCCATAAACAGCAGGAGTTATAGAACAAAGAAATCATTATAAATCCCTGCAACAAATGTAAGGCTTTTATCTGCATTGATGAAAACTATGTGTGTGGAGATATCTACAGATTCTCTTAGTGATGGCATTGTCTTCAACCAGGGCTGCCATCTGCCACTTACCATCCAATGACACTGAGCAGCTCACTTCAGTGCTCTGCAGCCTCAGCTTGTTTCATAAAGTGATGGCATGGAAAAAGCTCTAAAATCTACAAAATCTATCTGCATGATAATTTTTATAGCAATAAGAATTGTTTGCTTTTTCTGATTTCATCCTAAATTTCCAATTGCTATCCGGGAGGGGAAAAGCAATAAACCTAAACACTAGAATTATCTAAAAAAAAAATGCATGTGTGATAGGCATGTGGATTCTATGTGGACATGTATATTCCTTTTCAAAAAAAAACAACTATGTGAATTTAGCATTTTCAATAATTTGCATCAGTTTTTATAAACAGGATTCATTTGACTATATTTTCTTAAATTCATTTCTTTGCGCATGCATATCATCATTCAAAAATACTTTATCAAGTGCATGCATATTATCAAGTATTTCTTTTTTTTTTTTTTAACAAGTATTTCTTATGAGCCAGGTCGCAGGCAGGTTGTCTGGAATATGATAGCGAACAACAACACAAAACCATTGGCCTATCCCTATGGAGCACACATTTTTGGAAGACGGACGAATCATGTCCAAAACAAGTGACTAAAGGTTGTGATAAACATATGGTGGAGGTAGAGGTCGAATGATGTAGTTTAGAATAGGGGTAGTCGGGTAAGGTCACTCTGATTAGATAAAATTAAACTTGTTACAAAGTCTAAATACATTGGGTTTGATCAAAAAAGTGTCATCATACTTATGGCCAATTATTGTCACCTAACATTGGCTTAAACTTTGTAGTTGGTGAAATGGTCAATGGTCTTACTATTTTATTCCAATATGAGTCTCAAAGTAATATGTTAGCCAGTAGGACAGATGGCATAATTTTATAGCAAAGAAAACTTATTCCTAAGAAAGTAAAACGGACTCTTCGAGGCCATTAGAATTGTATTCTTGTGGAGAGAGAACATAAGCCCAAGGTCTTCTGATTCCAAATGCGGTGTTCTCCCGACTACAACATGCTGGTTGGTTATTCCATTGTCTAGTACTTTCTTCGTGACTATAGATTCCTATGGACCCCACCTTAGAACTTGAGGCAAATGAGAAATAGCAACCTTCACTGCATGCCTGAACTTGGACAAGCAAGGTGAACTGCCCCATCATCTAAACCCTAGCAAGAATATGGCTACTGCCCTTTATCCTACCAATGATCTGTGCTCCAAGAACTAAATGCCAACAAGTGTTTGCAGGCTGTGATTGTTTTCAGTAGAAATAATGGACACAAAATACGGCTAAAAGTGCTCATGGTAAAAATTTCTCAAAACAGATGGGAGAATCAGCTATTTAAATCAGTGGTTCTCAACCTTCCTAATACTGCGACCCTTTCATACAGTTCCTCATGTTGTGGTGACCCCCAATTTCATTGTTACAAATTGAACATAATTAAAGCATAGTGATTAATCACAAAAACAATATGTAATTATATATGTGTTTTCCAATGATCTTGGGCGACCCCTGTGAAAGGGTCGTTCGACCCCCAAAGGGCTCGCAAGCCACAGGTTGAGAACCGCTGCTTTAGATGTATAAAATTTATAAACGAATATATCCAGGGACAAAAGCTATAATCAGTAAAATTTAATATGGATTTATAACCAAAAAAGAAAAAATCTTTCAGTATTTTACCTAGAAAAGAATTCTAAATTAAACAACTTCAGTAAAATTAAACTGCAGAAAAAATGGGAGGATCTTAATCATGATATGCAAAAAATTGTCTAAGGATTAACGTAACTTGCTTAATGAGGGGTGTCTATGAGGAAAAAGCACTTTCAGTGAAAATTCATTTTAGTGTAATTCTGCCAAAAATCAGTCAAAATGTCTATTGCATCTTAATGGCTAGCACAGAAAGGCAGCACCCTTTTGGCAGTAATCATTTACCTTTTTAAAAAATATATTTTTTTTTATTGAATTCAGAGAGGAAGAAAGAGGGAGAGAGAGAGATAGAAACATCAGTGATAAGAAAGAATCGTTTATCGGCTGCCTCCTGCACACCCTACACTGGGGACTGAGCCTGCAACCCGGGCAGGTGCCCTGACCAGGAATCAAACCATGACCTCCTCGTTCATAGGTCAGCGCTCAACCATGAGCCACACCAGCCAGGCAGTATTCATCTTTCTTAATGTTCTCCTCCATAGGGTAGGAAAGCTGGTAGGAATAGGTATGGTATAGAACAGGGGTGGGCAAACTTTATGACTCGAGGGCCACAATGGGTTCTTAAACTGGACCGGAGGGCCGGAACAAAAGCATGGATGGAGTGTTTGTGTGAACTAATATAAATTCAAAGTAAACATCATTACATAAAAGGGTACGGTCTTTTTTTTTTTTTTTTTTTAGTTTTATTCATTTCAATAAATACCCGCGGGCTGTAGTTTGCCCACAGCTGGTATAGAACATAGTGTGAGCCAGGTTCTCCCAACTCACACTGGCAAGATTAGTCTTCATCCTCCCTCCCTTTACCTCCACATTCATGTTGAACCTGTAGCTCTCATTACATTTTCCTCCCAACTAGTTGGTGGAGTTGCCAATGGATATGTTTGTATGTACAAGTCACTTGCTTTTCTTCTTGCCTCTCTCCTACTCCCCATGGGAATGAAAGCTTCCAAGTTCACAGAGGCCTGTCACAAAGTCACTGATGCCTTTTCAGAGCTTCCATTGCCACCTCTCAACACTGCCCGCGTCTCCAGCACTGCTAATAACACTGCCAGTTAAATCCTGCCAAACCTACCGGTGCTGTCTTGTGCCCCATCCCACTTAAACTCTGGCATTGCTTCATTGCTGCACTGTACCCCTCCTTCTGCCACTTAGATGCCAGTCCCTGAGGACTAAGAAAAGAATTTCCATGGCCCAAGGGCAGCTCTGTCTGTGCTACTTAACTTTCTGTTCCTGTAGAATGAGTTTTTTACAGGAAACTCCTCAGTCCCTCCTGCACTGGACCCCACACACGATGGCCTCGTAGGCCATCCAGTCGTTCCTGAGTCCTAGGGGGACGATGGCTCAGCACCCATGCTGGGAGCCACTCCCACTAAGTTGTGTTAGAGATGTCCCACAGTCTGAAGCACAGAGATGCCACAAGATGAAACTATAGATTGTTAGACCCATGGGGTTTATCCTTGTTATTTGACCTCTCTACACTCCTTTTGACTGACCAACAACCTTTTCAAACAAACAACCAGATATGAAGGTAAATATTTTATTTTATTTTTTTCATCATCCTGTATGTATTTATGGAACACCTTTTACACATACTGCAGCTGGGAGATGGGGCGTACAGATTTAGTGTAAGACTTTGTGCAGATCTCAGTGAGTTTGTATTTTTAGCTTTCTTAATTGAATTTATTGGAGTTAAATTGGACATTGGTTAATAAAATGATGTAGATGTACAATTCTATCATACATCATCTGTATATTGTATTGTGTGTTCACCACCCCAAAGCCAAGTCTCCTTCCATTACCACCCATCCCCCTGTACATCTTCTACCTCCCCTCACTCCCCTTTCCCTTTGGTAATCACCGGACTATTGTCTGCGTCAACTAGTTTGTGTTATTCTCTTTTCTTTTTTTTTTTTTTTGCTTAATCCCTTCACCTTTTTTCACCCAGCCCCACAAACCCCGCCTCCCTTCTGACGACTGACAGTCTGTTTTATATCTATGAGTCTGTGTCTATTTTGTTTGTTAGTCCATTTTGTACATTACATTCCACATATAAGTGAGGTCATATAATGCTTGTCTTTCTCTGACTGGCTTATTTCACTTAGCATATGGTATTCAGGTCCATACATGCTGTCTCAAAAAGTAAGATTTCTTTATTTTTTATGACTGAGTAGTATTCCATTGTGTAAATGTACTCCAGTTTTTTAATCTACTTCTTTAAAGATAGGCACTTGGGATGCTTCCAGATCTTGGCTGCTGTACATAATGCTGCAATGAACATAGGGGTACATATATTCTTTCAGATTAGTATTTCAGGTTCCTTTGGGTATATTCCCAGAATTGGAATTGCTGAGTCAGGTGGTTCCATTTTTTATTTTTTGAGGCTGCACCAATATGCACTCCCACCACCACTACACAAGGGTTCCCTTTTCCCCACATCTTTGCCAATGCATGTTGTTTGTTGATTTATTAATGATAGCCATTCTGACAGTTGTGAGGTGATATCTCATTGTGGTTCTAATTTGCATTTCTCTGATGAATAGTGGCATTGAGTGTGTTTTCATATGTCTATTGGCTATCTGTATGTCCACTTTGGAAAGGTGTCTGTCTATTCAGGTCCTTTGCCTATTTTTTAATAGGATTGTTTGTTATTTTGGTGTTGAGTTATATAAATCTTTACAAAGTATGTATATAAACCCCTTATCAGATGTATCACTGGCAAATATGTTCTCCCATTTAGTAGGTTGTCTTTTCATTTTGTTTGATAGTTTCCTTTGCCGTGCCAAAACGTTTTAGGTTGATGTAGTCCCATTTGTGTATTTTTTCTTTTGTCTCTCTGGCCCAAGGACATATATTATTATTGATGTATAAAAAATGCAACTGATTTCTGGATATTTATCTTGTATCCAAATATTTTACTGAATTAATTTATCAGTTCTAGTAGTTTTTGGGTGGCATCTTTAGGGTTCTCTACATACAGTATCATGTCATCTGCAAATAATGACATTTTTACTTCTTCCTTTCCAAGGGAAGAATGACTCTGTCCTAGACACACAACTCAGTCTGTCCCAGAGTCTGCCAGGAGCCTTATCTCAGCAGGGCAGGACCCCTGGGAATCAGGAGGATGGGGTTAGTGTTTCTCTCATGAGGAAGAGGTGCTGGTCAGACCTGGAGGGAGATGGGGATTGTGGCCCCTTCCCAGAACCACAGAACTCAGCCTTTCCCAGATTCTGCCCAGACGTCTCCAGGGTGGAGTCATCATGAGTTGGTAGGATGGTCCAATGGGAGCCCAGGGAGTGGGACTAATGCAGTGGTTCTCAACCTTCTGGCCCTTTAAATACAGTTCCTCATGTTGTGACCCAACCATAAAATTATTTTCGTTGCTACTTCATAACTGTCATGTTGCTACTGTTATGAATCGTAATGTAAATATCTGATATGCAGGATGGTCTTAGGCGACCCCTGTGAAAGGGTCGTTCAACCGCCAAAGGGGTCGCGACCCACAGGTTGAGAACCACTGGTCTAGTGGATCTCACAAGAGGGGAGGCACCAGTGTAGTTCATGGGTAAGTGAGAAGAATAACCCCACCCCACCCCAAAGCTATACCATTCAATCACTGATACCCCCTGAGTCTGCCCAGACCTGTATACCCTGGCCCAGGCAGCTGACACATGGATGGGAGCAGACCAAGCCCTTTTCATGTCTCTGCTCTTCCTACCAGTCTTGATGTGGCTTCTTCTGTAAATCTTTGGTAATAGACTTCTCAGCAGGGCACATGCTCCATAGTGTGGGACAACATGAATTTCAGAGAGAGTGGGGCTATTATATTCCCCCAGGCTGATGCCATATGAAGGGGAATTCCCCACCCAAGAAAGATGGCATCTGTGGTGTAGGAGAGGGACTCAGCACAGGTATCCTGGTGGCTGTCCTTTCAGATGTCTCCCCAGAGCCACAAAACCCAGTCTATTCTCTTGTGACTCCAGTCCATTCTGCCATCCCTCGCTAGAATCCCAGTGTGAGTGACCCCAGATGAGATTTTGTGTGTTGGTTCTTTAAAAGAACCTGTGTCTCTAGCAGACTCCCATCTCCCTTGGCAGAAAAAATCTCCACCATTTTCACAACTAGACATTATATATACCTCTTCCTTGCTCAGGTGCTGTGGGCGGGGGGAGCCCCGTTTGGTTTGGGGACCCCATGCTTCTCAGAGGGAACCTTTGCAGCTGAGATATCCCTCTGGGAGCTCAGCCACCATCATGGGAGCAGAGCCAGCCCTTTTCATGTCTCGGCCCTTCCTACCAGTCTTGATGTGGTTTCTTCTGTAAATCCTTGGTCACAAGACTTCTCTTCAGCTAGTCTTCAGTTGGTTATTCAGGTTGATTCTCTGTATTTTAGTTGTGACTCCAGTTTGGCTGAGAGAAGGTAAGCGTAGCTTCACCCACATCACAGCCATCTTGGATCTTCCTAACTATTTTGCTTTTCATATGGAAATAGCAAATGTGCTTTTGTTGTAGATTACTAAACATTGAATGGTACTACTTTCTCTATTTAGCAAGTTATTTTATTTCTCTATCTTAAGATTTAAAAAAAGATAATATCATTCCAGCTACTGAAAAACTGTTATACTATATTCAACTATGTTATTGTTTCAGAAATAAATGACCTTCCTTCTTTATCACTAATCTAACGTTTCTCCGTTGTAACAAAAAGTTCTCCAGTTTGAAAGTAAAAGCACCTTTTATAAAAACAGTGGCACACACTCGGTAATACTTCACCTTATTATAATACCACATTACAGAGTAAGATCAACCAGTTTAAACTCCCATGCCAACATTTTCCTGTTAAGTAGAAACACAAATGGTATTTTTTAAATACAAAGCTGAGAAACATTTCTGTACTTTTTATTACTTTGTACTTGATGATCACTTCATATGGCAACAACACAGAGAATAAAACCCAGATGATATAATTACAGAATACTTTTCTTTTTACAATCCCTGACAAAGAATATATATATATGTATCAGCCAAGAGATGTTTCATTTTTGTTCTCTCTATAAGTTGGTCTAGCTAGACCACAGAAACTTAGTATGGATCAGTGTTTCCTAACAAATCCTCCCAAGGGTGTATCCATCCCAAGGGTATATCAATCAGCCCAGTTCCACATGGACTATAGAGCTCAGAAATCTGGGGACACCAAAATGTGAGTGGTGCATCATTTGGACTGTTTCCAACTCTGGGTGTAATTGAAACAGTGGATGGGACAAGAAGCCAGAACAAAAAAAGATTTTGAAAAATAATTGTGATGAAACACTTAGGTATAAATATGAAAGGTTTGTATAGACTTGAGTACATCATGAGACATAACTGTGGATCAGGGTGCCCTACTACTTGTAAAACAGTGAGCACTGAGGAAACCTATCAGGACTCAGTGATGGTCTGCCTCTTGCAGGGTTTTGCTAATGTGCCATTTCAGGGCAGAGCTTAGCTCTGTTCCCCGAACATGTACTTATTGAGATTAATCTTTCTCCACTTACCTTACCAACACGCCCTACCAGTTCCAACAGGATTAGCATTTAGTGAGGAAAACCGATGACGGAAACACTTACAGAATTTCTGTATGTTTTTCAAATAACATTATATTGATTAATGAGTGTTCTGAATTACTACTTATGTTTCTCCTTTCAAAGATTCCACTTCAAGCAATTATTCTGCTTAATTTGTTTTTTAACATTCGACTATGACTTTACTCATATTACTATGTTTAAGTTACATGGAAAGGACAGCCAAGCAGTTCTGCCCCGTTTCAGGAAAAGTTATCAATCAACACCAAGTACATGGTGACAAATAACAAGGAATGGTGACATCTTTGGGTCCAGGACAAGGAAGAATGGGCTCTGGTGCTATGATTCATCTCCAAGAAGAGTATAGCACAATGGCCAGCCCAAGCCATACTGACACTGAACCGTTAACACTGGTCTCAAATTCGGATCTCTTCTCTGAAGCTAGCAAATCAAGTGAAATAATTGGGTTAAAAAACATTTTAGAATGAAGCCCAGCTAAGTTTAAAAACCATGCTCTTGATACATTTTCCTTTCAAAATTTACATAAAACATACTTTCCCACTCTAAGAGCCCAGATTTTTTCCCCCTCACGCAGCCCACCATGTAACTGCAGATAGACTATTCTGCCTCAAGATGGAAAAGTAGGGGGGGGGGGCGGGAAATTAATAGCATCTGCATAATATTCTCTCTACACACTGTTGTTGGGTGGGAAATAGAAAATTTTTAAAAGAAAGGAAGAAATGTTCCATCTTAGATTCTCTTAACTTCTTATTCCGTAGTTTCTGAATCCGACTCTGATGCTAAGGTGACAGTGTAGACATGAAATTTTTGTTATCAGTGAAGGAGGCCAGGACAGAGAGGAAGTTACCTCTTTTTCTTCAAGAGTTATCAGATGGTACACGCTCCTCAAGCCCCTCACTGTCTCAGACTAGAGCACGCTGTAGGATCACAAGGCCTTCCTTGTAAGCTGGCTTTCTTCAGTGGCAAACTCACAGATCCAGCCTGCAGCTTTTACAGCTCACATCTCCAACCATGTGTGGCCAGGGAGCATGACCTGGTCTTGAACTTTCCTGTACTATAGGCTAATTACCTAACTAACTTGTTAATAAGAAATGCTCTGCCAGTGGCCTCTGGGGACAGGGTGGAGATGAGTTCTGAGTGGTTGGTCAGAATCATATCACAGTTTGGACAAAACAAACAAACAAACAAACAAAACAAACCCACAAAAATAAACAGATGGGTACCACCAATATGACCAAGGAAAATTCTGCCCATTTTTATAGTTGAAATTTTAAAGACCCTGAGGTTACTTCTGGTTTTTGGTTTGTCAAGGAGACCATGAGTGGCTGTGAAACCGGCAGCTGCCTCTGCTTAATCTTTAGCACAGAGATCTTTGCTTGCATTCCTATGGAAGGACTGTATTATAGTTTCCTAGGCCTTGCCAAGTAGACCTAAGACACAAAGAATCTCTACTGTGGTTCTGCTCTGTTAGGAACTTCCTTCTCTTGACAAAGTAGAACTTGTTGGGATATGAAACTATCAGCATTGGGTACACATGTCAATATTTTCCAGAGGACTATGCTCTGCAAGATATCTACCTTGTTCCATAAAGAGGGTCGCCCCAGCTGTCACATACTGGTAGGAGGGAATTCTCTGCTACCCCAAGAATAAATAGAAATTGTCAAAAACAATGTTTTGTTTTTTTGTTTGTTTGCTTTTTGTTTTTTAGTTCAATTTTTGATGGAGAACAGTATGCAAGGTTATATATAGCCTTGAAAAAGGTAACCTTCAGATTTAGGTAGCTGGATTCATCCTTTGGAATTTCTCTGAAGTGTCATGAACCTCTAGTTATTTCATTGAGAAAATTTGAAAAAAAATATGATTTAATGTATTGCTCTTATTTCTTTTTAGGTCAGTCTTGACTCTCGAGTTAGAGAGGTGATCAATAGAAATCTGTTGGATCCCAATCCTCACATGTATGAAGATGCCCAACTTCAGATATATACCTTAATGCACAGAGATTCTTTTCCAAGGTTTTTGAACTCTCAAATATATAAGTCATTTGTTGAAAGTACTGCCAGTTCTACTTCTGAATCTTAATTTTCACTTAAAGAAATCATTTTGGAGGGCTGGGATGGGAAATAAAAGTTGTCATATAACATCAGACACGGAGTTCCCGGAGAACTACAGTTTAGCATTCCTCAGGCTACTGTGAAAATAAAACCATATGGTCTTTGTCTCCATTTTTATCAAGGTTATCCATGGTTAACTTTGGAGAAAATACCACATAAAACAATGAATTGCCAAATTAAGTTTGTTTTACTCAACACTCATTCTACTTGCAAGCAAACTGTATTTGTAGTCCTATGACCAGTCTCCTAGTGTATTTCCAGAGACTGCATGTGCAAAGTCAAACTGCTTCTTTTGCCATGTAGTTGTTGTAATATTTAATCCAGTGACATAACTTATATCTGTATTTAAGGACTTTTGTGCAATATGGTCTTACAGAAATAATTGCCAAAAAGTTGGCTGTAGTTTGCGTTTTTAAATATAATCTAAGACAGACAAAGCCAATTTTTAAATTGTAAACAATAGTATTCAACATGCTATATACTGTGTTCAGTACACTCATTTTGAAGCCAATATATCTGTACATGAAAAAAGAGCTATTTATCTCTGTTTGTTGGGAAATCCCAGTGGGGGATTCCTCTGGTTGTTCACTGCCAAAACTGTGGCATTTTTATTACAGAAGCATTTGTTGTGTAAAAAATAATAAGATGAAAAGAGAAAAAAAGCACAAAATAATTTGAAGATCTTCTATCTCAATGACAAATCAAAGAATGATATTGTTTTTAATTGTAACAGAAGAAAATGAATCTATGTATATATCACATGTCCAATACTGTAATTAATTTATTAAAGGCTGGCTCTCCAGTTCTCAAACAGTTGTATAATGTATGTACTTTAGCAAGAAAAAATGACAAGCTTGATAACTTAGTTTTGAAATATAAGGAAAGGATCTAATAAAGGAATGCCTACATGTAGCATCATAAAAAAATGTTGATGAAAAACATCTGTCCCTGTGGCATATTTTCCTTGAAAGTGAAATCCAGTGAAAAGCTAAGTTTTTAACTAACAGAAGTTTTATAAGGGTTATAAAGAAGATAATTCTCTATTTCAGACCTTAACTGTTTTCACATCGTATCTTAAGGATTACTTATTTTAAAAATGTTGAAACCAAACTATTAATTCTCATCCATAACTGAAAGGCAGTACAGTGCTCAAATCTCCTAGCTGCCATATTATTTTTTAAAGTCTCACTAAATCTTTAAGACAAATACTTGCCTGACATTGGCATGCACTTTTTGACATTCAAGAAAACAGTATCCTATTGTGCACCAACACAAAAAAGTCAGAGTCATATTTATATCAAGACGTTACATTTGAATATTAATATACCCTGGAGGCTATTTTTTTAATCTTACACTTATTAAATATAATATTGAGTAACCTAAAATGAAAGTTTTAAAAATATTTATATCCAATGAAAATACTGGCCTTATATTAAGGATGATATTAAAATTATAGGTTTTTTCATTGTCATTTTTAACTACCTCTCATTTTTTAATTTATTAAACATTAAAAAAATAAGTTTGGGTTTTCTTTTTAAATTTTATTTTACTTGAAAGGTTGGCATTGTAAGTTTCTTTTTCCATAAACTTAAAACATGTTAAGAATTGTTTTTTTTTAAGTGAA
The DNA here is from genome assembly GCF_964212035.1 of Myotis nattereri. Classification (NCBI taxonomy): domain Eukaryota; kingdom Metazoa; phylum Chordata; class Mammalia; order Chiroptera; family Vespertilionidae; genus Myotis; species Myotis nattereri. The sequence goes on along the minus strand of NC_138081.1, from coordinate 92,582,782 downwards.
TTTAATTTTCTAATTTATATAGGATTCAGGAGATACGTTTAAAAGGGCTATTATCTATTCCCTATGCAAATATTTTAACTGTTGCAGTGTTTAACAAAATGGGATTTTAAAAAATGTTTGAAGAGTAGAGAACAAAAATGTTCTGTTTACACTGGCGTTGCTGACTATCCTATCATATTCAGCACTTTTAAACACATTATTTATGAAAATGTACTTAAAATACGAGATAGAAAATATTTATAATGATAATTTCTTTTAACAAATGCCTGTTTTTGTCTGAAAGTGTTAGTGTGTTTAGACATACTTTATCCATGTCAATTAGATATTTACTATTTGAATAATAGTTTTCAGTAATATGTTGAAAAATGATAAAGATGTTTACAAAAAGTCATATTTTTTTTTCCTAAAGAGTGAAGAAAAACCTAAAAGAATCATCACTTCTATTGTGAAGTTCTGTTGTTCCTGAGTTAAATTTTTTGGTTAGAATTGAGTTTATTATGCTACTATGATGTATACACATATATGTTGTAATATCATACTTGTTGCTGTGTTTGAAGCACAATAAATTGGTGCACATGACTAGAAAATATGTACTATATTATGATAGACTGCATGCATCAATCTTTTAAATGTACACTTTATATTCTTGTTGTTACTATATATGATGGTGACCTGCTAGTCATAAGTTATCTTTATAAGATACTTTGGGTTCTTAGATGAATTGTCTGTTTGACAATACTTTTAATATTTTACCAAATGTAAAAGATAAGGGCCCTTATAAAGAGTCCTGATCTGTAACTTGGGCATTTGTAGAATACAGATTTTGAAGTTAGTATATCCTTTTGAAACCTGATTAGGAAGTTGTTTTGAGAATGATTCTAGAGTAGATTTTACACATCAGATGTCCCTAACCATGCTATGTAGCATTTCTGTGCTAAATTCCTACTTTGGAGGGAGGGGAGGGTTACTCATTTAATTTCAAAATGTTTAAAGTTTCTATCTAAGAGTATGTCTGTATATTTGAAACTCTACAAATTTGCTTTAATTACAGAGCTATAATAAACAAACAAACAAATGTCCTCAAATGGTGTCTATGCTACCATTCCAAGAGCACAATATTTGTTTTGGTAGAATTAGACTTTCCCAGTGAGTGAATTCCTCCCTGAGGAAAAATTGCACTTTAGAAGGTACACATGTGTTTCAGATTGCCAAGATCTCTTTGTATACTGTTAGAATCTGCTAATGCGCACAGAAAGAGGTTAATGCTTTTTCTATAGTGCCTATGATGGAAAGAAAAGTAGAGGATATAGATTATATATAAATATATAGAAATAAACTGGAGAGCCAGAGGTGGATCTTGCATATAGATCACACTAGTAATGGATGGGTGACACTTCTTCCTTACTATAGATAATTATTGTTACCCAAAGGTAGTATAGATACCCCAACAGTGTTACAAGGCAGCTGTACGCGCAGTAGGTGCACTGGCATATGAACAACTATAGCAAAACACAATTTTGATGTCAATGTTATTCAGTGCAAAAATCAAGACTATAATGTGGTCTTTTTTTTTTTTTAATCTTAAAATCTGTACATAGGATGACCAGTTCTGATATTTGGTCATGGTGCATGGGGTGTTTAATAGTAAGTATCTTTAACGTTGCCTAGATTCTTATTTACAGAATGAAATGTATATCCAATTTTTACCTGATAATTCAGTTTTGCAAAAGGACTATAGAAATAGGTAGATAATGTTTATTTATTAGGGGCAAAAATACATTTTCACCATTTTAATCTGATTTAAAATAATATCTGATTCTTAATTTTTAATTTACCTATTTTCCCCATACACTTTTAACTTATGCTGAAAAAAATAAGTCATTGTAATTGTGACAAATTACATTTGCAAAAAATACAGTATATCAGTGCATCGAGGAAAAATGTACAATCAGAAAATAAGAACCTTGTGAATGCCACCTAAATTTCCTAGATCTAAAATGCCTTTAACTAGTACCCTATGAAACATGAATTTTGAAAACTTTGCACTGCATACATTGGCAAATTATTGTGAAAGGTGGTCAAGCTATTTCCAGAAAATCTTCCGGCCTGTGTATTTATGCTGATAGTTATAATGGTTAATTTTCAAAGTGTACTTTTGCAAAGGCTTCTATTTATGTGCTCTTTTCAGTTCTTTATAAATTTCTGTCCAATATACAATGTTAGTTCTCCTGAGAAAATAATATTAAATCTGTAAAAATTTTAGCTATTCCTCACTTGCTACAACTGAAAATATTTATCAATAAAACTGATACCAAAAATTTGTTTCAGATGTTCCCTGAAACATTCTTAATATTATCCTTGCAACACACAAGAGGTTGTCGAGTTTTATTTACAAATATGAAGCTTTAATTACAAATTTGATTTCAAGCTACATTTCTGTCCTGTGACTGGGCAAACCATGTATCCTGAGGATGTGTCCTCATTTCAAATGCAGAATAGTCTCTATAAGATGATCATAAGAAAGAAATGAAATAAACATGGATAAAGTGTTATTTTAACAAAGTTCTCCAGCTCAATAAAAATTCCCATTTTTCAATAATGTATACACTAAATGCCATTTTAATGCACTTCTCCCATATTTTTTTCAAACCATACTTTAAAAGTATTATTTAGTTATTCATCCAAAAAATACAACCAAGATTATTTTCAGATGGAGGAATATATGAATGTCATGCTTTGTTCAATAATGTGATTCAAAATCACTGTCTTCAGTTCACTAACATCATTCTGAATCTACAATTAAGAAAAAAAATCACACACATGGAGATATATATGGTTAGATGTGTGTGTATAATATAGGTTTAAATCATAGTTTAAAAAAGAAATCATTAAAAAAAAAAGAAATCATTTACAAGAATGGGGAGAATACAAATACCCAATAATTTGCCAAATATATATGTGGGTGGGGGGATAGAAGTAAAATTGTTATGAGATTGGCCATTAGAAAACATTGATATCAACATGGAATAGAAAGCATTTTTTAATATTAGAGCAGTATGATTTTAAAATTAATTTTACTAGGAAAATAAAAGAATAAATGTATTTGTATGCTCATAAAATTTAGCATTAACATTTTATTTTTGAATAATTTCAAGTTTACAGAAAAATTGCAAAGATAGTACAGAGAGGTTCCATGTACAGCACACCCATGAGATATCTGTCACGTAAAGAACCAACATCCGTGCATTAGGTCTACACTTCAGATTCCCTTAGTTTTTACCTTCTTCTGTTCCAGGATCCCATTCAAGATGCCACATTACATTTAGCCATCGTGTGTCCTTAGGTTCCTCTTAGCTGGGACAGTTTCTCAAACTTTTCTTGCTTTTGATGACTTTGACAGGTTTAAGGAGCACTGGTCTAGCATTTTGCAGAATGTTCCCCAGTTGGAATTTGTCTGATGTCTCCCCCATGATTAGACAGGTGTTACCATTTGGGGAAGGAAGACCCCCGAAGTAAAGTGGCATTTCTACCACATGGTGTCAAAGGTGCATACCACCATCATGACTTATCACTGGTGATGTTGACTTTGGTCATCTGGCTGAGGTAGTGTTTGTCAGGTTTCTCTACTGTAAAGTAATAGATTTTTAAGAGGTATTATTGCATGTAAGTTTATTGGACATTTATATTGAGCTAAAAAAAAGTTATGAGTAGATTCCTCAGCAGTGCTGTTAGGTTCCATTAAATGACTGCTAACAAGTACTATGAAGAAAATGCAATGAACTGAAACGTGAAATGGAAAAATTCCTAAACAGTGTTAGCTTGAATACTTAATGGAGGGGAAAGTGAATTTTTTTCATTAAAAATAGTATAATTACCTTAATCCTCTACATCTCTTTGGTAGTAAAGATGTTAGTCTTACTAATTGTCATAGTAGGTACTTTAAACTCATAATTATTTTGCTTGAGTTTTTCTATACTGCCCTCCAATGAACAATAAACACTGAAAATTGAAATAATGTAGAAGACTTGATTTTTTCCCTTGCTTTAACCTATTTGTCATAAACGCAGTTTCTTGTATATGATTTCAGTATATTTGCTAAATATAAAAAATAATTTAAATGTGATTGGTTCTGTAAAATTTATCATATTGAACATATGTCATTTTTTTTACTACCATGTTCATTGTACTTAGTAATCTATGTCCTTATTTTGGAGCCCACCAATATTAGTTGGCCATAAAGAAATTGTGAATGCATGAATACAATTTAAGAGATACCATGCTTGGTTATTTTGTAAAGCCAGAATAACTGTAGGTACCTACAAACTGAATAGATAATGCAGATTATATTTCCTCCCATTTAAGTTTTGGGTTTTGTTTCCTCTTTCTTGAGTCTATTTTATCATTTTACCTATGTACAATAGACACTGAAAACGCTAGCATTTTCAAATGTAATAGAATTTGAGCATGACAATAATGTAAGAAAACTTAGAAGTCTCAAACTATGTATATTTGAGTTTTCAAAGTAAATCAAATTACAGCTGTTTTCATTTGACCATATTGTGTGAACCTATGGATATTACTGTAAAATGCACATGCATTACACTGACTTTAAAAATGTTTTGAATCAATAAAGAATCCACCAATATATCCTTAACAAGTTACTGTTTCCTCATTGGTGTAACATAGGAGTAAAACATACACTCATTTATGTTACTTAAATTGCTTACACATCCGTGGGAAAATAATTTCTGACTAGATTCTTTACATTGTTCCATAAGGTTATTTTTGCACCTTTTACAAATAAAAGTATATTCTCGAAATGACTTGTTTTGAGAATTTAGCTGAGAGATTTATCATGTTGAGTTCAAATGACTCCCACCATTTCTGTGGTTAAAAAAAAAAAATAACTCAAAGTTTTGACTTGGGAAATAACTGTTCCTCATAGAGATATACACAATTTGATCAGTCCTGTTGTGCATCGGACCAGAATTAATACGGATTTTAACCACTGCTGTAAAGGAAAACGATTTTATAGTGTGGCTGGAATGCACATTCAAACTGAGATAAATAATGTGATTAGTTGGAGCTTTGAAGTAGCAAAACCTATCTCTGCCTTGTACTTGGAGATGCATCTCATTCGTCCACTCACTTTGCGTCTGTATGCGGAGCTAAGGAATGCGCAGCGGCAATGCGAGCTCCTTTTGTCTGAGACCGCGGAGTCCCCGGGCGGAGAGTTAGGTCCTCGAAAGCCAGGTATTGCCCCCTCCTCGCCACTCCTCCGGTGCGCTGTGCAATGGTCTTTGAATAATGAAAAGCATTACATCAATTCACCTTCTGCCTTCCCACCGCTATTAGAGTTTTGTTGGGTTTTTTTGGGGGGGTGGGGGGCGGGGGAGGTTGGGGAACAGGCCACGGGTCGGGCTCCGGAGGCTGTTCCCTGTGTTGACGGGCACCAGGCGTCACAACCTCCTTACAAAGCAGCCGAGGAGTAAGTGCGAACGGGCCGCGGGAGGCAGGCGAGGAAGGAAGGCCTCCGGGAGCAAGTTCCAAGGCAGGTAAGGGACCGGAAAGGAGACTTGGCGAAATCGCTCGCTCCTTGGTTGCCTTCCGGCACTGCTGCCATGTCCTAATTAGTATGAGTCTCAGCCACCGACGGACAAAAAACAAAACAAAAAGAGGTCAGCTCTCGCCCTCTTTCCAAACAATTCCATCTTTGAAACGAAAGGCCAGGCTGGCCCGGGCGCTTCCTTCGCGGTGACCTCAGCCTCGGCGCGAACATGAGACTGCGCCCCATGCGCAGCCAGAAAACCCTCGCGCGGGGCATGCGGAGCAAACCCTCGACGTCAGAAGACCGAGTGGCGACCTGCGACTTTCCCCTCGCTGACCGGCTCACCCGCCCCGCCTGCCAAGTTCAAGGAGGCGTTTACAACCCAGCGTACAGAGGAGGGGCCCAAGGTCTCCGGGACCCACCCCCACCAACTTCCGCTCCGCGCCCTCAACTTCCGGCCTCTGCGAATATTGCGGCATTTAAAGATTTGGCCGGAAGTTCCGGGAGGCCCTTTAAACCCGGCGGGTGTCCTGGGCCGGCTCGGTCAGCTCGCGCCCCTACTGCCAAACCCCGTGTGCTGTCGCGAGACTCGGGAGGGAGGGAACTTCCGGCCTTGGTCCGCCGGGGCAGTGTGGGCTCAGCGATGCGGGCGCGCCTCCTGTGGGGTGCTGTGCGGTGTCTCCGGGCGCGGCCGGCCGTGGCCCCGGCCCGCCGGCACCGGAGCTGCGGGAGCCTGCCGGTGGAGGAGCTGTTCGCCCGCGGCGGGCCCTTGCGCACCTTCCTGGAGCGCCAGGCGGAGTCTCAGTCCCAGGTGCAGGCCCCCAGGGGGCCTGAGCTGCTGGCCCTGGCCAAACTGCTGAGCGAGAAGGAGCGGGAGCTGCGGGAGACCGAGCCCTTGCTGCACGGTAAGGGCCGCGCCCGAGGAATCGGGGTGCAGCACATGCTCCTGACGCTCCGCCGGCGTTTCCCACTGAGCCGCTGGCCGGGGGCCTGCCCTGTCCCCGAGGTTGAAGCTCTTCACTTAGTCGCAGCCCTTTTTGGTTTGGATCAGAGGCCAAGGCGTCGTGAAGTGTCTTCGGAGCCAAACCCCTCCTCTCTGAGCCCTTGTGTGCCATTGGCGCAGCCCCCCACCCCCGCAGCGTTTCTCAAAGTGCGGTAGAAGGACCACCTGCAGTGGTGTCAGGGGCGGTGCCTGGTAAAACGAGACGTAGGACTCCGAATCTGAGAAATGTGTGCTTTTAACGAGTTTCTCCAGTGACTAACTAGCATGCATTCAGACCTGGGTGGAGCTGAAGTTTCTGCCTTTCCAGAAGCTCTCAGGGATGCCAGGCTACTGACTGGTTCATGGGCAATCCATTGGGTAGCAGGGCTCTGGGGGGCGGGGTGTGTGTCACGGTGTTATTTGGGGAAAGAGAATTAATTATAATACAGCTAAAAAGTGAACACAGCAGATATCTGCATAGACCTAGTAGAGCAAGGAGAACTTCTTGGGAAGGCCTGTATGCATAATCCATGGACACAGACAATGGTAAAGGCCTGGGGGGCCTAGCGGGGAGGCGTGGGAGTGTGAGGTGGAGGGGGTTCATGGGGGGAAACGGGGACATCTGTAATACTTTCACAATGAAGATCAATTTAAAATAAAAAGAATAAAGGCCCACCCTTAGAGGATATAATGTAGTTCAACCTTTATGGATCCTTTACCATACATACTCCAGGCTTTGCTTAGCTTTCTTGAGGTATTAACTCATCCAGTTCATATAACAAACTATACAGTAGGTCCTGTTAGCCTCCTGTGAGAGAAGGGGAACCTGAAGCATAGAGGTAAAATGAGCAGCTTTTCAGGAGTGGAGTTGGGATTGGAATGACTCCAGATCTCATGCTTTTAATCCCCGAACTCTTCCTTAAAGGAGAGCCAGCAGAAGTTTTTTTTTTTTTTTTTTTAATATATTTTATTGATTTTTTACAGAGAGGAAGGGAGAGGGATAGAGAGTTAGAAACATCGATGAGAGAGAAACATCGATCAGCTGCCTCCTGCACATCTCCTACTGGGGATGTGCCCGCAACCCAGGTACATGCCCTTGACCGGAATCGAACCTGGGACCTTTCAGTCCGCAGGCCGACGCTCTATCCACTGAGCCAAACCGGTTTCGGCGAGCCAGCAGAAGTTTTTAGATTGGGGAGTGAAAGTTCAAAATAGATTTGTGGTTTAGGAAGCTGGATTTGTGGTGGCTTAGAAGCCAGCCTGGAATGAGGGTGAAGGTGACATGGACAGCAGTGTGAAGGCTCATGCAACAGTCAGGGTCAGAGTTAAGCAGAGTCCAAATTAAGTGATTTAAGAGAAACTAAAAGAACTTTTGTTAATATGAATATTTCATGGAGGTAGAATTATAACGAAGTTCAAAAGCTTCTTTATATTTATATAGATTACCTTTTATTTATGCTTTCTTTTATCATTAGCAAAATATTTTTTAAAGCTACATGTTTGTGAAACCTAATGCATAAAATGCTATTTTTAATTAATGGCAGTTATTAAAAGGACAAGAAAGACATTTTATTTTTCCCTTCAGCTACAGTAACAAAATTATTTCCTTAAATTCCGTTGGCAATTTAGCACTAATTAAGGAAAACTTAACCTACTATTTATTGCCTTTATCTCTTAGATGAAAATGAAGACCTAAGGAAACTTGCAGAAAATGAAATAGCTTCCTGTCAAAAAGAAATAGCTCAATTGAAGCATCAGGTATAGTATTTATACAAAGAATAAAGTAGCATTAGTACTATTATTTCTAAAGACTTTTATTAGATGTTAATAAAAACAACTTAGGACTTAATTAGTTTGTTAGTATTTAGAAATATAAACTGTTTTTTAAAGCCGGAAAAAGGTACTCCCTGTGGTCCTATTTTTAGCATACTAAAAGGATTTATAAAGCTCTGGCACAAGGATGAATGTTACATGAATAGGATTTGCCAGAAAGGCAAGGTAATATTGTTATTCTGTATCCTCTCTTTTGTTTATTTAAAAGATGAGGGTGGGGTAGACTATGAGTAGAAGATCTAACAAATCATTTCACCTTTGTTAGCCTCATTTTCCTTTACATGTAAAATGAGGGAATTGGACCAGGTCTTCGAAGGGCCTTTTCACTTCCGAAATTGCAAGTTTCTTTTCCACTTAAAGATTTTTAAAAATGCAATTTTTTTTCCTATCATGCTAGGTTGCACATTTCAAAAGGATAAATTCCTTTGCTTTCTTCACACAATAATGTCCTACTCACAGCAGGTACTTAATCATTCACTGAATAGAGAAGTGGTTTAAAGTATACATGAACACCAAAAATACAAACCTGTAAGTGCTAGCTGAACCTTATAACATTTATAACATAGGTGGTAATATTAATATTTTTTAGAAATTATGCTTTTACGGTTCTAATTGGCAAGATGGTTAGAAGTAATCAGCAGTATTAAGTTTGCTTAGAGAAACTTTAAGTAAATTAAATATTTAAAAAATCCTGCTTCTAACCATTTGCCTCTTAGAGTTTTAAGTAATGATTTATTATAGAAGGGGTGATATTTTTTTATTTACAGATTATCTTACTTTTGGTTCCCTCAGAAGAAACAGATGAAAATGATTTGATCCTGGAGGTAACTGCAGGAGTTGGGGGTCAGGAGGCAATGTTGTTTACTTCAGAGATGTTTGATATGTATCAGCAATATGCTGCTTTTAAAAGATGGCATTTTGAAACCCTGGAATATTTTCCAAGTGAAATAGGTCAGTGAACTGTTTAATTTGTTTGGGGAAAAGTGTAGATTTATCTACGTGTGTCCTAAGAAAAGGGTTGGAAAGACTAGGCTTTTGAATTTATTTGTAAGGATGCTTAAGTAGTTTTATGCTCATCATTTACCTAAATAAGTTTGAATGCAAATATACCAAGGGCCTAAAAAATGTTAGTCAATACTAACCACTGAATGACTGTCTTTTAAAAGTGGTATTTTAGATGTGTTGAGTCAGTTAACACCATAAATGCTTTAGGTTTAATAATTAACAATAAATATATTACATATTAAAAACACCATCATAGACTTGTTCAAGTTTTTCGGTATATTTTACCATCTATAGGTTGTTTTGTAGCTTTTTAAAATATGTCTCAAGATGGTAGAAGTGATGGTCAAATGTTAATAAATGATAAGAATTAAAAAAGAATTCTGTTTTCCCAATATTTTGAAGGTGGGCTTCGACATGCATCTGCCAGCATTGGGGGTTCAGAGGCCTATAAGCACATGAAGTTTGAAGGAGGTGTGCACAGAGTACAGAGAGTGCCAAAGACGGAGAAGCAAGGCCGCATTCACACCAGCACCATGACTGTGGCAATATTACCCCTGCCCACTGAGGTAAGGCATCACAGTGCCCCTTCTTGGAATCGTGGGCCTAGCACAGTGCTTTGTCCCAGAGGAACACTCACTTGACTGAATTGTGCATCTCCTTGTTGTATTTGGCCTTTATCACATATTTTGAGTTATTTTTGAGAATGTGGTATCTCAGTCCAATAAGTATGATTTTATAACAAACTAGAGGCCCAGTGCACGCATGGGGAGTGGGCCTAAGCCGTCAGTCGGACATCTGTAGCGCTCCCGTCACCACCGCTGCGCTCGCCAGCTGTGAACCCGGCTCAGGGCTTCTGGCTGAGCAGTGCTCCCCCTGTGGGAGTGCACTGACGATCAGGGGGCAGCTCCTGCATTGAACATCTGCCTCCTGGTGGTCAGTGTGCCTTTCTGTCAATGTGCATATTAGCCTTTTATTATATAGAATAGGACTAGAGGCCCAATGCATGAAATTCATGCAAGAGTAGGCCTTCCTTTCCCCAGCTGCCAGCACCGGCTTCCCTCCAGCCGCTGGCAAGCGCCTGGGCTTCCCTCGCAGCCCTGGCTTCGTCCGGAAGGTCTTCCGGTCCAATTAGCATATTACGCTTTTATTATTATAGATGGGAAGAATTAAAGATGTATCAATCAATTTGTGCACTGTCTATTAATTTTTCTCTATTGTGAAGTTTAAAGTAGTTATATTGAGACCATCTCTGCAGGAGAAATAGTATTAACCTAATTTAATTAGGGTTTAAGACTAATGATCTTTGCTTTGTGTTGATTGGTTCTCAGAGTATCAATAGCAAGAATCCTGTTTTAATAAGGTGACAATTTGACAATTACTACTTCATAACCCAGTCATATTAAAATGGAACATATTCTTAGTGTTCACAATGAGTATATTTTCTTCTCACAAAGAAATTTGTTTACATAGTATTTATAAAATAACTTAGTGAGGATGTTGTTTCACTTACATTCCTTTTGCTGAAAATAAATATTTGACTTGTCCTTCAAAATGAAGTAGGTATGATTTGAGAAGGAAGTTTAATTAATTTGGGGGGTGGGTGCAGGAGTGCTATTTGACTGTGTAACAGGAGCCATATGTAGATACTAATCACTTTGGTTCGAGCATCTTGGGGATGGAAGAAGAGAGTTTTCCGGAAAAGGTGGAAACTGAGGTCCATGTATCATCTAATTCTAGCAACTTGTAGGGAGAAAGGGAAGGCCTATGTATGGTAGGATTCTTACTGGTAGGGTTGTAGACATGTCACAGAGTGGTCCACGGTTATTCATGAAACAGTTTCTTTAATCTAGTGCTTCTGGTGGTGATTCCCAGAACAGAGCATTAGCCTGACATCAGATCCCAGTGTCTTTATGAATTCAGTCTTGGCTTGGCAATTTCCCTTTGCCTCTCCTCTGCCTCCAAAAATACTTAAGTCCTCCTTTAATTAAACAAAATAAGCCTTTCCCATAGTTCCTAAGCTAGCATTGTTTTTTCCCTCTGCCAAAGTCTTCTTGAACTCAGAAATGCAAAATCTCATTTCAGCTCAAATACTTACATTTCTAATAATAACATAAGTTCTGCTGTTCATGTGATAAAAAGAGGATAATTTATAGAGAAGTCCAGTTTCTGAGGATTAGGGTTTGTTTTTATAGTATTTTGATCTGCTACTCTTCCAAAATGAAAAGTTGAAAAAAAGGTATCCTTCTAACTACCTTCTATTAAAATTAAACCTTCTAAATTTCATAAGTTCTATACATATTTATATTTATGGCTATTTTATTCTTTTGAAGAGTTCATATACGTAATACTTTTAATCCCAAATTTCTCTCTTATGTACAGATTAATCTAGTGATTAATCCTAAAGACTTGAGAATTGATACTAAGCGAGCCAGTGGAGCTGGGGGGCAGCATGTAAATACCACCGACAGTGCTGTCCGGATAGTTCATCTTCCAACGGGTATGTACTTACTTCTTCAACACAAAACATTGAAGAAAGAAATCAAATTCTGAATGACTTAATTTTTCACTGAAATAGACCCTCAATTACCAGAGGAATCTGTACTAAGGATTGTTATTAAATACTTGATTTATTTAGACTCCTTGGCTGAAACTCTGCAGGGGAGTTGCAAAGCCAGGAAGATGAAGGGATGGATCTCTAAACCCAAGGAGTTTCCATATTAGTGACAATGACGAGAAGGTGTGGATAGCCCTTCCAGGTAGCCTTCTCAAATTTATATTGAATAGATATCACTATTTTAAAAATCCCCACAATAGAGTCATTATCATGGATTCTTCTTTATAAGAAAACTAGGGGCCTGGTGCACGAAGTTCCTGCACTGGGTGTGAGGGGCAGGGGGAGTGTCCCTCAGCCCAGCCTGCCCCCTCTCACATACTGGGAGCCCTCAGGCGTTGACCCCCATCACCCTCCAATCGCAGGATCGGCCCCTCATTCCCCCCATCACTGGTTCTGCCCCCAGCCCAGGCCTGATGCCTCTGGCCCAGGCAGCAGGCATAGGCAGGGGACCCCCAGACCCCTCCGATTGCTGGCTCTGCCCCTTGCCCAGGCCTGATGCCTCGGCCAGAGGCGTAGACCCCCATTACCCTCCGATCGCCTGATCGGCCCCTTGCCCAGGCCTGACGCCTCTGCCAGAGGTGTCAGGCTTGGACAGGGGACCCCCATCTCCCCCCGATCACTGGCTCTGGCCCCTGCCCAGGCCTGAGGCCTCTGGCCCAGGAATCATGCCTGGGCAGGGGACCCCCATCTCCCTCTGATCGCTTGCTCCACCCCCCACCCAAGCCTGACACCTCTGACCCAGGCTGCAGGCCTGGGCAAGGGGACCATCATATCCCCCCAATCCCCGGCTCCGCCCCCCACCCAGGCCTGATGCCTCTGGCCAAGGCATCAGGCCTGGGCAGGGGACCCCCAGCCCCCTGCCCAGGCCTGATGCCTCGGCCAGAGGAGTTGACCCTCATCACCCTCTGATCACCAATCACCAGATTGGCCCTTGACCAGGCCTGAGGCCTCCGGTAGAGGTGTCAGGGCTGGGCAGGGGACCCCCAGCTCCCCGCGGTTGCAGGCTCCACCCCTGCCCAGGCCTAACGCCTCTGGCTGAGGCGTCCGGCCCGGGCAGCGGGGACCCACAGCTGCAGCGGCCCCGCGATCGTGGGCTTCGCTTTAGGCACAGGCAAGGGACTAGCTCCTGGGACTGCCAGCTTCGACCTTGCCCAGCTCCCATCGCTGGCTCCACCCCTACTTCCTGCTATCACTGGCCAGGGCGGAAAAGGCACCTGATTCTCCGATCATGGCTGGGGGGCAGGGCAAAGGTGGCCCCAGGCCGCCTTTGCCCTGCCCCCCAGCTCTTAGCTCCCCCCTGGGTTTCCGATCACTGTCAGTGGCAGGGGGCTTCTTCCTGCTTTCCCTTTCACCTCCCTGCATTGTGCCTACATATGCAAATTAACTGCCATCTTGTTGGCAGTTAATTTGCATATAGCCCTGATTAGCCAATGAAAAGGGTAGTGCCGTACGCCAATTACCATTTTTCTCTTTTATTAGTGTAGACTAGAGGCTCAGTGCACGGGACTAGTGCACTGGGCGGGTGGGGTGTCCTTTAGCCTAGCCTGTGCCTTCTCGCAGTCTGGGGCTCTCGCAGTCCGGGACCCCTGGTTCCTTACCGCCTGCCTGCAGCACAGGTGGCAGAAGCTCCCGACACCACCGCTGCGCTCGCCAGCCATGAGCCCGGCTTGCTGCTCCTTAGCACTGCCTCAGAGGCAAAGACGCTCCCACCACCTCCGCTGGGCTCTGAGCCCGACGCTTTCCCTGTGGGAGCGCACTGACCACCAGGGGGCAGCTCCTGCATTGATCATCTGCCCCAGGTGGTCAGTGCATGTCATAGCAACTAGTTGTTCCACCATTTGGTCGATTTGCATATTACACTTTTATTATATAGGATGCTCTAAATCACTAGTTTTTAGTTTTTGAAGAGAGAAGGCCATGGATTCTTTTGAGGAAATGAAAGCTTGGATCCCCTACCTGGAAACATACATGTATACAAAATTTTCCATATAATTTCAGGGTCTTCTTTCAATTAAGTTCATCCACAGACCACCGGGGGTTCTGAGTCTAGATCAGGGGTCCTCAAACTAAGGCCCGCGGGCCACATGCAAATACAAATATTGTATTTGTTCCCGTTTTGTTTTTTTACTTCAAGATAAGATATGTGCAGTGTGCATAGGAATTTGTTCGTAGTTTTTTTTAAACTATAGTCCGGCCCTCCACCGGTCTGAGGGACAGTGAACTGGCCCCTGTTTAAAAATTTTGAGGACCCCTGGTCTAGATAGTTAAGCAATGGAGCTATATAAGTACTTCTTGGGCCTGCAGTATCCTGTTAGGTAGAACTGTAGTGATTCACTTGTGATAAAGAGCAGATGAAGAGCAAACCTGAGTTATCTAGAAAAAGAATACAAGACACTCTAACAGTGACCTATCTCAAACAGGTATAAATACCAGTGACTAGTAGTGGTTGATGGGAAGGATAGTTTGATGTATTTTTCTTTTCTTAAACATGCAGAACTTATCATGTTAAACCTTAAGACGATGTCTTACGTAATACATAGTATATAAACTAGAATAGAGAAAAATGGATGGAAATACTAAAAACATGAATAGTGATGATCTCTGGAAATGGGATTAACTTTTTAATATATTTGTTTCTATTATGAGATTTTTAAAAATTGATACCTCGTTGAGGGTATGAAAAAGCAATCCATATTAAATTATAAATTTTTTAATCAATTTGAGCATTTATTCCAGTACTGCTGGCAGCATGGGGGAGCAGCAGGTCATCCACAAAAATCTGCTCTGCAACCTCTCCAAACCAGCTGCTTAGATAGGGTGGGACCAAGATTATATGGGGAAGTAGGCTCTGCAGGCTGGGGTGGGACGCCATTGTTTTGGCAACTAGGTTGTTGATCTTTCCATGATAATAGGCAGTTCTTCAATGAGAATGGATCTCATCCCAACCCAAGGGTGACTCCCTGGGTTTCTAACTCCCAGCCAGGCTAGAATATCCTTTCTTTAATCAGAGTAAGGCAATCATGGTTAACAGAACATGATTAATATTTCCCATAAACATAGCTAGTCCCCAATGTTCTATTTTTGCCCCTAACATTTATGCCACAAGAGCAAATAATCCATTGCTGCCTGATTCTCTGGAACTGCCTCCCTGATCCGGCTCAGCTCTTGATTTATCCCATATGTAGGTCTAGTAGTGGCATTCAGGGCTTTTACCGTGCTACAAGCCAGCCAGCTCACTTCTACATTAAGGGAGCCCCACTAGCAGCGGAACAGAAGTGGTTAAAGCAGTATGTCCAGCATGGCTCTACACCGGTGGAGATCTTTGTTGCAATCCCGTGCCATGGCTGTGCGGTCTCTCTTGGTTTGGATCATGTGATGTTTCTGGAGCATAAAGATGGTCGTTCATCCCAAGAAACAAGCCCCCCCCCCCCCCCCCCCACACACACACACACACACACTGTTTGCAGGAATATATGAATAAATAGTTACTTCACAAATCAGAAACTAACCAGCCAGCAGCTGGTAGTATGTCCATTACTTTCAGGGAGGGCGAAATTATCAGAACAATTCATATTGTAATTATTAGATACTTAAAGACAATAACTAGAACACCTGGTAAAAATCAGACATTCACCACAGGACGTTACTGCAGCAACCTTTAGAAAAATCATCCCTGCATCCTTTTCCCAGACAATGGGTCCCAACGTATAAAGGTCCCCATCTGTGACTTTCTTCCCCAAAGAATAGAATAGTTCTATGTATCAGCAGTAGGTATCCCAGCTCCTGCTAGGCAAAATGTAAAGGTCTGATCTTCATAGGTCCCTCCATTGCCAGCTTCAGAGCAGTTGGAGTGGTGAGATGCATGTCTCAGGGTCTTAATTTTTATTGTGTAGTATGTATGCCTTCAAAATGGAAATACTTTGTACTCTAGTTCACACTTAAATTTTGAGTTTTCTGATAACTATAAGTTGTTTAAGTCTTCCTTTTATATTAGAATTCTATTTTTCTCCTCATAAAGGAAGATGAAAAAGGATGAGAAGGAAAAGTATTCCTTAATAATAAAGTGAAGATAATTTTTTTTAATTAAACCTCTTCGATTCTCATAACACTATTCAGGTGTTGTTTCTGAATGCCAACAAGAGAGATCTCAACTGAAAAATAAAGAGACGGCTATGAAAAAGTTACGTGCAAAACTATACAGCATGAAGCTTGAAGAAGAAACAAAGAAAAGATACAATGCTAGAAAGATTCAGGTAAAACTGAAATGAAAATACTTTTAAAGGATAAACATTTAATTCTGTTTTTATAGTAATCTTATACCTATGCTCTGCTTTCTATATTCAAGGGCGTTTTTCTCAGACTTTGAATCACTTAAAAACAGATAGATATATGGCGTCTCCATTCTGAAAATTATGAAGATGGAAAGCGAACTGAACTTTCTTCCTATTACTTAACTACAGAGACATTTTACTCATACTGTATTAATGGGAAATACATCACTTTGTCATCATTGAAGACAACTAAGTTAATTCACAGAGATTATATATAGTTACCATTTGAATATCACTGTGCCACCCTTTATGTACACATCACTGTGTAGTAGGTATTATTTGTATTTTACAGATGGGGAAACTAAAGTTGAAATAAATTGCCTGAAGTCCTAGAACACTGAAGTGGCACAGGATTCAAATACTAATTTGTCTGCCTGTAAAGCCCCTGTCATTTTTTCTCTATGTTGCCATGTTATTTGAGGAGTCAGGTTAAAACTTGGTTCTTACATTATGTTTCAGATTATAAAGCAAGAGCTTAATTTCCAGTTACGTGAAATTTGTAGTTTTAGTTGCCCTGAATTTAACTGTATCTCATATCTTTTTTTTTATATATGTATAGATTGGAAGTAAAGGAAGGTCAGAGAAAATAAGGACATACAATTTTCCACAGAATCGTGTGACAGATCACAGAATAAACACGTCACTTCATGATCTTGAAACGTTTATGCAAGGAGAGTACCTACTGGATGAACTTGTACAGTCATTGAAAGACTATGCGGATTATGAATCGTTAGTAGAAATTATTTCCAAAAAACTTTAAATTGATTTGTTATTAAAGACTTTTACAACTAATGAAAAATTTTACTACAGCAAATCAGATTGTGTGTAATCATCAATATTGTCTTGAAACATGAGTTAACAGGAGCAATATGCATATTTTTAAGAGTTTATGTAAATAAATCTCTCAAAATGTATTAGTAAAAATATACATACAATATAATCATGGCTCTGGTTATGTATTTTGGACCCCTTAAAAGAAATAGACAAAGGAAAGTCATTGTTTTATGTAAGATATTTAATGACTGATCCAAAATTGGTTTATTATAAAACACTTCAAACATATAGTAGAAATATGACAGTAAATACTGTATTAGTTAAGGTCTAGTCAGAAGACAGACCTTACCATTAAATTTTTTTTGAGTGTTTTTACTGATTTTAGAGAGGAAAGGAGAGGGAGAGATAGAAACATCAATGAGAGAGAAATATCCATTGGCTGCCTCTGCACACCCCTTACTGGGGGTTGAGCAGGCAACCAGGCCATGTGCCCTGACTGGGAATCGAATCTGCAACCTCCTGGTGGTGGGATGATGCTCAACCAACTGAACCACACTGGCCAGGCCACACCATTACTTTTAATGGGGGTGATTTTGATAAAATGTTTTAGCTGATAATGGGATCAGCTATTGGGGAGAGCTCATACACTAGGACTGAGGTTGTCCAAGGATAGAACACCCTTGGAAGGGCTTCCCTTCCCCAAGGGGTCAAGGCAGGCCAGTGGGAGAGGGTGTGGCTCCAGCTCATTTGATGACAAACTTTCTCTGGGTCAGAGCTGGCAGGTTCCCGCTGCCTCCCAAACAGAACTGATTCTTAAGCGTGCGGACGTCCATATCTGTATCCAGCATCATTTCAAAGTAGCCCATTTTACACACCACCCCCTTACGTCATAGCAAATGGCGTATTTTTGTTTACAATAAACGCACCTGACTTAAGCTTGCCCTGATTTTGTTTCTTACGCCATGGAAGGCTCCCTTCCTTTCCATTCTCTCAAGACACCTCCTACACTAGTGGTTCTTGCCAACAGGCGATCTCACCCCGTAAGGAACATCTGGCGATGTTTGGAGACAGCTGGCTACACAGGGGAGTACAGGCTCAGGAATGCTGCGGAACACCCTAATACCTACAATGCGCAGGGCGGCCCGCGACAGAAGCATGTGGCCCAAACTGCCAGCTGTGCTGAGGCTGAGAAACCCTGTCTACAAGTAACCCCACCCACCGTTCTATAAGGAGTTCCACAACTAGATGTGTTGACTCCCGGACGTTTCTTATAGCTGTATCTTATATATGTTATCTCCGCCCCCTCGTATCCCAGGATGCTCTTACTCAAAGGCTATCTACTGAGAAGGCCAGAACTTGAACTTCTTTTCCACCTGCACCTCCCGCCCTCGCACCAGGGCCAGGCGTGTAATGGGAGCCCCATGACTAAAGGTGCAGAATTTAAGGGGATGCCCAATTGCTCCGCCTTCACTCTGTCCCCTTAATAAACGCTTCACTAATAAACTCTCCCACTTTAAATTAAAAAACAAACCAAGGAGATGCCAAATTTTCAGTAACCAAGAAAAATACTAACTCAACACGACATTCTAAAAAAAAAAAAAAAAAAATGCATGCAAAGAACTAGGACAGTGGTTCTCAACCTTCCTAATGCCGCGACCCTTAAATACAGTTGCTCATGTTGTGGTGACCCCCAACCATTACATTATTTTCGTTGCTACTTCATAACTGTAATGTTGCTACTGTTATGAATCGTAATGTAAATAGCTGATATGCAGGATGTATTTAGGCGACCCCTGTGAAAGGGACGTTCGACCCCCAAAGGGGTCGCGACCCACAGGTTGAGAACCGCTGAACCAGGATGAACTAATTATCAACATCTTCCATAAACACGGCTCCACCCTGCAATGGCCTGACTCTCCGCCCGATGCCTCCCCACCCTGCCTCCCTCGGGACTTGCCACGGACTTAACGGAGCGCTTACTAGAAGCCAAGTACTAACTCTCCCTGAGGCTGCAGAAAAGAAAAAAAAAAACAACCAAAAAACCCACTAAAACTGCAAAACACAGGATTCGGACGTTGAGGTTATATGATGTGGCTTCCTCGCGCGGCCGCGGGGCGGAGGCCGGGGAGGGCACTGTCCCTGCGTCAGGACACACTCAACAGCGACAATCAGCAGCAGCGCACCTGTCACCCAGCCTCGGCCCCGGCTCCACCCCGCCATCCCCGGAAACCACGCCGGCCAGAGCCGCCGCCCCGCCCGTGGCCATCACAACTCCCGGGGGCTCTGACTTGGGAGCAGGATTACTGTCTCTCGCGCTTGGCCCTTGCAGGAAAGAAAGAGACAAAAAAAAACTAGATACAAGTTTAAAAAGCTCAGGGCCCGCACAAAACAATGGTGGCAGGAGAAAACAAACACACACACACTCTTACAAAAACGAAGTGCCTTCCTGCCTCCACCTCACAGCGGCCGGAAGGACCCAGGAAGGAGGTCCCGGCTCCAGCCTCGCGCCGCCGCGCCGGCGGGACCAGGTGCGCGCGCCCCGAGGACCCGCCCCCTGGCGCACGTCCCTCCCCTTCCCTCTGAGAAGCGCGAGAGCCCCCAGCGCGCATGCGTCAACCCGCCAACTCCGCAGCCACCGCCCGCCAAAGCGCCTGCGCACCAGCGCTGGGCCGGAGGCGGGGCGAAGGCAGGAGGGAGAGTGGAGCGCGCCCAAATCCTAGAGAGGCGGGCTGAGGAGGGCTGGGGGGAGGGCTCGTCTTCCGGAAAGTCTGCGTTCCCGGACGACCAGAGGCGCCGCTCACCGACCTCCCGCACAGGAGAATGGCCAGAGAGAGCCGGCTACCCTGTGTCCCCATCGGAGATCTTCAGAGAGGAGCCGGCGTTGCCATCGGGATGAGACCAGGACTCGCCGGAGGCCGGCTCCCACCGCTGAGGGTGGCTGAGCGCGTGGGCGCATGCGTGGTAGGCTCCCTCCACGTGTGGCTGGGCCGCGGCCTCCCCGCGCTCCGAGGCCCCTCCCCGGCCCCGCCCCCGGTCTCAGCATCCTTCCGGGCGCGGGGAGCCGGCCGGGAGGAGGGCGGGTCCGCCTCGCGGCTGGCCCCGCCTCGGCGGCCTTCCATTGGACTTGGGTGAGGGCGGCCCCGCCCACCGCCTTCCCATTGGGACGCGCATGCAAGCGGCGCGTCCCATTGGGCTGTGCGAATTTGGGCACCAAATTCAAAGATTTTAAAAGTACCAGCTGGCGCCTTTTAGGAGATAAGACCTCGGTGCGGCTGCATCCCGCTCTTCGCGTGGTGGCAGGTCGCGCACCTGAGGAGGACCCGGCAGCCACTGCCATGAGCCGGCACGCCTGCAGCTGTTCCCCCTCCAGCTCCAGCTCCCGCTCCCGCTCCAGCTCCTGCAGCTGCAGCGTCGTGACAGCTCCCAGGCGCCCTGGCTCCTTGAATAGTGAGTGAAGGGAGCGGGGGGTGCGGGTTCCAGAAGGGGTGCGGGTTCCAGAAGGGGTGCGGGCTCCAGGAGAGGTGCATGCCTAGGGGTGAGGGGATCCCACCCCGGAATCCGATTGTGCGGCCCCACGCTTGGACCCCGGGCGGGCGCCGGCGGGGGTCCCTGGGACCAGGAGGAAGAATGCGGCGTTCCGGGAAGGGAAGCCAGATGTGCCGAGGTGGGATGGTGGGCCCGGGCCCTGCCCGCCGCGCCGAGCCTGGACGCCAGCTCCGACGGCGGGGCGGGTGGCGGCCTCCAGGGGCGCCCTTCTGCCCCTGGATGCGGTGCCTCCCCACCCGGCCGGAATGGGCGCCAAATGCCCCTCCCCTCCCCCACCGCCCCTGGGGCTCGGGCTCCGCGGGGCGGCCCCCGGGGCCTGGCCAGGTGTCTGCCCGGGTGCCTGACCCCCACTCCTCGAGCCCCCTTTCCACGTAGGGCCCGCACCCCCGGATCCCGGGTCAGGCTCCCCGGGTTGGGCCACCTCAGCCTTGCTGGCGGGCGCGGGAGATCCTGCCCGCGGTTATCTCCCGCCTCCACCACCACTGGCCCGCGCCCTCGGGGGCCCCTCGCCGCCCCCCAGCATCTCCGGGGTCTCCCCCACCCACTCCCGCCAAATACAGGGACCCCCCTCACGGAACGAAGTTCTCCAGGGGTGTCCAAGCAAAAACGTTCAATTTCTCTCTTTTTTTTCTTTACCCAGTAACTCAGTCTCAAGGCCCAGAATCAAAGGGGGAGAAGGAGGGAAAAAAAATTACACTAGTTTTTAGCACAAAACCATGGATTTGGCCATTTTTGAGCTGATTTTGTGAGAACTGAAGAGTTGTGGGTGTTTTTTTAAATCTGTACTCCTGAAACACTAGGTTTTTATTCCAAACTTGGATAGAATGGAAGGCGCCCAGATAAACGCTTGCTTTTATTCTCTTTGTTGCTGTCTCTAAAAGAGATGGAAATGCACTTATTTTAACTTAGAAATTACCAACGTTTTTTAAGTAGCAATTTGATAGTGTGATATTTGGTGATCTCTGGAAGATGCCCATTTCTCTAGAAAAGGAATCTGGAATAGGAGAGAGAGAGAGAGAGAGGGAAAAATACTTAATTTTTACAGATCAGATGGCTCCCTTGTGAAATGCTGAAGCTTGATGGCTTTAAGTTTTTTGGTTGTTAAATTGCAATTGTCTCTTTACCATCTTACTCCTAAAGAGAATGTTTGCAATCCTCTTGGATTCTTTTCCTGTTTATAAATTCGGGGAAATGAAATTTTAAAATTTATTGAGTTCCAACATTTTTTAAATTTTCTCTTAGGGATTATGGCTGATAGGCAGGTAATGGTAGCAAGGTTTGGGCCTCTCTTAAATTTTGGAACAGCCAGGCCTAGTGTTGGGCACATGGTGGCTGTCTTACGGGTACTGGAGATTGTAGAACTTAGTTATTTAACATTGGAATAGCTGCAAAGATTTTTAACTAATAAGGAGTGTCAGATCTATAGTGAAAAGTTAAATAGGTTACCTTTTGAAAGTTAACTAATAATGTCTTTTTCATGATTGTACTCTAAATGAAAGGTGTAAAAAATGAAGTATGTTGAATCTACCAACTCCAGGAGGTAGATATTAATAGCTCCGTTTTAGAGAAAATGAAAGACTAATTGAATGTTGTAGGTTGCAAAAGCTAGACAAAAAGCTGAGCAAGGATTTGAAACTGGAGCTCATTCCTAGGACAAATATATAATCTGAAATGCATACATCTATCTGACTGGGGTAAATTTTGCTACTTATAAAATGTTCATGATATACAGTAGGAAGGATATGAAGGGATTTGACTTAGAATAATGTGGTAATTAGACTTCTGTAGATTCTGTTGATTAGACCGCATGTGACAGGGACTGTGTCATAAGTTCAGTTCAGTTTTATTTTCTCGCCCCTGTTTTATAGATGAGGAAAGAGTTAACTTCCTTAGTTTTCTCCAACTTGACAAATGACACTTTATAGCTTAGATCTTAAAACTTTAAACCCTAGTGTATTTTTTACTCCAGTTTCCTTCATTGTCCACATCTAACACATCAGCAAGCTCTGTTGACTTGACTTGACTTACCCTCCTCAATAGGTCTCATATCTGTTCATTTATCTTCATTTCCACTATGGCCATCCAGCCTCAAGTACCCAACTCTGAAATTTTCTGATTACACATTTCTAACTAGCCTCCCTGCTGCCACTTGTACCTTCCTACAATCCATTTTCCACAGCTGCCATGATTCTTTATCTTTTTTTTTTTTTTTTTTTTTTTTTTATCCTCATCTGAGAATTTGATTTTAGAGAGAGAGAGAAACATCCATCGGTGCCTCCTGTTCCCACCTGACCAGGGATTGAACCCATAACCTAGGTATGTACCCTGATTGGGAATTGAACCCACAGCCTTTAGGTGTATGGGGTGACACTCCAATCAACTAAGCCACCCAGCCAAGGCAGCTGCCATTATTTTTAAAAAATGTAAACCAAAATGTTTCTACTTAGAACCTTTCAAAGGCTCTTTATTACATAATGAATATAATTCATCCTACCCTAAAAATCCTATAGATCATTCTGCCTCTCCAACCTTACTTTTCAACCACCTAGCTCACTAGGTGAAAGTTCTATTGCAGTCTTAAACAGAACTTTCTATTACTTGAATACTCAACACCTGTCCTTGCTTCTAGTACTTACCTCTGTCTGTAACTCAGATCTTCACAAGGCTTTCAGATCTCAGAATGTCACCTCCAAAAGATTCCTCTCCACACCAAGTCACTAAGTAGGATTGGATGAATGAACGAAGTGTCAGAACTAGACTTTGAACCTCATCCATCTGATTTCAAGAGGTCATGAAACCTTGTGATATTTTTCTCCTTTCTGAATACGCAAATCAATTATATAAATACATATATTTAGTACAAGGTTTATGGGGTCCTAGAGCACATACTATGTCTTCCAGTGTGTTAATCATTTGGAATTTAAAGAGTCCCTACCTACAATGTTACTCTCTATCAGCATGTCCTTTGGTGCTTTAACTTAAAGGTTTTGCTCTAAATAAAAATGGTAAAATTGTTATAACGATCTTACCAATATTTGGTGTAGATTAAACATACTGACTGGTATATTCATTTACTTATAGGATAAGTTGTTAGCTACTTATGATTGGGGAGAGTAGATGGGAAGTAAACGTGAAGCATATGCTCTTTGTTCACTGTGCCCTCAATAATGCTAAGCAGTTTTTCTGAACCCATTACTACATTCCTTCCCAACATAGCGCCCTTGCTCACACTGTCTGAGTGCCCTTTCCAGCCTCTATTGCCTGACAAAATCCTAATCATTGAAAGCAGTGGTTCTCAACCGGATAATGGAGGAGACTTTGCTGCCACCGCCTTCCCACCATTCCCAACATTTGGCAATAACTGGTGACGAGACAGTTTTCATTATCCTACCTAAGAGGTAGGGGCTGTGAATGGCATCAGATGGGTAAAAGCTGCTAAGTATCCTACAATGCATGGGACAGCTCTCAACAATGATGGATTATCTTGTCCAAATGTCAGTAGTGTACAAGTCTGAGAAGGCCTGATTTAAAGATACTTTTAACTGATTTCTAAGGCCTTTGGCTGATGGTACAAGTGTTGGCTTTTTTGAGTTATGCTTAAGTAAAGCTGACTAGTGTCATTTCAAATCCATGGTATAAACACTGATTCTAGAAGTGTTTGATTACTTAGGGTATCTCTGACCTGAGACCCCACTCTTGATGTCTCGCATCTCCTTATTTTTTCCATAAGCACAGATATCTGTTAAATAGTCCCTCTTTCACTATTTTTTACTCAGTCAATATAGATTCTAAAAGTCAAATGTAGTTAGCTATACAGGTCTAAGAGCAGTCTGTTTTGAAGTACCCTTTTAAGAATAAGATATGTATATATAAAATAATATTTCCTCATATTGTCACATTTCCATAATTAAAGTTTGATAACTTCACAGCCACTTAGGCAATACACAGAGCTAAAAGATGCAAAATAATTAAATATTATATCCCATTTTAAATAGTAAGGATATGTTGAAATTTTGTTATTAAGAAGTAAATATGTGATGTTCTTTTTATAGGTTGCAAAGAAACTTCTGTTCTTTCTATCAAAATGAAGTATGATTTTAACTATAACCATGTTCATTCTGGAATTAAGCTGGTAAAACCGGATGACAGTGGAAGGCTAGGTTCCTACACTTCTGCATGTTTGGAAAGTTCTAATAAAGACTGCATTAAAGACTATGAAAGGCTATCAGATATCGGGTCACCCATTGTGAGCCCCAGGATTGTAGAACTTGAAACTGAGAACAAACCCTTGCATAACAAGGAAAATCAACATGTGCAACCAACACTTAATAGATCAAATGGAATAGAAGAACTAGAAACCAGTGGACCTTATGAAGACAGTGGCTATTTTTCATTTTCCCAAAAGAGTGTCCTGGATGAACAGGAAGAGGCTAGCCTTTCCCTAGAAGAAAATTGCAATGACAGTCCACAGTCTTGTCTACCTCAGACTCAAAGCCCAGGCCAATATCCCAACAAAAACTTGGTGCCAGCTCTTCATTTTGCAAAAGTTGTTTGTTCAACATTAAAAAAGAGTGCCAGACGGAATCATAAAATAGATTGGGAGAAGCTAAAGGAGTATGATGTAGGTTTTCGACTACAGAATATAATTGGCAGAAAAATGGGCCTAGAATATGTAGATATTCTCAGTGAACTCTTTCGAAGGGGACTCAGACATCTCTTAGCAAATATTTTAACACAGCTCAGCGATATGGACTTAATCAAGTAAGTATTGTTGCTCTGAGTATTCGTATAATACACTAATGCAAATTATTTTTGTTAGATTGGGATCTTTTTCTCTGGGTTCTGAAATTTCTGTTACGTAAGCTACATCTTTCTGGCTTAAGTATAAGACAATGTCTAGTTCTAGTGTATAGGTGTAATAAGCATTGTGACTTATCGCAGTTGAAATATGAAATGATTTCTGGTCTTTTAGGCCATTTAAGTGTTCAGAAGTATTCTGCAATTTTTTTACACTGGTCTTTATAAAACATGTAGCTAAAGCAAAACAGATAAGTAAATATTGACTTTTATTATTGGCTAGCTTCTTAAGGGATAATCAACATCACAAGTTGATTGCTACTAATAACAGTGTGTCCTTAAGCACTTTAAAATCTGTCTACAACTTTTACCAAATAGCTAACAAATAGTAAGCAGTGGCTACTTACTTGATGTTTGCAGATAATGTGAAAAAAAATCCTATATAATAGGTCGACCAGTCGGCCGTTCAACCAATCAAAGCGTAATATGCTAATATTATGCTAAGGCCGCTCAACCGCTCTCTATGACATGCAATGACTACCAAGGGGTAGACTGTTGACCAGTCGTTATGATGTGCACTGACCACCAGGAGGCAGACAGTTGACTGGTCAACCAGTCACTATGACGTGAAGTGACCACCAGGGGGAAGATGCTCCAACTGGTAGGTTAGCTTGCTGCTGGGGTCTGGCAGATTGGGACTGAGTGAGACAGGCCTGACACCCTGGGGCCCTCCTGTGGCCCCTCCCTGGCTGGCCAATCTCCTGCATCCCTCCCTAGCCCCAGTCGGTGGGGTCCCTTGGCCTGTGCCCTCTTGCAATCCAAGACTCCTCAGGGGATGTTGGAGAGCCAGTTTTGGCCTGATCCCACAGGTTAGGTCCAGGGACCCCACCGATGCACGAATTTGTGCACTGGGCCTGTAGTGAAATACAAATCAGTAGTTTTTAAGCCTGGATGCACATAGAATTACTTGATAGGGAACTTTTTTAAAAATACAGAACTCTGTCCCCCATTTTAGACCAATTAAACCCAAATGCTAAGCATGACGCATCCTTAAATCTTAAGTGCCCTGGGCAATTCTAATAATGTAAAGTTAAATTTAAGAAACAGTGCTAATAAAAATTTCTTTTTTGCACGTTAATGTTTCCATAGTATATTCATCTGAGCTCTTTGTGATGCTTTAATTGTGTACTTCATAGTCATTTGTCTTTCCAGTGTGTCTAAAGTGAGCATAACTTGGAAGAAGATTCTAGAAGATGATAAGCGAGCATTGCAGTTGTACAATAAAGCAATACAAAGAGTTACTGTAAGTCTTTGCAGTTGATGTTTTCAGTTTAATATACAGTAGCTAGTGATCTTTACCATTAGAAATAGAAGGGGGAAATTAGAAAAGATAACAGGTAATCTGGAAATCTGTTACATTCAAAAAGCAATTCAACCTTTACTAGAACTCATTATAAAATTTATATGGAAAGGGTAAGGAATCCCACTTCAGTTGTTTAGTCCTAAAAATGGAATGTCCAAGGGGAAAATTACTTAGTTCTCAGTGTGTGTTGATCATACAGCTAATATAGGTTGCCATTTTGTGTGTATTTTTTTAGTTACCAGATATATAGTAAATTATTTATATACTGAAGATTCTTAATATAGAAGAGAATTAATTTATTTTCAAAAATTCTTCAAGATCAACACCTATAATACTTAACAATAAAAATAAATTTTAAAAAATACTTCAAGATCAATATATATTTCAGACTGAAGAGTGGGGCAAACTTAGGTCCAAATTTTGGTGCTGCTACTTATTAGCTGTGTTGCTCTAGGTTAGTATTGCTTTCATTCTCGAAGTTTAATTTCTTTATCAATAAGCTGGTGTTAATGGAAAATTTTCTAATCTAAAAGGTGGTATTGAATCTTCATGACACTACGGTGACACTTAAGTATGACTATTGCCCTCTGCTGTTGGCAGGAAGAATTACTGTTCTGGCAGAACTTTAGAAATTGTGTATTCAATGCTATATAGACTAAGCGTGTCAAACGCTCACATTTTGGTTTGTAATTTCTGTCGATAATTTAATTATTAGCCTTTAAATGTTTATGTGGATACTTTTGTGTGGCTGTTTTTTTTAAGCATGTGTAGGTAAATTGAAATCCTATTAATTTTTTTTTTTAATTAGGAAAAGAACATTAAGTTTTCATCACATGCTTTAACCAGAGAATATGGCATGTTTAGAACTGCATTAGCTTCTGTTCAAAAATCAGCAGCCCAGACTCCCCTCAAAAATGATGCTCAAGACAAGTTATCTGATCCAGCTGATCAGAAAGGTTCTACTTACAGTTGGCACAATGAATTCTCTGAGGTAATTTTTTTGTTTATTAGAGTCATATGGGGTATTTATTGTTAAGAGGATTTTAGAGCAGTGGTTCTCAACTTTCCTAATGCCACAACCCTTTAATACATTTCCTCATGTTGTGGTGAACCCCAATTTCATTGTTACAAATTGAACATAATTAGAGCATAGTGATTAATCACAAAAACAATATGTAATTATATATGTTTTCCGATGGTCTTAGGCGACCCCTGTGAAAGGGTCGTTTGACCCCCAAAGGGGTCGCGGCCCACAGGTTGAGAACCGCTGGTTTAGAGTAAGAAAGGGAGAACATTAAATTGAATCATTGCATGATGAGAACTGTTAGAGGCCTGATCTCTGTACCCTTCATCCTACTCCCAACAGTGTTCGAGATTAAGAAACCATTTCATAACTCAACTAATGTATTGGGAAAGTACAGAGATGCCTTTCTGTGATAAAAAATAATATACATTTGGCATTGTTAGACAGTTTAGTGATGTTGAAATCTAATTAAGAAATACTAAGAAAATAATGGAGACTCTTGATTTTAAAGTTCTTTGCTATATCTAAGCAGAACAGGGCCAACTTTTCAGAAATTCAGGGCCTCCTATTAAACCTTCACATCACTGGGTAATGTGTATTACAAAAGTTCTCACATGGATAATTTTGCAAACTTAACTTAAAAATCATAGTTAAAAGAGTATATGTTTTGAAATAAAATGTTGACCTCATTTGTTGGTCAATAAATACAAATTTTATGTAATGAAATTTAGTATTCTCTCTTTATTACTCTGATGCCTGATAACAATGTAAGTTTATTCTAAAGCATTTTTTGAGCATCTGCTATCTTACTGGTACTGCATAGATAAGAAAACAGGGTGGTAACCTTCATGGCCTTATAATCTAGAATGAAAAATAGCTACATTACAGAAAAAGTATGTAATATAATAGGCACTTTAAGAAAACAAGACTAGAGGTAAAAGTGCAGCCAACTCCTGAGTGATACTAGGGAAATGTCACAGAAAAGGTGCCTATTAAGTCAGGCATTGATGTGTGAGTAGCATTCGTGAAGGAAAAGAACATATTTAAAATAGCGTTAGGAAATTACTACGGAACCGGCTGATAATATCTCTCACTCATTGATAATATCAGGGCGAGGGTCCTTTGGGGAAAGGAGGAGTTCTCTTATGTGTCACATTGGTTCTTTATGCCCGTATTGGGGTGGGTACAGAGGTGCCATTCTTGTTTTTCCGAAGTTATATTCAATTCAGTATTTACTAAAATTTGTTTGTGAATTTTCTTACTAGGTTGCCAAGACATTGAAAAAGAATGAAAGCCTCAAAGCCTGTATTCGCTGTAATTCACCTGCAAAATATGATTGCTATTTACAGAGGGCAATCTGCAACAGAGAAGGCTGTGGGTTTGATTATTGTACAAGATGTCTGTGTAATTATCATACCACCAAAGACTGTTCAAATGGCAAGCCTCTAAAAGCCAGTTGTAAAATGGCTCCTCTGCCTGGTACTAAGAAAAGCAAGCAGAATTTACGACGATTGTGATATCTTATTAATGTCTGTTATAGCTGATTATGAAGGTTAGTCAGAAAATGTTAGGTTTTAATTTAAAAAATTAAGAATATTGTGATTTTCAATTTTATGTTGAATTGAGTATCCGGCAAGGGATTTCTCTGCCCACCTTCTAAAATATTTTATAATTTAATGTGAAAAAGTTCAAAGTTCTCAGCATAAGGCAGGAAATTTAAATATTTTAAGAAAAAAAAATTGTCACCTGATATTTGTTTGAGAGATAAAATAAAATTGATTGAATGTTTTAATAAAGAAGCTCATGTAATTTTACCTACACAATCTTACCTAAATTTTGTTTACCACCTATTAGTATTAGAGACATTTTATTTGCCTTACCAAATTAATGTCTTTTGAAGTAGCAAGTCTGGAGTCTTAATTTAAATGTTTTGTCACGTCTTTTTCAGTGTGTATATTTCCATGTGTCCTTTGTGAAATTCTGTTTGATTTGTAAAGTCTGTATGTTTTAATATTTTTGTAAATATATAAATATTTCTATTTTTATGTGAAGAAAATAAATAATTTGTATATATATGTAAAAATAAATTTTGTCCTGTTATGAATAAAATTATCACAAATTTAATAAATATTGTGAACTTTTAGTTATATGTCTTACCTGGTAGAAGGGCTTTACTTTTTTTTAGAATGCAGATTTGCTTTTCTTTCAGCATTTGCATGTCTAAAAACATTTCATCTTTTTTAGTATGGAGAATTTATTATGTGCCAAATGTCTTTTTCTTCTTTATCAACTGCCCCCAGTAAGTCCCTGTAATTCCATCCCCTAATATCCCTAGCTTCTGGCATTCACGAATCAACTTTCTGTCTATAGTTACCTATTCTGAACATATTACATAGGTGAAAGTATACACAACATACTGTGTTCAAGGTTCATCCATATTGTAGCATGTGTAAGTATTCTTTTTTGTAACTGAATGATATTCCACTATACAGATATATCACATTTTTTTGGTAGACATTTGAATGATGCTTATATGAAAATCATAACACAAGTTTGTCTGAATATGTTTTTTATTAATTTGGGTTTGCCTAGGAGTGAATTGCCGAATAGCATGGCAATTCTATGTTTAATTTTTTTTTGTGGAACTGCCAAACTTCACAGCAGCTGCATTATTTTAATACTAGAGCCCAACTAGCCGGACCGAGACCCGCAGCGCCAGTGGGACTCAGAGTCAAGTCCCTGCCCACCCGCGTGCGCCTCGCCATGCACGCAGCCTCCTGGTGACCAGTCTGTGGTCATGACAGCGTGACGGTGTCATGGCCAAGGGGTTTTATAACGGATTTTTGTCTAGAATTGCCCTCCATGGTGAATAGAAATAATGAGAGTGGGCCTCATTGACTTGTTCCTGAACTTAGGACACTGCCTGTGCAGCCATTGTAAATCGGGTGTTTGGGGGACAGATAAATTTCCCCTTTAGTGTACAAGTCCTTAGCTTGGAAGGAACCATACTTGAATTGTATTTCAAGAACATACCTCAAAAACCCCACCAATACCAGGGTCAGATTGAAGTGGCGAGATTCTCGATTTTGAGCTGAAGCTATAATGGAATGAGGTTTTCAAGAGTGTAGGGAGAGGCTAAGTCTAGTTTTCATATGAGAGGGATGGGAATTATGGGAGTCAGAGCAGACTGTGTTAGCCTCTAAAATGTCTTCCAATGATCCCAACCTTGGTATTCACACCTTTATGTAAACCCTCGGCTTCCCCCGTGAGGGACACAGGCCCCGCCACCACCCCAGAGTGACAACCCACCAAATCGCAGCCAACGCTGCCATGGTGCAAAAGGTGGCCCACAGCCCAGCCCAGCCCAGCCCAGCCCAGCCCACAAATGGTGGCTGTGGGCACTGGGTAATGACGTCACGTTTTTGTTGACATTCTGAAGCCAAAATTGTGGACAGAATATGTCTGAAGAACAACTATTGGCACAACGTATCTCTGAAGCCGAAAGAAAGCGACGTCTGAGTATGTCTGAAGAACTGTCACCGACAAGTACTACCAATACTGGTAGGAACTGCCTTCATCGCGAAAATGAGGTAAACGAGGATGCAGTTATCGAACACAGTTGTGGTGGATACTCAATGTTGCAGCAAAGGCAAAGTTTGTCCAAATGATAATAAATTTTCCAGAATACCCGGCATATTTTTTAAAAATTAATGACAAACAAAGATCCTGGCAGTAAAAGATTTCATGGAAAATATCCGTTGTTATATTGTTATTGTTTTTTATTAATCAATTTATATATTATTTTCATGTACATTTTATAATTTCCTTTCATCTCTGACACTTCTATTATAGAGAAAGGGCAAATAGTGAGATTAAAATATTTCTTCTAATTAATTTCCTTTCAATGTGCATGAATTCATGCACCAGGCCACTAGTTAATAATAATATCATTAGGACTGCCCCAGGACTACTCCCACATGGACTAACTGGGTCTGGCTTGTCTTCAGTCAAGGTTCACACGGGAATGTTATCTGGTACCCAGAGTTGAGCATGTTCATAGCCGGTGGCTGGGAAATCTGTCATACGCATTCACACAGCTTGAGGACTTGCCCTGAAGACTGCATATAACAGAAAACAATGGTAGTTCCTCTATTAAAGCCATTTCTTAAATTCACAAACTGACCCTGATTGCAGACATTCCCCCTTTCCTACAACGTACACAACACGCCACAAGGTGGTGCTCTCATAACACCGTACTTTTGAGTTTGCGACGCTTAATATCAAAGTGGGTCCAACAGTATTGCTGCTTTCTATTCCATTTGTGTTTTAGGAGACTAAGGCCACAACATAGTGTTAAGCAAGAATAGGTAGATACAAACTATTTACATTTGGGTTGCAATTTTTTAATGCCAGCACCATCTCCCTGCAAGACCCAATAAGGGACAGAGAGGAGAAGCCTTAAAGAGCCTAGTTGAGGGCGTCAGTTTCTCACCCTCCAGGGAATACAGTACCAGGAGTAACAGGAAGTATTTTGAGAACCTCCTAGCCTCCAGGGAGCACGGTGCTTCTCAGATTGGGACGGAGGGGAAGTGGGAAGAGAGCATAAAAAGGCAGTACTCCCCACCCCACCTCCACTGCCTGAGCAGAGGAAAGTATCAGTGTTGGTAACTTCATAAAAGAGGCTGTTCAAGCATCGGGTTGTATGAGCCAGTTGGCATTTAAGGACCATTGGATTTAAACTGCTTGAGTGTATACTTTGATGAGCAAAGAAATAAAGTATTATTCTACCTTGGCGTTAGTTTGGGGGATGAAGATAGGGAGTTGCAGAAGCAGCTCTTAGGCCATATCTCAAGAATTCATGAATCCTGACAATCCTAACACTTCAATGAAGGGAATAGCACGTATGTTAGCAATTCATTCGGGAGAAGATGGTGTACAATAGCTTCATGATCGTGTTGTGTTTTTTTTTTTAATTCTTTATTGTTGAAAGAATTACAATGTCCCCTTTTCCCCCATTGACCTCTCCCAGCCCGCCCTGAGTCCTCATCCAAGGCCTTCACTCCCCTGTTGTGTGCATTGGTTAGGCTTATATGAGTACAAGTGCTTTGGTTGATCTCTTACCCTTACCCTCCCCTACCTTCCTTCTGAGGTTTGATGGTCTGTTTGCTGCTTCTGTGTCTCTGGATCTATTTTTGTTCCTCAGTTTATGTTGTTCATTACATTCTACAAATGAGTGTGATCATGTGATATTTATCTTTCTCTGACTGGCATATTTTGCTTAGCATAATGCTCTCCAGGTCCATCCATGCTCTTGCAAATGGTAAGGGTTCTTTCCTTTTTACAGCATCGTAGTATTCCATTGTGTAGATGTACCACAGTTTTCTAATCCACTCATCTGCTGATGGGCACTTAGGCTGTTTCCAAATCTTAGCTATTGTAAATTGTGCTGCTATGAACATAGGGGTGCATATATTCTTTCTGATTTCTTGGGACATATTCCTAGAAGTGGGGTTACTGGGTCAAATGAGAGCTCCATTTTTAACTTTTTGAGGAAACTCCATTCATGTTTTCCACAGAGGCTGCACCAGTCTGCATTCCCACCAGAGGTGTATGAGGGTTCCCTTTTCTCCACTTCCTCTCCAGCACTTGTTTGTTAATTTGTTGATAATAGCCATTCTGACAGGTGTGAGATGGTACTCACTGTCATTTTGATTTGCATCTCTCAGATGATTAGTGACCTTGATCATTTTTTTATATGTCTATTTAGGTCCTTTGCCCATTTTTTTTTCTTTGCCCATTTTTTGATTGGATTGTTTATCTTCCTTTTGTTAAGTTCCCTATAAATTTAGGAGATTAAACCCTTATCGGATGTATCATTGGCAAATATGTTTTCCCATGGAGTGGTCTCTCTTGTCATTTTGTGGATGGTTTCTTTTGCTGTGCAGAAGCTTTTTATTTTGATGTAGTCCCATTTGTTTATTTTCTCCTTAGTTTCCATTGTCCTAGGAGATGTATCGGTCATGATCATGTTTTTTTTTTTTTTGATATGCTGGCAAAACCTTTTTAATTAAAATTATTTCTAATAACATTGTAATCTGATATTTGTCCCTTGAGATTTTACCAAAAGATCCCTCCATACCATTGTCACTCTGCAGGCTTTGCTGTGTGTAGACAATGTGCGAGGGACCGACGTCATGTTAACTGTCTCGAATCTTCCTCAGTATTCTTACATTTTATTCCTGAGAGATTTTCCAGCCATTGTCTTGAGATTGCAAACTTTTGAAAAGCCCAGAATGTCAGCAAACTTGGGGCTTTTCTTCCTAGTGCACCTAATTTCCTTTTCCTTCCTGCTTTGGTTTTCCACCAGAGGGCATAATAAGCCCATCTAATATATACTTTGGCACAGACATTTTTAATAGATGATTTCTTTTTTTGCACTTGGTTAGACATCTGTTATACTCTCAACAATAAAAATAAAATTTAAGAAAATGGGTTCTAATTTCATTACTCCAAGGTGCTATAGTTAAGAGTAGGGTCTCTGGAGACTAAATCCAGATCCCAGCTCTGTTATTCACCAGCTCTGTGGCCCGGAATTTCCTAAATGTCCTCCCTATGTGTTCTCATCCTTGTAAAATGAGACTAACAAACTGCCTCATAGGCTTGCTGTGGGGATTGAACGAGTGTAGACACCTGGTGAAGCACTCAGACCTGTGCCCAGACTATAGTGAGCACTAGTAGGTGGGAGCTGCCATGAAAGTATGAAAATGGCAGTTCCACTTACCTCGGAGTTACCTGGCTGGAAAGCATCGGAGTTGGAAGCTACAAATACAGCTAATTACTACCCCTTCTGAGTGTCAGGTGTGTGTCAGGCCTACTTATATACAACATTTCCACCCAACAAACATAGGCGGGAGAAGTCTAGTCTCTTTGTTTATGGATCCACCTCAAGGGCTACAACAGTGTCTGATGCATTGGAGGTGTTACTTCAATGAAAGAAAGAGAATTTTTATTATATTTACAGGTAAGAAACCAGAGGCTTAGGAAGTGGAGGTAAGCTGCCTAGGATCACACAAGTAACTGGATTCTGCTTTATCTACACCTAAATCCTGCTCTATCTCAGTGGATAGAGTGTCAGCCTGTTGATCTAAGGGTCCTGGGTTTGATTCTGGTCAAGAGCATGTACCTTGGTTGCAGGCTCCTACCTGGCTCATGGTCGGGCACCTGGAGGAGGCAACCAATCGATATGTTTCTCTCGTCGATATTTCTCTGTCTTTACCTCTCTCTTCCACTCTCTCGAAAAATCAATGGAAAAATATCCTCAGGGGAGGATTTTTAAAAAAACACAGACACAACTAAATCCTATCAAAAACCTATCTTCTTTCCAGGGTTTCTTTTTTTAAAAATATGTTTTATTGATTTTTTACAGAGAGGAAGGGAGAGGGATAGAGAGTTAGAAACATTGATGAGAGGGAAACATCAATCAGCTGCCTCCTGCACACCCCCCACTGGGGATGTGCCTGCAACCAAGGTACATGCCCTTGACCGGAATCGAACCTGGGACCCTTGAGTCCGCAGGCCGACGCTCTATCCACTGAGCCAAACCAGTTAGGGCTCCAGGGGGTTTTGTTACCTTGGAGAAAGCTTGAGAAGATTAAAGGGTTGAAGAAAGTGAACTTTCGGTTGACTTTCATAACTGAACTGTCCAGCTGCATTTTACACTGTTAGTAGGGAGAACAGAAGGTATTCATTCCTTTGCTAACGCTTTATGAGGACTCTTTCCCCAGGGTCTGGATCAGTGGTTCTCAATCTTGGCTGCACATTAGAATCACCTGGGAATCTTTTTAAAAATCCTTATTTCTGGGCCTCATCCTCCAGAAATTCTGTTTCTTTGTTACTAATGTTGTGGCCCCACCCCATAACAAAGAAACAGAATTTCCGGAGGATGAGGCCAAGGTTGAGAACCACTGGTCTGGATGGTGCTTAGCAAAGCATTAATTCAGGAAAAAATTACTTAATTACTCTCAAGCAGGTCTTGCAAATGTTCCTAACACGTTTTCCTAACGCACTTTGCAATCTATTTTCTATAACGAAAATAGAAGCAAATAATAACAAAAAAAAAAGAACTTCAAAAGCCTTCTTACATTTAAATCTACTTTTTGGAACACGCAATGGCTGGTTCATACCCAATATATAAATGCCTTCTCTGAGTCTCTGCCCAGACCTACTGAATCAGAATCAACATTTTAATAAGGTCCCCAGGTGATTTATATGCACATTAAGGTTTGAGAAGTGCTGTTCTTCTCAGTATGATTAATTAAGGAAAATACATGATGGATTTCCATTGACTAATTAATTAATCACTTTTTCTTGAACATGTTTCAGAAAGCAAGGGACTGAGGACAAAATAATGCTAGGCACTATAAAACTCCAAAACATGTTTATGAGGGGTGAGAAGGAACTCTGTGTGTGTTAAAAAATGGAGACTACATTTATTTTTTTCTTTCAGGGACTTGCAAGTACCATGCCAATTTAGAACAAGTTTCTCTAATTTTACAAAATGATTTCTTACATGGATTCCTTGTATGAAAGGTTTGATTTCCCTTTATTTATGGGTCTATTTTATTGTCAACATTGTCTTTATATCTATGAATCACCAAAATGTGTTTCTTAAATCCAGCGTGGAGGTGGATAGCCAAGTGAAAATTTATGGCACTGTCTTTCTTTGTGACAGATGTCTCCTATCTTTTCTGCCTACGAAAAGGCAAGGAAATTTGCCGTGATATTCATAAGTTTTAGGTACAAGGAAATATACTGCCTAGTATACTATACTAGAGGCCTGATGCACAAAATTCATGCAAGAGTAGGCCTTCCTTCCCTGGGCTGCCAGCACTAGCTTCCCTCCAGCACCCAGGACCCTGGCTTCTCTCCGGCTGCCGGCAGGCACCCGGGACCTGGGCTTCCCTTGCAGTCCCGGCTTCATCTGGAAAAATGTCCAGTCTAATTAGCGTATTGCACTTTTATTATTATAGATAATACATATTTACACACATTTCGTATATATATATGTTATACATGGTATCTATAGATTCACTTTAGTGGTACTTAATATATATATATATAACATGAAACATTGTTAAATGTGAATCGTTTTTATAAAAATTGTAATATTTTCTTATATCTTTTAAAAGTTTGTAGGCACAATAATAATTTGTTATAGTATAAACAGATATTTATCTTTGTAAATACTCTTGAAAATTTTAACCCAGATTAATAGTACTGGAATAACTGGGTAGATTTTTATTCTTTTTAGCATTCAACCATATCTGTATAATCCAGTACTATTAAAAATCGTTATAGCCCTGGCCCATGTGACTCAGTGAGTTGAATGTTGCCCCATGCACCCAGAGATTGCAGGTTCTATTCCACGCTTAATCCTCAGTAGGGGGCGTGCAGGAGGCAGCTGGTTGATGTTTCTCTCACTCTCCCTTTCCCTTCCTCTCTCACTAAAATCAATAAAAACAT
The DNA here is from genome assembly GCF_964212035.1 of Myotis nattereri. NCBI lineage: Eukaryota > Metazoa > Chordata > Mammalia > Chiroptera > Vespertilionidae > Myotis > Myotis nattereri. Next base: position 92,545,443 of record NC_138081.1, on the reverse strand, counting down.
ATTTTTTAAAATTGTTATAAACTAGGAATAATAATAGTAATTTATTTCATTAAATTATCTACACATTTTTCATTTGCAAAATTGGATTTATTCTTTTTTAAAATATATTTTTACTGACTTCAGAGAGGAAGAGAGAAGGAGAGAGACATAAACACATCAATGATAAGAGAAAATCATTGATTGGCTGTCTCCTGCACACCCCCTACTGGGGATCAAGCCCAAAGGAAAAACCTGGCATGTGCCCTTGACTGGAATCAAACCCAGGATCCTTCATTCTGCAGGCTGATGCTCTATCCACTGAACCAAACCAGCTAGGGCTAGATTTGTTCTTTTTAAAATATGAACGTGCTTACTATCTTTGGGCAAGTCACTTGTGCCTTGAAGTTAACTCATATGCAAAATAGAATATTTGAATTAGATTATCTCTGAAATCACCTCAAGTTTAAACCCAACAGAGAAGTGTTTCTTTTTAAATCTCACTGATGCATAGAATCATAGATTTTATATCTCAAGTGCTTGTCTTTACTTCAAAATCTGATTGAATGGAACAGCAGCCTTAGCTCACTGTTCACTTGAGGACTCTTTCCCTTCGTCCTAAGGAGAAGAGAAGAAAACAAAATAACACCGTGGGCCGCTCCAGGGTGTCCACCTGAAAAACACTGGCTTCCACCTTCTATTTCATATTTACTCCCACAAACAGGTGCTTTATTCTCTGAAAACCATTTTGTTCTTGTTTGTGAAGACAGCTGTGCCCATGTCCTCTTTCTCTCTCCCTCTTGCATACTATTATAGGCAACGAGTTCATAGAAACTCAAAGGGCTTTGGCAGTGTTTTAGTGATTATTGAAGCTATTTGGAAATGTAGTCAAATTGAAGGATGTCCTCAGTAACAATAGTTTAGGTCATTAGCATCAAAAAAGCATTTTTGAAGCATAATTTCTGTTCTACTTAAATATATTCCTAGCTTATTTTTGTGGAAGGTGGTGTCAGTATTTTATGGAATTCACTGTCAAGATTCCAATCTTAGGATTCACTATTCATAAGAAAAGGGAACACCAAATATAATCAAAGGCATATACTGATTTTTTTTTCCAGTTAAATGTATTCCATGGAAATTGGATCTCTGAGGATTGATAAACAAACCATTTTCAAGTGATTTCCAGTGACCAGTTTTCCACGATGCTCAAAGACACAGGAGTGGAGAATGAGTATTTTCACTAATAGCAAAACTACTTCAAGAACTTCTTACCTGGACTCCCCTGTAAGAGTGATTTTTATAAAAAGTAAATCTGATTATGTGCCTGAAGATCCCGAGAAACAAAGACCTTAGAAAAAAGCTATCCCATCTCCAAGGAATTTAAATTCACCGGTAGCCTCAGGGGTGACCTAGTCAGGGCCCCACCTCGTGAGTGTTGACCTGTGTAGTCACATTGTGCTCTGCACTCAGCAGGTCTAGAATGGCTTAGTGCTCTGCTCACACCCTCTTAAAATCCTTAATGATTTTACCTTTAAATTTATTTTTTCTAAGTAAAGTCACTCTAAAGCAGTGGTTCTCAACCTTCTGGCCCTTTAAATACAGTTCCTCATACTGTGACCCAACCATAAAATTATTTTCGTTGCTACTTCATCACTGTCATGTTGCTACTGTTATGAATCATCATGTAAATATCTGATATGCAGGATGGTCTTAAGCGACCTCTGTGAAAGGGTCGTTCAACCGCCAAAGGGGTCGCGACCCACCGGTTGAGAACCGCTTCTCTAAAGGGACAACTGTGTCTTGTTATTTCTGTAAGCAAACTTGAAAATGTTCTCTTCCCTTTTTGTGGTTGTTTTCAGTGGGTGAACTATGAGTCCACCTTTACCTGCATCAAAGTCCTGGTCAGTAGATATTTGAGCTCAGATTTGGCTTCAAAAGTGTTATATGCATTTACATGTCTATTTACATTATATGTATGTATACATATACATTTACATATATACGTGTATATTATAGTTAAACTGTATATTTGTCTTAGTTTATTTTTTAAACCAATTTTTATGTATTTCATTTTTAAAATATGTTTTTATTGATTTTTTTAGAGAGAGAGGAAAGGAGAGGGAGACAGACATAGAAACATCAATGAAAAAGAAATATCGATTGGCTGCCTCCTGCACACCCCCTACTGGGTGGGGATTGAACTGGAAACCCGGGCATGTGCCCTGACTGGGAATCAAACTGGCCACCTGGTGCATGGAATGATGCTCAAGCAACTGAGCCACACTGATCAAGCTGTATTTCATTTTTTTAAAAATTTATCATTAAAAGGGGAGTCATAGTGTTATAGGCAGTTAGACAGACAGGAGCAGAGCAAGCTCAATGGGCCAGGTTCAGGAACTCACCAGGCAGAAAGCCCAGATGCCGAGTAAGGGACAAAACTGGGGGAGCAAGGACCTTGCCCCCAGGCTAGCCTTCTCTCCCTGGCCGGTCATGCCGTTTGGCCCCCCTGACCTTTTCCTCCCTCAGGACAACATCTAGGTCTAGGTTGTATTTCAGCCTCAGGTCCCCAAGTGGCAGCAGAACCAGACAGGTGCTGCTGTGGCTGCCTCAGGACCAGCTGCAATGACTAATGACCCCCTGCCCTGGCGCCGACCAATCGGTGGAGACCATGACCCTGAAAGAGCACACCGGGAAAGCTGATAGATAGTCCTTCTACTGAGAGCCTTCCCTACACCTCACCTGGGATTTCCACCTGCAAGAGAGACATCAGTATGCTCAGGACAAAGGACCCAGCATGGGCTCTCCCCCAGGGGAACACGCTCTAGGCCATTCTCTTCCCCCTTCTCCCCTCTACGGAACCCCATGAGACGTGTAACCAGGGGAGCCATGGGCAGCACGGCACATCCCAGGCTCACCCCCTGAACCTGTCTCCGAGGCCCTTTTCTCTGGCTTCCCAGTGAGCTAAGGCAGCCAGCCTCGGCTCTCCTGCTACTTCTATGCACCTTCCTGGTGTCACTGTCCTAAGTATATTTTTGCTGCGGCCAATGAATTCTTACTTTGCTACACTTCGTCTCTTGATTGAAATCTGCCTTCAAGAAGACAAGAACCGAGGTCTCATTATCTCACTGGTAGGTAACATGCTCTTCTAATTCTTTCGAGCTTTATGTACAGTTCTCTTCTGTGTTCAGGTGGTAATTTTAGCTTTTAACTTTTGGGGGAGCTTCCCTTTGTTTTCTATATTAATTTCTGGCCCTGTTTTACAATTTTCTTCTTTTTTAGTATTTGTATTCCTGCCACTGTCCTGTTCTTTTTTTTTTTGGGGGGGGGGGGTAAAGAAATTAATAAATACTTTTCAATGGTTTTTTTTTTTTTTAAACATTTACAATTATGGCAATGCATTTCTTTCTCTATACTGAATCAGCTCTAGGCCACAAGTTTTAATATGTATTATTTTCACTGCTATTACAATTATTTTTATTATTCCCATTGCTCTTTATTTTAGATCCAAAAATTATTTATAAATAAACTCACAAATTTCTAAGTAAGTAGAATTTTAGGTGCACCTTTTTGCTCTAGATTTTTAACTTTATTTAAATGTAGAAAATACAGTGAGAAGGTAGTAAATATTGTTAACGTAAAAAAAAAATCATTCAAACCTGTAAGAATTTTTGTGAGTTTATTTGATCCAAACTGTCCACAACTGCCGGAGAGCAAAACCTCAAGGTAATTGGGATCATGCTCTGGAGCAGTGGTTCTCAACCTTCTGGCCCTTTAAATACAGTTCCTCATGTTGTGACCCAACCATAAAATTATTTTCGTTGCTACTTCATAACTGTAATGTTGCTACTGTTATGAATCGTCATGTAAATATCTGATCTGCAGGATGGTCTTAGGCGACCCCTGTGAAAGAGTCATTCGACCATGAAAGGGGTCACAGCCCACAGGTTGAGAACCGCTGCTCTGGAGAACGGCAGGTTTTTACCTTGTTTTTATAATTTGCCATCAAAGGAGGAGCCATCAGTGGTTACATAGAATCCATTGGTGATAGATTAGGGAGGTGGGAGAAGGCAAAGCAGGAAAACCTCTGGGATTGGATAAAAAGTGAAATGATGGACACATGCTTCTGTTACACAGGTGGGTACAGGGTAGTTAACAGTTGACAATTGACATGATAACAGTAACAATGAGGGCATTTGTGGTCTCCACTCTGGGCCCATTTGTTGAGCCCTGAGGAATCCTGAAAAAGGGAAGTTAGAAGTTACTCAGTGACTCAGACATTTCACAGGTGTGTTATCTTAGATGCAGAAAGACAATAGGCTGGGTAAGGATCGGGAAGTTGGTCTTTGCCAGGGGAAATACTGGCCTAGGAAATGACTACCTACTATAAACTGCTCCCTCCCCCCCCTTTATTGATTAAGATATTACAAATGTGTCCTTATCCCCCCAATGTCTCCTCATCCCCCCAATCTTGCCCTCACCCGCTGTTGTCCACATCCATCGCTTATGCTTATATGCATGCATACAAGTCTTTTGGTTGATCTTTCCCCCTCACCCCTCCCTTCCCCTACCTTCCCTCTGGGTGTTGAGCATCTGATGGAAGCTTCTCTGTCTCTACATCTGTTTAGTTAAATTTTTAAGTTCAGACCATCCTTTGTGGTTACTTAGGGCTTTGAGTTTGCAAAACCGCCATGCAGGCCTCCCCTGAACTAGTTAGGTTAGCATATGGCCTTTTCCCCCCACCCATAATATGATATTGATTTTCTGAGGTTTTCTTTGGGGACCGGTATGTAATCTAATTTTATGAATGTTTAGTGTTTGATTTCAAACTATGTGTATCCTTCAATTGTTAGGTATACACTTATATCCACGCCTGTTAATTGTATTATCCAAACCTTCTAAATCCTTACTCATTTTTGATTCTTTGATCTATCAATTCTCATACAAGTGTATTAACACCCCTTGTTTAGATTAGGAATATGTCCATTTCTTTATAATATTTGATTTCTATATTTTGAGGCTAAGTTGTTTTGTGTATACAGTTTCAGGGACTTTGGAGTTTCCTTGAGAATCATCTCTTCTATCACAGTGTAGTGCATTCATACCTAATTAGTACATTAATACCTATTATTGATTTCAGAGAGGAAGGGAGAGAAGAGATAGAAGCATCAATGATGAGAGAGAATCATTGTTGAACTGCCTCCTGCACACCCCACACTAGGGATGGAGCCCATTACGCGGGTATGTGCCCTGACCAGGAATCAAACCATGACCTCCTTCATAGGTCGATGCCCAACCACTGACCCACACCGGCTGGGCAATACCTATTAGTGCATTTTTATATTTAATACCATATTATCTGATGCAAGTTTAGCTATACCAGATGCTATGGGCTGAGTTATGTTGCCCCCAAATTCATATACTGATGTCCCAACACCCAGTACCTCAGAACCATATTTGAAGATAGATTCTTTAAAAAGACAGTTAAGCTAAAAGTGAGGCCATTAGGATGGAGCCCTAATCTAATATGACTGTTTCCTATATAGGAAGAGGAGGGGACCTCAGGGGTGTGCATGCACAGGGAGACGATCATGTGAAGAAGGAGCAAGAAGACTGACATCTTCAAGCCAAGGAGAGAATCCTCAGAGGAAACCACAGCTGAAAACACCTGGACCTTGGACTTCTAGTCTCCAGAACTGTGAGAAAATTAATTTCTATATTTTCAGCTGCCCAGTCTTGGGGTATACTGTTCTGACAGCCCTAGCAGCTGATATGCTACATTTTCTTTATTGACATTTGTCTGAAATATCTAGTTCTATCTCATTACTTGTGACCTTTTTATGACATTCCACTTTAGGTATTCCTGCTCTACTAAATGTAAGTACTTCCTTTACAGTATTTTTTTTTTTTAAACACCATGGAGTTTATCATTTCTTTATGACAGTATGCACTTTTTGAGTGTGAATTAATATCTGGCTGAGATTGCATTTTTTATGTGTAACTCCTATGAACTCGTCTTGAAAAGTTTCTTTAGAGCCCTTTTGCATTGACTTCTGCTGTTTGCCTTGTTTGCACCAGGTTTAGGTGAAATTTTTCACCTTGGATTCCTACCCCATAATAATAGTTTAAATTCCTGCTGTCCTTCCAGTCATATTCAGGACTAGGGTTTTGATTGACATGAAAAAATTACTTTGTTGTTTTGGTTCCCTTTACCCCACAAGACCCAAGCATGGAAAAGCTTTCTTGCCACATCTCTGATCTGCTAAACAGTCTTCTTGCCCCGTCACATGGAGGGATAGCTCTTTTAAAGTAAGTCCCTGCCATATTGTTCCTAAGGCTGTCTCTCCTTAATGTTGGATAAGTCCAGGACACAAGTAGAGGGACCTGAATTCTATAGGGAAGGCTGGGTGATGAGGACAATAAAGACACTCTGAACTGCCTGACTTTAGAATCTGATATCCAAGACGCCAAAATCCAATGAAAACACGCATGTAAGGTATTACTATAGTCTACGGTATCATATGGCCAAATTAAGTTCTACCCAAGGGAAATGCAACAAAAAGTTGGCTATCAAATGATTGCCATAGTCTTGCTTACATTAGAGTTCACCAAAAATTCTATGTAAACTACAATTCTTTCTCGGAGAAAACTTTCTCTTGTTTTGTTTCCCCTCCTGTTTGTTTAGTGCAGGCAAGAGGTAATTCCAACATTCGGGTTTGGAATTTGGGCTGAGGATGGAGTGAGACACAGCACAGACTTTTTCTGTCTGTTTTGGCTTCGTTATGTAGGCTTTCTAAACATAGCAGGAATTTATTTTCCATTTGGTCTAAGCTAACTTAGATGTGTGTACTGGATTTGGGAACTCAGAACTCAACTAAAGGCAAACTCTGGCTTGCTTTCCTTTCATATATTTCTGTTTCCTTGAGTGAGGTTGGGTGTGAATACTTTTACTTCACCTAAAAAATAACTTGTTAAACTGCAATACATAGTCTTTTCCCTTAACCAACAGTTCCTCCCGGGTAGGAAAACCTTCTAGAGAAACCAAATTATTTTCAAAGGGATGCTTGTGATTATTTTGTTGGGTATTAAGCTGTGGGAGCACTTTTCTACTCTTGGGAATTAGTGTTCCTTTTTAATGGACTTAGCTGAAAATACCTAATTTTCCAATTCCTTATCATTTGGACATTTCCCTGTAATCCATCCAGCCTGTTTCCTACATGTCACAGTTTATCTCACGGTTATTACCTCCATAGAGGATCTCTGAGAGGCTTCTGTACCCAGTTCCACATGAACTAGCATCTCTAAGAGTGGATTATTTTTTCTATCTTTCAGTATCCTGTTTCTATGTTGTCTGAGGACTTACTCCCCCATATTCTAACCAGAGTTTATGATTTATGTATTAAAAGCTTTATTACTGCAAATGCATTAACAAAAACATCCCTGTGTCAAAATCCAGCATAATTTGCGTGATATTTTATACCACATATAACTTTTATTGAATTGAATTACCGCGAGAATAAAACCTTCTGCAGGTCTCCATGAGGTGTCAGAGCAAAATGCCTTTCTTTTTCTCCCGGGGATAGTTGCAGCCTGGCTCTGTGAACAGCCTTATCAGTAGGTAAGTGGTTGAACAACCCTGAGACCAGAGTCTCGAGGCAAGATGCAGTCTGCCATGCACTGTGACCTGGTTAACTTTCCTTCATGACCTTTCCAGGCATACAGCCATGCACACCTGATTTATCGGCCACGGAAAATTTTCTGTTCTATTTTAACAGATAATGACAGTAACTACCATCACTGAGCACTCTCTATGTGTTAGACTGTAAGCTAAACATCTTAGGTGGCACAAACTCATTTGACCCATGTAACTCCCTCCTTCGCTTCAACCTCTGTCCCCCAATTGATGCTTTTTTGAGTCTTGTTTTGCAAATGCTTACCCTGGGACTGACAGAGGCTAGGTAAGTCCAGGTGTATCTGACTCATGAGCCTGTTCCCTTCCCTTTAACTCCACCAACTCCTCCCGTGTTGGGTACTTAGGAACCTTGCATCTTAATTCCTCTTCTCTCTCTTTCTATTACAAAACCCTTCGAGCTAGAAGGGTTTACTTGGATAGTCTTCATTGTAAATTTAAGTCAAAGGGGCATGTGTTTGAAGAGCTCATATTTTTGGTCTTATCCCCTAACTGAAGTAAAAGAATACATCCTGTAGAATGAATTTGGGAATGGAGGAGAAGGTATTTTAGGAACCGGAACCTTGCTTGTGCCTCTGAAATCATACCCCCCAGATGTCCGCCGCCTTATCTATGACTAAGACTGACCTTTACAGGGACAATTGGTTTGTTGCTCTCAACTCCTGGAGCTATGATTGCTATCTTAGATGAAAAGGAAAAAATTGAAATTAGGCTACATATGACGTAGAAATGAGTCATAAGAAGAAAATGATCATGTATCTATCCCCAGATAACAATTCTATTTAGGGTTCTATATCTTTCATCAAATACAGGGTATGGAGAGAGTTATTTTTCTTATTACTTTTTCAAAATACTTCAACATACTTCCATCATCTTAAGATAGCTTTTTAATAAGCTTATAAGAGAAATAAACATGTCAGGCACAAAATATTTTAAATGTGATTTAATGTCCTGTAACTGGCTTTCATATGGGTGTTTCTCTTTTGCATGTTTACACATAAACAATATGTGTCAAGTTAGGAGAGGCAATGTCTATTTTTCATTTTTTTTCTCTAGTTTTCATTTTATACCAAGTTTATCTTATATTATAAATGCTAAGCCAAATGTTCTTTAAATTTACTCAAAATGTGCTTAGTATAATCTTTTGTTCTGTGACTACTGATTTAATTTTTACAGGTCAAAACACTTTGAGGTGGAAATAATTGATGATGTTGAAATATTGAGCATATTATTAAAAGTGACAGATGTATTCAAGCAGATTGTATAATGCAAGCATGAATGAGATCTATGTATATTATCATGAGATAACATAACTTGAAATAATTCAAACCTCAGTTATCATCAGAGTTGAAAAAGAAATAATTTTAAAGTCCCCAAATACTCTTTTTTTTAAAAAAAAATATTTTATTGATTTTTTACAGAGAGGAAGGGAGAGGGATAGAGAGTTAGAAACATCGATGAGAGAGAAACATCGATCAGCTGCCTCCTGCACACTCCCCACTGGGGATGTGCCTGCAACCAAGGTACAGAATCGAACCTGGGACCCTTGAGTCCGCAGGCCGATGCTCTATCCACTGAGCCAAACCGGTTAGGGCCCCAAATACTCTTAATTAAATTTTTCTTTTACGATTATAATGTAATATCAAACCACATTAGTTAAATAATTTTAATTATTTTTTTTCATGTGCTCACTAAGATCACATAATTTAAATCAAAGAATTGGAAAATAATAAATAGGTAAATAAATAAAAATATTATCTGTAGACATTATACAAAATAGATGGGAACATCTGATAATCTGCCAAAATATATTCCTTCTTTCTTTCTGAATTTTGAGTATACATTTACTTTTAAAGTATACATTTCCAATTATTAGAAGATACTATATACTATATTTCTGTTTTAAAATGTTACATTAAAATGAGTTTGAAAGCTAGCCATAAAAGACCTCCTTTTATTTATAAGCATTAGATAGTACTGACTGGTTAGATGATAATCAGGGTGATTAACAACTTGATACAAATTAAATTTCATAAAACATATTTGGCTTCAAAATACCGAGAGCTGTGGAAAACGTTGACAGAATGAAGGCTGGAAAATGCAGTCCCAGTGGTATCACAGGTTAATCACTAGTTCATTTGAGTGTTGTTTTTTTTAAATATATTTTATTGATTTTTTACAGAGAAGAAGGGAGAGGGATGGAGAGTTAGAAACATTGATGAGGGAGAAGCATCGATCAGCTGCCTCCTGCACACCCTCTACTGGGGATGTGCCCGCAACCAAGGTACATGCCCTTGACCGGAATCGAACCTGGAACCCTTCAGTCCCCAGGCTGACGCTCTATCCACTGAGCCAAACCAGCCAGGGCATCGAGTGTTTGTTTTTTATAGGGTGCCAGGTCCTGTTAGACAAAGGGGAATCATCTCTGAAGAAGGACTCACAGCACCCACAGCTAGTGGGGGACACAGATGAAAACAATTATAACCAAGTGTGTTGGGTTTTACAGATCTTTATATCCCCGCCTTACCCTACCATACACCAGGGGGACTGCTATAGACTGAATATTTCTGTTTCTCCAAAATTCAGATATTGGCATCTAATCCCCGACGTGATGGTATTTGGAGATGGGGCCTTTGGGAGGTGATTAAGTCATGAGGTCAGAGCCCTTGCGAATACGCGTAGTTGCCTATAAAAGAGGCCCCAGGCGCTTGCTCCACTCTTCCACCACGTGAGAGCACAGTGAGAAGACGGTCTCTATGGGACAGGAAGGGGGCTCTCCCCGACACCAGATCTGCCAGGGCATTGATCTCCAGCCTCCCACCTATTTTCCATTGCTTGGAAATAAGAAATAATATTATTTTGACATCAAATTTGCCCTTATGAATAATACTAACAATTCAACAACTGGAATTATAGTTTTTATTTTACTTTCAGTATAAATTTGTTTACTAGCTTATAGAATCCATACTTCCTATATAGGGAAATATAGATGGGAAATAATCATTCAGTAATATTTAGTAAGGTAGAGAAAGAAAAAAATACTAGTACGTATTAGCAAATATTAGTACTTACTATGTCACTTCTACTCTACCCAGAGCTTCCAATGAAATATCAAGGAAGGGTGACTCTCCTGAGGTCACAGAGGGACTATGGACTAGAACCCTGGAATCCTGAATTTCCTGTTACTTTTCTACAACGTACTAGCGTTAAGTCAAACCTGGTGTCTGGCCCTAACTGGTTTGGCTCAGTGGATAGAGTGTCGGCCCGGGGAGTTCAATTCCAGTCGAGGGCACATGCCTGGGTTGTGGGCTCCATCCCAGTTAGGGGTGTGCAGGAGGCAAACAAACAGTGATTCTCTCTCATCATTTATGTTTCTATCTCTCTCTCCCTCTCCCTCCCTCTCTGAAATCAATGCAAATATATATTTTTAAGAAAACGTGATGCCTGAATAAAAGCTTATTATACAACCCAGCACTTAAGACCCCATGATAATTTTAGTTTTTGTTCCATAGGCCTCTTACTCTCAAAATGAGTTTGTTTTAAAGGATCATTATAGGAAATAGACCTGTGCTTCTCTTCCACTTAACACCTGTATTTACCTAAATGACACTTATTTTAAGGTTTCCTTTTGGTGCTTACAGATATTCTGTTAAAGGACAGGCTAAGGACATTACTATATTTGTTACCATTCTTCTAATTATCATATTCTTAAGAAGTATAAGAAAGTTGGATCTCATTAATAGAAACCTGATACGATAAATTATATTTTCTTACTATTCTTTACACTTCTGTTATATTCAGAAATTTTCTCCAGTGCTTAAAAATAGTGATTTATACATCAGAGATTTTCAGCACATTGTGTTGAGAGAAATAATCAGCACTGACAACTTTTAGTATTTTTTTGTGACATTCTTATTTATAAAAATAGCATAGAAATTATCTTTTCCTAGAAGAATGACGGTAAAATATTTTATTCCAGTGTCAAGAGGTCCAAACACACTTTGTGATATCTTACTTGAATTGTTATTTATGTTTTACTTTGCCTGCTACCAAAAAGGATTTGAGGTAGCTTGTAAATAATTCCATGGTGTAAATCAATAAAAATGTGTTGGCATCGTCTATGTGCCTGGCACAGCAGTATGCCAACGTGGGTATCCTGTGTTCTCTGCACCAAGAAGTTCACTGCCTAGGGCAGGCCAGCAATTAGCAATAATATATGTAGTCAATACTACAGTGATGATCTGAGCAAAGTGCTCTAATACAATAAGAAGAGACAAATGCAATAAAACCACAAAACCATTGCAATTCTGATAAAAGAATAAGAGTCCTGCGTTGGATGGAGGCAGATATAAAAAGGAAACCCAGATTAAGAAAAAAGCTATTATCATTGAGCTCTCATCTAATAAGGGGAAACATTAGACTTTCTCAAGAGAATAATCTTATTTTTATGACACTGAATTTATCATGGTTGTTTTGATGTGAGCACAATAAAAAGCAAAATCGGCACTGCTTATGTAGTTATACAAATATAGAGAGCTTTTAGTGTCTTTTTCTTCCGTCAGTATTTGATAATAGCTGGTGATACAGCTCTATACTGTACCTTCATGAACACAGTCCCACAGAAAATAATGTTGGCAGGCTGAGAGTTTTGGGATTTCTTATGTTAAACTTAAGACATTACTTGTGAAAGATCGAATCCTGAGAAATTGGGATAATAAAATGCGAGCAGATTCTGACAAAGCGGAGAAAACCAAACCCTAAGTCCTGCCAAGCCTCCTTGGCCAGAAGAAGCTCCTGTTCTCTCCAGTCTTAGAGAGCGGCTGTCCCTGTGCCTGTAGAAGCTACAGTGGTCTCCTTCGAGGTAGCTGTCTTGAAGAGACTTCTGATTCCCTTCAAGATCTACCTCCCCTAACACAGATCTGAGTGAAATCCACAAACGGAAGCTCCATTCTTGTGCAAACCTCCCAGTCAGCTTTTTGTTCCATTTCTATATGATCTGATAACCCAACTTACAATGATAATCTACAATATTAAAGAGACAGGGAAGTAAGAAGTGTGCCTGTGGAGTACATAGAAGCGAAGGAAAAGAAGTGGCCTTCACCTTTAACAGTACGAATGCAAAGATTATGTCTAACATTGAAAAGTTAGGGTGTGGCAGTCTAAATAGTTTATGCAGGGGTGAACACCCAAAAGAATTAAAATTATTGCCCGGAGGGTAAGGTGGAGTGAGGGGTCTAAGGAAGCTGTTTTCCTTGGCAAATCCTGTAGAACTAATTGAGCCCTTAAAATAAGTGCCTGGACTTCATAGGACTGTTTGAATGTGTGCATGATAGCACTGATAAAAGTTTAAAAAATAAAAAAATACACAGTTTATTTATGAATAATTAAACATTTCTGATCATGCCTAAATGAGGTTTTAGGAAATTAACCACAAACCGTGATAAATGAGTGGATAATTAAAATCAAATACATTATAGTTCACATAATTTAATCTAAGTGGTATTTATCTTAAACTCAGTAATTTTAGAATGAATCATTAATAATGTGTAAATGACACCAAAAAAGAAGGAACTTGTTTGTTAAGTCATCCATCATTTATTTTTTTTTGGTCTGATTATGCGGAGAATGATTTTTCCAGATGTCATCATTTGCTGTAGTCTGGTGAGGTGCCTCCCCTACATCTTGACACTCAGGACAAGGTGGATATCCCTAAAACCTTTATCTAGATGTGTTGATTTCATCATTTTTTTTATACATTATTTTTCCATCCCAATCGGTGGCATTTTGACCAGTCACTGTAGCCTTTCTTTTCTTTTCCCTATAAGTGCTGGCCAGCCTGAAAGTCTAACATCAAAACATAAAGAGTGTAATCATGTGCTGGAAAGAAAAGCTACCTGAAAATGGTTATTTCCCTCCACCTCATGTCTAGGTTCTTGTGAAATGCTCCTTGTTATTTTTAAGACTGCCTAAGACGGAAATAGTTTCCTCATTGAAAAAGCTATGAAGAATGACTATGTGCAGGTCAGGGTCAACCTGGCCCTCAAAGAACTCCTAGTTTATTTGATTAACTTCAGCCAGAAGATAAATTATATAGTTATGTGACATCTAAAAGTCACTCTGATAAAACTGGGTACATGGTGACCTAGAAACCTTTAGACTTTGTCAGATAGGAGTAAGAGTAACAATGTAAACCCCTTTTCTCCCGTGGTCAGTACTCACTGGGCCAAAATAGCCATTATGTTAGCCTCTGTGCTTCCGTCTGCCTGGCTTCTTTTCTTTAATCAGATGCCCCTCTGGAAACCTCATTTCCCCCCTCCTTAGCTTTGTTTCCTAGAGAGGACTACTTTTTGGCCTAGAATGTCTTGCTTGTGTTCTGTCCTTCCATTTGACAGTAGGGGAAACAACGAGAACTTTAGCAGAGATGTGACTACTCATGGTTCCCGCGGTAGAGACTTGTAAATTTGATGTTTTCTTGTTTTTTTCTAACACAGTTGAGTTAGGATTTATAACCACCTTTTCCAAGATGTGTTAAAATAATACCTAGACTCCAGCCAGCGTGGCTCAGTGGTTGAGCGTCGACCTGAACCAGGAGGTCACCGTTCAATTCCAGGTCAGGGCACATGCCCGGGTTGTGGGCTTGATCCTCAGTGTGGGGTGTCCAGTGGGCAGCTGGATCAATGATTCTCTCTCATCATTGATGTTTCTATCTCTTCTTTGCCCTTCCTCTTTGAAATCAATAAAAATAATTTTTAAAATAATAATACCTAGAGAAATCTAAAATTAAACAAGCGTATCCATTCTAGGCTCCAGTTTCTTAACAAGCAACATATTTAACAGTCTAAACCCCATGTGAAGATTATGTAACTCTATCAAGGTGACAGAACCCTTCTTTCATTTAGTCCTTTCTTCCTTTTATTCACCATTACTTCTTACTGCTTTTTTCTTTGGTTGGTCAAAGGAGAGCAGAGAGCTGAGTGCCATTTTTTCCTTTCACAGCGGCAGCATCCTTGTCTCTATTACAAAGTAAGCCATCTTTCAGAGGTATACTCCTTATTTCCAGGGGCCCTGGTTGTAATAGTTTCTATTATATTATGTAACATCGAATCAGTCCATTCATTGAGATAAAATCCCAGGCTTCCTTCTAAATAGATTTAGAGGCTAGACTGATAACTTCACAAACAGAACAATTCACTTAATAAAGAGGTATCTTAGAGTAAAAGAAAATGTTCTATCATAGGTTTGGCTCTTGTTCCACTAATTTGTCTTTGTTTCTATTGGGCATAGGTTTAAATTATTTGGGAATTTTCATTGGCGAAATGAGTCCTGTGGGACTAATTGAGGTAGGAAAGACAATTGCTTTTCTCAGCCTGGTCAGAATGAGAGAATATGAATAAAAGAATAAGAATAAGTCGAAAACGTTCATTTCTTTTTTTTTTACTATGCAGAATTAAATATTTATAAAATGTTCATAATAATAAAAAATTATTTCATACACATATGAATAATTTGGAGCAATGCTGATAACCCAGTGATTTGCTTGATTTATTGCCTGTGTGAGAAAAAGACAATGAAAATGCTTTTGTCATTGTACTTGATGCAAACAATTCATGCATGAGCTACGAGCTGATAGTCTCATGAATACCAATATTTTGGATATATAACATGCCATAAGCAAGGCTCACTTCAGGAAAGAACGATAATATAATTCACACTTCACTGAGTACAGTAATGTTTTGAATTTTACATTATAGTCCACAATGTTCCATGCAGTCATTTCTCATTTCTAACATATCCAGAACTTAGGGCAGTTTGGAATGTACTCGTGACATCAATCCCAGTTCAATGTTCTATTAACTCTAATGGTACCTGTGGAGTGCACATTTCACTGTCATGAGAATTCTGGGAGATCTAAGGGGAAGACAAAGCTTTTAAGAAGCTCTTCAATAATATTTTCCTCAGGCATATAACCTTATCTTTACTTGAACACTGATTTAAAAAACTCATAAAATTCTCCACATTTTATTCAATAAATAATCCATTAGATTAAATTTCTCAAGAATTCAAGGCTTCATCATCACCGGGTGTTACATTAAAAAGTAAACAATTGTATCTAATGCTAACTCACAAATTTAAGATTCTTTGCTTTATTTAAAAAACTAGAGGCCCGGTGCACAAAAACTGTGCACAGATAGGGTCCCTAGGCCTGGCTGGAAATCAGGGCTGATCAGGTTCTCCACCTCCTGGCCTCCCCACTTCCCTGCCTCCTCCTTCCCTCGCTCCCTCAGCACCCTGCCACTGCTGCTGGTTGCCCGCTATGTTTCGTGCTGCCCTCTGGTGGTCAGCGCATGTCATAGCGAGCAATCAAACTCCCGGTCTCCCAGTGGAACTCCCAAGGGGACAATTTGCATATTAGCCTTTTATTATATAGGCTATTGAGCACCTACAGCATTCAAGTCCTATGCTAGTAGCTGCAAAGTGATAGGTCAGGCGCAACTTTGACCCTCTGGGCTTTAGGATTCCAGTGTTTGTTACTGATATGTGTCCTGAATGTGGGATTCTACAAACTAAATGTGACAAGATAGGTTTGGATGCCTCCACTGAGGTTCAGGTTCAGGGAAGAAGCCCCCCTCCTCATTGTGATGAGGATGCTTTGAAATTTGCAAAGCCTTCACAGAGGGGGTATTTCAGATGGATCTTGAGGGATGCAATGTATATACAGAGAGAACTATATGAACATTTTAACTGACCTATTTAGGTATTCATCTTACATGTCATTAATTAGGCAAAACCTCCAGATTACTCCTGTATTCCTCATAAATAAATAATATCATCTTGCTACTTGATATGGGATAAAATATAACATAAGAGGAATTTTTCTCAAATTTTCTTCAGAGCTGTCATCTGCCTGAAGCCAACTGTTAAACCAGCTTCAAGAGTAGTTTTTAAAAATATTTTTTTTTATTGATTTCAGAGAGGAAGGGAGAGGGAGAGAGATATAGAAACATATCTATATGATGAGGAAGAATCATTGATTGGCTGTCTCCTGCACAGCCCCCACTGGAGATCCAGCCTGTAACCTCGGCATGTGCCCTGACCGGGATCAAACCGTGACCTTCTGGTTCCTAGGTCAACGCTCAACCACTGAGCCACATCAGCCGGGCATAACCAACTTTAATATGATTCAAATTAAATAAGTTATTTCTCGCCTTAACCGGTTTTGCTCAGTGGATAGAGCGTTGGCCTGCGGACTGAATGGTCCCAGGTTCGATTCCGGCCAGGGGCATGTGCCTTGGTTGCGGGCACATCCCTGGTGGGGGTGTGCAGGAGGCAGCTGATGGATGTGTCTCTCTCATCGATGTTTCTAACTTTCTGTCCCTCTCCCTTCTTCTCTGTAAAAAATCAATAAAATATATTAAAAAAAAAAGTTATTTCTCATGAAAGGTCAGGCCATCCCCATCTTTGCATGTGAATGGACTGACGGCTTCTAGAAAAGGGCGCCATAGTTAATAATGAAGGGAAAGTAGTAATTATGGAAAGGCAATCTTGAAGTGTCTTTTGAGTGGGAGTGCAATAGATCATGTGAAGCTTCATTTTGAGTGGCAAAAGTACAACAGATTTTGGAAACTAATTTTTTTATACAGGCAATTTCTCATCGTGTTGTGGTAATAATGGCTACTAAATAGAAATTTGGCCCCGGGAACAGCTTGATCACCCTAATCCTATGTTTTAAAACCATCTTTTTTTCCTAATTTCCATCTTTTACATACTCTTAAAAGTCTTTTCCAATTCATTGCCCAACATAAAAAAAAATTAAATACATTTAATCTTCACTAAATTGGGACTATATCTAGATACATTGAATAGATACTGAAAATCATATAACCTCTAACATGTAACACTTTCTAGCACATGCATGAATGACTGAACAAACTATTACCATTTTTCTTAGATGACTGGTTGACTTGTATTCCAACTGCTATGTCAGATTTTTAAAACATATTTACATAACTTCTTTCTCACTTCGGTTCTTGGCAGTTGTTACATGTTATAAATATAATACATAGAACATAGATGATGTGTCATATATATCATCAGGTTAATATATTCAAAAGAAAATTTAGAGAACTTTACTTGCTATGAATATTTTACTGAATGGGAAGCTGTTCATGAACAGAGAGACTTACTTATGATGATCAGAGGTGTTTACAAGATATACCCAAGTTAACTTTCTCTTATGTTCACAAAATAAACTACATTTAGTTTTCTTTACATGGACTAAATGGTTTTGTCTGCTTGGGACATTTTCAAGTCTGGTTTCCATTTTATTTTATGTTGACGCTATATATCAGTGATGGCGAACCTTTTGAGCTCGGCGTGTCAGCATTTTGAAAAACCCTAACTTAACTCTGGTGCCGTGTCACATATAGAAATTTTTTGATATTTGAAACCATAGTAAAACAAAGATTTATATTTTTGACATTTATTTTATATATTTAAATGCCATTTAACAAAGACAAATCAACCAAAAAAACGAGTTCGAGTGTCACCTCTGACAAGCGTGTCATAGGTTCGCCATCACTGCTATATATCTATGTCATATGCCATATGCTTGGATTCAGGCTGCATTTCAAATTACCTTTGTCATCTTCATTAGTCATGGTTCTTTTATTTGGCACTGTTTTTAGGAGTGGAGGCATGGTAGATAAATACCATAAAGGGCATGTGGTCAGTGTCCGCCGTGGCTTACTTACATTTCTTTCCTCACCAGTGCATTAAGCGTGGGGATGCCACACCTATGTTTCACATCAATATATTCAGATATCTTTACGATGTTTCTGGCATCCACTAACTGAATGGTCTTCAAGAGTAAATGATGGCTTTAGCAAAAGTTTTCTTTTTTTAAAAAAAGAACTAAATATAGCCCAGCCAGTGTTGTTCAGTGGTTGAGCATCTACCTATGAACCAGGAGGTCACAGTTCAATTCCCAGTCAGGGCACATGCCCAGGTTTTGGGCTCAATCCCCAGTGTGGGGTGTACAGTAGACAGCCGATCAATGATTCCCTCTCATCATGGATGTTTCTTTCTTTCTCTACCTCTCCATTCCTTTCTGAAATCAACAAAAATATATTTAACAAAAGTAAAAAGAGCTAGATATAACCTAGTCTGTTGGTCAGTGGTTTGATTCTTGGTCAGGGCATATGTTCGGGTTGCTGGCTTTTCCCCAGTGTACGGCATACAGGAGGCAGATGATCAATGATTCTCTCTTATCATTGAAGTTTCTCTCTCTCCCTTTTCCTTCCTCTCTGAAATCAATAAACATACATTAAAAAAGAACTAAATATAAATATTATTTTTCACTTCTTTAATGCATTTTAGCATTTTTCTTGTTTATAGGACATATATGTTTTGCCTGGCTTGACTCTACTTTGTGTCTAAGTCCTCTGTTGTTACGTCTACATGTTTTAAAACTCCCTATCTTCTAAACATAAAATTTTAAAATCATTTCACTGCTACATTACCCTCACTGTGTTAATCATTTCACCTTTCTCTCAGGAGACATAAAAAACTTGTGTCAAAGGTTTGCTCAAGAAAAAAAAAAATCACAATCAAAGCTGAAGTTCTAGACAATCAGGAAGACTAAAAAGAGTGTGAGATAATGCAAATTGCCAAATAGAGGTGTGGAGCCACTACTTCTATATCTAAATCTCGAATCTGACACTCAGTAACCAATGAGTCTAAGTTTTAAGTTTCCTCACCTTTCTTTAGGATAATAAAAACTATTATTTCCATTATGAGATAATATTGCTAAAGTTCTAGCACTGTGCTCAGCACTTGACAAGATCTTCAGTACAATTCAGCATACAGGTTTTTTGTTTGTTTGCTTTTTGTCAGACAGTGCCTGACCCTAGAAAGATGAAGACATAGTTCGCAGTCTTGTTAGATTCCAACCATTCCCTTCCCCGCCCCCCCCCCCCCCCCCCCGCCCCTTCCCTTCAAATCACGGTAACCTCCTCATGAAACAAGAAATGCCAATGAGTGATGACCTCTAAAGCTTCTTTTGGAGAATGTCTTGATGTGAGGTTACCGGATGAGGGTCTATAATTTGGAGAACATTTTATGAATAGAGCTGCAAGCACAGATGGCCCAGAGTTCTTTTCGGGGACAGCTTTCTGAACCACATCCATGGCAGCTGGTGTGTACGGCATGGGCTTCTCCAGGGGAAGCAGGAATCAGGTGGCCTGGCTCAATTTCAACTGGATGGCACCCCATACAACTGGATAGTACTTAGCACCAATTAACTGAGTTTTGAAACAGATTATCTTGTGATTCTCCTGCTTTTTCTTTACAAAGAGAGGTTTCGCCTGCTATAAAGTTTAGCTTGGTTATTATCTTTCTAGATCATATTTTGCTTTGGTGTGATTTATCAGAGATACAATTAAAACTAAAATTATAGGCAAAATTTGTTTGAAAAATAGCATAATGTGGCATGAAGCTATGGAACAACTAATGCTGCCAATTCTGTTTGGTTTAAATTAACATCCTATTCTATTTAAGATATCAGTAGAGTTAAAATATGAAAATCTGACCTGATTAAAAATAAAATAAATTAACATCCTATTCAAAATTGCTGTGTGCCAATAGTCACTGCATGAAAAAAAAAAAATCTCAAACAGGGAGAAGTCTCAGTGAGAAGTGAAAATTATATTTATTTGTTGGGATGGAGCAAGAGGACAAGACCAAAGAGATTTTTGAACTGAAGCAAGGGAATGGGTGAGAGGGATTTTTATCGGTAAGCCAGATAACTATTTTAAATACTCTTACAAAACAAAACAAAACAACAAACCTCGAGGCCTCTCTGTGTTGGCCATCTTTTATT
This sequence comes from Myotis nattereri, assembly GCF_964212035.1. Taxonomy (NCBI): domain Eukaryota; kingdom Metazoa; phylum Chordata; class Mammalia; order Chiroptera; family Vespertilionidae; genus Myotis; species Myotis nattereri. Next base: position 92,524,903 of record NC_138081.1, on the reverse strand, counting down.
GGCTACAAGACTTGCAGAACTTTGAAGGTGACAATTGTTCTGCAGTGAAGTTGCTATGTAGCCAGCTTGTCCACAGGCTTCTTGTGTTCTCAGCGTCTTCCCCTGGTTCCAGTGATAGGCTCAGGCCTGATCTCGGGTTGGTGGGGGTTGTCATGATGGCTATGGTCAAGAAAGAGAAGAATAAGGAGTCCTTGTTTAGTGCTTCTCAAGCCTGAAGAATATCAGAATTACCTAGTAGAGCTTTTAGTAAATTCGTATCTCTGGGCTCTATGCCAAGAGATTCTGACTTTGCAGGTCCATTGTGGGGCTTAGGCATATGCATTATTACAAAATTCCTTAAGTGACTCTGATAATGAACCAGAACTAAGAACTTACTAAAGAAAATGTGCTCCTGGTCTTACTTCTAGTAACCAGGCTTCTGCCTTTCTTATCTTGTCCCCCCATTTCCAGTCCCTAAATAAATCCTGGGTATATTTTCCAGTTCTCAGGATACATTTCCCTCGAATACTTGAAAACTTTGGGCTTTGCTTTGTTCTTTCCTGTTGGCTTTCTCCCTGTTTCAGTCTTCCTGACATTATTTCAGTTTTCTCTCCTCTACGAGTTAGGATCTGGTCAACAAAGAGAAACCACGCCAGTTAATTTAATAAGATTGGCTATGAATAACTGTCAATCAGGTACACAACTAGTGATCCACAGGGGTCGCAGCTGCAGGAAGTAAGCTTACCCCTGCAGTGCTGGGCCTCCCACGGTGCCTTCTCCTCAGTTCCCAGGAGTAATTGCAACCGGGAAGCTCCTTCCTCATGAGCAGGGGTTCCAACTCCACAAAGCTCTCTTATTAATCTCTGAATGTAACAATCCCAGTCTGTCCTCCTTTATCCCAGCTGTGGGGGTGAATTTATAATATTAAACGTTAAGAATGAGAAATCCAAGGAAATACTGAGCTATTCAGGAGATGAATTTTGAGTAATTCATCACACTTATAAAACACCTCATTTAAATGTACCTATCCGGCCCAGCTGGCATGGCTCAGTGGTTGAGCGTCAACCTATGAACCAGAAGGTCACAGTTCGATTTCCAGTCAGGACACAGCCCAGGTTGTGGGCTCGATCCCCAGTGTAGGGTGTGTGGGAGGCAGCCGATCAATGATTCGCTCTCATCATTGACCTCTCTCTGAAATCAATAAAAATATATTAAAAAAATAATAAATATATCTATCCATATTTTAAGTATAATAAAGTTCAATAACTAAACCAAAACTTTGTAAGTACTATGTGCCAAGCAATTTAATTTACAAAAGGTCTAGATTAAGGATCCAACTTCTGTTAAATGGTGAGAGCACTATTGCACATTCTGCTAACAATGAAATATTATGCAATTAGCATAAAGGACTATTAGAGTGAATTGAAGGGTGAGCTACATAATGAGAAGCTAATTACAGGGAGAGATCCTGGCTGCAGATATTTGTAGAATATTTCTTTTCTGACAATATGCAAATTAGTTTTGTGACATTTACGTGAATAGGCTGATTTATGGGTTGAAATGGTGCAACAACAAAATGTTATCCTAAATCAAAGGGAAGTATTCTCTGTGCCCATTATTTCATACTTAAATGTCATGTTCTTTCATAATCAACCAAAATGCAAATGTTGACTTTGGGTCCTTTGTATACAAGCAGAGCTGAGAGAGATTGATAGGAAATTATTTTCCACCTGAAAGTATACGTCACTTGTGGACACTTAATAAACCCTTTTCTGACTCTTAAAAGTTTGTAATTAAGTAATTTCTTGCCCATGGGGCAAAAAAGTAGATTCACAACGAAGTAAAACAGCTTATATTTTCTTCCTTGTATTTAATAACTCAATTTCTGCCCAGTGTATCTAAAACATCTCATGAGGTATGACAATAGCAATACCCTCTACCCCTAGCTCTTGGCAGCCACCACTCTCTTATCTCTATAAATTTTCCCTTTCTAGACATTTTATATCAATGGAATTATACAACATGTAGAGTGTTACATCTGGCTTCTTTTACTTAGCTTCTGTTTTGGGGGTTCATCCATGTTATGATATGTATCAGTACCTCTCTTTTTAAATCCTAGATAGACTTCATTGTGTGAGTATCTATATTTTGTTTATTTGTGTACCAGTTGATGAGATTTTGAATAATTTCACTTTTGAGCTATTATGAATAATGTTTCTGTGACCATTAATGGACATGTCCTTGTATGAATATATGAATATATGTTTTTACTTCTCTCAGATAGATTCCTCTAAACTCTTCTTGCTTTCTTTTCTCAGACCAGCTTCCAAAACCTAGGTACTCACACTTTTGCTTAAAAGTAATAAAACACCTGGGCAAAAGCCCTCAACTACATACTTTATTGTATAGCCACAGAATTTCATTTGCAGGCAGATGCCGTTACAAGCATAGCCCAGTTAGGTAGGCCATAAACATCAGGGCGTTTTCATTTCTAGGAATTTTCACAGGGTTTGTCTTAGGATGGAGAGATGATCTATTTTGGTAAAATGTATTTATATTCTTTCATTGGATAAATGAAGGAGACCTAATAAAACATATCCTAACTGAAGAGGGAGAAAGAATAGACTGAAGTGTTCTCATTACCATCCCTTTATAGCTTGCAATAGAATGTTGGCATAATAGGGATGTTAACCTTGGCTGCAAAGGGTAAGTCCTGTGAGAACAACATACTCTGCTTCAGGGGATGGTGAGGCAGATTTTTGCCACAGAACATAGAGAACACAAGAGGAGTGACAGCAACAACATTCTGGAAGCTGGAAGGGAGATGGACTCATGGTCATTGACTTTGAAGAATGAAGAAAGCTCAAAGCTAAGCTGGTAGTATGTGCTACCACCAGAGGAAGGTAATTTGCATTGCAAGACCACAGGACCTCAGGAACTGGGTACATCTGGTAACTCTAAAAGGGAGATTCATGTGAGATTGAAATAGGAGGACTGATCAGTTGGCTACATAAGAAAAATTATATTTCTGTTTCTGAGGTTCCATGGAATATAGAAAGACTTAGGCATATCTATATATATAAAAGCCTAAGCAACTGAACAACCGAATGACTGAACAACCGAACAACCGGTTGCTATGATGCACACTGACCACCAGGGGGCAGACGCTTAATGCAGGAGCTGCCTCCTGGTGGTCAGTGCTACTCAGCTGACTGACAGGTGCCAGACACCAGGCTCACGGCTGGCAAGCACAGCGGTGGCGGTGGCATGAGCCTTTTCTGCCTCTGTGGCAGTATGCTACCAAGCAGCAGTGGCAGGCGCAGTGGGGCCAGGATGAGTGGGAGTGGTGCGGCGCCTGGCCGCACTACTATATCCCTTGGGGGATGTCGGTCTGCCAGTTTTGGGGATCGGGGATCCCAGCCTGTGGGGATTGGGACAAAACTAGCAGCCTGACACCCCCCAAGGAGTCCCAGATTGTGAGAGGGAGCAGGCCAGCCTGAGGGACCCCACCAGTGCACGAATTTGTGCACCGGACCTCTAGTACTAGTATGTATAAATTATCTAAGAAAGTTTCTGGACCAGCTGGCATGGCTCGATGGTTAAGAGTTGACCTACTAACCAGGAGATCAAGGTATGATTCCCAGTAAGGGTACATGCCTGGGTTGCGGCTCAATCCCCAATGTAGGGTGTGCAGGAGACAGCTGATCAATGATTCCCTCTCATCATTGTTCCATCAGATCTTTGGAAGTTTGCAGGGATACTCATTACACATGCAAACCCAGCACTGTTTTCTCCCAAATTAAGGTTTATATGTTGGAAATATTTCATTATAAAATATAAGCTAGGGTTTTTAGCTTGAGTCATCCTTCTAAACAGGCAGCTGGTCTCTTTTACCAGCTGATATTTCATATTAAATTGTCCTCCAGATATTTCATCAGAATGGCTTGCAGCATCAACCCTACATTTACCTCATGTCCCTTTCATGGCTCATTGTCAGTATGCACAATGGAGTGTGGGAGACAGCTGCAAATTTTCTGGTTTTCAATACACGTAGCATATTTGTCAGCAATTGTGTCTCAACTTCTCTTTCTGCAGTTGTAGTCTCGGTACAGAGTAGTGATGGCAAATGAATTATTACAATGATCTGGCCTGGGTACTCTCTTCCCTATAATACAAGCTGAAGTTTTTCCAATTCATGGATTATTTTAACCACCAAGAAGCAGAGATAAAGAAACCATGTATAGCCTTCATATATTTTGAAATTGTTTGTAGCTCCTAAAATTTTCTTCCTAATGGTGGAATTTGTTTTTTCTTTAAATCCTAGTTGAATTTGCCACATATACCTGTTTTTGAAAAGCAGTGCTTTTCCAATTTTTCAACCAAATACTCATCTTTGGAAGGCTGAGAGCACTGCATAAGGTCATGAAATGGGTGAAAAAAAACTTTTAAAATCCCATATTTTAGCTTAAAAATGTACTAGTTTTATGTTCCAATAAAAATAATTTTTGCATATTATCGTAACCCTCAAATTACTGTCTAGGGAGGGGGAACATGATGCTACAAATGCTTGTGTGGGACCTTTTTTACTATGGACAGTTTTCTCTCCACGTGTCTGTCTGTTGCATCATCTATAGCAGCTTTTCTAAACCTTCCTTTTTCGAACCCAACTCCACCGTTATGCCTTTTACTCCTTGCCCATGCCCTATCAAAGTTATATATGGTGAAGTAGTTTAACTCTCCCCTCCCCCCAAAACCAAGTGTATGTGGATGTGTCTTCTCCCCTTTCTCCTTCTCCAGAAGTAGACACCTCTCTTTGTGAAGTGAATCCTTTCCTCTAAATTCTCGATCCCACTCAAATTCTTTGTTTCCTCAATGATGATGTTTTTCCCTTTCCTGGTTCTTTTCTTGGGAGAATCAAAGTGGCACCTTCTCCTCACTTCCCATTGGATACTAAACCCCTTTGTTATTAGTATCTCAGTAGGATTTCCCTCTTCCAACATAATCATGCTTTTTCCACCCAAAGATCTAATATCTGCAAGTAAAAGACATTAGAATTATTTTCAAAACAGATTTAGCTACAATTTTAGTTGCACATTATCCTACATAATAAAAGGCTAATATGCAAATTGACTGAATGGCAGAATGACTGGCAGAATGACTGGTGGAACGACCGGTCGCTATGACACACACTGACCACCAGGGGGCAGGCGCTCAGCGCAGTAGCTGCCCCCTGGTGGTCAGTGCACTCCCACAGGAGGAGCGCTGCTCAGTCAGAAGCCCTGAGCCAGACTCACAGCTTGTGAGCACAGCGATGGTGGCGAAAACATCTCCCACCTCCACAACAGTGCTAAGGATGTCCGACCGGTGGACTGTGAGGGGGCGCAGGCAGGGCTGAGGGACCCCCCTGAGTGCATGATTTCGTGCACTGGGCCTCTAGTATAATATAATCCATATGCTCTTTAATCCATTGCAGTTTGGTTTCTGCCCAAAAACATTTATATAAGCTTTTCTGGAAGATCAAAAATTGCTTCCATGTTGCCAAATCCAATGAACATTTATTTAATAATTATTTTATTTTATTCTCAGCATTATTAAAACCATTCTCCACTTCTGTCTTTTGAAACTCTCTCAGCTTTTGAGATTCCACTCTTTTGGTTTTAGCTCTTTTTTATTTTTTTTCTGGTCCTTTTTAATTACCTACTTGGCTCCTTTCTTCGATTTGGTTCTTGGAATGTCCTGGACTCCAGAAAGAACATACTTAGATATGACTTGGGATTCCAGTTGTGAGTAAATGAAAGAACAAATGAATATCATTTAATAATTGTTTTGAATTCAGAGCACAAAGGAAGACCCTTTATACCTAAAAAATGACATATACACCCTATCTACTAAACGATGTCTAGCCCTGGCCAGTTTGGCTCAGTGAACAGAGCGTTGGCCTGCAGACTGAATGATCCAGGTTCAATTCTGGTCAAGGGCATGTACCTCAATTGCAGGCTCGATCCCCGGTCCTGGTCTGGGCTCAAGTGGGAGGCAACCAATCAATGTGTCCCTCTCACATTGATGTTTATCTCGCTGTCTCTCTCAGTCCTTCCACTCTCTCTAAAAACCAATGGGAAAATATCCTCAGGTGAGGATTAAGAAAGAAAGAAAGAAACAAACAAACAAATGATGCCTAAAGTTCCATTAACAGGAAACAAACCTTTGCAGGCTGAGTTCACACGTAGAATGAGCTAGGAGTCAGAAAGTTTGCATAATGCTCTAACATATATTTGTGTGTGACCCTGGTCAGTTAATCAGGTCACTTGGCTTCATTGTGTTTGTTTTAGCAACAATAATTCACAGAGTTATTATGAGAATTGATTGTAATATAATGCATAAAAAACTTTGTAAATTATAATGCACAATCTTTTCTAATTCAAGGAATTCATGAATCAAGAGGCCTATATTTCTCCTATTTCATTAGCTTCTTCTTTCACTTCATTTTATACCATTTGTTTCTCAACATGCCAGATTATTAATGTTGGAGTGTCTCAGTGTTGTGGGATGAATTGTGTCACCCCCTGCCCCCAATTGATATGCCGTAGTCCTAACCCCATTAGATCAGATAGTAACCTTATTTGGAGATAAGGTTCTTAGAGTCATAACCAAGTTAAAGTGAGGTCATTAGCATGAGGGAGAATCCAGTATGTCTCGTGTCCTTCTACCCTCTGTCCACAGCTTTCTCTCCCGACTATCGGGAGAAAACATTCACTCGGTCCTTCTCTTTTACTTCCTGTAATTGCAGGTCTCCTGCAAGATGTGTCTCCTTTCATACTTTAACTTTTCTCATCCCCCCCCCCCAATTCTTCTCTTTCTTTTTCTCTTCCTTGGAAACTCACCATAGCTTCCTAATTTTGCTCTTTGGAGACACACACACACACACACACACACACACACACACACACACACAACACTGTGTTAAGCTCAAGACAGAAATTGAGGTTGCACTTTTACAAACTCCAGAGTTGCCAGCAATGTATCAGAGTCAGGGAGAGGCATGGATGTTATTCTCCCTCCCAGTCCTCAGAAGGAAGCAGCCCTGCAGACCCCCTGAGCTCAGACTTCTGCCTCTAGATCTGTGAGACAATACATTTCTGTTGTTTAACCTCCAAGTCTGTGGTATATTGTTATGGCCGCCCGAGTGAATGAACACATTCAGGGAGCAGGTGTTCAGATTCTACTTTAGCTACATTCCATACTTTAGTGATCTCATGACTTTGCCTTTAAATCTCTTTCATACACTGAAATCAACTAACTGCTTACCTCCAGCCAGCATCACCACAGAAATTCCCATATATATCTCCAACTCCATTCAACCTCAGCTTTAAAATGTCCAAATCTGAGCTCAATGTGCTTTCTCCCACCTTTTCCCTCTCACTTATCTCCAATGGCTCCCTTCAAGTTGCTCAGCTGGTCTACCTTGGAAACCTGGACTTTTTCGTTCATATCTCTAATCTATCAGCAAAATGTTTGACGTATTCATATTCCACTTCACACACGTGCAGTCTGTGCCCCGGTGGCCACCACCATCTTTCACCTGGTTTACAGCAGGAGCCACCTTCTTTGTCTCCCTGCTTCCTCCCTTTAGACCCTTCCCTCAATTTGCAATATAGCAGCCAGAATGATCCTACCACAGTGTAGTTCAGATATTGTAACACCATTGTCCCAAATCTGCATTATCTTCTCATCTCGGTCCTCAAGTCCTCCTGGGGGTCTGTGAGACCCCTCAGGGTCCAGAACATGGTAACATCTCTGAGCTCATCCTCAGCTCTGCCCTCATCCAGTGCACACTGCTGGGGCCACACTGGCTTCCATGCTGTCCAGATGCCCCAGGACTGTTTCCTCGCTGGAACTAGCTGTACCCTCTGCCCAAACACTCAGATTTCTACATTGCACATCAGTCATTCAATAAATATTTCTGGAAAGGATAGGGGATAAATTGGAAAGATTTCTTTTTAAAAATATATTTTTATTGATTTCAGAGAGGAAGTGAGAAGGAGAGAGAGAGAGAATCATTGATTGACTGCTTACTGCATGCCTCACTTTGGGGATCAAGCCAGCAGCCCGGGCATGTGCCCTGACTGGAAACCGAACTGGTGCCCTCCTGGTGTATAGATTGACACTCAACCACTCAGCCCTGCTGGCCAGGCAGAGGGTATTTTTCCATTGATTTTTAGAGAGAGTGGAAGAGAAAGGGAAAGATAGAGAGAAATATCAATATGAGAGAAAGACATCAATTGGTTGCCTCCTACAAGAGCCTGACTAGGGCTCAGGCCAGGGAAGAGTCTGCAACAGAAGTGCATGCCCTTGAGCAGAATCGAACCCAGGACCCTTCAGTTAACAGGCCGATTCTCTATTCACTGAACCAAGCCAGCGAGGGCTTTGTCTTATACTAACAGGACACTAATTTTAGCCGGGCACATGAAAACAATAGACACAAAACAGAACATGCCCCAGATTCTTTTGCAAATGACTGACCAAACAACTGTGTTCTGGTCAAAGGGATGTTAGCATAAGGTTATCAGCTAGAAGAGAACCTGCACACATTCCTTCCTTTCCTTGATTTTCATGTCATGTCTTCTATCTCAATGCCTAGAATGGGCTATGATGGCTGGAACTACTCTCACTGATGAAACCTGGTATCACCAAAGTATTATTTATAAGAAAAAATAATCACTGAAACACAAATGTTCCTCTCAGTTTACATTCTAAACATAACTAGCACCAACATATAGGCAAGGCTCAATGTCAAAAGTAGAGGCCATACCCTTTCATTGAAACACTGCTTTGAAAGAGAGCCTTTGGCATTTAGAGATTTAAACTTGAGAGATTTTTTATTTAGCTCGGCCAGTGTGGCTCAGTGTTTGTGCATCAAACCATGAACCATGAGGTCACAGGTTTGATTCCAGATTAAGGAACATCCCCAGGCTTGTGAGCTCGATCCCCAGTAGGGGGATGTAGAAGGCAGCCAATAGATGATGTTTCTCTTACATCGATGTTTCTATCTTTCTATTCCTCTCTCTCTAAAAATCAATAAAAATGTATTTCATTTTTAAAAAAGAAATGCATGGCATTTAAAAATTTTGTAGAATGACTTTTTAACCTATGTTGGTATTCTCTTAGACATTTTGAGATTTATGTAACACAGTATTCTAACCATTTAACATTCAAATTCACACACACTGATTATCTGCTCTACTATCTGAATAGTTAAGGCAGTTCTATAAATAAACACATTGGTTTTGCACAATTACTACAATTTCAAAAAGCCTTCTATAATTGAAATTAACTTAGTATTTTTATCATTTAATATGTTTTTGAAAGAAAGTGTACACAGCATATGAAGTTCCAGGATCTTCTGGAGTTAAAGACAAATTTAAGAATTCACAAATATTTTCAATGTAAACATAACAGTTATAATAACAACATGCACAACACAGCATTTTATCTGATTTTATTTTAATTGAAGATGTTTTCTTGAATTCTATAGAAATAAAACTAGAATTACTTTTCTCAGTCATTTTTCTTTGAGAATCTGGAAAAGAAAGAAATGGTATATAAGCATACAAATATTTTCATTGACATCAACTTAATTTCATTCACTTAGCCACACCTGTGGTAAACACCTATTTCTCTTTGCCCCTTGTCAACAGCCTGTGACAGGAGGGCATGTGGTGGGATATCAGGAGCGCATCTTCCAAAGGACTGATGGGCAGAAAGGCCCTGGGATGGGAAGGGGCTCTCTGAACAGTCAATAACTACCAATACGTAATTTTCACAAATGGCAGACCCACAAGCTTTCCTATTAAAAAATTTGTCCAAAGTGACCCATTCAAAAAAGAAATGAAAAGAATGAAGGACAGAGTCACATAGATAATCTTACAATTTACAAAAGACACAGTGGTTAGTCCTCTTCTGTGTTTTAGTGTCTGCTGTGCTCTATAATGTCATGGAGAGGCTTTCTTCTTATAAACAGTTTTTCAAGAAGCTACATGGGATTATCTTTCATTTTTGAGCAAAGGGATTTATTTCTCTGCACTACCCACTTATGACTATGAATGGGCATGTGACACACCCCTGACCATGCATGCCCCTTAGAAGTGAAGGGTAATCAGTGGACACAAGTCACTAATTGTACAGGTGTCTTTGCAGACACTCTGCCCACTACTGAGGACTCTCATGAAGACCAGGACTGAAGTTGGACAATGAATTATACTCATTCTGAGCTTGGGTCTCCTTTAATCTCCTTGACCCCTTCTGGGTTGGAGTCTAGCCTAACTTCATGTTTTAGAAATAAAGTTTTATTGTAACACTAGAGGCCGGATGCACGAAAATTCATGTAAGAGTAGGCCTTCCTTCCCCTGGCTGTCAGTACCGGCTTACTTCCAGCACCCGGGACCTGGGCTGCTTCCCTCCGGCCCTGGCTTAGTCTGAAAGGACGTCCAGAATGACGCCCAGAAGGATGTCCAGTCTAATTAGCATATTACCCTTTTATTATTATAGATAGCTACTTCCCTTCCTTTTACATATTATTTTTGGCTGCTTTCATATTATATAGCATATTTGGATATTTTAAACAGAAACCATATAGACCACAAAACCAAAAATATTTCCTCTGGAGCCATTAGAGAAATATTTGCCAATGTCTGGCATAGTGATATCATAATATTTTACTAAGCCAAGTATCACAAACATATTTCATGAGCTAATGTAAACATTAATGTACTCAGAACAGAAAAATGACTTGCATATGTAAAAGCAATTGTGATAAGTTTATCACTTAACAAAAGAAAAAAAACACCTATGTTTTCTCTACTCAAAAATCGTTTGCACTGAACACTATTGGAGTCATAGTACCTACACTCAACTTTATAGGTAAAAGAAGCTGAACTTGATTTTTGCTGCATGAAGCTTGGTATGTTTTAAGGAAGACAATAAGTCCCTGAGTGCCGTGGTATTTTCACAATAGCAATCCTTGCTGAAATTTGGTGGCATTTTCCTCTACTTAAATAAGATGCTAACGATTGATTATCAGACGAACCCTTAAATCAATACAAGCAGCCTGGCTTTATTTCAATAGGAAAGCCAGTTCTCTCATTATGTGGTGGGTCAGTCTCCTCCATTTTATATCTGGACAGAGGGCAGGAATATGTGTTAGTAAAATAGGAAATGAAAAACTGTTTACTCATTGTGGTTTTTCTCCTTTATGTAATCAGAACCCTACGTGAATACTTTGAAGCTGATTACTGGTTTACAGTTCACTCTGGTAGGAGTGCCATTCGTACATGAGGTCTCACTGTGAGAAGTCTAAGATATTTCTTACCATTAAATGTATTTTACCTACCATTAAATATATTTAATATCTTACCATTAAATGTCATACCATTAATTATATTTCTTACTTACTGAAATAGCTGGATGATGGCTTTAAGAATATGATATGAATGCACAGATATACTCACCACTGAGCTTTGTTTCAAAGTTTCTTTGAATCATCTTTCTGGCTCCTAAGATTCTTTCTTCTTACTGCAGACCAGTAAGAGAAAATTGTTCATGTTAAGTTCTTAGATGAGAAAGCATCTAAAGAAAGGATGATGTGTAACCTATACTATTACCTGTATTCTGTAGTCCTCAGGGGGCTAAATAATTATCTATGATGCTAATTATTATCTACTAGTGGCCTGGTGCACAGATTTGTGCACATTGAAAGGAAATTAATTAGAATTCCTGAGGCAGTGCTGCAGCTCGAAGGGTATCTGCGGAGTTGGGGGGTGGGGGTAGAAAAAGAAAGAAAACTCACTTTTGGTTCTTCCAGCAAGCAGGGCAAGAACTTTTGCAGGCAGTCCTATGTGGTGACCTGCTGGACGGGGCTGGTGAGGTTGGCTGGACATGCCCTGGAGGCAACCTCTCATGGTCCTTCTCTGGCATGATGCACTTGAGGTGGCCCCTTGGCTCTAAGGGTCCCTCCGGCAGGTGGGGTTCCTTGGCCTGTCCTGCGGGGATCTGGCCGAAACCGGCTTTCCCTTCCCCCAAGGGGTCCTGGAGTGTGAGAGGGCTGTTGTACAGGGTGTGGAAGGCAAACACAAGTGTTCAGTAAACCAGATTCAGGGCTGATAGTACCACAGGCCAAAGGTGGACTCGCATGGCCCTGCGAGGATTTGGGCTCTCTTTTCTCTGGTTCTGGAATGCATTACCCGAGAACCACTGCTGCCAAGTCATGGCATCTTGACAGCTCCTGGGTTGAGCATCTGCCCCCTGGTGGTCAGTGCGTGTCATAGTTACCAGCCAGTCGGATGGTCATGCAGCCTTTTATGTACATAGATGAATTGATTTTTTTTTTTGAAATATATTCTATTGATTCTCTACAGAGAGGAAGGGAGAGGGATAGAAAGTTAGAAACATCGATGAGAGAGAAACACTGATCAGCTGCCTCCTGCACACTCCCCACTGGGGATGTGCCCACAACCAAGGTACATGCCCCTGACCAGAATCGAACCTGGGACCCTTGAGTCCACAGGCCAAAGCTCTATCCACTGAGCCAAACAGGCCAGGGCTGATTTTTAACCTTAAAGTTAATCTTAAATTATCCTTACAGGCCCTAGTTGGTTTGGCTCAATGGATAGAGCACTGGCCTGTGGACTGAAGAGTCCTAGGTTCGATTTCGGTCAAGGGCACATGCCTGGATTGCACGCTCAATCCCCAGTAGGGGGCATGAAGGAGGCAGTGATCAATGATTCTCTCTCATCATTGATGTTTCTATCTCCTACCTTCCTCTCTGAAATCAATAAAAATATGGAAAAAATTAACTTCTCCTTACAGAATTATAATCTAGTCAGCAGAGAGAGTCATTTTGTCTGTTCTGACCCAATCAGAACTGTCCCTAACACTCACCATCTACACAATAATAATCACAATAAAAAGAGAGAGCACCCACTTCCTATGTATTGTGCGCCACTGTCTACACACCCCAGACAGACTCGGGCATTACTGAGTCTCAGAAGACAAAATAACTCAAAGCTAATTTGGTAAAATAAGAGAGTTCAAATGCTCATACAGGGAGTTCCATGTGATACCAAATTGCCAGTAGACTGTGTATTCCATGGTTAAAAACCATCTCTTTTGATAAAACTTGCTTCCAGATTCAGAGTAGATGCCTCAACAGATGTATTTTTTTAACCCTAGAGAATCATCTGGGAAAACTGAAGAAATACCCATGTCAAGAGCCATATCCTTAGAGGCACTAATTTCCTGGCAAAGGGTTAGGAGTAGGGCCCAAACACGGTATTTTAAAATTTCTCCAGGGTTTTCTAATGGCCACCAAGGTTGAGCATTACTGCTTCAGAGTTTACATAGTGTGACAGATAGATAGGCACGTCTAGATATGTAGTTTGTATTTTGAACATAGTTTATAATTTCTCAATTTAGCAAGCTTACTGTTTCTTTACCTCTTGCCCCTAAGCAATTTCTTCAAGCCTTTACTCCCAGTCTTCACTTTAATGAGGCGAGAATAAGCAAAAGTGAGTTCTGTATTTGAATGGCGTTTGATTGGTCCCTGGTCTTCTGAGATGTCATTGCTAAGAAATGTGAGGAAAAGCAAACAAAGGCTTTCTTCAAAAAATGACACATATGCCCAAAGTTCTCGATTTCTTGGTGTCAGCTAAAAAAGAATTCCAACACCCCACTCATTTTCTTACACAAATACTGAAGAAGGAAAACACCCCTACACCTAAAATATGGAAATGAGGAATAATCCAACACATTCTGTACTAACTGAACAAATGCTTTATAAAAAATACATAAAGCAGTGGTGTTCTGCCACTGGGAGGAAATACAGGGTCACTGGGAAAAAAGGGACATATGGCGTACTTTTAACTATAAAGATTAAAACCAGATGCTCCATTAGGAGCTGTTCTCCTGAATGGTGCCATATATATATATATTCAGCTATTGGCCATTGAAAGAAAGAGTCTTCCAATGCTTGGAATGAGTAGGAAAATTAAAAACAAGTACCATGGTTTACCTAAAATTTGCTTCACTTTATAGTATATCTTATTCATTTCTTATGGAGTCTACTTCATTTGATTATAAATTTACAAATAATTGCTACCAGAAACTATAAGTGTGTCAGAGAAGCAAATGAGTGTTTTATTACTTAGAAAGTCTTATTTCCCAATGCATGACCTGATGTACCTAAGTAAATTGAACATTATCAAGAGTTATCAAATTGCAACAGAGTAAATGAATCATTAACAGGGAAAATATATTTTTAAAATTAATTAACCCTGATGTGTTTGATTAAAATAATAAATTCTCTTTACCTCGCTCGTTTTTCAATAAGGGGCTCTGGGTATGATTTGGGAGAACGATGATCCAAGGGACTGCTAATGTTACTGGTGGAAACTCCATCAGCATGTCTGAGATTCCTAAAACTGGACAGGAAGACAGGATACCCAATATTATAAAAATGATTTTTTAAATGTTATTTTCTCTAAATAAGAAAAAATTCATTAGCTTATTATGAAACCCATTCATGCAAATTTCAATTCAAAAGAAGATCCCCTAACAACCTATTAAAAGATTGTTTCCTATCATTTACATCAGAATATATTCTATATTTTCAGACCCAAATTTTGCAATACTAACAAAATCTCTCATTTATTTATTTATTTATTTAAAATATATTTTTTAATTGATTTTTTTACAGAGAAGAAGGGAGAGGGATAGAGAGTTACAAACATCGATGAGAGAGAAACACCAATTAGCTGCCTCCTGCACACTCCCTACTGGTATGTGCCTGCAATCAACATGCCCTTGACCAGAATCGAACCTGGGACCCTTGAGTCCGCAGGCCAATGCTCTATCCACTGAGCCAAACCAGTTAGGGTCAAAATCTCCCTTTTAGAAGTAATAGTTAAATAATGCTTCCTGACAGAATCTATAAAATGAATTTTTCTCTGAGACACATTGATGGAAAAAATATATTTAAATTAGTTTCTATTTCATTAATTGAATTTTGGTGCTTTATTTTCTACTTAGAATTAAAACATATTCAAAAAAGAATCTATCGTGATTTTAGCAAAACTTGATTACACCTTTTGCTATTTCTTCTCCAAACTATTTTGCAATCAAAATCTCTTAGCATAGAGAGGAGCTTAGGGTCTAGCAACCAAGTTTTCTGTCCTCATGAGGAAGCTTCTATTCTTTGTCTTCAGTAAAGAGCAACTGTGTCTACACTTCAATGCTGCTCTTGACAAGCTGTTCTGTGAATGAACAGCTTTTCTCATTAGACATCTCTTCTTTACACAGACATGAGACATCCTCTAAACTGGGATCCTAAAGGTGAAAATTTTCCTAGAATGGGTGCAATTTCTGATGTTGACATTTTGTGCATCAGAATGCGAGTGAGTGGTTAGTTCACCCTGGCTTGTTCCATGTTACAGCCTCTGCATGCAAGTCATGTACAGGGGTACAAGCTGCCACACATGAGGTTGGAGGAAGCCATGACATGTGGAAACACAAAAATAGAACATTTATATTTCAAAAGTACATTTTCTTAAATACTGCTCCTTAAAAATGAACTCACCTGTCATTCTCAGCTAATGCAGTTTGCAACAGGTCAGCCTCTCTAAAAGTTGATCAAGTTAATTTTCTTCTTCAAATGGCATTCTAGTCACCAAGTATAATAAATTTCTTCCTCAGAATATCATATTTATATTTTTACAATTATTTGAAATAAGAACAAACACTCAAAATCTTAGGAAATATCACCCAATTAAAATAGATGGGTAACATAATTGACAATGGCTTCTATGGTTTATGAGAGTATAAAGTGTAAAATTTTTTTATCCCAGAAATTGATGCCATACAACTTTGTTGAGCTGCATGTAATAAACATAAGAGCTACTCAGTTCAATTTGAACAAAGTATTAAGCCATGTACTGCTTCTTGGCAATATCTTCCTTTAGGGAAGTTAAATTTCACAAAATAGAAACTGAAAAAATTATAATATTCAATAGGGAAACTGGGAGCACTTTGAATATTTGTTGATGTTTAGTAGCATTTGATTGAAACATCCCTCCAGTACTTTTCTTTCTCTAAGTCCCGAAACTCAACTTCAAAGATTCACCTTGGTGTGATGTTTCTCTGTATTGATCAAGTTCAAAAAATTGGCCCATTGCTCATCACACACTCAAACTCAATGAATTTTGTGTGGCCTTGTGGTTTCTAATCTTACATATGTATACAGCTCCAGTAAAGTATTATACAAAGGACTAATCATGTTGACCTGATGTTAAAAAATCTTGGTTAGCATATCAAGCTTATATTTCAATAAATTCTATATAATGGAAAAAAAATCAGTTGTCTAAAACAACAGAAGGAAATTCTTTCTTTTAATTTAAATTCTGTTTTTATTTTTATTATTATTATTTTTTTACCTTCCTAATGCCACGACCCTTTAATACAGTTCCTCATGTTGTGGTGACCCCAAATTTCATTGTTACAAATTGAACATAATTAAAGCATAGTGATTAATCATAAAAACAATATGTAATTATATATGTATTTTCCTATGGTCTTAGGCAACCCTATGAAAGGGTCGTTCGACCCCCAAAGGGGTCACAACCCACAGGTTGAGAACCACTGGTCTAGATGGAGCCAAAAGATGAACAAAACGGGACCCATAGATAATGAAAACCTATTGCAGTCCCAGGCAAGAAGTTACAAAGGCAGGAACCAATTCCATCCTAAACCTGCAAAGGAGAGTCAGCCCAGTGGGTTTACCTGCTAGAAAGGCAAGTTCAATTCAAAGGCACTTGAGGACTTGCGGGAGATGGGAACAGGAAAGAGGATGAGGACATCGGAACCACAATGGTGTTATAATTTTCATTCTAAATTCTGTTTTTAAAATAGTCAGAGAAAGACAAATACCATAAGATTTCATTCATATGTGGAATCTAAAGGACAAAATAAATGACCGCACAAAATAGAAATAAATTCATAGATACAGACTGATAGTGGCCATAGGGGATGCGATTCTCATTCAGATGAAGACAGAAGGTGCAACTGTCTGAATTGAAAGGGAACTTACCTCAGTGCTTCTGCTTCCAAAGCAGTCAAGGCCAGTGTTTGTGAGAAGAGCACGCTGAGAAGGATCAGAGGCATGAGGAGCTGGGAATTCTTTTTGGTTTCCATCTCTGCATCTCAAAAGGGGGAGAGTCACATCAGATTTCCAACACAGACCTCACCAGCCAGGCCCTTCTTTTTTTTTTTAATTTAATGGGGTGACATTTGTTAATAAGATGATATACATGTCAGGGGTACAATTGTATAATGCATTATCTGTATGTGGCATTGTGTGCTCAGCGTTCAAAGTCTAGTCTCCTTCCGTCACCATATATTTAACCCCTTTTACCTCTTCATCTCCCCCCAACCCCATTTCTCCTCTGGTAACCACCATCCTATTGTCTGTGTCTATGAGTTTGATTTTTTGTTTTGCTTGTTCATTTGTTGCTCTGTTTTATATGCCACACATAGGGTGTCCCGAAAAATGTATACACACACTTTGAATAATTATAATGGCAATGTTTATTAAAATTCATTTCATTTTCAAAATTGAGCTATCAGCTGTTAAAGTGTTTGGGACACCCTGTGTGAGTGCAATCATCTGGCTCTGAATTTCTGTCTGACATTTCACTTAGCATAATACTGTCAGGACTTATCCATGTTATCCAAAATGGCAATATTTCATCATTTATGTGGCTGAACAAATGTATTCACTGAACCCTTCAGCCAAAAACTTATATAAAAGCAAAGAACAAAAAATAACCCTACTTGAATGCATAATTTTGAAAAACAGTATTGAGTCAAAGAGCAAGCAGGAAAAGCATCTTTCAAACAGAAGAATTCAGAAACTTCATTCACATGTGAGCATTTGTGGCATATGTACACTTACCAGGTGGCTGGAAGTCTTTCCTTTGGCTCCACCAGTTCTTGCCCTTAGAGTTGAACTAGAACTTGGTTCTGGCTAAGTATTGGGTATTATCTCCAGCAACTGCTTTCACTGTACCTTGACCAGCAGTACAAAGCCCATCATTTTATAGGGCTTGTACTCAGGGCTCAGCCATCACAAAACTCTAAAAGAGGTCACAGCAGCTCTCCTGCAGGGTGAATAGGTCTGGGAGTTCTTAGTTGTCATTATATCTGATTTATATAAATTTATAGTGAGTGAGTTCAGGATGTAAAAGATCAAGAGGAAATATCCTGTTCTTTAGATAAAAAGAGTGTGGAGTTTAATGTGAAATATTTTAACCTTAGCAACAAAGATATAAGCAAATGATTAGTGTTATATCCAGAACCATTGAGTTTTCTTCAGAAAATAAAAAAATATTATGTGCAGGAATAGATTTGAAATGCAATAAACCTGTTTTTTATGCTTATAAATATACTAGAGGCCTGGTGCATGAATTCATGCACGGGTGGGGTCCCTTGGCCTGGCCAGTGATCAGTGCCAATTTGGGGTGGGGGTGGGGGTGGCTGCGGCTGGCCCGGGGCGAAAGGCCTGTGGGAGGTTGGCTGGCCAGATCTTCAATCAGGGCTGATCGGAGGGCCAGCCGGCTGTGGGGAGGGACTGTGGGAGGTTGGCTGTGGGAGTGCACTGACCACCAGGGGGCAGCTCCTGCATTGAGCATCTGCCCCATGGTGGTCAGTGCATGCCATAGCAAGCAATCAACTGGTCATTCAGTCATTTGGTTGCTTAGGTTTTTATATATATAGCAGCAATTCTTATTACAAAGCATCAATTCACTTTTTTAATTTTTATGTGATTCATGTAGAAACTAATTCATGTTATATATATATATATATATATATATATATATATATATATACACACTAGAGGCCTGGTGCACAAAAATTTGTGCACTCGGGGGGGGGGGGGGTCCCTCAGCCCAGCCTGTGCCCTCTCGCAGTCTGGGACTCCTCTAGGGGGGATGTCCACCTGCTGGCTTAGGCCCGCTCCCTGGGGGATCAGGCCTAAGCTGGCAGTCAGACATCCCTCTGGCAGCCCAGCAGCCCTCAGGGGATGTCTACTTGCCAGTGGGGAGCAGGCCTAAGCTGCAGTCAGACATTCTTAGCGCTACTGAGGAGGCAGGAGAGGCTCCCACCACCACTGCTGTGCTGGCAGCCATCAGCCTGGCTTGTGGCTGAGCAGAGCTCCCCCTGTGGGACTGCACTGACCACCAGGGGGCAGCTCCTTCATTGAGCGTCTGCCCCCTGGTGGTCAGTGTGTGTCATAGTGACCAGTCATTCCCAGTTGTTCTGCTCTTAGGGTCAATTTAAATATTACCCTTTTACTATATAGGATTATATGGGAGTGGGAGGGATGGGGAGAGATAGAGAAACATTGATGTGAGAGAGACACATGATTGCCTGCCTCCTACACATGCACTGACCGGGCCTGGGATTAAGCCTGTAAGTCAAGTATTTGCCCCTCACAGGATGGAGCCTGTCACCCTTCAGTCAGTAGGCCAAGGCTCTAATCACTGAGCAAAACTGGCCAGGGTGTTGACATCTGTATTAATTTTAAAAGCATAGAGAAGTAATTTTCCATCATTTTAGTATTATAATTCCTTTATGTTGAAATTTAATCCTGGTGCAAAAGTTTCAGAAAGGCTCCAGACTAGGGCAACATGCACACTGTAGTAGAAGGTACCACTGCTGTGTGACATTTTATGGAACCTCATCATTCCCAATGCACTCTCTCACACATAATCTCAAATGATTAAAAAACTAAATTACCAGTCCATTTATTTCAAGGGATTCAACTTTTCTTCTTTTTCAAAAGTTATACTCATCATTTTCATAAATCTTTGCACCGCACTGAATTACCATGTTTCTCTCCCATTCTCCAACACACGCCCACACCCACACCAGCTTTTGAGCATAATGCAACTCAGTCACTTGACAGGTGGTTTCAAAGACCTAGTTGGCAAGCATGGAGAGAGTACTGTGCTTTGATACCCACTTAATTTCTACTTGTGGGTTTTTAATTCACAGTAACTTAGCTTACATTTAACCAGAGTTCAAGGTAAAAAGTACAGCCACATGAACACCTGTATGATCAAAAACTAAATGCTATCCTTACTTTTACCTGTTAAAATTTCCAGTGCGTATATTTGTTTTTACAATTTTGTTCTTATGTTCCTCAAGGAACAACTACTCCGAAGGCCCTTTCTTCTTTTACTATAAGATTTTGGTATCTATTTGCTTCATTCAAAG
Organism: Myotis nattereri; assembly: GCF_964212035.1. Taxonomy (NCBI): domain Eukaryota; kingdom Metazoa; phylum Chordata; class Mammalia; order Chiroptera; family Vespertilionidae; genus Myotis; species Myotis nattereri. The sequence goes on along the minus strand of NC_138081.1, from coordinate 92,504,605 downwards.
TCAGACTGATTCAGTAAAAGAATATCTTTCTATGCCTAATCATGTTTTATAATATAGTTATAAGAAAAATTAAAGGAATTAATTTTTTAAATGGCTGGAAATTTGTTTTTCTGTTGACAGCTCCATCTTAGGCCTGAGTTCCTCTGGCTTAATTCCAGGAAATATATATATATATTTTTTTACCTGATTATTACAAAGGAGAGATTGAAATTATTCTCATATGGAAATTTTTATCCCTAGCTCTTTGTCCCCAGTTGTCAGTGAAGCAATTTTATTTAAGACCATCAACAGAAAAGTCAGTAGGTTAATAGTCACAGAAAAACTTATGCTGAGTGGTTAGCAAAAAATATTAAAAAAAGACAAAAATGTGAATATTATTTTATCTAAGGGAGCACTTAGCATTCACAAAGAATAAATACAATGGATTTTTCCAATGGTAAGGACAATATTTCCCATTTTATAATAAAACACAAAAGTAAAGATACATAATTCCATTTTATTATCTCTGGAGAAAACCCCCCACTAAATATAGGAACCATATGTTTCCCTGGGAACTTAAACTGAATTTTAAAAAGGGATTATAGCAGGTTATAGCAGGTTCAGTCTTAATTCACAGATTATTTTTTAAAAATTGTGCTCTTTGCCCCAGCCTGTTTGACTCAAAGGATAGGGTGTTGGCCTGAGTATTGAAGGTTCTCAGGTTTGATTCCGTGGTTGCAGGTTCCCTGGCCCTGTTGGGGGTGCTTGCAGGAGGCAATCAATTGATGTGTTTCTCTCATGTTGATGTTTCTCTCTGTCTCTCCCTCTTCTTTCCACTCTCTCTAAAAACCAATGGAAAAATATCCTCGGGTGAGGATTAACAAAAAACTTGTGATTTTTTTTTTCCTTTGCTGGTGTTCATGTAACATAGTACAGCTTCTCTAGAAACATTTGGTGAGGCCTCAAAAAGTTGAACAGAATTACCAAATGACCCAGAAATTAAGAATAATTTAAAATAATTGAAAACAAGGACTGAAACAGTACAATGGATTAAATAGAGATTCTTTAATCAAATAAAGTAGGATGCTTCAAGAAAATGAACCATAAAAATACATAGTTGCATATTTCCTGATTACTTTAGTATTAAACTCATGAAATACAAATGTGAATTTTTTAACTTATTTATTTTTATGCTTTTAAAATATTGTGCTTTCATTAGTTTGTACATTTGAGCAATTACATAACTGTTTGAAGGTGGCATGGCCTTCAGTTACTAAGGACCCTTCTTATTGGTAGTTAATTCCATAGTGGATTCTAGTGCCCAGTCTGCTTTGCATGAGCAGGCATGCACACAAGAACATGAGGAAATTCAGCATTTACATCAGATTTAGAGAGAGGAGCCCATTATTCCCATGGGAAGAGGCCAAGAAGAAGTCTGGCCATCTCCTCAGAAACTTTACAAAGGCTTCCCTCCGGGTTACTGTGAATGGACGTTCCCAGTCCCCAGTGATTCCTTTTCCCATCAAACACACTTTGCTTGTGTCTATCTAGGTATCAGCTGTTAGAGAGGAATTGCTCATTGTATTATCTCTCCTGGCCGGGAAGGTATATTCTTGAGGACTGAGGTCAGCTCTGAGCTTAGCTTCATGCCAACGTGTGGATTCACTGGGTCATAAGTCAGATCCACTTTTAGTTTTTTGAAGGAACTCCATCCTGTTTTCCAGAGTGGCTGCACCAATCTGCATTTCCACCAACAGTGCATGGGGGTTCCTTTTCTCCACATCCTCACCAGCACTTGTTTGTTGATTTATTGATGATACCATTCTGATCATTTTGAGGTGATACCTCATAGCGCTTGCAATTCTCTGATGCTTAATGATGCTGATCATCTTTTCATATGTCTACTGGCCATTTATCTGTCCTCTTTGGAGAAGTGTCTATTCAGGTTCCTCTGCACTTTTTAAAACGAAATTGTTTTTTTTTGTGTTTTTTTTTTTTCAGTTGTGAAGTATTAGTTCTCTTATAAATTTTGGATATTAACTCCATATCAGATGTATCATTGGCAAATATGTTCTTCCATTTAGCAAATTTTCTCCATGGCTTTTTTACATTTGTTTGTTTGTTTGTTTTGTATTTATTTAAACTACACTTATTTGGATGACTTCAGTTAATAGGAACATATAGGTTTCAAGCATATGCTTCTATGATACATATTCTGTATATTGTATTGTGTGTCACTATATCCTTGGCCTCTTTTCACCTTCACTTAAGGTGAGGTGAGTACTCTGGCTTCTTAACTGGCAGGGCTCTGACATCCTACGAGAGCAGGGCACTCCTTGCAGAGATGGGACTGGCCCTGGGGGAGGCTTTGGGAGGATGCATGTAGAATGCCTTGAATTTTGCCAATTTCAATACTGGGCATGAAAAAGGATGATAATGATCGCCTCTGAGCCCCATCTCCTGCTCTGCCACTAAATAATTATGTTATTGTGGAAAGTCACTTAGACTTTCTAGGGTCTTAAATAAGACTCATTAGGAGAATATTTCTACCGGAGTTTCCAGGGTTAGGATTCTGCTATCAGTACTTTGTGCTTCCGTATCCTCATCTGAAAATAGGTAGAGAATGGGACAGATGTCATAGACTTGATATGATTAAAGAATGATTTCTAATTTTCTGTAGAAGAGTGCCTACTATAGGATGTGTTAATTATTACTATAATTTATTTTCTTTTCTCATTATGACCAGTCTATTCCAAATCCTTAATATCATTCCCTTGGGTGATTTTTAAAAACATTTATTTATCAAATCGATTGGGGTGACATTGGTTAATACGAGCATGTAAATTTCAGGTGTTGGTTTCTGTGTTACCAGATCTGTACAAATCTTCTCCTGTCACCTTATATTAGGACTCCCTTTTTCCCTTACCCCCTTCCTCTGATAATCACCAACTGCTGTTTGTGTTCATGAGTTTTATGAGTAAAATCATATAGTTCTTAGCTTTTTCTGACTGACTTATTTCACTTAGTGTAATGTTCTCAAGGTCCATCCATGTTGTTGCAAATGGCACTATTTCATCCTTTCTTATGGCTGAGTAGTGTGCATGCATCACATCTTTATGCAGTCCTCTATCTCAGGACACATTGGTTGTTTCCATGTCTTGGCCACCATGAATAATACTGCAGTGAACATAGGGGTTCATATATCTTTGCGAATACAAGATATCAAGGTTTTTGGGTATATACCCAGGAGAGGGAGGGATTGCTGGGTCATATGATAGCTTTATTCTCAAATTTTTGAGGAATCTCCAGACTGCTTTCCATAGTGGTTGTATCAATCTATATTCCTACTAGCAGTCGGATGAGGGCTTCCTTTCTTTCTACAACCTTTCCAATACTTGTTGTTTCTTGTCTTCTTGATAATGTCCACTCTAACAGGTATGAGGTGGTAGTTTGATTTGAATTTCCCTAATTGCCAGTGAGGTTGAATATCTTTATATATATATATATGTTTGTGTGTCTTTTGGGAGAGGTGTATTTTCAGGTCCTCTGCCCACGTTATGATTGGGTTGTTTGTTGTTCAGTTGTATGAATTCTTTATACCTTTTGGAAATTAAGCCTTTGTTGGAGCTACTGTTTGTAAATATCATTTCCCATCTTTGTTTTGTTCTCAGTTTCTTTTGCTATGCAGAAACTTTTTAGCTTGATATAGTCCCATTGATTTATATCTGCTTTACTTCCCTTGCCTTTGGGGTCAAGTCCATAAAATGTTCTCTACCACCCAGGTCTATAGTTTTGTACCTATATTTTCCTCTATGTAACTTATTGTTTCAATCTTATATTTAGATCTTTGATCTATTTTGAATTAACTTTAGTACATGGGGACAAACTGTAACCCATTTTAATTTGTTTGCATGTGGCTTGCCAATTTTCACAGCACCATTTATTGAAGAGAATATCTTTGCGTCTATGAAGATACTGTGTATTTCTGGCTCCCTTGTAGAAAATTATCTGTCCATATACATGTGGTTTTATAGCTGGACTGTATTCTGATCCATTGATCTGTATGTCTGTTTCTCTACCCATACCATGCTGTATTTATTATCATAGCTTTGTAGTATAATTTCAAGTCAGGTAGCATGATAGCTCCAGCTTCGTTCTTTTTTTCTCAGGATTACTTTGGCTATTCATGATCTTTTGTGGTTCCACACAAATCTGATGATTTCTTGTTCTATTTCTTGGTATTTGGATGGGGACTGCATTAAATCTACACGTTGATTTGGGTAATATGGCCATTTTAACTATGTTGATTCTTCCAATCCAAGAACACAGAATATTTTTTTTTCATTTTATTGTGCTTTTTCAATCTCTTTTAATAATGCTTTGTAATTTTTAGTATATAGGTGTTTCCTGTTCTTTGTTAAGTTTATTCCTAGGCATTTTATTCTTTGGTTGCAATTGCAAAAGGATTTTTTTTCCCATTTCTTTTCTGACATTTGTTGTTAGTATGCAGGAAGGCAATGGATTTTTGCACATTGATTTTTTTTTATCCTGCAACGTGACTGTATTTCTTTCTAATAGTTTTGTGTGTGTGTGTGTAAAGTCTTTAGGGTTTTCTTTTTTTTTCTTTATTGATTAAGGTGTTATATATGTGTCCTCATTGCCCCATTGCCCTTCCCCTCACTCATGCCCTTACCCCCCTGGTGTCTGTGTCCATTGGTTAGGCTTATATGCATGCATACAAGTTCTTTGGTTGATCTCTCCCCTTTATCTCCACCTTCCGCTACCTTCCCTCTGAGGTTTGGTGGTCTGACCAATGCTTCTCTGTCTCTGGATCTGTTTTTGTTCATCAGTTTATGTTGTCCATTATATTCCATAAATGAGTGAGCTCATGTGATATTTATCTTTCTCTGACTGGCTTATATGCAGAATCATATAGTCTTCAAAAAGTGACAGTTTGACTTTTTCCTTCTCTATTTTGATGCCTTTATTTCTTTCTCTTGCCTTATTCCTCTTGCTAGGATTTCCAGCATGATGTTGAATAAGAATAATGAGAGTGGACATCCTGGTCTTATTCTTGATCTTAAAGGAAAAGCTTTCAATTTTTCACCATTGAGTATGATATTAGCTGAGGGTTTATCATATAAGGTTTTTATTATGTTGAGGAACTTTCCTTCTATTCCTATTTTATTGAGTATTTGAATCATAAATGGATGTTGTATTTCATCAATGCTTTTCAGCATCTGTTGATGAGATCATATGATTTTTATCATTTCTTTTATTAACGTGGTGTATTATATTGATTACATTTGTATATGTTGAACTGTCCTTGTGTGCCTGGAATAAACCCGCTTGATTGTGATGTATTACTATTTTTGATGTGCTATTGTATTTGACAGAAAATGTACACACAGTGAATGTACACAGCAAATGAAATTGCAAGATTTTCACTAAAGACAAACTTAAGACTTCCAAATATCAAATGCAATGTAAGCATAATAGTTTTCATATTGAAATAAACTGCAACATGCAAATGCAGCATTTTATTTGGTCTTATTTGATCTGAAAACGTTTTCTTCAATTGCTTCTATGGAAATCAAACTAGAATTACTTCATCTAGGCATGTTTCTTCTACAATTCTGAAAAAGAAAAAAATGGTATGTTAGCAAATAAATATTTTCATTGGCAGCATCTTAATTTCATCCTCTTATCCGATCCTTTGATGAACATCTCTTTGTCTTTGCCCCTTGTGCACAGCCTGTGACAGGAGAGCATGTGGAGGGATATCAGGAGCGCATCTTCCAAAGGACTGATGGGCAGAAAGGCCCTGGGATAGGCAGGGGCCCTGTGACCAGTCAATAGTTACCCATTTGTAATTTTCACCAATGGCTGACCGACAAGATTTCTTGTGAAAAAGAATTGGTCAGAAAATACATATTAAACAAAAAGAATGGAAGATGTAATCCCATAAATAATCTTACAATTCACAAAAGACACAGTGATTCTATGCTTTAGTGTCTGCTGTGCTATGTAACGTTATGGAGAGGCCTTCTTCTTATAAACAGTTTTTTAAGAAGCCTCATGGGATTACCTTAATTTTGAAACAAAGGGACACATTGCTCTGAACTATCCATTTATGGCCATGAACGGACATGCGCCACACCCCTGACCATGCATGTCCCTTAGAAGTGAAGGGTAATCGGTGGACACAAGTCCCAATTGTACAGGCGTCTTCACAGACACCCTGCCCACTACTGAGGACTCTCATGAACACCAGGACTGAAGTTGGGCAATGAATTATACTCATTCTGAGCTTGGATCTCCTTTAATCTCCTTGACCCCTTCAGGATTAGAGGCTAGCCTACCTTCATGTTTTAGAAATAAAGCTTTATTGTAACACAGATACTCCCATTTTTTTTTTACATAATATTTTTGGCTGCCTTCATATTACAATAGCCTGTCTGAGTATTTTAAACTGAAACCATATATACCAAAAAAAACAAAAAATATTTCCTCTGGAGCCATTAGAGAAATATTTGCCAGCTCTGATAGAGTGATAACATAAAATTTTACTAAGCCAAGTATCATAAACATATTTTATGAGCTACTGTAAACATTCAGAAAAGAAATAGGATGTGCAAATATAAAAGCAATTGTGGTAACAAGCTTATCAGTTAACAAAGGGAAAATAAACAATTTATGTTTTCTCTACTAAAAAAACCTTTTGCAGCGGACGCTATTGGAATCATAGTCCTTACATTCACTTTATAGGTAAAAGAACCTGAGTTTGACATTTAATGCATGAAGCTTGCTATGTTTCAAGGAATCCAATTTGGCCCAGAGTGCCTTGGTGTTTTCACAATACCGAGCCTTGCTGTAATTTGGAGCCATTTCTCTCTATATAAATTAAGTGAGATGCTAGCAGTGGATCATAAGACAAATCCTTAAATCAATATGAGCAGCCTGCCGTGACCTCAATAGGAAAGCCAGTTTTCTCATTAGTGTGGTGTGGGTCAGTCTCTTCCATTTTCTATCTGGACAGAGGGTACCTACTGAAATAGCTGGACGATGGCTGTAAGAATATGATAAAAATGCACAGATATACTCACCACTGAAAACTTGTCATCAGCTTTGTTCCAAAGAGTTGTTTTTGGAATCATCCTTCTGACTTCTAAGATTTTTTCTTACTGTAGACCAGGAAGAGAAAATGTACATTTTAAGGCTCTTAGATGAGGAAGCATCTAAAGAAATGATGATGTATAACCTGTAATATTATCTGTGCTCTGTAAACTTCTCTGTGGTCTAAATAATTATCTATAATGCTATTAATTGATTATGAAGTGGTCCTGAACCTTAAAGAAGCTTAAATTATCTTTTCAGGATTATACTCTACTGGACAAAGAGTGTCATTTTGCCTGTTTTCACCCATCCAGAATTGTCCCTAACACTCACCATGTAAACAAAAATCCTATATAATAAAAGCCAAATATGCAAATGGTTCCCTTGATCGGGAGTTCGACCAGGGGGCGGGGCTGTCCAGCCAACTGCGAGAAGGAAGGCCCTGGCCAACAGCCTGCAGCCACTAAGGACCCTACCTGTGCATGAATTTCGTGCACTGGGCCTCTAGTAATTGGAATAAAAAGAGAGAGCACCCCACTTCCTATGTATTGTGCTCCAATGTCAACACATCCTAGACAGACTCGGGCCTTACTGAGTCTTAGGAGACAAAATAACTCAGAGCTTAATTTAGTAAAATAAGGGAGTTGAAATGCTCATACACGGAGTTTCACGTGATACCAAATTGCTAGTGGACTGAGCTTCTCATGGTTAAAATCAGCTCTTTTGATAAAACTTGTTTCCATATTTAGAGTAGATGTCTCTATAGTCATCTTTTTTACCCCTGGAGACACAATAGAGTCAACTGGGGAGGCTTAAGAAATACCCATGTCTAAAGCCATATCTGTGGAGGAACTAATTTCCTGGCAATGGTTTTGGGTAACATGGTATTTTAAAAATTCTCCAGGGTTGTCTAATGGTACCAAGGTTGAGAATTCCTGCTTCAGAGTATAGATAGTGAGATAGAGAGATAGATAAGGCTCCATGTGTCACTTGTATTTTGAAAGTCATTTATAATTTCTCAATTGAGCAAGTTTGCTATTTCTTATTCTCCTTAGACAATTACTTCTTTTCTCGCCTCTCAGCCTTGATTTTAAGGAAGCGTTCAAAAGCAGCACCGAACTCTGTATCTGATTGGCGTTTCACTAGTCCCACGTCTTCTGAGATGTCATTTCTAAGAAACATGAGCAAAAGCAAAGAAATGGTTTAAAAAAAATGATATATATGCCAAAATTTCTAGATTCCTAGGTGTCAGCTAAGAAAGGTATTCCAACACCCCACTTATTTTCTATCACAAATACACTAAAAGGAAAATATCCCTAAGCCTAAAATTGAGGAAACTAGGAATAATCTAACACATTAGGCATTTTTGGGGATGTTTAAGGCACATTCTGTATTAACTGAGCAAATGTTTTATAAAAAATACAAAAATGGGGAACTATTTACAGTGGTGTTCTACCACTAGGAAAAAATAGGGGGTCAATGGGAAGAAAAGGAACAAAGCAGTACTTTCAACTAAAAAGACTTAAAAAAAGATGCTCATTTAGAAGTTTTGCCCCTGAATGGTGCCATCTCTATAGTAAGCTATTGGCCATTTAAAGAAAGAACCTTCCAGTGCTTGAATTGAGCAGGACAGTTAAAAAGAAGTACTTTTGTTTATCATAAAATTTGCTTCACTTTATATTATGTCTTATTGATCTTTCACTGTGTCTACTTCGGTTTGATTATAGATTTACAAATAATTGCTACCCAGAAAATATAAGTTTGTCAAATGCCAGTGAATATTTTATTACTACAAAGTCTTATTTCCTAATGCTTGGGCCTGGTGTGTCTAACTGTATTGACCACTATCAAGAGTTATCGATTTGAAACAAAGTAAATGAATCATTAACAGTGAAAATATAATTTTCAAATTAATCATCTTGTGTTTGAGAAAAATAGTGTATTCTCTTTACCTTGCTCGTTTTTCAATAAGGGACTCAGTGTATTTTTTGGGAGAATGATGATCCAAGAGACTACCAATGTCCCTGGGGAAAACTACATCAGCAAGTCTGACATTCCTAAAACAAGGAAGACAGGATAGGCAGTATTTTAGAAATGATTTTTACAATGTTACTTTGATCAAATGAGTATGAATAAACTTCATCAATTTACTATGCAAACTTAAAATGCAAAAAAGTTCCCTTACAACCTAATAAAATATGTTTTTTTGTCACATGTAAAAATATATATTTTCAGACCCAGCTTTTGCAAAATTAACAAAATATATTTTTTAGAAGTATATGTGAGTGATAAATAATACTCTGTGACAGAATCTATAGAACTAATTCTCCTCTGAGACACGTTGGTGGAAAAAATATTTATTTTCTACTTCATTAATTTAATTTTGGTGCTTTATTCTTCTACTTAGAATCAAAGCATGCACAAAAAAGAAGCTATCCTGATTTTAACACAAATTTGATTATAACTTTTGGTATTTGTTTTGCAATATTAGAGCATGTTAGGATCTAGCAACCAAGTTTTCTGTTCTAATGAGGAAGCTTCTATTCTTTGTCTTCAGTAGAGAGCAACTCTGTCTACACTTCAATGCTGTTCTTGACCCATTCCTCTGTGAATGAACAGCTTTTCTCATTACACATCTTTTCTTTACACAGACATGAGGCTTCCTTTAACCTGGAATCCTAAAGTTTTACTAAAATTGGTGCAATTTCTGAATTGACATTTTGTGCAACAGAATGCAAGTGAGTGGTTAGTTCACCTTGGCTTGTTCCATGTTACAGCCTCTGCATGCAAGTCATGTCCAGGGGCACAAACTGCCATACATGAGGCTGGATGAAGCCATGACATGTGGAAACATGCAGTGTTACACTGTAGAAATGATTTCATGGAAACACAAAAATAGAACATTTATATTTCAAAGGTACGTTTTCTTAAATACTCTTCCTTAAAAATGAGCACATCTGCCATTTTCAGCTAATGCAACTTGCAACCAGTTAAAGTCTTTTTAAATGAAGCTTGATCAAGGTAATTTTCTCCTTCAAATGGTATTCTTTCACCCAAGTGTAATAAAGTTCTTTCTCACAATATAACACATATTTTTACAATCATTTGAAATAGACATTCAGAATCTTGGGAAGTATCACCCAATGAAAAAAGATGGGTAGCATAATTGACAATGACCTCTATGATTTATGAGAGTATAAGGAGTAAAATTTTGTTTATCCCAGAAATTGATGCCATACAACGCTTACAAGCTGCTTGTACTAAGCATGAGCTACTCAGTTCATTTTGATCAGAGCATTCAGCCAAGTACCTCTCATTGGTAATATCTTCCTTTTGTGAAGTTAAATTTGACAGGAAGAAAGACTTTTTACAAAATAGAAACTTTAAAAAAAATTTAATATTCAATTAGAAAACTGGGAGCACTTTGAATATTTGTTGGTGTTTGGTAGCATTTGGCTGAAACATTTCTCATTGCTTTTCTTTCTCTAAGTCTCAGCACTCAACTGCACCTTGTTGAGATGCTTCCCTGTATTGATCAGGTCCAAAAAAATCTCCCCATTGCTGAATAGTCACCCAAATTATATTAATTTAGTGTAGCCTTCTGGTTTGTAATCTTATGTATGAATACAATTTCAGTAAGGGATACATGAAAAATTAATCATGTTGATTTGCGGTTAAAGAATGTTGGCTAGCATATCAACCTAATATTTCAATAAATAATCCATAATTTAAAAAATAACAGAAAGGGAACTCTTCCTTTTAATTTAATTTTTGATTTTAAGTTGCAGTTAGACAGACACAAATAACTTAGATTTCACTTGTATGTGGAATCCAAAGGACAAAATAAAGGAAGAAACAAAATAGAAACAGTTCCATAGATGCAGGGAAATGATTGATAGTGGCCATAGGTGAGGACATTATCATTTCAATGAAGACAGAAGGCTCAACTGAATAGCAAGGGAACTTACCTCAGAGCTTCTGCTTCTACAGATAAGGCCAGTGTTTGTGAGAAGAGCACGCTGAAAAGTGTCAGGAGCAAGAGGTACTGGGAATTCCTTTCGGTTTTCATCTCTGTACCTCAAAAGGGAGAGAGTCACATCAGATTTTCCATCCATAGATCTCACCAGCCTGGTCATTCTCTCATTTAATTTAATGGGGTGACATTGTTAATAAGATTATATATACATTTCAGGTGTACAATTGTATAATAAATCACCTGTATATTGCATTATGTGCTCAACAATCAAAGACTGGTCTCCTTTCACTACCATATATTTAATCTCCTTTTACTCTCTTCATCTTCCTCAACCCTATTTCCCCTCGGGTACCCACTGAATCATTTAGCCCAAAATACAAGAAAAAAAGAAAACCCAACTTGAATGAGTAATTTTAAAGAGTATTCAGGGAAAGCATCTTCCAAACAAAAGAATTCAAGAGGAGTTGAGGCATTTCTATGCTTACCAGGTGAGTCTTCCCTTTGCCTCCAGTAGTTCTCGCCCTTAGAGTTGAACTAGAACTTGGTTCTGGCTAAGGGTTGGGTATTGTTCCCAGCAGCTGCTTTCCCTCTACCTTGACCAGCAGTTAAAGCCCATCATTTTATCGGGCTTGTACTCAGGGCTGAGCCATCACAGATCTCTGAATGACGTCACAGGAGCTCTCCCACAGGATGAATAGGACTGGGAGTTCTTACTTAATTGTTATTATATCTGATTTATATAAATTTATAGTGAGTAAATTCATGAAGTAAAAGATCAAGGAAAATATCCTGTTCTTTAGATAAAGGGTACCAAGAGTAATGTGAAATATTTTAATCTTTAATTAGCAGCAAAGAAATAAGCAAATGATTAATGTTATAGCTAGAGACACTGAGTTTGTTTCAGAAGATAAAATTTTATGTGCCGGAATAGATTTGAAAAACAACAAAACCATTTGATATACTAACAAATTAAATTATAATGAAATTTGTGCATGGGGCAGTGGGAGGGGTGGGGTGGAGGGGGAGGAAGGCCCGGTCTGCACCCTCTCCAATCTGGGACCCCTCGAGGGATGTCCAACTGCCTCTCGCAATCCAGGACCGCTGGCTCCTAACCACTTGCCTGCCTGCCTGATTGCCCCTAACCACTTCTGCCTGCCTGCCTGATCACCCCTAACTGCTCCCCTATAGGCCTGATTGCCCCTAACTGCTCCCCTGCTGGCCTGACCACCTCTAATCGCCTCTGCCTCATCCTGCACCCAGGACCCAGGATTCCCTTCTCTGGCCATCCTCAGCCACCAGGATCCGGGTCTACTTCACCTGGGCTGGCTGCAGCCAGAGGGGACCTTGGGAAGGTGGCTCCGCCTGGGCCACAGCCGCATGTACCTGGGACCGTGCGGCAGGCAGCTTGTCCTTCTTCCAGGCCACAGCCGCAAGTGCTGGTGCCCGGGACCATGGGGCAGGCGGCTTATCCCTCTCCCAGGCTGGGCTCCAGGCACAGCTGCTGAAGCCCAGGACTGTGGGGCGGGCGGCTTGTCCCTCTCCCAGGCCACAGCCTGGCTCATCCCCATTCCTCTCTCACAAGCACACTGTGCTTGGCTGGTTCCCATTCCTCTCTCCCCGGTGTTTAGTGTCTGAGCCATTATGGTGTGATGGCCTGAGGGCATGATGATCATTTGCAAATTAGCTCTTTGTTATATAAGATATCAGTTCTCCCAAAGCCTATTAAAAGGTTTTATGCTATTCATGTTGACCCAAATTCATGGAATCTTTTTTGAGATCTACATAAGTTTTAAAGCATAGAGAAGTAATTTTCATCATTTTATGATTACAATTCCTTGATGTTGAAATAATCACAATATAAACATTTCAGAAAGGCCCCATCCTAAGGTTATATGCACCTGGTAGTAAAAGGTAGTAGTACCACTGCTATGTGACATTTCTATAGAATGCCATCATTCCCAATGCACTTTCTCACACATAATCTAATTTAATAAAAGGGTAATATGCAAATTAACTGTCACTCTGTGACAAAGATGGTGGTGTCCATAGCGTCCGCACCCTGGCCGCAGAGGGAGGGAGGGAGGGCTGCAGAAACAATGCGGGGCTGCTGGGCTGGGGGCATTCTCTGAGCTGCTGCTGCACAGCTTGGGGCACGTCCCCAGCCTAGTGGACACAAAGCAGGGCTGCTGGGCCAGAGGTGTGCCCCCAGTGGCCACCATGCGGCTCAGGGCATGCCCCCAGCCCAGCGGACAGAGCCCAGCAGACATAATGTGGTGGAATTCCCAGTCCTTTTGGTTTCTGCAGCCCCTGGACAGGAAGCAGAAACCAAGAGTGCAGGGAGCACCAGGAATTCTGGGAATTGTAGTTTTGGTGGCAGCCCCTGGACCTGAGTGGAAACCCAGAGTGCAGGGAGCACCAGGAATGCTGGGAATCGTAGTTCTGGTGGCAGACACGTTGCATGATCTCCTAGACCAGTGATGGCGAACCTATGACATGGGTGTCAGAGGTGACATGCGAACTCATTTTTTTGGTTGATTTTTCTTTGTTAAATGGCATTTATATATATATATATATAATAAATATCAAAAATATAAATCTTTGTTTTACTATGGTTGCAAGTATCAAAAAATTTCTATCTGTGACACGGCACCAGAGTTAAGTTAGGGTTTTTCAAAATGCTGACACGCCGAGCTCAGAAGGTTCGCCATCACTGTCCTAGCCACTGGAGCAAAGTGAGCCTGGAGCAAGTTACTGCTCCAGGTGGAGGATGGAGGGAAAGCAAAGGTGAGAGACATAAGTAAAGTCAGAGTGTCGAGGAAAAATTAAAAGGAAGATATCCTGCAACTTCTAGGAAATCTCCACCAATGGAGCAAAGAAAAAAAAAGACCTCTATTATTCTGTGAGCAACAAACCAAACTGGGTTGGAGTCTCAGATAATTCGCTCATATGATTGCAAAGACAGACAGAAATTTCACTTTTTTATGTAGCCAGGCAGATATAATGCACAACATGCACGTTTTCACGGAAGAGGACTTAACAGCACTGTTTGCTATACACCCTTTGGTAAGTCACCTTTCTGGTGGTCATCTGTGTTAGTTAATTGCCATTATCAACAGTAAAAATTAAAACTTTTCTATCTCTATGACAAGCAGGTCCTTACAGCTTGGAGCAAGGCGACTATCTATAATAATAAAAGTGTAATATGCTAATTAGACCGGATAGCCAAACGACCTTCCAGACATCATTCCAGACATCCTTTCAGATGAAACTGTGGTGGCGGGGCCGAGGCAGAGGCAGTTAGGGGCGATCAGGCAGGCAGTTGAGCAGTTGGGGCGATCAGGTAGGCAGAGTGGTTAGGGGCAATCAGGAAGGCCAGATTTTGAGAGGGTGCAAGCAGGGCTGAAGGACCGCGTTCCCCCCCGCCCCCCCCCCGTGCATGAATTTCGTGCACCACGCCTCTAGTCCTATATAAAAAAAGCCTAATATGCAAATTGACCGAACAGCAGAATGACCATGGAACGACTGGTCACTATGACGCGCACTGACCACCAGGGGGCAGACACTCAAGTAGGAGCTGCCCACAGCCCGCAGGCCCCAACCAGTGGCGGCGAAGGGGGGTAGGGTTGGCAAGAGGGCAGGGCCAGGCCAGCCAAGGTGGGTGCCAGCAGGGTCCCTCCTGATCGCCCCACTGGTTGCTCTGCAGATCAGCTCTAATTGCCATTCAGGCCTAGGGACCCTACCTGTGCATGAATTTAGTGCACCAGGCCTCTAGTCTCAAATAATTAAAAAACAAATTACCAGATTGTCTACCTCAAGGGATTCAAATTTTCTTCTTTTTCAAAAGTTATACTCATCATTTTCATAAACCTTTGAACTGTGTAGAATTACCATGTTTCTCCCCCATTCTCCAACACACACCCACAACCACACCAGCTTTTGAACAGCTCCAAATCAATCACTTGACAAGTGTTGCAAAGAACTAGTTGGCAAGCATGGATAGAGGGCTGTGCTTTGATATACACTTAATTTTTGGTTGTGGGAACTGAATTTACAGTAGCTTAGCATACATTTAACCAGAGTTCAAGGTAAAAGTAAAGCCTTATGGACTACTTTATGGAAAAGAAAGTAAAATGGTCTACTTTTATCTGTGAAAATTTATAGTATATGTAATTGCTTTACAATTTTGTTCTAATGCTCATGAAGGGAGAAAGACTCAAAAGCCCGATTCTTTCTTGTACTTTATGATTTTAGTATGTATTTGCTTTGTTTAAATTCATACTGGTCCAGTAAAAGAATATCCTGCTATGCTAATCATACTTTCTAATCTGGTTACAAGAAAAATGACATGAATTACATTTCAAAATATAAGGAAGTTTGTTTCCTAGTTCATAGTTCAGACTTCAGTCTCAGTAAGAGTGGCTGAATTCCAGGAAATCTTTGTGGGGTCTTTTTACAGGATTATTACAAACAAGAGGTTGAAATGATTCTCATAAGAAATTTTTTATCATTAGTTCTTTGTCACCCAAATCAGTGAAGCAATTTGAAATAAGATTCTCAAAATCTTGGGAAATATCAACCATTTAAAAAAGATGGGTGGCAAAATTGAGAATGGCTTCTATGGTTTATGAGAGTATAAGTGTTTATCCCAGAAATTGATGCCATACAACTTTTATAAGCTGCATGTACCAAGCATAAGAACTTCTCAGTTCAACTTGATCAGAGCATTAAGCAATGTACACTCTGTTGGTAATATCTTCCCCTGGGAATGTTAAATTTCACCAAAGAAAGATTTTATATGAAACTACAGAACTGGTGCACAAGTTCGTGCACAGATGGGGTCCCTTTGCTTGGCCAGCGATTGGGGCTGATTGGGGCCATCTTGCACAGTTCTGATTAGGGCCATGGTGATGGCTGGCGGAGGAGGAACTGTGGGAGGGCTCCAGGGCGTGTCTGGCCCGCCTCACCCAGTCCCCATCGGTCAGACCACAGCAGCAAGCTAACTTACTGGTCAGAGCATCTGCCCCCTTGTGGTCAGTGCGTGTCATAGCAACTGGTCAAGCAGTCGACCAAAGGGTTGACTGATGGGTCAGATACTTAGCATATTAGGCTTTTGTATATATAGATACAACCTTTGAAAAAAATTTTAATATTTAACATGAAAATTGGGAGCACTTTGATTATTTGTTGTTCAGTAGCATTTGACTGAAACAATCCTCAAGTATTTTGCTTTCTGTAAGTCCTGAAACACAATTTCAAAGATTCACCTTGTTGTGATATGTTTCTCTGTATTGATCAAGTCCAAAGTATCATCGTATTGCTGAATAGTCACTAAATCTCAATGAATTTTGTGGGGCCTTCTACTTTGTAATCTTCCTTATGAGTATAATTTCAGTAAGAGGTGTATGAAGGAATAATCAAATAGACCTGATGCTAAAAAAATCTTAGTTAGCATGTGAACCTAATGTTTCAATAAATAATCCATAATTAAAAATTTTGAATTGTCCAAAATAGAGTAAATTTCTTTTTTTTAATTTAAATTTTATTTTTAAATTACAGTCAGAGAAAGACAAATACCATATGATTTCACTTATATATGGAATCTAAAGGACAAAATAAATAAACAAAATAGAACTGATTCATAGATGCATTGAATAGACTGATAGTGGCCATAGGGGAGGAAATTCTCATTTTTTAAATATATATTTTATTGATTTTTTACAGAGAGGAAGGGAGAGGGACAGAGAGTTAGGAACATCAATGAGAGAGAAACATCAATCAGCTGCCTCTTGCACACCCCCCACTGGGGATGTGCCCACAACCAAGGTACATGCCCTTGACTGGAATCGAAACTGTGACCCTTCAGTCTGCAGGCCGACACTCTATCCGCTGAGCCAAACCGGTTAGGGCGGAAATTCTCATTTTGATGAAGACAGAAGTTCCAACGATCTCAATTGAAAGGGAACTGACTTTAGCACTTCTGCTTCCAAAGGAGGCAAGGCCAATGTTTGCAGAAGAGCACGCTGAGAAGGATCAGGGGCATGAGGAGCTGGGAATTCTTTTTGGTTTCCATCTCTGCAGCTCCAAAGGGAGAGAGTCACATCAGCTTTCCAACCACAGATCTCACCAGCCAGGCCATTCTTTTTGTTAATTTGATGGGGTGACATTTGTTAATCAGATTATATACATTTCAGGTGTACAGTTCTGTAATATGTTATCTGCATATTGCATCGTGTGCTCATCACACAGAGACTAGTTAGTCTTCTTCCCTCACCATATATTTAATCTCCTTTACCTTCATCATCTCCCCCCAACCTCATTTCCTCTCTAGGAACCACCATCTTATTGTCTGTGTCTATGAGCTTGGTTTTTTGTTCATTGCTTGTTTTCTGTTTTACATTCCACTAATGATTGAAATTATATGGTTCTGAATTTTTCTGACATTTTTCAATTAGTATGATACTGTCCGGATCTATCTATGTTGTCCAAAATGGAAATATTTCATTAATTATATAATTATATGGTTTTGTAGTATTATTCTATCATCTGTCAAAAGACACATAGGTTGTTTACATGTCTTGACCACTGTGGTTAATACTGCAATAAACAAAGGGGTAAACGTATCTTTACAAATAAGTGTTTTCATAATTATCAGAAAGATACCCAGTAATTCTGAGTATGTAGCAAGCATTTCTGAAGGTTCTTTCAGAGTTTGGAAAGTAATTTTCACCTTATAAAAAGCTTACATTGCAATATGATTCATTTTTTTAAATCCCCACCCGACGATATTATCCCATTGATTTTTAGAGAGAGTGGAAGAGAGAGGGAAAGACGGAGAGCAATATCAATGTGAGAGAAACACATCGATTGGTTACCTCTTGCATGGCCCTGATCAGACCGGGGCCCAGGTTGGAGAGGAGCCTGCAACCAAAGTACATAGAATGGACCTTTTGGTCCAAGGTCTGATGCTCTATCCACTGACCCAAACCGGTTGTGGCTGATTCCTTTTTAATCAAGAGGATTTCTCTCGGTGACAGGTGCTTAAATCACAGTCCCTTTCAATGGCTGCCCACCTCTCACCAGGCACATAGTTGGCCAAAGTATTTATTGAATGCCATACTCTTACATTCCTGGAGGTAACTGTGGGGACCATCTGCTTTTAACCGAGTTGTGACATATAGGTTTAGTATCTTTTTTAACAATTACAAAAAAACTGATTGTTTATTCTACAGTTTTACCATCTGACTAATATAAAACTGGGAAATCATATATTTAATAATGTGTGTATATATATATGTGTGCATGTATATACCTATACATATCTATATAAATATCTATATGTATATACAAAAATTGTTTTGTATATACATTTTTGGCTTTTCATTGTAGATATTACTGAAACTATATTTCTTTAATGCTTGCATTTGAAAAACTTAACTTGATTAAAAGTAAAAATTAATATCAACACATCATTAAATCACATATCCTCATTGAAATAATTTTGCCATAAAAAGAACAGTATATTAAAAACAAAGTTTATATTTTTACATCTAATCCACATATACATTATATTTCTATGTAGTGCTGAGATACAAACTTAGAAATATAAGGTGTTTCTCTTATGCTATAAAAATGAAAGCATTTTAACTTAAAATAAAGAGGAAAATAACTAATTTTTACATTCATTTAACCAACATATGACATAGAGAAATCAAAACTATAAAAACACATTTAAAATCTCAAAACAAATGTACCCACTGAATCTCTCAATCAAATTTAAATACAACAAAAAATAAATTTATGTAAAAGCAAACAAACAAAAAACCCCAAACCTATTTGAATGCATAGTATTTTTTAAAAGTATTGAGTCAAAGAGAAGCAGGAAAAGCATTTTTCAGCCAAAGAATTAGAAACTTCATTCACATGTGAGAACCTGAAGTATTTCTTGTAAACCAGGTAACAGAGTCTTCCCTTTGGCTCCACCAGTTCTCATCCTTATAGCTGAACTAGAACGTGGTTCTGACTAAGGGTTGGGTGTTATTGCCAACAGCTGCTGTCACTCTACCTTGAGCAGCACTTCAAAGCCCATCATTTTAAAGGCCTTGTACTCAGGGCTGAACCATCACAAAACTCTGAAAAAAAGTGACAGCAGCTCTCCCCCAGGGAGAATAAGACTGAGAGTTCTTACTTAATAGTCATTATAGCTGATTTATATAAATTTATAGTGAGTGAGTTTATGATGTAAAAGATCAAGAGGGAATGTCCTGTTCTTTAGATAAAAATGGTACCAATTTTAATGTGAAATATTTAAACTTTAATTAGCAGCAAAGTTATAAGTGAATGATTAATGTTATAACCAGTACTAATGAGTTTTCTTCAGAAAACAAAAATTTCATTGTTCGGTAGATTCACAAATAAAAAAAACCATATTTTTATGCTTACAAATGTATACAGTTTTTTATTATAAAGCATCCAATCTCCTAAAGTCTATTTTATTTTTATTCTATTCATGTAGTTCCTGATTTATGTTATAGTTTTTGAGGTTCTAGATACATTACTTTTATTTTATTTGATTACATATTTTTTAGAGAAAGTTAAAGGAAGAGGGAGAGAGAGAGTCAGGTACAGACAGAGAACGAGATGAGAAAGAGAGAGAGAGAGAGAGAGAAGTAGATTGTTTGCCTCCCTTATGAACTGGGACTGGGAATTGACCCTGCAATCTAGGTATTTGTCCTCAACCGAAAATTGAACCCCAGACCCATCAGTGTGTGGGCCATTGCTCTAATCAGTGACACAAACCTGCCAGTGTTCTCTGAGACACTTTTAGATTTATTTAGCACAGCATTCTAACATGAAAATTTGCATAAATTTATTATCTGCTCTACTATCTGAATAGTTAAGGAACCTGTATAAGTAAACAGATCAATTTTGTTTAATTATTACACTTCCAAAAAAAACCTAATAGAATGTGTATTAGCCTAGTATTTTTATCATTAAACTAGAGGCCCGGTGCACGACATTCGTGCACTGTGGGGGTGTGTCTCTCAGCCCGGCCTGTGCTCTCTCACTGTCCGGGACTCCTTGGGGGATGCCCAACTGCCAGCTTAGGCCCGATCCCTCTGGGGATAAGACCTAAGCCAGAAGTCAGACATCCCTCTCGCAGTCCGGGGTTCTTGCAGTCTGGGATGACTCGCTCTTTACCACCCGCCTGCAGCAGAGGTGGAAGAGGCTCCTGCCATGGCCGCTGTGCTCGCCAGCCAGGAGTCTGGCTTCTGGCTGAGTGGTGCCCCCCCCCCCCCCCCGTGGGAGCGAACTGACCACCAGGGGGCAGCTCCTGGTGGAGCGTCTGCCCCCTGGTGGTCAGTGTGCATCATAGCAACCAGTCATTCTTCCATTTGGTCGGTTTGCATATTAGGGTTTTATTATATAGAATACTAGAGGCTAATGCATGTATTCGTGCACAGGTGGGTAACCAAGGGGGTGGGGGGCGTGGGATGTGATCGGCCCTCTGGGCAGGTGGTAGGATGCCCTTGCCAGCCTAGGATCCGGATCAGTCCTGCTGACATTCCTACTGGTTGTCAGGAGCCACTTGGCGGCTGATTTTATATCCTTTCTTCTTCGCAGGGCATCTAGGGAGGGAAGCCAAGTATTACAAACATATTTTATGAGCTATTTTAAACTTTAATGTATTCTGAAAAGAAATGTGATATGTATATATAAAAACAATTGTGATAACAAGTTTATCACTAAACAAAGGGAAAAAATCTATTTATGTTTTCTCTCCTGGAAAAATCTTTGACAGTGAACACTATTGCAATCATAGTACCTACACTCTACAGGTAAAAGAAGCTGAATTTGACTTTTTCTGCAAGAAACTTGCTATGTTTCAAGGAATACAATTTGACCCAGAATCCCTTTGTATTTTCACCTCAACAAGCCTTGCTGTTATTTGGTGGCCTTTCCCTGTACTTATCTATCTATCTATCTATCTATCTATCTATCTATCTATCTATCTATCTATCATCTATCTATCTATCAATCTATAAAAGCCTAATATGCAAATTGTCCCTATAGGGGTTTGACCGGGAGACTGATTGTTCTCCATGACGTGTGTTGACCACCAAAGAAAGGTCCCAGCCAGCAGCCTGGGAAGGGAGGTCCTGGCCAGCAGATGGAAGGCCCCGGTCAGTCCTGATCGCCAGCCAGGCCTAGGGACCCTACCCATGCATGTATTTTGTGCACCGGGCCTCTAGTACTAAATAAGATGCTGGCAGTTGATCATCAGATGAATCCTTAAAGCAATATGCCTTGGTCTCAACAGGAAAGCCAGTTTTCTCATTATGTGGTGTGGGTCAGTCCTCTTCCATTTTATATCTGAACAGAGGGTAGGAATATGTCTGAGTAAACTAGAAAATAAAAAAACTCTTTACTGGTTGTGATTTTTCTCCTTTATGCAATCAGAACCTGCATGAATCATTTGATGCCATTTCCTGGTTCCCAGTTCACTACATGTAGGAGTGTCATTCTTACATGAGGTCTCACTGTGAACAAATCTAGGATACTTCTTACCAAGCGACTCTTACCTACTGAAATAGCTGGATAATTGCTGTAAGAATATGATAAGAATGCATAGATGTACTCACCACTGAAAATTTGTCATCAGCTTTGTTCCAAAGAGGTTTTTTTAAATCATCTTAATTCCTAAAATTTTTTCTTACTGAGGCCAGGAAGAGAAAAGTACATTTTAAGGCTATAAGATGAGAAGGCATCTAAAGAAATGATGATATGTAACCTGTAAAATTCTCTAAATAATTAAATATAATGCTAGTAATTATTATGAAGTGGTCCTTAACCTTAAAGGAGCTAAAATTATTCTTTCATAATTATAATCTACTAAAGGCCCGTTGCACGAATTCTAGCATGGGTAGAGTCCAGCTGGCTTGCCCCCATCGGGGTGGATCAGGCAGGGCCGGTTGAGGGGAGGGACTGTGGGAGGTTGGCCAGCCAGTCCCGCCCCCAATCAGGTTGGAGGGATGATCTGGGTGGGGCCAAAAGTGGGGAGGGACTGCAGGCAGTTGGCAGGCTGGCCTTGCCCCCTGGTTGAACTCTATGATGAACTCCCAGTTGAGGGGACAATATGCATACTACACTTTTATTATATAGGATTGGACAAAGTGTGTCATTCTGTCCATTCTCACTCAACTAGTATTTTCCCTAACACTCACCATCTACACAATAATAATTGCAATAAAAAGGGAGAGCATCCCAGTTCCTATGTATTGTGCTCCAATGTCTACACACCCCAGACAGACTCAGGCCTTACTGAGTCTCAGAAGACAAAATAACTCAGAGCTTAATTTAGTAAAATAAGGGAGTTGAAATGCACATACAGGGAGATTCATGTGATACCAAAATGCTAGTTGATTGGGGTTTCCATGTTTAAAAACCAGCACTTTTGTTAAAACTTGCTTCCAGATTCAGAGTAGATGCCGCTATAGTCATCTTATTTACCCTTGGAGACACAATAGAGTTACCTGGCAAGTCTTAAGAAATACCCATGTCTAGAGTCATATCTGTAGAGGCACTAATTTCCTGGCAATGAATTTTGGGTATGACCTAAACATGCCATTTTAGATATTCTCCGGGGTTGTATAATGGCAGCCAAGGTTGAGAATTCCTGCTTCAGAGAATAGATAGAGAGACAGGGAGGTAGGAAAGGATCCATATGTAGCTTTTATTTTGAAAATCATTTGTAATTTCTCAAGTCGGCAAGTTTGCTGTTTTTTACCTCTTTTTCCCAAGCACATTCTGCAAGTACTCATTCTCAGGGATTTGTTGAGGAAAGCGGGCATAGATGTCAATGAGAATTAAATCTACTTGGCGTCTTATTGGTCCCTGGTGTTCTGAGACGTCATTGCTAAGAAAAGTGAGGGAAAGCAAACAAAAGGCTTTATCAAAAAATGATAAAATTCTAGATTTCTTGGTGTCAGCTAAAAAGGAATTCCAATACTCCACTTATTTTCTATCACAATTATACTACGAGAAATATACCCCTAAGCCTAAATTGGGAAAAGAGAAATAATCCTACACATTAGGAATTTTCTGGGATGCTTAAGACACATTCTGCACTAACTGAGCAAAGGCTTTATAAAAATATATATATGTGAATGGGGAACTATTTGTAGTTATGTTCTGCCACTGGGAGGAAATATTCTTTAAAAATGAATACTCCTTTAGAATCTATGCCACCATCTCTATATTGAGCTACTGGCCATTTAAACAAAGAACCTTCTGATGTTTGATTTGAGCAGAAAATTTAAAAATGAGTACTATGGTTTACCTTAAAATTTGTTTCACTTTATGCTAAGTCTTATTTATTTTTCACTATGTCTACTTCAGTTTGATTGTAGATTTACAAATAATTGCTCCCAAGAAAATATAAGTGTCTGAGAAGCCAGTGAGCATGTTAATAATACAAAGTCGTATTTCCTAATGTATGGGCCTGGTATACCTAACTAAATTGAACTTTATCAAGGATTATCAAATTGCAACAAAGTAAATGAATTATTGACAGTGACAATATAATTTTCTTATTAATTAACATAATGTGTTTTATAAAAATAATAAATTCTCTTTACATCACTCATTTTTAAATAATGGTCTCAGGGTACTAATTGTTGGAATGTTGACCCAAGAGATTACTAATATCACTATTGGAAACTTCATCAGCATGTCTGACATTCCTGAAACAAGGAAGACAGCTTACCCATTATTATAAAAATGATTTTAAAATATTATTTTGTCTAAATGAATAAGAAGGAAATTCATCAGCTTATTAGGAAAAGCCTTTTATGTAAAGTTAAATCCAAAAGGAGATTCCCTAACAACCTAATAAAATATATTTCTTGTCATTTTATATAAAAATATACTCTATATTTGAAATCCGAAATTTTGTAAAATTAAAAAGATACCTTTTTAGAATTCTATGTCAGTGTTAAATAATGCTCCCTAACAGAATCCATAAAAATAAAACTAATTCTTCTCTGAGACACATTGGTGGGGAAAATATATTTAAATTAGTTTTTGTTTAATTAATTTAATTTCATTTATTTATCTATGGTGATTGATTCCGCTACTTAGATTCAAAACATATACAAAAAATAAACTATCTTGATTTTACCAAAAACTTTATTACATCTTTTGCTATTTCTTCTCCAAACTATTTGGAATCAAAATTTCTTAGCATAGAGAGGACCTTAGGGTTCAGGAACCAAGATTTTTCTTCTATGATTAAGCTTCTATTCTTTGTCTTTAGTAGAGAGTTACTCTGTCTATACTTCAATGCTGCTCTTGACCCATTGCTCTGTGAATAAATAGCTGTTCTCATTAGACATCTTTTCTTTAGACAGACATGAGACTTCCTCTAACCTGGAATACTGAAGGTGAAAGTTTTCCTGGAATTGGTGCAATTTCTGAATTGACATTTTGTGCAACAGAATGTGAGTGATTAGTTCACCCTGGCTTGTTCCATGTTACAGCCTCTGCATGCAAGTCATGTACAGGGGCCACAAGCTGCCATAAATGAGGCTGGATGAAGCCATGACACGTGGAAACATGCAGTGTTACACTGCAGAAATAGCTTCATGGAGACACAAAAATAAAACATTTATATTTCAAAGGTACATTTTCTTAAACACTATTCCTTAAAAATGAGCACATCTGCCATTTTCAGCTAATGCAACTTGCAACCACTGAGGGTCTCCTTGTAATAAAGCTTGATCAAGGTTAATTTTCTCCTTCAAATGATATTCTGTCACCAAGTGTAATAAAATTCTTTCTCACAATATAACACTCATGTTTTTACAATAATTTGAAATAAGGCACTCAAAATCTTGGGAATTATCACCATTTAAAAATGATGGGTAGTATAATTGACAATGGCTTCTATAGTTTATGAGTGTATAAGTAGTACAATTCTGTTTATCCCAGAAATTGATGCCATACAACTTTTATAAGCTGCTTTAACCAAGCATAAGAGCTACATGGTTCAATTTGATCAGAGCATTAAGCCATGTTCACTGCCTTGGTAATATCTTCCCTTTGAGAAGTTAAATTTCACAGGAAGGAAGACTATATGCACAATAGAAATTTTGAAAAAAAATTAATAATCTATATGAAATCTGGGAGCACTTTGAGTATTTATTGATGTTTAGTAGCATTTAGCTGAATCATTCCACAAGCACTTTTCTTTAAGTCTCAACACTCAACTTCACATTGGCGTGATGTTTCTCTGTGTTGATCAGGTAGAGAGAATGGCCCCACTGCTGAATAGTCACTCATTTAATTAGCATGTAGTCTTTTGGTTTGTAATCTTATGTATGAATACAATTTCAGTAAGGGATTATACAAAAGACTAATCGTGGTAACCTGAGGTAAAAAGATCTTGGTTAACATATCAAACTAATATTTGAATAAAAATCAGTAAATTAAAAATTGAGTTATCCAAAATAACAAAAAATAAATTCCTGTTTTAATTCTTTTTTTTTTTTGCATTACAGTCAGAGAAACACAAATAGCATATGATTTCATTTGTATGTGGGATCCAAAGGACAAAATAAATGAACAAACAAAATAGAATCAGATTCATAGATACAGAGAACAGACTGATGGTGGCCATTGGGAAGAAAATTCTCATTTTGATGAAGACAGAAGGTTCAACTGTCTGGATTGAAAGGGAACGTACCTCAGCACTTTTGCTTCCACAGGAGGAAAGGCCAGTGTTTGTGAGAAGAGCACACTGAGAAGGATCAGGGGCACGAGGAGCTGGGAATTCTTTTTGGTTTCCATCTCTGTACCTGGAAAGGGAGAGAGTCACATCAGATTTTCCAACCATAGATCTCACCAGCGTGGTGATTTTTTTTTTTTAATTCAATGGGATGATATCCTATCCTACATAATAAAGAGGTAATATGCAAATTGACCCGCATGCCCTCACAAGATGGCTGCCTACAAGCAGGTCGGCAGGGTGGTTAGTGAGGGATGACCAAATGACTGAACAGCAGGCTGTGTGGGGCAACCAGGCTGGTGGTGGGGGGAGCAGTTGGGGGCAACCAGGCCAGTGGAGGGGCAGTTGGAGGTGACTAGGCTGGAAGGGGGTACAAGTTAGAGGTGACCAGGCCAGCAGAGGGGGGAAGTTGGGGGCAACCAGGCTGGAAGGGGGGAAGTTGGGGGTGATTAGGCTGGTAGGAGGGGCAGTGAGGGGTGACCAGGCAGGCAGGCAAGTGAGAAATTAGGAGCTAGCGGTCCAGGATTGTGAAAGGAATGTCCTACTGCTGATAGTCGGACATCCCCCAAAGAGTCTTGGATTGGAGAGGGTGCAGACTGGGCTGAGGGCCCCCCAACCCATGCACAAATATTGTGCACTGGGTCTCTAGTTTGTTAATAAGATTATATACATTTCAGTTGTACAATTGTATAATACAGTATCTGTATATTGCATTGTGTATATCTGTATATTCATCCTCCCCAATCTCATTTCCTCTCTGGTAACCACCATAGTGTTGTCTGTGCCTATGAGCTTGTTTGCTTTTTGTTCATTTGTTGCTTTCTGTTTTATATCCCACAAATGGTGAAATTATATGGTTCTGAACATTTCTGTCTCACTTATTTCACTTAGCATGATACTGTTAGGATCTATCCATGTTGTCAAAAATGGCAATATTTCATTCTTTATATAGCTGAGTAATATTACATAGTATATGTGTACCACTACCTCTTTTTCCAATCATCCTTGAAAGAACACATATCTTGTTTCCATGTCTTGACCACAGTGAATAATACTTCAATAAACATGGCTTGTACTCATCATCTTTACAAGTAAGTGTTTTCATAATTTTCAGAAAGATGCCCTGTGATTCTGAGTGTGTCACAGAAGTTTCTGAAGGTTTTTTCAGAGTTAGAAAAAATGTTTTCATTTTACAAAATAAATTAAACTGCATTGATTCCATTTTAAATAAAAAAGATTTCTCGCAATGACAGGTGCTTGAGTAAAAATTAGGATCCCTTTCAACTGTTGTACATTTCTTACCAGGCACAAGGTATCTTTTTCTAACAGTTTCAAAAAAACTGTTTTTTTCTTCTGCATTACCTTGTAGCCTCTCTCTAGTATAATATTAGGATACCACCTATTTAATAATATGTGTGTATATATTTATGTATGTTTATATACCTGTACATACCTATATCTCTATTTGTTTCTTTATACATCTATGTCTATGTATATCAGATCCCTTTCTCATTCTTTTGACTTTTTGACTTTTAATTATACCTATGACTAAGTTTTTATTTACTTATACCTGCAGTTGCATGGCTAAACAAAATAATCAGTAATAATCAATACTACAAAATTATTAGACATGTCATCATTGAAATAATTTGGCTATAAAAATATTTTAAAAATAACAGTTGAGCTTTGTACATACAATGCTCATCATATACATTACATTTCTAAGTAGCTTTTATCTAGAAAATTAGGAGTTCAAGGTGTGTTTCTCTTTCTGCCTTTAAAAATTAAGCCTTTTAAACTTAAAATAAAGAGAAAAGTATATGCTTTTTTTTTTTAGGTTTGCATAACTAACCTATGACATAGAAAACAAGCTGACACAATATAAACTAGGGAACACAATAGGTACAGAGTCATGGGTACCTGGAACAGACCGACAGATCTCAGCGGGAAGGAGTTAGGGGAAGGACTGGAAAAATGAATCAAAGAACTTATATGCATGTGTGCATAACCATGCACACAGCAGGGAGTAGTGCTATGAAGACCTGGGGTGGGACAGCGGATGGCTAGAGGAGGACAAAATGTGGAAAATGGGGGACATCTATAATAATGTCAACAATGACAAAAGAATATCTTAAAAAGTTGAAAACTTTAAAACCAAAGGTACTCATTGAATGCTTTAGTCCAAAATTTTCATACAAGAATAAAAGAAAAGAAAACCCTAATTGAATGAGTAATTTTGAAAAACAATATTGAGGCAAAGAATCTTTCAAACAAAAGAATTCAGAAACTTCATTCATATGTGAAAAGCTGAGGCATTTCTATACTTACCAGGTGACTGAGAGTCTTCCCTTCAGCTTCACCAGTTCTTGCCCTTACAGTTGAACTAGAACTTGGTTCTGGCTAAAGGTTGGGTGTTATTGGCAGTAGCGGCTTTCCCTCTACCTTGTCCAGCATTTCAAAGTCCATCATTTTATAGACCTTGTACTCAGGGCTGAGCCATCACAGGACTCTGAAAGACATCTCAGCAGCTCTCCCACAGGGTACATAGGACTGGGAGTTCTTACTTAATTGTAATTATATCAGATTCATATAAATTTATAGTGAGTGAGCTCAGGATGTAAAAGATCAAGAGGAAATGTCTTCTTCTTCCGATAAAAACAGTACCAAGTTTAATGTGAAATATTTTAATCTTTATTTAGCAGCAAAGATATAAGCGAATGATTCATGTTATACCCAGAACCATTGAGTTTGTTTCAGAAGATAAAAATTTTATGTGAAGAAATAGATTTGAAAAGCAACAAACACATGTTTGCTATCCCAACAAATGCATAATTATCTTTTACTACAAAATATCAATTCTCCTAAAGCCTTTTAAAAAATCTTATTCTATTCATGTAATCCCCAATTCTTGTAATCTTTTTGAGATCTATATTAGTTTTAAAAGCATAGAGTAGTAATTTTCCATCATATTATTACAATTCCTTTATGTTGAAATTAATCCCAGTGTAAAAGTTTCAGAAAGGCCCCAGGCTAGGGCAACACGCACACTGTGGTACAAGGTGGTAGTATCCCTGCTGTGTGACATTTCTGTAGAATGCCATCCTTCCCAATGCACTCTCTCACACATGATCTCAAATGATTAAAAACTAAAGGATCAGATTATCTATCTCAAGGGATTTAAATTTTCTTCTTTTTCAAATGTCATACTCATCATTTTCATAAATCATTGCACTGCCCAGAATTACCGTGTTTCTTCTCCATTCTCCAACACACACCCATAACTACACCAACTTTTAAACATCTCCAACTCAATCACTTGAAAGGGTGTGGCAAAGAACTAGTTGGAAAGCATGGATACAGTACTGTGCTTTGATACACACCTGATTTCTATTTGTGTGTGTGTTTTTTTAAATTCAAAGTAGCTTAGCATATAATCAAACAGAATTCAAGGTAAAAGTACAGCCACAGGAAGAACTTTCTGTATAAGAAAGTAAAATGGTTTTCTTACTTTTATCTTCAAATTTTACAGTGTATGTCTTTTATTTATTTATTTTTTTTACAATTTTGTTCTTATATTTCTCAAGGGAGAATGACTAAGAAGCCCAATTCTTCCTTGTACTTTAAAATTTCAGAATCTATATGCTTTAATCAAAGTCATACTGATCTAGTAAAAAAATATCTTGCTATCTCTGCTCAGTGGTTAAGAGATTTGCTATGAATCGATCGTTGAACCAGAAGATCACGGTTCAATTCCCAGTCAGGTCACATGCCAGGGTGGTGGGCTTGATCCCCTAGTGGGGTGTGCAGGATGCAGCCAATCAATGAATCTCTCTCATCATTGATATTTCTATTTCTCTCTCCTTCTTCCTTCATCTCCAAAATCAATGAAGATATATATATTTTTTAAAATATCCTGCAATGCTAATCATGCTTTCTAATCTGGTTACAAGAAAAGATAAATGAATTAAATTTCAAAATTATGGATTGTTTTAATTGTTTAAAGTATTGCATATATTTTCTTTCCCCCCCCATCAACCCCTCCCTGGTCATTCCCACCCCCCCAGGACAAGCCCCCACCGCCCCAGTGTCCATGTCCATTAGTTATGCTTATATGCATGCATATAAATCCTTTGGTTGATCTCTTACCCTGCCCCACTGTCCCCTGCCTTCCCTCTGAGGTTTGATGGTCTGCTCAGTGTTTCTCTGTCTCTGGATCTGTTTTTGTTCATTAGTTTATGTTGTTCATTATATTCCACAAATGAGAGATCATGTGATATTTATCTTTCTCTGACTGTCTTATTTCACTTAGCATAATGCTCTCCAGGTCCATCCATGCCATTACAAATGGTAAAAGTTCCTACTTTTTTATAGCAGCGTAGTATTCCATTGTGTAGATGTACCACAGATTTTTAATCCACTCATCTGCTGATGGGCACTTAAGCTGTTTCCAAATCTTTGCTATTGTAAATTGTGCTGCTATGAATTTAGGGGTGCATATATCCTTTCTGATTGGTGTTTCTGTTTTCTTGGGATATAGTCCTAGAAGTGGGATTACTGGGTCAAATGGAACTTCCATTTTTAACTTTTTTCAGGAAACTCAGTACTTTTCTCCACTGTGGCTGCACCAGTCTGCATTCCCACCAGTAGTGCAGGAGGGTTCCTTTTTTTCCACATCCTCGCCAGCACTTGTTGTTTGTTGATTTGTTCATGATAGCCACTCTGACAGGAGTGAGATGGTATCTCATTGTTTTGATTTGCATCTCTTGAATGATTAGTGACTTTGAGCATGTTTTCATATGTCTCTGGGCCTTCTGTATGTCCTTTTTGGAAAAGTGTCTATTTAGATCCTTTGACCATTTTTTGATTGGATTGTTTATCTTCCTTTTGTTAAGTTGTATGAGTTCTCTGTAAATTTTGGAGATTGAACACTTATCAGTAATATCATTGGAAAATATATTCCCCCATGCAGTGGCTTTCTTGTTGTTTTGTTGATGGTTTTCTTTGCTGTGCAGAAGACTTTTATTTTGATGTAGTCCCTTTTTTTATTTTCTTCTTAGTCTCCATTGCCCTAGGAGCTGTGTCAGTAAATATATTGCTATGACATATGTCTGCTATTTTGCTGCCTATGGACTCTTGTAGGATTTTTATGGTTTCCCATCTTACATTCAAGTACTATAGCCATTTTGAGTTTGTTTTTGTGTATGGTGTAAGTTGGTGATCTAGTTTCATTTTTTTGCATGTATCTGTCCAAATTTCCCAACACCATTTATTAAAGAGACTGTCTTGACTCCATTGCATGCTCTTGCCTCCTTTGACAAATTTTAATTGAGCATACTGCTTTGGGTCGACTTCTGGGTTCTCTGTTCTGTTCCATTGGTCTATAAGTCTGTTCTTGTGCCAGTACCAGGTAGTTTTGTTATATAGCAGAAGAGTGGCTTTGTAATATAGCTTGATATCTGGTATTGTGATCCCCTCCACTGTTCTTCTTTCTCAGGATTGCTGCGTTGTCTTTTTTATTCCATATGAATTTTTGCAGAGTTTGTTCTAGGTCTGTGAAATATGCTGTTGATATTTTAAGGGGATTTCATTGAATCTATAGATTGCTCTGGGTAGTATGGACACTTTAATGATGTTGATTCTACCAATCCATGAACATGATATATTCTTCCATTTGTTTATGTCTTCCTCTGCCTCTTTTTTCAATGTCCTGTAGTTTTCCAAGTACAGGACTTTTACCTTCTTAGTTAAGTTTATTCCTAGGTATCTTAATTTTTTTGTTGTCGCAATGATAAATGGGGTTGATTTTTAGTTTCTCTTTCTTTGAGTTCATTATTGGTATATAAAAAAGTCATAGATTTCTGGGTGTTAATTTTGTATCCTGCTATATTGTCAAATTTATTTATTAAGTCTAGTAGTTTTTTGATGGAATGTTTAGGGCTTTCTATGTACAATATCATGTCATCTGCAAATAATGACAGTTTTACTTTTTCTTTTCCAATTTGGTTGCCTTTTATTTCTTCTTCTTGTCTGATCCCTATGGCTAGTACTTCCAGTGCTATGTCAAACAGGAGTGGTGAAAATGGGTATCCCTGTCTTGTTCCTGTTCTTAGGGGAAATGAATTTATTTTTTGAGTATGATGCTGGCTGTAGATTTGTTATAGGGCTTTTATTATGTACTAGGGGCCCAGTGCATGGATTCATGCACCTTGAAAGAACTGGGGGCCATGAGGCTGTGGTGGGCACAGGTGCAGGTCTTGGCTCATCCTCCATGCCCCCGCCTGTTCCCTCCCATTTGGCCCCCATTTCCCTCTCTGCTGGTAGCCCTGCTGCCACTGCCACTCCCACCCACTGACAGCGCAGCCCCACTCACACCCACTGGTGGCATGGAGCAATTGGAGCCGGCACCAACTGTGGGTTCAAGCAGGGCTTGTGCCAGTAGTGAGTGTGAGCAATGACTCCAGCGCCAGCAGCAGTGTGAGTGGGGCTGTCACTGGCAACGGGTGCAAGAGGCGCTGCTGGTCCAGATCACCGCTCAGGAACAGGGGAGGTGGAGAAGCCCTGAGGGGCAATCAGAGCTAGCAGCCACCACTTGCACCCACTGATGGCGCTGAGCAATCGGGGCCAGCGCTGGGTGCTGGCAGCAGGTGTGAGTGCCTGGTGGGACTGTGGTGCATGGGAGAAAAGAATTTTCAGTAATCACCAGAGGCTCGCTGTGGTGACAGCAACTGGTACCCCACCTTGGTCTTGCACCCTCGCTCACCTGCTCCATCATCCCACCATGGCCAATGCCTGCCAAGTTCTCTGCTGCCTGCTGCCACTGCCGCCATGTTCCATGCACACTCCCAGGTGGGCAGCACACGTTATAGCAAACAGTTGTTCAGTTGTTCGGTTGTTCCACTGTTCAGTCTATTTTCATATTAGGGAAATATATATAGACTAGTGGCCCAATGCATGAAATTCGTGCACTTGTGGGGGTCCCTTTGCATGGCCTGTGCCCTCTCACAGTCCAGGAGCCCTCCGGGGATGTTGGATTGACAGCTTAGGCCTGCTCCCTGATGTCAATGGGTTATTACAGTCCCCTACTATGACTGTTTTGCTGGAGTGGGCTTAAGCCATCAGTTGGACATCCTTAGTGCTGCTACAGTGGCAGGAGAGGCTTGCACCACCACCACTGTGCTCACCAGCCGTGAGACCAGCTCAGGGCTTCTGGCTGTCCAGCGCTCCCCCTGTGGGAGCACATTGACCACCAGGGGGCAAACACTCAATGCAGGAGCTGCCCCCTGGTAGTCAGTGTATGTCATAGCAATCGGTTGTTCTGCAGTTCAGTCAATTTGCATATTACCCTTTTATTATATAGGATAAGACTATTCCCACTTTGCTGAGAGTTTTTATTAAGAAAGTGTGTTGGATTTTCTCAAATGATTTTCTGCATCAATTGATAGGATTATGTCATTCTTATCTCTCAATTTGTTCATGTGATGTATCACATTTATTGATTTGCAGATACTGTACCATCCTTGCATCCCTGGAATAAACCCACTTGGTCATGGTGTTTGATCTTTCTATTGTAATTTGCTAGAATTTGGTTGAGGATTTTAGCATATATGAGAAATATTGGCCTATAATTCTCTTTCTTTGTAGTGTCTTCATCTAATTTTGGGATTAGGGTAATGCTGGCTTCGTTGAAAGAGCTTGGAAGTGTTCCTTCCTCTTGAATTTTTGGGGATAATTTAAGGAGGATAGGGTTTAATTCTTCTTTGAATGTTTTATAAAACTCAACTGTGAAGCTGTCTGGTTTAGGGCTTTCATTTGCTGGAAGTATTTGATGACTGCTTCAATTTCCTCCATAGTTATTGGTCTATTCAGATTTTTTGATTCTTCCTGATTGAGTTGTGGAAGGCTGTATTTTTCTAGGAAGATGTCCATTTCTTTTAGGTTGACCAATTTGTTGGAATAGAGTTGTTCATAGTATTTTATTTTATTTTTTTTACAATCCTTTTATTTCTGTAGGGTGTGTTGTTATTTTCCCTCTTTCACTTCTGATTTTGTTTATTTGGGTCCTCTCACTTTACTTAATGGTGAGCCTGGTTGGAGGTTCATTAAATTTGTTTATCCTTTTAAAGAACCAGTTCTTGGTTTTATTGATATTTTGTATATATATATATATATATATTTTCTCTATGTCATTTATTTCCCATCTGATCTTTATTGTTTCCTTCCTTCTGCTTACTGGGACTTTCTTGTTGCTCTCCTTCTAATTATTTAAGTTGTGGAGTTAGATAATTAATTATTAGCTTTTATTTTGTGTGGTATTTTTTTTTTTATGTATTCCTGTAATGTTATGAACTTTCCTCTCGGGACTGCTTACACTGTGTCCCATAGATTTTGGATTGTTGTGTTTTCATTGTCATTTGTTTCCAGGATGTTTTTTATTTCTTCTTTGATCTTTTTGGTAACCCAATCATTGTTTAAAAACATGCTATTTGGCCTTCAAGTTTTGAATTATTTTTGTTTTTATTGTAGTTGATTTCTAATATTATGCCACTGTGATCCGAGAAGGTGCTTGATATAATTTCAAGCTCTTTGAATTTGAAGAGACTTTGCCTGTGTTCTAATATATGGTGTATCTTTGAAAATGTTCCATGTGCACTTGAGAGGAATGTATATTTTATAGCTTTGGGGTGAAATGTTCTGAAGATGTCAATTAATTCCATCTGATCTACAAAGTCTTTTAGGATTGCTATTTCTTCGTTGGTTTTTTTTTTTTTTTGGTCTAGAGGATTTATCCAGTAATATCAATGGGGTATTAAAGTCCCCTACTTTGAGTGTTTTGCTGTCGATCTCTTCCTTGATATCTTCAAGACTTTTTTTTTAAAATATATTTGAGTGCTCCTGTATTGGGTGCATATATGTTTACCAGCGTTATATCCTCTTGTTGTATCGATCCCTTTAGTATTATGACGTGGCCTTCCTTATCTCTTGTTATGGCCTTCAGTTTGAGGTCTATTTTGTCAGATATAAATATTGCTACCCAAGCTTTTTTTTCCATTCCCATTTGCCTGTAATATATTTTTTCATCTCTTCACTTTCAGTCTGTGTGAGTCCCTTGTTCTGAGGTGGGTCTCTTGTAGAAATCATATATATGGGTCATGTTTTCTTATCCATTCATCCACTCGATGTTTTTTGATTGGAGCATTTAATCCATTTACATTTAATGTTATTAGTCATAGGTTCTTATTTATAGCAATGTTTATTCTTTATGCCTGTTTTCATTCTTCCCTTTCTATATCTTCCTTTTACAATAGTACCTTTAGCATTTCTTGTTTAAAAAAATATATCTTATTGATTTTTTACAGAGAGGAAGGGAGAGGGATAGAAAGTGAGAAACATCGATGAGAGAGAAACATAGATCAGCTGCCTCCTGCACACCCCCTACTGGGGATGTGCCTGCAACCAAGGTACATGCCCTTGACCAGAATCTAACCTGGGACCCTTTAGTCCGCAGGCCAATGCTCTATACCAGGGTTGGGCAAACTTTTGGACTCGAGGGCCACAATGGGTTCTTAAACTGGACTGGAGGGCCGGAACAAAAGCATGGATGGAGTGTTTGTGTGAACTAATATAAATTCAAAGTAAACATCATTACATAAAAGGGTACGGTCTTTTTTTTTTCAGTTTTATTCATTTCAAATGGGCTGGATCCGGCCCGCGGGCTGTAGTTTGCCCACGGCTGCTCTATACACTGAGCCAAACCAGTTAGGGCCCTTTAGCTTTTCTTACATTGCTGGCTTGGTAGTGATAAACCCCCTTAGCTTTTTTTTTTTGTCTGTGAAGCTCCTGATTTCCCCTTCAATTTTGAATAATAGCCTTGATGGATAGAGTATTCTTGGATTCAATCCCTTGCTTTTCATCATGTTGTATACTTTCTTCCATTCCTTTTTGGCCTGCTGTGTTTCTGTTGAGAAATAATTTGATTATCTAATGGGAGATCCCTTGTAAGTAACTCTCTGTCCCTCTCTTGCAGCCTTTAAGATTCTCTATTGTTAATGTTTGCCATTGTAATTACGGTGTGTCTTGGTGTGGGTCTTTTTGAGTTTATCTTGTTTGGGACTCTGTTCTTGTGTGACTTTTTTCTTTCCCAAATCAGGGAACTTCTCGTCATCATTCCTTCAAATAGATTTTCTGATCCTTGCTTCTCTTCTTTTTATTCTGGCAACCCTACTATATGGATGTTACTTCATTTCCTGTTGTCCAAAAGCTCCCTTAGATTTTTCTCCTGATTTCTATATTTTTTTTCCAATTGCTGTTCAGATTGGGTGTGTTTTCTGCCCTGTCTTCTAACTTGCTAATTTGGTACTCCAATTCTTCTAGTCTACTGTTGAAATTTTCCATTGAATTTTATTGTAGCTATACCATTCTTTAATTCTTCTTGATTCTTACATAAGATTTTGATTTTCTCATCCAGCCTGTTTAGAAACTGTATGATTCTTACTCTGAATTCTTTTTCTGACATATTGCACGCTTCTCTTTCACATAGTTCCCATTCTGACAATGCCTCCTTTTCTTTCCTTTGGGGGCTGTGTCTTTGTCTCCCCATTTTTGCTCTAACCTGAGGGCCTGGGTGGCTGGTTGTGCACGGTCTGTGTCCAGGGTCTCCTTTTAATAAAGCTTGATCAAGTTAATTTTTTTCTTCAAATGATATTCTGTCACCAAGAATGATAAATTTCTTTCTCAAAATATAACACTCATATTTTTATTGAAATAAGACGTTCAAAAAAGACATGCAAAACCTTGAGAAATATCACCCATTTAGAAAAGATGGGTAGCATAATTGACAATGGCTTCTATGGATTATGAGAGTATAAGTAGTATGAATTTTTTTTATCCAAGAATTAAATGCCATACAACTTTTATAACCTGCTTTAACCAAGAATAAGAGCTATTCAGTTCAATTTTATCAGAGCAGTAAGCCAATTACAGTTCATTGGTAATATATTCCCTTTGAGAAGTTAAATTTGACAGGAAGAAAGAATTTATGCACAATATCAATTTTGAAAAAATTTTTAATATTCAATATGAAAACTGGGAGCAGTTTGAATGTGTGTTGATGTTTAGTAGCATTTAGTGGAATCATTCCACAAGTGCTTTTCTTTCTCTAAGTCTCAACACTCAACTTCACCTTGGTGTGATGTTTCTCTTATTCATCAGGTCAAGAGAATGACCCCATTGCTGAATAGTCACTCACATTTAATTAATTTGGTGGGTCCTACTGATTTGTAATCTTATGTATGAATATAATTTCAGTAAGGGATTGTATGAAGGACTAATCATGTTAACCTGATGTTAAAAGATCCTGGTTAGCATATCAAACTAATATTTCAATAAATAATCCATAATTTAAAAAATAACAGAAAGGGAATTCTTCCTTTTAATTTAAATTTTTATTTTAAATTACAGTCAGACAGACACAAATAAGTTGTGATTTCATTTGCATCGAAAGGACAAAATAAAGGAACAAACAAAATAGAAACAGTTTCATAGATGCAGAGAAAAGACTGATAGTGGCTATAGGTGAGGAAATTATCATTTCAATGAAGACAGAAGGTTCAACTGAATAGCAAGGGAACTTACCTCAGAGCTTCTGCTTCTACAAACAAGGCCAGTGTTTGTGAGAAAAGCACGCTGAAAAGTTTCAGGAGCAAGAGGTACTGGGAATTCCTTTTGGTTTTCATCTCTGTACCTCAAAAGGGAGAGTCACATCAGATTTTCCATCCATAGATCTCACCAGCCTGGTCATTCTTTCATTTAACTTAATGGGGTGACATTGTTAATAAGGTTATATACATTTCAGGTGTACAATTGTATAATACATCACCTGTATATTGCAATATGTGCTCAGCAGTCAAAGACTGGTCTTCCACTACCATATATTTAATCTCCTTTACTCTCTTCATTTTCCCCCAACCCCATTTTCCCTCTAATACCCACTGAATCATTTAGTCCAAAATATAAGAAAAGAAAAACAAACTTTACTTGAGTGAGTAATTTTAAAAGAGTATTCAGGGAAAGCATCTTTCAAACAAGAGAATTCATAATCTTCATTCACATGTGAGGAGTTGAGGCACTTCTATACTTAACAGGTGACTGAGAGTCTTCCCTTTGGCTCCAGCAGTTCTTGTCCCTAGAGTTGAACTAGAACTTGGTACAGGCCAAGGGTTGAGTATTATTCCTAGCAGCTACTTTCAAGATACCTTGACCAGCAATTCAAAGCCACCACTTTATAGGGCTTGTACTCATTGCTGAACCATCACAGAACTCTGAAAGACATCACAGCAGCTCTCCCACAGGGTACATAGGACTGGGAGTTCTTACTTAATTGTTATTTTATCTGATTTAAATAAATTTATGGTGAGTGAGTTCAGGATGTAAAAGATCAAGAGGAAATGTCTTCTTCTTTAGATAAAAACAGTATCAAGTTTAATGTGAAATATTTTAATATTTATTTAGCAGTGAAGATGTGAGTGATTAATGTTATAGCCAGAACCACTGAGTTTTCTTCAGAAGATAAAAATTTTATGTGCAGTAAGAGATTTTTGAGAAACAACAAACACGTTTGCTATACTGACAAATGTATAATTATCTTTCATTACAAAATATCAATTCTTTTAAAGCCTTGTTAAAAATCTTATTCTATTCATGTAGACCCCCATTCTTGTAATCCTTTTTAAGATTTATATTAGTTTTAAAAGCATAGAGAAATAATTTTCCATCATTTTATACAATTCCTTTATGTTGAAATTAATCTCAGTATAAAAGTTCTAGAAGGGCTCCAGGCTAAGTGAATATGTAACCTGTACTAAATGGCAGTAGTACTACTGCTATTTGACATTTCTATAGAAAGTCATCATTCCCAATGCATTTTCTTAGACATAATCTCAAATGAATAAAAGATAAATTACCTGGAGAGAAACCAAGATAGCGGCATAGGTAAATACCGGAAATTGTTGCCTTGCACAACCACTTCAAAAATACAACTAAAAGACAAAATGGACATCATCCAGAACCACAGGAAGGCTGGCTGAGTGGAAATTCTGCAACTAGAAGAAAAGAGAAAAGCACACTGAGACTCAGAGGAGGTACGGAAGTAAACTGTAGAGGTACGGAGGGGCACATGGAAAGGGCTGGCAACTGAGGACATGGTTGTCTTTTTCAATCGGGAGGGAATCTCAAGCTCCCAACTGCTCTGAACTACAGTTCCGGGTGAGTCTCAGGGGACCCAGACTCATAGGGGATGAAACTGGACTGTCTGGCATCAGGCGGAACTCGAGGGCGGCTTTCTCTTAGAGGTGCTTGCAGCTATTACCATGGAACACTGAGACGCAGGGCCTCTGAGGAGCAGCCATAGCTGCTTGCTCTGTCCTGTTGATCCCCTGAGACCCCGCCCCACCCAAGCTGTGCACAGAGCCTTTTGCATATGAAAGTCCTGGCCCTTTACAATCTGAAAATTACCTAACAAACTGCATCTGGGTCAGAGAGACCCAGAACTTCCAAAAAAAGGCCCAAGGCCCCACAGCAGCATGCATTGCTTCAAAGCTGGGCCTCATCTGGGCACCTCCAAACCCCAAACAAAGAAGAGGAATCTGCAGATCTTTCCATAGCTCCTGCTGGGTAGACTCAGGCAGAGGCTAAATTAGCACCTCCTTAGAGATCCAGGACCCAGTTTGCCCAGTGGTCAGAGTGGGACCATCCAGATTGCAACTCCTCAGATCCATGGGGGACACACTCGAGGGGCAGACTCAGTGACCACCAAAGACCCACTGAAGCAAGTCTTGCCCCAGAAGGGTGTCTTCAGCACAGAAGTTCTCCCACTGCAGACACAGCTGATTCTCACAGCCAATTGGCCTGAAGGTCAATTTCTCCCAGTGACAACTACAATAATCAAGGCTTAACTACAACAAGACTACAACAAGACTGTGCACAAAGCCCACAAAGGGGTGCACCAAGAGTGTCCACCTCAGGTAATTGGGAAGGCTGAGCCACTGGGCCCTATAGGACACCTAGCACACAAAGCCACTCTACCAACACAGGGAAGCATAAAAAAATGCGGAGACAAAGAAACAGGTCAAAAATGACAGAAATGGAGGAAATCAAATGACTGGATATAGAGTTCATAACCACGGTTATAAGGTTTTTCAAGAATTTTCTGGAAACCGCTGATAAATTTAGTGAGACCCTGGAGGATATGAAAAAAGACCAACTAGAAATTAAGCATACACTGACTGAAATAAAGAATAATATACATAGAAACCAAGATGGCAGCATAGGTGAACACCGGAGTTTGATGCCTCAAACAACCACTTCAAAAATACAAGTAGGGGAGAAACTAAGATGGCGGCATAGATAAACACCGGGAAATAGTCGCCTCCCACAACAATTGATAAATATCCCAAAGGATGGAGCAAACATCGTCCAGAACAACAGGAAGGCTGGCTGAGTGTAATTTCTACAACTAGAAGAAAAGTAAAGCACGCTGAGAGCCAGAGGAGCTGCGGAGGCTGAGTGCAGAGGTACGGCGGCGGCTCGCGCGCGCGGAAAGGGGGTGGCACCTGAGGACGCGGCTGTCTTTTTGAATCACAAGCTCCCCACTGCTCTGAACTCCGGTTCTGGGAAGTCTCTGGGTACCCAGGACTCATACGGGGAGAGGCTGCTCTGTCAGGCGGCAGCGGGAGAACTTGAGGGCGGATTTCCCTCAGAGGTGCTTGCAGCCGTTACCGGGACACTGAGACGCGCGACTCCAGGCGCGGAGAATCAGCCATAGCTTCTTTCTCCGCCCTTTTGACTCCCTGAGACCCCGCCCCACCCAGGCTGCAGCAGAGGCTTTTGCATGTGAATGTACCTAACTACAGCCCAGCCAAGCAGACCCGGAACTTCCAAGAGAAGGCCCAAGGCCCCGCAGCGGCTTGCATTGCTTCACAGCTGAGCCTCTCCGTGGCTCCGGCTGTGTGGCCTCAGGCAGGGGCTGAATTAGCACCTCCTTAGATCCAGGAGCCACTGTACCCAGTGGTCAGAGGGGGACCATTCTCCCACTTCAGACACAGCTGCTTCCCACAGCCAATTGGCTTGGAGGTCAATTCCTCCCAGTGATCCTGCAACAACCAAGGCACCAAGAGTGCACCAAGAGTGTCCACCCCAGGTAACTGGGGAGGCTGAGCCACTGGGCCCTACAGGACACCTGGCGCGCAGGGCCACTCTATTAACACAGGGAAGCAGCCAAAATGCGGAGACAAAGAAACAGGTCACAATTGGCAGAAACGGAGGAGGGCAGACGACTGGATATAGAGTTCAAGGCCAGGTTTGTCAAGAATTTTATGGAAACCGCCGATAAATTTAATGAATCCCTCAAGGAGTATAGTGAGACCATGGAGGACATGAAAAAGGACCAACTAGAAATTAAGCATACACTGACTGAAATAAAGAATAATTTACAGAGATCCAACAGCAGACAAGAGGATCCCAAGAATCAAGTCAAAGATTTGAAATACAAAGAAACAAAAAATACCCAACCGAAAAAGAAAAAAGAAAAGAGATTCAAAAAATATGAAGATAGTGTAAGAAACCTCTGGGACAACTTCAAGCGTACCAACATCAGAATTATAGGGGTACCAGAAGGAGAGAGAGGGCAAGATATTGAAAACCTTTTTGAAGAAATAATGACAGAAAACTTCCCCCACCTGGTAAAAGAAATGGACTTACAAGTCCAGGAAGCGCAGAGAACCCCAAACAAAAGAAATCCAAAGAGGACCACACCAAGACACATCATAATTAAAATGCCAAGAGCAAAAGATAAAGAGAGAATCTTAAAAGCAGCAAGAGAAAGACAGTCAGTTACCTACAAGGGAGTACCCATCCGACTGTCAGCTGATTTCTCAACAGAAACCATGCAGGCCAGAAGAGAGTGGCAAGAAATATTCGAAGAGATGAATAGCAAGAACCTGCAACCAAGATTACTTTATCCAGCAAAGCTATCATTCAGAATGGAAGGTCAGATAAAGAGCTTCACGGATAAGAAAAAGCTAAAGGAGTTCATCACCACCAAACCAGCATTATATGAAATGCTGAAAGGTATTCTTTAAGAAGAGGAAGAAGAAAAAGGAACTCTTACCATTTGCCACAGCATCGATAGAACTGGAGAGCGGATAAATACCACAAGATCTCACTTATTTGTGGAATATAATGAACAACATAAACTGATGAACAAGGACTGATCCAGAGACGGAGAGGCTTTGATTGGACTGTCGGGCCTTGGAGGGAAGGTAGGGGAGGGTGGGGGCAAGGGGGAAGGATCAACCAAAGGACTTATATGCAAGCATATAGGCCTAACCAATGGACACGGACAACGGGGGGGGGGGGGGTAGAGGGTACACATATGTAATATCTTAATCAATAAAAAAAAATATATATAAAAAAATACAAGTAAAAGATGGAACTGATATCATCCAGAACCACAGGAAGGTTGGCTGAGTGGAAATTCTACAACTAGAAGGAAAGAGAAAAGCATACCAAGACTCAGAGGAGGCGTGGTGTAAGGTACAGAGGTGCACGCGGAGCGGGCTGGCAGCTGAGGGCACGGTTGTCGTTTTGAATCAAGAGGGAGTCTCAGGCTCTGAGCTACAGTTCTGGGCAAGTCTCTGGGGACCCAGACTCATACGGGAGAAGCTGGACTGTCTGGCATCGGTCAGAACTCGAGGGCAGCTTTCTCTTGGAGGGGCTTGCAGCGATTACCAGGACATTGAGAAGCGGAGCCTCTGAGAGCAGCCATAACTGCTATCTCTGCCCTGTTGATCCCATGGGACCCGCCCTGCCAAAGCCCTGCAGGGAGGCTTTTGCTGGATAGCCTAAGGCAGAGGCTAGATTAGCACCTCCCTAGAGATCCAGGAGCCAATGTACCCAGAGGTCAGAGTGGGACCATCCAGTTTGCAGCTCCATGGAACCATAAAGGACACACTCCGGTGGCAGACTCAGTGATCACCAAAGCCCCATTGAAGCAAGTCTTGCCATGGAGGGGTGTCTCCAGCACAGAAGTTCTCCCACTGCAGACACAGCTGATTCTCACAGCCAATTGGCCTGGAGGTCAATTTCTCCCAGTGACAACTACAACAATCAAGGCTTAACTACAACAAGACTGTGCACAAAGAACACAAGGGGGTTCACCAAAAGTGTCCTCCTCAGGTAATTGGGGAGGCTGAACCACTGGGCCCTAGAGGACACTTAGCACAGAAAACCACTTTATCAACACAGGAAAGCATAAAAAATGTGGAGACAAAGAAAAAGGACACAAATGACAAAAAAATGGAGGAAAGAAAACTACTGGATATAGAGTTCAAAACCACACTTAAGGTTTTTCAAGAATTTTCTAGAAACTGCCGATAAACTTAATGAGACCTACAAGAAATCTAATGAGACCCTTGAGGTTGTGATAAAGGACCAACTAGAAACTAAGCATACACTGACTGAGATAAAGAATATTAAACAGATTCCCAACAGCAGACTAGAGGATCACAAGAATCAAGTCAACAATATGAAATACGAAGAAGCAAAAAACACCCAACCAGAAAAGCATAATGAAAAAAGAATCCAAAATACGAAGATAGTGTAAGGAGCCTTTGGGATAGCTTCAAGCGTACCAACATCCAAATTATAGGGGTGCCAGAAGAAGAGAGAGAGCAAGATATTGAAAACCTATTTGAAGAAATAATGATGGAAAACTTCCCCCACCTGGTGAAAGAAATAGACTTACAAGTACAGAAAGCACAGAGAACCCCAAACAAAAGGAATACAATGGAATCCAAAGACACATCATAATTAAACTGCCAAGAGCAAAAGACAAAGAGGGAATCTTAAAAGCCGCAAGAGAAAGAAAGTCAGTTACTCACAAGGGTGCCGGGAGCCAGTCCATGCTTGCTGTTTCAAGGGACCTGGCATATATGGCATACTGTTCTTAATATGTTTGCTCACCTTCTTGGCACTATGTGTTTTAACTAAGGTCTCTGAGAAAGGTTGTTTCCCCAGGTAGGGATTTTCCCCTGATGTTAGGGAGGGAATTAAACCTCTTAACTAAGTGCCAGGCGGGTAATTAATCACTTTAACTATGAACAATCATGCTTAAGCTACATAATCTTTACTCCCTGGAATGGAGATAAGAAACACCCTAACCTTTGGAATAGAGATTGATAGGATTGGAATCAACTGGTATAAATACAGTTGTAACAAGACAACAGCAGACAGAACTTAGAACACAGAATTTAGAAGACAGGACTTAGAAGACAGAACCTACACACAGAACCTAGAGAGAGAGACAGAACCTAGGCACAGAACCTACACAGAACGTTCTCTAGAGACAGAAGAACTTCGCTGGAGAGAACATGGCAAAAGATCCTGGACAGAAACTGGCCTCAGAACCTAGAGACAGAACCTAGCGAGAGAACATGGCAAAAGATCCTGGACTGAACCTGACTACAGAAATTGGCAAGAGAACCTGACTAGAACCTGGTGACTGAACCTGGCTGGAGAACCTGGACAGAACCTGGCTGGAGAACCTAGCGAGGGAATATGGCTACAGAACCTGGCTGGAGAACCTGGAGAACCTAGCAAGAGAACATGGACACAGAACCTGGCTGGAGATCCTAAGCAGAACCTCTCTGGATATCGAGACCAGAACTTGGCTGGAGATCCTGGCTAGGCTACTGATCAACTGAATGCTGTCTCCGTATCATTCCTTCTTCGCCGACTCCGTCTACGCCTTTGGGAACCCCTGGACCTGCTGGGGTTGGACCCCGGCACAAGGGAGTACCCATACAACTGTCAGCTGATTTCTCAACAGAAACTTTGCAGGCCAGAAGGGAGTGGTAAGAAATATTCAAAGTGATGAATACCAAGAAC
Source organism: Myotis nattereri (assembly GCF_964212035.1). Lineage (NCBI taxonomy): Eukaryota > Metazoa > Chordata > Mammalia > Chiroptera > Vespertilionidae > Myotis > Myotis nattereri. The sequence continues at coordinate 92,459,813 of NC_138081.1, read as the reverse complement.
CTACAACCAAGATTACTTTATCCAGCAAAGCTATCATTCAGAATTGAAGGTCAGATAAAGAGCTTCACAGATAAGAAAAAGCTAAAGGAGTTCATCACCACCAAACCAGCATTATATGAAATGCTGAAAGGTATTCTTTAAGAAGAGGAAGAAGAAAAAGGTAAAGATACAAATTATGAACAGCAAATACACATCTATCAACAAGTGAATCTGAAAATCAAGTGAATAATCTGATGAACAGAATGAACTGGTAATTATAATAGAATCAGGGACATAGAAAGGGAGTGGAGTGACTATTCTTGGGGGCAAAGGAGTGAGGGAGATGCGGGAAGAGACTGGACAAAAATCGTGCACCTATGGATGAGGACAGTGGGTGGGGAGTGAGGGAGGAGGGTGGGGTGGGAACTGAGTGAAGGGGAGTTATGAGGGGAAAAAAGAGGAACAAATGTAATAAATTGAGCAATAAAGATTTAACTAATAATAAAAAAGAGTAATATACAGAGATCCAACAGCAAACAATAGGATCCCAAGAATCAAGTCAATGATTTGAAATACGAAGAAACAAAAATTACCCAACCGGAAAAGCAAAAAGAAAAAAGAATCTAAAACTATGAAGATTGTGTAAGGAGCCTCTGGGACAACTTCAAGCGTACCAACATCCGAATTATAGGGGTGCCAGAAGAAGAGAGAGAGCAAGATATTGAAAACCTATTTGAAGAAATAATGATGGAAAACCTCCCCTACCTGGTGAAAGAAATGGACTTACAGGTCCAGGAAGCGCAGAGAACCCCAAACAAAAGGAATCCAAAGAGGACCACACCAAGACACATCATCATTAAAATGCCAAGAGCAAAAGACAAAGAGAGAATCTTAAAAGCAGCAAGAGAAAGACAGTCAGTTACCTACAAGGGAGTACCCATACGACTGTCAGCTGATTTCTCAACAGAAACCATGCAGGCCAGAAGAGAGTGGCAAGAAATATTCAAAGTGATGAATAGCAAGAACCTACAACCAAGATTACTTTACCCAGCAAAGCTATCATTCAGAATTGAAGGTCAGATAAAGAGCTTCACAGATAAGGAAAAGCTAAAGGAGTTCATCACCACCAAACCAGCATTATAGGAAATGCTGAAAGGTATTCTTTAAGAAGAGGAAGAAGAAAAAGGTAAAGATACAAATTATGAACAGCAAATACATATCTATCAACAAGTGAATCTAAAAATCAAGTGAATGAAAAATCTGATGAACAGAGTAAACTGGTGAATAAAGTTGAAGCAGGGGCATGGAAACGGAGTGGACTGACAATTCTCGGGGGGAAAGGGGTGTGGGGAGCACGGGAAGAGAGTGGACAAAAATCGTGCACCTATGGATTAGGACAGTGGGAGGGGAGTGAGGGCAGAGGGTGGGGTGGGAACTGGGTAGAGGAGAGCTATGGGGGGAAAAAAGAGGAACAACTGTAATAATCTGAACAATAAAGATTTAATTTAAAAAAATGAAAAAAAGAGTAAAATTAATATCATAAAATCGTTAAATCACCTATCCTCATTGAAATAATTTTGTCATAAAAAGAACAATAAAAAGAACAATATATTAAAAACAAAGCTTGCATTTCTACATCTAATCACATACACATTATATTTCTAAGTAGTGTTTAGGTAGAAACTTAGGAGTACAAGGTGTGTTTCGCTTTTTGCCTATAAAAATTAAGGCATTTTAACTTAAAAAGAAAAATATTTAATTCTTAGGTTTATGTTACAAACCTAAGAAATCAGAACTATAAAAAGAAGTTTAAAATCTAAAGATGAAATGTACCCATTGAGCCTTAAGTCAAAAATTTAAATACAAGCAAAAATACATTTATGTACAATCAAGAAAAAGAACACTTGAATGCATATATATTTTAAAGTATTGAGTCAAAAAGCATGCAGAAGATTAAATCTTTATTGGAGATAGCATTGGCAAATATGTTCTCCCATGCAGTGGGCTTTCTTGTTGCTTTGTTGGTTTCTTTTGCTGTGCAGAAACTTTTTATTTTGATGTAGTCCCATTTGTTTATTTTCTACTTACTTTCCATTGCCTTAGGAGCTGTATCAGTAAAGATATTGCTAGGACATATGTCTGAGATTTTGCTGCCTGTTGATTCCTCTAAGATTTTTATGGTTTCCCATCTTACCTTTAAGTCTTTTATCCATTTTGAGTTTATTTTTGTGTATGGTGTAAGTTGGTGATCTAGTTTCATTTTTTCTGCATGTATATGTCCAATTTTCCCAACACCATTTATTGAAGGGACTATCTTTTTTATGTGTGTGATTAATCACTATGCTTTAATTATGTTAAATTGGTAACAATGAAATTGGGGGTCACCACAACATGAGGAACTGTATTAAAGGGTCACGGCATTAGGAAGGTTGAGACCACTGGTCTAAGGTTTATTTCTACCTCAATTGCTGGCTCCTACCCAGCCTGGCCCTGGTCCGGGCTTGGGCAGGAGGCAACCAACTGATGTGTTTCTCTCACATGGATTATTTCTGTCTTTCCCTCTCTCCCCCACTCTCTCTAAACATCAATGGGAAAATATCCTCGGGTGAGGATTAAAACAGACAACGGTGGGTAGCCTGGTCAGAAGGTCAAATCTTCAAAGTGCATGCAAGCTGCTCCTCCCAGGGGGTCTGGACTGAATGTTCTTGAGCATTTTCAGGAAAGAAGGGACTGTCATGATTCCATTGTACGTTCTTACCTCCTTTGTCAAATATTAATTGAGCATAATGGTTTGGGTTGACTTTTGTGTTCTTTGTTCGATTCCATTGGTCTATGTCTTTTCTTGTGCCAGTAACAGGCAGTTTTGAGAACAGTGGTTTTGCATTTTAGCTTGATATCTGATATTGGTGATACCTCCTACTTTGTTCTTCTTTCTCAGGATTGCTGCCGCTTTTTTTTTCCATATGAATTTTTGGAGAGTTTGTTCTAGGTCTGTGAAATATTCCATTGGTATCTTAATGGGGAGTTCATTGAATCTATATATTGGTTTGGGTAGTATGGACATTTTAATGATGTTGATTCAAAATTTACAATAGGTAAGATTTGGAAACAGCCTAAGTGCTCATCAGCAGATGAGTGGATTAGAAAACCCTGGTACATCTACACAATGGAATACTACACTACTGTAAAAAATAAATAACTCCTACCATTTACAACAGCATGTATGGACCTGGAGAGCATTATGCTAAGCAAAATAAGTCAGCCAGGAAAAGATAAATATCACATGATCTCACTCATTTGTGGAATATAACGAACAACATAAACTGATGAACAAATACAGATCCAGAGACAGAGAAGCATCGATCAGACCCTCAAACCTCAGATGGAAGGCAGGCGAGGGTTGGGGGAAGGGGGAGAGATCAATCAAAGGACTTGTATGCCTGCATATAAGCATAACCAATGGACACAGACACTAGGTGGGTGAAGGCACAAGCGGGGATGTGTTGTGGGGTGAATGAGGGGATAAGGACACATATGTAATAGCTTAATCAATATAGAAAAAAGCGAATGTTAATTCTAAAAAAAAACAAAAACCAGCATACAGAAATAGCATCTTACAAACAAAAAAATTCACAGACTTCATTTATATGTGGCAAGTAGTGGCATTTCTGTTACTTCCCAGGTGCCTGAGAGTCTTATCTTTGGGTCCACCAGTTCTTGCCCTTAGAATTGAACTAGAACTTAGAACTTGCGACTGAATAGGGGTTGAGTATTATTGCCAGGAGCTGCTTTCACTCTACCTTGTCCAGAATTTCAGAGCCCATCCTTTTATAGGGCTTGTACTCAGGGCTGAGCCATCACAAAACTCTGAAAGGCATCACAGCAGCTCTCCCCACAGGGTGAATAGTACTGGGAGTTCTTACTTAATTGTCATTATTCCTGATTCATATAAATTCATAGTAAGTAAGTTCAGGTATAAAAGACCAAGAGGAAATGTCCTATTCTATAGATAAAAATGGTACCAAGTTTATTGTGAAATATTTTAAACTTTAATTAGCAGCAAAGATAAAAGCGAATGATTAATGTTATAGCCAGAACTGCTGAGTTTTCTTCAGAAAATAAAATTTTTATGTTAAGAAATAGATTCAAAAAGCAAAATACATAGGTTTTTAAGCTTACAGATGTATAATTCTTTTTTGTTAAAAAGCATCCAATCACCTAAAGCTTATTTTATTCTATGCTATTCATGTAAACCCTAATTTGTGTAAACTTTGAGCTTTATATATGTTATTTTTATTTTATTTCTTTATATTTAGAGAAAGTGAAAGGGAGAGGCAGAGAGAGACTATATATATATATATATATATATATATATATATATATATATATATATATATCTACACTAATAAAAGAGAAAAATGGTAATTGGCGTACGGCGATACCTTTTTCATTGGCTAATCAGGGCTATATGCAAATTAACTGCCAACTAAGATTGGCAGTTAACTGCCAACAAGATGGCGGCTAATTTGCATATGTAGGCACAATGCAAGGAGGTGAAAGGGAAAGCAGGAAGAAGCCCCCTGCCACTGACAGTGATCTGAAACCCAGGGGGGAGCTAAGAGCTGGGGGGCAGGGCAAAGGCGATCGGAGGGTGATGGGGGTCAACGCCTGAGGGCTCCCAGTATGTGAGAGGGGGCAGGCTGGGCTGAGGGACACTCTCCCCCCCACCCCCACCCAGTGCACGAATTTCGTGCACCGGGCCCCTAGTATATATATAAAGAGAGAGAGAGAGAGAGAGAGAGAGAGAGAGAGAGAGAGAGAGAGAGGAAGAAAGAGAGATGGATTGTTTGCCTCCCTTAGAGCCGAACTGGGACTGGGAATTGAATTTGCAATCCAGGTACCTGTCCTTTACTGGGAATTGAACCCAAGACCCTTCAATGCATGGACCATTGCTATAACCACTGAGAAAATCCTGCCAGGGCTCTGACACATTTTTAGATTTATTTATCACAGCATTCTAACTGCTTAACATTCAAATTTGCACACACTGATTATCAGCTCTACTATCTGAATAGTTAAGGAAGTTCCATAAATAAACACATCAATTTTCCTTAATTACTACACTTCCAAAATCCTCATAAATTGATAATTAGCCTAGTATTTTTATCATTAAATGTACTGCTAACAGAAAGTGCTCAAGTATATGAAATTCCAAGATTTTCATTAAAGACAAACTTACTAATTCACAAATATATCGGCAATGTCAGCATAAAAGATAGTATTATAGGAATAAAAGAAATCACAATATAGCATTTTATTTGTTTTTAATTTATTTTATTCGACAATGCTTTTTTGAGTTACTTTTATAGAAATCAAACTAGAATTACTTCATCTAATGATTTTTCTTGGGGAATCTGAAAAACAGAGAAAATGGTATATAAGGATATAAATATTTTCATTGGCAGCATCTTAATTTCATTCCCTTATCCACTCAATTGATAAACATCTATTTGGCCTACCACTTTGTCCACAGCCTGTGACAGGAGAGCATGCGGGATATCAGGAGCGCATCTTCCAAAGGACTGATGGACAGAAAGGCCTTGGGATAGGCAGGGGCCCTGTGACCAGTCAATAGTTACCCATTTGTAATTTTCACCAATGGCTGGCCCACAAGATTTCTTGTGAAAAAGAATTTGTCCAAAACTACATATTAAACAAAAAGCCTGGAAGTTGTAATCGCATAAATAATCTTATAATTTATAAAAGACATAGTGATTAGACCTCTTCTATGTTTTGTGTCTGCTGAGCTGTATAATGTAACGGAAAGGTATTCGCTTATAAACAGTTTTTCAAGAAGCTACATGGGATTACCTTCCTTTTTTGTGACAAAGGGACACATGGCTCTGAACTATCCATTTATGACCATGAATGGGCATGTGCCACACCCACTGACCTTGTGTAGGTTCCTTAGTACTAAAGTGTCATCAGTGGACACAAGTCACCAATAATGCCGGTGTCTTCTCAGACACCCTGCCCACTACTGAGGACTCTCATGAACACCAGGACTGTAGTTGGACAATGAATTATATTCATTCTGAGGTTGGGTCTCCTTTAATCTCCTCAACCCCCTCAGCGTTGTAGTCTAGCCTACCTTCATATCTTAGAAATAAAGTTTTGTTGTAGCATAGCTACTCCCATTTCTTTCACATGATATTTGTGGCTCATTTCATATTACAAAAGCATATTTGAGTGTTTTAAACAGAAACCATATAGTCCACAAAACCAAGTATTTCCTCTGGTGCCTTTAGGAAAAAATTTGCCAACTCTGATATAGTGATAACATAAAATTTTATGAAGTCAAGACTCACAAACATTTTTTCTGAGCTAATGTACTAGTAAACATTAATGTCCCAGAAAATATTGTGATGTTTATGAGTTAACAAAGAAAAACAAACTTGTTTTTGCTTTCTCTCCAGGAAAAATCTTTTACACTGTGTACTATTGCAATCACAGTATTCACACTCACTTTAACAAATAAAGGAAGGTGAACTTGACTTTTGCCTCATGAGCTTGCTATATTTCAAGGAATACCATTAGATCCAGAGTGCCCTGGTATTTTCAGAATAGCAATCCTTGCTGTGATTTGCCTGCATTTCCCTGTACTTAAATAAAATGATAGCAGTAGATCATCAGATAAATTCTTATAGCAATATGAGCAAGCTGGCTTAATCTCAATAGAAAAGCCAGTTCTCTCATTATGTGGAAAGGGTCAGTCTCCTCCACTTTATATCTGGACAGAGGGTAGGAATATTTCTGAGTGAAGTAGGAGGTAAAATCGATTTACTCATTGTGGTGTTTCTCCTTTAAGCAATCAGAACCCTGCAAGAATGTTTTATGCCAATTACTGGTCCACAGTTCACTACATGTAAGAGTACCATTCTCACATGAGGTCTCACTGTGCCCAAGTCTAGGATACTTCTTTCCAAGCGACTCTTACCTACTGAAATTGCTGGACTATTGCTGCAGGAATATGATAAGAATGCACAGATATACTCACCACTGAACACTTGTCATCAGCTTTGTTCCAAAGAGTTTCTTTGAATCATCATCCTGACTTCTAAGAATTTCTCTTTTTACTAAAGACCAGGAAGAGAAAATTGTGCATGTTAAGGCTCTTAGATGAGAGAGTACCTAAAGAAATATGTATCCTATGCTATTATCTCTTCTCTGTGAAATTCTCTAGTGGCTAAATAATTATCTATAATTCTATATATTAACTATGAATTGTTTTTTAACCTTAAAGGAACTTAACTTAACTTTACAGAATAATAATCTGGTGGACAGATTTATTTTGACCAGAATTATCCCTAACACTCATCATCTACTCAATAATAATTGGAATAAAAAGGGAGAGCACCCCACTTCCTATGTATTGTGCTCCAATGTCAACACACCCCAGAGAGACTCGGTCTTTACTGAGTCTCAGAAGACAAAATAACTCAGAGCTTAATTTAGTAAAATAAGGGAGATAATATGCTCATACAAAGAGATCCAAGTGATAGTAAAGAGCTAGTGGATGGTGCTTTCCATGGTTAAAAACCAGCTCTTTTGATAAAACTTGCTTCCAGATTCAGAGCAGACGTGTCAATAGTGGTCTTTATTACCCCTGGAGACACAATTGTGTTAACTGGGTAACACTTAAGGAATACCCATGTCCACTCATCTGCTGATGGGCACTTAGGCTGTTTCCAAATCTTAGCTAGGATGGATTGTGCCGCTATGAACATAGGAGTGCATACATCCTTTCTGATTGGTGTTTCTAATTTCTTGGGATATATTCCTAGAGTGGGATCACTGAGTCAAATGGGAGTTCCATTTTTAGTTTTTTGAGGAAACTCCATACTCCACAGTGGCTGCACCAGTCTGCATTCCCACCAGCAGTGCATGAAGGTTCCTTTTTCTCCGCATCCTCGCCAGCACTTGTTTTTTGATTTGTTGATGATAGCCATTCTGACAGGTGTCAGATATTCCACCCAAACAAGGGAGTGGTACGCTACAGTAAAAAATAAAGAATTCTTACTATTTGCAAAAGGATGGATGGAACTAGAGAGCATTATGCTAAGTGAAATAAGCCAGTCAGAGAAAGATAAATATCACATGAGCTTACTCATTTGTGGAATGTAATGAACAACATAAACTGATGAACAAAAACAGCTCCAGAGACAGAGAAACATTGATCCAACCATCAAACTTCAGAGGGAAGGTAGGGGAGGGTTGGGGTAAGGGGGAGAGATCAACCAAAGGACTTGTATGCATGCATATAAGCCTAACCAATGGATACAGACAACAGGGGGATGATGGCATGAGGGGGGGGAGTAAATGGGGGGCGGAAAGGACACATATGTAATACCTTAATCAATAAAGAAAAAGAAATACCCATTACTATAGCCATATGTGCAGAGGCACTAATTTCCTGGCAATGGCTTTGGGTAGGGCCCAAACAAGGTATTTTAAAAATTCTTCTGGGTTCTCTAATGGCAGCCAAGGTTGAGAATGCCTGCTTCAGAGAATAGGTAGTGAGATAGAGAGATAGGTAAGGCTCCATGTGTAGCTTGTATTTCTGAATTGAGTGAGCTTGCTGTGTGTTTATCGATCCCCCTGAAGGAATTGCTTCAAGTATTACCTGTCATCGTGCCTATTTTGGAGTGGAAAAGGACGGGACAGACATATTCCATCTGGCTGGCATATCAATATTGCCCTGTCATCTGAGATGTCATCACTAAGAAATGTGAGGGGAAACAAACAAAGGGTTGTATCAAAACATGATATATGTGCCCAAAGTTCTAGATTCCTAGGTGTCAGCTAAAAAGGAATTCCAACACCGCATTCATTTTCTATCACAAATTTCCTAAAATAAACATACCCCAGAGCCTAAAATTGTGAAAGGAGGAATACCCAACTGCCGGGAGCCGGTCCATCCTTGCTGTTTCAAGGGACCTGGCATATATGGCATACTGTTCTTAATATGTTTGCTCACCTTCTTGGCACTATGTATTTTAACCAAGGTCACCTCTCTGAGAAAGGTTGTTTGCCCAGGTAGGGATTTTCCCCTGAAGTTAGGGAGGGAATAAAACCTCTCAACTAAGTTCCAGGCGGGTAATTAATCACTTTAACTATGAACAATCGTGCTTAAGCTACATAATCTTTACTCCCTGGAATGGAGATAAGAAATGCCCTAACCTTTGGAATAGAGATTGATAGGATTGGAATCATCTGGTATAAATACAGATGTAACAAGACAACAGGACAGAACTTAGATGAAGATCCTAGAGACAGAACCTGGCTACAGAATCTGGATAGAACATGGCAAGAGAACCTGACTAGAACTTGGTGACAGAACCTGGCTGGAGAACCTAGCGAGGGAACATGGCTACAGAACCTGGCTGGAGAACCTGGAGAACCTAGCAAGAGAACATGGACACAGAACCTGGATGGAGATCCAAACCAGAACTTCGCTGGAGATCCAGACCAGAACTTGGCTGGAGATCCTGGCTAGAGATCCTGGATAGGCTGCTGATCAACTGAACGCTGTCTCCGTGTCATTCCTTCTTCGCCGACTCCGTCCACACCTTTGGGGACCCCTGGACCTGCTGGGGTTGGACCCCAGCACCCAACACATTAAGCATTTCTGGGATGTTAAAGACACATTCGGTGCTAATGGAGATAACACTTTATTAAAAATCTATCTATCTATCATCTATCTATCATCTATCTATCATCTATCTATCTATCTATCTATCTATCTATCTATCTATCTATCATCTATCTATCTATCATCTGTCTATCTATCTATCTATCTATCTATCTATCTATATATATATCTATCATCTATCTATCTATCTATCTATCTATCTACCTATCTATCGTCTATCTATCTATCTATCTATCCATCATCTATCAGCTATCTAAAGTATATAAATGGGGAACAATCTGCACGTGTGTTCTGTCACTAGGAGGAAATATTCTATAAAAATAAATGCTCCTTTCGAAGTTTTTCCCCTGAAGTACGACATCTCTATATGCAGCTCTCGGCCATTTGAAGAAAGAACCTTCCAATGCTTGGTTTTAGCAGGACAGTTAAAAACCAGTACTATGCTCTACCTTAAAATTCGTTTCACTTTGTATTATGTCTTAGTTATTTATTTTTTTCCGTGTCTACTTCAATTTAACTGTAGATTTGCAAGTAATTGCCACCAAGAAAATGTAAGTGTGTCAGAGCTAGTGATTATTTTATTACTAGAAAGTCTTATTTCCTAATGCATGGGCCTGGCGTGTCCAAATAAATTCAACATTATCAAGAATGATCAATTGCAACAAAGTAAATGCTCCATGAATGGTGATAATTTTAACTAACCATGATGTGCTTGGTACACATAATAAATTCCCATTACCTCGCTCGTTTTTCAGTAAGGGCCTCCGGGTAGTCTTTGGGAGAGTGATCATCTAAGAGACTACTAATGTCACTGGTGGAAACTCCATCAGCATGTCTGACATTCCTAAAACAAGGAAGACAGGATGGCCATTATTTTAAAAATGAATTTTAAAATGCTATTTTGACTAAATGAGTATGAACAAGATTCATCAGATTGTTATAAAAGGCATTCATGCAACCTCAAATCCAAAAGGAGATTGTCTAACAATTTAATAAATGATAGTTTCTTGTCACCTATATAAAATTATATGCTATATTTGCAGACCCAAATTTGGCAAAATTAGCTAAGTATCTTTTTAAGAATTATATGTCAGTGTAAAATAATGCTCCCTGACAGAATCTATCAAACTAATTCTTCTCTAAGTCACATTGGTGGGTAAAAATACATTTAAATTTGTTTCTATTTCATTAATTTATTTTTGGTCCTTTATTTTTCCACTTAGAATCAAAATATATATAAGGAAGAAACTATCCTGATATTAACACAAACTTTATCATACCTTTTTCTATTTCCTTTGTAATCTTTTTGGAATCAATATCTCTTAACATAGGAAGGATCTTAAGGGACCAGCAACCAAATTTTCTGTTCTAATGAGGAAGCTTCTATTTTGTCTTCACCAGAGAGCTGCTCTACCTATACCCTAATGCTGCCCTTGACAAATTGCTCTGTGAATGAATGTCGTTTCTCATTAGACATTTTTTTTCTTTACATAGACATGAGACTTCCTCTAAACTGGAATCCTAAATGGGAAAGTTTTCCTAAAATTGGTGCAATTTCTGATGTTTATCTTTTGTGCATCAGAATGCAAGTGAGTGGTTAGTTCACAATGGCATGTTCCATGTTACAGCCTCTGCATGCAAGTCATGTCCAGGGGCACACGCTGCCATAACTGAGGCTGGAGGAAGCCATGACACATGGAAACATGCAGTGTTACACTGCAGAAATAGCTACATGGAGACACAAAAATAAAACATTTATATTTCAGAGTAAATTTTATTAAATACTACTCCTTAAAAATGAACCCACCTGCCATTTTCAGATAATGCAATTTGCAACCAGACAGGGTCTCCTTTTAATAAAGTTTAATCCAGGTAATTTTGCCCTTTAAATGGTAGTTTATCACCCACGTATAATAAAATTCTTTCTCACAATATAACATAGTTTTACAATCATTTGAAATAACACCATCAAAATCTTGTGGAGTATCACCCACTAAAAAGGTGGGTAGTATAGTTGACAATGGCTTCTATGGCTTATGAGAGCTTATAATTTTGTTTATTCAAGAAATTGATGCCATTTTATAAGCTGCTTACCAAGCATAAGGGCCACACAGTACAATTTGATCAAACATTAAGCTATATACACCTCATTGGTTATATATTCCCCTGGCAAAGTTAAATTTCACTGGAAGAAAGACTTTATATAAAATGGAAATTTAAAAAAATTAATATTCACTATGAAAACTAGGAGCTTATTTTATATGTGTCAATTTTTAGTATAATTTGCCTGAAACATTCTACAACTACTTTTTCTTCTCTAAGTCCTGAAATCCACTTTAAAGATTCACTATGGTGTGATATCTTTCTTTATATTGATCAAGTCCAAAGAATCACCCCATTTGTGAATAATCACACACATTCAATGAATTTGGTGGGGACTTCTGGTTTTTAATCTTATGTATGAATACAATTTCAAATAAGAGATATTCCGAAGGAATAATCTAGTTGATCTTATGTTAAAAATCTTGTTTAGCATATCAACCTAATATTTCAATAAATTCTATATAATTTTAATATTTGTGTCATCCAAAATAACATTAAGGAATTTCTTCCTTTTAATTTAATTTTTATTTTTAAATAACGGGCTATGGCATATACCATGTGATTTCATTTTTATGTGGAATCTAAACGACAAATTAAATGAAGAAACAAAATAGAACTGATTCATAGACCCAGAGAACAGACTGATGGTGGCCATTGAGGAGGAAATTCTCATTTTGATGAAGACAGAAGGTTCAACTGTCTGAATTGAAAGGGAACTTACCTCAGAGCTTCTGCTTCCAAAGGAGGCACGGCCAGTGTTTGTGAGAAGAGCACACTGAGAAGGATCAGGGGCCTGAGGAGCTGGGAATTCTTTTTGGTTTCCATCTGTGCACCTCGAAAGGGGGAGAGTCACATCAGATTTTCTAACCACAGACCTCACCAGCCTGGCCATTCTTCTTTCTTTTTTTTAATGGGGTCGCATTTGTTATATATGTTTCAGATATACAATTCTACATTACATTACCTGCATATTGCATTGTTTGCTAGGCACTCGAAGACTAGTCTTCCATCACCATGATTTTAACCCCCTTTACCATCTTCATCTTCCCTTCAACTCCATTTCCCCTCTGGTAATCACCATACTATTGTTTGCCTCTATGAGTTTTTTTGTTTGTTTTGTTTGTTCATTTGTTGCTTTCTGTTTTATATGCCACATAGGCTATCCCAAAGAATGTATACACACAGTTTGAATAATTATAAAGTCAGTGTTTATTAAAATTCATTTCATTTTCAAAATTGAGCTATCCGCTGTTAAAGTGTGTATACTTTTTTTTGGGACACCCTGTATGAGTGAAATCCTATGGCTCTAAACTTCTGTCTGACATTTTACTGAGCCTTTTACTATCAGGATCTATCCATGTTGTGGTAAATGGCAATATTTCATCATTCATATGGCTGAGTAGAATTCCATTGTACTTATGTTCCACCACTTCTTTTTTTTTTAAATTTTATTTTATTGCTTAAAGTATTACAAAGAGTATTACATATGTCTCCTTTTTTTTTCCCCCTTGACTTTCTACTGGCCTCCTCTACCCCAGTGTCTTGTGTCCATTGGTTATGCTTACATGCATGCATACAAATCCTTCAGTTGATCTCTTACCCAACTCCCCCCACTCCCCGGCCTTCCCGCTGTAGTTTGACAGTATGTTCGATGTTGCTCTGCCTCTGTATCTATTTTTGTTCTTTATCCCATAATCAGTAAATAGACATATGGGTTGTTTCCATGTCTTGACCACAGTGAACAGTAGTGCGATAAACAAAGGGGTAAACATATCTTTACAAATAATGTTTTCATAATTTTCAGAATGATACCCAGTAATTCTGAGTGTGTAGCTGGAGTTTCTGATGATCCATGCAGTGTTTGGAAAATAATTTTCATCTTATAAGAAAAGTTAAATTGCTATATGATTCCTTTATAATCAAGAGGATTTCTCTCTGACTGGTACTTGAATTAGAATCCCCTTTAACTACTGCCCACCCCTCACCAGGCACATAGTCGGCCCAAGTATATACGGGATGCCATACTCCTACAGTCCTGGAATTAACCCTGGGGATCACCTGCTTATAACTGAGTTGTGATATATAGGTTTACTGTCTTGTCTAATAGTTAAAAAATAACATATCATTTATTCTACATTTAGTTTCAGCATCTGACACATAAAATTGTGGTATAATCTACTTAATAATGTATGTATATATGTGTGTCTGTATTTGTATTTGTATATACATATACTTACCTATATGTATATTTAAACGTATATACAAAAATTGTTCTGTATGTTCATTTTTTCAGCTTTTAATTGTAGATATTACTGAAACCTTATTCCTTTAATGCCTGGATTTGTACAACTTAACTAAATTAAGTGTAAAAAATTAGTATGACAATACCATTAAATTATATATCTTCATTGAAATAATTTTTCCCAGAAAAGAAAAATATATTAAAAACAAAGCTTGTGATTTTTACCTTTAATCCACATATACATTATCTTTTTAAGTAGTGTTTAGATAGAAACCTGGGAGTACATGGTATGTTTCTTTATCTGACTATACAAATTGAGGCATTTTTACCATAAAATAAAGAGGAAATTATATGCTTGCTAGGTTCATAAACCCAAAAGATGACATAGAGAATTCATCGCTATAAAACCAAGTTTAAAACCTCAAAAACCAATGTACCTACAGAACCCTTCAGTCAAAATATTTTTACCAGCTAAAAGCAAAGAACACGCTTGAATGCATAATTTAAAAAACCCCACTTAATCAAAGAGAAAGCACATGTGAGAAGCTGAGGCATGTTGATACTTACCTGGTGCCTGAGAGTCTTCTCTGGCTCCGCCAGTTCTCGCCTTTGAGGTTGAACTAGAACTTGGTTCTGGCTAAGAGTTGGGTGTTATTGCCAGGAGCTACTTTTCCTCTACCTTGACCAGCAGTTCAAAGCCCATCATTTTAAAGGACTTTTACTCAAGGCTGAGCCATCACAGAACTCTGAAAGATATCACAGCAGCTCTCCCACTGGGTGCATAGGACTGGGAGTTCTTACTTAATTGTCATTATATCTGATCATATCAATTTATAGTGAATGAGTTCAGGATGTAAAAGATGAAGAGAAAATGTCCTGTTCTTTAGATAAAAACAGTACCAAGTTTAATGTGAAATATTTTAACTATTATTAGGCAGCAAAGATATGAATGAATGATTGTTATAGCCAGAAGCACTGAGTTTACATGAGAAAATAAAAATTTTACGTTCAGATATTGATGCAAAAATCAATATGCATAATTTTAGGCTTACAAATGTATAATTCTCTTTTGTTACAAAGCATCCAATTGCTAGAGCCTACTGTATTGTATGCTATTCATGTAGATCCTAATTTGTGGAATCTTTTTTGAGTTCTACATATGTTATTTTATTTTATTTGTTTATTCTTTTTAGATAGAATGAAAAAGAGAGAGAGAGAGAAAGATTTTTTTGCCTCCTTTATGAACCCTAACTGGGACTGGGAATTGAACTTGCAATCCAGGTACCTGTCCTTTATAGGGAATTAAACTCAAGACCCTTCAGTGCATGGGTGATTGCTTTAACCACTGAGAAAAACCTGCCAGGGCTCTCTGACATATTTTTATATTTATTTATTTATCATAGTATTCTAACTGCTTAACATTCAAATTTGCACACACTGATTATCAGCTCTACTATCTGAATAGTTAAGGAAATTCCATAAATAAAAGATCAATTTTGCTCAATTACTACACTACCAAAAGACTCATAGAATTATGATCAGCCTAGTATTTTTATCATTAAATATACTCCAGAAAGAAAATGTACACATGATATTAATTCCAAGATTTTCACTAAAGACAAACTTAAAAATTCATAAATATTACCAGCAATGTAGGTATAATAGACATCATATAAGAATAAAATAAATCAAACCATGCACAACACAGTATTTTATTTTTTTAATTGATTTATTTATTTGAAGATGCTTTCTGGAGTTTTTTAGAAATCAAACTAGAATTACTTCATCTAATGATTTTTCTTGGGGAATCTGAAAAAGAAAGAATTGGTATGTCAACATATAAATATTTTCATTGGCAGCATCTTAATTTCATCCTCTTATCCGCTCATTTGATGGACATCTCTTTGTCTTTGCCCCTTGTGCACAGCCTGTGACAGGAGAGCATGTGGAGGGATATCAGGAGCGCATCTTCCAAAGGACTGATGGGCAGAAAGGCCCTGGGATGGGCAGGGGCCCTGTGACCAGTCAATAGTTACCCATTTGTAATTTTCACCAATGGCTGACCGACAAGATTTCTTGTGAAAAAGAATTTGTCAGAAAATACATATTAAACAAAAAGAATGGAAGATGTAATCCCATAAATAATCTTACAATTCACAAAAGACTCAGTGATTGTCCTCTTCCATGTTTTAGTGTCTGCCATGGTGCATCATGTCATGGAGAGGCCTGCTTCTTATGAACAGTTTTTCAAGAAGCTACATGGGACTGCCTTTCTATTTTGAGGATAGGGACACATTGCTCTGAACTATCCATCTATGACCATGAATGGGCATGCGCCACACACCTGACCATGCATGTCCCTTAGAAGTGAAGAGTAATCAGTGGACACAAGTCACCAAGTGTACAGGTGTCTTCCTAGACACTGTGCCCACTACTGAGGACTCTCATGAAAACCAGGACTGAAGTTGGACAATGAATTATACTCATTCTGAGCTTGGGTCTCCTTTAATCTCCTTGACCCCTTCAGGGTTGGAGTCTAGCCTACCTTCATGTTTTAGAAATAAAGTTTTATTGTATCCCAGATACTCCCATTCCTTTTACATATTATTTGTGGCTTCTTTCATATTATAATAGTATATTTGAGTGTTTTAGACAGAAACCATATAGACCACAAAACCAAAAATATTTCCTCTGCTGCCTTTAGAGAAAAAATTGCCAAGTTTGATACAGTGATAACATAATATTTCACTATGCCAAATATTATAAACATATTTTATGAGCCAATGTAAACATTAATGTTCTGGAAAAGAAATATAACATATATATACTAAGCAATTACGGTAAGTTTATGAGTTAACAAAGGTAAAAAACCTATTTGTGTTTGCACTACTCAGAATCTGAATTTGACTTTTGCTGCATGAAGCTTGCTATATTTCAAGGAATACAATTATACCCACAGTGCTTTGGTATTTTCACAATAGCAATCCTTGCTGAAATTTGGTGACATTTCCCTGGATTTAAATAAGATGTTAGCAATTGATCATTAGACAAACCCTTAAATCAATATGAGCAGCCTGGCTTGATCTCAATAGGAAAGCCAATTCTCTCATTATGTGGTAGGTCAGTCTCCTCCATTTTATATCTGGTCAAGGGCAGGAATATGTCTGAGTGAAGTAGGAAATGAAAAAATGTTTACTCATTGTGATGTTTCTCCTTTATGCGATCAGAACCCTTTGTGAATACTCTGATGCCATTGACTGCTTCTCCGTTCACTACATGTAGGAGTGTCATTCTCACATGAGGTCTCACTGTGCATAAGTCTAGGATATTCCTTTCCAAGTGACTATTACGCACTGAAATAGCTGGACGATGGCTGTAGGAATATGATAAGAATGCCCAGATACACTCACCACCCAAAACTTGTCATAGGCTTTGTTCCAAAGAGTTTCTTTGAATCAACTTTCTGACTCCTAAGAATTTCTTGTTTTACTGTAAGTCAGGAAGAGAAAATTGTACATGTTAGGGCTCTTAGATGAGAGGGTATCTAAATAAATGTGTAACTTATGCTATTATTTGTTCTCTATAATTTTTTCTGGGGGATAATTATCTATAATGCTCCATATTAACTATGAATTCTTTTTTAACTTCAAAGGAGCTTAACATATCCCTACAGAGTAATAATCTAGTGGACAAAGTGTCATTTTCTCAGTTGCCATCCAACCAGTATTGTCCCTAGCAGTCACCATCTACACAATAGTCATTGGAATAAAAAGGGAGAGTGCCCACTTCCTATTTATTGTGCTCCAATGTATACACATGTGAGACAGACTCAGGCTTTACTGATCTCAGAAGATAAAATTGCTCAGAGTTTAATTTAGTAAAATAAGGGAGGTCATATGCTCAATCAAGGAGATCCAAGTGATAGTAAAGAGCGAGTGGACGGTGCTTCCCATGGTTAAAAACCAGCTCTTTTGATAAAGCCTGCTTCCAGATTCAGAGCAGAGGTGTCAACAGTGGTCTTTATTACCCCTGGTGACACAATAGCAGTAACACAAGAAATACCCATGTCCAGAGCCACACCCATAGAGGCACCAATTTCCTGGCAATGGCTTTGGGTAGGGCCCAAACAAGGTATTTTAAACATTCTTCTGGGTTGTCTAATGGCAGCCAAGGTTGAGAATTCCTGCATCAGAGAATAGGTAGTGAGATTCAGAGATAGGTAAGGCTCCATGTGTAGCCTATACTGTGAATGTCGTTTATAATTTCTGAATTGAGCGAGCTTGCTGTGTGTTTATTGATACCCCACAAGGAATCACTTCATGTATTACCCATCAGGATGCTTATTTAGGAACTTGCAAGAGCAGCCGTGCATGTGGTATCTGCCTGGCGTTTGCTTGGTCCCAGGTCTTCTGAGATGTCATCGCTAAGAAATGTGAGGGGAAGCAAACAAAGGGCTGTATCAAAACATGATGTATGTGCCCAATGTTCTAGATTCCGAGGTGTCGGCTAAAAAGGAATTCCAACACCCCATCGTTTTCTATCACAGATACACTAAAATAAATAGACCACTAAGACTAAAATTTGGAAATGAGGAATAATCCAACACATTAAGCATTTCTGGAATGTTAAAAACACATTGGTACTAACTGAGCAAATGCTTTATTAAAAATCTATCTATCTATCTATCTATCTATCTATCTATCTATCCATCATCTATCATCTATCTAAAGCATATAAATGGGGAACAATCTGCAGGTGTGTTCTGTCACTAGGAGGAAATATTCTGTAAAAATAAATGCTCCTTTCGAAGTTTTTCCCCTGAAGTACAACGTCTCTATTTGCAGCTCTTGGCCATTTGAAGAAAGAACCTTCCAATGCTTGGTTTTAACAGGACAGTTAAAAGCCAGTACTATGCTTTACCTTAAAATTCGTTTCACTTTATATTATGTCTTAGTTATTTATTTTTTTCTGTGTCTACTTCAATTTGACTGTAGATTTGCAAGTAATTGCCACCAAGAAAATGCAAGTGTGTCAGAGCTAGTGAATATTTTATTACTAGAAAGTCTTATTTCCTAATGCATGGGCCTGGCGTGTCCAAATAAATTCAACATTATCAAGAATGATCCATTGCAACAAAGTAAATGCTCCATGAATGGTGATAATTTGAACTAACCATGATGTGCTTGGTACACATAATAAATTCCCATTACCTCGCTCGTTTTTCAGTAAGGGCCTCCGGGTAGTCTTTGGGAGAGTGATCATCCAAGAGGCTACTAATGTCACTGGTGGAAACTCCATCAGCATATCTGACATTCCTGAAACAAGCAAGGCAGGATGGCCACAATTTTGAAAACCATTCTTACAATGTTATTTTGACTAAATGAGTATGGAAAATATTCATCAGATTATTATGATAGCCATTCCAAATGGCTCAAATCCAAAAGGAGATTGTCTAACAATCTAATAAACGATATTTTCTTGTCACCTGTATAACATTTTAGTCTAAATTTGGCAAAATTAACAAAGTATCTTTTTTAGAAGTATAAGTCAGTATTAAATAATTCTCCCTGACAGAATTTATAAAACTAATTTTTCTCTGAGTCACATTGGTGGGTAAAAATATATTTAAATTTGTTTCTATTTCATTTATTTAATTTTGGTCTTTTATTTTTCACTTGGAATCAAAATATGTACAAAGAAGAAACTATACTGATTTTAACACAAACTTTATTATACCTTTTGTAATTTTTTTGGAATCAAAATCTCTTAACATAGAGAAGACCTTAAGAGTCTAGCATGAAGTTTTCTGTTCTAATGAGAAAGCTTCTATTCTTTGTCTGCTATAGAATTACTCTGTCTATACCTCAATGCTGCTCTTGACAAATTGTTCTGTGAATGAAAAGCTTTTCTTATTAAACATCTTTTCTTTACACAGACATGAGACTTCCTCTAACCTGAAATCCTGAATGTTGAAGTTTTACTAAAATTGGTGCAGTTTCTGATGTTGACATTTTGTGCAACAGCTTGCAAGGGAGTGGTTAGTTCATCCTAGCTTGTTCAATGTTGTGGCCTCTGCATGCAAGAGTGTACAGGAGCGCAAGCTGCCATAAATGAGGCTGGATGAAGCCATGACATGTGGAAACATGCATGTTACACTATAGCAATAGCCTCATGGAAATACAAAAGTAGGACATTTATATTTCTAAAATACATTTACTAAAATACTACTTTTTAAAAATTAACTCACCTGCCATTTTCAGCTAATGCAATTTGCAACCCGTCTGAGTCTCTTTTTAATAAAGCCTGATCAAGGTAATTTTGCTTTCCAATGGCATTTTGTCTCCCATGTATAATAAAATGGTTTCTCAGAATATAGCACATCTACTTTCACAATCATTTGAAATAACACCCTTGAAATCTTGGGAAGCATCATCCATTTAAAAAATATGGGTAGCATAATTGACAATGGCTGGTATGGTTTATGAGAGAATAAGGAGAGAAATTTTGGTTATCCCAGAAATTGATGCCGTTTATAAGCTGCTTACCAAGCATAAGGGCTACTCGGTTCAATTTGATCAGAACATTAAGCCATATACACCTCATTGCTTGTATCTTCCCTGGCAAATGAAATTTCACCAGAAGAAAGACCTTATACAAAATAGAAATTTTAAAAAATTGTAATATCCACTATGACAACTGGGAGCACATTTTATATGTGTTGATTTGTAGTATCACTTGGCTGAAACATTTCCTGACTACTTTTCTTTCTCTAAGTCCTAAAATTCCACTTCAAAGTTTCACCTTGGTGTGATATATTTCTCTATATTGATCAGGTCCAAAGAATCGTCCATTGCTGAATATTACACTATTAGTCAATGAATTTCATTAAAGGATATTAAGAAGGAATAGTCAAGTTGACCTTATGTGAAAAATCTTGTTTAGTGTATCAACGTAATATTTCAATAAATTCTATATAATTTTAAAATTTTGATTGTCCAAATTACCATTGAGGAAATTCTTCCTTTTAATTTTATTTTTAAATTACAGTCAGACTGCCACAAATAACATATGATTTCATTTACCTGTGGAATCTAAAGGACAAAATAGTTGAAGAAGCAAAATAGAACTGATTCATAGACCTAGAGGACACACTGATAGTGGCCATAGAGGAGGAAATTCTCATTTTGATGAAGACAGAAGGTGCAACTGTCTGAATTGAAAGGGAACTTACCTCAGTGCTTCTGCTTCCAAAGCAGGCACGGCCAGTGTTTGTGAGAAGAGCACGCTGAGAAGGATCAGGGGCACAAGGAGTTGAGAATTCTTTTTGGTTTCCATCTGTGCACCTCGAAAGGGGGAGAGTCACATCAGATTTCCAACCACAGACCTCACCAGCCAGGCCCTTCTTATTTTTTTTTTTAATGGGGTTACACCGATTAATAAGATTATATATGTTTCTGGTATACAAATCTACACTACATCATCTGTATATTGCATTGTTTGCTAGGCACTCAAAGACCAGTCTCATTCCATCACCATATTTTTAACCTTTACCCTCTTCTACCCTCCAACTCCATTTCCCCTCTGATAACCACCATCCTATTGTCTGCCTCTATGAGGTTTTTTTTTGTATGTTTTGTTTGTTCATTTGTTGCTTTCTATTTTATATGCCACATAGGCTATCCCAAAGAATGTATAAACACAGTTTGAATAATTATAAAGGCAGTGTTTATTAAAATTTATTTTAATTTCAAAATTGAACTACCAGCTGTTAAAGTGTGTATACTTTTTAGGGGACACCCTGTATGAGTGAGATCAGATGGCTCTAGACTTCTGTCTGACATTTCACTTAGCCTTTTACTGTCAGGATCTATCCATGTTGTCCCAAATGGCAATATTTCATCATTTATATGGCTTAGTAGAATTCCACTGAACATTTGTTCCAACACTTCTTTATACAATTATCAGTCAAGATATATATGGGTTGTTTCCATGTCTTGACCACAGTGAATAGTAGTGCGATAAACAAAGGGGTAAACATATCTTTACAAATAAGTGTTTTCATAATTTTCAGAATGATTCCCAGTAATTCTCAGTGTGTAACAGAAGTTTATGAAAGTCCATGCAGAGTTTGGAAAATAATTTTCATCTTATAAGAAAAGTTAAACTGCTATATGATTCCTTTCTAATCAAGAGGATTTCTCCCAGTGATAGGTACTTGAATTAGAATCCCCTTCAACTGCTGCCCACCCCTCTCCAGGCACATAGTCGGCCCAAGTATATACGGGATGCCATACTCCTACAGTCCTGGAATTAACTCTGGGGATCCTCTGCTTATAAAGGAGATGTGACATATAGGTTTAGTGTCTTGTCTAACAGTTAACAAACAAACAAACATATTGTTTATTCTACATTTAACTTTAGCATCTGACTTACATAAAATTGGGGTATCAACTATTTAATTATATGTGTGCGTATACATGTGTGTGTATGTATAGGTATATACCTATACAGTGGGGCCTTACGAGTTTAATTCGTTCTGTGACGGAGCTCGTAACTCAAATTACTTGTATGTCAAATCATTGTGAACGAGTGAGTCACGTGATGCTAGGCTGATGTTGTGGTGTTCACTGTGACGTTCGCTGAGACAACTAGCGGTGGGGTATCTGAAGCTGGCTCTTAATCCGAATTTTAGCTCCCAACTCAAAGCAAAAAATCAGCCGAGAGATGGCTCATATCTCGAAAAACTTGTTAGTCGGGACACTCGTAAGTCAAGGCCCCACTGTACTTATCTATATGCATATATATATATATATATATATATATATATATATATATACAAAAATTGTTCTATATGTACATTTTTTTAGGTTTTAATTGTACATATTACTCAAATCTTATTTTTTTAATGCCTGGATTGGAACAACTTAACTAAATTAAGTATGAAAAATTAATATCACAATATCATTAAATCACATATCATCATTGAAATAATTTTGCGAGAGACTGAAAAATATATTTAAAAAAAGCTTGTGATTTTCACCTTTAATCCACATATACATTATATTTTTAAGTAGTGTTTAGATAGAAACTTGGGGGTACATGGTATGTTTCTCTATCTGACTGTACAAATTGAGGCATTTTATCTTAAAATAAAGAGGAAATTATATATTTGCTAGGTTCATAAACCTGACATATGACATAGAGAATTCATCACTATAAAAACAAGTTTAAAACCTCAAAAAACAATGTATCTACTGAACGCTTCAATCAAAATAATTTTACAAGCTAAAACAAAGAACGCTCTTGATACATAATTTTAAAAAACACCATTTAATCAAAGAGGAAGCAGGGAAAGCACCTTTGAATCAAAGAATTCAGAAACATTGTTCACATGTGAGAAGCTGAGGCATGTTGATACTTACCTGGTGCCTGGGAGTCTTCTCTTTGGCTTCAACAGTTCTCGCCTTTGACGTTGAACTAGAACTTGGTTCTGGCTAAGGGTTGGATATTATTGCCAGTATCTGCTTTCAGTCTACCTTGACCAGCAGTTCAAAGCCCATTGTTTTATAGGCCTTGTACTCAGGGCTGAGCCATCACAGAACTCTGAAAATGATCATAGTAGCTCTCCCAGGGTAAATAGGACTGGGAGTTCTTACAAAATTGTCATTATATCTGATTTATATAAATTTATAGTGAGTGAGTTCAGGATGCAAAAGATCAAGAGGAAATGTCTTGTTCTTTAGATAAAAAGAGTACTGAGTTTAATGTGAAGTATTTAAATCATAGCAGCAACGATATAAGCGAATGATTAATGTGGTAGCCAGAACCACTGAGTTTACTTCAGAAAATAGAAAAATTATGTGCAGGAATACAGTAGAAATTCAACAAATATGTTATGCTCATAAATGTATAATTATCTTTTATTACAAATGATCAATTCTTCTAAAGCCATTTTTAATTTTATGCTATTTTTGTAGATCTGGATTTATATAACCCTTTTTATATTTATACATATATATTTTTATTCTTATTTATTTATTTATTTATTTATTTATTTACTTTTTCATATATTGAGAGAGAGGAAGGAAGAGGGAGAGACAGAGAGAGAAAAGTATTGATGTGAGAGAGACACAAGGATTGGCTGTCTCCCCCACTTGCCCAGACCGACCCATGAATAGAGCCCTCATGGGAGGAGTGTGCCCATGACCAGAATGGAACCTGCAACCCTGCAGTCCTTGGGCCTATGCTCTTACCGCTGAGGTAACCCGGCTAGCGTGTTAACATCTCTACTAATTTTAAAAACATAGAGAAGAAACTCTCCATCATTTTATTATGATTCCTTTATGTTGAAATTAATCCAGTGTAAATGTTTCAGAAAGGCTCCAGGCTAGGGCAACATGCAAAGAGTAGTAGGTGGTGGTAGTACCACTGCTGTGTGACATTTCTGTAGAATGTCATCATTTCCAATGCACTCTCTCACACATAATCTCAAATGATTAAAAACTAAGTTACCAGACTTTTCACCTCTAGAAATTCAACTTTTTTTCTTTTTTTAAAAAAAAATATATTTTATTGATTTTTTACAGAGAGGAAGGGAGAGAGATAGAGAGTTAGAAACATCGATCAGCTGCCTCCTGCACACTCCCCACTGGGGATATGCCCACAACCCAGGTACATGCCCTTGACCGGAATTGAACCTGGGACCTTTCAGACCACAGGCTGATGCTCTATCTACTGAGCCAAACCGGTTTCAGCTAACTATTCTTCTTTTTCAAAAGTCACAAGCATCCTTTTTATAAATCTTTGCACTGTGTGGCATTACTGTGTTTCTCCCCCATTCTCCAACACAAACCCACATCCACAACAGCTTTTGAATGTCTGCAACCCAGTCACTTGCAAGTGGTTGCAAAGAACTAGTTGGAAAGCACAGAGAGAGTACCATGCTTTGATACCCACTTAATTTCTAGTTATGGTATCCATTTGCTGTGTTCAAAGCACATTGATCCAGTAGCAGAATATCCTTCTATGCCTAATCATCCTATATAATAAAAGGGTAATATGCAAATTGACCCTAAGAGCAGAACAACTGGGAATGACTGGTCACTATGACACACACTGACCACCAGGGGGCAGATGTTCAATGCAGGAGCTGTCCTCTGGTGGTTAGTGTGCTCCCACAAGGGGAGCTCTGTTCAGCCACAAGCCAGGCTGATGGCTGCCAGTACAGCGGTAGTGGCGGGAGCCTCTCCCACCTCCTTAGCAGCACTACGGTTGTCCGACTACAGCTTAGGTCTGCTCCCCGCCGGCAAGTGGGCATCCCCTGAGGGCTCCCGGGCTGCCAGAGGGATGTCTGACTGCCAGCTTAGGTCTGATACCCTGGGGAGTGGGCCTAAGTCAGCAGGGGGACATCCCCTGAGGGTTACCAGACTGCGAGTGGGCACAGGCCAGAATGAGGGAACCCCCGAGTGCACAAATTTTTGTGCACCAGGCCTCTAGTATTTTATAATACATTTATAAGAATATATATATAATTTAAATTTAAAAATGGCTGGAAATGTGTTTTCCCAATGACAGCTCTGTCTTTTTTTTTTTTTTTTAATATATTTTATTGATTTTTTACAGAGAGGAAAGGAGAGAGATAGTTAGAAACATTGATGAGAGAGAAACATTGATCAGCCTTCCTCCTGCACATCTCCTACTGGGGATGTGCCCGCAACCAAAGTACATGCCCTTGACCGGAATCGAACCTGGGACCTTTCAGTCCGCAGGCTGACGCTCTATCCACTGAGCCAAACCGGTTTTGGCGACAGCTCTGTCTTAATCCTAGATTGTTGTGGCTTAATTCCAGGTCATCTTCATTTTACCTGATTATTACAAAGAAGTGGTTGAAATGATTCTTGTGTTGAAATGTTTATCTTTACCCCTTTATCACCCAGTTCTCAGTGCAGCAATTTTATTTAAGACCATCAATAGCAAAGTAAGTTGGTTAAGAGTCACAGAAAAATTGATGCTGCATGACAGGCAAAAAATTTCTAGGAAAATAGACACAAATCTGACTATTATTTCATCTAAGGGAGCACTTAGCATTCACAAAGAGTAGACACAGTGGGTTTTTTCCAGTGGTAAGTCTAATATTTCCCCTTTTAATAATAAAACACAAAAGTAAAGATAAATAATTCCATTTCATTATCTCTGGATAAAAAAACCAACTAAATAATGAAATCATGTTTCCCTTAAACTAAACTAAGCTAACCAAACCAAACTAAACTTAAATAAAAAATAAAACTGAATTTTACACAGGCATCATAGCACCATCTGCAGATTCAGTCTTTATTCACAGATTAGTTTTCTTTTCTTTCTTTTTAAATAAATTTTATTTTATTGCTTAAAGTATTACAAAGAGTATTACATATGTCTCCTTTTTTTTTCCCCTTGACCTTCCCCCGGCCTCCCCTAACCCCCAGTGTCTTGTGTCCATTGGTTATGCTTATATGCATGCATGATCCTTCTGTTGATCTCTTACCCCACCTCCCCCCACCTCTCCCCGCACATCACATTAGTTTTCATACAATTGTTTCTCCATACTCTCAAGGAAATGGATGCAAATAGATATCCTTTAACCAAATAAAGTAGGATGCTTCAAGAAAAAGAACCATAAAAATACATACTTGCATATATCCTGATTAATTTAGTATTAAACTCATGAAATACAAATGTGAATTTTCTTTTTACTTATTCATTTTATGTTTTTAAAATATTGTACTTTTATTAGTTTGTACATTTGAGTGATTACATAACTGTTTGAAGGTGGCATGGCCTTCAGTTACTAAGGACCCTTCTTATTGGGAGGGTTCTATAGTGGATTCTAGTGCCCAGTCTGCTTTGCATGAGCAGGCATGCACACAAGAACATGAGGAAATTCAGCATTTACATCAGATTTAGAGAGAGGAGCCCATTATTCCCATGAGAAGAGGCCTTGAAGAAGTCTGGCCATCTTCTCCTCGGAAACTTTATCAAGAATTCCCTCTGGGTTACTGTGAATGGACGTTCCCAGTCCCCAGTGATTCCTTTTCCCATCAAACACACTTTGCTTGTGTCTCTCTAGGTATCAGCTGTTAGAGAGGAATTGCTCATTGTATTATCTCTCCTGGCCGGGAAGGTATATTCTTGAGGACTGAGGTCAGCTCTGAGCTTAGCTTCATGCCCAAGCATTGGCTGCTCCTCTGCACACTGGCTCTCATGTCCTGCTGCAGCCCCTCATACAATATCCATAGCAAATCCTCTTTCTCTTGCAACAGCAGCCACCCATGAACCTGGTCAATCATGAGCCCAGTGGCACATTACCTTGTAGGAATAATTCAAAATATTCTTGAAGTGAGTCTGGTTTTCTGGTCATTTCATTTCTTTCCAGAAATGATAACCAGAAATCACAACTTCTGTGGGATTTCTCACGATGGAAGTAATTATCTAGGTCCATCCATGCTGTTGTAAATGGTATGATTTCTTTGTTTTTTTTTATGGCTGAATAATGTTCCATTGTGTAGGTCTACCACAGGTTTTTTATCCACTCATCTACTCCAGGACACTTGGCTCCTGCTGGCCCTGCTTGCCCTTCACTGCTTGCCCTGCTGAGTTGCTCCCACCCACAGCTCTCTGCTCCTCCTGATCAAAGGAAGTGCCTGCTACAGCCAGCTCTCTCCCCTCTCCCCACCTCTGAGCCATCATTTCTTAGCTGCAGGGTTGCATCTGCTTGCAGTCTGTGCTTTCCTCACTTCTAATCTCCCAGGTTATTCCCGGGGGCCAACTTTAGATGTTCCAATATGTGAGTCTTTCAGGCATGCATCAGTGTTGACAAAGGATTTTTTTTGTTGTTGAATTATAATTGGTTAACTTGTTGAAATTTCAGGGAGAGGACAAGAAACGCTCTTCCACTGCCATCCCTCTGATGTCCTTGGATGATGTTAATGGCCTACATACCACCTTTCTTTTGCATGTTCCCTCTCACATGATACCATCTGCTACATGATTACTAGGTAGTGATTCTTAAAGATCAATCATGCCCCCTCCAAAATTCCCTTTATGGGCATGTTGTATTCAGAGAATGTTCTGGAATCACAAGATATATACTGAGAATATTTCTAGAAAAGCCCTTTTGCTTTCACTCAACTTTCAAAAAAATGTTTATAAAATATGTAAAGTGAGTCAGATTGCCAAATCATCTTACTCATTACTGAATTCTTCATATCAGTAAAATATTTTTTAAAATATATTTTATTGATTTTTTTACAGAGAGGAAGGAAAAGGGATAGAGAGTTAGAAACATGGATGAGAGAGAAACATCCATCAGCTGCCTCCTGCACACTCCCTACTGGTGATGTGCCCGCAACCAAGGTACATGCGCTTGACTGGAATCGAACCTGGGACCTTTCAGTCTGCAGGCCAACGCTCTATCCACTGAGCCAAACCGGTTACGGCAGTAAAATATTTTTTCTAGTTCATTTCTTTTCAAGTCATCTAATCAAGTATTTGTGTTTTAAAATTTTTTCCCATATATCCAATACTCCTCAATTTTCCTTACTCTTACCTATTTCACTGTGAAAATGGATGCCATCAAAAGAGGAATTCCATACATCCTTTCTGATTAGTGTTTCTAGTTTCTTGAGATATATTCCTAGAAGTGGGATCACCGGGTCAAATGGGAGTAACATTTTTATTTTTTTGAGTAAACTCCGTACTGTTCTCCACTGTGGCTGCACCAGTCTGCATTCCCACCAGCAGTCCACGAGGGTACCTTTTTTTCCACATCCTCTCCAGCACTTGTCATTTGTTGATTTGTTGATGAGAGCCATTCTGACAAGTGTGAGATGGTGCAGCATTGTTGTTTTGATTTGCATCTCTGGAAGATTAGTGAATTTGAGCAAGTTTGGAGAGCATTATGCTAAGCGAAATAAGCCAGTCAGAGAAAGATAAATATCACATGATCTCACTCATTTGTGGGATATAATGAACAATATCAACTGATGAACAAAAACATATGCAGAGACAGAGAATTATTAATCAGACCATGGAACCTCAGAAGGAAGGTAGGGGAAGGTAGAAATATGGGGGAGAGATCAACCAAAGCGTTTGTATGCATGCATATAAGCCTAACCAATGGACAGAGACATGGTGCAGCGGGGGGGGGGGGGGGGGGGGAGGGGGGTGTGTGAAGGCGTGAGTGGGAGGTGCAGGGGCAATGAGGGGATAAGAACACATATGTAATACCTTAATCAATAAAGAAAAAAAATTAAATAAAATAAAAAGGAAGAATTCCATCAGCTTCTACCCATTCATAAGTCCATCCAAACACCTTTGGCCCAGACACTCTGCCTCTTACTTTGGTTGAAGAGTGCTTGCGCCATGCAAATGTAAAGCCATCTCCCTGGTTATCCTCCATTTACTCTTATTTATCAGGGATATCACTCAAGCAAATCTTCCTTTATTTACAGCATCACCAGATTTTCCTTTTTGGATATTTCCTGTCAACATGCAAACATGTTTTTGATATTCAATATAAAAACAAACTACTTTACATCCCTTTTCCCCACCTGAAACCCCCATCCTTTCTTTGCTTTCCAAGGTAGGAAAATACTTAAAGGGATTGTTCATATCAGAGTGTAGATTGCTCTTCCCAATTCTCTTAGACCCATTCCAAAGCAACTCTCACCCACATCATTCAACCAGTTCTATTATTCTGAAAGTCAATGATCAAAATCTTTTCTGTTAATTCCCTCCTATCTCATTCAAAATAAAAGGCAGTGATTTGCTCTGATCTATGATGATCCTGTGCCCTAGCTCTTCCTAATCTCTCTTATATTATGTAAATTCTTTAATTATTAAAAATATCTTTATTGATTTCAGAGAGGAAAAATGGGGAGAGAGAAATAGAAATATCAAAGATGAGAATCATTCATTGGCTGCCTCATGCACAGGGCACACTGAGAATCTAGTCCCCAACCTGGGCATGTGCCCTGAAGAGAAATACAACTATGACCTCCTGGTTCATTTGTCAAAGCTCTGGCATTTAAGCATGCCATCCAAGCTCTTATCTTTTAATCATAGTCTCCACTTCAGTCAAATTGGCCTCCACTATGTGTCTTCAACTATGAGGTAAGCCCTAACCTAAGGGCTTTCCATTTGGAATCCTTCAGTCTAGAATAATCTTTTCATAGAGTTTCTCAGCAATTCACCTCTTATGAGGTCTTTGCTAGAAAACTCATCTAAAGTTTCAAATATTTTTTTGAGCAGGTAATATCCTCTTTCCCTGCATTAATGTTTCTTCTTAGCACTTTTCACTTTCTGACACACTGTGTATTTCCCTTAACTAGTTTGTTTATTATATGCTTCCCTCAATAGAATTTAAGCTGCAAACATTAAGGAAATGTGTATGTTTTTTCACTGTTATATCATCGGATGGTAGGACTGTGATGAGCAGATAGAAGCTTCTTCACTAACACTCATTTCAGAAATCAATTCGCGAATATTATTTTACACAGCAGCTATATATAAACTTGTAGTGACGCCACCTTTTCTGAGAAACTTTCCTGATTTTGTGTGTTTTCTTCAGAACTTTTCACTTCCTATTTTTCTCCTATTTCATTAGCTTCTTCTTTGATCGATTTTACATTTTCTCGTCAACATGCCACATTGTTAATGTTGGAATTCTCAGTGCTGTGAGTTGAATAGTGTCACCACCCTAACCCTAGCTTATATGCTGTAGTCCTAGCCCCATTACATCAGATAGTAACCTTATTTTGAGATGTGGTTAGAGCCATAACCAAGTTAAATTGAGGTCATTAGCATGAGCACTAATCCAATATGTTTCAAGTCCTTCCACAAAAGGGAAGTTTGGAGACACACACAGACAGAAACACACATGTGTAAACAGGGACAATACTGTGTCAAGCTCAAGAAGAAATTGAGTTTGCACTTTTATAAGCCCCAGAGTTGCCAGCAAAGTATCAGAGTCAGTGAGAGGCATGGATCTTATTCTCCCTCCCCGTCCTCAGAAGGAAGCAGCCCTGCAGACCCCCTGAGCTCAGACTTCTGCCTCTAGATCTGTGAGACAATGCATTTCTGTTGTTTAACCTCTGAGACTGCAGTATATTGTTATGGCCGCCCAAGTAAATGAGCACACCCAGGGAGCAGGTGTTGAGATTCTACTTTAGCTACATTCCATCCTTTAGTGATCTCATGACTTTGCCTTTAAATCTCATTCATATACTGAAGTCTACCGACTGCTTACCTCCAGCCAGCATCACCTCAGAAATTCCCATATGTATCTCCAACTCCATTCAACCTCAGCTTTAAAATGTCCAAATCTGAGCTAACTGTGCTCTGGAACCTCCTTCCTCCCGCCTTTCCCCTCTCACTTATCTGCAATGGCTCCCTTCAAGTTACTCAGCTGCTCTACCTTGGAAACCTGCTGGACTTTTTTCATTCATATCCTTAATCTATCAGCAAAATCTTAGACATATTCACATTCCACTTCACACATGTGCAGTCTGTGCCCCGGTAGCCACCACCATATTTTACCTGGATTATAGCAGGAGCCTTCTTCTTTGTTTCCCTGATTACTCCCTTTATACCCTTCAGTCTATGCGCAATATAGCAGCCAGAATGATTCTACCACAATGTAGTTCAGATATTGTAACACCATTGTCCCAAACTCGGCATCATCTTCTCATCTCAGTCCTCAAGTCCTCCTGGGGGTCTGTGAGACCCCTCAGGGTCCAGAACATGGTAACATCTCTGAGCTCATCCTCAGCTCTGCCCTCATCCAGTGCACACTGCTGGGGCCACACTGGCTTCCTTGTTGTCCAGATGCACCAGGACTGTTCCCTCGCTGGAACCAGCTGTGCCTTCTTCCCAAACACTCAACTCTCTGGTTTCTACACTGCACATCAGAGTCATTCAATAAATATTTCTTGAAAGAATAGAGAATAAATTGAAAAGATATCTTGATAAAATAAAATTAATATTCTCTAGATTCACTTCAAATTGCACTATTACCCTGCTACCATTTGATCTTAGAAGCTCCTTACGTGTACACAACACCAGAATTGTTTCTGTTTTCTTAGCAGTGCTTTGCATAGAAAAATCATCTACACTAATAAAAGAGAAAAATGGTAATTGGCGTACGGCGATACATTTTTCATTGGCTAATCAGGGCTATATGCAAATTAACTGCCAACTAAGATTGGCAGTTAACTGCCAACAAGATGGCGGCTAATTTGCATATGTAGGCACAATGCAGGGAGGTGAAAGGGAAAGCAGGAACAAGCCCCCTGCCACTGACAGTGATCTGAAACCCAGGGGGGAGCTAAGAGCTGGGGGGCAGGGCAAAGGCGGCCCTGGGGCCACCTTTGCCCTGCCCCCCAGCCATGATCGGAGAATCAGGCGCCTTTGCCGCCCTGGCCAGTGATAGCAGGAAGTAGGGGTGGAGCCAGCGATGGGAGCTGGGCAAGGTCGAAGCTGGCAGTCCCAGGAGCTAGGGGTCCCTTGCCTGGGCCTAAAGCGAAGCCCACTATCGCGGGGCCGCTGTCACTGCAGGTCCCCGCTGCCCGGGCCGGACGCCTAGGCCAGAGGCGTTAGGCCTGGGCAGGGGCGGAGCCTGCAACTGCGGGGAGCTGGGGGTCCCCTGCCCAGGCCTGACACCTCTGCCGGAGGCCTCAGGCCTGGTCAAGGGGCCGATCCGGTGATTGGTGATCGGAGGGTGATGAGGGTCAACTCCTCTGGCCAAGGCATCAGGCTTGGGCGGGGGATGGAGCAAGCGATCAGAGGGAGATGGGGGTCCCCTGCCCAGGCATGATTCCTGGGCCAGAGGCCTCAGGCCTGGGCGGGGGCCAGAGCCAGTGATCGGGGGGAGATGGGGGTCCCCTGTCCAAGCCTGACACCTCTGGCGGAGGCGTCAGGCCTGGGCAAGGGGCCGATCAGGCAATCGGAGGGTGATGGGGGTCAACGCCTGAGGGCTCCCAGTATGTGAGAGGGGGCAGGCTGGGCTGAGGGACACTCTCCCCTCCCACCACCCAGTGCATGAATTTCGTGCACTGGGCCCCTAGTTCATAAAATATTTATTAATTTGTGATATCAGATATGAACAAATCAGATGAAATCAATCAAATTCACTTTAAGTTGTACCTCTAGACTTGTAGAACTGGTGATTACTGGTGATTACTAGTTATTACTAGAAATTACGGGTCAATCTAGATTAGTCTCTCTTTACTACAGTGGTTCTCAACCTTCCTAATACCTCGACCCTTTAATACAATTCCTCAGGTTGTGGTGACCTGCAACCATAAAATTATTTTCGTTGCTACTTCATCACTGTAATTTTGCTGCTGTTATGAATCATAATGTAAATATCAGATATGCAGGATATATTTTCATTGTTACAAATTGAACATAATTAAAGCATAGTGATTAGTCATAAGAACGATATGTAATTATATATGTGTTTTCCGATGGTCTTAGGTGACCCCTGTGAAAGGGTCATTTGACGCCCAAAATGGTCGCGACCCACAGGTTGAGACCTGCAGCTTTAGTAGGTCTACCAGTTAATAATGGAAGATTTTGTAATCAAAGAAAACACTATAATTTCAAGAGAAACATCAAAAGTGCTTTATTGAAAGAAATGTCCATCACTAGCTACACATTTCCCCCATCTTTCAGGTAATTTGTGGATACCATCCCAATAGAACTTTTCTTGTTTTGAGTCAAACCATTCAGAGATCCAATTTTCCACTTCTTCATATGTTTTGAAGTGCTGCTCAGAAAGTGCATGTGCCATTGATTGAAACAAGTGGCCTGATGTATACAGCGGGTAGGTTAATACTTCCAGGGGCAAGATCTTTTAATGTGTCTTTAATGATTTTGAAGTGTGTGATGGTGTGTCATCATGAAGCAAATTTACTTTGCTGTGTCTTCTGGCACATTCTGGTCCTTTCACGATATAAGTGTGGTTCAAGTTGATTATTTGTTTTCAGTAGCCATCAGTATTAATGGTTTCACCTGGTTAAAAGTTCAATACACCACACTTTCCTGATCCCACCAAATGCAGAGCATTGTCTTCTTTCCCAAGTGATTTGGCCTTGCAGTCGATGTTGATGGTTGACCTGGATCAACCCATGATTTCGTGCATTTGGGATCCTCAAAATAAATCCACTTTTCAGCACCAGTAAAAATTTGATGCACAAAAGACTTTTGTGCCCTTGAAGCAACATTTTACTGATGATTTTTTGGTTTTCCCTTTGTCTTTTGTTCAGTTGATGTGGCAGCCATTTTCCTTCCTTTAAAATCTTTCCCACTGCTTGTAAATGATCAGAAATTGTTTGCTGAGCAACGTTTAATCTTTCTGCAAGCTGTTTTTGAGTTTTACCTGCATCTTCCTCCAATAATGCTTGTCATTGTTGGTCTTCAGACTTTTTCAGTTGACCTGGACTTTCTTTGTCTTTCACACTGAAATCATCACCTTTAAAGCGTTTAAACCTGCGCTCACAAGTATCTTGAGATAAAGCATGTTCACCATAAGCTTCCTGAAGTATACGGTAACTTTCAGCAGCAATTTTCTTAAAATAAGTAATGAATTAAAACTTCTTGAAAATGCTCCTTTTTGGGGGCATGAAACTGGACATTTTTAAGAGTAAAAATATCTATGATGTTAACACTTCAGAAAATTTGACATATGAGGTTTTGAAGTTTGTTGTCAATACAGCAAAATAGCATAAATATCAAATCGCATGTATATATCACCATATGTGTAACTCCATCTAGTGAAGAAAATCCGTATTAACCAGTAAAACCAGTATACAGCCATGTGCTCCAATTGTAGCAATTGAGAGTGAAGAAGCTTTGTGCTGTGATGATATTGATTCTCTAAGAATGGTTTGTGTCTTTCTGATTCCCATTTTATCTATCATTTCATTATGTTTTTAGTAAGAATATAAGACCCATAGCCTCAAATAAAAATGAACCAAATACACACCATATTTATTCCTTTGATTTTTAGAGAAGAGGAAGATATTGATGAATGTAGATGAGAGAGGGAGAGAGAGCGCGCACGACTGGGGTCTGGAATTGAACCTACAATCCAGGAACTTGTCCTTGACCTGGAATTGAACCAGAGGCCCTTCATAGACCATTACTCTAATCACTGAGAAACATCAGACAGGGATCTCTGAGACATTTTGGGATTAATTTGTCACAGAATTGTATCTGCTGAACAGTTAAATTTGCACACACTGATTATGAGCTGTACTATCTGAATTGTTAAGGAAGCTCTATACAGAAACAGATCAATTTTTCTCAGTGACTATACTTCCAAAATTCTCATATACTTGGAAATAGCCTTGAACTTTCATCATTAAATATGTTTTGACAGAAATTGTACACAGCATATGCATTCCAAGGTTTTCCTTAGTTAATGAAAAATTTAAGAATTCAAAAATATTATCTGCAACGTAAACAAAATGGTTATATATTAGAATAAAATAAATTACAACATGGACAACAGAGCATTTTATATGGTTTTATTTTATTTGAAGATGTTTTCTTGAATTGCTTGCATAGAAATCAAACTACAATTACTTCGTCTAATCATTTTTCTTCTATAATTCTGAAAAAGATAGAATTGGTATATAAGCATATAAATATTTTCATTGACAGCATGTTAATTTCATTCTTTTATCCACTCAATTGGTAAACATCTATTTGTCCTAGCACCTTGTCCACAGCCTGTGACAGGAGAGCATGTGGTGGGATATCAGGAGCACATCTTCCAAAGGACTGATGGGCAGAAAGGCCCTGGGATGGGAAGGGGCCCTCTGACCAATCACTAATTCTCCATTTGTAATTTTCACCAATGGCTGACCAACAAGATTTCTTGTGAAAAAGAATTTGTCCAAAACTACATATTAAACAAAAAGAATGGAAGATGGAAGATATAATCTCCTAGTTAATCTTTCAATTTACAAAAGACTCAGTGATTAGTCCTCTTTCATGTTTTAATGTCTGCTGTGCTATGTAATATAATGGAGGGCTTTCTTATAAATAGTTTTACAAAAAGCTACATGGGATTAACTTTTTTTTAACAAAGGGACCCATTTCTCTGAACTATCCATCTATGACCATGAATGGGCATGTGCCACACCCCTGACCATGCATGCCCCTTAGAAGTGAAGGGTAATCAGTGGACACAAGTCACCAATTGTGCAGGTGTCTTCACAGATACCCTGCCTACTACTGAGGACTCTCATGAAAACGAGGACTGAAGTTAAACAAAGAATTATACTCATTCTGAGGTTGTGTCTCCTTTAATCTCCTCAACCCCTTCAGGGTTGTAGTCTATTCTAACTTATTGTCTTATAAATAAAGGTTTCACCTATCACAGCTACTCCCATTCCTTTTACATATTATTTTTGGCTGCTTTCATATTTACAAGAGCATATTTGAGTATTTCTAGCAGAAACCATATTGACCACAAAATCAAAAATATTTCTCTTGGAGCCATTTGAGATAAATTTGATAATCTCTGATATAGTGATAATATAAAATTTTACCAAGCCAAGTATCACAAACACAGTTTATGAATTATGTATCATTAATGTACTCGGAAGAGAAATATGGCGTGTACATATAAATGCAGTTGTGATAACAAGTTTATCACTAAAAAAAGAGAATAAACTTATTTGTGTTTTTTCTATTCAAAAAATCTTTTACATTAGCTACTATTGAAATCATAGTACCTTTACACTTTAAAGGTAAAAGAAGCTGAACTTCATTTTTGCTGTCTGAAGTTACTATGTTTCAAGGAAGACAATTCAACCCAGTGTACCTTGGTATTTTCAGAATAATAAGCCTTGCTATAAATTGGTGCCATTTCTCTGTACTTATCTATAATAATAAAAGTATAATATGCTAATTAGACTGGACAGGCGAACGACTTTCTGGACGTCCTTCTGGATGAAGCCATGGTGGTGGTGGCCGAGGCAGAGGGGGTTAGGAGCAATCAGGCAGGCAGACGTGCAGTTAGGAGTGATCAGGCAGCCAGGCAGAGGGTTTAGAGGCACTCAGGAAGGCCGGCAGGTGTGCAGTTAGGAACCAATGGTCCCGGATTAGAGTCGGACTTCCCTCGAGGGGTCCCGGATTAAGAGAATGTGCAGACCAGAATGAGGAACCTCCATCCCCTCACCCCATGCACGATTTCATGCACTGGGCCTCTAATCTATAATAATAACAGTGTAATATGCTAATTAGACTGGACAGCCAAATAACCTTCCAGGACGTCCTTCTGGATGAAGCTGCTGCTACCAGGGCTCAGGCAAGACACCGAGGCAAGCTGCCGCGACTGTGAGTGCCAAGCCCCTTGCACAAATTCCGTGCATCGGGCCTCTAGTACTAAATAAGATGCTAGCAGTTGATCATCGAATAAATTCTTAAAACAATATGAGCAGGTTGTCTTGACCTACATAGGAAAGCCAGTTCTCATTATGTGGTGTGGATCACTCTCCTCCATTTTATGACTGGACTGAGGGTTGGAATATGTCTGAGTCAACTAGAAGATAAAAAACTGTTTGGTCATGTGGTTTTCCTCCTGTCTGTAATCAGAACCCAGCAAGAATCATTTGAAGACCTTTGCTGGTCCACAGTTCACTACATGTCAGAGTGTCACTCTTACCTGAGGTCTCACTGTGAACAGATCTAAGATATTTCCTACCAAGCGACTCTTACCTACTGAAATAGCTGGACGATGGCTGGATGACTATGATAAGAATGCACAGATATACTCACCTCTGAAAACTTGTCATCAGCTTTCTTCCAAAGAGTTTCTTTGAATCATGTTTCTTCTTCTTCTTCTTCTTCTCCTTCTTCTTCTTCTGCAGGTTTTCCCACAGTTCTGCAGACCAGGCAGACAAAATTGTGCACGTGAAGGCTCTTAGATGAGAACACATCTAAAGGAATGATGAGGTGGAACCTATGCTATTGTCTATGCTCTGTGAAGTTCTCTGGGGGATAAATAATTATCTATAATGTTATTTATTAATTATTATTTTCTTTTTAACCTTAAAGGAACTTAACTTATCCTTACAGAATTATAATCTAGTGGACAAAGACAGTCATTTTGTCTGTTCTCACCCAAGCAGAATTGTTCTAACACTCACCATCTACACTATAATAATCAGAATAAAAAGAGTGAGCAACCCACTTCCTGTTTATTATGCTCCAATATCCACACCCCTCAGACAGACTTGTGATATACACAATCTCAGAAGACAAAATAACTCAGAGCTAATTGGTAAAATAATGGAGTTAAAATGCTCATACTTGGAGTTCAATGTGGTACCAAATTGCTAGTTAACTGGGCTTTCTATGGTTAAAAACCAGCTCTTTTTAATTATTTTCATCTTCAAAACAACTTTTTAAAAAAATATTTATTGATTATGATATTACATGTGTCCTTATCTCCCTATTGCCTCCCCCCCCCCAATCATTCCCTCACCCCCTTGTTGTATGCGTCCATTGATTAGGCTTATATGCATGCATACAAGTTCTTTGGTTGATCTCTCCCCCTTACTCCCACCCTCCCCTACCTTCCCTCTGAGGTTTGATGATCTGATAGATGCTTCTTGCTTCTAGATTCAAAGTAGATGCCTGTATTGTTATCTTCTTTTACCCCTGGAGACACAATAGAGCCAACAGGGAAGGCATATGAAGTACCCTGGTCTAGAACCATATCTATAGAGGCCCTATTTTCCTGTTGGTGGGCTTTGGGTAGGGCCCAAATACTGTATTTTTAAAATTCTTCAGGGTTGTGTAGTGGCAGCTAAGGTTGAGAATTACCGTTTCAGAGTATAGATAGTGAGATAGAGACATAAGGCTCCATGTGTAGCTTTTATTTTGAAAGTCACAATTTCTGAATACAGCAAGGTGTCTGTTTCTTTACCTGATTGACTCAAGCACTCTCTGCAAGTATTTCCTCACAGCTGGCCGTCTTAGAAATCTGGATAACTCCTCACTCATTGTTGCTTCCGAGTGGCGTTTATTTCGTCCTTGGTCTTCTGAGATGTCAGTACTAAGAAAATTGAGGGAAAGCAAACAAAGGGTTTTATTCAAAAATAATATGTTTGCCAAAATTCCTAGGTTTCTTGGTGTCAGCTAAAAAGGAATTCCAATAACCCACTCATTTTCTGTCACAATTATACTAAAACAAATATACCCCTAAACCTAAAATTGGAAAAAAAAGAGGAGTAATCCAACACATTAGACATTTTCTGTGATGTTTATGACACATTCTATATTAAATGAGCAGATGCTGTGTGTGTGTGTGTGTGTGTGTATATATATATATATATATATGAAATTATTTGCAGTTGTGGTCTGCCACTAGGAGAAAAATTGTTTAAAAATAAATGCTTCTTTAGAATCTTTGCCACATGAATGTTGTCACCTCTGTATTCAGCTATTAGCTGTTTAAAAAAAGAGTCTTCCAATGCTTGGTTTGAGTAGAAAAGTTAAAAACAAGTACCATGGTTTAAATTAAAATATGCTTTACTTTATACTATGCCTCATTTAGTTTGTACTATGTCCACTTCAATTTGATTATAGATTTACAAATATTTGCTACCAAGATAATATCTGTGTGAGAAGCCAGTGGGCGTTTTATGAGTATGCAGTCTTATTTCCTAACGCGTAGGCCTGGTGTATCCAAGTAAAGTAAAGATGACTGAGAGTTATCAAATTGTAAAACAGTAAATGAATCATTTACATTGAAACTATAATTTTCAAATTAATTAATCATAACATGTTCAATAACAAAAATAAATTCTCTTTACGTTGCTTGTTTTTCAATAAGAGACTCTGGGGACTCTTTTCGAGAAGAATGATCCAAGAGACTGCCAATGTCATTGGTGGAAACTCCATCAGCATGTCTGACATTCCTAAAACAAGGAAGACAGAATAGCCATTGTTATAGAAATTATTTTTAAATGTTATTTTGTCTAAATGAGTAAGAAAAAAATCATCAGCTCATTTTGAAAGCCTTTCATGTAAACTCAAATCCAAAATGAGATTCCCCAACAACCTAATCAAAGATATTTTCTTATCATTTATATAAAAATATACTCTATATTTTGCAACCCCAAATTTTGCAAAATTAAAAAAATACCTTTTTGGAATTATATGTCAGTGTTAAATAATATTCCCTGACAAAATCTATAAAACTAATTCTCTGAGACACATTGGTGGAAAAAAAATATTTAAATTAGTTTCTATTTCATGGTTTATTCTACTACTTAGAATCAAAACATATACAAAAAAGACACTACCTTGATTTCAGCAAAAACTTCATTACACATTTTGCTATTTCTTCTCCAAACTATTTTGCATGCAAAATCTCTAAGCATAGAGAGGACCCTCGCATCCAACAACCAAATTTTCTGTCCTTATGAGGAAGCTTCTAGTCTTTGCCTTCAGTAGAGAGCGACTGTGTCTATACTTCACTGCTGCTCTTGACCCATTGCTCTGTGAATGAACAGTGTTTCTCATTAGACATCTTTCTTTGCACAGACATGTCACTTCCTCTAACCTGGAGTCCTAAAGGTGAAAGTTTTCCTAGAATTGGTGCAATCTCTGATGTTGATATTTTGTGTAACGGAATGCAAGTGAGTGGTTAGTTCATCTTGGCTTGTTCCATGTTACAGCCTCTGCATGCAAGTCATGTACAGGGGCACAAGCTGCCATAAATGAGGCTGGATGGAGCCATGACACATGGAAATGTGTTTCGTTGGAGAAAAAACTTCATGGAAAAACACAAATAAAAAATAAATTTCAAAAGTACATTTTCTAAAATACTACTCCTTAAAAGTGAACTTACTTGCCATTTTTAGCTAATGCAATTTGCAACCAGGCAGGGTAGGCTTTTACTAAAGCTTGATCAAGTTAACTTTTTTCTTCAAATGGTATTCTGTCACCAAGTATAATGAATTTCTTTCTCAGGAAATAACATATTTTTACTACAATCATTTTATTTTATTATTTTTTTTTAAATTAAATCTTTATTGTTCAGATTATTACATTTGTTCCTCTTTATTCCCCCCCATAACTCCCCTCCTCCCAGTTCCCGCCCCACCCTCCACCCTCACTCCCCACCCACTGTCCTCATCCATAGGTGCACGATTTTTGTCCAGTCTCTTCCTGCATCTCCCACACCCCTTTCCCCCCAAGAATAGTCAGTCCATTCCCTTTCTATGTCCCTGATTCTATTATAATCACCAGTTCATTCTGTTCATCAGATTATTTATTCACTTGATTCTTAGATTCACTTGTTGATAGATGCATATTTGTTGTTCATAATTTGTATCTTTACCTTTTTCTTCCTCTTCCTCTTCTTAAAGGATACCTTTCAGCATTTCATATAATCCTGGTTTGGTGGTGATGAACTCCTTTAGCTTTTCCTTATCTGTGAAGCTCTTGATCTGACCTTCAATTCTGAATGATAGCTTTGCTGGATAAAGTAATCTTGGTTGTAGGTTCTTGGTATTCATCACTTTAAATATTTCTTGCCACTCCCTTCTGGCCTGCAAAGTTTCTGTTGAGAAATCAGCTGACAGTCGTATGGGTATTCCCTTGTAGGTAACTGAGTTTCTTTCTCTTGCTGTTTTTAAGATTCTCTCTTTATCTTTTGCTCTTGGCATTTTAATTATGATGTGTCTTGGTGTGGTCCTCTTTGAATTCCTTTTGTTTGGGGTTCTCTGCGCTTCTTGGACCTGTAAGTCCATTTCTTTCACCAGGTGGGGGAAGTTTTCTGTCATGATTTCTTCAAATAGGTTTTCAATATCTTGCTCGCTCTCATCTTCTGGCACCCCTATAATTCTGATGTTGGTACACTTGAAGCTGTCCCAGAGGCTCCTTACACTATCCTCGCATTTTTGGATTCTTTTTTTTCATTTTGCTTTTCCGGTTGGGTGTTTTTTGCTTCCTCGCATTTCAAATCATTGACTTGATTCTTGTGCTCCTCTGGTCTGCTTTCGGGAGTCTGTATAATATTCGTTATTTCAGTCCGTGTATGCTTAATTTCTAGTTGGTTCCCCAATATAACATCGAGGGTCTCATTAGTTTTCTTGTGGATCTCATTAAGTTTATCGGCGGCTTCTAAACAGTTCTTGAGAGACCTTAAAAGTGTGGTTCTGAACTCTATAT
Source organism: Myotis nattereri (assembly GCF_964212035.1). Taxonomy (NCBI): domain Eukaryota; kingdom Metazoa; phylum Chordata; class Mammalia; order Chiroptera; family Vespertilionidae; genus Myotis; species Myotis nattereri. Next base: position 92,417,544 of record NC_138081.1, on the reverse strand, counting down.
CTTCCATTGACAATTTTGTCCTGTTTCTTGGTCTCCGCATTTTGTTATGTTTCCTTGGTGCACCCCCTAGTGGTCTTTGTGTGCAGTCTTATAGTTAAACCTTGAATGTTGTAGCTAATACCAGGGAGGGTTTGACCTCCAGACCAAGTGGCTGTGAGAATCAGCTGTGTCTGCAGTGAGAGAACTTCTGTCCTCTAGGGAGGTGCTAATCTAGCCTTTGCCTGAGGCTATCCGGCAAATGCCTCTGTGCAGGGCTTGGGCAGGGCGGGTCTCACAGGATCAACAGGGTGGGCTGGAGAGAGCAGTTATGGCGGCTCTCAGTTCTGTCCCCAGGGGCTCTGCCTCTCTGAGTCCCAGCAACGGCTGCAAACCTCGGAGAGAAAGCTGCACTCGCTCTGACCGAAGCCAGACAGTCCCGCTTCTCCCATTTGAGTCTGGGTCCCTAAAGACTCGCCTGTATCTGGAGCTCAGAGTCTGCGACTCCCTCCCGATTGAAAACGCTAACTGCGCCCTCCACCGCCAGCCCGCTCCACGCACCCCGCACCTCAGAATTTGACTTCAGCACTGCGCCTCCTCTGAATGTCCGTATGCGTTTCTCTTTTCTCCTAGTTGTAGGACTTCTACTCAGCCAGCGTTCCAGTGGTTCTGGGTGATGTCCATTCCGTTTTTTAGTTTCACTTTTGAAGTAGTTGTTCAAGGCAGCAAACTCTGGTGTTAACCTATGCCGCCATCTTGGTTCCCTCCCCTGATGGCCTTCTTATTTTTATTTATGTATTTATTTTTTAAAATATATTTTTATTGATTTTTTACAGAGAGGAAGGGAGAGAGATAGAGAGTTAGAAACATCGATGAGAGAGAAACATTGATCAGCTGCCTCCTGCACATCTCCTACTGGGGATATGCCCGCAACCCAGGTACATGCCCTTGACTGGAATTGAACCTGGGACCTTTCAGTCCGCAGGCCGGCGCTCTATCCACTGAGCCAAACCGGTTTCGGCAACAATCATTTTAAATGAGACACACCAAATCTTGGGAAATATCACCCATTTTAAAAAGATGGGTAGAATAATTGACAATGGCTTCTATTGTTTATGACAGTATAAGTAGTAAAATTTTGTTTAGCTCAGTAATTGATACCATACAACTTTTATCCATGAACTAGAGGCCCGGTGCATGATACTCAAGGATGGGTAGGGTCCCTAGGCCTGGCCAGCGATCAGGGCCTATTGCGGCATCCCTGCGGCCAGCTGGGGCTTTCCTTCTGGCTGCCCGCCAGGGACTCCCTTCCCCAGCTGCTGGCTGCTGGCTGCTGGCTGTGGCCTTCCTTCATTTCGTGCCCCACCGGGGTCAGTGCAAATCATAGCAAGTGAACTCCCGGCCTCCCTGTGGAGCTCCTGAGTGGAAACTTTGCATATTAGCCTTTTATAGATATAGATAAGACTACTCTGTTCAATTTGATCAGAGCATTAAGTCATGTACACTTCCTCGGTAATATCTTCCCTTTGAGAAGTTAAATTTCACAGGAAAGATTTTATACACAATAGAAATTTTGAAAATATTATTCAATATTATTCAGTTTTCATTCAATATGAAAACTGGGAGCACTTTAGTATCTATTGATATTTAATATAATTTGTCTGAAACATTCCTCATGTACTTTTATTTCTGTAAGTCTCAAAACCCAGCTTCAAAGATTCACCTTAGTGTGATATATTTCTCTGTATTGATCAAGTCCAAAGAATCACTTCATTTTTGAATGAATACTCAAATTTGTTTAATTTGGTGAGGCCTTGTGGATTCTTTTCTTATGTCTGAATACAGTTTCAGTAAGTGATGTATGAAGGACTAATCATGTTGACCTAATGTTTAAAAAAGGATATTAATTAAAAAGTAATAGAATATCAACCTAATATTTCAATAAAAATTCATAATTTAAAAAATTGAGTTTTTCAAAATAACAAAACGTAAATTCTTGTTTTAAATTAAATTTTTTAAAATTACAGTCAGAGAAACACAAATACCATATGGTTTCACTTGTATGTAGAATCTAAAGGACAAAATAAATGAACAAACAAAATATAATCCGATACATAAACACAGATTACAGACTGATAGTTGCTATAGGGGAGCAAATACTCATTTAGATGAGATGGAAGGTTCTGCTCTCTCAATTGAAAGGGAACTTACCTCAGAGCTTCTGCTTCCAAAGAAGGCAAGGCCAGTGTTTGTGAGAGGATCATGCTGAGAAGGATCAGGAGGATGAGGAGCTGGGAATTCTTTTTGGTTTCCATCTCTGCACCTTGAAAGGGACAGATTCACAGCAGTTTTTCCATCACAGACCTCACTGGCCAGGCCATTCTTCTTCTTTTTTTTAATGGGGTTACATTGGTTAATAAGATTATATATGTTTCAGTGTGCAATTTATAATACATTATCTGTGTACTAGAGGCCTGGTGCACAAAATTTATGCATTTGGGTTTTTTTTTTTCTTAGCCCAATCTGTGCCCCCTCGCAGTTTGGGAGCATAAGCAGTCAGTCGGACATCCTTAGCACTGCCGCAGAGGCATGAGAGCCTCCTGCCACCACTGCTGAGCTTGCCAGCCATAAGCCTAGCTTCCTGCTGGGTGGTGCTCTCCCTATGGGAGCCTACTGACCACCAGGGTGCAGTCCCTGCATTAAGCATCTGCCCCCTGGTGGTCAGTATGTATCACAGAGACCAGTCATTGGTCAATTTGCGTATTAGCCTTTTATTATATAGGAATGCATTGTTTGCTAGGCCCTCAAAGACCAGTCTCTTTCCAACACCATATTTTTAACCCCCTTTACCCTCTTCATCTTTCCTCCAACCCCATTTCCCCTCTGGCAACCACCATCCTATTGTGTGCCTCTATGAGTTTCTATTTTGTTTTCTTGGTTCATTTGTTGCTCTGCTTTATATGCCACACATAGGGTGTCCCAAAAAATGTATACACACACTTTAAAAAATTATGAAGGCAGTGTTCATTAAAATTCATTTTATTTTCAAAATTGAGCTCTCAGCTGTTAAAGTGTGTATACATTTTGGGGACAGCCTGTATGAGTGAATTTATATGGCTCTAGACTTCTGTCTGACATTTCCCTTAGCCTTTTACTGTCAGGTTCTATCCATGTTGTCCAAAATGGCAATATTTCATCATTTATATGGCTGAGTAATATTCCATTGTACATAAGTACCACTTGTTTATCCAAACATCCATCAAACGACATAAAGGCCCCAGGTGGTTTGGCTCAGAGTATAGAGCATAGACTGAAGGGTCCCGGATTTGATTCTAGTCCAGGGCATGTACCTCGGTTGCAGGCTCCTCCCTGGCCCGGGCCCTGCTCGGTTTGCATGCAAGAGGCAACTAATAGATGTGTTTCTCTCACATTGATATTTCTCTCTGTCTTTCCCTCTCTCTTCCATACACTCAAAAATCAATGGAAAAATATCCTTCGGTGAGGATTAAAAGGTAAATTAAAATAAAAAAAGACATCTTGGTTGTTTCCATGTCTTGACCAAAATGAATATTTCAATTTAAAAAAAGGGGTAAACATATATTTACAAATAAGTGTTTTCTTAATTCTCAGAAAGATTCCCAGCATTGCTGAGTGTGTAGCAGATGTTTCTCATTGTTCTTGCAGAGTTTGAAAAATAATTTTTATCTTATAAGAAACATTTATCAGCAATATGATGCCTTTATAAATCAAGAGGATTTCTCTCAGTGACAGGTTCTTGAATTAGAATCCCTTTCAACTGCTGCCCACCTCTCACCAGGCACATAATTGGCACAATTATATATTGAACATCATACACTTACAGTCCTGGAAGTGACCTGGGGACCATCTACTGATAACTGAGTTGTGACATCCAGGTTTAGTATCTTTTCTAAGAGTTAAAAAAAAAAAAAAACAACCCGATTGTCTATTCTACATTTAGTTTTGGCATCTGACTAATATAAAACTGGGGCACCATCTATTTAATAATGTCTGCATATATGTGTATACCTATGTGTATATATATACATATGTATATAAATTTCTTTTGTATGTACATTTTTTGGGTTTAAATATTAGATATTATTGAAAAATTATTCTTTTAATGCCTGTATTTGAACAACTTAACTTGATTAAGAGTAAAAATTAATATCTGAAATAAAATCATTAAATCACATATCTTCAGTGAAATAATTTTGCCATGTAATGAAAAATATATTTTAAAAAGCTTGTGATTTTTACATGTATTCCATATGTGCATTGTATTTCTAAGTAGTTTTTAGATAGAAAGTTAGGAGTATTAGGTGTGTTTCTTGTTCTGCCTATAAAAATTAAGGCATGTACATTTAAAGTAAAGAGGAAAATACTTACTTCCTAGGTTCATATAACTCACATGTAACAGAAAAGTTATCACTAAAAAGCAAATTTAAAACCTCAAAAACAAATGTACCCACTGAACCCTTTAGTCAAAAGTTTTTATGCAAGCAAATAACAAAAAATAACCTTCTTGAATGCATAATTTAAAAAGTAGTGAATCAAAGAGCAAGAAGGGAAAGCATTTCTCAACCAAAAGAATGCAGAAACTTCATTCACATGTGAGCATTTGTGGCATATATATACTTACCAGGTGATTGGGAGTGTTTTCTTTGTCTCCACCAGTTCTCGCCCTTAAAGTTGAACTAGAACTTAGTTCTGGCTAAGGGTTGGGAGTTATTTCCAGCAACTACTTTCATTCTACCTTGACCAGCAGTCCAAATGCCCATCATTTTGTAGGATTTATATGTAGGGCTGAGCCATCACAAAACTCTGAAAAAGGTCACAGCAGCTCTCCTACAGGGTGAATAGGACTGGGAGTTCTTACTTAATTAGTATTATATGTGATTTATATAAATCTATAGTGAGTTCATGATGTAAAAGATAAAGAGAAAATGTCTTGTTCTTTAGATAAAAAGAGTACTGAGTTTAATGTGAAATATTTTAATCTTAGCAGAAAGATATATGTGAATGATTAATGCTGTAGCCAGAACCATTGAGTTTACTTCAGTAAATAAAAAAATTATGTGCAGGAATACATTAGAAATGCAACAAATATGTTTTTTATGCAATAAATGTATAATTCTCTTTTATTACAAAGGATAAATTCTTGTAAAACCATCTTTATTTTTATACTACTTTTGTAGATCCTGATTTATATAACCTTTTTTCAGATGTATACTAGTACATATATATTTTTAGTTCTTTATTATTTGTCTGTTTATTTATTTATTTATTTATTTATTTTTATATAGAGAGAGAGAGGAAGGAAGAGGGAGAGACAGAGAGAGAGAAGTACTGATGTGAGACACAAGGATTGGCCGTCTCCCGCACTTGCCCAGACCAACCCATGAACAGAGCCCTCAAGGGAGGAGTGTGCCCATGACCAGAATGGAATCTGCAACTCTGCAGTCTTTGGGCCTATATTCTAACCACTGAGACAACCCAGCTAGCATGTTGACATCTGTACTAATTTTAAAAACATAGAAAAATAATTCTCCATCATTTTATTATAATTCCTTTATGTTGAAATTAATCCCAGTGTAAGAGTTTCATAAAGTCTCCCGGCTAGGGGAACATGCACACTGTAGTAGAAGGTGGTAGTACCACTGCTGTGTAACATTTCTATTGAATGTCAGCCTTCCCAACGCACTCTCTCACACATAATCTCAAATGATTAAAAACTAAGTTACCACAACGTTCACCTCCAGGAATTCCCCTTTTCTTCCTTTTCAAAAGTCATACTAATCTTTTTTTTTATAAATCTTTGCACTGCACAGCATTGCCGTGTTTCTCCCCCATTCTTCAACACACACTCACACCCATGCCAACTTTTGAATATCTCAAACACAGTCACTTGTAGATGTTTGCCAAGAACTGGTTGGACAGCACAGATAGAGTACCATGCTCTGATACCCATGTAATTTCTAGTGATGGTATCCATTTGCTTTGTTCAAAGCAGACTGGTCCAGTAACAGAATATCCTTCTATGCCAAATCATATATTACAGTACAGTTACCAGAAAAATTAAATAATTTAAATTTAAAAATGGCTGGAAATTTGTTTTCCCAATGACAGCTCTGTCTTAACCCTGGGTTCCTGTGGCTTAATTTTAGGAGTCTTCATTTTATCTGATTATTATAAAGAAGTGGTTGAAATGATTCTCATGTTGAAATGTTTATCTTTACCCCTTTATCACCCAGTACTCAGTGCAGCAATTTTATTAAAGACCATCAACAGCAAAGTAAGTTGGTTAAGAGTCACACAAAAACTGATGCTGCGTGAAAAGCAAAAAAACCCAAAAACCAAAAAAAAAAACAACAAAAAACAAACAAACGAAGAAACAAAAAAAAAAAAAACAAGTTAAGAGAATATAGACACAAATCTGACTATTATTTCAACTAAGGGAGCACTTAGCATTCAAAAAGAGTAAACATAGTGGGTTTTTTTCCCAGTGGTGAGTCTAATATTTCCCATTTTAATAATAAAGAAGAAAAAAAATCACAGACACTCCAGAAAACTGGAATCTTAAGCCAGCCAAAGGAATGACATTTCAATTTTTCATTTTTATTTTTTTATTAGCTCTTTTATTCTTTGTTTCCCTTTTTTTTGTTTGTTGCTCTTTTTTTGCTTTTTTCTTTGTTCTCAGTTTTTGTTTGTTGCTTTATTTTCTGCTTCTTTTCACATTATTTTTTCATAATTCAATTTTATTTTATTTTTACTTGTTATTTTCTATTTTTATACCATTTTTAAAGTCAATTTTTTTGTAAATATATTATTTTGTTCCCTTTCTGTCTCTTCTTATCCACTTATAACTTTTCTATCTCCGCTATACTGAAGTGAGGTCCTCCCTATATTTATCCAATTCTTAACCTTATTTCCTGTATATCAGCTCAGCCTCTATAGATTCTGCCCCCACCCTCTTTACTGGGTGTTTGGTATTTGTATATGTTTGGTTTATCTATTGGTTCTGTGGTGTTTTCTCTCCTATCATTTTTTTTTCTCTCTCTCTTAGATATCATTTGTACTCTCTTTTGTCTCCCCTAATTCTCTTTTCTCAGGTGGTCACTTATATTGAGGTTATCAGTGTTGTGAGTACATTCATGCTTTGTTCCCTTTGAGTCATGTCTTGTTAAGGTGAATTTTATCCTGTCTGGGTAAAGTGCTAAAGAGCAAGGAACATAACCAGACACCTGGAGAGGAAGAGCAGTGATGCGTGCAGCTCACTCCTGTCCAAAGAGCAGCAGCCGTGCAAGCAGCCCAACCCCATCCGAGGAGCAGCAGACTTGCAATCAACCTGTCCAAGCCCAAGGAGCAGTAGCCCCACAAGCAGCCCACCACATCAGAGAAACAACAGCAGCGTGCAGCCAGCCACCATTCAAGGATCAGCAGCCACATGAGCAGTCCACCCCAGTTCAAGGAGTAGCAGCTGCGTGTGTAGCCCATCCCTATCCAAGGAACAGCAGCCTCGTGATCAGCACAACCTCTGTCTGAGGAATAGCAGCTGTGTGAGAAGCCTCCCCCCACCATCCAGAGGAGCCACCACGGCTGTGAACAGCACCCACCAGAGGAGCTGCTGCCAACTGAGGAGCAACTGCTACCACAACCACCCGAGGAGCCACAGCCACCCAAGGAGCAGCCCCTGAACAAGTCAACATCTAGATCTGTCGGTGAGATGAAACATGGGTAGAAAAAGAAACCCCCAAAGGAAAGAAGAGGACTCGCCAGAAAAGCAGCTAAGTGAACAGAGGCATGCAACATGTCAGAAAAAGAATTCAGATTTAAGGGTCCTAGAGTGCATAAACAGGATGGAGGAAAAAATCAACAACTTATGCAAGAATCAAAAAGTAATTGTTGAAATAATCAATAACTTATGTAAGAACAAAGAAGAAATGAAGAGTGATATAGCTGCAATAAAAAACACCATTGAAAGTTTCAATAGTAGACTAGGAGAAGCGGAGGACCGAATTAGCGAATTAGAAGACAGGGAAACAAAACACACCCAAACTGAACTGCAATTGGAGAAAAAAATTAAAATACAGGAGGAGAGCCTAAGGGAGCTATGGGACAACATGAAACGAAACAACATACGAATAATAGGGGTGCCAGAACAACAGAAAGAGGAGCAAGGGTTAGAAAACCTATTGGAAGAAATAATATCAGAAAACTCCCCTGAGGTGGAGAAGAAAAAAGTCACACACGCACAGAGAGTCCCAAACAAGATGAACCCAAAAAGACCCACACCAAGACACATCATAATTACCATGGCAAATGTTCAGGACAAAGAGAGAATCTTAAAGGCTGCAAGAGAGAGAGATGGAACGTTACAAACAAGGGATCTCCCATTAGATTATCAAATGATTTCTCAACAGAAACACATCAGGCCAGAAAAGAATGGACAGAAATTTACAAAGTGATGCAAAGCAAAGGACTGAATACAAGAATACTCTATCCAGCAAGGCTATCATTCAAAATTGAAGGGGAAATAAGAAGCTTCACAGACAAAAAAAAAGTTTAAGGGAGTTTATCACCACCAAGCCAGCAATGCAAGAAATGCTAAAGGACTGGTGTAAAAAGAAGAAATAAAAAGCTAAGAAAGAAAACAGGCACAAGAAAATAGAAATGGCTACAAACAAGTACCTTTCAATAATAACTTTAAATGTAAATGGACTAAATGCTCCAATCAAAAGACATCGAGTGGCTGAATGGATAAAACAACATGACCCATATATTTGTTTTCTAGAAGAGCCCCACCTAAGAATAAGGGACTCACAAAGACTGAAACTGAAGGGATGGAAAAATAACGTTCAGGCAAATGGAAATGAAAAAAAAAAAAAAGCTGGGGTAGCAATACTTATGTCAGACAAAATAGACATCAAAGTGAAGGCCATAACAAGAGATAAGGAAGGCAACTTCATAATACTAAAGGGATCGATACAATAAGAAGATATAACCCTGATAAACATATATGCACCCAATGCATGAGCACTCAAATACATAAAAAAATTGGAAGATATCAAGGGAGAGATAGACAACAATACATAGTAGGGGACTAATACACCACTGACATCACTGGATAAATCCTCTAGACAAAAAATCAGCAAAGAAATAGCAATCCTAAATGACTCACTAGATCAGATGGACTTCATTGACATTTTCAGAACATTTCACCCAAAGCCATGGAATATACGTTCTTCCCAAGTGCTTATGGGACATTTTCAAAAATAGACCACATATTGGGTCACAGGCAAGTCTCCCCAAATTCAAGAAAATTGAAATCATACCAAACATCTTCTCAGATCACAAGGGCATAATATTAGAAATAAACTACAATAAAACAATCCAAAATACTCAAATCTTGGAAGCTGAATAGCATGTTATTAAATATTGATTGGGTTACCAATGAGATCAAAGAAGAAATTAAAAACATCCTGGAAACTGATGACATTTCATAAACAACAATCCAAAACCTATGGGACACAATGAAGGCAATCCTGAGAGGGACATTTATAGCCCTACAGGCCTACCTCAAAAAACAAGAAAAAAATGGTAGTAAATTATCTAACCCTACATATCAAAGAATTAGAAAGAGAGGAACAAGAAAAGCCCACAGTGAGTAGAAGGAAGGAGATAATAAAGATCAGAGCAGAAATAAATGACATAGAGACCCCCCAAAAAACCCCAAAACATACATAAAATTAATGAAACCAAGAGCTCATTCTTTGAAAGGATAAACAAGATTGATGAACCTCTAGCCAGGCTCACCAAGAAGCAAAGAGAGAGGACCCAAATCAACAAAATCAGAAATGATAGAGGCGAAATAACAACAGACCCCACAGAAATACAAAGGATTGTTAAAAAATACTATGGACAACTCTACTACAACAAACTAGATAACCTGGAGTAAATGAACATACTCTTAGAAAAAGACAACCTTCCAAAACTTCTTTTAGATTCTTCAGGAAGAATCTAAAAATGTCAACAGGCCAATAACTATGGAAGAAATTGAAGCAGTCCTCAAAAAGCTTCCATCAAACAAAAGCCCAGGTCCAGATGGCTTCACAGGGGAGTTTTACCAAACATTCAAGGAAGAACTAAAACCTATCCTCCTCAGACTACTACAAAAAATTCAAGAGGAACACTTCCAAGCTCATTCTATGAAGCCAGCATTACCCTAATACCAAAACCAGGTAAAGACAACACAATGAAAGAGAATTACAGGCCAATATCCCTCATGAACACAGATGCCAAAATCCTCAACAAAATCTTAGCAAATCGGATCCAGCAGTACATCAGAAAGATCATACACTATGAACAAGTAAGACTTATCCCAGGGATGCAAGGATGGTACAATATCTTCAAATCAATAAATGTGATACATCACATAAACAAATTGAAAGAGAAAAACCCACATAGTCATATCAATTGATGCAGAAAAAGCATTAGACAAAATCTAACATCCATTTTGATAAAAACTCTCTGCAAGGTGGGAATAGAAGGATCATACCTCAACATAATAAAAGCCATATATGACAAACCCACAGCCAACATCATACTCAATGGACAAAAACTAGCACCATTTCCCCTAAGACAGCAACAAGACAGGGATGCCCACTCTCACCACTCCTGTTCGACATAGTACTGGAAGTATTAGCCATTGCAATTCGGCAAGAAGAAGAAATAGAAGGCATCCAAATTGGAAAAGAGGAAGTAAAACTGTCCTTATTTGTAGATGACATGATATTATACATACAAAACCCTAGAGACTCCATCAAAAAACTATTAGACTTAATAAATGAATTCGGCAATGTAGCAGGATACAAAATTAATGCCAAGAAATCTATGGCATTTCTGTACACCAATAGTGAACTTACAAAAAGAGAGACTAAAAAAGCAATCACATTTACCATCGCACCAAAAAATTTAAAATACCTAGGAATAAACTTGACTAAAGAGGTAAAAGACTCAGAAAACTACAGCACATTGAAAAAAGAGATAGAGGAAGACATAAACAGATGGAAGAGCATACCATGTTCTTGGAATGGTAGAATCAACATCATTAAAATGTCCATACTACCCAAAGCAATCTATAAATTCAATGCACTTCCCATTAAAATACCAATGGCATATTTCACAAATCTAGAATGAAAATTCATCTGGAATAATAATTAAAAAAATGACCCCGAATAGCTGCAGCAATCCTGAGAAAGAAGAACAAAGTAGGTGGGATCTCAATACCAGATATCAAGCTGTATTACAAAGCCACTCTTCTCAAAACTGCCTGGTACTGGCACAAGAACAGACATATAGATCAAGGGAATAGAATAGAGAGTCCTGAAATCGACCCAAACCAATATGCTCAATTAATATTTGACAAAGGAGGCAAGAACATACAGTGGAGTCAAGACAGTCTCTTCAGTAAATGGTGTTGGGAAAATTGGACAGATACATGCAGAAAAATGAAACTAGACCACCAGCTTACACCGTACACAAAAATAAACTCAAAATGGATAAAGGACTTAAATGTAAGATGGGAAACCATAAAAATAGTAGAGGAATCCAAAGGCAACAAAATCTCAGACATATGCTGAAGCAATTTCTTCACTGATACAGCTTCCAGGGCATTGGAAACTAAAGAGAAAATAAACAAATGGGACTACATCAAAATAAAAAGCTTCTGCACAGCAAAAGAAACCATCAACAAAACAACAGGAAAGCCCACTGTATGGGAGAACATATTTGCCAATGTTATCACCGATAAGGGTTTAATCTCCAACATTTATAGGGAACTCATACAACGTAACAAAAGGAAGATAAACAATCCAATCAAAAAATGGGCAAAGGACCTAAATAGACACCTTTCAAAAGAGGACATACAGAAGGCCAAGAGACATATGAAAACATGCTCAAAGTCACTAATCATCCGAGAAATGCAAATCAAAACAACAATGAGGTACCATCTCACACCTGTCAGAATGGCTATCATCAACAAATCAACAAACGACAAGTGCTGGAGAGGATGTGGAGAAAAGGAACACTCGTGCACTGCTGGTGGGAATGCAGACTGGTGCAGCCACTATGGAAGACAGTATGGAGTTTCCTCAAAAAACTAAAAATGGAACTCCCATTTGACCCAGTGATCCCACTTCTAGGAATATATCCCAAGAAACCAGAAACACCAACCAGAAAGGATATATGCACCCCTATGTTCATAGCGGCACAATTCACCATAGCTAAGATCTGGAAACAGCCTAAGTGCCCATCAGCAGATGGATGGATTAGAAAACTGTGGTACATCTACATGATGGAATACTATGCTGCTGTAAAAAAGAAGGAACTCTTACCATTTGCGACAGCACGGAAGGAACTGGAGAGCATTATGCTAAGTGAAATAAGCCAGTCAATGAAAGAAAATTACCACATGATCTCATTCACTTATGGATAATTAAGACCTTTATAAACTGATGAACAAAAATAGATACAGAGGCAGAGCAACATCAAACAGACTGTCAAACTACGTCGGGAAGGCTGGGGAGGGTTGGGGTTGGGGGCGGGTAAGAGATCAACCAAAAGACTTGTATGCATGCATACAAGCATGACCAATAGACACAAGACACTGGGGGGCATGGGAGGCTTGGGGAGGGTCAATGGGAGAAAAAATGTGCAGACATATATAACACTCTTTGTAATACTTTAAGCAATAAAACAATTAAAAAATAATAAAACAAACAAGTAAAGAGAAATAATTCCATTTTATTATCTCTGGAAAACAACAACAACAACTAAGTAATGAAATCACGTTTTCCTTAAACTAAACTAAACTTAAACTAAAACTGAATTTTACAAAGCTATCATAGCACCATCTGCAGATTCACTCTTTATTCACACATTAGTTTTCATACAATTGTTTCTTCATTCTTTCAAGGAAATGGATGCAAATAGAGATTCTTTAACCAATTAAATAGGATGCTTCAAGAAAAAGAACCATAATAATACATAGTTGCATATATCCTGAATATTTTAGTATTAAACTCATGAAATACAAATGTGAATTTTCTTTTTACTCATTTATTTTTATGTTTTTAAAATATTGTTCTTTTATTAATTTGTACATTTGAGCGATTACATAACTGTTTGAAAGTGGCATGGCCTTCAGTTACTAAGGACCCTTCTTATTGGTAGTTAATTCCATAGTGGATTCTAGTGCCCAGTCTGCTTTGCATGAGCAGGCATGCACACAAGAACATGAGGAAATTCAGCATTTCCATCAGATTTAGAGAGAGGAGCCCATTATTCCCATGGGAAGAGGCCTTGAAGAAGTCTGGCCATCTTCTCCTCAGAAACTTTACAAAGGCTTCCCTCTGGGTTACTGTGAATGGACGTTCCCAGTCCCCAGTGATTCCTTTTCCCATCAAACACACTTTGCTTGTGTCTATATAGGTATCAGTTGTTACAGAGGAATTGCTCATTGTATTATCTCTCCTGGCCGGGAAGGTATATTCTTGAGGACTGAGGTCAGCTCTGAGCTTAGCTTCATGCCCAAGCATTGGCTGCTTCTATCCACACTGGCTCTCATGTCCTGTTGCAGCCCCTCATACAATATCCATATCAAATTCTCTTTCTTGTATCAGCAGACAGCCATGAACCTATCAAACTATGAGCCCAGTGGCACATTACCTTGTAGGAATCATTAAAAATATTCTAAAAGTGAGTTTGGATATCTGGTCATTTTATTTCTTTCCAGAAATGATAACCAGAAATATTAACTTCTGTGGGATTTCTCATGATGGAAATAATTCTCTAGGTCCATCCATGCTGTTGTAATGGTAAGATTTCTTTGTTTTTAATGGCTGAACTAGAGGCCTGGTACACAAAAATTTGTATACTCGGGGGGTCTCCTCAGCCTGGCCTGTGCCATCTCGTAGTCTGGGACCCCTTGGGGGATGACCACCTGCTGGTTTAGGCCCCCTCCGTGGGGAATTGGGCTTAAGCTGGCAGTCAGACATCACTCTCACAGTCAGGGAGCCCTCAGGGGATGTCCACTTGCCAGTGGGGAGCAGGCCTAACCTGCAGTCAGACATCCTTAGCGCTGCTGAGGAGGCGGGGAGGCTCCTACCACCACCGCTGTATTGACAGCTCTCAGCCTGGCTTGTGACTGAGCAGAGCTCCCCCTGTGGGAGTGCACTGACCACCAGGGGGCAGCTCCTGCATTGAGCGTCTGCCCTCTGGTGGTCAGTGTGTGTCATAGTGACCAGTCATTCCCAGTCATTCTTCTGTTAGGGTCAATTTGCATATTACCCTTTTACTATATAGGATAGAGGCTGGGTGCACAGGTGGGGGCTGGCTGGTTTGCCCTTAAGGGTGTCTTGGATCAGGGTGGGGGTCCCGCTGGGGTGCCTGGCCAGCCAGGGTGAGGTTGATGGCTGTTTAAAGGCTGGTCACACCCCCTTCTGGTTGGGGGTGCCCACTGCGGTGCCTGGACAGTCTGGGTGAGTGGCTGAGGGCCGTTTTCAGGCTGGCAAAGCCCGTCGGTGATGGAAGCTCCCAGACTCTCCCTTATTTCTTTTTTTTTATTGTGGGATTTATTTACCTTCTATAATTGAAACTTTGTTGCCTTCAGTGGAGCTCAGAGCCGGCTCAGGGCTGGCTGGGATGCGTCTTCCTCCATCACTGGAGCAGCCAAGCCTCCGGCTCACTTCAGCTCCTTGGCTGCCAGCTACCGTCTTGGTTGGGTTAATGTGCATATATTTAGTCTGATTGGCTGATGGGCATGGCTTAAGGCATAGCAAAGGTACAGTCAATTTGCATGTTTTTTTTATTAGATTAGATAATGTTCCATTGTGTAGATCTACCACAGGTTTTTTATCCACTCATCTACTCATGGACACTTGGCTCCTTCATGGCTTGCCCTACTGAGTTGACCCCACCCACAGCTCTCTGCTCCTCCTGATCAAAGGAAGTGCCTGCTACAGCCAGCTCTCTCCCCTCTCCCTGCCTCTGAGCCATCATTTCTTAGCTGCAGGGTTGCATCTGCTTGCAGTCTGTGCTTTCCTCACTTCTCATCGTCCAGGTTATTCCCGGGGGCCAACTTTAGATGTTCCAATATGTGAGTCTCTCAGGCATGTATCAGTGTTGACAAGGGTTTTTTTTGTTGTGGTTGAATTATAATTGGTTAACTTGTTGAAATTTCAGGGAGAGGGGACAAGGAACGCTCTTCCACTGCCATCCCTCTGATGTCCTTGGATGATGTTAATGGCCTACATACCATCTTTCTTTTGCAGGTTCCCTCTCACATGACACCAACTGCTACATGATTACTAGGTAGTGATTCTTAAAGATCAATCACGCCCCCTCCAAAACTCCCTATATGGGCATGTTGTATTCAGAGAATGTTCTGGCATCACAAGATATATTCTGGGAATATTTCTGAAAAAGCCCTTTTGCTTTCATTAAACTTTCAAAAAAATATTTATAGAATATGTAAAGTGAGCCAGATTGCCAAATTATCTTACTCATAACTGAATTCTTCTTATCATTAAAATATTTTTCCTAGTTCATTTATTTTCCATGTCAATCTTTTCAACTATTTTTTTTAAAAAAAACTTTTCTGATATCTCCAATACTCCTTAGTTTCCCTTACTCTTACCTATTTCACTGTGAAAATGGATGCCATCAAAAGAGGAATTCCGTATATCCTTTCTGATTGGTGTTTCTAGTTTCTTGAGATATATTCCTAGAAGTGGGATTACTGGGGCAAGTGGGAATAACATTTTTAGTTTTTTGAGTAAACTCCACACTGTTCTCCACTGTGGCTGCACCAGTCTGCATTCTCACCAGCAGTCCATGAGGGTACCTTTTTCTCCACATCCTCGCCAGCACTTGTCATTTGTTGATGAGAGCCATTCTGACAGGTGTGAGATGGTGCAGCATTGTTATTTTGATTTTCATCTCTGGAGGATTAGTGAATTTGAGCAACTTTGGAGAGCATTACGCTAAGCGAAATAAGCCAATCAGAGAAAGATAAATATCATATGGTCTCACTCATTTGTGCAATATAATGAACAATATCAACTGATGAACAAAAACAAATGCAGAGACAGAGAAGCATTAATCAGACCATTGAACCTCAGAAGGAAGGCAAGGGAGGGTAGATTAAGTGGGAGAGATCAACCAAAGGACTTGTATGCATACATATAAGCCTAACCAAGGCACACAGACACCAGGAGGAGTGAAGGCATGAGTAGAGGGTGCAGGGGTAATGAGGGGATAAGAACACATATGTAATACTTTAATCAATAAAGAAAAAACAAAATAAAATAAAAAGAGGAATTCCATCAGCTTCTACCCATTCCTAACCTTTGGCCCAGACACTCTGCCTCTTACTTTGGTTGAAGAGTGCTTGCGCCATGCAAATGTCAACCCATATCCCTGGTTATCCTTCATTTCCTCTTATTTGTCAAGGATATCACTAAAGCAAATCTTTATTAACAGCATCAACAGATTTTTCTTTTTATCTTTCCTGTCAACATGCAAACATGTTTTTGATATTTCTTCAATATAAAAACAAACTACTGTACATCTCATTTCCCCACCTGATACCCCCTTTCTTTCTTTGCTTTCCAAGGTAGGAAAATACTTAAAGGGATTGTTCCTATCATAGTGTAGATTGCTCTTCCCCATTCTCTTAGAGATAGAAACATCAAAGATGAGAACCATTCATTGGCTGCCTCATGCTTAGGGCACACTGAGAATCTAGACCCCAACCTGGGCATGTGCCCTGAAGAGAACTAAATATAACCATGATCTCCTGGTTCATTTGTCAAAGCTCAGGCATTTATGCATGCCATCCGAGCCCTTGTAATTTATTCATTCTCTCCACTTCAGTCAAATTGGCCTCTGCTATGTGCCTCAAACTATGAGGTAAGACCTAACCTAAGGGCTTTCCAATGGGAAATTCTTCAGTCTAGAATAATCTTTTCATAGACTTTCTCAGCAAATCACCTCTTATGAGGTCTTTACTAGGAAACTCATCTAAAGTTTCAAATATTTTTTTGAGCAGGTAATATCCTCTTTCCCTGCATTAATGTTTCTTCTTAGCACTTATCACTTTCTGACACACTGTGTATTTCCCTTAACTAGTTTGTTTCCCTCAATAGAATTTAAGCTCCAAATGGGCAGGAAGCTGTGTATTAGTTTCACTGTTATATCATCAGATGGTAGGACTGTGATGAGCACATAGAAGGTTCTTCACTAATACTCATTTCAGAAATCAATTCGTGAATATTATTTTACACAGCAGCTATATATAAACTTGTAGTAACGCCATCTTTTCTGAGAAACTTTCCTGATTTTGTGTGTTTTTTCCCCAGAACTTTTCACTTTCCTATTTTTCTCCTATTTCATTAGCTTCTTCTTTGATCGATTTTACATTTTCTCGTCAACATGCCACATTATTAATGTTGGAATTCTCAGTGCTGTGAGTTGAATAGTGTCACCACCCTAACCCTAGTTTATATGCTGTAGTCCTAGCCCCATTACATCAGATAGTAACCTTATTTTGAGATGTGGTTAGAGCCATAACCAAGTTAAATTGAGGTCATTAGCATGAGCACTAATCCAATATGTTTCAAGTCCTTCCACAAAAGGGAAGTTTGGAGACACTCACACACAGACAAACACACACATACAAACAGGGACAACACTGTGTTAAGCTGAAGAAGAAATTGAGGTTATGCTTTTACAAGCCAAGAGTTGCCAGCAAAGTATCAGAGTCAGGGTGAGGCATGGATGCATCTCTCCCTCCCAGTCCTCAGAAGGAAGCAGCCCTGCAGACACCCTGAGCTCAGACTTCTGCCTCTAGATCTGTGAGACAATACATTTCTGTTGTTTAACCTCTGAGACTGCAGTATATTGTTATGGCCCCCCAAGTAAATGAGCACATCCAGGGAGCAGGTGTTGAGTTTCTACTTTAGCTACATTTCATCCTTTAGTGATCTCATGACTTTGCCTTTAAATCTCATTTATATACTGAAGTCTACCAACTACTTACCTCCACCCAGCATCACCTCAGAAATTCCCACATACATCTCCAACTCCATTCAACCTCAGCTTTAAAATGTCCAAATCTGAGCTAACTGTGCTCTGGAACCTCCTTCCTCCCGCCTTTTCCCTCTCACTTATCTGCAATGGCTCCCTTCAAGTTTTTCAGCTGATCTACCTTGGAAACCTGCTGGACTTTTTTCGTTCATATATTTAATCTATAAGGAAAATCTTTGACATATTCACATTCCACTTGACACATGTGCAGTCTGTGCCCCGGTAGCCACCACAAACTTTCACCTGGTTTACAGCAGGAGCCACCTTCTTTGCCTCCCTGCTTCCTCCCTTTAGACCCTTTCCTCAATTTGCAATATAGCAGCCAGAATGATTCTACCACAGTGTAGTTCAGATATTATAACACCATTGTCCCAAACTCGGCATCATCTTCTCATCTCGGTCCTCAAGTCCTCCTGGGGGTCTGTGAGACCCATCAAGGTCCAGAACATGGTAACATCTCTGAGCTCATCCTCAATTCTGCCCTCATCTAGTGCACAGTGCTAGGGCCACACTGGTTTCCTTGTTGTCCAGATGCACCAGGACTGTTCCCTTGCTGGAACCAGTTGTGCCCTCTGGCCAAACACTCAACTCTCTGGTTTCTACACTGCACATCAGAGTCATTCAATAAATATTTCTTGAAAGAATAGAGAATAAATTGAAAAGATTTCTTAATAAAATAAAATTAATATTCTTTAGATTCAGTTCAAATTGCACTATTATCCTGCTACCATTTGATCTTAGAGGCTCCTTTTGTGTACAAAACACCAGGATTTTTTCTGTTTTCATAGCAGTGCTTTGCATAGAAAAGCCATTCTTCAAATATTTAGTCATTTTTGATATCAGATATGAATAAAAGATGAAATTAGTCAATTCACTTCAACTTGTACTTCTAGACTAGTAGAACTGGTGATTACTGGTGATTACTGGTGATTACTAGAAATTACTGGTCAATCTAGATTAGTCTCTCTTTATTAGGTGTACCAGTTAATAATGGCGGATTTTGTAATCAAAGAAAACACGATAATTTCAAGAGAAACATCAAAAGTGCTTTATTGAAAGTAATGTCCATCGCTAGCTACACATTTCCCCCATCTTTCAGGTAATTTGTGGATACCATTCCAGTAGAACTTTTCTTGTTTTGAGGCAAACCATTCAGAGACCCAATTTTCCACTTCTTCATATGCTTTGAAGTGCTGCTCAGAAAGTGCATGTGCCATTGATCAGAACAAGTGGTAATCTGAAGGAGCAAGGTCTGGTGAATACAGTGGGTGGGTTAATACTTTCCAGGCAAGATCTTGTAATGTGTCTTTAATTGGTATTGAAGTGTATGATGGTGCATCATCCTAAAGCAAATTTACTTTGCCGAGCCTTCTGGCATGTTCTGATTCTTTCATGATCAAAGCGTGGTTCAAATTGATTATTTGTTGTCAGTAATGATCAGTATTAATGGTTTCACCTGGTTGTAGAAGCTCATAATACACCACACCTTCTTGATCCCACCAAATGCAGAGCTTTGTCTCCTTTCCAAAGCAATTTCGCCTTGTAGTGGATGTTGATGGTTGACCTGGAACAACCCATGATTTGGTGCATCTGGGATTCTCAGAAAAAAATCCACTTTTCATAGCCAGTCACAATTTGATGCAAAAAAACACTTTCTTTCATGTCGTTGAAGCAACATTTTCCTGATGACTTTTTGGTTTTCCATTTGTCTTTCGTTCAGTTGATGTGGCACCCATTTTCCTTCCTTTAAAATCTTCCCCATTGCTTGTAAATGATCGGAAATTGTTTGCTGAGCAACGTTTAATCTTTCTGCAAGTTGATTTTGAGTTTGACACGCATCTTCCTCCAATAATGCTTGTCACTGTTGGTCTCAGACTTTTCCGGTTGACCTGGATGTTCTTTGTCTTTCACATGGAAATCATCGCATTTAAAACATTTAAACCCGCGCTCACACGTATTTTGAGATGGAGCATGTTTACCACAAGCCTCTTGAAGTATATAATAAGTTTCAGGAGCACTTTTCTTCAAAATAAAGTAAAAATTAAAACTTCCAGCAATGCTCTTTTTTTTGGCATGAAATTTGTCATTTTTAAGTGTAGAAATATCTATGATGTTAATACCTTCAGAAAATTTGACAGAAAGTGTGTCCCAAAATTCACGCAAGAAGTAATTTTGATTGAAAACACAGGTTTATAATGAAACATTGTAATTTTTTTATTGATTCATAAAGTATACAGTATAGGGTTATGTATTGAATAGCACATCGGGTAAATGGCCTTCACAGCTTTGCTGGCATAAAGGCACTCTTTTGTTGAAAATTTCCATGACTGTTTTGCATAAATGTGGCTGAATTTTGATGAGACTCATTTTCATCTTGATGGCTTGGTTAATCAACAAAAATGTCACATTTGGGGTCAGAAAATCCACGAGTGATTGTTGAGAAACAAATGCATCCACAACGCGTCACTGTTTGGTGTGGATTTGGGTCTGGGGGCATCATCGGACCATTCTTTGAAAATGCTGGTGCTCAGGCAATAACAGTTAATGGTGCTCGCTATCGCGACATGATAATCCAGGTTTTTTTTGTGCCAGCAAAGCCGTGGAGGCCATTTACCCGATATGCTATTCCATACATAACCCTATACTGTATACTTTATGAATCAATAACAAACTTACAATTTTAATTATAAACCTGTGTTTTCTATCAAAATTACTTCTTGCGTGAATTTTGGGACACCCTTTATGAGGTTTTGAAGCTTGTCAATACAAAATAGCATACATATCAAATCGCATATATGTCAACTTATGTGTAACTCCATCTATTGAAAAAATCTGCATTATTAATGAGTACACTCAGTATACAACCATGTTTTCAATTT
Organism: Myotis nattereri; assembly: GCF_964212035.1. Taxonomy (NCBI): domain Eukaryota; kingdom Metazoa; phylum Chordata; class Mammalia; order Chiroptera; family Vespertilionidae; genus Myotis; species Myotis nattereri. Next base: position 92,396,524 of record NC_138081.1, on the reverse strand, counting down.
TATCAATTCAGAGTGAAGAAGCTTTGTGCTGTGATGATATTGATTCTTCAATAAAGGTTTGGGTCTTCCTGATTCTCATTTTCTCTATCATTTCATTATGTTTTGGGTAAGAATATAAGACCCATAGCCTCAAATAAAAATAAACCAAATAAACACCATATTTTTCCCATTGATTCTTAGAGAGAAAGTATTGAGGGATATTTGGGGGGGGGGCGGGAGAGAGAGAGAGAGAGAGAGAGAGAGAGAGAGAGAGAGAGAAGAGAGAGACTGGAGCTTGGAATTGAACCTGCAATCCAGGAACTTGTCCTTGACCTGGAATTGAACCTGAGACCCTTCAGTGCATGGGCCATTGCTCTAATCACTGAGAAAGGGATCACGACATTTTGGGATTAATTTGTCACAGAATTCTATCTGCTGAACAGTTAAATTGGCACACACTGATTATGAGCTGTACTATCCGAATAGTTAAGGAAGCTCTATACAGAAACAGTTCAATTTTTCTCAGTGACTACACTTCTAAAATCCTCATATACTCGGAAATAGCCTGGAACTTTTATCATTAAATATGTTTTGATAGAAATTGTACACAGCATATGAATTCCAAGATTTTCCTTAGTTAAAGACAAATTTAAGAATTCACAAATATTATCTGCAATGTAAGCATAATGGTTATATAATAGAATAGCATAAATTACAACATGCACAACACAGCATTTCATTTTATTTTATTTGATTTGATGATGTTTTCTTGAATTACTTGCATAGGAATCAAACTAAAATTACTTCATCTAATCATTTTTCTTCTATAATTCTGAAAAAGAAAGAATTGGTATATAAGCATACAAATATTTTCATTGACAGCATGTTAATTTCATCCTTTTATCCACTCAATTGATAAACATCTATTTGTCCTAGCACCTTGTCCACAGCCTGTGACAGGAGAGCATGTGGTGGGATATCAGGAGCGCATCTTCCAAAGGACTGATGGGCAGAAAGACCCTGGGATGGGAAGGGGCCCTGTGACCAGTCACTAATTCCCCATTTGTAATTTTCACCAATGGCTGACCGACAAGATTTCTTTTGAAAAAGAATTTGTCCAAAACTACATATTAAACAAAAAGAATGGAAGCTGTAATCTCCTAGATAATCTTTCAATTACAAAAGACTCAGTGATTAGTCCTCTTCCATGTTTTAGTGTCTGCTGTGCTATATTATGTAATGAAGGGCCTTCTTCTTATAAACAGTTTTACGAAAAGCCACATAGGATTAAGATTTTGTGACAAAGGGACACATTGCTCTGAACTATCCATTTATGACCATGAATGGGCATGTGCCACACCCCTGACCATGCATGTCCCTTAGAAGCGAAGGGTAATCAGTGGACACAAGTCACCAATTGTGTAGGTGTCTTCACAGACCCCCTGCCCACTACTGAGGACTCTCATGAAAACCAAGACTGAAGTTGGACAATGAATTATACTCATTCTGAGGCTGGATCTCCTTTAATCTTCTCAACCCCTTCAGTGTTTTAGTCTACTCTACCTTAAAGTCTTATAAATAAAGTTCTATTGTAACACAGTTACTCCCATTCCTTTTACATATTATTTTTGGCTGCTTTTTTATTTCAGTAGCATAATTGAGTATTTCTAGCAGAAACCATATAGATCAAAAACCCAAAAATATTTCCCTTGGAGCCATTAGAGACAAAATTGATAATCTCTGATATGGTGATAACATAAAATTTTACTAAGTATTACAAATATATTTTATGAATTATATAACATTGATGTACTCGGAAGAGAAATATGATGTGTATATATAAAAGCAATTGCGATAACAAGTTTATCACTAAACAAAGAGAAAAAACTTGTTTGTGTTTTCTCTGTTCAAAAAATCTTTTACAGTGACTACTATTGCAATCATAGTACCTTCACACTTTAAAGGTAAAAGAAGCTGAACTTCATTTTTGCTGTCAGAAATTGATATGTTTCAAAGAAGACAATTCAACCCAGAGTACCTTGGGATTTTCACAATAACTAGCCTTGCTATAAATTGGTGCCATTTCCATGTACTTATCTATAATAATAAATGTGTAATATGTAATTAGACTGGACAGGCAAACAACCTTCTGGACGTCCTTCCTGATGTCCTTCCAGATGAAGCTGTGGTGGTGGGGGCCGAGGCATAGGCAGTTAGGGGCAATCAGGTAGACAGGCGAGTAGTTAGGAGCAATCAGGCCGGCAGGCAGAGTGGTTAGGGGTGATCAGGTAGGCAGGCAGAGGCAGTTAGGGGTGATCAGGAAGTTAGCCAGAGGGGTTAGGGGCGCTCAGGCAGGCAGGCAGGCAGGCGAGCAAGCAGTTAGAAACCAGTGGTCCTAGATTGTGAGTCAGACATCCCGCAAGGGGTCCCGGATTGCAAGAGCGTGTAGACCAGGCTGAGGAACCCCCACCCCTCTCGCCCAATTTACGATTTCGTGCCCCAGGCCTCCAGTCTATAACAATAAAAGCATAATATGCTAATTAGACTGGATAGCCAAACAACCTTCCAGATGTCCTTCCGGATGAAGCCATCACTGCCAGGCTGAGGCAAGCCACCGAGGCATGCCGCCGAGACAGTGAGGGCCGAGCCCCTTGCACAAATTTCATGCATCGAGCCTCTAGTACTAAATAAGATGCTAGCAGTTGATCATCAGATAAATTCTTAAAGCAATATGAGCAGCCTGGCTTGACCTCAATACTAAAGCCAGTTCTCATTATGTGGTGTGGATCACTCTCCTCCATTTTATATCTGGACTGAGGGTAGGAATATGTCTGAGTCAACTAGAAGATAAAAAACTGTTTAGTCATGTGGTTTTCCTCCTGTCTGTATTCAGAAACCTGCAAGAATCATTTGAAGTCCTTTGCTGGTCCACAGTTCACTACATGTCAGAGTGTCATTCTTACCTGAGGTCTCACTGTGAACAGATCTAAGATATTTCCTACCAAGCGACTCTTAACTACTGAAATAGCTGGACGATGGCTGGATGACTATGATAAGAATGCACAGATATACGCACCACTAAAAACTTATCGTCGGCTTTGTTCCAAAGCTTCTTTGAATCATTTAGGTTGTTGCCCAGCTCTGCAGATCAAGAAGAGAAAATTTTGCTTGTGAAGGCTCTTAGATGAGAAAACATCTAAAGGAATGATGATGTGTAACCTATGCTATTGTCTATGCTCTGTGAAGTTCTCTGGGGGCTAAATAATTATCTATGATGTTAGTTATTAACTATTATTAGTTTTTTTAACCTTAAAGGAGCTTAACTTATCCTTACAGAATTATAATCTAGTGGACAAAGAGAGTCATTTTGTCTGTTCTCACCCAAGCAGAATTGTTCTAACACTCACCATCTACACTATAATAATCAGCATAAAAGAGTGAGCAACCCGTTTCCTGTTTATTGTGCTCCAATGTCTACACACCTCAGACAGACTTAGGCCTTAAAGAATCTCAGAAGACAAAATAACTCAGAGCTAATTGGTAAAATAAGAGAGTTAAAATGCGCATACAGGGCGTTCCATGTGATACCAAATTGCTAGTTGACAGGGCTTTCCATGGTTAAAAACCAGCTCTTTTTAATTTTTTTCATCTTAAAAACAACTTTTTAAAAATATTTATTGATTATGGTATTACATATGTGTTTTTATCTCCCCATTGCCCCCACCCCCCAGCCTCCATTCATTCCCTCACCCCCCTGTTGTCTGTGTCCTTTGGGTAGGCTTATGTGCATGCATACAAGTCCTGTGGTTGATCTCTCCCTTTTACCTCCACCCTCCCCTGCCTTCCCTCGGAGGTTTGACGGTCTGATCGGTGCTTATTGCTTCCAGATTCAAAGATGCCTGTATTGTTATTTTTCCCCCCTGGATACACAATAGAGCCAACTGGGAAGGCATTTGAAGTACCCTGGTCTAGACCATATCTATAGAGGCCCTAATTTCCTGGTAGTGGGTTTTGTGTAGGGCCCAAATACCATATTTTTAAAATTCTTCAGGGTTGTCTAGTAGCAGCTAAGGTTGAGAATTACTGCTTCAGAGTATAGATAGTGAGATAGAGAGATAGGTAAGGCTCCATGTGTAGCTTTTATTTTGAAAGTCACTTACAATTTGTGAATATAGCAAGGTGTCTGTTTCTTTACCTGGTTCTCTCAAGCACTCCCTTCAGGTATTCCTTCACAGCTGGCTGTTTTAGAAGTTTGGAAAACTCCTCAGTCAATATTGCATCTGTGTGGCGTTTTTTTGGTCCCTGGTCTTCGGAGATGTCATTGCTAAGAAAATCGAGGGAAAGCAAACAACGTGTTTTATTAAAAAAATGATAGATATGTCAAAATTCCTAGATTTCTTGGTGTCAGCTAAAAAGGAATTCCAATAACCCACTCATTTTCTGTCACAATTATACTAAAACAAATATACCCCTAAACCTAAAATTGGGAAAGGAGGAATAATTCAACACATTAGACATTTTCTATGATGGTGAAGACACAATCTGTATTAATTGAGCAAATGCTTTGTTATATATATGGAATTATTTGCAGTTGTGTTCTGCCACTGAGAGAAAATATTCTTTAAAAATAAATGCTTTTTTAGAAATGGTGCACATTAATGGTGCTGGTGCCACCTCTATATTCAGCTATTGGCTTTTTTTTTTTTAAAAAAAAGCATCTTCCAATACTTGGCTTGATCAGGAAAGTTAAAAACAAGTACCATGGTTTAAGTTAAAATATGCTTTACTTTACAGTATGCCTCATTTTGTTTTAACTATGTCGACTTCAACTGGATTGTAGATTTATGACTCCACAGTCTTATCTCCTATCGTATAGGCCGGGTGTGTCCAAGTAAATTAAAGATGACCAAGAGTTATCAAATTGCAAAATAGGAAATGAATCATTTACATTGAAAATATAATTTTCAAATTAATTAATCATAATGTGTTCCATAATAAAAATAAATTCTCTTTACGTTGCTCGTTTTTCAATAAGGGACTCCGGGGACTCTTTGGGAGAAGAATGAGCCAAGAGACTGCCAATGTCACTGGTGGAAACTCCGTCAGCATATCTGACATTCCTGAAACAAGGAAGACAGAATAGCCATTGTTATAGAAATTATTTTTAAATGTTATTTTGTCTAAATGAAAGAAATCATCAGCTCATTTTGAAAGCCTTTCATGTAAACTCAAATCCAAAATGAGATTCCCCAACAACCTAATCAAAGATATTTTCTTATCATTTATATAAAAATATACTCTATATTTTGCAACCCCAAATTTTGCAAAATGAAAAAAATACCTTTTTGGAATTATATGTCAGTGTTAAATAATACTCCTTGACAAAATCTATAAAACTAATTCTCTGAGACACATTGGTGAAAAAAATATATTTAAATTAGTTTCTATTTCATGATTTATTCTGCTACTTAGAATCAAAACATATACAAAAAGACACTACCTTGATTTCAGCAAAAACTTTATTACACCTTTTGCTATTTCTTCTCCAGACTATTTTGCATGCAAAATCTCTAAGCATAGAGAGGACCCTGGCATCCATCAATCAAGTTTTCTGTCCTTATGAGGAAGCTTCTAGTCTTTGCCTTCAGTAGAGAGCGACTGTGTCTGTACTTCACTGCTGCTCTTGACCCATTGCTCTGTGAATGAACGGTGTTTCTCATTAGACATGTTTCTTTGCACAGACATGTCACTTCCTCTAACCTGGAGTCCTAAAGGTGAAAGTTTTCCTAGAATTGGTGCAATCTCTGATGTTGATATTTTGTGTAACGGAATGCAAGTGAGTGGTTAGTTCATCTTGGCTTGTTCCATGTTACAGCCTCTGCATGCAAGTCATGTACAGGGGCACACGCTGCCATAAATGAGGCTTGATGGGGCCATGACACATGGAAATGTGTTTCGTTGGAGAAAAAGCTTCATGGAAAAACACAAATAAAAATAAAAAATAAATTTCAAAAGTACATTTTCTTAAATACTACTCCTTAAAAATGAACTCACCTGCCATTTTTGACTAATGCAATTTGCAACCAGGCAGGGTCTGCTTTTACTAAAACTTGATCAAGTTAATTTTTCCCTTCAAATGGTATTCTGTCACCAAGTATAATAAATTTCTTTCTCAGGAAAAAACACTTATATTTTTACAATCATTTTAAATGAGACATACAAAACCTTGGGAAATGTCACCCACTTAAAAAAGGTGGGTAGAATAATTGACAATGGTTTCTATTGTTTATGACAGTATAAGTAGTAAAATTTTGTTTAGCTCGGGAATTGATACCATACAACTTTTATCCATGAACTAGAGGCCCGGTGCATGAAATTGTGCACTGGTAGGGTCCCTGGGCCTGGCCAGAGATCAGGGCCTATCGGGGCCTCCTGGCTTCCAGCTGAGGCCTTCCATCTGGACGCCCACCAGGGCCTCCCTTCCCCAGCTGCTTGCTGTTGGCTGGGGCTTTACTTTTTTCCATGCTCCCCTGGGTGGTCAGTGCACATCATAGCGAGTGAAGTCCAGATCTCCCGGTCAAACTCACAAGGTGACACTTTGTATATTAGTCTTTTATATATATAGATAAGACTAATCTGATCAATTTGATCAGAGCATTAAGCCATGTACACTTCCTTGGTAATATTTTCCCTTTGAGAAGTTAAATTTTACAGGAAGAAATATTTTATACACAATAGAAATTTTGAAAATATTTTAATATTCAATATGAAAACTAGGAGCACTTTAGTATTTGTTGTATTTAATATCATTTGTCTGAAACATTCCTCAAGTACTTTTATTTCTATAAGTCTCAAAACCCAGCTTCAAAGATTCACCTTAGTATGATATATTTCTCTGTATTGATCAAGTCCAAAGAATCACCCCATTTTTGAATGACTACTCAAATTTATTTAAGTTAGTGAGGACTTGTGGTTTCTAATCTTATGTATGAATACAACTTCAATAGGCAATGTTTGAAGGACTAATCATGTTGACCTGATGTTTAAAAAAGGATATTAGATTAAAAATCATAAAATATCAACCAAATATTTCATTAAAATTCATAATTTAAAAAACTGAGTTTTCCAAAATAACAAAAAGTAAATTCCTGTTTTAAATTAATTTTTTTAAATTATAGTCAGAGAAACACAAATACCATATGATTTCACTTGTATGAGGAATCTAAAGGACAAAATAAATGAACAAACAAAATATAATCAGATTCATAAACACAGAGAACAGACTGATAGTTGCTATAGGGGAGCAAATTCTGATTTAGATGAGATGCAAGGTTCTGCTCTCTCAATGAAAGGGAACTTACCTCAGAGCTTCTGCTTCCAAATCAGGCACGGCCAGTGTTTGTGAGAAGAGCACGCTGAGAAGGATCAGGAGCATGAGGAGCTGGGAATTCTTTTTGGTTTCCATCTCTGCACCTCAAAAGGGGGAAAGTCACATCAGATTTTCCAACCACAGACCTCACCAGCCTGGCCATTCTTCTTTTCTTTAATGGGGTTACATTGGTTAATAAGATTATATGTGTTTCAGGTGTAGAATTGTATAACACATTATCTGTAAACTAGAGGCCCAGTGCATGAAATTTGTACACTTTGGTGGGGCCTGGGGGTTCCTCAGCCCACCCTGCTCCCTCTCACATTTCAGGAGCCTAAGCAGTCGGACATCCTTAGTGCTGCCATGGCTGCAGGAGAGGCTCTGGTCACCACCATGAGCCACCTTCCTGCTGAGCGGTGCTCCCACTGTGGGAACGCACTGACCACCAGGGGGAAGCTCCTGCATTGAGCATCTGCCTCTGGTGGTCAGTGCATGTCATAGTGAGCTTTTGTTCAGTTGATTTGCGTATTAGCCTTTTATTATATAGGAATGCATTGTTTGCTAGGCCCTCAAAGACCAGTCTAATTCCATGACCATATTTTTAACCCCCTTTACCCTCTTCATCTCTCTCCAACTACATTTCCCCGCTGGTAGCCACCATCCTATTGTCTGCCTCCATGAGCATTTGTTTTGTTTCGTTTGTTCATTTTTTGCTCTGTTTTATATGCCACACATAGGGTGTCCAAAAAATGTATACACACACTTTAAAAAATTATGAAGGCAGTGTTCATTAAAATTCATTTTATTTTCAAAATTGAGCTCTCAGCTGTTAAAGTGTGTATACATTTTTGGGGACAGCCTGTATGAGTGAATTTATATGACTCTAGACTTCTGTCTGACATTTCCCTTAGCCTTTTACTGTCAGGCTCTATCTATGTTGTCCAAAATGGCAATATTTAATCATTTATATGGCTGAGTAGTATTCCATTGTACTTAAGTACTGCTTCTTTATCCAACGATCCATCAAAAGTCAAAAGGCCCAGGAGGTTTGGCTCAGTGGATAGAGCATTGGCTCATAAACTGAAGGGTCCCTGGTTTGATTCTGGTCAAGGCCATGTACCTTGGTTGCAGGCTCCTCTCTGGCCTTGGCCCTGGTCATTGTGTGTGCTGAGGCAACCAATCGATTTATTTCTCTCACATCGATGTTTCTCTGTCTTTCCCTCTCTCATTCATACTCTCTAAAATCAGTGGAAAAATATCCATGGGTGAGGAATAAAAAATAATTGAAGAAAGAAAGAAAGAAAGAAAGAAAGAAAGAAAGAAAGAAAGAAAGAAAGAAAGGAAGGAAGGAAGGAAGGAAGGAAGGAAGAAAGAAAGAAAGAAAGAAAGAAAGAAAGAAAGAAAGAAAGGAAGGAAGGAAGGAAGGAAGGAAGGAAGGAAGAAAGGAAGGAAGGAAGGAAGGAAGGAAGGAAGGAAGAAAGAAAGAAAGAAAGAAAGAAAGAAAGAAAGAAAGAAAGAAAGAAAGAAAGAAAGAAAGAAAGAAAGAAAGACATCTCGGTTGTTTCCATGTCTTGACCACAGTGAATAATACTTCAATAAAAAAAGGGGATAAACATATCTTTACAAATAAGTGTTTTCCTAATTCTCAGAAAGATTCCCAGCATTGCTGAGTGTGTAGCAGATGTTTCTCATTGTTCTTGCAGAGTTTGGAAAATAATTTTTATCTTATAAGAAACGTTTATCAGCAATATGATGCCTTTATAATTTTTGACTTTAAATTTTAGATATCATTGAAACCATATTCCTTTAATGCCTGGAATTGAACAACTTAACTTGATTAAGAGTAAAAATGAATATCTAAAATAAAATCATTAAATCACATATCTTCAGTGAAATAGTTTTGCCATAAAATGAAAAATGTAAAGTCACAAGCTTTTTTTAAAATACATCTATCCCACAGATACATTGTATTTCTAAGTCATTTTTAGATAGAAAGGTAGGAGTATTAGGTGTGTTTCTTTTACTGCCTATAAAATTTAAGGAATTTAAATTTAAAGTAAAGAGGAAAATACATACTTCCTAGGTTCATATAACTTACATGTAAAAAAAAAATTATCACTAAAAACCAAATTTAAAACCTCAAAAACAAGTGTACCCACTGAACCCTTCAGTTAAAAATTTATATGCAAGCAAATAAGAAAAGAAACACCCTACTTGAATGCATAATTTTAAAAAGCAGGATTGAGTCAAAGAGCAAGAAGGGAAAGCATATTTCAACCAAAAGAATTTGGAAACTTCATTCATATGTGAGGAGATGCAGCATTTCTATGCTTACCAGGTGACTGGGGGTCTTTTCTTTGGCTTCACCAGTTCTGACGCTTAGAGTTGAACTAGAACTTGGTTCTTGCTAAAGGCTGGGTGTTATTCTCAGCAGCTGCCTTCACTCTACCTTGACCAGCAGTCCAAATGCCCATCATTTTGTAGGGTTTATATGTAGGGCTGAGCCATCACAAAACTCTGAAAGAGGTCACAGCAGCTCTCCCACAGGGTGAATAGGACTTGGAGTTCTTACTTAATTGTCATTATATCTGATTTATATAAATCTATAGTGAGTGAGTTCAGGATGCAAAGATCAAGAGGAAATGTCCTGTTCTTTAGATAAAAAGAGTACTGAGTTTAATGTGAAATATTTTAATCTTTATTTAACAGCAAAGATATAAGTGAATGACTAATGTTGTAGCCAGAACCATTGAGTTTCCTTCAGAAAATAAAAAATTTACTTGCAGGAATACATTAGAAATGCAACAAGTATGTTTGTTATGCTTATAAATGTATAATTCTCTTTTATTACAAAAGATAATTCTTCTAAAGCTATTTTTATTTTTGTAGATCCTGATTTATGTAACTTTTTTTCATATCTATACATATATATTTTTTATTCTTATTTATTCATTTACTTATTTATATAGAGAAAGGAAAGAAGAGGGAGAGGGAGAGGAAGAGAGAGAGAGAGAGAGAGAGAGAGAGAGAGAGAGAGAGAGAGAGAGAGAGAGAAGTATTGATGTGAGAGAGATACAAGGATTGGCCGTCTCCCCCACTTGCCCAGACCGACCCATGAACAGAGCCCTCAAAGGAGGTATGTGCCCTTGACTAGAATGGAATCTGCAACCTGCAGTCCTTGGGCCTATGCTCTAACCACTGAGACAACCCGGCTAGAGTGTTGACATCGTACTAATTTGAAAAACATAGAGAAGTAATTCTCCATCATTTAATTATAATTCCTTGATGTTGGTATTAATCCCAGTGTAAAAGTTTCAGAATGGCTCCAGGCTAGGGCAACGTGCACACTGTACCAGAAGGTGGTAGTACCCCTGCTGTGTGACATTTCTAATGCACTTTTCCTTCCCAATGCACTTTCTCAGACATAATCTCAAATGATTGAAAGCTTAGTTCCCAGACTTTTCGCCTCTAGAAATGTAACAATCTTCTTTTTCAAAAGTCACACTCATCCTTTTCATAAATCTTTGCACTGAGCAGCACGGCCATGCTTCTCCCCCATTCTCCAACACCCCCCCCCCCCCCTCCGCCAGCTTTTGAATATCTCAAACACAGGCACTTGAAGGTGGTTGCCAGGAGCCAGTGGGAAAGCATGGGTAGAGTACGGTGCTTTGATACAAACTTAATTTCTAGTTATGGTATCCATTTGCTTTGTCCAAAGCAGACTGGTCCAGTAACAGAATATCCTTCTATGCCTAATCATATTTTATAATACATTTATAAGAAAAATTAAATAAATTTAATAATGGCCGGAAATTTGTTTTCCCAATGACAGCTCTGTCTTAAGCCTGGGTTGCTGTGGCTTAATTCCAAGAATCTTCATTTTACCTGATTATTACAAAGAAGTGGTTGAAATGATTCTTGTGTTGAAATGTTTATCTTTACCCCTTTATCATCCAGTTCTCAGTGCAGCAATTTTATTAAAGACCATCAACAGCAAAGTAAGTTGATTAAGAGTTACAGAAAAACTGATGCTGTGTGAAAAGAAAAAAAAAAAACTAAGTGAAAATAGACACAAATCTGACTATAATTTCATCTAAGGGAGCACTTAGCATTCACAAAGAGTAAATATAGTGGATTTTTCCAGTGGTAAATCTAATATTTCCCCTTTTAGTAATAAAACACAAAAGTAAAGAGAAATAATTCCATTTTATTATATCTGGATAAATAAAACAGCAACTTAAGAATGAAATCATGTGTCCTTTAAACTAAACTAAACTAAATCAAACTTAACTAAATTTAAACTAAAAATCAAACTGAATTTTATAAAGGTATCATAGTACTATCTGCAGATTCAGTCTTTATTCACACATTAGTTTTCATACAATTGTTTCTTCATTCTTTCAAGGAAATGTATGCAAACAGAGATCCTTTAACCAAATAAAGTAGGAGCTTCAAGAAAAAGAAGCATAAAAATACATAGTTGCATATATCCTGAATATTTTAGTATTAAACTCATGAAATACAAATGTGAATTTTTTAACTTATTTATTTTTATGCTTTTAAAATATTGTGCTTTTATTAATTTGTACATTTGAGCAAATACATAACTGTTTGAAGGTGGCATGACCTTCAGTTACTAAGAACCCTTCTTATTGGTAGTTAATTCCATAGTGGATTCTAGTGCCCAGTCTGCTTTGCATGAGCAGGCATGCACACAAGAACATGAGGAAATTCAGCATTTACATCAGATTTAGAGAGAGGAGCCCATTATTCCCATGGGAAGAGGCCAAGAAGAAGTCTGGCCATCTTCTCCTCGGAAACTTTATCAAGAATTCCCTCTGGGTTACTGTGAATGGACTTTCCCAGTCCCCGGTGATTCCTTTTCCCATCAAACACACTTTGCTTGTGTCTATCTAGGTATCAGCTGTTAGAGAGGAATTGCTCATTGTATTATCTCTCCTGGCCGGGAAGGTATATTCTTGAGGACTGAGGTCAGCTCTGAGCTTAGCTTCATGCCCAAGCATTGGCTGCTCCTCTGCACACTGGCTCTCATGTCCTGCTGCAGCCCCTCATACAATATCCATAGCAAATCCTCTTTCTCATGCAACAGCAGCCACCCATGAACCTGGTCAATCATGAGCCCAGTGGCACATTACCTTGTAGGAATAATTCAAAATATTCTTGAAGTGAGTCTGGTTTTCTGGTCATTTCATTTCTTTCCAGAAATGATAACTAGAAATATTAACTTCTGTGGGATTTCTCACGATGGAAATAATTCTCTAGGTCCATCCATGCTGTTGTAAATGGTAAGATTTCTTTGTTTTTTTTTGTTTTTTTTTATGGCTGAATAATGTTCCATTGTGTAGATCTATCATAGGTTTTTTATCCTCTCATCTACTCATGGACACTTGCTCCTTCATGGCTTGCCCTGCTGAGTTGCTCCCACCCGCAGCTCTCTGCTCCTCCTGATCAAAGGAAGTACCTGCTACAGCCAGCTCTCTCCCCTCTCCCAGCCTCTGAGCCATCATTTCTTAGCTGCAGGGTTGCATCTGCTTGCAGTCTGTGCTTTCCTCACTTCTCATCGTCCAGGTTATTCCCGGGGGCCAACTTTAGATGTTCCAATATGTGAGTTTCTCAGGCGTGCATCAGTGTTGACAAGGGATTTTGTTGTTGTTGTTGACTTATAGTTGGTTAACTTGTTGAAATTTCAGGGAGAGGACAAGGAATGCTCTTCCACTGCCACCCCTCTGACGTCCTTGGATGATGTTAATGCCCTACATACCATCTTTCTTTTGCAGGTTCCTTCTCACATGACACCAACTGCTACATGATTACTAGGTAGTGATTCTTAAAGATCAACCATGCGAAATCTTTGACGTATTCACATTCCACTTCTCACCACGTACAGTCTGTGCCCCAGTAGGCACCCCAGCTTTCACCTGGCTTACAGCAGGAGCTTCTTCTTTGACTCCCTCCCTTTATACCCTTCACTCTATGCTCAATATAGCAGCCAGAATGATCCGATCCCAATCTAGTTCTGATATTATAACACCATTGTCCCAAACTCTGCATCATCTTCTCACCTCAGTCCTCAAGTCCTCCTGGGGGTCTGTGAGACCCCTCAGTGTCCAGAACATGGTAACATCTCTGAGCTCATCCTCAGTTCTGCCCTCATCCAGTGCACACTGCTGGGGCCACACTGGCTTCCTTGCTGTCCAGATGCACCAGGGCTGTTCCCTCGCTGGAACTAGCTGTGCCTTCTGCCTAAACACTCAACTCTCTGGTTTCTACACTGCACATCAGAGTCATTCAATAAATATTTCCTGAAAGAATGGGGAATGATTTGAAAAGATTTCTTAATAAATAAAATTATTATGCTTTAGATCCACTTTCAAATTGTACTACTATCCTGCTACCATTTGATCTTAGAAGCTCCTTATGTGTACATAACACCAGGCTTTTTTTCTGTTTTCAAAGCAGTGCTTTGCATAGCAAAGTCATTCTTCAAATATTTAGTGATTTGTGAAATCACATATGAACAAAAGACGAAATGAGTCCAATTCGCTTCAACTTGTACATCTAGACTAGTAGAACTGGTGATTACTGGTGATGACTAGTGTTTCCTAGCAATTACTGGTCAGTCTAGATTAGTTTCTCCTTATACAGCCATGTACTCTAATTTAGCAATTCAGAGTGAAGAAGCTTTGTGCTGTGATGATATTGATACTTCAATAATGGTTTGGGTCTTTATGATTACCATTTTCTGTATCATTTCTTTATGTTTTGGTTAAGAATATAAGACCCGTAGCCTCAAATAAAAATAACCCAAATACACACCATATTTTTTCCATTGATTTTTAGAGGGAGAGAAAGTATTGAGGGATGTGGGAAAGAGAGAGAGAGAGAGAGAGAGAGAGAGAGAGAGAGAGAGAGAGAGAGAGAGAGAGTTGTATTTGTTGCCTCCCCTACTAGCCCCTGACTGAGGCCTGGAATTGAACCTGAAACCCAGCAACCTGCCCTTGACCTGGCATTGTACAGGAGACCTTCAGTGCATGGGCCTTTACTCTAATTACTGGGAAACATCAGCCAGGGATCTCTGAAACATTTTGGGATTAATTTGGCACAAAATTCTATCTACTAAACAGTTAAATTTGCACACACTGATTATCAGCTGTACTATCTGAATAGTTAAGGAAACTCTATAAAGAAACAGATCAATTTTTCTCAGTGACTACACTTCCAAAAATCTTCATATACTTGGAATTAGCTTAGAACTTTTATCATGAAATATGTTTTGACCTAAATTGTACATAGCATATGAATTCCAAGATTTTCCTTAGTTAAAGACAAACTTGCGGATTCACAAATATTATCTGTAATGTGAGCATAATGGTTATATATTAGAATAAAATAAATTACAATATGCACAACAGCATTTTATTTGGCTTTATTTTATTTGAAGATGTTTTCTTGAATTGCTTGCATAGAAATCAAACTACAATTACTTCATCTAATCATTTTTCTTCTATAATTCTGAAAAAGAAAGAATTGGTATATAAGCATATGAATACTTTCATTGACAGCATGTTAATTTCATTCCTTTATCCACTTAATTGATAAACATCCACTAGTATTTGTCCTAGTACCCTGTCCACAGCCTGTGACAGGAGAGCATGTGGAGGGATATCAGGAGCGCATCTTCCAAAGGACTGATGGGCAGAAAGGCCCTGGGATGGGCAGGGGCCCTGTGACCAGTCAATAGTTACCCATTTGTAATTTTCACCAATGGCTGACCGACAAGATTTCTTGTGAAAAAGAGTTTGTCCAAAACTACATATTAAACCAAAAGAATGGAAGCTGTAATCTCATAACTAATCTTACAATTTACAAAAGACACAGCGATTAGAACTCTTCTGTTTTAGTGTCTGCTGTGCTGTATAATGTAATTGAGAGGCCTTCTTCTTATGAACAGTTTTACGAAAAGCTACATGGTATTTTTTTTTTTTAAACAAAGAGACACATTGCTCTGAACTACCCACTTATGACCATGAATGGGCATGTGCCACACCCCTGACCACGCATGTCCCTTAGAAGTGAAGGGTAATCAGTGGACACAAGTCACCAATTGTGCAGGTGTCTTCAAAGACGCCATGCCCACTACTAAGGACTCTCATGAAAACCAGGACTGAAGTTAAACAATGAATTATACTCATTCTGAGGTTGGGTCTTCTTTAATCTCCTTGACTGCTTCACGGTTGTAGTCTATTCTAACTTAATGTCCTATAAATAAAGTTTTATTGTAGCACAGATACTCCCATTCCTTTTATTTTTGGCTGCTTTCTTTTTTTTATATATATATATATATTATTGATTTTTCACAGAGAGGAAGGGAGAGAGATAGAAAGTTAGAAACATCAATGAGAGAGAAACATCGATCAGCTGCCTCCTGCACATCTCCCACTGGGGATGTGCCTGCAACCCAGGTACATGCCCTTGACCGGAATCGAACCTGGGACCTTTCAGTCCACAGGCCGATGCTCTATCCACTGAGCCAAACCGGTTTCGGCTTGGCTGCTTTCTTATTTACAAGAGCATATTTGAGTATTTCTAGTAGAAACCATATAGACAAAAACCCAAAAATATTTCCCTTGGAGCCATTTGAGACAAATTTGATAATCTCTGATACAGTGATAACATAAAATTTTACCAAGCCAAGTATCACAAACATATTTTATGAATTATGTAACATTGATGTACTCGGAAAAGAAATATGATGTGCAATTGTGATAATAAGCTCATCACTAGACAAAGAGAAAAAATTATTTGTGTTTTCTCTACTCAAAAAATCTTTTACAGTGACTACTATTGTAATCATAATACCTTCACACTTTATAGGTAAAAGAAGCTGAACTTCATTTTTGCTGTCTGAAGTTGCTATGTTTCAAGGAAGATAATTCAACGCAGAGTGCCTATTTTCACAATAAAAAGCCTTGCTATAAATTGGTGCCATTTCCCTGTTCTTAAAATAATAAAAGCATACTATGCTAATTAGACTGGATAGCTAAACGACCTTCCAGATGTCCTTCCGATCGACCCTCAGAATGAAGCCAGGCCTGACAGGGTCGGGGCATGTTGACACAGCTGCAAGGGGCAAGGAAAGTTGCTGGGGCAAGCCACCACGGTTGCCAGGGCTGAGCCCCTTGCACGAATTCTGTGCATCGAGCCTCTAGTACTAAATAAGATGCTAGCAGTTGATCATCAGATGAATTCTTAAAGCAATATGAGCAGCCTGGCTTGACCTCAATCCTAAAGCCAGTTCTCATTATGTGGTGTGGATCACTCTCCTCCATTTTATATCTGGACTGAGGGTAGGGAAGGTATATGTCTGAGTCAACTAGAAGATAAAAAACTGTTTAGTCCTGTGGTTTTCCTCCTGTCTGTAATCAGAACCCAGCAAGAATCATTTGAAGCCATTTACTGGTCCACAGTTCACTACATGTCAGAGTGTCATTCTTACCTGAGGTCTCACTGGGAACAGATCTAAGATATTTCTTACCAAGCGACCCTTAACTACTGAAATAGCTGGACGATGGCTGGATGACTATGATAAGAATGCACAGATATACTCACCACTAAAAACCTATCATCGGCTTTGTTCCAAAGCTTCTTTGAATCATTTAGGTTTTTGCGGAGGACTGCAGATCAAGAAGAGAAAATTTTGCTTGTGAAGGCTCTTAGATGAGAAAACATCTAAAGGAATGATGATGTGTAACCTATGCTATTGTCTGTGCTCTGTGAAGTTCTCTGGGGGCTAAATAATTATCTATAATGTTAGTTATTAACTATTATTAGTTTTTTAACCTTAAAGGAGCTTAACTTATCCTTACAGAATTATAATCTAGTGGACAAAGACAGTCATTTTGTCTGTTCCCACCCAAGCAGAATTGTTCTAACACTCACCATCTACACTATAATAATCAGAAAAAAAAAGAGAGAGAGATACAATTCCTATATATTTTACTACAATGTCTACAACACCTCACACAGACTTGAGCTTTACTGAGTCTCAGAAGACAAAATAACTCAGGGCTAATTGGTAATATAAGGGAGTTAAAATGCTCATACTGGGAGTTCCATGTGATACCAAATTGCTAGTTGACTGGGCTCTCCATGGTTAAAAACCAGCTTTTTTTTATAAAACTTGCTTCCAGATTCAGAGTAGATGCCTGTATTGTTATTTTGTTTTACCCCTGGAGACACAATAGAGCCAAGTGGGAAGGCTTTCGAAATATCCTGGTTTAGAACAAATATCTATAGAGGCCCTAATTTCCTGGTGGTGGGCTTTGGGTAGGGCCCAAATACTTTATTTTTAAAATTCTTCAGGCTTGTCTAGTGGCAACTAAGGTTGAGAATTACTGTTTCAGAGTATAGATAGTGAGATAGGTAAGGCTCCATGTGTAGTTTGTATTTTGAAAGTCACTTACAATTTCTGAATATAGCAAGGTGTCTGTTTCTTTACCTGGGGTTCGCAAGAAGATCATTCAAGTACTTTTTTACAGCAATCGCTTTTCGAAGTCGTGTATAATTATCAGTGAATACTGCATCTGAGTGGCGTCTTATTGGTCCCTGGCCTTCTGAGATGTCAGTGCTAAGCAAATTGAGGGAAAGCAAAGAGTTTTATTAAAAAATAATATCTATGCCAATATTCCTAGGTTTCTTGGTGTCAGCTAAAAAGAAATTCCAAAACCCCACTCATTTTCTGTCACAATTATACTAAATCAAATATACCCCTAAACCTAAAATTGGTAAAAGAGGAATAATCCAACCCATTAGACATTTTCTGTGATGTTGAAGACACAACCTGTATTAATTGAGGAAATGCTTTGATATATATATATATATATATATATATATATATATATATATATGGAATTATTTGCAGTTGTGTTCTGCCACTGGGAGAAAATATTCTTTAAAAATAAATTCTTCTTTAGAAGCTTTGCCACATGAATGGTGCCACCTCTATATTCAGCTATTGGCTGTTTAAATAAAAAATCTTTTAATGCTTGGTTTGAGCAGGAAAGCTAAAAACAAGTACCATGGTTTAAGTTAAAATATGCTTTACTTTATACTAGGCCTCATTTTGTTTTTACTATGTTGACTTCAACTGGATTGTAGATTTACAAATATTTGCTACCAAGATAATATAAGTGTGTGAGAAGCCAGTGAGCATTTCATGACTCCACAGTCTTATTTCCTAACACGTAGGCCGGGTGTATCCAAGCAAGTTAAAGATGACCAAGAGTTATCAAATTGCAAAAAAGTAAATGAATCATTTACAAAAAAGAAACTATCTTGATTTTCCAAAATCTTTATTACACCTTTTGCTATTTCTTCTCCAAACTATTTTGCATTCAAAATCTCTTAGCATAGAAAAGACCTTAGTGTGTAACAACCAAGTTTTCTGTCCTTATGAGGAAGCTTCTATTCTTTGCCTTCAGTAGAGAGCTACTGCGTCTGTCCTTAAAAGCTGCTCTTGACCCATTTTCTGTGAATGAACAGCGTTTCTCATTAAACATCTTTTCTTTGCACAGACATGATACTTCCTCTAACCTGGAGTTCTAAAAGTGAAAGTTTTCCTAGAATTGGTGCAATCTCTGATGTTGATGGTTTGTACAACAGAATGCAAGTGAGTGGTTAGTTATTCTTGACTTGTTCCATGTTACAGCCTCTGCATGCAAGTCATGCACAGGGGTACAAGCTGTCATAAATGAGGCTAGACTAAGCCATGACACATGGAAACGTGTTTAGCTGGAGAAAAGCTTCATGGAAACACAAAAATAAAAATAAAAAATAAATTTCAAAAGTACATTTTCTTAAATACTACTCCTTAAAAATGAACTCACCTGCAATTTTTGGCTAATGCAATTTGCAACCAGTAGGGTCTCCTTTTACTGAAACTTGATCAAGTTAATTTTTCCCTTCAAATGATATTATGTCACCAAGTATAATAAATCTCTTTCTCAGGAAATCACACTTATATTTTTACAATCATTTTAAATTAGAAACACGAAATCTTGGGAAATATCACCCATTTTAAAAAGAAGGGTAGAATAATTGACAATGACTTCTATTGTTTATGATAGTATAAGTAGTAAAGTATTGTTTAGTCCAGTAATTGATACCATACAACTTTTATCCATGAACTAGAGGCCTGGTCCACAAAATCATGACAGATAGGATCCCTAGGCCTGGCCAGCGATCAGGGCCTATCGTCTTCTGGCTGCCGGCTGGGGCTCCCCTTCCCCAGCTGCTTGCTGCTGGCTGGTACCTTTTCTTCATTCTGTGACCCCTCTGGTGGTCAGCGCACATCATAGTGAGCGAACTCCCGGTCTCCCAGTTGAACTCCCGAAGGGACACTTAACATATATATACTAATAAAAGACAAACATGCAAATTGACCGTACATTTGCTACACCCAAAGCCACGCCCACCAGCCAATCAGAGTGACTATATGCAAATTAACCCAACCAAGATGGCAGCCAGCAGCCACGGAGCTGGAGCAAGCAGGAGGCTTGGTTGCCCCAATGATGGAGGAAGCCAAGCTTTCTGCCTGCGGCGGTGACTATGAGCTCCACTCAAAGCAACAAAGTTTCAATTATAGAAGGTAAATAAACCCCAGATACCTGCTTTCAGCCGGCCGTGGCCACAGAGCTGGAGCGAACAGGAGGCATGGGTTGCCCCTGGCGATGGAGAAAGCCAAACTTCCCTCCCGTTCGCCCTGGCCAGCTCTGAGCTCCTCTCAAGGCTACAAAGTTTCAATTATAGAAGGTAAATAAATCCCAGAATTAAAAAGAAAAAAGAACAAAAGGAGAGGCTGGGAGCTTCTGTTGCCGGGGGAGGTTTGGCCAGCCTGAAAACATCCCTCAGACCCTCACCCAGACTGGCCAAGCACCCCAGTGGGACCCCCCACACAAAAGGGGGTGTGACCAGCCTGCAAAAAGCCATCATCCCCTTACCCAGGCTGTCTAGGCACCCCAGCAGGAACCCCACCCTGATACAGGTCACCCTTCAGGGCAAACCAGCCATGCACCAGGCCTCTATCCTATATAATAAAATGGTAATATGAAAATTGACCCTAAAAGCAGAACAGCTGGGAATGACTGGTCACTATGACACACACTGACCACCAGGGGGCAGATGCTCAATGCAGGAGCTGTCCCCTGGTGGTCAGTGCGCTCCCACAAGGGGAGCTCTGCTCAGCCACAAGCCAGGCTGATGGCTGCCAGCACAGCGGTGGTGGTGGGAGCCTCTCCTGCCTCCTCAGCAGCACTAAGGATGTCTGACTTCAGCTTAGGTCTGCTCTCTGCTGGCAAGTGGACATCCCCCGAGGGCTGCCGGGCTGCCAGAGTGATGTCTGACTGCCAGCTTGGGCCCGATCTCCCAGGGAGCAGGTCTAAGACAGCAGGTGGACATCCTCTGAGGGGTCCCAGACTGCAAGAGGGCATAAGCTGGCCTGAGGGACCCCCTCGAGTGCACAAATTTTAGTGCATTGGGCCTCTAATATATATGCATATGACTACTCTGTTCAATTTGACTATATCATTAAGCCATGTACACTTCCTTGGTAATATCTTCCCTTTGAGAAGTTAAATTTCACATGAAGAAAGATTTTATACACAAGAGGTGTGGTGCACAAAATTCATGCACTGAGGCAGGTGTCCCTTACCCCAGCCTGCACCCTCTCCAATATGGGAACCCTAGGGGGATGTCTGACTGCTGGATTAGGCCCGATCCTGCAGGGGACAGTCGGTTATCCCTCTCACAATCCGGCACTGCTGGCTCCTAACTGCTCTTCTGCCTGCCATGCAGATCTCCCCCTAAGCGCTCCTCTGCCAGCCTGATTGATGCCTAACTGCTCCCCTGGCAGTCTGATCACTCCCAACTGCCCTCCCCTGCTGGCCTGATTGTGCCCCCAACTTCCCACCCCTGCCAGCCTGATGGGCCCCAACTGCCCTCCCCTGCAGGCCTCATTGCCCACAACTGCCCTCCCCTGCCAATCTGGTCACTGCTAACTACCCTCCACTGCTGGCCTGGTCACTCCCAACAGCCCTTCCCTGCAGGCCTGGTCACCTCCAACTGCCCTCCTCAGCAGGCCTGGTCACCCCCAACTGTCCTGTCCTGCAGGCCCTATTGCCCCCAACTGCCCTCCCCTGTGGACCCGATTGTCCCAAACTGCACTCCCCTGATGGCCTGATCATCCCCAGCTGCGCTCCCCTGTAAGCCTGGTCGCCCCCAACTGCCCTCCCCTGCCGGCCTGGTTGCTCCCAACAGCCCTTCCCTGCAGACATGGTCACCCCCAACTGCCCTCCCCTGCAGGCCTGGTCACCCCCAACTGCTTTCCCCTGCCAGACTGGTCACCCCCAACTGCTCTCCGCTCCCAGCCTAATTGCCCCCAACTGCACTCCTCTGCTGTACTGTTCACCCCAACTGCCCTCCCCTGCTGGCCCGATCACCCCCAACTGCCCTCCCCTATGGGCTGATCTCACACCCAGTTGCCCTCCCCTGCTTACCTGATCGCCCACAACTGACTTCCCTTGCCAGCCAACTTGTGGCGGCCATCTTGTGATGGCCATCTTTTGGTGGCCATATTGTGATGACGTGAGGGTAGCCATCTGTGGCAGCCATGTTGTGATGACATGGCGCGAGGTCATCGCACGAAGGCGTGACGCCACCTAGGCTTTTATTATATAGGATAGAAATTTTTAAAATATTATAACATTCAATATGAAAACTGGGAGCACTTTAGTATTTGTTGATATTTAATATCATTTGTCTGAAACATTCAAGTACTTTTATTTCTATAAGTCTCAAAACCCAGCTTCAAAGATTCACCTTAGTGTGATGTATTTCTCTGTATTGATCAAGTCCAAAGAATTACCCCATTTTTGAATGGCTACTCAAATTTAATTAATTTGGTGAGGCCTTGTGGTTTCTAATCTTATGTATGAATACAATTTCAGCAAGCAATGTATGAAGGACTAATGTTGACCTGATGTTTAGAAAAGGATATTAGATTTAAAAAATCATAGAATATCAACCTAATATTTCAATAAAAATTCATAATATTTCAATAAAAATAGAGTTTTCCAAAATAACAAAAAGTAAATTCTGGTTTTAAATTAAATTTTGTTTTTAAATTACAGTCAGAGAAACACAAATACCATATGATTCCACTCATATGTGGAATCTAAAGGACAAAATAAATGAACAAACAAAATATAATCAGATTCATAAACACAGATTATAGATTGATAGTTGCTATAGGGGAGCAAATACTCATTTAGATGAGACAGAAGGTTCTGCTCTCTCAATTGAAAGGGAACTTGCCTCAGAGCTTCTGCTTCCAAAGCAGGCACGGCCAGTGTTTGTGAGAAGAGCACGCTGAGAAGGATCAGGAGCACGAGGAGCTGGGAATTCTTTTTGGTTTCCATCTCTGCACCTTGAAAGGGGGAGAGTCACATCAGATTTTCCAACCACAGACCTCACCAGCCAGGCCATTCTTCTTCTTTTTTAATGGGGTTACATTGGTTAATAAGATTATATATATTTCAGGTGTACAATTTATAATACATTATCTGTGTACTAGAGCCCCAATGCATGAAATTTGCACTTGGGGTGGGTGTCCCTCGGCCCAGCCTGCGCCCTCTCAAAGTTCGGAAGCCTAAACAGTCAGTCGGACATCCTTAGCGCTGCTGAGGAGGTGGGATAGGCTCCTGCCACCGCTGCTGCACTCGTCAGCCATGAGCCTGGCTTCGGGCTGAGCGGTGCTCCCCCAGTGGGAGCGCACTTACCATCAGGGTGCTGTTCCTGCATTGAGTGTCTGCCCCTGGTGGTCAATGTGCATCATAGTGAGCAGTCGTTTGGTCAATTTGCATATTAGCTTTTATTATATAGGTTTGCATTGTTTGCTAGGCACTCAAAGACCAGTCTAATTCCATGACCATATTTTTAACCCCTTTTACCCTCTTCATCTTCCCTCCAACTCCATTTCCCCTCTAGCAACCACATCCTATTGTCTGGCCCTATGAGTTTTTGTTTTGTTTTCTTGGTTCATTTGTTGCTCTGCTTTATACGTCACACATAGGGTGTCCCAAATGATGTATACACACACTTTAAAAAATTATGAAGGCAGTGTTCATTAAAATTCATTTCATTTTTCAAAATTGAGCTCTCAGCTTTTAAAGTGTGTATACATTTTCAGACAGACAAACTGTATGAGTGAATTTATATGGCTCTAGACTGCTGTCTGACATTTCCCTTAGCCTTTTACTGTCAGGTTCTATCCATGTTGTCCAAAATGGCAATATTTCATCATTTATATGGCTGAGTAGTATTCCATTGTACATAAGCACCACTTCTATATCCAACGATCCATCAAAAGTCATAAAGGCCCCAGGAAGTATGACTCAGTGGATAGAGCGTTGGCCCATAAACTGAAGGGTCCCTGGTTTAATTCTGGTCAAGGACATGTACCATGGTTGTAGGCTTCTCTTTGGCGTGGGCCCTGGTCGGGGTGCATGCAGAGGCAATCAATCGATGTGTTTCTCTCACATTGATATTTCTTTCTGTCTTTCCCTCTCTCTTCCATACTCTCTAAAATCAATGGGAAAATATCCTTCGGTGAGGATTAAATTGTAAATAAATAAAAAGACATCTCGGTTGTTTCCATGTCTTGACCAAGGTGAATAATACTTCAATAAAAAAGGGGATAAACATATCTTTACAAATAAGTGTTTTCTTAATTTTCAGAAAGATTTCAGCATTGCTGAGTGTGTAGCAGATGTTTCTCATGGTTCTTGCAGAGTTTGGAAAGTAATTTTTATCTTATAAGAAACATTTAACAGCAATATGATGCCTTTATAAATCAAGAGGATTTCTCTCAGTGACAGGTGCTTGAATTAGAATCCCTTTCAACTGCTGCCCACCTCTCACCAGGCTCATAGTTGGTGCAATTATATTTTGAACATCATACACTTACGGTCCTGGAAGTGACCTGGGGACCATCTACTGATAACTGAGTTGTGACATCCAGGTTTAGTATCTTTTCTAAGAGTTAAAAAAAACTGATTATTCTACATTTAGTTTTGGCATCTGACTAATATAAAACTGGGGTAATATCTATTTAATAATGTCTGCATATATGTGTATACCTAGGCATATCTATCTATCTATCTGTCTATCTATCTAAATTCCTTTTGTATGTACATTTTTTTTACTTTAAATTTTAGATATTATTGAAACCTTATTCCTTTAATACCTGGATTTGAACAACCTAACTTGATTAAGAGTAAAAATTAATATCTGAAATAAAATCATTAAATCACATATCTTCAGAGAAATAATTTTGCCATAAAATGAAAAATATATTAAAAAATAAAGCTTGTGATTTTTACCTCTATTCCACATATACATTGTATTTCTAAGTAGTTTTTAGATAGAAACTTAGGAGTATTAGGTGTGTTTCTTTTTCTGCCTATAAAAATTAAGGCATTTACATTTAAAGTAAAGAGGAAAACACGTACTTCCTAGATTCATATAACTCACATGTAAGAGAAGAATTATCACTAAAAAGCAAATTTAAAAACCTCAAAAAACAAATGTACCCACTGAACCCTTCAGTCAAAATTTTATATACAAGCAAATAACAAAAAAGAACACCACTTGAATGTATAATTTTAAAGTATTGAGTCAAAGAGCAAGCAGGGAAAGCACCTTTCAACCAAAAGATTTCGGAAACTTCATTCACATGTGAAGAGCTGAGGCATTTCTATGCTTACCAGGTGACTGGGAGTCTTTTCTTTGGCTCCACCAGTTCTCACCCTTAGAGTGGAACTAGAACTTGGTTCTGGCTAAGGGTTAGGAATTATTTCCAGCAGCTGCTTTCACTCTACCTTGACCAGCAGTCCAAATGCCCATGATTTTGTAGAGCTTATATATAGGGCTGAGCCATCACAAAACTCTGAAAGAATTCACAGCAGCTCTCCCACGGGGTGAATAGGACTGGGAGTTCTTCCTTAATTAGTATTATATCTGATTTGTGTACATTTATATTGAGTGAGTTCATGATGTAAAAGATAAAGAGAAAATGTCCTGAGAATCACAGACATTCCAGAAAACTAGGATCTTAAGCCAGCCAATGGAATGACATTTCAATTTTTCAGTTTTATTTTTTTATTATTTTGTTAGCTTTTTCTTTTTTCTTTGCTTTCCCTTTTTTTTTGTTTGTTGCTTTTTTTTTCTTTCTTCTTTCTTTGTTATCCTTTTTGTTTGTTTGTTTGTTCCTTTATTTTCTACTTCTGTTCACATTATTTTTTCAACCACGTGAGCAACAGACACGTGAGCGGTGCGCTCTTGTCCAGGGAGCATCAGCCCCATAAGCAGCCTGCCTCGAGCCTAAGAGCAGCAGCCTCATGTGGCCTGCCCCTGTCCAAGGAGCAGCAGCTGTGTGAGCAGCCTGCTTCCCCATCCGAAGAGCAGCAACCACAGGAGGAGTCCGACCTGTCCGAGGAGCAGCAGACACATGAGCAGTCTTCCTACGTCTGAGGAGAGGCAGCCCTGCACAGCCTGCCCCCATCTGAGGAGCAGCACATGTGCAAGCCCGCACCTTGCCCTCGCCCGAGCAGCAGCAGCTGCACAAGCAGCCTGCCCAATCCAAGGAACAGCAGCTGTGTGAGAAGCCCGCACCCATCCGAGGAGCAACAGTTCTGCCAGCGGCCCAGCCCCATTCGAGGAGTAGAAGCAGCCCACCAGGGTCCGAGGAACAGCAACCACATGAGCAGAACGCCCACATCTGAGGAGTGGCAGCTCCACGCAGCTCGCACTGGTCGGAGGAGCAGAGCCACAACAGCCTGCACCTGTCCGACAAACAGCAGCCGGTCCTAGGAGCAGTAGCCCCACAAGCAGCCCACCACATCAGAGGAACAGCAGCGTGCAGCCAGCCCCATTCAAGGATCAGCAGCCAGGTGAGCAGTCAGGCCCAGTTCAAGGAGTAGCAGCTGCGTGTGTAGCCCGCCCCCATCCAAGGAACAGCAGCCTCGTGATCAGCACATCCTCTCTTTGAGGAACAGCAGCTGTGTGTGAAGCCTTCCCCCACCAGCCAGAGGAGCCACCACGGCTGTGAACAGCACCCACCACAGGAGCTCCTGCCAACTGAGGAGCAGCTGCTACAACAACCGCCAGAGGAGAAACCACAGCCTGAGGAGCCACTGCCACCCAAGGAGCAGCCCCTGAATGACTCAACATCTAGATATGTTGGTGAGATCAAACATGGGTAGACAAAGAAACCCCCAAATGAAAGAAAAGGAGGACTCGCCAGAAAAGCAGCTAAGTGAAACTAAGGCATGCAGCATGACAGAAAAAGAATTCAGATTAAGGGTCCTGGACTGCATAAACCAGATGGAGGGAAAAATCAACAACTTATGCAAGAAGCAAGAAGAAACATGAAAAAAATCAATAAATTATGTAAGAACCAAGAAGAAATGAAGAGTAATATAGCTGCAATAAAAAACACCATTGAAAGTTTCAACAGTAGCCTAGGAGAAGCAGAGGACTGAATTAGCAAATTAGAAGACAGGGAAACAAAACACACCCAAACTGAACTGCAATTGGAGAAAAAAATTAAAATACAGGAGGAGAGCCTAAGGGAACTATGGGACAACATGAAATGAAACAACATACAAATAATAGGGGTGCCAGAACAACAGAAAGAGGAACAAGACTTAGAAAACGTGTTTGAAAAAATACTATCAGAAAACTTCCCTGAGGTGGGGAAGAAAAAAGTCACACAAGCACAGAGAGTCCCAAACAAGATGAACCCGAAAAGACCCACACCAAGACACATCATAATTACCATGGCAAATGTTCAGGACAAAGAGAGAATTTTAAAGGCTGCAAGAGAGAGATGGAAAGTTACATACAAGGGATCTCCAATTAGATTATCAAATGATTTCTCAAAAGAAACACATCAGGCCAAAAAAGAATGGACAGAAATTTACAAAGTGATGCAAAGCAAAGGACTGAATACAAGAATATTCTATCCAGCCAAGCTAACATTCAAAATTGAAGGGGAAATAAGAAGCTTCACAGACAAAAAAAAGTTAAGGGGGTTTATCACCACTAAGCCAGCAATGCAAGAAATGCTAAAGCGACTGGTGTAAAAAAGAAGAAATAAAAAGCTCAGAAAGAAAACAGCCACAAAAAATAGAAATGGCTACAAACAAGTACCTTTCAATAATAACTTTAAATGTAAATGGACTAAATGCTCCAATCAAAAGACATCGAGTGGCTGAATGGATAAGAAAACATGACCCATACATTTGCTGTCTACAAGAGACCCACCTAAGAATAAGGGACTCACAAAGATTGAAACTGAAGGGATGGAAAAATATCTTTCAGGCAAATGGAAATGAAAAAAAAGCTGGGGTTGCAATAATTATATCGGACAAAATAGACATCAAAGTGAAGGCCATAACAAGAGATAAGGAAGGCCACTTCATAATACTAAAGGGATCGATACAACAAGAGGATATAACCCTGATAAA
This sequence comes from Myotis nattereri, assembly GCF_964212035.1. NCBI lineage: Eukaryota > Metazoa > Chordata > Mammalia > Chiroptera > Vespertilionidae > Myotis > Myotis nattereri. The sequence goes on along the minus strand of NC_138081.1, from coordinate 92,368,573 downwards.
CATATATGCACCCAATGCAGGAGCACCCAAATACATAAAAATTCTCCTGGATGATATCAAGGGAGATATTGACAACAATACAATCATAGTAGGGGACTTTAATACACCACTGACATCACTGGGTAAATCCTCTAGACAAAAAATTGGCAAAGAAACAGCAATCTTATATGACTCACTAGATCAGATGGACCTAACTGACATCATCAGAACATTTCACCCCAAAGCCACGAAATATATGTTCTTCTCAAGTGCTCATGGGACATATTCAAAAATAGACCACATATTGGGTCACAAACAAAGTCTCCCCAAATTCAAGAAGACTGAAATCATACCAAGCATCTTCTCAGACCACAAGGGCCTAATATTAGAAATTAATAAACTACAATAAAAACAACTCAAAATACTCAAACACTTGGAAGCTGAATAGCATGTTATTAAATAATGATTGGGTTACCATTGAGATCAAAGAAGAAATTTAAAACATCCTGGAAACTAATGACAATGAAAACACAAAAATCCAAAACCTATGGGACACAATGAAAGCAGTCCTGAGAGGGAAGTTTATAGCTCTACAGACCTATCTCAACAAACAAGAAAAAATCGTAGTAAATCATCTAAATCTACATCTCAAAGAATTAGAAAGAGAGCAACAAGAAAAGCCCAGAGTGAGAAGAAGGAAGGAGATAATAAAGATCAGAGCAGAAATAAATGACATAGAGACCAAAAAAACAATACATAAAAATCAACGAAACCAAGAGCTCGTTCTTTGAAAGGATAAACAAGATAGATGAACCTCTAGCCAGGCTCAAAAAGAAGCAAAGAGAGAGGACCCAAATAAACAAGATCAGAAATGATAGAGGCGAAATAACAACAGACCCCACAGAAATACAAAAGATTGTTAAAAAATACTATGGACAACTCTGCTCCAACAAACTTGATAACCTGGAGGAAATGGACATATTCCTAGAAAAATACAACATTCCAAAACTCAATCAGGAAGAATCTAAAAATCTCAACAGGCCAATAACTATGGAAGAAATTGAAGCAGTCATCAAAAAGTTTCCAGCAAACAAAAGCCCAGGACCAGACGGCTTCACAGGGGAGTTTTACCAAACATTCAAGGAAGAACTAAAACCTATCCTCCTCAGACTACTACAAAAAATTCAAGAGGAAGGAACACTTCCAAGCTCATTCTATGAAGCCAGCATCACCCTAATACCAAAACCAGGTAAAGACAACACAATGAAAGAGAATTACAGGCCAATATCCCTCATGAACACAGATGCCAAAATCCTCAACAAAATCTTAGCAAATCAGATCCAGAAGTACATCAGAAAGATCATACACCATGACCAAGTAGGATTTATCACAGGGATGCAAGGATGGTACAATCGCTGCAAATCAATAAACATGATACATCACATAAACAAATTGGAAGAAAAAAACGCATAGTCGTATCAATTGATGCAGAAAAAGCGTTTGACAAAATTCAACATCCATTTTTGATAAAAACTCTCAGCAATGTGGGAATAGAAGGATCATACCTCAACATAATAAAAGCCATATATGACAAACCCACAGCCAACATCATACTGAACGGACAAAAACTAACACTGTTTCCCCTAAGAACAGCAACAAGACAGGGATGCCCACTCTCACCACTCCTGTTCGACATAGTACTGGAAGTATTAGCCGTTGCAATTCGGCAAGAAGAAGAAATAAAAGGCACCCAAATTGGAAAAGACGAAGTAAAACTGTCCTTATTTGCAGATGACATATTATACATAAAAAACCCTAAAGACTCCATCAAAAAACTACTAGACTTGATAAATGAATTCGGCAATGTAGCAGGATACAAAATTAACTCCAAGAAATCTATGGCATTTCTATACACCAATAGTGAACTTACAGAAAGAGAGACTAAAAAAAAATCCCATTTACCATCGCACCAAAAAAATTAAGCTACTTAGGAATAAACTTAACTAAAGAGGTAAAAGACCTCTATTCGGTAAACTACAGGACATTGAAAAAAGAGATAGAGGAAGACATAAACAGATGGAAGAACATACCATGTTCTTGGATTGGTAGAATCAACATCATTAAAATGTCCATACTACCCAAAGCAATCTATAAATTCAACGCACTTCTCATTAAAATACCAACAGCATATTTCACAGACCTAGAACGAACTCTCCAAAAATTCATCTGTAATAAAGAAAGACCCCGAATAGCTGCAGTGATCCTGAGAAAGAACAAAGTAGGTGGGATCTCAATACCAGATATCAAGCTGTATTACAAAGCCAGTGTTCTCAAAACTGCCTAGTACCTGCACAGGAACAGACATATAGATCAATGGAATAGAACAGAGAGCCCAGAAATCGGCCCAAACCAATATGCTCAGTTAATATTTGACAAAGGAGGCAAGAACATACAATGGAGTCAAGATAGTCTCTTCAATAAATGGTGTTGGGAAAATTGGACAGATACATGCAAGAAAATGAAACCAGACCACCAACTTACACCATAAACAAAAATAAACTCAAAATGGATAAAGGACTTAAATATATGACAGGAAAACATAAAAATACTAGAAGAATCCAAAGGCAACAAAATCTCAGACGTATGCCGAAGCAATTTCTTCACTGATACAGCTCCCAGGGCATTGGAAACTAAAGAGAAAATAAACAAATGGGACTACATCAAAATAAAAAGCTTCTGCACAGCAAAAGAAACCATCAACAAAACAACAGGAAAGCCCACTGCATGGGAGAACATATTTGCTAATGTTATCACCGATAAGGATTTAATCTCCAACATTTATAGGGAACTCATACAACGTAACAAAAGGAAGATAAACAATCCAATCAAAAAATGGGCAAAGGACCTAAATAGACACCTTTCAAAAGAGGACATACAGAAGGCCAAGAGACATATGAAAACATGCTCAAAGTCACTAATCATCCAAGAAATGCAAATCAAAACAACAATGAGGTACCATCTCACACCTGTCAGAATGGCTATCATCAACAAATCAACAAACGACAAGTGCTGGAGAGGATGTAGAGAAAAAGGAACACTCGTGCACTGCTGGTGGGAATGCAGACTGGTGCAGCCACTATGGAAGACACTATGGAGTTTCCTCAAAAAACTAAAAATGGAACTCCCATTTGACCCAGTGATCCTACTTCTAGGAATATATCCCAAGAAACCAGAAACACCAATCAGAAAGGATATATGTATCCCTATGTTCATAGCAGCACAATTCACCATAGCTAAGATCTGGAAACAGCCTAAGTTCCCATCAGTAGATGAATGAATTAGAAAACTGTGGTACATCTACACGATGGAATACTATGCTGCTGTAAAAAAGAAGGAACTCTTACCATTTGCAACAGTATGGATGGAACTGGAGAGCATTATGCTAAGTGAAATAAGCCAGTCAATGAAGGAAAAATACCACATGATCTCACTCATTTATGGATAATAAAGATCATTATAAACTTTTGAACAAAAATAGATACAGAGGCAGAGCTGCCTCAAACAAACTGTCAAACTACAGCGGGAAGGCCGGGGAGGGTTGGGGGGCAGGAGAGGGGGGTAAGAGATCAACCGAAGGACTTGTATGCATGCATATAAGCATAACCAATGGACATAAGACACTGGGGGGTGAGGGGGCTAGGGGATTGTCAAGGGCGGGGGAAAAAAGGAGACATATATAATACTCTTTGTCATACTCTAAGCAATAAAACAATAAAAAAAGAGAAAATGTCCTGTTCTGTAGATAAAAATGGTATCAAGATTAATGTGAAATATTTTACTCTTTTTTATTTTTTTATTTTACTGATTTTTTTTTCCAGAGAGAAAGGGAGAAGAATAGAGAGCTAGAAACATCGATGAGGGTGAAATATCAATCAGTTGCCTCCTGCACACCTCCTACTGGTGATGTGCCTGTAACCACGGTACATGCCCTTGACCAGAATCAAACCTGGGACCTTTCAGTCCACCATCAATGCTCTATACACTGATCCAAACTGGTTACAGCATATTTTACTCTTTAAGTAGCAACAAAGATATAAGCAAATGATTAATACTATAGCCAGAACAATTGAATTTCCTTTAGAAAAATAGAAATTTTATATGCACGAATCGATTCGAAAAGTAACAAACATGTTTGTTATGCTAAGTAATTCATAATAGCAATCAGAAAGAATGTATGCACCCCTATGTTCATAGCAGCACAATTTACTATAGCTAAGATTTGGAAACAGCCCAAGTGCCCATGAATCAATGATTGGATAAAAAAGCTGTGGTACATTTATACCATGGAATACTATGGAGCAGTAAAAAAGAAGAATCTCTTACCTTTTGAGGCAGCATGGAGGGACCTGAAGAGTATCATGCTAGGTGAAATATGTCAGTCAGAGAAAAACAAGTATCTCATAACTTCACTCAGATATGGAATCTAAGTAACAAAATAAACTGGTGAACAGAGTGGATCCAGAGACATGGAAGCATGGAACAGAGAGTGGAATCTCAGAGGGAAGGAGTGGAGGGTGGCTGAGTGGGAGGTAATAAACCAAGAACCTTGTATACATATATGCATGGCCCTTGGACATAGACAATGGGATGATGAAGGCCTAGGGCTAGGTGTGGGGACAGCCAATGGGGGGAAAGGAGAACGTATGTAATACTTTCAACAATAAAGAATTATTTAAAAAAAGAAAAAGAAAAAATGAAAAGCAACAAACACGTTTGTTATGCTTACTCATTTATAGTTCTCTTTTATTATTAAGCCTCGATTCTCCTAAAGCCAGTTTTATTTTTATGCTGTTTATGTAAATCCTGATTTATGTAATCTCTTTTGAGATTTATACATATATATTTACATATTTACTTATTTATTATATTTTAGAGAGAGAAGAAGGGAAAGGGAGAGACAGAGCGAGAAGTATTGATGTGTGAGAGACACATGGATTGGCTCCCTCCTGCACTTGCCCCGACTGGGCAAGGGATAGAGCCCACAAGGGAGGTACAGACCTGAATTGCACCTGCTACTCTTCAACCCATGGGCTGATGCTCGAACCACTGAGACAAATCAGCCAGCATGTTGAAATCTATACTAATTTTTAAAATGTAGAGAGGCAATTTTCCATCATTTTATTACAATTCCTTTATGTTGAAATTAATCCCAGTGTAAACATTTCAGAAAGGCTCCAGGCTAGGGCGACATGCACAGTGTAGTGTAAGGTGGTAGTACCCCTGCTGTGTGACATTTCTATAGAATGTCATCCTTTCCAATGCACTCTCTCACACATGATCTCAAATGATTAAAAACTAAGTTACCAGATCTTTCACCTCCAGGAATTCAACTTTTCTTCTTTTTCAAAAGTCATACACATCCTCTTATAAATCTTTGCACTGTGTGGCATTACCATGTTTCTCCCCCATTCTCCAACACACACCCACACCCACACCAGGTTTTTTTTTAAAAAAAAATTCTTTATTGTTTAGAGAATTACATGAGTCTCCTTTTTCCCTCATTGACCTCTCCCCGCCCACACCCACCCCCAAGCACAAGCCATCACCTCCCTACTATCTGTGTCCATTGGTCATGCTCGTATGCATAAATACAAGTCTTTTGGTTAATCTCTTATCCCTTAACCTACCCCCACCCTCCCACCCCCTCCTTCCCTCATAGGTTGTATAGTCTGTTCGATGCTTCTCTGTCTCTGGTTCTATTTTTGTTCATCAGTTTATGTTGTTCATTATATTCCACAAATATGTGAAATCATGTGATATTTATCTTTCTCTGACTGGTTTATTTCGCTTAGCATAATGCTCTCCAAGTCCATCCATACTGTTGCAAATGGTAAGAATTTCTTCTTTTTTATAGCAGCATAGAGTTCCATTCTATAGATGTACCACAGTTTTCTAATCCACTCATTTGCTGATGGGCACTTATGCTGTTTCCAAAACTTAGCTATTGTAAATTGTGTTGCTATGAACATAGGGGTGCATTGGTATTTCTGTTTTCTTGGGATTTATTTCTAGAAGTGGGATTACTTGGTCAAATGAAAGTTCCTGATTGGTGTTTCTTGTTTCTTGGGATATTTTCCTAGAAGTGGGATCACTGGGTCAAATGGGAGTTCCTTTTTTATTTTTTTTGAGGAAACGCCATACTGTTCTCCACAGTGGCTGCACCAGTCTGCATTCCCACCAGCAGTGCATGAGTGTTCCTTTTTCTCCGCATCTTCGCCAGCACTTGTCCACAGCAGCTTTTGAACATATTCAACTCAATCACTTGAAGGTGGTTGCAAAGAACTAGTTGGAAAGCATGGATAGAGTACTGTGCTTTGATACACACTTCATTTCTACTTGTGGGGTTTTCATTCAATTTTGCTTAATAACCAGAGTTCAAGGTAAAAGTACAGCCACATGAACAATTTTATGAACAAAAACTGAATTCTATCCTTACTTTTATTTGTTGAAATTTCCAGTATATATATATATATATATATATATATATATATATATATATATATACAATTTTGTTCTTACTTCCTCAAGAGAGATCTACTTCAATGGCCCTTTCTTTCTTCTACTATAAGATTTAGTATCTATTTGCTTTGTTCAAAGTCATACTGATCCAGTAAAAGAAGATCCTTCTATGCTTAATCATATTTTATGATACCTTTACAAGAAAATTTAAATGAATTAAATTTCACAATGTTTGGAAACTTTTCACCATTGACAACTCTGCCTTCAGCCTGAGTTCTTGTGGCTTAATTCTGGGAAATTTTTGTTGTTATTTTTCTTAGCTGATTATTACAAACAAGAGGTTGAAATGGTTCTCTTATGGAAATTTTTATTCTTAGCTTTTTATCACCCTGTTCTCAGTGAAGCAATTTTATTTAACAATATCAACAGCAAAGTAAGTTGATTGAGAGTCACAGAAAAACTGATGCTGAGTGATAAGCAAAAATATCTAAAAGAAAAAAGACACAAAAGTGAAATTATATTTCATGTAAGGGAGCACATAGCTCTTGCAAAGAGTAACTACAGCAGATTTTTCCAATGGTCAGGGCAATTTTCCCCATTTTATTGATAAAACACAAAAATAAAGAGAAATAATTCCATTTAGTTTTTTTCTGGATAAGAAAAACAATAATATACAAAATAAAGGAACCATATATTTCCTTAAGAACTTAAACTGAAAAGAAAACAACTGAATATTAAGAAGGGATCATAGCACCATCTGCCGGTTCAGTCTTAATTCACAGATTTAAATTAAAAATTATGTTTCTTCATTCTTTCAATGAAATGGATGCAAATAGATATTCTTTAACCAAATAAATTAAGATGCTTTCTGAAAAATAAACATAAAATATCTATAGTTGAATTTATCCTGAATATTTTACTATAAAGCTCACTAAATACAAAAATACAAATGTGAATTTACTGTTTAAATATGGTTTTTCTGAACTTTGGCTTATCCTTCAATAATGTTCCCATATCATTAGCAAAACTTACTTTCTACCTCAATGCTTGTCTATAAGGTGATGTTTAGAAGAACTGTCACTTATCCATTCTCTTAGAATAAATTCCATGATCCTTCTTATACAGATAAGGAAACTGATGTCCAGAGACTTTCAGTAATGTTTGCTGAGTCAGGCTTCTGATTAATTATAATTTGGGATTGAAAGCTGGTTCATCTGATCTTTATTTAGCTTATTTTCTGTTAATAACTGGTGGTTTACAAGGACCTTGTGTGCATATATGCATGGCCCATGGACACAAACAATGGGGCAGTGAGGGCCAGGGGTGGGGGGCCGGGGTTGGCTGGAGGGGGCCAATGGGGGAAAAGGGGGTACATATGTAATACTTTCGACAGTAAAGAATTACTTAAAAAAAGAACTGGCGGTTTACTATACCTGTTGTTATCACCATTGAATCTAACAGGTCACATAAGGAAAACAAAAGCACATAAAAATATTGGCATCTCCCCTCTGCCTTTCTCACCAAGGACAGAGAAATAGAACTTTCATTCTAACCCAAAACTTAATGAATATAGGGAAATACGATGGAAGGGATTTTCAAGCTCAGTGGATGAATGAGACTGAAATTATACTCAACAACCATTAGCAAAAGTGGAGATGCATTTGTTAAAAAGGAGTTTAAGTTCCAGGCTGAGTCAATAAAGGGACAAAGGGAAAGTATAGTGACTGGGCAGAGTTGAGTGTATGCTCTTAATACACACTATTCCTTAGAAAGCTTGGTCCTTTGTCTGGTAAAGAACATTTTTAGGAGCTATGTCACCAAGTATACAATAGATGGTGGGACATATAAATTGGGAGAGAAATAAATAAATAATATTCCTGTGGGGGCTGGGTTTTCAGTGAGGTTAAGGACACAAGCCTTAGCCCTCACCCGGGGGCCCCCGAGTAGGAGATACATCAGATCAACTTGAGTACGGTAGAGGGAATCTCAGGACTAGGTTGTATAGCTTAAGGAGAAAGTGCAGAAAGAGGAGAAGAGGGCTCAGAACAGAACCCCAAGGCACTCTATGATTTTCAGGGTAGTGGTAGAGAAATGACAGAAGCAAAGAGAGAGATAGAAATGAAGACGGGATGTGCAAGGGAATGTGAAGATTTTTTCCATATCTTCATGTTTGTATGATTAATATCTTAACTTACCCTATGAATGTTTGTTTCTCGATATAATTAAATGATGTATTAAATGTCTTAGCCCAGAGCTCCGTGACTGGCTTCATCTGAACCATTTAATTGCATTTGCTGGCTCCTGGAAGTTCAGATTAGAAATATCAACATCCCCAATCATCAAATGACAGTGCAATCCTTCCAGAAGGAAAAATGGCCATCCCCATCATGCTGTGTGGAGGCCTATTGCAACAATAGAGCCATCTGCCTCCTTTCAAAGAGAAAGGGGAAACCTTCAAGAGCTTTGAGTCTAAAAGGCAAGTAGATAGTAATGGTTTAGAATAGTCTTGGGGGAAAAAAAACACAGAAAGAGAATTCCAATTGCCTTAAAGATTAGAAGTGCAACTTGAAATCGTGAAATTCAAAGCCTCTTTACAAATCCATGCCCCTGACATGTATTTAAGGATGTGCACACAATTGTACAAGTCTACCATCCATTTTGCTTACCAAAGGGGAACATAGAGCCCACCCAGTGTGAAGATGTTGATGAATACCACTGAAATCAGAAAGGGGAAATCCAAGCGGGAGGAAAGGCCAGCTGAACGCACCGGTGGTCACAAACAGCTCTATTTGTTTCCCAGAAAGAATGAAGCAAAAGACTCCTCCTTGTTTATAGGTAATTTTTTGTAAGAAAGTCAACAAAATATTTTTCAACAACTAAGAGCCCATATGTATGTTCCAGAGTTTTGACTGGAGGTACAAGGTATACTCAAAAATAAATTTTAAACTGCAAATGATTAGCAAGTAAAGCAATTCTTTTAGTGAACCCCAGTTGATCTTTTACCTTTTAGTAGTTTTTCACATCAGACTGTAAGTTGTGAACACTTCAAAACCTCTATTTATAAAGGTACTCTACTAAGATGTTCTACAAATATTTTTTTCATTTGCTTGGGCAGTAATTTTAACATTCCTCCAAATCACACAGAAGGGGAAGTTATGATTCCTACCCTGGGGAGACTTAGCGAAAAGCTGTGGGGACTTCAACAGATGATTAATAGGACAGAGTGATATATGTGTTCAATGAGTGGCATATTAAACAAGGATTATACCAGCTGAGAGAAGAGGAGTCCCTTCCCACATGAAAGACTGTGGTTCAATGTGAGCTTTGGAGAATTACTGGATGGTTGCAGAAATGGAAGACATAAGATGGGAAGGACAGTACAAAAAAGGGGTAGATAGTAGATTTCCTGATTTATTTGTTACAGAGAGTCAGACAATCTGGTTGGAATGGAATGGATGAGAAAGGTAAAGGGGAAGTAAGATTGATTTTTAAAAAAATTATGGTCAGGAATACAAATGAATGAGTAAACAGCATTATAGTAAAGGCTTCTCGAATCTCTACAAATACCTTCCTTTTCCCTAAGTGTTCAATTTTTCCACGATTTCTGATATCCTTTGCAATCTCAGGTTATCTTAATTTCAGGGGTACATCTGATTTTGGAGAAGACAGAGCATCATGGAGGCTTGCCTAGAGTTCAGAAGAAAAATTCTAAAAACAGTGTGCCCATCTTAGCTGCAAACTCTCCTTCTCCAAGGGGAAATCGTGTTAGTATTTAAGTATCACTTTTAGCATCTGCAAATGTCACGCACAGACTTCTGTTTTCACTTCTGAAACCTGCACATAGTGTCTATTCAGTTAGAAGCCCTTCCAGCTTCAAGAGCTCTGTTTACTCTAGGGGAAAATATATTTAGTCAATATATGGCTTATTGACTCACAGCTATTCTCCTATCTTCTAATGTGGAGATGTGATAAGACAGTGGGTCAATAATTCTTTAATATTGCTTTTAATATTGATAAAGAAGCCACTGTCTGTCTCTGTAGCCAAAGTATTCTGTCAGACAGAGATCAAAATGTAGCTGTTCCTACACATTTATTAAGTATTCCACCTACTGAATTGAAATACCATCTTCATTATGTATTTAATGTGTGCATATTTAGCTTACTTTCTGAACTTCATTCAATCTTGCTATTCTGAGTACATCACCATTTTATTTATTTTATTTTTTTAATATATTTTATTGATTTTTTACAGAGAGGAAGGGAGAGGAATAGGGAGCTAGAAACATGGATGAGAGAGAAACATCGATCAGCTGCCTCCTGCGCACCCCCTACTGGGAATGTGCCCGCAACCAAGGTACATGCCCTTGACTGGAATCAAACCTGGGACCCTTTAGTCCTCAGGCTGACGCTCTATCCACTGAGCCAAACCGGTTAGGGCACGTCACCATTTTAAATACTGCTGCTCTGTTACATTTTTATTATTCTCTTGGGAAATCTTGGATATGTGAAAATTTTCACAAAAATAGTATTTTTAAGTATCAGTTTTATTGTATGTTGGAGAGCATATTTATCTTATATTGGAATCATGTATAAAATCATTTTCTACTTTACCTTGAAAATAAGAGTCAAATATGGATATTTGATTTTAAAGTGAATCTAATATTAGAGAAAAATTTTAATTTAAAAGATTTTTATGGGTGATTCTGTGGAACTTGTTTTTATGACATGTTACTTAACAAGTAATATACCTTTGCAATTAAACCATAGCAAGGACAGAGAATAAATCTAGATGTGATTTTAGTGACCTGCTGGCAATAGTGTCATGAAAAGGTTGATCATCATCCATCTCTTTGTTGAGAGGTCTGCTTAGCATCCAAATCTTACTAGTTAATGGCAGTGTTTCTTATGTGAGCTCATTTATAGCACTTTTAAGAGTCCAGACAATGAGGACTATATTTCTCTAGATGATATATCTGTGGTACATAGGCTGAGTCACCTTGAATGATTTCACCTTAAAATAATGACATCATAGGGGAGGCTAGGGAACTGTCTAGGACGGGGGAAAAAATGGACATATATATAATACCCTTTGTAATACTTTAAGCAATAAAAAAAAAAATGACATCAGAGTGTAACTCAGCCTAGAATCCCAATCATTCAACATTTTGATCCATTCACAGTAATGCACCTACTCTTCCTTTTTTCTGGGTACTTAGGGTATTAGTTGGGTTTAAAGTGAACACAGGGCCCTGGCCGGTTTGGCTCAGTGCATAGAGCTTAGGCCTGTGGACTGAAGAGTCCCAGGTTCCATTCTGTCAAGAGCACATGCTTGGCTTGTTAGCTCCATCCCCAGTAGGGGGCGTGCAGGAGGCAGCCGATCAATGATTCTTTCTCATCATTGATGTTTATATCTCTCTGTTCCTCTCCCTTCCTCTATGAAATCAATAACAAATAAATAAATAAATAAATAAATAAATAAATATAAAGTGAACACATAATATCCAGGTGGAAATGCCCAGTAGGACATTATATATATGGATATGATCTCTACAGAGAAGTGTAGACCAAAGAATTACATTTGTGAGTCATTGGTTTAACAAATGCCAGTGTACACTATAGGAGTTATTGACATCAATCACAGAGAGTATATAGAATTAAAATAGAAGAGTATAAGATGAAACCCTTACAGAATACCAAAATTTAAGCAGTCGGTAGTAAAACAGAAGCCAATAAATTAAACTAAGGAAAAGTTTTCAGAGGGAGAAAGATATTATGAAACCAAGAGGAACGAATGCCCATTTTCAAAATATAAAGAGTATTGATTAAAAGGATTATTGGATTTGAAAATTAGTTTGTCATTTTTGAAGTTATCAGAAGGCATCTCAGTGTGAGGGCTTGAAGAATGCCAGGTTGGAAGTAGCAGAGTGGGAGGAAAAGTGAGGAAATTATGCAGTTTTGCTCTGGTGAGGGAGAGGAAAGTAATATAAAATATACTTATGTATGAGGGGAATGTGGAACAAGAGGCATTTTTAAGGGGGTAGAGTATTGAAGAAATATATAGAGTCAGGTCAGGTATAGAGAGAACATGTTAATAATTAATTGGATAATATAGAAATGCTTCTAAGGAAATGGAAGGCAAAGTGATCAACAGCACAGATAGATTTAACTATGAACAGGAAGGACACCCCTCCTACTGAGAATGATTGCTGTGACTTTAATTATGTGCAGTGGGAAGAGCTAGAAGTTAAGGACATTTTCCTGAAAAATACAAGATAACATTGTCTCTGAGAAAAACAAGGACAGAGGTAGAATTGATGGCTTGAGAATGGCTGTGTAGATATTATTCACTCTTCAGGGCTCAGTGAAAGGAGTTGGGAAGTAACTTAATTTGAGCCTATGATTGGAAACATGATGCTCCATTTGCACTATCTCAATGTGTTGCCCTATCATTTTCATCAGTCTGAGTGTAGAAGCAGAACTGATGGAGAGCAGGACTGGTCCAGAGATTGAGCTCTGGAGAGCAAGCAACATGGGAAGGAGTTCAGGGAGAAGAGGGAGAAGACATTGATCAGAGAATGTCCGAGTGATTCAATATAGGTACAGCTCAACCAGGGAGGGTGTGAAATGGGAAAAGATTGATAAACTTCACGAAAAAGAGAAATTGACAGATAGTAAGTATCCTTGAAATGGAAATGGGAGGACAGAAAGTTTGCATTAAGAGAATGATATATTGGAATTTAAAATTTCAGGTGAATAGAATTAGGTGATAATGCTATAGTCATGTAAGAGATTGAGTTCACTGAACATAAAAACATTTATAGTTAAAGAAATCAAGAATTAAACCATGCTTCTATTTCTAGAAATAGAAATCATATTTCATTAATTTCCACCCCCCCCCCAAAAAAAAAACCAGAAAAAAAACTAAAATAGAGTAATAAATCACCCAAGGTCAAAAATCTACATGATGAAAAGAAAGTCATGGAAGCAAATGAAGCAGTGAAGCCAGCTTCTGCCTTGAGGACATTTGCTAACCTGGGTTAAAAAGGACTTTGGATTTCATGAGTTATAGATACATGGGTTACTGTAGATATGCAACTAAAATTTGCGAAACTATAAGGAGAAACAGTGAAAAATAATATTAAACTACAAGGACTGCAAATATTTTCTGAAGATGAATAAGAAATTGACCCACTGCACTGAAGGGATCTGGAAAAAACAAGTATTTTCTAGACCCTTCGTATATTGGGAAGAGAAGTCAACTCTCATGGAGAGTTCATGCAGCCTGAATTCACCACACATGGGAGATGCAAACATTTAAGGTGGTCCCAGGTGCTTATTGCCTCTTAAGTCATCCAAAAGTAAATGCAAATGCTCTTGGGTTGAACCCTACCTTACCCCAAGCCTATAAGAGTTCTCACATATAGAAATTCAAGAAATAAAATCATATAGTTTTTTAAAAAATGACCAGATCACAAGGTGATCTACACTAATAAAAGACAAAGATGCTAAATGACTTTACCTTCGCTACGCCCAAAGCCATGCCCACCAGCCAATCATAGCAACTATATGTAAATTCACCCAACCAAGATGTCGGTCGGCAGCCACGGAGCTGGAGCAAGCAGGAGGCTTGGTTGCCCAGGTGATGGAGGAAGCCAAACTTCCCGCCTGCCCTGAGCCGGCTGTGGCCTCTGCTCATGGCAACAAAGTTTCAATTATAGAAGACATATAAATCCCAGATATCTGCTTCCAGCCAGGCTCCACTGGGAGCTTGGGTGGCTGGGGGTTGTGGCCAGCCTGAAAACAGCTATCAGCCCCTCACCCAGGCTGGCCACACCCTCATGGGGTGAGGGTCCCCGCTGGGGGGCTTAGCCAGCCTGAAAATGTCCCTCAACCCTTCACCCAGACTGGCCAGGCACCCCAGTAGGACCCCCCCACCCTGAAGGGGCTGTGGCCAGCTTGAAAACAGCCATCAGCCCCTCACCCAGGCTGGCCAGGCACTCCTATGTAGTAAAAGGGTAATATGCAAATTGACCCTAACAGCAGAGCAACTGGGAATGACTGGTCACTATGACACACATTGATCACCAGCGGGCAGATGCTCAATGAAGGAGCTGCCCCCTGGTGGTCAGTGCGCTCCCACAGAGGGAGCTCTGCTCAGCCACAAGCTAGGCTGATGGCTGCCAGTATAGCGGTAGTTGTGGGAGCCTCTCCTGCCTCCTTAGCAGAGCTAAGGATGTCCGACTGCCGCTTAGGCCTGCTCCCCGCTGGCAAGTGGACATCCCCTGAGGGCTCACAGTCTGCCAGAGGGATGTCTGACTGCCAGCTTAGGCCCAATCCCCCAGGGAGCAGGCCTAAGGCAGCAGTTGTTCATCCCCCGAGGGGTCCAAGACTGCGAGAGGGCACAGGCTGAGCTGAGGGACGCCCGCCCCCCCCCCAACCTGAGTGCACAAATTTTTGTGCACCAGGCCTCTAATAGGAAATAAAAGACCTGAAAGATAAGCCTTTCAGTGGTTCTCAACCTTCTGGCCCTTTAAATACAGTTTGTCATGTTGTGACCCAACCATAAAATTATTTTCGTTGCTACTTCATAACTGTAGTGGTGCTACCATTATGAATTGTAATGTAAATATCTGATATGCAGGATGGTCTTAGGCAACCCCTGTGAAAGGGTTGTTTGACCGGCAAAGGGGTCACAACCCACAGTTGAGAACCACTGCTTTAAATATTGGTTTATCTGATAAAGAACATAATATAGAAACAGTTAATTCGTTTTTTTAATAAAAGAAGAATAGGAGTAGAGAACAATTAAAAATTTCTACAACGGGAAAGAATAAAATCTCTTTAAAGGAATAACAGCCATTCAACGAGTGATTTCTTAATAGAACAATGAAAGCCAGATGACAGTGAAAGACATACCAAACTCTACATCTTTAATTATTCAGTAGGTACTTCCAGCTTTCACATGAGATCATCTATCTTTTAAGCTTTTAAGTGCCTAGAAAAAAAAATCTAGTAAAATATGTAATGTGTTGATTCAGTACTCATGGTCATGCTTTTAGCTTTTTATTAAAAAAGAAGTTAAAAACTAGAGGAAAGATCTTTATCATCAATTTCATAAACCTAATTCACTGGCAGCGGTATTGAGAGCAATAGGAAACTCAGTTTTCTCTTGGCTGTAATGGAATTTTGAATTTTGATAGACAAATCAATGTACAATGTCTTCCTCTAATGCAGTAAAATTCTGGGTCTTCTGCGGTTCTTTGTGCAAAAGACATATTAACATTTGATTAAGACTATTCTCCTTGGTGTCATCTTATATTTATGATGGAAGAACTAATTCAGGGATGATACCAAATCCTTCGTTTATTTTTTTAGAAATATACTTAATAGTGGTCTTTTTCTTTGATACAGTTTTACTAAGTATTGCCTTGTTTTGGGGGTTTAAAAAGAGCTGAATTACTGAAAGAAATCATCAACAAAGTATTCAGCACTCCATGATTTAGAACTTCTAGTTTTACATCCTGACTGTTCAGATTCATGGCAAGCATTTCTGCTGAAACAATGGGCCAGAGTTTCCAAGTTCTTAGTTTGGATCTATAACCAATTCTCCAATTCCCATACCTGTCAAATAGGTATCAGCAGCTCAACAGACAGGAAGGCTCTAGAATTATTTTGTTCCCTGTGACTCAAGCCAAAACTAGAGTCAAAAGAAGCAGCCCCCAAGAGCAGTAGGTCTGTTTATATTAAATAACCTGTAGTTTTTCAGGGGGAAATGATGCAATATAAGCAGTAAAATGGGTCAAGACAATGGTGACTACAGTTTTTCAGAAAACAATCTCAAGATTCTACCAGCAAATTAAGATGTAATATTTTTAAACCCTTAAAATTAAGAGTAATTTCCATTGCAAATATTTTCAATATAACCTAATGAGATTAGAAAATAGCAGAAATTAAAATCTCAATAGTCTACTATAGCTTAAAATAATTTCAACTGTTATTATTGAATAGAAAAAATTAAAAGATGTAATCATCAAGTGAATGAGCAATAATGACAGACTGTATTTATAAGTAAGCTGATGAGAAAATATTACTTGTCTTATCTCATGAAAATCAAGTGTTATGTGATATTGAACTTTGTAATGATATTACATATAATTTTTCATTTTCCATTTCCTTTAGTATATTACATCACAAGCAGCTTTCCAAGTTACTGCAAAGCCCTGAATATGGTTGCACATATGATTCCACCTGGTGGGCACACAATGTTTAGGTTGTTTCAGTTTATCATTGTAAATACTATGGTTTTCTTTGTGATTGTTATATTTTACTTCACTTAATTTGTTTCTTTGGGCTAGAATCCCAGGAGTGGTATTCCTGAGCTAAAGATCACGGGAAAGGTCTCTTTTGTTTCCAAATTTTGCTTAAGAAAATAAGCATAAGAGAGTAGAAACATGTGGGTGAGGGAAGGAGGGGGTAGAAGAGTGCTCATTGAGTTCATATGAACTGGGAAAGGGCAAAAAAAAAAAGGAGAGGCCCACATACAAGCATTAAAAGGAGAAATGAAAGCCCAGTCAGCATGGCTCAGTGGTTGTGTTAATCTGTGAACCAAGAGGTCACAGTTTGATTCCCTGTCAGGGCACATGCCTGGGTTGTGGGCTCAATCCCCAGGATGAGGCATGCAGGAGGCAGCTGGTCAGTGATTCTCTCTCATCATTGTTGTTTCCATCTCTCTATACCTCTCCCTTCCTCTCGGAAATCAATTGAATATATATATATATATATATATAATTTTTTTAAGAGAGATCTGAAAGTCATCACAGGTTTGCTTTGGGCTAGTCCTGAGCTTTCTTGCTCCAGTGTATTAATTAATAACTTGAATTTACACCAGTAATAACACCAGGGTAACATCACTTTTTCAAACTTATAGTTGAAAAAAAAATGGTCAAAGAAATTCAGAAAGCTTTGGAACATATAGGAAGCAAAACAGATGTATAATGCCTATGCATCCACTGATAAACATTTAATAAAGAATGCAGCAAAATAAAAGCACATGGGATGATATGTTTTAATTAAAGAGAAGGGAAAGGTTAGACAGATGAACCATTATAAGGAGAGTTTATTGACGCGTGAGTCCATTCAATTAATGTTTTAAACCCTGGGGAAAGACTCTAGAAGAGCAACTTTTCTGCCTGGGTTGACAGGGTGATATGCCTGTGCTGTGGTGCCTTCCACAGCAGTCTGGACATGTCAGCTGACTCTCAACAGGAAGAAGCAGGGAAGGAGAGCCATCTAACTGATTTAAACATAAAAAACATTGAGGCTCCTTTGTATCATCAGAGCCCTCATGAAAAATTGTTCATGTGAAATATTTCAGGGGACTCATGAGGGAATTGGTTTGACTGGAGACCCAGGAAGTGTGAAGTATGAGCATCAAGAAAGACTTCTTGTGCCCTCCTAGCAGTGTGCTTTATTTTTCTTTGTGTCTGAGATGAGATGTGGCCTGCACATGGAAGCTGGTGAACCTCCATGTAGAAAACATCAAACAAAAGATTTACAAAAGCTCCTCTGTGCTCATGCTTGTTGGAGAGAGTGAGACATCTCTAGAAAGAAGAAATGAACCAAGGGGAAAACAGGGAATCAAAACCAGCTTCAAGAAATTGCCAGCTATAGAATATGAGAGAGGAGAGAGAAATCTCCTAGCTGGTTTTGGCTCAGTGGATAGAGCATACTGTGCAATGATGATTTTACTAGTTACTAACATGTTTACTAGTTATTAACATGTTTCACTGTGTGTGACCTCTCCTTTTTTTATGTGATCAAGCATCCCTTATGGGATTAGAAATGAGGAAATTAAGATTCATGGGTATTAGTTAATACAAGATCAAGTGGCTATTGAGTGACTAAGAGAAGGCTTGAACTCAGACTGTTTTGACCTGAAGAGCCTATTTACCACTCCCATGAAATAGTGAAGTTTTTGAGGAAGAAGATATAGTCCATGCAGTATGTAAAAAAATTATAATGACAATTAGGGAGTCAGGAACCCTTAATGAAAGAGCAGACATGTGATAATGTATTTTATATCTGACATCTGGTAGCAAGACAGGAAATTATATGAAACTCACCATTGTCTGAAGGCAGCAGAGTTTCAGAACTGTGCTCTGTTACAGAGTGAAGTCATCAATCAGGAAAGAATGACTGTGTTAGGTAAATTTCAGAGTAGATGACCTATCCAGTTCCTTCCACTCAGAAGATTTTCAGATTCTAATATTCCTTGAGACATGATCCTTTATAGTGACTCCATGGCTCAAGGGACAAACATCATTATCTCCGTCATTGTAAGCCTGGCACTGTTTACCAAACTGGCTAAGCAATTTGGGGCTTATCTAGAAAATGAAGGCAGTAAGATCAATAAAATGTAGATTTTTTTTTTTTGGAAAGTATTCTAAGAAAATAAGGAAAAAGCATTCGGAGGAATAATTAAAAAGACTTCAATCGTAGTGGCATTATGAATTAGGCACTTTAGTGGTATAATTTTTATCATGTGTATTTATTTGAATATACATAATGTAGATGGTATGACCCCTTAAATTCTTTCCTTTCCCAGGCTTCTGTGGGATTTCAGATAAAATAGCTATGAATTTCACTCTATCGAGGTCATGAGGCGAGAATCATTTAGCACAGGGTACAAAGAAGAGAAGGTAGGATTTACATGTTGGAGACTTTAGTTCCTCTTCCAGTTCTGCCACAAAATGTGACCATGGACAGGTCACTGAACTTCCATGAATCTCAGTTTCTATATATCAAGAATGGGCTAAGTAGTGTCCTTTTGCATTGCTAATACCAAACCACTTTTAAAAATCCATATATTTAGCCCTCGCTGATTTGGCTCAGTAGATAGAGCATTAGCCTGCAGACCAAAGGGTCCCAAGTTTGATTTCAGTCAAGAGCACATACCTTAGTTGCAGGCTCCTCCTGGCCTGGGCCCCGGTCAGGGTGCATCCAGGAGGCAACCAATCGATGTGTTTCTCTCACATTGATGTTTCTCTCTCTCTCCTACTCTCCCTAAAAATCAATGCAAAAATATCCTCAGGTGAGGATTAACAATACAACAACATTAATAAAATCCATATATTTAAAGAACTAGAGGCCTGGTGTACAGATTCATGCACATTGAAAGTAAATTAATTAGAAGGTGGCCAGAGGGGTGGGACTGGGCAAGAAGGGCCGGACATGCCCTGGAACCAACCTCCCTTGGTCCCTACCAGGCCAGCTGCACTTTGGGCAGCACTGGGGCTCAAAGGGCGTCTACTAAGCGAGTGGGGTCCCTCCAGCAGGTAGGGTCCCTCAGCCTGGCCTGCAGGGATCAGGCTGAAACCAGCAGTCTGACATCCCCTGAGGGGTCCCTGAGTGTGAGAGGGCACTCTGCAAAGTTGCTGTCGCTCAGCAGCTCCTGTGTTGAGCATCTGCCCCCTGGTGATCAGTGTGTGTCATAGCTACCGGCTGGTTGGCAGGTCACTTAGGCTTTTATACATATAGATATTAGACATCTATTTTGTTAGACAATGTACTATATATATTATAGGTTATATTGTGGCTAATTAGATATAGTTTTTGCCTCAATTGGCTGAAATTCAAAAGTAAAGACTCTCAAAAAAGACTAAGCACTAATAATTTTAGAAGTATGGAGAGGACATAGAAGAACAGTGTCCCAGATTCCAATGAAAGAGGAGGTTGGAGAGAGTATGAGATTATTCAGTGTCCTTCCTATGCTAAGTGTGGTCAAGTGGGAGGCAGATGGATTTTCACTGAAGGATTTAGATTGCATTTCATTTTGGGCTGTCCATGGCCAATTGGAACAGGAGCAGTTTTTGTTGTTATGAAGGGGAAAAAACAATACTTAAAAGACTAGAAGAATAAATGTGTTCAAAGAAGAGAGGAGACAAGGTAGAGCTGACTCCTGACCTAAATTTAGCCTTGAAGGGAGGGAGGAAGGTAAGATTACTTACAGAAGGTTTGGGTTTCTTAAAGGATGTTTTTCACTGTACTTACCCTGTCAGTGATTGCCTCCCTCTTTGAGATTGTCAATGATTTTTACTAATGGCATAATTAAACAGAGGCATTGTTGTTTTTGCATGGAACATTATAGCCAGAGAGATTGTAGCACTGCTACATGGAGAAATGCTATAATTTCCAAAACAACTCTTTAATGAAATCATTGTAATGAGTGGGAGAATATTTGGAGAGCGAAGCTCTACCACACCTATTCATAAGCCTGACACCACCACAGTTATCCATCTCTGTATTTTCTTACTTGCATTACCACATTTTTTACTGTTTCTCAAAACAAATGTAAATGTATAAAATTGCTATATAGTAAGAATTTCTTCTGTGCTAAGGGTTAAGCTTGGAACTCCAGTGGGGAAGTGGCAAAGGGGGAATAATGGAAGTTCAAGGTGCTGTTGTCTATCTCAGACAACACACACAAAATTTGCAGAGCTTGGAAATGTAAAACATAGAAAACCACAGCGTTCAATAGAAATCATTTTAGTATTTATCCATAAACATATTTAGTTATCTGCAAGTGTTCAGAAAAAGGACCAAGAATAAAGGCTACAGCAATTATACAACTGAGTAAACACAGCAGCCCCTAGAAAGACAATCTAATTACAGAAATGTCAGAGAAATAAAAGAGAAAAACAGAATACAGAATATTAAATATTACTCATATTTCAAGTATAGCTTTGAGTAAGTACAAGTGAAAAGAGACACATCCTACATGGAAATGCATATATTTTAATGTATGATATCAAATAAAATATGTTGTTAATTTTCTAAGATCCTTGTGTGACAATTTGGTCCTTGACTGGAGAGCAAGATGACAAATTGATTTTCTCTAGGGATTAAACAGATGTAGACCGAGCACAGAGTAATCTAAAAACAAAAACATCTTTCATGTACAAATGACAGTGTCATCTTTTGGCTTCCGGTGTGTGGTTTAGGCTACCACCTGGGGGACCGCTAGTGAAATTAAACAGCACGGGCAGCACCTTCTGAGTAAAAGGCTCCTCTGGGCTGAGGGGAGGGGGGTTTCTCTTCCCCAAGGAGCAGGATGGAGCCAATGTCTTCTGCACACTAGGGAGCATGTTCCTAGCTTGGTGGGCAAAGGAGAACTCCTCATAAAGACCACGATGTCTCTCCAATTAATGCATCTCACATTTTCTCTCCTAAATTCATAAATTCTTAAGACAGACAAGTACCTACCGTGTGTTCTTGTTTCAACCACATTTGTTAGCATAATTTGCCAAATCACCCTAGGAAATCAGTGACACACACTACAGTTTGCTTGTGTCCTACTCAGATTTTTAACTTAGGTTTATAGATCCAAGATGCTGGTCTGAGGTGGTGACATGGGTGGGGTGTCAGGTTAGTTTGATGTCAGGCTTCAGGAATGATGCATAGAAAAGAAAGCTTCCTAAGACCCCATAAACCCAGAGTGAATGTTAAATAGAAATGCTTATCCTTTTTTATTCCCCTAGAGAACTGAGGAAATACAGATATAAGATTTGCTGTCATTTCTGAATCATCTAAGCCTGAGATGAAATAAAGCCCTTTATCTTGAGAGTTTTTCTTTCAATATGGACCCATTTGGCATCTACAAAGTCTGCATCTCTGACTTATGCCACCATACTTCTTAGACCAGAGTAAAAATTGTTAAAAGGGAAAGCATTATTTGAAGAAATAATGTTTTTCTGGCCAGCAAAAACAAGTCCTCGTTAGGGGATAACAATGTTTGGTGCAAGAAATCATATATGGACTTCCTTTGGATTAAACAGACACTACTCTCAAACAAGACCCAGGTTGAAAACTATGAGAAGATATCAGAGAAGTGATTTTCTGGGCCAGGGGATGACAAATGGACTGTGAACTCAACATTTTCCACAAGGCAACCTGTTACCCACAATAAGACATAAAAGACAAATCAAGGAGAAACAAGACCACTGATACCAACAAAATGCAATAGATCGTCTCAGAAAGTTCACAGGAAATATCCTGTGTCTCCCTGAAAATGTCTAATTCTGAATAGAAATATGAAAATATGTTGGCTTTTTCAAGGATACTTGCTTATGAAACAGGGCCCAGGGTCTGCAGCAAGAATTCACTTCTTCACTAGTTCAACAGCCATCTCTAAGAAAATCAGATGAAAAGCAGAAATGAAAGCTCAGAAACTGTCCCTAAACTCCACATCCACCTCCACCATCCTGTCTTTGATTGTGGTTTACATCCAAACATCTTGAAAGTACATTTTGCCCTCACAATGTCTGGTATGTGCTCACAGCATTAGCAAGTCTGAGTAATAAGGTTTTCATTACTCTCATGCCTACCTTTGCTCTAGATTTTGAAACCTGTGAGGAATTCTTAAAAAATTTATTCTTTAGCAAAAAAAAAAATGATATATGGCAACTTTTACTAATAGAGAATGCATTTTTAAGGTCAAAGACCAAAAGATGATATAAATTAAAACTTTACTAGTATTTTTTAGAACAACAGAAATTCTCTATTTTGAGATTATCAAATTTTTCTGCCTTTGTTTTCCACTATGAACTGAAGAAGAGACAAAGGCTTCTGCCATGGCCCTGTGTTTGTGAATTAGCTGGAGTTAGGACGTAGCATTCATCTGTGAAAGAAGTCAGATACTACCAAATTAGTTCACTGACATTTGAGACAGGGATAGAGAATTTAAAATGGTTAACTTAACACGTTAGCCACAGAATCTGTGGAAGGAGCCTCAAATAGCAGAAATTTCATTGTGTTAGGTCAGAAAATCTGAATTTAAAAAAGATAAAATTGAAGTAACAAAATATGGAATAACTTTTTTTTGAACAACTTTTCTAAAGTAATTGCATCTAAAAGTCCTCGCTCTCAAATCAGAGTACTTTTGCTTTTCTGTAATTGATTGGGATAATCACTACTTGTACTTTTTTCCAGGATTTTTTGACCAAAAAACACCACCACCATATTAAGTAATGAAAAAAATATATTTGCTGTATTCTTGAGCATTCAAATTACACAATTTCAATTATATTTGTTTTCTCTCTTTTTAAAAATATTGTAGAATATATTTAACATGTATTCTATGTTATGGTAAATACTGTACAGTGACAAATCCATATTTAGATATAGGTTGATATATATATATACTAGAGGCCTGGTGCATGAAAAGATTCGTGCAATAGGCTTTCCCTTCCCCTTCACTCTGGCCACTGCCTTCCATCTTCGCTCTGGACACGGTCTTCACTGTGGCTGGAGCCTCAGTCTTTGCTCCTCGCTCTGGCGGGAGTCTTCAGTCTCCGCCAGAGCTGCTCCTGTAGCTCCTTCCACCCCCCACCCTCCCCCTCATAGCTTGATCGCTGCTTCGCCTGCAGACCTCGCCGACGGGCTCCTGGGTCCCAGGGGTGCTGCCTTGCCTGCGGCCCGGCTTTCCAATCGCAATCACCGGCTGGGGGGTGGGCAAAGGCGGCCCTGGTTCTCCGATCCGGGCTCTTGCCTGCTGCCTGGGTTTCCGATCACCATTCTTCTGTCCTTCTCCTTTTGCCTCCCATCATTGTGCCTACGTATGCAAATTAACCACCATCTTTGTTGGCGGTTAACTGCCATCTTTCTTGGCAGTTAATTTGCATATTGCCCTGATTAGCCAATGGGAAGCATAGTGAAGGTATGGTCAATTACCCTGTTTGTCTTTTATTAGATAGGATATATATATATATATATATATATATATATATAGAGAGAGAGAGAGAGAGAGAGAGAGAGAGAGTGCAATTATAATGAGCAATGTATAATGGACCTTATGAGCAGCTTTAGGAACTTTTTTGAGATTAATTTTGACTTAACACTATATTTAACTTACTTGCTATCTTTAAAAAATAATCCTTAAGTAAGATATAACACTATATAACGAATATATCCTTGCAATCAGTTTATGCAGTTTCTACCACAATGCTACATTTATAAGAGAGTTTCCTCTCTGCAGCTATGTGTTCCATTTTTTTAGATTCCACATATAAGTGAAATCATATAGTTTTTTCTTCTTTCTGTATCTGGCTTATTTCACTCAGCATGATGTCCTCCAGGTTTATCCATGTTGTTGCAAATGGCTGCATCTCTTTCTTTTTCAAGGCTGGATAATATTTCATTGGATATATCTACTCTAATTTCTTCATCCAGTCATCTGTCGACAGACACTTAGGTTGGATGATGCTTTTCTGTTTGAGAAGTCCACACCATTGGAAAGGAAATGCTCTTCATTTTTTAGCAGAAGGATGTTAGTGTTGAGAGTAGTGAGGGTGATTTGGGGGTTATGGAGGCTATTAAATAAGACCCAATAGTGGAATAGTAATGTCAGCTTTCATCATAGTATATTTACTATAGTCATTAGTTAAATGACTAAAAATGAGCTAGCACATTGACCAAATTTGCATTTGTTATTGTTTTTCAATTAAACACATTACCGCCCCCCACCCCCCACTGTCCATTTTGACTATTCACTTAATGAGATGCCAGCTGATGACCCCCTAATCTTTGAAATACAGGTAAGGTTGCCTTGACATTTCCTCCAACCCAGTTTATGCCCTTTAAAAATCCAAATCTTCCGTAAAATTTCTATGAATTCTACTAGATGGCAACAGGTAAAATATACATGCACCTTGAGCTTCAATCTCCTGCGCTGGTCAAATTAATTCAAATTATGAGTCATCTCATTATCTCACAATCTTTATCTATGTTTATTTATTTATTTTTATTTTGTTTTGTTAATCCTCATGCGGAGATATTTTTCCATTGATTTTTGGGAAGAGTGGAAGAGAGAGGGAAAGATAGAGAGAAACATCGATGTGAGAGAAACACATCGACTGGTTGCCTCCTGCATGAGCCCTGACCAGAGCCTGGGCCCAGGAGGAGCCTGCAAACAAGGTAGGTGTCCTTGACCAGAATCAAACCCAGGACTCCTTGGTCTATAGGTCAATGCTCTATCAACTGATCCAAACCGGCTAGGGCCAAGCTTTGTCTATGGACAACACATTGATTCAAACATGACATTTACCTTGATACTGCTATCTATGACTCCTCCCTCCAAACTCTTCTGTGGACCTTTGGACATAGAATAGAGTAGACACTATAATATTTGGTTGTGAGGACAGAGGAATGGTCAACATTATGACACAGTTTCAATAGATATGTAGTCATTCCAGTTCTTAAAAGTCCTTTAATTGCCCCAACTCTGAGATTCATGTTCTGCTTGTTGCTCTCCAAATAGTGCCCAGATTAATGACTTTTCTCTCCCTTCCATTGCTTTTTTTTTCTTTCTCATTTTCTCCCTCTCTCAAACCATCAAAACAAAAGCAAAAAAATAAAATCACTCTGCTGGAAAGCAATTTTGCTCTTTCTCATACAGCCTTGATTCCTAATAATATCTGATTCTTGGAGTTCCAAACTTTTATAAAAGCTGCTTTGGGCATTTGCCTCTACAAAGAATGTTACTTCCCTTGAAATAATTCTTATGCCACCCAGTTGGCATGACTCAGTGGCTGAGCATCGATCTCTGAGCCAGGAGGTCACGGTTGGATTCCAAGTTGGGGCACATGCTCAGGTTGCGGGCTCAATCCCCAGTGTAAGGCATGCAGGAGGCAACCGATCAATGATTCGCTCTCATCATTGATGTTTCTGTCTCTTTCTCTCTCTTCCTTCCTCTTGTAAATCAATAAAAATATATTTAAAATAATAATAATTAAATGGTAAAAATTTCACCAGTAAACCTCTTTACCCCTCCTGCTTCTTATATAAGGATCAATCCTCTAGATAACATTAGAGAATTTTAGAATGAGATGGTGAGCATACAATTTTTCCATATCTTTTTCCATATCTTTTCATTTGTGAGCAAATGGATTGTTAGATAAGAGCCATCTCCTAACATTACCTGATGAAATGTATGACTGTTTTTTTTCCATTTGGATTTAACAATATATAGCGAATAGTAATTATAGATGAAGGATTAGTTAAAAGGTAAAATATCTTACTACCCATCCCTCATAAAGTGCATATATACAGAATTTATTCTGTACTCAATGTAATAACCAATATTTACCAAGCCTATTTTCAATTATGACTCTGCCTCATGGGGGAAAATGACTCCTTACATACTCATATTATTTCCCCACAGTCTGTAACTATTCTTTAAGCTGGATGTCAGCATACAGTTTGCACTAGAGCATTCATACAGGCAAGCCTGCAAGAAATTGTCTTATCTAGATACATAGGAAATGGTATTTTAATGTGTCTTTTTTATCATCATCAAAAAGAAGTAGTTGCTAGTGCTTTTCTGCCAGACGTAATAGAGAAAGTTGGCTGATGGTTAAAGAACTATGAAAGACTTAACCGGTTTGGCTCAGTGGATAGAGCGTCGGCCTGCAGACTGAAGGGTCCCAGGTTCGATTCCGGTCAAGGGCATGTACCTTGGTTGTGGGCACATCCCCAGTAGGAGGTGTGCAGGAGGCAGCTGATCGATGTTTCTCTCTCATCAATGTTTCTAACTATCCCTCTCCTTTCCTCTCTGTAAAAAATCAATAAAATATATTTTTTAAGAAAGAGAATAAAAAGAACTATGAAAAAGGAACCAACGAGGCTGGCAGCAATAAAAAGAGGGTGTGGCTTTAAAGCAGAAATGATGCCTGAGTTGGTTCAACATTAACACAAAGGAGCTGGCCTTTTGCCCTCTTGGATCAATCAGTTATTCACCTCTGACTCTCCTCTGAGAGTAGGGAGTAATGAATGACCTGTTAGATGAGGCAGCACCCATTCAGCCCAGGGCAATTCTCAGGCAAAGGATGCAACTGTGAGGTAAGCAGCCAACCCTCACAGAGTAGCTTGGGGTTGGAATCTGTAGCGATGCTATTAGGACCCACCCAGATCACCTGCACCAGCTCAGTGATCGCTACAGACTCCATAATGCCAACCCCAAGCTGCTCCACTCTCCATGGATTTTTCCCAGCTTATAACTCCTCTACCGATTCTTCACAGAGTGTTTAAACTGGTGCATTTCACTATGCATATTGACAATTTTACATATGATACTTTATTTATCCCACTCTATTTCTTGGTGTTTGAAGAATAAGAATTGGGTAACATTTATTTTTCTCACAGTTTAAGTCATGTTGAACTAAGGTGTTAAAATGTAATACACTAGTAATTAGTGACGTTAACAAAGAACCTATGGTATGTAACTATTAATATGATGCTTCTTTTAGTCTTATAATACATACTTTACTTATTATAGACCAAAAGAATTGGATGAAATAGAAATAAATTGAAAATTCAAATTCAACAGAAAAATATGAATAATAGAAATTCCATATTGATAAAGATCAATTATTTCATGCAAAGTTAAAACATTTGAACAATTGACAGGGGGATCTATTTACTATTCTCCATTAGGTAAACTGTGAAAGATAAAAGACATTAAACTTAAGAAAAAAATTTTTATTGATTTCAGAGAGAGAAAAGGAGAGGGAGAGGGAGAGGGAGAGAGAGAGAACTATCAATGATAAGAGAGAATCATTGATTGGCTGTCTCCTGCATGCCCCACACTGGGGATCAAGCCTGCGACCCGGGCATCTATCCCGACGGGGAATCGGACGTAACCTCTTAATTCATAGGTCGACACTCAACCACTGAACCACACCAGCCAGCTGGGCAAAAGACATTACATTTTAAAAAATCTGAAAACACTGTATATTTTATAATTGTTTGTATTTTCTTAATACATCCATAGAATGTATTCATGGATTGTTTTCTTGTGTTGAACAAAAGCTAGGAAAGTAATCAGAATTGATAACTGTATTTTTAAAGGAAGCAAATAGAAATGGATGATCATCAGAATATATGAGGCAATTTAGATAGAAAATGCTAATGTTCCAGAAGGCTCAGAAGCTGGCACCCCTGTAGACTAGGAGGAATAGGTCTTTATTCACTATAATGGAACAGAAAATTGCAAATACAATCATGTAATTCATAAGTGCTTCCCACTTGACCTTTCAAACTGTTAAATATTTTAGACATTGAGGCAAACCTTCAATGAGACTCAAATGCATAATTTAGGTGAGCAGGTGTTTGTTTCTGTAGTGTCATTTCAAAACTTCTCAGTGTAGAATCAAAGGAAGTATGTTCCGCTGCCACCAAAGTGCAATCATACAAAAAAACTTTCATTTAATTATTAGCTTCACAAGGCCCAGCTCCCATGGGATTCTGTCCTGGTCCTCAAGGTAAGAAGTTCAAGTAAAACTAGAAAATGCTATTGTGTTTCAGTATCTCTGAACCCTGGGGAAAGAGGTGACAAGTTCTTAAACTCACACAGCTGGAGAGAGCTATCAGTAAAGAGTCTCGCGCATGTTGGCAAAGAAAACAGCAAGACTTCAGTATCTGAAGGTCCCAGGGATTCAGAGACAATTTTGTCGCGTGAAGGGCTTCGTGAGCCACCGAGGCCAGCTTCAGCGGACAGTGGCTACACTTCCGTGGCTCCATCATGCCCAAGGCACCACTATAAAGCTAAGAGGGCTGAATGGTGAGCACACATGAGGTATTTCCCCGGGTTTTCATGAAAATATTAGAAGCAAGAATCTGCAAATAATGCCTAGAGACCCAGAGAGTTTACAACATAGTAGAGACTATCTCAATTAGGATTTTCTGTTTGGAAACTACTTATAGTGACTCGGGTTATGCAACAGAAATGAAAGCCATCAGAGGAGCAATGAGTCTGGGAAGAGGGGGATACCTCACAAAATAAAAGGAAGGCAGAAGCATTGGGCAGGAACTGGTATAGCTGTGGGCACCCATAGAGGGCATTTAATAGGACATTAAATAGATTGTATTCAGTGGACAAAGAAGATTCTCCCAAAGACGGAATATGTAATGCTTTCAACAATAAAGATAAATTAAAATAAATAAATAAATAAATATCAACAGAAATGCAACTCTAAACTTATAGGATAACAAAGTTAACTAATTCCTGCTTTATTTTATTGGAATAGGGAATTGGGAATTTGGAAGGGAATTTGGAATTTGGAAGGGCATTGGTGATACTGATGAGAGCACTGGGATTTTACTATACTAGAACATGGCTTTAAAATAGTTTTAACGTTCTATTTACCACATATTTTCTATCAAGTTTCTTCATTTTAATTTTAGCTCTAGTAAAAAATTATGAACTGAATTGAGTTCATTAAAATGAAATAGAACAGGATGAATTCATGTGGACGAATCCAAAATTCCCAAACAATTTTCTGAGGTCTGAATCATGATTAGAATTTGAGATTGGAGTCCTTTTCATCTGGGCTGAATTATACATTTCACACACGAACTAATTTGCAGATCATTCTTTTCCATCAAATTCTACTTTGTGATTTCCTTGCCAGCATTTCTGGCATAATAAGTGAGAAATAGCTTTAAAAAAAATGTATGGGAAATCTAAGCATGGACCCCTAGAGAGAACCACTTGTGTGAACCCATGTAGCTATGTTTCAGGGAAAAATAAGTGCCGAGGGTCAATATTCACTGTGTTTTAGTCAAACTGGAGCCAGGAAGAACTATTTCTGTCTCTGAGTTGAGCTACGTTGGAAATAGCAAGCACCGATCTCTGCAGTTTGGCACAGGAATGAATTGTTGACCAAGGCTGAGGCAGGCTCTTGAGACCAGAGGTGCTGGCCCAATGCTGGCAAAGGTCAATGCCGAGAGAGACCATGTGCGAGTCCTGACTCCGGCAGGTCCTGAGCTGCAGCCTGGCCCTGGGGAAGGAGCCTGATGCAAGCAGGCTCCTGCTCTGATACCCTCCGTGTTTGCTTCCTGGAAAAGTCAGCCTTGCTTCGGGGCCTGCCCGTGAATGCAGGTGTGCAGTACCCTGTCTAAGGATTCATTCTGTGTCCTGAAGCGAGTTGTTCTTGAACATTCCAGGCAGCGAGGCTGATGTCCTCACGACTCCTTGATTCAGTGGGGGCAGCTGGCCTCTGTTCTTTTTTGTGATACCTCAAAACCATAAGCAGCAAAAATAAGTCGGCACGAAGTAACGTTAGCCTATGCCTATGTGCTCCAGTGATGTGCTGTGAAGTTCACTGTGGTTCTGGTCTCAGTCCTATTCTGATACTTCATTTTCATAGTCATAGACCGAGGCTTCCTTGTCAACCCAAGACTGAGTTTCTGGCTCCCAGTGAGGATGTACAGTGACATCAGAAGAGAAGAGAGGACCCTAAAGCGTTCACCTTGGCACTCCAAAGCCATTCCAGTCCATGGGCCAGCTCCCTCCCAGCACTGGGAAAGCTGGAGAGCACGGGCATTGTTATTTGCTGGTCATCTTTCCTTTAGACTCATGTTTTCTGGCTCATAGTGGGTACGGGAAGGAAGAGGCAGCACTCAGCAATTTTTCTCATCACAAACACAGTGAGTAATGACACGAATTTTCTAGTTTATTAGCTAACATGTGGAAAGATTTGATCACCTGGACGTTATGCAATGAGAAATTTAGCCCCCACTACTGGTACCCTACTGAGACCCATGGAACACTGAAAAAAAAATATGCTATTTTTGCTGTATTGTTTGTTCAAATATATTTTTAATTACTGATATATAGGCATTACTTCCCCCCAAAAGTGGGAACTTAGGCAAAAACTCAAATTTGCCTTTTCACTCACAATTCACTGAATTTATGTGATCCACATCATATTATTTTAACACAAATTAGTTGTATTGTTATTCAGTTTCTAAACACTTTTCTAGTTATAAGCAACTTAGCAGTTACATCCCAAAATTTGGTAAATAACATTTAATTTGGTACATAACATACTACTTACATTTTATTTTTAACTTATTATATAGTTTCTTCTTAATGTTTTACAATAACATTACTATGGCCCATACATGGGACCCAACCTGACTATCACCTATATTATTTACATTTTTTTATTAAATATATTTTTTATTGATTTCAGAGAGGAAAGGAGAGGGTGGGAGAGAGAGATAGAAATATCAATGATGAGAGAGCATCATTGGTTGGCTGTTTACTGCATGCCCCCTACTGGGGATCAAGCCCACAACCCAGGTATGTGCCCTTGACCGGAATCGAACTTGGGACCATTCAGTCCACCATTCGACACTCTATCCTCTGAGCCAAACCATCTAGGACTATTTATCACTTTGGTTTTACTTTGCAGGTATATTTTCAGCCTAATACCCCTCTAGTAAACTATTTAACAAGAGCTGAGAACTTTAAATGGAAATTTTCTCAGTCGTATTCCATTACTACCTGCACACTATTTCAGACTTTCTCTTTTATACTACATTCTCTTTTTTTGACCTATGCCTGCTGCTCTAAACTTTTATCTCATTAAGGATGAGATAACAAGGATATGACTAATGTTTCTTTATCTTATCAAGGTAAGGAGAAAGTATCTTTGTAGTCTAGGTATTTTAACCAAAAAGGTATATAAAATGTAAATTAGAAAATATTACTTAGCAAGACCTCATGGAAAGAACATTTAAGAGACAAAAGGAAATCTTGGGAGATTTACATACATTTTCCATCACTGGAACAAATGAAGTTAACACGTGGGTAGGAAAAGAAGCAGAGAAGTGGAACCAGTGCATGAAGCTACAACTCAAGAAAACAGAAGAGTCAAAGAGAAAGAAGCAACATTATGAAGCCAAGGCGAGTTGCCAAGGAAGAGAAATAGAAAGAGCACAATTGCGTGGGGGAAAATGAGAAAAGTTAAAGTATGAAAGGAGACACATCTTGTAGGAGACCTGCAATTACAGGAAGTAAAAGAGAAGGACCGAGTGAATGTTTTCTCCCGATAGTCGGGAGAGAAAGCTGTGGACAGAGGGTAGTGACAAGGCAGATGCTTTAAAGGTGCCTGTTCCCCTCTCTGCGTCAGACAATGGCAGCCGCTATCAGTTAAGCACAGTCTGGAGCACCGAGCAAACAGGCAAATTAAACATTGGAGAGCATTTTTCTAAAATCTAGATCTAATAAAGTGTTCATCGCCAAGGGTTCTCAGTTATTCATAGACATTATTGGAGAATTCTTAGTTTCTCTCTTCAAGAAAGCCTGTAGAATGAAATCTGTATCTGAAAACCAGAAACTGTGTGGTGTGTGTGTTAGTTTAATATTAAGGTAGCAAATGGTAATGTTGATAGTAATATATATAGTTTTTTTACATGGTAAACAAAAAAATATGTTCTTTTGCTGATAGCTATTGTACTGCAGGTACCTTAAAATAAAATTGAAAGGATATTGTGTTGGTAATTGTGCATTAGGTATTAATTTATAAATGTAAGCCCAATTAAAAATGAAAGTGTTTTTTTCCTGAGTTAGAATGTCAAAGCCACAGAAAGTATTCCACTCAATAACCAAAGCTCTGAGATGAATGCTGTTTAATACATTAAACCAAGACCTTTCTAATTCAAGTCATTTGTGAATCAAGAGGCAACATCTTTAGATTGTTATTTTAGAAATTATTGCTAAAAAAGACCATTTGTATTCTTTTAGGCACAATGATCCGTTAAATGGTATGCATTTTTATGGCAAATCCAACCCTCCCCGCACCCCCCAAAAAAATTCTGCTTTACCTAACTCACAGGGAAGCATTAGATTGCAGTTGGAAAAAAAAAAAAAACCCTCAGGGAGCAAAGAGAGGACACATGGGAGAGAGGGGAGATTGGGAAGTGAGGTGATCATGTGGGAGGGAAATAGCATAGAATGAGACCATCACCAATGCAGTCTTTCTGACCCTTGGCAAATTCTGCCCAATTCCAGACAGAGATCAAGTTCCAGAGAGAGAGCTGGGATACAGAAGGAACAAGAGGGGCTCCAACAGGTGGTCTTTGGTGCCAATTCAGTGCCAAAAGGAATCCACAGTTTGGGGTGCAGTGAAGAAAGAAATTTATCCCATGCAAACAGCTCAAATGGGACATAGCAGGGCTGCAAAAGCAGCAAGGCCCTGGGCCAGGCCCCTCTCTAGACAGCTCTGCTCTGCTCTGAACTGTTCCTACAAGACATCTTCCATGTTTCATTTTCAATGTTTCAGCTTTAGCCTGGGAAATGCAATCTTCAGTCTTTGGTGGAAAGGGCAAATATGCTCCCTCAGTCAGAGGGGAGGGGACTTATAAGGCCAGAAGTCCCCTCCTCTGATTCCTCATGCAAATGAAAACTCCAAATACGCAGTTTGATTGGTCCTAAAGGCACTGTCCCGATGGGTTAGAATGGAACCACTCTGATTGGTCAGTGGAGATGCTGAGGGGCCTACAGCTGTGCTCCCACTGACCGGGGAATGGAACCCCAGGAACTCAGTGTGAGGTCTGGCTCAGGGGGCCGGGACACAGTGCAGTGCAGTGCAGTGCCGAGGCAGGTAGTTCAGTGCAGGCTTCTCCCTGAAGTGCAGTGTGTGTGTCAGGCCTCTGTGTAGAAATGGCTGCTGGAGTCTGTTTTGTGTGTGCCTGTTTTGTTTTGTGCAGTTTTTAAAATATATATTCTTACCAATTTCAGGAGAGAGAGAGAGAGAGAGAGAGAGAGAGAGAGAGAGAGAGAGAGAGAAACATCAATGATGAGAGAGAATCATCAATCAGCCAGCTCCTGCATGCCCCACACTGGGAATCCAGCCCACAACCAGGGCATGTACCTTGACCGGGAATCCAACCAAGACCTTTTGGTTCATAGGTCCAAGCTAAACCACTGAGCCATGCTGGGTGGGCTTTGTATTGTTTATAATTTGATCCCAGTTAAGCTACCAGGAGCCCTTCTTGTCCTGTATCCTCTTTCTCAGGGTCTACAGGGGCAAAGGCCATGCTCACAGACAAGGTAAGGAAAAGCAAGATTCAGCTCAGGGGCAGGGTCTGTAGAACACGCAGCAGTGGCTGGGTCTCAGAGCTAGGGTTCTGAAAGCCAGGAGAT
The DNA here is from genome assembly GCF_964212035.1 of Myotis nattereri. Taxonomy (NCBI): domain Eukaryota; kingdom Metazoa; phylum Chordata; class Mammalia; order Chiroptera; family Vespertilionidae; genus Myotis; species Myotis nattereri. The sequence continues at coordinate 92,334,090 of NC_138081.1, read as the reverse complement.
AGGGAGGATGTGAGTACTCAAGAGAGCGAGGCAGAATGGGACCTATGTGATCTATGTGGCCTCACTCTTCATAACCTCTCTGGCTTTCTCTCTTAGATTGTATCTTCATCATTCTTTGCACTTCAGCTAAATTAGCCTCTTCTCTGCTCCTCGAAAATATGAGGTAAGCCCCAAACCAAGGGCTTTTGCATCTGGAAATTCTGCTGTCTAGAACGATGTTTACATAGAGACTCCCAGCTGATTTCTTTCTGGGCTTTCCTCAAATTCATCTTCTCGTGAGGTCTTCTCTAGGAACCTCATCTAAAGTTCCAACCTTTCATTTCAACACTCAATATCCTCTTTCCCTGCATTAATTTTCCTCCTTAGCACTTGTCCCTTTCTAATACAACATGTATTTTCCTTAACTATTTTGTTTATCATCTGTTTCCCTCGGTAGAATATAAGCTCTCTGGGGGCAGGAATTCCTGTATGCTTGGTTCACTGTTATATCATCAGAACCAAGAACAGTGCTGGGCACATAGCCGGTTCCTAATAAATACTAGTTGAAGAAACCAATAAATGAGCATTATTTTACATAGCAGCCGCTATAAAACTCTTAAAGATGCCTTCTTCCTTGAAAGAACTACACACTTTCCTATTTTTCTGCTATGTTACTAGCTTCTTCTTTCACTCCCTTTTACCCCATTTGTTCCTCAACATGCCAGATTATTCATGTTGGAGTGTCTCAGTGTTGTGGGTTGAATTATGTCCCCCCCAATCCATATGTTATAGTTCTAACCCTCAGTACCTCAAAATGTGACCTTATTTAGAGATAGGGTCTTACAGAGGTAAAGATGTCAAAATGAAGTAATTAGCGTGGGCCTTAATCTAATACAGCTAGTATCTTTCTAAAAAGGAAAAATTGGGGACACACACACACACACAACACCATGTGAATGTCAACAAAGAAATCAAGGTAATTCCTCTATGAGCCAAAGATGACTAGGAAACTATCAGAAATCAGAAAGATCAGATTCTCTCTCATAGTCCTCAGAAAGAACCAACTCTGCAAACCCCCTGAACTCAGACTTTTACCTCCAGAACTGAGACAATACATTTTTTGTTCTTCAATCCCTGAGTCTGGTATGTTGTCATAACAGTCCTGGTAAATGAACACACCAGGGATCTGGTGTTGAGATTCTTTTATAGTTACACTAGAGGCCCAGCACACAAAATTGTACACGGGTAGGGTCCCGAGGCCTAGCCTGCGATCAGGGCCATCTTCTGCCCATTCGCCAGTCCCCAGTCCCATCCCACTGCCAACACCAACCCCGGTTCCCCATTCGCCATCTGGCGATCTACCAGAGCCTGTGGGCTGTGGGGAGGGACCAAGATGTTGGCTATTCCACCCGCTCACCAGTCCTGAGTTCCACCCCACCACTGACACCCACCCCGGTTCCCCATGGTTCCCCATTTGCCATCTGGCGATCAGAGCCTGAGGGCTGGGGGGAGGGACCAAGAGGTGGTCAATGAACCTCATAATGACTGGTCGATCAGTCATTCTAGTTGTTATGCCGTTATGGTCACTGGCCTTTTATTATATAGGATTTGGTCCTTAATCTCATGACCTGTGCCTTTAAATCTCTTTTATATACTGAAGTCTACCAACAGTTTACCTCTAGCCCAGCATCTCCTCAGGACTCCTAACATATATCTTTAAAATGCCTAAATCTAAACTCCTTTTGCTCTGGAACCTCCCTCCTCCTGTCTTTTTCATCTCAGTTAATAGCAACACCATCCTTCAAGTTGCTCAGGTGATCTACCTTGGGAACATTCTGGGCTTTTCTCTTTCATATCTCACACAAAGTCAAACATAATTCTACCTCTAACATCACAAAAACGATCTGGCTGGCACTTTAGTGCTTAAATGAGCTACTACTACTGTATCCTTTAAAGACTCAAAACGACAGAAATTGTTTGCAATGATAATCAGATACCTTTATTTTCTACGTTTAATTTCTTACAATCATTTTGGAAAAATAGTTGTGTCTCCAAATGTACTTTCACTGACAGAAGCTGGTATGACCAAAACATTCTTTGAAGGGTTTTGGAGAAAAAGTACTTAGCACTGGAAAACAAGTCTACATTTTGCACATACTTTACACAAGATTAAAGGTGAGGTCCAATGTCAGAAGCAGAGGCCATTCTCCTTCATTGAATCAATAGATCAGAAGAGAGCCTTTGGCATTAGAGATCCAAATTTATGAGATTTTAATCCAGTTTAAAATAAAGGGTGCCTAAAATATGAAAATGCATTTTATTTTTAAAAACAGCTGTTTTGAAGAATGACTTTTTAACTTGGTTGGTATCCTCTTAGACATTTTGAGGTTTACTTAGCATAGCGTTCTATCTGCTTACCATTCAAATTTGGACACAATGATTATCTGGTGGATTATGTGAATAGTTGAGGAGGCTCTATAAATAAATAGATCAATTTTGCTCAATGACTACCCTTCCATAAAGCCTCTTATAATTGGAATTAACGTACTATCTTCTTATCATTTAATATGTTTTTGTTAGAAAGGGTACACAGCATATGAAATTACAGGATTTCCAGGAGTTAAAGACAAATTTAAGAACTCTTAAATAATATTTGCAATGTAAGCAACACAGTTATTACATTAGCTTAAAATAAATCACAACATTCACAACACAGTATTTTATTTGGTCTCAATATTGAAGATGTTTTCTTGAATTACTACTTATGTAGAGCTCAAAATGTAATTATATCATCTATCATTTTTCTTCAAGAATCTGAAAAAGAAAGAATTGACATGTAAGCATAAAAGTATTTTCACTGACAGCATCTTAATTTCATCCCCTTATCCACTCATTTAATAAACATCTATTTCTCTTTGCCCCTTGTCAATAGTCTGTGACAAGGGATCATATTGTGGGAAATCAGGAGCACATCTTTCAAAGGACTGATTGTTAGAAATGGCACAGGGATGGGAAGGGGCCCTTTGGTCAGTCAATGATTTGTAATTTTCACAAACGGCTGACCCACAGATTTGTTGTGAAAAAGAATTTGTCCAAAACTGCACATTTAAACAAAAAGAATGGAAGATGTAATCTCATCAATCATCTTACAATTTACAAAAGACACAGTGACTGTCCTCTTCCATGTGTTAGTGTCTGCTGGGGTGCATCATGTGATGGAGAGGCCTTCTTATCAACAGTTTTTCAAGAAGCCACATGGGATTTCCTTTCTGTTTTGAGGAAAGGGACACACTGCTCTCAACTATCCATTTATGGCCATGAACAGACATGCGCCACACCCCTGACCATGCATGTCCCTTAGAAGTGAAGGGTAATCCGTGGACAAAGTCACCAGTTGTGCAAGTGTCTTTGCAGACACCCTGCCCACTACTGAGGACTCTCATGAACACCAGGACTGAAGTAAAACAATAAATTATACTCATTCTGAGCTTAGGTCTCCTTTAATCTCCTTGACCCCTTCAGGGTCGTAGTCTAGTCTACCTTCATGTTTTAGAAATAAAGCTTTATTGTAACCCAGATACTCCCATTCATTTTACATATTATCTGTGGACAATTTTGTGCTACAGTAACAGACATATTTTTGAAAGAAACTATATAGACCACAAAACCAAAAATATTTACTCCATAGGCTTTAGTGAAAAATTTTGTTAATCTCAAATGCTGATGATGGAAAATTTCTTCAAGCACTTGCCAAATATTGTAAATACATTTTATGAGCTAATATAAGCATTAATGTACTCGGGAAAAATATATGCCTTGTATCTACATGTACATAAAAGTATTTGTGTTAACAAGCTTATTATATAACAAAGAAAAAACCTATTTGTGTTTTCTCTACTCAAAAATTATTTTACAGTGAATACTACTGGAGTCATAGTACACTTATTTTATAGGTAAAAGAAGCTGAACTTGACTTTTGCTGCCTGAAGCTGGCTATGTTTCAGGGAATAAAATTAGATGCAAAGTGCATTGTATTTTCACAATAACAAACCTTGCTGTAATTTGGGGGCATCTCCCTGTACTTAAATAAGATGCTAGCAGTCAATCGTGGAATGAAACCTTAAATTAATAACAGCAGCCTGGCTGGATGCTTGATAAGAACACCAGTTTTTCTCATTAGTGTGAGTCAGTCTCTGCTGCTTTAAATCTTGTCAGAGGGTAGGAATATGTCTGGGTAAACTAGAAGATACAAAACTGTTTATTTATTGTGATTTTTCTCTGTTATGCAATCAGAACCCTGCATGAATTTTAAGCTGATTACTGGCCCATGGTTCACTTCTGGTAGGAGTGTCATTCTTACAGGATGTTTCACTGGGAACAAGTCTAGGATATCTCTTACCAAGCGGCTCTTACCTCCTGAAATAGCTGGATAATTGCTATAAGACTATGATAAGAATGCACAGATATACGCACCATTTGGGACGTTTTCACCAGCTTTCCTCAAAGACCTTTTCCATCAGTTTTCTAGCTCTTCAAAAAAGTCAGGGTATTCTCCCTCAGTGCTGTACAGCAGAAATAAAAAATTGTGCATGTTAAGGCTCTTAGAGAAGAAAGCATCTAAATAAATGATATTGTGTAACCTATGCTATTCTCTGTCCCCTGTAAAGTGCTCTGGGGGCTAAACAATTATCATTCAGTTTGGTTCTTACCGGTGAATGATTTTTTTTTAAAGTGTCTAAAATCAATCCTACACACTTACAATCTGGTGGGCAAAGAAAGTCATCTTCTATGGCCTCATCCAGCCAGGCTCGTCCTTAATACTCACTTTCTAACCAAACATAATTGGAATAAAAAGAGAGCACCCCACTCTCTATGTACTGTGCTCCAATATCTGTACACTCAGACAGACTCAGGCTTCACTGAATGTCAGAAGACAAAATAACTCAGAGTTTAATTTGATAAAATAAGGGAGTTGAAATGCTAATACAGGGAGTTCCATGTGATGCCAAATTGCTAGTGGACTGGGATTTCCATAGTTAAAAAGCAGCACTTTTGTTAAAACTTGTTTCCAGACTCAAAACAGATGCCTCTATAGTCATCAATTTTAAACCTGGAGACACAATAGAATCAACCAGGGAGCTCTGAAGAAATCCATATATCTAGAGCCATATCCATAAAGGCACTAATTCCTGGCAATGAGTTTGGGTAGGGCTGTGGCCAAGGTTGAGAATTACTGCTTCAGAGTATAGATACTGAGATAGAGGGATGGGGAAGGCTCCCTTCTGTAGCTTCTATTCTAAAAGTGATTTATAAGTTCACATTTTAGCAAGTTGTCTGTTTCTTTACCTCCTCTTTCCATTCAGGATTGAGTTCAAGTATTTCTTCACAGCCATTTGTTTCCGAAGGCGGGTATAGTTGTCAGTGAAGACTGCGTCCGAATGGCGTTTGATTGGCCCCTGGCCTTCTGAGATGTCACTGCTAAGAAATGTGATGGGAATAGAATCAAAGCTTTTTAGCAAGAAATGATAAATACACCACCATTCCCATTTTTCTTGGTGTCAAATAAAAATGAATTCTAACACCCAATTTATTTTCTATGACAAAAAATACATAGGAAAAAATACACCTAAGCCTAAGGATAGGAGAGTGAGAAATAATCCAATACATGTTGGCACTTACTGGGAGTGTCTTAAGACTAAGTGAGCAAATATTTTATCAAATCATAGAGGGATATTTAAAGTTGTTTTCTGCCACTGGGAGTAAATTAATGCTTCTTGAGGAGCTATGTCATCTAAATAGTGCCATCTAAAGATTCAACTCTTGGTCATTTAAAGAAAGAATCTTCCAATGCTTGGTTTGAGCAGGAAGTTAAAAAACAGCTACTATGATCAACCTTAACATTTGCTTCAATTTATCCTATGTGTTATTTATTTTTTACTGTGTCTACTTCAATTTGATTGCAGATTTACAAATGTTTTCTCCTAAAGGAAAATAAGTGTGTCTAGAGCCAGTGAAAATTTTACTAGTAAGCCTTATTTCTTTAATCCATGGGACTGGCATATTTTATTGAAGAATATAAATTATTTTTCAATTCAATTAAATATGATCAAAGTTATAAATGCGCAACAAAATTAGTAAATTATTAACAGTGCAAATATAATTTGCAGATTAAAAAAATCATAATGTGTTTGATAAAATAGTAATAATAAATTATCTTTACCCAACTCGTTTTCCAACAAGAGAATCAAGGTAATTTTTGGCAGAAAGCTGACCCAAGAGTCTACTATAGTCACTGGTGAAAACTCCATCAGCATGTCTGGTATTTCTAAAACAAGAGAGAAAGGATAACCATTATTTTAAAAATGATTTTCAAAAATATTATTTTGGCTCAATCAATAAGAAAGAAATTCATAAATTTATGAAAGCTTCTTATAAAAATTAAGTCCCAAAGGAGATTTTCTAATAATTGGATTAGATTTCCTAATTTCCTAATAACCTATATTTTTCAGCCCCAAATTTTGAAAAGCAAGGAAATTAGCTTTTGTAGAAGTATATCTCAACATTAACTAATGTTCCCTGATAGAATCTATAAAACAAATTCTTCTCTAAGAAATATTGGTAGGAAAAATATAATATTTAAATTAGTGTCCGTTCATTTATAGCACTTTATTTCTCCTACCCTTAATAATGATAGATATAAGGGGAAACAATCCTGATTCTAACCCCTATTACATCTTTTGCTATTTCTTCTGCCAATATTTGGGAACAAAATCCTTTGAAAGAGAGGGGCTTAGGTCTATCAACCTGCTTTTCTGTTCAAATGAGGAAGCTTCTATTCTTTGTCTTCGGTGGAGATCTATACTGTCTGTACTTCAGTGCTGCTCTTGACAAGTGTCTCTGTGAATGTAGCTGTTACTATTAGACATCTTTTCTTTATGTAGACATGAAACTTTTGCCTTAGAAATTCCTCTATCCCGAAATCCTAAATGGGAAAGTTTTCCTATTATCATGCATGCTAGTCATGTCCAGGGGCACACGCTGCCATAAATGTGGCTGGATGAAGCCATGACACGAGGAAACATGCAGTGTTACACAGCAGAAATAGCTCCATGGAGACACAAAAATAAAACATAACTCAAAATTGTGTCTTCTAAAATACTGCTTCATGAAAGTGAACTCACCTGTATGCATCATAATAGGGTGTGTCATTTTCAGCGAATACATTTTGCAGGATGTCGGTGTCTGCTTTTAATGAAGCTTGGTCAGGTTCATTTTCTCCTTCATAGGGTATTCTGTCACCCAACCTATCAGGGGAAAGTACAATAGAAATATAATACGTTATTTTATCAGAAGTTTATGCTTATACAATTATTTTAAATAAGATACCCAAAATCTTGGGAAGTATTGCCTATTCACAAAATATGTATAGTATATCTGATTTAATGGCTTCAATGGTTTATGAGAGTGTAAACAGTAAAATTTAATTTATCCCATAAAATAAATACCATCCCACTTTCACAAGCTGTATGCATCCGGTGTGAGAGCTACTCAGCTCCATCCTATCAGAACATTACGTAAAGTACACTTCCTTGGTAATATCTTCAGGTTGCAAAGTTAAATATCATAAGCACTTAGAAAAAAAATCTAATATTCTGTATGAAAACGGGGAGCAAATTGTATGTTTATTGATGTTTAGTATCATTTCATGTGATATGTTTCTCTGTATTGATCACGTCCAAAGAATCTCTACATCTCTGAATACTTACTCAAATTTCATGAATTCTGTGGGGCCTCTGGTTTCTAATCTCATGTAGTTACGTGTTTTAGTAAAGGATGTAAAGTGCTTCACTGAAAAACTAAGGATAGCCATTCCTATACACGGAATATTACTACACTGCATAAATGCATACACATTTGGAACACTAGCACATGATTAAAATTCTATGTATGTACGTTTTCTCTGTTAGGGTAAGACTCTAGGAATTTGTTGACTCCTGGGCACTGGTGTATCTTTGGGTGATGTGGTAGCTGGTAGTCAGGAACAAGCAGTCCTCTTAGAGAATGAAGCCTAGTAATTCATACCAACTTCAGCATTCTTGTGATTGTTCATCTGTGGTGCTATAACCACTCCGTCAGAATCATTCCATTTAGTTATCAAAGCAGCAGAGATCTGGCTTTAAGCAGACCTTGTGAAGAACAAGAGTAGTGCCTGTATAAAGTGCCCGTAGGTATAGGACCCGAGGAAAGTTTAAGCTAATGTAGTTTTAATTTACCATTTATTTCTTTAAACATAAATTTATTTTATTTCAGATAAAGCTTTAAATGAGCTGTATTGTAATCTATGAACTTAAAATATAAAATACCACAAAGAGAACAGTAAAAACTAAGGATTTTTAAACATCAAAACCACTTATATTAAAATTTACTCATTGGGAAAGAGGATCTCAGTAGATCAATTATTCCACACTTCTTAATGATAGCAAATTAATTCTGCATAGATAGATCTCTCCAACATGCTTCTATATATGTTTCTATAATCAACTGCTATTCTTATGATTACTTCCTGACTGATCTTAAAAATGAACTAAAATGAGGCATGCCACGGAAGTTCTATTTTCCCATCAGAGACTGATCTGAAAGCTCATTCCTTATCTAAAGCTGCTTTCGAATGAATGGAAAGTCAAATTCTCCTCCCACCTCGTTTGAAAATGTGAACTATCCTGCCCATAAGACGAGCCCCTGCCGCTCTCTCTCATGCCCGAGAGTGCTGGTGGGGCTCATACTGAGCATGGAGACCCGATGGTGAAAAAGCTTGCTTAACACATCAGCCAGGTATTTCATCTTTAAATGAATAATATGTAATTTCTGAAAGTTTGAGTTGTCCAAAACCCCAGATAGAAAGTTCCCATTTAGATGAAGGAATGTTCAACTGCCTGCACTGAAGGAGAACTTACCTCAGAGCAGCAGGTGCTCCGTAAAGAGGCCACGCCAGCGTTTGTGAGAAGAGCGCGCTGAACAGGAGCAGGAGCAGGAGGAGCCCGGGCGCCCTTCTGGATTCCATCTCTGCACCTCGAAAGGGGGAGCCACGTCAAGCTTCCCACCCACAGACCTCACCTGCTCGGTGATTCTGAGTGCCCGGCAAATGCTGAACACTCTTGCACAGAGTTCGGAAGAAGTCTTTTTCATCTTATAGAAACCGTTAAACTGTAATAGTTATTACTTTTTAAATGAAGAGGATTTCTCTTGGTGGCGGGCGCTTGAATAAAAATTAGGATTCTTTTTGAACTACTGCCTATCTTTCATAGGTGGCCCATGTATACATTGATTGGCTCACTCTTATCCTGCTGGAAATAGCCCTGGGGACCATCTTCTATTACAAAATGGTAGCATCCGATTGTAGTATCCTCTCTAACTGCAAAAAGATGATTATTTTTTTCTACTTTAAGACTCTGCAGCTGGTTAATATAAAACTAGGTTATTATACATTGAATAATGAACATGTACATATAAATGTGTATATATAACAGTATAAAATGATTTTGTATATACACATTTTCTTCTTTTAATTGCAGATGTTACCGGTCACGTACTTCCTTAAGCCTGAACTTGAACAACTTAGCACAATTACTGGTGAAAATTGATTCCCCCCCCCTCAAAAAAAAATTAAACCACATATCACCATTGACCTAACTTTTGCCACAGAAGAAAAATATATTAAAAACACTGTGTGGTTTTAACATTTAATCAACTTACACATTTTATTTCTAAATGGTTTCTAGATAGAAACTTAAGACTTCATGGTCTGTTCTCTTGCTTCTCTATAAAAATCACAGGATTTTTATTTAAAATAAATGCTTCCTAAGTTCACATAACCAACATATGACAGAAAAAGAACAGAACTTAAAAACAAGTCTAAGACTTCAAAAACAAATGTACCCACTGAACCCTTCAGTCAAAAATTTATATACAAGCAAAAAGAAAACCCTACTTATATGCATTATTTAAAAAAAATAGTATTGAATAAAATGGCAAGCAGGAAAACCATCCATTAAACAAAAGAATTCAGAAAATTCATGGATACGTGAGAAATGGAGGCATTTCTATCCTTACCAGGGGACTGAGAAACTTCTCTTGTTGTTGCTATAAAGAAAGAAAACTGTCAAAAAAAAATTTTCCAGAGAGGAAAAAAAAATTCAATCTACCCTGAGAAAAGTTCTAGCAGCAGAGAGGGAGTAAGAGAAGAAAGCTGTAGTTGTCACTTACCTTGCCTGGGAGTGTTCTGTGCCACAGACTGTTGGAGCTGTCTCAGGTGTTGAAGTCCCGAGTCCAAGAAAGGCTGTACCAGTCAGAGTTGAACCTGAACTTGTACTGGCTAAGGGTTATTGCCAGCAGCTGCTTTCACTCTACCCTGACCAGCATTTCAAAGCCCATCATTTTATAGGGCTTGTACTCAGGGCTGAGCAATCACAAAACTCTGAAAGACGTCACAGCTGCTCTCCCGGGGGTGAATAGGGCTTGAAATTCTTATCTAATTTCTGATTTATATAAATATATAGTGAGCATCTTCATGACGTAAAAGAGAGGAAATTTACTTTTCTTTAAACAAAAACAGCTATCAAGTTGAATGTGAAATAGAGTCATCTTTAATTAGCAGTAATGATGTAAGCAAATGAATTTGCGTTATAGTCAGGGACATTGAGGTTCTTTCAGAAAATAAGAATTTTATGTCCAGGAATAGATTTTAAAAGCAACAAACACTTATGGTCATTTTGCTTACAAATGTATAATTTTATTTTTATTACAAAGCATCAATTCTTCTAAAGCCTTTATTTTATTTTTATGCTATTCGTGTAGATCCTGATTCATATATTCTTTCCTAATTGGAATCCTTCCTAATTGTTAAAGCATCTAAAATTAATTTTTTATTTTCCATTGTAATAACTTCTTTATGTTGAAACTTCCTGTTAATCTCAGTATAAAAGTTTCATAAAGGCTCCAGGCGGGGGTAATATACACTCTGTAGTAGAAGGTGGTATCTCTGCTGTGTGACATTTCTATAGACTGTCATCCTTCCCAATGCACTCTCTCACGCATAATCTCAAATTATTTAAAAACTAAATTATCAGACTGTCTACCTCAAAGAATTCAATATTTCTTCTTTTTCAAAGTTTTTACTCATCATTTTTATCAATCTTTGCATTGCGCGGAATTACCGTGTTTCTCCCCCATTCTCCCACACACCCACATCCACACCAACTTTTGAGCATCTCCAACTCAATCACTTGAAGGTGGTTTCAAAGATCCAGCTGGAAAGCATGGGGAGAGTACTGTGCACTGGCACACGCTTCATTTCTGTCTGTGGGTTTTTAATTCACAGTAGTTGAGTTTTACATTTAACCACAGTTCAAGATTTAAAAATAAATAAATAAATACAGCCACATGAACATCCGTCCTTGTATTTTTTAAAACTACCAGTACATGTATTCTTTTACATGTTTGTTCTTCAGTTCCTCTTGGGAGAATGACTCTAAAGCCATGTTCTTTCTTATACTTTAAGATTTTAGTATCCGTTTGCTTTGTTCAAAGTCAGACTGATTCAGTAAAAGAAGATCCTGCTAGGCTAATCATACTTTCTAATCCAGTTACAAGAAAAATTAAATGAATTAAATTTCAAAATGGCTGGAAATTTGTTTCCCAGTTGACAGCTCTGACTTAAACCAGAGTTCCTGTGGCTTAATACCAGGAAATCATTTTTACCTGATTATTACAAACAAGAGGTTGAAATGATTCTCATATGGAATTTTTTATCCTTAGATCTTTGTCACCCAGTTCTCAGTGAAGCAATGTTATTTAAGAACATCAACAGCAAAGTAAGTTGGTTGTGAGTTACAGAAAAACTGATGCTGAGTGGTAAGTAGAAAATTCTGAAAGAAAAAGGATAGAAAAGTGATTGTTATCTCATCAAAGGAAGTATTTAGCATTAACAAAAAGTAACTATAGAAGATTTTTCTAATGGTAAAAACAGTTTCTCCCATTATAATAATAAAACACAAAAATAAAGAGAAATAATTCATTTTTTACCTCAAGATGAAAAGAAAACAAAGAACTGGGTTTTTTCCTATGAATATACCCTGGAAAGCAAAATTGAATTTTAAAATGGAATCATAGCACCATCTGCAGGTTCAAAGAGTTAATCCACAGATATTTTTTAAGTGTTTCTCCTCTTTTTATTCAAATACAAGGATGCAAACCAGAGATCCTTTAACCAGATCCATTATGGATACTTCCAGAAAAATAAGCATAAGAAAAATACGTAGTTGAACTTATTCTAAATACTTTACTATGAAACTCAGTAAATACAAAAATATAAATGTGAATTTACTGTTTAAATCTGCTTTTCCCCAACTTTGACATATGTTTCAATATTTTTCACACATCTTTAACAAAACTTACTTTCTAGCTTGAGGCTTCTTAGTAAAGGGCTGTTTATAAGAACTATCATTTGTTCATTCTGCCAGAACAAAGCTCCAAGATTCTTCTTGTACAGATAAATACACCAGAGACATTAAGTAATGTTTGCAAGCTCACACTGGGGTTAACTACAAATTAGGATGGAAAGCGCAATCATCTGATCTTCATTTACCTTATTTTTTGTTAAGAACTGGTGGTTTACTATACCTATTGTTATCTTTGTTGATACTAACAAGTCAGGTAAGGAAAACAAAAGCACGTAAAAATATTGACATCTTCCCTCTCCCTTTCTCATCAACAGGACCAAGGACAGAGAAATAGAATTTTCATTCTAACCCCAAACTTACTGAATATAGGGAAATGTAGTGAAAGGTATTTTCAAACTCACAGTCAGACAGAAACCCAGATTCACTGTTTCTTCCTCAGTGCAAAGAGGTAATAGAGGATCTTTATCCTATATAATAAAAGCCTAATATGCTAAGTGTCCAGTCGGCCGATCAGCCATTCAACCACACAAAGTATAATATGCTAATGATATGCTAAGGCTGCTCAACCGTGCTATGACCTACACTGACCACCAGGGATCCGACAGTTGACTGGTAGGTTAGCTTGCTGCTGGGGTCCAATCAATTGGGACTGCGTGAGACGGGCTGGACATACCCTGGAGCCCTCCCACAGTTCCTCCTCAACTGGCCAACCTCCTGCATCTCTCCCAGCCCTGATCATGCACTGGTGGGTTCCCTCGGCCTGGCCTGTGCGCTCTCTCAATCCGGGACCCCTTGAGGGATGTCGGAGAGCAAGTTTCAGCCCAATCCCACAGGCCAGGTTGTGGGACCCCACTGGTGCACAAATTCATGCACCGGGCCTCTAGTTGCTATTATAGATGAAATGCCTTAGGGTGCTCTTTGGCCTCTTTGAATGACAGCTCTGTCTGCCTTACATCCTAACTCACACTCAGACTGAAATCAATCCACTTCCCTAGAGGTGCCAACAGCTTCCTGTTGAGGCTTGTCCATGGGTCTTTTGACACCTCATTGGTTCTTAACATATTTTTAACTCTCTTCTGTTAACCTGTGGAGGCAGATGTTTGTGTACAGCTGGGTCTCTAACTCTTATTGTTCACCCCAAATCATACTTTTAAGAATATCTGGAGATATTTCATTTTAAGATTCAGTAGTTTTAGATGGATGGGCTGCTCATTTCTAAAGTTTTAAGTTTTTTCATTCAAATTGTGAGATTCCATCAAATAATCATCATGGAAACTTGGAAGAAGGTCATTCTAGCCTTGACCACTATGTCAGATTGGTGAGCAATTGGTTTTTTAAGATTGCGACTAAAACACAAACTAGAAGCCCATGCAGACACTTGATGCTACTCAAGTCCCTCCAGGAAAAGAGGCTGGATCCATTGCTAATACATGTCAGGAGGAAAGTCAATGTGCTGGCAGATGCCAAACATCAAACCTTGATCCAGTCTTTGCAGGGAGTAGCAGAATGGCCCTGGGGAAGGAGATCTGAGGCAATTGCACCCTCCACCTCCCCAGGGCTCCTGGCGCCTGGTCTTCAGGGAAGAATGCCTCACTGTCTAGGAAACAGGAGATGTGGCTATTTGATAAACTCTGTTTTTTTTGTGTGTTTTTTTCTTAATCATTGTTCTAATATCCTGTATCTGTACTCATTTTACTCTCCTTCCCAGTCTGGGAGACTGACGTTCTATCTGATTCATAACACCATGACATTTAGCTAGAAAGAATGTACGAAAATTTAGTCCTGCTACTTTGTTTGGAGAAATTATAAGAACTCACTATTCAAATGAGCCACCTGACTTCCAATGAGCAGCAGAGTTGGAATTGGGACTCTTCTTTCTCTCTACAACTTCACTGGTTTTTGCTGGGTTATGAAGCCAGCAAGTCCAACCTAGTATTAGTATAGGATGTTTTTTACCTAAAATTTCCCCCAATTTTATCTTTTTAAAAAAATTCTTTATTGTTTAAAGTATTACATATAATATTACATATGTCTCCTTTTCCCCCCATTGACCTCTCCCTGGCCCCCTCCTCCCCCTCTCAGCACATGCCCTTGGCCCCCCTAGTGTCTGTGTCCATTGGTCATGCTTATATACATGCATACAAGTCCTTTGGTTGATCTCTTACCCTCCACTCCCGCCCCTGCCTACCCTCTGAAGTTGACTGTCTGTTCAATGCTTCTCTGTCTTTAGATCTCAATTTTATCTTTTAAAAATCTTCTCAGACATATTGATTGTTTCTCTAGAGGTAAGATTTACTAAATAGTAACTAGGCTTCTTCTTAGTCCCTTAAAACGAATACTATGTAAACAGCAGCCCTCTGGTTGATATTTGATTAGTATATTGGTATATTTTAACTTGCATAAACATTTTTTCAAGCAAGTAAGATTCTTACAAAAACCAATATATTTTCACAAAGGAAAGGAAATATTTTCTAAAATGGGAACGGCTCCTAATTCCTTTGGAATGTCTTCTCTCACCCTCTAGGTTTGCTGTTTAGGACTTTATCTGTATCTTTGCTTCATAGTATTTTCTTCACTGCAGTTAAATGACTAGTTAATTTAATTTAATTTAATTTAACTGAATCTTATGCATCACCTAGTACATTATAAGTGTCCCCCAAATGCTTGCTGATCAGAATGAAATGAATGATTTAAATGAGAAAAATGGAAAGGTTCTTACATTTTTTCATCAGGTTTTATTTAATCTTAATGTTGAATTTCCTCTATTTCTAAAGCTGAAGCAAAAAGAAAAATAACTAGGTGCTATTTTCTCCATCTTTATCAAGAAAAACATGCAATATAGAAAAGTTAATTACTTGGTACAATATTATCCCTCTGATGAGTAGAGAATCCAGTATTTGAAGTCCATTAATGACTAATGAAATTCTAAAGCCTCTAATGAAAATCCAGAAACTTGTCAAGGAATTTTCAAATATTTATTTGAAAAATAAAAATTACAAAATTGAGGGAAGTTAACAAAACACTTATAATTCCATAGCTGTCTTTATCCCCCTTAACATAAGGCCCCTGGGATTATTTTGTCTCTTATGTTTTCTTATATTCCATTACAAATAAAGATGCACTGTATATCTTCATGAATATAGCTTTATTACTTCCCCTAAATAATTTCATTCGGATAAATTCCTGGAGTAAAATTGCTATGTCAATTCTGCTGTAACCAGTTGTAAAGCTGGCTGGAGAAATTTGAGAGTGAAGACTAATAAACCACTTAATTGAACTCTCTTAATTATGTACAAATGAAACGATACTTCCTACACTTAGAGAGTAGCTGACTACAAGGAGATGTCCAGCTATTAGCTTCTCTCAATAGTGGAACCTTAAATAAAATGCTCACTATGCAAATGCTCTTAATCTCTCAGTAATCACGATAGTCTTTCTTTCATATTAATTTAGCTTTTTAATGATTGAATAGTATTTTGAGTGAAGTAGATACATTGCTCTTTTACTAGACACAAGCAATAGAAAGGAAATCGTTTTATAAGCAAATAGCAAAATTGTATTACTGAACTTGGAGGAAGTCTGGCTTAGTGGCTAAAATGTACACTCTGGAGCTATACAGCCTTGGTTTGAATACTAGCTCCACCATTTGCATACAATGTAAGATCTCAAGCAAGTTATTCAATCTTCCTGAGATATATATTTACATATATATGAATATATAGACAGTACATTTATATATGTATGTATATAGGTATATATTTATAAATTAGTACTGGATATTATTTTATAAAGAAAAATACATTAAGATGAATATGTTTACAATATACTTATAAGCATGTTTTTCTCAATATATAAAATATTAATTTATGCACACACACACATACATACAAGATGCATAATACTTTTTATACCATGATCTAGCCAAGACCTTGAGAAACTGCTATCCTGACAATTGCCAGAGAGAAAACCTGTAATTTATTTATGGTTAACAACCCCATTCAGCAAGTTATCTCATTCAGTTACAGAGGAATCCATTTTGCGAGCCATTTATCTTAGCATATTGTTCCAGGAAAGTGCACTACTCAAAGCCAGTCTATGGATGATTTATTCAACTTCTCTTTTGTAATGTTCAAGATAAGTTTTTGAGTACACCTGCCTTAAACATACTCGTGTTAAACTTATCAACACACTATATATAAAGTTTTAAATTTATTTTATTTGGAACATATTCAGAATCATTTTTTAATAAAACCCTTATCTGTCCCAGGAATACTCCCTGGGCTTAGCTGCAATCATATATGACATAGATTTCTCTACCAATTATTCCTCAATAAACACAACTTTCATAACTGGAGGTCAAGCTGCCCCAGTGAGCTGACTGGTAGAGCATATATTTTCTCTCTTTAGTGGGCAGACAGAATTTTTTCATTCTAAGAAGTAGGCAGAGAGAACAGTCTCAAAACTCATGTTTTTTAAAAGCTCATGACGAAAATTATTCATCATGGATGTGAGGCCTCTTTATTTCTACAAATCAGTGGTTCTCAATCTTTCCTGAATCCAAAGGGCCTTCTGATACAAGGTACAAACCCTGTCCTCAAAAACGTACATCCATGGCCATACATGACCGCTAATGTACACAATTTAAAGCAGTCCTAGAACTCTTCTTTTAAAGTTTATCAACTCCATTTGGGTTCTTGAAACTGGTTACAAAGGTTTGCTCAAGGTACTCCAAAAATCTCCGAAGCACACTGAGTGCTGCTTACCTCAATGAAACTAAGGCATTTGCCCCAATAGGTTTATTTTCACTGATTATTTTTTTGATGATAACAACTGACTAAATTCCCATAATACTCCTGGCTTTAATTATCCTAAGCCTACTGCTTGGGAAACTGTAATGAGTGTTTTGCTCATTACATCACACAGGGATCCTGTTCAGTATAAACTTCAAATCGGAAATGACTGAGCTGCTCCTGGGGAAAGGATTTGCCTTTATTTTATGAGTACTTGAATGATCTATCTGTTCGTATTTCTTTCTTTAACTTTACAATTAAAATACTAAGAGATGTATCTGTGGCCCTTTGCTGGTGAGAATTTAGCGTGTAAGACTGTTTTTTGAGCACTAACCTGGTTGCTGGCTCCACTTCATTTCCTCTTGGCCGTAACTGTATCATCTACTTCTTATTTATGATATCTTGGTTGGCAACCCTTTTATAAATACTAAGTAACAAGGCAAAGAAGAAAGAAAGAAAAGATGGAATAAAGGATTACAAAGAAAGAAAAGGTTTTGGAGTATTTTTTGTAGTTATACTCCTTATATTCAATTTCTTTCAAAACAGGCAATTAAATATTTAACTCTAATTTACATTTTAAAGACTTTAAACATGTAAAATAAAACTGCTAAAGGTAATAGAAATTACCTTTTTTGTTAGTCCACGTGTTCCATTGCTGGTTGCAAAATCGCAATTGCCAAAGCTTTTCATCTTTTTTAGCTACACGACATTTTTACATTGTTTCTCTTTGAAACTTTCAAATACATAGAAGAATAAAGAAAATGGTATCATGAACACTCATGAACCTATCACCTAGGTATTAAAATGGTTAATATTTTTCCATATTTGCTTCTTTCAGTTTCCCTCTGTTACAGTATTTTTAGAGTGACTAACAAACACAAAAGAAACAAGGCCTCCCCACTCTATGCAAAGTCGGTGTGAAAAGGCAAAGAGAACAGATTTTGGAAGATAGAAAAGAGAGAAATCTACACACTCAGTCACGTGTCCACAATGACTTAGGGGGAACGCACGCATTTGTAGGGGGGCAAACAAGTCTTTCCCTAGGGAACCCACTTTCACGAGATGATTAGATGGACTTTGGTTTTGCATCTGTCACTTGGCAAATAATGCTCCCATCTTCAGGATGTTCCCTGTCAGCCATTTCATACACATATGATGACGCTATGGCAAGTGATGTGATGCCGGGGAGGTATCGATGAAACTGGCACAGTTGCTTTGTATTTTAATAGATCCTAAATATGTACAAATCCATCCGAACCACCTGTGGCAAATGTATTGTGGCAAAATGACACTGACTGTGTAAGTCTGCTTATTTTCTTTTAGTCTGGAAGCCATACTTCTTTATTCTGTCCCTCTGGGCTTGGGTCCAGGCACTCAAATGCCACTTGGCCTTCAACAGAACTCAGCCTCCTGGCTTGGAAATGTCATACGCAGCCATTCCGGAATTGTAGCTTTGACCACAGAGCTGCTACCAGTAGCCCATGTTCCTTAAGTCCTCCATGAAAACTGCAGGCTGCCAGATGCTGAGAGGCTGTGCGATACCTTTTCAGGCTGAGACCAGGTCCCGGCATTACAAGGAGTCTGGGACCCACAATTTAGCTGTCTGATCCCAACTCCCAGTCACTGTCACATTCACTTCTGAACAGTATTCATCACATCTGACAGGAGCACCATGGATTTCAACAAGATTCTTTTTTACATTTTTTATTGAATTTATTGGGGTGAGATTGGTTAATAAATGTATGGGTTTCAAGTGTACAACTCTATAGTACATCATCTTTATATTGTATTGTGTGTTCATCACCCAAAATTAAGTCTCCTTCCATCACCATTTATCCCCTCTTTAACCTCTTATACCTCCACCCACCCTTCCCCATTCCCTCTGGTAATCACCATACTGTTGTCTGTGTTTATGAGGTTTTTTCTTAATCCATTAACCATTTATACCCAGCACCACATATTCTTGATCCATGTTCAATCATGTAGTTTCTTTTTATAAAAAATATAATTTTATTGATTTCAGAGAGAGAGAGAGAATAAAACATCAATGATGAGAGATAATCATTGACCAGCTGCCTCCTGCATACCTCACACCGGGGATCAAGCCTACAACCTGAGCATATGGCTCAATTGGGAATCGAACGGTGACCTCCCAGTTCATAGATTGATGCATAACCACTGAGCCACACTGGCAGGGCCCAATCATGGATTTTCAATGGATGGTCTAATGCCCTGCTCCAGGCCTGCGTTCAGTTGTAGAAGGAACCATTCAGGGCAGCATTGGTGTGCTGGTCCCTGAGCCACATGCAGTTGGCCAGGACGCTGTGGTGTCCATGGATGTGTCCCAGGAGAAGACCAACAGGAGCTGGTGTTAGGGTTCCACTTCACTGAAGAGATCCATCCTCGGGTGGCTGGCTCATTTTTAACTCATTAGAACCACTCACCTTGGACTCCTCTCAAAAGCAACTTTGCCTCTCTGGCTGCCTCCTTGCTTTCCTCAGAAATTAGAATAGCCCTCCTCTGCAGGTTTTAGTATGCATCTCTGAAAAGTAAACACCTGTTTTTACATAATCACAATAACATTTTTCACACCTAACAGAATTCATAATACTCTCCCAATAGTTAATACCTAGTCTACCCTCAAATTTCCAGTTATCCTATCCCCCTAAAATAGTTTTATAACTGTCAAAACTTCTTAAGCTTAACATGTATGAAGTAAGCATACTCAAACTTCCTCTTTACCTCTATTTAGCCACGTTGTTTACCTCTGAATGCCAACATGCATGGGTACAGCTAAATGATTAGTAAAAATAAAGTGTTGGAATATATCATACCATGATCCCATTTAGTAGCAAGGGTTAATCATAGACTATTTAAATCATTAATAAAAATTATCTTCCAGGAAAATTTCAACTTTCAATATTTTTATAAAATAAAATGTTACTTGTTATGAAATATCCAAAGATTCTATTAATTAAAAATAATATGAATTGGTTTTTAAATATGGACCCACTGTACCTAAAAGCTTACTAATTTATAATATTTATACCTTTGAAAGACAGAAAAGCTCTTCTGGTTCTTTCAACAATGATCAATATTGCTACATTTTTAGCATTTGATTATGTTCTCTGCCTCCCTTTTAGAAAACTGGGTTCTATGCTAATTTACACTGTTCTTTGTATAATTTTCTGTTCCTGTTGAACATAGTGATAGTCTTTTATATGCTTTAGAAATATTGGAGATAAATTTCTTTTTAAAGATGTTCTTTCAGCAGCATTACCTCATAAGCATCGCCTAATTGGATAAAGCATCTGTAGATCAGGGATCTGGCAAATGTTGTTTTATTTTTAAGAACAAATTTCCAGTAAATCCAGTTTTCAGTTTACACTTATAAAGTCAAAATGTCAAGATGTCTCAAAAACAGTACATTAAATTACAAGTGAACTTTCCAGATTTGATTTGGTAAAGATAGCACAGTGCTCAACGAGACTGTGTGTCTACAGTATGCCTGAGTGAGCAATCAGAGATCACACAGGAACATACTGTCAAAGGCCAGACCCACGCCACTTATGCAAATACCTCGAGGCGGAATTGGCCTAATAGAATAAAACTTTTTTTCCCCTCAAAAATGTCAAAGCATGTGGGAAATGTTACTGAAGTGTCTCCTTTAATGAGCATTTCAGTGAGGAATACACTGGAAAAGCATGTATTTAGGGGTAAGGCAGAGGTCAAAAAAGTCACGACACGCCAAACCATGTCTCATTTCTATACCATTCAGGCGAATGGAAGTGTCTAAATAAAGACTGAAATTATGTCAAGCAACACATCTAATCTTATATATATTATTGATTGTTTTTACAGCGAGGAAGGGAGAGGGATAGAGAGTTAGAAACATCGATGAGAGAGAAGCATCAATCAGCTGCCTCCTGCACACTCCCCACTGGGGATGTGCCTGCAACCAAGGTACATGCCCTTGACCGGAATCGAAGCCGGGACCCCCCAGTCTCCAGGCCAACGCTCTATCCAGTGAGCCAAACGGGCCAGGGCAACACATCTAATCTTGATGTGTATCACACATGACCATCTCTCCACTCCAAGACCTTTATGGAAGGAATTTGAATAATAAATTACACTTGTCCAGAAGAAACAGATTTAATGAAGTGGGAGATCTATTCTGGAGAGTTTGAATACTGAAAGCTTTGGAATATATGATCCAGATTTTTAACTTGAGATATAATGTGGTAGTTTTTTTTACCCATCAGTAGGTATTACACTTTCTGGTTTCATGAGAGGTGCATGGTTGAGGAAGGGTAAGCCATTAAAATCACTTAATTCCTTCTAAAGGATAATCTTCACTCCTGCCTGTCATTTATATCACAAGAAAAGTACAACCGGGAGAAATCACTACCGGATTCTAGTGGAGAACTGATGGGCTCTCAGATTCTAATTTTTAGGAACTATGCACTTCATGCCGGTAGATGCTTATAGCGTGATTATCTAAACACCGAGATATCAATCAGCAGAAGCTCTGCCGGAATGATGGATTCAGAACCTCTGGAAATGTTCTCCTTCATAAAGACGATGAGAACCCTGGCAAAAAAAAAAAATCTCTGACATTTTCAGTACTCTGGAAATTAACCAAGGATTTGTAACAACCCAGGAGCATTTGTTCAAGAACAACAACAGAATCTTGATAAGGACAAGATTCTGTGGCCTTTTAACTTGCCTGTTCTTAGTTGTTCTTGGCAGCTCTGTGGTAGTTTGAAAATCAGCAGCCCTGCAAACCCAGTCTCTGTGAAACCAACAGCCTGACAGTCACTGGAGAAGTCAAAATGAGTTTTGTTGAAACACACACACACACACACACACACACACACACACACACACACCAGCTAGACCAGTGGTCGGCAAACTGCGGCTCACGAGCCACTTGCGGCTCTTTGGCCCCTTGAGTGTGGCCATGAAGTTTCAGTCGCACTGTACGTGCGCGCTCGCATATGGTATTTTGTGGAAGAGCCACCCTCAAGTGATCGCAGTTTGCTGACCACTGAGCTAGACAGTAATTAGAGTGGTAAAAACATAGTTTCCTGAGAAAAACAATTACAGTAGGGGAAAACAGTCCTCAGTGTAGAAACTGTTTCAATTCTGAATACAATAAGGAAAAGTGAGAATTTATAGCCAAAGACTCAAATAGAGTGAGGCTCTATTGAGGGACGATGACTAACAGGAAACACCAGAGGTAAAGAGGGATTCTAACTAAATTGGTCTAACACGATTCTTACCAAAGGCAGGCCAGGGAGATCAGACATCACCTGGGAAGATGGTGGAGGATAAGGAACCTGATTAGATATCAAGAGTTATCAGATAGCCCTAACTGGTTTGGCTCAGTGGATAGAGTGTTGGCCTACGGACTCAAGGGTCCCAGGTTCGATTCCGGTCAAGGGCATGTACCTTGGTTGCGGGCACATCCCCAGTAGGGAGTGTGCAGGAGGCAGCTGAATCGATGTTTCTCTCTCATCAATGCTTCTAACTCTCTATCCTTCTCCCTTCCTCTCTCTAAAAAATCAATAAAATATATTTTTTTAAAAAAAGAGTTATCAGATAGTGCCTGACTGGTGTGGCTCAGTGGTTGAGTGTTGACCTATGAAGGGAGGTCATGATTTAATTCCAGGTCAGGGCACATGCCTGGGTTGTGGCCTCCATCCCCACTGGAGAGCATGCAGGAGGCAGCCAGTCAATGATTCTCGCTCATCATTGATGTTTGTTTCTCTCTATCCCTCCCCCTTTCTATCTGAAATCAATAAAAATATATAATTTTTTTAAAAAGAGTCATCAGATAGCAAGGATGGAGTATTATAGTTAAACTTAGCAGGATTCTTGCTAAAAGTGAGTAATGCAGAGACAAACATGGAGGCTGAGAAATTAGGGCCTATTTGAGAAAAGACTTCAGGGGGGCTAGAGTGGAGTTTGGTCAAGAAGAGAGTCTTTGTCACTTTAGAGCTTCTCAAAAAGCCATCATGCCCAAGGAATAGTCACTGTTTAACCTGACTGGCAGCTCCTGGAAGCCCCATTCACAGAGTGTGCCCTCATATCACCTCATTCAAAGGTCACTCACCTAACCTTAACCCTACCCCTACCCCTAGCCTTAACTTAACCCTATCTCTAACGCTAACCCTAACCCTAACACTAACACTAACCACTGTTTGGTCCTTTGTTCCAATTAGGGACAACTCTGAAGGGACATTCTAGCTCTCTCTATAGGATTGGCTGATGCCTCTTTTGGACATGCCACTCATTTTAACCTCTTCTTCCCAATACTGTCCCCTCACTCATTCACGGATATTCCTTGCTGAGAGCTCCCCAACCCCATCAACATTTCTGCACACAAATGACCATTTCAGAGTCTGTTTTCAAAGGCCCCAACTTAAAATGGTAGTAATAATACCAGAGAGAGAAGAGAGATTTTTAAACAATAAAATCATTAAGAAGGCAAAAAGGAAATGTATAGTATTAATTGAAAAGGGGGGATTTTTCTCCATTTTGATAAACAGGAAGGAGGGGAAGAGAACAGGTGGGGGAACTTTGGCAGAGAGTCACAGTAAGACTGTGCCACATGGAAGAATTATTCCCCTAAGAGAATTAAAGTGTTAGGTAAGCAAAAACGGAAATATGTGTTGGCCAAGCAAGACAAAAACTTGTCCCCTACCAGTGGTATTTAGGAGCACAAAAATAAATCAGAAAGATCTGGAAACCAGAGAGCCAGATAACTATGGAAAAAACAGAAGATTCTCTCTCTGTCTTCCCACTGAATACCTTTACTCCGAGACCCCCAGGAACATTTGGTCATTTGTTACTCACCAGCTGCCAGCCTTACTTCCTCCTATCTTCTTTGTAATCAATAATGCAATTTAAGTATCTGCCCTCCCACTCTCTGCTCTTAGCTAAGCTGGAACTTCCCTACAAAGCCTGATTTTTGTTGTTGTACACATCACTATGTTGTACAACTGAAACTTAATACAATTTTATATGTCAATTATATCTTAATAAAAAAACTTCATTCTCTAAAAAAGTTAATTAAGTAATTTTGGAATATAAGTGAATGTTTTTAAATAAATAATATTTTCCAGATGCATTAATTCATTGAAAAATCCTGTTCCATTTATTGGTGATGTCACCCTTTTTAAAAAATACATTTTTATATAAAATAAAGTTTGTGTCTCAGGAATAGATAAAGACGGTTTAGATTGGGTTCAAAGGCCAAAGTAAATGGGAGATACTCAAAGTTATTCAATAAATAACCCATTAAGCAAAATTAACATCAGTTTAATTTTGTTTCATAAAAATACTAAACATTTCAAATGAAAAATACAACTAAAAAAGTCTGCAGGTTGTGCTTTAATTTCACATTTCAGACATTGCACAATATTTACAAGACACTCATTTTGATTGTGCGATATAAAACAGTTTTTACTCCCAATATAAAATCTGTTTAATTTCTCATGTTAAACAATAAGAAGGACATACATGCAAGATAGCTTTGTTACTAAGTTAATGATCCCTTGAAATTTTATGTGGCTACATGATGATTGCTAAATGTGTTAAACACACACACACACACACACACACACACACACAACAAAACAACAAAAACTCAGAACAAATTGGTTATCCTGTGAGCTTTTTTTCTTTCTTTCCTTCTTTTCTTTCTGGTATATTGCATTAAAGAGAACCTATCTATAGACATCATTAATAATAATTGTCCTTAAGGAACAATATAAATATAAGCTAAACAAAAATAATAAGGAAGATGCTATGTAAAAAATCTTATTATCTAAAAATCATTGCAATCTTAAGCCATATGTAGACACTAGTAGCTGTGACCACTGCACTGCAGAAGCTAAAATGAGAGTACGTTTTTCTTCACCAAAAATCCCAACGTTCATAGGGGCAAACAAACAGTGACATAAGCAAAATATTCACTATATCAGAAATAAAGCACAGGCCTTTAGAGTCATTATCCAGTGAACTTGTGTCCTTATATGAGAAAGGGCAGCCACAGGCATCTGGCCCCTGAAGTTCTCTGGTACCCACATTTGGGATGTACCTTTCTTTAAGAAGATGGCCGTCTGTGGAAGTGAACTCCTTAAATAACTGCCTGCAGTTATGGCATGGTTTAATCTATATATATAAAAGCCTAATATGCTAAGTGTCCAACCGTTTGACCATTCAACCGGTCGCTATGATGTGCACTGACCATCAGGGGGCAGATGCTCTGACCAGTAGGTTAGCTTGCTGCTGGGGTCTGGCTCATTGGGACTGGGCAAAATGGGCCAGACATGCCCTGGAGCCCTCCCGTGGTTCCTCCCAGTCTGGCTAACCCCCCGCGATCCCTCCCTGGCCACTAAAATAGTTCTTCTAATTAATTTCCTTTCAGTGTGCATGAATCTGTGCACCGGGCCTCTAGTCATTTATAAAGACTCTTCACAGAATCTGAAGTTGAATTCATAGAAATGCAAACGAGGGATGATGCCTGATGAGTCAATCCAGGAAGGAGAATTCTTCATGGGTTTAACATCCATTTCAATGGCAGACTTTGTTCCCACTGACTCCAACTTCTTTGTTTCGTTTGTGAAATTACAGGAGAAAGTCTCTAGATAAAGTGCTTTCCCTATTGCTAGGTTTAAATCTAAGAAATAAAACTTAACCCTTAGAAAAAATATAAGCTCAGTGTTAACGTGTGTTTTTAGGTTAAGTAAATTGGATTTGTGGCTGTTGCTTTTCTAAAAACATAACTACAACAGTGAAGAAGGTAAATTATCATGTGAGCAAATCCAGGGGTTCTGCCTCCGTGATGTGTGGAAAACTATTCTGAGGGAAAGCACAAAAGTGAAGGTTAACGACGGAAGTACCCTGTGACACCCACAGAGCTCAGCTTGATTCCCACACGTTGCCTAAGTGAGCAGAATCGGGGAACTCTGGAATCTTCTGTGTCCTGTCATGTTGTGCCCATATAATTCATTAGAAACCCAAGGCTGTACAATCGTCCACTCGTCATTCCAAAGAAAGCAACATTAAAACTCCTGAGGCCAGAACACATTTTAAGTGACACTGATTTCTTTGACCCTATGCAATCACATTGGACAGTGAACGGGATTGTAAACCACCACTACCTTGTTTTTATTTTAGTCTAAAATATATATACTGTATTACTGATGATTCTTAGATTGGCATCACGACCTTTAAAAATCCTCACATTGAGTACAAAATACATAAATATACAACGAGTTGCGAAAATATTCCTTATTTGTGAGATGAGGAAAAAATGGGATCAGAGAAAATGTACATTGTGGCGTCCAACTTGTCTGAGCATTTTCCAGTTTGGGAACTCCTTGGTCGCTTGGGCCATGTCCTCAAAATTCTGTCTAGTCTGTTTATGATTTCCTTTCAAGAAAAGACAAGGAAAGAAAGAACCAAGTTAACGAAAGCTCCTTGTCAGAAATCTGGGAATGCCTTGATGATGGACTCGTAGGTGGGCGGAGGCGGCGGGGAGAGGCCCACGGGCAGGCTGCTGCTGGACCAGTGGAAATCGGGGCGCCGCAGGCTGTGGGCCGTGAGGATGGCGGGGGAGGTCGGGGAAGCGGGGAGCGTCATCACCTGGCTGTCCGTTTCCACGGGAAGTGGTGGGCTTTGCAGAAATGGATGGAACGTGGAAGCCCTGAAGCTTGATTTTCGGGGGAAGGAATTGCCTTGTTCCAGGGAAGCTTGTCGCTGGAAGGTGAGACTGGCCAGGCTGAGGTTGCTGCGGCGTTCGCAGCCACTGTGGCGGTAAAATCCAGGCCGGTGGAGGCCGTGAGTATAAGAGGACCTTGGTCGCCGACTTGAACTCCAATGGGAGATGCGGGCGCTCGCTCTTCTTCGAGACAAACAGACAAACAGAGCCCAGATAAATCCTCCGATCACGAGCCCGATAGCCATGGACACTGTGAAGGACATGATAAGATCCTCTGAAACGAAGAAACAAAAAAAAAAAACAACAACAAGCAGGTAATTTGATTTGTAAGTAGGGACTCAACTGAAAACACAGGGCAGAATGCAAATAATAACTATGCAATGGTGTATTCAGGGTGCTTCCTCCCAAAAATGTATACACACTTTAAATAATTATTAATTCCAATGGGTTAAACCTGAAAAGAAAGAAACATTGCCATTAATTATTCAAAGTGTGTATACACTTTTTGGGGCATCTTATATGATTAAACCGATTTTAAGTTAGAGGAATAGAAAATTGTACTAGGTGGATATGAACAAGTGGAAGCTGTTACATTTCCATTTAAACAAAAGTGGTTCTCAACCTTCCTAAGGTCGCGACCGTTTAATACAGTTCCTCATGTTGTGGTGACCCCCCAACCATAAAATTATTTTCATTGCTACTTCGTAACTGTAATTTTGCTACTGTTATGAATCGTCATGTAAACATCTGATATGCTATATGTGTTTTCCGATGGTCGTGACCCACAGGTGGAGAACCGCTAAAATAACATTTTATATGTATCATTTCATGTGGCTTACATTATTTTATCATCTTTAAGAAAGAAGTCATAAATATAGTTCCATTTTTTTTAAGGCCATTATTTAGCTCATAACGTTTTTATAGGGTTGCAAATGTAGTTGAAAGATTATTTCCATTTGAGTTACAGTAGTAAGTAATGCGCCAAGTTCACGAGGAACTTTGTAATCATATTGATTTTGCCTTTTCCTCTGTCTGTTCTGATCAAGCATCAATGTCTCCCACCTGCAGGGCTCATGATATCTCACTTTCTGAGCTCATTCTGAGAGAGGAAGTGCTGGGCTAGAACCACCTGGTGGGCTTACTGATTTATGTTCTATTCTCTAAAATTCTGGACTGTCACTTTTATCTATGACTCATTGATGACATGACCTATCCAGACTACTGGGCTCTTTCTTGGACCCAAAGTTCTGGTTCATGCTGCCATCATGTCCTTGTTTTGATAATAAAATTCCTGTCCTCTGAATTTCCATAGAATCCTGCTATACACCAGTATCCTTCAATTCACAGAACTTGTATTTGTTCAGATTTTCTCTTCTGGTGGGAAATGGGGGAGGGCAGAAAACCTTACCAAAATGGAAATTCTACCTTACTGCTCCTTTGTGAGAACTACATGCAATTCTTGAATGAAACTGGGTAACAGAGCCCCTGCTTTGAATGGAAAGACACCCTGGATATCAGAAGGCCCCTCCATCCGTACTACCCACATTTCTCCATTCTCTACCCCACAATCTAACCCATGAGCCATGTTGATTTTCTCACTAACACAAAGCCTGTTCTTCTCTCTTAAATTCTGTGCTTTCCCATGCTTTGTTTTGTTTTTACATCTAGATACAATTTTTACATTTCTGTCTGGAAAACTCATTCTTCAAGCTCCATTTCATGTATAACCTTTTGGATAGAGACACATTTCATTAAAAAATGTTACTCTTAAGTAGAGGAGTAAGCTATCTTATCTCATTGCTTATCTGGAAATTAACTCGGCGGGGTTGTGAAATTGGGAAAACAAAAGAAGGGGGTTTTCAAATGCTTTGAAGTTCCTTTCAGGAAGAGGTAGAATCTGCTTCCCCACCCCTTGAATCTGGTCTGCCTTCGTGACTTGCTTGGGCCTCTAGGACTCAATGGAAATGAAGCTGTGCTAGCACAAGTCTAAGTCTCAAGAGGGCTTTCGGCTTCCACCCCCTCTGCTCTCAGGAACCCTGCAGTTGCCAGCCTGTGAACTCCTTCAGGTAGCCTCTTGCTTGTTGAGAGATCCATGGCCCAGTTATCCTTGTGGCCCTGGCCAAGAGCCCGTCAAACTCCAGATATGTAGGTGGGATCATTTAGATCATTCAGATTCTAGTCAATCCAACATCTGAGTGTGATACGTGCGAGAAGGCCAGCAGGAAATGCATTAAGCTGATCTGCATCCGAATTGCCAACCCCAGAATTATGAGCCGCATCAATGATCATTTAGGCCACTATGTTTGGGGTTGGATTTTTACACAGCAAAAGCTAACTGATTCAAATTCAGCTTCATCCCTAACATGTTTGTGATTTTTAAGAAATTTATTTAGACTCATTTGTTTTATTATTTTTTTAATGGAGTTAGACTTTATGATTGCCAAGGTTTGTTTTTTACCAGTTTGTTGTTGTGTTCTATGAAAATCAGTAATTCAGAAATAACAAAGAAGCTAATGTTAATGAATTTCTAAGACTGATTATTGCTCCTTAGTTTTAAGATATATTTCATGTCTTTCTATCTTTTATTGTTACATTTATCTCCCAAGGAAAGATTATATTTGTTATCTCCTACTTTCACAATTATTGTTAGAAATATAAAAATCCTCTAAGACAATTGTTTATATTAAATCTACACAATAATTTTTGTATAATAGGAAGATGACTTCTGAATTACAAGATGATTCAGGAAACATCTCTTAGACCCAGTATTGTTCTTCCAAAATGTGTCTCACAAAAATAATACTGAGTCATAACCTGAAAATGCAGTCTCTTGAGATGAGGATTTTATTGCGTTAGACTCTATCTGGAGAAAGCAAATAAATAAAGTTAGAACCTAACGTAAGCCTTGCTAGTAATGTAGTAAAATTCCAAATTAACCTCTACCGGGGCCCCAAATATTTGGAGCCCAGAAAAGAAGTTATAGGAATTCAGAGTTTCCAAGACAATGGCAGCAATGTAAATAAGAATTCTCCAATATTTCTTCCAAAAGGAAAAACAAAAAAACAAACAAACACAAAACACTAAGAGAACAACAAAATGAACAAATAAAACTATACAAAACCCATGACTTCAGTATAATTAGAAGACAATGACATCCAACTTCAAGTTACCTAGAAAATGAACTATGAAAAACAATAGAGATGCCAATCAATTATCTTCCATGCTTCCACCGAAAGCTTTCATGGAGAAGAAAGGCAATTCTGTAAAAACTAAAAATGATGAAAAGGTGTTCTGGTCCCTGAACACAGTGTTTAGGAAAGAAGCTTTCGGTGCATACAGACATGTGAGGAGGCACATTTCTTTGGAAAGACTGCCAAAGGTCACCTCTCGTATGATTGCATTTATATGAAATGTCCAGAACAGACAAAACTGTGCAGATAAAAAGCAAATAGTGATTGCTTAGGGCGGGTGGGAGAGATGGGAGGGCATGGGAGTGACTGCTATGGGAACAGGGTTTCTTTGTGAAAGACAAAATGTTCTCAGATTAGATTGTGGTGATGGTCACACAAGTCTGTGGCTATAATAAAAACCATTTAAATGTACCCTTTAAGTGGGTAAAGTCTGTCTCAAAGCTGCTTAAAACAACAAAGGAAGAAAAGGAGAGGGGTTTTTGGTAACCACACAATGAAGGAGAAAAGAAAGAGTAAGGGACAATTTAGGGTCCTTTGAAACAAAAGAAAATTAAACACCATTAAAGGACACACAATTCCTCTCCCACCTTCAGCGTCTAGAAATAAAAGTCAACCAGTAAAAACATCATACTTTGCTATACTGAGGAAAAGAGGATTCTAGAATGACTCCCAGGATTCTGGGGTGGGAAGGCCAGGGTGGACACCAGATTTGAAAGTCTGTTATGAACAAAAATACTTGGGAAAATTATGGTAAACAATATTATGTTTTCTATTGACATATTTCCCTGAATCAACAACCTCCATTAGAGAATTTTAAATAACAACTTCAAATATAGAAACAGAGATATGGAGTTTTAGCTAAAACAAACTCTTAAAAATGCCTTGGACTCAAATCTCTCATTTTATTGATATTGAAAGATTGTAAGGTTTATATAGTAGAACTATCATGGTTTTTTTAAATCCTCACCAAGGATATGTTTATTTATTTTTAGAGAGGGAGGAAGGGAGAGAGAAACATTGATGTGAGACAGAAACGTGGGTTGTTTGCTTCTCCTAAATGCCTCAACTCGGGATCAAACCAGCAACCTAGGTATGTGCCCTGACTGGGAATCAAACCCAAAACTTTTCGTGTGTTGAGCGGCATTCCAGTCAACTGAGCCACCCTGCCAGGGGTGGAACTAACATGATTTATTTTAACAATTGAATATTGACAACCAGCACTGGTCAGGAGACTATGGCTTTCACTCATGTACAACATAAAAGGAGGAGACAAATAGTCCAGTTCACAAAGTATATGCCCTGGCTTTTGTATATAAACGTATATAACCACTAGGGTCTGATTGAGGATCCTACGCATATCAGGATATTAGCAGGCATAATAGATGAGGTCAAAGACACATATTTACTTTATTTAAACTAAATGGAGATAAAAGCCAAGATCTTGAAACTGAGTTGGTTACCCAGTAAAAGCATTTGAAGATTTGCAGGAGTTTCCATACACAATCCCAGTGTATCTACCCTTTCAGCCTGTCAACCACAGTCTCTTCTGGCAAATAAAGCATTCCTAATGGTTTATCTATAGTGAGAAATAGCATCAGGTTCAATGTCAAGAAAAACAAGTTAGAAACTTTCAAAATATATATCCAGGGGGAAATAATTTCTTCTCGTTAAAGTGATTGAGAATATTAGCAAAGGAAACCAAAATACATGAAGTGAGAAATATATTTATATGCCCGGTGACTTTGATTTCCAAAATATATTATTGTTCTGATAGAAGAAAACAAGGGTCATATACAAACTCTAGTAGATAAGTTGTTAAAGAATATTTTCAACCACCACAATCTTCTTAAATGAAAAATATAAATTTTGTGAGTAGAAAGATTATTATTTTTAGTGGCACTAAAAGTGGAATAATAGTCTCACAAAAGCAATTTAATAATATATCTATTTTAAATTATTATTTCCTATGGGTTGTTAATATTTCTATTTGACATTGTAGACCTTGGTCTGGGCCCACAATGTAGGCAGAATAGATAGTTTTGATTCAAAGTATGTTGTTATTATAAGTGAAAGACTGTATATGATTATATACATAGCTGAAGAGGATTCAATATTGAATGCTAAAAGTACCTGAGAATAATATGTACATATTAATAATAAATTATTTAAATTTTGAAGGCATATAAATACAAAAAGATGGAGCTACAGAAATTATAAAAATGAGAGAGAAAATTATACTGCCTTAGATATGGATTTGCCTAATTTTATTGTTCAGTTGAGTGCACATGCCGTGAAAATGACTTCCTTTCCCATGTGGTCAGTCAAATATCTGTTTTAGAAGTTACTGCACTAATTCTTACGTCCTTGCTATATATGCAGAATTTTTTAATACTTACAAATGGGAATAACACAAGACTCTCTAAGACTTGCTGAAATATATGGTAAAAAGCTGATCTGTCTGGCTAAGCACCCTTAAATACTAACTGCAAGAACAAGTATGGAAATGCAGAAAAGCAATAAGAAAGAAATATTAAGAATCACAATGATAACAGCCTGTTCCAGAATGGTCTTCCATAAGGAGACTTTTTG
The DNA here is from genome assembly GCF_964212035.1 of Myotis nattereri. Lineage (NCBI taxonomy): Eukaryota > Metazoa > Chordata > Mammalia > Chiroptera > Vespertilionidae > Myotis > Myotis nattereri. The sequence continues at coordinate 92,301,353 of NC_138081.1, read as the reverse complement.
TTTATAGTGAATGATTTTCTGACACAAACAGTGAGAGTCCAGAAAATATCTAATAAAAACAGCATCTATTGGCCATACAGCTTTAAAATTATGTAGTTCAATTCTGGCAGACTTCTGCCCATAAATGTGGGGAGCTTTTTTTTTTTTTTTTTTTTTTTTTTAAAAAAACTTACTATAAAAGAAAATATACCTGAAAAATATATTGACTCAGATATTTCTCTTTTGAGGACAGTTTGCTTATTTCTCAACATTCTTAAGGGGGGAAAAATAAGCCATGACTTCACTTCACATAATTACAATATAATGCAAATAATGACACCAAACAATTACTTTTAGAAATGCAGATATTCATTTGAAGGCAAATAAGAACAAATTCTAAATCAGTAAAGTATATAGATGATGTATTATGGAATTATACACCTGAAATTTATATAATTTTATTAACCACTGCAACCCAATAAATAAATTCAACAAAAATAAATAAATAAATAAACATAAAAACAAGGAACAATAAATAAATAAGATCAGTAAGGTATGGCATATAAATTAGGTATTGTTATTCTAATTTGTATTGTGTTTCTACACAACCAGCAAGGGACTGGCCCATACATCCTCAATGAATAATTTTTATTATAATGGGTATTTAACTTACCCAAGTCATGTTATTCATTTTGGCCTAATAACAGTCACTACAGTGCCTCGCAATTCTAATATTCTAATCTTGAATCTGGTTTTTAGTAAGTGTAATCATTACCTCAAATTTTATTAGTATTAAAATTTAGTAGAGGCTACCATCTAGTGGCCTTGAGTTGAATCGTTCCAATATCTGAAAAGTAATTTTTGTCTTTGATAATAAAATAGAACGTTGATCTAGTCACAAAATCCTTTACAATTATCTATAATAATAAAAGTGTAATGTGCTAATTAGACTAGACGTCCTTCCGGATGACCTTCTGGACAAAGCCAGGGCTGTGAGGGAAGCCTGGGTCCCAGGTGCCAGAGGGAAGCAAGTGCCGGCAGCGGGGGAAGGAAGGCCTACTCTTGCACGTATTTCGTGCATTGGGCCTCTAGTAAGAATAATAAAGCTTAACTATTACCAAAGCAGGCTATGTATGCTGTTCTTCGTTCCCTCGAGTATAGAGGAGAATGTTTCAAGCAATAAGATGTTGGCAAAAGCTTTTTAGAGAGAATAATATTTAGGGCAGAGAAAACTCAATGGATTACAATAATTTCAACAGAATAATTACTTTTATGAGTATATCATCTGCCAGAAAATCCTCTTTGGTCTGTTTTCACAATGCCTCTATATCCAGAATTCAAATTCTTATTTAACTGCTCTGCCACCTTTGTGGTCCAAGCAACCAGCATCTCTGGCCTGGAATATTGCAGTAGCCTTTTATCTGGTCTATTTGTCCTACTCTCCCAATTATGTTCTATTCTCAATATAATAGCCACAGTGAACCTTTGAAAATGTAAGTCAAATCACATCACTCTTCTGTTCCAAACCCTCCATATTTGAGTAAAAGCAAACTCCTAAAAGTGACCTCTGTAGATAGAGGTTCCAAGTTGACCTGTATTTAATTATCTCTGCTCACCTCTACTCTTTGTACTCTTCTACTAGCTCATCCAACTCCATCTGCACTGCACTCTGCCACCAGACTCCTTCTTGACTTAAGGCCTTGCATAAACAGTAGAAACATCCTATATAATAAAATCTTAATATGCTAAGTGTCCAGTCATCCAGTCAGCCATTCAGCCAATCAAAGCATAATATGCTAATGATATGCTAAGGCTGCTCAACCGCTCACTATGATGTGCACTGACCACCAGGGGGCAGTCAACTGGTTGACCAGTTGCTATGATGTGCACTGACCACCAGGGAGCAGACACTCCAACTGGTAGGATAGCTTGCTGCTGGGGTCCGGCCAATCGAGACTGAGCAAGACAGGCCAGGCATGCCCTGGAGCCCTCCTACAGTCCCTCCCCAGCTGGCCAACCTCCTGTGTCCCTCCCCGGCCCTGATCATGCACCAGTGGGCTCCCTGGCCTCTTGCAATCCAGGACCCCATGGGGGATGTCGGAGAACCAGTTTTGGACTGATCCTGCAGGCCAGGCTGAGGGACCCCACTGGTGCACGAATTCATGCACTGGGCCTCTAGTGTAAAGATAAGATTCCAAGTAAGCTTTTGTGGATTGATCCTTTCAGGTATACTGACTATAAATACTGGTTAAACTGCACACCCTTCCCTTCCCCTAAAACAATTCCTATCTGCAGGCACTGAAGAATGACCAAACATAGGCAGTTACTAGAGGGAATCTGACACTTGGAAGAAAAGAAGAGCAAGCACTAGATTATTTTTCTACTTTTCGAAACTTCTGGTCAGAGCACAGTTTCCAGTCTGAGTCATGTGGGGCAGGTGAAACTCCATCTGAAAACCTGTAGCATTTCCAGTCTGAAGAAACCGCGGAAATGAGGATCCCTACATTTTATTGATAAACATTTCCTATATCTATGGTGGACTCTTGAACTGTATTGCAAATTCCAAATAGCACAGCTAGAGAAAAAGACAAACAGATCAAAACACCAACAACCAAAACCCAACAACCAAAAAACTAAACTAATCTGAGATGTGAACTGCCTTTCAAGAGACAGGCTTTATAGGGATTTTAGTTGGAGTTCTAAACATGTATTTGCTTGTGAAAACAAACAAGAAAAAGAGACTCTTATAGGTAATATAAAAGAACCCAAAAGCCCATTTAAAATGTTCCGAATACAACGTAAAGCTGCTTGACGTGAAGAAACAGGAAAATGTGACCCATCCTAAGAGAAAAGAAAGTCAGCCCCTTAAGACACTAGGATGACCCAGATGTTCCATAAGCAGACAAAGAGGTCATAGCAACTGATATCTATGTTTAATGATGTGAAGGAAAATGTTCATAATGAAAGAAAAAGTACAAAGTATCAGCAGAAAAATGGAAACTATAAGAAATAACTAGGTGTACAAAGGAAATATCAGAACTAAAAATGTTATCTCAAGAAACAAAGGCCCTCTTTCTCCAATACCTTAATAGTATGTCCCCCCTCTCCACCCCCAACCCCCCCCCCCCCCCCCCCGTGCTAACCCCCGCCCCCTCACCACACACACCTTAGAGAAAAAGTCGTAGGGAAGAGGAAAGAGGGGAGACCCAGTTCATGAAATTGAGGATTGTTATGTTAAATTTGCTCAAGCTTTTATACTGACATCCTTTACACAATTCTGCCTCAAGCCATTCACTTCTCAACAAATGTGGCTTGTGGGTACTTACTTGTGCATATTTGCTGATAACATTTCTCCTGAGTGCCCGGAAATTCTCCAACTATGCTGCATTTCTGCCCTAAAACCTCACACGTTGCCTGTTATATAATGGGTGGCCAATCAATGCTTCTGAGTAAACTAATGAAGCAAATAGATAAGTATATGAATGAATGAGTTAATGAGTGAATGAAGGAAAAATGAATGACTGAAAAGTCCTTCCTAGGATTATCTTTCTATTTGAACTTATCTGATCTCCTTTCTTCTAAAAAGGATATAGGAACGCTTTCTGCCGTATTTTTTAAAAAGTTGTACTATATTACCAATCATTGCCATTTTACCATATATTATCTTGTATTAGTCCATGACAATAAAGGCATTTATTTGCATGTGTATGAGCACATAATCTCCTCCAAGAATGTAATCTTGAGGACAGACAGTGCCATTTGGGAGAAGATTTATTGAGGTAAATAAATGCAAGCTCCTAAGTCAATGATGCTAGCCAAACACACACATAATGCTAGCCAAACACACACGCAATGCTAGCCAAACACACACGCAATGCTAGCCAAACATACACACAATGCTAGCCAAATACACATACAATGGTAGCCAAATATACACACTATGCTAGCCAAACACACACATAATGCTAGCTAAACACACACAATGCTAGCCAAACACACACAATGCTAGCCAAATACACACAATGCTAGCCAAATACACATACAATGGTAGCCAAATACACGTACACTGTTAGCCAAAAGAGAAAAGCCACATGGCAAGACAGGAAGTTTAACCACAGGTTTTCTTTAGTACTCCAGGTACCAAGAGGGCAACTCAGTTTAAGGATGCTTCCCTCCTATTTCATTACGTTAGGGCATAGCAAACTTTCCCCAGTTGTTTCTTGCTGGTTTTGTGGGCAATGTTTATAGCAATAGTTTTAAGCAAAACTGAGAAATGCAAGGGGGTGTCTTCCTGTAGGTCAGTGATGGTGAACCTATGACACGCGTGTCAGAGGTGACACGCGGACTCATTTTTTTGGTTGATTTTTCTTTGTTAAATGGCATTTAAATATATAAAATAAATATCAAAAATATAAGTCTTTGTTTTACTATGGTTGCAAATATCAAAAAATTTCTATATGTGACACGGCACCAGAGTTAAGTTAGGGTTTTTCAAAATGCTGACACGCCGAGCTCAGAAGGTTCGCCATCACTGATCTAGGTTGTCCCTCTCAGGCTAATTGTGTTGTCCACCCTTGCACTAATTGCTTTAATGCTTGCACAACATGTAGTAAGTATTGAGGGGCAATTACTATGAAAATGCAAGCTGTCATGATTGGTAATAGTCATCATTTTATGCAGCTTGAGTGTGTTAAGTCTGGGAAATTGATATGCTTAATGCTCAAGTTTTGTTTTTCTAAGCTAGTCTTTCTTTACTTCTCCAAATTCAAAGTGAGAAGCAGCCAGTTGCCTTTGGTAGCCATGGATAATGCCTTGCACTGCATTTTACAAGATTATCAAAATAATATGTCTGTGGAATCAGTGATCAAAATAGATATCAATTTAGATACACATAAGAAAGAAAAAGAAAAAAGATGGGCATTTATGTTTTAAGAAACTTTTATCTTTTATATATTTAAAAGTTAGAACCTAATGTAAGCCTTGTCTCTTATGCTCTTCCACTTAATATTCCTTACTTCAGAAAAAAATAATGTGATCTTTTATATATTTTCCCCAAAACATTATATCTGCTCAACATATTTGCCCTGATTTTGTTAATGCTTATCAACATAACACTCCCCTTCCTGGTTTTCATTATTTTTATATATTTTCCATTGTATTCACATACTAAGACAAAGAAACTCTAGGAAGTATCTTTGGGACAGTAAGTTTGAATTCCTTCTCAAGCACAGATTTCTATATTTTAAAAAAATTATCATTTTTTAGGATTGGCAAATAGACTCCAACTAGACATCTGCTCTTACAGATTCAAGTTTTCTTAGTGATTACTGTCCATGTGTTAGTCAGTGGATAATGATTTCCTTTGCCTAAGTGAACCTGGCATTTAGTTGTTGGAAAAAAATAGATTTGGCTTTAACAATTAATGTTTGCAGTAAGAGTTACTTTGCTTTTGAATTCATTTACACTGCTACTTAGATTTGTAATGATGAATTTAGTGTAAACACACTCTCTAGCTGTTTTTTGGACATTCGCTTGCTCTGTTATGAGGACACCAAGTAGTATTGTAACAAACGTACGATTAGATGTCTACAAGTCTACAATCCAAAGGCTTGTCATCTATTGGTGTCTACCTGAATAAGCCTATCATGCCATTTCTTAGATATGCAAATATATTATTTTCTTCTTCCTAATTTTGTTATATAATTATTGTAGATGTTCCCTGATATAATTTACAAATTGAAGCGAACGTAACTGGTTGATGGTAGAAAGAATTATTAATTCCCTTCATGCGAGTTTCCGTGATGGTGGACACGTAGGTGAGGTTGCCAGGAGCAGCCGGCCACTGCTGCTCACCTTTCCCCTCATTGTTCCCAAAATATGCCCTTGAATTGCAACAGAGGATTAAAAACTTGTTCTGGATTACTAAACAGGGATATCCATCTATCCATAAACTCCATTTTCTCCTCTAAAGTCTTTTTCTGGATGTAATTCAAATTGCCCCCTTGATTTTTAAAATTTCCCTGAACCCAAAGTACCTGTCAAGGTCACATCCCAGTCCTTCCCTGTCCCTCTAGCCTGAACAGCTGGTGATACTGACTCCACCGGCCGCCGGCGTTTGGGCAGCAGCTGTGTCCGAACACAAGGCCTTCTGCGTGGTGCCTTCTCTCCTGTGCTCGGCGTCCTCTGTAATGTTACATGTGGTGTTATTCCCGCTTAGCTTTTCCTAGTTCAGTTTCCCCCTCTAAGTTCATAATACGATTCCTTCTTTTATCTGTGGTATCACCCTCCTTAAGTACTGATTTATTAGTTAGGTTCACTAGGGAATTAAAAAGTGTAGCATTGACCATGTATGTTAAGGCAACCTCTGTAAGAATTCTTGGTTTCATTAAATAAAATACATAACCCATAACCTTAAACAAATAAAACTTCACTTTCTAACAAAAGCCACATTATCCTATTCCAAAGAGCAATTCCTGCCACCTTGCTTCTCATCTTTTTCCTTATTCCTTTCTAATTATATTTTGTAACACCAGCCAATCCAGTCCTGTTGCCCAGATTTTTCTTGCGTGTTGTAATAGCCCACTTTAAAGACACTTTATATTAATATATCTATTATAATCAATCAATGAAAACAGTCAGTTTACAGTAAACAAAAGGTCTCAGAGATATCCAATGTTTTCGTAAATCACACAGTACATTTCTCTGCACACTAATTTTAAATTTAAAACAGGTAAAGAAAATATCTTACCCCAAAAGTTTTCTGGCCACGGACTTCCTAAACTTGTTGTGTTATTAGCCATAATATCCACCAGCAATAGAAGAGAGAGGAGAAAAAAGAGAAAGAAAGAAAAGCCAGTGTGGCCAAAAGAAGCACTTTGATTCTGTCTTTGTGGTTCCGCAAGAGAAAAATAATTTTCACACAACCCCTCATATGCTTGTGTTTGCATAAAAGGAAACAAGTGTATCATGTTTCCTGCTTTTATACTCAAATTAGCAACTGTTTTTCTTATCTTGGAATTCCACATGGTTCCCGAGACAGAAAACAATTTCCTTCTCGTCATTTCCTCAGCGAATGTACTGAATGCCTCCTCTTGGCCACCTCCAAACTGCTTTTGGGATAAGAGACTTTTTTTCTGCTCCTTTCGCAATCTCCTACTGACACACATAGGGAGATTCCAAACTCAGCTACAGCTCGGTGTGACACTTATACAGGAGAGAGAAAGAGACTGTTTTCCAACGGTTAAAAATTACCTTTACATAGTAAGTTATGGAGGGGAACAAATTCAGAAATCCATGTCCTGTTCAAGGACAATTAATTTTCTAATACCTCTTTTTTATATAAATCTGTTGCTTTTCAAAACTCTTAACATGGTTCATTCTATTTGGTATGTTAATTTTGAAAATTTCTTTATTTCATAAATATTTATCTAATATGTAATTTAGATTTAATTACAATTAGTATTTAAATATGAAAAAAGTTTCTAGAGTGAAAGAACCTATTTTTTAAAAGATGATAAAAAAATAAAAGAGATGGTCTTTTATTGGACAAAGAGCAATTTTTCAATTGTAAAAAAAAATAAAAAATAAACCCAGACAGTGTGGCTCAGTGGTTGAGCATTGACCTATGAACCAGGAGATCACGGATCAATTCCTGGGTTTGACCCCTAGAGTGGAGCATGCAGGAGGCAGCCAATCAATGATTCTCTCTCATCATTCATGTTTCTATCTCTCTCTCCCACTCTCTTCCTCTCTGAAATCAATAAAAAATATATTTTAAAAAAGTAACTAGCAGGAGAAACATAAATACAAACATTTTATTACATCAGAATTTTAAGTGCTACAGCAAGGAGTACGTGGAGCACAGTAATTTTTTCATGGGGAGGTGTGGAGAAGGGATGGCCCTGGTATTGTGTGTGAAAGTATGAAAATAATTTTACCCAGTAGTGAGTGGATAAAAAGGTAGAAAGGAAACATAAAAGGAGAGGAATGATTCCAGTCCTCACTGGGGATGTTCTGGGGATGACAAGAGAGTATGCAACGTGTGGCCATAGGAAAGGCTGGCATGAGACTTTCCAGGAGATGTGGGTTAGTTAACATTTCAAGTCTCTGTCTACAAGCTTTACTAGTTTAGGCTAGACCCTCTGAGCACTGGGAAGTCATTGTAAGTAGGAGTCAGTGCTAAACCATACTTAGTAACCTCTCTAAACTGCATTCAGCCAGCGAGGTTCCTTCATCTTTGCCTAATCTAGCACTAGCTCTTGCACAGCTTGCATTCACCTAACTGGCCATGGACCCCCTAAATGGAAGTGTGAAGCAGCAATCATCTTTGTGAAGTAAGATACTCCTGAATATCTGAAACAAAAAACATGAAGCTTATCCTATATTAATTTTTGTACTCCTAATTCTCTAAAAACTAGGTTGTTTCTGCTCATTTTAAAAATTTCTTAGACTTACATTAACTGTAAATGTACTGGATATTAATATATAGGCCACCAAAAGGAGAATAATAGAGTGTTATAAAAATTCAGAGACATCATTGGGAAAATATGAAGATGCATCTTTATGATATTCTTGCTGAGGTTTAATCCATATACTCAAATAAATAAAATATCCATACTGTTGCTTAAGGACAGCAAATGTGGGGGTCTCATTTTAATAGCTACTTTTACTTCTCAATATTTTGTCCAGTCAAAATTTATAAAAATAGAAAAGTAAAAGACCATTTTATTTCTAAAAATATATATTATGTGGATAGAACGATATTGAAATACTTCTAAATTATTCCAGAAACAGTAGGATTCTTCAATTACTGTATTCATTTTAAAACCCGCATTTGGTTGTATTATAGACAAACAACTCAATACATAATAATTGCAAAAATGGATGCATTTTGATACGGAATTATACCAACCGTATTTACTCTGAAACAAGAAACCCAATGGGTAGAAAGGATGAGCCTGGCTTGGTCAAAACTGCCTTCTGGGCAGAAATAGAGTTCGCTCGCCTCAGGCCTGGGATACAGGCTGACTTCCTCTTATTGTCTCATATCTGAGTATCTAATTTTCTCCCATAAGTTTCCACTTTTGCAGATGGTCAGAGCCATCAAAATTCTGAAGGAAACTTGTTTTCTATCAATATTTATAACCTAGGAATACTTTTCTGTTAACAGCTTGTTGATAGCATTCGTTCTTATCTGTGCACGTAATTTGCTGGGTAAGGATTCGTACTGTGTTTTGGCAGGGATCCGTGTAAATGGGTGTTTATATCTATGCGATTTTCGAGTCCCATGACTTGTAATGCCAAAACAGGAAGTCAATTTTTATCTTTCCAAAACTGTAAGGTCTGCTTTTCTACTCTTCGTGATTGCACAAGGTGGGTCTTTAGATCTGGATTCTCCACTCGTCCTAAAACACATTTGGGGGCTTGCTCCTCCCCCATCGTCACAGGACCTACTCCCTCCCTTCATTTAGGCCTCTTAATAGTCCCCTTGTCTCAAGTGTCCCGCTAACCACTCCCTCTCCTCTGACCCCGTGTTACCATTTTCTTCAGAGCGTGTATCAGGCCCTGACTTTGTGCTATATGTGTTTTTGCTTTTTATTTGTCTCTTAGGCTCTTCCACGAGAGTTAAGCTCCATAAGGACAGAAATTTTACTGATCTTGCTCATATCTGTATATACATGGCTAATACAGTTCTCTTAATAACATGTTGTTAATAAATAACAAAGCAGGCTCTTATTAAATATTTAGTTAATAATAAAATAACTCCAAGGGATCTGAAGATGAAATTGTTTTAGCCATTCCATTTCAGGTTAATAAAAAATGCCATTTACCATTTAAAAACAAAAGTTAAAGATCTCTATTTATAGGCATTCAATAATTTAAAAGTGTGAGTTAGTACTTGATATAGAGTCAAACAATACAAAAGAACATTGTCAGACAAACTCAGACTTAAGATAAACATTTGACTTTAAACTTTCTTTTGTAGCTTTACTTTTTTTTAACTATCATGGATTTGTCTTCCTCATAATAAATTGATCCAAGCAATTTAGTATTTTAGAAAAAAAATCCAGATAAAACTAAGACCTATATTACAGTTTATAAGTAAAAAGTACAAAATGAATTGATTCAAGTGCCTTAATTCTTCAGAAAAGAGATATTGATATATACACTGAGAAAAGAATGAAACTTCCTTAATTGAAAAATAGTATGAGTTAAAAACAAATTCAAATATCATAATTATTGAAGAAATATTAAAGCATTCCCTTCAACAGAACATTTGACCACTGTCATGATTTCTATTCAAAATCAGACAGCATGACCTTGCTGGGACCATGAGAAAGACAAATAAGTATACTATGTAAAGGATTGCAAAGATAAAAATGAAAGCATAATTTGTTGTAGGTTGTAAAATTGTCTACATTGTCACAAACAATGTAAGATGTTCAAAGGAAAGAAGTCATTACTAGGAAAATATTACAGTAAATAAAAAAAATAACAAAAAATATACAAGATTTATGTGGAAAATGATTTTATTGAAGGATAAAAGAAAATGTGCTGGTATAATAAATAATATGTTCGCAAGTGGGAACATTCAGTACAAAAAGATGTCAATTTTCTTCAACACAGATAATTTTTAATTCATAAAAGTATTCTAATATCACTCTTTAAGAAATTTGGCAAGCTGATTCTAAAATACATAGGGAAGATCAAAGGGCCAAAATTTATTTTAAATTTTTTTTTAAAAGGGCCAAAAATTGCTAAGACACGTAAGAAGAAAAAGGGCCTTAGAGGACCTGTAGGTACTGTGACTTTTTAGAATGCTGTAGTATTTAGTACAGTGTATTTTTTTTTCTGTTTTAGTAAATTTTGGGGGGTGGCACTGGTTAACAAAATTATATAGGTTTCAGGTACACAATTCTACAACACATCACCTGCACACTGCATTGTCTATTCGCCACCCCAAGTCAAGTCTATGTGCCCATCACCATTTATCCCCCACACTCTCCTCCATCCTCCCTCATTCCCCTCCTTCCAGCATTCACCACACTGGTGTCTGTGACCATGAGTTCTTTCTCCTTTTTTTTTCTATGTTGCTCAAACCCTTCCCACCTTCCCACCTTCCCACCTTCCCGACAGTACAGTACAGAACAGTACAGTATATTGTTGACTCGGGGAGATGAGCAGACTAATGATGCAAAATATGAAATCCAGAAATGGATCTGGTACAAGTGGAACCTTGATATATGTTAGGTAACAATTGCCAATCTATATTGAAAGATGGTCTGTTCAGAAAACCATGCTGCTGTTCAACTGAATGTCCACATGGGAAAAAATGAATTCCTCATTTGCACCTACAAAAATAAGAGGCCCAGATAGGTACTTTTAGAAGGTAATGTAGAGAAAGACCTGTTAAAAAATATACACCAAAAACACAAACCTAGAACAAAGATTGATTAAGCTGAATATATTAGAACAAAGGACTCATGTCCATCAAAAAACTTCAGAAAGAAAATAAAAATACAACTCACAAACTGGCATAGAAATTTAATTGACTTAGTATATTGATTTTATATCCGGTAAATGTTTGTAAGGCTCTTATCATTTCTAATGCTTTGTCAACAGAGTCTTCTGAATGTTGCATGTAGACAATCACTCCATCTGCAAATAATTACCATTTTATTTTTATACTTCCAAAGACATTGTAGTATATAATGGAATGCCACATGTTAGGTACCAGATGCAGTAATTCTTCTTTTACTTTGGAAGCCATAGGACTCTGTGGGAGGATTCAGGAAACTTCCCCTACACACACCTACCACAGCATTACAGGTTGTATCCTCAAGGGGACCTGAGCTCTGCTTTACATGATAGACTCTGGGTCTAAGGGGCTAGCTCAAGTCTCCAAACCAAGGGAAGGATCATGAATTTTCAATGGCAGATGTCAGCCAAGAGACTTAACTTTTTAACCCTGAGGAAAAATAAGACTGTTTGATAATTTTACTGAATAAAATACTAACATACTAAAAATCAACGGTGTTCTTAAATATCATAATCTAGAGGCCTGATGCACAAAATTCATGCAAGAGTAGGCCTTCCTTCCCCCAGCTGCTGGCACCAGCTTCCCGCCAGCACCCGGGACCCAGGCTTCCCTCGCAGAGGGAGGGTCCCCCCCCCCCCACTCACCGCAGCCCAGGCCTCCCTCTTTGGGCTGATATGGAGCCCCCTGATTGATTGCCCTGCCAGCCAGTGGCCTGGGCTTCCCTCTTTGGGGTGATCATGGGGCAATGGCCGGGCCCCCGACCAATTGCATCGCACCTGCCTTGACTGGCCTGGCACCAGTGGGTGTCATAGATGGTCATCAGGATGGTTGTCTGGATGGTCTTTCTGCTGTTCGGCCTTTCAGTCAATTTACATATTATGCTTTTATTATATAGGCTAACCAATAGAAAATGTAATAAAATATAGCCATCTTAATGAGAAAAACTATAAAATACTTAACGATACACTTAATAAGAATTATATATACATATGTATATTTAGAAAATTATAAAATCTTAGAATAGAAAGAACATGTAAAATAAAGAATCCTAGGTGGTTTTTCTCAGTGGATAGAGCATCAGCCTGTGGACTGAAGGGTTCCAGGTTTGATTCTGGTCAAGGGCACATGCCCAGGTTTTGGGCTTGATCCCCAGTAGGGGACATGCAGGAGGCAGCCATTTAATGATTCTTTCTCATCGTTGATGTTTCTATCTCTCCCTCTCCCTTCCTCTCTGAAATCAATAAAAATATATTTAAAAATAATGTAAAATAAAGATATCAGTTTCTTCCAATATAGTCTAAGCATACCAAATATTGATTTATAATATGTATTTTAAAAGATCTTATTAACAAGGTTTATTTATTGGATTAGATCAACTGATTCTAAAATTCACATGGAATGTGCAAGGATGGGTACTTGCACATATACTTAGACATGTAAGCGTCTCTTTAGAGATCCAGTTCATAGAAATATATCCACCATTCACTATAGCATAGGTTGTGATCAGAAAATGCAACATTTTTTTGCGGAAAAAATATTTGAATTAGCAATAAGAGTTTGAAACAGCCTAAATGTCCTTAATAAGATCAGTTAAACTATTTTATACTATGGAACACCATGGATTCACTTATTAGATTGAGTTAAATCTGTATGAAATGAAATAGGAAAGTCTCTAAGAGATGTGATTAGACTTAAAAAAAAAAAACAAGCTTCAAAACAAGAATAATAATAATTTCAATTTGGTTAACAAAAGAAATCTAGATATAAATATTTATAATATACAAGTAACTTATATAAAATGCATGGAAGAATGAATCAAATGCTGACAATGGTTACATTTTTAGAGGGAAATGAATATAGAGTAGAACGTTAAGAAGACGTTTTATACTTTGCTCTATATTTAAAATTTTTACAAATAGATTTTAATGTGTGGCTTGTGTAATTATCTTCAAAGACAAGTGTGAGGCACTGGTTAAATAAGGTTCAATTGCTTGCTATCATAAACTAGCAGTGTGATGCACGAAATTCGTCTCCAATAAGTATTCTCTCTTTGTCCTTAGAGAGAGAATATTTAACTTGACATAGCTTCCTAGCTAAAGCCTAAAGAGTCCCAGTATCCTATATAACCAGGTGTGTCCAGTCAATGAAGTGCTGAGCAATTGCATGTGAATGGAAGTGAGAATGGCCAGGTCCTGACCCTGCCTTAAAGTTAGGGGTGAGAGCCCTCTATTCCCCACTTTCCTTTCTTCTTGCTGGAAAGAAGATGATATAGAAGTTCCTGGAACAAACATGGAGGACCAGGAAATGAAAGCCACAGTCAAGAATGGTAGAACCTTTGGGAGATCAATCAAAGGACTTGTATGCATGCATATGAGCATAACCAATGGGCACAGACGGGGGAGAGAAAGGGTGAGGGCATGTGTGGTGGGGTGCGGGCGGCCTGGGAGAGGTCAATGGAGGGAAAGGGAGACTTACGTAATACTTTAAACAACAAAGAATTTAAATTACAAAAAAAAATAAATGGTAGAACCTAAATAGAACAGAATATCTCCATTTTCAACAATATGGATGGTATTACGTTAAGTGAAGTAAGAAAGACAAGTATGACATGATTTCACTTATATGTGGAATCTTAAAAAAAAGAAACAAACAAAAAGATGCAGAGAACAGACTGGTCTATCAGCATTTTTACGTGAGCAGCACACTCAGCTCTATGTATGTCTGTCACATTGAGAACCAGCCCAGCGGGGTTCAGTGAGGCCTGAAGGGTTCCGTGCTGCTGAGAAGTCAGTGATGTTGCACTAATTTTATCTCACCCATAAGAATGGTTCACTTTGGTTGATATGACCATAGTTTATAATAAAGGTCCTCCAGCCTGGACATATTTTAATAAGAAAGTTAATTTAGCGTGGCATACTTGCTATTATTGCAATAACACAGGCTCTTACAGTGATTAGTGTTCATTTGTGAGTACTCAAGGCATCCACTCAAAAACACATTCTAAAACCTATTAGGATTTATGGCAAATATTTATCTTAAATTTTAGGAACCAATTTCATTCTTTTTAACGATAAAACTTTCCTATTCTCCATGATTCATCTGTAAACTTACATTTGATAAATTGATTACAAACTCCTGTATAGTAGAGTCCAAAATTACCCAGACCAGAAGATATTACTTGTTTAGAATAGCAACATATTAATTTACAATCTGTCTAGTCACCAGGGACTTCAATTCTTTCTTTTCAATCATTGATGGTAGGTTTCAACCACCGACCTAGTTATATTTAATTAGAAAGAAAGAAGTGAAGACAGAATAGAAGAGTCCCATTTCTTCACTTTGTCATTGGCCTCTATTTCATTTGATCTTCTGGCTTGAATCAGAATAAACCACTTATGGTATCGATGATAACAGATTTGTAATATGTTTCAATGTGTTTGACAAATCTAAAGAGTGTCAATGTAAGTAAAGTCCAAACCTGTAGAGAATTTGTATAATAGTTTATTTTTCAGCCAAAACCAATGACAATTGCCAGAAAACACGATCTCAGATTCTCTGGAGAAAGTTTCTTTTATGCATATGACATAAAGGAGGGAACTTCAGGAAGATTATGTGAAGGTGGGAGAAAACAAGGTGGGGATTGGATTACAGAAGACAATTATATGCTGTCTTGAGGGTGGTCTCTCTCCCAGGGGTATCGCTTCTGACATTGCAAAGGTATGTTAACCCAGGTGCACAAAAACAGCGGAAATGGCTTGCTTAAAGCAGAGATAAACCGTCTACTAAAAATGCGATACACCAGGACCTGCCTGTTTAGGAATTTATGGTTAGATCACCGTGTGAGGTTTTGTAGAACCCGTTTTTCGTCCACAGGAGGAAAGAGTAAAATGGAGAGGAGGCCTAACGATTGTAGGGGGCGGTAAGGTGAGAGCATAGAGGAGAGGAAGGTGTTGTATGTTCTAGGCTTTTCTTCTCAAGGAGGCACCTCATGCTCTGGCCCTTCTGCTCTGGTTCAGCCTTCACTTGGCCCAAAGCACTGCATGGTCTCGCCTCCCACTAGAACTCACGGTCCTGTCACCTGCCCAAATTCTTTCTGTTCTTGTCTGCCAGGACATCAGGGAAGCTGTTGAGAAAAGAATCAGGAAGCACATTCTACCTCTCACATATTTGAAACATAGGAAATGACTGCAGCCTGAGGGAGGTGAGCATGCCCTCTGCTTTTCCCTTTCCATGATTCTTCCTCCCAGGCCCCGGGCCCTGCTCTCCACATTCTTGTCAACATTCTGGCAGGAGGGGAGTCACTTCGTGACCTTGGCCACATAATTTAACTACGAAGCTTTCTTCCTAACCTGTACAATTGGAGATGACATTTACCCTGAAGGCAGGATACCATTTGCCTTGTTTTAGATGGTAATCAGTTGTCCACTGCCAAAAGGATCGCATGGTACAACGCTCCCATGAGCAAGCACGAGAGCTTCATTTTTAACTTCCAAATCATTTCTAATAGGACAGATTAGAAACTGCATTTCCTCTTGCCTGGCACATGTCACAGGCTCTTTACTCCTGTGTTGGCTTGCCCATTGATTTCCTTCTATCATTCCTTCTATACTTTCCCTCTCCAAACTCTCCCATGACCAGGAATTGAACCCTGACCTCCTGGTTCATAGGTCAATGCTCAACTAGTGAGCAACACTGCACTGCCCAGGCCGAACTCTGATGTCTTCATGTGTTAATTGAGGTGATCATAATACTCACCCCACAGAACTGATTTAATGAAAAGACTCACATGACGCACTTAGATCCTTAGGCCAGTGGAGGGTAACTATAAACAGTGCCTGACTTATACAAAACCCTATTATTGTCTATTAAAAGAGTTGGATTAGAAAAACTCTAAGGGCAGTTTTAGGTATTATTTTAACTAATTGTATAGTGATTGTTTCCTAATTACAGTGAGTTCTTATGAGTCCCCATCCCCCTTTTTTTTCAAATGTCAGGCTATTAATCTGAGAAGATAATAAAGATAAAATGAAATAGTGATAGTGGACTTCAACAAGGACTGAGATGGGCTTACTTAATATCTAAATAGATTAGTAGAAATTATCTATATTATAAAAGGCCAGTGGCCATAACGCCATAATGACCAAATGACCAGTCACCAGGAGGTGCATGGAGCACCGCTCGGTCCCTCCCCCTGGCCCATGAGCCACTTGCAGTGGTGGGGTGGGGCTCACGGTTCGCATGGCGTGGTGGGGCTTGCGGCTCTCGTGTGGGGCTTGTGGATCTTGTGTGGGGCTCGTGGCTCTCGTGTGGGGCTCATGGCTCGTGCACAGCAGGTCTGGGGTCCCGCTGGTGCGGCAGGCCTGGGTCTTGCATGATTTCACACACTGGGCCTCTAGTGTTTAAAGAAAATAACTAAAAATTAAATGACTAGTAGAAAGAAAAAATGGAAATAATAGAGCAATGGTAGAAATTATTTTTCAGTGAATATAAATATTGAACATAATTTCTTATTGCTTACATTGTGAGAGTGGCATGATTTTATAATTTTGAATAATTTAAAATAAATTTCCCCTTGAAGAAATGTACTTCAACAATAAAGGACAGAGATAGGTAGAAAAAATACCTGTAGGTGGAAAAAATATCTCCTTCACATCTCTTGTTTCAAGGGAATCGTGACACATGGGGACTCGTGGCTATCCAGCTCAATTACATTATCCAAATGCAAAATATTACCAATAGTGTTCCTACCAAATGTACTTTTGGTTCTAAATAAAATGCTAAGTTTTAAAATTGTTTTACATTTAGGGAAATATAAGACTCTAACTTTTTTTTCTGACTTATTTTTTTCCATCAACCTCTTTCCCTATCTTTTACAGGTCATTAACATTTTGAAAATATACAGCAAGCTAGCACTGGAGTAGTTGATTTTAAGCTTTATTGAAGACTCATTTCCTCTTACTTGGTTCACACCCTAAGAGGAATTCCAGGGGAGGAGACAGTAGAGAAATGTCCTTGAAAATCTATGTATAATCAGTGGAATTGTATTCCTCTGGGAGTGATTATTTTTTTATCACACAGTTTACGTTAGTGGATAAAGTTCTCAATGTCCCATCCATCCAAAGTTCTCAATGTCCAGACAGTTTCATCTCCTCGCTGAGATTGTGCTGTACACTCTCACGTGCAAACTTTCGCTTGAAACAGCACTGGTTTGCTTATTATTATAACCTACATTGGCTCTTATCAAAAATAATTTTAGATGTATCACATCTGGGCAAGAGATACATGCTTCAAAAGAGAATGATAATCTCTTTTTAATTAAAGACAAACAACATGGAGAATTTATTACTAAAGGAACCTCTAGTGCTGTGATTTTCAACCTTTTTCATCTCATGGCATATACAAACTGATTACTAAAATTCTGTGATACACCAGAAAATATATTTTTTGCCAATCTGATTTTTTAAAAGGTATAATTTTGATTTATTCACACCAGATGGCTATTGTTGTGTTGGCTCTGGCTTTTTTTTTTCAATCTAAGGGAAAAGAGGTCAGTGCCCCTGACTAAAAAGTCAGGTATTGCACATTTTAAAAATTCCTGGAGCACACTGGTTGAAAATCACTGCTTTAGAGGATGACTTTTGGTAAAATGGTGATTTGTCTTACAATGTAAAAACATCAAATAATCAATCATATCTTAAAAACAAGGTTCATATATATTATGTGGGTCCACATTATATCTTTACATAATTTTAAGTTTTTATTTATTCAGTCAGTTTCAATTTGTTTTAGTTTGTTAACATATATATTCTGTGAAGAACACCTTTTCAACAATTTATGTAAATAAAAGTCTACATGCCATACATTAAATGTTTAGGGACATAAATTACATAACATAGGAATAATATTTCATTGTATAAAAGATGTAACTTCAGCCTCTTTGCACCTTAATTACTAAATGCATGAGTCTGAAGTGAATAGAGAACAGGAAATAATGCTAAAGAGTAAAAAATTAATTAAACTGTAAATTAGTGGTGTTAAAGGAAACCTTTACATTACACATTGAAGCTAATTAAGTCCCAATTGAAGAAAAGGTGTTGTTTTTAGCAATGTCTGAAAAGAAGCTAAGCAAAAGCAAAGATATGTTGTAATTCCATACTATTTTTCTTAGAAATTAACATTTAAAAGTAATTTCTGCAAATACCCATTACCATGATTACAGTCAAAGGTGCAAATAATTTCCTCTGCCCTTGGACAGTGATTTTTTAATTTGCTTTATATAATTTTTAAAATCTTTATTGTTGAGAGTATTACAGTTGTCCCCTTTCCCTCTCATTGTCCCCCACCACCCTGTTGCCCTTCATCACCCTAATGTCTGTGTTCGTGGGCAATGCATATATGCATATAAATTCTTTGGTTAATCTCTTGCCACCCCCTTCTCCCCACTTCCCTGTGAAATTCCTGTACCATGTTTTCATGCCACTGGTTCTACTTTATTTGTCAGTTTATTTTGTTCATTAGATTCCACATACACGTGAGCTCATATCGTATTTGTCTAATGGGCTTATTTCGCTTAATATAATAATCTTCAGGTCCCTCCATGCTGTCAAAATATATAAAGAACTCATACAACTCAACCAAAGGAAGACAAATGATCCAATTTTAAAAATGGGGAGAGGACCTTAATAGACATTTCTTCAAAGAGGACATACAAATGGCCAAGAGACATATGAAAAAATGCTCAACATCACTGATCATCAGAGAGATGCAACTTAAAATGACAATGAAACATCACTTCACACCTGTCTCAATGGCTACCATCAATAAATCAACAAACAAGTGCTGGTGAGGATGTGGAGAAAAGGGAACCTTAGGGCACTGCTGGTGGGAATGCAGACTGTTGCAGCCACTATGGAGAGCAGTAAGGAGTTTCCTCAAAAAATTAAAAAATATGGAACTACCATTTGACCCAGTGATCCAACTTCTAGGGATATATCCTAAGAAATCTGAAGCACCAATCATAAAGAATATATGCACCCCTATGTTCATAGCAGCCCAATTTACAATAGCTCAGATCTGGAGATAGCCCAAGTGCCCATCAGTTGGTAAGTGGATAAAAAAACTGTGGTACATTTACACAATAGAATACAACACAGCAGTAAAAAAAAGAAGGCTCTCTAACCTTTTGAGACAGCATGGAGGGACCTCCCAGTGATTTTAAAGTAACCAAATAGAACAGCCTGAAAGTGGGCAAGTGATGATGTGAAGATGGGGCAGTAGAAAACAATTGCAGGAAAATGAATCTTGCATAGCCACACTGTCCCATATAGTAGATACATTGGTATTCAAAATTACAATTATATTAACTAAGATTAAAGTAAATTAGAAATTCAGTGTAACAGTCCCACTAGCCACGTTTTCTGTGCTCAAGCTGAGCATGGCTGGTGGTGGCCGCACTGGGCAGCCCAGATGTAGACTTCCTTCATCACAGGAAGCGTCATTGAATGGTGTTGTCCTGCAATTGCCAGATTTGGAAAAGGCATCCATGGAAATATGGATAATTTTCAAATGTCTTTGGGGTTATTCAAATTCTATAAAGAAGTGATGAGCCCTAGCCAGTTTGGCTTGGTGAATAGAGTGTCAGCCCACAGACTGAAGGATCCCAGGTTCTATTCCAATCAAGGCATGTTTGGGAGGCAACCAATAGATGTATCTCTCTCACATTGATGTTTCTCTCTCTGTGTCTCTCCCTCTTCTTTCCATTATCTCTAAAAATCAATAGAATAATATCCACAGGTGAGGATTAACAACAACGAATAAAGAAGTGATGGGACAGGAGAAAAATGCTTTTATAGTATCAAAAAGTAAAATAATCTCACAAGAAATACAAAATTTGCCTCAGATAATTCTGGGTTCCACTCTGCTGAGTAACCCTAGACACATTACTTTTAGTTTCTGAGCCTTTGTCCCTTTATTGGCAAAATAGGGTAACATAATGCTGACCTCACAAGAAGCCCATAAACATTAGATATGATGTATGGAAAGTGCTTCCTACAGTGCCTGGCACGGAGTAGGTGTTCAAGTAGTTATTGTTTTTCTTAAGTAACCATTGGGAAGAGAGCAAAGCTAGTAATGGTCTTACATAAAAATTATACCTTTGAATAAAGTGTGAGTCTGTATTGGCTAAAACATATTTTATAAGCCTGAGTTCATTTCAGAAGCTTCACACCAAAAATGTTTATGATCTTAGTAACCACTGGACAGAGGAAATGACCAAGTCAGGACAGGAAAATATATCCCCACAAAGGAATCAGGGAGTCAGGAAGAGCATAATGAGTAAAGCGGGTATGGAGGGGAAAGGGAAAGATGATAAAACAAGAAAGGAGCAGATACATGAGGGTAGGAAGAGAAAATAATCTCAGTGAAGTTCCTCCTACAGCAGGGAGAACTGTGAGGCATAAGGACACAATCAAATCGGGAAGGAAAAATCGTTTCTCACTTCAAGACTGTAAGGGAACAGCTTTTCCATTAAACTAATTTTCCTGTGCGAGCGAGGCAAACACCTCCAAAAGATTCAGGAGAAAAAAGATAGCAAAACTTCTAACAACCATCTAATCCTGGCGGGCGTCACCATGTATGCAAGTCACTTCTAAATGACCGGCCACTGTTTTGTGATGTACAAATGGCACAGGGAGGACTAGGTGGTGGTTAATCCTTCCAGGTTCAGTATGCAATGTTTATGGTAAGTGTTGGGCTCTGACGACCAAAATTTAAATTCTCTGCGATTATTCATCCGAAGAGGCAGCCCAGAAAAAACACATGGCCCCGTTCCCAAGGGAGCATATGTGAAAAATAACACATTCATGTCACTATGGCCAAACCTCCCATAGTAGAGAACACTGGAGTCAAAAAGATAACATTCCATGGCTAGGGAGGGATCTCAGCATTGCTGTGCGTTCCATGGGGAAAACATCGGTTGCCTGAGATTAATCTGGACACTGCAAGAGACAGGACACTTGGTAGAGGAGGCAAATCACCCCTTACAAGAAGTCCAGAGCTTTCTAACACCCAAACGTAGTAGGAATATGTTGGATGAAACAAGAAACAAGGGGAAGAAAGAACTTTGAAAACTGTGATAGCTCAAGAGGCCTCAGACTCAGGAATCAATTTCCATTTGACTCTGAAAAGTAGAGTCAAGACTATAAAAAGACAGTAATGAAACCTATTATTACTCAACATGTGTATACTGAATACCCATATTGCCCCCCAAATAGCGTTAGGTACTGGGGATGCAATGATGAACAAGACAATCACAATTCCAGCCCTTTTAGACTTAAAAATCGTCTATGTCCCAAATTAGGTAATTTGATTTATACTGTTAATTTAATAAACACATATATGTTACTGATGAAGGCACTAGTTTAGAAAAGTCAGCCATGTTGACTATCATGAAACCTTATCCACCATCTGACGAAGTCCCGCAAGGAGCTGATGAAACTCACCAGAAGGTGGCAATACACAACTTCCTTCCTCTGCCATTAAAGTTGTTGCAGCTGAAAAATTAGAGATTGCTTCTATTTAGCCTGTAACACCACTATTAGGATCGCAAAAGCACTTTTCATTTTAGTTTGTTTGCATTAGGAATGCTATGTACATTTTGAATACCACGCAGTATAGACATTGCCAGGTTTATAGGTTTTATTGATGATTGGGTAGCTTAAAAGTGCACTGTTATAAACAGCTCAGGTCTGAAAGCCCTGAAGACTTTCCTTTCATGCCCTTGTTCTCTCTATAGCCTTTTCCTGTTTTCAACGATGTGCATAGCAAGATGCATGAACATTAAATTAAGTTATCCTATCAAAATTAGTTGTTTTTTACATTTGAATCCTTAGCCTTAAGATGTATTTATTGTACAGTGGGGCCTTAACTTACGAGTATCCTGACTAACGAGTTTTTCGAGATATGAGCCATCTCTCGGCCAAGTTTTTGCTTTGAGTTGCGAGCTAAAATTCGGGTTACGAGCCAGCTTCAGATACCCCACCGCTAGTTGGCGCAGCGAATGTCACAGTGAACGCCACAGCATCAGCCCAGCATCACGTGTCTCACTCGTTCACTTTTTGATTTGACATACGAGTAATTTGAGTTACGAGCTCCATCCATCACAGAACGAATTAAACTCGTAAGTCAAGGCCCCACTGTATTATACATTTTTCAAGTATGTTTTATTTTCCCTAAAAGAAAGTCAAAGTTTTTACCTTCATTAGTGATACAAAATTGGTTTTTCTCTCTAAATGCAAGATAAAAATATTTCCGTTGCCTGCTCTATTTTTCTAATGGAACCATCTAAACATTCAAATGCCCACTTTAATTTCAATAGGTTCTATTTAAGGTGGTGATAGCACTAATAATTTAAAATTATGAATGGGTCAGTCTCATTTATAAGAGTAAGAGTAAGGGACATATACCCACACAAAGACTTGCAGTTATCTAATAAAATGTCATTTTTTAGAGATGTTTACTGAAGTATGTAAGGATGAGATAGCTAAACATCTAAGATTTGCCTTAAAACACTTTATAAAAGGAACAATGTTTAAAATGTTGGATAAAGCAAATATAGCAAAATATTACATAGTGTTAAATTAAGTGATGGGTATATGAGAGTTCTATCCACTTATGTGTCTGTTTAAAAATTTTTATAATAATATGTATAAAGTGACAAATAGTACCTTGTTAATATAACAGAAAAGAAACTTCTGATTCAAGGTAGCAACCAGTGCATGCATTTGACTCCCCAGCCATCCTGATACTCCAATGAAATAAAAGATTAGGGACCCAAAAGAGGAATAGTCACAAAATGAGATTGATGAAAGGAGAGAGCATCTTTAGCATGGAAAAGATTTCTGAAAGACTGAGGGTGTATGTCGATGGATGAAACCAACAAAGAAAGACATACCAAGAATACCCTAAGTGGTTTCTATAAAGCAAACTAGGTAGCTCAGAGTAATTCCTGCCTCAAAGTTGGAGAGGTAAGAAGAGTAGGGACAGGAAGTAAGGCTGAAAGGCGAGGTAAATTGAAGGTCTGCGTGTGTATAGCACAAAGACACCAGGTGGCACTCCTACACCTCTTTTCGCCTCACTGTGCCAATATAAGTAGCCTGACTAGGGTACTATCTCTCTCAGTTTGCCTAGGACTGAGGGGAGGTGGGACAAGGAAGGAGAAGCAAAGTTTATGACTCCTTTATCTGCATTATGCTTCCCGCCTTCTAAATAAATGGCCTTTAAAATGATCTCTTCACATGTACAATATCAAGCAATATCTTGGACGTAATGATTCTTTGGGACCAGAAGTGAGATCTAATGAGAAATGACAACAGAAATGGTAGGGGGGAAGGTTAACCAAGAAAAACAGAGGGATTAGAAACAGATAAAATAATCAAAAAAGAAAAGAAAAGCAGTTGCAATGCCTGAAAATGTACGAAGTAGGACAGAAAGGACACAGCAGACTGACATGAAAGATGCTTCCTGGAATTGTCTTTAGGAAGATTAGCCTAGTGGAAAATGTCAGAATTTCTGCTGCAGTAGAAACAAATCGGACGAGATGGGAAGTACAGAAAGAAATGGGGGTGGAGGTGGTATCTAGAGAAATTAAATGATGGACAAAGTGAAAGAGGCAGATATTTTTGATTAAGGACAACGTCATTCTTCTTGTCACTCAGGTGCAATATTTGTGATTTATCAGTGATTCCTCTCTCTTGGCCGCTGTATTCAATCAATTACTCAGTTATTGTAGCTTTTACTTATACAATGTCTTCGATATCCATCTTCCTTTTCCTTCTACTGTGATCACCTTAATAATTCAGATGCCAATTTCCTTCTACCTAGAAACTTACAATGATATTCTTACCTCTGATTTTATACCCCTCTGTTATGGAACTGGATGATGTTTTCCCAGAATGCATATGTGGAAGCCCTAAACAATGTGACTATATTTTGAGATAGGACCTTTAAAAACTTAATTAAGGTTAAATGGGGCCATAAGGGAGGGACCCTAATCCAATATGATCAGTGTCCTTCTAAGAAGAGAAGACACCAGGGATGAGAATGCATGTGAGGACACAGGGAGAAGGTGGCTGTCTGCAGGCCAAGGAAAGAGGCCTCAGGAGAACCAATCTTGATTTAGCTTCCCAGCCTCCAGAACTAGGAGAAAATACATTTCCATGTGTAAGCCATCTCATCTGCAGTATTTTGTTATGGCAGACTTAGCACTAATATACCCTCACAGTGAAGGAGGCTGAAACTTCTTAAAATGCAACACTCATTGTTACTCCCTCCTCACGATCATTAATGACTTCCCAAAGAGATTTCTCACCCTGGTCTTTACAGGAATTCCTCCTGTATTTACCTTTCACCATCTCCACATTTGAACAAAAAATGACTCCTCCCCATTTCAACACATGCCAAACAAATTCTACTCCCATGCCTTTCATCTGGGAATGCACTATTTCACTCCGACCTCAGCAAAGTCAGGAGTAGCAGGACCCCGGTCTCAAGAATTCCCAGAATTTTCCTGATTACTTGCCCCATGAGAATGGCCCACTTCCAGTTTCAGACCTGTTAGAACTCAAATGTGTTCATGGAATCTTCTGGAAACAGCTGGGTTTTTTTTTTTTTAAATTTTAGATTTTTTTAAAAAAATATATTTTATTGAGTTTTTACAGAGAGGAAAGGAGAGAGATAGAGAGTTAGAAACATCAATGAGAGAGAAACATCGATCAGCTGCCTCCTGCACACTCCCCACTGGGGATGTGCCCGCAACCAAGGTACATGCCCTTGACCGGAATCGAACCTGGGACCCTTCAGTCCGCAGGCCGATGCTCTATCCACTGAGCCAAACCGGTTTTGGCTGGAAACAGCTGGTTTTAATGCCCTATTGGCTTTTCTATCCCCCACATACCACATCCAGCCTGTCCATAAATCTTATAACCTCTCACTTCAAAATATATTCAGAATCTCATCACTTCTCAACAGCTGCCTTGCCACCACCACGGTCCCGGTCACCCACAATCACCTCTCACCTGTGATGCTGCGGTGGCCTCCTAATTGGTTTTCCTGTTACTGCTTTTGACAAGACAGGCTCCTATCAACGTAGTAGCCAGAGGTTTTTGAAAGTACAGATTACATCATGTCGTTCCTGTGCTTGGGACTCTCCCGTGGATCCCATATGGCCCAGAGTAAAAGCAGCTGTCATCCAATATAGTCTCAGTTTGTATATAGATTAGGTATTGTCTGTTTTCCCATCTAGAAGATAAACTTAGGAAAGCAAGAATATTTTCTGTTTTCTTCACTGCTCTAATCAACACAAAAAACATTGCCTGGTGCACACATAGTATGCACTCAGTAAATACATATTGAATGAATGAATGAATTAATGAATGAATGAATGCGATGAACCCTTGCTCTGCTTATCTTCCTGGATTTTAAGTCCTTCCTTTTCTGGTCTAATTCATGATTCCTTGCTTGGGTCCCCATCAGAACACATAAAGGGGAACCCGAGGACGCTGCTGTGTAGTGCAGAGCCTCAGCCACGTGAATCACTCACAACCAGTTCTAGATGGAGATGGAAATGGAGTCCACTGGCTCTACAAGCAAGACAGCTGCCACACTGGCAGTCATCCTGGGACACATGGCACTTCTGTGCTTGGAGAGGCAAAATTAAATTTGTATGTCAATTTTAGATTCTGTTGATTGCCAGATTTGTCTTAGAAGAGAGACAGAGGAATCCCAAAACTCTGTACAAAGATATTAAGGGTTATCCTAGCCTGTTTGGCTCAGTGGATAGAGTGTCAGCCTGCTGACCGAAGGGTCCCAGGTTTGATTCCAGTGAAGGGCATATGCCCAGGTTGCGGGCTCGATCCTCAGGAGGGGGCAGCCACTCAATGATTCTCTCTCATCACTGATGTTTCTACCTCTCTCTCCCTCTCACTCTGAAATCAATAAAAAATATATTATAAAAACACACGAAGATATTAAGGGATAAAAACATATCCTACTTTCAAGTAATTCTCACTCTAATCTAAATACTATGTCTCATACCAATAGTATGCATTTTTTTCTTATTTTATGCTCAAGAAAGATAGGGAACAGGAAGTCTCTATCATCTATGTGATGATCTTTTATATGCAAGATGTCTTCTTCTGGGAAGCTTTCCTAGAACTTAAGCAGTATGTCCCATCGATTAGCTAATATTCTTTTTGCAGCAGTTGATGTAGATAATGGCAATAAATATAATTAATTAAGATAAATAGTTGGTTCATGATTCTGGTCATTGTGGTAGAAAATACTTATAAACATATATGTGATATTGGAAGTATTTTTAAGAGGCCTGTCTGTTTGGGAATGCCCTAGTACCTTAACTTCTTAGCAAGATTAGTAAGAAAAAGACTCTGGCCTATAGGAAACACTGGCTGACTCTCCCCCCAGGATTTATTATCTCCTCTTACCTTCTCATGGTACCCAACTTCTGATTCAGATTCTGTGCAGAATACATTCCATTTCTCCTCCCAGATCTATTCTCTGCTCTTTTTCACTCAGCCCTGGAAGGCTGACCAATATGGTCACATCAACACGACTCCTGGATCCGCAGGCTTCTGGTTTGGTTTGGACAATGGGGAGCACCTGTAGAAACAAGAGAAAACAAGAATGTAATGCTATTAATTCCACTAGCTCCCTCCCAGTCACCTCTGAAATTACCTGTGTTCCTAATGGGTCCCTGTTCCTTTCAACACCTTCTTCTCCACAGGAATATTACAGAGAACTCCCTTCTACCTTTCAACCAAGTCCTCTTCCAGGTTCCAGGAGCCTCTCCCTCCCCTTTCCAAGTCCCTGTGCTATGTCTTAGGGTTCTACTGCACCCCATACACACCTTTATAAGTTGGCCTTTTGAATACAACAAAACAAAAAACATCTCACCTCAAATTAGCCTAATCGAGTGTTTATGACCTCTATTTCGGGGGGTGACTCTGACAAATACAGGTGTCTATACTTCGCTTACATTGATAATTTGCTGTGGGAAAATATGGCAAGTTTAAGACCCAGAATAGGTCTTGATTGGCTAAAGCCACTGAGGACATTTTATTCCTCTGGTCACAGTGATTGGTTGGGTGGGCGGTATTGGCACATAACCTAAGTTAGTCTAATTTGAATAAATTTTAGGACACGTGCCTGAAACTTCCAGATGCAAGTTCTTTCATTCTCAATGAGTAGACCAAGAAGTACGTAGTTCAGTTTTTTGCTAGTAACTGTTCTACAGCCATAAGGGGAGTCAGCCTTCAAGTGAAGCCAACATGTGGACAGCAGCACAGAGAGGAAAAGAAAGAAACCAAATCCTTGGTGGAAACTTCGGGTTAATCCTGAAACCTAGCCTTTCAGACTTTTATAAGCTCATAAATCTTCTTTATTGTTTCTGCCAATTTCAGCTGGCTTTTCTGCTGCTTTCGTGATAATGAGTCTAAAGTAACACATGTTCACACAGAAACTTAATTCTGATGATTTCTCACAAATTTTCCAGCTAAAAATGTGTCTGAGGAAATGAAATAAACCAGGAAGAAGAAATGCACAAATAAGGATCACTTTTCCTTCCTGAGAGGCTCCTTGAAGTATTTCCAAGTGGCCAATAAAACTGTGTGTACCAGTGAGCTCATTCAGCCATTCTGGAACACTCTTTGTAGGAATCCAATTAAGAACTTCTTCAGTCCACATGATCTTTTCCCACTGCAAACTCATCTACAACCTGATGTCATTACTGGCACAGTTATCTTGTAAACAAAAGCTCAGTTCAAAACAGTATTTAGAAGAGTCGTTACGCACAAGTTAGGCAGAGTGGTGGCAGCCTGTGAAACAAATTTTTAAAGTACCCACAAAAGGTTATGAGCCTAATGTGATATGATATATGATAGTAATATATGAGGAAGGACAAAGAGAAGACTCTGACATGTCTAGACTGTGACACAAACCCAAGGGAAATATGAGAAGAACACAATCTCAGAAGTGAATTCATCAGGGGATTTCAGAGATGTCTACTTATCAGGAGCCATTTCACACATAAAACTACATATGCAATCAGAGCTGAAAGTACATTGCTTTAGGATAGTTACAAAATTGTGAACCAAACAGAAAAGATAGGATTAACAGCTGAAGAGAAAGAAAAATATCTTATTCTACCATTTTACATCATGAAATATGGGATTATCCTGTGTTTAAGGCCCAATGGGGTTCAGATACCCTGGAGATTTGGATTACAACATAACAGCATCATTGATGGTCTGTAGAATTCCATGAGTTAGAGTAAGATTGCTACTTACTCATGCATTTATTTAACAAATATTTATTGAGTACATCTTATGTGTTTATTTTAAATGCTGAGAATGCAAGCGTTAACAAACAGGCAAAGCTATCTGCCCTCATGGAGCTTACATTCTGGGGGTAGACAGAATATAAACCTTTATTCGCAACCCATTCAATGTCCTCTCCTGTGTCTCAAAGGCTGGAAGTCAGGGGATTACCTTTCCCAGGCTCCTTTTCCTGGGGATTTGGGTGAATTTGCATTTTGCTAATGCTCTCACATAAGATTTGGAAGGCAAAGAGGAGTGCTACAGTGGATGGCTGAAGGCAAAGGGCCATCACGGGGACTTCAGAGCCGGGCACTGTGACACTGCTGGCCATTTGCTGCAGTATTTTTACCTCTGGGTGGCAGCAGCCAGTTGCTGAGTCCTGGGTTATAGCTACAGTGATATTACTTGAAAGCTAATGGCAGCCACACTAATGGTCACTAATCTAGTTTACCAACAACTTTTGAGCACCTAATCCTGATATCAAATCCTCAAGTTGTTTTCCTTTTTCTTTAGTGAATCTTGTCAGAATATTACATACCAAGACTGGTTCCACACCTTCAAAAATGGGAATCTTGTATTGGTTGTTAGTTGATGTGGTTGGGTTCACTACAGTGATGGCCTCATTTCAATTTAAAATACAATTCTAAGGAGACACATAGTGCCTCACCGTTACTTAAATGAACACCTCTGGCTGCCTAAAATTAAGGGTCTATTGAAGATAAGGATTTAGGAGAGCAAGTTGACTATTGCTATGGAATAGAGAAGAGAATTAGACAGACTGAGGGGTGTGTCGGCTACTTCTGATTACACTACAGTGGAGGCTGTAAGAAAAAAATATGACAAGCTCAGAAACTTTGCCGTCTTGGATCAAGCCAGGATCCTCACATTTGAAGCCACATCATTGAGACAGCCCACAGTCAGACCTGTCTGTGGCTGCAGGTTGCAAGTTTATAATGCCAGACGGTTTCAAAGCCTTGCTAGGCCTCTTGTGTGGGTGTTAAGGACTTCATTGGTAAGAGTGGGCCCTGGGAATTGGGAAAGGGGCATTTTGGAAGACTTGGGTGAATCTTAGTACTCTGAACCCCAAATCCGCCAAAAACTTCCTCCTGTAAGCCCCTCCTCCTGTCAGCCCTTCCCCTCATTGAGCAGATTATAATGACTCCACCAGCAGCAATTACATCATAGGAGACTACCAATCACTTAAAACCCAAACAGACCATTACTGACTGCATCAAGACCTGGACAGAAACAAAGCCCCATGAGCATAAAAGTAAGAGAGCCCTTCTGTTTAGAATTTCCATAGAAGTTTGTGAAGAGACTAAGGTAAGAAGGTAGAAGAGACCCCCTTATGGGGTTGCCCAGGTGCTCATGTCATAGGATGAACCTCAGGTAAGACCCTGATCCTTTTGATCAACCAGCAACATGGCAAAATTTTCCCATAGTCTTAACACAATTACATAAAAGATAAACGATAGAAATATAAATAATTATTTGCTGATTTCACCGAGGTGCTATGACTCTTATTTTACAAATATAATGGAACCCAGTGATGCAGGATTTGGGATAGAGCTGAACTGAAGTGACTCTGCAATTTCTTGCTGTTCTTTGGCTCTTTCTGTTAATGCAGAGAGCTGCCATGATGTATGAGACTAGGATCCTGCGTAAACCAAGAGAGCAGAAAGAGAAGGCAGCTGAGAAGGACAGGCCTTGCGCTTGGTGGAGGAGTGAATTATTGGGTTGCTGCCCTGGCTGCTGTCTCTCAGCCTGGGATGGCCCATGATTACATTTTACTGCTCTCGGAAGCTGGTGTCCTCACCCTGTTAGCCTTTTGCAAAGTGAAGTAGAGACTGATTTGCCAACTTCAAAAACATCAAAAGAATAGTAAATATAACCATAACTATAATAATATGTTAATTATATTGCATTTAGTGAGCACATGACAGGCACTGGTAGGTATGAAGTGCTTTTCAAATATTCACTCACTTAGTCCCTCAACAGCCCTATGAGTGAGATAGGTTGTTATAATCCTGAATTATAGGTTTGTAAAATCTGAATTTGTGAGGGGTTAAATTTCTAGCTTCATATCGTGCTGATAGTTAATGATGGAGATGGGACTCAAGCCTGGGCCTTTTAGGCTTTAAAACCCAAGACTTTAACCACTGTTCTTTTCCGACTTTCTTTTGCCACACATGAGGCCTTGGTCCTGTTTGTTTTGTCTATTATGCATCTCTCCAATCCAACCACTTTTCCCAGCCCCACCACTCCAATAATGAACGCTATGATCTTTCTAAAGGATCATGTAGCAGCCTCATAACTGGTCTACTTTTACCCATTTTAACCCCACTTCTAATCTGTTATCTGCATTAGAGCAAAAAGGGAAATTTTTAAAACATAAATCTTATTATGCTGCACACTTTAATGACTTCATGTAAAGACCCATCTCTCCACACCAATTTTTTAGGCCCACGTGGTCTGCCCTTTACTCCATTTTGGGCCTCATGGAATCCATTGTTCCCTGTAGGTCCTGTCCCCTCCTTGCTTTCTCGTCTCCCATCTTTCTCATCTCCTCGAATGCACATTCACTTTTCTTTCATAGACTCTTTGCACATGCCGCTCGCTCCCTCTGTCTGGAGTGTGCTTCCAGACCCCACCCCGGCCCCGCTTTGACTGAGCTAGAGCCATGCTTTCTGAAGATCACACAGTTTAAATGTCACTTCCTTAGCTGAGTCTTTCTAATCTCTAAGTTAGTTCCCTTTGTTGAAAGGTGTCATAACAACACTTGCCTTTTCTCAGAGGTTGGTGTTTATAGTTATTTGTGTGGTTCTCCAATGAATGCCTACCTTCTTGATCATACTGTAAGCTCTTTGAAGGCAGGAACAGGTCAGGTTTTTACCAATATAGTCCCAAGGCTTAGGGTAGTATTTGATATATGGTAGCTTTTCAAACAATAGTTGTTAAAAAAAAAAAAAAAAAGGAAGGTACAACACACTTCCCTGGGGTGTATGAAAAGGACAACCTTTTCTAAAAGTCTATAATGTGCTTAGTCCTTCTGTGGAGGATAAAGTTGGCTGAGAGGGGAAGTCCAGTTCATAGGGCAGCCAAGGCCAGCCACAGCGCCCTAGACCCTACCTGTCTGAGCCTGGGAGAACAGCAGCTAGGTCTAGTTAAGGAGTTTCCCTTGGTGGGAGCAATGCTTCAGGTTTACAACTTAAGTGGCTCACTTCTCAGGTAAGCAACTTAAGGAAGCTAATGCTTAACACATAATGCATACCTCCCTCCCCTACCCCCAGAAGCCTTCAGGGTGAATTGGTTATCCAAAGGGAAGGATTAAGTGGGAGAACTGAGCCAAATTCTTTTCTCCTGAGTGATAGGTCTAGAAGTTTAGATACCAGGCTGGTATCTACCCAGGCACAGGGTGCTATTTAGAATGACTCCCAAGGAGCTCTGGGTATCGATAATGAAAGTCGCCTTGGGCAGAGGCTGAGGCACAATATACATTGAGACTGATAGCAAACACTGCCCTCTCCTTTGCAATTAGAGATTGATCCTTTGGGCTCTAAAGGAAAGAGAGTTTACCAGATTCGTTCACCAGATTCACTTTAGAGACAGTCATGTTACTTAACTATGGAGATAGTTATTGTGTGAACTTCACAGAGGGAACTTACACAAACTTAGATGGTATAGCCTACTCTATACCTAGGCTATGTGCTATAGCTTACTGCTTGTAACTACACACATATATTGCTTGGTACTGTATAAAACAACAACAAAAATAGATCAAGGACAGGAGAAGATGATGTGGTCAAGAGCAGGGGTAAACACGAGATGTATGAGGCTGCCACCGGCACAGCACAGCACACTGTTTTACAGCAAACTTTTCTCAATAGGTAAAAGAATACACTAAAACAATGATAAAAAAGTATAGTAAATACATAAAGCAGTAATAGTCCTTTTTTATTACTATAACGTATAATATACTGTAGGCAGTTGGATGTGCTAGTTATGGGACTGGTGGGATGGTATGTTTGTCCACAGCAGCATCACCACAAACATGTAACCCATTGCATTAGGACATATTTTAAAAAAACATGTTATTGATTTTAGAGAGGAAGGGAGAGGGAAAGAGACGGAGAGAAACATAGATCAGGTTGCCTCCCCAACCTGGGATGGAACCAAAACCTGGGCACGTGGCCTGACTGGGAATTGAACTAGTGACCTTTTGGTGCCCAGGACAATGCTCAACCACTGACCCACCTGGCCAGGCAGGGCTGTGTTACAACATAGGGCTACCAGGTCACTCCCCTTAGGAATTTTCATCTCCTCTATAGTCTTATAGGACCACAGTGTAGATGCAATCCGTTGTTGACAAAACTGTCATCATATAGCACGTGGCTATTACTATTTTTAAAGGATCCAAAGAAAAAATTGGAAGAAAATGCAAAGCCAAAGACTGGAGTGTTGGCAGTGAGTGAGGGGAAAGAGAAGCTTTTGCTTTGTAAGCCAGTCCCTCCATTCAGCAAAGCTAGAGAATCAGAACTGTTTTTGTTCAGACTGAAAATCCGAGGGGGTAATTATTATGCTTAAGATTCTTGCAACATAGCTTCAATTATTTTAGCTGCCCTCCTCCCGCTGCCCTTGGACTTCATTGTCCGTGAAGAGAGACTGTGTTTGACTTTGCTTGGAAACCATAAAACCACAACAAAATCACTCTCCTGAGTGCTACTAGGCAACACCAACACGGGGATCTCTCCCGCACCAGGAGAAGGCCTTGTCCGGAAAGACTCACACAGGCTCAGATGGTGCATCCCACGGAACTGGAGGCCACTTTTCGGCATCATCTTAATAAACACTCAGCACTAAATCCCATGAAGATGCCCAGAGCCTTCTCAAGAGAGCGAAGCTTGATAAACAACAATAGCAAAACCCTGCAAAGCCCGGCCAGTCTCCGTGATGCTACGGGCTGCTGAACTGACAGTCAAAAGGTCAGCTGCTGTTATCTTTCTGAAAAGTCCATTGAATGGGAGCCCTGGAATGTTCTTATTGCACTGCATCACTTCCTTCCTGGGACCATCAGGGCACTTCCCCAGCCTTTCAAGACAGGTTCTGCTCCAAAAAGGTCCACCCGGCGAGGAAACCCCAGGCCGAAGTTAGGGGCCGGCGCACACACAGTCTTGCTGGGGCTCTAGGCCATTTCTTCCCTCCTAGCCCCCCAGGAGGTGAAAGGCTCACCGAGAGGGTGGGTCACAGGCCTGACCTTGCTGCAGAGAAAAGCCCCAGGCCCTGCATCTCCGGGAGGGAGGTAAGGGACGCCTGTCAGACGCCCTCCCGGTGCCCCGTCCAGGGACCGGCGCAACCTGGAGCCTGGCGCGGGGCCAGGAGGGGTGTGGCGACTCCGGGTAGTGCTGGGACCCCGCCTGGGAACTGCACCGACACCCGACCTGCCCCTCGGAAAGGAGTCTTCGCTCCGGGAGCGGCGGGGGGCCGGGGGAGGGGGCTAAGGGGGAGGCCTAAACCCCCAGGGTGCAGCCGGGGGGAGGACCCGACTGCAGAGGAGGGAGCGTGGCGGAGCAGCCGGCGCCCGCTGAGCCGGTGCGCCAGCCCGGGAGCGCGGCTGCGGCTCGGGAGCCCGCCCTGCGCGCTGTCCTCGGCACCCGGCGGCGGGCTCCCCGCAGCCCTGCATCCGCTCGCGCCGGGGCCACGGAGACGGCGCCGGCCATTCGCTCGCTGCGCCGCCTGGAGCCTGGGCCAGCCCCGGAGAGAGAAGGTAAAAGGAAGGAGAGATGGGGGGCGGGAAGAGGAGGAGAGGGGCTGAGAGGCTGGGTGCAAGCCGAAGAGATGGCAGACAAATTGCGAGCAAGTTTGCACTTGCTTCACGGGCGGTGCGTGCTCGGGGGAAGGCGGGGGCCGTGGGGTGTGCGTGCGGCGCTCTTGGGTGGGGAGGCCGGAGGAGGGGAGCGTGTTCCCAGCATCTTGTACGCAGCTGCCCCTCTGCGGAGCCCCCTCTCTGGCTTGTCATTTCCGCTTATGGCACCTCTCTCTCGGGCTCCAGTGATGCCCAAGCCAAAGGCTGCCACCCTCTCGTTGTGATGGCTGGCACTGCGGCTCCTCTCCGATGGGAGGTGTGGGGCGTTGGACGCATTCTCGGAGCCTCCCTTCCTCCAGCCCAGACTATTTTGGGAAGGGCTGAGGGAGGGGGGCGGGCGGCAAAGCCCAGGGCTGGGAGCCTGAAGGAGGCCCCAGCTCCAGACTCTCCTCAGCTGTCACCCAGCAAACGCCTCCGCGGAGAGCCCACGCTAGGGGGCAAGACAACTTTCCTCTCCTCCAGAAACACGCGTTTCAGACAGGGGTGGTGCGTTGCTGCCCGAGGAGTCCTGTGCAAGGGTGCTCCCCAGGCGGCAGGTGCCGGGCGAGGGGCAGAGGACCAGGCAACAGGAAGCAGCATCCGCTGCAAAGCAGAGGGACCCCTTTGGGAAACGGTGTGCAGCCTGGGTACCAGCCTGGAGGCTGCAGGTTCGGGCCCAGAAGCATCCGCTGTGGAATCGGCCCTACCACCCCGGAATGTTCATGTCTGAGCTGCTCAGTTTGGAGTAGAAACCATGGTTGTAGCTGCCATTTTTCAGTGAAGGTTAAGAAAGTTCAAAGTGAATTATTATTTTTTTCTTTTCTTTAGTGCTTATGTTTGTCTTCATCTGGGAGCCACTTGCCGAAAGAAAACATTTGTAACCAGAAACCAGATCTACCCAAGAGAAAGTGTAATCATTCTCAATTAGGCAAAGGTTATTCATGCGACCCACATGTGCGTAAAATGCTGATTGAATCATGAGTCATGAGGATGGTTTTTTTCCAGAGGCTTGCTGTTCCCCAAGGTGAAAAAGATGAATAGTATAGATAAAAAGTCCCTGACATCACCAGCGCAGTGGACTAGAACATGTCTATTTCTTCTTGTGTCTTTGAATCTGTATTACTTTGTGGCAAATTCAGAATGAAATGTGCCAGATGAAGGCTAGCTTAGTATGTTTCATGCAGAAGATAAAGGTGCCGCTTGACTCAGATAACACTGCTAACCTTTGAAAACATTTGCTTAGCTTCTACGTGGTAGTCTCATTATTGTCTTTCTCAGCTGGTGATTTTCCCCACTGCTTTCTTTCTGTGGTCACTGGGCCCATGAAAAGACTTCTTCTCACTTGATTCTTTTCTGCAAAGGAGTAGGGATTGGGGAAGGGTAGTTTACCATTTTAAAATGTTCACGAGTTGCTTGTGTGAAATGTGTAGGGTGCTACACCTAAGACTTGCTCTCTGATAATTATGCAACAGCTTCTTAGAAATGAGAGGCGGTGTAATGGAAAGAGGAGGCAAGCCCATGATTGGGCAAGGTTGGTAGCATTTTCTCCTGTGGTTCCCGCGCTAGATTCTACCGCCACACCCTGTGGCCTGAAGGTGACAGCCACAGGACCCAGGACTCCCCGGTGAGGAAATCTGCATTTCTCCTCCTCTGTAGTATAGTCCTGTACCCTTCCTTAGGGACTAATTCAACAAGAGCTCATGTTTGGCAAAGAGTGCGGTCTATACTCTAGCAAAGTAGGACAGAAAGGTAACTGATGTGTTTGGGCATGATTAATAATACTCCAAGCTTATAAAAATGAAGTTGACTCGTGACAATATCTTTCATGCCCATCGGCTCTGTACTTTGTCTTTTGATGACTTGCTTGTATTTTTGCTCTTGCAGGCTAAGGACCAATGCTTATTTGGTGCCCTGTAGATATCATAATAGCGAGTAATTACCAGTTGTACTCACTGACCCCCCCACACATACGGTAGCAGTGTATTTATGGTAACTCCAGGATGGGCCTCTTCTTCCCGCTAGCCATCTTTATTCCATTTAGCCACCTTAGTTTTGTTGTTGTTGTTAATTAGACCATTACTAAAGGGTGAAAGAGAAAATCAATAACGAAATTTAAAATTAGACACTTATGTGACTCCTTCCAGCAAAGAACTTAGCTAGAAGGAGGTCGGAATGCATTCATTAGCTTTTCTATTTTTGTTTAAGTGGATTTTAATAGCGATGCTATTCTTGAGCATATTTAGGCAGCTGATTAAGTAATAGCCGTACTTCATGTACACCCCAGCAGCGTGCTGTCCATCAGCTTATGTTTTATGGTGTCACTTCATCCTCTTCAGTCAGAAATGAGCCACCTCAGCTCTGATTGTTGCGGGTTCGGAATTTTCTGCTCTCGTTTCTCCACACCTAAACCTGTAGTGACGTCACTTTAAGATGTATTTCTGTGGCCTCGAAGTGTTTCTTCTAGTGTTTTTCCTAGTTAGTGTCTTCTCTTTTAGGAGCACAAGCAAGAAACTGCTTCAGTAGCCAGTTGTCCACTCTGCTTAGAGCAGCGGTTCTCAACCTGTGGGTCGCGACCCCTTTGGTGGTCCAGCCACCCTTTCGCAGGGGCCGCCTAAGACCATCCTGCACATCAGACATTTACATCACGATTCATAACAGTAGCAACATTACAGTGCTGAAGTAGCAACGAAAATAATTTTATGGTTGGGTCACCACATGAGGAACTGTATTTAAAGGGCCAGAAGGTTGAGAACCATCCGGCCGTGATGATTTGCTGCTGTGCTTGTCACAGGTGTGGGTGACAGAAGAGCATGCTGTTCAGAAAGGAGAATCCCAGACAGCAGACAGTTAAAATCCCTCTGCATCCTGCACAGTAAATACAGCAGATGGCTATTGATTGGGCACTGAGCTTGTTGCCACAGAACCCTGGGTTTCTGCGTTACAACACTCACTCTAGTTTGCTGTAGTGTTGATTTATCATCTCCTCCTCTGGTACATAAGCTCTCAGAGAGGCTTATCTGTCTTGTTCACTGCTGTTTACTTAGTACCATTGTCAAATAGTTTCTCAATACATTTTTTTTTTTTCTGAATGAAATAATAAATTCAGGAATCTTGCCTCTCTGCTAGGTATGGAGGATGGACTTAGCTCCCTTGTCATCTCAGCTCCTCCTGCTGGAAGGGTTTGGAGATGGTGCAGGGACTGCTCATTGGTACACCGCCTAGCAATGTCCACCTAATTCTCCCTTTCCATCCTAATACTGGTTGCTCCCCTCTCCCTCTCCCACCCTCACAATATCCTGTGCCTATTAAAACTTTTAATCACCCTGGACATGGTTATCTTCCCATCATTCTGGTTCAGAGATCACGGCCACAGCCACTGCTAGGTAATCAGTCAGTCCAAGGAGCGACCTTCAAGATCTTGTGACCTTGGACCAGCAGTGGTTTTAGCTGTCACAGGTGCCGCCAATGCTTTTGGAACTGAAGAGCTCGCCTGAGAGCATGTCTTCGCTCCAATTGCAGGGAGAGAAATGGAGGCCAGGGGAAGGAAGGCGGGAGCCAGCGAGGAACTGAAGCTCTACTACATGCCAGGCACACCTTAAATTTAATTTAGCAGGATGAAATCAAACTTATTAGCATAAAATTACTTCCTTTTACAGATGAGGAAACAAGTGCTCAGAGAAGTTCACTTATCTTAAGGTCACACGGACAGTAAGAGGCAGAATTCGGACTCTGCTCCACGTCTTTATAGCCCATTTCTTGGCACCACACTCCCCGGGACAGGCAGTGGTCGAGGGCCTCTGTCCACAGAACCAGCTCCAAATCACCCAACTGTTTGGAACAAAACTAAGCCTAGAGCTCATAGCTTCTAATTCCCGGGCTCCTTTATTATCTTTGTTTTACTCACTCAAACTTTTTAAATCAAATGATATGTCCTCTGAAGTTAAAGTATCCGTAAAAAGCAAGAGTATCATAATTTTGCAAAAGAGGAAATATGTGTACACATGCAAAATATTTTATCTTGTGTCTAAAATAGGAAGGATATTGCATCAACCCCTTTTGCAGGGGGTGGAAGGTTTTCTGGTTGTTAGCTCATAGAGGTGAAGTATTATGAACTTGATTTAATTAAACAAAAATATGTATTGAGGACTGCGATGTGCTCACAGATATACTTGGTATCAATAGGTGAGATGTCAAAGCAATAAGACTTATAGTCTCTATACCTGCAAAATGTCCATGGTCTAATTTGAGTGAGATAAGGCTAGCAATGATTTTAGAGTGAGCCAAGGCTAATAATGGTGAAAAATATAAGACAAATCATATGCATAATAGTATAGATGTGTAGTATTGGAGTAATTGAGGGAAAATAATGCTGAAGGGTGGTACTAAGAGGAATAGGACACACTGTAGAAGTAAGACTGATGCGTAAGCTGAAGGTGGACACAGCAGAGCTATTCTGGCTTTTATGTGGTATCAAAAGAGGGATAGAGGGAAGGATAGATACATATTTGAGTATTAATCTATTGGGTAACATGAATGTGAACTATACAAGGGCAGGAGCATGGTGATCTGCAATGCAATGACTTTTTAAAAATCCTTTTAATTTCACAATTCTTGATTGACAGTGGTGGCCATGTCTTAATCATCTGTGAACTACAGTGCTGAGCATGGCTTGGTGTGGGGCAGCTGAATGAAAATGAATCTCTTTCCTCATCCCTACTTAGTATACAGTATATGTAGATAGATAGATAGATAGATAGATAGATAGATAGATAGATGATAGATAGGTAGATTTCAGAAAGTTACAGTGTTGCATTTGGAGAACCTAACTTTCTAACAGCTTAGAAGAGGCCCTTGTAAGATTCCTCAGGCACTTCTCATTGTCTGTTGGTTTTCAGGTTAAGGTAGCTTGTGTACGTGGGCAGGTGGAATATTTGTCCCCAGGAGGCGAAGGCTGCTAACAGGTACACAGTCATCGCACTGTGGGCCTGGATGCATGACAGGCCAGCCATAGTAATCATTTCTCCTCTGAGAATCACTCGGAGAGCCACCCACTGAGAAGCACCCCTTCAGCCGAGAAGCTGCCAAGTATTGGGTCTACTTCTAGTGGATATCCTTTCAAGTAGCCAAGAGAAGCCCGCCGCTGCCTTTTTATCAACTAATGCTATTCACTGCGCCCACCCCGTCCCCTAACTTGCTAAGTGACCAGAGCCCCTTTCCTGCCCCAGTCCACCTTTTAGATGCTTTTGCACGTGGGGACAGTAGCAGTGTGCAATGTTTTGCATCCTTTTCAAAATGGTAATCTAAAAGAGATTACTGTTGCCCAGCTGGTGTGGCTCAGTGGTTGAGCATCAACCTATGAACTAGGAGGTCACAGTTCGATTCCCAGTCAGGACACATGCCTAGGTTTTGGGCTTGGTCCCCAGTGTGGGGCATGCAAGAGGCAGCCAGTCAATGATTCTCTCTCATCATTGGTGTTTCTATATTTCTCTCCCTCTCCCTTCCTCTCTGAAATCAATAAAAATACATTAAAAAATAAAATAATTTTAAAAAGATTACTATCAGCTTGGAGTTTGTGTATTCTAACCCATTATATACTAGTGTTAATAATGACACCTTACAGCCAGTTGTACATTGTACTTACATGCTTCTACTTAACCAACCCTCCACAAATAATGCTATTTATATACATTCAGTTGATAATAGAATTTTTGATAGCATTCATGGACTCTTCTTATGTTTTTATTTTTCCTTTTGACAGGTGGACCATCCCACATACATGTGCTGTGTTTTCTTTACAGTTTTGTTTTTAGCATCCTCCCCTGCCCCTCTCCCCATTTCTCTTCTCCACCTTTACTAGTATCATCATATCACAGAGATGCATGTGAACTGTAATGTGTCACTCTCACACAGGCCCCTTTGGTTTGGCCCCGTGGTTAAGTTTCTTTCTCTGGGCACATTTTTCACTTTCCTCTTTTTCTGTCATTAATTATTTTATCTGTGGCAAAACCTTCTCTTCAGCTAACCCCAGGGTTAAGAAATTCTTGTTCCAAGTACATGTCTCAATGTCAAGATTTTAGCAACTACTCTCCTACCTCTTTTCCCCCTCCCCCACTGAAGAATTATGAGCTAAACTGGACCAAAGTAGAGGCTTTAGGAAGAAGTTAGAAGGAAAATGTCTTGTCTGCTTAACCACTCCTACTTCACCCTTACAACTTACTTCAGAATCAGTGTGGAGAGAAATAACACGAAATCTAACCAATTTTGACTCCTAAAGTCAGGATATTTGAAACTCAAAATTTTAGAATAAAAATAGTTTTGTATTTATGTTTTAATTCACCAAAGTGTTATTAGGAGCTAAGATTTTATCTCATTCCTGGGAAGTGTACAAACAAAACAGCAACATCATCTGTGCAAAGCAGGCTAACACAGCATAGGTGAGAGAGCCTGTGGGTAGCCCTGACTGGTTTGGCTCAGTGGATAGAGCGTCGGCCTGTGGACTGAAGGGTCCCGGGTTCGATTCAGGTCAAGGTCATGTACCTGGGTTGTGGGCACATTCCCAGGAGGGGGTTGTGCAGGAGGCAGCTGATCGATGTTTCTCTCTCATCGATGTTTCTAACTCTCTATCCCTCTCCCTTCCTCTCTGTAAAAAATCAATAAAATATATTTAAAAAAAGAGAGAGAGAGAGAGAGCCCATGGGTAAAGAGAAATGGAACTCCATGTTTTAAACTTTCACTTTTCATAGACCACTGGGGAAAGTTTGTATTTTAAAACCATGAACTAAAAGTGAACACTTCTCCTCTT
Organism: Myotis nattereri; assembly: GCF_964212035.1. Classification (NCBI taxonomy): domain Eukaryota; kingdom Metazoa; phylum Chordata; class Mammalia; order Chiroptera; family Vespertilionidae; genus Myotis; species Myotis nattereri. Next base: position 92,259,804 of record NC_138081.1, on the reverse strand, counting down.
AGCTACCAATTTGATTGCATATGTCTTGTGTATGTATTTGTTTTATCAACTATCATCAGAATTCCTAGTAGTTGCCTAGTACCTTGTAAGTATTTCCCCATTATTCATTTCACTTGGTAATGAATCATTTCTTCAAACTGAATAGAAATAGTTCTGATTTGAGCACTATGGTGACCTATGTGGATTTTTTTTTTAATAATGTCCCTGTTCTGTGTGTTTTTCAGGTTCCTGAGTTTATTGAAGAGGAAGGAAAAGAAGTGGTTTCACCTTTGGGAGTGCTGTCTCCGCGCTGGCTGCCCCCGTGCCTGGGGTTGCATCATGACCCCATCGATCCAGTGAAGTTCGAGGTGTTTTCTGGAGCAGCCTTGTCCTGCTCTGCCTGGAGCAAGCCTCTCTGCTGTGGGTTTCATGCTGCAGCGGGGACCATGGCAGCCTCCAGGACGGCCTCTCGGTCTCCGCGGGACATTGCCAACGTGATGCAGAGGCTGCAAGGTGAGGCACAGAAGCGGCCCTCGTTTTGGGCTTTTGTTGTTACTACGCTTTCATATCCGTTTGTCTCAGAACTTTTCAAGGCGCTTGCATTTTTATTCAATTTTACGAAATCATAACAAGGAATAGCAAAATGTCTTTTGTCCCAGTGTTTTCAAACGAGTCGATGCTACCTTAAGATTCTGTCTTCTTTATGTAGCAAAAAGACAAAGTTCTTACGTTGATTTTGCATCTGCGTTTGTGTGGCCTTAGTAATGGTTATTCGGTGTCCAGTGGGAGTTCAGTGCTATAGCAAACTCTCCGTCAATAACAAATGGCAACACAGCTCCGTGACAGTGGTAACAAGTAACTAGATGCTATTGTCTGATAAGTAAACCAGTGGCTTACTTATCCCAACAGGAAAGCCCTTAGAGACATAGAAAGTCTTTAAGAAAAATGGGCCAAAGAGGCCCAAAGGGGTGCTGAGATCTGTGGTTAGTGGCAGCCTGTGGACTGGAACCGCTCCCACCTGTGTTGTTCCTCTAAGAGCAAGGTGCTCTTTGCAAGGGAATCAACAGTCAAAGGCTATGGCAGCTCATAAACGATTCCTATTTGTGAATTTTCTTTCAACATGTATACTCCTTGAGCCATAAAAATCATCATCATCTATAGATATAAGACTGCTTCTCTGTACAATTCCCATTCTACCTCCCCCAGGCTTCAAACGCACGTTCTTAGGATACAAAAATACCCAGTGTTAGCAGGGATTTGCTCTAGTCTTTGTCCAATAATGTTACAGGCTGGCCTTCTGGTTTTCTAGAATCTCCAGCAAGTGATCAGTGTGGCTTTGCACCTTGGGCATCATATTAATCTGTCATAACTCCACTTCCCTGGCTTGCAGTGGACTTGATGTGCACAGCATTAATTTTCAGTTAAGCACGCTTGACCTTTCAAATACAGACTAAATGCTTAAGTCTGGATATTTATGGCCCGCAACATGCTCCCAGCTTTAGAAAATCAGGTCGTGAGGGAAACTGGCAGTTTCCCCACCCGACCAGAAATCACCAATTAGAAGCTCCCCTCATCACGTGATCCCCAATCATTTTTATCTGCCCGGACAGAGTTTTGATGCTTTGGCGTGAGTGGTGCTTATTTCGCATTTATTGTTGTAAGATGCCACTTGAAATGCCAGAAAGAGCCTGGCCAGATAAAAGAACAGATCTCTGTTGAGCGTGTGGGCATAGACATCCTCCATAGGCTGAACAGACCTCTGACTGGGTCTGCCCAGTGCCAGGGATCTCCCATGAAAGTGTAAGTTGTATGTCAGCAGCCAATCATTGACTGGCTGCCTCTTGCATTCAGAACTCCAATACTGAATTTGGAGTTCCATGCCTCTGTGTCTTGTCTTGGCTGTTTTCCTGGGTGTTCATTACTGAACCATTCTATGCATTTGGTGTCGCAGTGACCTCATCTTTGAAGTAATGGAAAGGAAACTTACAGGTCTCTTACAAACTATGGGGGAAGGTAATCCTATCTAATAAAAGAGAAACATGGTAATTAGCCATACATCTGCTACCCTTCCCATTGGCTAATCAGGGAAATATGCAAATTCACTGCCAGCCAAGATGGCAGCCGGCAGCCAGGCAGCTGGAAGTGAACATGAGGCTTGCTTGCTTCAGTGATGGAGGACTCCAACGTTCCCTGCCTGCTGCTGCTGGCCTCTGAGCTTGCAGTTTGAAACATTGTTACAAATATAGAAGCTAAACAAAACCCCAGAAACCTGCTGTCAGCCAGCTGGGAACTCAGAGCTGGAGTTGAAACAGTGTTTCGATTATAGAACCCAAACAAACCAGATACCTGCTTTCAGCAGCTGAGGCCTAAGAGCTGGAGCCAAGCCTCAGAGCTAAAGCTGGCCCAGAATAAAAAAAGAAAAAGAAAAAAAGGAGCGATTGGGACCTTTAGTCACCCGCCAGCCTGAAAACAGCCCTCAGCCCCTCACCCAGACTGGCCGGGCACCCCAGTGGGGACCCCCACCCTGAAGGGTGTGTGACCAGCTGCAAACAGCCATCATCCCCTCATCCAGGCTGGCCAGGCACCCCAGTGGGGACCCCCACCCTGATCCGGGACATCCTTCAGGGCAAATCAGCCGGCCCCCACCCATGCACCAGGCCTCTATCCTATATAGTAAAAGGGTAATATGCCTCCCAGCACCGGGATCAGCGGAGCCACGAGGCCTCCCGGCACCGGGATCAGTGTGACAGGGGGCAGTGCCCAAACCCCCTGATCGCCCTGTGGCTCTGTGTGTGACAGGGGCAGGGCCACAACCTCCCTATACGCCCTACTCTGTTCATGACAGGGGAAGGCGCCCCAACCCCCTGATCAGCCCTGCTCTGTGCCTGATAGGGGGGAGCTCCCCAACCCCCTGATCGCCCTGTGGCTCTGTGTGTGACAGGGTGCGGCGCCCCAACCCCCCCCCCCCACCCCCCGCCGGGCCCTGTCCTGTGTGTGACGGGGTAGAGCCATAACCTCCCCATCGGCTCTGCCCTGAGTGTGAGAGTGGCGGTGCCCCAACCCCCCCACCCCCATGGGCCCTGCTCTGTGTGTGATGGAGTAGAGTCATAACCTCCCCATTGTCCCTGCCTTCAGTGTGACAGGGTGTGGCGCCCCAACCCCCTGATCCGCCCTGCTCCATGTGTGATAGGGGGCGGTACCCCAACTCCCCTATTGGCCCTACTCTGTGCGTGACGGGGGGGAGCTCCCCAACCCCTGATCGACCCTGCTCTGTGCGTTACAGGGTACGGAGCATGAACCCCCCTGATGGGCCCTGCTCTGTGAGTGACAGGGGGCAGCTCACCAACCCCCTGATTGGCCCTGCTCTGTGCATGACAGGGGGTGGTACTGCAACCTCCCCACCGACCCTGCCTTGAGTGTGACAGGGGGCGGTGCCCCAACCCTCCAATTGGCCCTACCCTGAGTGTGACTGGGGGTGGCACTGCAACCTCCCGATCCGCCCTGCTCTGTGCACAGGGGCTGGCACCCTAACTCCCCAATCAGCTGTGCTCTGAGCCCGACCAGGGGCTGCGCCTAGGGATCGGGCCTGCCCTCTGCCACCCAGGAGCAGGCCTAAGCCGGCAGGTCATTATCTCCCGAGGGGTCCCAGACTGCGAGAGGACACAGGCTGGGCTGAGGGACCCCCCCCCCCCCCGAGTGCACAAATTTTTGTGCACTGGGCCTCTAGTTAGCTAATAAAGCAGATTTTCCTTTGAGTGCATTAAATGGGGGAAATTCTCTGGATGCGATTGGAAATAAATGGAAATTATAAAAAGTAAATTTGAAAATAATTCAGAATTGGCTTATGATCCTACAAACATTTTATTCTTATTTTGGTTTGAATGACAATTCTTTTAAGATTATGGTTAGGGGTAAGAGGAGAGAGAAGAGTACTAATGTTTAGTGTGGTTTTTTATAAAATATATTTTTTAAATGTTTGAATGTAATTTATTGTTTTTAATTCTTTATTGTTTAAAGTATTACATATGAATCCTTTTTCCCCCATTGACTTCTCCCTGCTCATTCCCACCCCCCCACCCCCGCCAGCAGATGCCCCTCCCCCCCTACTGACTGTGTCCATGAATTAGGCTCATATGCAATGCATACAAGTCCTTTGGTTTATCTCTCTCCCTCTCCTCCCCCGCTCCCCACCTTTCCTCTGAGGTTGGATGGTCTGTTAGGTGCTTCTATGCCTCTTGGTCTATTTTAGTTCATCAGTTAATGTTGTTTATTATATTCCACATATGAGTGAGATCATGTGATGTTTATCTTTCTCCAACTGACTTATTTTGCTTAGCATAATCCTCTCCAGGTCCATCCATGCTCTTAGAAATGGTATGACTTCTTTCTTTTTTATAGAAGTGTAGTATTCCATTGTATAGATGTACCATAGTTTTTTAATTCATTCATTTTCTGATGGGCACTTAGGCTGTTTCCAAATCTTAGCTATTGTAAATTGTGCTGGTATGAACATAGGGGTGCACATATCCTTTCTGATTATTATTTCTGGTTTCTTGGGATATATTCCTAGAAGTGGGATTACTGGGTCGAAAAATTAAAATATTTTTTGTGATGGATATATAAGTGGTTTTTCTTGAGATGTGTGTGGAATGGGGGAAAGCATTAGAGCCCCGCCCCCCTTCTCCCCACCATTCCTTCACCTGTGACAGTGGATGTCCTATTTAACATCTATGCACTTAGGGACCCCACTAGCAAAATGTGGACTGGCTCTCTTGGGATTGTTGTCAAGCTCAGTGAGATGATAGATGAAGGTGCTTTGAAAACTATAAATACTGTGATGTGGTGAACTGTTGTAATTGCCATGAAAGAAAATTGCATGAGAAGGCAAAGGTCTGATCATTTGTTGCAATTTTCTCAGATTTGGAGAGGAATTATAATGATTTTATATATTATGTGCTGTATAAAACTAGTAATTTTATTACATAGTGAGATGACTATACTTTATATATATATATATATATTTTCTTTCTAGTCAAAGAAAACATTACAACATATCATAAGGGTACCTGATAAATTTAGAGCAATAAACCTTATAGTTTAGAAAGAGATGATATTTCTGAGTACTAGACAATTTTCATTAGCTCTTAGCATCAACTACTTCATATGTATATACATCATATATATATATATATATATATATATATATATATATATATATATATACACACACACATATCTATATACTAGAGGCCTGGTGCATGAAATTTGTGAACTGGGAGGGGGGGTTGTCCCTCAGCCCAGCCTGCACCCTCTCCAATCTGGGACCCCTTGGGGAATTTCAGACTGCTGGTTTAAACTAGCACTCGGACATCCCTCTCACAATCCAGGACTGCTGGCTCCCAACCACTCACCTGCCTGCCTGCCTGATTGCCTCTAACCACTTCTGCCAGCCAGCCTGATCACCCCCTAACCACTCCCCTGCCAGCCTGATCGACACCTACCTGCTTCCCTGCCAGCCCAATTGCCCCCAACTGCCCCCCCCTGCTGGCCTGGTTGCCCACAGCTGCCCTCCCCTGCCAGCCATCTTATGGTGGCCATCTTGGGCCCACATGGGAGCGGCCATCTTGTGCAGGGTCATGATGGTCAATTTGCATATTACCTCTTTATTATATAGGATATGTTATTAATGGTTATAAAATGTAAGGTCTTGGGGCCACATCTAGCCTGGCCTACATCAGTGGGAACAAAATGAACCTTGGAAGTGAAGGGGCCTGTAGATCTGTCTGCTCGCCTATTGATCTGCTGGGTGAATTCTGCTGATTCAGCTGGTGAGGGACATGTCCCCTCCTGTGTTCAGCTCTCCCTGTGTGGCTCACTGATGTTTTAAGCCCAAGAAAGAGTCAATGTCCCGGACAGAGAAGACCTGGCTTCTGTCAAGGGTGGTTAGTGACCAAGTTCCTTATAAATGGAGGGCGGGCAATATTGCCCAGATAATTAAGACACATGAAGAAATTTTTTTGAGGAAAAATACTTTTCTATTAACCTAAATAGAACTAGAGTTGCTATTTTCAAAGTTCAGATCTGTAAGAGCATTCTTCTAGAATCTGCACTCCCCCTCCACCCCCTCTTTTGGGGGCCTGGATAGATAATCTGAGGAACAAATGCCTTTCCACATCTTGGGTTTTATTATCATATCAGATCCATGCATAACTAATAAAAAGCATGTAGCTTTGAATAGTGGCAACTCGGCTTTCCTCTCTTGTTTATTTAGTTTATAACCATCATATTTGGCTGTTTTATGCTTTTAATTTTTATTTCTAGTGCAAGAAGATTGAAGTGCACACACAGATTGCTACATCATTTAGCTGCTACTGTAGTCATTCAGTATTTCACCTTTGCCAATATTTGTGCTTGTCTGAGCCTCGTATTTGAGGCTGGGATCCTGAATTATGGATGAGCAGACAGACTGCAATGCGGGGTTTCATTTGATCTTAAGAGTAATGACTGTTTTCTGTAACTTTCATCACTTTAAATACAACCTTAAAAGCAAATACCGGACAAAAAGTATAATACAGGGGTATTCAAATGTTAAAAGCAAATAATTAGTATATACATTTTCTGCTCTTAACGACTATGGGGATCAATTTAGCAGGTGGCTTGTGGAGACACTTTCCTTTATAGCTACACCTAAAAAAAATAAATGTCTACTCTAAACTCTTCAGGTTTTCAATTTCTTGAAATTAATGATAAGAGTTTAGCCTCTTTGTAAATTTTCATAGTGCTTCTAACACAATGTTTACTTAATAAAATTTGTTGGCTGACTTTTATTACATTCATTTTTTCATTTGAAGATAATCTACTTTAAGGATTTTTAAGTAATGTATCCATGTTGACTATTGTAAAATAAGGGGCATCAATGCAGTCTTATAGAGCAGATGGTAAATACCAGAGGAGATTCAAATGGTCAGGCTCAGGTGTCATACAGAGGTCAATTCAATTAAAAAGTTGGAGAACTGACTACAAGGTCAAACTTTGATTTTTAAAACTTGTGAGTAAATTCAAAGAGAAACAAATGAGAAAAAAAATAAACATTTACTCTTGGAGACATGCCTATTAAACTCTCTAACTCCAAAAAATAATCGTGGCCTCCTTCTAAAATATTTAAATGTTTTTGGTTTACTATGATATTTTTCATAAATCCATTACACTGTGAAAGAAAACCTCAGAGTACCAAAAATGTTGACTGAAAAATAGAATAAACAATAATAAATAAATGATGAAAATGCAATTTTCTTTTAATTTAATATTAAATAAGCGTGGGAAAAGGGATAGTTTCCCATCTTGTGAAGATTCTAATTTTTTTATAGTTCCTTGAGAGATGAAGTTTTATACTTTATTACTCTGAGTTAATCCCTCTCCTTATTAAGTCACAAAGCAATGACAAAAATCCATTTATTGTATTAAGGCTGAAATTCTCCTTTTGGTTTAATTTCTTTCCACAATGAATGTTGTATGATCTTATCTTGAATTTAAATAGAATACAATTTTCAGCATATAACGATGAGCATTTCTTTATATTTTGGAACATAGGTTAAATAAATAGTTGATGAATAAATGGATCAATTGTGCCCCCCTAAATTAATGAATTGAAAATAAAATTGGTCAAGGCATGTAAAGGCAAAGAAAGAAACCAGTTAAATTGGATCCTACTTTGAAGAGATTTTTTTTTCCTGAATTTTTAAAATCAAAATTAGTTTTTGACCATCAAATTACTTCAAGGACACATATTCCACCTGAATGGGTGACTGTGTTAACCTCTCAGGCCTGTGTGTTGTTTTTGTAACTATAATGCTTTCAATCCTAAAGGTCTGTTACATTAACCTCTCAGGTGTGTGTGTTGTTTTTGTAACTAGAATGCTTTCAATCCTAAAGGTCTGTTACATTTCCATATTACTTTTTTCATATTACTTTTTAATGTATTAAAGAGCTCACATTTGTCTAATGCCCTGTTCTCCAAGTCCTTCTGTTTGCAGAGCCATATTATCCATTATGCAATATGCTGGACAAAGTGCCTGAGGCCTTCTGGATCTTCAAGGGTCTGCAAAAATATTGGCTGTCAAACAGAAAAGGAAACTGCTAAGTCCAAATTAACAAACATTTACAAATACTAAAATTATGTCAATTAGTCACATGTAAATCAAGTCAATTCAAAAATTACATATGTATACATGTATTTCATATGGGGTATGGGTTCCCTTTGTTGCACTTGATACAGTGTGGGGCAGGCCTTTAAAAGTGGGAGGGTCTAGGGCTTACAAAGAAAAGAGAAAGCATTCCCACGCATTGCCTCCAAATTAATTACTTTTAGCAGACACTTTAATTTTGTTTCTCCCATGGTAAACACCTTCCTTGACTCTTGACATCTCCATGAAAATCCCACCTTCTTGGCTCGGCTTCCCTATTCTAACTCCATCGTATTAGTTGTCCAGCATTTGTCTCCTCTAGCTCCAACCAGATATCTGCCAAATGGCACGACTTGCAATATCCTGAAGGTGCCCTGACTCTTCTGTTTCCTCCTGGAGCACTTCCAGGACTACGCTCTATTGACTGCTTCTAAAACTCAACTTATCTTCAAGGCCAAACTCAAGGCCCATCTCCAAAGCTTCCTCAACAAAAGCTTTCTCAGGGATAAAATCAGAAATTCTCTCTTCTCTGTCTAAATTCCTTTAGCACTTGTAGCACTGTTATGCAATCTGACATTGCTGTGCATTATGTGACATCGCCGTGTCTAATCCACCCGCTCAAGTACAGAGTGGCAGAAATTGGGTCAAATTCACATCAGTGCCCTGCACATTGACCAACATGCTACACTTCCTAATGGGGATGCTTCATAAGTATTTGTTAAGTGACTGTCATATATTTAATATCATATAGATAGTCAATGGTAGAAACAGGGAGACCAGGAGAGAGGTAAGTTTGGTAAGAGAGGTAAGAGTGACTTGGACTAGATTTTAAATAGTGGCAAGGGATAGAAGTGGTAAAAATCTAGATATATGTTTTAAAGTAAAACCAGAATAATTTGCTGATGGACAGGGTGTGGGGTGTGAGAGAGAGGGATGGAAGTTGTCCCCTCATTTCTCATTTTGAAGTGAGGAAAAACGAAAGACTGTTGGGGAATATATTGAGAAGGAAAATCAAGGGGCTGTTTGTTGGTGTTTGATTTTGTTTTGTCCATGTTATATTTTAGATGCCTGATGACATCCAAACGTCCAAGAAGGTAGTCAAGTCTATATGACTATAGAGATCAAGGGAGAGGGCACAGCTGGAGGAAACATCTGGGAATCATAAGCACACAGAAAGTCTTTAAGGCTATGGACTTGGCTGACATCACCCAGGGAACAAGGACAGAAAGAAAAGAGGGGAGGTTTGAGAAGCAGAGCATCCAACACTAGGGGTGGAAGCGTGAGGAGAGAGCGTCCCACATGTGAGGCTGAGGAGCTGCAGCCTAGGTGGGAAAAAGGAGAGAGAAGGGAGATCTGGAACCCAAGGGAAGAAGGGGTTCAAGGAGGAATGATAAATTGTATTAATGCTAATGTTTTCATATGTTCATGTTTCTAAAGGTTTATAGTATGTAAGTATCACATATATATAAATAAATAAATAGCAGGCCTGAGTAGGTGCAAGTACATGCGTATATAGTTCAAAATCATTTGGGGAAGAATGAAAGGATAGTCTCGTGCATTGCCAATAAAGAGTTGCAAGGTTACCTGACCGGTGTGGCTCAGTGGTTGAGTGTCGACCTATGAATCAGGAGGTCAGGGCATTTGCCTGGACTGTGAGCTCCATTCCTAGTGTGGGGTGAGCAGGAGGCAGCTGATCAATGATTCTCTCTTATCATTGATGTTTCTATCTCTCCCTCCCTCTCCCTTCCCTCTCTAAAATCAATTAAAAATATATTTTTAAATATATTTTTATTGATTAAATATATATATATATTGATTTTAGAGAGGAAGGAAGAGGGATGGAGAGATAGAAACATCAATGATGAGAGAGAATCATTGATCAGCTGCCTCCTACACGCCCCCCACTGGGGATCGAGCCCGCAACCCAGGCATGTGCCCTTGGCCGGAATTGAACCTGGGACCCTTCAGTCCACAGGCTGATGCTCTATCCACTGAGCCAAACTGGCTAGGGCAAAAAATATGTATTTTTAAAGTGGAGTATTTGTCTTCACTTAACTCTTTAAAAGAAGAGTTGCAAAGTTCTTGGAAGTTACTTGGATAAGAGCAGTATCTTAAGAATTTATTACATATAATTCTGTACTTTCTGTAGAGCCCAATCAAAAATGTATCCTAAGGATAAAGGCCTCTCACTCAGGCCCCGATCAATTCTTCATTCTTGTGGAGTTGGGATCCATCGCTGTGACCTGACAGATGGCCCTCCTGAGAATGGTGCTCCCAGTGATGTCATTTGACACATGTGTGTGACTTGCATCTCCGTGCCTTCCTTCCTCGTGCACTTCTTTCCCTCATAAATCTTCACTTGCACCCCTTGACATTATTATTAGATTCTTTTCACACAACAAAGTAATACTTACGGGAAATCTTTATGGAGTCGGTGTCATCTATTTTCATTGCTTTGATCTGTGTTTAATTAGGTCACAGTTTCTAGAAAGGAAATGGGAAGTATGACAGTAGAGGTGTTTGGATACCTGAAATATTGAGGACTCTGGATTTCCTCTCCATCAAGACTATTATTGGACCCTTCTCAAAAGTACTATAACTGGAAAACTACATTTGCATTTAGGAAAATCTTTCACTGAGCTGGTAGCTATTTAACCCTTTTTATGTTGAGTCAAACCTGAGGCCTTGGATTAGCCTCTGTAAGAGGGATGAAGACCACACAGGTGCCCATGAACTTCAGAGTCCCAGTAATGTGTAATTCAGGCTAATATTCACCTATAATGGGAAAAAATACTAGACTTTAAATTTCATGTGATATATCCCTCATGTACCTTAAGAACCTTAGAAAACCAATTCACATCCCAGGTTATTATTTTTCTCCTTTGTTTTATTTCTATTTGTGGCTGATGAGAATATTGAAACATCTTTTTTTGTGGCATTCATATCTAAATACATAGCTCCTGAATTTTGTATGATGTTCTGTAATTTTAATTAAGCACTTATTAATCATAGGTATTCAGTTATGTACTTGTTTACATAGTTAAGAAGTCATCATGTAAGAATATATATGCAGCTTTACCATATTGCTAAGGATGGGCAAATTATAATTTCCTATTTGTTTCTACTCAAATAAATGAATGGAACATTCTGGGAGAAAAATAAATTGGCTGCTGCCTCAAGCAGAGTCAGGGTCAAGTGATTTATATAAGATTTTGAAATCCTTGGATATAATAAAAGTTTGCTTCAGTATTTTTAAAATGGTTTCTATGGTAACATGTTCTTTTTCCCCCATTGTTCACAATGACCTCTTGGATTAAAAACAAACAATTCCTTCCTCTACTGATATTAATCTTTCATGTTTAGTAAACACTGGTCTCCACCCACGTTTAAAAAATATATTTACCACGAATTGTACAACTGTCCTCCATTCTTTTGCTTCCTTTCTCCTCAAATGTCACCAACATCGTTCAAGTGGCACTTTGAATCCCTTTTATCTATTTATGCTTTTATTATACTGTTGACTTTTTTACTGAATTGGGGAGAATTTTGTGATTTCCAAGGACTTATCTTATGGGGTTTCTTTTGTTGTTGTTGATGATGTACTTCTATTTTATGAGCCATACATTCATTTTGCCAAGAAATACATTAATTACATATTCATAGCCTACATCTTCAGCTTCTTTACTTTTCTGAGGATTCTCACAGATTATCTCATTTTATCCAATTGTGGTTGATGTAATTATTTCTTCAATATTGAACAGAAAAATGTGGAATATTTGCCCAGAAACCTGGGAGTTAAAACTAGCCTGTACCCTCAATATTGTAAGGAGTGATCTTTCAAAATAGAACTCCCACTGTATTCCCTTTTCCTGTCACAGTGACTCATCCTAACCTTCAAGATAAACTCATTATGCAAAAAGGATTTTTATTATCTCGCTCCTATTAATCTTCCTTCCCAATCACCCTTCCTAGAGTATGGTGTTCCAGTTTTAGTTCCCCCAATCTGACTTTGATCTCACTTCCCCTTCTTTGCACGCTCCGGCCCCTAGGCCCCACCCCTGCCCTTTCTCTTTTATTTACCTGGGCTTCTACTCAGGCTCCAGGAAACATTGTGTTCTCTGCGAAGCCTTTCCCAGCATCACCGGCCACACTGAAAGGCCCCCTCCTTTGCACTTTATTTCAACATGCTTCTATTAAAGTATTAATTACATCAGTCTGTAGTGGTTGGTTTGTTTTCCTGTGTGTCCTATTAGGATCTTGAGGGCAAAGGTCTTGTCTTATTCAACTTTGGATGTCCAGTACTGACTGAACAAAAACCTGACATTTAGTTGGTGCTCAGGTCATGCAGTCGTGTATTCTGACATTTAACAAGTATTTTTGGAGCATCTGTGTCCAAGTCCTCTGACTACAGATATAAACATGATTGATATGCAGAGTTGCCATCCTCCTGGGGCTGTAGTCTACTGGAGGGAGATGATAATTAACAAGGAGTTTATGAACTGGGTGATAGATATGATGATGGGTAAATATAAGTTGGATGAATAAATCAAATTTCCACAAAAACATGCAGTTGTAATTAAGTAAATTGACCAAGATAGCAGACCATTCAATGGTCTAAATTATTTTCATGAATTCTTTTACTCTGCCTGAGTTGAAAACACCTTACCTTTAAAAGCCCAGATCCCACCCAGCTAGTATGGCTTAGTGGTTGAACATTGACCTATGAACCAGAAGGTCACGGTTCGATTTCCGGTCAGGGCACATGCCAGGGTTGTGGGTTCGATCTCCATTGTGGGATGTGCAGGAGGCAGCCAATCAATGATTCTCTCTCATCATTGATATTTCACTCTCTCTCTCTCCCTCTCTGAAATTAAAAAAACACACGTATGCATATATTTTTTACAAAGGCCCAGATCCTTAGTTTTATATGGGATAGTTGTTTAGATTGGAAGAGGACTTACACTTCATAATTTAATGTTCTTATTTTGCATTGAAATACAGTTCTGTAGCAGTGAAGTGAAAAGCCAAGGTTAAAGGTGGATATTTGAGGAACTACAATCTCTGAGAGAATTGAAGTCTAACTTGATATTCATGCATTAGTGCATGTTCCTTCAAGGCTATTCTTTTGTGTATTTGCTAATGATCTCTGGATAATTATGGGTGTGAGGCAAGATTGGCTACATAATTTTCAGGGCCAACTACGAAGTGAAAATATGAGCCCCTTGTTTAGTACTTGTGAAGGGTAATTAACATGCAGCAGAGCCTTCGGCCAGGTGTGGGGCCCATCTGAGCGCAGCGCCATGTGCAATACTCAAGTCAGACACTTTTAGTTCTGCTCTGACTTGAAAAGTCAGCACTGGCAGGAGATGAGACTTTTGAGGACTTGGGCCCCTGAGGACTTTAGGGCCATCCCAAAAAAGAAATTAAGAGGTGGGAAACGGTGAAAAGGCAAAGAAGCCAAACGTCTAAGAGAGCCCATAGCTATTTCAAATTGTATCTGGAATCAATGTTGCATAAAAGCAAGCAAGAGGAGGGTTCTTGCCATCCTCATGTCAACACTCCCCTGACCAGAGCACTAAGCTAGACCTTGAATGCTGGAAGCCATTAGTCAACGGCCCCAGGAGTTCAGTACCAGGGAGCTTGGGAGTCTGCCCATCACATACCACCTATCTTCCTGGGTTCAAAATAACTTACCCCAAAAGTAAATTCATGGCCACTGGGTCTCATACAGTAATATTCTTTCTGGGTCTCATTCAATAAGAAACAGGTATTCTGAAGTCATTTTGCATTCAAATGTTGGTAGTTTTTAATTTACATATTTATAGTAGGTAGATACCTATGTATAAAGAATGCATGTTAAAAACTAATATAAAGCATGTTTAAATCAGACTGGAAACATGCTAATACAAATAGCACTCTTTAACACTTTCTATTTGGTTTTACATCTGTTTTCTAAGAAATACGTGAGTCTCACTTTTGTGAAAACAATGGTTCATTTTCTAAATAATAACTTTCACCACTGTAATAATAATCAGACAAACAATGAAGAAATGTTATTTCTGATATGTTTAAAGGTTTGTTTATTTTCTTCTGCTGCTACTTTGTACTTTTAAAACAATAGTTTTGTGATGTTGCCTCTTGAAGATACTTTTATAACTTTACTATGATGATAGCAATGGTCACATAAAACTTCACTAAATATCTATAAATATTTGGAAGCAAGCTAGTTATATTAAAAATCCAACTTTGGCTATTTAGTATTACCCGTAAAAAGATCTGCATTTTTTTAGATTTTCTAGTTGACACAATGATTGAAATCTAAGTGTCCCGAAAGACTTAGAGAATCCCACAGTTTTTTAGGAAAAAAATCTTAAAGATCAACTTGCCTAAGTCTGATTTTTTAAAATGAGGATTTAGAGTAAATGATTAAAGATGAAATGACCTGTACAAAGTCACGTATTTAGTTAAGGCAAAATAAAACTAAAACCTAGGATTATATGAAATTGTATGGAATTTTTCCTCATGGTAAAATTATATGGCTCATTCATAAGCATTTACTTCTTAGCTCTGTTTTGAGTTGAAAAGCAAGGTTGATATTTGGTGTGTGCTTAGTTCATATAAAATTATGTACTTTGTATTTACCTCAAATTAGAGCACTTATTACAAATAATTGGAGCTGTTGAGGGCAGAGCCAATGTCTTTTTCAAAAGCAAAATATGGTAAATGTTCACTGAATATTTGTTGAATGGATATTAGATTTGTAAATTTACCTTCTTCAGTGTGCCTTTGAAGAGAGGTAGAGATATAAAGATGAGCTCCAGAGAGAGAGAGAAAGAGAGAGATTTAGCTCATCACATTTTAACTGCTTCAGCAGAACTATTGTGAAATTTTCTCTATAGGTATTGCTAACTTGCTGTAGTCACTTGAACTAGTAAATCGTAACTATTAGGCTGTAGCTTAAAATATAAGGCCGTTGCCTGGCCAGTGTGGCTCAGTGGTTGAGCGTTGATCTATGAACCAGGAGGTCATGGATTGATTCCCAGTCAGGTCACATACCAGGGTTGCAGGCTCAATCCAAATAGGGGTTGCGCAGGAGGCAGCCGATCGATGATTCTCTGTCATCATTGATGTTTCCATCTCTCATTCCCTCTCCATTCCTTTCTGAAATCAATAAAAATATGTTTTTAATAAACATATATACATATGTATACTTCCAGAGCATATGTGTGTGTGTGTGTGTGTGTGTGTGTGTGTATCACTGTTCTCAAGGACTCTTTTTCTTCTGAAATCTTTGCCATACAAATGGCTAGTTTCTTTGCATTTGTGTGATCTGTTGTTTGTGAAATGCAGAATAAGTGGCAGTTCAGCAGATATTTTATCTCTACAATAAATATAAATTGAACGTCTCCTATGTTCCAGAGATAACAGTATAAAACATACAGGAGCTAGCTCTGAAACTGACCATCGTGTCCTGACCCTTCATAGCTAGTGACCAGGTTGGAACCAAGATTGAAGAACTTTGCAATGAATCCCTGGACAGGGGACAGAACATGCTCTGGAAGTGCGTTGAGATTCCTCCTGAGCTCATGGCAGGCAGCCCCAGGCATCTCCCTGGCTACTGCTGAGCTGGTGCTCTGGCTTGGGCACTGGCCCTTCCTCACATCCATTCTCAGGCCAGGTTTTAGGAACTAGGCCACATTCTGACAGAACTGCCCATGAGCTCCCCACTCTGCCACACCCCAGATGAGCCCTTGGGTTGCAGACAACAAGCATGGCTCCTCCTCTCTAAGCATCGCCAAGCCACAGACAATGAAGATGGAGGGTTGAGGAATGCTCACATCCTTCCCACAGTGCATCTGTGGTAACGTTAACCCATTTGTCATTCTGCTAGGGAAAGTGGCTTTGTTCCATGTCTAAGACATCTGGGAATAATAATTGTTAATTACTACTTTTCTGAACTTCATGTTTTAACTTTAGTTTGGGTAAGGTATCAACTAATTTAATAGCATACTCTGCTCATTGTAGTTAAAACCAAGCATTACTCTAGTCAACATATATAACTCCAATAATAATTACTTTAACATTTTATTTATTTAGTTAGTTTTAGTTATTATTATTTTTAAGTATACTTTTATTGATTTCAGAGAGGAAGGGAGAGGGAGAGAGAGAGAAACATCAATGATGAGAATCATGGATCAACTGCCTCCTGCACACCCCCTACTGGGGATCGAGCCTGCAACTCAGGCATGTGCCCTTGACTGGACTCAAACCTGGGACCTTACAGTCTGCAGGCTGATGCTCTGTCCACTGAGCCAAACTGGGTAGGGTAAAAAAAAAAAAT
Source organism: Myotis nattereri (assembly GCF_964212035.1). Lineage (NCBI taxonomy): Eukaryota > Metazoa > Chordata > Mammalia > Chiroptera > Vespertilionidae > Myotis > Myotis nattereri. The sequence continues at coordinate 92,243,301 of NC_138081.1, read as the reverse complement.
TAAACTAGTAAAAGCCCCAAGCCTTAATTGCAATCACAAAATTTCCTTTAAACATCTGCATTTAGAAAAGTAAAATTGTTCTTATGTCTTATATTCTGAACGATAAAAAGAGCTATGTGTAGTTTTAACCTATAATCAGTTTTAATTGGCTCAGTTATTGATGTTTTAAAAATAGAATTTTATAAGGTAATGTTGAACCAGTCTTGATTGCAGACCGCAGGAAGGAAGTGCTGTATGCGTTTCTTCTTGGCAGAGTTGCTTGTACCAGCTACATGTTAATGTGAGCTTTTATATGTTGGATAAAGAAAATTATTTCCTGTTATCCAAAATAGCTTCTAATGAGGGTCCGGTTATTGATGCAGAACTTTTAGACACTCCCTTTAGGTTTCAAGGACAACCGGTGCATTGAAGTCCCAAGCATCTTTTGTTTCTGGTTTAAGAGAGGAAACATGAATCCTTTTCTCTACTTCTTCATTGCTAGTTATCTATTTAATAATTTAACATAGAAAATGTGATGCCTAGAACATGTAGAGATTATATCATGTTTTTAGCCACGTGGGCTAAAAGAAGTAAGTCCAAATGGAAAATGGATAAGCTTTCTGTACTTTATTTTTGTTTTTTAAATCCTTACCCGAGGATATATTTATTGATTTTTAGAGAGAGAGAGAGAAAATGAGAGAGAGAAACATCAATGTGAGAGAGAAACATTGGTTCATTGCCTCCCGTATGTGCCCACACTGGTATCGTACCCTGACTGGGAATCAAACCCGAAACCTCTTTGGTGTTCAGGACATCACTCCAACCAACTGAGCCAGCCACTTGGGAAGCTTTCTGTACTTTAAGAAAAACTATCCCTCCAAACTATAGTGATGATTTTAGCATTCTGTCAGTGAGATAAAACAAAAATATATTACATGGGTCTCTAAAATGTTCCCCACATGTAAATAGCTTAATTTTCCAAGGTTATCTAAATAATATGTTTCTTAAAGTTCAAGCAACTTAGGAAGTTATATAGCGATAATCTCTCCAATACCACACATAAATAGATAAGAAGGATAGATAACAATAGATAGATACATACATAGGTAGATACATAGATAGGTAGATATTATTTTAGTGGATATCTTGCCGAGTTAGTACACGTTTCCCATTGCTATGGAATATTTTCAGAGGAAGTTGCTAAACTTTTTCTTCACATATGATTACACTAGCTAACCTGGAAAGAGAGCAGCTCTCCTGCCATCCACATCTGACTTGAAAGGGCACTTGGAAAGGAGATTTATGTCAGGAGCCGATGCCTCCTTTCTTTTGATTCCCATGGGGCTAAAGGCAGAGCATCAGTAACATGTCATTTAAAAAGACACAAACATTTTTGCAACATAACACCACCTGTGTTATAATAAAGCTGAATTTAGTCCTCAGATTGCAGAATATACCATTGAGAACAAGGAGGCAAGCCAAAACATATCTCCAGCTCCAATGTCATATATAGGCAACTGGCTTTTCTTTTCCTGTCTCTTGAATCACCCAGACAGCTGTCTCAGCTCGCATTTCCATGCTGTGAGTGGGAGTGAAAAGCTGTGAGAAGTCATGAAAATAATAAGGGCCAAGACGCCGAAGTCTTGCCTCATGTGCCCGGCCATGATTGCCAGCATTTCACCTGCACAGTAGTTACATTAGTCTGAAATACACAGATCCTCTGCCCTGGCCGGCCCCTGCTGCTGCCCCTTCCTTCTGACCTGTCTCATATTTACTCCCAGTTTGTTCCTCGGCTCATGGTTAGTGGCCACAAAAGGGACACCTCTCCCACTAAGTTAGCTCTTAGAGTAGGACTGGGTCTTTCCCTCCCTCCCTCCATTCCTTCCATACTTCTCTCTCTCTCCTCTCTCTCTCTCCCTCTCCCCCCCTCTCTCTCTCTCTCAACTATGTAAAACTTGACAGGTATTAATAAAAAAATAAAACAACTCTGGGTTGGGTTTCAGATCACGAGACATCTTTATATCCTACTTGTTCCAGAAAGGATTGAAAATAACAAAAATATATACAACCAGATGCTGTCTGTTTTTAAATGAGGAAGTGAATAACTTAGGCTGGAAGAAAGTGTAGTGCTAATTAACATGCCTTCATTCTTCACTTCGATCCAAGTTTCACTCACACTGAGGGCTGAAGGAACTGGGAAGGTGGAGGAGTGGAGAGTGGGGAAGAGCCACTGAGCTCCTTATCCCTAAGCTGTGGAGCACCAGCCTTTGGCATCTATTGAGGGGACATAAGCACTGGACCAAAATGAGTGGGAATCAAGGGGCAAGACAATCCAGGACAAGGAGTCTCTGGGTGGATAAACTGAGGCGGCAGGTGAACGCAGATGTTTCCAAAGCATCTGTAGCCTTTTGCACACAGCCCGTGACTGACCGTAAGGGGGCCAGTATGGAATCAGTAAGGAACAGACATGCCTCACTCTTCTTTTAGATGTTTTCACATTGCCTAATGCTTAGATTCATCATATGAACTGTTTCTCTCGGTGCTGTTTAAATTCCATTCCTACTGAAACTATTACTAAGTCTACTGACTCTCAAATCATTTCATGATTTGTAACCTTTCCTATGGGTGTCGAAGGTGACCCTCTGCCCATGGCCTGAACTTCATTTTTGCTCTTGTAGCCATTCAGCAGGGCTGTATCCTGCCTGGAACCTTTAAGGAAAGGAAAGAAATTATATCCTTATCCTGCTATGGTTTTGTCATTGGCTTAGGCAGCCATCTTCCACTTGCTTCATTTGCCCCTACCAGAGGTCTCAATGCATTGGTGGTTGAAAGTCAACCTTAACCTATTGGTTTGTCTAAAATGCATTGATTATCCCATGGTTTAGGATGAATACCCAGTTTATTCAGGTAACTCTGTGCCTAGTTGAGTCTACTATTGTCCATGGTCTTGACAAATGGCACCATCATCCATAAATAGTGTCTCTAGATTACAGCAAATGCTTTAGGCATTGAACTCCCTGAACTTCTACTGACATTCCTGCTTTTTGTATAAACAAGTGCTCCCTAGCTTAGTGTAAATTATTAGAATACTAGAGGCCCGTTGCAGGAAGATTGCTGCAAGAATAGGGCTTCCTGTAGCCATAGTGAAGCAGAGAAGGGAGCGAAACCCGCTGAGGTGGGCTTTGCTCCCACCTCCGCCGCACCGCTTGCTTCCCTCCCACCTCCGTCACCCCGCTTGCTTCTCTGCAGCTTCGCTCCCTTCTGCAGCGCTTGGCTTCCTTCTACGTTGTCTTCAGTCTTCGCTCTGCGCCTGCGTATGCAAATTAACCGCCATCCTTGTTGGGTTAATTTGCATACTCATCTGATTGGCTGGTGGGTGTAGTGGAGTGACACCAATTTGCATGTTTCTCTTTTATTAGAGTAGATACCCTATATTCAATTGAATGAACAAGGTTTCCTCACCTTAGACCACCTCAAACCACCTCAGATCAACAATGCCATTCCCATTTCCAAGTTCTCTTTGGTGTCTTAGATCTGGAAGGTGATCTTCGGAGATTGTCTTATTATAGGCTTGCTATTGTAATACAGTACAAATGCATGAGAAGAATCATAGCATAGTTTTATCAAGAAGAGAGAAAAACTATTTCTTATACCCTTACTGGGCATATAGATCCTTATTGAAATACCATTTTTACCATGACTATAGTTAAGTAAGAGCTTTTAAATTTCACAGTGCATAAATTCATATTTAAAATTTCTGAGAACTACACAAATTACAAATTTTTCTTTATGAAATAAAGAACCATCTAGAGGAAAACTTCCTCCAGTGATTCCAACTCCTTCCCATCTCTGAGTTTCTCTAAACATCAAGAATTTAGATTGCCTGAGGGCAAAGCCAAGAAGAAAGAGGAAATGGATCCTAGGAGAGGGAGCTAAAAGACTGTCATTACTTAGAAGAAAAATACAGAGGCAGATTTTCAACAGATCCATTTGTTTCTTTTTTGAATTATGTGCCAGCAAAATAACACCTTTGCTATAAGGGAGAAAAGTTACCATAGCTTCTACCTGGTCATGAACCATCCTAAAATTCTGCATCCAATTCTCTGTATAAAATAAAAGAGACACAAAAGACATTTTTGTTTGTTGTTGTTGTTGTTTAATTAAGAAACATTTTTATCATAATTATCACCATTTACTAGCCCTTTAAATAAAAATTATTACATAGATGGTGCATTTTATACTCCTGTGTCTAAAAGAAAGCTATACAAAGGTGAGATCTGTTTGGACTATCATTTCCTTCTTACCTAGGTAGTGACAGCTGTTCCTTGTGGCCTCGCCATCTGTTGTCTTGTTTTGTCACCTCGTCTATGGTTTTTTGCCAAACCAAATCTATTCTCTTATTGTTAAACTGTTTATTTTTGTTACTATATGTGAAGTTCCAGGGCTTGTCAAATGCTACTACATTTAATATATCGTCCAGTCCTGGCTCATACTAATGGGTTTTGCTGGCTTTTGCTGCTACTTGCTGAATCTTTTCAAATAAATGACAGAATCTTTTCAAGTCCCATGTTATTTTGGGGTTCAACCCAGCTAGTTAGTTACTCTTCATCATCATAATAGTTCTTGTATCTCCACTTACCTTGTCTTCCACTTCTTACCAATGAGATATCATTCCACGTATTTAACACTCATCCGTTTACTAGTGGCACCTTATTAGAGTGCCTGCGTGGATCTTCTACGCTATAGGACAGATAGACAGTTGCACACTTGCCATTGCTTTTTTAAGATAAGCACACGGTAACAGATATAGTGGTGTAAACAAAATATTATCTCTGAATACACTTGATTTAAGTGAGCATACCAATGGATTTTAATTTTTACCATAGACAAGCAGTAGAAATTTAGTTATAGAAATGATCAGTTTTATAATCACTAGTTTGGGATTCTTACTAAAGAAATTGACCTAAGTCACGCAACTTTTTGTACTTTATTCATTTTTATCTGCAAATTAAGAGAAAAACATTGAAGTATCTGGTCATGGTAGATAATGTCCAGAGCCCTAATTCCAAGATGCATGATGCATGTCATCTGATGTTTACAAATAAATTTACCTCCATGTGCTTAATGCAAAAACCTCATGTTGCTGAAAACTCAAATGTCTGTTGGTTTATTAAAATATCTGCAGCCTCCCAGAGTAGTGCATTTAAATAAAATCTGTCACTTTATTTCAATTCAATAAAAATCCTCCATGACTTGTTCCTTTAGGAACCAACGATTTTTTTAATTTTACTTTTTTTTAGTTCTTTAATCTGAGTGTCACCCATGGAGGATTGCTGAGATGTCAAGAGAGGGAAGTAGGAGGAGTTCCAGAAAGCCTGTGGTTGTATGATAACCTAATGATATCAGATAAGAAGATCCAAATAGGATTGAAAAAAAAAAATCTTCCTCTGTATTCCAAGCACTTATGAGAGCAATCTTCAGTGATATTTTCCTCAGCAGGCTCGTAGAGCATTTATTAGTGAGTAGGTTCTCCAGTCAAAAACATATGACAATTTGAGAGTTTCATAAGGGCGTGGACGTAGTGCTTTAAATAAATTCAGAATAATGATTTTTCTTTCCTGTGAATTTTTACTATTGAAATTATTGAAGAAATGGTAAACTTTCCTGGACTGTGTTGCTTATTTATAAATGCCAGATGAACATTTAAAATCACATCCCTATGTTGGCACTCTTTTTTGTTTTGAATATGATGAAAGACAGAGAAGAGCCCTCTGATCTCTTACAAAAGAGAATGACATCATTTGAAATTACTAATTATTCTGCCCTTCTCTGTGACACAGATGAACAGCAGCAGAACATCTGGGTTAACAAAGACCAGCTAGATGAGAAATAATACTACTTATTATGTCATAAAATGCTCTTGTAGGTCAGTGTATCATCTGTCCGAAATAGACAAAGTGTTGAATGAGTATGTATATGTTACTGTCACTCAGCCTATTGGATTCTCTTCCTGCATAACAAAAGCAGATTTACTCAGACTCCTGGAAGCCATTATTAACTATCAATAGTGATGAATAATTGCCACATTTTTTTTCCTTTTGTGATCTATAAATAGTAAGCTTTCTTTTAACTCTACAAATTAAGAGTATACAATGTCCAAATTAAGAGTATGCTGTTTTATTTTGAAAATCCTGAAGCTGAAACCATATTTATTTTAGGAAGATATTGCTAACAGACCATTGAGTTTGTGAAAAAATGTCCAATGAGATTTAAGTAATTGAATTATATAAAGAAGAATGGTTTTAATATTTTAATGTGTATGTTCAGTTCCTGAATCTGAGCTCCAAGCATGAGCTTTTTCCTCCTGGAGCCCCAGGAAATATTTCCTCTCTCACCTTGTTTAGGTGTAATAAAAAGGCAGTATGTTTGTTATCACTTTATCAACTAAGTGATTCTGCTGCTAAATTAGAGAGAGCTCATGGATCAATTCTAGTCTCAGAAAAAAAATGGAGAAAAATCCTATCTAATAATAGACAAACATGGTAATTAAACGTACCTCCGACACACTTCCCATTGGCTAATCAGGGCGATATGCAAATTAACTGCCAACCAAGATGGTGGCCGGAAGCCAGGCAGCTGAAGCGAACAGGAGGCTTGCTTGCTCCAGTGATGGAGGAAGCCAAGGTTCCCCGCCTGCCGCTGCCGGCCTCTGAGCTGCACTATAAGAAACAGTGTTGCAATTATAGAAGCTAAACAAACCCCAGAAACCTGCTTTCAGCCAGCTGAGGTCTCAGAGCTGGAGCCGAGCCTCAGAGCTAAAGCCGGCTTTCAGTTCCAGTGACAGCCACAGAAGGTAAATAAATCCCAGAATTTAAAAAAAAGAAAAAAAGGAGCAGTTGGGAGCTTCAGTCACCTGCCAGCCTGAAAACGGCCCTCAGCCCCTCACCCAGACTGGCCAGGCACCCCAGTGGGGACCCCCACCCTGAAGGGGGTGTGACCAGCTGCAAACAGCCATCATCCCCTCATCCAGGATGGCCAGGCACCCAAGCGGGACCCCCAGCCTGATCCGGGACATCCTTCAGGGCAAACCAGCCGGCCCCCACCCATGCACCAGGCCTCTATCCTGTATAGTAAAAGGGTAATATGAAAACTGACCCTAACAGCAGAATGACTGGGAATAACTGGTCACTATGACACACACTGACCACCAGGGGGCAGATGCTCAATGCAGGAGCTGCCCTCTGGTGGTCAGGGCGCTCTCACATGGGAGGAGCTCTGCTCAGCCACAAGCCAGGCTGATGGCTGCCAGTACAGCGGTGGTGGTGGGAGCCTCTCCTGCCTCCTCAGCAGCGCTAAGGATGTCTGACTGCAGCTTAGGCCTGCTCCCCGCTGACAAGTGGACATCCCCCAAGGGCTGCTGGGCTGCCAGAGGGATGTCTGATTGCCATCTTAGGCCCAATCCCCTGGGGAGCGGGCCTAAGCCAGCAGGTGGTCATCCCCTGAGGAGTCCCAGACTGTGAGAGGGCACATGCCGGGCTGAGGAACACCCCTCCTCCCCCGAGTGCACAAATATTTTTGTATCGGGCCTCTAGTCTATACATATAAAAGGCAAAGCGACTGTCCTACTGCCTGACCATCTGACAGGCCAGTAGGTATGATGCACACTGACCACCGGGGGCAGACGCTCAATGCAGGAGCTTCTGAACTGCGGTGACTTGGCAGCGGCAGTTCTCATGTGAAGCACCCTGGAAACAGAGAGGAGGGAGCCAAATTCCTTGCGGGGCCATGCGATTCCACCTTCAGTAGTGGGTTATGTTATATCATGTAGTTATTGTTTATTTATTAACCAATTTATATATTATTTTCATGTACACTTTACTAATTTTCTTTCATCTCCGATCGCTCTAGTGTAGAGAAAGAGCAAATAGCGATATTAAAATATTTTTCTAATTAATTTCCCTTCAATGTGCATGAGTCCATGCACCAGGACACTAGTATACATATAAAACAATTGTCATCATATAAAAAAAAAGATATTTAATACCATGCTTACCAAAGGGACTGTGAAAGAAAAAGGGAATTCTTCTAAAGGAGAAAAGCTTTCTATTTGACTATTTTATCATTAGAAATGCATTCAACAATTGAGGAATAATTCCCACGGTCTCTGAAGTTTATGCTTACTCACCAGGTATCTGGGCTACTGAATTAAACCAAATACAACAGGTATTTATCTTGCATTTGCTCAACCATATAAATTTCATAAGGTAGAAAGCCTGAGGCAAAGAGGAAAATACCGTAGGGAGTTTTAGTGACTGTAAGATGCATGTCTCTTCTATTTTTAAAGATAAATTTACCTACACATGCTTCATAGGCTAACATCATGTTGCTCAAATCTCAAATGTCTGTTGGCTGTCTAAAATATCTAGAGCCCCTAGAGCTGTGCGTGACAAAGAAATTCATCACTTCACATTCAATTTAAGAAAGATCATCCATGTCTTTAAAGATTTAAAGATGTGAAAAGTAGTTTCATTGAACCTTACTTTATCTATCAATTTGACATCCACAGTTTTCTTGGGCATATGCACAAGAAAAAGTAGATTTATAGTTGTGAGTGTACAAAACACAGAGCTTATTCTTACATTATTATTTGTTGATTATTGTATTCTTATTATTAACCTGCTTTTGCACCCCCCGTCCCCCCTCCCCCCACTATGGAAGCACTCATGTTCACAGAGGTTGGGCACATTTTGTCTGTACCTTTGGAGAGAACCAGTCCTTTATGAAATAAGCTAGTGTTCTGGTAAGCTAGACTGTCTATAATGCCCAATTTACTTAAGGCTGTCAAACTCAACAGGAAGGAAAGATAATAGGGAGGAAGATCTCTTTTCAATTAATTTTTAAGATGGCATTAGTGAAACTATAAAAATCATGCTTCCTGTACCTGTCTCTTTCACTCTGCCTATATATCGCACTTACCTTGAGCCTAACTAAACATCTAATACTTTCAGTCACCATGTGGAGTGGAAGGCTTAAAGAAATAAGAGTAATTGAAGGAGACTTAAGTTTAAACTATAACCATAACATTTTTGAAATGAGAAAATAGTTTAAAAATATTTCATTATGGAAAGCTGACATTTAGATATACACTGAGTAGCCAGATTATTATGACCAGCCCGATTATTATGACCACCCCATCAGTACTTCATTGACACTTCCAAAAATACTGAATATTGAAAACTTCCTAAGCAAATACTCTCAAGGTTTTATTATTATTATTATTTGCATAACTAATTCACTTCATTTTACTGATGGGGTGGTCATAATAATCTGGCTGGTCATAATAATCTGGCCACTCAGTGGATATTGACAAGTAATTATTCTCTAAGGAAGTTCCAGCCAAGGGACACAGATCAGAGGGGAACTCTCTTTTCTTAAAATTACCCTCTGCTCCAGTTACACCCTTTTGGGAGAGAAGCACAAGGCATAGTGAAGAGGCCTGTTGGATCAGCCCCAGGTCTGCTGCCTGGATAGCCTTGATTAGAGCAGCCAGCTCAGCCTCTTATCTCATTCCTATATAAGTCCCCAGTTTTACTCAAGACATATCAGATATTTGAAGCATAAAAGAACAGAATTTTAGAATGGGATGGGACTGTAGAGGTCATAGGCCCAAGAGCAGCATCTTAAAGGTGAGGCAACAGTGGCCTTGAAGTTTGTAAACCATGAACTCTGGGTTAGCTGCTACCATCACACCCTCTTTATAAAGTTTTCAGAGTCCCCACTAGGGACACATTTTCCCAACAGCTCAGTGAACAGATTTCTGTTCCAGTGTTTCCAAATTCGGGAAAGAATATATAGTTTCTAGCAAGAAAGTTTGGAGTAGCTTGCAGCAGTGTTTTTAAGTATTATGAAAGAAAAGCCATAGGTGATTGCTCATTTATTCTTCTCCTACCCATTTAATAAACTTGTACATTGCTCCTTGAGATAAGGTTGTCACTGAACACATGTGAAGAGTTCACATTGTCACAGCCTGCACAAGAAGGATGGAGCTTGAAATGGGGGAGGGCATTCCAGGCCATGTGAACAACAAGCAGATTGCTCTGTGAAACAGATTTGGCCAATGTGTCTGGGGCTTAGAGGATGAGGTGTGGAATCAATGATGTACTTTAGAAAGTTCACGTTGAGATGTTAGGAGATATCCAGTTAGGAGGTGTTGAGAAAGCAGTTTTGTCAAATAGGCTGGAGCTCAGGGGAGAATTCAAGGCTGAAAATCAATGTTTGTGATTCAGGATCAGATAGATGGCATTTATCTGGATGAGACCTCCTAAAGGAAGATTGTCAGTAGAGAAGGCAGTGATCTTTGCTCACTTGATGCTCCCCAATATTTGTAGCAACAGGAGAGAAGACACCAGGGGAGACTGTAAAGGAGGGTAAGAGAAAAACAAAAAACTGAAAAAGAGGATGATTTGGAATCCAAGCGAATAGAGGTTTAAGAATCTATATAGTAAAAGCCTAAGCGACCCTTACAGCGGAACGGCCAGAACAGCTGGTCACTATGATGCACACTGACCACCAGGGGGCAGAGGCTCAATGCAGGAGTGCCCCCTGGTGGTCAGTGTGCTCCCACAGGGGGAGCGCTGCTCAGCCAGAAGCCAGGCTCACGGCTGGCGAGAGCAGTGGCAGTGGCAGGAGCCTCTCCCACCTCCATGGCAGTGCTAAGGAGTAGTGAGCTGAGCAGTAAGGAACAGCTAGCAGGCGGGTGGTAAGGAGTGAGAGGTCCAGGACTGTGAGAGGGATGTCTGCCTGTTGGGGATTGGGCCTAAGCCAACAGCCAGACATTCCCCAAGGGGTCCTGGACTGTGAGAGGGTGCAGGCCAGGCTGAGGGACCGCCCCTCCCCCCACCCCCAGTGCACAAATTTCGTGCATGGGACCTCTGGTGAGAGCATAACTAGCAATGCCAATGTGCTGAGAGGTCATGTAGAGGTCAGGAGAACATTACCAAATGGAGGACCTTGATATTCTTCATGATAAAGTAATGATGTCAGATGACTTTCTGAATGTGCCTAGGAGGGCATATGCCACATTTAAAGAACAATGTAGTCAATGGGTGAAGGTGGGACTGCTTAAGATAGGTCAGGCACATCTTGTAATTTAGCTCAGTTGGAGCAGATGATGCATGCTAGAGATTAGTGACAGACAAGTTAGGAAAGCCAGGACCATATGACAAAGGTATGATTAGTATTTTACACCTAGCAGGTGTCATACAGGATTTCTTTAAAGAGAAGTATCGATTTTTAGAACATATAGGAGGCTCATGTTTTTTTTGGGATTTGGGGTTTAATTATTATTTTTTGTGGTTAAAAGAAAATACATTTGTAATTATTATGAGAATAATTGTTTTTGCCTTTTAACACTGTGTAAAAACCATTTAATATACTTATAATAGAATGTACCCTAGACAATTTTGCTCAGTGGATAGAGCATTAGCCTTGGGACTGAAGGGTCCTGGGTTCAATTCCTGTCAAGGACGTATACCTGGGTTGTGGGCTCAGTCCCCAGTGTGGGGCGTGCAGGAGGCAGCCAATCAATGACTCTCTCTCATCATTGATGTTTCTATCTCCCTCTCCCTCTTCCTTCCTCTCTGAAATCAATAACAATATATTTTTTAAAAAATACATAATGTACTATGATCTACTTGGAATATTATCAGAAAAGAAAAAAATGGACCCCCCCCCCACATCAATTTCTTTTTTTAAAAAAAAAATATATTTTATTGATTTTTTACAGAGAGGAAGGGAGAGAGATAGAGAGTTAGAAACATCGATGAGAGAGAAACATCCATCAGCCGCCTCCTGCACATCTCCTACTGGGGATGTGCCCGCAACCCTTGACCGGAATCGAACCTGGGACCTTTCAGTCTGCAGGCCGACGCTCTATCCACCGAGCCAAACCGGTTTTGGCCCCACATCAATTTCTTAACTTAAACATTTTCTTATTATCTGAGATGTTGATTTTTTTTTTATTTCTTTATTGGTTAAGGTATTACAAATGTGTTCTCGTCCCCCCATTAAATCAGGTTTCATCAATAGGACACAATCTACACAGTTATTGTAAATAAATAAATAAATAAATAAAAAACTTAGGGGGCAAATGTGTTCTGATTCTCCTGTTAAGCTTTTATATTGAGACTGTAGTTTCAAACTAGCAGCTAAACAAACAAGCTGGTGAGATATGAAAGATTGTGTTGAGATTTTTTCTAAATCTTTTATTTTATTTTAAGTAAATATTTCCAGTGGATGACTGTAATTCATGTTTAGTTAAGACAGCCACAGTGTCTTGTCACACTCTGCTGTCCCCCTAACGTCCCTCAGGATTGCACAAGTGATTCTTGCTTGACCCAAAGTTGTCAAATATTCATGGATGATGTGAATTAATGGATAAGTTGTTAACTGCAGACTTCTCAGACAAAACGTCCCCATTTGCTTCTATTTCTGTAGCTTTCAAATTGCAATTTATGTCCTGTGCCTCTATCTGTTTAGACCCATTTATTACCCAAACTCATTTTCGTGATTGATTTTCTGTTAAGAGGATGAAATATTTTCACATTAGTGAATTTTTACTTAAAGCCTGTAAAAGATAAGAACTTAAAATAAATGAGAGTAAATGGAATTTCCTGGTAGAAAATGATTTTCTGAGATTACTAGTAGCCTTTCTCAGATAACCAAGATGATTCACAGATTATTTCATTATTATATATTTCTTTAGTAATCCCATACAATGGCTAGCAAATACCCGTGATCTCTATTAAAAGGAAATATTGAAAAAGAAAGCATTTAAAACTCTGGGCTTTCTCACCCTAACTGGTTTAGCTCAGTGAATAGAGTGTTGGCCTGCAGACTGAAGGGTCCCAGGTTCGATTCCGGTCAGGGGCATGTACCTTGGTTGTGGGCGCATCCCCAGTAGGGAGTGTGCAGGAGGCAGCTGATCGATGTTTCTAACTCTCTATCCCTCTCCCTTCCTCTCTGTAAAAAAAATCAATAAAATATATTTAAAAAAACAAAGCAAAACAAAAAACTCTGGGATTTCTTAGGTTTGCTTTTGCAAATAACTAGCTGAGTAACTGTTTACTAGGACCTGGAGCTGTAGATGGACAAGCTGCTGTCTCAGAAGGTGCTCCTGTCCTGGGTGCCCTCCCAAGGGCCCAGCTGGATGAGTCTCTCCAGGGCATTGGTCCCCAGGGCCAATCTCAATGCAAAAGAGGGAGGAGAAATGTAGTTGAGTTCTTTAAAAGGGGCATGTCTCCCTCTCTCCCCACTAATGTTTACCAGAGCTGCAAGGGAAGAAAGCCAAGATGTGTGCGTCTTGAAAGAGTTCCCCTGGTAAATCTGATATGACCCATTGCTCCCCCTCCCAGTCATTACCATCCATACAGAGGGGCAGCTTGGCTCTCTGAGAGGATTCATTTTCTTTCTCTTGACCTTGCTTGTCCTACAACCCAGTCATCCACTGGTCAGGCCTTTCATTGGCTGTCTAATTTGTATCTACTTAGCGTGAAACCATAAAATAATCCTTGCAGAAGCACCTGCCTTTTCGTGTGATACTAGATCACTGATCTTTTCAGTCTCAGAGTATTTTACTCATTATAAATGTCATCCGCATGTAAATTATCTATTTGGCCCACTACTAAGACACTTCCAGGCACAGATCACATAATACACGTATGTGTCCTTACTGCCTAGAGCCCAGGGCCTCAACATTGCAGTTCTGTTCAAGTTTCTGTGGTTTTTGTTGTTGACACTGATGCTGTTTTATTCTCTACTATCTTCCTTAGCACCCATTCTGCTCTGAGACATCTGTTTCTGATGAAGTAGGTAGATGGTCGGGGTTGAAGTGTCTTGAAGGCCAGCTAAACTCTTTATAGGTTCTTCAGACAGACAAAGGACTGGTGCAACATTTTTTAAAATGTGAGGCATTTACACCTAAGGTAAATGGCCAATAAAATGTTGCTGTCATCATTCTTAAACAAAACATCTACAAACCCAAGGTAGCATTAGCCTCTTTAATTCTGGGTGGCCATCCACCTAAAATTACATTGATGTATTATTCCCATAATCCTAATTTACAGTAGTTGAGTTCCATGTGGCATAAAAAGAATTTCTATCAGAAAATACGTTTGACCTAATGCATTCCCTGGATTACGAATGGCAACCCCAGATTTTCTATGAAGTGAGAACTAAAGGGAATGAAGACATAGAGGACTGCTTGCTACCAAGTTCGGCATCTTACACAGCCACAGAGAGAAGTGTTCTAATCTCTCACAGCAAGATTGCCACAACAGCTCCTGTGCGAGCGAGGATGTGGGAAGGAAAAAGAGAAGAAGATATTAAATAAGAGGAACTTGCTAAAGTGATTAAGTTCCCTTTATTCTCCTTTCTGCCTGAGCAGTTCACCCCATAAAAGCAGCACTAGTTAGGACCATTAGTCTACAAGCATCCTCTACTTTTCTGCTACTCATTAGTTAGTGTGATTGAGTTGGATTTTCTCCAGTGTTGGAATTCTTAAATGCTCCTTATTTTCAGAGGTATTTGTCACAGTGAAAGTTTGTTACAACCTAACTTTGTAAATGTAGGAGGTTGGTTGGATAATTAAGCATAGCTGTTTAATTGACTAGTAGACAGCCTTTAGAATAATGGTGTAAGCGTTCTGGTAAAAGATTTTGAAGAAGGATATTGTTTTATACATTTTGTCAAAAACAAAAAAGAATGGAAAAATAATAGTAAAAACAACTTTAGTAAACTTGAAAATAGTCATAATCCACCCACACACCCAAATATCTGTCAAGTAAGAGTGACATTTCGGTCAGCTCAGGTGAAGGGCATTGAGAAGTTCTCCAGAGCTCAGGCAATGCATGGGCCACTGTAACACTAGCATCGTGGTCCTGAAACAATCCTTCACAAAGACTCTATGGCCGAGGCAAGACAAGCCATTGTAGGTAAGGAAAGCATTCTTACACAGGCCTGTTTCCTTACTGAAGCACATTCGAGAATCAGGGTTAAAGAAAGAAACAGAGATGCGTCTTATTCTCTGTGATCTAGAATAAATGCAATGCAGCAGTTTACTAAAAGAATAATATACCATCAATAGGTTTTCTCTTAGGAATGTAGGGATGATTCAATAACCTTTAGGTAGTAAGGGCTTTCATATATATATGAATAAAAATCCATTACACAGATTCACACAGAAAAAAATGTTTGGAAGAATATAGCTTTATAATCTCTGGTTAGGATAGGATAAGTAATTGTTTTTCCTTATAATTTCTTCTATACATATTCTTCTACAAAGCATGTGCATTTTTGCATGACATTTTTACTAGAGTGTTTTTATTTAACTTATAAATAATTATGTATAAATTACACATTGTGTGGCCACTATACAATTTTACTGTGCTTTTTTTTAAAAAAAAAAATATATCAGGCAAAATACCCTATTGTGTACTATAAAAAATCTAAAACATGTGGGCCTGCTTTGTCCTCTAGTGGCAAAATCTAGCATATTATCTCGCAGCTAGTTGTGGTATTTTAGATTTACACTTGCCACTAATAAAGTGATCAGGTCTACACCTTCTTATGCCAGCATTCCCCTGTACCCTTTATCAGTCTCTGGTTTATCGGGCGCGGGAGTCGGGGGGGGGGGAGCTGCACAAAAGACAGCAGTCTCTCCACCGGAGCCCCTGGGAATGTTCCTGCTTGGTTGTCCCAGGCTGGTTTTTGTCCTCACGGAACTCTTAAACAGCCTGCGCCAAATTCCCTTTTCTCTAGTTTTCCTTCTGTCATTCATTGTTTTTCTCATTGCTCTATCACTGATTTTTCTAAAAATATTGATTTTAATTCTGAGACCCAGTGCAATACTAATATCTTGTGTTTGTTTCATGTTCATGCTTCTTTTCAGGGTCAAAAACTTTTTTCTCCCACCCTCTGTTTCCCCGTATTAGGGGGAGGGCACAAGGTCATGGTGAAGATCACAAGCTCGGTAGCCACCCTGCTGGTTGTTGTGTGACTCTTCCCTCTACCACGTAGCTGTGTGATCTTGGATACCGCTCTCTTCCTTTGTGTGGCCATATATAATATAACATGGGTATTATGAAAAGGACAGACCTTAATTTGTTGTGAAGATTAAATGTTTATCTTCACAACTTTTGCTTCAAAAATAGACATCCCCAAACAATGAAGGAGGAAAACAAAATATACTCCCTGAAAAAAAAAGAAAGCAGTGATGAAAAAAGCACACACATAATGTCTTATCTTGCTTTAGTGATTACATTCTAATGTGAGGTAAAATCCAAGAATTTCCCATATGGGCACCTGATAAGGTACTAGGTTGTACCACATGAAATTGCCGATTTTGTAGGTCAAAAAACGTCAAATGAAGGGAAATTCATAGGTTGGCACAATTAGCCTGTTAGCCATCTCATATGAAAACCTCGTCTCTTTAAACCCAGAATCATAGTCAGGGAGGCAAGATACCTGCACTGAGAGGTAGGTGGATGCTGAGATTGACGGAGCGAAGAGCAGGATCTGGACTTGATCTTGTTCCTCAAACTTGCTTGGGAGCCAGAGGGAAGGCTGGTGGGACCACCAGCAGCGTCTGGATGAATCCCGTCTCTTTCTCCCAACTCTTGCATGTTCAGTGGTCACAGCTGAACTTATTTAAGTGCCCAGGTAATGCAACAGCTAACATTTACTGAACATACTGATTATGTGCTCTGAGCACTTGACACACCACCAGTAGTGGCAGAGATGTCGCTACAAAGGCTGGAGGTGTGAGAAAGAGAACGTTGAATATGATATCCCTACAGGCCCCTCCCCTCTGGGCTTCCTTGATTTTAGGATGTGACCCAGGAGGCCAGGTGTACTAGGAGTCCTGGCTCACCATGGTTCTCTAATGAGGGTCACTGTTTAGAATCTGAATACAGACAATTCATAATATATTTTAATTTATTCCCTTTTAATGCAAAATAACTTAGTTTGGTAAATATATTCCTAGATCATTGTTCTTCATAAATAAAACTAGAGGCCCGGTACACAAAATTCGTGCAAGAGTAGGTCCTTCCTTCCCCTGGCTGCCCCCACCGGCTTTCCTCTGGCACCCAGGACTCAGGCTTCCCTTGCAGCCCAGCTTCCTCTGGAAGGTCGTCTGGAAGGACATCCAGAAGGTCGTCTGGTCTAATTAGCATACTATGCTTTTATTATTATAGATAATAATAAAACATGTAAGATTTGTAATACTTCAAAAGCCCTCTACTTTAATAAAATTACTAATTTCATTTTAATAGTACTTTATGATTTTTTATTCATAAACTTATTTATTTTTATTTATTTCTTTAGGCCCTATTTATAGCTTAATGCTAGATATAATCTGATTTTAAAAAACAACTTAAAAATAATCTGATTTAAAAACCATCCATAATGTATTTAGAAAATGTGAAATAAATTTGCATTGAAGAATTATGAATATCAGCAAATGTTGAAAAGGACACAATATGAGTGGCCGACAGTGTTTAAGTGCAAGGAACTGATAAAATATAATTGGAGCTAAAAAAAAAAAAAGTATAACCTTTGTGTTTGGGCCTATTAAAAATTATATAATGAGCCATCATTTATTTTGCCAAAAAAATGTAAGTATAATTTTCTAGAATTAAATAAAAACCAGTTTCTTATCAGAGTGATTGTGACTTTAAATTATAGCTTGTGGTGTATTATTTGTGAATCAAGGTAGCCATTTACACTTCAAAAGCCCTTTGAAACTAGACATCAATAGAATAAATTATCACAAGGTGCTATAACATGATCCTCCTGCTGAGATAATGTCATATTTGCAGGACTACTACCATAAATTATAAATTTGATCTTTCTTTTTAAATTTAATTCTACATGTATGTGTGTGCACACGCAGACATCTTTAAGCACTTAGATGGGGCGGGCATGACTAGCTATGTGGAAGAACAGGTAAACATTGATATTATTCCTATAAGGATGTGAGAACTGCTATGGAAGTGTTTCAGATAAGGTGCTACAGATTTTGAGAGGAGGAAAGAGAACTCACAGGTATGATAATATCACTAGAGAGCTGGCTTGTGAACCAGGTGTTAAGGAGGAGGGGGATTTTTTTTACCAGGTGCAACAGAGAAGCTGAAGTCATCCCCCTGGGTGTCAGGGTCAAAGATGGGATGGGAGGCAGCTGGGGAGATGGGCCCAGGACGTGCTTAGGAAGTGAGGAAGGGCACAGTTTGGCAGAAGCAAGCTGCAGTGCAGTTCAACTAGGCCTATATGGGTTACTGGTGACATGACTGGAAAGTAGGTTGAGGCCAGATCAGGAAAGGTTTTGAGTTCTGGGATATGGCGTAAGAACCCTGCTAGGCGGCGGTAACCCATTTTAAGGTGGCAAGGGAACGATGTTATCAGAGTTATGCTCTAAAAATTAATCCAGTGTTAGTGAGTGGTGTGAATCAGGGAGCAGAGAGATGAGTCAGGGCAGGCCAGAACAGATGCTTAAGAATCAGCGGGAAGATTTGCATAAACACCAAGCCCAGGTCCCAGCAGCCATGATTCTGATTCAGTGAATCTGGAGGGACCCAGGGGTCTGCAATGTCACCAATTGCCCCAAATGAGTCTTAGGCTGGTGGAGCATGACATTCCCTTTAAGAAACATCAGGGCCCTGCCAGTGTGGCTCAATGGTTGAGCATCTGCCAATGAACCAGGAAGTCATGGTTCAATTCCAGTCAGGGCACATGCCCAGGTTGTGGATTCGATCTCCAGTAGGGGGCGTGCAGGAGGCAGCCGATGAATGATTCTCTCTCATCATTGATGTTTCTCTCCCTCTCTCTTTTACTCTCTGAAATCAGTAAAAACATATTTTTTAAAAATAAAAAAGAAGCATCAAGAAGAGTAAGAGCTATTAAATTAAAACTGGAATGGGAGTGGTCTGGGGATGGGAGTTAAAGCAATGAAAGGTGACTGAGGTTTAGGGTCAGGCAGGGAGAGGCTTACCTCTGCTGTGATCAGTTCTCAGGTGTTTTCATGATCTTGGTGAATATTCTTCAGCAGCATAGCCTCTTGCAAAGTACATGGCAGTTGTATCTATATTTTTACCTGCAAACATGGGCTCTAGATGAGCCATGTGACTTCGCTATGGCCCTGAACTAATTGTAGCTCCTAATAAAATTCTTCCTACTATTGAAACATTTGCAACAGGTTTTATTCTTGCTAAAGACTGAAAAATACTTTATTAGCCACAGTGATGGTGAGCAGTCTTTGTATACAAAGCTTGATTTAATTTAAGAAAATCCCTTTTTATTATGTGAACAATTATTATTGTCTGACGTTGAAAGCTGGCATTCTATGCATTCTTCAATTTATTTTACGTTTTATTAAATTGATTGGGGTGACATTGGTTAATAAAATTATATAGGTTTCAAGTATAATTTATTTTTAAAAGCCTTTTGTATGAAATTGATTGGTATAAAACATATTTGCTTTGGCACACAATCTGTTGTTGTTTTTTCAGATCTTCTGTTAATGCTCAATCATAAAGTCAAATTCGATGTTCATTTCCTCTTCTTGCTTTGAGGGTTACCTAGTCTTCTTTAATCCAATGGCCTAAATGGAGTTAGATTTGAGGAAGTTCAAAGACAAAGCTGGATTTTTCCACTGATTTTTGACAGCCAGATTTGGGGAGAATGTAAGATAATTTTTGTGCTTTCTCCAGCTAATTTTAACAGGAAGGTTAAGAATCTGGCTGTCCTCTTCTTATACCTGCTGTGACCCAAGTCCCTTGCCAAGGTTTTGAAAGCCCTTTGGTCTTGTGTCACCATCTAACTTGGAAATAACTGTCTTTTGGAGTGATAATTTTGTAGTAATGATTCTCTAGTTACTTACCTCTGACAAATTTAGGAATGTATCCTTAGAGGTTATGCTGATGGAAAAAAGATTAGGTTTAGCAAAGTGAACACGCCAAGTTGCAAAGGATTACTCATTCGTCAAGAAACTTGAATATAATATACTCTTAGAAACCAATTTATTGAAACAACAACAACAAAAAACCACTGTGTGTGAGAGCGTTGTAAAGAACTCAAAAGTCAACACCGTAGTATGTGCTGGTACTTCTGCCACAAATACCCACTAACCCAGTGGTTCTCCACCTTCCTCATGCCGCGGCCCTTTAATACAGCTCCTCATGTTGTGGTGACCCCCAACCATAAAATTATTTTCATTGCTACTTCATAACTGTAATTTTGCTACTGTTATGAATCGTCATGTAAATATCTGATATGCAGGATGTATTTTCATTGTTATAAATTGAACATAATGAAAGCATAGTGATTAATCACAAAAACAATATGTAATTATATATGTGTTTTCCGATGGTCTTAGGCGACCCCTGTGAAAGGGTCCTTCGACCCCCAAAGGGGTCGCGACCCCCAATTTTGAGATCCGCTGCACTAACCGGTGATTTTCAATCAGTCCCTGTGAGCCGAGGCATTGTCACATCCCGCCCGCTCCCCAGCGCTTGCCGATCAGTTCATGCATAACACTTTTTATTTACTGTGTATATATCCGAAAGCCGTAGACTGTAAATACCTACCAGGAACTGCGTGAAGCAAACAGCTAATGTGGATTCGATTTAACAGTAGTGAAGAAAGACGGGTTGGTACATATTTTAAAAAAGAAAAGAAAAGAAACCACAGCAGGAGCAATGTAATCGCTGACTGAATGGCCACCGGGAAGACATGCATGGACATGTTTGCGGATTAGCCAGGGTCCACTCCGTTCTGATTCAGCGCATTATGCAATAGTTGTCTCTCAGAACATGACTGATAGTGCTGCGAGCATTGTAGGAGAAACTTTGTTTAAACGGAATATTTTTAAAGAGGCTATACTCACATGATAAAGGCAAGGTGGAAGGTAATAATAAAATACGTTATCACAGATGAAGTGCCTGTTAGGTTCCAGGCGCTGTGCTGTGTGTGTCACACAGACATGGCCC
Organism: Myotis nattereri; assembly: GCF_964212035.1. Classification (NCBI taxonomy): domain Eukaryota; kingdom Metazoa; phylum Chordata; class Mammalia; order Chiroptera; family Vespertilionidae; genus Myotis; species Myotis nattereri. The sequence goes on along the minus strand of NC_138081.1, from coordinate 92,222,281 downwards.
ATCTAACCCCCCAGCAGACCTGTGAGGCAGCTGCTGTCAGGTTTCCTTTCTGAGACCTAAGGAAACTGATGCTTAGACAGGGTAGGATGTTTGCTCAAGGTCACACAGCTATAAGTGGTGGTGGACTTAGGTCATTCTGAATCCAGAGATCATGTTTATCCCCATGACAACACACTCTAAAAAGGGAAAGCCATTTCAGATGACTGCTGAGCTGCATTGAAATGCCATCTCACTGCTCTCTCAAATGTTATCAGCAATCAGCATAATTACATTATCAGACAAATATTTTAAGGATGTAAAGCACAGGTTTTTAAACTTCAGTTTGGATCAGAATTGCATGAGAGTTGTGCCCAAAGCAGAGCTCTAAGCCTTAGACAACGCTCTAAATGCCATCTGCAAATGTCTATATGGCTAGATGTCAATATAGTATATCTTCATTCTTCCCGTATTTTGAGGTTCAAATTGTAATTACAAACTGGTGTTGGTGCCCATTTTCACAGGTTGGAATCAGGAGATTCTTGCACGCTTATGTCTTTGAAACTAACTGATAAAGAAATCACTCAGAACTTGAATAAACATCCCTAATGTATTTTGCCTTTTTTTTTAAAAAAGTTCAAATGTATTGTATGGTTCCAACAGGTGGAACAGAGCTTTAGCAATAGTCTAATATATATATATAATCTAATATATATATATATATATATATATATATATATATATATATATATATGTAATTGTTTGAAGTATTACATATAGCATTACATATGTCTCCTTTTTCCCCCATTGACCTCTCCTGGCCACCAACCCCCCCACACACATGCCCTCACCCCCCTATTGTCTGTCCTTTGGTTATGTTTATATACATGCATATAAGTCCTTTGGTTGATCTCTTACCTCCCCCCTCCCTCCATCACCGCCTTCCCTTTGAAGTTTGAAGGTTGATTGTCTACTATATTTGAAAACGAAGCTGCTCTGTTTCTTAGTCATAGAATTTTGCCTTCTAGGGTAATGTTATTTTAGGATAGGTAGGTGCTATTATCACAATGTGTTTGATCATCCTAATCAGATTTTTTAAAAATGCTTGACCTGATTCTTGAACCTATGTGCCAGAGTGCCAGGATGACAGACTTTCACAGCGAAATCCACACAGAGAAGTTATAATTTGTGCAAGTCTCAGTTTACATGTTCAGCCTTTTTGAGGATCCGTTTTCTGAAAGCTTCTTGAGCATTCATTCCCATATTTAAAATTGGAGAATGATGATTCAGAGCCATCTAAGGGAAGGAGCATTGTGAGAAGTGGGATCCAACCTACTTTTTCATCCTTTCTCTCTAGCTTCTCTCCAAAGGGACCTCACCCTCAGAGAAGTACTTCTTTCTCATTCTCCAGCCCTTCTTTTTCACTGCTGGAGGCTTTTGGCAAAATGTTGTCTAATTGGAGCAGCTGAGAATGAGGAGTGAATGACAAAGACCCGCCCTTCCCAGTAGGTGTTTGCATTCCTGAAATGCTTACTCCACTTTTTAGATTGAAGGCAACTCCCTGCTCCAGAATTTTGTGGCTAAGATGTATTTTATGCTGGTGAGCTTTACCAGGAAAACACACCAACACCACATCACCCATTTAACACAGGACACAAATGAGCAAAATGCATGGGATCACTGTTTTATAGTTTTTGGCATTACATTAATTCTCTTTACCTCTGCTCTCTCCCCTTGGAAGTGACTTCATCCTCAAAAAAACTTTTTCTGTAGCTCATCTTTCCAACTGCAGAGGAAGGAGAGTTGCAGTATCTGAAAGTGATGAGCATTATTTCTAACTTTCTGTGGCTAATTGGTTTGGTGACATTGGTCAGGCCACGGACTCAAACTGCTTCTTAACCCATATAAAAGATCTTGGTTTATTGCCTCAAAGGCTCTCCAATGTGAATAATTTCCCCAGTAAAACATGTGAAATGAGCAGTTTTACAAGAAGCAAGACATTTACTACTGAAATGAATGGTTTTAATTTGCTAAGTAGATTTTTGTGCATTTTAAATACATATAATAAATGGACCACACCTTTAAGGAGGGTAATGAGAGAACTGAATGAACATTAATTGACAATTAGCAAAAATACAAACATACATTTGTTTGTAGAAATTAGAGTCAAATATAAATTGTAGCCCTAGCTGGTTTTGCTCAGTGGATAGAGCTTGGGCCTGAGGACTGAAGGGTCCTGGGTTCAATTCCGGTCAAGGGCACATGCCTGGGTTGCAGACTCGGTCCCCAGTGTGGGGTGTGCAGGAGGCAGCCAATCAATGTTTCTCTCTCATCATTGATATTTCTATCTCTCTCATTCTCCTTTCCTCTCTGAAATCAATAAAAATATTATATATACATATATAATTTAGTAAAAATTACCTTGGTTATCATACTGGTTACAGTAAAATGTTAAGTATTATGTAATGACAATATCAACTAGAATCTTAAGGACTGTTATTAAAGTTGCAGACACTTATTTTTAGAAATATAGATTTCTCAAATGCTTAAGGCCAGTACAAGATTGTGGTTTTGAAGATACCCCTCACCCCCACCTTATCAGGAAGTGACTGGAGAGAGTTGTTATTGTTGTTGTTATGATAATGTCTTTGCAAGGGCACTGTGAAACATTGTGATGATGCACAAACTAGCATTAAGTATTTTTAATATCTGCCCTGGCTGGTTTTTCTCAGTGGTTAGAGTGTTGGCCTGCGGACCAAAGGGTCTGGGGTCATGAGTTCGATTCCTCGTCTAGGGCACCTGGGTTGCAGGTTCCCCAGCACCCATAGGGGTGTGTGCGGGCAGCCACCTACAAATGTGTCTCTCTTATTTCAATGTTTCTCTCTCTCTCTTTCTCCCTCCTCTCCCTCCTCCCTCCCCCTCTGTCTAGATATCAATGGAGATAATATCCTCAGGTGAGGATTTAAAAACATTTTTTATAACCCATTAAAAATAGCAAGCTAGTTGGATATAGCAAGTAAGCAGGAGGCAATTTTAAAGTAAGCCTGAGTCACGTTTTACTCTTTCCTTTTTCAATTATTTAAGAAAATAAAATGCTGATATTTACTCTACCAGAGAGAAATCTTTCCTTGGTCACCTAAGTCACTGAAAAGAATCAAATCCCTATCCACAGCAGTGTGGGGGCTGCCATGACAGTGAGTCCTGGCTCAGGGCGCCATGTCCTAACTGGCCTGATACGGAGGGATTCCCGTGAAAGCAGTCTCAGGAAGGGATGGACATAGAGACTCATCACTTTGGTTGGGAAGCTAGGAGAGGGCAGACTGTTATCTGACTAAAGGGCTCCATTTGCCTGCACGCATCAAAGCCCAATAAGACACACACAGGGGTCTGCAGCAAAGAAAGTATTTATTTCTGGGAAGTGACCCGCACCCGGAGTCACAGTTGAACCAATGCTCAAAGACCTGGCTTCCAGGGGATGGGTTGTATAGGGGGAAATAATCATGGTAAGAAAGGGAGTTAAGGTCCCAGTGAGGGTCAGGGTCTCTGCCGAGGGGCCAGCGCGAGGGTAGGGGTATTTGACCAGCGCATCTGGTCCTGATGTCAGCCAGGGCGTTGCTTCTTCTGGTTTCACCACTTTTCTGGGCCTGGAGCTGAAACAGCTGAAACCTAGATGTTGTCTCCAATTTGCCTGAAACTCTGTCTCTGTGGTCAACAGACCCGACTCTGTTCCTAAGAGTATTGGGTGCTGATCAGAACCTCATTGTGCCGAGTGGATGTGCAAGGGAGCAGGAGGTGGGTGAGTCCGGTGCTGGAGGAGGCCAGTGTGAATCAAAAGGAAAGAAAGGAGTAAAGGTCATATTAAAGAAATGACATTTCTGCACGGTTACAGGAGTTGGCTCAGACATCATGTTGCTTCTTTAATCTGATTTTTATCTAGTTTTTATATTTATTTCACAACAGCGCTAAACTAGATACTAAGCAGTGCTTTGCGTGCTTCTCAGATATTAACTCTTGTTATCCTCCCAACAATCTCATGAGGCCGCGATCAGCATCATCCCCATTTTACAGGTGAGGAAACAGAGGTGGAGAGACTTGCCCAGGAGTGGGTTTTGGGTGCACGCTGTTCACTACGATGTCTCGGGGTTTTACAGCTGGTGGTGCCGATGGTAACTCCCATGCTCGACTGTGCGTGAGAACAGCCTCGGAAGTCTTGTGGGACAGGTCGCTGATCTGATGCAGTAGGTGTGGGGTGGGGCTGGGGAATTTAAATTTCTAACAAGTTCCCAGTTTTAGATTGAAGGCATCAAGACAGAAGACAAAATATTATTTTGTGTTTCTCCATTGCCTTTGCTTCAGGGAATAATGGAAGAGGTCAATTGTAAGAATGGAGACAAAGAATTCAGTAGAAACATCTGAATAATCTATTCTACGTATTCCACTATGAGGGTAGAGAACAACCCACTGATAAAGAGCTTTGCTATTTTTTAAAAAAAAACTGAGTTGTATAGGTTAGAAAAACAAAAGAAGGTGCAATTTTATGTTATTGTGAGAAAAGAAAATGTTTCATTATTGAAAAATTAGCATGATTTGGTTAATGTTTAAAATAACACCTGGAAACCAAAGGACACTTTACAGTGCCAGAAAAACCTAAGAGTTTATGGGTTGTTTTTCTACCATTGAGGTTAGAGCCTTAAGTGACGAAAGGCACTCACATAACTGCAGTGGTTTGTGAAATTAATATTTGAGTCAGGCCGAGCCCCGAGTGGATAATCCCATAAAGACACCTTGCTCAGAGCGGCCTGTGGTTTCCCTTCCTGCCTGCTGTCCATTTGGCACCCACACTTGATAATGCCCCTGAGCCTTATCCTAGAGAACCGGGAGCTTGAGCGATACTGCCAAATGCTATTGTAGCTGTGCTCTTCACATAATTTGGAAGGTGGTGGATTAGACTGAAAGTGCCTCTAAATCCATATTTTACTGCTCTTCTGCCTCCTTCCCATGACATTTCTTTGTCATTGCTGTCTTGTCACTGGGATTTTTTTCTCTCTCCATGTTTGCATCGTTTCTTCCCCAAAAAGAAACAGTATCGCCCTTGACAATGCAAACTGGAAACCGCAGGGAAGGTCAGGCTGGCTGCTTGCTCTAGCTTGAGAGGAGAGAGCGTGTTATTCTTGAACAAGTCAGCATCCTTCTCTTGCCCACGTCTTTCCTCGTGGGCCTGGCTGTCTTTATGTCCATGAGCTAAGATGCTTCACGCTGGGTTCCCACATGCCCACAGGTTCAACCTCTCAGAGTAATAAAATAAACGTGAGGTGGCCATAGCCTCCTAACGTTTTTACACACACGCACACGCACACACACACACACACACGCACACACACACACCACACAACTATATTGTTGGAGAGGGAAACCCCCATACTTTTGAGATGTAAAGGGACTAAGTTTACAAAGCAGTTAGGTTTAGGATCCCATCTTTTTCCTCTTTTCTCCTTGCTCACCTAGCCCCACCCCTCCCAAAATCATCCCTCTACTTAGACAGTGCCTGGCACATAAGCTGTGTGCAATAAATCCTTCTTAAGGCCAATGAAGAAACTCAGTCCTCCTGAAGACTACAAACCTCCTTTAATCTGACTTTTCACCCCCACGTTTCCTTGTCCTTGGTACTGAGTGGCTGCTTACCAACTGGGAATAAGATTCCATGAGAAATGTGAAAAAATAAGACATGCTACCTATTTGTAAATCCACCGTAGACCATCTCTTATTTTTTTCTTTTATTTCTTAGAAGTATGTCCTTCCTTCAAGGTGCCTTTTTAAATTTCTTGCAGCAAAGGAAGTGTCTACATGGGGATTTTTAAGTGATTTTAAAGTTGAGCAATCTTTGGTTCATTCCTGTGTGAATACAGGTGAAACTTTCAAGAATAATAAGGTTGAAGATTCAATGTTGATTGTATTGGTGCTTGGCAGGGAGGAGCATATGCATAAGAGAAAACATTTAAAAACTTAAAAATATCTGTGTGGATAAATGTCAAGTGACTACTAAGTCCACACTTTTCACTGCTACGCGTGTCATTCTCAAGGGTGACTCCCAAGCCCTGGGCTTGCTCTCAAACGCTGCAGGGCTACTTTACCCCCAATAATTAATTAACTTACTTGCTAGCCCTAAATGTGTCAAGATAAGTGAAACATAATAGCTCAGATTTGCTTAGGAAATACGTCCTGGAATGTGTTCAATTTCAGATGGAGCCCTGATTCTGAGTGTTCAAAAGCAAGTAGAGGCAAAAGGAACCATGTAAATAAATATCAAGTTCTCCTGACTTACAGAAACTTTTTAGCTTTCTTGCCTTTGTTAAATGCATATTCTAGGAACAAAAATAAAAGACAGCAAGAGTGATATTTTATGTACCTAAATAATGTAAAACTTCTCCAATATTTTTTTAATAAATGCTAAAACTTTCTTTTTATTTTAGAGAGAAAGAGTAAGGGAGAGACAGAGAGAGAAAGAGGGAGAGAGAGAGAGAGAAGCATCAATTTGTTGTTCCACTTTTTATGTATTCATTGGTTGATTTTTGTTTGTGCCCTGACTGGGGATCGAACTCGCAACCTTGGTGTATTGGGACAATGCTCTAATCAACTGAGCTACCCAACCAGGGCTGTGTATATATTCTAAAACCATATGATTTCCTTGGCAGCTTTCTACAATATGTATTTTATATTGTGATTATAATTTTTATCATGTGTCACAACATTAGATAGTTGAAAAACATTTCAGCAAGTTCAAGGAACAAATTAGAAATAAACAAGATTGTGTAGATATAAATATGAGACATGTAAATGTTCTTATAATATTGGTCTACAAAAGATTCATTCAATTTCTTTTTCCCAAATTCTAAAATTAAAACTTTACTTGTGGATCTAAGGTTATATTTTGAACAATTTCTTTCCAACCAAAAAATAAACCGTAAAAAGTTGCTAAGATTTTAAAAATAGCGAGACTGCTTGAATTCTTAAATATTGACTTGAAAGCTGTTATTTTTTTTCCCCCTGAAAGTGCATCTGAAGCACTTTTCATAAATCAATGTGAAACTGGCTTTGCAGAAACACTGGCATCGGGGATTAGTGCATTTGGTCAGTGAGCAGGGGGTCAGGCTAAAGAATGAGAGAAGAATAAGATGCTTTTATAGGTGTTGCTATAGGGACCCCTTCAGGAGAATGCTGCTAGCAGAGTTGCAAGTTCCCTTGATGACAGCAGTGTTTTGTTTAGCTACAAACTGAATTAGGTCAACTTCCAAAATGTCCTATAATAGGCGGGTTATGAGAAAAACAAACTTCAAGACTCCTGGTATGATAAAAGGTACTATTGTTTTTGTCTCCGTGTGTGTGTGTGTGTGTGTGTGTGTGTGTGTGTGTATGTTTATTTTTTTCTTCTAATATAATTCCAACCTGAATCTCTGCTATAACAAAATTGGGATTATGTAGAATATATTTTAAAATAACTCTGAGTTTAAAATTATTCTTTCTATTTTACCTGAACCTAAGACCAATAGAAGTGAAATTAATAGTACTGATTTGTGCTCATGATTTTGGAAAACTTAAAACAGATATTTATAATGGAAGCTCGAACAGTGAAAATTTATTAGGAATGCTGAGATAAAAGCCAACTTTCAAGACAGAAACTTAGATGATTGATATTTAGGTATTTTTAAGAAATGGTTTCTAAAACTTAAGACATCAGTGCATTGTGTCTGCCATTTATGACAGAGTTGACTATCTTCTTCAAATTAATGAATAAAAATACTCTTGTAGCCTGACTCTCAAGTCAAAAATTTGTTGTAGTCTGTGAATGACTTCATTTTCCTTTTGCTTCCAGTATTATTGTTTTGAAACTCAAAATCTTAAAGTACCTTGGCTTATTTCATATCTTTATGTGAGCATAATGGAATTAATTCAACTTATCTTTCATTTTATTGTTTTCAGACATACAATGTGAGGATGACTCAGAATCCCCCCCCCCCCCCCCCCCCGCTCTTTACCTCTGTATTTAGATAGAGGGCAGGTGGGTTGCCATATACACTCTCGTTTGCCTCTGGCATCGAGACCATTTGTCTTCAGTGATGGCCCCCAAACATAATTAGTAGCTGAGTCATCTTTCTTGCTAGGAAATAAATGTAGATATAGTGAGCACTGATAACAAGCTTGCTCTTGATATAGACTGGTGATTCCCAAAGTTTTATATTCGCTTTACCATGCATTCTTACAGCTGACTGAAAGTTGGAGTCTAGAGTTTGGTTATTTATAAAAACTCCTAAATCTTATATGTGTTTTCTTCACATCTTTATACCAGTATAAGTAACTTTTACTTAGTTCTAATTGTTCTGAATTTCCTTGAAATAATTCAGTTCGAAATAAAGTACTTAAAGGTATAATACTTTAAAATACCAGGAGGTGGGGTGGAGAAAGAGAATAGGAAACCTCTTCTATGTTCCTCAAGGATATAATTAAAACAATCACACAGCAACCAAAATTAATGTAACATATAGTATATTATTACATATAATATATTATCTATTCTTTCCCCAAAGATGTAATTAAAATAACCATATCAAAAATGACAATAGTTTCTTTCTAAGTTGGGAGAGTCTGGATTCTGCTTGTTACCTCTTCCTAAGATTTCTCATCATGTCGCCTCCAAGCTCACTTCCCATGTGTGCATATATGCCTTTTTTCTATGTATCTGAGCTCACTTACCTGCAAGAGATTTGAGAAACAGCTGGCTTAAGAAAATAGAGAGTAATGGGTCTGTGGAAAGGTTGTGCCACACCCCCAGAACACTCAAATTAACATGTTTTCTTAGAACGTTGCTGATGGGGAAAAAAACCATATTCTGGGCTCAGATCTGGCCACATGCCAGTTTTGGCAACTCCTGTGTCTCATTTGTGCAGGCTCCTGGCCAATGATAGGTAAGAGCTGGAAGAAGAACACCGATGCAGAAGGAAGAGTCAAACAGGATGAAGGTTATATGGAGGTCAGACCGAGGCAGGACTACAGAGCGGTTGCGGGGGTCCTCTGTTTGGAGAAATCGAGAGGTGCCTTTGGTCAGCAGGCTCACAGGGCAGGAGGGCAGAGCTGGCTGAGCTCGGTGGGTTGGATTGACAAAGCCAAAGAGTTAGTGAGAAACCACCCAACCTGGTAGAAAGAGTAGAACGTCTGAGACGATTTGGAGACTGAGTAGTTGGCCATCTCACAGAAGGGGAAGCCTTTCCTTACCCCTTTTTTGCACTTTCTTCTTTGCTGCCACACTTCTAATCCAGTCCTCAGGAAAGGGCGCCAGTGGGCTTTGGGAACGGCGTTCATTTGTGCATAAATGGAGAAGGCAGCGTCCTGTGGTGGGACAGGGTTTGACTTTGGTGTCAAACAGGTAAGGGGGTATGTTGATTCCTTCCTATGCCAAGAAAGAGAAGAAGGTGCTATTCTCCTGGTTACTTGAAAGGAGCCCATGTTCAGAGCAGTAGTTAACTCAGTAGCTGATGTAACACACGCAGTGGGGTGCAGCCCAGGTGCTGCCCTTCAGCCCGGGGCCCCTCATTCCCCAGCTGCCCAGAGTGTGGCCTGCTGAGGGCTCACAGCTGAGACCTCCCAGGATGCATCTTCAGACCAAAGGATCGGCCTCATCCCACTTAGGCCCGCTCCTCAGGGTAGCCATATCCAGTGAGTGGTTGCTGTGTGGGGACAAAGTTCTTGCCTTTGCCTCAATTTAGGACAACCCAGAACGACCATCAGCTCCAGAGACATGCCTGCATCTCAGTGCAGCATCGTTCTCTTCTGGACCCTGCTTCCCTCACATCTTTAAAAACGTTGTTTGTAAGAGCACATCCCCCCAAAACCCCTGCTGACAAAAATCCTTCTAGACGTAGTCCCTATGGTACATGAGAATGCCAGGGCAGGTGCAAATAGAGAGATGTGGAAAGGAAAATTATTCTGTGCATCTGTGCGCGAGCCCACTTTCTGTGCCTCTGGTTAGATTCTGTTTCCTGTTCTGTGGCAGGTGCTGGAGCAGGGGCGAGGTGGCCGAGAATGAGGAATGGAAGAGGTTGGAGAACGGAAGACAGGAGGTCAAGGTGTCACTGGGAGGAGACGTCCTTAGAGCTTATAGCTCAGGAAGGTGGTGGGCCATATGGTCTAGCTTGGAGGTGCTCTCTCTATTGGCTGGATTCTAGCTTGGAGGTGCTCTCTCTATTGGCTGGATTCTAGCCACATGGTTGCTCTCATGGTGTGGTGCAGGGGGTCAGAAGGACTTGGCTTGGCTTTGGCACTTACTTGCTCAGACACTGTATTTCTGAAACTGAGTTATCTTATCTGTGATTGGGGATCAGGTCAGTGTTGACTGTCTCTAGGGTTTGATAAAGATCAGATGCTGTGTATATCCTGGGAATCCCTATGGGCAATTTGGGCATGAGGCTGGAGTAGGGTGAGTGAAGACACAGGCTTTGGAGAGCCATGCTGCTATGCTGTGCCATGCTGTGTCACCTCAGGAAAGTTGACTAACCTTGACAGCCCAGCTTCCTTACATGCAAAATTGGGGTGGGGTCTGGGGAGAGATATTTCCTCATAGGGTTCTTGCCCAGTTTAAATTAGATAATGTGTGTAATCATGTGTGCAACATTACGACTGTCACATGATACGTTCTAAATAGATTACAGTTATTATCATTTAAAAATAAACTTAAAAATAGTATGTTACCATACAAATAAACTTGAACATGTGGTTCAGGGCTGATCCCCAAGAAATCCATGTGAGACACTCACCAGCTGCTGTGTCATACGACAGTCCCTGCAGGGGTGGCCTGGTCGTAGGGTCTGTGATCCCGTATGTCTTTCCTGAGGAGGAAGGTCACTCATGTCACCCCCTTGCCCAGGCCTGAAGGGGTCACAGGCTGCAGCCCCACCTGGTGCCCTGTGTGCCACGGAGCTTCTGTGCTGGGGTTGCACACGTTTGTGATGGGAATTTCCAACACTAGCTCCTCAGACTCTGTGATTTGACCTTATCTTTCAGATTTACTCTTTTTATCATTACATCTCCATTTCAAATGTAGGAATGTCACTGTTAAAATCACAGCTCTCTTTGCATCTTCTTAAGGGGACATGTGGTATAAAATAGAAAAGTGAAATTGTGTCAAGTTATTTTATTTCTGCTTGGGTATTGAGAAAAATAATAGAGAGAAAAAGAAAATTTTGATTAGAAGGTGAGAATAAGAAAAAAAACACACACACAAAATCCCCAAATATCAGGTTGTAATCTTTAGCCTGCTTAAGACAAAGGGGAGTAATTTAGTGAAAACCAAAACAAAACAAAAAACCACCAACAACTGTACTTTGAAGGCACTAGCTGGGAAAAGTCATATTTATTTGGGTGAACTATGTGTTTTTTAAAAGCCTAGGCTAAAAATGGGATATAAAATACATCAACACTGTGGTCAACTACTCTTCCCTCTCTCCCCTACCCCAAATAAGACACTGCATTTTGAGTGATTACTAGTAAATGACTAGGATCACAGTACAGTTTTATGTTTGAACAGGGGTTGTAGGCGGAGGGCATTTCAGGAAATTTTTCAATACCCGCTTCCTGCGGCTGGGCTGGTCTTGCTGAGCACCTGCCACCGGAAAGGTTTCGAAGCTGTGGCGGCCTCCTTGCAACACCAGCAGCGACGCGCTCTCTGCGAGAGGAGCTGCGTGTGGCCAGCTCTCCCGCGCTCGCGTGCAGCCCTTCTATAGGCTTCCGTGTTCTCTGATCGGAATGATGCTTTCCCGACGAGATCAGTTGTCCTTGCTGCTCAGGAGAAATCTCCCACGTGCTAGTAGAAGCAGCAGTTTCTCCTCGCTGCGATCCTAGCAAACCGCAGGGGTTGGCTGGCATTTTCTGCATGTTCACGTTGCCCGTGGCCTTTCATTTCATAACTGTGGTCTTTCTTTTTATCCACTCATTGATTTGATGTTACTATGTGGTCTTTCCTTGCGTTGCATGTACAGGACTCGGGCTGTGGTCCACTTTTTTGAGTCCTGACCTCCCTGCTGGACTGTGAGGAGCCACAGCCATCCTCTGAGCTTGCGCCCCCAGCTTGTCAGAGTGGGTGCTGGCACGCAGGAGGGCACAACTGCATTTATTAAATAAGTGAGGCAAGTGATCTGCACATGAAACGGGTGGAAATGAGATCAGAGTAGGAGTCAGACCTCCTGAATTCGGGCCATGGTTCTGTAAGCCTCTAGCCTTCATTCCACTTTCTAGATTTCCGACACATGTCTTAACCCCCACCATGCTTCATGTTCTTATTAACTGGGCTAATGGGACCTCCTCTGTCTACTTGGCCAGGCGACTTTTGTAACCGGAAGCCAGTGAGTATACATGGGAACATGAATTCACATGCGATAAAGACATAAGGTATTTTCATTAATTCACCATGTGATCATTTTCTTTCGCAATGTTGTTATGTCCACAAACAGAGGAAGAAAAAGGGATGGGGAAAACACACACAAAGTTCTGCCAAAACTATTCAAATTGCTTATCTTTATTTAGAATTAGAAGGTATTGAAGAAGCCACTGGTACGGATTGCCATACTGGGTTCTGCTGTTCCCACTCTTTCATTATACTTATTGCTTCTTTTCTCTTTATTACAGTTATTGCTCTGCTGTTGGGCACACCTTTACCGTTGTACTTAGTATTGTATACATGATTCTTTTTTAAAAATATTTTTAAAATATATCTTTATTGATTTCAGAGAGGAAGGAAGAGGGAGAGAGGGATAGAACTATCAATCATGAGAAAGAATCATTGATCGACTGCCTCCTGCAAGCACCCTACTGGGATTGAGCCCACAACTTGGGCATGTGCCCTGACCAGGAATCAAACCATGACCTCCTGGTTCACAGGTCGATGCTCAACCCTGAGCCATGTCAGCTGGACTGTATACGGGATTCTTTATGCAAAAGATGAAGGGCCAGCTTTGTTTTCTAATTCAGAATCTTTTGAATTTTAGGAAAATATGGTGGGCATGCCACATACTATGTATCATCTTCAATCAGCAGTTTGTAATCACAGACATTAATATTTCTGCAGAGGAAAGTATGAATTTTAACAGTAAGTGGGATAAAGATTATAAACAACCACTTCTCAATTCCTTTTTTCCCTCCAAATGATTTTATTAAAATGTTCTGAAATTGAGGGCTATTGAAGCATCCAAGGCTGATGTACCTGTTACCTCCTCTCTCCCACACCCCATACATACCTAATTAAAATTCTCATTTAAAGAAAGAAAGCATATTCCCTGCTGTTGTATTTATAAGGAATAACCTATTGCTGGGTCGCTGCCTGGTACATTGTCTGATCCATGTGTCCTTAGAAAACCAGATAATTTAACTGCCTTCCATCAAACACATTAAAATCTTTGAAGATTTATTTTTTTTTTACTTGACTGGCTGGCATGTGCTGTATGCTTTCCCTGGTCTGACAGTGATAAAATTAAAATGGAATGGCTCAACTATATTTTTAACTAACAATAATCAACTGAAGCTGATCAGCTACTTCTTGTTTTGGCTTTTTAAAGTTCTGAAAATATTTTAAAAGTTCAGAATAGTAAAATAAACCAAGCACAATATGAGGATATCCACACCCTCTCCCCTCCCACCCACTCCGCACCACATAGCACCAAACTTAGATTTGAATGACAGCATATTTTAGGCATCACAGGATATTTCATTCATATTGGAAAAATCATGGAATTTCTATATAATCTTTCATCAAAGGTCATAGACTTACTATGCTTTGGTATTTCTTAAATAAATATATCTTTGGGTAAAGATTTGTGCCTAAATAAATACATAAACTGTGGGAATAACCCAATATGATAATAACTTTTTAAAATAGTTAATTAGACAATAATAATTCAATGGAACCATATACAAATTTTCTGGCTTCCCCTGGATTGAGTTTGCCTGCAGATTAGCTAAGATAGAAGGTCCAAGATGGACTCACCCAGTTGGTTCTGGCTATTACATAGGACATCCGAATTCTTCTTCACATGGGCTCTTGTCCTCCTGCTTTTTCCATGATGGTTTTAGGGCAATGACTTAGGACAGTGGTTGGCAAACCTTGGCTCGCGAGCCATATGCGGCTCTTTGGCCCCTTGAGTGTGGCTCTATCACAAAATACCACGTGCGGGCATGCACGTACAGTGCGATTGAAACTTTGTGCCCATGCACAGAAGTTGGTTTTCGGCCTGGGCGAGTCTATTTTGAAGAAGTGGCGTTAGAAGAAGTGGGGGGTGTCGGTCGGTCGGTCGGTCGGTCGGTTGGGCGATGGGAGACACGGCGCAGACGAGCCCGGGATATGCAGCGTGGGGAGGCGCGCGCGATTCATGCACAAGTTGAGTGAGCCAGTCAGCCAGCATCTCATGTGCAGTGGTTAGTGCTAGTCGCATCTGCAAATCGCGCGCGGGTGACAAAAGTACCTACTCAAAGCATAAAGTTACCTGTATTTTTCCAACCAGCTGCAAATCCTACAGGGATTTTTGTCATAAATTTAAGAATCATAATTATTTTGTGTTGGTGGCTTTATTATTATAAAATGAAACATCTGCTTAGAGGGGTTTAAATGCCTAACCTTGCTAAATAACTTGTCTCGCTTACTGTTTATTTCCTTCCTTAGCACTCATGACAACTGCAATTATTTGATGTGACTATTTATTTATTTAAAGTTGATCTTCCTCATTAGAATGTAAGTTCCAGAAGGATGTCATGTTACCTCCAGCCTTAGACACATAACAGGCATTCCATAAATATATTAGTGTATTGAACTCATGTTGTTAATACTAAGTACTCAATCCAAAATTATTAATTAAGTTAATAACAATGTACCTACCTATATAGTTTAAGTTTAAAAAATTTGGCTCTCAAAAGAAATTTCAGTCGTTGTACTGTTGATATTTGGCTCTGTTGACTAATGAGTTTGCCGACCACTGACTTAGGACATCTATAAAAAAGCACTGCGAGATTTCTAAAGGCCGAGAATTAGATGACATAAAGTTGTTTCTGTTACATTATTGATCAAAGCAAGCACAATACAAGATCAGATTCAAGGAGAGGGGAATATCCATTCTACTCTTTGATGGGATAAGGGGCAAGGCATATTGCAAAGGAAGATACATATTGGGACCAGAGAACTTTGTGGCCATAATTTGAAATTTGTTCTCTGGTCTCCAGTATATGTATCCTTTCTACATCGAAACACAGGCATCTCCTCTCAAGACATCAAAAGTCTCACTCAGTTATGGCACCAAGTTCAGTATCATGTGGTCTGCATCTGGTCCAAGTATGGATGAGGCTCCTCCATGTAATTTCTCCCAGTCTCCAGGCTTGTAACCATAAAACAGAAGTTACTGCTCCCTACTGACCCGGCATGCACTGATGAGACCAGGGGAATAGCCATTTCAGTAGATGCTTCTTCCAAAGAAGGGAGGAATGAAAGGAGATAGCCATCACTGTCCAAAGTAACCCTGAAATCCAGCCTGGCACATGCAGCCAGTTCCTTTAATCCAGCGGCAAGACTTCTTATCTTCCTGACTAGAGGACTGATGCACAAAATTCGTGCAAGAGTAGGCCTTCCTTCCCCCGGCTACTGGCACCAGCTTCCTTCTGGCACTGGGACCTGGAGCTTCCTTTGCAGCCCCAGTTTCGTCCAGAAGGTCATTCGGAAGGATGTCTGGAAGGACATCTGGTCTAATTAGCATATTACCCTTTTATTATTATAGATAAGAAGTGGCTCATGCTTGTGGCTGATAGTTTTGTTAGGCTTCTTCCTAGCCACAAAAATGTCTGGTTCCCAAGTCCTCTCCTCAGTTTAAACTGGCCTGTCCCTTAGTGCGAGCTGGTGGTGTTTTTACTTAACATTTACTTGGCTTCCTTAAAATCTGCTTGGAGTACATTCTGTATCCCCCAAACCCAAAGTTTGAAACAAACTTTGAACCACACGTGAAACTGCTATGGGCAATGCTCTTAAGATTCTTAGATGCTGGTTTGTCTAGTTGAAAAGTTCAGCGAGGCACTACCTTAAATCTTTAGAGTTCTTAACAAAGAGCCCTACAGTTACACCCATGATTTATTGCTATCTCAAGTCTATTTTTTACTTTGTAAATCTTTTTCCACGAGAAACTGGAAGTGACAGGCCATCATATTTCCTAATCTACCACATCAGAGATTTCCTCTTAATTCTACTCTCAAATTTAAAAGTTCCTTCTTTGATTTATCTCTTATTCTTCCAGTCTCTTATAAGACACCAATTGACACTTTCATAATTGTTTTTAAAATATATTTTATTGACCACCGGGAGGAAGGGAGAAGGAGAGAGACAGAAACATCAATGATGAAAGAAAATCATTGATTGGCTGTCTCCTGCACACCCTATATTGAGGATTGAGCCTACAACCCAGGCTTGTCCCCTGTCTGGGAACTGAACTATGACCTCCTGGTTCATAGGTCGACATTCAACCACTGAGCCACATCAGCCAGGCACCAGTTGACCCTTTCAGCCTTCTGCAAGGAAATCCCTCTAGCCAGACACAACAGTTCAGGTTATTGCATATGATAGAATATCTATATATATAAGAGGCTAAGTGACCGACCGAAAGTCCGTCTGACCACCCAACTGACCAACCAGCTGGTACATATGACACCCACTGGCAATTTAAAAATAAACATTGATTCGAGCATGTGTGATACATATAAAGCTCTCGCTGATGCCAATCGCACACGTGTATTTTGATCTGTCATTGTTGATCATGAATTTGCTTTTTCTTTTGATGCTGTAAAACTTTATTGAGAGAACTTTAACAGTGAAGTATCCAACATAAGAATAATCTGTGTGTCTTCAGATCATCTTTCTTTAAATGGCTGGTTTTCCTTCCCCTATGGTAACTTTGCTTGTTTTTGTTGACATTTCTATAATAGAGAAAGGGCGAATAACAATATTAAAATATTTCTTCTAATTAATTTCCTTTCAATGTGCATGGGTCCGTGCACCGGGTCACTAGTATATACATGAAAGACTGTGGCTCTTTCTCCAGTCTTCTACAGCCCTTCCCTCACTGTTCTTTCAGCCTCCACCAACAGTCTCTCGGTGTCCTCCAGCCTCCATCTTCACCAGGCCCCAACGCCAACACCACATGTTATAGCAGCACTACACTCTCAGTAGCAATTTCTGTTTCACTTAGCCTTTGCTCAACCACCACCAAAACTGGGTAGCTGACGCTGTAACACATTACAGCTTCTCATGTCTCTGTGGGCGGGTTAGGTGTTTCTTCTGCTGGCTGTGCCTCGGCTCCCTTATGTGGCTGCGTTCAGCTGGAGCATCAGAAGGGCTGTCAGCTGGTGTTGGCTGTCACCTGGGGGGAGGGGTCAGTTATCCTCCACGTGACTTTTTTCCTTGTGTGGTGGTCTCAGGGCAGAGCTTCAATGGAGCCAAAACAGGGCTCCAGACTTACAAAGGCCTGGCCTCAGAAGTGATGTATAATCAATCCATTTAGCTTAGCCACATTATGCACATTATTTGTCAAAGCAAGTCTCAAGGCCAGCCCAGGCTCATGGGGCGGAGAAATTGACTACATTCTGGTAGGAGAAGCAGCAAAGTGACATGGCAAAGGATGTGATGACCGGGACAGGAGGAATTGTGGACATATTTTGCAATCAGTCACAGCCTGGCCCTATGCATTTGTTTTCATCCATTGTTTAATTTAAAAATCGAAACATTGGGTAATTATAAACTGTTTATTTCATTAATTGAACTAATTATGTCTTTACATTAAAATATTCAATATACCTTAGATCCTACTCAAGTCTGACGAAATTAGTGATTGAGTTCAGTAACTGTGGATCTATAATTTGGATCATATAATTCTGATCCCAAAACAATCATTTAACTTAGGCCATCTGATTGTGACTGTTATTGAATAAATAATAATTACATTGTCACCTGTGTTCTTATTGTGTTTTTTTATTTCCTTTGTAGCAACATCATTTTGTTGTATCAAAAATTTTAATCTCTATATTTCTATTTTTAAACCCTTTCCAGTTTTTTTTAATTGAGATGAATTCATCTGCATTAAAAATGACAAAGATTACTTTATTAGGTACCATTAGGAACAATATGATTGTAAATGTATGATTTTTCAAAATTTAGATTTTCAGGTAATTAAAATCTTTAAGATTTTCTTTAAGCATTACTGTCATTAAAGCACCGGAAGTGTATAATAATAATCTGCAAAAACAAATAAGTTAATCATAACCTATTGCAAACTGAATGTACCAATCAAAAATAAATATACCAATACATGATCCCCTAATACCAATACATGATGCCCCTAATTTCAGACTTAACAACTCTCTACTTACTTAAACAGTCCTCCTTTTTGTATTTCTATATTTAAGATGACATTGGAGTCAGTATTTTGTTTTTTATTATTATTTATGGTTCTGATAAAAATATGCCATCTTTACGTCCATGCTTATATATGAAATTTTATATCCCTCATATATAAATTCTTATAGAAAAATTTGTTAAATATATTGAAATATGTTAATTTCAATTACTATTAGCATTTTTGAAAACACCATATGTTAAAAGGGCATGTATTTTTTAAAAATATATTTAATAATAATATTTAAAAGCTAGTTACCATAGGACTCTCTTTTAGTTTTATGTTATATATTAGAGGTCCGGTGCATGGATTCATGCACCAGTGGGGCCCCTGGGCCTGGTCTGTGGCTTTCTGACATCCCCCGAGGGGTTCCAGACTGTGAGAGGCCACAGGCCAGGCTGAGGGACCTTAATGGTGCATGATCCGGGCTGGGGAGGGACCGCAGGAGTACTCCAGGGCTTGTTCAGCCCATCTTGCCCAGTTCTGATCAGCTGGACCCCAGCAGCAAGCTAACCTACTGGTCAGTGCGTCTGCCCCCTGGTGGTCAGTGCGTGTAATAGCGACTGGTTGAATGGTTAAAAAACAGTTGGACACTTAGCATATTAGGCTTTTATTATATAGGATTATATATAGTAAAATTTTTATATGTGGTAAAATAAAAATACCATAACATATTTCTAGGCAGTGAACTTTTCATGATTGATTGCAAGGCTCCAAACAACCTTTTTACTGTAGCTCTGAGTTTCCAGGTGCATGAGTAAGTCACGCAGGGCAAACCACAGCTGTGGGAAATCAGCAAGTCACTGTCAGTTATGACTCAGCGGGAGAAAAACTGTTGACTATACTTAGGTGTGACAGTTTCTTAATGGTCAAACTTAATCACCCTTTTTAAGTTGGGTTTCATCTCTGCATGTGTCATGATCTTGTCCTGAAATGTCAAAATACTGAGGAAATATATAAACACAGCAAAGAAATATAAAAATTGAATCTCAGAGCCAGCTCCCTTTATCTGTCATCCATTTCTAGAGAGGGATATTGCCTTGGAATTTGGGGAGTCTTTCTTTTTTAAAAAATCTTTATTGTTGAAAGTATTACATATGCACCCCTTACCCCCCATTAACCTCTCCCATCCCAGCCCCTGCCTCCTACCCCAGGCCTTCACCACCCTACTGTCTGTGTCCATGGGTTATGCATATATGCATACAAGTTCAATGGTTGATCTCTTCCCACACACCCACCCTCCCCTGCCTTCCTCTGATGATGAGTGGGTTAAACAGCTAGGGATTATTTCTTATAACAACGTTAACCCAGGACCATGTGCATGCACTAGCCTTCCTACACAGACATCTCTCAAGGCCCAGCCTCCAAGTCCTGAGGTCTGTAGGACAACCTGCTTTGGAAGCAGAACCAGTGATGAAAGCCTCAAGGGTGAAACACCTAGAGAACTTCCATAGCTAGAGCCACTCCTCCCCCCACACTGCACACAGACTGGCTTTTAGGAAGGAATCAAGATTCAAGTTGTAGGAGAGGGAGGGTGAGCTGCATCTGTCCAGTATTCTCACCTGCATCAACATCTGTCCTTAAATCAGAGCCTATTACCAGTTCCTATGTGAGAATACCTGTTGGGAAGCATGAGACTTGGTTGGAAAGTTTGTAAAGAGGGAATTCTGATAAAAGGGAAGTGTGTGGAAGGCCACCTGCCCTGTTAATTGGAATTCGACTTAGGGGAAACTTTGGGGAGTGTCGAAGGCAGCGACTCTAATTATTCCTTGACCTTTCCAAACAAATCTGTGCACAAGCAGACCCTCGGGTGTTTACTGGAATCCTTGTGCTTAATCCCCGGGTGCCCTTGCCTAGAGGACAATGTAAACACAGGAGTCCTCCCAAGGCTACTCACCCTAATGATTGTACCTAAAGATAAAAACTGCAATAAAAGCCTAAGGAGGCAGGCAATCGAGGCTGCCTGGTCCTTTGGCCAGGCCGTCCCTTAGTCTCCCTTTCACAGCAAACGTTGTGTCAGAGTAATCCATTCATCCATCCCTCAGGGGCTGCTGGTCAGCCCTGGCAAATACCCACCTCAAATTCTAGCTTCTCAAATGCCACCTCTCCTCCGTGCTGAAGCTGTCATCTCAACCGGACATTTCCTATGCATTTTGCAATGGGCTTGAATTCTCATAATCTTCCCTCTCGAGCCTGTTACTTCTATTTTTCTTTTCTTGGTTAGTGGCATCACTATTCAGTTGACCGAAATAGAAATAGAAAGCGCCTGTAGCTCCTGTCCCTCTGCTTCCTTTGAGTCTGCTTCTGATCGGTTCCCTTGCAGCCATCTGACGCATCCCAGCCCTATTGGTGCTGCCTTAGAACAGAATCCGTCACCTTTAACATGGGTCCTGGTAGTATGTTCCCGAATATTCTCCCACCCCTTTCTCCCTTCAACTAAACCTCTACACTACCATCAGAATATGTATCTGTGTGTCTCAGGCATGAAATGACCATGTCTTTGTCCAAAACCACTGATGATTTCCCCATTGACTCTAAGATAGAGACCTAACTCCTTGGCATGTTAGTCCAAGGTTTTACTAACCTGGTTCTTGGCTATTTTCTAGGCTCACCTTCAATCCCTTCTTAAACCTTCTTCACTTATAATCCAATCAAAACCCATCATGCTTTTAAAAGACTGCCTCTTTTTTCCTACAAAGTTCTCTACCAGAAAATCTCCACATCTCTGCTGATATTCAATAAAATGGCACCTCATTTTTAGCTTCTCTGGGCCTTCTAGCCTTTTCTCTTACCTTACAGGAGAATTACTTGTTTCTGTATTTATATCCCCTTAGCACTTTCTATGTTCCTCCATTGCAATAGCTGACACATTGCTTTGGGCTTTGGTTTACATAACTGTCTCTTCCATTGTATGACCAGTTCCTTAGGGCAAGGCCTGTTTTTTAGTCTCCAGCAAATCCTTAGCAGATTCCTCCATTCATTTCTATGAAGCATCTACTCTGCAGTAGTAAACAAGACAGCGATGGATAAGTCAGGCATGGTCCCTGCCATCTACGCTAGAACATATAATAGATTCTAATAGTGGAAATGAATAGGCATCCAGACTTGATGATGGTGTCTTAACTAAGCTGATATTGGTGGAGATGATATATCAGGAAGTAAAATAGACAGCAATTCCTTATTCACTGGTGCGAGGGTGGGGGTGGGGGGGTGGGGGAGGAGGGGAATGAGACTAGAAAGCCAAGAATTCTTAGGCCAGCCAAGAATTAGGTGAATCTTAGGTTCCATTAATAAAATTAGTGCTGTGATTCTTAGCACTAGAGAACTGATTTTACTTGTAGCATATAATCAAACTTTACTGGGCTTAGAACTAACATACATGTTCAGAAAAATGTCTACATGAATTACAGTTTTTATAATTTTAGAAGAAATATTAAACATGCATACACACACACACACACATATATATATATATATATATATATATACAGTTGGTAAGACTATATCATGTTTTTCTGAAAAGCTGAAATTAGAAAAATTCTTAGGATTAAGTATCAAATACATTTAAATAATGTTTCTTTAAATACGCAAGGAGAACTTTAAAAACCTGTGTCATGATAGTTATGTCAGTTCCTCATCAACAGCATTATAAAGTAGTGTTATTATTCATAATGTATATTTTTTAGATACTGTTGTTGGTCTCAGTGAACTTTTTTTAAACAGCTTTCTTGAGGTATAATTGTTCAGTGAACTTTCAATAAGCGAATGAAGGTAAACATAGGGCTAACATATTATAAAATTTAAAGCACTTGCTGATAATCCTTAAAGGAATAACCTAATTGATTAATATACTTGAAATTATACTGACTCTTCTTTTAAGCAATAATCGGTAAAATGAATTAAAAGATAAAAAAATATTACGATTACTTCCAGAGTTGTGTAACTATGAGTTTTTTTCATGATATAACTCCATGTCATACTATGTTATCTAATTAGGTGGTTTTTTTTCCTTCTAGATGAGCAAGAGATAGTACAGAAACGAACTTTCACAAAATGGATCAACTCTCATCTGGCCAAGGTAAAGGAATCCACCAAAGTTCTGTGTTTATCTAGTTTGAGCCAATAAATAATTAAAGGTACAGTATAACGTAATGCTGCTTTTGCTGTGGTTGCAATTACTAATCAGTGATATTGTCAACCCCATCAGTTTAACTGTCACCTATGTATAGCACTTGCTCACATTGCTCTGGGAGAAATGAAAGGATGCCTAGAGCCAAGAGCAGCTATCCATGTCAATTCAAGGAATCTTGAAATATTCATCCAGTTATTTCTCCTGTCCTAGGATGAGTGCCATATGAAAAGAATTGGTGCTGGGTTTTCTTTTCTGTGTTTGTTTCGATTTGGAACAGAAGGCAGTAAGGAGTGGTGCGCCCCGAGCAAAGAATTCTATCTGAGGAGGTCAGAATAGTGTCTCTCGTGCTTTGATAGGAAGTAGCCATGGTGGGAGGACACTGAGAGGACTAATCATTCTGAGATTATTGACACTGACATTAGGTTGTATCAGTGACTGTATTTGTACAGTGTAATGACTGAACATAAATACTGATATAAAACAAACTCCAATACAGCTATATGATAATAAAACTAGAGGCCTGATGCACGATATTCGTGCAAGGGGCTCGGCCCTCGCAGCTGCAGCTTGCCTCAGCCCTCACAGCCCCAGCTTCATCCAGAAGGTCGTTTGCCTGTCCGGTCTGATTAGCACATTATGCTTTTATTATTATAGATTAATCTTTTATCTTGCTGATGAAAAATATGCAAGCAAAAAATATCACTGCATTTGTAAAAATAAATACAGACAATGGGACAATTGTCTGACTTGAGTGAGAGGATCCTTTGGCTGAGAGCTGTGCCTACAGTGTTCAAGGCAGAGCTCTATGAGCAGTTTTTGATAAGAGATTTCCCCAAAGTCTCTTTTATGGTTCAGAAGCAAACAAAACACGGCAATGTATTTCAGCCCAACTGTACAAATTAACTGCTTACTGTGGTGTCTCTAAGAGGCTTTGGTGACAGAAAAAAATTAGTAAGACACTTTCCCAGGCCTTGAAAAGCTCGCAGTCCAGCCAAGATTGAAGACAAGAACAATGTGTCTAAATACAGGATGAACTGGATGATCTCCCCTACAATCCCTTTCCAAAAGCCACGTGATGAGAGGGAATTCTCTGGTCCAGGGGTGCACCCAGCTTCTACCCTAGGTACGCAGCAAATGCCTCTCACTTTCTCAGGTCCTGGCCGGTGCTTACACCACACAATTAACATCCATTGGGAAGGTTATTTCTTTCTTAGATGAAAATAGAGTTATTGTTTTTTCATATTGTTAGAAGATTACATGCTAATTGTAAATAATATTAACAATATAACTCTTACAAGTGTAAAGAAAGTAAAAATCACCTCAAATCTTACAATCCTGATAGAACCATCCCTAACTTATTAATCGTCACTTTTCTACACAGGGACACATGATTTCACAAAAGTGGTTTTATAGGATCGTGATCTGTATGCCTCTGTTTCATGCAGCACATCTTTCCATGTCAATAGTCACAGAGCTACATAGTCATATTAATGGATGAATAATTTTATTATAAATATATGTTATAAATCATAAAGTACTCAGTATCTATCGATGGTCATTTACGTGGTTTCTAGTTGGTATTAAACAGAACCCTACATTGAAAGTCCTTGAGCCTATATCTTTGAACACTTGTGTGATTTTTTCTTAGGATAAATTTCTAGAAGTGGCTAGTCAATAGGCATATGCATTT
Organism: Myotis nattereri; assembly: GCF_964212035.1. NCBI lineage: Eukaryota > Metazoa > Chordata > Mammalia > Chiroptera > Vespertilionidae > Myotis > Myotis nattereri. The sequence goes on along the minus strand of NC_138081.1, from coordinate 92,198,022 downwards.
ATAATTTTAATATATACCAAGAGTTTATCTGAATGCCCATTTCCTTACACTAGTAACAGACTTTAAAGCTACAGTGTTTTCTAATCTGATTGGCTAATATAATTTATAATTAATTTTTAATTTGGTTTAAGTAAGGTTGAATACCTTTGTGAAAGTTTTCCAAGTAAAATTCTTAGGACACATTCATCTATTATGCACCAAATCCTTTAAAAGAAGGGGAAGTTTGAATAGATGCCATGCCATACAGTATGTGAAGGGCCTTTGTGGAGCAATGATCTTCCAAGAGTTTATTTTCAAGTCTGTTTTGTAATTGCTGTTTTATCACTGCTTCAAGTTGCTTTACACAGTGATGTGGTAACTGGCTATTGCAATAGGCTTTACCGATATGTGTTGTTTTTTCTGGTCTCTTCCAGCCCTGCTCTGTGACTTCGCCCCTACCGTTTCCCACCTAAATATCTAAGCCCTCCCTTTACTGTGGAGTTCAAGCCTCTTTCATTTGTGAGGCATCTCTGACCACATGCGAGACAGAGCGCCTGTCCCCTAGCAAATGCTGTTTCCCTGCACCCCCTCCCAGGGCCATCCCCCTCCTTTCCCTGGGTTTCCTGCCTCTGGTGTGGGAGGATATGAAATCTCTGCCCTAGTCCAGAACCTGCAGGGTAGGTGAGGTTCAGCATGCCTTAGATTATCTGGTACTGTTCCCTATCTCAGCCTCCCGGTAACATTGTGAATCACTAAGGCATGTGCTAATTCTTGGAATTTCTTTATAAGTCCCAATAGCTCTAAGCACAGTGCTGAGTACCATACAGAGGCGTTTGATAAAACAACAGCAAAGAGTCTATATCTTCTCTTCATTTTTTTATAATAGTAAATGCATTTCTGGGGAGAAAATTAACAATGCATTTCTGGCTCTGTGCTAAGTACTTCACACAGGCTATTTTACAGCCTTCATCTCCATAAATTGGTGCTGCTGAGATTTTTTTTAAAAAATATATTTTATTGATTTTTCACAGAGAGGAAGGGAGAGAGATAGAGAGCCAGAAACATCGATGAGATAGAAACATCGATCAGCCGCCTCCTGCACATCTCCTACTGGGGATGTGCCCGCAACCCAGGTACATGCCCCTGACCAGAATCAAACCTGGGACCCTTCAGTCCGCAGGCCGATGCTCTATCCACTGAGCCAAACCGGTTTCGGCGGTGCTGCTGAGATTTTAATCCAGACATGAATCTAAAGTCTGCGTGGTTTTTCCTACTTTGCACATTTCTGCATCCATATTATTATTTTGAAAGAATAAGAAAATTATGAAAACCTCCACAACTGCTCCATTATAACCCTAATATGATTGAATGTTTTTGTTCTTTTTTTTTTCTCTCTCCTCTGCACTAGTGACTTTTTCTTTCCTGAATTACCTGGAAAATTGAAAATGGAAGCAGAACAAGGATACTTATACTTGTTATCCTGAACTTGTTTATACTGATGCTGTGGTCTCTTGTCAAACATAGCCAAACCCACAAATTCATTGGAGAACACTTTCCTTTCCCCACTCACTTACATTGCAGAAACATTGCGAAGATCAAATTTGACCCCATTACCCTTCCTCTGCTGTTGACAGTTTCAGGACAGCTATAGAGTTGAGCTTTATGTCTCCATCTGCGCCAGCAGCTGATCACATGACCCCCTATTATCCCTCTCTCTTCCCCAGCTTTTGCCCACCTTCATCCCTGAGTTTCTATTTACAGCCCCATTTCTTTCTCATTCTCCCACCCATCTCTGTCCCATGCCTGTCCATCTCTAACTCTCCCAGGCTCTCTCCTCCTCCATCACAAGACTACTCAACCTTCTGTCTCGAACTCCCTCTCTCCATCCCCATTTTTATGCTCATTTTCATCGCTGTTCCTACCTGTAACCTGTACCTCTAAAAGCACATATGCCTTCTAGGCTTCATAGCTTCATGGAGGTCACACTTCCATACGCACCCAAATGAAAAGGGAAGCACACACTGGCCTTCCCCCTGCAGTGCGCTCGCTTACTCCTGAGAATGATAATCTCTCTCTCTGACAGAAACAAGGTCAATTTCATGTCTTTGATTCTGGGTCTGGACCAGGGCATCGTGTCACTTTTCCTGCTGCCCCTGTGAGGAGACTTGCTCCCAAAGCAATTCTGTGATGCTAGAGTGTGCTTGGTCCCATCACTCTAGCACTTTGCAGACATGACAGCAAACATATACATGTGCTCACGTACACACACACACACACACACACACACACAAACACACAAACTCATACGTTTAGTCGCTAGGCTCCAAGGAGCATATGAAAACAGCTTCTCAAATTTTTGGCCCTTGGCTCCTGGTCACCTATCAGCAACACGGAGTTATCTCCCCTGACAACAGGTTTTCACCCACAGAGCAGACCAGCCCTGTGTCAAGGTCTTTCCTTATCCTCCGGAGGTTCTTGAAGCCAATGTTTCCTCCTTCTGTTTGCTGATTAAATAACCAAGGCCAGTGGTAGGTCCTACAACTAAGAGCCACCTGCCCCCAGGATGGAGCCGTGACCGCTGTCCCCTTTGAAAGGATCTGGTGTCCTGTAATTTGTGGGGTCAGATTGAGTCTGGTTTGGTGTGTAGCCTGTGTGCTTGTTTACTTTGTCCAGTAAATGCTTAACCAACATTAATCAGCTGGGGCTGCTGTCACAAAATGTCATAGGCTGGGGCACGTAAACAGCAAGCATTCATTTCTCAGTTTGGGAGGCTGCAAGTCCAGAGTCAAGGAGCCAACTGATTTGCTTCCTGGTTCCTGATGAGAGTCCTCTTCCTGGCTGTGTCCTCATGTGGTGAAGAGAAAGAGAGAAGGAGGAAGGGAGAAGGAGGGAGGGAAAGAGGTGGGGAGGAAGGGAGGGAAGGAAGGAGGGAGGGAGGGAGAGAGAAGGAAGGAGGGATGAGGGAGGAAAAGAGAGGAGGAGGGAGAGTGGGAGCATAGGGAGGGAGGGAGGGGAAAGGAACTCTGGTCTCTCTATTTTTTTAATTAATTTATTTATTGATTAATTAATTTATTAATTTATTTATTTTTTAATTTTGTTTTATTGCTTAAGGAATTACAAAGAGTAGTGCATATGTCTCCTTTTCTTCCCCCTTGACCTTCCCCCAGCCTGCCCTCCCCCCAGTGTCTGTGTCCATTGGTTATGCTTATATGCATGCATACAAGTCCTTTGGTTGATCTTTTACCCCCCTCCACCCCCACCCCTCCCAGCCTTCCTGCTGTAGTTTGACAGTCTGTTCGATGCTGCTCTACCTCTCACTCACTCATATATGGGTAATCTCTGCCTATTTTTATAAGGACACCAATCCCATCATGGGGCATCACTTCGCAACCTCTTCTACACCTAGTTACTTTCCAAAGGCCCCACTTCCAAACACTCCCACTGTGGGGGGTGAGGGGCGGAGGCTTCCACATTTGGATTCCAGGGGCACACATTCAGTACATAGCAGGCTGGATTGAAGCTCATGAGAATTTCTCCCAGCCTATAAGATAGAGACAAGTACTGGGTCCTGGGATGAGACAGTAATGAATTTCTCTCCTCTTTCATAGCAAATGCTTCCTTGTGTGATAATGAACGCCTGTTGTACCTAGTTCTGTGCTTTGGAATTATTTCAGATAATCTCATAACCAAACCATTTGAAAGAGTTAAAATGCACTTTATTCCTTGATTGTGGTATTTTTCTCCTACAATTTTCTGTTGGCATCTACCAATAAAGGTCAGAAAATGACTCATCTCAAAAATACTTTTATGCTGGTACTCAAGATATTAATCCTAAATCACCTATTACTCAAGCTATGTAACACAAGTTATTTTATCTCTAAGAATAAGAAAAGAGAAAAGTGCTATATCAGCAGGAAAGAAAACGCATGAGAGTTTCAACTCTTTTCCAGAATGCAGGTTGTAAATCTTTTGTAGAGTCTCTGTTGTCTGAGAGCTTTAGCATAACAGTCCTGGGAATTTTTGTGGATTTAATCTAGAATGATAAACCATTTCATCCTAAATTGTGTGATCATGTCTTGCTGTTACAATACTTTCTTTAAAAAGTTTAAGCAAACTAAAATACTTTTTTTGTTAATCCTCACCCGAGGATATTTTCCCATAGATTTTTAGAGAGAGCGGAAGGGAGGGGTAAAGACAGAGAGAGAGAAACATAAATGTGAGAGAGACACATCAATTGGTTGGTTGCCTCCCGCACATACCCTGACCTGGGCAGGGGATCGAGCCTGCAACTGAGGTATGTGCCCTTGACTGGAATTGAGCCCGGGAACTGCAGTCCACAAGCTGATGCTCCATCCACTGAGCCAAACTGTCTAAAGCTAAAATACTTTTTAAAATATTCTTTAATTTTTTTAAAAATTAAATTTATTTGGGTGACAATGATTAATAATATTATATGGGTTACAAGTGTACATTTCTATGATACATCATCTGTACTAGTATATTGCTATGGGTGGTGTACACACAATACAAATATACTTTTATTTTAAAGGGCTATTGAAAAGACTCATTTAGAAAGTTTTTACCTTTTTTCTCAAAATCTTCTTTGAAAATTGACCACTTGATGAAATTGGGAGGGTTTTATGGGAAATTTTTATTTTTGTTCTTCTCTGCTTTCTCAGTTGCTAACTAATAAACTATTTCTAATTAAAATGATTAACTCTCTTACTAATGACATTTTATTCTATTGCAACAACTCTCTATAAATATTATGACAGCAGTATGAAGATAGGGTGGAAATAAGAGAGCAATCTGTTTGCAAAAATATGCTTTGCTGAAAACAAAAATCTTATAAAAGTAGGAAGAAAAACAAGAACTTTCTGTGTTTTTGTGCCATTTTTAGCACACATGTAGATTATTCAATTACTTGTGTATACAATTATCTGTTCATTTTTTGGGGGGTTTGCTTTGTTTTCAAATAGAAATTTTGAATTTCAAATTTGTCATAGTGTACAAAACATTGCAGATCACAAATTGTTCATATAATGTAATAATAACAAAAATTAAAGGGTTGTATTTATTTTACATACCTTAAAATTTCTTTCAGGAAAAGGCTTCATATTTAGACAAGAACCCTATAATTTTCTTCCTTTTCAAGAAGAAACCTGAGCCCTGGCCACTGTGGCTCAGTGTTGGCTATGCACTGAAGGGTTGCAGGTTTAATCCTCAGTCCTTTGGGGGCACCTGCGGGAGACAACCGACCAATGTGTCTCACTCACATCAATGATTCTCTCTCTCTCTCTTTCTCTCTCTCTTTCTCTGCCTCTCACTTCCTTCCACTCTCTTTAAACACAGTGGGAAAAATATCCTCTGGTGAGGATTAACAGAGAGAGAGAGAGAGGGAGAGGGAGAGAGAGAGAGAGAGAGAGAGAGAGAGAGAGAGAGAGAGAGAGAGAGAAAAGAAACCTGAATCTTTCTGTTCTGTTTGCTCTGTCAATGAAAGAAGGTGTAGTGTTGTTTTTTAATTAGCCCAATATTGATCTTGAGTAATGGTTTTTCAAAGGGAGGTCCTCATTCAGCTCCAGCTTGTCATCAGTCATTGATAAAAATGTCTCTGAATCTCAGGGCTGCCATTTATTAACTCTTACCATGTTCCATTTACTGCACTTTGTCAATTTTATCTTTTATTTTACTTAATCCTCATGGCAATAATCAAATATAAGTATTATTTCCACCATTTTATAAATTATGAAGTTGAAGTTTAGAGTTAATTAATAATCTTAAGGTACATAACAAGTGTGTGAAAAACCCAATGCCAGGACTCCTCAGCTTGGGCACTAACCACTGTGTTGCACTCCCAGGAGTCATTTGTTTATTTAGCTCTTCATGCAGCAGATACTTTTCAAGCACCTATTTTGTGCAAGGCATCCTGGATACAGTGGTAAACAAAGGCAGGGGTAGCCCGTGCCATGGTGGAACTGACAGTCTACAGAAGAGACAATCACAGAAGTGTGGGTGGAAAAGTCCATGAGAGGGGAAGTGTAGGGTGTCAGGGAGCACATGGCAGACACAACCAACCACCCAGGTCATCTGAAGGAGGGCATCGAACAGGCTTTCACAGGAAGAAACATTTATGCTGGAGCCTGAGAAATGGCCTGCGATTGGGTACCAATGTTTTCAAAAGTTGAGATGTGAGAACAAGTGCGGTGCAGTAAGGAAATGGAAGATATTCTGGAATACTTGAAAACATGCGTTCCAGGAGTGGAGTAGCAACAGAGAAAAAGACCCAGATCAGGCATTGAGAGAGAGAGGCTGGAATGGGGGAAAGGAAAGTTATGTTGGAGACACAGGCTCCCGAGGAGGCAGAGTGGGAGACAAATCCAGAGCACAGGGGGAGCCCTAGCTGGTGGTGCTCAGTGGGTAGGGCATCGGCCTGTGGACTGAAGGATCCCGTGTTTGATTTCGGTCAAGGGCATAGACCCAGATTGCGGGCTCAATCCCAATAGGGAGTGTGCAGGAGGCAGCTGATCAATGATTCTCTCTAATCAGTGATGTTTCTATCTCTCCCTCTCCTTTCCTCTCTGATATTATATATATATATAATATATTATATTATATTATATTATATATACTATATATTATATTATATTATATTATATTATATTATATTATATATTATATTATATTATATTATATTATATTATATTATATTATATATAGCATAATATGTTAATTAGACCGGACAGCCGAATGATCTTCTGGACGTCATTCTGGACATCCTTCTTGATGAAGCCACAGCAGTGGGGCCTGAGGCAGAGGCAGTTAGTGGCAATGAGGCAGGCAGGTGGGTGGTTAGGGGCAATGAGGCAGGCAGGCAGAGTGGTTAGGGGTGGTCAGGCAGGCAGGCTGGTAAGTGGCTAGGAGCCAGTGATCCCGGATTATGAGAGGGATGTCCAGAGGGATTGGACCTAAACTGGTAGTCGGACATCCCCTGAGGGGTCCTGAATTGTGAGAGAGTGCAGGCCGGGCTGAGGGACCCCCCCTCCCCCATGCACAAATTTTGTGCACCAGGCCTCTAGTGTATGTGTGTGTGTACACACACACACACACACACACACATATTTTTAAAATATATTGTATTGAGTTTTTACAGAGAGGAAGGGAGAGGGACAGAGAGTCAGAAACATCGATGAGAGAGAAACATCGACCAGCTGCCTCCTGCACACCCCCTACTGGGGATGTGCCCACAACCAAGATACATGCCCTTGATAGGAATCGAACCCGGGACCCTTCAGTCTGCAGGCCGACGCTCTGTCTACTGAGCCGAACTGGCTAGGGCTATTATTTTTTTTAAGAGCACAGGTGGAGGTGGAGATTTGGAGCAGAGGAGAGACTTCCCTTTTCTCTGAGACCAGCGTGGGAATGGGAAGAATGGGCCTGGAGACACCCAAGTTCAGGAAGGTAGGAAAGGGGTGGACTTGAATTTGAGAGGATTCCCACCAAATGGTTACATGCTTTTTAGATCTAACAGAATAGTTTGCATTTTTTAATAAAACATTTATGTTGGAATATTTTTAAAATTGACAGTTCAAAGATGTTAGTTCTTTCATATGTTTAAAGTGCTTTATCTTAGGAAATTCCCAATTTTTATGCAAGGTCTGTTCACTATTGTAATTATATAGTGCCATCTTGGCCCCCAAAGAGAGCAATTAAAGATGTGTTTTCATAAAAACTTTCATGAGTTAGATTTTTAATTAGAAAAAGATAGTATAAGTAACCTTGACATTAACATTGGTTATACTCTTATCAAGTGCTTGTAGTTCTTGCATTTTCTTTCATTTTAACAAATGAAATAGAATGTTATATTTGTATTTAAACACCCTTGATTCATTTTTTATGATAGTTGGCTGGGAAATACATATATAGTTTGGCAGAATGTCCTCTGGGGAAAAAAATAGGTCTCAAATAGCCCTTGTTTAGTGTGTCTATAAATGGAGCTTCTCTTTCAATATGCAATAAACAGCCTTTTCTCCATCCGCCTGCCTTAGATCACTGCGGCTATTAAGGACAGGCACTGAGCACTTGAAACACTGTAATTTTTGGATGACCTCAGGCATGATATGAGCATTTTTCACTTTTTAGAACTAAAAAAATAAAAGCACCATAAAAGATTAGTTAGGTTCTGTGTTAGTTTGCTCAGGCTGCCATAACCTAGTACCACATACTAGGTGGCTTAGAATGAGATGTTGATTATCTCCAGTTCTCGAGGCTAGATAACCATGCTCCCTGAGACTCTGGGTAGAAGCCTTCCTTGCCTCTTCCAGCTGCTGGGGGCGGCCTGCGTGATTTCACATTCCTTGGTTTGCTGCGTTGCCTCAGTCCTGCCTCTGTGCCTCTCTGTGTTTGTGTCCAAATTTCCCCTTTTTATAAGGACACTAGGAATCGTGGATTAAGACCCATCCTGACGGCCTCATTTTAACTTGATTACATCTCTGAAGATTCTGTTTCCCAATAAGATCACATTCTGAAGTACTGGGGTTAAAACTTTCACATAGCTTGTGGGGCGGAGGGGGGGAGGGTGGGCGGGGGCGGCAATTCCACTGATACTAGGTTCTATTAAGGGTACATTTTGTTTTAACCAAGTAACATTCATACACTTCTTTAAAAGGAATACTTCTGACTTTCTATATTTTTTTCAGTAACCTAGGCTAATATGACTTTGATTGTCATCTTCAAATTCATAAAATATCACTTTGGGGGCTGCTTTGTTCTTCAGTTGTCTTTCCACCAACAGTGCCTAAAGCTAACATGAAACACTTTCAGGACTGCATTTTCTCCCATCTGTTTCCTGTATACACTTTGGTGGGATCATTAATGAACTAAGATGAGGAGGAAAAGAAGCAAAGAGCAAAAGGGAAATGTAATAATTCACTCCAGAAGCCATTCTTTAGTTGTTTTTCTAAGGCTACTGTAGCTTGGTAATCCTAAACCTACTGATAAATCCATTCTTTCCAAATATGTAACTAAAAGGTTATGAAGGAAAATTATCATTTCAAAACAAATAGCAATCATTAACTTATTAATAAAATATTAATTTATTGATAACATAAGTATAGTTCTAACAAAGCTTATGCAGATTAATAAACATTTTGATAACATTTATCAAAGTTCCTTCTTTTAGAAATATCTTATTTATTTGTACATTCATTCAATAACTATTTTAAGGCGCTGTTTTTATGTTCAGCAATATTCTAGGTACTGAGAATGTAGCAGTGATCAAAATAGAAAAAGTACGGTAACCCCTTCATTGTGACACTTATATCCTAACTAGAGGCCCAGTGCACAAAATTCGTGCACTGGTATCGTCCCTAGTGGCTGCTGGCTGCTGGCTGGGTACTCCCTCCCTTCCCCTAGCTGGCCCTACCCCTGGTCAACTCCTTTCCCCCAGCCAGCCCCTCCCCATGGTCGAACTCTCGGTTGAGGGGACAATTTGTATACTATGCTTTTATTATATAGGATGGAGGGAAATGGATGGAAGGCAAATAAGTGGCTCTCTTGAGGGTAGACTGAGAAGGATCCAGGACAGAAGGAGCGAGGTGAATTAGAAGGTTGTTGAAATCATCCAGTCAGGAGACCAGTGTCTGGAACCAGGACAGAACAGTGGAGGTGGTGAGCAGTGGTTGGATTCTGGATGAATTTTGAAAATAAAGTCAGCAGATTTGTTGATGGATCTGATTTGAGGTATGAAAAAAAGAGGTTAAGAATAACCCCAACTTTGTACTGAATCAAACAAATAACTTGAGGAATCAAACAAATAACATTCATCTATGTTTCTTTTATACAAAATGAAAATAATTTTATTCATGTGCAAGTTGTTAAGAGCAGAGTTTTCCAAGCAGATTTAAAGATGGGCTGGAGGGCAGTTACCGCCTTTAGGACATTTATTCGGAATTGAATGAAGTAATTAAGGAAGTGGAAATGATTGCTCTATCATAGGAAACAAGAACGGGAACTATCTTCTCACTTTTGCCAATTAGAGGTGGAAAATAATCACAATGGTGCTTTTATAAAGGGGAAGAAAGAAAAACAGATTACACATAAAATTCTTAAATTACTTCACCTGGTTTCTGGAGATATTAGGAAAATCTAATTTGATTTTCTGAATAAAGCAAAAAAAAAAAAGCTTTTAGATATGGAATTACTTTTATTTCATTGGCTACTGTCTGTGGTTAGCATCATGATTTTACTGATCTGGTCTGAGGCTACTTTGGCATTTGTTTGCACATTTCATGTGGTGGGCTCTCTGCCAACCTTTGGGGAAGGTAATTTGCTCCACATCTGTTGGTCAACCCCTCTTCCCTTCCCACTCTCTCTGTTCCTGTTGTTTACCTTGTTGCTCCCACCCATCAGATAACCATCAGAGCATGCGAACATTCTAGACTGGTCCTGGTTGGGATTTTTTCCATATACTGTCCCTCAGCCTGTGAAATAGTTCCTACTTGACATTTCTATAAACCGGAGGGAGTGGTTTGTGGCTCTAAGAGTGCTGGGCCATTGTGTGTACACAGGGTTCAAGATGCACAGAATACACCGTGAGAACCAGCCCTTGCCTTGGGATGGCTTTACCCACCATCTGGGACTATCTCAGGCTATGACTGTGGCATTTCCAGCAAGCCTGAGGGTGCTCAATGGTGGGTGTGTCCCGACCGGAGTAAAGAGTTATCTGTGCCATCGGCTGTTCCTTTAAACTTTTCCACTTCAGTTTTACTGGGGTGACTGGGTATCTAGCAATTACGCATTTGAAACCCCAGGATATGCATTTAGTGTTTTAGAATAAAATGCTGTAGCTATTTTTTTGTGAATACAAGGTTTTGAGAGATTCTTCTCCAAAAGGACAAAGCATCTAGGCTGCCACTTGTTCTGAGACTAAAAGTATTAATGATGAATGACGACCTGGCTTGCTCCTGGCATGGGATAGGTGATTTTCTCTTCTCCTTGGCCAAAGACTAAATCTTACATGCTGTTGATTTCCTCAGTGGCTATTTGTCACTAAGGGATTCTAAGATTCTAGCAGATGTGTAGATCTGCTGATAAAGTGATGATATGCCAGTAATGTTTCAAAGTAGGTTTGCTTTCTTCTTATATTACTGGTTTCAGTCTAACACCCAAAACTTCTTTCACCTTAATTGATGTGCATATGGTTGCCCTGTTATTACGAAGTTAAAAATGATAAAGATATTTTAATCTGCTAACATTTTTATAATTTTGGATATCTAAGCATACACTTGTCTATGAAAAATGGCTCCTATCTATTATCTATCTATCTATCTATCTATCTATCTATCTATCTATCTATCTATCTATCGAATGTTGTGTGTATGTATTTAATTATTCATCTACAGTAAGCTCTTTCACCTTCTTCCTTTATCAATATTCATTGGTCAAAACATTATAAAACATCTTCTTACATCAAATACCATCAAGTTTCCCTAAAAATGCAGAGGCTTATGAATGAAAAATAAATTTAGCCTTGGTTACTTGTTTGAATCCATGGAGTGGGAGTGGGTGGGCACTGCAATGTAAATTATGACACTCAGAACAGTGCTTACTCAGTAATCACAAAATAGACACACATGTCAGTTGTTCTTTATTTGTTGCAAATGAATGAAATGTATTTTTTTTTTAGTTTTTTAAATCTTTGTTGTTGAAAGAATTACATAGGTCCCCTTTTCTCCTCCATTGACCTCTTCTAGCCTATCCCTATCCCCTACCCCAGGCCTTCACCACCCCATTATCTGAGTCCATAGGTTATGCATATATGCATACAAGTTCTTTGGTTGATCTCTTCCCACCTACCCATCCTCCCTCACCTTCCCTCTGAGATTCCACAGTCTGTCCCATTGACTTTAGATGCCAAGAAATGAGATCTATTAAAAAGATTCTGGGTGCATCAGGGTATGGAGGGAAATGCTGACCGGGCAGAAAAGAATTAACTCAGCAGACCTGGTTGCTCAAAGCCTGTACATTTCAAATAAAGCCATGTCTGAAAGAATGGCCTTGACTTGCTCCTGTGAGCTAACCTCTGAGCACTTGGAAGATGACACCTGAAAAGAGTGTTTTGTCTACCGGAGGCCTTGGGCCATGTTGCTCCTCTTTGATAAGTTTGCCTTAATGATGTGTTTTATGGTGAACACCTGCTTTGGGGGGAACAGGGATGGGGAAGAGATGGCGCTGGAGAAGCTGAAGTCAGCATGGAAGCATGGGAAATTAAGCACGGCCCTGCGCAATTCCACGGGGAGGGCACAGGCTCCTCCCCTCTGGAAGCTCGCACGTGGTTTCTCCCGAGCTTCTCTCTGTGGTCGTTCACCTGTGCTGATTCCAACCCGTGTCCTGTCACTGTAATAATATAACAATGTGTCTAGTAGAATGGCAGACATTTAAGCTCATTAGTCAATATTATTTTATATTGATATTAAATTTAAAAACCACATTTATAGATTTGTGCATTATTCAGAAAAAAACTTTAATGTTCATTTTTACACTAAGCTTCCTGCCTAACAAGGTGGCTCAAAGAATAATAAACCTGGGCTCAAATCTAGTCATTTTCTTGGGTGTGATCTAGGCCAATGGCTTCACCTCTCTGAGATTGATTCCTTGCTTTTAAAGAGGGGGTGATACTCCCATACACAGTGGTTATGAATATTAAATGAGATACCAGTAACTTTTACAAGCCCTCAGAATAGTGCTTGGCACATTGAGGTATTTAACAATATATTATTCATCCTTTCCTACTCTTCTTTCTCCTTCTCTTCCCTCTTTCGTCCCTATCAAAACATCTACTAAATTAGAATGTATAAATGTCTAAGCCACAGAAACATCTAGTAAACATTGGAATTTATAAATGTAGTCTGTAATAGTAGCCATATTCACTTTATGTGCCAACAGTTTTTATTTCATATACAATATTTTTAGTGTGAGAATTAAAAAAAATTTTATGCCAAATAGCTAATATCTATGTCTGATATTTCTTTTTCATAAAAATTATTCTCTTAATCCTTCCCCCCTAATTAATATAATTGTTTCTAGGGGCATAAAATCAACATGTCACATGGCAAACATGGCCATCCTTTGATGAATAAAAATATGAAAATAGATGAGAAGGGTTAAATATGTATTGGTGTTTATAGACTAGTAAAGTGACACAAGTTATTCACACACATGTTAAAGAATATTTTCCCCAAATGCAGGAAATAGTAAAAATTATACCTGGATATTCAAATATTTCATAAAGTTCAAGGAGAAACATTTGATCTCTTTTAAGTCTTAAGAGAAAGGAAGTGAATCTCATTACATGTCATTAAAGGGGCTACATAACAACAATAAAGGGACAGAAGAAAAAAGAGAGAAAAATGCTGTAACATCTGCTCCAATCAGGAGTTAACACCGAGATATAGTCTTGTACAGAGCATGTGCATTTTCCCTGAGTTGCTAGAGACTTTTAGAGACCAGGCAATCCTCTTAGAGCCAGAACTAGAGTTTAAGCCTAGTTTGAGGAGAGCTTCTAGAAGGGGAAGCCACAGAGGCAAGTACCTCTTTCTCCTTTCCTTCTCTCCCATCTCCGTCTCCCTCACCCAGTCAGGAGGTGCCATTCTCCTAATGACCTCAGATTCAGCATGAATATCTGTAGAGTATCTGAATGTGACTGACAGGGCCAAGAGGAAGAGAATTTTTCCAAACACTTTACCAAAAAAAGTTTTTCATAATTTTATCTTAATAATAATAAAAAAAGATAATTGTGCTCTTGAAAAGTGCCTTATAAATCTCTATCTAGTGCCCGAAACTGCAAATTGGTGAACAACAAAACCACATTATCTTTATTTTCCATTAAGTCAGACTCCAATAAATTGTCCTCCTTTCTGAATCTCCCTCTTGGCTTCCAGGACCGTGACCTGAATCTACCACAGTAATCAGATTGGCGCCATAAGTGCTTACATATGTGACAGGAGAGACATGTTAGCTGGGAGGTTTTCTATTATAACATTGCACACACACAAAAAAGTATGATATAACACTGCCACACACAAAACAGTATGAGCAGCCACAATACTACAGGTCTCCTCTTATTGATCATTTGTTATCTAAATTAATAAAATAGAAACATGCAAATTGACCGTACCTATGCTACACCCACAAGCCACGCCCACAAACCAACCACGCCCACAAGCCAATCAGGAGCAGATATGCAAATTAACCCAACTAAGATGGCGGCGGCCATGGAGCTGGAGCAAGCAGGAGGCTTGGGTTGTCCCCGGCGATGGAGAAAGCCAAGCTCCCCACCTGCCCTGCCTGCCCTGAGCTCTGCTCAAGGCTACAAAGTATCAATTATAGAAGATAAATAAATCCCAGATACCTGCTTCCAGCCCACGGCTGTGGCCAACCTGAAAATGGCCATCAGCCCCTTACCCAGGCTGGCCAGGCACCCCAGCAGGGAACCCCACCCTGAAGGGGGTGTGGGCAGCCTGAAAACGGCCCTCAGCCCTTCACCTAGGCTGACCACGCACCCCAGTGGGACCCCCCCCCCACCCTGACGGGGCTGTGGCCAGCCTACAAACAGCCCTCAGCCCCTCACCCAGGCTGGCCAGGCACCCTAGCGGGACCCCCCACCCTGATCCGGGACACCCTTCAGGGAAAACCAGCCGGCCTTCACCCATGCACCAAGCCTCTATCCTATATAATAAAAGGGTAATATGCAAATTGACCCTAACAGCAGAATGACTGGGAATGACTGGTCACTATGACACATACTGACCACCACGGGGCAGATGCTCAATGCAGGAGCTGCCCCCTGGTGGTCAGTGCGCTCCCACAGGGGGAGCTCTGCTCAGCCACAAGCCAGGCTGATGGCTGCCAGCACAGAGGTGGTGGCAGGAGCCTCTCCCGCCTCCTTAGCAGCGCTAAGGATGTCCAACTGCAGCTTAGGCCTGCTTCCCGCTGGCAAATGGACATCCCCCAAGGGCTCCCGGACTGCCAGAGGGATGTCTGACAGCCAGCTTAGGCCCAATTCCCCAGGGAGCGGGCCTACGCCAGCAGGTAGACATCCCCCAAGGGGTCTCAGACTGCGAGAGGACACAGGCCGGGCTGAGGAACACCCCCAAGTGCACAAATTTTTGTGCACCGAGCCTCTAGTTGTAAATAATGCTTTAAGCAAAAAGGGATAGCAAAGCTTGTTCAGCTTGTTCAATCATTAGTAGGACTTTTTTATTCTCATGTAATTTTTGATAAATGGAGGAGTTGTTTTTCTTTTGTTTTGTGTTTTGGTTTCACACAATACTTATGTGCAATTGGATAGTGCTTGTAGAAATATAAAGATCATTCACAAGTTGGGCCAATGTGCTCGGTGGTTGAGCGTTGACCTGTGAACCAGGAGGTCACAATTCAATTCCCTGTCAGGGCATGTGCCCCAGTTAAAGGCTTGATCACCAGTAGGGGGAGTACAGGAGGCAGACAATCAATGATTCTCTCTCATCATTGATGTTTATATCTCTGTCTCCCTCTCCCTTCCTTCCTGAAATCATATATATATATATATATATATAATCATTCATTAGTGTTTACTTTTGCCAACTCTTTGCAGTATGTTGGCCAGAGGTTTATTTTCTCCCTCTTTTACTTGTTGATGTATTAAATAAAGAATTGATTACATAATGCTAGATCCTGTAATTCAGTGTGCTTAAAATATAAAGCCTATATATTACTAATTAAATTGGCATAAGCGTTTTTATTTTAAATGGACATATTTTCCCTAATTTCTGTGTTTTTTTTTAAATTTTGTTTTATTGCTTAAGGTATTAAAAAGAGTATTACATATGTCTCCTTCTTTTTTTCCCCCTTGACCTTCCCCCAGCCTCCCCTACCCCCCAGTGTCTTGTGTCCATTGGTTATGCTTATATGCATGCATACAAGTTCTTTGTTGATCTCTTAACGCCCCCCCCAACCCTCCCCAGCCTTCCCGCTGTCGTTTGACAGTCTGTTCGATGCTGCTCTGCCTCTATTTTGTGTGTTGATAGCCCTCAGACTGCACCTCCTTTTGTGTAAGAAGACACTGTGGGAAATTTTTCAGAAACAACTCATATTTCCCACAAAAAGAGAGATTTTGGCATTATGATTTTATTTGTGCCTATCTCCTCCCTAAGATTCCAAAAGATATTTGTAAATACCCCTGCTGAGTGCGTTTTAGTCATTAACTACATATTTACTGGCTGAGCACTGTGCCCGGTACTAAGTATATAAAGATAAATCCGACTTCTCGTGATCTGAGTCACTGGGGCCACAGGTTTGTAATAGCTAACTATAAAAGAATGTGATCCTTGTCATCTGAACAGCATACTTGGGACAGAAGAAGTAGTTACTTCTAGTTGAATAACTGAAAAAGATTACATATAAACTGAGTGATGAAAACTGACCAGGAATTTGCTAAGAAGAAAAAGAGGAAAGTAAAGGTATTCTAGGTATTTGTGTTCAAATAAAATCATCTACTCTTCTTTTCCGTGCACAGACTGAAAAATTCATTCATTCATTCATTCCTTCAACAAGTGTTTAATGAGTTCCTACTGTGACCAAGGAATTCAGAAACAAGATACTTCTAGGTCTGTGTTGTGTGAGAGTCTGCGATTGCCTAGAATCCGGAGACCATTTTTCTTTGCCCATAATATATATATAAAGATTCAGTAAGAGAAAATTACATTCTTTCAGTTAGCCTACAGTACACAATGAGTGCCTACCATATGCTCAACAGTGTTTAGGAGAGAACACTTATGGAAGGATTAAAGGGTTGTGCCCATCCAGGCACAGCTTCTTAAAGACCAGAGAAGTTGGGATTGAGTTTGGTGATTGGCCATAGATAGGAACAAAAGAGAGAGAGAGAGGAGGAAAAGAGGCCTGGATGCCAGGCAAGCTGGTCAAAGAGGTTTTGGGAGGAGCAGATCAAGGGGACGATGGTACCAGCAAAGCTGAAGCCAGAAAGGCCAGTGGGCTACGGAACTGCTCAGTGGTCACTGCTGGTGTGAGGGCCGCTCCCAGGAGCTGGGCAGGAGCAGCTGGCGGGGCAGGAAGCAGCGGGCACGGTAGAGGAGAAGCAGGACAGACAGGAATGCGGTCCAGACAAAATGTCCTGCAGAGTGGCACAGGCCTGCGTACGTTTAAGGCAAAATGGACGTGTGGGTGCAATGTATTGCTTTGGGGGATCAGATGTCTTGGCATATTTATTATTTCATGAAAATTCTCCACTTCAATTTTCTTTATATATTTTCAGGTTAACACAGGCTGTGAAAAACTTTATTTTTATTTGTTCACTGAATATATGACATATGTATGGACTTTTTCCTCATTTTCAACTGTTTTTAAATTTTAAGATGCAAATGGACATTTGCAATGTTAAGTAGACCATCTTTCTAATGATTATGTATAGCTCACACAATAATTTTGACTCTTATTGCATGGAATAGTTTTCATTGCAATGGCTCATTTTATCCTGAATAATTTTATTTGTATGCTTAGAATATAAAGTCACTATTACCTTTTTGCTACATGAATAATAAGCAGTGTCAACAGTGGAATTTAAAAGAGAATGATTACCAATGAAAACTGTTATTTTTGAACATGTATTCCACAGCATGAGAACAAAATGTATTCAGCCCTTCAATTTATAAAGAGAGAGAAATGTGTTTAAAATTGGAATTGCACCATTCAGAGAATAATTCATGCAGTCATAAGAGAAATGTAAATGCTTCATGTCAGTGGGTAGCGAAAAAAGTCACATTTCAATAAAATATTTGGCTACATAAAAATCTCTTCTTTTAAAGAGAGAAAATTGAAAGTCAGGAATCCAGCATCGGGCCTTTAACATGACTCAGAATCAGAAAAACTATAGAGATTGACCCCAGGTGATACATAGAAAAAAACATTATTCTATGAGAAATCTGATGAGCATCATCACTTCTTTACTTTCTTCTGAGCCAGACAGACCTTAATTCAAGGTCGATGAACCCCAGCATATTAAGTATTTTAATGATCTTCATAAACAATAAGACCCTCTATGAATTGTAAGTGGGCGTTGATTTCTTTTTCCAGTGGGGCTTGCTTTTGCCCTGGTTAGTCTGTGCTCTTGCACTCAGGATCCTCTGAGTTCAAAGCCACACAGTGAGAGAAGGTTTGCCAGGCTGTGAAACAGAACCCAGCCAGCTGACCCGCCAGAGGTGAAAGCTGTGTCCTTGCCTGTGCTAGCAGGGCTCCCGCTGCAGGTCACTGAGCTAGGAGTTCACCTAGAGAGAGTGTCCTCTGGAGGCCGGCACCTGGTTCAAACCCAGAAGTACCAGGATGCTCGCTCAGTGAAGAGGGAAGTTTGGTCCAGTTTAGCGGCGGCACCTCCTGCTCCCCTCTTAGGGCCCTGCTGTCATGTCTCCCATCTTTCGCACTGAGAGCGCCCTCTTTCCCTCCCCTTATTCCACACCGCCCAACCTTGCCAAAATCCCTTTCTGGAAAGATGCTTGTATGCCTGTGGAAGCCCCAGCATCAAATCTCCCGAAGTTTTTGAATGTTAAGTTTGTCTCCAAAGGATTGTTTTTCTCCTTACAGCTATCAAAAGGTAATTGCCAATCATATCCAAGGTAAATCATTTGGGTATTTTAGAAATCTCCCTACAAATTTCACCACGATGAGTCGCAAAGGTCTGACAGAAAGGGACAAGCAGGTTTTGCATTTATTCCTTTTTTTAACTTTATAGCGGAAACCTGCACTGGTGGTAGAAGATCTTTTTGAAGACATGAAGGATGGTGTTAAGCTGCTTGCTCTCCTGGAAGTCCTGTCTGGGCAGAAACTGGTAAGAATTTCTTCTGTGACCAGACTCATCGAATTCTTCCCATCTGGAATTGGCGGCGGTGGAGTTGGGAGTGGAAGGGACTCTGCCCACATAAGATAAAGTTTTTCTCTCCTGTAGTCAGTAAGATGCAGGAAACACTAGTCTATTGGTCACTTCTGGGAGCAAGGAATACCTCCGCTTTGTTGTTCCCTCACACCTTTAGTAGGTTTAAAACAGTGTAGACAGTAGCAGCAGCCTTAGAATTAAGAGCAGAGACCTCCTCAGTAGTCAGTCTGTCATGGTTAACTCTTGCATCCGTGTGGTACCCAGGCAGCTTGGTTGCACACAGACATCTACCTCACTTGTTAGAGAGTGTTAGCTTGCCATGTGGAAAGGAGTGTCGGTCCATCCCGGTGTGTTTATATAGCCCTTTGTTGAAAAGTGAGCTGAAATCACCGCGGCAATTTTTCATAAGCTTGTGGCCACCCTCCAACACCAGTGCTTTGTCACAGGAACAGCACGTTCTGGATCATTTGCTTTCAGACACAGCGAAAGCGGCAGAGTGAAAAACAACACTGACAGTGAGCGCTGCATGTTTCCTCCAGTACTCAAATCATACAATATTCTTTTTCTGGATTATATTTATTTTTATTTCAGAGTGATAGAGAAATAAGTAGTTTGCAAACATAAGCTATTATAAATGCTGTTTACCATAATTAGAGAAAGGAGCTCAGGAAATGGTCTTCATCATGTTGTCTACAAAGGGTTCAAAATTGGGAGTACTTATCTTTTTCTGTATCTATTGCATCTTGGCAGGTGCTACACAATCATTATTTCTTGGGTAACTTAGTGGGGTTTTTTAATTGCTTTGCCTGAACATGAAATTTCTAGTTAATGTTGTGAAGAGAGTCCTCAAAAGAGCTTTTGGAAGAGGTTGTTTATTGAAACATACAAACTGATAGTAATGTTGTGTAAGTCATTTTCTAGTTTGATTCCTAGCAGTTGCTTCCCATGGCCTGGATGTCACCTCTGGTCATGTCTGATTTCAGCCACACAGTGGTGGGCGTTACCAGGCCCCCCACCAGCATCGGATCTCAAGCACTGGTAGCATATCGCTGGGATTCTGCCCTCCGGGCTCATCAGAGCCACAGATTGCACCAGGCAGCCCTCAAGTATAGGAGAGTTAACGGTCCCAGAGGACCCTCAACCAATGGCAGTGGGAGTTCATGAATAAATGCTCCAGCTGGGCACTTGCAGGAGGAATGGTTCTGAGGCTGATTTTACAGATCTTAGAGTGCCCAGTGGGACCCCCAGGGGAACCGAGCTCAGTTGCCGACTGGGACCCTCCAGAGCACACCCTTCGTTAGCTTTTCCCACTTCCTTGTTTCACTTTTCACGAATCCTCACTCTTGCTTCCTGGGATCAGCTCCCCAATGAACTACAGGCAGCCAGGTCCTTTCCTCAGGCTCTGCTTTGGGGGAAATCGAACAAGACACATGAACAGCCAGTTTGGAAGATACAGATGTATGCATGAACTACATACCCTGGATAAGTGTTAGGGTGTAAGAGGCATTGAGCTGAAATACATACTCCCTTGATTGTCACATATAGCTGGTCATGTGTATATATCCTCCTGAATTATGCTGTTTCCTAGAAGGTTGAAGGAAACCTTATTACAATTCAAATGGATGTATTTAAGAAGTATACTATTCTAAGTGCCAATATAATTCTGCCATTGTACATTAGCATAGGTCAAAACAGACATAACCTGAAAATAACCCAGAGTCACTTCAAAAGGAGAGGAGTTACATGGCACATAATATAGCTGTCAAAATGAATGAAATACAGTGACAGGCAATGACTTCGATGAACCTTAGGAATAAAATATTATGTGGAAAAATAAGTCTCAAAAGATTAATGCAGTGATAACCTTTATATAAATGTAAAAACTAAAAAAAATATTATTTTTAATAATGCATATATATGAAATGAATTTATATAAAAGAAAGGCATTGGACTAGATTTATTGTGATGGTTGCCATGGATGTAGGAAGGCAGATAGATGAATGAACTGAATGATGGCATTATTGCTTTTTATATGTAATTTCTGGAACTTGGCTTTGTTCAGTTGGCAGGTTTGTAGGTGCTTTTTACATTATAAAAGAATAACTAATTAAATAAATAACTAGCCCTAGCCGGTTTGGCTCAGTGGATAGAGTGTTGGCCTGCAGACCAAAGGGCACGTACCTTGCTTGCAGGTTCTCCCTGGCCGGGCCCTGGTCAGGACACACACAGGAGGCAACCAATTGATGTGTTTCTCTCACTTCAATGTTTCTCTCTGTCCTTCCCTCCCTCTTCCACTCTCTCTAAAAGATCAAAGGAAAAATATCCTCGGGTGAGGATTAAAAACAAACAAACAAACAAACAAGGAAATAAATGGGTCATGTGTGGATCAATGGCAAGACTATGTCATGTATAACAGAGGTTCCAAAGTAAAGAATAAATAAAAGTCAAAAATGTAAAAAGTAAATTTTCTATTTAAATATTTGTTTAGAATATCATACTATTGTTTGCCTAGTACACTATAATTGGGAAGTAAAAGGTACTCGGCTTGAGCTGCAATGGGAGATTAGTTAGGGTCTGGTGTCACGGGAAGAAAACCAGTTTACCAGCTATGCGATAATGGAGACATTACTTCACCTCAATTATCCACTTGGTTCCTATCAATGTAAAGGAGGCTAATCCTATCTACATTATTTAAATTATTTTGAGTTTTAAAATTAGCATTGTGGTACATAGAAAGCACATGATAATTTTAGTAACTCAGACATAAGTAATCAGAACATACATTTGTGTAGATAATATTTTCATTCTCACAATCCTACATTTTAACCTTGGCCTGTATATTTAGATCATCTAAATCTAGAAATGTTATAACATTGTCAATAACCTTTCATGTCAGTATAACTGAAAAAAAAAAAAATGGTGAGTTACCAAGAGTACCTTTGCAAAGACTTAATTTTTTTTAGAGTAGTTTCAGATTTACAACAAATTTACAAGAAAAGTACAGAGATTTCCTGTATACCCCAGGCCCTCACATAAAGGCTACTTTTCATATAAATAGTAGAGGCCCAGTGCACATATTTATACACCATTGGGTCCCTCGGCCTGGCATGTGCCCTCTTGCAATCCAGGACCTCTCAGGGAATGTTGGAGAGCTGGTTTTGGCCCAATCCCCGTAGGCCAGGCCGAAGGACCCCCACCAGTGTACAGATCTGTGCACCAGGCCTCTAGTATGCATATAAGATCTTTGGCTAATCTATCCCTGCCTTTCCCCCTACCCCCTTCCTTCTGAGATTCATCAGCTTGTTCCATGTCTCCATGCCTGTGTGTTAAACATCTGCCCCCTGGTGGTCAATGTGTATCACAGTTATCGGCTGATCAGCCAGTCGCCTTAGGGTTTCATATATATAGATTTCCTACTTTATAAGATGACAGTGTCAGTAGACAGCATAGGAATTTTGTGAATTTCCACTCTAAGACATACAGAAACCTGAAAGGCCTTTATTGAGTATATCAGTAAACTTTTAAGGTGCTGTGTGGATAATGCCCCTTCCTATACCTGCCCATCTTTATAGAAATTAAGTAATGCTGGTTGTTCTTGAATATTCTCCAAGTATGTTTAAATACACTTAAATAGATCTTTTCAGTCTCCTTTTATTTCTTTATCTTTTATTGAGCCATCTCCTGAATGTGTGCATTTTGATGTATTCCTGTCCTCTTTTCATAGCCGTGTGAGCAAGGACGCCGTATGAAGCGGATCCACGCTGTGGCTAACATTGGCACCGCGCTGAAGGTCCTTGAAGGAAGGAGGGTAAGAGAGGCAAAACCAACACACTTGAAGAAGGCGTGGGCATACAGATGTTTTCAATATTGGCTGCAGAGTGAAAACTCTGCATGTGATCTATACACACACATGCAGTATTATTGTAAAAATAATTTTAGATTTACAGAAAAGTGGCAAAAAGGGGTACAACGATTTCATGTCTATGCTTCATGCACCTCCCTCTAACAACTTATACATAGTACATTACAGAGTACAGTTATCAAAATACGGAACTTCAAGTTGGTCTGATACTATGAACTAAAAGCATAGACATTAGTCTGATTTCATCCGCTTTCCTCCAATGTCTTATTTCTCTTCAGGATACAATGAATCACACACCTTGCATTTGACCATTTGTCCCTTCCACTCTATGGCACTTGTTCATTCTTTCCTAGTCTTTCATAACTTTGACACTTTTGATAACTGGGGGGTCAGTTATCTTGAAAAATGCTTTTCAATTTTATGATTATATTGAAGTGATGCATATTTTGCAAGAATTCCAAGGAGGTGATATATTCTTGTCTGCGCATCATATTAGTGGATATAGGATACTGATAGGCCTCATTGCTGGTCATGTTAATCCTGATCAATGGTAAGGACATTTGCTGTGTTTCTTTTATGGTAAAATTATTATTTTCTCTTTATATTATAACTGAGAAAGAACTTAAGGGAGATCATTGACATCAGGCTAATATTATGTTTATTCTTAAACTTTGCTCACTAATTTTAGCATTGATTACCTTCAATAATTATTTCTGTCCTGTTTGCCTAATGGTGATTTTATATTTCCCTCATTTGTAATGTAAGAAATTATTTTCTTTTTTCCTTTAATTATTTATTTAGTTACTTATTTTAGGACAAACTTGTGGATATTTATTTTATTCTATAGTTTTAATTTATTAGTTTGTTCAAGTTTTGACCATTAAGCTTCTTCAGTCTGGCTCCTGCGTATCTTGTATTTTCCTGCCCCAGTCCTTCTCTAAGGAAGCTTGGGTCCTTTTATTAGCAAAGGGCATTTAGAAACCCAGATTTGAGTAGTAGGTGTGCTCATTGCTACTGAGGTTTCACTGCTCCTAGGCCTCCCAACAAACAGATCTAGAAAATATGTGTACTAACCTGGGGATATCTCTCTCACGCGCTCACTCACTTCTCCCATGTACATGTGTATAAATCATTATTTCAAACTGATACTTCTATATACATGTGTATAAACCATTATTTCAAACTGATATTTCAACTCAGCACCACAGGTTTATTCTAGTTTTCATGCGTGTTTGTTTCTGCTTTCTCTTACAATGAGAATCTGGCTGTCATCTACAATATACTCACTTATTTTTCAACCCTATTATGCACATAAAATAGTTTCAGAATTGCTGGCCCATGTCCTTGTGAGAAACAGATTGACTAACTGGAGAACAGTATTTGTGTGCAGTTCGTTTGGTCCTTATCATTACAATATCCAGTCCAAAGACTGCTTCTAAATTTACTTAGGTTGCTTCCATTCTTCCTGTCCCTTTTAGTGTTACTCATTGAAATAGAGTTATATCCCATTTTTCAGAACCTCCCCCCAATGCACACATTCTAGTTGACTAATTTGGGGGTGGGGGATAGGGGTGGAATGAGATTATTACTATGATTCTATTAGTAAGAGCAAAAGTTATACTTAGAGAAGTGCCTTCCTCATCCTTCCTTCTCCATTATCATTCTTTCTCTTGCATTTCCTTTCACATGTCTAGGTAACTAGCTTCTCATTCATCATGCTTGTATTTCTTTTGCACAGATGAGCAGATGTTTCTTCATATACCACCTTCTTTTTGACATGAGGGGAGTGTGCTCTTGATGCACGCTCACACTTTGCTTTTTAAATTTCACAGCATATCCTGGAAACCATCCGATTCAGTTCATGGACAGCTTCCTCCTTCATCTTTGCAGCTGCGTAGTATTCTATGGTCTGGATGTACCAGAGTTTATTTAACCACTCCCCTATGAAAGAGCACTTAGGTTACTTCTAATATCACTAAAACAGAAACAGTGATGCAATTAATAAAACAGCTAATGAAATTGTGGCTGAGAATTATTGAGCTAGAAGTTTAAGAAGTACTTTATTATTAATTTTGGTCTTTGTTTAGAGTTATGAAAAGGATAAGTAGTTCTAATTGTATTCTATGGTGATTGACTGAGATAAAATTCATTTTGCTAGGACTGAGGAACTAACTTTTTTGACATGTGTCTTGAATAATTTATAATTATCAATGCCCCAAATAGGGAACTAAACACTATCAGTCTCTTTCTACTTTACTACTTCTTGGCTTTCATTTGTCTTTAAAATGTATTCTGCAAATAATGCTCTAAATTTACTTCCTATATTTTTATTCCCTTTGAACAAATAATGCTGGTTTTCAAAGATTATTTTTTGTATATATCATCTTCTCCCTTTGCCTTTCATGTCAGTCCATGTACAGAGGATCACCGGTTAGTACAAATTTTAGAATTTTTAACTCCTGACTTTTATAGGTAAAAGAGAACATAAGTTTCATGCTATTTGGTAGCAAACTTCAAAGTAAGTGCATCTTCTTAAATTATTCATCACAGTTTCTTTTAAGTTCCAGTCAAGTTTTGAATGTAATGAATAACCTTTTCTTTTTATTTTTTTTCTGTCTGGTATTTTGTTGGTAATCCCTTGCATGATGTCATATTTTTCAATTTAAAGTTTTTTATTTCATTTTATGGTTAATTTTATTGTGTGCACCTAATGAATGCTCCTGAAATTCCCACTGAAACCATGTGTTTGTTGCTTTTATTATGGCTCACCCTACTTACTCGTGTGTATCACTACACAGGCATGACCAAGTCTTACTGATGTCTAATAAAGTGCGCATCATTGCATAATGAAATGGGTTATAATCTCTAGTGCATTGCTAGCACAGTGTTTCTTTTTAAACAGATCAAATTAGTCAACATTAACTCCACTGACATTGCTGATGGCCGACCCTCAATAGTTCTGGGACTGGTGTGGACCATTATTCTCTATTTCCAGGTATTGTGCCATAGCTCCCTTATCAGTTGATATAATGTCATGGAGGGAAGTAATGGTGGGCATTTTAATAATGCTGTCATTTGTCTTACTTTTGAGGTTGATTCTCAAGCTGGCAGAAATCTGACCTTCACGCATACGTAGGTTTTTGGTAGCAGAATTTCCTCCTCTTCTCTCTAAAGGAGTTGTACATGTACCTCCCTGAAGAATTCTGGCATAAGTGCCCGATCTGAAAAGTGGGCAGGATGCAGTGAAGATGAAATATTGCTATAGCAAGTTCAGAACGCTTTTCTTTGTCTGAAAGGGAGCAGGTCTATGCTCCTATTAGACGCTAAGGAGAGAAATGAACTTGCCATCCCATCCAGAATAACAGTTCTAGCCTTCATTTCTTAAAATACATTTTTTATTGATTTCAGAGAGGAAGGGAGAGGGAAAGAGAGATAGAAACATCAATGATGAGAGAAAATCATTGATTCGCTGCCTCCTGCACGCCCCACACTGGGGATCGAGCCCACATCCAGGCATGGGCCCTAACCTGGAATCGAATTGTGACCTCCTGGTTCACAGGCCAATGCTCAACCACTGAGCAACACTGGCCAGTCTAGCCTTCATTTTTTTTTAGAGCAGCTTTATGTTTACAGCAAAATTGAACCTAAGATACAGAGATTTCCTCTATAACCCTAAACCCACACATGCATTGCCACCCCATAATCGACATCCTGACCAGAGCCGTATATTTTTGAGAATTAATGAGCCTATATTGACACATCATTATCATTCAAAGTCTGCAGTTCACATTCGGCTTCCCTTTTGGTGTTGTACGTTCCATGAGTTTGGGTAACTATTAGGTTTTATTTATTAATTCGCATGGATTAGAGTGTTTATTACTGTGTATAAGACACAGAGGTGTAGTTCTAAATACAGCAAGAAGTACACGGAGTAGGACATCCATCCATCCTGCCCTTTAAAAACTTACCTTTTGTCAACAGTGTTAAGGGAGTTAAGATGAAGTATTTTTAATTAGAAAAGTGAAACATCCAAGGAAAGAAGAACAAAGATAATTCCTAAATCTTCGCCTACCTTTGCCGCCCACATAGATCGAGGAGCTGACCAGCAACCTGCCGCAGCTGCAGTCCCTGTCCAGCAGCACGTCCTCCGTGGACAGCACGGTCAGCTCCGAGGCCGCCAGCCCCCCGAGCAAGCGGAAGGTGGCCACCAAGATCCAAGGAAACGCCAAGAAGGCTTTGTTAAAGTGGGTTCAGTACACAGCAGCCAAGTAAGTCCCAGGCGTTGGGTTACATTTGAAAGCCTTGAAGAATGTGAGTTACCAATGCATACCGCGTGCATCTTCCCATGACTGCAAAATCTGAAGAGGCGTTTGAGTGAATGGCTCTGCTTCAGGTCTCGCTTCACTCTCTCCTTGAGTTAAAATGTAAATACTAATACTCTAGGAAAATGCTGTGATAAAACCAGTTCCTTCTTCATTTATGTCACTAGGTCTGATGAAGTCATTTAATCCCTACACTTTGATTAGTAGCATGCGGGATAATTCTATTATAGTCATTGCTTTGGACTTTTGCTCCTATTAAATAATCTTTACACAAATAAATTTAAGATTTAAACTTGGTTATCTCGTTGTAAGACTATTGGGTTCCCTTTAGTAATGATGTGAACTAAGGTTCACATTTTGAAATATACATGTTATTGTTTACTGAAAGTTTCTAGCAATTTTATTTATTCATTTTATCCTTTGGTTTCATCTTCTAGCTGGAATGTGGATTTCTTTGTCAACTTCAGCTTTATGGCTGAATAATTTGCTTCTAGTTTTGTTTCCTTCTAGGTATAGTGAATTTACATGTGTGTACATTTATGTGATAATGCTGGGTAGAAAAATACTACTTTGAAAAAGTATCTTTTTGTAGCAATTTCAGTAGAGCTTCCAGTTGAGCATAGCAATATTTTATGGTAAGATCTGTTCACATAGAAGCTGAGCTTTTGTATGATTTTCCGAAATGACATGTAAAATGAACTCACTTTCTGTTTTGTTTTGGATGCCTAAATCTAATCTTAATCTTATTCTTCACTTCCGGAAAATAGTTGTAAACAAGCACTTACCATTATAAAATATTGAGGCCCTAAACACAGGGAGTTCTATTTTTAAAGTGTTTGAAAAGCCAAAATAAGGAAAGACAAAAACAAACATAAAGAAGATATAATTAGTGTTACTAAATTATGTAGTTTTTAAGTGAGGAAATGTGGGCAAAGGGAAAATATAGATAGAAAAGTAAGATGGATCCAGAGGCAAATGTACAAATGAATAGATAACAGAACATTCTGCCCAATCTTGGTGGATATTGGCCAGTATGTGAGCTGAAGAAATTATAAATGTTCTACCAAAGACAGAAACTTTAAGAGAACTAGGACAGGGTTCAAGACTACTTGACAAATACTGAAGTCTTACAAAATTGTTTTTTAAATATTTGTGAGAAAGCCAGTGATTATATCTTATGATGCTCTTTTTAGGACAGTGTATTTTATGAAAGCTGAATGTACATTGCTAAAACATAATTTAAAGTAAATCTTAAGTTTACTGAGATAAAAATTAAGGGCATTTATGAACTTTTGATGCTAATCAGTTTATCAGATATGTTTTTTTGCTTCAGTTCATGGAAATTTTGAGAACATAGGGTAAAAAAAGAGAACTGAGTGATGTTATTTCATCTAATGTCTATTATATTATGTCTATTATACCCTGTGCATGTACAACACAATTTGCTTATCATTATTTAAAATGTTATTTTTATATACGTTTTTATAATTTTACCATTATTTTGCTAGACATTTTAATCTAAACTAGTTTTCTTTAAAATGTGCTTTCAATTGAGTATCTCTATCACTAAAAAATCTAATATAAAAATCTTTAAGTATGGCACTAGAATTTCTACATCTTAACTTCTTACCCTGTAAAATATTGTTTTGCTTAATTTTTCTCAAAACCAGTTAACTAGCATAGCCAGCCCCGTATCATTTATTGCTTAAGAGCATTGGATTCTGCACGAGGCCTTGAGAAAAAATGAATATTATCTCTTCAAACGGTGACATCTTTCTATTTTTTTGATCTCATGAAGGCATACTGGAATAGAAATCAAAGACTTTGGGCGGAGTTGGAGAAACGGGGTTGCCTTTCATTCAGTCATCCACGCTATTCGGCCAGAGCTAGTGGACTTGGAGAGGGTGAAAGGAAGGTCCAATCGAGAAAACCTGGAGGAAGCTTTCACCATTGCTGAAACGGAGCTGGGGATCCCCAGGTTACTAGATCCTGAAGGTACATTCAATAGCGTTTGCCCAACTCAGTAGACTTGTATGTTTTACACCCGGAAATTACACATGATTTTCACGACTCCATGAAAGGACTGAGAATTTGAGAACAGCACAAATAGAAATAATATCTCCCTGTATTGATTTCCATTTTGAAAAATATTTACTGCTATAATTTGTAACACACTATAACTCTATCGCTCCAAATGACACTTTGATATTGTGGCTCTGTATTTGGGGGGGGGGGGGTCTATATTTGGCCAAATGTAGTTATGCAAGCTAGATGGTCACTTGTTATTCAGTGCCACGTCTGTGTTTTAAATGCTACCCACTCACTGCAATTCTGAAACTTACCTATTTTGTGTATTTTATTAATTAGGAGAATGCCTAAATAGCCAAATAGTATCTCAGGGTTTTGATCAATTAATGTTGAGATTTCAATGAAACAAGTACTACTTTTCTAAAAGCTCTTAAAATGTCATCTTTATGAATTATAAAATTTCTACTGTGTATGATTCAGACTACATTTGTCCCCCCAAAAATATTTCTAAATATCAATTATGTTTTTCTTCTGCCTTTAGTATAGTATCTTTGGTAAATTGGCTAGATTTCAAAGCTTGTATCATTATAATCTAATTAACATAAATTCATTTGGTTTTGGTTTTTCCAGACGTTGATGTGGATAAACCAGATGAGAAGTCTATTATGACCTATGTAGCCCAATTTCTGAAACACTATCCTGACGTCCACAATACAGGCACTGATGGGCTAGAGAATGATGTAAGTATTGGCTTTTCTTTAAGTATTGATATGCACTCAATGACAGTAACTCAGATGTTTACATAAGCATGCTGTTTCCAAAAAGTTAAATTGTAATGCATATTTATATTGAGCAACTGAGTAAAGAATAGATATCACCGATTTGGGAGGTGATTGGAGGGAAAGACTTCTCTGATTTGTATGTTGACTATGACAGAAAAGGCAATATTAAGTGCTGGGAATGTAACACTGATAAGTTAAAATTGAGGAAAGATATTGGTGTTGGGAAACATTGTTTTAGTAATTTAAGGATGGAAGATATTTCGTGTCCATCTCATCATTTGTGCATCTAGATCTTGAATCCACTGTTCTATTCAATCTAATGAAAACTAATTTTGACTTTTAGACTTTATTATATAAATTACTGTTCACATCACACAGGGCAAAATTTCTAATTATTCACCATGGTTAGATTTTTTAGCCTTTCAATAGTTTAAATAACATTTACATATTTTCATACTGCTCACATGACATATGCTTATTATAATAATTAAAAACAAAATTTGAAAAAAAAGAAATTATCTCTGTTTGACCTTCTACAGAGAATGTATTCTAGAAAAGCATTTAATGTGTTAGTGTGATATCCAAACATTTATCTATGTACTTATAGGCACATATAATATTTTAACAAAAATAGAATCACAGTATACATACAATTTTAAATTTTCTTTTCATTGTAGAAAACTTTTCAATGTCATTCTCTCTAGGTCTTCTTATATATGTACAGTAATTTATTTATTCAATTTTAATTTTTGGAAATTTCTGATTTTTTGCTGATATTAACAATGCTTCTGTGAACAATTTTTCAATAAAGCATTGTTTTATAGTTCTGTCTTAGAGATGCACCTCCTAGGCTAAAGACCAACAGATTTTTAATGCTTTTTGAAACTTTTTTCTTTTCAAATCCCTTGTAGGAAAGTTTATCCCATTTTATACTTTAGCTAGTTCACCAGAAAATCGGTTTTCTCAGGCTTTAACAACAATGGATATTACCGTTTTCCTAATTTGTTAAAAGTAGTATTTTTTTTTATTATGGATAATTTATTATAAGGCAAAACAACACCAGAAAAAGTAACAAATGGAATTTTCAAAATGTGTTAAAAACAATCCGTCTTTATTGCTTAAATCTCATCTAGAGTTTTCAGAGCAGTTTGAGAACACGATGAAGAGCAACAGCAAAAACAAAAGAACAAAATAAAATAGGTTTTCAGAATAAACTCAGAAACAGGTTTGAGGAGGAAAAAGGCCAGGGGAACATAGCCCAAACTTTTCAAACAGGAAAAGGCATTGCACTAATAGAAATCAGCGACTTCATAAGAGAATTAGGCAGAACCCTGTCCCTGGTTGCTTGGATGAAGTTAATCCGGCATTTGATAGAACTATAGTAGTTTCTTAAAAACTACAGATTCAGGAAACCTTTTTTGTTCCTTGCCAGGATTTGGGCAGAAGCATGGACCGCCTGAGTGACTAACTTACCTATGGCTAGCAGAGTAATTGTCCCTAGGGACCATCCCAGGAGGCCAAAGCTCAGACTCTGTGCAAATCCCAGCATAGATCTCCAGTCACGTGCTTAGGGCCCTTGGGAGATCTCTGGGTTTTTGAGAATATAATCAGGCAGGGGTGCTGCTATGTAAATGAGAAACTCTAAAGAAAGCACTTTAGACAACACAGCATCGAGAAAACCAGCTTCCCCTCTGATTTTCAAATCTAACGTCTTTATGTTACCCAATTGGATTTATTTCTGATCTGGTTTTAGAGTTCGTAGTATTTTAATTTCTGACATCAATCATCTCTCTGGATGAGTAAATTTGGTGGCTGGGAAAGTCTGAGGAACAAAAGGGGGTGCTTTCCTAATGCTCACGAACAGGAATTTAAAACAAAAACCCTTAGAGACCTGAAACACGCACACACACTCCTGGCATAAGCTTGTTAATGTACTTTGCTAAAGAGGCTTTATTTCCCTGAGCTCATTCTCATTATCTGAAAAAAAAGTTCTGATTGCTCTTTTAAAAATATCCTCTGTCCCTTCCCTAAAAAGTGGATGCGGATGATTTCTACAGGGTTATTTCAGAAATTAATTTCGAGAAAATATATATTTTAAACTTTGCGCCTTTTAAGGTGGCATTTGTGAAGTTGGGCATAACCACCTAAAATGATTATTTTGAGTAGAAAAATGTATATTTTCATGATGTAAAGTCATTTAATGAAGCTAAATGACCTCCTAATGCTGCCTCATGAACCATGAAGATTTTATAGACTATCCCTGTGGGGGCTATTGATGCCATCACTTCAAACACTCAGTACTTGTCTACGCAAGTCTTAGTAAATAGTGCTACCAGGCTTCCATTTTGGGTGTAATTGATTTCTATGTCCTCTTTATGAATTTATTTAAATAATTTTATTTAAATTAGATACCATTTTAAATGAAATTTTCTTTCTTGGAATATACACAATAATTTTTCTACCTCAATCAATAAAACAGATAAAGAAACTTTTAGCTAAAGATATTCCTTGGATAATCAGTACTCAATGGTAAATTTTTTTTAAAAAATAGTCCTTTTGATCCATGTGTCTCACCAATTAAATATTCAGTTGTTTATCACTTATTCCTTCTCTCATTGCAGCAAATATTACTGGCTGCTTTCAGAAGCACAGCATAGCCTTAATTGTTGATGTAGAGACAGAGAGGGATGCATACTCTGATCATATTTTTAGAGAGAAAAAAAAATAAATCCACACACCTTTTCTTGACATTGTTCTTTTTCATTTATTATTATTTTTTATTGATTTCAAAGAGGAAGGGAGAGAGAAACAGAAACATCAACGATGAGAATCATTGATTGGCTGCCTCCTGCACACCCTGCACTGAGGATCGAACCTACAACCCGGCCTGTGCCCTGACGGGGAAGCAAACTATGACCTCCAGGTCTACAGTTGACGCTCAAATGCTGAGCCGTGCCGGCCAGGCTACATTATTCTTTTAAAAAGTTTAAAATTTCAA
Source organism: Myotis nattereri (assembly GCF_964212035.1). NCBI lineage: Eukaryota > Metazoa > Chordata > Mammalia > Chiroptera > Vespertilionidae > Myotis > Myotis nattereri. Next base: position 92,165,132 of record NC_138081.1, on the reverse strand, counting down.
AATGCATTTATAAAAGACATTTATAAAATGCATATATTGCCATATATGACTATTACAAATTAAAATGAAAACATCAAATGCCAGAATACTACATTGCCTTTTTAGATTCAAACATTTGATGCTTCAAAAGCTATGAAAACAAAACAAAAACACACACAAAAATACTTATGAAGCCCTAGCCAGTTTGGCTCAGTGGATAGCGCGTCGGCCTGTGAACTGAGAGGTCCCAGGTTCCATTCCGGTCAAGGGCACATGCCTGGGTTGTGGGCTCAGTCCCCAGTAGGGGGCGTGCAGGAGGCAGCCAATTCATGATTCTCTCTCGTCATGGATGTTTCTATCTCTCTCTCCCTCTTCCTTCCTCTCTGAAGTCAATAAAAAGATACTTTTAAAAAACTATGAAAAACATCTTAAAGTAACTATACCCTTAAAATTACTATTTATTTATAGACAAATGCTTCCCCATTGTTCTTTTCTTGTTTCCTATATAATTTTGTCCCTGATTTATATTATTTTCCTATATATTATCTTTTCATATTGTTAGGAAATATTTCCAGATTTCCTACTTTTTGCAAATTCTATCCAAAATCTTAAGGTAAGATTTAAGTAATCTTGAATTAGTGACTTCTTTCAAGCATCCTCCATTCCATAGTTAGTTAGCCATTCTTTTGCATGTATTTGCTTTTATATACACGTTTCTTTTAATACCTTAATTCTGTTGTTTTCTTTTCCTTTCTATTAGAACAAATAACACATGTAATTATTGTAGAATGTTAATTACAGTCTAAGCCACTCCCATAGACTTTTCCACTAATCTTTAAATATATGACATCAATTAATGCCTCTTGAATAACACTTAATAGCACTAATAAAAATGAAACCTTACAGTGATAAGATTTGTTTTTATTATATTTGAAATGGAAAATAAAATTAAAGACTTTTTAATATTTTAAATAATTAAGAAGGAAGTCATTAATTGAAATAGGTAAGTGTTCAGTTAATTTATAATCCTGAGTGAATCGCATCTCTTCTGCCCAATATTGGGTCACATGGTTTAGTAAAGTTCATACGGTTTAGTAAAATTTTCTTTTTGGGAATACACCCGATATGCTTTTCTACTTCAACCATTCCCTTTAAGACATTCCCTTTTTGTAAACATTTTCTTAATTAAATTAATGTGTGTGTGTGTTTTTGAGAGAAAAAATAGAGATAATTTTAGTATTCAAATAAAATTAATGTACTTTTACAGAATTCACTCTTGATTTTTATTCTCCAATAAGGCATGATGGTGGGGAGAGAGAAGAGTTTTCAGAGACAATTGAATGATTGAATATTACGTCTACTCTAGGATCAATCTGGTATTAATCAGCAATTAAATGCACAGTTTCTAATAAAATTATAACATCTGCCGGTTCCTAGAGAGAAGACAGGCTAATGCTGAAGGAAACAAAAGTTTGGATAGAGCAATTCGAAAGAGATTTGACAAGGGCACAGATGATAGAAGCAAACTTGCAGGATAAATATCAGGTAATGCATGAAAAAGAGACTTCAGTTTTTAAAAGCTTTGCATGAGTAAGATTCATATATGTCATTTAATCTATGTTTAATATTTCCAGTGATATGAATGAAAAAAAGTCCATAAAGAAATCATGCGCATTATCTTGCTTGCGTGTGATTTAATAATTGTGTTTCTACATAAATAAGTGGTTTGAATTGGGTGGGTCCACACTGTGTATACAGCTCTGAGGCTGCGTGACTTTTCCAGAACTCAGAATCTTATAAATAACCCAGAACACAAATACCTAGTTGTTTTTAAAGAAGTCATGATTTTGCAGATTCACGTAACAACAAAAGAAATCCACCAAAAAATGGTTTCAGTACCAAATTTAAAAATACTATAGAATAAGAGGAATTGAATACAGGATTGTGCCGCACGTATTTGGAATGGGCCCATTAATGGGATCAGTTTCTACAGCCACCTGCCTAGTTCCACACGATTGCATTCAGGTGAGGCCAGGCTGGTGGTTGTTTGCCCCAGTCATGTTACACTGTTATTAACTGGACGTGGCTTCCAGTTTCTACCTCCAAGGCACAAAATCATGCGACAGGTTTCCCAACGAAATTGTGACTTATTCTCTGCAGCACTGACATTTTCCTCACATTTAAGGTAGTGTTGCATTTTAGTAGCAAAGCTATACTATCGTGTACATTATATTTCAATCATCTGCACTACAAAAAAAGGTATCATGATGTGAGAGAGTCAACATGGCAAACAATAAAAGATTTGTCTATTGTGTTAGTGTGTGACTTCCTATAACCATATCTACAAAGTGTGCCTGAATTTAGATGGATGATGCCACTGATACGACATTGGATAAAGTTGGCAAAGCAGACAATGTGTAGGATATGCTTTTTTTTTTTTTGCTTTGAAATTCAATGTAATCTTTTCCCCCAAAAAATAAAATTTTCTGGGACGAGCTCCATTAAAATAAATGATTAAACCAGTAAATGGAGAATAGAAATGCAAGGATGGCGTACATGTACTTATTTGGTCCATTAGTGAGTTTTAGTTTTAGCGTAAATTGTCATAAACGAAATTTCACATTGTAAAAGTACCTGTTGCACAGGTGCTATTTTGTAAATCAGAACCACAGGATTAGAAAAGCACAGAACAGAAACACTCCTCTGGGCTAGTATGATCACCAGTTTTGTGAAATAGGGTTAGAGATCATCTGAAATCTGAACAGAGGGAACATTTCCTTTTGTTTGTGGGTTTGTGTGTCATCAACATTTTCTCTCTGTTTCCACTTTCAAATAATAGTGTATTTTCCAGTTTTTCCATGTATAGAATTTTGTGGAATAACATTGAAGATTGATTTCATGTTTTGGTAATTTTTTATTACATTAAGTTTAATAGGAGTCCCTGTGGTAAAATATTGACGCACCATCTCCCCCCAGTGTCCTTTATGTAGATTTACATGTGTGTTCACTCTGAGATTTGGACATTCTTTTAGACGTGTTTGTTATCTGTTAAATTCTGTAGGGCCAGCCTCATGTTCTTTAACATCAGTACACATGTTAGTGGTATTTTCAATTCACATGTGAACATGGAGTCACCTTTTAGGATGTGTTCATTTACTATAAAATGTGTAGAAAGTACTTAGCCTGGGGCCTGGTTCATGGTCAGGGCATGATGAATGGTAGCTGCTATTCTTATCATGTCTGTTATTGTTATTATCAACAACATATATTGAGTGTTATCCAAATATAAAAGGTTGTTATTTAGGAAATGTAGTTTCCTTTGCTTTTTTTGACTCGTTGCCATGTTGTTGCTGTTTTTCCTCTTCTAGTCATTCAAGCACTTCAGAGTCCAATATGAAATGAAAAGGAAACAGATTGAACATTTAATACAACCATTACAGAGAGACGGTAAATTGTCACTTGACCAAGCATTGGTGAAACAGTCCTGGGATCGAGTGTCCTCCAGGGTGAGTTCCCCCACGATTAACTCCATGGGGCTCACGTAGTTTAGTCAAGAACATTTTCCATCATCCTTTTCTACACTGTGATGTTGCATCAGGTCCCCTGCCTCTGCCTGAGGTAGGAAAGGCTTTCCTGTGGGAAAATCTTTGTCCTGTAAGTTAATGGAAGTGCTAATATAACACCTGTCCTGCCTCGCCTGCCCTACATGGGCTGTCACCATTGACCACATGACAGACTGAAATCTTGGAAGACCATGAGGGCTACTTCCCACTTTACACAAATTAACTCTGGGTTGTTTAACACTGGAGCCTTCACAACTTCTCCATTTTCCATAATCATGTTTCATCAATAGTTAATAATCTCCCCATATTCACATTCATTTTTATATTCTTTAATTTAACCTATCTTCTTATCTGGTCTTCAATGAACATGAAGGAAAATTGCTCAGTAACTTTTGCAAACTTAAAGACCAAGATTTTAAAACCTGTGACATTTCTATCACTAAGGGGGCTATTTGCCTTGAACTTCCCTATTTTCTTTGTTTCTATAATCTATTTTTCCCATAAGTTTCATCAAATACTGGCTTAGTTTCTAAGTACCTTACCCCATTCTACCTGGCATTCCATCAAGCTGGAGAAAGGTGTTTGAGAACTGACTGAAGTGGAAGACACGCAGACACGGTTCAGAATTGTATAATTATAAAAAGAATCTGGAATACTTGCCTGCGTCCAGAGATGTCTCGATGACCCTGGTTTTTCTGGCAACTGGCATGTGGGTGATCCACATGAGCTGGTGCATAAATTCCTGCATCCCTGAGCTTGTCCGCACCCCAGTCCTTGTGCTGCAATTTCCTCCGCATTCTCAAAGCATCAGATTGAACACAGATAATTTCTTACTTTATATTTATTAAGTTAACCTGAAATGATTAACGTAAAGGTTTATGTAGGCTTTAAAATCATTTGGGGGAATTTTAGGAATTGCCTCGGTATTGGAGATAATTCGGTCTTTCTTCTTTTGCATTTCAGCTCTTTGATTGGCATATACAGCTGGATAAATCTCTCCCTGCGCCTCTGGGCACTATAGGTGCCTGGTTGTACAGGGCAGAGGTGGCCCTGAGGGAGGAAATAACCATTCAGCAGGTCCATGAGGAAACCGCCAACACAATACAGCGGAAGCGTGAGCAGCACAAGGTAAAAACGCTGATCAGGAGACCTTCCAGCATAATGTGGTGTGGAGATGTGGCCTGTTTAGAACTCACACTGACCGGGCTTCCCGGGCGTCCATTCCTACTGATTCAGAGATGTCACACTGCATATACAGCTCCGAGGCTTCGTGACTTTTCCAGAACTCAGTCTTATAAATAACCCGGAACACAAATATTTAGTTATTGCTTTTATAGAAGTCATGATTTTGTAGATGTCACATAACAACAAAAATATCCACCAAAAAATGACGTTAGTGCCAAACTGAAACTCACTGTAGAATAAGCTGAATGGAATAAAGGATTGCGCCGTGCATATTTGGAGTGGGCCCATTAATGGGATCAGTCTCTACTGCGACCTGCCTAGTTCCAAGCTATTGCATTCAGGTGGAGGCAGGCTGATGGTTGTTTCCCCACCTGGTTACACAGTTATTCATTGGATTTTGGCTTCCAGAAAAGCCTAGGTCACGTCCATGTTGAGATTCCCAGAATATTAAAAATAGGGAGAAATGCTAAAGCAGTGTTACACTAATAACACCACTTTAAGCAATTAGCAGTTCACCCTAAAGACAATTCCAAAATTGTTTTCATGTAAATCCTGTAACAATTAAAACAATGCTTAAACAATGTGAATATTTCATACAAAAGGAGTCCCATAGGGTTGTACCAGTAAGTGTAGAATGCATATTGATTGCGGATAAATGTGTCAATTCAGCTAATATGCACCAGGGAGACTGCTGAAGGTGCCTCCAATCCAGAGGTTTGAGAAACAGCATGTGTTTGTGGTTCATTAAAAGACTTACATCTAATTGAAATGCTCCACCAAAGAGAAAATGCCCTACAATATTAACTATGCTGTTTACTAGCATGAAAGATGCAGCAGAAATCTTAATTCAGAGTATACTCTAGGCGGCATCTGCCCCTGATGGGGTATGGATTTAAATTGGATGCATGCTGTTAGTCTTCTCAGTGATTATAGGATTTGAGGTTCTTCTTGTCTCTTCTGGCTCCCTGGAGAGAGAGAGACCCTGTGCCAACCACTAAGTGTGCAGCCGGAAGCATCTCTCTGCCAAAGAGCAGTAAACAACCATGAAAACCAGAAGTGAACTGGAGTGGGGAGGAGGGAAGGGTAGGAATCAGAGATGATGGTTATCTGAGACTGAAAACCAGACAGGATTAGACTGCAAGCTAGGGAACAGGATGAGAAGACAATAGGATGCGAGCAGAGGCTGATAGGGGCTAATTTAAGATGAAGTTCCAGGCAAGTTTCCAGAATGATCTTTTTACTGAGGTAGGAACTCATACTAGATCTGGGCATAGGTATTTGAAGTCGTAGAGTCATAAAGCAATGTAATTGTCAATTATAAGGTAAATTTTCATTCATTCAAAATATATTTATTAGGTGCCTATAGTAAGCTAAGCTTTGGTAATGTGAGAAATGTGAATCATGGTTAGGAAAACTAAAATGATAGACTTTTCTCAAAAGCAGAAAAATCAGTTCATCAATTTGGTATCAGTACTCTGCTCTGCTATATTGGGCTCACTTGAAAATGCAGTAAATTGAGAAAAGCACAATAGATGACTCATCAATATGTCAGCAAGAATGTTTGAGAATATTATCTCCGCATCCCAGTCCCAAAGTAATTACAGCTCATGCCATGAAAACTTAAATATGTCCTCAAGATCTAGAATTCTTGATTTTATACATTCATCACATTTTTTAATATAACACATGACAATCTTTCATTACTTACTATATAAGCAATCGTTGAAAATTGAATTCAGATAAATATATTTTTTCAAGAGTTCATGTTATGTTTTGACCAATGTTTTTTTATTATTTTTTTAAATTAACTTATATGTATGTAGAAACATGCTTATGCTGGAAAACAAGCTACACCTCTATAATCTTTTCTGTTTTTCAGATGCCCTAATACTCAGTTATCTAGAAAGCTAACAACAATAATCATAGCTACTTACACTTGAGGATTTAGCCATCTTTCAGTCATAAGTACTTAATTTTGCTAAGCACTTGACATTGGGGATTTGAAATAGGTATTATTATTCTCATTTTGCAGGTAAGTAAAGTTTTGGCAGAAAAAGGTTATGTGCCTGTCTCAGCATCTCACCGTCCACACAAAATCGCCCCAATCCCAAATCTTCATTTCCTCTGTGCCCTATCCTACTGCCATTTTACTGCCCGCATCCTCCCGTGCCATCAATTACGTCCCTTTGTACTCTGCTAAATTCAGTTCTCAGTCATTCAGATCACCCCTTGTACACACGCTGCCCACCTCATCCAGGCCTCACTTTGTCCTACTCCCCTGGTGAAAGCACAGCCCTGGTGAAAGCCCACGCTCTGCCTAGCTCCTGCCCACACACATGCAGCTGACTGTGGCTCAGAAACTCACCCCGGGCGCGATGACTCACCCAGGTGGGCCCTTCAAGCTGCCTGGCACTCCAAAGGCATTTCCCGACTCCATTCCCTCTCCATTCCGGGGACAGCTATTTCATACCTTGTCTCCTCAAACCTTCCACACCTCCTCCCCTCTCCTTACTCTTAGCTGCTGACAGGGCTTCCTATTTCTCTGGGAAAATAGAAGCCATCAAAAAAGAATTTCCGCAAGCTCCCACGACCACAGCATCCCACCTACGGGCATCTGTGCTTGAATCTCCGTCCTCACTTCTGTTACTATGGGTGGACCATCTGTGCTCCGAGCGAAGGCCCACCCGCCCCACATGCACTAGATCCCATCCTCCCTGCTCCTCTGCAGAGGGCAGCTCCCCGAGGGCTCCCCTTCTCTGTGGCTTTTCTCTCTCTTTTGCTGGATATTTCCTACCCTCATAAAATAGGCTGCTATTTCTCTCATCTTAAAAATTCTTTTTCTTTAAAAAAATAAAATAAAGAAAACGTGTCTCTTTCCTAACTATACTTTCCCATCTGGCTACTGCCCATTTTTCCTCTTTCCTTTTACAACAGCAAAGCTCTTGGAAAGAGTTGTCTATGCTTTCATTTTGGCTCCAAAACACTCTTCCCCCATTCTTCCCAGAACCCATTCCAACCAAATTATCCCTAGCAATGCTGTCCATCCCAAGCAGGGATCTCCTTGATCCTCACTCAGTGGCCAGTTCTCAGGCCTCATATTACCTCCCCTGTTGTTACAGAATAGGAGAGGGGCTTGTCTCCCCAGGTTGCTCGTGGGGGCGGGGTTCTTGGTAAGGCTAGGATAAGCATTTCCGGAGTTCCTCATGGGAAGATGAGATATTGTAGGAACCTTTATTTCTGTGGAATTACACCTCTGAGTTTTCAAGTGTCCATTTCCCTTAGTCCAGTCATAGAAGAGACTGGACTTCAGTAGCTGGGGCTTTGGTAGAGCTGAAATCAGAGTCAGCGTTCAGAGCTCCCTTTCAATGTTGGTGCAGGGTCCAGTCCAGCATCAGGCTAGTTTGCCTGGTTTCCCCACTAAAGTCTGTGAATCCATTGTGTGTGGGGTTCAAATAGCTGTGGACCATAGGGGCAAATACAGGAGAATCAAAAGAGTGTACTCCAAGCAACAAAAGCAACAAGAGATAGAATTCCTTTTAGATATAGATAGATAGAGATAGAGATGGATAAAGATAGATAGAGATAGAGATAGAGATAGAGATAGAGATAGAGATAGAGATAGAGATAGAGATAGAGATAGAGATAGATATATATCTCTAAATGTTGATGAACTTGCAGTGGCCACACCCATTCTGGTCAACCATCTCTGTTCCCAGATGTTATTGACAGCCAAATACCTTTTCTATGTCACCCCAACGTTACTGGGCATGTGTCTGTCTTCTCTTTGTTGGATTTCTTCCCCTAGTGTTTTGCAGGGACTAGGCCAGTATCCCATGGGGAATGTGAAATTGAAACTTCACAAGTGAAGCTGCCCCAAATGACATGCCTATAATATCTGGCATTCCTTTTGCTTCTTTCCTATTATTAATTAGCTAATTCCAGTGGTATCACTATCAGAATCATTTTACACAGTTACCCCTTTATCCTCGACGCACTTTCTTCATTTGGTTTCCTAGTTTTCTTTCTCTTCCTATGGCTCTGGCTTTCTAGTCTTTCCACAATATTTATTATGTGCAAAGCAGTGTTCTAAGCATTTGTGATACACCCATGAGCAAAATAGGCAAAAAGCCCTACCCTTATGTAACTTAACTTCTAGTGAGAGGAGGAAGATCAGCAATAATAAACATAATAAATGAATGTTTGAGTAGAAGCCAAAAGGACAGGAAGTATTAAGTGGTGTTGCATTTTTAAGTAGGGCAGTCAGTGGAAGCTCACTGAAAAGATGACATCACACAGGCAAGCACATTCCCACCTCAAGGCCTTTGCCCTTGCCATCACTCTGGAATGTTCTCCCCCTTGACTTGAAACGTTCTCCCACTTATATTCCCATGATGTGCCTCTTTGTCTCCTTTGGGCCTTTATAGGAAGGTTACCTTACAGTCCACACTTTCGTGGCCACCTCTTTGAAATTACACTCTCTTTCCCCCTTCGTTGTAACTACTGTTTTAATCATTTACCTCATTTATTGCTTGATTTCCTACACTGTCATCTCAGCTCCATAAGGGCAACTTCATTGCTTGTTTTTCTCTCTTGTGTTCCCAGCTTCTAAAAATGGTTTTAGAAATATCCAAGCTTCCAAATTTTTAATTGGGTCAATATTGCTCATTCGTGTTTTCTAAGAATTTGTGCCATTTGCCTAACTTTTCAAAATTATTGTCAGAAAATTGTTCAAAATTGTCTCTTCTAGTTTTTGGTAATCTTTTCTGTGCCCACAGTTAAGCCCCTATGTTTGCTCCATGTTGTTTCTTTGCACCTTCTCACTCTCCTTAATTGTGCTTTTGGCATTGTTGGTTTTCTCTGTCATATCCTAACCATCTTTACCCATCTACTTTCTTACCAGAGGAATGATATTATCACTTTTTAAAAAATATTTTAATAGTTTATTTATTTTTAGAAAGAGAGGAAGGGAAATGGAAATGGAGGGGAGAAAGAGAGAGAGAGAAAGAGAGAGAGAGAGAGAGAGACATTTATGTGAGAGCATAACATCAATTAGTCATTGAACTGGCAAGCTCATGGTGTACATAGGATGATGCCCAACCAATTGAGCCACACCAGCCAGGGCAATTATTACCACTTTTTTAATGGCATCACCCTGGCTGCTGTGTGAGAATAGATTGGGTTAAAGGGTAGGAGCCACTTAACCAGTTTCAATAATCCAAATAGAGTCACCAGAACCAGAGTGGTCGTTGTGGAGATGGTGAGAAATGGTCAGATTCTGAATAAAATTTTAGGTCAGAGCAAAGAAAATTTTCAGCATTAGATATTGATTATGAAGGAAGGGGAGTCAGACATGACACTGATTTGGGGACTGAGTAACTGGGAAATGGAATTCTTATCAGTTCAGACAGAGAAATGATAAAGCAGATTTGACATAGAAATGTGTCTGGATCATAGAAGGGAGGTAGAGAGTGACTGAAATACAGCAGTAGCTGCTCCAGGACAGTCCTCTCTCCTCTGGACCAGCTTGGCCGCACGTACTGCCCTCTTTCTGGGAGAGAGAGATGTGTGAGCATCTGTGCAGTTACCTACAGACTCAAAGCAAGTTAAAACATAGATACAGCCAAATATAAAACATAGATACAGCCAAATACCAGTATGTCAGGATAGAAATAGTTTGCCCCTGGCTTTTTCTACAATGTAAAAATTAATATCCTGCCCCAAAATTAATGTCACGTATGTCAACAAACACATATGACTTCAAACATTTTAATTTAGAGCATGAGAGCCTTTCAGTCTTTCCTCCCATCAAGTGTTTCTCATAAGGCTTTAGGCTCTTTTTTTTTTTTTTTTGCTTCTGTTTTCTCCAATTAATCCACTAAATCCTGGTGTGGGAGGAACAATATTCACTTAAACATATCACTCTGGTGGACTCAGGTGTCTTACTTTTCAGTGAGTGACAAGCTGTTGAGTATTTATTCTGCTGTTGAGAAATAAACGAGGCTCTAGAATATATGGCATGAAATTGTTCACCTCTGTCTTGCTTTACAATTGGCTAGAAATTGTGAAATTCATGTAAATCCTTATATAAATAAGTCTGTTGACAGTGAAAACCTCTGAAAACAAACCAAGGGAGATTCAAATTAATCTAAATAAATTATTCAAATTGTGGAGTTCTATACAGTCTGCAAAGAATACTTACAAACTTAACATGTGATATCTATGGGAAATTCCCTGTGCTTACTTGAAATCTTCCAACCATAAAGGTATTTTCATAAAATGTTGTAATATAGTCAACTTACTTTAGATGGCAAGCAAATATCACTTTATGATAGCTTGCATGCATTCAAAATAAAAAAACCATAGCATTTAATATTTTTTTGCCGTTAAAGGGTTAAACTAGTTGTACTTAGTGTTAAGCGTTTAAAAACCAGCATATCTCAAATTCCAGGGAGGAGAAAAATGCCACCAAATCACTGTGTGTGGCAATCATGCCATTTCCCTTTAGCTCATGTACCTTTAAAACGTGTGAATGCATTGCTGTGCGAGTGGCATGTGTGTTTAAAAGATGCCATGATCGTTAGACGCAGCGCTAGCCGGGGCCGTGCAGACCAGCACGGGTTCCTGTGCGAGGGGAAAGCCTGCGACAGGCGCCGAGCCCCATGTGGATGTGGCAACAGCATCAAATTGTCGAACACATTGACTCATTGGTGCAGGCTGCAAATTATGCTTCTTAGCCTCCTGTGAACATGTTGCCTCATTTTTTTTATTATTTTTTTCTTAAACCATATCTTAGGATCTGCTTCAAAACACAGATGCCCACAAAAGAGCCTTCCATGAAATCTACCGGACCCGGTCGGTCAACGGGATCCCAGTGCCACCTGACCAGCTAGAGGACATGGCCGAGAGGTAAGCAGATGTCTTAGATGAAGCCTCTTTGTAAAATGCTCAGTGAATGCTTTTTTCATCGCTTTTCCTTTTTTTTTTTTTAATGCATTTGTATTTTCTTGTACAGAAAGGCTTACATTTGGTAGAGTAAAATTGGACTCCCATAACATATGCTAAAGCATGCCAGCATGCTAACGTATCATTAATTAAAGAGTTAACCTGCTTGTGTTCAGAGCCTGGAAATCACAGAACTGGTTTCTTCAGAGGCTGTATTTTTATTCAGGGCTGTGAGGAACATTATGTAATATTGCAAGAACAGTGTATAAAAGAAACAGATGAGAGATGCTGGCAGGGGAAAGAGCTATATCAAAGGCTTCACTCAATCCCGATTCGCCTTTAAACCCAGAGCCAGAAAAAGGAATCTGATCTCCAGATAGTGATCGATCAGCCAGAGTTTAGAAGACCCGGTGCCTGCATTAGATTCCTCCCGGACTGTGACAGGTTAAGTAAGCCCCGCTCTGTTACTTAGTTACATTCTGTGCATTCTCCTTGTTTTATTTCTAGGTTTCATTTCGTTTCCTCCACATCAGAACTGCACTTAATGAAAATGGAATTTCTAGAATTAAAGTACCGTCTGCTCTCACTGCTGGTTCTTGCAGAGTCGAAGCTGAAGTCTTGGATCATCAAATACGGGAGGAGAGAGTCGGTGGAGCTGCTGCTGCAGAACTACATTGTAAGTGTCCCCGGTGCTTGGTGGCGGGATCAGAGGGCCGGGGATGTCGCACTGAGTACTGGCCAGTGTAGCTGATAACTTCATCTTGGGTTGAAACATGAAGGCTTCCAGTGTGTTAAAGGGGCTCCATAGAAGTTTGTGAGCTATTCATTGCCATCTGAAATATACAACTGAAGTCTTCAGAAATATAAAAGATTTTGCTGCATTAACCGTATTGAACCATTGTGACTGACTTTATTGCTTAAAAAAGAAAAGTTTTTGTATTGTATACCCATGACTTTGACTGTGAGCTCACCATTGAAACAGAGTGAACATACTTAAAGGTTATCTTCTTGTCTTCTAAAACCCAGTCTTGGAGAACAATTCTCAATTGTTGTAAACAATTTTTTTTTTTTTAGATTAGGTCCAGCATGTCTTTTTTAGGGTTATTCCCTGAGCATTTTTGCTTCTTGTGTGCACCCAGGAAAAGTAAAAATTTGTAAATCTCTGTACCAATTTAATTTTTAAAGATTATCTCATATTTTGGGTTTTCAGTAAAGATTATCTCATATTTTAGGTTATTTAGATAGAATAGTAGTCCTGTACTAATGAAGGAATTAGGTTGGTCTATAACTAGGAGTTTCCATTTACATGTAATTAGAGAATTATAATTATCGAAGGCACCTTATTTCTCTTAAACACCCACCCCCCAAATTTATTAAAAATACAAATTTTCTCCGAAAGAAATGTTAATAGAACATCTCAGTTCTGACTTGTTCCATTGATGTTTAATCACAAATTCTAAATAATAAATTAATAAATTCAAAATGTAGGCCCATATGTTACCTACCAGTCACAGTAACTGTGTAATTGACATGATTGATAGTTGTTGAAACCATGTCTTTATTGAAGAAGCATTCTAGAACCATAAAACATTTTGCTACATTTCAATTTCATTTTCTAAGTGATAAATGAACAACGTGCATTTAGGGAGGAAAAGGTTTAACAGGTTTGTGGTAAAATATTTCTTTTGATTTAATTTATTGTCTCAGAAATAATTGTCAAAATGTGAACTCTGTTGTATGTTCCCTTATTCATTTTGAATTATTTTGAAAAGCAATACAAAAATCTATATTTTTTAACTGCAAGTACTTCCATCAGACTTTTAAATATTAAATACAGATATGTATTTATGTATTTGGGTTTAGTCATATAAATGATACACTCTGAACTCAGTAGGTAATTATTCAGGATTCGTCTTTTTCCAGCTATTTAAGGACGACCAGTCAGATTGAAATGCCCAATAGGAGTGTTGCACCAGGTTAATGTTCAACACAACGATGTTAGTAATTCTCTTTGACTTCCTCAAGTGAAAGGTTTGTAAGTGGAGAGTTGTTACCAATGATTTTTAAAAAAGCAGTATTTTCTGCCAGTCCATAAAGTTCACCATACAGCTCACTTTAAACTGCTTTCTAAGTCAGTCATTTGTAAAATTGCTAGTTACTCTACAAACATAGCAGGTTTCAATGAACATGTCCTAATATTCTTATGCCCTGTGAAAAAGACCTATTTATCACTCATACTTATTTCCCAAAAGGGGCTTTACGGCATTTTTTAACAGTTTGAATAACTTTTGAAGATTGAAAATTTGTCATTTGCGAAGGGTTTTCATTTTGTTTCCCCAAGGAAACAAAGACGGAACGCTTAAGTCACATGCTCCGATGGCCTAGTTGGTAAGGAGTGGAGTCAGGATTTGAATCCATCTCTTTCCTACTCAAAAGCCCTTGTGCTTAAGCAGTAAACTTTACTAACAAAATTGTCTGTGAGAAAATAATTTTTAACTTTAATAGACCAAATCATCAAAATGATTTCTTATAGCTAAAAGAACTAAAGAATTGTAACTCACATAAATATTAGTTCCATTTAGTATTGGTCCATATTGACAATATTTTCCACTTTCACACTGTAGACTGATAGTTCCTACTATTTCTGTTATAGGCAACATGGATTTAGGGCAGGGCGAGGTCAGATGGGGACCTTATGGAAGCTTGGCCACCATCACACAGAAAGGTGTTGAAGCATGGCTCAGCTCCTTACTACCCATGTCACTTTATAAATAGCTTGATTCTAGAAGACCCACTTTTTCCTAAATCTACATATACAAAAGCCTAAGCGACCATTTGACCGTTCGACCGGTAGCTATGACGCGCACTGACCACCAGGGGGCAGACGCTCAACACAGAGGCATGGAAACATGGAACTGACTGATGAATCTCAGAGGGTATGGGGGAGGAGGGGAGGGTGGGAAGAGATTAACCAAAGATCTTATATGCATACTAGAGGCCCAGTGCATGGATTTGTGCACCGGTGGGGTCCCTTGGCCTGACCTGTGGGTATCAGGCCAAAACCGGGAGTCCAAAATCCCCCAAGGGGTCCTGGATTGCAAGAGGCCACATGCCAGGCTGAGGGACCCCACCGTGCATGAATCTATGCACCGGGCCTCTAGTTTAATAATGATGATAATAATAAAAATAATAATAATAGGAATTTTCTAAGGAACAAAGACTGACACACACTGTTTTACTTCTACCTGACACCCCACAGACACTCTCTGATCCTTTTGGAGTTTGGAGGAAAATCACTCTCTTTAAAACAGACTATTTCAAAGAGTATAAAGACTTTCAATATAATTAGAAATCAGGTTCTTAAATATAATCCTTTCCTTGTTTTCTAAAAATAATTTACTGTAGTGAACCATATGCTGCAGTTTCTCCTAATAACCAAAATAATATTCAGGATGTAAAATTTCCATAATTATCTTTGCCTTAGTCTGAATTCTCAATTAAATCTTTTAAAAATTTATTTTTCAATTAAATTGGGCACACCCCACACCGGGGATCTAGCCCACAATCTGGGCATGTGCCCTGAATGGGAATTGAACCGTGGCCTCCTGATTCATAGGTCAGTGCTCAACCCCTGAGCCACGCTGGCTGGGCCTAATTTGTATTTCTTAATCCCTTCACTTTTTCACCCAGTCTCCCAAACACCTTGTTCTTTGGCAACCATCACTTTCTATTGAGTCTGTTTTTGTTTTGTTTTTTCATTTATATTTTGTTATTTAGATTCTGCATGTAAGTGTTCATTGCATTATTTACATTAACCAAGATATGAAAGCAACCCAAGTGCCCATCAATAGATAAGTGAATAAAAAGTCGTGGTGCATATACACAATGGAATATCACACGGCCATAAGAAAGAATGAACTCTGACCATTTGCAACGGCATGGATGGATTTAGCGGATACTATGCTAAGTATTATAAGTCAGACAGAGAAAGACAAATACCACATGATTTCACTTATATGCAGAATCTAAAGAACAGAATAGAAGAACAAACAACAGAAACAGACTCAATTCAATCTTACTCATCTAAAAAAAAGATACTTTTTTTTAAAGGTTAGAAAATTAGAGAATGTGCTTTCTATAACTTCTTGTACCAGGTACATGGCCTGCAGCTGGTAAGTACTTGATATATTCCTGGAAAATACTTCACAAATGCTTGTTGAATAATTTAGGCTACTGAAAGAGATTACATACTATAATGAAAATCAGAAGATGACCGATTTGGTTCTTGCTCTCAGAGTTGTTCTTAATATGACCCTGTTGGTTAACACATGCTTCAATTTTACTCTGGAAAAAATAGGATAACATTTTGTTCTTTCACATAAAATAAAAGAAGAGCTCTGGGAACTTTGGACTGTGTGAATGCAACATAAATAATATGAACATTTATTTTATTGTTTATGATTATTTCATTAATGTACATAGACAATTCTGATGAAACCACTCCTCAGAATTGATTTTTTAAATCTTAAATTATCTGGCTTAGCTCCCTTTGAGTGAAATTGATGAGCCTTTTATTTCTTATACCTATATTTATCTTGTGAGAGTAGAAATACAGACTTTTCCCCTAAGACTTTGAATTTAGTGGCACAAAGAGGTATCTTATTTTTCTTTAAATGTCTACTGACTAATGCAGCTTTTTTGTTCAACTTGACATCCAAATGTAAACCTTATTTTGAAAGAAATAAAGGAATCCTGTCCCTGTTATTTTAAACACGCATTTGTGTTTACTTTTGCAAAATCTGAGAGATTGTCTCTAGATAGCTCACAGTAAAAAGGTTTGGCACTCTTCCTGCTAAAGTAATTCTAACAGACAAAATAATTCATATTACTAAGTGGATTTACTAAATATCCAGAAAAAAGAATCAAGATAAATGGAACAATTAAAAAGTAAAATAACAAAGAAAGCATTGTCCTCTAAAAACTGTTTAGCTTTCCTCATGGGAAAGCTGAAAAAAACTTTAATAAAACCCTACAGTATTAATAAAATTCTTAAAACATTCCCTCCCCCCCCCTTTGACCAGAAATAAAACTAGAAAAAACTTTTCTCTCTTCTTCATTTTCAATTTGTTTCTAAATTGCTCCAGCAAAAGCCTAATTAAGTCTTTCTGTCCAGTAGAGGCACGATTTCCCATTTCTTTGGCACTTGTAACAATTTTCCCATTAGCTTCTTGAAGTTTTTGCCCAAACTAAAGGCTGTTTTTAAAACTTTCCCAGAGATATTTATCTTTTCAATTTCTTACAGTGTCTTGAAGATTAGGTGTAATTTTCCTTTAAAAAAAATCAAATCATGACTTGCTTATTTGATTAAGTTACTAAAAATGTAAATTACAGTAAATTACTTTTTCTCCAGTTGGGGAGCAGGGAGAGGTTAAAAAAGTAGCACATCAGGCTGACTAACCAGCCAACCAGACTATGGTGGAATTACTTTATTCTCACACAAAAATAATGAAGCCTATTAAAATTATTGAATAAAGTATTCATCATAGGACCCCTCATTCCAAGCAACTCACAGCTTGCTCTCTTTACCATTTCCCTGGAGAACAGTTAATATGTAAGTAAATGCTTTTGCACATAAGATGATATGAAACATATTATACAGGTAATTTTTAAATGTTACAATGAAATATGATAAATGTTTATCAATAAAATCTAGGGATGTCTATGCCATTGCTGTCTGAGTAGTTTTGCATTTGCACACAGCATTTTGCATCTTCTTATTAAGCATCCATCAGCCTACTATTGAGGACTTCAGCTGGTTTTTGAAGGCTAATTTTGCATTTTATTATAATGACATCAAGTATGTCAGTGAGTTCCAATCATACGACCTAATTATGCTGTTTAGAGAATGTAAAGAGCTTTTGGTGATGTGTTGTTACCTATAATTACATCAATTTCCTACTTTGGAGAAGTAGGAATAATCTTTGAAACAGGAGCTATTTCATATTTATGGGAGTTAACTGTTAAAAAACTTACCTAAGGATTTGTTGTGTGTTCTCAATTTTATAGTATCCATTTGCTGATAGGAACTCTATTATATATGTAAATTACATACTGACATAGGCATGCCTTGTCTGTAATTTTTATACTAAGAAATAGAAATTGGAGGTCATGGATAACATGGGTGGAATGTGAGATTATTAAACATTTTTCTACTTGTAAACATTTTTGTACTTATTTTTTATTTTAAGGGAAGGGTGCAGTGTGCCATTTATTTATATTCTGAAGTTCCTTGGAGCAATCATTCACCAGAATTATGGTTCATAAAGCAACAGAATTTCGCTGCTACACCCCAGTGGGACACTCGATGATGTTCTTCTAAATTTAGTGCTTTCTAAGTGTTAGCCTCAGGTCCCCTGGAGAAACATCTGAAAACAAACGCTTGGGTAGAGAGGAAATAGAATATTTTCTCAGTCTAGGGGTGAGTTAGAACTCAAAGTGTGGAAATACTTTATAAACTCAGAATAATTAAGTTATTTATGGCAGTTGAATTGATTTGATATTTTTAGGAAGAAGGAGGTTGGTAAATTGGGGGAGCACATTCACATACTGAAGAAGGTTGGGTTTGTCGTTTCCACCTAAGCCAGTATTTGTTATCTTCTAACTATTCCTCCTTTTCTAGACTTTTATAGAAAACAGCAAGTTCTTTGAACAATATGAAGTGACATACCAGATCTTGAAACAGACAGCAGAGATGTACGTCAAAGCCGATGGTTCAGGTAAAACTCGTGACAGAATCTGTTTCAGTGTTGAATACAGGAAAATTTAGGAACTACAGATTTCTATATAAAAAAATACAGATTTCTATGTGAAATAATTTTTTGTTCTCTTGTGGAATCTTTGTGTGATCATATCATTGGTCTAGAGAGCATACATTGGATTCAGCAACAATTGACTTTGTATAATGCCTAACCTGCATCATCATATGTGTTTGTGTGTGCGCACGCGCACGTCTATGTGTGATCTAAGGGACAGCAAAATGAACATTCATTTTCTAAATTCCAATTTTCCAACCTATTTTCATTTCTGAGGATTCATAGCAAAAAAAATGGGCTAACTTGAATATTTAATAAAGTAAATGAAAACTTAAGTTTGTGTAAAGGCCTAAGTCGTAAAACATTCTTGTTTCAACTTATAAACATGTCATATTTGCTGAAAATGAACTATAGCATTTGTGATTGATACTATATGTGTGTCTATCTATTTGAGTGCATATAAAATGTGAACAAATATATGTGTCACTTACTGCATCCCATTTATTAAGAATTTTAAATATATTATCATCTTCAATCTTTGAATAAGATATTTTCAGTAATAACTGAATGAAATTCTAAAGAATTATAAATACATACCAGTGTAATAGACTCTAGAAAAAAGATATGGTAGATTTAAAATATAAAATAAAGATTGTGCCCTAGCCAGTTTGGCTTAGTGCATAGAGCAGTGATGGTGAACCTTCTGAGCTCGGCGTGTCAGCATTTTGAAAAACCCTAACTTAACTCTGGTGCCGTGTCACATATAGAAATTTTTTGATATTTGCAACCATAGTAAAACAAAGACATATTTTTTATATTTATTTTATATATTTAAATGCCATTTAACAAAGAAAAATCAACCAAAAAAATGAGTTCGCCTGTCACCTCTGACACGCGTGTCATAGGTTCTCCATCACTGGGAGCATCAGCCTGCGGACCAAAGGGTTCTGGGTTCGATTCCGCTCCAGGGCAGGTACCTCAGTTACAGTCTCCTCCCTGACCTCGGCCCTGATCAGGGCATATGCAGGAGGCAACCAATTGATGTCTTTCTCTCAAGACATTGATATGTTGCTCTTCCACTCTCTCTAAAAATCAATGGAAAATAGCCTCAGGTGAGGATTAAAAAATAATAATAAAATAAAATAAAGATTGCCATGTGTTTTATCTGTGTCAGTGGAAGAAGCCGAGAATGTGATGAAATTCATGAATGAGA
This sequence comes from Myotis nattereri, assembly GCF_964212035.1. Taxonomy (NCBI): domain Eukaryota; kingdom Metazoa; phylum Chordata; class Mammalia; order Chiroptera; family Vespertilionidae; genus Myotis; species Myotis nattereri. The sequence continues at coordinate 92,145,438 of NC_138081.1, read as the reverse complement.
CCACGGCGCAGTGGAGGAACCTGTCGGTGGAAGTCCGCAGCGTGCGGAGCATGCTGGAGGAAGTCATTGCCAACTGGGATCGCTATGGCGACACCGTGGCTGGGCTGCAGGCCTGGCTAGAGGATGCCGAAAAAATGCTAAGTCAATCGGAGCTAGCCAAAAAGGTGAGGCTGCTTCTGACAAGAGGAGAAGGGCATGCATACATTTAAAAATAAAGATTGCAATATATTTACTCAAGAATCCCGACTTTGCCTGAAAAGTTGCACATTCAGGGTAGTAAAGTATTGTATACTAAGAAATGCACCGCTTTATAAAAGTTATGTTAGAACAGTTGCCTGCCTGACAGTTCAGTGTTTGATTTTGCATTCAGAAGAGCAAGAACTGATGGGGGAAAGGCAAGCCCAGTGGGCAGCAGAGGGCGCTGTACTCACAAAGTCTGCTCCTGGGAGGCCATATCCAGGGCAGGGCCCTGTGGATTTCAAAATTTAAGATTAAAACATAGTATTGGATCTGTGGGATGGCATCCACGGTTTACAGATGGGTCACTGCATTTTTTTGTCTCTTTGGTTATTCTTTTTCAGATTTTATTAACCTCCGTCCAGGGTCTCATTCTCAGCAGGCATGATTCCCTGCTCCATTTACAGGTGTACATGTGTATATGCAAAAGTTACTGTTTTATTTTAATGTCACTTACATTTGAAAATAACATGAAATAGACTGATTTCTCTATATACAGGGGTGGGCAACAGTCCGTTTACATTTGTGAGTATGTGAAACAGACTTCATTCTTGTATTTTATTTTTTGATTATTATATTACTTATTTGTACTATCTGTCTTATTGTTGCTATTAATTCATATCCTTACTTATGATTTATCTTTTAGGTAATTATGGATGGTCATGTAAACCTACTTTTCCCCACCCCAGTATATACTTTTTAATGGGAGCCAGACATTTCCCACGGAAAAATCCATTTACATGTATAAGAAGTTAAAATGCCAGACTCCATTAAGAAATATAGTACATATGTTAGAATTAACTGCTTGCCGTCCAAGATTGGTTCATCTATCATTGTGATATACAAGTAGAAGTATCATTTTAAAAATGTTTTACCATTTCATATTTCATTTAGGTTACATATTCTTGTGTGGCTGATGGTGACAGAAATGATATAGCTATACAGATTTTGGCTTTTCTGATTAGACCACCGTGCCCGAGTAGATGTCATATGTGTTAATTTTATCCAAGGAAACATAACTGCCAGAAACAGAACTGTTCTTGTCTATTTATGGAGGAAGAACTCCCACACAGAGCTTCTGAAATGGATTTTGAATTATCTTTTGTTTCCCTGCTTTCACTGTGGTGTGTGTGTGTACATACACTGGCACATACACGCTTCACTTGAAATCAGGTGGAAACTACATCATTGTCAACTGTGTAACGTTAAACGGATGAGGGAGGATGTTATTGTATTCAATTGTATTCAGTGTTCCTGGCCCCAGATACTTAATTTTTAAATTTTTAAATTTCCTTTGATGGTTTAGCTCCATGATTAGTAATTATCTTGATGATCTACTGTATTCTGATTTTAAAACCAAAAGTAACAGGTCAAAAGTTTGTTTACAATTTTTTTTTGAGGAAGTCAAGCAAGTATGTCTTTCCAATCTATATTTTCCTACAATAGTATCTCTTTGTTGTTGTTGTTCGTAAATCCTCACCCGAGGATATTTTTTTCCATTGATTTTTAGAAGGAGCGGAAGGGAGGGGGAGAGACAGAGAGAGAAACATCTATGTGAGAGAGCCACATCAATTGGTTGCCTCCCCTCATGTGCCGCAACCAGGGCCAGGGATCAAGCCTGTAACCTAGGTACATGCCCTTGACTAGAATCGAACCCAGAACCCTTCAGGCCGACACTCTACCCACTGAGCCAAACTGGCTAGGGCAATAGTATCTTTTATATGACTCTGACACTGACATTTACTCACTGGTAGACAATGTATAAGTCCTTTATGCTCACAGAAATCCCACTTTTCATCTGAAAAATAGGAATAACAGACATGGTCGCATTTTGTTTTGTCTTCAGCAAAAGATATGGCATAGATGTTTTTTATAGAAATACACTCAGCATTTCTAGTTCACACTTTTGAAACTCTTTATTAAATATTTGCATTTTGAGAGTTAGGATTTACCTTCAAATGTACAAATTTTCAAACAAAGATATTTCTCTTAGTTTGGTCATTATCATATTCTTTATTAAATTTGGCGTATGGTTTGCAATAGGATGCATTGTTTATTGTCTAGGACTTTTTTCGAAATTTGCCTCATTGGATACAGCAACACTCTGCCATGAACGATGCTGGCAATTTTCTCATTGAAACGTGTGACGAGGTGGTTTCCCGTGACCTTAAACAGCAGTTATTATTGCTCAATGGGCGCTGGAGGGAATTGTTCATGGAAGTCAAGCAAGTATGTCTTTCCAATCTATAGATGCCTGAAACATGCATGTGTTATCAATGTTGCATTGAACAGTCTGTTAGAGACTATTTTGTTAGTCTCTATTAACGTAGGCTTATTAAAGCCGAGTCCAGATGTGTCTAGATCTGTTATATTGGTCCTTTATTCGTTCCCCTGAATAACAGAGGGACATAACAGAAATGTGGAGTTTGAGTAATGATTATACTGCCATATGGGGCCTATGCATATGGAACGATTCATGTTTCAAATTATAGTTCTTCACTTCTGTGCTACTTCCTTTTCTTTTCTTTCTTTCTTTCTTTCTTTCTTTCTTTTTTTTTTTTTTTACTTTCGTGGTCATTGGGCTTCAAGTGTATCTAACATAAGAGTCAGGAATGAGGGTCTTTCATACCATGTAAGGGTTGCAGAGAGTACATGGAAGTGAAGGTTAGACGTCCGATCCCGGCTTCATGATTGTCAGTGACATCCCCTCCCTTTCCTTAACAGTATGCGCGAGCTGATGAGGTGGACAGGATGAAGAGGGAATACACAGACTGTGTCACTGCCCTGTCTGACTTTGCAACTGAAGCCCACAGGAAGCTTTCTGAGCCCTTGGAAGTCTCTTTTATTAACGTCAAGTTGTTAATTCAAGACCTGGAGGTGAGGTGGCTCTCTGGGCCATAAAGTGAAAAACCTCGTCTGTTGTGAAAATCAAGATCAGTGAAGTTGCTCAAATCATTGTAAAGCTTTTCCTGTGTCTTTTTTGATGTGTGTGTATCTTCATTGGTACCTCCAAAAAATATTTTTAAATTGTGTTTTTAAAAAACTATTTGAATTTTTAAAGGTGTATTTGGGCCATAAAGTAACTTCAAAATAATTTTTTAAGTAGGAGATAATTTTTTCTTCAACCAAATTATAAAGCACTATAGGAAAATAGGAGTCTGCAGATGACACCTCTGTATAAAAATCTCCAGCAGTAACATTATAAAATGGATTGTGCTATTTAAGTAGTTTGAATACCCCACAGCCCTCAAAATGAAGTAATGGAAGGATATTTAATGACATGAAAAACTTTTCCAATACACTATTAAGTGAGAAAAGTAAAAAATAGCATCATCTCTCTCTCTTTCTTTTTTTTTGGTAAAAATTAAAAATGAGTGTAAACACACACAGGAAGCAACATTAATGATGTAATGTTGGGTTGATGGCTCTGGTGATCCCTATGTGGGACTTTAACTTAAATTTCCTTTATCCTAATTTATCTCTATTTAATACATTTTCTGCAATGACAATGTGTTATTTTTTAAAGAAAATAAATTTAATTTCTAAACTTACAGCAATTGCCCCAAAGTGTTCACATACATTTACCTGATATAATGTTTACATACTACATTAGCGCATATGTTGAAAGTGTGAAGATTACTTCAGCATATGTCAACTAAGGATTTCTGCTTAGTTTTTTTATTTCTTTATTGATTAAGGTATTACATATGTGTCCTTATCCCCCTATTACCCCCCATACCTTACCCCCCCCCCCACTCATGCCCTCATCCCCCTGTTGTCTGTGTCCATTGGGTAGGCTTATATGCATGCATACAAGTCCTTTGGTTGATCTCTCCCCCTTACCCCCACCCTCCCCTACCTTCCCTCTGAGGTTTGATGGTCTGATCGATGCTTCTCTGTCTCTGGATCTGTTTTTGTTCATCAGTTTAGTTTTTTTTTTTTTTTTTAAAAAAAAAGCTTTTATTTAGCTATATGATATTACCAACATATAATATATTAGTAATGAAGGAAAGCAATAACTGGAATCTCCAAAGGTTTAGGAGCATAAGTATAGAATGTTCCCTAGAACATATTGACTTTTGCCTAGCCTTCTGCAGAATCCTGAAATGAAAAGGTGCTGACTTGGCTGTTCACTGATTCCTGCAGGACATTGAGCAGCGGGTACCTGTGATGGATGCTCAGTACAAGATCCTCACAAAGACAGCGCACCTCGTTACCAAAGAGAGCTCCCAAGAGGAAGCTAAGGAAATGTTTGCGACCATGTCTGGGCTCAAAGAGCAGCTGACCAAGGTGGGGGAATACTTTATGCAAGTTACCCTCCGGGACCAACTCTGACCATCTCTGCCTCCTGCGCGCCCTCCCTCCTTTGTCACCGAGGGCACATCCTTTACTTGTTAACAAATCATGCTTTTGTTTCTCTTTGTGATTTAGTAACTTTGTCATATAGTAACTCTGCCATGAGTTTTAAAAATGAAATTCTGGGGCTGATACCAGCTATTCCCTCTGTTGACTTAAAGGCATTCGTAGCTGTATTTTAATAGAAAGATAAGCCTCTCCAGGGGGAGAGGGGACCAATGAAATAGGATTAAACAAAACGGGAGAAGAGGAGGAGGAGGAAAGGAGAGGAAGGGATCAGATATTTAAATGAGAAAGAATTCCAAAATGCCCCCTTTTTTGATCGTCTATTTGATGTGCCCTTACTCTAAGAGTACTTATGCTATTTTCTTACTGGGCGATGGAGAGACATTTTCACGAGAAAACTCTGTGGCATTTACGTGTGTCACTGGCTTAGTAATATTGTCTTATATATAAAAATTGAAGGATGCATAGGAAATACCATGAAACAAATGTCTGTGGCGGTCTGTAAGCACAAAATGACCACATCATTAGAGAAAATGTTACTGAGAGCTTCATGGCTTTTAACAGAATCTTTGTCTTTGTGCTTTTAAAGGTCAAAGAACGTTACTCCCCACTCCTGTATGAGTCTCAGCAGCTGTCAGTTCTGCTGGAGGAATTAGAAAAGCAGATGACGCTCTTCTATGACTCACTTGGGAAAGTCAGTGAGATTATAACAGTGCTTGAGCACGAGGCACAATCTAGTGCTCTTTTTAAACAAAAACACCAGGTAAGAAAACGTCCCTTTCGGGAGACACGGTTATTTGGAAAGCATGTGTAGTAAAATTGAGGTAGTGCTTATGTATAGACATTCTATAACCAGGCTAGCACATAATGCATGCTCTGTAACTGGTAGCAATTATTATTATTGTTATTATTAGTTACAGAGAGACAATGATTACACTGCCAAACCCTATTCTAATGAGTTCTCATCATGTTGAATAAAGATTATTTTCTATTTTGAGCCATAGTGCCATTTCTTACATTCCAAAATTGCTATAAATTGGCATCAAAGAATCCTTCCACAATTAAACTACTTAATGTTGAGTAAGAATGATATTTAATAATATGTCTCTAAATGTTACCTCCTAAATCTTCATAAAACCAAAAATGTGTCCTTATTCTGTTTTGCCAAAGCAAAACCAAAATTCTGCTCTAAATATTTGAATCTAGATTACCAAAGCTTGTATCCAAATTAGCCATTTGAAATATTTTTCCAAAGCAATTGAGGATGTTGAAATGCAAATGGATTCAAGTCAAAAAATGACTGTCAGCCTGTGGCTGGGCTGGACAACTCCCATGCTGTCCGCTGCGGAAATCACTGATGCCTGGCCACGGGTCAGAGGCCGAGGGCCTGAGCCACATGGCTTCTCGTCCTGTCAATGTGTGTCCATTGCGAGTCCTCCCACGCCCACTGGTCGGCTGCCGCATGTGGTTAGGATCTGGGGTTCCGCATTTTATCGATGAGGTGGCTAGCTTGTGAACCTTAGAATTCAAAAGGACTCCACACAATTTACACAAATAATACACAATCTGCGTCTGACTCAGTCAAGTATGATGTGCATGGTGCTCACTTCATTTAGTCAGACTCTACCCTGCTCTGTAGGTTGAACTCATTATTGTTTGCTCAGTACACCAAAAGCCTGTTATTTAGTTGGAGAAATGCAGGTACCGGGCAAATAACAATGTTTGATGCTCCCACTTTCTCCTGACGTTAATAAGATGGGCTTGAAATATTTTTTTAAAATCTCAAAAAAATGTAAAAAGCCCAGATTTCAGTGATTGCTTAACACTCTGGGGGGAAAATAATAACCTCGCTGTGCTTTTGATTTCGTTTATTGATGGTGAAAAAAGCCTAAAGGTGTATCATGCCATTCTTACTATTTTGTAATGATTCTTCTCTTTCCTTCTCTTTCTCGCCCTTTTACGTTCTGTTGCTGTGGGTTTCCTTCCCTCCTAGGAGCTGCTGGCTTGTCAGGAAAGCTGTAAGAAGGCCATGGCACACATTGAGAAAGGCAGTCAGAGTGTTCAGAAGTTTGTGACCTTGAGCCACGTGCTGAAGCATTTTGATCAGACGAAGCTTCAGAGAAAGACAGCCGAAGCCCACGTGGCCTTCCAGGTGAGTCCTCTCCCCGCTGGGAATGTGAGCGGGAACAGTGCCGCGATAAGGACACAGAGCCATCACGGGTCATGCTTTCACTCTTGCTAAATGTCTCACCCACTGGTGTTTGGTAACCAACATTTCACTGATTTCTCTAATATGAACATCCATTAATATTAAAAGGGGTTAATTCTTATTATAATGAAATGTATTCCTTCCAAGTGGTTTTTAAAGAAACAATTGTTCCTTAACAAAGTGATACTTTAACGAGAAAGCATCCCATTATGATTATTTTTCTAAATCAAGAATATGGTCAAGAAAACTGGAGACTGGAAGAAACATGTGGAAACCAACAGCCGCCTGATGAAGAAGTTTGAGGAGTCGCGGGCGGAGCTGGAGAAGGTGCTGCGGGTGGCGCAGGAGGGCCTGGAGGAGAAGGGGGACCCGGAAGAGCTCCTGCGGAGACACACCGTGAGTGCATCCCTGTCACTGTGCAGTCGGGGTCAGGATCTCCCCCTGGCCTTCCAGAATGTTCCGCCAAATCTGAAAACTGAAAATGTTTTTTTTTCTAAAAATTATAAAGTACGGGTTGAATGTTGGATGTGGGTGGCTTCTGAGTCATAACTCTAGATGATTATAGTTCATTCCTGAAAAAAACACACACACAAAAACAAGAGCAGTTGCTGGGAAGGTTTGGCGAGGGCAGCAGCTGGCTTGAGGCTTGCTCAGAGGGGTGGCTGCTTCTCTATGCTTCTCTTCCAATGTGGCCCTTTTACTCCCCCCCGCCCCCCAACCCCTGCCACACACATACACACACACCCTCTCCCTCTTTGTGGCAGGAGTTCTACGGTCAGCTGGACCAGAGGGTGCTCAACGCCTTCCTGAAAGCCTGCGACGACCTCACGGACATCCTGCCTGAGCAGGAGCAGGCGGGCCTGCAGGAGGCGGTGAGGAAGCTGCACAAGCAGTGGAAGGTGAGGGGGCACAGGAAGGGGGCCTGGTGTCATCGCAGATGGAGGGGGGAGGAGGAGGACGTTAGGGTCGACTGTACGAGAAATTTAGAAATCCAGGAAACTACTTTTCCCATTAAAATAAATGAACTAGAATGGAGCACGATGAAAATCATAGAATTTCCTTATTCCTATCTTTCAGTAACAGCAATTTGTGATCAGAGGGTACTCATGATGTCACTTGGCCCTAAAGGGGTTTTGTCACTGCAATCGGAAATGTACAGAGTCAGTGACGGTATCGTATTCTTCCAAATCTTTCTGTACAATGTAGGATCTTCAAGGAGAAGCCCCATATCATTTGCTCCATCTGAAGATCAAGGTGGAGGAGAATAAATTTTTGGCCTGTGTGGAAGAATGCAGAACTGAGCTGGCCCGGGAGACCAAGCTGGTGCCCCAGGAAGGCAGTGAAAAGATGATTACAGAGCACAGGGTGCGTCACACACCCCCAAGTGCAGTCACGTGGTTACTTAAAGGACATGACTGATGCTTTGGGTTGGGTCTGGAAGCACCGAATGGCTTAATTCCTTTGCACCGAGAGAGTCTGAATGGAATCTTCCTTTTGTGTGTGCGCGTGCATGTGTGTGCGTGTATGTGTGTGTATGTGTGTGTATGTGTGTGTGTGTGTGTGTGTGTGTAAAGATAAACCTATGGGATGGTTCCTCACGGGGACTCTATAAATGTTTCTTGCCCATTAGATCTTCTTCAGTGACAAAGGGCCACATCACCTCTGCGAGAAAAGGCTGCAGCTCATTGAGGAGCTGTGTCTGAAGCTCCCAGGCCGGGACCCAGTAAGGGACACGCCTGGACCCTGTCAGGCGACGCTCAAGGAGCTCAGGGCTGCCATCGAGAGCACCTACACGCAGCTGGTGGAGGACCCCGACAAGTGGAAGGACTACACCAGCAGGTAGCCTTGGCGTTGTTCCCAGACAAGGACATCGTCTATTTTAGTTGTGTTAATTCATAGTCTTTTACAAAACAAGAAATGACATATGGTCCATCTTATGCAATGAAGAAAATCAGATTGTATGGCGTTGCCCAGGTTCTTATGTAAAAAGGCTTCATTCAATAAAAAGAGCAGGTTTCATTCAGAAAAGGTGAAGCACTTCATTTTCAAATGACTCTTTCTCTCTTTTTTCTTCCTGATTTTAGAGAAGAAGGAAGAAGGAGAGAGAGATAGAAACATCAATGATAAGAGAAAAATCAGCTGCCTCCTGCACACCCCCCAGTGGGGATTGAGCCCGCCACCCGGGCATGTGCCCCCCTGGTAATCGAACCCTGACCTCCTGGTTCATAGGTTGATGCTCAACCACTGAGCCATGCCGGCCGGGCAGGTGTGATCTGCTTGAGGCAGCATTGGTTCATGTCTTTTTCTGGGATTGCCACATGTCCCCAAAGGGGGACTTCTGATTCTTTAGGGTTACATGTGAGATTCTGTCCTCGCCCCCAGGTGCCCAGGCCGGGGACAGACACAGCTCTTTCCTCAGCTGAGCTCCACCTGCTCCACCTGTTCTTCCCCCGAGTGCCTGGGCACAGAGGTGGCCACGCCTGCCCAGAGCTTCATGTTTCTTTAAGGAACAGTTTCCAGAAAATCTGTTAATCAATTTGCTAATCACTTGAGTGTCAAATTTCCATGAATGAATTCAAACTAGAAAATGTAGTGGCTCAGTGGTTGAGTGTTGACCTATCAACCAAGAGGTCAGGTTCGATTCCCAGTTGGGGCATATGCCCAGGTTGTAGGCTCGATTCCCAGTGTGGAATGTGCAGGAGGCAGCCGATCCATGATTCTCTCTCATCATTGATGTTTCTATCTCTCCCTCTGCCTTCCTCTATGAAATCAATAAAAAATATATTCTTTTAAAAACATTTATTCTAACCGCCTGAAGTGTTCTCTCTTTAATAAGATAATGCCTGTGTCGTTTCAGAATTTCCGAGTTCTCATCTTGGATCGCTTCAAAGGAGACACAGCTGAAGGGGATTAAGAAGGAGACCATCGATGCCGCCAACCATGGAGAGGTGAAGCGGGTGGTTGAGGTAAGTCCTGGGACACTATTTGTCCCTGGAAAATTTCCACTAATAAAAAAAAGTGATAGACAATCTAACTGGTGTCTTTCTTACTTTCTATAAAAGATTACGTTCCTGAAAACTCACTCAAAAATAAGTGCCCTTGTGTTACTGTGAGAACTATAGGGAGTTTTTCTCTGGAACCATTGTTGGCTTTGAGATTTAGTCATGCTCAGTGGTGCCTTTAAGGCATCTCTCGCTAATGGGGAGTCCTGGGGGGAAAGTGCATGCGTGGGTGCATAACACAGCAGAGGATGAAGAATGCCACGGGGAACAAGAACACTGTCGGCTTTTTATACAATGCATTCAAGAGCCAGGTCACAGGAAATGAGGGGTTTGGACAAAGCCAATGCTATGTCACATTCAGCCTGGATGGGAACAGCCCCTGTGAGCTTGAGGCTGAGCTTGGGGACAGCCTCAGACCCAGCCATGACAGAGCCTCAGGTCTCAACCAGTTTGCATCCTCTGTATGGTACACAGCAACCCCCTCCCTCTTAGCTTGGCTCTAAATATCACAGACACGCGCTATTGTGAATATTCTTTCTCTTTCAGTGGTTTGAACCCTTGCAAGTCAGGTAGTTAATGAGAATATATTTTCTTTCTGTTTTCTCTAAGCTTCATTTTTTATATCAAAATTATAATCCCCTTAAATGCTAGAGGTGCTCAATAATATCATGCTCTACCAAAGGAAGGATCTATGGGGTGGTGAAAATAGGTTTTCAGTTGTCCCTATGGGTAAAGACACGCAGGTGGTGATTATTACAATAGTGTCATTAACTCTGTGTTTCGTGCACTCACAGCTATTAACCCACTTTTTTCCCACCGTACATTACTACTGGTTGCCATTATGGTACAAAAATAATTCTCACTGTAGAATGAAAAGATCACTTGTTTCTGGAACCAACCATTTTCTGGCTGGTGTGACTTTGCCCTATAAGGCCCTCTGGAGCAAAACCTGTGGTTGGAGACCACTCTGCCCTCTCATTGCCCGGAGCGGGTGGAGGAGGGAGAGACTGCCTGAACCCCTTTCCCTGGGTCTCCTGCCCTCCGAGGGCCGAAGCCCGAGTCTTTCTGGCTTTGTCTTGGCCCATAAGCCTTCCTTTCCTGGATTAGAGTCATGATCTGGCTTGTGTATCTTACTCTCTAGGCCAGCCGTGGGCAAACTATGGCCCGCGGGACGGATCCGGCCCGTTTGAAATGAATAAAACTATTGAAAAAAAAAGACCGTACCCTTTTATGTAATGATGTTTACTTTGAATTTATATTAGTTCACACAAACACTCCACCCATGCTTTTGTTCCAGCCCTCCGGTCCAGTTTAAGAACCCATTGTGGCCCTCGAGTCAAAAAGTTTGCCCACCCCTGCTCTAGGCTATTGACTTCTAAAGGCTAACAAAACCACGGCATAAAATATGATTTAATGAAGTTAAAATAAATCTTTAAGTTATCTATAACAGTATTCAGCAAGTGACCTCTTCAATAAAAGAATCAGCTAACTAAAATAAAGATTCTTTTTTTCTTTTCTTCGAAAAATACCACGTTCCTTCCAGCTTACAGAAAGCAAGATGACAAAGTATATTATATACTGTAATTCCCAATTTTGGTATCAGATAGTCTTCTACAGTACTTTTAGAAGGGTCCTTGTTGGGACCCAGGGAATCTGTACATATCTAACCATGTAATCATGAAGGTAACCTTTGGTGTAGAGAGTACTTTACACATGAGGTATTGGCCTTGGAGAAACAGTTCCTTCTCGTACTTGTAGCCTTTTGTGAAAGATCTGAACAAAGTGAAATGAGCAGGCACTCCATTGGGGAATGAATGCCTGGTATTCCTACCGGCCCCTTACATACCTTCTCAGGTGGAACCCTTTCTTGCTGGAAAATTCTGATGCACAATTGTATTTTGTTCATCAAAGTGTTCTTTCATTCCAGGAGATAAGAAATGGTGTTACCCAAAAAGGCGAGACTCTTGGCTGGCTGAAATCCAGGCTTCAAGTTTTGATTGAAGTTTCTTCTGAGAAAGAAGCCCAGAAGCAGGGCGATGAGCTGGCGAAAGTATCTAGTTCCTTCAAAGCTCTCACAGCTTTGTTGTCAGAGGTATATCATTTATTCATACTCTATACAGTTCTGGGCGAGGAATCTGGAAGGTTCTTCCTCTTCTGGTTGTAGTTTAACAAGCAAGTTTATAAAGAAATCTTAGTTGAAATAGAATAGTTGATACTTATTTATATAAATATTGGTAGAAAAGATGGGTAGGAAGTTTGAGGTATGGTCTGTGCCATTATCAGATATATTATCAGACAAATATTAGTTCAGATTAATGATCTATAGCTGAAATACAAAGCTTACCAGTTCCATAATTTTTTTACTCTTAATAAGAGCATTATTTCATAGTCAGTTTAAGGAACATCATGGAGGTTAAGAACTCAGGCTTGAGAGTCAAGCAAACTCAGAGTTAGTGTTTAACTCCGGTACCACTTTACATAAATAAGCTTGTCATTTAATATCTCTGGGACCTTGTTTTTCTTACTTGTAAAGCAGGGCAAAAAAATATGCCAAAAGGTAATTTCAAGAGTTGAATGCAATAATGTATTCACAGCACTTAATACAGTGTCAGAACAGAATACATGCTCATAACTGATGCCTGGCAGTAGTGAACTACTCAGTGTTTAGTCTGTGGCCCTGTAAGATCTTTTAGGTAAAAATCTACTCATTTTAAACTTCTTGGTATACAGTTCAATGTTTATATTCCTTTATAGATTAGAATATACAAACCCATCTGCTTCATTTCGGATAGGGCTACTTCCACCCTCTGCTAGAATATTTTTACTCACCGGGTGGTCGTACAAGTCTACTGGGTTTGTGCATGGAAAGTAATGTAAGAATGTAAAGTAGAATAGATAGTTATCAGTATTTTTCTTGAAATCACTAATAAGCTTGCAGGAAATAATGATCAACTGAATGGCTACAAAGTGCCTTGATTCTGAAGATCTGGAATTCTTCCTAGCAATCTCTAATGTAACAGTTGGCCAGTTAACTTTTTATACTTTTAATCCATGTGGATCTGCTTAAGACTCTAGTAGTGAATTTGCATAAATCAAAAATACTCTGAACTGCTTGTGATTTGAGTTTTATGTGATCATTTTGATATATAACATATAGTGTTCTTAAGAATTTTTTTTGACAAATTGAAAACAGCAATAGGATTAATCAAATTTTGGAACATAAGCCATTCAAAACCTTTGATGGCCCATCTTTCATAGCAGAAGACAAAGCTGAAAATTGAAGAAAATGACAAGGAAAAGAATCCACTAAGGAACCACAAAAATCAGAAATTATATTGATGCTTTGCCTGAAATATTGGAAGTGCATTTTTAACAAATACCCTTTTTTTCTCTTTGTCCTCTATACAAAATTTTTCTTACTTTAAACAGGATACACTAAACTTTCTTACACCACAGGGTTTTTTAAATGATTTTATTTTAGTTATAAGATTGAAATGAAAGCGATCCAGGAGACAATATATAGAATATGTGCAGTTGTATTACCCTGCCTTGATTTTGAGGCTGAGCAGGTTTTTAATATACCACGCAGCACCATAACAAATGATCCTTGCGACTCCCATAAGTGACTATGCAGTTAATAATAATAAAGAAGCTTTAAAACATTTGAAAGAATAAAGATTAGGGATCTGTGCATATATTTCAAGTTGTTGAGAAAGACTTTACACATAATCTTTAAAAAATTAAGATTACATGAGCATATGATTTACAATATTTTCATGAACACATAGGTTGAAAAGATGTTAAGCAGTTTCGGGGACTGTGTCCAGTACAAAGAAATCGTCAAGAGTTCCCTCAAAGAGTTAATTTCTGGTTCCAAGGAAGTCCAGGAGCAAGCGGAGGAGATCTTGGACACAGAAAACCTGTTTGAAGCGCAGCAGCTACTTCTTCATCACCAGGTAGAATGGCCCTTCTCCCAGTGCATTTGTGCAACGTTGATAGTGCCGGGGTCCAACCCCAGCGGGTCCAGGGGTCCCCAAAGGCGTAGACGGAGTCGGCGAAGAAGGAATGACATGGAGACAGCGTTCAGTTGATCAGCAGCCTAGCCAGGATCTCCAGCCAGGATCTCCAGCCAAGTTCTGGTCTGGATCTCCAGCGAGGTTCTGCTTAGGATCTCCAGCCAGGTTCTGTGTCCATGTTCTCTTGCTAGGTTCTCCAGCTGGGTTCTGTAGCCATGTTCCCTCACTAGGTTCTCCAGCCAGGTTCTGTCCAGGTTCTCCAGCCAGGTTCAGTCACCAGGTTCTAGTCAGGTTCTCTTGCCAATTTCTGTAGTCAGGTTCAGTCCAGGATCTTTTGCCATGTTCTCTCCAGCGAAGTTCTTCTGTCTGTAGGTTCCGTGTAGGTTCTGTCTTCTTTCTGTCTCCTTCTGTCTCTTGCTGTCTTGTTACATCTGTATTTATACCAGTTGATTCCAATCCTATCAATCTCTATTCCAAAGGTTAGGGCGTTTCTTATCTCCATTCCAGGGAGTAAAGATTATTTAGCTTAAGCATGATTATTCGTAGTTAAAGTGATTAATTACCCGCCTGGCACTTAGTTAAGGGATTTTATTCCCTCCCTAACTTCAGGGAAAAATCCCTACCTGGGGAAACAACCTTTCTCAGAGAGGCGACCTTGGTTAGAACACATAGTGCCAAGAAGGTGAGCAAACATATTAAGAACAGTATGCCATATATGCCAGGTCCCTTGAAACAGCAAGGATGGACCGGCTCCCGGCATGATAGCTGATTACTGATACCAGAGAGAGGAGTAGCATGGAACCGGGGTGAGGGCAAAGGGAAGGGGAGGGGTGTGCAGGAAGGAAAGAAACCCAGCTGAGTGGTTAAAAGGAAGCACTTTTGGTCTCTCTCTTAAATATAAAATATCTCAAAGATTCTACAAGACAAATTCTCAGCCTGAATGGTTTGAGGACATCAAAAAATTCAAAACATATTGTGAAGGGAAAGTTGGTTTTGCTATAAAAACCTTTATACAACTTGCAAATTGTCTGTTTCATAACAGAGGTGAGAAGCATGGAGATAATTGCTTCCTATTTGAGATCAACATTCTTTTGTCATTACATAAAAAATCTCACTTTTCAATTTATAATTCTGAATACATCTTAGTCTGAGAAATTATGACTTACATGGAGTACCAGATCTTTCTGGAGAGTGTGCTTTATAGGGATAGAACTGGAGTAAAGACATTCTGGTATATCTATATATATATATAAAAGCTTAAGTGACCATTCCACCATTCGACCATTCAACCAGTAGCTATGATGCGCACTGACCACCAGGGGGAAGATGCTCAATAAACAGGCATGAAAACATGGAACAGACTGATGAATCTCAGAGGGAAAGGGGGAGGGGGAGGGCGGGAAGAGATTAACCAAAGATCTTATATGCATATTAGAAGCCCTGTGCATGGATTCATGCACCGGTGGGATCACTCGGCCTGGCCTGTGGGGATTAGGCTGAATCCATGCACAAATGTTCTGACATCCCCCAAGGGGTCCCAGATTGTGAGAGGGTGCAGGCCAGGCTGAGGGACCCCACTGGTGCATGATTCTGTGCACTAGGCCTCTAGTATATTGATAATCTGCAATTTTAATCAATGTCACTTGTCAAACTCAATATAAGTGGAAGTATAATTCACGTAAAATATTTAATGGCAAAATTCTAGCTAACTGCCCTACCCAGTTTGGCTTAGTGGATAGAGCATCGGCTTGTGGACTGAAGGGTCCCAGGTTCGATTCTGGCCAAGGGCACATGCCAGGGTTGTGGGCTCGATCCCCAGTAGGGTGTGTGTAGGAGGCAGCCGATCAATGATTCTCTCTCATCATTGATGTTTTTATATCTCTCTCCCTCTTCCTTCCTCTCTGAAATCAATAAAGAAATACATTTTTTAAAATTCTAGCTAACTTAATGTATAGCAAATGGTAGCTAATTATATATATGTAATATATAAAAATTAAAATTACACTAAAAGTATATGTAAAATGGCAGCTTTTAGGCTTTATGGATATATTTAATAATTATAAAAAACTGTGAGTACAGAAAAGTTCATGCTTGGTAGTAACATTGTTCTCAATTATTGTAAAAGTTGTGTTTGGGTTTCAATTTAAGTCAGAGAAATATGAAATTGTAAATATTTACATTAATTTTTTAAAACTTCACATTTCTTGGGTCAGGTGCTTGGTTATATGTGTGTTTATTTGTGAAAATTAATGAGCCGTACACTTGAGATTTGCCTACCATTCTGTTTGTACATTATAATTCAATAAAAAGTTTATTTTAAAACATGACTTTCCCCAGATTTCTCAGCAGATTAATCATTCAGAATATGCGTAGGAATTACATTTCTTAATAGTAGCATTTCTTAGAGCATAAATGATTTTTAAAAATGGACTTAGGACTTCATGTGTTTATGCAGAAAGTAATTATTTTAGGAGAATCGATGCAAATGAATAGCTTTGCCAGATTCCTTCTGGAGTATTGCACAGAATGCTAAATGTTGTCTGAATTTGCACATAATCAAAACACCAAGACCAAATGATGTCGTTTACCATTGAAAATACAAAATATTTATAAGTAATGTCCATCTTTGAGTAATGCACAGTCTTCATTGGCGTTTTCACTGTTCATGTTGACTGTAAATAGAGCTTGGGTCCAAGTTGTGTGAGGTCCTACCGTTTTGTATCTCCCCTAACGCTTGGGCTCTATGTCCCTGCCTAGTCGCTTAGAGTAACATGTATGTCCACCCTTGAACAAATGCTTCCAGCAAAAGACAAAGAGAATCTCTGCAAAGAAGAGGGACGTGCAGCAGCAGATGACGCAGGCCGGGCAGGGAGAAGGCGGGCTGTCCGGCCCGGTGCAGGAGGAGCTGCGGAAGCTGGAGAGCACCCTGGACGGCCTGGAGCGCAGCAGGGAGAGGCAAGAGCGCCGCATCCAGGTAGGCGCCTGGAGTCCAGAGTTGGGCAACCCCCGGTCACAGGTTACACATCCTGTTGGGAGAAGATGCTTGTTTCCACCCCTGATGCTCCCACATTGTGTTAGCTATTTACCTATTTAAGCACCACACCAGCCTTATGCAATGAGTGGTATAATTAGCACATTTTGCAAGTGTGGATGCTTAGAAAGGAAAGAGTTTGAGCACCTGACTCAAAGTCACAGAGCAGTGATCCACAATAAGCCAGGATTTTAATTCACACTTGTCTGAATCTAGAAATTGACACGGAATTATTTCTCATTTCTGCAGTCCAGTAGCCACAAGGTTATACTTTATTGTGATCTTGGCACATTACCTGAAATAAAGTTTTTGAATTTTGCAACCTGCTCACTTCTCTATTCCATTCTCCCCTTCCTTCCTCCCTTCTCCCTTCCCTCCCTCCTTCCTTCTCTCAATTTCTCTCTCTCTCTCTCTCTCTCTCTCTCTCTCTCTCTCTCTCTCTCTCTCTCTCTTTTCTTTCTAGAATCTGGGAGACTTTCTTTTCCTTTGTCCTTTATCTACATTTTAAGTAATATCCTTAGATGCATAGGACGTTACAGCTGGTAGAAAATTCAGAGTCCTTGTCCACACACACTCTTTTTGTAGATGAACTAAGACTCAAAAGGGAAATTCTTTGTAGAAGCCATTAGGATTGTCTTTATTAAGTATAATGTGTGAAATTTGAACAGAGTCAACGAGAAGTTGGCAGCCTGACAAAGAATAGAAATGTGAACAATATTTTGTGACATACTTTGATAGCTCATAACATTATATGCTGTTTATTTTTTCAAATGTAGGTCACATTAAGAAAATGGGAGCGATTTGAAACCAACAAAGAGACAGTGGTCAGATACCTTTTTCAAACAGGTTCCAGCCATGAGCGCTTCTTGAGTTTTAGCAGTTTGGAAAGTTTGTCTTCAGAACTGGAACAGACAAAGGTACATCAGTAAGACATGGAGTCCCTTGGTACTCATTATTCGGAAGAAAAACTGTGTTTCCACTCCCTATTACTATTAATCATTGTAATTATGCATTTAATCAGTACTTATTGTTTATTGATCATCCACTCTTCAATACACTGGTCAAGTTTCTCCGAGGAATGAAAACATAAATAAGATTTAAATACCAAGAACTGAGAGACAGTTTTCATTAAAGTGGGAAATAGTTTCCTAATAAATAAATGCAATAAAAGAATTCTGAAGGCAGTGATACTCTTCATGATGAAACTGGGACACGTGACTAATTGTTTACAGATGCTGCTGCACCAGCGCTTCTAAGCTAGAATCATTGTTCTCTATTGCTTTGCTCACGTGATGTTGTTTATACGGCCTTCATTCCGGTTGTAGCCCTGGAGTGGTTGTGCTAAAGAACTTGAGTGCTTTCTGTCTGCCAGTATGTGGGAGGGTGCTCATGGAATATCATGTTTAATCTTCACAACAAGGGATTGCTGGTGAGTTACAGAAAATTCAGAGACTTATGTGGCTCAAGGTCACATGACTGGTGAAGGGCAGAACCTGGTTGCAGCTCCAGGCCTTTCTGATGCCAGAGTCCTCTCTTTCCTGCTACGCCCAGCTGCCACTCGCACGTCATCTCCTTAGGATATGGATATAACGCCTGACAATGTTATTCTATTTTTGTTTTATTTGCTCTTTATCAACACCATTCTCTTCTTTGGATTCCTTTGTGTTGTGCTTGCTCCATACATATACCTCTCACAACAGGCTCTGAGACTAAATGCATATAAACAATTTCAAACATAATTCTACTTTCTCCATGGTTTTTTCTTGGTTCTGGGAAACATTAAGGGGGAAAAATACTATTTTTTACTTCTGATTCTATTTATGGGATTCTGAAAGATTATGCTGTGAAGTCAGTCTTCACAATTGAATCCGCAATAACTAAGCTTATATATATCAGTAGTGCAGTGAGTGGTTATAAGCTTAGAATTCAGAATTGTGACATTAGCAAATACCGTATTTTATTATATTATAAAATATCTACTACTAGTATAAGGAAGTTTTACTTACTCAGTTTTATTCTCTTAAAATGTAGGGTACTTCTCTAAAATAATGTTGATATTTCTATGGGGACATTAAATCTTTCAAACATGAAGTTATAATAGGATTTATGTAGTAACTCTATCTTATATGGCATTATGTAATAATTCTGGGAGATGCTCTGTGGGAAAAGATGGCTATTGAAAGTCTGACTTTAAAAAATTATTTTACATTAGGTTTCCACATTACCTACTTAGTAGATGGTTGTTTGTGATGAAAATTTAAACCTCCTGTGAGATTTTCTTACATGAAAAAAGTGAGATTAATTTTTTTTTACTCAAGATTATCCTTTGGTTTACATTTTTAAATTCAGTAGTCAGTAGTTCAGGCAACCACTAAAATTTACTAGTGCCTCAAACATATTAAATTAATGTTTGGTTTTTTGAATGAAAATCATTGTGTGAATTTTATAAGCTATTTTGTCCTCCATTTTACATGAGGGATATCAAAAATTATAATAGGTACTTGCCAGTGTTCCAGGTAAGTTAATAACCTACCAGAAAAGCATCATGGCATTTCATACGAAAGAGCCAGAACCTGGAAAGTAATTCACCAAAGTTCAACAACTAGTAATGATCAAAGCCAAGATTCTGGTCCATGTATGACAGTTGTAAAACTTCTCTTCTTTCCACCATGTGGTATGTGGATGTATAGAAAATAAGTTCAACACCGTTAACATTAGATTATCTCTCTTTTCAGAGAACTAGTTAACAAAATGCTTCTTTATAGTAAACTAGAGGCCCAGTGCACAAAATTTGTGCATGGGTAGAGTCCCTAGGCCTGGCCAACAATCAGGGCTGATTGAGGCCTTCCAGCTGCCAGCCAGGGCCTTCTTTCATTCCACACCATCCCCTGGTGGTCAGTGCACATCATAGGGAGCAATCAAATTCTCAGTCAAACTCCCCAGGGGATACTTTGCATATTAGCTTTTATATATATAAATAATCCAGGGGACACTTTGAATATTAGCTTTTATATAGATAGTTAATAGTGATACTCTGTATTGACTCAGATAGTTGTCAATTAAATAAACAAATATTTATATTTATTGCCCTGGGAAATTAGTATCTCTATGATTGAAAAAATCAATTACTATTGATTGTCCTGATTATTCTGAAATGTCCTGTGATAAACTAACATATTTGTGAATAAGTTAATTATTATAATGCAGCTCAGAATTCTAAACAATAAACCCAAACCAGGAAACAGTGAAAAAACATTTTTGTGAGAATTGTTGGATTACTGTGAAGGAATATATATATATATTATATATTATATAATATGCTAATACACATGCATGTGTGAATCTACCCATCCATCGAATCTGGGGGAGACTCTGCAGTACATATATGCAATTTATTTAAGGGCAGAGTTTAAAGAAAGTCACCTTCCTAACATTTCTAATATATCTAATATATTTTTCTAGGAGTTTTCTAAGCGGACAGAAGGTATTGCAGTCCAGGCTGAGAGCCTTGTGAAGGAAGCTTCAGAGATACCACTTGGGCCCAAGAATAAGCAGCTGCTCCAACAGCAGGCCAAGTCAATCAAAGAACAAGTCAAAAAGTTAGAAGACACCCTCGAAGAAGAGTATGTGCTTGACACGCCCTAAACTTTCGTCTCTGAGATAAAATTCCATACACTCTTTCCTGTATATTGTATTCCTCACATTCTTTATAAATCTTGAAGTGTCTGTGTAGTTCAGCATGTTTTGAGGGAGCAACTCACAATTCAAAAGACAGTACCGCCAACACAGAAGCCAGCATCTCTAACAGAGCAGAAACATATCAGGGATGTGGTCTTTGCTTCGGAAACGGGTTCTGTTTGTGAAAAAGCCATACCTGTTAAAGTCCGTGGCCTTTATACATTGGAGAGGGAATCTCAAAAAGGAACTGATATTGAAAACAAATGTTTACTGTATTATGCTGCTGTCACCAGTTAGAGGGAAGAGGAGATATTTTGCTTGTGTAGGTTCTGGGCTGAAATACATAAGATATAGTCCAAATGTCTTCATCTCCAAGCTCACAGAGCTTGTCAACAGTGCCTCACTATTCAAAATCCACTGATTGATATTCTATTTCCAAAAATTAATTTTAAAAGTCTACTTTATATTTAAATATTTAATATATGTTCACCTACAAAAGGAAAGGAAGAATTGTTTGGCCTATGGTATCCTGTTATGTACAAAATGTACACATAAAAACTTTGGAGGGAATAGACATGAGAATATGGCCAATGTTCCTCAAAACAATATGGCTGAACATTCCAATTTTCAAAGTTATTTAGTGGCAAATCACTGACACATCCTTAAGGTATAGGGCATAATTTCTAAGATGGATTTTTAAATGTAAAATTTGTTTTTATACTCTTAACACTTTGACATTAAGATTGTACATTGCCTAAACTTTAAAGGTTGTTAAATAATATATTTAGAGGAAATTATTATGACTTTAAACTTTGAAAATGTTAAATATTAAATACTATTCATCAAGGTATGGAAAAAGTAAAACTTGGAGTGTATTAGGAAGGAATCTACTTTTATGAGGAATGTCTATTTGAATGCATCTTTATTTAGAAACGTGCAATATAACATAGCTTGCATTTCCTGTACTAATAAGAACATTAGGCACATACAGGGTACATATTTGAGACTGCAATATTACTTAATTGGACAATCAATGATGCCATTGTATTTTTTTCTTGATGTCTTCAAGTGCCTTTCGGTAAACAGGAAAATTCTTTCACTTTTTTTTTTTTTTTTTTTAAGCAAAGGGACTTACCAGTGCAATGATAGACTATAAGTTTCTTACTCTTTTTCTAAACTGAAAGCCATAATCACATGGACACATATGTATAGCTAATACAAACTGGAAATCTACAGCTAAATTTGTATTCATTAGATTTATTACAAATAAAGCCCCAGTTGTCTAAAAGCATTTAGGGTGCTCATGTACAAGGATTTATAAAAGTATTTTGGAATCAAGACTGTAGAGACACCTGAGAATAGCTGACGTTATTATAGATTATAGATTAAAGACTTATCTCCAATGTTAGAGCAGTTCCTGCCTGTCAACATGGAATTCAAGTTACAAGCTCCATCTTGATTTGTAAAGATGCCTTTTGTAAGGAACCTGGAGCATCAAGCATCGCTGTGGTCCCTCTCTGAGGACTGTGCCCACAAAAGTAGACAGCTGCAAACTGTGTGCACTACGTACGCAGGCAGTTTATTTAAATAAGTTCTGGCAAATACTTATCGAGCCGTTTAACTAGACGATACCTGTATTCAATCCCCCGTGCACCCTGAAATATGTTGTTCGAAGCACAGTTCTATTCATAGCATGGTGCAGAAGCTATTCCGTTAAACGCTCATTCTCAGAGGAGATAGGAAGACGACAACGGACAACTAGTCGGACCCAATGTGCAGTTTTTCCCTGTCCTAGCAGTTTCAACTTTGATATGGTCACAAATGTCTTAACTTATCTTTTTACATAGTAACTTAAGGGGAAATGTATTGCTGTTATTTATTAAAATACTGCATTTTATTTACTTAATTTGGTTAATTTTAGTATTAAAACCATGGAAATGGTGAAAAACAAGTGGGAACATTTTGGCAATAATTTTGAGACCCTGTCCGTCTGGATAAGTGAGAAAGAAAAAGAGCTCAATGCCTTGGAAACTACGCCATCTGCCATGGACACGCAAACCAACCAGATTAAGGTGACCTGCTCACACGTTCGTTGCATTTCTAATCCATGTCTAGCTTTTAAAAACTCCTTTCTTGCATTTCATCCAATGCTCTTTGGCCCCAGGACAAATCTTTCCTTGCTATGTGACGCTATTAAAATTAAATTCACACAGATTGCTGAGCTAAGAGGTCTTGATTGATACCGGGCAACCGCTTATAGATGGAATTATGTGTTAATATTGTCTGACTTAAGCATCCAAAGCTAATATTGTGTGCAATACCATTAAAATGATTTTATGGTTACATTATTTTTTTCCTTGATTTTGAATTAACGACATTGGAGTGCTCTGTTGATTCATTTATACAACATGAACTGTATTCTTCATCTACAACTGTGCTTACAGAATTATCCCAAATGTCAAGAGTTAGTAATACTTACCCTCACAGACCACAAGGAGGAGAAATTACTTTATGCGAAGCAATCAGACCCATCGCTCCGATTCTTTCATTTATGATGACTTTCAGGGCATGGACTAGACTCTGTGATATCTGAGCCCCAACCCTAAAATAACCATGCGCAGAGACTGTCATTGTTCGCTCCATTCAAATAGTTTAAGAAAAAGATGGGCTGAACGTAATGAATTCTGAGGGTCCGTTTCTCCTTTTTTGTATGCAATTTTTACACGTCACATTTTTAAAATTCAGTCACTTCTTTTTCTATCTCAGCCTATTTTATTGGAAAGGGGAAACCCTCTGACATTTCATTCAATTAAATATAGTGAAATAAATACCAAGGTGAGGGAATATTTCACATTATGACTCAGAGCAAGTCATCGCCATGTGCACGGTGGGAGGGTGTGATCTTGCTTCGCGTGGCTTACATGCTGTGCAGATCATCCTGGTTTATCACACGTCTTATGCAACTGAGGCTACGTGCAGCCTGGTATGTACAAGCGTGCTTACATGTTGGGTGATATAGTAGGAAAAGCAGATGTTAAGCCATTAGGAATATTCATGGGATATGTTTATTCTTTAAAACTATTTTTGCAAAGTTGTCATTTAATCATTTTTGCTAAATTCTGATAAAACAAAGAATAACACACTTAAGTAGTTTTGTCTCAAAATTGTTCTTTCCAAAATTTTAACATACACTTTCTAATTTGCTTATGCTTTCTATTCACTCTTTTCACTATTATTTAACCTTAATTCCAGGACTTTGGAGCTATATCACTTACCAAACATCATTACATTGTTACTCTTTAGGAAACAAAACAATTACATATTTTATTTTTAAATATATAAACATTCAATTGTGGGTTTTCAGTCCATCAGCCTAGAAATACATTTTAATATTCCAATGTGGCATTTTGGAAACTATTTAAAAATGTATTGAATGAATATGAAGAGCAAGAAAATAATTTGCTAGAAATCAAAGATAGAGTGAAATGCACTTTAATGTGGAATCTGGGCTAATAGATTCATGTTCTATTTCCACATAGAATTAAATGATTGGAAATAGTAAAAATATGGCAGTATTTTTCATGTTTTCCATTGAAAACAACCTCAGGGTAAAACTAATTCATAATTGCATAGTTGTGAAGATATTTATCTACAAGCCCACTTTTGGTCTTCATGACATGCTATTCCAAATGAACTGATTTCTTATTCCTAATTGATCATTTATAGGTGTTAAGAACATATACTGGATTCATCTTCTATCTTCTCATTCTGGATTATATAGTTTGCCTATATGAGTTTGCTAATGACATGCATTACACTAAGAAATTACAACTAAAATTGTTTCATTGAGGTGTTGCAAGCACTTACAACAATTGTTGACACCTAGGAAACACTCAATATATATTTTTTAAATCTATGAGTAATTTTTCTAAAAAAATATCATTTATAAACAGTAAAACAAAGGAAGAATTGTATTTATGCTCAAACAACAAATACCTATCAAGAATGCCATTGCAGTCATGCATATGGGAAGTAAAATAAGTCATATACTCACACTAGTTATTTCTGATTTGCCTTATCTAGACAGAAATTATCTCTATGTTTTCTCATTTAAGCTTAAGTCACATTATCTTTTTCTAGGGTAACAGTATTTTTCATTTAAATGATTTGAAACAGATTGTCTGAATTTTTTTTTTTTTTTGCTTTATTTTGATTGAATGATTTGGCTCTTTTCCTCAGAGAAATAATTTTCATTTTCTTCTACATAAATAAGCCTCTATGTTTTTGAGAGACAGATAGACACTTCCAGTCACATGCACACACATCCTTGATGGCTTTCAGCACTTTTCAGGTGTTGGCTAATACATAAAATGCCCACAACTGAAATTGTAGCAAGTAGGTGCTTTGTTGTAGAACCCACAGCTAGTGAGTAAAGCAGTGGCAATAGAGGGGGGCCAGGGCCAGCAGTAGAGGCGTCACCTGAGGAATTGTTAGAATTGCAAAGACTTGGCTTCACATTAGACCAACTGAGTCCGAGTCCCTGAGGATGGGGGCCAAGTGATCTTAATATATTCCAGACTTGGAATATACTGGCATAAAGGATAGATGATAAATGTGAAAAGACTGGGTTTAGGTCGGAGTGGAATCAGATAAGCTTGTAGTTAGGTCAAATTTGAAATACTACATTTTAGGAGATTTAAGCGAATGTCAATATTAGCATTCCTGTGAGTGATTGGAGCACACTCCTTCTCAGATCAGTTGGTTAAAATCCTTGACTCATAGGGTAAGCAGGGAATTCCAGCTGCCTTCAGAGTTCCGAGGACATCCCCCTGCTTACATCACTGCAGGCAGGAGTAGCTATTTCTCTTCATTCTCCATCCAGGGAGCACAACCACCCATGTATATTTCAGACATAATCTGCATATCTATCCTCCAAAAATGAGGTCAGCAAACACATGGGGTTTATTCATAGCTGCTCTCTGACCACCCCAATACATTGAAATGTCCGTTTTCTCTCTGCAATATTTGTATCGTTTCAGGAAGGCAAGCTTGCTCAGCCTGCGTTGTCGTTTTTCTCGTTTTGAATACTAGGTCACGATTCAGGAAATAGAAAGCAAGATCGGCAGCATCACAGGGCTGGAAGAAGAAGCGCAGTCTTTCGCCCAGTTTATTACCACTGGAGAATCAGCCCGCATCAAGGCCAAGTTGACACAACTAAGAAGATACTGGGAAGAACTTCGAGAGCACGCACAGGGTCTGGAAGGAACAATCCTGGGACAGGTCTCTCAGCAGCAAAAGTTTGAAGAGAATCTTAGAAAGGTAAGAATCGGCCCATGCATGCTACAGTGACCTGTTTCACACCGCATTTATAGGGCAATGCAGTAAAAAGTCCAGAAATAGTGGAATAAGGAAACAACACAATTTGCCAATTATTTACCAAGTTGTCCACGATGCTTAAGTTTATAACTATTTTTATGGCACATTTTTGAGGGAATAAAAAGTGTCATTATACATTGTGTTCAGATAGGCATTAAGACTTATTTATATTTCTTTGAAATAATAGGACACATTCATTTTAGATTTTTTTAAAACGCATTTTATCAACACATTGGAAGTTATCCAGAAATGATAGGCATGCTGCTTCCCCAATAACCTTTCTCGTCTTGATGTATGTTTTTCCCACCATTATTTTGATATTTCACCAACGTTGTAGGCCCAGCAGTCTGTGTCTGAATTTGAAGATAAACTTGCTGATCCAATTAAAACATGTTCTTCAGCTACAGAAACATACAAAGCTCTCCAAGAACATATGGTAAGAGTATGCTTCAACATTTCTGCTTATTTATCAACTCAGAAACTTGATTAATCCTGCTTGAAAAGGAAATATAGTAAACATTTTTATGAGAGTTAAAATTTTTAAATGTTTATGTTATATGAGGAATGATATAGATCCAGCATATTTACTTCATATGACACAAAAAAATATAAACATGCAAGTGAGTTTTCATTAAAATGTATGTTAAAGAAGTATTCATTTAAAATAAATTTCTCTCTCTCCATGCACATGGACAACAGTGTGGTGATTGCGGGGTGGAGGAGGATGGGTGCAGGTGGTGGAAGACAGGGAGGGGATAAGAGATGAAGGAAAAAATTAAATTTTAAAAAATACCTACTTTGTTCCAGAAAAAAAAAGTCTTCCTCTCTCTTAATTAGAACATGTAACTTTTTCATATCATAGCTTTAATAAATCCTGCTACCTCTTCCTAGCATTATAAAAATTAAGTGTGCAGAAAAATATACATGTGCAGAGCAGATTTCAGATTTTAACCCGCTAGACTCAAATGTGCCAAGACTATGTCCCCGCTCACCTTTTCGCAGTGACTGGTGTTTTGGGTCTGGTCCTGAACTGGTGACCGTTGTGAGATGTTTTGCGAAGGAACAGCAGATGCTTCTGGCAGAATTCAGGGGAAGGAGCAAAGGCGGAACATCAGGCACAAAGAAATAGTGAAACAAAATATCTCTTAATTAATAAACAAAAAAGTATGTTATCCCTGTTACATGTGCATGTGTACACACACATACATACATGCGGGAAAGGGCTGCAGGGACAGAAAGCAGACAGCTGGCAAAGGCACATCTGGAAAGAGGAGAGGAACTGACGCCATTGGAATTGTTATAATAACGATGTGTTTTTGTGTTACTGATGTCATTTTTTAAAAAGTACCCCCAAAATGAGGAAAATTAAGTTAATTGAATTTCATGGAATTATTTTAATAGACAGCTAAGTCTATTACCAGAGAAGAGAATATTCTATTTTTCTTAATATTTAGATTTCTGAAGCCAGTTATTTTCCCCTGTCTTGACTTTCTGATTTGTAAAATGGGGCTAGTGAAAGAACATAACTCTTAAGGGTCTGGTGGAGAGTAAATGAGTTGGTGTATGTAATGTACATAGCACAGTACCTGCCACATTCCAAGGCTCCTTATGGTTATTATCATAACTAGGCCCAGTGCACGAAATTTGTGCATGGGGGGGTGTGTCTCTCAGCCTGGCCTACACCCTCTCACAATCCGGGACCATCAAGGGATGTCCAACTGCCAATTTAGGCCCAAACCCTGTGCAATCCGGGACCACTGGCTCCTAACCACTAGCCTGCCTGCCTGCCTAATCATCTCTAACTGCCTCTGCCTGCCTGTCTGACCACCCCTAACCACTCTGCATGCCTGCCTTATCGCCCCTGACCGCCTCTGCCTGCCTGCCTGATTGCCCCTAACTGCCTCTGCCTGCCTGCCTGATTGCCCCTAACCGCCTCTGCCTGCCTGCCTGATTGCCCCAACCACTCTGCCTGCCTGACTGTTGACACCTAATTGCTTGTCTGCTTGCCTGATCGCCCCTAACTACTCGCCTGCCTGCCTGATCACCCCTAACCTCCTCTGCCGTGGATTCATCCAGAAGGATGTCCGGAATGATGTCCAGAAGGTCGTTTGGTTGTCTGGTCTAATTAGCATATTACGCTTTTATTATAGATAACTATATGCATAAAAGATAACAGCTATGTCAGCTGTACTCTTCCAATATATTTTTATAGAAATTACTGCATGTTACATATAGCTCTTGAAAATTTAGAATAGAGTTTTTAAATAAATTTCACATAAAATGAATAATAATTTTCACAAATTATCTAACTTGTTAAGGAAAAGTAGACATTACTCAGATATACAGCAGCATAGTTTTATTGGGGCAGTAGTCTCTCCGTTTTCATTTTCATTCCTGCATCCATGAAATAACTCTCTCTCCTCACTCTCACTGTGTCACTGGAAATCATGGTCAGACAATTTTCAATGCCATTGTTGTGTGTTATGACTGAGGGGAAAGTTTTGGCGGGAATGGGTCTCAGAGGAAAATGGTGGCCTCGTTTCTGTCTGTTTTCATTGCCCTCCTCCTGTCCCCTCCCCAGGACCTCTGCCAGGCCCTGGAGGCCCTGAGCAGTGCCTTGGCCGCTCTCTCTGCTGGTGCCCAGAAGGTTGTGAGCAGAGGCTGCTCCGTCCAGGAGGCCGCGGCCCTGCAGCAGAGATACCAGGGGCTGCTGAGTCAGGCGAAGGAGAGACAGACGGCGCTGGAGAACCTGCTGGCCCACTGGCAGCGGTGAGCAACCTTTCTTCTCCAGTTGCCACCTGGGTTTCAATAGCCACTCTTTATAAAATAATATGTTAATATTCATTTTAGAGAGGAAGGAAAAGAGAGGGAGAGAGAAATAGAAACATCAACGATGAGAAGAATCATCCATCAGCTGCCTCTTGCATTCCCCTTACTGGGGATTGAGCCTGCAACTCAGGCATGTGCTCTGAAGGGGAATCATGGCAGCAACCTCTTGGTGCATGGGAAGACGCTCAACCACTGAGCCACACTGTCTGGGCAATAGCCATACTTAAATAGGAAATTCCGGGCCAACTGTTCTCTAAGTGATGGGCAATAATCATTCCAGATATAAAACATGTCAAGTCATGTTTTTAACATGGGAGTGGACAGGATGTACCAGTTACATGTATCTTTCCATATTACACACATATAGACATATGTGTGAGTACATATGTGAACATGAGAGGAGTGGTATTTTTACCTTCACATCTAGGAATAAGATAACCAGCATTATATTATTTGTATTGCTTAGTGTTGGACCCTCCAACTGCAGAAAGGCCTCGCTTTCGAATATGATAATTTTGGGTGCATTTGCTTCCTATCTCTGCTCTCCTTAGGCTGGAGAAAGAGCTGTCGACCTTTCTGACCTGGCTGGAGCGCTGCGAAGCCATAGCCAGCTCCCCGGAAGTGGACGTCACTGCAGACAGGGTCAAAGTGGAGAGCGAACTTCAACTGACACAGGCAAGCTCCAGGAAGTGTGGGGGAAACGACACGCTCTTTGTCCTGGCTGCATTGCAAAACAAGAGCAAACGCAAGCCCTCCAGCCAACTTAACTTCTTGTTTTGGTTTTGTGATCCCACAAAGAACCATCCGCACCTGAAAGACAAAGTGTTGGTGAACCTGGCGATGGCCTATTTGATGATGTTATTGTAGAGGGGAGGATAAAGCATTTTGACACGCACCTACCGTGTGCCAGCTATGCCTATCATCCCCGTTAACACCATACCATGTTGTTAGCTATCTGTATGCATGTTTACCTCTTATTAGGTGGGAACCACAACTTTATGCTTCCCTCACAGACCTAAGAGATTTATTGCCTGATGAAATATAAAAGACAAGTGGATCGGCTGCATGAAAGTAAAATGAAGAGCACTCAAGCTCCCCAATTTGGCCCAATACTCTCTCTGAACAGAGGGAGCCCACATCCCCGCTGCCTGGAATCGCATCTCTCTTACTGTTAGGCATGCGTTTCCCTTTAGCAGTAGTTCTTTGATGCTCTTTGCCTGCTCAGTTTCTTCATCCTGAAAGAAGTTCTACAGCATCTAAATGTGCCTGACAATGTATCTCAGACCCTGGAAAACGAATTCACGTTTCAGTAGCCTTTGAAATGTTGGTTTAGAGGTGACATGGGTTCCTTTCTCAATTAAGGAAGAAAACTTTCTATAGTCTAGTCCCCATAGCCTCCATTTTGCATGAATGCAGAGCCTTTGGATAACAACCTCCAAAGGTCATCATGTGTCATGTGGCCCTTCCGTGTCAATCATGTTGGAAAGAGATCGATAACATGTTCTGTGTTCAGCAGGCACTGCAGAGTGAAGTTGCATCCCAGGCCTCCGTCTACAGCGACCTTGTGCAACGGAAGGAATCACTGTTCTCGGTGGCCTCCAAAGATGATGTGAAAATGATGAAACTACATTTGGAGCAGTTGGATGAGAGATGGAGAGTTTTGCCACAGATACTTAGCAAAAGGTTGGGTTTTATAAGACATTCTAATAGTGTGCATTTTTTTAAATGGTGAGCCTATGAACTAAGAAAGCATAGTTTTGTTTACTTTTATTTAACCCAACTATTCACAGGATAATTATAGGAGGGTAGAAAACCACTGTACTTGCCATTTTAAAAATCAAAGCACTCAAATATTGGCATTTCTGATGCACCTCAATTCAAAATTTTAGTCTCATAATCAGGGCAAATGACCAAACTAGTTGAACTATAGTAAAGAGAGTAGGTTTGCTCATGTTTGTATTACTTATTGCTTAAGCTGTTTGTGTACAGGAGAAAATGGTAATTAAAATTTTCTTTCTCATGATATGTCTAAGCAAAGGCATCCACTCACCTATTATTAGTCAACCTGGTTCATTTATTACACAAGCAATGGTTGATCCCTGACCATATCCCACACCCCTTTCTAGGTCCTGGGGATATAGTAGTAAGCAAGGCAGGCAGAGTCCTGTCTCTGGCTGAGGGGAGGATCAATATATAATTAAACAAATGAGTGAATGATGCTGTTTCAGTTGGTAAGTAATGTGAAGACAGCAACACAGGGTAACATGGCGGGGACTGTAGGTCCAGCACAGCCCCCCAGGTACATGACGTCTGTGCAGGAAGCAGACTCATGGTGCTTCGGGGGCAGAGGGCACAGAAAGGGCAAAGGCCCTAAGGCAGCAATGAGCTGGGATGTTGGGGAAGCGGTGGGCATTGGCAGTGTGGGCGGCACTGGATCAGATGAGGTCAGAGAAGTCGATGATGAGGGACCCCTCGCAGACCACAGTAAGGAGCCGTGGCGTTTCGCCTTCCTGTGTACCCAGGGAAGTGCCCGCGTTTAGGCTTGGCAGAGGGTGTTCCGATGACATGGAAATCATTCCTGGCTGCTCTCTAGAGAGTGGATTATAGTGAGGCCACGGTGGTGGCAGGAAGGAGGCCAGCTTAGGAGGCTGTTGGAGGCCAGGCCAGAGATGAGGCGATGCAGACCAGGGTGTGAACATGGAGAGGAGAGCCCAGCATGCTATGATAGGTGCCCAGACACGCACGGGGCAGGTGTGGTGGTGAAGAAATGGAGGACCATCTGGGTGGGCAGCACCAGCAGTAACTGAGACGCAACAAATTGTAAGAGAAACAGGGTTGGTGAAGTAGAAAGCGTTAAGAGTTCTGGTTTGTCCCTGTTGGATCACATTAGTTTTGCCAGTGATTAAGCTGATTCCAAAAACATACCAACTCTTCCTTTCCACTGCGGGACATTTAACTTTTATTATTGATTGATTGATTGATTGATTGATTTTAACTTTATTGGGGTGACATTGATTAATAAGAGAATAGAGTTACTGTATGACCCAGCAATCCCTCTCCTGGGTATAAACCTGAAAAGCTCGAAAACCTGTATTGGCCAAGATATACGCACCCCTAAGACCCTTTACCTCTCGCACCGCCCTCTGCCTAGACTTCACTTCCTGCAGTCTGTGGTCGCCGAGCACCAGCAGTTTGATGAATTGCTGCTTTCCTTCTCCGTCTGGATTAAGCAGTTTCTCAGTGAATTACAAGCCACGTCTGAGATCAGCTTAATGGACCATCAGGCAGCTGTAACCCGGCACAAGGTAAAGTGCATTCCTCTAAGAGGGAAGAAACATGTGTTCATCACAGAGAGCTCTTCCATTTTAAAGGAAAGCGAATTTATAAAAACCTTGCCAGCGATTTAACATTGTATTTCTCCATAAATGTTCTCACAATGTGTGATGCAGATAACTTAAGCAGATAAAGCCACTTCAGATAAAATACCTTTTTTTTCACAATGGGGCGAATGATTTCTAGGATAAAGTGATGAGAATGTTCATTTGTAAGCTTCTCAGTTTGTTTTGGTCCAATGCTAAAAACTAATACTGAATCCCAATGCTTTCACAATATGGTTTTTCTGAATTACTATTTAGCTTGAAAGTTATTTAAAATTTAGTTTTCTTATTTCTAAATTATGCATAATATGTATCCTGATATTTTTTTAAAAAAATTAAAAATCAGATATTGGTCATCAAGTATTGGAATAGTTGGGGTAAGCTCCATGATAAGCTTATAACGATATTTACTGATAATACATTTAATGTCTATTGTGTGCTCACTCTATGCTGGGCTTGCCAATTGGGTTTACCCAAAGGAAAAGTATGTTTTCCTTTCTTCATGACTGCAGGTGGTTTTACAATTTGGAGCAAGGTGCTCACCAAAGTTAGGCTCCCACCCTCTAAAGACAGGAGCTAGGGCGCCATCTTCCTCGATGAGTACATTTCAGGGATGACTCCCAGGTGTTTGAGAAAGTTAGTCTTCAGTAGTGAAACTGTCCAGGAGGTTTTAAAAAGATTTACCTCTCAAAGGGACAGAGAATGAATTTGTAAGTTTTCTAAAGTAAATGCTCAAAGAAGCCCTCTAAAGTTTAGTAGTTCAGCTGAGGGAACTATTAGGGCCATTCTGGTCACGATTAAGACAGGTGATTATTTCTCTTTTGTGGAAACCATGCTGAGAGTGTTAGCAACCCTCTGATGGGTTTTAACCATGATATATTGTGAGCTGGTCAAGTTTTCTATACAACAGCCTTAGCCAGTTCATCTACATTTCCTTAGAGAGAAGACAGCTAAAACTTGTGCAGTTTCATCTGCTTTATTCACACCTCTGAAAAGAGGCTCATGTCTGCCTATCTCACGCTCCTTCACTATGTTAGAATTAGCTGGATTGTATGTATATATATATGAAGGAGTGTATATATATATATATATATATATATATATATATATATAACATATCTTTTAAAACCTTACAAATTTTTGGTTTCTTTTAATTGTATACACTGTAACTATACCTTTTAACTGTATATACATATATCTTTTATAATCTTTCAAATTTATATATGTGGATATATACTTTTTGATAATTTATTGGGGTGACATTGGTTAATAGGAGCATATAGGTTAATGATTTCTATCCACAAAGGAATTCTTTTTCATGGAATACATTAGTTCCAAATCAGAGTTGTGATTTATATGAAATACATAGATGAGCAAAACAAGAAAAATCTTAAGAATCTTTCTAAAAGTTTCATTGTGGGTGACCTTTGAATACTATATCATGCATTGCATTTAAAATGTATCTTTTTAAATTTTTACTTATTAACTTGATTGGGTGACGTTGGTCAACATGAACCTATAGGTTTCCGGTGTGGGTTTCTGTGCTACAAGATTGTATATTGCACTGTGTATCTTGACATCACCAATTCTGTAACATGTCTGTGCCCAAAACCACAGTGTCCCTGAGGAACCAGTGACTCTCTCTTCCCTTCCAGGACCACGCAGCAGAAGTCGAAAGCAAAAGGGGGGAACTACAAAGTCTGCAGGGGCACCTGGCGAAGCTGGGCGCTCTGGGTCGAGCCGAGGACCTTCACGTCCTGCAGGGCAAAGCAGAGGACTGCTTCCAGCTGTTCGAGGAGGCCGGCCAGGTGGTGGAGAGGCGGCAGCTGGCCCTGGCCCAGCTGGCTGGGTTCCTGCAGAGCCACACCTCTCTGTCAGAGGCGCTCCACCGGCTGAGGCAGACGGTGGAAGCAACCGACAGTATGAATAAGAAGCAGACTGACTTATTAGAAAAGGACCTGCAGGATGCGATTCAAGACATGAAGACGTTAGAATCTACGGCCATCGGTCTGGACAGCATTCTTACCAAAGCCCAATACCATCTTAAATGTGGAAGCTCTGAGCAAAGGACTTCCTGCAGAACCTCAGCTGATCACCTCTGCTTGGAGTTAGAGAGGATCCAGAACCTTCTGGGAACCAAGCAGAGTGAGGCAGATGCCCTGGCAGCATTGAAGAAAGCATTCCACGACCAGAAAGAGGAGCTGCTGAAAAGCATCGAAGACATCGAAGAGAGGGCTGACAAAGAGCGTCTGAAAGAACCCACCCGCCAGGCGCTTCAACAGAGGTGGGAGGAGGCTGCCGAAGCCGTGGCCTCAGCTACTTTTCATTTGTCCTAGGATTAACTCTTGTGCAAAACTTTGATAGTACCAGACTTAGCAGCGTCTCTTTTTATATTTTTAGGATAAAACTCATGACTAATTTGACATTAAGGTCCTAAAATATATTTGGGTTCATTGAGGATTTTCCTAAGAGCCTCGTGTAAGCCACTTATTTACAACAGAGTATGTAGATCATACCGTGTATTTTAACTGATAGAAGGGACTCCTGTTCTGTAACAAGAATGAAAGCAGAGGAGGAAGGGAGGGATGCAAGTAGACTTGTAGTTCAGGTGCTAAATCTGAAGGAATTCTTCCCTGGTGGCTGCTAGCTCTCAGAAAAGATGCAGCAAATTCGTTCGTTGAGATTGAATGACAGGGGATGTGGACAGAAAAGGGTGTGAGATAGTCTTCTTATAGGAGGAAATGGAATTATACCTGTGGAGCTTGGTAAGATGATAAACTGCCATTTAAGATTTGTATTTATTCACTAAAAATGAAGCCAATCAGCTTGGCGGAATGGTTCTCCTAACCACTATTTTTTTAAAAAATATATTTTTATTTATTTCAGAGAGGAAGGGAGAGGGAGAGGAAGATAGAAACATCAATGATGAACATTTTCTCATGATAACCTTCAATAACGCATGTAATTTAGGTTATATATATATATATATAAAACAATCTATATAATAAAAGCCTAAGTGACCATGACAATGGAATGACCAGAACTACTGGCACTATGATGCACACTGACCACCAGGGGCAGACGCTCAATGTAGGAGCTGCCCCCTGGTGGTCAGTGCACTCCCACAGGGGGAGTGCCACTCAGCCAGAAGCAGGGCTCATGGCTGGCGAGTGGCAAGTGCAGCAGTGGTGGCAGGAGCCTCTCCCACCTCAGTGGCAGTGCTAAGGAGCAGCAAGCAGGCAGGACTGTGAGAGGGATGTCCGACTGCCGGCTTAGGCCTGCTCCAGAGGGGGCCTAAGCCAGCAGGCGGACATCCCCCAAAGGGTCCCAGACTGTGAGAGGGCACAGGCTGGGCTGAGCCCCGCACCCCCCATGCTTGGATTTTATGCACCAGGCCTTTAATATATAAAACAATAAACTTACAAAAGGGAATAAGACTTGGGAAGGACAAGTCATATATATATATATATACATATATATGTATATATATATATATATATATACATATATATGTATATATATATATGAGAGACAGAGAGAGAGAGAGAGAGAGAGAGAGAGAGAGAGAGAGAGAGAGAATGGCTCGGTGAAACTATTTTTATTTTATGAAACAACTATGGTTCTTAAATATTATTTTACATGAATTAGACCTCATGGCACAAAATATTTTTATATCAATACCTTGCAATAAGAACTCACCTCCTTTGCCTACAAGGTCAGCCCTAGTTTTAAAAGCCTTATCCCATCAAAGAATAATAGAAAGAGAATACAAACTTAGAAGTTTGAAGGTGAATAGTGAAACTGACTTTAAATGTTTTCTGCGGTGCACTCTAAAGTATGCAAAGTTAACTGTAACAGCATCTTGACAGCCATCCATTTGATGGCTCTGTTACTAGTTTTCTAGCTCTCAGAGTGTGTGCTTTACAGAGAGGAAATATTGGTTTGCTACCTTTAGTAAAACCACACTTTAATTCACAGGTTGAGAGTCTTCAATCAGTTAGAAGATGAACTGAATTCTCATGAGCATGAGCTATGTTGGTTGAAAGACAAAGCTAAGCAAATTGCTCAGAAAGATGTAGCCTTTGCCCCTAAAGTTGATACAGAGATAAATCGCTTAGAGGTCACCTGGGATGATACCAAAAAGCTCATTCATGAAAAGTAAGTCAGAAACTTCTCAGTTTTTGCTTTTTAACTTCTCCCTATTTTGTGACGTTGGGCCCTGCCTGGTGATTTGCATGGGTGTGATCAAGCATTGAATATCTTTTGCCATCTTTAGTATTCTGTGTCTTTCGGTAACGATAAGAATTCAGTCCTACAGAACTTGACTAAGGAGGCTGCTTTGAGATAACAATTATATGTGAAAGTCAATGCTTAAACGCAGTTGTCAAGTTACTAAGTGCGATCATGAGAGTCTTAACTTCCTGATTTCCTTTTTATTCTGTTTTGTTATAGTTGTTTGTAACTGAGGTATGATTGACATAAAGTAAAATTCACTCTTTTAAATATATTCAGATATGCTCAATTGTTTTTTTTTAAAAAAAGGCAATCTGATGAAGAAAGAATAATAGTCTTTTCAGTGAATAGTCCTGAAACAATTGGGTATCTATATGCATTAAAAAAAATAATATATCTACATAAGTTTGAGTTATCCAGAACATATATTGCATCTTTGCTTATTATTGAAGTCACAGATTTTATTTGAATGGCTGTGTGCATTCTTCATTCATGAGGATATTTGGGACATTAGAGTTAAGTAAGATCGACCAGCACTCTTTTACCTTGGTAGGTATAGACCGGGTTTTCTCTTTCATCTATTAATATGTGTGTATACATCAGGTCCAACCATAGAGAACTCTGCCCTTTCCTGATACCTGACAATAAATGATGTCTTCTCTTTGATCATTGCAGCCAAGGCCAATGCTGTGGGCTTATTGACTTAATGAGAGATTATCAGAACTTGAAGTCAGCTGTATCTAAAGTTCTAGAACATGCCAGCAATGTGATTGCAACCAGAACTACTATAAAGGATGAGGAGGATCTTAAATGGGCCTTATCCAAGGTAGTAATTCAAAATGTATTTATTTTAGTAGAACACTTTATTAAACCTGTTTTTCTTTACTCACAATGTATTTGCTATACAAATCTTGTCAGTACAGTTAGATGTAGATAATTCATGCTAACAAGCTCAACTTTTTTTTTAAGAGTTCTGATATCCTAGGATTCTAGCAATTCAAGAAAATTAGTATATATTTGTACAGTTTACTAATATCCCTGGTTTCTGCATCAGGTCATCCAATAATTAAATTTCTTGGAGACAAATGGTTTTAAGCTCTTAGCATTGATGATTTTATTAATTAAGGAAACATTTCTGTTCACAGCATGAAACTGCCAGAAACGAAATGTGTAAGGAGCAGAAAGAATTGGATGACTTCACCAGTAAAGGAAAGCAGTTGTTATCTGAGCTGAAGAAAATTCACAGTAGTGACTTCATCTTGGTGAAAACAGACATGGAGAGCACTATGGACAGATGGCTGGATGTAAGCTCATCACCTTGGCTTCCATGAATAGTTCAAATAGTCACATTTCTGAATCTCATTTTGGGGCAAAGGATTATTGAGAGATGTAAATTCCATTTTTAACTTTTTTTTTAAAATATATTTTATTGATTTTTTACAGAGAGGAAGGGAGAGAGAGATAGAGAATTAGAAACATCGATGGGAGAGAAACATCGATCAGCTGCCTCCTGCACACCTCCCCCTGGGGATGTGCCCGCAACCCAGGTACATGCCCTTGACCGGAATCGAACCCGGGACCCTTCAGTCCGCAGGCCGACGCTCTATCCACTGAGCCAAACCGGTTTCGGCCCATTTTTAACTTTTAATGCTAAATACAAATATAATATTCTAAAGGAAAGTAGTGTTCGCATAAATTTTAGAAGTAGTAAAAAAACTATTTGCTTTATTTTGTTAAAACTTACTGGCAAATATTCTAGAATTTCACTTGACAGCTTCAAACGTAAC
The DNA here is from genome assembly GCF_964212035.1 of Myotis nattereri. NCBI lineage: Eukaryota > Metazoa > Chordata > Mammalia > Chiroptera > Vespertilionidae > Myotis > Myotis nattereri. The sequence continues at coordinate 92,107,301 of NC_138081.1, read as the reverse complement.
AAATTTATAATCTGCCTTCTCAAGACTCTGGAATTATGAATAAAAATAAAAGAATAATGTATAAACAGCCTACAGACTATTAACCAACATGTGTAATAATTTAAAGTAAGTAGATGCTTTAGCATTGAAACGCATTGGCCTTGTAGTTTATATCCTTGGGTTTTAATTCCTGCTCTGTCATTTACTGGCTATGTGACCATAGGACAGGTCACTTGATCCTTCTGGAACTCTATCTCTCAATTCATGCATATTTTACACTGTTTTCCAGCTCCAAAAATCCAGTGATTCTGTTGACCTCTATTATCAATATCTAGGCTCAGAATTTAAACCTATAGTGGGTTCCCTTACTTAAGCAAAGTCACTTAAGTTAGACATCGATGTTTAAATACTATAATCAAATAATCTGGGGACTTCAGAAGACCTTATATTCTTCCACTTTTAAAATGATATTCTTATTGTGGAAATAATATTAAGTAATAATACTATAAGCATGTAAAATTGGTTAATCTTCTATATATTTACTTATTCTATAAATATGTCCAAGCCTAATTATGCCCATTTTTATGTATCATCATTACAAATAAAAGGGCTTATTGTATTACTTTAAAAATAAATATAATACTGCCCTATATGGACCCCTATCTTACAGAATTCAACCTTAGAGTGAGTTATATTTCAGTAGAACTGTTGTGATTACTTTTCCAATTTACAAATAAAAGTCAAATGTTTTAGAAATTCAACCAACTCTCCCAGTGACAGAAACAACTTATATAATAGCATTTACATAAATTAAGTTCCGTGCACTAGTCAGTTTACAATAATTTTTGTAAAACTTGGTTTTCTGATCAGATTACAATTTTCTGATTAAGGAAGGATTGACATTTTTAGTACTTTGGTGGGGCAAAGAGCATTTTTTAAAGCCTCAGACTGTTAATGATTTGACTTTGATTTTCTCTTCCAGGTGTCAGAGAGAATCGAGGAAAACATGGATCGGCTGAGGGTAAGCCTGTCCCTTTGGGCTGATATTCTCTCGAGTAAGGACGAGATCGAAGGCTGGTCGAACAGTTCTGTCCCTCAGCTGGCCGAGAGCATCAGCAACCTGAACAACAGCCTCAGAACAGAGGAGTTCCTGAAGGAGTTTGAGGTAAGTGAGCTACCCTTTCATATGGGAGCTGGTGATGTAGCATTGGCCAGAATACGAAAATATTGGTGTCCTTTTTTAAAAGTCCATTCTTTTTTTTAAAAAAAAATATCTTTATTGATTTCAGAGAGGAAGGGAGAGGGAGAGAGAGATAGAAATATCAATGATTAGAGAGGATCACTGATCAGCCACCTCCCACACGCCCCGACCAGGGATCGAGTCCACAACCCAGACATCTGCCCTGACCAGAATCGAACCGTGACCTCCTGATTCACAGGTTGATGCTCAACCAACCACTGAGCCACGCTGCTCTTTGAGACACACAGGAGTATAATAAACAATCTTAACTATCTTTTGCTATTTATTTGAAAGTAAGCCTACAATTTTTCCATTCATCTGGGAATATGGCATCTTCTTACTGAAAAACCAAATTGAAAGTGATTGTCATTCAGTAATATTTAGTATCTATTTTTTCTCCATTCAAATGAAACGTTTATTGAGGTCCTAACTGGCTCAGTGGATAGAGCGTCGGCCTGCGGACTCAAGGGTCCCAGGTTCGATTCCAGTCAAGGGCATGTACCTTGGTTTCGGGCACATCCCCAGGAGGGAGATGTGCAGGAGGCAGCTGATCGATGTTTCTCTCTCATCGATGTTTCAAACTCTCTATCCCTCTCCCTTCCTCTCTGTAAAAAATCAATAAAATATATTTTTTAAAAAATGTTTACTGAGTAGTTACCCTGAGCACTTACGCTAGGAGCTGGTTTCCTCCACTTCCTTTCCAGAAACGTAAGGAAATGGAGATGGGAGTGTCACAGGCTTCCAAGGAAAGTGGCCTTTTTAAAGTTCCAGTCACTAATTTATTTTAACCTCCTTTTATCCCCATTTTTCACATTCACTTATTCATTCACTCATCACATTCTTAATGAGCACCTAAAATATGTCAGGCAGTTTTTAGACTGGAAATATAATAGTGAAACACACAAAGTCTTTACCTTCATGGTATTTACATTATTTACATTACAATATATATAATATGCAAAATGACAATCAGTAATAGGGCTATGGTGAAAACTGAAGCAAGGGAAGGGAAATAGAGTGACAAGAGATAACTTGTTTCACATAGCACACAAGTGACTGTACTCTTGGTGAGGGAGGGACTGTTGACCATTGTATGCTTGGGTGCCCAGCACTGTGCCTGGTATAGATGTGGAATATGACAGATATGTGAATAAATTACTATAGTCTGGCAAAATATATAGTTAAATCATCTGTATTACTGACCTAAGTTATTCAGCTGGGTTTGACCCAAAGAACATTCAAGAGATTATTCCTATTCCTAAGGGCAAACAGAAGTAGAGGAGAGTATTCAGACTAAAAGTACAGTCAGTGAAGGCACCACAGTCCCTTTAGTTATCTTTGATGTTAAATAACCATTACAGCTCAAACTGTATGTGGCATGTGTTGGAAGGGGGCTTGTACCTGCTTGCAAAAGTCAATTATTATATTTTCAAAAATCTTTCGAGCCAGTGTTAATCACAACCATTATTAAAAAATTTAATTGTGCCCGGCCAGCATGGCTCAGTGGTTGAGCACCAACCTATGAACCAGGAGGTCACAGTTTCATTCCCAGTCAGGGCACATGACTCGTTGCGGGCTCGGCCTCCAGTAGGGGGTGTGCAGAGGGAGCCGATCAATGATTCTCTCTCATCATTAATGTGTCTATCTCTCCCTCTTCCTTCCTCTCTAAAATTAATAAAAATATATTTTTAAAAATTTCCATGTAAGTAAATTACAATTAAATTAAATCTATTTTAAAATGAAGGTAATGAACACTCAAAAGTTAAACCTTCCTGGCTATTATTCCCCTATGACTGCTGACTGGGATCTCAAGCTGACATTCGCTCTGTCTTTCTGGTGGAAATACTGCAGAATGGTGCACTGCTGTGGAGCTCCTCCAGCACCATGTGCGTGACTCACGTTGTAACTCTAAATCAGGGGTCCTCAAACTTTTTAAACAGGGGGCCAGTTCACTGCCCCTCTGCCGGGAGCCGGTCCATCCTTGCTGTTTCAAGGGACCTGGCATATATAGCATACTGTTCTTAATATGTTTGCTCCCCTTAGCGCTGTGTGTTTTAACCAAGGTCACCTCTCCGAGAAAGGTTGTTTCCCCAGGTAGGAATTTTTCCCTGAAGTCAGGGAGGGGATGCCTCTCCTAGAAAGGTTGTTTCCCCAGGTAGGAATTTTTCCCTGAAGTTAGGGAGGGAATAAAACCCCTCAACTAAGTGCCAGGCGGGTAATTAATCACTTTAACTATGAACAATCATGCTTAAGCTACATAATCTTTACTCCCTGGAATGGAGATAAGAAACGCCCTAACCTTTGTAATAGAGATTGATAGGATTGAATCAACTGGTATAAATACAGATGTAATAAGACAGCAAGACACAGAACTTAGGAGACAGAAAGAAGACAGCACCTACACAGAACCTACAGACAGAAGAACTTCGCTGGAGAGAACATGGCAAAAGATCCTGGACTGAACCTGACTACAGAAATTGGCAAGAGAACCTGACTAGAACCTGGTGACTGAACCTGGCTGGAGAACCTGGACAGAACCTGGCTGGAGAACCTAGCGAGGGAACATGGCTACAGAACCTGGCTGGAGAACCTGGACAGAACCTGGCTGGAGAACCTAGCGAGGGAACATGGACACAGAACCTGGCTGGAGATCCTAGCCAGAACTTCGCTGGAGATCCAGACCAGAACTTGGCAGGAGACCCTGACAAGAGAACCCGGCTATGATGATCAACTGAACGCTGCCTCCGTGTCATTCCTTCTTCGCCGACTCCGTCCACACCTTTGGGGACCCCTGGACCCGCTGGGGTTGGACCCCGGCACCCCTCAGACCGTTGGAGGTCCAGACTATAGTTTAAAAAAAAAACTATGAACAAATTCCTATGCACACAGCGGCGGCAAAAACACCCGGCGGGCCGGATAAATGTTTTCGGCGGGCCCCATGTGGCCCGTGGGCCGTAGTTTGAGGACCCCTGCTCTAAATGGTGGTGAGCCTACAAATCAGGGCCTTCTCTTGGAGAGCCAGTTGTTAAACCCGCATAGTCTACTCCCAGCTCTGACCTCTGGGGTTCAGGGAGCCAGTGGGCATCAGCCCTATGTTCATAGGCCCAGTGCAGTCACTCACAGAGATGGCTTTTCTGTGGCTGCTGTGGCACACCAGCTCATAAACTCAGAGAGCTGGACTCAGCCCCGTGCCTGAGAATGTCATGCTGCTGCAGAGCAGGAAATGAGGTGGGCGTGTGGGTGCGATGCCTTCATTGTCCAGCCGGTTTCTGGAAAAGGCCAGTGGGCCTGGCAGATAGTTCATCACATCTTACTGGGTAAGTAAATTACCTTCTGGATTGAAGGCACCAGGAGGTTTGTTAGTGTCCACAAAGCACCAAAGCACTATATTTAACTATCCCTTTGTGGGCCCCAATGACTAATGATGTTTATAAATGTCTAATTGGTTCAGTAACAGTTCTTTGGTTATTTATCCTTTCTTCCTTTTTATGTTAGTGTTGGTGCAAAAAAACCAAAAAACAAACAAAACAATAAGGCACGATATTAGACATCAATCCTCTAATTAACCTGATTTCTGTTTTCACATCATTTAAATGTTTATTTGAAAGGTTTCTTGTGTGTTACAGATAGCCAGCTGTTATTAGGTGCTTCCAATGTGTACTGGCTTGGCAGTGCTTCCTCAAGAGTTTAATGTTGCCATGGTAACCAGTGATATCAATGCTAATGAATAAATGACAGTTAGTTGTTAAAAATCCCCACTGACTCAAGACTTTTGGTTAGTGGTTAATTTTTTCCAGGAGCATTTTTCTTCCCCTATAAAAGAGAGTGGGAAGAAAGAAAGTTCCGCACACTCCCTCACATCCCAAGTGGAAGTAAATGGTGACACTTTTCCATATTCCTAACTAATGACAATGATCAAAAAATGAAAAAGAAATTTTTTTTACCCTAGCTTAATGTTGGGGCATTTTGACAGTTAACTCTTGAAATTATTAAATGCCAGATATAACGTGAATGTTTGGATTAGTCATGCTTTTCCCCTTTGTCTTATACTTGGCAGTCTGAAGTTAGAAACAACGCATTGAAACTGGAAGACCTTCATGCTAAAGTGAATGACCTAAAAGAATTAACGAAAAATCCGGAAACTCCATCAGACCTTCAGGTAAGCACTCAGTCAGTTCTGTAATAGCTGCTACCTGCTAGGCTCTCCATCTCAAAGAGTATTTCTATTCTCTGAGTATTTGTATATTAAAGCATGGGGCGCAGCTACAGTGTTTTGGCCAGGTTCAAGCCTCGGACTAATGAAAGGACAGGGTCCTCTCATTGCCACGTGCAAGTCCCAGCTGGAGGGCAGGGCCCTCCCAGCACAATCATAGCCAACAGCTGTGGTTGTAAGCTTGAAGCTATGGTCCGAACACGCGGCTCCACGTGCCTTGTGATAGAGTTCGGGTGCATGTAGTTGAGTTGGGATGAAACTCACCAGAATGCTGTAAACAACGTGATCACGCCCCTACTTTGCCTCGTGGCATCTGCTACAAAATAAAGACACGGCTTGTGGGTGCCGGCGTTGTCTCTTCTTCAGGGAGCAGCGTCCCACCGAGACCCAGCTTTCATTCTCTTCTCTGTCTTTTCTCAATCCTTTCACCCCTCACTCAGGGTCACTGAACCAGGCTGAGCTGGCCTGGCACATAAGGCGCCCTGGGGCTGAGTATGCCATGGCCGTGCCGGCTCCCCACATTAAAGTGCGTATGTTTTGATTGTTTTGAGTGGCCTGCAACTCTTATGTCATCTGGGGTGAATGCCCGAGTGTGACCTCCGGCCAGAGGTGAATCATAAGAGAAAAAGAAAGGAGAGCGTTCCTGTGTGACAGCTCGGCTCATCGAAGAAAGCTCTCTGGGGGAATGGCAGGCCCCGGAGGCAAGAAGTTACGCGATGCCCACAGGCTGCGGAGGGAGAAAGTGAAAAGCCAGAGAAAGGTGCATTGCTTGCATCTAGGGCCCTTCACCGGGTGGCCACAGAAGCCAGGGGAGTCTCAGAAAAACCCACAGGTCAAGGCCCGTGAGAGGAGAGAATGGGAAAGTCACCAGGCTTAGAAAGCGTGGATGCCAGTCCCCCCCCCGCTCCCCCCCACCTCCTGCTTGCCCCAGCCTGTGAGAAATAAAGTGAAAAGAGACAAAAAGAGGCACTTGCCCCTTTCTCCACTATGGGCTTCCTGTTTGCAGCAGATCTGAGCCGGGGCAAGAAAAAGCCCTTAACTTTAAGTTCGGCTTGAGTTCAAAGTCTTGATTATTAAATGGTCCTGGATGTTTTTGTTGTAGAATTGAAACTGTTTGCGTTTTACCATAAGTCCCTTTTTTATCTGTGGTCCAGAGAAAGCAAGGCCCTCCTGAAATAAACCACCCAGGAGCAGAGAACCAGCCTCCCTGAATCCTGAATACTTAGAGTGGGAGACAGAAAGGAAAGCGCTTTAGGATGAAATCCAATGATGGGGGGAGGGGGCCCTTGTCCAAAGTAGTGGTCACATCAGGGCAAAATGTGTGTGTTTCCCAGGGAGAATGAGGAGCAGCTTTTGGTCACCTGCTTGGTAACGCGGCGTGAGTCCGGCTGTTGTTGAGATGTGATTGTGTGTATCCCCTGGAACCTCAGCCAAACTGCCACTTTCGTGTCTCATGTTAACTGTAAGCCTTACTCTTTCCATTTGCCGATCACTTCATCACTTAAAATGTTTGGCAACGTGTGCACACTGATTTTCCGTCTTAGAAAAATTGGATGAACATCCATGGTTACGCTTATGTGGTTTGGTTTGGTTTTTATGATTAAGCTACACATCCACGGAATTCCCAGTAAAGGAGTGTCTGGTTTTCACAGATTTTGATGAAATCCTGCTTTATGTTTTATGTTTAGTTTATAGAAGCGGACCTAAGGCAGAAACTGGAGCACGCCAAAGAAATAACCGAAGACGCCAAAGGGACCTTGAAAGATTTCAGGGCTCAGAGCACACAAGTGGAGAAATTTATTAACGACATAACAACCTGGCTGGCGAAACTAGAAGAGTCCCTGGTGAACTGCGCCCAAACTGAGACTTGTGAAGGGCTGAAGAAAGTAAAGGTAGGTAACCAGCTCTCATTAACTGGTTATACTTCAGTGGGAATATTAGTTCTCCTGCTTTGTGGTGGCTAGACTCAAACCTTAACCTCTGCTCTCAATCACCCGTATTAACACAAGACTTAGCAAAGTAAGTAATGGGTAAAGAACTGAAAGCAAGATGACTAATCTGAAACAGAAAGCATGCATTGCTGTAGGGCCTGCTCACAGGCTGCTATTTATTATTATTATTATTATTATTATTATTATTAAGGAGATGACATCTATAGAAATGTTTGAATATCCAGGAATTTTCAAACTTGAATGCCAAATAGTTTTTCCTCACTTATTATTTTTATTGGTCAGTATGACTGCTTTTATCTAGAGAGAGATATATTTTTTCATTGCGAAAACATCTCACTTTTATGTCAGTATGTTTATTTTCATAGATGACATTTCTGATCAACTCTCTATGAGGCTTATGAGTTGAGTTTTCAATAAAAAAATGATATGTTCTTTTTCAGTATATTATTGTTTTTCTGTTCTTGAGATTAAGGAAGTATATTTTTAAATTAAGTACTTGTGCCTTTTTTGTGGCCTGTGACCCGTGGGGCCCACTGACGAATGTGAACTTAGGAGGGTGCTTGCATTTGTAGTTTCTAATCAACTGATCAAACCCAAGCTCATGGCTGGAATCCACAAGGATCAATTCAATTTGCTTAAAATGCTAGCTAGACTCTCACTCAAATCCTAGCGACCTCTCAACAGCTGTTTGCAGTCGTTCCCAAGGAGAACTGGGCAACATTCTCAAAGAATCAACACAGAGATATCACAGATATTCAAAAAACAATCCCACAAAGATGTATATATTCCTGAGTAGATTTGGATAGCATCCGTTTCCAGAGGAAGAGCCATCATGGAATAGGTGGAATATTTCTCTTGTAGCTGATAAACATCCTCCATGGCACACTTTTATTCTCTAGGAAATGCAGAAAGAACTTCAAAGTCAGCAAAGCAACATCAGCTCCACCCAAGAAAACCTCAATAGCTTGTGCCGCAAGTACCATTCGGGGGAGCTGGAGCGCCTGGGCGGGGCAATGACGGGCCTGACCAAGAAACACGAAGCTGCCAGCCAGCTGTGCTCCAGGACACAGGCCAGCCTTCAGGATTCTCTGGAGAAACACTTCCATGGTGAGCTCCCACAGGCCTTTGCATGAATAGTTTGTTTACAAGAAGGAATCCGGACCAAATGCTGTGTAAAAACTGCCAGCAAACGTTTGCAAAACTTTCCGGAAGAATATCAAGTTAAATTCACTTGGGCATTGAGATTTGGGCAGTGGAAGTGTCATGCATGTGCCCTCACCATAAGCAACATTTTCCCTTTCTCCTCAGGGAGGTAGGAGTCTGACGTTTGATGATTCAGAATTGCATCTAGATTTTCCACATATAGCTCATGTGTGTGGAAATTACTTCCACTGCTATGAGGAAGTGATAGTCAACCTGGCTATTAGGAGAGAGCATGAAACAGCAGCAGCATGTAATTCAGGAAAGTGCCTGTCCTATGGATGTGCCAGACTCAGTTTCCCACACGGCTGCCTGTGCTCTGATGTGGACACATAATGACAATGCTCAAGTCAGCTTGGCGGAAAGAGGAGAAGGTTTCTCTTTGTGCCACAAAAATGGCTTTAGCACCCCTAAAGTATTTCTCCCCTTGCACTCTTCCAGAGTCAGGCAACTAATTATTTCTTTACCAAAATAAAGAGACATAAGGGGAAATCGGACATTGAAGGAAAGTGAATCTCTTTACAGTCTTTTCTCTGAGATAATTTCTTGATTCTACTGTGAACAGTCATGGCTGTAGATCATGCTGTGTCGTATATGTCATATTCTAGATTATTATGATCTTCCTTCTGGAATGTTTTGCAAGGCACAATGCAATGGGCTGAAGGCCAGAATTAATTCATGGTAGCTCATTCAATGTTTTGGATGCATTTCTCATTCATGTTCTTTTCCAAAGAGTCCATGAAGGAATTCCAAGAATGGTTTTCTGGAATAAAAGCAGCAGCAAAAAAATCATCAGACAGAACTGGTGACAGCAAAGTTCTAGAGGCGAAGCTTCATGACCTTCAGGTACGAACACTGGTGTTGCCTTTTCTTCTTCCCCAAACTACACTCAAGTGCGATCGGGTCAGACCTAAATCATCTCTCTCCCCAAATCTTTTAATCTTATTCTAAGGTTTCCATTTCCTTATCAGAATTAGATTTCTTGATTGATAAGGAGATAAGCAATATGAAAAGTAAGCTGAAAAATCAAATTAGAGCTGTAGAATTTCTAGATTCCCCTTCCCCTCTCTTTTAGCCTATTGACTATTTGGAATTCACTCTAAACTAAGCCTAATTTTAATTTCTATAGCAGTAAAAGCATACACAGTGATATCTATTTCACGTTACTATCATGGAGGAGTTTTAAAAAGAAGACACCACTGACATCACGTGTGCTTTTTAACAACCTGTGGTCTAAATTTGGAACTTAGAAATATTCAAATCAAAGCAATAGATATTATAGATTGTATAGGTTTTAGCCACTAGGAAAAAATGTATGAATTCAGGAAAGAGAAGGCCATTGTGAAGCAGAGTTAAAAAATAATTGATGCAAGACTAGGTTTATACTGAGCTTTGGCTTTGTTTTTTAAGTGGCGAATCTGAGCAAAGCATTGTATTAAGTATTGTAAAAATAATTTTTAAAAAATTACTGGAAACATGCGGATTTTGTGGCCTAATGGGTGATGACAATTATGTGGATAACTCATTCTCTATCAGAGTAGGAAGAGTGTCATCGTACAGGAAGCTAGTTTCGCAGGAGACAGGGTGACTGCAGATGTGGAATTGTCCCCTTTAAGGCCTGAGATGCAGTGAAACTCCACAGAGAAAAGTCTGGAACTTAGAGACGAGTCAGGACGAGCACAGCAGTTCTGGGTTCTTTTGCTCTGCCGAAGCCAATGACCGTGCATATGGTCTTTCAAAGAAGAGGTGCACACCAAGCAAAGAAGGGAACCCAAGTCAGGATATGGCGTGCAGGGCGGATCAGAGGAGGAGGGATAGAGGCAGCTAACCAGTTAGAAGACATCACACTGACCATGAGGAGGTGGAGCCTGCACTAGGTTGGGGCAGTGAGAAAGAGGAGAGACTGAGGTCAAGACATCCTCCTTCCCAGGTCGGCATTATTCCCAGTGGGTCCTCAGTGGTTCCAATGCCTGGCTGGCCTGTCCTCAGGGATGAGCCTCGATTATATCCAGCTGCAAACATCATTCTTACTCCAGCCTTGTCAATGGCTGTCTTCCTTGGGCCCCTGTTTTTCTGCTCTTGCTCTACTAGCTCAGCTCAGAGTTGTAAGTAGTGCTCCCAAACACCAGGGTCTCTGAACGATAGCAAATGTTTTATATTACTTTTATTTCCTGAAACAGACCATTTTGGACTCGGTGGGTGATGGGCAGTGCAAGCTGGATGCTGTGACTCAGGAAGGACAAACGTTGTATGCACATTTGCCTAAGCAAATGGTCAGTAGCATTCAGGAGCAGATTACCAAGGCAAATGAGGAGTTTCAAGCTTTTCTGAGACAATGCCTCAAAGACAAACAGGCTCTTCAAGACTGCGCTCTGGAACTTGGGAGGTAGGTTGTTTCCATACAGGTAGATTTCATCCTGTACAGAATGTCTTCAGGGACTTAGAGAAAAAAAAGCCATTGAGAATAAGCAAATCTTTGAAATTGTGAGTTTAAATTTAAAGCTTTGACCTTAATTACAGATTCATACTGGGACAATAACTGACTGCTCGAACTATGATGGCATCACGTGGTTTGATTTTCTACACAGAAAATAAAGGAATTATACTCACTAGTAACTGTGAATGACATGAATTCAGACATTTTTTGGTCTGTTTGACTAACTCAAGATATTAGAGCTTTGGCATCCAGGTTTTATATTATCCAAGTCTTTTTCTTGAGTCTACTTCTGCTGGGTTGGAGTCATGGCAGAAACACCTACTGTATTTATGTGAATCAAGAGTCCAATCAGGAAGCTATGTCAACGTGGGTGAATATAGAATAAAAAAGGGGGGAACCTTGTTACTAGGGGGGAAACGATGTCAGTATAATCAAAATGCCTTTCTGGTAGTGGAGTAATTTGCCTGACTCTTATCCAGGTTTCTCAGAGAATTTACACTGTTTTCAAAACTTAGAGCCCTTGGGCTCTGGTGCCATATTTCAAATCCCATAAGATACAAAGACACAGAGAGGACTTCCCCTTTTTCTCATCGGGCTTCCACAGCCTCCCTTATCCATTGACCCCAATTCAGGGTCTCTACTAAAACCCAAAAAGTCAAGTGCATGTTGCAGGGGAATGTAATCTTGTTGGTAATTACCACCTATGATTACCAGGTAATCAATTCAGCTTGATAAGGTGATTCATTTCTGCCTGGGTTGCAAGAGAAATCTTCATAATTTTCACTTTGTTACTGAAATAAGCAATCATTTGAATGGGCTTATTGTTGAGTTTTCTTCTACTTGAAAAATCATGAAAACATGATTGATGTAGACATTGTGACCTCAGCTATTAGAATGAATTTATTATAATGATAACCTAAGAATTTCTCTATGGTGTTTTTCTTTTCTTTAGCTTTGAGGACCAGCACAGAAAACTGAATTTATGGATCCATGAAATGAATGAAAGGTTAAGCTCAGAAAACTCAGGAGAGAGTAAACAGCACATTCCTGAGAAGAAAAACGAAGTTCATAGGGTTGAAATGTTTCTGGGTGAACTCCTGGCTGCCAGGTATGGTGCAGAAATGGAATTGGTCCTTTCCCCACCAAGGACTGAGTGTTTGTCTGGTTGGTTGGTTATTTGGTGTGGTTGGCAGTGGGTTGGTTGGTTTGTGGTTGTGCTTGTTTTTATCCCTGAATGTCTAGAATACAAATGATCGTGCAGTGTTTTCTCCCTGGAGAGAGCATAGGGATGGAGGTAAGGGGCTGGTCTACATCTTTGTTCTACCTCCCTTCGCTCAACAAATTGGATAGGACACTCACTTCCTGTATTTTTTTTTATATTAGCTTTTAGCATTGAGATGATGATGACACTTTCTTCTCAGAGATTATTGTAAGGATATAAAGTGATTAAAAGATACTATTCATTTACAAAAAGAATGCTATAGATCCCAATTTCCATATGTTCTTTATACGTGTCAGCCTCCTGTCCCATTTTTAATTCACCTCATTCTCACAAAATTCTTTGTAAAACAAGAGGGGTGGTCATAAAGTCTGGCTGTCTTGGAGGCTCCCCTTCTCCATTACAGCATTTGCATCTTCATTGCTTTCTAACTGACCAAATGATTCTGGTTCCTTTCCCAGGCCAGGTTCTCTGGCCTGACTTTCAGGATGTCGCACCCTAAATTCATGCTTCAGTCCTGGCATTTTCACTTGCTTCATTGAAATTCTACCTTTGGAAAGGGTAGTGCAATTTGACCCAAAACTCTTTAACTACTTCCTAAAGAGTAGATACAACCATCTGTGAATCAATAGAGGCTAGCACCAGCCTGCTTCATCAGACAAATTAGCAGCAGTGATCAACTAAGTGAAAACTGCCTAATTCAGATTAGACCCATTCCCTGTTTCCACCGAGTCCTCTTTTTGGTCAAACATGCTGAGTGTTCCTAGTCCTGAAAAACAAACATACAAACAAGTGCACAATAGAACCCATACCAACAACTACTGCTGGTGTGCTCGTTTGATGACTATTCTAAAATTTCCCTGGGATGCTCTGGTCCCACCTCTCAGCAGTTACCAAGGGATAAACACTTTGTTGACTCTGTACTCCAGCCCTCTACATTGAGTTCCTCAAGGCCAGGGACCATCAGGTCTTTATCATCTGTAGATTGCCATAGTCTAGTATAATGTCAGAAAAATCCTATATAATAAGAGCCTAATATGTGAAGTGCCTGGTCGTCCAGTTGGCCATTCAACCAATCAAAGTTTAATAGGCTGATGATATGTTAGGGCTGTTCAACCGCTCGTTATGACATGCACTGACCACCAGGGGGCAGACAGTCGACCTGTCGACCAGTTGCTATGATATGCACTGATCACCAGGGGGCAGATGCTCTGACCAGTAGGTTAGTTTGCTACTGGGGTCTAGTCGATTGGGACTGAGTGAGATAGGCCAGACATGCCCTGGAGCCCTCCCGCAGTCCTGCCCTGGCTTGCCAACCTCCTGTGTCCCTCCCTGCCATGATCAGCCACCGGTGGGGTCCCTCAGCCTGGCCTGCACCCTTTTGCAATCCAGGACCTCTCAGGGGATGTCAGAGAGCTGGTTTCTGCTCGATCCCACAGGCCAGGCCAAGGGACCCAGTGGTGCATGAATATGTGCACCGGGCCTCTAGTAGAATATATTGCTGAATTAACAGAATAATAGTATCATTCTAAATATATAAATTTCTAAATATATAAATTTCTAAATATATAAATTTACAGTGCACTTTTTGTGCTTTAAAATCTTGACTCTTGTCTAGATACAATATAACCTACTTCTCTCCTCCTTCCATATTATTCTTGATCTGATATTCCATGATCAGAGCTAAGAGTCCTTAGTATATTGGTTCCCAGTTTCCTTCTAACTGGCTACTCTGTACACTCCCAGTGAGGGTCACTCAGGTGCTCAGCTGGGTCACCTGACTCCTCTCACCTGCTTGCCATTTGCTCCTCCCAGTCCTCTGTTGTTGTTTTAAATCATAATATTTCTAGTACACACATTTTGGAGGGATGCCCTCCATTTTTTTAAAGTACCCTAAACTTGAGACTCATTGAATTTTTATCATCCATTTACCAATCCTTCTTGAAATAACAAGTGGTATCTATTCTCTTGAATTATTATTTAACTCACATTATTGCTTACACTACCTTCTTGTCTCATCAAACAGATTACCAGAATAAAAATATGTACTTTAGAGTAGATATAATATTGTATAAGTCACATATATCTCACAGAGACCCATAAGGATGCTATTTACGTAATAGCTGCTAAGTAAAATAAAAGAGGCGTCATAGGAGATACATTATGTAGCCTTTTTCCACTACTCGCAATAGTTTGTGTTCAGACAACTGCTCTCCCCCTCCTGGTTTCCCAGGCATCTCCTGAGAACAGTGCTGATCTAAATTCAGAACCTGTCAAACAGGATGAAGCAAGACCCAGCCACAGGTGGTTACACTTTCCCTGGGGCTAATTTACATAACTCCAAGCTGAGATGAGCAGGGCACCTGAGGTACAAGAATGACACCCTTAAGCACTCATAAAATGGCCTTTTGAAAGAATCATGCCTTTTTTCTTCTTCTTCTTCTTCTTTTTTTCATTTTATCGCTGCCAAACATTGCACTGGTGCTGTGACATGAGATGATTGTAATAGCCCTGGCTTCTAGAAGGAAAGCCTGTGGATTGAGACACACAGGGTGTGTAGGAGGCTGCAGAAGGTGCCCAGAGGAGGAGACCTGCCCTCCTCACCCTCCCCACCCTCTCTACCCGCCTCACCCTCTCCACCCTCCTCACCCTCTCCACACTCCCCACCCTGTCCTCAGGTATCATGATGCTTGCCAGGGATGCGATGCCTGCCCTGAGCTGTGCAAGGGGCAGGTAGACCAGGAGCAGAGGAGAGCAGAAGGGCTCTCACAGAGGAGCCTCCATGTATGTATGGCAGAGGGTTGGGGGCGTTTCGGCAAGCTGCTCGGGGTTAGAGCATTCGGTAGGAGTGGAGAGATGCCGGGTGGCTTGGGGGGGCAGGCCAGGCCTTTTCTGAAGTGAATTCCTCTGCATACACTGGGCTTGGATCTAGGTACTGTAAGGGTAGTCAGGTCCCCGGATGTGAATTAACTACCTTTGGAGAAACCATAGGAGAAGCAGGTGGCCAGGGCAGTCTCCAGACTCTTCATTTTACTTTATTTTTTAAAATATATTTTTATTGTTTCAGAGAGGAAGAGAAAGGGAGAGAGAGAAACATCCATGAAGAGAGAGCATCATTGATCGGCTGCCTCCTGCACACCCCCTACTGGGGATCAAGCCCACAACCAGGGCCTGGGCACTGATGGGGAATCAAACCGTGACCTCCTGGTTCATTGGTTGATGCTCAACCACCTACCCCACCCTCATAGGTCAGCCTGGCAAGGCTCTCCGTTAAAGGCGTGTCAGCTGTGAGCTCTTGTCTGTGGAGCGCTCCAACATCAACAATCCTTTGTGGCTCCCCAGCGCTGGGAGAGTCTAGCTGATTTTGTTTTCTGTTGTCTTTAGAGAGTCTCTGGACAAGCTCTCGCAGCGCGGGCAGCTGCTCAGCGAGGAAGGCCACGGCGCCGGGAAGGAAGGGCGCCTGTGCTCCCAGCTGCTCACCAGCTACCAGGGCCTGGTCAGGATGACCAAGGAGAAGCTGCGCCGCTGCCAGGCGGCCCTGCAGGAGCACGAGGCCCTGGAGGAGGCCCTGCAGAGCATGTGGGCCTGGGTGAAGGGCGTGCAAGACAAGCTGGCCTGCGCAGACAGCACCGTGGGAAGCAAGGACACCCTGGAAAAACGGCTGTTACAGATACAGGTACACCCCTGTGCCCCAGGACCGATGCGACTAGACTCCCAAATGGTTGAGTCGGGTCCCAATCACGCCGTGAGCCTCTCTCTAAATGAGGATTAGGTGAGCGAAATAGGGAAACTGGGCAAAAAGGACTTAGAGGGGATGATTTTCCCTCTTTGTAAAGGAAAGGAATATGTTTGTTTTAGTAGCTCTAAGATATATATATTTTTAATTTTGTTTAGTAAATATTCAGCAAACATTATGAAATAAATACCTAGTTTACTCCAAGCACTATGCAAGTTGCTGGGCATGTGAAGATAAAAATGAGCCCTGCAGGAGTTCAAGTCAGTGGCAGGGACCAACTGCAAATGTTACAGGCCGTGCAACATGTATGTGGGGCCGTGATTGAAGGCAGCAGGGGTGGGGAATGCGCAAAGGAGACCACCACCCAGCCTGCAGCCAGTGAAGGTGGCCTTGAAAGACAGGAATTATTCAGGCTTTGAAGGTAGGGGACTGTTAGGCTTTTGACAAGCGTGTTTTCACTTTCAAAATAATTCCTTTTTACTCTGAAACTCAGTTTCCCAGTAAAGTTACAACGCTTAGGCAAGTAGTCCAAAGTTTCCCAAGAATTTAAACTGGAGCCGAAACTGGTTTGGCTCAGTGGATAGAGGGTCGGCCTGCGGACTGGAAGGTCCCAGGTTCAATTCCGGTCAAGGGCATGTACCTGGGTTGCGGGCACATCCCCAGTAGGAGATGTGCTGGAGGCAGCTGATCGATGTTTCTCTCTCATCGATGTTTCTAACTCTCTCTCTCTCTCCCTTCCTCTCTGTAAAAAAATCAATAAAATATATTAAAAAAACAAACAAACAAACAAATAAACTGGAGTTAATCTTTACTCCCAGATTCTTGGGTTGCTAATATTTAATTAAAGTTTTGTATTGCAGTAGAGTCCAGATATTGTTCTTATTTTGTTTTCATATTTTATTTATTGTTAACACTATTACAAATGTCCCCCATTTTCCCCTCTTTTGCTCCCTTCCATCCAGCCCCCACTCCCGCCTTCACCACATCATTGTCTGTGTCCATGGGTTATGCATGTAAGAATATATGTGGGGTTTTTTAAAATGTATTTTATTGATTTTTTACAGAAAGTAAGGGAGAGGTATAGAGAGTTAGAAACATCAGCGAGAGAGAAACATCGATCAGCTGCCTCTTGCACACACCCTACTGGGGATGTGCCCACAACCAAGGTACATGCCCTTGACCAGAATCGAACCTGGGACCCTTGAGTCCGCAGGCCGACGCTCTATCCACTGAGCCAAACTGGTCAGGGCAGAATATATGTTTTTTAAGTAAACGCTTCTAGTTCCCTCCCCCCCCCCCACCCCCAACCCCCCATTCCCCTTCCCCTCTGAGATCTGTCAGTCTGTTCCAGGTATCCATGCCCTGGTCCTGTTTTGTTCATCAGTTTATTTTGTTCGTTGCCTTTTCTTTTCTTTGTTTTTAAATCTTTATTGCTGAAAGCATTACATATGTCCCCTTTTCTCTTTAAGGCGAGTAAGGTATTCCCTACCTTGCTTCTCAGGGAAACGATTGTTTTTAAAACTATCAGAAGCTTTTACTCTTTCTGCTGACGTACGTTCCCTCTTCTTCCTAGGACATCCTCCTGATGAAAGGGGAAGGGGAAGTCAAGCTGAATATGGCCATTGGCAAAGGGGAACAGGCCTTGAGAAGTAGCAACAAAGAAGGTCAGAAGGTGATCCAGACCCAGCTACAGACCCTTACAGACGTGTGGGCCAACATCATGAGCTCCTCCGTCCACGCTCAGAGGTACAGAGTCCAGTGCAAGTGCCTAACTGCCCACACAAAGCCCCGTGGCTTCGTGGCATGAGGGAGCGGTGCCACGCCTCCTGCAGTAGAGGGGCCACGCATGTCATCTTAGCTGGTGTATGCTTGCCTGTCTTCACCTAAACACACACACACACAGAGAATTTTCTAATGGCAAAGACTGGTTTTGTTTGCTTGCTGTGTGTGTGTGTGTGTGTATAATATTTACATCTCCCATAATATGTCAATGGAATTTGGCACACAACTTGAACTCCGTAAAATAGACCCTTTTAATTCATCCAAGCAAGGATATGTGGTCTTGAATAACTTTAATATCTTTTCACTTTTTAAAGAAACATAAGGGAAATTAAGTCATGGGCAACTGTGGAGCTTAAGTATAAATCTTTTTCTCAACCCCAAGTAATATCACCCATGTTGGGGTTGTGGAACTATGGGGGGAGGGTGTTTGATGGTCACAGGGATGGAGCATCCCTGGCATTCAGTAACTGAGCCCAGGAGAGCTGGTGCCCTCCAATGCGTGGGACATTCTCACACAAGCAACAGTCAGCCCACCCGCCCAGGATGCCTGCAGAGCTCTGTTGAGTAGCACTGCCCAGGGGCTGCTGAGAAGATGCTGGTTGTTGCAATAGGCAATGTTGTTGCTGTTATATTTATGAGTAGAAGATTTTCGCCTTCCTCCTCCCCTCAGAGTATCCACGAGTAATCTGGCTGGCTTGTTGGACAAAGGATTGTCAGTCAGAATTATATTAAAATACATTCCAGGAGCCATATTCTGACGATGATATATACTGTTAGATCACCAAAGACATGTGTGTTCACTATGATCAAAATAAATAGACAAGCAAAAGATTAAAATTCATAAAACAAAATAAAAATATTTGCCATCACCCCGTGCAATGTAAAAGCGGACCATGGTTTCAATTAAAATGTGAGAGGTTGTGTTTTTGTTTTAGTTTGTTTTTTTTTTCTTTAATATGGAGCATTTGTTGTAACTCCCAAAGTCTGCAGAATTTTGAATTTTAGTAATAGCTCAAACTGGTCAGTAAAGAAAAAAACTTCAGATCCCAGGATTCTATTTTTTATAGAGTAGATCAGACTACCCAATGCTTGCCAATAAGCTAGCTTTGTAAAAATGAACAGGAATATGGGTGAATATTTTTCAGATGTTAGAATAAAATGTTAAATACAAAAAGTAGATTCAAATCTTTGATTCTTTGCTTTTAGCAAGAAATTAAATTTGACAACTACATATTGAGCAATAGCAATGTTCAAATGACAGTGGGTAACTACAGAGTTTATTTTGTTTTGTAGTTATTTTTTCTGTGCTAAAAGAATAAAACAAAACAAAGTACTTTTTACCCTCTACGTGCTATGAGGCCAGGGTAGGGTACATTCCAGACAACTCTGACTCATATAGTGTTGCTAAGATGTTGTGAGACTGTAGAAGAAGGCAGGGCCCAGGGTGGCTTCTGGGGAGGTGAGATTGATTTGGAAACTCAATTGAAAAGGATAAGAATGTTGGCATGTATGATGAGGTTTCTACTCATGAAAAATAAACAATCTGAGCCCTGGTTGGTGTGGCTTAGCTGGTTGGGCGTCATCCCATGCACCGAAAGGTCACTGGTTCTATTCCCAGTCAGGTCACATGACCAGGTTGCAGGCTCAATCCCCAGTAGGAGGTGTGCAGGAGGCAGCCAATCCATGTTTCTCTTTCACATCAATGTTTCTCCTCTCTCTCCCTTCCCTTCCTCTCTCTAAAATCAATAAAAACATTTTTTAAAAAGAAAGAAACAGTTTAAGCAAATGCTGCAAGTACATTTCCTACAGTTATGACTCCAGGATTATAGTATTTTATGCAAGGGAGATTGGGAGAGGTCACTGAAAATGAGTTTAGAATAGTTTTAGAGCTGAATACTTTAAAATTCAGGATGCCAGCCTGGAGAGCCTTTTACTTGACTATCTGGAGAGCGATTTGGTTGACTATTACATTTGTGATTACATTTCTTATATTATAAATGTATTTAGCCTTCATTTCTTCATCCATTCAATACTAAAACATTGTGCATCTATATCCGTATGTGAAAATCAATCTAATGATATTATTTAACCAGGAAGATTACCCTAAAATTTAAATTCCAATCAATAAATAATTGCCATCTGGTTTTAGTAAAATAAACTGAGTCCAAGAAAAGTAAGAATTAATATATATTCAATAAAATTTGCTCAGCCGGCGTGGCTCAGTAGTTGAGCATTGACCTATGAACCAGGAATTCATGGTTCAACTCCTGGTCAGGGCACATGCCGGGTTGCGGGCTCCATCCCCAGTAGGGGTTGTGCAGGAGGCAGCCGATGAATGATTCTTTCTCATCATTGATGTTTCTATCTCTCTCTCCTTCTCCCTTCCTCTCTGAAATCAATAAAGAAATATTTTAAAAAAATAAAATAAAATTGAATTGATGCCCCAGTGCTGATATTTAACAACACAACTCATAAATTTGCCTATTTATTAAGACAATTAGCATTTGGAAGACAAATCTCCAGATGCATATATGACTACAACATCTTACATTTTGACATGGATTCACTTTGTTTGAAGAAACTGTGCAGCGGGTCAGAAAAGCAGTGTTTCTCCCTGCCCTTAGACGCAGCGCCCTCACCGCTTATAGTGGCGTTCAGCAAAACAGCTTACATCAAGCATGTCAAACTCGCAGCCCGCGGGCCACATGCCTCGTTTATTTGGCCTGTGTTAGCCTTTGAGTTTGACATGCTTGGCTTACCTGGATGCCATGCTCCCCTGGTTGGTTTCCAGTAGAGCTGTCAAGATAACTTATTTTTCTAATAACATTAATCCCAGCACTTTAGAGGCTGTGATTAGCCAATGGAATGACTACCTGGAGTGGAAAAACCAGTTGGAGCAGTGGATGGAATCCGTAGACCAAAAAGTGGAGCATCCCTTGAAACCGCAGCCAGGTCTGAAAGAGAAGTTTTGCCTTCTGGACCACTTCCAGTGCATCGTCTCGGAGGGGGAGGATCAGGCCGCAGCCCTGCAGCGCCTCGCTGCCAGGTCCAGGGAGCTCTACCAGAAGACGAAGGATGCGTCCTTCACAGAGGCGGCTCAAGAGGAGCTGAAAACACAGTTTAATGATATCATGACCGTTGCCAAGGTTAGTGCTTTATATTGAAGGAAAAACTTCAGGGTCAGGTAAAGAATAGCTTATGGGTTACATTGTTGGGGAATTTGCTGCTCTAAAAACTATTTGTACAATATTATATGAAGATAATTTCTCACCTATGGATGCCCATGCATTTTTCCTTTCTGCAATCTTGGGCTTATTTTTTATTTTTCATTTTATGATTTTTCGCCACTTAGAATGTTAGTCAACCCATTTTCTTTCTTTTTTTGGTTTTTTCTTTTGCAAAATTGTTGAGCTTCAAATATTAGTGTTTAAAAGTTCTTTACAAAAAGCCAACACAAGTCATTTATTTAATAATAAGAGTTATTATAATAATTATTATTAAGTGGATGATTAGTGAGGGATGTTAGTCAACATTCATTAAGCATAGATTTTTATGTGAAGCTAGACATAAGTAAAATTATAGGAAAATTGGTTTTATCCTCAAAGTCTTTTAGTCTAATTGAGATTTGATATTTGCATTTTAAGATATTAAACACAGAGAAAATTCAAGAATAAGAATGAAGCCCTGGATGGTTTTTCTCAGTGGTTAGAGCACCAAAAGATCACTGGTTTGATTCCCAGTCAAGGGCACATACCTTGGTTGTAGGCTCAATCTCTAGCCCCGTGTGGGAGGCAACCAATCGATGTCTGTCTCTCTCTCTCTCTCTCTCTCTCTCTCTCTCTCTCTCTCTCTTCCCCCCCCCCCCCCCCGCACCTCTGTCCCTTCTACTCTCTCTAAAAATCAATGGAAAATTATCCTCAGATGAGGATTTAAAAAATAAGAACAAAGTCTTCCAAGATGATTAAGAGACCAATATTAGACTGTTGTCTTGTCTGATTTCACATCCTCCGTAGCGAGGGCTGCTGAGTCGCCTCTGCTTGTTTCCTAGGAGAAAATGCGGAGCGCGGAGGAGATGGTGAAGGACCACCTCCTGTATGTGGATGCCGTGCAGGAGTTCACAGACTGGCTCCACTCGGCCAAGGAGGAGCTTCACCGCTGGTCGGACCCGTCTGGAGACTCGTCCGCCACCCAGAAAAAATTGTCTAAAATTAAGGTCAGAAAGTGGACCGATACCATAACTTCTCTCTCTCATTGGTGCTGGAGCCTGACATGCCTGTGATAAAGATTGTATAGATTCGATCCTGCTCATTAAAATGTTTCCTTCCTGTTTTCTGGTGGTTGGTGTAGATGACCTTGCACCTCAGGAATTCCAAACATAAACAAGAGGGGGGGAAAGGAATTCAAGACACTTTACACTTTGAACAAAATGAAACGTTGTCCGTGTACAGTATGCTCCTGCATGCAGATGCGCTGCTTGCTGCGGTATGAGACATCCCAGTATGCACCAGCTTGGAGCTGACAGAATCGGATATGATTTCCCAGCACAGTAGGAGAAAAGTTTATACAATAACTTAGTGAAAAGTTTAATAATAACTTGGAAATGTCATTCTAGATGTTTTGTCCTGCTTCCCAGACAACAGTACGACAGTATAATGAAAGGCGGTACTTTAAAGGATATTAAAATTATCACCTATAAAGGCAACTTAAAGCAAAAAATTTCACACCGCTCAGAGAACTAGAGATCTCCGAGAAGTAGAGATCTCCGGTATTTTGGTTCTTTCTAGTGGCTTGAATAATACATGGCGATGACTTGCCCCCTGTGGAAAACAGTAGATTTTAATCTAAAAATTAAGCAGTGATGAAATCCTGACTGATTACGTTTTAGATGAGGAACCAATAGTGTAAGTGTGGTCAGGACTTTAGGACTCCAATTGTGTTCTTCTTGTTTGTTTGTGTTTTTAATAATTCTTTATTGTTGAAAGAATTGCATATGTCCCTCTCCTTCCCCCATGGGTCCCCTCCAGCCCACCCCTGTCTCCCCTCACCCCCACCCCTGCTCCCAGCCCCAGGCTTCCAGCACCCTATTGTCTGTGTCCACATATGCATTCAAGGTCTTTGGTTGATCACTTCCCACCCTCCCAGCCTCCCCCACCTTCCCTCTGAGATTCCGCACTCAAATTGTGTTCTAATGAATAGAGATCAGAACATAAAAATCATAAATGCAACAGATGATGATAGCAGTTATAACTGTATTTTGATGATTTACTTTGAAAGGCTTATCTTTTTTCAATCATATTGAACGTTTTAAATGTGACAATTACGTAAAGGCACTTTGTAAGTTTCTAGTATCTGTGTGATCCTTTAAAATACTTCCTTGGCACATTTCTCAGTAATGTTTTAATTCACTCATCCATCCATCCATTTGTAAGCTACCGCCTTGTGAAAGAAGGTGAAATGGGGTAGGGATCCTGAGCAGAGCACAGTCCTGCTTCAATCCTTGTTCACTTATCTGTCAGTTGAGGAAGTACTTTTAACCCGTGTGCTGCAAGAATTTTAAAACAGGCAACACCTGACTATGTCGTCCAGGGCACTGACCTTTTCCCTTAGGTTGTCAAATAATGAAAAGTGACAATAGCCAACACAATAGCCATCCAGTGGGAATGATTCAAAATTATATCTATTTTCTTGTCCGATTGGCAAAAAAATTAATATATTTTTTGGTGTGCCGCCGCATGTTAGTAATTAGTTTATGTGTGCCATGAGATGCAAAAGGTTGAAAATCGCTGGTTTGGGAGGAAATAGGGATTTGCTTATTTATAGGGGCAGTGTACTCTGGGCCAACGCAGTGTCACACATTCAAACAATGCCTGACTTCAGGGTCCCTGTTTCGTCTGTTTCAGGCTGTTTCGGATTCCACAGCTTCTTTTGCCAGACGCCCTGGTGCTCAGGATGGGAATTCTCTGCCGTGATAGCGCGGGGGTGGGCGGGTGGCTGGACTCTGGCTCCCTGTGGCAGGCACACTGGCTAAAACTCCCCAGCAGGACAGGGTGCCCCTCTGTACATATTTGGAAGGCTGCTGGGACTCGGCCTCCTCGGTTACCATGGTGATATTCCATTACAGGAGCTGATGGATTCCAGAGAGACCGGGGCCAGCCGCCTGAGCAGAGTGGAGTCCCTGGCTCCCGCCGTGAAGCAGCAGACAGCGGCCAGCGGGAGCGAGCTCCTGGACGCAGAGATGCAGGCCCTGCGCGCCGACTGGCAGCAGTGGGAAGACAGCGTGCTCCGGACGCAGGGCAGCCTGGAGAGCCTGGCCAGCCAGATGGCCCTTTCGGAGCAGGCGTTCTCAGGCCAAGTGGCCGCCCTGGAGCAGGCCCTGGAGCAGCTCGGCACCCTTCTCACAACGTGGGCTCAGCAGCTAGCCCTCCTGGAAGGCAAGAACACAGATCAGGAGATAGTGGAGAGCTGGGAGAAGGGGCGCGTAAGTTGGCTTCCTGTTTTCTGTTGGTGGTTATGCTAGAAGTTTGGTTTGGTTCTCGTCGTCGCTAAACAAACAAAACAACTGAAAACCTTCTTGCTAACTAAAAACACAACATTCAGACTTGGAAGAAGGAAGTGTTTCTAATTAAATTTGCAAATCAGATCTGTTTTCTTTTCTCATAAGTCGAACTGTTCTACATATAAGGGTAGAGGAGAGAAGAAGTTATTATTTACCATTGAAAACAGTTACTGTGAGTGGAACCATTCTACTTTCATTCTTCTGGTGCAAGAGTTTGTAATATCGCATTCAGCCATTCAGTCTGAAAAAAAATGGCCTGTGGGTAGAGGCATAAATAGACGAAGAGTCATAGCTGCGTTCCTGCCAGTGAATTCTTTCCAACAATTAAGTGATTGAATCTATAGCTTTGAAAGACACATTTGGTAAGCCCCGAAAACACAACTAATAGTTTGCACCCTGATCAGCTCTCCTGTGTGGAGCTTTGACAGCTGTGCTGGAATTAACGGTTCACAGAACTCCTATGTCATGCTCATGGCTTGCCTTCCGGACATTTTTTTTTTTTTTTTAACTAATGGCAGCTCTTTCAGAATGAGAGAAAGGGAAGCATAAAAGGGGGAGTGAAGAAAGGGCAGAAGCTTGAGATCCCGTCTCTTTCTTTACTGTTCAATGGCATCTTGGAAAGACTTTCTTTCGATATTTGCAGTTTAATAATGCTCTGAATCGCGGATGTCCTTAAAAGGAAGTTTTAGTAAAGTAACCTTCTCTGTGGCTATTTATGTTATAAACATTTCAAAATAGCTCCAGCCAGGAGGGAACTCCCGTAGTATTTCCAACATTGTCTTGTTTTAAGTCAAGTATTTGAAACAAAGATAGTGTGCTGCAAAGGCAACCTTTCTAATCATCTCCTTATGCTATTTTACTCATATGCTTATAGACTGTATTTTGTTCCGATGCCCTTCATGTCCTTTAGGGTTAAGTACAGAATAAAGTGTAGAAAGCAGTTCTGTAAAACAGGGACAAGGACCTTGGTGATTATTGCATGTGGTCAGTATTATTGACTCTGATATAAAAAAAATAAAACCTGTTAGGATGATTTTGTTCTGTTTAACCTTCTTTTCCCCCCATTAATATAAGTGAAATTTTAAGAAAAGAAATATTTGATGGTGTTTAAATTAAATTATATGACTATTCTGAGCTGTCATTATTTCTTTATATTGATTCTACTAGTAAAAATAATAGGTGAGGCCTGTGAAAAGGTAATGCAAAAGTAAATATAGGTTTTTAATGGTGCAAGCAATTCAAAGACAACAGTCTGGGCTTTGATCTGTTTTTATATTTGGTTCTGGGGCGCTTGCTTTTGATGACAATACTACATTACCTCTAAATACTCAGATTTTCTCTTATTCTAATAATGCCATTTTATCTAAAAATGGCAATAATTAAAAAAGAAAATATAATTATGTGATGGGATAAAGGTGTTAGCTCATGTTGTGGTGGTGATCATTTTATGATATATAAATGTATTAAATCCCTACATTGTACACCTTAAACTCACACAATATTATATGTCAATCACATCTCAATAAAGCTGGGAACAATAATTTTTATAAAATGGAGGTAATACTCCCATTACAATGAAAGCCTAGGAACGTCTGACAAAATGATGGATTTGCTAGGGTTCACAGGGCTTTGTTTTGCTGCGCGGAAGGGCCTGTCATTGTCGGCAATCCTAATAAGAGTCATGAGCCATCACAGGCCTTTGCTTTCTCTTATGCAATGAAATGGTGACACTCAAGAAATCTTCTTAAAAATAAAAATGGATCATTATCTATAAACTATATAAAATCATGGCACACAAAAATATTGTTCACTGTGTTCCAAAACTCCTCTCTCTTAATATCCATGGGCTAACTGTGTTGGAAATTTAGGAGTTTTCTTAACCTCCAAGGAAAGACTATTCATTCCAGGACTTAACTGAAACACAGGTGTATAACCTGATATTGATATAATGAAAGAGTCTAATAATATGCTCTAATGTATGATCACATTACAGAAAAAAATTTTAGTGTAAAATTTTGGTCAAAGCTTTTCCCTTTTGAGAACACCTAACGTGTAAGTGACTCAGGATATCTCTGGGTTTGTTGTGTCCCTCTCTGGTGCATGGTCAGTTTCTTTGGTTCTTACAATGCTCTTTCTTAAATAAAAGATTCGATATGATGTAAAATAGTAGTTACTAGTTTAGAATTTGGAGTTTCAGAGAGAAACTTTCTAAGTATTACTTATGAATTTTACAAATAAGAATATTGTAGATGCCTCTAGCCCGACACCGAGCTAAATAAAGAAGTTTAAAGCGAAGAGAACACCATCCTCCTCTCAGAGCCACAGTCCAGGTGGAAAGGCCAACAAGTTCAAACCCATTAGAAACACTCGCTAGTGATGAGTGCCGCGGGTTGCTGTGTCCTCAGCGAGAGCCCCTGGGAGGTGGGGAGGAAGACAGAGAATCCTTAGGGGAAGAGTTATGTGAGCGGAGGCTTGAGGTCTGGTTACAAATGGACCAGATAGATGAGGTGGAGAAATGGCACCATTGTACAAAGTCACCGAGGAACGAGAAAGCACAGGAGAGAAAACTGGAGAACAGAATTCAAATTAAGGGGATACTGTGTCATTCTAGAAAGAAATGACAAAGATGTGAATGGGGGCTGTGAGTCAGGATGCAAAGGTAGCTGATGAAAAGAGCTCTCTAAGGCATGGAACAGACCAGCCCTCATCAGCTGTTGGGTGGAGTGAAGAGGGAACCAGGCAAGGCCATGGTGATGCTCAGTTTTCTGATTTAGATCAGTTGGAAGACAGAGGTTCCATTTATAGGATGAGGAGTGCAACACACACCTGGCGTGTTGAGAGGTGTGGTTTTCTACAGTTCTAGGCCATCTCACGATAAAAATCTCTGGGAATAAAAATAGTAACATCAACAGCTCTCTGAGCAGTTACTCATCTTTGTGTCCTTCATCTTTATTATTATTCACCTTGGTGAAACCATTATCCACACACTTCTATTTAAATATTTGGGAGTCATTTACCTGCTAATTTTATTTATAAGGCACTTATCAAGGTGCCAGAATTTGTGTACTTGACACTCAGGATGTCATTTGCTCAATGCAACAATCCTCTGTGTAGCCATGGACCATGGCCTTAATTTCAGAAGTGTGCTTGTCAAGTCCCAAGACTTTATTTTGGATAGATAGTCACAGAACTGGATTATTCATGTGCCTTTCCCACCCGTTTGATTGTGAGCTCTTCAAATATGGTACAAGAATCATACCTTTGGGTCATGTCGGGGGTCCCAGAATTCCGCAAAATGATCGGCACACAGCAGACATTTATTAAATATTTGATGATTATAATGAATGAAACTATGAAATGGTTCAATTGCTACTTAAATCAGACCTGTGGATTATGAGAATTTCTTAATGTGAAAGTTAATGTTATGTATTAGACAACATTAATTGTTGCGCACAAGTACCAAAATAAGCGTTGCTTTGCTTTGAAATGATTTCTTTTTACATCTTAAACAATATAAATATCCACTGACATCCTAGTCAGATTGTTTTTAAGCAATTTAGACTGGTTCACTTTTCTTTTTCCATCCTACTTTATGTTATTCTTTGATCTCTTGATCATTTGGCTTCTTGGCAGCATTTCATCCCAGAATGCCTACCTATGGCTAGAAAAGGACACGCAACCAGCCACGTGATATCACTTGCCATGGGGGATCCTGAGACTAGGCCTCATTTCTTTACTGAATCTATATGTTGCTTCTTCCCTCGCTAATAATTTATAGTGTGATTTATGCATTTACAGTATGAAGATGTGGAAATTACCTAATTTAAATGCTTACCCCTCTGTCTTGTTATTTCTAATAGGAGATACTGGATGCTCTACAAAAAGCAGAGCCTAAGACAGAGGATCTCAAGTCTCAGCTGAATGAACTTTGTCGATTTTCCAAAGACCTGAGTCCATACAGTGGAAAAGTTTCTGCCTTGATTAAAGAATATAATTGGTGAGCATGAACCTTATTGGTATTTAAAATGTTTTAACACAAATAAGAAACTAGAGGTTTATATATTTTAAGGTGTGATTTCAACATTAATATAAATTAATCATTAAATCCGTTAATAAATAACATGAGTGCATACTCCAAAAATTATTTATTTTGTCAAACATTAATTTCCTTTATCATTTTTCCCTCCTATTAAATGCTTCCAATTATGGTTTTAGCCTTTGTTTGCAAGCATCCAAGGGCTGTCAGAATAAAGAACAGATTTTGCAGCAAAGATTTCGAAGAGCCTTCAAGGATTTCCAGCAGTGGTTGGTTAATGCAAAAATCACTACCGCCAAATGTTTTGATATACCTCAAAATATTAGTGAAGTTCAAACAAGTCTTCAGAAAATACAGGTAAGAATGTTATTAATTCTAATAATGAAGCTTAAGTGAATTAAAAATGTGTCTCTTGACTGTTTTAGAAGCATATTAAAGTTTTGCTTAAGAAACTCAAATTTCAAATAAATCCCTGCTTAAAATGATTGTGTGCAAGAAGAGAAATTAGTCCATTTATATAAATGCATGCTATTTTATATGTATTAATAGGGATTTAGGAAATAATAAAAGCTCTTTCTATGTGACAAGCATTGTGCCTGAGCACTCTCAGCCGATTTTTTAATTTAATTTTCACAGTAAACACATCAGGGACAAAAGGTTATTATTCCCAATGTTCAGATATGGTAAAAGAGTCAGTTGCTTAATATATATGATAAAAATTGTTTATTCCTTCTCTGTGATTTTATTGAGAAAGAAATAGAAAATCGATGTATTTTAAAGCAGAGAGCATTTTATTATGTCTACTCTGACATTTTTCTTTATAGGAGTTTTCATCAGAAAGTGAGAATGGACAGCACAAGCTAAATGTGATGCTATCTAAAGGAGAACTTTTGAGTTCTCTGCTGACCAAAGAGAAAGCTAATGGTATCCAGGCGAAAATTGCAAATGCAAAAGAGGATTGGAAAAATTTTCATTCAAATCTTCACCAAAAGGAATCTATCCTAGAGGTATAATATAACCAACTACCTGGACACATTCTGTGTTGTTTGTTGGTAGTGATGGTGTTAGTTAAACCACACTCTCAACATATCCAAGTGCCCTTGTCAATGATTTTGCTCATCTCTCTCTGAACATAAATGAATGACTAGATTACACTTAGAAACAGCTCAATGCTAGAAGTGTGAGCCTCACTGAGGAATTAAGTAGCTTCTTGCATAGTAGGGGCTATTAACCTAGACTGTAGGAACAACCAGTTTTAATTTTAAACATATCACTTAATCTTTCATTTGAAATCCCTTAATTTTGGGAGTTGTTCTAGGAGAATGAACAGAAATATCTCTGTAAGGCTACCAAATGCTATGGAAGAGAAGGCATATTATAACTAATGCAAGTATCAAGTACATTGTAGATTTTAGGAGTTAACTATGCAAAGCAACAATGTTCATACAATTTCATTTTATCTAAGTACAATATAAATTGAATTTATTATAATCATAACATAATTACTAACACAATGCAATTATTTTCTTATGAAGCAGTCTGTTTTATGTACAAACTCTCCTCTTAGAAGAAAATTTAGAGACATGGAGAATATTATTTTTTCCTTTTTAAACAACACTGCCTGGCAAAAGGTGGCTAGTCTTTCATGGCAGACATCCTCCACTTAATAGGGAATGATAATCATTGTGCAGTGCCTAGAAATTTACTCTCAACTCTGTAGGGATTGTTAATGCAATGTGGTCTGAGCTCTGTTGCTGTTGCGGGTAGTACATCTGCCATTGACAGTGAGATTATCTACTTCAAGAGATGCCCAGTTGATGGATAGGTCAGGAATAGCCTGTCTTCCTTCCTTCCATGTTTCCGTCTTTCCTTCCTTCTTTCCTTCCTTCCTTCCTCCCTTCCTATTAGTAAAACACATAATATTGCCTATTATGTTCCAGACCCTATGTTAGGAATACAAAGGGTTACTTTTTTCCCTCTTCTCAAAGAACTCACTTTCTAGAGAAGGCAACAGTACATGAACAGATGATTGCAATACAATACAGGCATGCTCAGCATATGATAGTCACTTAAGACGATGCAATTAACTATTTGGAGAAGTTGAGGAAGTTTCCAGAGAGGTGAAATCTTAACTGAACCTTGAAGGCTAAACATTCTTTGAATTTGGCAAGGCAGGTGTGCACTTCAGATAGGAGGACTTGAATGTATGGGTCCGGGGAGTGATGAGTGCCACCTATGAATGGGACTTCGAGAAGTTCCATCCACATGGGGTTTTAGGGAAAAAGCAACAAAGATAAGACTGGTGATGAAGATTAGGGCCAAATAGTGAAATTTTTGTATACTAAGCAAATTGATCTTGAGTCTTGACCAGGTCTGAATAATTAAGGAAAAGTTCATTTAAAAAAAAAAAAAACCTTGGCTGCACATTAGAATCACCTGGGAATCTTTTTAAAATCCTGATTTCTGGGCCTCATCCTCCAGAAATTCTGTTTCTTTGTTATGGGGTGGGGCCACAACATTAGTAACAAAGAAACAGAATTTCCGGAGGATGAGGCCCAGAAATCAGGATTTTAAAAAGATTCCCAGGTGATTCTAATGTGCAGCCAAGGTTGAGAACCACTGTCTTAAAGGATATTCAAAAATCACACAGGTGTCCTGGCCGGTATTGCTCAGTAGTTGAGCATCGACCTATGAACCAGGAGGTCACTTTTTAGTTCCCAGTGGGGGCACATGCCTGTGTTGCAGGCTCGATCCCCAGTGGGGCGCATGCAGGAGGCAGCCGATCAATACTTCTCTCTTATCATTGATGTCTCTCTCTCTCTCTCCCTCTCCCTTCCTCTATGAAATCAAGAAAAAAATATTTTTAAAACCGTATACAAGTGCCAAGGTGAAGGATAGAATGTTCCAGATATTGGGAACAGGGAAAAAAGGGGAGGGGGACAGTAGGGCCAGATTGAATGCCAACTGAAAGACTGTTTGCTATGGAGCAAAGCAATAAAGACCAGCTGCTTGGTTCATCGTGTGCCTAATCTCATCTGAAACCTGTAGAATCTTAAGATCCAAATGAAGGACTTCGAAGTCAGCGCCGAGCCCGTGCAGGACTGGCTGAGTAAAACCGAGAAGATGGTGCACGAAAGCAGCAACCGCCTGTACGACCTGCCGGCCAAGAGGAGGGAGCAGCAGAAGCTCCAGGTGACAACCCTGGGCCCCGCGGCCACGTCTCCATCCCCGTCCTGTGTGCATCCCTGTGTCCAGGTGCTCGCGAGCCCCTGGAACTCCATGACGCTGTCTGAGATCGCGCGTCCCCTTTCCCTGTTTCTGGCAGATGGTGCGTTGCCCAGCTGTCCCTGGAGGTGGGTCTGTCTGTGTCTGCAGCCTATGCTGTGTCCAGCCCGGAAACGGTCACGCCTCCAGGGCACCCCGATTGCTCCCCCATGTGTGTTGATGTCCGTGCTCTTGGGGCCAGAGCTCCCCCCGTCGGCGATGTGCTGTCCCCCAGCCTCTTACTACTAACTTGCTTGTGCTTTTCAGTCTGTCCTTGAGGAAATAAACTGCTACGCGCCTCAGCTCCACAGGCTAAAAGAGAAAGCGCAGCAGCTGTGGGAAGGACAAGCTGCCAGCAAGAGCTTTATGCACAGAGTGTCGCAGCTGTCTGCTCAGTATCTAGCGCTAAGCAATGTGACAAAGGTAATGCCCGCCATGTGCCGTGTGTGAGTGTGGGACAGGCCACCCATCTGGAGTCTCGAGGGGTGGGGGGTGGGGGGGTGGGCAGGGTGCAAGCCCAGGTCAGGAGTAAGGCCTGTGAGTCTACGCCCAGCCTGGCAGTCTGAGTCTATTTGTGCTGCTTCACCTCAATGTGGTTGTCCCAACAGAGCAGGGAGGGTCCAAGACGTGGAGGGACTTCTCAGTCTCCATAGCGCACAGCATATTCCCTTTCTCCTGACTTGGCACGTTCGCTGGAGCTTTTGGAAAACCCAGTGCATACACATGAGGCAACATTCAGTTTGGGGCCTAAGGGAACTCGGATCAAATTACTTTAGAAAAACAAGAACTCAAGGCAGTTTACATTTTTGTAGACTAAATAAAATGAGTTTGGGATCCTTTTTTTAAGTTTGTCTAGATTTTTTATATTCATTACATTGTACTCAAGGATGTGTTGATTGAGGTTTTCAATTCGATCAACAGGGCAGAGCTCAAAACGGGCATTGATTTGTTTAACTGATTACATTTCTTTTCTAACAGCCTAGAAAGGCATACATGGGACCCCAGTATGATCTTGTTTAGAGCGTCCAGCTGGCAGGACGCAGACCAGTCTTGAACTTGGTGGCGCAAGCCTACTCGAAGCTTTGTGTGCTTTGTGACATTTGTTCCCTGTATTTGTCTTTTGCATTTCAGGTCTTAGAATGTAGGGATCCTGCTGTAAGTTAGTGTTTTCTTTAATTTGGCTTCCCCCCATTTTAATGTGGACTCACTTCTGCTCTGCTAATTTAGATCCTCAATAAAACATCATTGACACAGTCACACTAATACAGACTTGGAGTAAATAGACTATGCTTACACAAATGCTTTTCCTATGAATAAGTTACTCCTTTTGTCTTTAGAAAATCTGGCACACATCTAAAGTTAGAATTCATTAAGGACATCTTTCTATTCCTTTGTATTTATTTAGATACCAAATATCAATAGATGTTTGAATGAGGTAAAAGCTGAAGTTTATATTCATAAACTTCACTGTGTTGGATATGACTTGTCATTAATGAACAAAATCATATTTATGCCCCCAACTTTTAAAATTTCAATCTCAGATAGTTATTTTTTTTTAGAAATCTTGCTAACAATGTAGGTCATGTGGTATCAGCGGAGCCAAATGTGATTATATGAAAGCTAGAAACCTCTTTGATTGGTCTCCCAGATGAGGCAATAGGAAGAACTTGTACTGATTCTGTTTGGGGAAAAAAATCACAATTGTCATCAAGAAGAATAGCAACTAAGTCTAGGGACAGTAAATCGTAATTTCTCTGCTTTTGACCCAATGATCCTCACATTTTTACTAGAAAGAGTTCACACATCTCTCAGATTAATGCAGATTGGCATCATATCCATGCAGGGTATGAGCCTATGGCCGATTCTAGTTATTTGAACAAAATGGTTAGCTTGCCAGTTTGAGTAGCTTCAGGCTCTGAGGTCTCTGTGGAACGGACAGTGGGAAACCCATGTCTGCCGTTTCCAGGAGAAGGTGTCGAGACTGGATAGAATTGTTGCAGAACACAGTCAGTTCTCCCTCGGCGTGAAAGAGCTGCAAGACTGGATGACAGACGTGATTCACATGCTGGAGTCTTACTGCCACCCCACCTCCGACAAGAGCGTGCTGGACAGCAGGATGCTCAAGCTGGAGGTACGCATCTTTAGAACATGTCTCTAATGGACAGGATTTGTTTTTCTCAAAATTTATTTTTTTATCCTCCCCCATAGGTATGTTCTATTGATTTTGAGAGAGAGAGAGAGAGAGAGAGAGAGAGAGAGAGAGAGAGAGAGAGAGAGGAGCATCAATGTGAGAGAGAAACATCAATCAGTTGCCTCCCGAAACCGGGGATTGAAACCACAACCTAGGTATGTGCCCTGACCAAGAATCAAACCCACAACTGTTTGGTGTATGGGATGATGTTCCAGCGAACTGAGCCATCCAGCCAGGACCTCAA
The DNA here is from genome assembly GCF_964212035.1 of Myotis nattereri. Lineage (NCBI taxonomy): Eukaryota > Metazoa > Chordata > Mammalia > Chiroptera > Vespertilionidae > Myotis > Myotis nattereri. The sequence continues at coordinate 92,073,252 of NC_138081.1, read as the reverse complement.
AATGTCTTAAGTCTCCATCTGCCTGGTGTTGCTGTGTCACACTCCCGCCACGGGACCTCTCAGAAAGCTCTTTTCACATAGGGCGGGCTAGCCTCAGCCTTCCTGAATCATTAGGAACAGGTTCACACATAAATTCTTCACAAAATAAAATAACCCACATGTGGCTATTTGCTCGATAGCCAGTCAAGAGGCTAGTTTCAAATCACATCACGGACACATCTATTCTGAGAAAATATTTCAATGAACCATTTTATAGGGCAGGACATTTTTCATCTTGTTCAATTTACTTGCCTGCCTACATCATTTAGTCAACTCTCCCATCCCAACATATTAGTTCTATCTTCCATTTATGGCAAAACAATGATTCTTTATTCATTCTCCTCTCCTTCATATACTGGGTGCCTTCTAGGAGACTGTAACTCTGTCTTAATACCAATGATTCAAAAATGGAAAAAGTATCATCTTTGTCCTCAAGGCTTTCACTGTGGCTGAAGCACAGAGAGCAGTAACAGCAGAGAGGGTGATGGTTATAGGCACGGAGTGGAACCAGGCAGGAGGGATGGGCTTGAGAGCCAGAGCAGGTTTCTCAAGAAGTCGGAAACCTAAACTGGTACTTGAGAATGGTGCCACATGAGCAAAAGCCAGAGTAAACCAACAGCGTGGTGAGTGAGAAGAGCCAGCAGTCCCTTCATGATGGCAATGAGCGGCTGAGGCTGACTGTAGAGGTTGGCAGGTCCAGATTAGGGAGAGAGAAGCTTGCCTTTTAGGCGATAACACCAGTTTTGTAACTTTGATTCAAACTTTCTTGTTAAATAAAAAGATGAGCGCCTTTGAAGAACTTGAAGTACGTAAATTGATAATATATAGAATAAATTATAGCCCTGGCCAATTTGGCTCAGTGGATAGAGCATCGGCCCGTGGACTAAAGGGTTAAGGGTTTGATTCTAGCCAAGGGCATGAACCTCGGCTGCAGGCTCAATCCCTGGTCCCAGTGGGGGCACATACAGAGGCAACCAATTGATATGTCTCTTTCACACCAATGTCTCTGCCTCTCCTCCTCCCTCCCACTCTCTCTAGAGACCAGTGGAAAAATATCCTAGGATAAGGATTAACAAAAGATAAATAAATAAATAAGTTACCGTTCTTTCTTTGTTGGGATAGAGGCCTTCACATTTATAAAGTTCTCCATCCTGTGGCTTTTGAGAATTCATGAATTCCTCTGTAGTCTATTGTTCTCTTAGCAAAAACCAGTAAAATAAAACATCGGTGGAAAGAAGGGATATTCAGAGGAGAGTTAAGAGCTGCAAAGTCAAGGCCCCCTGGAGACCAGCAGGTGACAGGTGATTGCTTATTGCCAGTCACCAGCAGGTGACTCTCACATCCTTCACCTGATCAGCCTGAGAGGTCCAAGGCTCAACACAATTGCACATCATTCTACAATATTCAGGAGCTCTAAATAAATAAATAAATATATATATATATATATATATATATATATATATATATATAATCTTTATTATTGAAAATATTACATATGTTCCCTTTTTCCCCCCTTGACCCCTCCAGCTTGCCCCCACCCCCTGCCCCAGGCCTTCACCACCCTATTGTCTGTGTCCATGGGTTATGCATACAGGCATATAAGGTCTTTGGTTGATTGATTACCTCCCACCCACCCATGCTCCTGCCCCTTCCCTCTGAGATTCCACACGCTGTTCGTGCTTCCACGTCTCTGGAGCCACTCCGCTCACCAGTTACTTTTGTTACTTACTTTTCACATGTGAGTGAGATCACGTGACACTGGTCTTTCTCTGTCTGGCTTATTTCACTGAGCATGATCCTCTCCAGGTCCCTCCGTGCTGTCTCAAAGAGTAAAAGATTCTTCTTTTTTACTGCTGCATAGTATTCCATGGTGTAAATGTACCACAGCTCTTTTATCCACTCATCTACTGATGGGCCCTTGGGCTGTTTCCAGATCTTAGCTATTGCAAATTGTGCTGCTAGAACATAGGGGTGCATACATTCTTTGTGATTGGCGCTTCGGGTTTCTTAGGATATATTCCTAGAAGTGGGATCACTAGGTCAAATGGCAGTTCCGTATTTAATTTTTTGAGGAAACTCCGTACTATTTTCCATAATGGCTGTGATGGAATCTGCATTCCCATCAGCAGTGTACTAGGATTCCCTTTGCTCCACATCCTCGCCAGCACTTGTCATTTATTGATTTGTTGATGGCAGTCATTCTAATAGGTGGGAGGTGATACCTCATTGTTGTTTTAATTTGCATCTCTCTGATGATCAGTGACTTTGAACATTTTTTCGTATGTCTTTTGGCCACCTGTATGTCCACTTTGGAGAAGTGTCTATTTAGGTCCTTTGCCCATTTTTTTTTGTATTGTTTGTCTTCCTTTTGTCAAGTTGTAGGAGTTCCTTATATATTTTGAATATTAACGCTTTATCAGATGTATCTTTTCCAAATATGTTCTCCCATGCAGTGGGCTCCCTTTTCGTTTTGTTGATGGTTTTTTTTTCCTGTGCAGAAGCTTTTCATTGTGATGTTGTCCCATTTGTTTATTTTCTCCTTAGTTTCCTTTGCCCTAAGAGTTGTGTCTGTAAACATATTGCTACGAGAGATGTCTCAGATTTTGCTGCCTATGGTTTCTTTTAGGAACTTTATAGTTTCACGACTTACATTTAAGTCTCTTATCCATTTTTAATTTATTCCTAGGTATGGTGTAAGTAGGTAGTCTATTTCAATTTTTTTGCATGTATCTGTCCAATTTCCCAAAACCACTTATTGAAGAGACTGTCTTGACTCCATTGCATCCTCTTGCCTCCTTTGTCAAATATTTATTGAGTGTAATGGCTTGGGTCGATTTCTGGGGTCTCTGTTCTGTTCCATTGATCTGCCTGTTCTTATGCCAGTACCAGGCTGTTTTGATTACAGTGACTTTGTAGTATAACTTGATATCTGGTATTGTGATTACTCCAACTTTGTTCTTCTTTCTCAAGATTGCTATAGCTATTCAGAATCTTTTTTAGTTCCATATAAATTTTGGGTGTATTTGTTATAGATCTGTGAAATATGCTATTGGTATTTCAATACAGATTGTATTGAATCTGTAGATTGCTTTGGGTAGTATGGACATTTTAATGATGTCAATTCTACCAATTCATAAATACAGTATATTCTTCCACTTGTTTATATCCTTCTCTGTCTCGTTTTTCAATGTCCTGTAGTTTTCGGAGTACAAATCTTTTACCTCCTTGGTTAAGTTTATTCCAAAGTATCCTAATTTTTTGTTGTTGTTGCAATGGTAAATGGGATTGTTTGTTTAGTTTTTCTTACTGAGAATTCATTATTGGTGTATTAAGAAGCCATTGATTTTTGGGTGTTTATTTTGTATCCTGCTACATGGCCAAATTCATTTATTAAATCTAGTAGGGTTTTTTTTGGTGGAGTCTTTAATGTTTTCTGTGTACAATATCATGTCATCTGAGAATAATAAAACTTTTACTTCCTTCTTTCCAATTTGGACATCTTTTATTTCTTCTTCTTGTCTGATTGCTGTGGCTAGGACTTCCAGTACTATGTTGAATAAGAGTGGTGATAGCAGATATCTCTTAAAAGAATGAGAATAACAGTTAACCTCCAGGACTGTGGGGCAAGGTGTTTTCCAATAGGGTGGGTCAACTGTCTTCCCCCCAGGCAAAACTGCCTGGATAGCAAATGTCTGTGTGAGAAAGCTGACCTCAGCAGCATATGGGAATGACTCAGTACAGGAAACCAGGGTGTCTGCCTTATGAACTCTAACCCCAGAGCCCCCAACTCTGCCTTCTGCTCACACAGCTCCAGTCCACTCTGTCCTCCCTCTGCTGGAGCACAAGGTGAATGGCTGCACATGGAATTTTGTGCATTGGCCTCTTAAGAGGGTGCCTGCATTCCCAGCCACCTTTCCCTGACAGACAGCAACCATGCTGCTTTTCACAGCCAGATGTTTTGTGGTCATTTTTCTCAGTTCTGGTGCTCTATACTGGGGGGCCAAGCTTAGGGAGTAGACCCCAGCGTTCTCAGTGGCAACCCCCCAGAGCTGAGATATCTCTCCGGAACTTCAGCTGCTGTCTGTGGGAGCCCGTCCAGCCCTTTCCCACCTCTGTGCTTCCTACCAGTCCCTATGTGGTCTCCACTTTCCATCCTTGGTTATCAGGGTTCTCTCCCTGATAGTCTTCGATTGATTATTCAGGATTTTTTTTATATTTTAGTTGTAATTCTAGTTTGGTCCTGGGAGCGTGTCTGTGGAGCATCCACTTACTCCACCGCCATGTTGAATCTCTATCTCTGAAATATCTAAGGCCAGAAATGTTGAAGATGCCAATAATAAATGACTTCCATGTTTGCTTTTACAGTCTCTGTTATCGGTGAAACAGGAAAAGGAGATCCAGATGAAAATGATCGTGACCCGAGGGGAATCCGTCCTGCAGAGCACGGCTCCGGAAGGCATCCCCGCTCTTCAGCAGCAGCTGCAGAGTGTGAAGGATGTGTGGGCTTCCCTTTTGTCTGCGGCCATCCGTTGCAAAAGGTAAGAGAAACTGAAGCTCACTACTGCAAAGCCGTTGCTGAAAGATCAGCGTCATCACTTACTAGTGGTAGCACTGTGTTCCTGGGGCAGGCTCGCGCTCTCTCTCTCTCTCTCTCTCTCTCTCTCTCTCTCTCTCTTTCTCTCTCTCTCTCCCTCTCCCTCCCTCCCTCCCTTTCTTCCTCCCTCCCTCCCTCCCTCCTTCCCTTTTCTTTTTCCTTATTAGAACAAAAGAAACTGGCAGGTACAATCTTGCATTTAGGTCATTTGCGATACTATGCCTTGTGTACTATAACTGCATGTTTAGCTTATTGTTGTCACTGCTTAAGAAGGCAAAGGTAGATAAATGTTTCATCATGTAAAGATATATTAGTTAAAATCCAGTAGTTTCCTTGGGAGATCAGCCAGCAGGGGGTGGGAAAGAGATGAGGAAGGACAGGCAGCCAAAAAGGGGCGTGTGGGCAGCTGGAACTGAATCCTGCCCAGCAGTGCTGGTAGCCAGAGAGAACATGTGTCTCAGAGCTGCCCCACCCAGGAACAGGGCAGCTGGAGAGTTTGTAAATAAACTCCCAGGAGTCAGGAGGGCAGTTGCAGGCAGCAGGGACAACAATCCCTGGCCTTTCTTACTTATATACCCCTGAAGCTGAGAGGCCACAGGGACCAGAGTGTGCCCTCTGGCCCAGAGGGCATGGAGCAGGCGATGAGGAGTCTATGGTCAGTGTGCTGCAGTGGGGTGGCCCGGGGTACACCTGGGTTCACTACAAAGCACTCAAAGCAGAGCAGTAAAATGAGGCACAAATGAGCAAGGGAGTTAAAAATATAATCCCCATATTGAGAGAAGGAAGTACTTCATATATATGAAAGAGAATCAATTAGGTTTTAATAATTAGATTAATTCAGGAAATGTTCCCCTACTTTCCCACTGTAATTCTCTGATTTTAAATCTCATGTTAGATAGTTGCCATGCTTGTTCTTGCTCGGTTCTTCCTTCTTTTATTAATTCCTTTTCCCTCTCCCCTGAACATCCTGCTCACATTGATGAAGTTAAGTATTGGTTCTCTCCCTGCCCAGAGTCTTGCTTGGCTCCATAAAAGTCTCACTCAGGGGATCTCTCCCTGCTGTGCCCTAAAGGTGCTCCCAGCATCTCCTGGGATTGGAGTACTGACTCCAGGTTTGATATCCAGCCCCAGTTTCTGCCTGGGGTCCTGAACTTCACTGTCCTGGCCTCCTAAAACTATGTTTGCCAGGTATCCAGCTTTGATAAGCCTGCCCAAGCCTACCCCTTTCTGATCGCCCTGTGCACTTTCTGCGGGTGGGGTGGCCAGGGAAGACACCACCCCAGCTTCTCTGTACAGATGGTTGTCCTTCCACATCCCTTTCAGTCAACTGGAGGGAGCTCTCTCTAAGTGGACAAGTTACCAGGATGACGTCCGGCAGTTTTCCGGTTGGATGGACAGTGTGGAAGCCAGCTTGAACGAATTGGAAAGGCCGTGCGCAGAACTGCGGGAGAAGACAGCTGCTCTCGGGAAAGCCAAGGTGGGCACGGGATTTATCATTCCAGGTGTTCTCTGGTGGGCTTCCTCAGAATGCCTTCGTTGTGCAAACATGTGATGGCTTGGATGGTAAGATCGGGCTTTACACAGAAGGACATTATTTGGGGCTTGTGCCATCATTTCACATGGCTTCTGAAGCTAGACTTTTGTTTGTGGGTGAAAAGTTTCTCTTCCAGGAAAATCTTGATGACCCGTGTTTTATGATACAGATTATTTAAAATTTGGCAACTTATAATATCTTTAGCTTACTCATTATTAGGAAACAAAATGCTTTCTTCTTACCACTTTTGTGGTTGTACTTTTGTGTACTTTTCATAATGCTCGTATTAGTACAGTACTACTGTAAAAATTTTTAAATAGATAGGTACATAGATAAATATTGGGTATGTTCCTAAATCTTTTTTCTAGATAGTAGTATTCCAACAATCACACACACACACACACACACACACACACACACACACACACACTCAAATATAGAGATGGATAGATCTATCTATCTATCTATCTATCTGTCTATCTACAAATAGATAATATGACATCACTTGTCAACTATACAGTTAGATATCTTAATATTACCCAGCTGGCATAGTTCAATGGTTGAGCATCGACCTTTGAACCTAAAGGTCACAGTTTGATTTCCAGTTAGGATACATGCCCAGGTTCTGAGCTCTATCTCAAGAAGGGGGCATGCAAGAGGCAGCCATTCAGTGATTCTCATCATTGATAATTCCATCTTTCTCTTCCTCATCCTTCCTCTCTAATATCAATAAAAAATATATTTTAAAGTATATTAATATCAGTATCACTGATATGATGGTATATGTGGTAACTCCTTTATTATGTTTTAAATATTCTCTAGTTACTAAATGAAGAAGTACTGAGTCACAGCAGCTTGCTGGAAACCATTGAAGTCAAAGGAGCTGGCATGACGGAGCACTATGTCACCCAGTTAGAGCTCCAGGATCTGCAGGAACGGTACAGAGCCATCAAGGAGAGAGCCAAGGTACGGGTAACCTGTTCCATGTAGACTCACTCACTGGAGTAGGACTGTTTGGGGGCTGTGCTTACTTACAGACTCATTTACTTTTGAAAATGATGGATTTGTGGAAGCAGATAGAAGAAAATTATATAGCAGATAGCAAAATAAACTTTAATACTTTATTATTTTTTTAAATATATTTTATTGATTTTTTACAGAGAAGAAGGGAGAGGGATAGAGAGTTAGAAACATCTATGAGGGAGATCGATCAGCTGCCTCCTGCACGCCCCACAGTGGGGATGTGCCCACAACCAACATACATGCCCTTGACTGGAATCGAACCCGGGACCCTTCCGTCCGCAGGCCGACGCTCTATCCACTGAGCCAAACCGGTTCGGCAACTTTAATACTTTAAATAAACCACTGGGGGAAAAAACAAAAAAGAAACTATCAAAGTTACTGAAAGAAAATATTTCTCAAATAAGAATTCCTAGATATTTACCAATTTAAGAAAAATTTCGGCCTGGTCAGCATGACTCAGTGATTGAGTGTTGATTTATGAACCAGGAGGTCCTGGTTCGATTCCCGGTCAGGGCACGTGCCTGAGTTTCAGGCTTGATCCCCAGTAGGGAGCATGCAGGAGGCAGCCTATCAGTGATTTTCTGTCATCACTGATGTTTCTATTTCTCTCCCTCTCCCTTACTCTCTGAAATCAATAAAAATATATTTTTTTAGAAAAGAAAAATTTTGAACAGCATTATAATAAAGACTTATAAATGCCTTAGTGTGGCTGGTACTGAGAGTTTTCTAAAGCAGGGAATCTGCATCAATAATATTGTTCTTCATTTAGGCCTCACACATAAAATAAAAGTAACTTTCACAGCACATCTTACTTTATTAGATAAAGTACATGGGAAAATCAGTCCACAGTGAGTTCAAATTCTTACTTAAAATAATAAATAAGAATTTCAGCCCTAACCAGTTTGGCTCAGTGCATAGAGCATCGGCCTGCGGACTGAAGGGTCCCAGGTTTGATTACGGTCAAAGGCATGTACCTTAGTTGCAGGCACATCCCCAGTAGAGGGTGTGCAGGAGGCAGCTGATCAATGTTTCTCTCTCATCAATGTTTCTAACTCTCTATCCCTCTCCCCTCCTCTCTTTAAAAAGTCAATAAAATATATTTTTTAAAAAAAGAATTTCAGTTTTCTTCATAAGCAAAAGTATATTATTTTTTTAATATTTTTATTGATTTCAGAGAGGAAGCAAGAGTGAGAGAGAGATCAAAACATCAGTGATGAGAGAGATTCACTGATAGGCTGCCTCCTGCATGCCCCCCACTCACGATTGAACCTGCCACCCGGGCATGTGCTCTTGACTAGAATCGAACTCGGGACCCTACAGTCCACAGGCTGACGCTCTATCTGCTGAGCCAAACCAGCTTGGTGCAAAAATATTTTTATGACAAGTAAAGTTAATTCATTTTTTTGGCATGTTGATGCTATCCTTCATAAGGAGTTCAGAGATCAGGAAGTTAACAAAATGATCTTTAAAACTTCTTTTTAATCCTAATATTATTTTTAAATATTTTAATATAAATCTTGAAACTTCATTCTTCTAGAAAACCATATTCCAATGATCTAATAATCATGATTTTCTAAAATTCCAACAGAGGATTCTTACAGTCCATTGAAACTGCATGTAGTATGTATTGTATTCCCATCTTACTCATGTTAAATGCTAATGATAGGAAGCAGTAACGAAGTCTGAAAAACTAGTTCGCCTGCACCAAGAGTATCAGAGAGACCTAAAGGCATTTGAAATTTGGCTGGAGCAAGAACAAGAAAAGCTGGAACAATACTCACTTCTTGAAGGTGATACCCATACTCATGAAACCACATTGCGGGATCTTCAGGTAAGTTTTGTTATATCTTAAAACAAATCACTTTCATTCTGAATATGGAATAATTCTTTTAAGCAATGAGAAGTTGACATGACCTTGAATCCTACACATAACTGATACATATTAAATGACACTCTAGTAAAGTCTGATCTAGAATATTCTGGGACCTCAGTAGTATATGCTAGTTGATATCATGTAGCAGGTGATTTAAACCCAGCAAGACTGGGGCTGGAGGAATTTGTTCAGCTGTGATGGTGGCCCCTGGCAGGGATGGCTAGTGGTCTAACTTACAGAGTTGACTAGCCCACCTGCCCGTTGTGTCTTAAAAGATTCATTTAGATATGGTACGCTTCATCTGGAGCCAATGGAATGTGATACTGTTTAAAGTCAAAGTGGTGGCACCATCTGGTTTCAACCAATATCTCCATCACTGAGGATTTAGGTTCAAGGTCAGAGTTCCAGAAGAAGAAATTAGAGGAGCTAGAAAAAGTGCCGGTGCCCAGGCAACAGGCTGTGATTCAGGGCGAGATGGCAGACCTGGTGGGAAAGTGGTCCTAACCACTTCACTTATTTACCATCAGTATTGATTGACTGTCTAATACAGTACCGACACTTGGCTGGCTACTGCGGGTAAAAATTATTAAAATATTATTGCTGCCTTCAAGGCACTATAATCTAGTGAGAAATGCAGACTCGTTAGTAGGTCATTATAAACAACATGATAAGGGCCGTAATGAAGTCAAGCAAGGAATCCCCGGGGAGCATCAGAGAGGCCTTTAATCTTACCCAGAGAGATAGGGAGGGTTGGGAGGTGTCTCAAGAAGGGGCCGCTAAGCATACACAGTGGAGAATGAGGAAAGACCAATGGAACAACTCCATATCCTGTCCTCTTTGTGTTGGAACTTACTGGCATGCTGCCAGCCCTCATCAGAATTGGTTCAGGATTGGGCAAGATGTGCCTACAGCTCGTACAGGTAGAAAAGGCAGGGTCTGAGATGGCTATTACTGGCATTTAAAATTCCTGGCTATTTTGCCTGGCTGTCATGGCTCAGTGGTTGAGCGTTGACCTATAAACCAGGAGGTCACAGTTTCATTCCCGGTCAGGGCCAGGTGCCCGGGTTGCAGGCTCTGTTTCTGGTGTGGGGCATGCAGGAGCCAGGCAATCAATGGTTCTCTCTCTAGCCATTGATGTTTCTCTTCCCCCCCCCCCACCTCCCTTTCTCTGAACTCAATAAAAATATTTTTTAAAAATTAATTAATTAATTTAATTTAATTCATGGCTATTTCAAGAGGTCTCAGGGAGTGTCGTAGGAACACAAGGTTGGGATTAGGAAGTTTGGACTCTTATCCTTGGTGAGACCTGACGGAGTGACTTTGGCAAGAGGAAACTTCTTTGACTCAGTTTTTTCCACAGAGTTGTTACGTGAGATAGGGGGGAAATACTTAAATGGTGTTTCATTCCTGAAATAATGTCTAGTAGAAGCCATAATTTCATTCATTTATTTAAGGATCTCATCCATTCTGTTTTAAAGTAGCAGGATAGTGAGTCTGCCAGGTTTAGCTGGCATAATTTATTTTAGGAGAGCTGACCGTGTTTTTGCTGAATAACCCCTCTCTGCACTTCTCTCCAGACACTTGGCAAAAGCAAATGCTGAGCTCTCTAGGTTTCTGTGTGGGAACTGGGCCAATAAGTTCCTTCTCACCAGCAGATGTTTCTCTTGTTCCGGTCGGAAGGAAATGCTTCCCTTCGGTCAATAGTAATGTGGCCCAAACCCAACTCCCACCGCTCAGTTCGCCATGCATTGATTCTTACATTGTCTTATTTTGAGTCATCACAAATGTTCAAAAGTGGGGAAGGTGATAGTGGCAGAAAAAGGTGGTGGAGGATTGTGATGTTCAGACTGTCCAGCAGACCGTCTTCAGGATCTTGATGTCCTACAACCTGCCCAGTGGTGTGGGCTCAGCCAGCAGTGTGGAGCAAATTCACAAACTTTTGTATAAGCCAAAGGCCGTTAGAACATACAGACTTTTAAACTATTAGACCATATTTTTCCCCTAAGAATGAAGACTTAAGATATGGGACATATAAGAATTTATATAACGCAGTGATGATTTGTATAATAGCAAAAACAGCTATAACATATGGAATGAGTGATATGTTGGGAAGATTAATAACTTAAGGCAAGGATGCATAAACGACAGCCCAGAGCCACTTGTTTGTATTTAAAATAAAGTTTTACTGGAACACAGCCACACCCATTCATTTATGTACCATCTGTTGCTACTTCCAAGCTATGATGGCAAAGACTGTATGGCCCAATAAAGCCTGAAATATTTACTATCCAGCCCTTTACCGAGAAAGCTTGCCAACTCCTGAATTAAAGAGGGAGATTGAAAGTACAAAATTAACTTTTAAAATATTTTGAGAACTTTGGAATAAAATGTCTGTGTTTGTGACTGTTTTAATATTTCACCATATTGTTTTCTTCCATCTATGTGTTCACATTATGACATTCTTGAAGTGAGATCTTAGCTAAAGAAAAATTTATCCATTTGTTTATACCAAATGAGAGTGCTATTTTTTAATGTAAAAATAGTCAGATATCAGCAATTTTAAATGGTTTGAACTGATATGAAATACTAGAGGCTCGGTGCATGAAATTCGTGCACTGGTGTGGGGGGTTGGGGGTGTCCCTCAGCCCAGCCTGCACCCTCTCCAATATGGGACCCCTCAGGGGATGTCCGACTGCCAGTTTAGACCCAATCCCACAGGATATCAGAAATTTCAAATGGTTTGAACTGATATGAAATATTTTTGTAATACTGTATTTTAACTAAATATGTGGATACTTTTAACACACGTGGTGAGTTTTGATGTGGCTCCTTTCAGCTTTGGTTGATCAGATCGAGTATCTGTGTTGATTCTTGAAACATAAGAAATACAAGTATATAATATTATCTTGCCAATATCTTTTAAAATATTAGATTTTCTTTCTATAAATTATAGTTTATGCTCTTCAAGAGTTGGTTCATACTGAACTGGTAGGGTGATTAACACTTATGCTTTGGTGGAGGAAAATGTATTTGCACCTGAAGCATTCCATTGGCAGGTGTGACCATTCTAACCTCCCAGATTTGCACGCCCTATTACCCTCTGGGCCAACTTTTCTTGGCCAACACACTCCCTAGAGCTCAGCTTTGGCAAAGTGTCTCTTCTCAGGAAAAAGAAGACCCATTGTTCCTGTCTCAACCAGAACTGATTTCATTCAATATCAAAGCAAGAGGCCTACGGCTCTTTAAACAGATTATGAGCCATAAACAGCCTAGGTTCTTCTTTTAAACAATAGCCCTTTAATCACAAGTGTTTCTGCTTAAAAACTGAAAAGTCAAATTGCAGAAACTCTTTCTAAGATGATTGAGATAAATATTTCTAGGGTGTGTGTGTGTGTGTGTGTGTGTGTGTGTGTGTGTGTTGGTTATTGTAATAGGAGATATTTGCAAATCTTTCTCCGGACTTGGGGAATAATATTTAGTGTTGGGTACATGCTGTTTTATATAAGACAGAGTAAAATCGCTCTTTTCTGACGTGAAGTTCCAGGTGGCACGGTTGGCTCGGGTGAGCCGCGGTAGGCTGTGCAGGTGTGCCATGTGACTGCCTCTCCCCTGCAGGAGCTGCAGGTGCACTGCGCCAAGGGGCAGGCGCTGCTGAACTCGGTGCTGCACACCCGAGAGGAAGTGATCCCCTCGGGCCTCCCCCAGACGGAGGACCGGGCGCTGGAATCTCTCCGGCAGGAGTGGCAGGCTCACCAGCAGAGGCTGTCCGAGACCCGGACGCAGTTCAACAATGTCGTCAACAAGCTGAGGCTGATGGAACAGAAGTTCCAGCAGGTGGACGGGTGGCTGAGAGCCCTGGAGGAGAAAGTGAGTCTCAGGGCTGGTCGTCAGTCCAACCGGGCAGCCAAGGAGGCGCAGTTACATCAGATGAAGGTAAGTGAGCTCAGGCTCCTGATCTGGCTCGAAGTAGCAGTTGCTTTGCAGAGCGGGTTTCATTAAAGATATGTAGTCACTTCTTTTCTGTCCAAGGTTTAGATTTTGCAAAATCTTCTGCTTGAAAAGAAAGTTAATGTAAATTACAATGGGGCATTCTAACACTAATTATGAATAGAGTCCTAAATGAGTTTTTAATGAAATATAACTTAATGAAATATTTTATATCTGCTCCTTATGCCCTATTACCTTGCTTTGTAAAGATATATAAATGCTAGTATTACAATCCATTTAAGTTTATGGTTCTGATATGAAATTATTCCAATATAGCGCATTAAAATAATACTTGGTATTTAGTTTTATTCTGATTTTTATGCAAATCTGATGCACATGATGATCAAAATAATGCTTAGGCCTTCAGGATGTTTTGCATTATTCACCTATTTTAAAATGTGTCCACGTACAACAGAATATATAAAAATGTATGCCACTCTGCTTTAACAATTTTGAGTGGAAGTGTAATATGTACAGAGAAGTACTTAAACTCAGAGTATAGCTTTTATCATGTTATTATATTTTTCATGAAAGTTATATATGACACATTCTCAAAATTACATCTCAGAATAAATATATTCTAAACATACAGTGGAATCATTCCCGATTAATACAGTTGTATCTATGTACAATTTTATATATTTCTTGAACTGAAGTGTAATACATACAGAAAAGTGCTTAAATCAAGAGTGTGTAGTTTTTATCACATTGTTGTAGTACACTTTTCTTATGAAGGTTAAGTACATATTTTCAAAATTATATCTCAGAATAAATATATTCTAAATGTACACTGGAATCATCTCCTAGTAAGAAGGTACCTATATTTGTCTTCCTCAACAATGCTTACTAAGATCAAACCTTTCCCTGCAATATTGACGTCATTTCAGAAGTGGCACGAAGAGATCACCACCTACAGAGACGAAGTGGAGGACGTGGGAGCCAGAGCCCAGGAGATCCTGGACGAGCGCCGCGTGAGCAGCCGGCTGGGCTGCCAGGCCACCCAGCTGACGTCCAGATACCAGGCCCTTCTCCTCCAAGTGCTGGTGAGAGAGCAGGAGCAGGCCGCCCGCTGCTGGGTGTCGGCCAGCAAGCTCCGCAGGCCGAAGCGTTCCTCCTTCCACTCCCTACCTTCTGGGGAAGACGCATGTGTATCACGAAGGGCACTGGCGTGGGTCTTGAACTCACAGTTCCATTTTGTTTCTTCTTTTCAAAGGAACAAATAAAATTCCTAGAGGAAGAGATCCAGAGTTTGGAGGAAGCTGAGTCATCTCTAAGCTCCTATTCTCATTGGTACAGCTCTACTCATAAAAACTTCAAGAATGTGGCTGCCAAAATTGATAAAGTAGATAAGGCGATGATGGGGAAAAAGATGAAGACGCTGGAGGTAGGCATGGCAACGCCAGACTTGTCTCCCAACCTGTCTTCTTTCTCTGAGCTGCTCCATTCTCTCATGTGGCTGTTGGGAGACACGTGCTTATCCCTGCCCGGTGTGATGGGTGGCTCTTGGCTCATCATTTCACTTAAGTACTATGTTCTTATCTCTTCAAGGCCCAAAGCAGACTTTCATTTATTGGTGATGTGATCTCACCTGAATGACTTGGACATGGCTGCTCACGAAATTCTTAACTAAATTCCAGTCTAACACTTCAAAAATTTAAGACCAGAAATTTATCTCAAATTGATGGCACCATGCGTTAACAGCTTTAACTCAGATCTTTAGGATTATTACTAAGGATAAGATAAACACCCAGTCCTATCTCAAAGCACTGATTTGGAAATGATCTATTGATTAAGACATTTTAAAACCTATATTGATGTAAATAAAAGAGGATTCCTGATTCCTGGCATGTCAAAACTGGTTAGAAACTCCAAACACTTTTCTAAGGGGCAATAGTGGACTCGAGAATGGGGTTTGTACACCTTTTCTTTAAAAGGAATGAAATAAGGTTAAAATGTCCATGTTACAATGAAATTCAAGTCGCTTTTCTTTGTATTAACCCATATTTGTTTCCTCCCCTCTCTTTCTCTCTCCCCCCCCCCCCTCTCCCTCTCTCTCAGGGCCTGCTAAAAGACATGGAGAAAGGCCACAGTTTGCTGAAGTCGGCCCGGGAGAAAGGAGAGAGGGCTCTGGCATACCTGGAGGACAGCGAGGCAGACACTTTAAGAAGCAAGATCCATGGTCACGTGGAGCAATTGAACGAGCTGACCAGCACTGTTCGGAAGGAGCACATGACCCTGGAGAAAGGCCTTCATTTAGCAAAGGAATTCTCGGATAAATATAAAGCACTTACTCAGTGGATCGCCGAATACCAAGAAATCCTGCACGTTCCTGAGGAGCCCAAAATGGAATTATATGAGAAAAAGGCTCAGTTATCTAAGTACAAGGTAGTGTGTTGTTACTCACTGACAGTTGCAGGAGTTGCCTATGGGGACTGAGTGGGTGGGAGAAGATTCCTGTGTGTCCCGTAGTGGGAGGTGGAAAACGTCTGTAACATGTCTGTTCTACTGGGGGAGAGTGATGTAGATTTTTGTGGCCAGATACACTACACAAAAGTTCTATTTCCATCCGGGAACCACATTTGCCTGATAGTCAAAGGTTGTATCAATAAGTGGAAAGTTATTCTCACAGTGTGATCCAGGTAGAGGGATCCTCCAGATAAATCTTCCTGGTGTCAAGATCTCACCATGTAGATTTCATCTGTTTCATGTAGAGTCTTCCCTTCATCTTTGGGTACCCAAGGCCAATAAGCTAGTCTCCTGTTAATTAAAAACGTGATACCATATTTGTAAGAAAACAAGTTCTACTTCATCCACTCTAGCTAGACATCTTAGCAATTAATCTTTCAAAGAACAAATGGGAAAAAAAAGAACAAGTGGTGGTATGAATATAGCTAGCTAAATAGAATATAGAGATAGTTCACCTATTTTAATTTTTGAAACAATTATGGAAGTCTATATGTGGAATAATTTATGTTCTAAATTTGACCTGAATATTTAAAGCAGTGGTTCTCAACCTTTGCTGCACATTAGAATCACCTGGGAATCTTTAAAATCCTGATTTCTGGGCCTCATCCTTGGAAATTCTGTTTCTTTGTTATGGGGGGGGGGGCACAACATTAGTAACAAAGAAATAGAATTTCTGGATGCCATAAAGAAACCTATTTCCTTTCATGTTTTACATTCATGGACTTAGAAAATAGGTCTTGATTGGAGATCATCTCACACGTGGCATACGGCTATGTTCACCTTGATCACACAGATGAGCTGGTTCTCTCTCTTTTCTTTGTAATTCAAGTCACTTCAACAGACAGTGCTGTCCCATGAATCATCGGTGAAATCAGTGAGAGAGAAAGGTGATGCTCTTCTGGACCTGGTGCAGGATGGTGCTTTGAAGGATAAGATCGCTAAGCTTCAAAGTGACTATCAGGCCCTCTGCAGCGCGGGAAAGGTAAGGAGGTAGCAGAAATCCAATACGAACGTGTTCACTTGCCAGAAGGGGGGTCCTGACTCCTTTTTCTCTGTCAGAAAAATTTAAGGGCTTCGATGGGTCAGGATCTTTTCTTTTATTCAATGGCATAATGACTTTTTCTGTTTTATCTGATCCTACTGGTGAGACTAGAGCTAGCTATATGAGCCTTCTACCCTATGAGTTGCACTGGGTTTTTCAAAATATAAAACAGTTTTGAGTGTTTTTTTGTTTTGTTTTGTTTTTGGCTTGAAAGTCAACTCTCATGGGCACTTGGCTTCGCAGGAGCATGTTCACAGTCTTGAGGTGAAGGTCAAAGACCATGAAGACTACAACAGTGAGCTCCAGGAGGTGGAAAAGTGGCTGCTGCAGATGTCCGGCAGGCTGGTGGCCCCTGACCTCATGGACACAAGCAGCCTAGAGACAATCACCCAGCAACTGGCCCACCACAAGGTACGTCTGGTCTCTAAAGAGCTGAAGAATACAGGACGGCTTCTACAGCCTTGCCCGCGCACGCGTGTGTGTGTGTGTGCGCGCGCACGCAAGCATTTCAGGATTATATGATTGTAGTTAAAGAATCAGGTCTGAGTTCCAAGAACCTCTGATAATTGGGAACAGTTGAATTCAATATTTAATTGACTCGGTAGTAGCTGAATCCTGGCATTCAACTCTGAACACACTAGCATTTTTTTCCCAGCTAATAGTTTCCTATTGCAGAATTTCATCTATATGGAATAATTTTTCAGAAAGATGGTCTTTAATTTAGAAAAGTACAGCCAACGACAGGATACAGAAAGAGTAACCAGAAAGTCCTCCAGCCAGACTCTCCTCAGCTGGGAGAACTTAGCCTCTCTGAGCCTCCTCCTCCTCTTCCCCTTTTTACTGAATTTATTGGGGTGACACTGGTTAACAAAGTTGTACAGGTACCAGGTATACACTTCTGAGTCTCCTCCTTCTCCTCTGTAAAGGGCGATAGTGATACCAGCCCCATCACATAGCTGTTGAGGGCATCACAGGAGATAATGTCTGTGAAAACTTTTGTAAACCACAAATGGTACTGATAGGAGGCATTCTTATTTTCATTCACATGCATTTTTAGTAATTCCACCTGCCAGATGACAGATGTCATATGGTCGCAATTTAATGGAGCAACTTGCTGACCTTAATAAGAAACTGAATTTTAGTCATGATGTGTCAAAGAAAGCCATTAATGCCTATGGGCTTCAGGATCCCTTTCTGTAGGAGAACAGTAAATATGGATAGAAAACTAATCATATGATATATTCTATTAGGCACTGAGAACACACCC
The DNA here is from genome assembly GCF_964212035.1 of Myotis nattereri. NCBI lineage: Eukaryota > Metazoa > Chordata > Mammalia > Chiroptera > Vespertilionidae > Myotis > Myotis nattereri. Next base: position 92,055,427 of record NC_138081.1, on the reverse strand, counting down.
CGAATAACCTCATGATGTAGTAGTGACTCTCTTCTAACTCGAATACACAATGGCTCGTTAAAATATGGTGTAGACAATAACCATTAACGCAGCACCATTGGATGAAGTGATGGACCCCAGGCTGCTGAGGGGACCACTAGGTTTCCCTTAGAGATATTGATGTGTCAACCCCGGGCCCCTGGTGCTGGAATGTGTCACTTGTTATTGGTACCATATAGCAGTGAGGAAATTAAACCCTGATTGGAAAAGCTGGTTTCTCTTCTCCAAGTGATCCATGAGAAAGCTCACTAGAGAACACATGGGGAAAGAGGTGGATGAGCTGGGGTCAGGCAGAGTGGGTCCCAAGCCTGGGGCTCTGCCATTCACTAGTTGTGTGACCTTGAGTGCGTTATATAATCTCCCTGTGCGTCAGTCTCCTCATCTGAAAAGCAATGACAATAATACACACTTCTCAGGATTTCGACATAGTTCCTGGACTATAGCAAGTACTTAATAAGTGGTAAGTGGTAAATGTTACTTTCATTAATATAAATATTATGTTATGTAAACTAGATATTATGTAAATTAATCATTAGCTTTTAGATTATTATATAGATCAGATATCATATTATTAGAGAAATTGGATATTAGTAAATTAAATAGTAATTAGATTATTTTAGGAAGAAATTATACCAGAATTATAATTTATAGAGCTGAAAAATTTATAAACATCCTTTATCTGTTAATAATACTAGGGAGCAGATATCTCTCTAGCTGAGATCAGCCATGAACTAGCTGAAAGGTTATTTCATCCTCACTTAATCTATTATTTTTGCCAACTCTTCCTATTGAAGGATTCCTGAAACGTACTTTTTTTTTTTTTCATTTGCTATATGGTAACTAAGGTAAATTGCAAACTCTTTCAAAAATATCATTAAACAGTGAAATTTTCCTCTTAGGCCTTCTGCTTAGTAAACAGGTTATTTAAAGACTAACAGTGGAATTGCAAGAACCCTGTTCCTATTTCGTAGGCAATGATGGAAGAAATTGCCGGCTTTGAGGACCGTCTGAACAACCTGAAAGCTAAAGGCGACGCTTTGATCAGCCAGTGTGCAGAGCACCTCCAAGCGAAACTGACACAACACGTGCAGGCGCATCTGCAGGGCACGAGGGACAGCTACTCCGCCATCTGCAGCACCGCCCAGCGGGTGAGCACCAGCTCGGCCTGGAGTGACCGTGGAGCCAGGAGAAAGCCTGTGCAGTCCAGAGGGTTGTCAAATAGTTTAGATGTTTCAGTCTTCTGGATGGTTCTGGTGCATGTCCAGACAGGAGCATAGATTTCAGGCTCTGTGGACACAGAACTTCTTGCTTTCAGACATTTGCTTTCTCCCAATCCTTTTATTTCGTGAATTAATGTCAAATTTATTTAACTTTTGTTTTGTTTGTTTTTTATTTGACAGTCACGAATATTTTTTCTAATTTGCCAGTCTATAACACTAAAATAATTTCCAGAATAATTATTTTTTAACTCTATGCAGCCTAGATTCTACTCTAATATTTTTATGCATTCATAAAATAATTAAAAGAACGAATACCAATTTTTAGTTATATTTTAATGGGTGTAATGAGTTGTGCTAAAATGGAATCTCTAAGGTTATAGAAATAAGGCTAACATGAGAAAGAATTGCCCTTTTAACAAAGATTAAGTACACCAGCTTAGGGAACTTTTCAGCCATTATTTATTCAAACAGGTTCCCGATCCCTTTCATTTTCCTTCTGGTACCCCTACAATGCAGATGTTGTTACACTTGATGCTGTCCCAGAGATCTCTTAGACGTTCCTCATTTTTTTAATTCTTTTTTCTTTTTGTTGCTCTGCTTGAAGAAAGAGGTAGAGAGAGAGGTAGAAACATTGATGAGTAAGAAACATCGATCAGGTGCCTCCTGCATGCCCCCTACTGGAGGTTGAACCCAGACCAGGAATCGAACCTGCAACATCCTGGTGCATGGGATGACCCTCAACCAAGTGGGCTCCAGCAGCCGAGCTATGATCTTGCTCTCTGAATCACTGATTGGATCCTCTGCCCTATCTACACTTGTCTCACTCCTTTCTCCTCCTTTGTCATCATCTACAATTATTTGTTGGATTGCTTTCTTCTTCTTTTTAGTTAACTTTTGGAAGGTGAATTCATAAGTCTAGGGCAGTGATGGTGAACCTTTTGAGCTCGGCGTGTCAGCATTTTGAAAAACCCTAACTTAACTCTGGTGCCGTGTCACATATAGAAATTTTTTGATATTTGCAACCATAGTAAAACAAAGATTTATATTTTTGATATTTATATATTTAAATGTCATTTAACAAAGAAAAAAAAACCAAAAAAATGAGTTCGCGTGTCACCTCTGACACGCGTGTCATAGGTTCCCCATCACTGGTCTAGGGAATCAATGGATTTCACCCAGCATTTCGGTTAGGGAAATGTTGTTTATCTTTTCATGACATGGCCTTTTATTTTTACTTTCAGTTTCTAGCTTAAACAAAAACTGCAATTTGTATACCATAATGGAGAAGCTAAAAACCCTCTATTTATGTTTGACAATCTCCCTCAATGATTTTACGTATCCTAACCCACCTCACAGTTCTATGAACTTGCCCACGTTCTTTCCCTGGTCAGGATTTATGTTGTAATGTGTGGTTTGGGAAGTAATAAACTGGGGATGACAATTGTACTTTGCCACCTTTGGAACATATGAAAACTCTGTTGATTTGTGTATGGTACTGGGGAGTCCTGGGGGGTGGTAAATCCATTTCAGCGGACTGGTGGACATGTTTCCTTTGATCCTAGGGAGGTGGGTAGGCGTCTGAGACAGCTCTCACAGCTGCACACGACTGTTCTGTTGCAGGTGTACCAGAGTTTGGAACATGAACTGCAGAGGCATGTCAGTCGCCAAGACACGCTGCAGCAATGCCAGGCCTGGCTGTCCGCCATCCAACCTGATTTAAAGCCAAGCCAGCACCTACCTCTGAGCAGGGCAGAAGCCGTGAAGCAGGTACTGACTCCTGAAGTTTATGTTATGTGATGTGATTCATTCAGACATTCAATAGAAACATGTTAAGTTCTCATTATGTGCCAAACTGTGCTGGCTGCTGGGGATACCAAGTACAGGCATACCTCGTTTTATTGGACTGCGCTTACTGGGCCTCGGAGATAATGCGCTTTTACAAATTGAAGGTACAACCCTCCTCCAGCAAGAAGATTATGACTCACTGAAGGCTCAGATGATAGTTAGCTTTTTTTTTTTTTAATCTCTGTAAAATAGATATTTTTTCCATTGCTTTTCAGAGAGAGTAAAAGGGAGGGAGGAGAGGGGAGAAAGAGGAGAGAGAGAGAGAGAGAGAGAGAGAGAGAGAGAGAGAGAGAGAGAGAAAGAAACATTAATGTGAGAGTCTGGGATTGAGCCTGCACTCAGGTATGTGACCAAAAATAGAACCTGAGACCCTTTTGTCAATAGGCCAATGCTCTAACCACTGAGCAAAACCAGCCAGGGCAATGGTTGGCATTTTTTAGCAATAAAGTTTATTTATATTTAGTTAAGGAGTGTACATATTTTAAACATAATACTATTGCTCACTTATTAGACTATAGTATCAGGTAAACTGGAAACCAAACAACTTGTGTGATTCACTTTCTTGCAATACTCACTTTCCTGAATTTGCAGTATCTGTGAGGTGTGCCTGTAGAAATAAGGTCTGAGTTTTACTCTAGCCAGTGGCTCGCTCAGAGATGTGACTGGACAGTTCCACTACTACCAGCATGATGACTTTGGGTGGTGTGAGACTGGGGTCAGGCTTTGACAGGCTGCGGTGGCATTTTGGTCAAGGTCCCAGGAAGCGTGGTGTGTACCCAGTGTCTCCCACGTGGTAAACAATAGACATGTAATGGTTTTATCCCCCATACAATAGACATGTAATGGTTTTATCCCCCATACAATAGACATGTAATGGTTTTATCCCCCATACAATAGACATGTAATGGTTTTATCCCCCCACAACCATACAAAAGTGGCACATTGATTTGATTTCATTAAGAATACCATTGGTTTTTTTATAAGGCATGACATGTGAATTTGGGGAATGGAAAAAAAGTACTATCAGATTTGCCCTTTATTTATTTTTTTTTACTCTCCTTAAAATTAATTTTAGCAAAAATCTTTGGCAGTTGTTTTGTTACTGACAATCTATAAGCTGCTCCCAAGGCGTTTGGAGTCAGGTCAACTATATAAATCTTAATTGTTATTCTTTCTAAAGTAAATATATTTACAAAATTCAAAATCTGGTACCTTATTCTCTTTTCATTTCCAAAAGCTCTTTGGGACCGGTAACTTTTTCTGGGTCACAGGTACATAGTGGGGTGACTAATGATACTGATACTCACCAGAAGTGAAATGCCAGTCAGTTTATACACTGGCTAAAAATTTAGGTGCTACTTTTGACTTAATGGGAAATGGACTTATATTTATTACTAGAGGCCCGGTGCACAAGATTTGTGCACTGGGTGGTGGGGGGGGAGGGGTGTCCCTCAGCCCAGCCTGCACCTTCTCACAGTCCGGGACCCCTCGGGGCATGTCCGCCTGCTGGCTTAGACCCCAGGGATCGGACCTATGCCAGGAGTTAGACATCCCTCTCGCAGCCCGGGGCTCTCGCAGTCTGGGACCCCTCACTCCTTACTGCTCGCCTGCAGCAGAGGCAGGAGAAGCTCCCGCCAACGGCCACTGCGTTCCCCAGCCGTGAGCCCGGGTTCTGGCTGAGTGGTGCTACCCCTGTGGGAGTGCACTGGCCACCAGGGGACAGCTCCTGCATTGAGTGTCTGCCCCCTGGTGGTCAGTGTGCACCATAGCGACCAATCATTCCACCATTGGGTCTATTTGTATAGTATGCTTTTATTATATAGGATAGGATATCTACAGAAGAATGTTGTGTTTAGCAATCCATGTAATTCTGAGGAAAAGTCAGGACTGAAAAAATTGGGCTTCATTACTGGCTATGATTTTGGAAAATCACCAAATGTTTCCGTAGTCAATGCCACCTGCCCAAATTATCAATACACGTAGTGAGAACCACTTCTTAGAGCCTCTACTCCCACCACCTCCTTCAGACCATCAGCGCTTCTCATCTGCAGTGGCCAACAACTGGCCACCCTTCTGATCCCTGCCTGCCCCTCTCATAGGAATCTAAGCTCCGTGGGAACAAAGGTTTTATTTCATGTACTGCTTTAGCCCATGATCTAAAACAGAGCCTACATACCCAACTATCTTCAGAAAGACACATTTCTCCATGTCCGTGTGTATAGATTAATGATCCACCGGGAAATGCCTTTCTCGAACTTTCCGCAGAAAGAAAGAGCCCAGCCATCTAATTTTTCCCAAACTCCAACGAAGCCTACAGGTGCACAGTGACCTTTCTTCCCCCGTACGTCTCCACACTCTGTGAAAACATGCTAAGAGGCAGGCTAGAGTAAAGGTTCTTCCTCTGAAACAGAGAACACTTAGAATGTGAGCTGAGAAGCAGGAAAAAATATAGGGGTTTCCTGGGTGTTTCCTTTTACCAGACCGCACCAGCTTTAACACAATGAGAAGCAAGTGACGGGCAAAGGATCCCTGCCAGTGTGTTTTGAATTCTTCCTGAGAATTACTAATACATGCTATTTACAACAAAGGTTGTATGTACTGAATGTAGCAGAATTATTTTTGAAATGTCAACAAGGTAATACAAATGGCACAGAGATATGCTGTGTAGGGATGGCATGCGTGTCTTCCAGTCTGACAAGTGTGTCTGTTCAAGGTCAAGCACTTCAGAGCTTTGCAGAAGCAGGCCAGGACCTACTTGGACCTCCTCTGCTCCATGTGCGACTTGTCGAACTCTTCAGTGAAAACCACGGCAAAAGACATTCAACAAACAGAGCAAATGGTAAGGCGTGGAAGCCAACAGATTTGTCTGTTCTGTCACATTCTCTTGTTTGAACGTTGGGTGAGAAGTTTAAAGAAAATATTTCCCGGAGTCATTCTTGCTGTAAATCTCCTATGGGGATCATAATGAATAGATATTTGAATTTCAACTAAGTCACAGAAAAATGCGCACACTCTGTTCCCAGGGCCACTGAGTTGGAACTGAAACAACTAGGCCCATGGGTCTGCTAATTGTCAGTACTTGATCCCACTTCTTTTTTTTCCTTGATTACCATTCTCTTCCTGTTTTCCACTCATTTTTTGTTTGTTTTGTTTTCTCCTTTCCATCTTTTTCTTTGGGTAACACTTAATATGGAGGGTGTGTGTTCCTGACCCTTGCTTTATGTTAGAGCTGGCAAAGGCCTTCTAAGCCATTGGCAGTTGCTGAGTGTGGTGTTGGGAAGGATTCTGGAGCTGCCTCTGGGCTCAGTGGAAAATGCTGTGATGAATTAGCAGTACTCTCCACAACAGACAGATGGCAGCACAGAGTCATGTGCCTTAACCTCTTTAATACTTTTGGGTTTAAAAGAAAAATAGGACTTGGTTTAGGTTTTTAATATATAAATATTTATAGGACAGTAAAATCACCCAAAGCAAGAAATGTCTCAAAATAATGAAGGTTTCTCTCTTTTATATTATATTTTCAAACCAAGTCTGTCTTTAATCCTAATGAAAATGCAGTAATTTATATGTTTTCACAGAAATGATTTATTGAAATGAATTATATGGTTTCAAAAGGCAGTGAAGCAGATCTAAAAATATATTTAAAACAATAATAACTCATTGTTTTATAGGAATTAACAACAAATGTGTAATAGAGAATAATTTGTCTTTTCTCGTTAACCCCACGCTTGAATTTGCGAGTTATTCAGGTGTTGAAAACGCCAAATGTGAAAAACCATTAGGGCAACTTAACAGATGGTTAAAGCTTCTTAAAGTCTCATGATACTGCTTGAAATTATATGGCATGTCTTATACATGAAAAGTCCTTAGAAAACCCAAGTATAAAAAGACACGTCTGCTTTTCTTGAAGCAAAGAAAGAATTCTCTGTGGATGCATAGCAGCGTGTGTATGCATGCATGTGTATTGGCCCGTGTACATGGACAGGCTGAGGAATTGCACCTCTGATTCTCTGGACATAAATGCCTCCGTCTGTTAGCGCTGACTTTTGTCTCTGTGTTCCCTCAAGATCGATCAAAGGCTTGCCCAGGCTCAGACCTTAACTCAGGGCTGGGAGGAGATCAAGCACATGAAGGCTGAGCTTTGGATTTACCTCCAGGACGCCGACCAGCAACTGCAGAATATGAGGCGGAGACACGCGGAACTGGAGCTCAATATTGCACAGAACATGGTTTCCCAAGTGAAGGTAGGAAAGAGTGAGTCTCCCCGGGGGAGGCAGAGAAGGCCAAGATGGGTGTGTCCCTCAATCCTTAAACATTAGCATAGCTATTGAAGGAATACAGACTCAGAAAGACCTTCATTTGGTGCCAGGAAAGGACAGATCAGAGAGCAAACATTTGTAAAACACAGGGAAGGAAATATTGTCAGTAATATTATAATAACTAAGTATGGTGTCAGATGCGCACTACACTTAAGGGGGATCACTTTGGAAATTATGTAAATGTCTAACCATCATATTATACACCTGCAACTCATATGACATTGAATGTCAACTGTAATTGAAAAATAAAAATAATAATTTTAAAAATGAAAGTAAGCATTCAAATAGTTTATTGGAGTGCCAATTGGCCACTTGAATCAAAGGACCCTCACTCTGCACTTTGTTCCTGAACAAGGCACTGTGGTTTAGCTGATTTAGCTGATACAACCAGAAGCCTTTGCTTCTGAACACACACAAGCCCTCATCATTTATCATCTGTCATCACAATGTTGCTGAAGTTGCAGGACTGTCAATGTGCCCATTAATTAAATACATGTTAAATATATAAAATATATAATATACATGTTATATTATATCTATATCTATAAAAGCCCAGCAACCAGACCAGCAGAACAACCAGAATGACAGGAACAACCAGTGGCTATGACATGCACTGCTGGCAGCCAACCAGCCTATCCGGGCCCCGATCAGACCCCTGCTCCAGCAGGCCTGGCCTTCAATTGGCTCCCAACACCCAAATCGAGGGTGGGGGCAGCTGGCCAGACTCCACCTGTGCACAAATTTGTGCACCAGGCCTCTAGTATATTTTATATGAATCCTATATAATAAAAGGCTAATATACAAATCAACCGAACAGCAGAATGACTGTTCGCTATGACATGCACTGACCATCAGGGGGCAGACGCTCAATGCAGCAGCTGCTCCCTGGTGGTCAGTGAACTCCCACAGGGGGAGCACCGCTCAGCCAGAAGCCCTGAGCCAGGCTAATGGCTGGCGAGTGCAGCGGCGGTGATGGGAGCCTCTCCTGCCTCTGCGGGAGCTGTAAGGATGTCCAACCACCTAAGCCCCCAAGGGCTCCCAGACTGCAAGAGGGCACAGGCCGGCTGAGGGACACTCCCTGCTCCCCCCCCCCCCCGCACCCCCCGCCCCACCGAGTGCAGAATTTTCATGCACCTGGCCTCTAGTAAATATATAATATATTAATATATAAATAATTGAAGCTGTAGGAACATAAGTGTACCAATCAACTAGATATATATTTGAATATAAACTCAATATTTATTAATATATAATTATATTTGTAATAGAAATATTGCTATTCCAAATTTACACATAACTTAATAGAAGATTATTTTAACTTGAATGGAAGTTGTACCAGATTTTTAACAAACTTTAAAGTTTATCTTTTCTCTATGAAAGTGAACCATTTATAGTTTCTACTAAAATATTATTTGCATATGCAGAAAAAACAAGATGACATAAATTTAGATTACTTTTTCTCAAAAGCATGAACTTCAAAAGTTTCTAGGAAACTAAGGCTGCACTTTAAGATACAATATTAACTTTTTTCCTTAGTGAATATAATATTGTTTTACATTTCTCAGTTTTTCTTTATACTGTTCAAAATTACACAATAAAAGAAAGTACTACAGTTATCCTTTGATTCTTATACACTTGGAAATTTGTATTCATAAAGATGTATGATCATTTTTAGTCTTTCATTGTTCCACATGACCCATTAGTTATACATGCTTAGTTCGTTAGGCTTATGACATCTATGCTTCCCTCTATATTTATTGGGGAGTTTATTTCAGAGTACCTATTTTGTCGGTGTTTTTACCTTCAGGATTTTGTTAAGAAACTACAGTGCAAACAGGCGTCGGTGACGGCTATTGCGGAAAAGGTGGATGAGTTAACCAAGAAGCAGGAGTCTCCTGAACACAAGGAGATCAGTCATCTGAACGACCAGTGGCTGGATCTGTGCCTTCAGGCCAACAGCCTGTGCTTGCAAAGGGAAGAGGATCTCCAGAGGACAAGAGACTACCATGACTGCATGAGTGTCGTCGAGGTGTTCTTGGAAAAATTTACTACAGAATGGGATAACTTGGCCAGGTAACAGCAAATGCTCTGGCACATCCCAAAATACTAAGCCAGATGTTTCTTAATTTCCATAAAAACAGAAAAGGCCTTTCTTAATGTTTTTAACATCGATTGTCAATCATTATCAATACTGACAAAACATTGTTAAGAAACTCATGGTGCCTGGGTGTGGCTCAGTGGTGGAGCTTCGACCCATGAACAGTTTGATTCCAGGTCAGGGCACACGCCCGGGTTGCAGGCTTGATTCCCCGTAGGGGGCCTGCAGGAGGCATTCTATCACTGATCCTCTCGTATCATTGATGTTCCTGTCCCTCTCTTCCTCTCTCAGAAATCAATAAAAACATATTAAAAAAGAAAAGAAAAGAAAGAAACTCATGTTGTCATTTGGATACAGAGCCCTGGTTCTCCTTGCTCACTGTTCATTGAACCAGTGGGTAAAAGGATGCGTATAGGAGGCCACCAATCAATGCTTTCTCTCACATCAATGTTTCTCTCTCCCTCCCCCCCCCACCCCTTCTCTTTCTCTTCCCTCTCTCTCTCTTCCTCTCTCTCTAAAATCAATAAAAACATATCCTTGGCTGAGGGTTAACAAATTATATATATACACACATACATATCTGAGTATACACAAATGAGTAGCTGAGAGAGTCCTTGGTTATGTCTTGCAGGTTTCCTGTCTAGCTCTATAGTGTTCGCTTGAGCTGCTTCTCACAAGAAAGCACATACATCATTGGCCACTTATTAATCTAAGTGTCGTTTTCAAGAATGCAGAGATCAGTGCTTCTCTATGTCTAATGTTTACACAAGTCATCCAGGGATCTTGTTAATGTGCCGATTTTGCTCACTTTGCAAGGGCCAGAGGAAGAAGCTAAAAGCAGGTGTCAGACGTGTCGGGAGGGCAGTAGGATCCAGAAGAGTAGAAAGGAAGTATGTAGGCCAAGCATGTCAAACCCGTGGCCCGCGGGCTGCATGCCTCATTTATTTGGCCCATCTTAGCCTTTGAGTTTGGGTTTGGCATGCTTCATGTAGGCCATTTGTTTTGGGCCCAACTTCTGATATAGAAAGAAGTTGATATACTTGCATTCCCTAGTAATTTCAGCACTTGGGTCAGTAAACTCCAAGGGAAGAAATCCTCTTAAAGGAGAAATGTGATAGAACATGGTATGAACACTACAGAGACCGAGTTGGCTAATTTGCTGTGATGTCTTCTGTGTATTTACAGGTCCGATGCGGAGAGCACCGCGGTCCACCTGGAAGCTCTGAAGAAGCTGGCGTTGGCCTTGCAGGAGAGGAAGCAGGCCATCGAGGACCTGAAAGACAGGAAGCAGAGCATGATCGAGCATCTGAATTTAGATGACAGGGACCTAGTCAAAGAGCAGACGCGTCACCTTGAACAGCGCTGGACTCAGCTGGAGGACCTCATTAGCAGGAAAATCCAAGTCTCGGTCGCCAACTTGGAGGAGCTAAGCGTGGTGCAGGCCAGGTTCCAGGAGCTGATGGAGTGGGCGGAGGAGCAGCAGCCCAGCATCGCCGAGGCCCTCAAGCAGAGCCCGCCTCCCGACGTGGCTCCCAACCTTCTCATGGACCACCTCACCGTCTGCAGCGAACTGGAGGCCAAACAGATGCTCCTGAAATCCCTCACGAAGGACGCGGACAGGGTGATGGCGGATCTCGGCCTGAACGAGCGGCAGGTCGTCCAGAAGGCGCTCGCCGACGCACAGAGGCATGTCCATTGTCTCAGCGACCTCGTGGGCCAGAGACGCAAGTACCTGAACAAGGCCCTGTCCGAGAAGACCCAGTTTCTCATGGCGCTGTTCCAGGCGACCAGCCAGATCCAGCAGCACGAGCGAAAGATACTGTTTCGCGAGCACATCTGCTTGTTACCGGACGACGTGAGCAAACAGATCAAAGCCTGTAGGAGCGCCCAGGCCAGCCTCAAGACCTACCAAAATGAAGTCACTGGCCTCTGGGCGCAGGGCCGTGAGTTGATGAAAGGAGCCACGGAGCAGGACAAGGGCGAAGTGCTGGGCAAGCTCCAGGACCTGCAGGGCGTGTACGACGCCGTCCTGCAGAAGTGCAGCCAGAGGCTCCAAGAGCTGGAGAAGAGCTTCGTGTCTAGGAAGCATTTCAAGGAAGATTTTGATAAAGCTTGTCACTGGCTGAAACAAGCAGACATTGTCACCTTTCCTGAGATCAACCTAATGAATGAGAGTTCAGAGCTGCAGGCGCAACTGGCCAAATACCAGCACCTCCTGGAGCAATCTCCGGAGTACGAAAGCCTCCTCCTGACCCTGCAGAGGACCGGGCAGGCCATACTGCCCTCGCTGAGCGAAGTCGATCATTCCTACCTGGACGAGAAGCTGAACGCTCTGCCCCAGCAATTTAATGTCATCGTCGCCTTGGCCAAAGACAAGTTCTACAAGGTCCAGGAGGCCATTCTCGCTCGGAGAGAGTACGCCTCCTTGATCGAGCTGACCGCCCAGTCTCTGAGCGACCTGGAGGGCCAGTTCTTAAAGATGAGCCCAGTCCCCAGCGCCCTGACGGTGGAGGAGGCGCTGTGCCTTCAGGAGGGCTGCAGGGCGCTCCTGGGCGAGGTGGCGGGCCTCGGGGAGGCCGTGGATGAGCTGAGCCAGAAGAAGGAAAGTTTCCGCAGCACAGGGCAGCCGTGGCAGCCCGACAGGATGCTGCAGCTCGTCGCCTCGTACCACAGGCTGAAGCGGCAGACGGAACAGAGGGCGAGCTTACTGGAGGACACCACAGCTGCCTATCAAGAGCACGAGAAGATGGGCCAGCAGCTGCGGAAACAGCTGGAGGCCGTGCGGGCAGAGCAGTCCCAGGTGAACGAGGAGACGCTGCCCGCGGAGGAGAAGCTCAAGCTGTATCACTCCCTGGCGGGAAGCCTCCAGGACTCGGGGATTCTGCTCAAACGCATGGCCATGCATCTCGAAGATCTCGTCCCCCACCTCCACCCCTCGGCTTATGAGAAAGCCAAGCAGCAGATCCAGGCCTGGCAGGAGGAGTTAACACTGCTGACTGCGGCCATCGGCGCCACCGTGACCGAGTGTGAGAGCCGCATGGTGCAGAGTATAGACTTCCAGACCGAGCTGAGCCGCTCCCTGGCCTGGCTGAGGGGTGTGCAGGCGGAACTCAGCGGGCCCGTGTGCCTGGACCTGAACCTCCGGGACATCCAGGAGGAGATCAGGAAGGTCCAGATCCATCAGGAAGAGGTGCAGTCCAGCCTCAGGATCATGAAGGCCCTGAGCGACAAGGAGACGGAGAGATTCACCAAAGCCAAGGAGCTGATTTCCGCCGACTTGCAGCACGCGCTGGCCGAGCTCTCGGAGCTGGACGGAGACATTCAGGAAGCTTTACGCACTAGGCAGGTGGGTACGAGGGCTCCTCCTGTCTTCTCCCCACTCTGCTTATTTGTAGACGTGCGTGAGATATTTGTGTGTTGTTGTTTTTTGTTGTTTGTTAGAATTGCTGCCTTAAATATTTCTTTGATGATACTATGTAGAATCATCTTTAACTGATGGCGACTCAAAAGGATGTTTTTACTGTTTATGGATGTGGTATCCATTTCATGTGATTTCCATGTTGGCCTCGTTTAGTTATAATACAGTAACCCCTTCTGTCTCTCACCTTTATGAGAGGTAATAAATGATAGCACTCATGGCTTTAATACTGTGGTGAGTACATTAGTAATAAAATAAACAAATTAGCAATGATGAATTAGCGATGCCTTTTTAAACAATGCAAAACTTGGCATTTATAAGATTAGTATGGATGAAGAATTTCCAAATGGAGAGAGGCAGATGGATGACAGCCCTGACCCTGATGCTGAACCACGTTTTTTTCTGGGGTCTCCCATCAGTTGCCCCATCTGTTCACCCCTTCATCTTCTCTCGCTTCCCTGTGGCATCACAGAAGCAAGACTAGAATATTCATCATGACTTTACTTGGAGATAAAGAAATGAGAGCTGCATAGAATGTGGGAGTATAGATATCTCTTTAAGATAATGGTTTTGTTTCCTTTGGATAAGTACCCAGAAGTGAAATTGCCAGATCATCTGGAAGTTGTACTGTATTTAATTTCTTGAGGAACTTCCATTCTGTTGTCCACTGTGACTGTACTGGCTTACATTCCCACTGGTGGTGTTACACTTCTAACCAACAGAGACGGTATTTCACTTTGGTCAATATTCAGTCTGCCACATATGACTAAGCATTATTGTATGTATAGTATGACGTACACATGTGAGAGATAGTCTCATCACTAGTCAAGATACCAGAATACATTTCTCTTTCATTTCTGTCTCTGTTTTCATATTTTAAATATAATAATACAATTATAGCAGGATTAGCAGAAGAGAAAACAATGGATTACACCAAAAAAAAAAAAAAATCCACCAACTTTTCAGTTCACTTATACACATACATCCACATGGCAAAGGACTGGAAAAGAACCGGAAAAATTCAACGATTTTCTGCAAACTTTACACGGCAATTGAGGGTTGATTGTGTCTGTAATGACTATGTTTCAGGCTACGTTGACTCAAATATATAGTCAGTGTCAAAGGTACTATCAAGTGTTTCAAGCCGCGAGCGACTGGCTTGAGGATGCCCAGGAGATGCTGCAGCTGGCAGGCAGCGGCCTGGACGTGGAGAGTGCGGAGGACAGTCTCAGAAGCCACACGGAGTTTTTCAGCGCAGAGGATCAGTTCCAGAGCAACCTGGAGGAGCTCCACGGCCTGGTCGCCACCCTGGACCCACTCATCAAGCCAACTGCCAAAGAGGAGCTCGCGCAGAAAATGACGGCCCTGGAGGACAAGAGCCGGAGGGTGATCCAGGACTCCCACGCCCAGCTCGATCTCTTGCGGAGGTATTGGAGTGGTTTTAATCCCTGTATTCTAGTGAAAAGTGAGGGTGTTGTTTTTTATTTTGTTTTGTTTTGTTTTTAAATATATTTGTATTGATTTCAGAGAGGAAGGGAGAGGGAGAGAGATAGAAACATCAGTGATGAGAGAAAATCATAGATCGGCTGCCTCTTGCACCCCCCCCCCCACCCCACTGGGGATGGAGCCCATAACCCCGGCATGTGCCCTGGCTGGGAATCGAACCATGACCTCCTGGTTCCTAGGTCGATGCTCAACCACTGAGCCACGCCAGCTGGGCAGAAATATGAGGTGTTTTGAAATGAATTTTCACACGGAAAACAGGAAGATACTAATGAACATCCACACCTAAGTTCATTCTTCTCTCTCGAGTGCCATCAGGCATCTTGATGTCAGAGCTCTGTGACTGGGATTTGATGTTGCTTACTGGTTTTTGTGGCACCTTTTCAAGGTGTGCGGCTCAGTGGCAGGATTACCAGAAAGCAAGGGAAGAGGTTATCGAATTGATGAATGCTGCCGAAAAGAAGTTGTCTGAATTTTCCTTACTGAAGACTTCTTCCAGTCGTGAAGCGGAAGAAAAACTGTCCGAGCACAAGGTGAGTTGTGTGGTTGTTTTTAACGTCCTTTCATTGTCTTTGTAAAGAGTCCCGGTGACACTGCAGTTCCAGAATCAGGTCAATCCATCTTCACCGGGCTCCTTAAACACAGAAAGGGTACATTAAGCATGTTTCGTAGCAGTTTTTACTTAATTGCATGCTGTCTGTCACTTTTTTTAGGATTCAGTTGGAAATGCACAGCTGGTTTGAAAAAGACATTCAGAGCAATTGCTTCTGATAAAGAGTGATGCAATGAATTCCAGTGAATCCTCTCTGGTGATAACTTAGATTAATTCAAATACAATTTAACAAATAGTAGTGAAGTCACCCTCACATATCATAGCAATATAACATAGATTATACCATCCTTAAATACTAAACTCAGTTGCCTTATATTTTTGCTGCCTTTTAAAGATGGGAGAATTCCATCTCAAGTAGCAAATAAACTTTGTTTTTTTAACAAATAAATATTCACCTTGCCTCTTTCAAAAAAAATAAAAAAATAAAAATCCAAGCCTGACTCAATGAAGAATCCGATGTAAAAGTAAGAGTTAGCAGAGGAAAAAAGAATATATGTTGAGACATTTCCTTTTGCAGGTAATTGTGGGCTTTCCTCAAATCCATAGAACTTTTGAAAAAAAATCTCTCCCTCACCGTCTTTTCCTCCCCACCTTAGGCTTTAGTGTCAGGGGTTCACTCCTTCCACGAGAAAATCGTGGCCCTGGAGGGCGAGGCTTCGCAGCTGGAGAAAGCTGGAAACGACGCCAGCAAAGCGACCATCGGCAGGTCCATGACCACGGTCTGGCAGCGCTGGGCGCGGCTCCGGGCGGTGGCCCAGGACCAGGAGAAGATCCTGGAGGACGCGGTGGATGCGTGGAAGAACCTCGGCAAGAAGGTGATCTCCTTCGTTGATGGGCTCAGGATCGTTTCCTCCCTGGTGGTCGTGTATTTTGAAAAGCAGTGTTTTGCTTTTGTTTTCAATTGGCTTTATGAAAGCACGAAGCGTTTTTCCCCACATCTCTATTTCAATGGCACGAAAACCAAATTATGCAACACCGTACAATAGGCAATCCGCAATGTAGCCCCAAGTCAGGGTCCAATCACTTTAATAAGAAAACCAAGGAATGAAATTTTGAAAGGAGGACAAACCCACTTTCCTCCATTTGCCAGTTTCTTAGTGAAACGCTCGCCCTGAAAAATTATAAAATATGTCTTTCTTTGCCATGGAAATGAGCAGGAATTTAACCAATGTCCCAAGTCCTATATTAATTTTTTTCATCTTTTAAGTAGGATTCAATGTTTGAAGACACATCTTCCTTTAGAAATATTGGAGTTTTTCATTTGTCCTTTACTTAAAACACACACACACTTTTTCTATGTTATGCAATCTCTGATAGCCCTGATATTATTTCGAGATTAAAGCTTTAAACCCAGAATTATAAAGATGGTTTTTCCTTTCATGTCAAGAAGATTGTCCAGGCTTTAGTTTCCTGGGATTTAGAGTTTACACTCTCATCTTTAATGAGCTTTGATGCACTAGTGCAGTGGTTCTCAACCTTCCTAACGCCGCGACCCTTTAATACAGTTCCTCATGTTGTGGTGACCCCCAACCGTAAAATTATTTTCGCTGCTACTTCATAACTGTAATTTTATGAATTGTAATGAATTGTTATGAATCGTAATGTAAATATCTGATACGCAGGATGTATTTTCATTGTTACAAATTGAACATAGTTAAAGCAGAGTGATTAATCACTAAAACAATATGTAATTATATATGTGTTTTCCGATGGTCTTAGGCGACCCCTGTGAAAGGGTCGTTCGACCCCCAAAGGGGTCGTGACCCACAGGTTGAGAACCACTGCACTAGTGTCAAATGTATGTTTATAGGAGTTGCCCCATGTTTTCAGTTTATTTCTTAGCTTCATGTTACATACATTTTTCATCAGATTAAGAAAGCCACTGACACGATCAGTCAGCTGGAAGGTAAATTACCGGAAAGTTCGGCAGAGAAAGCCTCAAAAGTGGAACTCCTAGCTCTCCTGGAGCACCACGACACGTTCACCCTGGAGCTGGACCAGCAGCAGGCGGCCCTAGGCATGCTGCGGCAGCAGGCGCTGAGCATGCTCCCCGATGGGGCTGCTCCACCCCCCGGGGAGGAGCCGCCCGCCATGCAGGAAATCACAGCCATGCAAGATCGGTGCCTGAAGTAAGGATACGCCCTTCATTCTCTGTTTCTGAACCCGGCCATGACCCAAAGGGTTGAGTGTGGTTTTAGAGTCTGGGGGTGCTCCATCATGCCACCTTACAATTGGGGGAGGGGGGGTCTGTTCCCTTCATCCCTGCTCCCCATTTTTCTTAGCTCTTCCATTGTTTATCCGACAAACACATATGGAGTAGTATTTAGAAACACAGGGATGAACCGAACAGATTCAGTCGGTGCCTTCGTGCTGTTCACAGTCAAGCGGCAGAGATGGGCAACTCCGGGGCCGCTTGGGTAAAGCATGAGAAGGGTGAGAAAGGAACCCAAAGCAGAGACAAGGAGCCTAGGAGGGCAGGCACGGCAGGTCTCCTCAGCTGAAGACCGAGCAGCTCGAGGAGGCAGCCACGGGAGAGGAGAATTGTGCAAAGAGGGGAAGAGCCTGTAGGAAACCTTGGAAGTGAGCATGTCACTTTCAGGGAACTGTTGGGTGATGCAGCTCTTCCTGAGAAGCAAAGCTTGGAAGCGGAACAATTGAGAGCTACTTAGAACCTGGTTCTGAAAAGCTTGGTAACTCACTGGCTAAACTGGATGACTGAGAGATGAGAACAAGGATGATGCCAAAGTTCAGGCAAATAAGCCTTTTCGCACTTTGTGGCTAGAGGAAGTTAAACTTAATGGTATACATATGTGGGATATAATGATCGACATAATTTGATGAACAAGAATAGATCCAGAGACAAATGGCAGGAGAGTGTGCGGGGGGGGAGGGGGGGGTGGTTAGAGAACAACCAAAGGACTTGTATGCATGCATATTAGGGTAACCAATGGACACAGACACTGGGGTGGTGGGGGCTTGCCCGGAGTGGGAATGGCTTGGGGGGTGGGGGCGAGCAGGGGAAAAGGAGACATTTGTAAAACTTTAGATGATAAATAAATTTTATAAAAAAACAAAAGAAAACAAAACTTAATGATATATAACCAGCCTGATTCACTTATGGGGCCAGAGAAGAAATGTCAATAGATAATTTAACTGCTGTATTAGCTGCTGTTATTCATACATGTCCTACATCCACCTCTTCAGTTATAGATGAATTCAGGAGAACTGGGCTCCACTATTTAAACTTTTTAACCAAATTTATGTCAATTCAAAGAAAGACTTACAATTTGAGTGTTGAACATTATTAACTGTAACATTTCCAAAGCTTAACTTCAAAGACTGGTTTCTAATGGCCACAGATACTCCAGTTACACATTACTTTTAAAGGCTGATGACCCCAATTCATGTGAGTCGATTTCTGGAGAGAAACTAAATAACGTCCCGGTTATTTTACATAGAACATTAATTGCAATGTAGTAGCAGTGGAGTGTGTCAGTTCTCAATTTTCCAGGGAAAAATCATTGACTTCACCTGATATATATTCTTCCAGTATACTTGGACCAAATGTAAGTCTTACTGAAAATTATCTGACAGTTTTGGGGACGTGAATTTAGTTGCAAAAAGATATGAGATTTCACCTTTTAAAAAAATGTCCGTTTTGGATAATATAATGCTGTGAGCTAGGGGATCCTTTCATTTCCAATTCACTTCTGCTTTCTCCCTGAAATGTTTCTGAAGCATGCAGGAGAAAGTGAGGAGTCAGGGGAAGGTGGTGAAGCGAGAGCTGAAGGACCGAGAAGGGGTGGAGACTCAGATCAATTCTGTGAAATCCTGGGTTCGGGAAACAAAGGAATATTTGGAGAATCCAACAATAGAAATAGATGCTCAACTTGAAGAACTTCAGGTACAAAACTCTCCTCATTCCTTATACCTATCATTAAAAAATTGCCCTGATTTTAATATGACACATTTGTTTAGAATATTGAATTAAAATTTTTCAGAAATGTGTTATATGAGTCTTTTAGTATTATTAGATGGGGTTTTTGTTTTTTCTGTATAAAGTGGACATGTTTCTTTTTCAGAGGCTAAAGAAAAGCTTGGTTTTTCTTAAGATGTCTCTCTAATTCCACATTTAAATATGTACTGATGGACAATACATTGTCTTGTCTCTGTACCCATGGAAATTTCTTTAGGCTCCCAGACATTTCTTGTTTTGATCTTTTCTTCAGATTCTCCTAACAGAAGCCACAAAGCACCGACAGAACATTGAGACAGTAGCCGAGGAGCAGAAGACCAAGTACTTGGGTCTTTATGCTATACTACCTTCTGAGTTCTCCCTGCAGCTAGCAGAGGTGGCATTGAACCTAGGAACTGTCCATGACCAGGTAAACCCATGCCCAAGAAAGAGTGCCTTTCCCTTCTTTCATAGGCTCAGCGTTCTTGTACAAGAGTTCTTGATTTTCACAAGGACTTCTTTATGGATATAGAGTTTAAAATCTGATCAGCATAAAACAATACTATGGCCCTGGACAGTGTGCTCAATGGTTAGAGTGTCTGCCTGCATACTGAAGAGTCGCTGGTTCGATTTCCCATCAAGGGCATGTATGTGGGTTGCAAGTTTGCTCCCTGTACCCTGTTTGGGGCACATGCAGTAGGCAGTCAGTTGATGTGTCTCTTTCACATCATTGTTTCCCTCTCTCCCTTCCCTCTCCCTCCCTTCTACTCTCTCTGTAAAGCAATGGAAAAAATATCCTCAGTTGAGGATTAACAAAACAAAAAAACAATACTGTTAAATTAGATAAAACACGTACACACCAGATGATCACAGACATGAACAATAATCTATACTAATAAAAGGTCAATATGCTAATTATACTGGGCGTCTTCTGAATGACCTTCTGGACATCCTTCTGGACAAAGCCATGGTGGCAGGACCAAGGCAGAGATGGTTAGGGGCGATCAGCCGGCAGGGGAGAGCAGTTAGGGGGGCTCAGCTGGGCAGGGGAGAGCAGTTAGGTTGATCAGGCGGGCAGGCAGGTGAGGGGTTAGGAGCCAGTGGTCCCAGATTGCAAGAGGGTGCAGGCTGGGCTGAGGGACAACCTCCCCCATGTTCACGAATTTTGTGCACTGTGCCTCTAGTGTCATATAATTAGAAATAGCTTATCTACTTTCCCTTACCTTTTTCCAAAAAACAAAAGACTTAACGGAACAACAACAAAAATAAGATATATACCATGTGTTTAACAAATATTCATTGAGTGCCCAGAGGCTACCAGTCACCCTTCTAGGTGTATTGCAGCCTTTCATTTATACAAAGAGAAAATTTCTTTACCTTCTTTCCTTTGGCATTTTATTATAAGCCAAAGTATGAATATTTGTTATCAAAGCAAACCACAGCCATTAGAAACATGTAAATGTTAACTGTCCTTTTTCCCCTTCCCCTGGAGGTGCTTAATGTTCTCTTGTCATCCTCTCGGGACGCGACTGCAAAGTTAGACAGTTACCGGGTCATTAGCAGCTGCTCATGGAAAGATGCTTGGAAATGTGTGTGCGTTCCAGTTATAAAGGAGAGTTCTGCATATTATGAAGAAAAATTCTTAGAGGAGGAGTCTGTGTGCTGCAGGTCACAGTGTTAGTGAACAGAGATTCGGGCTCCGCTATCTGCATGGCCATCTATGCAGACGCTAAATATTTGATGAGTGAATCACTGTACATGAGTTGCTTGTTTTGTTCCTTTACTGAAAGAGCAGCAGATAGACCTGCAGCGAATGCTTGCAGATGGGGTGGGGGGGGAGGGGAGGCTGCATGGAAAACATGTGAGTTTGTAACTACAGGGGCTGCGTTGACAAAGCTCATAGATGCCAAAGCAGCAGGAACCACCTGAAATCTTTCATCAACAATGAGGTTTTTCGTATGTTACCCAAGTTTAACCATGCTTGGTCTTGCTGTTCTCATTGATTGTTTAGATCCAGGACAGAGTAAAACAAATTGAACAGAGCAAGGCCACAAGCCAGGAGTTCAGCCGGCAAATTCAGAAGATAACCAAAGATCTCACAAGTATTCTAACTAAGCTGAGAGCAAAGACAGATAACTTAGTTCAAGCTAAAGCTGACCAAAAGGTAAGGAAAGAGAAATGGGAACATAAGGAGTGCTGCTGAATGCATTCATTATTTTTGGGGAGTTAGTACATTTGGGGAATATCTTTTTTTTGAAGAAAAAAAAAGAAAAAAGAAAAAAAAGAGCTTTTTGATCAGAAAGCTTCCTTAAAACCAGACAGTAAAGAGAGGCAATCAAGAAACTCTATAAATATGATAGCATAGATCTATTTACATGATATAATTTATCATCACAATTGAACTTTATTCATGAATTTACATGCATGTGTGGGTAAGCAGGAGAAGTGTCAGAGAACTCAGTGATGAGTTGGAATACGGGTATGTCAATTCCAAAGTGAAGGATGTTCTTAGGAGCTAAATCTGAGTTCTCACTCTGCTGATGAGCTAAGTGACTAATCCTGTTGGGTGGAGCAGAAGGAAAATGTGAGCTCTCAGCCTCATAGGAAATAAACACCAGGGTTGCCAAACATCCTGCTCTGACTTCCAACCCAAGAAATGGAAATGACCTGATCATGGTCATACAAATCATTTGTATTTGTCTTATACTAAGATCATTTAATATCATCCTTCTGAACTTGAAAAATCTGGAGACATTTATTTCCTGTAGTCTGATGTTCTTTCATTTTGATGATCACCTAGGTGCTAGGGGAGGAATTGGATGCCTGTAACTTAAAGTTAATGGAACTGGATGGAGCAGTACAAAAGTTCTCGGAGCAGAATGGCCAGCTGGGTAAGCCGCTGACCAAGAAGGTCGGGAAACTGATGGAACTCCACCAGCAGACCAGCAGGCAGGCCGAGACTCGGTTCTTCAAGCTCAGCCAGGTATGTGTTCCAGGCCAGGAATCCAGCTTCTCAAGGGCAGAAATTCTCTGTTCTGTTTTCCTCTTTTGAAAATAAATAAAAAGATGATATTGACAATGGTGAGAATAATTTATTAAGAGTAGCTTATTTCATACAGCACTTGTGTTCCTAAGAATTAGACACACAGAACCTGCCTTTATTTGATATCAAGCCATATCATAAATTTATTGACAAAGGTGGTCATGTAAGTACACTTTTGGGGTGAATATTTTGTAAACTGGGAAAGTATTTTTGTAAGATGTATATTCACCCATTAACATGTCACAATTCAGTTTGTGTGAATTCAAGTATCTTAAAGTAAGATATGTATATAGATATACAGATAATATTTAATAGCTATCATTTACTTAACATGTTCAGGTCACACACATCCATCATAATTGTTGAGTATAGACTCAACTGTTGCTAATCCATTGTGTATGTTTTCTGTAACCAGGGATGAGTTCAATTAGGATTTGGCAACCAATGAATGACAATATTGAAACCTGGAATGCCATAATCCCCATCCTCAGTGAGGGTGGAATACAGAAGAGGGGAAGCAGAAAAGGGAGCTAGATAGATGAATAAGAGATAAGAAGAGAGAACTTTCTTTAAAGACAGATTATTCAAGCATAGGAAGTACTTGGACTTGACCCTAAAGTCACTGGGAAGTCCCTGCAATATTTTCAACAAGGACATGCTTTTTCATGATATCTTTTGTAAACTGAAAAAGGGGGGAGGATTCCTATGCAAAGTAACCTCACTGGGTGCCATTGTAAGTTACTAACTGGGCAGGTCATGGTGGGGAGTCCCGCCCCAGGCCTATAACTTCTTTAGTGAAAGATTTTAAGCCAGCCCTCCCTGTCCACTGTTCTTGTGCTTCTAGAATAGCACACCTTTAAAATAAATCCTAACCGAGAGAGCCTATAATCTTGTTAACTACCCTGTGTAATCCAATCACCGCCTTCTAATCTTCTCCAGTCTTCCTTACATACCCACCTTAATTTTTAAAAGAAGCTGCAAAGTTGTTATTCTGTGAGATCTTGCTCCCTGCTATAGGTCATCGGTTACCTCAAAAAAACTAATAAAAATTATCTATGGGTTTGGATGTTTCTTACGTTGACACTTTAAATATCTCAGATATTATAGTGATCAACTATAGGACTATTGTATCCAAAAAGAGACAGAAAACTGATTTAAAGTTCAAGAAATAGAGGTTTCATTTGTTATCTGAATGTTAATGATTTTTTTAGGCAACATCACATTTAGAAGAATACAATGAACTGCTTGAATTCATTTTGAAGTGGATTGACAAAGCTAAAGTATTGGTACATGCAAAGATTGTGTGGAATTCTGCAAAACAACTTCGGGAACAATACATTTCACATCAGGTAACTTGGGGAAAAATAGTTTTCAAAGAGTAACTATGCCGGGAGCCGGTCCATCCTTGCTGTTTCAAGGGACCTGGCATATATGGCATACTGTTCTTAAAATGTTTGCTCACCTTCTTGGCACTATGTGTTTTAACCAAGGTCTCCTCTCTGAGAAAGATTGTTTCCCCAGGTAGGGATTTTCCCCTGAAGTTAGGGAGGGAATAAAACCCCTAAACTAAATGCCAGGCGGGTAATTAATCACTTTAACTACAAACAATCATGCTTAAGCTACATAATCTTTACTCCCTGGAATGGAGATAAGAAACGCCCTAACCTTTGTAATAGAGATTGATAGGATTGAATCAACTGGTATAAATACAGATGTAACAAGACAGCAGGAGACAGAGAAAGAGACAGAAATTGGCACAGAACCTACACAGAACGTTCTCTAGAGACAGAAGAACTTCGCTGGAGAGAACATGGCAAAAGATCCTGGACTGAACCTGACTGCAGAAATTGGCAAGAGAACCTGACTAGAACCTGGTGACTGAACCTGGCTGGAGAACCTGGACAGAACCTGGCTGGAGAACCTAGCGAGAGAACATGGCAAAAGATCCTGGACAGAACCTGGCTACAGAACTTGGTTGGAGAACCTAGACAGAACCTAACTGAAGAACCCGGCTACAGAACCTGGCGACCGAACCTGGCTGGAGAACCTAGCGAGAGAACATGGACACAGAACCTCGCTGGAGATCCTAACCAGAACTTTGCTGGAGATCCTGAACAGAACTTCGCTGGAGATCCTGAACAGAACTTGGCTGGAGATCCTGGCTAGGCTGCTGATCAACTGAATGCTGTCTCCGTGTCATTCCTTCTTCGCCGGCTCCGTCTACGCCTTTGGGAACCCCTGGACCTGCTGGGGCAGGACCCCGGCATAACTAAAGGAGCAACTTAATTTAAGTGAAAAAACTGAGAAAACTTAGAGGTCTGTAATGCCAAATTACTGTAGGTGCTAGATTTTAAAAAAAGAAAGAAAAAAAAAGAAAGAAAGCTAAGGTAGCCCTATGACTTGCCCAGTCATTTGACAGTAGCTACCTGTGAGATTTCATAAGACTGTATAAATATTTGGGTACCCTCCCCTAGACTTCCCTTTTTCAAGACAAACATAATTGCTTCATTTTTTGCTGCTGCTTTGAAACAGTTGTATGCTGGGATACGGTGGGGAATTCTTCCCCGTGAAGAGATGTAGTGACCGACGGAAAGATTATGTGGGCTCAAGTCAGATTCCTGGGAAAACCCAGCTCTGCCATTTAGGGCGGTGTGATTTGGACGAAACTACTTTCCCTCTCTGAACTCAGTCTTCCCATCAATATGATGGAGATGCGAGTGATTTATCCTGCAGAATTAGTACAAGGATCAAATGGTAGGTAGAGCTCATGTGCAGACATTAAGCACATGATCTGACACGTGGGTGTTGAGCTCTCCTGCCTCCGCCTTCTCAGCCCTCCGCCTGGCCTGTCTCCTGGCCTTCCACAGGAAGTGGTGGTCAACTGGGAACCAGAAATGAGTCCGCATCACAAGGTGGCCGCATTGCTTCATTTCCTCTGCAGCTTTCTCTGGGGCATGTCATCCAGGAAATTATTTCATTCTTTTATAACTCGGTTTGAATTAGATATAGATATCTAACAGCTGTTATCTTGCAGTAAAATACGGAATGCCTTTTAAGTTACATGGATATCCTCAAGTATTTTAGGTTTTCTCTTTCTTTTATTCTGATTTCTGTATGCTTATGTCTTTTAAATCTATTCTCCTATCTATTCCAGTTGACAGGACTCTAAGATTAAAGCCTCATTTTCTCCCTGGACTTCTTTAACAGGCTTCTAATTGGTTTCCTGTACCCACAATCTTTCTTCTATAATCAGTCACACACACTCTCTCGATAAATCTTTCTTAACAACCCCAATCTTCTACTTGGAGATATGCTTACATATTAACAGATAAGACTTATGATACAACTGGTTGTAAACAATGAAAAAAATATTCAGCCTCATTAGAAATCTACAAATACAAATTTAAGAGAGAGAACACATTTTAACAATCAAGTTAACACTGTTCATTAAAGTTTATATTTAAAGAAACGAGAGCTCTCACATACTCCTGGTAACCTGATAAAATCTCTTTGAAAAACAATTGGCAGAATGGATCATGATCATCAAAGTGTTCCTACTCCATAGTCCACAATGTAGAAAATATTTTATGCAGGATTAGTCGCGAGAATGAAATTTGTGGAATTTTAAAGGAAACACAAATGTCAGTTCATTTATCTGAGTAAATTTTTGGATATAATAGAATTGAATGCAATCTTTAAAACGACCATAAAGGCTTTTTCTTTCAAATAACTCCTTTGCTCATTTGTTTATTCAACAAACATTTATGAAGTATTTTTCAAAGGTAGGAATTTCAGGAGGCACTTGGAGTACAAACAGTATTTCCTGTCCCTGCCCCCCCCCCCCTCCCCCAGGGAGTTGATAATTAAAGGGAGGAAGGAGATAGACAGATCTAGACAATAACACTCCAGGTGATGGTGATGCAGGCATTAAGGGATCAAGTTGCTGAAGGAGCCCAAAGTGGGGTGTTCCACCTAGGCTGCCAGGTTTGAGAAGGTTAAAGAATTATCCTCAGGAATAGGTGATTCTGGGCTGAGTCCTGAAAGACAGGCAGCCCACCTGTGTAGTATAAGAGTGAGGGGAGCTCTGCGTGGTGCACTGGAAGGAGCACTCTGGGGGGAAGGTGTGGAGGAAGGGGCTGGTAGAAAGAGGCCTTGGAGGTTAGAGTAGATAGCGAACGAGAAGGCAGATCATGGAAGCTGGGTAAGCACTTGTACTTGATCCTAAACTCACTCTGAAGCCTTTGGCAGATGTTCTGCAGGCAAGTGACAAATACAGACTTGTATTTTTAAGGAAGATGACTAAACTGCCCTGTGGAAATGAGCAGGTTAATGAAGGCAAGATGACATAGGAGGTGATTGATTAGAAGGTGGCTGTAGTATTCCAGGAGGAAGCAACAAGGCCTCTCTTTGGAGGCTGAGAGAAGACACAAGCAAGGGATGTTACTGAGCTAGAATTCCGAATGTGGAGACTGTGGGAGTGGCTGAATGGGAGGGAGGAGCCAAGGACAATTCCCAGGCTTGTTTGACGTGGGCAGTTGGGTGGGTTGAGTACAGATGGACAGATATCGGGTGTTGGTGGTTACCTCCCATGAGACTCAGGAGAGAATTCGGCCTGCACACACTGTTCCAGCGAGTTCTCTTGTGCCTGCCTTGGTCACTGAAGCCACCTGAGTTTATCCAAAAACAGTGCACAGAGAGAAAATGCATGTTTCCAATGTCAGGTGAAAAAGAAAGATGGGAAATTGTACGTGGGTTAAAATCTCTATTACCTAGAAATGTACCCACACGTAACAGCAGTTATAGCTTACTTACTTAAAGTTATCTCTCAGGTATGGGATTATGGAAAATTTTATTTATACACTAGAGGCCCAGTGCATGGATTCATGCGCCGGTGGGGTCCTTCGGCCTGGCCTGCACCCACTCGCAATCCGGAATCCCTTGGGGGATGTCAGACTGCCGGTTTCGGCCCAATCCCTGCAGGGCAGGCCGAATCCATGCATATAAGATCTTTGGTTAATCTCTTCCTGCCTTCCCCTTCCCCACTTCCTTCTGAGATTCATCAGTCTGTTCCATGTTTCCATGCCTATGCATTGAGCATCTGCCCCCTGGTGGTCAGTGCACATCTTAGCTACTAGTCCAATGGTCAAACTGTCGCTTAGGCTTTTATATATGTATATATATATATAGACATATACAGGGTGGGCAAAGTAGGTTTGCAGTTGTGAGTATGTGAAACAGAGTTTATTCTTTTATGATTTACTAATTACGGTATTATTTATTTATATTATAACTGTAAACCTACTTTTGTCCACCCCATATATAATGTTTATTATGAGAAAAAGTGTACTCTATTTTTTAAAAATATTTTTTTTTATTGATTTTAGAGAGGAAGGGATAGGGGGAGGGAGAGATAGGAGCATCAATGGTGAGAGAGAATCACTGATCCCTGCTTCCTGCCTGGTCCCCACTGGGGATCAAACTGTGACCTCCTGGTTCACAGGTCGATGCTCAACCACTGAGCCACACGGGCTGGGCTGTACTCTGGTTTTTAAAATCAGAGTCTATTGCCTAAGACTAATGCCCCCCCCCCCACCTGTCTTTATGCATCACTCGCCCAGTGGCCTCCTCCCCTCTGTGCTTTTGCCAGTGCTGCTCCCCGTCGGTCAGCATGCAGACTTCCTTCAGACTCGGCTCCACTGAGGCTCTTGCAGGAAGCCTTCTCCAACTGCCTGCAGTGCATCTCACCTCTGCCTTCCTCACCCGTCTTCTCTTTCACGCCACTCAGGCCGTGCACAGCACATGGCTGTCAAGCCATTCATGTTCGTCGTGCTCCCAGTAGATGGTACGGTCCTGAATGACCAGGGCGTGTTTCATTCCTCTAGGGGTCCTAGGTTGCCTCTATCCCCTTGTCTCACTTAAGGCGAGTGAGCAAAATTTTGTTGTTTGTTTGCAGAGCTCTTGTTTTATTTTCATTTCGTAGGTATAGAGTACGAGAGCTGAAATGCATCTCCTTCGTTGAAATACGTGTGATGAAAGACAGGAGGCCCAGGGCCTGAGGAAGCCACCCTATGTGCAGAGCGCTGCTCTTGCTGGCATGCTCTGCTCCTACCTTCACCAGGGAGCACCTCGGGGTGGTAGGCAGAGCCCGAGCCTCATGGTCCAACACTTAATAACACGTGGCCTCGGCAAATTGTTTACCATTTCTGAACTTCGATTTCTTATTCTGTGAAATGGGGTTAATAGTAGGTAGGGAGTGGGCACAGGGGTGTGAAGATTACACCCTATGCCACGCACGTGGGAAGGGTGAATTACGTCTCCTTACTCCCTTCCCAGTCGGATGGTGTTTACACCACACCAGGTTGATTACCAATACCTCTCCACCTACCTATCAATATCATGAGTATTGATACTTCACTCTAGACCATGCTGGAAGAGTCTGAGGAAATTCACAGCGATCTGGAAGCGATGACTGAGAAGTTGCAGCACCTCGCTAGCGTGTACTATACCGAAAAGATGTCTCAGCAAGTGGCCGACCTGGGACGGGAGGCGGAGGAGCTGCGGCAGATGATCAAGCTTCGTTTGCAGAATCTCCAAGATGCTGCCAAGGTAAAAAATAGTCATCATTTAAATTGAGAAGTCCATTAAGAAAACATGCCCTCGCTGGTTTAGCTCAGTGGATAGGGTGTCGGCCTGCAGCCTGAAGGGTCTCGGGTTCTATTCCAGTCAAGGGCATGTACCTTGGTTGCAAGCTCCTCCCCGGCCTGGGTGCTAGTTGGGGCTTGTGCAGGAGGCAACCAATCTCTGTGTTTCTCTCACATTGATGTTTCTCTCTGTCTTTCCCTCTCTTCCACTCTCTCTAAAAATCAATGGAAAAATATCCTTGGGTGAGGATTAAAAAACAAAACAAAACAAACAAACAGTGGTGCTTTATAGTGGAAGTATAGTGCTCACCTCCGCTGAGCCTTCTTTGACTGTGATGCTATTCTTCATCTTGAACTTGAACTTCAAGTGCTTAAGTAATGACATGCGTGTTGCTTTTCCTCTGCAGGATATGAAACAATTTGAAGCAGAGCTGAAACACCTACAAGTGGGTCTGGAGCAAGCCCAGACAACGCTGGCTTCCCCGGAAGTGGGACGCCTTAGCCTCAAGGAGCAACTCTCTCATCGACAGGTGAGCAAAATCAACCCGGGGCGCTGAGCAAGAGCCTATATTTTAAAAAGAGAGTGAGGAAAAATGATTTTTAAACTCAGTTATAGTCTTAGCTCTATAGGCTAAGTGTTTTTAAATATATTTTTATTGATTTCAGAGAGGAAGGGAGAGGGAGAGATAGAAACATCAATGATGAGAGAGAATCATTGATGGGCTGCCTCTTGCCTGCCCCACACTGGGGACCGAGCCCACAGCCCCGGCATGTGCCCTGACCGGAATCGAACCATGACCTCCAGGTTCATAGGTTGATGCTCAATCACTGAGCCACAACTGGCCAGGCTCTATGCATTGTTTTTGTAATATTTCTTGGAAAATGTTTATAACTTGTAAACACGCTGTAACTTGTCTCTTGCTTATGAGAGAAAGTCTTGGGTATAACTATGCTCTCGCACTTTCAGCACCTGCTGTGTGAGGTGGAGTCGCTGAAGCCGAAGGTCCACGCTGTGCAGACCTGCCAGAGCGCGCTCCGCATCCCCGAGGACGTGGTCACCAGCTTGCCGCTCTGCCACGCGGCCCTGCAGCTGCAGGAGGAGGCCAGCCGGCTGCAGCACGTGGCCATCCAGCAGTGCAACGTCATGCAGGCACGTGCGGGGGTCCCCACGCCAGCCCAGCAGCAGCCAGGGTCATGGCTCCTTTCCTGAGCTTGTGTGGGCTCAGCCCTCAACACACACCCAGAGGGTGAACTGTGACAGATGGTTGTGGTTATGTAAAATTAGGGAATGAAATGCTATTATTTGGATCACCCATGAAAGCCTGGGGAACACTCTATAAAAAGATATCTGTTGGTGAACACTGTCTTTTAGCGATATTTTTAGAACAACAGCTTATAAAGGCTAATATTCTATTTAGCCATATTTTTTGCCTCGATATTCATCTGAGAATCATCTAGAACCTTGAAATATGACTTTACTGCTAGCGCATATTACAGAATTTTTTTTCACATTTCAGCGTACTGATGCACTAAATGCATTTTTATGCCTGAGAAGTGCACCCAAGTATAATTCTTAGTCTCTTTAATAAGAGAAAAATCATTTATTAGGAAAATATGATACTATTTACTTCATATCTCATTTCAACTTATGTCAACTTATGTTGCACCATGTCTTTCTTTCTTTTTTTTTAAATCCTCACCCGAGGATATTTTTCCATTGATTTTTAGGGAGAGTGGAAGAGAGAGGGAAAGACAGAGAGAAATATCCATGTGAGAGAAACACATCGATTGGTTGCCTCTTGTATGTGCCCTGACCAGGGTCCAGGCCGGGTAGGAGCCTGCAACAGAGGTACTTGCCTTTGGTCGAGATCGAACCTGGGACCCTTGAGTCTGCAGGCCAATGCTCTATCCACTGAGCCAAACCTGCTAGGGCTCATGTTGTACCATTTTTACCCAAAAATTATGTACCTGTCCTCTCATTACATTGCTAATGGCCTCTTTGGTCAGCTGTCCTTATTCCATATATTGTCATTTGTTAGGCAGTAAATTCCTGGGAATAAAAGTCACGCTGAAGTAATTTTTTATCCTCTACTCAGCAGTTGCCAAGTGCCTTACATATATATTCAGTATTCTTAGATGGATAATAACTGTGTTTTTACACTTTTCCTACCATGTCTGACCATCTTCAGATCAATGAATAGGGGAAGATAGAGCATCTCGCCACTTAATTGCTTTGAGTTCCTGAGTAATCTTGGCAGCATGTTTTAGAGAGAAGGTTCTGGAACATCGGAGCAAAGTTGAGGCTTTGGATCACCTAGGAATTTTACCCATCACTTCGTTATTCCCCAGACACGCAGGTGATAGGAGTTCAGGCTGTAGTTGGCTGACAGCAGCACAGCGTTGCTTCCCCACCTATTGATATGGAAAGATAAGGCTGTGGCCTTTTTTTCCCCAAAGGAGGCTGTGATGCAATATGAACAATATGAACAAGAGATGCAGCGCCTCCAGGAGCTGATAGAAGGAGCCCACAGAGAGATCGAGGATACGCCCGTGGCCACCAGCAACATCCAGGAGCTGCAGGCCCAGATTTCTCGGCACGAGGTGAGACAGGAACGCAGGAAGCGGGGCGGGACAATGGCTGGATTAGAATCTGTGACTGGTTTCCAGTGAATGAGAGAGAAAGGTCCTCCCTGTCCTGCACATACGTGTTCGGT
Organism: Myotis nattereri; assembly: GCF_964212035.1. Classification (NCBI taxonomy): domain Eukaryota; kingdom Metazoa; phylum Chordata; class Mammalia; order Chiroptera; family Vespertilionidae; genus Myotis; species Myotis nattereri. The sequence goes on along the minus strand of NC_138081.1, from coordinate 92,024,019 downwards.
TCTTGGGCAGTCTCTTGGGCTGTGTTTGCATTTTGAGGCCTACTGGCATGAATCTCCACCCCCCCCCCACCCCCCCCCACACACACTTTTTTTGTTTTTAATATGTTTTCATTGATTTTTAGAGAGGGAACAAGGGAGAAGAATTGATCGGTTGCCTCCTCCAGGTTCCCTACTGGGTATCAAGTTTGCAACCCAGGCATGTGCCCTGACAGCGAATCAAACCTTTGACCGCTTGGTGCACGGGAGGACGCTCAATCTACTGAGCCCTGCCCGCCGGGTGAAAAACTGATTTTTTTTTAGGTGATTTCCCAAGTCTCCAGATCTAGTTCCTCAAAGAAAACAGATTCTAATCTAGTATTTTGGGCTCCAAGTTAGTTTCCACTGCAGCAGGATCTATCTGGGCTACCTCACTGCCCAAAAGAAAAGAATGATGGGCCCAGACACAAATGACCTGCCCAAGGTCATGAAGCTGGTTCCCAGCACAGACAGTTGCCAACTGTTCTGGCTCCTGATCAGAGATCTGCTCATTTTGTCACATTCTCCTCCCGTCCCCCCCGCCAGTTCTAAACATCACTGTAGACAAGTGTTAGCTTTGTCATGGGATTTAGAATAAATCTTCAAATCAATGATGACCTAGCCCTGGGCAGGGCTCATTGTATGTATAAAACAAACACAGGAAGGAAAGTGCTGAGAGGAGTAAACCTGATTTGAATGCTTCTTCCTGTACTTTCAGTCTGCTGTTAATAGAACCAAATCTTGATGAGAGCCTGATTTCCTTAGGGATAACTTGAGCGCATAGAATAACTGATAACTGATTCATTTCCCATTTTTTTCTGTGACTTTTCAAATGTTGCATTTAATGAGAACATTATCCTGCCACTTTCAAATCGTAGGAGAGCACACGCAGGCCTGTTGCTGTCCATCTGGCCTAGGCCTGCCCCTGAGTGCAGGGGGCAGCCACAGAGGGCAGCTCTCCTCGGAGCAGCCACTGCTCCGGAAATCCCCACCGATATGCTCATCCTCTATAATCATTTTCAGAAACAACCAGTAAAAATTAAAAATACATATGCTTTCTGAGAATAGGGAACAGGTCAACCCAGTCAGTGCTCCATTTTAATAGAGCAGACTTGACCACCAACCCACAAAGTTAATGGGAGATAGGCAGGCTTATCTTAGGGAAGAAAGTTCTAGATGGCTAATTCTGCTCTCAGTCACATAGGGTAACTATATAGTGCAGATTCTCATTAGCATAGGAAATCAATATTCTTTGGAGACAAGAATTGCATTTTTTTTTAAAAAAAATCTTTATTGTTGAAAGTATTACATATGTCCTCTTCTTCTCCTCCCCCCCCCCCCCCATTGACCCTATCTAGCCTGCCCCACCCCCCACCCCAGGCCTTCCCCACACTATTGTCTGTGTCCATGGCTAACATTATGCATACAAGTTCTTTGGTTGATCTCTTGAATGGCATTTTTAACAAACAACCCAGATGAGTTTTACACACAATTGAGCTGAGAACTGCTTAGGCCATGGGTGTTGACTGTCAGTGTGGGCACCCCTGGGTCTGCAGTCTTGAATGGGAGTGATCATCCATGTGGGTACAAAGGACGGAAGGACTAAGACTCATTGTGCTTCACAGAGATTCCTCTCACCTACCTGATGGGGCAAGCCATTGTAAGAATGCACAAGGATTTGTCCTATGGGAACTGAATTCAAGGAGTACAGTGAGCTGGTAGTTGTCTTTTACTAGTATATGTGCCTGTTAACTAATTATTAATAGAATGCCCATGTGTTAGGCATGAGACCAGATATATAGTAAATAGCTACTTAATCACTACTATATTTTTAAAACTATTTAGGTTTAATTAAGTATCTAGCAGCCCTAGTAGGTAAAGAAGTGATGATTCCTACTTTTTAAATCCTTGCTTGAAAAGTCCCTGTACTATTCTAGATGTCAGAAGAACAGGCCAAAATGACAACAATAACAAAATGGTACACATGTGTGTGTACATGTGATTACATATGCATATATACCTATACATGTCCATATACACAGACTTACACACACATATATGTAATTTTGTTATTGTCATTTTGTTTGTTTCTGAACTTCAAGTTCAAAGCTCTAGTTTGAATGTCAGTGTTTTTAAAATGAGTTTAAGTATACAGATCTGTATATACTCACTCATTTTAAAGACACTGACATTTAATATCTTTGCCATAAACTGTTTTGTACAAACTTTTTAGACAAAGGAGCCAAATAAGAGGAATAGGAAAAAGTAATGGTGTTGTAGTTTTAGGAATAAATTTTAGAATATACACTTTCACTTTTTAAAAGAAGTAGTCATCTTTTAAGTAAGAATATAATGTTAATATTTTAGAATTATAGTTCTAACTTATTATTTTAGAATGTCAATATTTTAGAATTCTTTTTTAAATATATTTTATTGATTTTTTTTACAGAGAGGAAGGGAGAGGGATAGAGAGTTAGAAACATCGATGAGAGAGAAACATCGATCGGCTGCCTCCTGCACAGCCCCCACTGGGATTGTGCCCTCAGCCAAGGTACATGCTCTTGACCGGAATCGAACCTGGGACCCTTCAAGTCCACAGGCCGACGCTCTATCCACTGAGCCAAACCGGTTAGGGCAATATTTTAGAATTTTTAAGAGCTGTGTGCTGTCCAGAATATATTTTCAATAAGCTCCTGGTAAAAGGTTTAAAATCCTCTATCTCTCAAGGCAATTTTTTCAACAAGAAACATTTAAAAGCTATTAAGTTTGAGCTGAATAAGTTCAAAGCTCCAGTCTGAAACATTTGAGGCCTGGTAGAGAACATGAGGGATATTGTGATGGATGCAAAAAATTTTATTTGGGGAGTCATCTGCATTAAAAAAATCAGGCTTTCACATGTAATAGTAAGCTTATCTACAAAAACAACGCCCAGGGACACAGGAATGGCAAGCCGTCTGCTTGCTGCCCAGGTCTGCACAACTGACTGCTCTATTGGAAATATTCAGTATAGAGCTGAGCTTTGCATTTTTTTGTAATTTTAGTCATCACATGACCTGATTTCCATGGCATGCACCATCTGGCAGTGACAGGTTCTTCAGGCGCTGGAAGAGAGCGGCAGGCTCTTCAGGTTACATAAGTTCCTGGCTGCGCACGCAGCGTCCCTCGGGGTTAGGACCCCTGGCCGGAGCCTGGGTGTCCTGCCCAGCGGCTCCGGCCCCTCTGCGCCCCGCGCTGCGGTCCGGCTCCGGCGCCCAGCGCTGCAGGCGGGCTCGCTGCCCCTCGCCGGCCACATCCTGCCTCCCACCGCGGCTGCCGCCGGCACAGCGCTGCCATCTCATTGGCCAGCCCGGGAGGAAGATGAACGCGGCGAGCTGTTTCCTCCTGATGCTGCTCTGACACTCAGGGGGTGGGAACATGTTTCCCCAGGAGCTGGCTCAGAAGATCAAAGGCTACCAGGAGCAGATCGCCTCCTTGAACTCCAAGTGCAAGATGCTGACAATGAAAGCTAAGAACGCCACCATGCTGCTGACGGTGACGGGCGTGGAGGGGCTGGCGGCGGACTTGGACCCGGAGCTCCTCCCAGCCACCGCCGCCCAGCCCTCTGTGGTCATGGTGAGTAAGGGTCAAGGCCAGGCTTGCCGGCGCCCTGCACTCTCTCTCACTCTGCTCTCCGACTGCTCCCTGGCTCCTGGCTCCTGGCTCCTGGCTCCTGGCTCCTGGCTCCTGGCTCCTGGCTCCTGGCTCCCCGTTTACTCTGGCTTATTTTAGGGATCAGAAGTAGGTCTTGCCGAGGAGAAGTGAGGAACAGGCTCCTGAAGTCTCTGCTACATTTGGGCCAGAGCCAATATTTGACACCGTAAACAATGACAGTTGACATAAAGCTATTTGCTTGAGACTACTGAATTACTTAACATGCCAAAGGTCGGCCCTGCATTTGTTTATAACTGAGCAAGCACACTGAGAGGCTCTAAGTATTTAAAACAAAACAAAACACCTTTGCACAGGTTTCTAGTTTTCTGGGGGATGGGAGAATCATGCTGCATATATTGTGTGCTTTCCAAGTTAAAACATTGGCTGGCTGGCTATGTGTGTTTAGTTGTAGAAATGTTTAGTAAAATATAGAAGAAGGGCTATTCTTAGAAAAATAAGAAAATAGAAAGTCCAAAGCTTACGCTTTGGATTAAAATAAAAAAGTACCACTAATTTCTGCCGGCATTTATTTCCCCATCACTTTGCATGTAAAATGCATGAATTATTTTGGTAACTCAGTGAGTTTCAGTGCTGTGCCACGTCCAGTGCATCACCGATACTTAGGTGACATGTCCCTCAGGGTGCAATTGGCTTCTCAGAATATTTGAAATTTGAGATGTGCACAAAAGTCCAAGCTTCATTTGATAGACCCTTCCATCATGTGTACAATTCATGTTTTTTTAAAAAATTATAAAGGTACAAGCAATCAAGCAAAGGAAAATAAATTAGAGAACTATTTCATCAACCACAAAACTTTTACTCTGATATGCACCTGCTAGCCCTGTTTCTTTACAAATGGTTCCTAGCTTCATGTTCACCTGCACCACACTTTTAAATACTAACACAAGTGTGCATGAGATGCGGGTCTCAGTCATTCTAAGCTTAGTTATACTAGTATAATGATCTTTGTTTGACCTCTGCCTGACCAGGTCTTTTGTTGCACAGCTAATTGATTTTTATGTCCTCTGGGCTACCTTTTGTGTGACAGATGACTGCAGGTCGCTGTCACACTCTGCTGTCACCTGTCACCGAGGAGTCTGGGGAGGAAGGAACCAGCAGTGAGATCTCCTCTCCGCCTGCCTGTCGTTCCCCATCTCCTGTGGCAAACACCGAAGCTTCTGTGAACCAGGTACCTACCGCCCACTCGGGGACCCCCCTACCTGTGCTCTCTGGATGGCTGCAGGACCTCATTCCTGTCGGGCTGAGGGTGTGAATCCTGGCCTTTGAGGAACACACCGTGAGGTGTGACAGTTGCACAAGCTGTGATTGTCATGTGAGACCACTCCTGGCTTTACAGGTCATCTCCTCTCCAGGGCTCCTGGCAATGAGATGAGCAAAAACTGGGTCACAGAAATGATAGCTGGAGAAGGCTCTGTTTTAAGGCATGTGGCTCCGGTGTCCGACAGCTCTCGGTAATGGAGCCCTGCATCCTAACAGAAAAGGAAATGTAAATGTCGCCGTGTAAAATAACGTGGTTCTATTGCTCTGTGAACATGTATTGACATTAGTTTTGACAACTACCAGCTCAGATTTTTAAAAATATATTTTTTTATTGATTTCAGAGAGGAAGGGAGAGGGAGAGAGACATAGAAACATCAATGATAAGAGAGAATCATTGATCAGCTGTCTCCTGCCTGCCTCCTATTGGGGATGAGCCCACAACCCAGGCATGTGCCCTGACTGGGAATCAAACCGTGACCTCCTGGTTCATGGGTCGATGCTCAACCACTGAGCCAAATCAGCCAGGCCCAGCTCCAACGAAAACTTTGGTTCGTCAATCATGCTTTTGTTTCATTTACTAATGGTCATCCAATTTAAAGGGCTGGCTGCCAGTTTATATATTAGAATGCCCAAGTAGATTTGAGCTTTTACACTTATCATTCAATAATCTTAAATTTTATTTTTTTTATAAAATAGGAACAATGCCCTGTTTTGAGATGCCTTTTATCACACATTATATTAAAATAGATTCTATAAAAGTATGTCAAAATTTTTCATGGAAATATTAGGTAGAAATAAAAAAGACACTCATACAGTAATCAACAAATTTTAAGGCATGTTGAGTAATACTACCTTTTTCTCATTTAGCCAAAACAACTAAACATTATTTAAAAAATTGTGTTACATAAAATTACGTAAATAAAAAAAAGGAAAAGAAAGAAAATTATGTAAATGTTCTAAGAGGTTTAGCTTTATTATCAAGGAAGAAATATTAAACAGAGTGCCCGAGCCGGTGTGGCTCAGTGGACTGAAGGGTCCCTGGTTCAATTCCAGTCAAGGGCACCTGCCCGGGTTGTGGGCCCGATCCCCAGTGTGGGGCGTGCAGGAAGCATCCAATCAATGATTCCCTGTCATCGTTGATGTTTCTATCTCTCCCTATCCCATCCTCTCTGAAATCAATACAAATATATTGAAAAAAATATTAAAGTGAGCAAACACTCTATTAACTATATTACAAATTGATCATACTTTTTAAAATTTTAAAGCAGAAACATTCAAAATAGGGTTTCTGTGATAAAGACAACCCCTTCTCCCCCCAGAAAGGAGAATAAAATTGATGAAGCCTTTAGATAAACAGTTCTCTTGGTTACAATCTCTATAGCTCGAGGGCAGTTAGCGGTTCATCCAATCATCAGCTACATCCTGATGCCTGTTCCGAGTGAGGTCTTGTGCCAGGTCCCAGAGGTGCAGCAAAGGGGAACACAGCTGGGCTCCCTGCCCTCCAGGCCCTTGTAATCTACAGAGAAAGATGGCCGTGGGACCAATAATAACAAAAGTGATGAGAGGAAACTGAAAAACAGCACAAATGGGGAAGTTCAGGGTGCTCTGGAGGATTTGGGGAACTGTTCTCCAAATTCTGATTTTAAAATATGCATTACTCATTCTTTGAAATGTTCTTTCCTGTGGTCACATATTATTAGGATCAGAGAAACATGGCTGCAGTCAGCTGTTGATTGTTTAGAAAAAAATATATGCCTAATATTCTTAAAATTGAACAATAAATACTGGCCTTGAGACTAACTCTGTGGGAAGAATATCCCTTTTCTGAAAATATAAGTCTCGATGCCGTTTCTTGTAAAGTGTCTTTCAAAGGACATGAAAGTGCCCTGTAAATGATAATTATTTGTCATAATTATTTTAACTGTCAAGCTCAAGCAAATCCCCAAATTGAGTGAGATTATGCTTTATCTTAATCCCACTTGCCACCTCTCTCCATCAAAGGCAACTATCAATTAAATCACATTATTCACCTAACATACTTATATGTGATACCACAAATTCTTTTTAAATTTCATTCAGTTTATGTTAGGCAGCTCTACTAGGCGGAAGCTATTAAAAAGCAAAAGTGTTATGCTTGGTGTTGCCCTAACAAATTGACCCCATCATCTATGGCCACATGCCATCCTTCGACAGTAATGTAAGCCAGGGGAGAAGGAATAAATACAGCCCTGGCCAGTTTGGCTCAGTGGGTAAAGCATCTGCCTGTGGACGAAAGGTCCTGGGTTCAATTCCGGTCAAGGGCATATGCCCGGGTTGCATGCTCAATCCCCAGTAGGGGGCGGTCAGGAGGCAACTGATCAATGATTCTCTCTCATCATTGATTTTTCATCTCTCTCTCCCTCTCCCTTCCTCTCTGAAATCAAGAAAAATATGTCTTTTTAAAAAAAGAAAGAAAAGAAACAAATACAACTTGTCCAATGAAGCATTGGACTCACAAAAGTTTGTCTTGAAACTGGGAAGGACATTTAGAATCCACATACGTTCCAGTTTTCAGACTCAAAACACCGTACAGAATGTGCACAGCTGCTTTATACAGGCACAGCGGTTTAAAAAGGTTTTGTGCTTGCTGCTCCTGTAAGTAGATCCCTGTTATATAACGAGTGGGTCGCCCACTTTCAGGGTGTTCTGTCCCTGACAATAGCTGTTAGCTGAAATGTGGTTCCGGTTTCACCCGCCACATTTAGGGAGCACCTAAAACCAGGCTGGAGTCCAGGAGGATGGATGAAGGAAGCAGCCCCAGGATGGGCTGCAGGCTCCGTGGTTCCAGTGGAAGCGAGCCAAGCAAGACTGCAGCTCCTGGGAGAGCTGAGGAGAGCACAGCTTTGAAAGGGTGATAGTGTAAGGGCTGGGGCGCTGGGCTCCAGGTTAAAGGTCAGCGCAGGTCCCAGCTCTCCCTCCTCTAAGCTGAAAGTCCGTGGCAAGTCCCTCCGTCCCCGCATCTGCAATGGGAAGCAGTGCTGCCGCTTTCACACAATTGTGAAAAAAGTTTAAATGTGATGTTAATCGTTAAAAGTACCCTTTTGACTGGAAAATGGTGATGAAATGGTAGCTATAGTTTTCTGAATTTATTTCCTTAGGAATCTACTGGATAACAACTCTTGGAACTTAGGCACATAAGTCACAGACACATATTTCTCAGGGTGATTCCTCAAAATGACAAAGATTGCCTTTATTTGGTACCTACTTAAAGCACTGATGGATTTATTTTATTGAATCCATGTCATCCTCAAAGAGGTCCAAGTTATTCATCTACAAAAGGTGGTATATGTTCAAATCCTTAAAAAACACACACATAACAGTTGTCATTCCTGTCTAACAGGCCTGAGCCACACATACACAATCATAATCAAACACAAAAGCGCCAGAAAAAAAGATATTTTGGTAACAGATTTATTTTATTCTAGCTCTTTTAAGAGCCTTTTAACAATTTATAATAGAGCCTTTAATTAAAAATGTTTACAACACTTGAAGCAACTTTTCCCTTGAGGACAGTAATAGTATAAACATGTAAATAAAATAATAGGCTTAAAGAAGCACTTTGACACGGATGATTCATGGTGTACATGTATGTCTGCCTGTTACTGCCAAACAGCAGGACATGCTCCGGATCAGACACTACAGGTATTTCCCCTTCAGGGAGCTCCCAGCCTGAGAGCAGCAGGGAATTACAGTAGATCGGGATGCGTGCTCTGACAGGGAGCACCTAAAACCAGGCTGGAGTCCAGGATTGGTCAAGGATGGCACCTTTAACTTTAAGACAAGAGTGCAAGTTAGGCAGTTGTGAAGTTTTCCAGGCAGAAGGAACCCCAGGTAGGAAGGTGTGCTATCAGGAAGGAAAATGGCCCATCAAGGCAACTGCAAACAGTATCGGTGGAACTGGAGGAACAGATTTGGTGGAGAAGGAGAAAGAGAAAGGAAGCTTAGAGGGATGCAGGAAACACACCCTGAAGGACCTTGGATGCCAAACAAATGAATTTGAACTTGATCCAGGAGCTAATAGCTAACTGTTGATGAAAATCGACTAGAAGCTATGTACGGAAGTGAGTTTTAGATGGATCAACCTGGGTGGATGTGGACAGTAGAATGGAGATGCACCAATTCAGAGCCAGGGAGGGAGTTAGGGACAGAGCTGCTGTCAGAGCCAGGCCCAGACTCGAGCTGCAAATGGGAGAGACAGCAGGGGGACGGTGGCCACCTGGACAGCACCGCTCCACATACAGGAGGCAGCCTCTCCTCTGTTAGAGTTGCTGCGGCCCCGTGGACACAGCATCCAGGCTTCCTTCTCTGCCTTCCGATTTGCAGGAGAAGCCATGAATCTGGATTCTTACCAAATCTCCCTGTCTCTGTGAAGAGTAATTTAAACAATTTGAAACACTGTATAAACCAAGCTACAGGGCTGCCAGTTTACAGCCTGGGAATGGGGGAAGGCGCTGTAATGAGAATTTGCACCAATGCTGTGGCAGGGGCACGCCTCAGTAGAATGTCATTTTTACATAAGCAGTAGGTGATAAGGGGAGAAGAAATAGCAAATAAATATCAAGTCTTTAGCTTAGGTGGAAGACGGATAATGCTTTATCATTTCTTCCTAAGTTCATTTGTCACCCTCGATTGCTTTTTAAATGTTGAGTTGAAAGAGACTGGGATATACTCATTCAACTGTGTATGTGAGTCAGGAGCTTATAAATACACCCACGTTTGAGAATGAGCGGAGAAAAACTACAAACGAGAAAGATGGAATGACTAGAGAGCTGGGTGGCGAGCAGAGAGATGAAAGGCAAGTGTTTCCAGAAAGGATGGCCGGTGGCATGGATGCTACTGAGCGGCCAAGCCGGGGAAAGGCTGGAACATACTCCTGTTATTTCGTAGGAAAGAGCCACTGATGATGAGGCAAGAACAATTGCAGTGGACTCGTTAGGACTGAAGCTCAACTGGGCATTTAGAAGTTGATTGAGGGTGAGAAAGTGAACATATCAAGCGTAAACTACCATTTTCAGAAGCTGCATTACGAACCGAAAGGGAGGAAAGTAAGAAATAAATGGTGATTACAAATGTGTATACAGGTATATGCACATGTAACAACCCATCAGTGATTTGTGACATTTCTAATATATGATATCCTGCAAGAAAATAGTTATGAAAGAAAGACTATTTGCAGGGGTTTTCAGAGGGAAAAGATTTGACTCTGTGTGCTGAGGAGAAAGTCAGGAGAGAGGGAGAGGATGTTAGGGGACCGAGTCCTTGAAAGCAAAGATGGATGGATTCTAGGAGGGTGAGCCTTAAGCAAGGAAACTGGCCAGAATAAGATAAAGGTGAGTGTGAATACAGACATACTTTTGGAAATTTCAGAATTTTAGGAGTATCTCTCGGGTGGCTTCATTGCGTGTCTGTACGCATGTGTGTGTATGGGAGCATGCACATACATGCATCCTTTAAAGTAAATTTATATTGAGTTCTGGTTGGGGTTTTCCAAGTGAGTGAAGCAGAGGTCAGATGGACAGAGGAAACGAAGCTGTTGGCAAAAGAAAGGTTTAAGTAACTTTAGATGTCACTGGTGCACGGGGGTTGAACCAAGTCAGCGCTGACAGGCTATCATGTTCAAGGGTGTGGAGGACTGAAGTGGGTTGGAGGCGCATGAGGATGAATGAATATGAGCTTTTCCAAGGACTGGAGAATACCAAAGTCACCAACCAAGGAGGTGACAGGGCTAGGAAAGGAGAGGAACCCGTCTCCATGCCCCAGTGCCATCAGTACATGTTAGAGACTTATTTGGAGCCTCAGCAACAGCAACAACATAGTTAGGTCTCCTGGCCCTTCACCTGGGACTGTAGTGAATCCTCAGAAGCACCCAGTGCTTGCAGAGGAGGGACCAGTGCAGGAGAGCGGAGTGACTGGCCCCAGGCATATGACTACATGGGAGGAGAGTGCCAACTGGACCTCAGGTGCCCTGGCTTCTCAGGTGTCAGACTGCTGTCTGCATTCATGCCTCTGCAGGACCCTGCTTCTCTCCCCTTCTGACCCCAACCACCAGGCCCCTTCCTGCTGTGGCCTTGGTTTCTCAGGCAGCAGGGACCTTCTTCACTACATCTTACCAAGACATTATCCCTAAGGTTCAGGTATTTAAAATTAACATAATTTTCTTCAATAACATAACTGTAAAAGGAGTGAACTTTATAATAGCAATACCCAGAATCTAAACATTACTCACCAATTCAACTTCTGTTAATATACAGATAAATAGCCACAGAAACAAATGGAAACACCTGACTTATATGTCTTGATATCATAGATCCTATTGTCAATATTAATAAAATATGTAATATGACTTATAACCCAAGGAATGAGAATAATTCAAGGGCCTGGTTTTTTATCATTCGCTTGGATTACTTTTTTGTGTACTTTCCAGGAACTGATTAGAAGGGAACCTTTTTTTATTTGTTACTTAGAGTAGTTTTAACTTCCCTATTATTTTTTCCCATTTTTAAAGTGAAAATATTTAAATTAATTTCCATGAAGAATGAGCTCTCAAATATGGAAGATCTGGCTATCCCTGAAAAATGACTTTCTGTAGATTTAATTTTACTTAAAGCAAATTATTCAGAACTTTAAGCAATGCATTAAGCAGAATTTTAGAAAAGGTTCAGAAAAGATTACTTAGGGTTTTTGTTCGTTTTGCTATAGTAGTTAATCTTTAAATACGTGTACCACATCAATCCTTTGTATTTCCGTTTTAACAAATACAAAGTAAGAATGAGTTTTGACAACTTTTATTGCTAAATTTGTTGATTTTTTTTTTTTTTTACATAAACTGAAATTCTAAAGCAACTATAATGTGCTTTGGACTTCTACATTCTTCTTGCCACAAGAATTTACTCACTTTAATAGTCTGTAGCCCCACCCTAGCCGATTTGGCTCAGTGGATAGAGCGTAGGCCTGCAGACTGAAGAGTCCCGGGTTCTATCCAGGTCAAGGGCACATGCCCTGGTTCTGGGCTCAACCCCCAGTGGGGGACATGCAGGAGGCAGCCAATCAATGATTCTCTCTCATCATTGATGTTTCTATCTCTCTCTCCCTTCCTCTCTGAAATCAATAATAATTATAATAATAATAATAAAATAGCCTTAGCCCCTGGGACAGGTGTGAATCCTCCCCCCGACAGACAGCACGCAGGGCATGCGAACCCACACTCTGTCTTCCCCTTGACTCCAGCGCTGTGCTTTGCCCGCACAGGATATTGCTTATTACCAAGCCTTGTCTGCCGAGAGGTTGCAGACCGATGCCGCGAGGATCCAGCCCAGCGCGCTGCCACCCCAGGAGTCCTATGAGCCAGGGCTGGAGCCCTCGGCGACCGCTATGCTGGACAACCTGCAGCGTTCCTGGGAAACTTTAAAGAACGTGGTAAGCCACTGAAACGTGGACCAGTTTGAGCCCACCAGACACCCATGACCTTCGTGGTGGCCTTTTGCAATCCACACAGAGAGTTTGCACATGCCCTGCACCGCTGACCACCCTCTATTGGGCCACAGAGGGAAAGCAGTGAGGAAAGCAGTGTCATAACCTAGAAGATAAAGGGCGAGGAAGCGTTTGGTAATATCCCTTTTCTGCTTTAGATCAGTGAAAAGCAGCGCACGCTCTATGAAGCTCTGGAACGCCAGCAGCGGTACCAGGACTCTCTCCAGGCCATCTCCACGAAGATGGAAGCCATCGAGCTGAAACTCGGTGAGAACCTGGAGACGGGCCGGAGTCCAGAGAGCCAGATGGCTGAGCATCAGGTAAAAATAGCAGTGACTTCAGTTTCCTGCATGACTTCATAGGTGCACGCTGTGACTGGTCACCGGCCGAGCGTGTGTGGCGAGAGCAGACTGACATTTTTTCACTGTCTCAGCTCTCACCGAGTAAACAAGGTTCCAGATGCTGGTGGTTTCCCCTCCTGCTTCAGGGCGGGATCGAGGAGAGAAAGAAAGAAAGTCAGACCTGGAACCTAATGAAAGGATGCTGCATGCATGGATGTTGCTTTTTTTATTTTTATTATACAAAGCGTAGTTCCTTTTATTTTTTTAAAATCTTTATTGTTGAAAGTATTGCATTTGTCTATTCCATGCTTGTATTTCCTTTATTTTGTTGTGAACTGTTGTAAGAATAAGACACCCTTCCATCTGCCTTCTCTGGGTATTGCTGTTCTAAGAAACGTAACCATGTGCCCAGCACCTCCCATTATCACTTAGGAGAATAGCTCTCAGACTTCAATGGGCAAAGAAACAGTTGGAGAGTAAGGGCTTCTAAGTTATAATCTTGTGCTTGTTCTTGCCTTGAATTCTTTTTTGAAAGGTTACGTAAACTAGGCAAAGCTATAACATTCTATGAGAAAGAGACAATTATATCAACCTAACCCAGAAAGCTATTGTTTAAAATGCATCAATTTAAAATGCGTGATAAGAAAGTGCATATGTTAACATCTGGGTCACGCGTTAGCATTTTATCAGGTGCGCTGTTAATGCACGATCAGGTATGGAGGAGGTGCAAGGGTACGACGCTTACGTCCACCTAAATATTGTCACCATGATGTGGGGAAGTGCTGTCTGTCCCGATCAAAGCTCAGGGGCCTGTGACAGCCCTATAGGAAGCAGAAGAAAAGGAAAATATTTTTAGATGCAAATTAAGAGCTATAAAAGCATGACGTGCTATGTGTATCTACCAAGTACACGTTTATCTTTCCCCCTAATTTGCATTTGTGTAGTTTTAGAACGTTGGAATATCTTGTTTGTTCATGTGTGCGGTCTAAGGTGAAATGGCATTCTTTTACAATATAGGAGCTTGCAGTATAGCATGAAAATAAAGGCATTTTATCTAGAGACAGCGTACTGAGAATATGACTTCAGGTTTTTGACACTTCTGTGACTGTAAGATAGAGATCAAAGTGCCTAGCATCCATTTGAGGCCTTATTTTGGGTCTTTCTGTTTCCCAAAGTCACCCCTAGTCAGTCTGGTTTGGGGAGGGTGCCATACATAAATATATAAAATTAAAATTAACCTCTGTTTACCTAAACCAAACCAATCGTGAGGATAGTCAGGGACTTCGGTGACTATCACAGTGTGGTTTTCCCTGAGCTCCACAGTCCTCTTTAACTGACGCCCCAGTTTTCTGATTGTCAGGGCCACCTCGTTGTCATCTGAAGGGGTTTTTCACGCAGCCTCAGTGTGCTCCTGGGGCTCTGTCTACAGCGTTGCAACCCCCACCCCATCACCCATGCTTCCCCGTTCCCTGGCGGGGACCTCTCTCCATTCCATCACAGCTCCCTTTGAGCTTCCAAAGGAATTTGGCATAAATTATCCCAAGGCTGCCCTAGCCAGTTTGGCTTAGTAGATAGAGCATCGGCCTATGGCCTGAAGAGTCCTGGGTTCTGATTCCAGTCAAGGGCATATACCTCGGTTGCAGGTCCAATCCTTGGCCCTGGTCCGGGGCGTGTGCAGGAGGCAACCAATGATGTGTCTCTTTCACATTGATGTTTCTCTCTCTCTCTGTCTCTCCCCCTCCCTCCCACTGTCACTAAAAATCAATGGAAAAATATCCTCAGGTGAGGATTAAAAACAAAACTCTAATAAATTATCTGAAAGCTGGAATAGAGTGAATTTGAGTGTCACTCGCTTAGATTAGCAGAATCCCATGTTTCTGGAGAGGATCGCACAGCTCACCTCTCTCTCCTTCCGGGTCCTCTCTGCCTTTGTTCAAGGCTCACCATTCTTATGTCCCAGGTGACTGACACCGCCCCCCCCCCCCCCAAAAAAAAAAACACAAAACACAAAAACCCTTTCCCTGGGTCCCATAGGACTTAGGATCTCTATGAAAACAGGATCCTGGTGATTTGCCCTGGTGATCTGCCTGGTGACATTATAGAGTTGCTGATTGAAAATGCAAATTAGTTCCCAGTCACCACCACCTCCATGCCTCCAGGCATTCCCATGAAAACACACACAAGCTAAGCATAGAGCAAATTATTATTTTGTTCAAGGGATTTAATGGAGAAAACTCAAAATTATATATTAATGCTAAGTATTGTAAATTAGAAATGAATCTGTAACTTTTCTTGTAATGAGGACCAACCATGTGACTTTGTCTCTTTCTAAGTGGAGAGTGGTAATGCTAGCAATCATAGCAGTGAGGAGAGGTAGCTAATTCAGTGATGGCTGCCTATTTGAGCTTAACAATTATGTTAATGCTCTAATGCAGTGGTTCTCAACCTTCTGGCCCTTTAAATACAGTTCCTCATGTTGTGACCCCCAACCATAAAATTATTTTCATTTCTACTTCATAACTGTAATGTTGCTACTGTTATGAATCGTAATGTAAATATCTGATATGCAGGATGGTCTTGGGCAACCTCTGTGAAAGGGTTGTTCTACCCCCAAAGGGGTCGCGACCCACAGGTTGAGAACCAGTGCTCTAATGAGAGGGAAAGAAGTATAAGTAATGTGTAATGTCTCATGTAATCACAAATTGGACATTTTCCATCTGACCTACTTTTTGCTGTCAGAATCTATGTTCTACAAATTCTGGGACAGAGCTGCCCACATGAAAAGCTCATGGTATCACAGCGTCTAAATTGGTTCTTAGCTTCTGGAATGGTACTTAAAAAATTCCAAGCACTGCCCAGCCAGTGTGGCTCAGTCAGTGGTTGAGCATCAACCTATGAACCAGGAAGTCACTGTTTGATTCCCAGTCAGGGCACCATACCTGGGTTGCAGCTCGATCCCCTGCAGAAGGTGTGCGGGAGGCAGCCAATCAATGATTCTCTCATCATTGAAATTTCTCTCTCTCTCTCTTTCCCTTCCTCTCTCTCTAAAATCAATAAAATTAATTTTAAAAAATGTCCAAGCACTACTGTAGAATCACTGTTTCTAAATTCCAGCTGAATGTGGGTGAGAAAGTCCAGTACGTTTTTTTGTTTTTGTTTTTTTTTAAATATATTTTATTGATTTTTTACAGAGAGAAAGGGAGAGAGATAGAGAGTTAGAAACATCGATGAGAGAGAAACATCGATCAGCTGCCTCCTGCACATCTCCTACTGGGGATGTGCCCGCAACCCAGGTACATGCCCTTGACCGGAATCGAACCTGGGACCTTTCAGTCCGCAGGCCGACGCTCTATCCACTGAGCCAAACCGGTTTCGGCAAGTACGTTTTTTATATTTCCTAGAAATTAATACAAACACTTCAGTTGTTATTTCTTCCCCAATACTCGCTCAGAAGCATTCGTGTTTCTTTTGAGAGCTAACTGAATTCCTACATTATTCCTTTAAACTTTTGTCCAAATCTACTGAATTTGGGTGGAATACTGTGACTTTCCTGTTATCCTCTATACATTGTTTGACAGATTACATTTTCAGACATTCACAGGCTCATACTCTGGCTTGTGGCTGTTGTTCTGAGCATTCAGCCCTCTGTGATGGGACCTCCATTGTCATAGGCAGCTAACACTTGGTGGGAGTGTGTGGTCTCTGCCTCACCAAGCTCAGTGATGGATAGTAGACAGAGCTCTGAGGTTATTTTGTTTTGGTGTTTAATATGTACAGCCACTCAACATTTGAAATGAACTATGCTGCTGTAGATAGTTCTGAAAGTCACCATGAAATTCATGTTTACATTTGGTGTTGAACCAAACCATGTTCTCTCTAGAGTGAGTCATTTTAGAGAAGCTCAAGGTAGTTAGTTCTCTAAACCACGAAAGTGTCATGCACACGCCCGCTTCCCACCACAAGTCAGAAGCCCAAAGACTTGCCTTTCATCTTCCTCTCCTCAGTTTTGAGTCAGACATCCTGGGGAAGCAGCTGGCCACCAGCCGAGACAGGGCTATGGGGGGAAGGCCTATCTGACTGCTGGCTGGATCCTTTCGTAATAAAATTGAAGTGAAATTCACATCCTATAGCAGTAACCATTTTAAAGTGTATGATTCTGTGGCATTTACAAAAACATTTCATCACCCATAGAGAAAACCCCAGGAAGCTTGGCTGTGAAAAACTGTAGCTGTCTTCCAAAAATAAACGCTCTCCCTTGAGAGTAAACAGAAGCATGAATAGAGAGGCTCCATTCTCACAGGATGAAACTTAACCATGCTAGAATCTCTCATTTCCGAGTCCTTTCATTACGTCTTCAGAGCATTCAGGGAGCTGCCTCAGAACCTTGCGAGCTGGAAACGGAAGCTGGTGACTTCACTCTACCTTTGATTGGTCAAAGCGACTGAGATTAAATGAGGAGGCTTTTGTTGCTGCTGTTGCTTCATGATTCAGATACATGTTTTCTCTGTCAAGAGTAAGAATGAGTTCAACCAGATCTGTTGAGCATTTACTATGTGCACAGCTGAAACAGATGAACTTTTTTCACTAATTTGTGGTTTAAAAAACCTACAATAGGGTGGAGTAGATTACCAAGATACTGTACCAAAAAGAAAATTTTAAAAAAGTGATTGTGGACTACAGCAGTGGGAAGTAGCTAGAAGGAACCTCTTGCAGGTCTTTGGGGAGAGGCAGATTTTGAAAATTTGGAATGGCAACAGGAGTGGGTAGAAGGCACTATAAATGTGCTTGTGAGGAAAGCCACAGGTGTGCAATTGTGAGGGGGCTATTCTTGCTCATACAGAGGGTCAATGCAGAAAAAGACAATGCGGTCCAACTAGTTATGGAAAAGCCTTTAAATTAAACAGACCAAATAATGCAAATGTTATATTTTTTTGGCAATCAAATACCAAGAAGTTATTATAAGGTAGTATGAAATAATTTACTGGACAAAAAGCATCTTTAAAAATATATTTTTATTGATTTCAGAGAGGAAGGGAGAGGGAAAGAGAAATAGAAACATCAATAATAAGAGAGAATCATTGATTGGATCAGCTGCCTCCTGCACTGGGGATGTGCCCTGACCTGGAATCCAACCATGACCTCCTGGTTCATAGGTCAACCCTCAACCAGTAAGCCACTCCGCCCAGGCCAAAAAGCATTTTGAATATATAGGAAGCAAGATCAGTCTGTAATTCATTGCAATCCAATTATAATATCCCAGTAAGTTCTTTGGTAGAGACTGATAAGCTAATTCTAAAATATATGGCAAATATATGAAAAGATATATATTGAACTTTGAAAGGGTCAAGAATAGCTGATGCAACCTTGAAGAAGATGAGTAAAGTTGAAGGATGTATCATTTAGAGTGAGACTTACAACGCTATAGTGTTTATGGGAGTGTGGTATTGGCACAGACAGCCAGCCAAAGGGTCCATGGAACAGAATTGGAAGGCAGAAGCACACTCACATCTACACAGACACTTGGCTTATGTCAAAAATTAGACTGCAAAGCACTGAGTAAAAAATCATTTTTAATAAGTAATGCAGGGTTAGTTGGCTATCCAGATAAAAAATTGTTGACCCCCCTACCTACATTGGAGACAAAAATTAAGTTCAGGTGGATTGTAGATCTAAATGTGAAGGGAAAATAAAACGTTTTCCAACAATGCTTCTCAAACTATCTGTAATAAATAACCTTTAAAAAATTTTATTTAAACTTTCTAGCCCATCACAAACCATTATCTTTGTAACATAAAATAAAATAAAATAAAATAAAATAAAATAAAATACTTCTTGGATATCAGGTCAATGTCAGGTTGCTATAAAGTTTCCTAACATTTACCTATTTTATCGTTACCTGGTCATGAACTGGTGACAGACATTTTGCAGACTAATGCCATTTTTTTTTCAACCACACTTTGAATAGCATTCTTCTAGAAGAAACATGTGAGAATATGTTCATGACCTTGAGGTAGGCAAAGATCACTTAAATAGGACACCAAAAGCCCTAACATTTTGTTGTTGTTGTTAATCCTCTCCTGAGGATATTTTTCCATTGATTTTTAGAGACAGTGGAAGAGAGAGGGAAAGACAGAGAGACACACATCGATTGGTTGCCTCCTGCACAAGCACTGACCAGGTCATGGGCCAGGGAGGAGCCCGCAACCAAGGTACATGCCCTTGATCAGAATCGAACCCGGGACCCTTTGGTCTGAAGGCAGACACTCTATCCACTGAGCCAAACTGGCTAGGGCACCTAACTTTTTTAATAGAGGAAAATGCTGGTACATCAAACTACCAAAAGGGACCATTAAGCAAGTGTTTTCCCATTAAGGGACACCCAGATTACAGAATGGGGGCGGATATTTGCAATACACAGAACCAAAAGAGACACAGGCACTCTTATCTGGAGTAAACAAACAACCCACACCTCCGCAAGAAAAGGGCAGGATCCACTAGAAAATGGGCAGGAGGTTTTTAGCGGGCGGTCACCAAAGAGGATGTTCAGGTGGCCACAAACATAGGGAAAGCATCCGATCTCATTAGTCATCAGGGAGATGCAGATTAAAGGACAATGAGATCACCTCTATGAACCCACTAGAAAGGCTGACATGGAAAAGATCACAAACCACGTGACTGTGGAATACGCTACAGCGATGAAGATGATCAGCTCTTTCTACATGAGGCAGCACAAGAACTTTCACAGTCCCGACAGGGAGTGGAAGAAGCCAGACACGAAGCAGTACATCAGGGATGAATCCACTATCCAGAGCCCACACAGGCAAAGATAACCTGGACGTTTACCAGCCAACACCCTGGCTGGCGATCCTTGGGAAGGAGGGAGAGACTGACAGGGAGCAGGGTCAAGGGGCGTATAGTCCTGGGTGTGTTCTCCTTCTTGATCAGGGGGGTGGGAGCATGGGTGTGTGCAGTTGGTGAGACTTCACAGAGCTGTGCATTTAGTGTGTGCACTTCCTAGGTGTATCTACTAATGTCAGTGTCATCGCTAAAAATCCAGTTAAACCTGATGACACTTGATATTAGGGAAAGAGAAGTTCTACTTATTTGTTTTGTAAATATTTGTTGAGAGCCTCCAGGAGAAGGCACCGTGCTCACAGGGAAGCCTGCAGTCCTGTGAAGAGATGGGGATTAGGCACCTGGGGGACACTGGGAACTATGAAACACTGGCGAATGCAAAGCCCCTTCTGCAGTAAGGCCTGTTTTCTAACACACATTTAAATCCCAAGTAAGACTCCCTCCTGCCATGATTGCAGCTACACAGCAAGTCATAAAGCATGAAAAATGGAAAATAAAAACCATGTATAATTATGATTGACATTAATCGGGAAAACAGGGTGCTTGCTACTTTACAAAAATTGCTGAGCATGGATGGACCTGGAGAGCATTATGCTAAGTGAAATAATCAGAGGAAGACAAATACCATATGGTTTCACTTATATGTGGAATCTAATGGACAAAATAAAATAACAAAATAGAAACAGACTCATAGATACAGAGAACATACTGACAGCTGTCAGAGGGGAAACCATTGGGGGGCTAGGTGAAAAAGTTGAAGGGATTAAGCAAAAAACAGCCCTAGCTGGTTTGGCTCAGTGAATAGAGTGTCAGCCTGTGACTAAAGAGTCCCAGGTTCGATTCCAGTCAAGGGCACATGCTGGGCTTGCAGGCTCGATCCCCAGTTGTGGGGGGCGGGGGGGCGTGCAGGAGGCAGCTGATCAATGATTCTCTCTCATCATTGATGTTTCCATCTCTCTCCCTCTCCCTCTCTGAAATCAATAAAAATATATTTCAAAAACAAAAAAATAAAGAAAACCTCATAGACAACAGTATGGTGATTATCAGAGGGAAAGGGAGGAGCAGAGGGTGGGTAGGAGAGGGTAAAGGGAGCCTAAAGGTGGCAGAAAGAGACTTGACTTGGGGTGGTGAACACATAATACAGTATACAGATGACATATTATAGAATTGTACCCCTAAAACCTATATAACCTTATTAACCAATGTCACCCCAATAAATTCAATAAGTAAATAAGTAAATAGATTGCCAAGGGTCCTGGAGTCATTAATATGAAGGCAAGAATATAGGAGCTGGGAGAGAGTGTAGTACAAGAGGCAGGCAGGGGTAAGGCCAGACAAGTACGTGGGAATGAGCTTGGATTTTACTTTACAGATGATAAGCCACTAAGTATCTTAAAGCAGGTGAGTGAGAGGGTCTGATTTACCTTTTTAAAAGCTCGCTCTAATCATTTGGTGAAGAGGGGATTGGAGAGACGAGAATGTGAGCAGGTAGCCCCAACACTAGGCTCTGACTGAGGGTGGAGGATAGGAGATACACAGACACACAAGCAAGCATTTTGATTTGGTGTGGGATTGGATTGAGCCAGTGAAGTAGAGAAAGTGTGAGGAATGGCCCCTGGGTCTGGAGGTGGAGCTATGGCCAGAAGGGCGGCTCCTTTACTGAGGTGGAGAAGGAAGGGGAGGAGGCAGGCTCCACACATCATAGGATGGAGATACCCATGAAATGTGTAAGTTGAATATAGAAGCCTGTTGTTAGGATGGATGTCTGGGTTAGGGATGCACCTTTGGAGGCATTCAGCCTTGGAAACCATTGAAAGCCTTGGGAATGGCCCTCACCTGGGACAGATACAGAGCGGGGAAAGGGGGGCTGGAAATCAGCCCTGTGAAATGGCAAATGTTAGCTTGGGAAGCGAAGGAGAAAAATGAGAGGGTGATGACATGCGAACAGGTGACAGATTGCTCCCATCTTGTATAATGTGAATTTGGGATTAAAACGACTGGCTGTCTCAAACCTGGGGAACTTGGGAGTGGGAATGGGAAAAATCATGTGGAGGAAGAAAGTGATGAATTTTATATTCAACATAGAATTGTAGATGCGAGCATGAATTGAGCATGCCCCGCCCCTAGATCAGTGATGGCGAACCTTTTGAGCGTGGTGTGTCAGCATTTTGAAAAACCCTAACTTAACTCTGGTGCCATGTCAGATATAGAAATTTTTTGATATTTGCAACCATAGTAAAACAAAGACTTATATTTTTGATATTTATTTTATATATTTAAATGCCATTTAACCAAGAAAAATCAACCAAAAAAATGAGTTCGTGTGTCACCTCTGACACGCGTGTCATAGGTTAGCCATCACTGCCCTAGATTATAGATGAGCCTATTGAAAACAAGAAAGATTCATGAACTTGTTCAAATTCATTTAATTTAATGACACACATGGTTTTGAAATCAGAACTTTTCTGACAGGTCGTCTGGGACTTCCATGTTGGAACTTGTGTTAGGCCCCCTATCTGCTGGTTAAATGGCTTTGAGTGAAATATATCCACTCATCTCAACTGATGGGAGACTGAGCTGGTGACAGGATTTCTCAGTCCTCAGAAATCCGGACTTGAGTGTGATTCCCGTCTTTCCCGCAGGCACTGATGGATGAGATCCTCATGCTCCAAGATGAAATCAGCGAGCTGCAGGCATCCCTCGCAGAAGAGCTGGTGTCTGAGGCCCCGGAGTCTGACCCTGCAGAGCAACTGGCCTTGCAGTCCACGCTCACCGTCTTGGCAGAGCGCATGTCCACCATCAAGATGAAGGCGTCAGGGAAACGACAGCTTTTGGAGGTAACATAACTCGGAAGCCCCACATGTCCATGTCCCTTAGGGTTGTGTTGACAAATGCCTGGCTTACTTTGTGACGTACAGTTTTTCTTTTAAAAAAATATATATTTCTATTTATTTCAGAGAGGACAGAAGAGGGAGAGAGAGAGGGAATCATTGATTGGCTGCCTCCTGCATGTCCCCTACTGGGAATCGGGCCGAAACCCTAACTGGGAATAAAACCATGATCTCCTGGTTCATAGGTCAATGCTCAACCACTAAGCTACAGGGGCTGGGCATGATGTACAGTTTCATTGTTCCTCACACATGAGGAGCTGGTACTATGTCTCAGGGAGGATCTCATGAATGGAGCACTGAGTCAGTGTGTAGCCAGAAATGCATCTTCTCACCCCTTTTTGCCTCATTTCAGCATGAAAAGTTGAGAATGTAGAAAGCACATAGTTGGTAGACATGGGCCTTATGAAGAATAATTATGGAAGGTTTGCACAGTGGTTTGCTATCCTATTTAATAAAAGCCTAATATGCAAATCGACCAAACGGTGGAATGACCAGCGGAACAACCAGGGGAATGACTGGTTGCTATGATGAGCACTGACCACCAGGGGGCAGATGCTCAATGCAGGAGCTGCCCCCAACCCACAGGCCCCAGGCCAGCCAACGCGGGTGCCAGTGGGGGGCCCCCAGTCGCCCCTCCGGTTTCCTCACAGATCAGCCATGATCACCAGCCAGGCCTAGGGACCCTATCTGTGCACTAATTTTGTGCACCGGGCCTCTAGGGTTTAAATAAGAGCATGTTATGAATACTATTACTAATGCTGTGAAGAATAAATCTTTAGTCAGTGTTAGCCAATTCAAGCACACTGATTCATGAAAGTTTATTTTTGCTTTATTCTTTCTCATCATTTCTGGCCCTAAATATATAGGACATTAGACCTGAGACTCCACAAAATCCTTTAGAGCAGCGGTTCCAACCTGTGGGTCGCAACCCCTTTGGCGAATGAACGACCCTTTCACAGGGGTCACCTACGACCATCGGAAAACACATATAATTACATATTGTTTTTGTGATTAATCACTATGCTTTAATTATGTTTAATTTTTGACAATGAAATTGGGGGTCACCACAACATGAGGAACTGTATTAAAGGGTCACGGCATTAGGAAGGTTGAGAACCAGTGCTTTAGAGTATCTGGCTCCTTGTACCTCTGGGATATAATCAGTTCTCAATACATTTCTTATTACATGAACTTAATATTATTTTATTTGGCTAATGATTATACTATTATTCAATTAAACATGGTCCTATTGTTGGGTGTGTAGGCTCCTTCTAGTTTTACCTGTTATAAGATTAGTCAGATAATATATTCATGTACTTCTTGTTCGGAATAAATTTAAAATCAATGTGTCTGCTTTATTTATAGCTTATGTTAAACTATTTTTCATGTAATTTAAAAATAATGTTATTTATAAAGTAATTTTAAAATAAGGTATTTAGAATACCTTATTTTAAGAATTAACTTTTTAATGTATTAATATTATCCCCAGTCATTCTATGAAACATTTGTGGAGTTTCAAAATTAAAATTAAGTGATTGGCTTGGTGTATTTTTTTAATATGAATTATTTGCCATCATTGAAAAAAACCACACAGAGATCTAATAATAACAACAACAAAAAGAATTTCTTCTTTCATTCAAGAAACTAGTAACACTGGGCCACTTCTTCTTGCAGGGAATCAATTGCCTGAAATTCATGATGCTTGCTTTCTAGGTGGACCATATGTTCTTCAGTTTGTCACAGTCCCCCCTGCTCCCTACAGTTTCCCCACATTGGAGTCATGTACCTATTTCCAACCCACCATCTTATGCCATTGTTTTGTTCTAGTCCTTGATCAATTTTCATCATTCACATTATCTACCTGGTCCTGTATTATGTAAGAATACTTAAACTCTAGTTGTACATTAGAATCAAAGGGAAAGATTTTTAAAAATATGAATCTTGAGACTCACCTCCAGAAATTCTGATTTATTGCTCTGGTATGTGGCCAAGGATAGTTTTTTTTGTGTGTATGTTTTGTTTTGTTTTTGTCTTGCTTTGAAGTTTCAAAGTTGATTCTGGTGTGCAGCCAGAGATGAGATCATTGTTCTTGTGTTGAATCCTAATGATTTTACCTTCGGGCGATCTATGTGACATTCTGCTTAATTCATTAGGAGAAGTTAAATGATCAGCTGGAGGAACAGAGGCAGGAACAGGCCCTGCAGAGGTACCGCTCTGAAGTCGACAAGCTGGACCACTGGCTCTTAAGCACTAAGGCCACTCTGGACGTCGCGCTGGGCACCTCCACGGAGCCCATGGACATGGAGGCCCAGCTGGTGGACTGCCAGGTACGGAAATGATCTTGAAGGAACATGTTAACATCACAAAGCATATTTTCAGATGTGAAAACATAATGGTAAAAAGGCTTGATACGGATATACGATTTTTTTCCAAGCCATATACTCCACATATTTAGAGAGTAGGCAAACAATACCTAATAAAAGCTTAAATGAAATTCAGACTTCAACTCAGTCTTTTGGAAAATTTTACCAGTAAGTTCCCAATTTTAGAAAATCTTCAACTTCCTAAAGGAAATTGTTAAAAGATCATAGATACCAAAACACTTATAGTGCCTGTATTTGGTGCGAATAAGACAGTCAGAGCCAATGAGAAGAATTGGTGTCAGTGCATCAGACTGTGGATGAATACAGCAGGAGGTGTCCCTGGGTGCTCTGCTGCAATGTTTGTTCTAATTCTGATATTTAATTTTTACAAACTTGGTCAAACTGTCAGTTTGAGGCAGACAGACTGAACACAAGAAGGTGTCTTTTGGAGCAGAGAGTATCCTTTCTCTGATGTGAGGTCCCTAGGAATTAAGGTAGATGCAATGACATTAAGGTTTTCATTATATTATTACTAGAGGCCCAATGCACAAAATTCGTGCAAGGGGCTCAGCCCTCACAGCCACAGTGGCTTGCCTCGGCCCTTGCAGCCCCGGCTTCATCTGGAAGGTCATCTGGAAGGACATCCGGAATGACACCTGAAGGTCGTTCAGCTGTTTGGCCTAATTAGCATATTATGCTTTTATGATTATAGATTGTCTTACCTCTATGTCATGAAAAATTTCAAGCACACACGTAAGTATAGAGAATAGATAATGAACTCCTTGTGCCAGTCATTGAATTTCAAAGATTATCCACATATTGTACTTTACACATGGGTGACATATGTTTTAAAAGCTCTTTCTTTTAACTAACTAGCAAGTTTCTAGAAAATCCTACCTAATCTGCAGGGTTAAATATCAGTAAGCATGACTTCATATTTATCCCATTTGACATCAGAGGAAATACACAAAAGGTGGGGAATGATACATACTTATGTACAAACCGTTCGTTGATGAACATTGTCTTTTTTTTTAAATAGGTAGTATTCCATTTTGGTCATTCCTTTTATGATTCGATATTTATTGTAGTATTGACTATTATAATTTGCATTTTTTTAATTCCTTGGGCAATTTACCTGTGTGTATTGAAGGCATTGTTCTTCTCTGCTTTGATGCTAACCAATAGAGAGCTACATGCCAGTGTTTTCTATTCTTTAGACCATCTTTTTTTAAAGTTTCTTTCTGAAGAGACATCTATTTTTAGCATTTCCTTTTAGCATTTGAAATTGCCACATGCACTTCAAAATATGTTTGTCATTACTCCCTCCACTCCCTTCGGATACCTCTATTTTTATCATTATACATAAAGTCCATAATTCCAATAATATATTTCAGGACTTTTTACAAAGTACTAAAGTCATCTTTTGGCAATATTTTTAGAATCTAGAAGCATATGGAATCACACAAATATATAACACTTCCTTAGTCAATTTAAATCTAGTATTTGAGCCAGGTGTATAATTACAATGGGGGCTATTACACAGAATTGGGGCCACATTGTGTGACGTTTGGGGCTCTGGGCACTTTGCTTCCATGGGTCCCTTCTCTAAAAATGGTCTTTTTCTCCTCATCTTGTTGCCTATCTAAAGTGGGCTTCCCATGTGCTGTTTTTCAATATATTTTTATTATATAATATCTAATCTTAAATAAGAGAAAAACTTAGAAGCTCAAGGTATTTTTAAAAATCTGTATATACTGTTCAAGGCTGTAGGGAACCTAGGGGAAAAAAACCCTGAAGACGTGTTCTTTGGATGAAAGACGTAAGGAAGTGTTGCGTCTCGCTGCAGGAAACGGTCTTTGTAGAGGCCGGCAGGGTGTGTGAGCTTCACCCTTATCTCTGTGCTCCCAGAACATGCTGGTGGAAATAGAGCAGAAGGTGGCGGCCCTGTCGGAGCTCTCTGTCCACAATGACAACCTGCTGCTGGAGGGCAAGGCCCACACGAAGGACGAGGCCGAGCAGCTGGCTGTGAAGCTGAGAACCCTCAAGGGGAGTCTCCTGGAGCTCCAGAGAGCCCTGCAGGACAAGCAGCTGAACATCCAGGTGAGGCTCCAGCCCCGACAGCGAGGCGATGCTGCAAGGACCACCGGATCCTTGTGCCTTGCTGGCATGCCTTTTCTGAGCCCGCCCATATAAAGCAGCGGTTCTCAACCTGTGGGTCGCGACCATCGGAAAACACATATAGCATATCAGATGTTTACAGGACGATTCATAACAGTAACAACATTACAGTTATGAAGTAGCAACGAAAATAATTTTATGGTTGGGGGTCACCACGACATGAGGAACTGTATTAAAGGGTCGCGGCATCAGGAAGGTTGAGAACCACTGAAGGAAAAGGTGGGGAATGATACATACTTATGTACCTACCTGCATTACACAAACTTTGGCATAGATTTTCAAATAGGTTTTATAAGGACTGTTTGAATCTGTAGACCTGAAGGTTGCAGTGTAGGAAAAGAAAGAAATAGCAAAATCTAGCAAAGACACAATTTAAAAAAATGTAAATGTGGTTCATAAATCAAGGTATCCTATAACATTTTCACATTTTTCTTTTATGCCTCCTACATCCTACTTTTCAGATATACCTAGACTTTTATTTAGGACCCACAACTTT